>NC_132853.1:27487500-29987500 GCF_048164855.1 Canis lupus baileyi | reverse complement strand
ACCAGGACTTACGTGCCATTCCCAATTAAATCTACTACCCTGAAAAGGACTCCTTTGGATATAACCACAATACATCCCCCTCCCCCCCCAAAAAAAAAAAAACCCAAAAAAGGATTTGGAAGCAAGCTGAATTGTCTGGTGGGCTGCCACACTGAACAAATTGCCTGCACAATTGGCACACTCCTTCCCAGCATAGGCACAGTCTAATTGTTTCTTCTTTTACTGCCATCTTGAATAAGGAAAAACCTGGCACTGATTTCAAGTCCCCCACCCCAATACTCCCCAGAAAAGCTTTTTACTTCTTGGAAAAGAAAACTTATCCACTTACCCAAATAAGCACGAATTGAGAAGATCATAGTTTTTAGGAGGAGTTTAATTTAATGGAACAATGTGTCAGAACTGGGCCTACGAGAATGAGGTGCAGTGTCAGTATGAACCAGAAGCAAGAGAATGATGAGTCTCAGCCATTGACCTAGGTGACTAGACCCCTCATATTTCTCTGTCCCCAGGATCAGGCACAGAATACCAAGAGAGCATCAAGACCCACAAAACTCTAGGACGTCCTGGGGCCGATTGCTGATCATGCAGTGAGAGGTGGCAGTTGACTTCCATGTTTGATTTGTGGGCTACTTCTCCCCAGACCTCCAAGAAGCATGTCCCAATAACAGTGTTTTCAGTCACCTGGCTGTACCTTCAAAGGCAATCCAATGCCTTTCTCAGTGGGAACAGGTCACTCTACATTTCTTTAACACACTTGTTTTGTTCTCTTTGTTTCAGAGGCTGCCCTTTAAAGACAGGCATTTTACTTGCAGCAAAATGTAAGTACATTTCCTCCTTGAAATGGTATCTATTTCTCAGCTGTGATTTCTAAAACCTCCTCATATTTACGGCTCCCATCTCACATTACTGCCTTTTTAAAGTCTGGCTCAGCAAATGAATCTGCCATTTCACACACTGCTGGGTTGTCTAGCATCGTGCAGCATTTCACCAATCGTTTCGGTGCATCCCGATCAGGGCTGCTACTCCATTGCATCTGAAAAGCTAGAAAAAAAGAAGTGAGGAGGAGAAATGAGATAGTCTTCTAGATGGGACGATCATGTGGCACCAAACATTTGAATATTCAGCTTCTCTCACATGACTAATTTATTACTCTTTGCCCAGTTGTTCTTCACAGTCACAGACTGTTTCACATTTAATAGTGTGGTAGTTATCTTAATAATGCCTTCCTGTGTGTACTGCGTTGCAGCCCCTCTGTAAACTCGGGTTCTTTTTAAAATGAATCTCCCATGTATTATGTTTCTTCACTCTTGGTACTCTTAGTGTCCACAGCCAAATTACAGAACCCCCTCTCGTTTAAAAGACCAAATAAAATTACACCAGGTCCGAACCGGGAGTTCAAGATAGGAATGTTCCATCTGTCTCTGAAATAATTTGGTAATACCTGAGTTCAAAAAAACGGGATAGATGTGAATTCAATATAAAAGTAGTTCAAAAGTATTTGAACTACTAGCTATTCAAAAGTCGTTTATATGGTAGTGAGTTGCTTGACACTGCAGGTAAGTAAGCAGGAGATCAACAACCATAAAGTAGAAGGTCAAGCCAGAATTAGACAGTCTTGGGCCCAGAAAAATCTAAAGGTTTCACACTAATTACACATATTATATGGGCTCTGATAAATTCTCTTTTGAATCATTCAGTCCCTAAGAAAACTATGTATTGCAGCTGAACTGCAAGAAAAACTTACTTTTTTGCTGATTTCCCTGGATGATCTCTTTTGTTTGCTCTCTAGAATAAATTGATCCCATTGCTATATACCAAATACTCAAACACCAGCACAAGCAACATTCACCCTTAAAACTCTTCAGATTTCATGTTGAAGTATTTATTATGCATTCACTGGAATTTTTTAAAATGTCAATTTCTGGATTATATTGCTTTGGTCTTTATTGCATTATCAAGACACCTGCATGTTATGAATGTTTTAAGCAGCTCTTACCTATAAAGTCATGTTAGATTTTATGAGCTGTCTCCCTTTTCATGTGCTATCCTGAGGATTTTATTTATACAAATGTTAACTTTTGACTGTATTCTTTCTGCTGAACATACCAATTGTTTGGGAGAACAGTCTGTATTTACCTTCTTGCATATTCATATTCAGGAGCTCTTTCTCACAACTGTATCTGTCCATTTAGGTTTATCACTGATTTTAAAATGATTTAATGTTGTATACTAAAAGATATTCGGTTTCTATTCATGGTGAAAATTGGATGAAAGGCAATTCAAGATAGCGTTTTCAGTCATTAACTGCAAGTATGCAACTATAAACACATACGTGACTATTACTTTCAGATCTCTTTATCAAGATGTTGCTTGAGAGCACCATGTATCTCCCATGTGAGGGGGAAAATGGATAGCGGTTTCATGTTAGGAGGTTAATTTGTGATTGCTTTAGTTTCACAATTTTTTTTCTCTCAAGGACAAAGTTCTTGGTGACCTATTTTATTAAATACTCTGAGAAGTAACCTTGCCCTGGGTTTAACACCATCCAGACAAAAAGAGGTCTCCACACCTCTCCATGTCATCTCTGAGCAACTGGTGGAAAGTTGGTCTGACCCACGGAGTCATGGAAACGCATTAAAATCACTAAGCAATTGTGACTTGGGTTCGTTTTGGCAGCCAGGCTCGCATCAGCCCCTCTGGAGTTGGCATTGCGTCCTAATGATGATTGTATTATACAACCAATACAAACGTAAAACGACCTAATCAGCACACATTCAGACAAGGCTTGATCTGTAGTGAATGGCAGGAGGCTTTCCAAGTCAAGGGCCTGGAAATGTGTATGGGCCACATAAAATCCCAGCTCTGCTGAAGGAGGGCAACCGTAGCCAAGTTGGGAAGATTTGCCCCATGGAGAAAGGGGATGGGTGATGGAAGGAACTCAGGACAAAAACTCAGAAGGTTTATGTCTGAGTCCCACATCACTCCCTTAGAAGTGGTACGATTTTGAGAATGTTAGTTAGCCCCTTAGTTTCTAAATATCTTTATTATGAGTAGGAGAAAGAAAAAGGAAAGCCCTTTTTTTCTACCTCTGTCAAAGGATTGTTGGGATAAGCACATAAAGTAACATTTCAGAGTCTGTCATCTAAAAATGCTTTGTATCTTTAAGGGATTGTTGTTCTGTCCTTACTGGAGGCCCTCTTTGTCTCAGTGGGAATCCCAGGGATTCTGGGGGGGGGGGGGGGGCACACTTTGGGCCTTAAAATCAATACCACACAATAGAATAAAATAGAACCATATTGGGCCGAAACAGGCCACTGGAAAGGCTTGCACCCACATTTTTTGTTTCTTTTTAACTACAAATATTCTTTGGGACCACTGCCTCTGGTGGAAGAGAATTGTCTTCTGGGTGGTATGGGTGAGAAAGTTGCCAAACAAACCTGAATTATCCAGAGGCCTGTAAAATGCGCAATTGCTTTTTAAGAGGCATGGTGATATTGTGTGTTCCTTTCGATTTTTGGCAGTAACGATTTTCTGCAATTTGTGGTTTTGCAATTTCTCTTTACACAGACAACACTCTGGCTCTCATTCAATGCCCCACTGGTTGGGGGGAAGGGGGAGGGGAGAGAGAGAAAGAGATTCCCTGGGGCTCTGACCACTCCAGAAAAAGAAGGGAAATGTTAATGAAATAAGTCAGAAAGAATGCTCGAGACTAGTGGAAGCTGGTTGGTTAGCAGGGAAGAAACAACTTTTACTAAATTGCATGGTGTAGTTGGGATTTTATCTGAGGCTTTTGTCGGCTGGGCACAGGTCTGTTCCCTTTAACTCTTCTTGACTCTCCACTGAGCCTTGTCTGATTGCAATCTCAGCCTCTTCTCTTTGTTTCCTGTATTCTACTAGCCTGGAACAGGCCCTTCTACGGGTTCCCTTTGGCTTCCCCTGTCCTTGGTGGGATTCACTTGAAATACTCCATCCCTAGGTGTCCTAGATGTTATTAATTGCATTAATAACTTGGTCTGTGTAAATTACCTGAAGATCCATGCGCCAGGATTTTTGCCCTCATTCCAATTGCATTTTCTTCTTCTTCCCCAAGGCTGAAACACTCTTCACAGAGAATGGTCTGTGGCCCACACTGCAGACGCAGCATGCATAGGTAGCGTTTATCTAGACCAGAGGGCTATGTTCTATTTCTGTTCATCACCTGTGGAAAGGCTTTGCTGACTTTGCTTTTTTATGACTGCTAGGCTCTGTGCTGAAGGATTTAGAGCTGCATCCAGTAAACCTCCCATTCCTTCTCTGTTCACTTTGTATCAAACCAGCCCCCCCACCGCTGCTTCCCCCCAAGCAGATTCTCTGGGCTTCTGCTCCTAGTTCCCAGGCTTTCTCTGCACAGAGGCAATTGCACAGGCCATCTATTTCCTCTCTCTTCATGACCCTAATGTCACCACTTCTTTTGCTCCTAGAAGGAATATAAAGATAATTGCTACTCATATGTTAATTGTGGTTTTCGTGTATTTGGGGGAAAAGATGATTTTCCCGTGTATGTATTCTAAAAATTTAGGGAATTGTTTGTGCTGTGCCATTATAAATATAGGGATTTTCATTTTGAAAGATGGTTCAACAGGATGCAGTTCAACAGCCCACCACAAGCCATCCCCCAGGACATCCTTTCTAGGACCCCACTCCCTAGCCCATGGAAGTCCAGCCCATTTTTAATAGCTCGAGGCTTCCAACTTTCTTTTACTAACCTGAGATAACCTTCAGGTGGTTTGTGCTAGTTTTGCCTTCTGGAGCAGCTCAGAAGTTGACTCCTTCTTCCACATGACAACCCTCCAAATATTTTGGAATCTGATCCCATATACTTTCTGAGCCTTCCTTGTCCAGGCTAAACATCCCCAGTTGCTTCAGCCATCCTTCATATGACTTGGTTTAGTTACCCTTTCCATTTGCCCTAGTCACATTTTTCAATGTCCCTCTTCAAATGTTACAGCCTGAAATAAAAAAAATAAAAAAAAAAAATACTGCCAAGATGGCTGCCCATTGCAGAGCTCCAAGAAAATAAAAGTTCTCGTTCTGAACATGTTATTCCTATTATTATAACCTAAGAGTACATCACAAATTTTAATAGCACTTTAGTCCTGAGGTTAATCCTGAAGCCTCTAGATGTGCTATATAAAAGCTGCCATAAAAACAGATTTTTTCCAGTCCTATATTTATGCACTCGGTTTTGAATACTACACAAACCTGTACATTTATTCTTTTGACACTAGTTTCAGAATACTAGTGGAAACTGTTAGGGGCCTTTTGAATTTAAATTATTTAAACCTAACTGTTTCAGTTTTGGGACATACTAGATTTGCCTCTTGACTTCATTCCAGAGATTGATAAAAACAGTGACTATCTGGGTTTTAAGCTTTTCAGAGATGGAATCATGTTTTATTCATCTTCATCTTCGTCTCTCCTGAAATGTCTGTGACATTCTGTTAAACAACCAGATGCTCAATAAATGCTTTAATGAAATCACTCAACAAAATCTGATGCAGGCAGCTTTCCAACATCCTGACATAGAGCTATCTTTAGATTGATATCAGTGCCCTTTGAAAACTAAGAATAAGATAAATTTTACATTACTTTGCTAATGTTGGGTAATCTTGTAGCATTATATAGTTCACTAACAGTATGATCTTCAGGGCTAGATTGCCTGGATTCTAATCTTACTAGATTTTGCTAGCTATGTGCTTTGGAGCAAGTTACTCTACCTTTCCAGGTCTGTGTCCTGATATGTAAAATGATGATATTAAATTATTTGTATCTGCCTCATAAGGCTATTGTGATGTTTAAGCAAATCAATCCATATAAAGAATGTAGAACAGCTATCAGTAATATAAAACAATAATTAGTGGTAGTAATAGTTGTATTGTTACTTTTATTGTTATTGTCAAGCTATGCTAGTATAATTACACTATCATAAGAGGAACAAAGGCAACTTGACATGATTTAGTGAACTCATATTGACTCCAAATAATAATTTTATGATCAAAATGTTTATGTAACCTAAATATAACTCAACTGCTTCATGGCCTTCTAAGTTTAGGTATATATTTAAAGGAAACACAAAAATCTAAACAAATGAAGACAATGTAAATTTTTATTAAAGTCCCTCAAAGGGGAATTGTATTACATTCCACAGTGAAATATTCTAAAGACCTTTAGCCAAATTTCTCGTAGTAGCTGCTCAAAAGTCTTGCTTTTTTCTCTCCTTTCTGCTCTTTATAACAAAATGCTGGCAGGATACCTTGCTGGCTCAGTTGGAAGATCATGTGACTCTTGACCTCAGGGTCATGAGTTTGAGCCCACATTGAGTGTAGGGATTACTTAAATAAATAAAACTTGAAAAAAAATTTTTAATCCTTTGCTCGTGTTGCTTCTTTCCTCTTACATCTTCTCTTTCAAATATGCCCAGTTCCCAGGATTAATAAATTGCTAGTCTATTTTCTGTCTCTAACAATTCCATCTTTTTTTTTTTTTAAGATTCTACTTATTTATTCATGAGAGAAACAGAAAGAGGGGCAGAGACACAGGCAGAGGGAGAAGCAAGCTCCATGCAGGGAGCCCAATGCAGGACTCGATCCCGGGACTCTAGGATTACGCCCTGGGCTGAAGGCAGGTGCTAAACCGCTGAGCCACCCAGGGATCCCCGAGTTTGTACTTTTTGATTCCCTTTCCCTTTTCCCCCCACCAGCCCCAGTCCCTGTCTCTGTATCTATGAATGCTTTGTTGGTTTCTGTTTGTTTGGGGTTTTTTTTATTCAACAAGTTTCTGAGGTTTTTTTTTTTCCACATGTAAATATGATCATACAGTATTTGTCTCTCTGTCTGGCTTATTTCACTTAGCATAATGCTTTCAGGTCCCATCTATGTTGTTACAAATGACAAGACTTCATATTTTTTCATGGCTGAGTAATATTCCAGATAGATAGATAGATAGATAGATAGATAGATAGATGATAGATAGACATCTTACATGTTCTTTATCCATCCATCGGTGGACACTTAGGTTGTTTTCATATGTTGGCTATTATAAATAATGCTGCAATGAATGTGAGGATACATATATCTTTTCAAGTTAGATCTTTATTTTCTTTGAATAAATACCCTGAAGTAGAATTACTGGGTCATGTGGTGGTTCTATTTTTTAATTTTCTAAAGAACCTCCATACTGTTTTACACAATGGCTACACCCATTTACATTCCCACTAATAGTGCACTGTGGTTTCGATGTGCATTTCCCTGATATTTAGTGATGTTGAGTAGCTTGTCATGTACCTGTTGGCCATCAGACATAGAAAAATGTCTATTCAGATCCTCTGCCCATTTTTCCATTATTTGGGGTTTTTTGTTTATTGTTGCTGTTGAGTTGCAGGAGTTCTTTGTATATTTTGGATATTAACCCCTTTTCAGTCATATGATTTGCAACTATTTTCTCCCATTCAGTAAGTTGCCTTTTTATTTTGTTGGTGGTTTCCTTTGCTGTGCAGAAGCTTACTAGTTTGATGTATTACCTTTGTTTTAATACAAATTATTTTATTATAAGTTTTTATAATTCAGTTTTTAAGAATGGTGATGTTTAACAAATAGCTCACAAATTCCTCAAAGTCTAACTGCCACTTGTAAACTGGTACAAGCCATTTCTAATACACTGGCCCTTTCTCTTTAGACAGAAGTGGGAGGTAGGAAATGACAGAAATGATGAGGTATAGTTGTGAATATTGACAGGTAAAATTTTTCCCAACTGATAAATTATTCTTTTTTAAAAAATCTATTTCAGAGTTTTACCAAAGATCAGAAATTGTTTCCTATGTATTCAGAAGTCACTTTCTAGGGATGCCTGGTTGGTTCAGCAGTTGAGCTTCTGCATTTGGCTCAGGACATGATTCCGGGATCCAGGATTGAGTCCCACATCAGGCTCCCTCCAAGGAACCTGCTTCTCCCTCTGCCTGTGCCTCTGCCTCTCTTTCTCTGTGTCTCTCATGAATAAAGAAATAAAAATCTTAAAAAAAAAAAAAAAAGAAGTCACTTTCTACCTCCCTCACCATTAAAATATGTTTTCGCCTTTAGTATTGATTATTGACTTCAAGATTCTATTATTCTGGCTTTTCTAAACAATTTTTGTAGACTACAAATCAGAAGCTAAAGTTAAAAGTGAGTAAGGAGGAGATAATTGTCGGAAGATAGATATTTAATGAAATCCACAAACAGAAAACAAAGTTTAATTGGACTTTACACTAACTTGAATTGGAGAGGTCCATAAAAAATGAAGAGCTATCAAGAGCCAAGGCTTCTTTTCATGGTATTGCTTACTTCTGTATACCATGTTCATTTTACTCCTCAGATTGGCATATGGCCCAAAATGGCAGGCACAGATATCAAAGAGAGGACATTTTAGCTCTGCTTCCCACTCGGAAATCCACATCAATTCCAAACATCAAGAAATCTATGTGGTTCAGATCTTTGTTCCTCGGTAGGCCACTGGCCAGCATAAATGGGATTTGTCAGTTGAAAACATCTCTAGTTCCTTTAGCGATGGCTCCAGCAGGGTTGTGAGAAGGAACAGGGTAAGATAAGGAGTATGGGCAAGGATAGCACCCACAGCATAAAGCTATGAACAGACAGACACAGTTGGCATTTTTAGTGAAATATCTATAAATCCCTTCATTAAAAAGAGAAAGTGGTATTTCAAACAAATGGGAAATAAATGTAAGGACCATCCTCATACTATCTCTCACATTTAATTAATTTTAACATTTTCCAATATTTGGTCCTGGTTTTTATGGATATCATTACATTTTCATATACCCCCCTTTCTTGATCCTATTATGGTCTATCATTCTTCAGAAAAAAAAAACACAATCCTGGGTATTTATCCATGTTTTGTTTATTGATGAGTGATATCCACAGTCTTTTAAGTTTTCATAAATGATGTGCCATTCTGCACATTTTTTCCAGTCAACATTATGCTTTTGAGTTTTATCCAAGTGGACACATGGCTCCAATTAGTTGCTCAAACACTAGATAATATTCCATTGTATAATTATAATACTATTTGTTAATTCATTCTCCTATTGATAAACAATTAGGTTGTTGCCAATTTTTGCTATTAAAAAAGTGCTTCAGTGATTATGCTGGTAGCCCTTAGACACCTGAGTAGATTTTTCTCCAGGGTACCTAGAAATGAAATTGTTGGGTTATAAGGTATGTACCTCATAAACATTGCTAGATAATGCCAAGTTGCTCTCCTAATGGTTTGCATTCATATGAACAGTTTCTGTGAGTTTCTGCTTCCCAAATCTTTGCAAACATGTTATTTTCAAACTTCATATTTTTCCAATCTGATAGGTATAAAATGATGTCTAATTTTTCTAATATTCAATTTCTTAATTTCTAGTGAAGCTAAATATATTTCATTCAGTTATCCTCTTTTATGAATTGCCTGTTCACATCCTTCATTATTTTTAAGCTAGTTGCTATTCTATTTTTATGGATTTGTAGAAATTATTTATTCTGATGGTAAATTTTGGGGTGTTATATATAAATGTCTTTCCCAAGCACTGGCCTATCTTTTTACTTATGTGTACTAATTTTTATTATGGAGATATTTATATTTTAATGGCATCTAAATTATTGAACATTTCACTTAGGGTTTATTTCCTCCCTATTGTAACATTGTACACATATTCTTCTGCATTTTGCTTTAAAAGTTATAAAGTTTTGATTTCCAATTTATGTTTTTGATTCATATGGAATTTATATTATATATGGTTTGAGGTGGGGATCTAAATTCAAATTTTTCTCTATGGAAAACCAGTTTTACTCTCATAAATAGTCCTGATTTTCCCCCATTGAATTGTTATACCATCTCTGTCATAAACTTGGTTTCCATGTATATCTAGATCTGTTTCTGGGAAATCCAACTCTGCCCAGTAGTCCATTGATCTAACCTTGCACCTAAGACACATTATCTTAAATACTCCAGCTTTCTGTTAACTTTTAGTATCTGATAGGGCAAGATTTTATACCTTCATCTTTTTCTTCAATATTATGTAGCCTAGGGCAGCCCCGGTGGTGCAGCGGGTTAGCGCCGCCTTCAGCCTGGGGTGTGATCCTGGAGACCCAGGGTCAAGTCCCACCTTGGGCTCCCTGCATGGAGCCTGCTTCTCCCTCTGCCTGTGTCTCTGCCTCTCTCTCTCTGTGTCTCTCATGAATAAATAAATAAAACTTTTAAAAAAATATATCATGTAGTCTATTTTTTGCCTTTTACTTTTTTAAGTGATTTTTTAGTTCACTTTATCAGTTTCCCCAAAAATTTCTATAAGAAGTTTTATTGCCAGGCAGCCCGGGTGGCTCAGCGGTTTAGCGCCACCTTCAGCCCAGGGCGTGATCATGGAGACCCAGAATCGAGTCCCACGTCAGGCTCCCTGCATGGAGCCTGCTTCTCCCTCTGCCTGTGTCTCTGTCTCTGTCTCTCTCTCTCATGAATAAATAAATAAAATCTTAAAAAAAAAAAAAAAAGAAATGTTGCATGCTTTAAAAAAAAAGTTTTATTGCAGTTGCATTGAATTTATGAATTAATCAGGAAAGTTGACATCTTTGTTATTATTACCATATTTTCCCATCCATGAGTATGATATAATGTGCAGAATATTTGATGTTTTTATGAGCCTCAAAAATATTTTGTTTTTCCTATAAAATGTTTACATATCTTTTGGTATACTTATTACTAAAGTTCATTTCTGTGTGACTTATCTTTTTTCTATTTTATTTTAATGCTTTGTTTTTAATCCAGCAACCCTACTAATCTCTCCAAAAGTTGTAATGATACCTCTGTGGATTATCCAAGGATTTTCTACAAAGACAATCATATACTCTTCAAATAAGAGTAATTTGGTATCATTCTTTTCAAATTTGGTGTATTTGATTTTTTGTTTGTTTGTTTTATCTTATTTTTGTGGGCTTCCAATTATGTTGAATACCAAGGATGTTTCCCATCCTTGGCTTGTTTCTGACCTTAATTAGAAAATATTTGAAATTATACTATTAAGAAAAATATTTGCTATATGTTTTGGCTAGATGATTTCTATTAGGTTAAGAAAGACCTTTTTCCCATCCTGTTTACAAAAAAAGAAAAGTTGAAATTTATCAAGTATTTTCCAGCATCTATTGAAATAGCAATATAGTTTTTTTCCTTTTAATTGATTCATGTGTTATGTTATATTCATAGATTTTCTGATGTTCAACTATCATTGCATTCCAGGCATATTCTACTCAGTAGTGGTCTTTAAAAATATATGGATATGCAATTTAGAAGTGTTCTATTTGAATATTTTCATTTAAAAATAAATAAATATTTTCATTTATGTTCACTCATGAGAATGCCTATAGTTTTGTTTCCTTCCTTCCTTTCGTTGTTATTTACATTTACCTAGCATTTCGTTTCTTTGTGCTTTGGAAATGTTATATATATCTTACTTTTCTTAAGACTTTCCTCTCTCTCCCTTCCTCCATCCTATATTCCTCACTCCTTCTTGTCTAAAAGTTTTGCTGTTATCTCTACTCAGCCCCCACTCAGGACCCCCAGTCCAAATAAATCTTTAATAGATGTTTATGCTCCTACCCCATGGTGATACTGGGGATATCCAAGACCCAAGCCCCCAAACTAGTAAAATTTGGCTCAGTTATTGTTTATAAAGCTGAGTCTATGTTATACAACCTCCCTAGGCCTCCAGTCCCAAGCAACAGGAGACATCAACCTTTTTCTTTCTCCTTTGACAAATAGGGAAGACCTACATTACCTCCTGGTTTCAGGCAGTAAGCCTAGCTCTAGATTCCCACTTGACATCAAGCATTTGTAAATCCCAGTAAACTATAGGTACTGAGTTCCTAGTCCTCCCTGATTTTAGTCCTTCCTCCTCCTGATCCCAGATTGAAGCTCAGCCAGAGAACTTCACTCCTGTACTTGTTTTTTCATTTTTCTATTTTGTTATCTACAGAGTTATTGATTTTGCTTGTGAACCAGGCTATATCTTTTTACTTTTTACTTTGATTTACTTCATTAAACTGAGTCCCATAAACTTATATAGTTTTCTGGGGGGAGGGAGTGGAATGAATTGAGATAATTATGATTTTTTTAAGTGCAAAGGATAATAGCAGTAATAGGAAACAGTAGTGTAAAACTGGTGCATGGTCTCTGCCTGGAAAAGCCTGTCTTTTCCTTTTTGCTTACCTAAATCTGAATCATCTTTCCCTGGTTACTTATTCTAAATTCTGTATTATATTACTTTAATGTAATCCCATAAACATTTATTGGGTGCTGTAATATATTAGGCATTATATTAGCACTAAGAATGCGGTAATAAAGGATATGGGCATGTCCCTGTCTTCATGGAACTTATATCTAGTATGGAAATAAAAATTTACAATATAGTACAATAAGAATACTAATGCTATAGTACTTACAATTAGAGCATCCTTTTTAACAATTGACTACATACTGATTTTTATTCTATTATATGTGGGTTAATCATGTTTTTTTGGTCTGAAAGACCAATGAAGATACCGAATATATAGTCTATATTTCTCTTATTTCTGTCCATGATTTCACACACAGAAGCAGAGATCCGCCAGTGGAGTTACAGCAGATTTCAAGGCACCAAAGACCATAGAGAGGTTGTTTTAAGTTTAGTTATTATTGCTTTTCATCAGTGGGCATTATAGAAGTTACAGAACAATTTGTTGATGCAGTATAATCTTAAAGTCTGAGAGTTAGAAAATGGCTTGGAATAAAACTGTTTATTCTAGTTAACTTCCAAAAACAGTCACCACATTATCATGTCTCCATGTTAAGTTAATTTGATGGCTAAAGTAACTTCATTACTTATTTATAAAGCACTTTATCTTTTAAAAGGAAAGAGACAGACCATAGAGAATCTCAATGCTACATCTTAAGACATTGTAAAATCTAGCAACCCAGATCATGAATAGATACCAGTTTAAAGTAACTCCAAGGAACTTCTAGCATATAATCTAGATTTTACTAACATAAGCTAACATTCAACAAATAGTTATAGTAGGAGACAGAAAACACCAAGGGCTGGTGAGGAATTAAAACAACTGGCAGTTCTCATACACTGCTGGTAGATGAGGCATTTGGTACAACCACTGTGGAAAATTGGCATTATCTTCTAAAGATGGACATATGCATACCCTATAATTTTTTTAAGATTTATTTATTTATTTATTTATTTATTTATTTATTTATTTATTATAGACATAGAGAGAGAGAGAGGCAGAGACACAGGAGGAGGGAGAAGTAGGCTCTATGCCGGAGACCGACGTGGGACTCGATCCTGGGACTCCAGGATCGCGCCCTGGGCCAAAGGCAGGCGCTAAACTGCTGAGCCACCCAGGGATCCCTGTATACCCTATAATTTAATGATTCCATCCTGACATATAAATCCAACAGAAATGCATTGTGGCATATTAATACAGTGAAATACTGTATAGCAATGAGAATATACAGTCTACTGCTACATCCAACTACATGAATAAATCTCACAAATAATGTTAAATGAGAGAAGCCAAACAATGGAAAGTGCTAATGTAATTGTTAGTCATTATGAGCTCATAATGGGAGTTTTGCAGATAGACCTAATCTAAATTTCATAGATTTTTGCCTACTTGAAACTTGTCCATTTTATCTTTTCTTCCCCCAAATGCTACCATGTCAGCACCAGATGGGCGCAGTTTCAAGTGACCATCTTACAGAATCTAAGTGATTGGAAAGACTATAAGATAGAGATTCAAAGCTGAGAGGTTTATGAGCTAGGACAGGACATGAATGCCAAATGTTCAATGAATGAGGCCAAGTCTTAGCCAGATACTTTGTGCCAATGGGAATGAGTCAAACAAGAAGTAAAGCTTGAGCAAAGACGCTAAGGGCCTATAAGAAAATCCAAATCAGAAGGGATCCTACAGCAAGTTAATGTCATCATTTGAATACTCAACCAACCAAAGACAGGAAAGAAAGATCATTTCATACTTGTGAGAAGGACCACAACAGTGGCAAAATAGGGGCAACATCTAGATCTGAAGCCAAACATTAGAAGATGTGGTGTTATAGGGAACCAAAAATGGAACTAGCTTACATAAAACTCTACAGATAGCCCAAGAAACTCTCAGGTAGATATACTGACTATTATATTTAAGGAATTAGGATGGTCATGAACCACCTTCTCACCATGAGAACCAACTCATGAGAAATGTTTAAAGGGCTGCATCTATTAGAATTGTACATAAATATATGCACCTTAAACTTGGAATTAGACTTTCAACCTCCAATTACATTAAGGGTATTTGAAGAATGTTTCTTATATTACAATTTAAAACATAATTATCATGTTCTGTAATTCTTGTCTTTGAATACATTTCCAGTTAAATGAAACTTCATTGTACCATGGCAGAGAAGCCAGTTAGTCTCTAAGTTCAGCCATAGATCATTCCGAAATATCAGGGATCATAAGCAGAAGGGGGAGCGAGATGCTGCTTGGAGGGAAGTTCTGAGTGGCATACCTAGAATGTGGCAGTGAGACAAGAAGGGGGAGTTGACTTAAAACAGTGGTGATGGGCTCTTCTCTACTCATAACCTGTAAAATTTAACACGTTAATTTTTAAAACATTAATCAAGTATGTACTATTTAGCAGACACTGTGCTAGGTATGCTAAGTGAAGATATGATATATGAATAAAGACAGTACCTGTGTGTTAGGATCTTATATTCTATTGGAGACATCAAAGTGAAGATAGAGCAGAATGACTCTAAAGGACTAGCTTCTTCTACAACATTTGCCCCAAATGGAGGACAGACCACTTTTTATCATTTTTCCTGAACTGATAGGATTCAAGATTCCTTAGTAGACTCCTTCCCTGTGTAACTGGTACCCAAAGTCACTTGCCCAGAATCAACTCTCTCAGTTACTCATAAGTTACTGTATTACAGTAGATCCTGAACCTCAGCCTTCAGAGTCCAGCCGCCTAAGGGCAAGCTCTGAGAGGCTTTCTCAATACCAGGTCATGAGAAAGCTGGAGGAGTGAGTGATATTACCACTTATCTTTAATGTGTTTTGAATTTGTATGCCTGAAGTTAGATACCGACTCCTTTCATGAATGCAGGCAGACTACATGCAGCCAGCAGCATTGGGCTAAGCATGGCTGGATCTAGAGGACCTTAGCAGAATGGTTATACCTGTGATTCTAACATGAGTATTGGGGTGAGGAGAGGGCTAATAAAGAGATCAAATTTCCTAGGATCCCCACCTTGTCCCTCTGAAGCTTTTCCCAACTTATTCCTCGGTACAAGAAACATTTAAGCCACAGCTTTGCTTTGGGGAAGGTTTTTTATTTAGAGAAGGATCAAATAGCTAACTTTTTATTCCATTAAAATTCCAATATACTTCCTTAGTCATAACAATTACAGTTTTTCTAATTACAATTTTTTTTAAAAAAAGGCTTTAATAATATGAATATTTGAATTACCAAACACTTGCTGATTGTTTACTTGTCAGAGCCTCTTAAAATTTGCTGGATAGAGTTCCAAATGTCCCTATTTATATTTTAAATTTTGATATTCAATGGTCCCTTTTTTTGGTAATCTGCAAATTTAACTACATAATATTTATCACAAAGAAAAAGATTAAGAACACTTGAATTGAGTGAGAAATGTTGTCTAGCCTCCAGGAAACTTGGTGGCCCTTTGCCAGGCACAAGTCTTAGTGAAGATTTCACCAAATGGAGAGTGATTCTAGTATTTCAAGATGCTTTTTTAAAAAAACATCTTGGCATCTCAACACAAGATAACAACTTGACCTGGTGCCCAAGAGTGGTGTTTCCTGCTGCACTGGACTTATTGAAGGATGGTCCCATGGTGTAGTTTATGGGTGACCATAAATTTTCACTGGTAACTTTGACAGTTGGCAGCTTTTACATGTCAATTTTAAAATCCAAATCCCACATGTCCTGTGACTCCACTGTGATTCTTAAATTTTATCAGTTAACATTTTAAAGCTGATATCAAATCCTTAAAGTAACACTAATTTATCTATATATGAGAGAGAATTTTACTTAGCAATGTTTTAAAGGAGAACACATTCAAGTACCTTTTAATTATATCATTAAAATGAAGACTAAATAGAAGTGGGGGTGAAGGGACACTATCAAGAGAAAAACAATGCTCTTAGGAAACTGAGGGACCCTACTTTTATTCTGAAATTTCAACACAAAACTGCAGGAGCTGTGCTAGTAATTGATTTCTGTAGTTTTGCTATAGCACTAAGTCATGTTTTATGGATTCTTTGAATAGGTGAGCTGTGTTGCAATTTATTAAGAGAAGACAGGCAGCACAAACCTACTAAAAGGTCAGAGAGAAAAAAAGCAGATGGTTATTTCCTCCCCAGAATCAGGTTAAAATGGTCCTGCCTATCAAGATAGCATCTCTTTGCAGAAGAATATATTATTCAGCCAAAAAGACGCATCTATAATCAGCGTTACTCTTTTTCTATATTCTACACTGCCACCACCTTCTCTAATCAGATAAGGGAAAAAGCCACTAGTGGTTGCAAGGTGATTTCAAATTTCACTGGTAATATAACTTGAGATATAGACTGACTACCCAGATAGGGGTCTGCTTCCTAATGTGTATATTTGGAGCAAACGTACCACATTCATAGCATCATGGGCAGAGGCTTCAGTGAGGACTGAACCAAGACTTTTTATCTGTTCTGTCTCCAAGAAACCAATCTCAACAAGATTAAGTCCCTCCAGAGACATACCATCTGTCAGCCTCTGACCCATCTCTGTAGCTCGATGGCTGCAGCTCAAGTTACAAAAACACACAGCTATGTTTGTTGGATCCATTTGGTTTCCATCCTTTTCTATTATTTTCTTTATAAGCCTCTTTCATATTTGTTCCCTAATAAAGCTTGTGCTTTGAAGAACTTAGCCTACTAAACAAATAATTAATAATAAATGTTGCCATTTTTATGAATCAAAATGGGAAATTGCCAGTCCGAACTTTGATTTAGTTGACACAATCAGTGTTACTGTATGAGTTGTTAAAATTTCATAAGGAAACAAAAACTTCCCATTTTCCATTAGACTTTTTAGAAATATAGGCTGTTTCCTATTGGTATATATCACTAAAAATTATGCTAAAGTCTAATATATGAGTGTTAAGGGATAGCCATGCATTTTATAAGGGAGCTTCCATTCAGAGAACTTAAAGGATATTTAAAATCCCTACCTCTATCTTCCCATTTAGGTACAAGCTTCAAGCATCGGTTACTTATTCTAGAGTTGTGTTTAATTTTCTTCACCTTAAAACACACAGTTAATCTGCTTAAGTCAATAGAACATCAAACCAAAGTTAAAGGTCTGCTGTTTCAGGATGTAGAATGGTTCCCTTCTTAAATCTATGCTTATCACTAAAATCGTATCTATCATTTTCCCATTTTCCATTCATGTTTATAAAATAATAAGAGAAAATACAATAAACCACTCAGACAACTGACAAATGTTGCTTTGCAGACCATGATGGCATTGCAGCAGACACCAGGCAAGCAGTACCACACAAAGAAAATTTGACGTGTCTCTTTGACGAACTGAAGTACAAGTGTGAATTTGCTACAGGGAAGACATTTAAGAATTTTTAAATGTATGATACACAAAAATGCAGGTCATTTGAAAGTTTAATTTGTAAAAGTTAAGCATGGCAGGTATTGGAAGACACAGGTTTCCCACAAATATTCCATATGGTAGACCAGCAACCATAGGTAAGAAAACACTAAACTAAGTATTTCAGAGTTAAACACCACAATTATTACCACTTACTCTGACTGAGCTTTCATTATGTGCCAGGTACCAACAGAGTATTTTATACATGTAAGGCTGTTTTCCCTAATTACCTGATTTAATCCTGTTAATGCAAAATGGGATTGTATCAGCATTTCACTGAAGAAACTGAAGGTCAGATATGAAGTATTCTACTCAAGGTCACATGTAACTAGAAAATGGCAGAACTAGAATTAAAATTAAGTCCACATGATTCTAAAACCCATGATATTTTTATCGCTCTTAATTGTTCTATTCTTTTTTTTTTTAATTTTTTTATTTATTTGTGATAGTCACAGAGAGAGAGAGAGAGGCAGAGACACAGGCAGAGGGAGAAGCAGGCTCCATGCACCGGGAGCCCAACATGGGATTCGATCCCGGGTCTCCAGGATCGCACCCTGGGCCAAAGGCAGGCGCCAAACCGCTGCGCCACCCAGGGATCCCTTAATTGTTCTATTCTTAAGGTTGCTCACTAAGGCTGAATAAAGTCATTACATTCCTCTTTGCCTTCCAACTTGGGCTCAGTATGTTTTCTCTCAAGCTGCATTCTAGAAAACTCCATAGATTATGGATGACAGGGTCCTGTTTGTTGCCTATAGTAAATGTATAGAAAGCAATATTCTGTTTTAACTGCTGTTAAGTTTGGAGAGTTGGACAGAACAGTGTCCACTGATTGAACTTGTTGGAATGCCTTTGGATGTGACATGTTATGTCAGGAGAAGGTGATGCCATGTATTCCATAGGCAGCAACTAGGAGATCTTTGTAAAGAGAGATTAAGAAGCATACGCTTGCGGATGGCCTGACCTTTATGTCCATTTTCTCATTGGTTCCGCATCATGGCTTTTTAGGTATACTATGCATCATGATCCCCATTGCAGAGACCCAGGGAAGTTTACAAGGGCATTCAGCTAATACACTGGGTATTTGAACCCTAGTCTATGTGCCTTCAGTGGTTCACCCAATGATACAGAGCGTAAGGAGCCCTGGTGTATAATACCTATGAAAGATTCAGGCCCCTACTATCAAATATCACTGTTTGTCACAAGCTCAAAATTTGCTTTGCCATTCAGTTGTCAGGGTACAGCAATAACCACAGTTTCCATTAACTGTACACGCAGTCTGTGCCAGCTACTTAAGTATGCTCCTTCCATAAGTTATGCCTGAAGAAATATTTGTTGAATGTATGTAAGATTTAATAATCAGAACAGTATTATGAGACCTAAGTTACTATTTTCGTGTAGCTGAAAGACAGAGGTTTATTGAGGCCATACAGTAAAAAAATTAAGAAGCTGAAATTCAACCAACTGTCAGGTCCCAAAGCTCATGCTCTTCCCCTAAATGACTCTATCAGGAGCTTATCATGGGTGGTGTTTTGGGGGGATTTGCTTTTTGGGGTGGTTTTTGTTTGTTTCTTCTTTAGGTTCCAAGAATTAGATTTTATTACATTTGGCATGGAAATGTATTTAATACTTGTCAAGGATTCCCCAGAAGCAGACCCTGAGGCAAGGATGCAAATACATGGTTATCAGGAGGCAATTGCAGGAAACATGAGTAACAGAGAGAGGAAGTAAGTCACAGAAGGGAAGGCAAAAAGGTGCCTTCAAGCAGGTTAATGCTGTGGACAATGGGAACTTAAACCCACTGGGGAGATAAGGACCAAGAGAGAAAGGCTGACAGTGCGTAGAGCATGCCCATGTGGGAACAACATGGAATGGGGCTGAAAATTCCCAAGTCATGTTCCAGTCTTGCTGGAATGGCTCAGGGTATCATTAAGCAAGTAACTTACCTATAGCTAAAATCATCCTAACCTTTGAGATTTTCATAAGCAAAAGTTGTTGGAAGACATAAGATTAGATCTGATAAATGGTCAGATATATAATGTTCATGCACGGAAAGCCTCAACTTTATAAAAATGTAAAATTATAAAGATGTAAATTCTCTTCTGATTTGTAAATCCAAAAGAAATCTGATCAAAATACCGACAAAATTATTCACAGAACTTGATGAATTGATTCTAAATTCTGTATAGAAGAACAATAGCCCCAGAATATGCAAGACAATTCTAGAAAGGGACAAATGTTAAGCAAACTTGTCATGAATGGATAGCTAGACTTCTAAAGTTGTAGTCATTAAGATAGTATGTATTGTCATAGGGATAGACAAATAGATACTAGAATAGAATAGACGCAGGGGGTGGGAGTGAATGGGTGACGGGCACTGGGGGTTATTCTGTATGTTAGTAAATTGAACACCAATAAAAATAAATTAAAAAAAAAAAGAATAGACATCCCCCCACAAAGGACTTATAGAAGGCCCTGATCAATAAAAAAAAAAAAAAAAAGAGATCATGAAACATCAGTGGAGAAGGGTAGACTGTTTAGTAAGTGCTGTGGGTCTGTTGGCTTTCATATGGGAATAAATTAGAAGAGGAATTTTACTTTTTTCCATATGGAAAGCCAATAGTCCCATAGCACTTTTTGAGATTTAATCACTGGGGCAGCTTCCAGTGCTTCTGGATTTTGTGCTACACCATTGTTAGCATTTTTTCTAAGGAGAAAAAAGCTTCTGTGAAATAGTTTTATTGTATACATTTATACAGTGGTTGAAACAAAGTTAGGACATTGGAGCCCCACTTGCTTGGCATCCCCTCAACAATCCCCACTCTCAATCTCAGCACCTCCACAATAACAGGAGGCTCAGTTTCTCATTAAAAAAAAAATGGAGCAGAAAAGACAACATAACCCAAGGATCCTCCATTCTCTGCTTCCTTTGAAAATTTAGGGTTCAAAAACCCCAGTTTTACTCTTTATTTAGAATCCTAGGCAGTGCTGTGATATACCCATTTACAACATTTCATAATTCTCTCATGTATTTTGCCTGCTTCAATATGCAAGGCAAATAAGTTTCGTCTTTCAGTGAAGTACAGTCTATTGAAACTGTCGTTCCAGTGGTCTTCATCTAAGTCCCAACTCATAAGAAATAATGGCAAAGTTGATTAGTAATGTCTGCCAAGGGCACAATATAGGATAATGATAACATGCTGACAAAAAAAATGTATCATTATTTAACATGTTTCTACCCAGAAATATAAACAAAATTTTTATATCATTAAACTAAGGAGCTTGGCATTATTATTCAAATAAATAAATACCAATTCTGACCACAAAATATTTTTTCTTAAAGCATCTGGTTGGGATATGCCACACAAACTAGATCTATGCATCATATTTTACAGCTCTTTTGAAGGGAAAGGGGAAGGCATACTGTCAAGAGTTAAGTTACTTGGCTTCATTAAGCCAGCAATTGATTAGGGAATATGGTATGCAGCCAGGGTTTCCCTCCTAAATACAATAGATAATTATATCTGATCATGTATCTAAAATAGTATAGCATTACTTGAAACCTTATTACTTTAAAAACAAACAAACCTTACTACTTTTGAACAATTTTAACAAACTTTCTCATGCAGGGAGGTTGGAGGGCAAGCTAAACCCAATGCATCATTTTCTATACTGAATGTATTTATACTTCACTTCTTTCCAAAAAATTCTTGAAGCTGCCTAAAACAAGAGCCATATACAATCATGCTAATAAAAACAAATAGTCTTGTTAATGAAACCGAAACAATTGGTCATTTTTTTCCCAAAGAAATCCAGATACTTAGTATTTTTTCATTGGTCTCCTTTAACATGGGACCTTTGGTTAACTGCAATGGTGTGAGATAATGTTTCAATTGTAATGTAGAAGAGGTGCTCCCCAAAGCATGATCTGTGATTCAGGGATAAAGTAATAAATGGAATCTCATGAAAGTGTGTGTGGTGGTGTGTAAAAAATGAAGTTTCTGTTTCTAGAGCAGTTTTCATCCTAATTAAGCCAGAATTTGACTTAGTTGCATTTATATCAGGAAAGACTTTTGTAATGGAATTAGCAGAGTATAAATCTCCTCCTGCCCAAAATCTCTTCTGAGGTCCAAATTTTCAGATGAGACATCCATCCCACTACCACACAGTTCATTTCCACTTACTGTTTCGATGCTAAAGACCACCCACTTGACCTCATCTCACTTGTTTTGACTCCCACCCCAGATGAAGCTTGAACATGAACATGAAAATGTATGTTTCATCAGGAGAATTAAAAGGGGGAAAAAGAAAGAAAGTAACCAGGACTCCTAACTTCTGTAGGAAGAGATCTGTGAGTCCATACAAAAAGTTCCTGAAATATGAGCATTAAGAGACTAAAAAGAGAAAAATGAAGCAAAGGGTGAGGGTAGCTTCTAAAATGAATGCCAGGAAGTCCTGTTCAGATGCTGGATTAGAGTTATAAACCTTTTTCTGAATCAGTAGTCTGTATTTTTTTGTATGGAGCTGCGGACCCCTTTGAAGATGTGATAAAGAATCTGAAGCATTCCCTCAGAAACAAAAAAAGAATGATTTATCAAAAAGCTGCTATCAGTAAAAATAACATGATTTTACACCATAACATTTCCATAACAACTTAATTTTAATTATAATAACACAAGTTAATAGATGTTTAGGTGCTGATTAGGAAAAAATAACTAAATAAATTTCTTTCCAAGGTATCTACATGGTTACCAACAATGGGTCATTGATTAATGTTGAAGTTCCTAGCCGCAGTTCATGGTAGGCATCAGGTAAAAACAATCTAAATCTGAAAAGATTACAGACCCAGTGATTCCAACTATATCACATTCTGGAAAAGGCAAAGAGGTGGAGACAGTATAAAGATCAGTGGTTTCAAGGAGCTAGGAAAAATGGAAGGGTTTCAACTATTGTTGAAGCACAGAGGGTTTAGGGTAGTAAAAGTACTTTGTATGATAGTATAATGATGGATACATGTCATTATACATTTGTCCAAACCCAGGAAATGTACTCTACCAAGAAGGAATCTAATATAAATTGTGGACTTTTGGTGATGGTGATGTGTCAGTCCATGTAGGTTCACTGATTGTAACCAGTGTACCACTCTGCTGGGGGATGTTGGTAATGGGGGAGTGTAGATACATATTGGGGGCAGGGTAGTATGGGAAATCTCTGGCACTCCCTCTCAATTTTGCAAAGAACCTAAAGCTATTCTTTTTTTTAAAAGATTTATTTATTTATTTTTGAGAGACAGAGTGTGTGTGTACAGGTGGGGAGGGGCAGAGAGAGAAAGAGTCTCAAGCAGACCGCTCTGAGCATGGAGCCCAATGTGGGGCTCGACCTCAGGACCTTGAGATTATGACTTGAGCCAAAACCAAGATTTAGAGGCTTAACAGACTATGCCACCTAGGTGCTCCAAACCTTATAATAGTTTTATTAAAATAAAAAAAAAATCTAGATTCTCAGGAGAAACACCACTGCTTTTGGCCTTGAGGCCTCAGTGACATTTCTCCTGTGGGTTCTCAGAAAATGCACCTGCCTCTATCAATTCAATGGTAAATTTCAACAGGCTGATTCTTGAACCATGCTTCATAGAGGCCAGGAGAAATACAATGCCCAGGACAGTGGAAGCATCTGGATAAGACACAAGAATGCTGCAGCCTGGCCATGTAGATCATGGAGGGTCTGGCTTCATCCAGGGATAGTACTTAGAGCACCTAGAAGGACAGAAGTTCACCTTGCTTGGTTCCCACTAAGTGCCCAGACTATTCTGGCATTTATGTGCTATCTTCAGCTCTTCTGGCAAACCCTATGGAATATTATTTCTTAAAACTGAATTTTTAATAAGGATTGAGCAATGGAACATTCAAGGTTGGAAAGGTCAAATTTTCTGTCAAGTACTTGGAGAATAGATGTTCACAGTTGCTGATAATTTTTCTCATGCTGAACCAGTAGTCTTCTACGAAAACTAAAGCATTTCACTAGAACATGTACCAAAAGATGTCCAGGGGAATGAAAACAAAACAAAACAATTTTCAGCATATTGGGATTCCTGAACCACTGCCTCATCCCCATCATGAGCACAGGTAATTAGTAATTTATTAGTGTTTAAAGCATTCTAGAACCTGAGAGAATGCAAGGTACAAATGTTTTCACTAATCTCAAAGTTAAGGCTGTGAGACAACACTATGTGACCTGAGCATCAACAGACCAAAGTTAGTGTTTTTATCAAATGAAAATTAAACCAAAGTTTCTCTCACTACATTCTATATGTACCAGTATGCTAAGGGTAGTTAGTTGAGCCTGTTACTTTGCTCACATGAGTGACTATACTCCTTCTCCATAGCCAGAACTCTTAGGTAATTCTTTTACCTCGGTTATAGCTCTAAAATCTGCTTTCCTCTAGGTTGCATGCCTGGTTTTCTCCACAGCAGAGCTTTTCCACCCCTGCTACACATCAGAATTGCCAGGGGAGCTCTGAAAACGCCCCACATCCAGGCTGAACCCCAAACCACCGATCTCAGAGCCTCTGGGGTAGAACCCACATAAGACAGAGATAAAGAGGGTACAGTGAGAACATGAGCCCTGGATCCTGGGTATTCAGGAAGTGGGGAGAAGAGGTGGTGAGGAAGGAGGCCAATAAAGGAGCTGGGGACCTGTGCTCTGGTTGGGAGGGGGTCCAATTCTGTGGCTCTGGCTGCAAATGTCTGGTATCTCTTAGATGCAAAGGACCCTGCTCCATTACCACTTTCTGGACATGTTGCCACCAGACTTGAAATCCACTAACATTAAGGCTGAAGTGACCACTGTCTGAGAGGGCCAAGGAGAGGAGGAACGAACAGTAAAAGGCAGTGAACACTTAGAGGAGGGTGTGAAAATAGGGAAGAAAGGCAGTAAGGAAAGTGACTCCTGGGTTCTAACCTATCTTTGACTATGGCCATTTGATTCAATGATTGTCTTCTGTGCCAAACCCTCACTGATGTTGTTTTACTGGAGACAGCTGGTTATAGCTGATAGTTTGTGTCACCTAAATTCTTGAGATTGGAGCTATGGATCATACTAGGAAGAGCATTTGTGCCTTGGGTACAGAGAGGGTAGAGAAGGTAGGAATCAAATCCAGCTGTTCTCAGACTTCCTGCTTTGGGGTCACAGCACAGCTCCAAACTCCTGGGATGTAGCATTCAGCTCTCTCTGCCAGTGCTGTCAACCAGACATAGATATTAGCCCCAGAAAAAGACACACACTGTGCCCTTTAGGTTCAGGCAGTGTGGAAGGGGATACTCCTTTTGACTTGTAAAAAGAAAAGAGTACATTTCCACCATTTCCTTGGTCCCCCAAAGAAGTCAAAACTAATCATATAAATTTAGAAGTGGCTAATTTGTAATGGAAACATAATCTCTATGTTATCCCAGTGAAAAAGTAGTCTGTTTACAAACCAAAAAGGTCAGTGTGGTAAGTGTAACCCAATCATGATTTGTAATGGGTCAACTTTTCACTGGACTGTTGTATATCACATAGCTTTTACGCAAGCTTGTTAAATGTTAGACATTCAAGACAATGAAGTCTAAAATATTTGAGTACTTTGGTTATATGTTCTCATTACTGGTTAAGCCACTATGCTCTAATAATAGGAATCTATGTAAGAACTGTAAATTCACTATGGAGAAAAATTAGGAGATGATAATTCTGCCTGAAGAAAGAATGTGTCATGAGCTGAGACCTGCCCAAAGAGTAGCTATTCCCATCCTGAATTCCTTCATTGTCCAGCTATGTAAATCACCAGAGCCAGGGTTAGTCTGGGAACATCCTGGTAGGGCTTAGAAAAGATTAATGAAAGCATTTCCAAAGACTCAAATCAAGCCATTTTATTGGGGAGCAGAGAAGTATTGATTTTAATCCGTTATTTGTGAGTTGAAAAGAAATACTATTTGCAAATGACAAAATAAGAAAAATGTGCTATTTCTCTTAGTCTCTCAAAATCTGGGCATTTTTCTATTAGCAGACTCAAGCCTTTCCCCCTATAGTTCTCTCACCTTATTAAAGGTGAGTTTAATGAGGTTTGCTTTTTCATGGTGGAGAGGCATTTGTGGCTGAGAACTTGGAGTTAAAAGTAGAAGCCAAGGAAGTGCACTTTCTGAAGGTTTAAGAATGGTAGGAAGAAGAGAGCAGAAAATGCAGCCAGCCTCCCTTGACTGCCACTTGCCCACACTTTGCTTTTCTTGATGGATAGTTTTAGGTGACATGCAATTATCAATTAATATAAACATCGTAATTGTTTAAAAATAATATGTAACACATATCAAGGATCAACTATGAATCAGACACATTATATATTATACATAAAAACTTGAATAATAACTCTACAGAGTATTTGATATCATCCCTACTTTACAGATACAAAATTAAGCTCAAAGACATAATTAGCTACCTAAGACCACATGTGTAGAAAGTGACAAATCAAGGATTCAATCCTAAAACTAGTTCTTTTGCCAAACCAATATTTTCTTCTAAGATTATGAAGAGTCACTAAAGTGAGTCAAGTCAGAATGTGTTTTTGTAATCATTTGTTCACTCACTCACTCACTCATTCATTCATTCATTCATTCATTCAAGTGAGGCCCATATTACCCAACCACATACTGATTAACATTGTAGACTTTGAGGTCAAGTACCAGATATGCCACTTGCTATCTTGGTGGCTTGGTCAACTCACTTAACCTTGGGTTCCTGATTTATGAATAGGAGATTGTGATGGGTTATTCAAAGGGCTCTTGTAGGTTGAATAACTTCCAGCCCTTGGTTTGGTGCCTGCATATTTTAAACACCCACTAGCTTTATGTTGATGGATGGTAATGATGAGGATGATGATAATGTGGTGGTTCTGGAGGTAGAGATGCCATTTCTGTGCTAGGGACAGTTGACACTAAAAGGCTGTGATAAGCCCTTTGAGTCCTGGAGCAAATAAAGACCTTCAGGATTCATCTGTTCCCTCCTTCTGGCTGCAGATGGAGCTGCAAACCCCAGGGCTATATTAATATGACATGCTACACAACTAATTTATTCACTGGCCCTTAAACATTAACAGTTTGTCTCTTGTTCATGACTCTGGAAAAAGAGGGTAAATCCCACAGCTCAGGGCCTGCAGACACCCAGATGACATGGTGGGAGCATTTTCCAACAGTGTGTAAAACCCTCCACTTCGACTCTGAGCTTCTCTCCCGAGAAGCATTCATCTGATGCCCTCTTGAGAAATCTTGCCAATTACTCACAGTCACCAACCCTCCAGGCCATAAGCAAATGAGGACATGAGGACTATCCAGGGGACTCCCTCCCTACCAACCTTCATCCAGATGTTTGGCACTGTGGAAACAGACACAGCCACAGTTTCCTTTAGACAATTTAAGGAATTAATATTGAAGGATGTGTCACCCTGGACCTAGAAAACAGGTTGCCATAGGTTTTCTCAGGCAGCATTTGGAGCTCCAGGAGAGGACTTTGGAATCAAAAGGGAAAGAAACATGTACAGGTTATCCCACCTGTCTTTTTGCCTCCCAACACACCCCCACCCCTTCCAAGACCACTTTGTCAGCTGCTTGCCCTGTCCCTCTTCTAATGCCATCCTGGAAAACTCACCACAATTCCTGAACCTAAGATGTGAGAAAATCTTGACACTACCACCAGCTTCTGTAGCACATTGATGCTGCTGCTGCTAAAGTTCTCTTCTGGAAGTCTAGAATTTTAGCCAGAGTAAGAAGAGCCATGGGAGGGCTTACAAATTTAACTCTTTCTTGCCTCTGTATTCATTTGGGCATGATGATTTTATTAAAAATGATACAGTGTGTTTATTTTCCATGAAACCTGCAACTCACAGTTCAAATGGGATTTAGATGGCTTTATCTGACAGGTGAACTTTGAGGAACTTTCATGACCCATGGTCCAAACTAGAAACAATAATGCCCTTCTATGGCTTAAATATATTTTAAAGATAATATTAGGCTGTAGACATTAAAATAATAACATTAATAAATGATTATCATCATGCTATTTTTCCCCTCTAAATTGGCTCCATTTTGCTTTCACATTCCCACAGCGTGTAAGGATTTTGTTTAGAGTTCCATGTCAAGAAGAACCCCATGTGCTTTCTATGTGGAGCCTGCCCACCATGGGGCAGAATCTGGAATAAACAGCTGGTGGAGAGAGAGGACCTCAGAATGTACACAAATGATCTGGTCCACCACAGCTACTACTGGTCTCTTTATTCATAAAATGGTAGGCACGTTCCTTTGCCTGATGAAAGTTCCAAAGTATTAGAGATACGGTCACTGCACAGAGAAGTAGAAAGAATATCATCTATGATTTGTTGGGCGCTTATTAAATCTAGACACAATTATGTGGAGTTTCTTATGTAAGCTTCCACGACAGCTCTGTAGTGTCATTTCTATTATCACCCACCATTTCTGAGGGGATAAAGATACAGCCAGGTTCAGAAACAGGCCTAAAATCCCCACTCCCGAGTGGTGGAGTCAGTATCCTGATGCACATCACGGAGCCTCATTTTTAATCACTGTTGAGCCACAGCGGGACTCGAGGAGTCAGATGTTTTCTATCCTTGTTCCAGTTCTGCCACCAACTCTTGGACTTTTGTTTCTTCCTCTGTTAAATGAGAAGGTTGAGTAAGTAAGTATTCCCAGTATAATTTATACCATTGAGAAGGCTGCAGTAAGTATTCCAGGTATAATTTATACCATTGAGATTCAGGGAAGGAAGACAAAAAGGATTAAAAAAAAAAAAAGAGTGAAGTCCCCTGACATCTGTTATTATAGACAAGAGAGAAAAAGAGATGGTAATAATTTGCCCCTCTAGTTTGTCAATGAGCATGATGACACTGGTTCAATGACCTTAACTAGACTTTAAGTCGGACTAGCTAAAGAAGACTGTATCCTGTGTGTTCCTGGTTAATGCTTGTGGCAGATACATACACTGTTTGATTCTCTCCTTTTTCTCAGCTTGTGAATCCTTTTTTAGTGCCATCCTGCCAGGTATACTTATAAAGATCCAAAAGATTTGTGTGTGCTCACATACATGCACACACACACACCGTTCAAATTACTTAAAGGAAGTAACTTACTCACAGATGCAATTTAGCTGATTATGTGCAATTATGAGCATACATCTGCCATCCAAACAGAGCACTGCACTGGGTTTTGTGTGAGGATTGCCAAAAATAGATTCGTCTAAACCATGGTGGCCCAAGAATTATCATACCAAATTTTAACTTTTGAGTATTCAACTTCCCCAGTGTGACTTCCTGTTTTGCAGAAAAGAGCTTGAAGAAATAATTTTAAGAGAAGGTTCATACTCATTTCTGTTCACCAAGTGGCTCGTTCAAAACAACATTTTAATGATTTAAGTGTAAATGAATCAGAAGCATATGGATTAGATTTCCCTTAAAATACACAAGGATTTTTAAATGAGGGAGAGTGGAATGAAGAAATTTCCCCAAATTTAGTGCTCTTTGGAATTGCCTTTTCTAATGTTATTAAAAATTGGTGGTGGTGGTGGTAGGGTGGGGCTAGGGTGCTGATTCACTTTGAACTACATTTGGCAAATGCAGGGGGTGGGGTGGGGGGAAGGTTCCTAACATCCTCTTTAAAAGGGGACCATACTTCTCCTTGGGCATGGACTAATTCATCCCAACCAGCATTTTTGATGAGTTAAGTGTAAATGAATCAGTAACATACGGATTGCATTTGAAATACACATGGGATTAAAAAACGAAGGAAAAAGTGCTTGGTAAAGTATGTCTGGGGTTTTGCCAAACCCATAATGTTTAAAAAAAAGAAATAAGTTTGAAACAATTGATGAATCCCTCCCAGGCTTTGCCAACCTCACCGGGAGAAGTCGGTGCAGGACTGTTTGTATGACTTCTCCAGCCCCCTCCCTCCTAAACAATACTATGGAATAGCCAAGATCCAGCCTCACCTGTCTGGTGCCTGGGTCACTTCCTAATTGTAAGCCTCCATCCTAAAGAGGATTTCTCCCTGAGTAGGAGAGAAAGCAAACTCATTCCCTTCTTGTGAGAGCATGCGGATACAGTACATTTGGCTCTTCAGAGAATATGTACATTTGGCTTTCCTAGGTAAACATAAAAGATAATTGGACAGATATTGGAATCCGTCCCTAACTGGGATCTGCATTTTGTGTTTACTTTTCGGCACCTGAATAAATGTGGTGACCTGGTACTCCGTATCCTGCACAGAGCCCCCCTAAACCAGTGCTTCCCCGCTTTTCACCTCCAGGGAACTTGTAATCTTCTTCCCTCCCAGATTCCGTATTTTGAATGATAAGGTCTATATACCGGATACAATTATTGAGAAATAACTTTCTTCTTCTGTTATTAAACAAAAACTGCCATTGTAAGAAAACCAACATAAACATATTGAGCTGATAGAATTTGAGTTAAAAGAAATACATTTTAGTTCTCCCTTGCGTCCAAACCCAGTTAGCTCTACAACTCCAGGGAGTGTTTCCAACATGTTGGGAATATCTCAGAGAAGCTCATTTCTCTCCCTGTTTGGGTTGCCAAGGGACCAGGATCCAAGATAGGGAATTATTAGTCTAATGAATCTGACAGGCATTTCAAGGTGGTGAGATTTCCAAAACAGCTCCAGTGGAACACTCCAGATCTAAGTCCTCCCAAGAACCCTACTATTATATTAATACATCTTTCCCTAATACTAGGCAGGTCAAAAGACTTGGTAGTTCTGAGAATTACTTCAGAGAGAGGCTGATGAGGTCTGGTGGAGCCACTGTCTCCCCAACAGAGTTTGATTTCTTAGGGTGGCCACAAGCCTCTCCCCTTTGCTCTGGAGGCATTCTGCTCCTCATTTGGGGCCTGAAGTCATCCGGCCGGCCCCATTTAAGACCTCTGCAGAGACTGCAATGGTTTCAGTATGTCGAAGCCACCCAAACACCTATTTTATTTTCAAGAAAATTAAGTGTGTGTCGTCAGCGATCGTTGAAGAGCTTAAGGGAAAATTGATTTTATTATTTCCCTGCTCTGTTTTTGAGGGTGGGATGGGGGAGTAGAGTGGGAGGGAGTGATTATTTGAAGATCTATGTAAAAATTCAAAAGTTAAATCTTTTCTCTTCGGGACTTGGGCAAACATATTCCTGCGTTGTTTTTATTGGAGTAGGTGGGAAGGCAGTTCTTTTTTGTAACATTTGAAATTAAGCTTGATCTCCCGATTCCCATGAAGCAGACATAGCCTTGGCAGATGCCTCAGGAGACCAATCATCTTGAGACAGCCGTGGAAACAGTTTGACATTAATGAAAATGTGCAAATGAGATCATAAGCTAGGATGGAAGAACCATTTCAAAACAACCTGCGACCTTTTTTGTTTTCTTCCTGACACACCCCCACATGGAACAGTAACACAGATTGTTCAGAGAAAGGAGCTGCCATGGATTAGCTGTTGTAGGAAAAAGGAGATTGCCCCCTTTTGCCCAGGATTCTTTCCTGTTGTCAAGCACCAGAGTTAAGGTGCCGTTGTAACAATAAGCTGCTCTAAGAAATGAATCATATCTGTGCTTATGTACATTTAGTGCTCAAATGACCAAACCTCAGCAGAAAGGCCGAGTCATGGGAACACGCACATATACTTAATTTTATTTCAGGAAAGCAATCAAAGCCAGCACTGAGGCCTCACAGTGGGGCCCACTCAGAAACAAGACGGACAGGTTCACAGGCCATTGCCCAGGAGCCTCTGAAGGGCTGACATAAGATCGATTGGCCATCCTGGGCCATTTACCAAACAGTTTACATAGACGGCCCAGGCAGTGGATTTAAATTAAATGAAAACTATTGGGAGAATTCCCTATAAAGTGGACTTGATCTATATTAGGGAACAGGCTAATTATAGGGATTGGCATATATGGAATCAAAGTGAAACACTATATGGGACTAGAGAGTGGTGGTCTTTTATACCAGGGTGGTCTGAAACCGGGATTTAATGTATGTACAATATACAAACATTTTTGACAGACCATTAACACCTATAATCTTGTAAATATTTGCAATTTTCTAGATCATAAATATAGCTGCATAAGCAGTTCTTTCAGAACATCATTTATACACCATTAAAGGTTAATTTACAAGTTAGTACCTTATAGAAAGAAGATATGTGGGCTTTATGCTAACTTTCTGTAAAGGGAGACTGGTGTCTCCAAAAGCAATTTGTAGCTCTCCTGTGGGTCTGACTGGGGTCCTATTCAAAGCACTATTTGAATTCTTTTCATCAGCTCATGTTCACAGCAAACTTAATCTTCTGTTTTGGGGGGAAAAAAAACAGAGGGGAGAGAAAGATCTGAGGTCTTCAGGCTGTACTTCCAAGCATCCAACTGTTTATTTGAATAGTCTCTCTTGACACCATTCTCATTTGTCACAGTCCCTCTGATACCTGCTGTTGTACCTTAGCCTCCATCCTGAAGGGCTGCCAGCAGTTCTAAACTTAAAGACTCCTCGGTGGGACCAACCAACAATGCAAGTCTGACCTCTGAGGCTGCCATTGTGTGACATTTCACTTTGTCAAAAGATCAAAGAGGAGAGAAGGAAGAAAGGAGGAGGGGAAATGGTTTGTGAGGACTTCCCCGACCCTGCATCCAGCCCAGGCAATACTGGAGTCTCACTAAAGATGGTGAGAGGGACCTAGGCTCCTCCAGGAGCGAGCCACAAATTATAGCAATGGAAAGAGGCCAGGGCACGCCAGGAGAAGAGCATCTCCTCTGTGGGAGGGTTGGTACATGTAGGTCAGATCCATGAGGAGAAAGCCACAGAGTGAGGTCAAGTGACCACAGTGGATTTGTGTTGTCTGTAAGGAAGCTGAGCTGTGTAACTTATTCAGTGTGTGGAAACTCTTTCCCTCTGCAGAAGGATTCCATCGGTATCACTGCCCTTTTCCTGAAACTTGAATAGCTGGGGCTGCTGGCTGCACACCTGCCTGGCCTGGGTCAGGTATTTTTCAGAGCCTCTTCTGCCCCTCAGACCTCCCAAATTTAGAGGAATCTTGGTATTTTCCTATAACTCTGGTTGTCAGGAGCACATTAAGACACCAGAAGTAAATTTTTAAAGTTTTCAGTCTAGGGGTATCTGGGCAGCTCAGTCTGTTAAGCATCCGACTCTTGGTTTTGGCTCAGGTTGTGATCTCGGGGCTGTGAGACCAATCCCTGAGTCTGGCTCCATGCTTAATGGGAAGTTGATATTCTTTCCCCCTCCCCCTCTGCCCTTCCACTCCTGCACTCAATCTCTCTCTCTCTCTCTTTCTCAAATACATTTTTTAAATAAATAAAAAATAAAAGTTTACAGTCTACATACACACTCCTCCATTCTTTTTCTGTTGATTTGGGGAAATTTCCCAAGCATGTCCAATCTCTCTTGCATGCTCCTGCCACAATGAAGTCAACCCATTGTCAAGATAGCAAGATAGCTCTCTCCCACACTTGCAACCCTCAGCATAGTGTGACAAAAAGAACTTGGGACTGGGTGTCTCAAGGTTCAGACCCTAATCTTTGCCATGCCACTCTCTGACCTTAGAGAAATGACAGTCCACTTGGGCTTCAGTTGTCTCATTTGTAAGTGACTACACTGGGCACATAACGAGATAGCCTCAAAATTCCTTTCCATGACTCAGAGTCTGTTTTCTGTGGTTCCTCTTGTTTGGAACCCGTCAAATGTACTTAGTACCCTCCTCTCCCCATTGCAAAGACATTGTCTCTAGGAGTAAACAGCATTGCCTTCCTCAGGGCCCTCCCCCTAGTCTTCAAGCTCTGGCCTTCTCATCAAGTACTTCTGAGCACTTTTTCTATGATGCTCCCATCAAACTGTAGGTGCTCTGAGCAGCTTCTTTTGCCTCTTTCTCTGCTCTGCATCTACATTTCCATGCTAGTTTAATATTACCTTAAAAAAAAAAGGATTTACTTATTTGAGGGGGGGGAAGGGCAGCAAGAGAGGGAGAATCCCAAGCAGACTCCCTTCTGAGCATGGAGCCCAATACAGGCCTCAACCTTACACCCCAGAGATCATGACCTGAGCCAAAACCAAGAGTCAGAAGCTCAACCAAGTGAGCCACCCAGGCTAGGCACTCCTAATATTATTTTTTTAATAATAAATGTTGATGTAGCTCATGGGTTTTATGGGAATTAAATATTTCCTGAAATTTTTAGAAGAAACCTAAGATTTGAGCAAATGGAGCAAATGGTGCAATACGTAATAAAGTGGGAGGTTTTAAAGGCTGTGGCCAGGGGTTTAGAGAACCTGACTTAGGACCATCACAGCCTGGAGGCCAAATGTAGGACTGTATACGAAAAGTAACCAATCAAAGTACATAGTATGTGATGAGGGAGGGACACTCAAAAATAGGTGTGACCATGAGGAGTGTCAAGTTATTGGCTTTTCTCTATGGAACCCTTAAAATCAGTAATTTGGTTTTCTTGACATTTTTCAGTTGTGCTTGAGGCATTTGTAAATAACACTAGTTATCTGAGTGTTGGGGTTCTCTTCCATTTGGAAGTATAATAATTTTGAACCTTGGACTATGTATTCCTTCGGTTTTTGATTTGGGGCTTCAGAGCTAGGTCTCATTATACTAGCACTATCTTAGGCCATCTACTCTGTGAGAATTTTACCCACATTTGAATCTAATTCTGTGGTCTCTAAAGTACCTGCTTGCTGATCATCATGAGTCTGAATGCTTCTTTCACCTGAGCACTCCCCACCCATCTTCAAAATAGCCCTGCTCTAAGTAGATACCTTCCAATCAGAACCCAATTCTCAACTTTCTCCATTAGTTAACTAAGCCAATAATCTACTCTGTGCACACTGGTGGCATCCATTGGATTTATTTGTTAGCTGCTCTATCCATATCCTAAAACCCTATCTATCCTGTATGAATTGAGATCACTAAGTAATGTATCAGACTGCATGCCCTTGGTTCACTGTAGATATTCCTACAAACAACTGATTATCCTTGGTTTTTGTTGAATGTTAATAGAAGAAATGGCCGTATGGGGGATAATCCTGCATCTTTGGCAAATTTGCTGTTGAAGACCATCCATTATGTTATTCAATACTCCCTATATAAAGAGCTGTGTGATGAATTTGTTCTGAGATTTCAGTACTAAAAAGAAAATTTTTCTGTGCCCCTCCCAGTTAACTATTTTGCTTGCATTTTAGAGGTAATTAAAGCCATGAAACTCAAGAGTATTAGAGGGATGTTCCTTAATTTAGGAAAGGGATTCATGATTCCCTCTACTTTCTGCTTTGCTTATAAAGGAGTTCAGAGCCTTGCCTTCCATGAAGTTGTCATCACTTCCCTTGTCCTGGTTTCTGAGCTGGTCCAACACTCTCCTTTTCCTCTCCTCTTTTCAACACCCAGTTCTTGGTCTCCTAGCCATGTAGTCCTTGCTCTGGTCACCTCTATCTCCAATGCTTTTTGGAAGGAAGAGAGGTTAAAATAATATGTTACTTTCTCCAAACAATATGTTGCTTTGCAGGGGACCTCTGGAGAAAGGACACTTTAACCCAAGGCCTATCGAAAAATGTTCTTATAAGAGTCTCCTCCAAACAAAAGAAAACAAAACAAAGAGTTCTTTGAACCAAAAGGTTAAGAAATATTATATGCTCTGACTGCCTCTTGGGGGTCCTCAAAGAATATTAGCATAATTAAATCTGAAAAGTCCTAAAGTAAAGAAAATAAATATATTTGAATACACAGTCTATTTACATGTGGAACTCAAAATAACACATTTTAAGAACAATTCACTTAATCTAAAGAGTGGATTCTGCTGATGGATCTTTTAGGGACTGGGGCCAGTGAGTAGAGGTGATATGGGGTCAACTGGAGGGATGACTTGTTCTGCTTCCTGGAGAAGACCAGAGATAACTGCCCACTCTCCTTCATGACTCAGTACCCAAGCCTAGCCTCCTTCCCAGATACTGAGGCCTTTCAAACACCACTGGCTTCCACAAATGATCCACTTATCTCCATCAACCCACATAGCTTCCCCACCCAATGTTCACAGACCTTTAGAGCTCCTTACCAGCTGTATTCAACTTTTTTGAATAAAAGCAACAGGAACCCTTTTGGAGAAAAAGAATTTATTGGCTCCTGTAACTGGAAGTCCAAGGGTAGACATAAAGCATGGCTGAATCCAGGGACTTCAATTAAGTCACCATGTCTGCTTCTTTCTCCTTCTCTTGGCTCTTCTCATGACTGCTCATTGACATCATTCTTAGTATCTCTCCACATGCTGGGAAAGAAAGCCGCTGACCACTCCAAGTGTGAGGGCTGTGAACTAACAATCCAAAAAGAAAAGAGACCTCCTCTCGCTATTGTTCATATACCAATCTGCATGGAAATGCTGTGGCTGGCCCCATGTTCATGGCCCCATTCTCATCCCTGTAGCGAGGACTGAAGTCAGAGGGTTGCCATGAAGCAACTGCCTATCTTGAGTTATGGGCCCACTTACAGGAGGGCATAACCACAGAGAAAAACTGCCTGTTTACTACGTGAATACCAACATTTTATGTCTTGCTTGTTTTACGGGCATGAATTATTTTGTTTAAAAATATGTTTTGCTTAAGAAAAAGAACCCCCATTTCACTCTTCTTACAATTACTTACACTGCATCCCTTTGCTCTCACTTGTAGTGTTTCAAGGTTTTTTCATGGACACCTTGTCTCCCCAGCTGGCCTCTAAGCTCCTCCAGGACAGAAGTCAGGCTTTCTTTTGGTTTCCTCCTTCTCCTACCTAGTCCTCTTTCCTCATTCTTCACAATTCCATTGAATGTCTATTACACACCGGGAACTGTACTAAGCCCTAGAAATTAAAATTAAATAAAAATGCAAGAAACTCAGAAAATACTTCATGAATAACTAAACCCCATTTCTTATGACATCCTCACTGCTAAGATGGACCTTATTTTCTTGACCACTGGCATCGTAGCATTTTTGATGAGGTAATTATGTGACCTTGGGCAAATCATTTCCCCCTTTGTGCTTCAGATTCCTCTTGTGAAACAAACAGATAGCAAGGTGCTCTCCAAGCTCTAAAATTCTAGGGTTCTAAGCCATAGATAGCCATAGAACAAGGGCAGGAAGAGACACTGCTTTTGAGCTCATCCCTAATTGTCTCATTCCAGCTTAGATTGCATCCCAACCCACCCTTAGCACAAAAGATAGGGGAACACATGTTTGTTTCACTGACCCTCTGCCAAATATCACTTCCAGATAAATTGGATGTACTGTTTTATTTTTTTATTTTTTATTTTTTTGGATGTACCGTTTTAGACCGTTTCACAACCTTCTGGCACATTGACTGTAACTAGCTGTTGTATTGATATGCACTCTGCAATTTAGGCAGCCCTCCCAAACAGGTCTTGGAGGCAGATAAGGTGTTGCCCCCATTTTATAGCTTTGAGAAAGCTAAGGTTGAGATATAACTACCATCTTGTTTGAGGTCATGGAGTTGGTATGGGTTTCTAAATGATGCCAAGACAGTGCCCTCTCTCTTCTATGCAAGACCGTGGCACAGTGTAAAACAGAGTTAGTTCTTGCCATCCAAAGCCTGGATCCCATGAGAACAATGTCTGTGAACTTCTTAAGACATTTAAGTCAAAAAGGCTTTGGTGAAGCATAGTTTTAACCCACAACATAATAAGGCCTTTGGCAAGGAGACAAGGAACACCAGGAACATAGTGTCTGCAAGGAAAATGCAGCAGAATGCCACATATATCAAGCAGCTCTCACAGCCTGGGATAAAAAAAATTAGAACAGGGGGAAATCTGACCATGTTTGAGGTCCTCTATTCTGTGAAGTTCTCATTCAGGTCCTTGAAAAGTCAGATGTACTTCTGACATTCTCCTAAACCCTGCCTTTCATTTTTAAACCAAGGTGCCTGCTTAGAGAAATCCAATGCACATGTTTCTGATTCATTTAGAGTTATCAAGCTCTATTATGAAAGAGCTATCTGGTGTCCAGAAGTCTTTCTCTCTCTTTTTAATAAGTCATTGAAAGCTTCTGGTAAGCTGTTGGGCCATGCTCGAGTTGGGCACATGTAAATGACAAAGGGAGCCCAAAGAGCCCAGTGGGCATGCAGGTGCCTGTCTGCTTAGAGACCAAGATGAACAACACTAGTGAGCAGAATCTCCCAGGCTCCATAGAAATTGGACTCCACTAAGAGAGCCCAGAGAAGCTAAAAGCAGGACTATTTGCCTAGAGCCAGGCCCAGGCAGTTGCCATGAGGACCAGCAACAGGGCTATAGACTTGGGGTAGAAGGTTTTCCTGTCCTGTCCATTCTCCAGAGATAGAAGGACAGAAGAACTACAGAATTGCTAGCTCAGGAGGAGATGGTCACTCCAGGGAAAGAGAGTCCAGTTCACCAAGCACGCAGTCCTAGCCACCATCATCCCTTCCCTAGATGACTTCCCCAACAGCCTCCTGGCTCATGGCTCTGCTTCTACTCCTGACCCTGTACAGCTCAGATTTTACCCCGGAGAAACCAAAGTAATCATTTAAAATAGAAAATCAGAGCTCACCCCTATTTGGTTTAGAAATTTCAGATGGCTTCCTGGAGCCCTTTGAATACAATCCAGATTCCTTGCCATACCCAGAATATTCCTCAGGACCAGCTTCACCTGCCCCTCCAACCTCAGTCCCTACCCTTTTGTCCTCATTCACTCCATTCCAGCCAAATGGTTGCTGTTCTCCAACTTGAACATGTGAGGCTCATTTCAACCCCAGGATCTTTGCATTTGCTGTTCCCTAGCCTGGGTGGTTCTTTCTTCAGGTCATCATACCACTGGTTCTGTCTCATTGTTTGTCTCTTCTTTTAGTCCTCTCTTCACTCATCACTCCCGCTGCAGTGATGCTTCCACCTTAGCTTGCTCTTTAATGTTTCATTTTTTTCATTGTACTTACCACCACCCAAAATTGTCTTAATTGCATCTTTGTTTATATGATTAGTCCTGCTGACTCCCACCAGAGTGTAAGCTCTGGACCAGAGATCATTCTTCCTAACTCACATAGGGTAGTATCTCAATAATTATTTGTTGAATGAATGAATGCTCTTAACAAATATTTTAACTCAGAGTCACATATAACCTCAAGAATCCTCCCAGTCCCTGAGCAGCAGAAGGAAGCTCTTGGAGGAAGGACCTACAAGAGCCTTGCCTCTCTTGGATAAGGTGGTATCAATCCATTGCTCTTGGGATGCCTGGATGGCTCAGCGATTAAGCTCTGCTTTCTGCTCAGGGCATGATCCTGGAATTCAGGGATCAAATCCCACATCGGACTCCCTTAAGGGAGCCTGCTTCTCCCTCTGCCTATGTCTCTGCCTCTCTCTGTGTGTATCTCTCATGAATAAATAAATAAACTCTTTAAAAAATATTTATTGCTCTCAGACAAATACCCTGGGGAAAATGCTATGACAGTGACCAGGAAAGGCAGCAGAGCCTAAAATAGATGACCATAGGAGCAACTGCTGGCTCAAACCTCTAGAGTGTTGTTGGAAGGCTTGATGCTGTAGAGACCAAGTTGAACCCTGGTATCTGCAAGAGACCTGAGCAGCTCATGGAGATGCAGCCAGAACAGATGAAGCACAGCTAAGATCCCACCACTGACATTCATGGCCAAAAGTCTTTGGGCAGGTATTTACCCTTTTTGAGCCCGTTTCCTCTTTTGAAAAACTAGGGTGATATCTAACTCAGAGACTCCTGTTTTACATAAAATATATAAAGTAACAACACTGAATTTGGTATTAAAAGCCTATTCAAGACGTGGTAGTAGTTAAATGGAGGAGCAGAAGTAAAAGAGTTCCTATGATGAACTAGAGAAGCATGGTTTTGTTATGATATTAGGACAGGTGCTTCTCCAGACTGGAGTGACCTGGGGAATGTTTCCACCCACCAACCCAACAGCTACATTTCTAACTGGAGGCTGAAGGAGGGAAATGCCAGGCCTGAGTGCAGTATCTTGCAGAAAGGATCCTGATTCCACATTTAACTCCCAACTGTCTGGGAAAATGTTCTTTGGTTTGTTTCCTTTAAATCCCTGCCAGGAAAAACTGATAGATGATGCCTGGATTGGGCCCCTGGTTTAACAAATATTTTTTTCTAGATATAGCTGTTAATGTATCTTACCAGCCTGAGTTGTCACTTTCACACAAAAGACAGCAAGTTCTAACTCCTACAGAACATGGTGCACAAGTTTGGCACTCTGAATCTCTCTGACGAATTCCTTGGTATTCTCCTTCATTTTTTCCTCATATGATACAATACACATAAAATATTTTACGTGACTGAATTCTTAGTATGTGTATATTTCAGTATCCCTTTTTCGTTTAATACTATAACATGTTCAGTCACCTTGTTATGAACAACTCTCTGTAAATATATTTATTTAATGGGTATGTGATATTCATTTCTATGACTGGCTCATACCTTTCTGAGACTTTCCTCTGTTGTTCAGTGTTAAGGCTTTTCCTTTCAGTTTTTCACTATCATTTATAATATTGTGATACATAAATTTTTACCTGAATTTTATGTAGTTCTCATAAGAGTGGCAGAAATGAATTTTTTGATCAAAAACAATGGACATTTTAAGGGCTTTTATAGTATTGCTAAATTGATTTCAAGAATACAACTAAGGGTGCCATTGGTTAGGTGTTAGATTCTTGATTTCAGTTCAGGGCATGATCTGAGGGTCATGAGATAGAGCGCCACCCTTCCCTCCCGCAGGCTCTGCCCTCAGTGGGAAGTCTGCTTGAGATTCTTTCTCTCCCTCTCTGCCCCTCTCCCCACACTCACATGCATGTCTCTCTCTCTCTCTGAAATAAATAAATCTTTTTTTTTAAAAAAAGAATACAATTATATACTATACCCAAATATATGTTATTTTCATTCACATATGTGATTGATTATAAGTTAGACTGGGTTGTTTCATGTTTGTTAGCTGGAACTAGATTGATAAATAAAGAATGTTACTAAAATCTGAAGGAAGTCAAAAAATATATAAAGGAAAAAACTAAAAGTATAAAAATAATTAAGTTCCCAAAGTATAGGCTTAGACTCAGAAAAATTAAAGTACCTAATATTGTATATTTAACATGTATCAGAAACTTTGTTGTTTATGTGAAACTATCTTTTATCCTCATGACAAATGTATAGTATGGTTAGAACATTTTCCAACTATAATACCCCAAGCAACTGACTCATTTAACTGAAAAACACTGATAAGTCTGGCTTTGGGTAGAGCCTAATTCAAGGTCCCAAATGATGCTTTTTCTATTTGTTACTCTGACTTCTTCTGTGTCTGCTACATTCTTAGCAATGAATGGTTCCCAAGAGCTGGGGCCAAAGTCTTACTGCATTTCACTGACTCTCACCAGGTCACATTTCTAGAACTGTGGTGATGCAACTTCTTATTGGGCAGATTTTACTCACACATAGTAGCATCTAAAACACATGAGCTATGAATAGGGTAGTGGGCCACACCATAAAGAAAACTGGGGACTCGGGTCAGGAGAAGTGTCAGTGGACATTGTGCAGCAAGTAACTCTACTACAGGCACAGACTCTTACTAAACACAGTTTTATAGATAACAAATTGAGGCTAGGAGAGCTTATTTGGCTGCTCCAAGATCACACAGTTAGTATGCCATCAAGAGTGATCCAAATGCACTCTCCCATTTATCTGACCCAAGGAGAAACACTGAAGAGCTTGACAGAGCCCCCAAGTCTCTGACCCAAACATAACCTCATTCTAGTCCTTTTAGGGCTGGTAGTTTGCCTGGATTCCTCCTTCAGCTCTGGGTCTCCACATAATTGCATTCATTCAGACTGAGTGCATTTATTCATTCAGCCCCAAGAGGAGACTTCCACTCATTCTAGCTTCTGGTTTAATGAAGTCACAGTTATTATTATAGGATTTGAAGGGCAGACAGGCTTGAGTTCAATCTTGTCTCTGAAAAATGTACCTTGAGAATATTTACATGGAGTAAATAATAGTCCCTACTTCATGTGATGGTTGTGAGAATTAAGTGCACTCATGCATGCAAAGCTGTTGAGAGACATGTCTGCTCCTCATTGGTACCCATCGACGATTGGCCATTTTGGGGCATGAAAGGCATTGTCACCACCTCCTTCTGTGCTATTACTACCCATCCTCAGGAAAGATCACTTACAATTTCAAATCCATCATCTAAAGTTGAGTGTAATGCATGATAGAGAGAAAACTAAACCAAGGATCATTCTTTCATAGCAGAGGATTTAATCCCTCCTTCAGATTGAAATTTTTCTGATTAACAAAGAGGTGAATGTTATGAAGGGGAGTCTATACTTATTTCTTGACTCATGAAATTTTTATTCCACTTATTCTTAATAGCTTATCTCCCCACTCTGAATTCTTTCTTACTCATTAGATATTTTGACTTACCAGAGGCTATATTTACATGCTTTAGATGAACACATTTTTTTGCTAACAGAGCCCCCAGCTTCACTCACATTTTTCTTGAATCATAGTGAGTTCATTTTCAAGTTTATTTGAGGGGAAGGAGGCTACTCTGTGCACCATGCCAGTAATGTTTGTGGGTTACTCCTAGTGCTAGTCAGGGTTCTGTAGAGAAATAAAACTAATGGGATGGAAAGAGAGATTGAAAGAAGTATGAGGAGTGACTCTCATGACTATGAAGGCTGAGAAGTCCCACAATCTGCTGTCTTCAAGCAGGAGGCCAAGGAAAGCTGGTGATACACTTTTTTTTAATAATAAATTTATTTTTTATTGGTGTTCAATTTGCCAACATACAGAATAACACCCAGTGCTCATCCCGTCAAGTGCCCCCCTCAGTGCCCGCCACCCAGTCACCCCCACCCCCCGCCCACCTCCCCTTCCACCCCCCCCAGTTCGTTTCCCAGAGTTACGAGTTTCTCGTGTTCTGTCTCCCTTTCTGATATTTCCTACTCATTTTTCTCCTTTCCCCTTTATTCCCTTTCACTATTTTTTATATTCACCAAATGAATGAGACTATATAATGTTTGTCCTTCTCCGATTGACTTATTTCACTCAGCATAATACCCTCCAGTTCCATCCACGTCGAAGCAAATGGTGGGTATTTGTCATTTCTAGTGGCTGAGTAATATTCCATTGTATACATAAACCACATCTTCTTTATCCATTCATCTTTCGATGGACACCGAGGCTCCTTCCACAGTTTGGCTATTGTGGCCATTGTTGCTATAAACATCGGGGTGCAGGTGAGCCGGCGTTTCATTGCATCTGTATCTTTGGGGTAAATCCCCAGCAGTGCAATTGCTGGGTCGTAGGGCAGGTCTATTTTTAACTGTTTGAGGAACCTCCACACAGTTTTCCAGAGTGGCTGCACCAGTTCACATTCCCACCAACAGTGTAAGAGGGTTCCCTTTTCTCCGCATCCTCTCCAACATTTGTGGTTTCCTGCCTTGTTAATTTTCCCCATTCTCACTGGTGTGAGGTGGTATCTCATTGTGGTTTTGATTTGTATTTCCCTGATGGCAAGTGGTGCAGAGCATTTTCTCATGTGCATGTTGGCCATGTCTATGTCCTCCTCTGTGAGATTTCTCTTCATGTCTTTTGCCCATTTCATGATTGGATTGTTTGTTTCTTTGGTGTTGAGTTTAAGAAGTTCTTTATAGATCTTGGAAACTAGCCCTTTACCTGATATGTCATTTGCAAATATCTTCTCCCATTCTGTAGGTTGTTTTTGAGTTTTGTTGACTGTATCCTTTGCTGTGCAAAAGCTTCTTATCTTGATGAAGTCCCAATAATTCATTTTTGCTTTTGTTTCTTTTGCCTTCGTGGATTTATCTTGCAAGAAGTTACTGTGGTCGAGTTCAAAAAGGGTGTTGCCTGTGTTCTTCTCTAGGATTTTGATGGAATCTTGTCTCACATTTAGATCTTTCATCCATTTTGAGTTTATCTTTGTGTATGGTGAAAGAGAGTGGTCTAGTTTCATTCTTCTGCATGTGGATGTCCAGTTTTCCCAGCACCATTTACTGAAGAGACTGCCTTTCTTCCAGTGGATAGTCTTTCCTCTTTTATCGAATATTAGTTGACCATAAAGTTCAGGGTCCACTTCTGGGTTCTCTATTCTGTTCCATTGATCTATGTGTCTGTTTTTGTGCCAGTACCACACTGTCTTGATGACCACGGCTTTGTAGTACAACCTGAAATCTGGCATTGTGATGCCCCCAGCTATGGTTTTCTTTTTTAAAATTCCCCTGGCTATTCGGGGTCTTTTCTGATTCCACACAAATCTTAAAATAATTTGTTCTAACTCTCTGAAGAAAGTCCATGGTATTTTGATAGGGATTGCATTAAACGTGTAAATTGCCCTGGGTAACATTGACATTTTCACAATATTAATTCTGCCAATCCATGAGCATGGAATATTTTTCCATCTCTTTGTGTCTTCCTCAATTTCTTTCAGAAGTGTTCTATAGTTTTTAGGGTATAGATCCTTTACCTCTTTGGTTAGGCTCATTCCTAGGTATCTTATGCTTTTGGGTGCAACTGTGATACACTTTAATCCAAAACAGAAGGCCTGAAAACCAGGGGAGCCAACGGCGGTGTAATTCCCAGTCTGAGTCCAAAGATCCAAGAACCAGGAATGTCAGTGTCCTAGGGTAGGAGAAGATAAACGTTCCAGCTAAAGCAGAGAGCAAATTCACTCTGCTTCCCTCTTTCTGTTCTATTCAAACCCTCAAAAATTGGATGATGCCCACCCACACTGGTAAGGATGATCTTCCTTACTCAGTCTGCTTTTTCAAATGCTAAATCTCTTCCAAAAGCATGCTCACAGACACACTCAGAAATAATGTTCTACCAGCAATCTGGGCACTCCTTAAGGCCCAAATAAATTGACATGTAAAATGAACCATCACACCTGAACTCCTGAAATCCCAGCTGTAGAAATAATCTAGAATATAAGAGCCATCCAGGTCAGTCTCCACTGCTACATAAGGGAATGACCACCAACTGGTAGCTGTTTGATATGTCCACTTTTTATTTAAATATTTGTTTATAAACAGCCATCAGTTCTCTTATTGAAATTCTCCAGGAACAAATCTGAATTCAGGAGTCAATTCCAGGAATTTTTTTTTATTCTTAAAAATCAAAAGGTCATATTCTTTTACTTAATTGATTACTGATTGTCACACAGTGTTGAATTGCATACTGTCATACAATATTCAGTAATAAAATGCCTATTCGAGTATTAATCATTAAAGTAATTTTCATTTTATTCTTAAGTGATAACGAAGCACTTTGTAGACACACTTTGGTGATGAAAAATATAGGAATTTACAATTCCAAACTTTACAGATTTGACTTGTAAGATGTCAATCTTGTAAATCCTTTGTTTTTACTAAAGATCATTTCTTTGTCGGGGCACCTGGGTGGCTCAGTCAGTTAAGCATCTGACTCTTGATTTCAGCTCAGGTAATGATCTCAGGGTCATAAGATCAAGCCCTGCATCAGGCTTTGTGCTCACCAGGGAGTCTACTTGAGATTCTTCTCTCTTTCCCTCTCTCTCTGCCCCTCTGCCCCCCACACTTGCACAAGTATGTGCATGCTCTCTCTCATTCTCTCTCACTCAAAAATAACCTTTTTTTAAGACCATTTTTTTCATTTATTGACTTACAGAGTTATCCTGTGGTAGTATAATAATCATGGTGATTATAATGATGATATACTAGTAATAGTAGTAGTTCTTGTGTATTGAAGACCTACTATGTGCCAGGCACTGTCCTGTGTGTTACACATAATTTCCTTATGCAATCCTCACAGTAACCCTGAGAATTAAGTATTCATATCTCCATTTTACAGAGGGTAACAGCAGATTTCAAAGAATTGTGTTCAGAGTCTTATGATAGTAAGTAACAGTACCAGAATTAAAACCAAATATGGCTAACTCCAAAGCCTAGCTGTTTTAGAACTGAGTTTGCAATCCTTCAGAGTTTGAGTTTTAGAAATCTGGCTCTCTGCCATAGAATCGTATTTTTTAGCCTGAATGGTAGATCCAAGGAAGTGACAGAGTGATTTGATTAAAGCCTGAAAGCTAGCAATGTAGGTAATTTTTTATGGAAGACAACACTGAGTCATGTGATCTGCAGTTTCCAGTAACTGAGACAATGGTGTTGCTATCATGATAATCCTCACACGCTTCAGTATACCACTCTGCCAACAAGAGCAAAGGACGATACCCACTCTGTGTGTCAGCATGTCTGATAAGATGTGTTTGAAAACTTTCTCCCTTAAGAAAGTAATCATTTATCAAGGAAACATCAAGAGATAAACCAGTCTTTTATTACTGATCAATGACTTTTTAAAAGCAACTCCCTACAAAAACCACTTTGGATTACCCATCCATCGCAGTATCAAAATGATCAAAGCAGCTTATGTCTCATGCTAAAGCCTTTTCTTATCTAAATGTTTCTTTGCCAACCTCTCTAGAATTCTCAAAGGCAATAGCAGTAGAATACAATCTGGGTCCTCGCAAGATGGCTCCCAAGGAACTTTTCCTTCCCTGCCATCCCATCCCCCTTCCTTGCTCCCCCTTCCCTCAGTCATCCCCTTGGATCTAAGTTTTCTAAAATCCCCAAATTAGGTATTAAGTACATGTTTATTCCATCACAATTTTCTCCTCTAATCTGGGAGATAAAAATAACGGAAAGAAATGTCTGTTTGTAGTCTCATTTTATCCTCTACCGTCCCCAAAGTAAACTTCAGAATGCTGCTGGTCTCATGCCTCCTCTTTCTTCCTTGGGCCCAGTCCAAACAGGACAGCTTCGAGGGCGGACCCCACATATAGCTCCAGTTTAGAAAAATTACTATCACTTCAGGAATATGCAGACTGATTCTTTTTTTTTATTTTTTTTATGCAGACTGATTCTGAATGCACTTCTGGCATATCACCAGTATTTTTTTTAACCACTTCTATTTTAAAAACTAGAGAATGAAAAAAAAAAAACAAAACAAAAACAAAAACAAACAAACAAAAAAACAAACAAAAAAACTAAAGAATGGGTTATTTATTGGCAAAAGTAATTCTGAGAATCGATGACCAACAGGCAGCTTGAGAGACAGCTTGAAAGATGCCTTCTGACAAAATGCAAATAATCACAAACAACCTATAAGAGCCCAGAATTCCTCACTGAATAGGTACACTAGAACTGCCTTCATTTGTCTTGAACTGCCTCGAAATGAGGAAAACTGTGGAATTGTGACATTTGTTTTAAAAGATGTTCAACATGAAACTCAAAGGTGAAAGATCCATTTAGGGTGGATTGTTTTAAGCTTTGGAATGAGCAGTGTCTGATTGTTAAGTCATTCTGTAGGACTTTGGTTAGAGATGTAATGTGGGTCTTAGTTTTTCCTTCCTTAGGAAGGTGGTTCCGTGTAACATTCAATGACCACCCTCTATGTGCCATGCCCTATGCTAATGAGAGAAAACCAAGTAAGACAAGCATGGCTTCTGTCTTCAAGGAGCTTAAAAAAACTTTATGCTGGAGAAAGTGGCACTACAGATTCTAATATACTCAAATTAAAGAACTCATGATTGCATACAATCAGTTTTTCTATTGTCCTGTCATTTTTCCTTTCCAAAGAGAAGGATGTTGAATCCCGGAGAGAGAGAATAAATATGCATGCTGAGCAATGTTCTTTTTCCTGTGATGTTTAAAAGCAATTTTCTTTAAATGAAATTTAGATAGAAATTGCTAATATTGAAGCTAGTAATATTATCAGATATTCTGTGTTTTTACCCAAGAAGCATAAGAACTTCAAGCTTCATAGTGTTTCTTCAAATAGTCTTTTGTTTTTATAGCTTGAACCTTGACAACATGAAGACAGCTATTGACTTGGTATCCAGGGGTAGAATAACACACCTGGCCCCAATGCATATGTTATTTCTTTCAATCTTCCCCCTCTCTCTATTCCTTCTCTTTGTGACTTCCCAGAGGAAATTCATATTTAGAATTTAGCTCAGTAAGACACAAAGAGCTAGATAACATTCTCTGCTGGCAAGAAAGTGGCAGCTATTTCACTGGGTTGGGAGCTACAGTGGTGGGTGTTTTTGTAAGATTGACATCAATTTTTATTGTGTGCATCCATACAATGTTGTATGAAGAACAGCAGGTTTAGAGTGAGTCAGTTTGTAAGTTTTGTAAATTCAGACAACTCATTTATAACTTCTGAGCCTCAATTTCCACATCTATAAATGTGGTACTAAACTAGTGGTTCCCAAACTTTGCTATACATTAGAATCATCAGGAGAGCTTTTAAAAATCCTGATAACCAGGTTGCACATCAGACCAATTAAATCAGAATATCTCAGGGTGGGAGCATATGTGTGTGGTTCAAAGATCTCCAGGTGGTTCTAGTGTATAGCAAAGTTAAAGAACCACTACAGAAAACTGATTTATCCAGTCTTTTCCAACTCTAATATTCTAAATTCCATGACTCTCTGAGCTTTAGTTTTTTCATCTCTATCATGAGGCTCAGGTTACTAGCAACTTACCTATAGCTTCAATAAATCATAATCAAAATCTCAGTGGACTATTTTTTTGGAATTTGGCAAACATTCTAAAATTTTTATGGAAATGCAAAGTATCTAAAATAGTCAAGGAAATCTTGCAAAAAAATAATTGAGGGCTCAAGATTGTCAAACTATAGTAATTCAGACATGTGGTATTAGTGTGAGGATAGACAAATAGATCAATAGAACAGAATAGAAGATCCAACACTTGACCCTCACTTACACCATCAATTGATTTTCAACAAAGGTGCCAAAAAGGAAAAGAAATTTTTTCAATGCATAGCACTGCAATGACCAGATAATAATTTGTAAAAGAAATGAATCTCAATCCCTACCTCACATCAAATATAAATATAAATTTTACATGAATCACAGACCTAAATGTACAAGCTAAAACTACAGTATAAAGTTTCTAAAAAATATATATAAAATAAAATATTTGTGTTGAGATGCCTGGGTGGCTCAGTAGTGGAGTGTCTGCCTTTGGCTCAGGTCATGATCCTGGGATCCAGGATCAAGTCCCGAATCAGGCTCCCCACAGGGAACCTGCTTCTCCCTCTGCCTGTGTCTCTGCCTCTCTCTCTCTGTGTCTCTCATGAATAAGTAAATTTTAAAAATATTTTTTAAAAAATTTGTGAAGACTTCCTAAACAGGACAACAAAAGTACTTGCCATTAAAAATGATAAATTAGGAGCATCTGGGTGGTTCAGTTGGTTGAGTGGCTGATTCTTGATCGTGGCTCAAGTTATGGGATTGAGCCCTGCCCCTACCTTGTCAGGCTCCACACCCAGTGGAGAGTCTGCTTGAGGATTTGCTCTCTCCTTGTCCTTCTGACCCTCTCCCCACTCACGTGCACTCACCCACTGTTTCTCCAAAATAACAAATATTTTTTAAATGATAAATTAAAAATTCAGAAGATTCTATTAAAAAATATGAATAGACAAGCCACAGACTGGGAAAAAATACTCACATTAAGTAGGACTTAAATTCAGAATATACAAAGAGTTCTAAAACTCAATAACAAAAAGGAAAACAACCCAATTTAAAAATGGGCAAAATACATGAATAGAATAAACACTTTACAAAAGACATAAAAATAACCATTAAGCACATAGAAAAACATACAAACTCATTAGACATCAAGATGATGCAAATGGAACTTAGAAGGAAATTGAAATGGAAACTCCTTGTATACATTAGAATGACTAAAATTAGAAACTGACAATGCCAAATGTTGCCAAGGATGTAAACTCAAATTCACATATATTGGTCATAGGAAAGTAAAATGGTATAATTACATTGGAAAATTGGTGATTGCCTATAAGGTTAAGCATATGTCTACTCTTTGACCCAACAATCCCATCTCCTGTTAACCTAAGAGAAATGAAAGTAGATGGCCATACAAAAACTTTTACATGAATGTTCATAGGATCATTATTCATAATAGCCCCAAACTGCAGATGACACAAATGTCCACCAAAAGGATGCTTGGATAAACAAATTGTTTCTATTCATACTCAGCATGTAAAGTAGTAAAGAATAAACTACTTATACAAAAGCAGCATGGATGAATCTCAAAACTTCATTGAGTGAAAGAAGCCAGAGACAAAAGAATATACACAGTATAATTGCATTTTTTAAAGATTTTATTTATTTATTTATTCATTCATTCATTCATTCATTCATTCATTTATTTTAGAGAGAAAGCACACCCATGAGTAAGGAGAGGGGCAGAGGGAGAGGGAGAGGCAGAGGGAGAGAGAGAGAGAGAAAGACTCAACACTGAGCACAGAGCCTGACATGGGGCTCGATCTCAGGACCCTGAGATCATAACCTAAGCCAAAACCAAGAGTCAGAGGCTTAACCAGCTAAGCCACCCAGGCGGCCCATGATTACATTTATATAACAATAAAATAAAAATAGTGGTTGTCTTTATGTGTGTGAGGAGGGAGGGTATGCAATAGACTCGAATTCTCTGGAGTTTTGGAAATGTTATATCTTGATTGCAGCATGGGTTACATGGGTATATATGTTTGTCAAACATTTACTAAAACTCATCAGACCGTATACCTAAGATCTATATGTAAATTATACCTCAAAAATTAAAATAAAAGAAAATCACTTTTGTAAACTATAAACTGTTTTACAAGTACTAGGAAGAGTTTTAATTTTTAAAAATTTCAAAAAAAGAGGAGTTTGAGATGGTTTGAGTGACAAACAGATGCTCAACAATCATATGATACAGCGTATCCTATTTTCATCTGGATATTTGATGTGATTTGCTCCAATATGATGAGTGTGATTTATAACTTAGAAAATGAGTGCAGTGCCTTCTAACCACTCTTACTATCAATTAAAAAAAAAAAAGGGCCTAGTAACAAGTACCATAAATGTATACAGTCTTGAAGCTTGAAAGAGTGTTGGCACATTCACTTAGATATTGCAATTGCTGGTAATTTTAGTGATTTATTTAGTGAATTTTTATAGATTTAATAATTTTACCTTTACATTGAAGTAAAAAAAAAAAAAGAAGTTTAAGACATGTGACACTAGAAATCACATTATCTAAAGCGAGTTCTATTGATAACCAAACCACAAAATGAAAGTATGTGCATGATGCTAAGAAGTTGAAAACTGATTAATATTTTATAGCAAAATCTCAACTGAGAAATTTCCAAGAGCAAAGCCCCCTCACCTCATTTTTAAACACTGACACATACCCCTATACACCTTCCATAAAGCACCAGGAGTGGCATTCATCTCTAGACAGGTCCCAAGAGCAGTGGGAACACTGAACCACAAGGACAGGTACCCAGGACAAAACCCCTCACTGCCCTCCTTCTTCCTAAGCATCTGTATATTCAGGTATAAAGAGCTGTTCCAGACAACGTTGTGAAGCTGACAGGGCTTGCTCTGATACCAGCCTTCTTTAGGAGCTTTAAAAATAGGTGAAGATCTCCCCTATGCAAGATGTTAGGCCTAGAGTGCTTCCCACATGCTCCTTCCCATCCCCAAAATCATTCTGTCAGGAAAGGCCCAACCTAGCATCATGTCAGCCATTAGATGGTCTGATACACAAAACAAGGAGCCTCTCATTCAAAGCTTTTAACTTGGCATAAAGGTGCATCTCTTGGTAGAGGGGAAGCTCATTAAGGGCTTTGCTCACTATTAATTACAGTACCTAAAATATAGTAGGTGCCATATGCATTTTGTAGACCATGCATCTTAATGAATGAATGCTGATCTCATGCCCCCATTGTAACGAATCAATGAAGTTATATATTTGAAGTGTTAGCTGAGCACCTGACACATAGGTTGAATTTCTATTCCTTTTCCCCTTTCTCTTTATAAAGATTTTTCCTCCTTAAAGGAACTCTTTCCTCTTATTTGATGACTAGATCTTATTCATTTTAACCACCACAACCCAACTCTTTGAAAAACAGGAAATAATTATTTACAGCTATCAAAAGATTGGTGACATCTTACCATGACTATGTTATGGTTTCTGTTTCCTCACCCAGCAGCAGACTTTTAGACACTGATTGAGAAACTAAACACCCTAAACTCTGATATTTGACAAAAGTCCCCAGAGAAATCTGGAAATGTTGTGTGTGTTTTTCTGTGTGGGGGGTGATTGAATGTACATGCGTGTGTTTGTGTATGAGAGAGAGGACTGATTTGTGAAACTCTAGCAGTGGACTTAAATGGTATAAACTACCCCAGAATACAAAAAAAATTATAAAATTTCCAATTATAATTCACCTTTTAAATTTGTCTTAGAAAGTATAATGTCAAAAATACTCATAAGATCCTTTATTTTCCCTTTTTCTTCACAAATAAACACACTGTCCATCTTCTTAAGTCTAAAAAGAATCCAGTCAGGGGGTGTCTGGGTGGCTTAGTCAGCTAAGCGTCTTGACTCTTGGTTTCAGCCCAGGTCATGATCTCGCAGTCATCGGATCAAGCCCCACATTGGGCTCTGTGCACAGTGTGCAGTTTGCTTCAGATTCTTTCTCCCTCCTCATTTTCCCCTCCCCACTCGCATGCTCTCTCTCCATCTCTCTAATAAATAAAAAGCTTAAAAAAATAAAATAAAAATAAAAGGAATCCAATCAGGGCTAATGATTTCCCATTTAACTTGATCCGAGTTTCACTTCATCTTATGGAATAGCCCAGCATAGGAAAGCACACCTCAGAACAGAAAGGGATGGAATCCAGCAGAGTATAAAAAGCAGGGTACTTTGGGAGGATTAACATTTTGTGAGATTTTTGTTTCAGTTTTATATACGCAATGTGTGTGTGTGTGTTTACAATGTCACAGTGTAAAAAAAGTTTTTCCTTAAGAGTCTTTTTTTTTAAAGATTTTATTTATTTATTCATGAGAGATACAGAGAAAGAGGCAGAGACATAGGCAGAGAGAGAAGCAGGCTCCCTCTGGGGAGCCTGATGTGGGACTTGATCCCAGGATCCTGGGATCATGACCTAAGCCAAAGGCAGACACTCAGCCACTGAGCCACCCAGTCGTCCCTAAAAAAAGTGTTTCTTAATGGAAGTCACAGTCAAAGAAATTTGAAGGCCACTGCTCTGGGTTAACAGCATAGAGTGAGGCAACAACCAAGATGAGAGAGTCCAAATCTGGTAAAAGAACAGGATTTAGGTGTGCCAATGTATAGAAGTGCAAGAGGTTCCAACACAAACAGGGAACTTCCAGGCAACCTAAAGACAGACTTTGTTTAGTTCATTGAGACAAGCTTAGCGAGGTGAGTGAAGAGAGGCAGGCAAATTCCTCTCAACTTCCCAAAAGAGGAACAATTGCCATAATTGTCAGAAACATGTCAGAAAGAACCCAAATTACCTAGAATGAGCTATGTAAAGTATGAAGCACAAGTCAGGATTCTGTTTATTCTGTGACTATATAAATATTGCACTATTTTTTGATAGAAAGGAATCTGTGACTACTTCAGTAAGTCATCTCATGGAGAAATCTACAACTACGATGTCCTTATAATCTGTTCCCTTCTCACAAAATTTTAATTGAGCCATGCCAGTGTCATTTAGGGTGACAGCAGGGGTGTGGTTGGGGACTGTGTGTGGTCTTTCCCTTGCAAACAAATTCCTATTCTTTAGAGTATGAGGCAGAGACTGGACAGGCTGCTAAAGGCTTATTCTTTCGAGCTGCTGGGCTGAAGGTGGCATCCCATCCTCACCAAAGTCTGTAGGATCTTCTGGTCAGAAGCTACCAGCATCCCAGCCCAAGTCTGCCCCAAAACATCCTTCCTCCAGAACCTTCTTCTGCCTCCTTCCTTATTGCCCTGTCTTTTCTCCCTCCACTTGCATGCGCACACTCTGGATGACTCCTGTATGCCTCTCCCTCTGTCTTTAGTCCATCTAGCATTAGGAGTTTCTCAAAACAAAATGAATAGATGAAATTCACCCTCTTGGTTAAGAGAGGTCTCAGAGTTGGAGCAGTACAATGCTGGTATGTTTTTCTTCCTAGCTTTTCCATCATTAAGACTGAGTCTCGGGGCACCTGGGTGGCTCAGTCAGTTAAGCGTCTGCCTTCAGCTCAGGTCCTGAAATGGAACCCCAAGTTGGTCTCCCTGCTCAGCGGGGAGTCTGCTACTCCCCCTGCCCTTCCTTCTCCCACCCTGTCCACCCCACTCATGCACATGCACTATCTCTCAAATAAATAAAATCTTTCCAAAAAAAAAAAAAAGACTGGGCCTCTCTCTCCCCACTCAGGGAAAAAAGATTGGGCCTCTCTCTCCTCACTCCCCATTTGGGTCCCCACTCAGGACCCAAATCCTGCCTCTGCACCTGGCCTTATGACTTGGCATATAACTGCTGCAAACAGAGACTTCCAGTCCAGGTCATAAAACTGTTCTTTCTAAACCTCCCCTTGCTGTGGTCAACCAGCTGATTACAACCCTCGTCACCTCCTACCGATTGGCTGGTGTCACACTAATCTCTAAGTCCAGTGTGTCTAGGACATCCCCACCCACAGCTGGTGATCCAGGGAAACTTAGTAACACCTTCTTTCATTTTCAAAAGCATTTCAGTGTGGAAAGTCACTTACCTAACCCTGTGCTGGGCCTGCTAGGTTAGCTGTCTTTCCTTGGCTACCCTTGGTCCATCCCTTCAGTCTACAGTTACAGGTTGGCCCAAATGACATCTCCTGACTCCCAGCATGATCTTGAACTCCCAGAAAGGAAAGCTCCCCTAGCCAGATAGAGAAAACTGCAATGTTATCTTGGGGTCTCTGCGATCCTATTTTAACATTTCCAAATCCTTTCCTGCTTAACAACCTTCTCCAACTTAGTGACTTAAAACAATAATTATCATTTATTACCCCTCATGGTTTCTATGGTTCAAGAATTCAGATGTACATATTTTGGGCAGATTGTCTCTGCTCCATCATGTCTGGGGCCTCAACTGGCACGTTCAGAGGTTGAGGGCTGAAATTATCCAGAGGCACATTCATTCACTCATTGATGCCGGCTGTCATTTGAGGCCAAGTAGTGTCTGTTGTCTGGAATACCACCCATGGCCTCTCCATGGGACCAGGGCTTCCGCCCCACATAGTGGCAGGGTTGAAGAACAAGTACCTGAGCCAGGTGGAAGCTGATCCTTATTATGATATAGGCTCACTTAACATCAATTCACATGGCATCCCTCCACTGTGCTCCACTGATCAAGGAGGTTGCAAACCACTGCCAAGATTCAAAGGAAAAGGACTTTAGACCCCCACTCTTCTTAGCAGGATAAATGTAGTCACATTGTAAGAAAATCATCTGGATGGCAGATGATGGATGGATGGATGGATGGATGGATAGGTAGGTAGGTAGGCAGGTAGAGATAGATAGATGAGAGAGAGAGAGAGAGAGAGATCTAACTTTGGAAAGTAACCAACCACTTCATCCAAGCACCTCACCAACCATAGGCAAAATGTCACCATCTTTGTTAACTCTCTTCAACCAAAAATTTCCAAGGATAAGTCCTTTGATATTATGATATGGGGTGATAATTTCCTCAGCAGGAATACTATTCAAATCCCTTATACTTGTGAGGCTTGTTACAGTTTCCCAAGACTTTCCATCTGCTCTTCACAGCCCTGTGAGGCAGAGAAGGCAGGGCTCACACTCCCCACTTTTCAAGCAAGAAGGGAAGCCAGGTAGATAATTTGCCCAGGGTCATAGCTGGGTCTCAGTGCAATCAGTCTAATGTGGAATTCTATTCCTTTCCAATACCAACTCTAATATCTGCTAATGAGAAAGCAGCAGAGCCCTGGGGTCTGAAACTGGGCTTTACACCAGATGAGCCTGAATTGGAATCCCGGTTCTACACATTGGTGGCTTAGAACAAAGAGCTTACCCACTCTGAGTTTCCATTTTCCTACCCTTTGAATGAAGGCAGTATGATCACCTCATGTGTTTAGTTCCTGCTGTGGAACTAAACGATGTTTGTAAAGCACCTAGGACAGTGCCCCACACTTCTTTGGCTGTAGAAGAGAAGTTAATTTTAACAACAATGTCTGACATAACCTATTTAGAGCCCGCCCTCAGGGAAGTAAGCACCAATCTTGGCCACGACAGACAGGAGATGCTCTACATCTGAGTGTAGATGGGACACCATCCTGAAATCACTCCTGTAAAAACAGTTTTATAGCCATTGGAAGAAGAAAACTTACAGAGGGCAACCATGCAAATATTACCAAACAGGATAGAGGCTAATAATGAAATCTCCAGCTCAAATGGCTACTGAGGACAGGGAGAGTTGCTTTGTCATGCAGAGCAAGTGGCTGGTAGATAACCCTGAACAGCCAACCTCCAGTCGCTGAGCACAGGGTGAACACAGTGGAGAGGCTGTCAGCAAAGTAACCTTTGGCTGTTGTTGCCATGTAACTCTGTATCATATCCACGTCTGTGAAGGTGGACCCTAAGCCATTAAAAGGCCCTGAGTTTCGCTCTTACTGTTTCAAGAGGACAGTGTTCTACTGGCAAAAGTTCCCATATAGTTGTCATTAATGGGAGACAAGGACCAAATTCATCAGCCTTTACAGTACTGAGATTTACACCATACAGGCAGGGGACAGTCCTAGAAGATGCCTCAGAGACCCGCAGGAAAAGGCATTCTGTTAGAGCTCAGAAGTAGTTTTTCTGTCTCTTCCATCCCACCACTTGGGCCTGGCTTTGAGGCCTCAGTTCTTCTTTCGGAGCCAACAGGACACAGACTGGCTTATCAGTAAGCTCAGGGGATCCTTAGAAATTACGAGCCAGTCCTCAGCTCCTTACTGTGTATAGTTCTCATTCCTGTCAGTGGGAAGCCTGTCTATAGGGCAGAGCATCTCAATCGAGTTCTTTCTCTGCTTCACTGGTTCCCCATCAAACTTGCCCTGTGGCTGCTTTAAGTGTTGATGTCTTGGCATCAGAAAGCAGAGAGACAGCTCCATTTCTTCTGGCGCCTGAAGCACGGACTCCAGGGCAGCTCACCCTCCTCCCTGTGGGGTTGCTTTGGAATCCTCACTGTTTATGAAGGAAGCCCACACTGGCCCCGTTGTCACTCAGTAGCAATGGGGAGTTGAAACGTCTTACGTGACCCTCCAGGGTAACCAAACCCCTGAATTCCCTACTGGAGTAACTGACTTTCTGCCACTGTGCCACCTTGGAGTTGAACAGGACTCTGTTTTCCAAAGCTCCTTCATGTGCTTGGTCTCCTGTGGTCTGACAGACCCTGTGAGGTAGACACCGCAGAGGTAGCTGGTGCCATTTCACAGACGAGAAGACTGAGATGCAGATAGTTCCATCATGCAGCCAGTGAGTTGCGGGGCTGGGACCTAAACTCCCCACCCTTTGCACAGCCTTCCCAGGATGGCTGAGTGTTTTCCTTTCCCTCTTGCCCCCTTTTCTGCTTATTTCCCCCTCTCACTCCCTCTTCCTTTCCCACTCCCTTCGTCCCCCTCTCTCAGTCTGTCAACCTCCTTCCTCAACAAAGATTTCAGGCAGGATGATGAACGCTGTAGAATTTTAGCAGCAATGTCCCTGGTAGCCTCACAATTGAAACAGGCACTTGTAAGATTTCAGGAGAAATCGCTTTGCCTCCCTGGGACTCCTTTTCTCTGCCTGTGAAATCGGAGGCTATATGGATAACTACAAGATGACAGAGTTGAAAAGGTTCTTAAAAGCCAGAAGAGCCCGAATGAATATTGATGTAGTAGCCACACACCACTAGTATCTCTTTTGATCAAATTCGTGTACACCTCTATGTAGCGCTTTTTACTTGCTCTTTTTAGAATTATGTTTGATTGGCACATTTGAGTTTCAGTCAGACCTGGAGCTCTCTCCCCACACCACCCTCTCTTCTTGGGGAGACATGCAAACCACGTATTCCAAAGGTGCAGGGGAGAGTTGAGTCTATCTGGTCCTCTAAATAAGGATATCTCAGCAATTCAAAGCAGAAGTATGAGATGGTCTCTCTGCAGTCCAGCCTAGGCAGATGGTGTAGTCTCATTAGTCATTGCACCAGTGCCCCCAGTAGCCTCTCTCACCTCAGTCTCTATCAATTTGGAGATGTTTGGAGGAATATCTGATCAAAATTCCTCTCTGAATGGTGTCTGATCTCATTTCCTCCCTCCTGTGAAAAGTAATGACATGAAAACAAGCTTTCATGAGTGCCTATCTCCAGTGTCCAAACTATAAGGTCTACAATGCTTGGAGAACACTGACTTAATAGAAAGACTTAAATACCTCCAACCTAATTAGAGAGGCAAAGAAAGGTCATTTTTCAAAACTGTGCCCCTGCCTCTTAAAAGCAGTATTTCCAGTTTGCAAATATGAGTCTGGGTCATTTCAGACCATCCCATCCTAAGAAATAACCAGAACCAAGAAATCAGTATTGAGACTGTCAATAATTTCTGAGGGGAAAAATGTCTCTAGAAGAATGTCACTGGAGCATCTCAAGGATCGGTGTGTAATTTGGTCCCATGTATGTCTCTTCAGAATCTGTTCTTGGTCTTCCTAAACTGCTTGTCTGATTTTCCCTCTCTAAAGGGCCTTGGATGGATGTTTTAACTCATTAATTGACTGAACATATGGGATTCTCCTATTTTGAGTGTATTCATTCTCACAACACCAGAGGAAACTCCTATGATTGGGGAGTGTCTGCTTGACATGACCAGTAATGTCCAAGTAGGGCAGATCAATTCAGGTCAAGACCATGTCAATGGACATGGGCTATCCTACTGTATAGAACTGACCTCCTGATGCCTGGATATGTACTAGTCCAAAGCACATTCTCCCCAAAGCCTGATGTTATTCCAGCTAACTGAAGCTTGGCTTCATCTAGCTGGGCTGACCTGGACATTGGACAGCTGCCTGTTACAGTGGCCTTGGGTAGCCTTCTTGCCCAACTTGGCCTATAATCCTTTGCTGCAGGGCTTGGAACTCAATAGCAGGGCCAGCAGACAGCCTTGCCACCCAGCATGCTACTGGCTCTTCCCGCAGACCATCCAGAAGTTCTCCAGTGCTCTTTCGAAGCAAGCATGGGCTATAGCTTCTGACTCTTGGTTCAGAGGCAATGGTTGAACTTTGCTAGCCTGTTTACCTATTTCTCTGAAATGTCTTTTAGTGCCAAATACTTGCCTTGAAAATTAATTGGCAAATGATCCTAATTTAACAAAGAATTAGCAGGAAATTGGCTTAAGAGAAGGGCACTTAATCCACTAAACTACTGGAATTCTCCTACAGTGTGTGACAAATTCTTTATCTCCTTTAGAGCTGCTGCCAGTACTTTTTGCTTCATTTCACTAGGATGCAGGAGAGCCAACCAGGTGGCATCTCAGAAGGAGCGTGTTGCGGAGAACGTACGTTGCTAAGTAGTGGGCATCATTTGTACCTCCCTGGTTTTCCTTTTCATCACTGGCATGGAAATCACAGTGCCTTCCAAAGAGGCAGAGGCTGAGTCAGATTCCTGCAAGGACAAAGTAAAACTTGGTTTCCTGGGGAGTACAGCTGAACTGACTCAGAGGCTGAGGATCTAATAATCACAGGAGGAAAAACAAACCAAATTTCAGTACTCTTGATCTTGTACCATCTTAGGGCTGCCTTCCAGGGAACAGAGGTAATGTGATCAAAAGCAACATGTGGTCTCATCTATATAGAGTGTGGCTCTGAGAAGCTAAGGACCATGCCTGGGGGAAATAGACTTGCTCTGCCAGGGTGTGCCAGGTTCAGAAGGAGATCTTTCTGGGAGAAGTGGAGTGGCCACTTTTATTCTGTGTTTCCAGTGGGTCGCTAGGTGGTCCTGGGGAGGACAAGGGTGCAGACATCAGTATGTGCTGTTTATGTTTTCCAGACCTTTCTTTTCCCTGTTCACCAAACCAGACAGTTTCTTGGTTAGCATCTGTAACCATTTCTAGCTAACATCCATATTCCCTTAAGCAACTGGAAAGCAAACCAAATAAATGTGGAATCTCTAAGCAAAGCAGAGTTTGATTAAAAAACAAAACAGAACAAAACAAAATCTCACCTAGCTAACCCTAGCGTGTTAGAAGAGACCACAGGAGGAAGGCACACTGCCTGGCCTGCTGAGTCAACCGTAGGAAAGAGCTTCTCATGCTGAGAAGGCACCAACAGCCCCATTAAACAGGGTCATACTTTTCTCACCTACTCACTATAACTGTGATGGCCTCCAGGAGCAGCAGAATGACTGTCCCTAGGGAAGCATCACTCCTTGGTTTGTACCTTCATTCATGCATATGCCACCACCAGATGCAAAAACAAACCCAACAACGTTTTAGGTTTGAGATGTGTGGATTTGCGTGTGTGATTATTTTGGGGGGGAGGGGGTAAGTGGGCTTTAGGTGGGCAGGCAAGGGTCAGTGAGTTCTACAGTATTCTTCCAAGTAGACATTGGTCTTGTATGGGCAGGTAACAATAAGGCAGGTAACAAATTCAGTATAGCACAGAGTGAGCCTCTGAGCCATGGTGACCGGGGAGCAGTGGGACAAGCAGCCACAAAGTGGTAGCCTCCCACCCCAAGGCGAGGTCAGAGGTCAGACGGCAATCTGCCAAGGACAGCACAGAAGAGATGCTCCCACCCAGAAGACTTCTGATCCCTTATCTTGAGTCTCTCCCTACTCTGAGATTTCATTACCATAACTACCTCCCTGGCACATTCTCAATGTTTAGTAAGTACTCAGCAGATGAATGAGTGAATTTGTTGGACCTTGAGCTCCTTGAGGGTAAGAGCTGGGCCTTATTCACCCCTTGTAGTCCTAGGGCCTTCAGCCGTCTCCAGGGCTCCAGGAAACAATCTGAAAGCCTTTGTACTGGAAGCCCCCAAGCTCCCTTTTTAACATTCCAGGCAAAAACATCTTTTGGTGGTTTAGCCACCCAGCAGGTTCTCTCAGCAAGGGGAGCATCATAGGCGTACTCAGTTGTCTTTTTCTTAAACTCTGGGCTTTGTTTTCTTCTTTAATTAGCAAATTGCTGGTCCTCCTCCCCACCATGAGACCTTATGTACTCAGGGAACAAAAATTTGTTTTGTTATCAGCTCAAAAGGCAAAATAGCTGTATAGAGAAACCAAATAATGCCTTCCCAAAGCAAACAGAAGAATTGGCTTCTGGGTCAGCTGTGTTTGGGGTTATCTGTGGCTGTTTCCCTTCCTCTGGTGGCACCCATAATCATAAAGAGAATGCCTGATTGCCTCTGGAAACCGAGTGATTGATCTACAGCACTGTGGGCCAGACACCACTGCCTGAAGGGAGGCTAGAGACAGGGGAAGCCAGAAGCCGACTTCAAGATTCTTGGGCCACAGGCCACACCGTAATTCAGGTCATCACACTTTGCCAAGGAAGCTTATCAAAGAAGAAAGCAGGCTGACATTTTCTGGCCCTCTGGTCTGCTCACAGAATGTGAGGTTGGAAGTTAGCCTGGCTTTCTCCATCCTAGGGAGAGATAGAAGAAGTCTGAGAATTTGATTCTTTGACAGTACAGAATATGCAGCCTAGTACAGCATTATGTATGCTGTTTTGCTAAAGCAAGACACAAAGCAAGACCCAAAGAATTGCAAACTGGAGCGAGGGCCTGACATGGTTATATTATGACTGTGTCATTCAGGGACAGCCCAAGTCTGGCAGAAATATTCGGCCACAGAGCTCAACCCATTAATTTAAATGAAAATATTACTGAGCGAACACTGATTCTAAACTCCCTCTACTCCAATATGCTAAGAAACTTCCGGAAGCAGTGCACACTGCACAAGCCTGAGCCATCAGGGGGCTGGGTAATTTTTCACAGGGCATTTTGGTGGGTGAATCTGGGAAAGCAATCACAGTTTTAGCAAGGGCATATAATCTTTCCAGCCGCAGGAGTGAAGCCCAATTCCTAGGACGGCTGCAGAAAATGACTAAGCTTGTTTGCAACTATCTCTAAAATTACATCAAATAACAAAGAAGCCAATATCTCTTCCTGTTATTGATAGAGAGGAGATGATCGGAAAACATCGGACTTCCTCTGGCTTTTATCTGTTAACGAACAATCACCCCTGGGACTTCAAATGCCACAGCCATTCCTTGGGAAACCCCCCTGTGTCATGATACGGAAGACCCAGTTTGAAATGGGCCCGTTCTCCAGGTGACCTTTTCTCTGGTCACATCACCAATCCATCATTTCAGCAGAAAGGCAGCATGGCATGGAATTCTCTTTACAATAACATGGCAGAGGCTTCTCTCTCCGTAGGGTAAAGCTGTGGCAGAGCCTCTTCCCCAGCTGTGTTCAGAGCCGCTCCCAGACCGGCAGTATCACCATCACCTGGGATGGGTCAGTAGCTCCAGTAGTTCCAGACTACTTGCTCCTTGTTAGAAATGCAGATCCTTGCCCCTACCCAGAATTCCTGACCTGAAAGCTGGGGTAGGGACCTGGTGGTCTGTTTTAACAAATGCTTCATTCCAATGCAGACTGGAATGCTCTACTCTATGCTCCATTAAGAAATGTGGGTCCCACCATGATATAAAGAAATCTCTCCTTATATATTTAGTATTATATATACACATTATATATTTAAGTAATGTCTATATAGTAACATATCCATATATATTTAGTAATATATACACATATTTTGTATATTTAGTTGTATGTATACATATATGTGTATAAGTATATATGTGTGTATATTAGTACTTAGTACCCCCCCACACACACACACACACACATTTAAAATCAGTACTTAAATTATGGATTTTAAAAATTCCATTTAATAGGATAGAAACTTTTATTGAAACCTCTGGCTAATTGATGTGATAACTCAGAGTGACTCATGGACTCCCTCCATGTGCTTGTGATCTCAGTACTATGGGTGATAAAACAATAACCCAGGAAATCGGGGTTTTCTTTTGGCTGATTTAAAATAAGCTATTATGGATCTGCTACCCTGGAAGATTCTCTAAAAAACGTGAAATGTTTGGTCTTCTTTGGCAGTTCTGTGAATCTGATGAAGACAAGTTTAAATAAATATGAGATATCTTTCTAAAAGAAGCTGATTAGAGCAGTGATAAAGAACAGGCTTTGGAATCCAATAGATTTGGGTTTAAGTCCACCTCCATCCCTATCCACTAAGTGACATTGGGCAAGTGGTTTAACCTCTCTGATCCTCCATTTCTTTCTTCATTGGTAAAATGGGAAGAGTATAGTGCTGAACTCCTAGGGCCAATGTGAGGATTAGATAATGCAATATCTCTAGCATGTTTGGCAAATATCACTGTTCAAGGAACATTTGATCTCATTATTACTATTATTTTACTGCATTCACCCCCAGTGAAGAGTACCAAAGTGCCCAGAGAGTCCTCACTAAGAAACGTAGCCTCACTGGATCTGTTTAAAATTCTTCTTCAGGGACAGTCTAAGACGATGAATGAGCACAAGAACCTCAATTTCTGTGAATGTTTGGGGAAAGTTCCGGGACGAGAAGCAAGGCGCAGGCATGGGGTGAGGGGAATTTGTTGGCAGGGTGGAGGCTGCAGTGGATCATTGGCCTCTGAAGCTGTGTGGTGGCCGCAGTTTTCCTTTCTCATTGTTATGGCGTCTGGGCAGAGAGGAGCTCCGGAGCCAGACCTCTGAGGCTGTGTGTGGTGAGCCTGCAGGGGCTGGCAGTCGCTAAGGGCGGAAACCACTGTTTGGGAGCTGCTGGCGGTTTAACTGTTTCTGTTGCTCATTGCTGAGGATGAGAAAAAGGCAGGAGGGCCAGAGCATTCCACATTATGATGCTGTTCATGCTTAGAGCCTAGAGTGTCCATCAGAGGTTTCTTTGGAACCATGAGCTTATCAAGCAGGTTCTGGAATTAGATTTTTAGCTGGTTGCATATCAGACATCAGTCTCATGGACTCCTGTCTCGGTTCTCCTCTCCTCCTAAGAGCCATTTGGCCGATCTCAGATGTCAGTGATAACTGCCTTATGAGAAACATGGCTTCCCAAGGCTTATGAGGTCCTTGCTGCACACCTGAATTGACTTACTGAGGACGTTCCTTTCAGTGGTGTGGGCAGTATGATCCTCTAAAACCCAAAGGAACGTTAGGACTGTAAATGGTTCCTTTTTGTCTCACAGCCTTAGATGTGCTCCCATCTAAGTGTCAAAGCTAGAAGTACATCTTACTCACCTTAGCATTGTTTTCTTAAAAATATGACACCCTCCAATCGGTGGGTATGGGAGGAACTGTTCAACAACGGAGCATGGTTAATAAATCATGTAATAAAATATTATGCAGCCCTGAGAAAATATATTTTCCAATAACTGTAATTAATACTACTGATGGAATAAGAAGTGATCAAAACCTCACAGAGTTGTGGATCCCAGAGTGTGGTGCTGGGTTTAGAGTAGCAGCACCTTTAAACTTGGTAGAGATGCATATTCCCGGGCCCCACCCAGATCTGCTGAATCAGAGACTCAGGAATTAAGCCCACCGCAATGCATGTTTTAAAAGCCAGATGACTCTGGTATAAGTTAAAGTTTGAGAATCACTGATACAGAGCAGGAATTCACATAAATATGTAAAATATACACATGTGGAAGAAAACACATAAAAAGATAGAAAGGTTTTCTCTGTGATAGGATTATGGATGCTTTTTGCTTTTCCTTCTTTATCTGTTGTTTTTCATATATTCTACTTTTTCTAAAATGAGCCTATCTTGCTTTTGCATTTAGAGAAAAAAGTAGGAGTGAAGTTATCAGATATTTGTCATACGTGTATCATGTCAACTCACATCATATTAACATTTTCTTGAAGACTTACCTATTCATGTACTTTCATGATTTCTTATTCTGACAAATCAACCTCCTGTATTTTCTCTGATAAATCTCCTCAGCCCTGCTACTTGTTACTGCCTTTCCCGCCCTTTAAATCTTGAAGCTCCTGCTATTAATAATAAACAGCATTTTGCAAACTGTCAAAAGTCTCTATGCTTGGTTTGTCATAAGTGAGCAAATAGTTTTTTAAGCAGGATGTTTCTTCTCTATATTTAGAGGTTAATGTATTTTCATGCATTAGTAACAATTTTAGTTCTACATATATTTGTATGCACAGTTTACATTTTTTTTAACAACTTGACCCTTCTAATCTCAGGGGTTCATTTAGAATTTACAAAGGAAGCAGATACAGTGGATTTGCACTTATAGTGGGGGGTTTAAGTTCTAAAATCAGCAAATAAAATAAATATCACGTATGGCCAAAGTTGCTCCATCTCATTAACACCAGCATAGACTGTTACTCCTCTAGCCCTAGAACTAGCTAATTACCTGAGTACTAGCTAAGATGGTTAGGGTCTGTGTTATGCAAAACTGTGCACCTTTCGTCTCTAAAATCCCTTTGCACTGTGAGATGCTCACATCATGAGAGGTTTTTAGAGTCAGAACTAACTGGAATAACAGGCTCCTCCTACCTTATACTCAGTTTCTAGGCAATGGTAGATGAAATGGCATGAGCAATCTATTTGGGAGAGTTTGTTTGCTTTTGTTTCAGTTGATTGTTCATGACTGCACTTGCCTGAGTCGAGGGTGCATTTGGCATGATTTCCATGCATCTCTGCAATGCCTCCTGTTGTGCCTGAGGCTTCCTTCTCTCATCCCTGTCTCTCTCAGATGTGCTCCAGACAGGAATGACTGACCTCTCCCCTGGTATTCCTATCTTTCCCAGCCTTTGAAATCTTATGCAAAAGCTGCCTTCTACACAAAGCTTTCCTAATCTCAGTAGAAAGTAATCCCTCCATGCTCTGAGCATCTCTGGGACATTTATCACTCTTTATTATGTTTACATTCAAATATGTCTTAGCTTGCCCAGGAGACTCTAGGGTTCTTGAAGGCAGAATCCAAGTGTCTTTAACACCAATCTTGGCTTTGCATCCTAGATCTGCCCTTTCTAGCCAGTCTTAGGTAAATTACTAAATCCCTCTGTGCCTCCCTCCTCCTCTGTAAAATGGAGATAGTCATAGTACTGACCTCTGAAAGTTCAAGTGAGCATGAAGTGAGGCACTGCTCGGTGAGTGACTATCACAGTATCAAGCATAGTGTAAACCCCAATACATGTTAGCTGCTTTTTATTTCTGTTCTCCATTGTGATCACAAAAGTACATTTGTGTTCCATAAGCATGTTTATTGAATATATGAGCATGTGAATACTATACAAATCCATACACATCCTTCTGAATTCTCAGTGTTCCACTGGGAGTTTATACTTGCCATCTGTCTATAAATCCATTATAGAACTTAATGAACCAATGATTCTCTTTTATTCTCAAGGCAGGTGTAGGGTGTTTATGGGTAAATTTTGTCTTCAGAAAGCTGCCACCAACCATCTCGTTTAAACCCCATGGAGCTCTGTGTTTTCATCCATGAAATGGGAATTATAATGCTGATCTGTGATTTTGCCTGGATATAAGGAGAACCCGAGGAGGACTAGGCCTTTAGGGAGAAATTTTATAAACAGGGACTGTTTTGGGTAATTTGAAGAATCAGAGCATGAGTTTGTAAATTAGCATATTTCAGTTACAGAGCTTCCAATCACATGGGACTCTAGATGTCGCTCAATGAGGGCATAGGGCAAACCCAGCTGCTTTTTGGGTTTGTCAAGCATCTCAAGTTATTTCTCAGGAGTTGGGGTTTGGCAAAGCCTGAAATCCACATTGCCAAGTCCTTCTTTCCCCCTTAATTTTTAAGCCCATGTGTATTTTAAGGGAAATTTAATCCGTATGTTTCTGTTTCCTTTACACTTAACTCATAAAAATGGTTTGTCAGAGCAATTTGATGTCCCAAAAATCTTTGGAGCCTTTATAATGATATTTTTTAACCTTTCCCCCCTCCTTAGACACAGGAAATTGCGTTTTTTAAAAGAAAATGAATCAAACTGAAAGTCTCAGGGTCAGTATTGATGGGTCAGACACAAGCTCAAGGAGCTATGCGTTTGCAAAAATGGCATCTTCTCTTCTGCTTCTCTTGCTGCTCCTGCAGGGCTCAGAGGGCGAGAGAAAGATCAGTTTCAGAGGCAGATGCCAATAATTGGCAGTGCATTGTGATAGAGTCCTCAGATATTTGATTGTTTGCCTGTCAGGCTGAGCGTCTCTCACTTAGCTGTACTCCTGAATTGGGAGGTCTGCTCCTTCGAATTTGGGTCCCTCCATCTGAGTCAAACCCCAGAGTTCAGCACCAGAAGTTCATGCACACAAGCAGTCTGAAAGAATTGAAACCACTAATCCTAAAACATGGTAATTGTTTTCTAATCTAGTTTTCTGCATCATCCCTAGAGAGAGAAAACAGGAGTCGGCATGTGTTAACAGCTATAGGAAGTGTTCTCACAAAGCTTTGTTGGGATGGCATTCCTCCAGAGCTACTGAGTTTGCTGTCTTGGAGAAGGTTCACATAATCGCCAGATATCCACAACTCAGGCAGAAATTGGTGCTGCACCTTAGCCGTAAGAGGGACTATCTAGAGTTGTTTGACCTGCATCAGATCCAACTCTGTAGACATGCCACCTCTTCTACCATCAGTTGGAGTTAACCCTGGTCAGGCTCCTTTCTGGCAGCTGAATTGAATTGCCTCTTTCTAAATACTAGGAATCACAGAATCTCACCATGCATGGCATATAATAGTATAGGACAGACCAACCATAATGGCTCAGTTTAATTCAAAATGCCCTAAAATGCTGGCTTATCCCATCCCGCTTTCACTATGTGGCATTAGAATTTGGTAATATAATGGCCCAAGTAGAGGCTTTCTTAAGTGGACTTTTCCCATCTCTCAAAACAAAGTTACAGATAAGAAGTCCCATCTGAGAATGCCCTGGTGGTTCTGCCATTTTTAAATGGGGATAGGTAGGGGCACCTGGGTGGCTCAGTGGTTGAGCATCTACTTTTAGTTCAGGGAGTGATGCCAGGGTCCTAGGATTGAGTCCTGCATCAGTCTCCCCGTGAGGATCCTTTTTCTCCCTCTGCCTATGTCTCTGCCTCTCATGAATAAATATATTAAATATTAGATAAACAAACAAGCAAGCAAGTAAATAAATAAATAAGGTCAAGTGCAGAAGCTGAACTCCTTAGATGATGAAGATTCAGAGCTTTGAAGGACCATTCTCTACACTAAACTAGCTTATGATAGAGGTGGAACAGTGAAATTCCAGCCCTGGGGGGGCTAAATGGAGGGCATGGCTACAGAACACCAACAGCAAACCAGGGTATTGAAACTAGATGTTGCTTTTATTTTGGACTTTGGATGAGAATAGGAAACAACTGACAGGAAATGGCCAGTCGTAGAAATTCAGTGAGTCAGTGGGGACCGATGACTCTGAAGGTTTTATGTGATCAATTGAGAAATTGTAGGCAAGTGTGAGAGTCAGAAATCTAGCACTCTCCCACAGCCTAGGCAGTGGCAAATGCGTATAAATGTACTCTATAAACTGACTGCTTTGAGCCAGGCCCCAGGTCAAATGTTTATTTTACTCCATTGAATTTGCATGATAACTTTATAAGCGCAGTATCATTATTCCCATTTTACAGATGAGGAAACCGGGCTCCTAAATGTACTTAGGGGAGGGATTAAGTAAGTTGTCCAAATTTGTGATCAATAGAAGTGCTGAGTTTCAAACAAAAATCCATCATATTCCAAAGACATGCTCCTTCTTTGAAAGAAAAACACCTTGTCTGATTACAAAAGTTATTGACATTAATAATAACCTGTTCACACATATAGAAAGAGAACAGAGTTAAAGTCCCTTATAATCCTACTTTCTCCCAAGATGACCATGTTAATAGCACAGAACATATATTTTTTCTATTTTTATGTATATATTACCAAACATATTTTCTATACACACACAAAAAAATAGAACTGTTCTAGAACTTGGTTCTAAATTTTTTTCTCGAATATCTTTCTGTGCCAACATACATTCTACAAGATCCTGTTTAATAGTTGCATAGTATTCCATTATAAGGATCATTATGGTACATTTAAATCTGTTGAATATTTTTATTCTGTCGGCAAACAGAAGCACTACTGCAAGGAGGTGTGCACTGCTCACATGTGATTGCGCATTTGCAGACTGGTAACTGTAGGATGTCTCAAGAATGGATTTGTTGTTGGGCAGCCCAGGTGGCTCAGTGGTCTAGCACCACCTTCAGCCCAGGGCGTGATCCTGGAGACCCGGGATCGAGTCCCACATCAGGCTCCCTGCATGGAGCCTGCTTCTCCCTCTGCCTGTCTCTGCCTCTCTCTTTCTCTGTCTGTGTCTCTCATGAATAAATAAATAAAATCTTTAAGAAAAAAAAAAGAATGGATTTCTTGGGTGAAAGAATTCACAACCCATACTCTGTCTACTATACAAGGCAACTTCTGGGATGCCTGGGTGGCTCAGCGATTGAGCATCTGCCTTTGGCTCAGGGCGTGATCCTGGAGTCCTCTCGCATCAGGGTCTCTCCATGGAGCCTGCTTCTCTGCCCCCTTCCTATGTCTCTGCCTCTCTGTGTGTGTCTCTCATGAATAAATAAATAAAATCTTTTTTTTTTTTTTAAAGGCCACTTCCTTTGCTTTCTAGGTCCTTTGATTTCTGAGCAAGTTGGATACCAAATTTTCAGACAAGTAACTTTATATTCCCCTTGTATTTCATTGCTGGGGAATCTGAGAGCCAACAATTCCATTAGATTTGAGGAAACATCAACACAGTCCGACTCTGAGGTGAAATAGTTAGCAGATCTCTGCAAGTGTCCTCTTCTCCAGTATTACATTCAGGAGATTGATTTTTAATTTTGTGCAGAGCCCTGCACTAGATCCTGGTGAAGCAGTAAATCAGGTAGCATGCCCTCAGGCCACTATAAAACTGGCTTGTACAAAATCTGTCTGCTGCCCTGTACCAGATTGCTGCCATGCAGGTAGACCTAGCCATGGTGTGACCAGAACCACTCCTCCGGGCTCACTTCCACTTCCATGCCACGGAATCACTAAGGGAGGCACTCTGAAAGGAGATTAAAGACCAGGCTACCAAATGAGGCAGGCTATTTTCACAGTTGATCAACTTTTTTTAAACAATTTTTTAAAGACTTTATTTATTTTATTGAGACACACACAGAGAGAGAGAGGCAGAGACACAGGCAGAGAGAGAAGCAGGCACCATGCAGAGAGCCTGACATGGGACTCGATCCAGGGTCTCCAGGATCATGCCCTGGGCTGCAGGCGGCGCTGAACCAGGTAATTAATTAATTTTTAATTAATTTTTATTAATTGTAATTAATTTAATTAATTTTAATTAATTTTTAATTAATTAATTTTAATTCAATTCCCACTACCAAAATCCCAGCAAGACTTTTTGTAGATATAGAAAAGATTTTTCTAAAATATAGGTAGGAGGCAAAGGAGCTCGGTTACCTCAACTTTTTAATTAGACTTTTAATTTTGAAATAACTGTAGATTCAAATGCTGTTATAAGAAATACCAGAATGAGATTCCATGTGCCCTTCACCCAGTTTCCCCCGATGATTCATCTTGTAACAAGAGTATCAACACCAGGTTATTGATACTAATACAGTACAGAAACAGAACATTTCTGTCACCACAAAGATCCTTCCTGTTGTCCTTTTGCAACCACACCCACTCCTTCCTTAACCCCTGACAACTGCTAATCTCTTCTCCATTTTTTATATTTTTGCATATAAATGGAATAATACATTATGTAACCAAAAGATTGACTTTCTTACTTAGCAAAAAATTCCCTAGAAATTTATCCATGTCATTGTGTGTATCCGGAGTCTGTTCTGTATTATTGCTGAGTAGCATTCCATGTTGTGGATGTTTGTTTAACCATTCATCCATTGAAGGATATCTAGTTTGTTCCCAGTTTGGGGCTATTATAAATGAAGCTGCTATTAACATTCAAGTACATGGGCCAAGACTTGTTTCTCTGAGATGAATGTCTCATGGTGCAATTGCTGGAACATAGGCCAGTTGCATGTTGTTTTTTAAGAAACTCCCAGTTTTCCAGAGTGACTACTATTTTATATTCCCACTGGCAATATGAGTTACCACTTTCGATGCATCCTCATCAGTACTCAATGTTGTCACTGTTTTTTTAGCCATTCTGGTAGGTTCATAGTGACATCTCATTGTGGTTTTAATATGCATGCCCCTGATGGCTAATGATGGTGAATATAATTTCATGTGCTTATGGCATATTTGCCATCTGTCTATCCTCTTTGGTTAAATCTCTCTTTCTAATCTCTTGCCCGTTTGAGAATTCTCTGTATACTTTAGATACCAGTTCTTTGTCAGATGTACAGTTTGCAAATATCTTTCCCCATTCTTCAGCTTGTCTTTTTATCCTTTCGCAAAGCAAAAGTTCATTTTGATGAAGTCCAGCTTATCAATTTTTCATTTCATGGAATGTGCTTTTGGCATTAAGTCTGAGAACTCTTGGCCTAGTCCTAGATCCTGAAGACTTTCTCCTGTGTGTTTTCTAGAAATGTTATAGTTTTTCATTTTACATTTAAGTTTATGATTCATTTTGAATTCATGTTTGTATCAGACGTGAGGCTTAAGATGTTTCTTTTCTTCTTTTTCTTTTTTGCTTATGGATGTTTAATTGCTTCAGCACTACTTGTTGAAAGGCTGTCTTTCCTCCATTGGATTATTTTCCACCTTTGTCAAAGGAATCCAGTTGGGCATATTTGTGTGGGTTAATTTCTAAATAATTTATTCTGTCCCATCAGTGTTTCTCTCCCTGTGCCAATTCCACATAGTGTGATCACTGCAGCTATATGATGAGTCTTGAAATAGAGTAGACTGGTCCTTCTACCTTAGTTTTCTTTTTCAGAATTGGAGGTAACCGAGCTCCTTTGCCTCCTACTTATATTTTAGAAAAATCTTTTCTATATCTACAAAAAGTCTTGCTGGGATTTTGGTAGTGGGAATTGAATTAAAACTAGATGTCCAGGGGGGATCCCTCGGTGGCTCAGCGGTTTAGTGCCTGCCTTTGGCCCAGGGCGTGATCCTGGAGTCCCGGGATCGAGTCCCACATCAGGCTCCCTGCATGGAGCCTGCTTCTCTCTCTGCCTGAGTCTCTGCCTCTCTCTGTGTGTCTCTCATGAATAAATAAATAAAATCTTTAAAAAAAAAAAAAACAACTAGATGTCCATTTGTGGAGAACTGACATCTTTACTATGTTGCATCTTCTAATCCATGAACACAGTATGTCTCTCCATTTCTTAAGGGCTTTGATTTTTATAATCAATGTTTTATATAGTCAGCATACAAATCTTATGCATGTTTTTTAGACTTATATCTAAGATTTCATTTTTGGAGCAAATTGTAAATGGTATTGCATTTTTAATTGCTAGTATACAGAAATACAATTAACTTTTGTAACTTCATTTTGTTTCCTGTGTCCTTGTTGAATTCACTTATGTGTGCTAGGAGTCTTCTGTAGATTCCTTGGTATTTTCTGTGTAGAAAATCATTTTGTCTGTGAAAAGGGACAGTTTCAGTTCGTCCTTGCATCTGTATCTTTTATTTCCTTTCCTTGCTCTACTATACTATAAGAACTCCCAGTACTGTGATGAATAAGAGTGGTGAGAGTTGACATCCATGACTTACCCTGATCTTAGGAGGAAAGCTTTCAGTCTTTCAACATTTACTACAATGTTAGACACAGATCTCTTGGTAGATGTTCTTTATCAACCTAATGATTCCCTCTTACTATCTTTCTGAGAGTCATTATCATGAATGAGTGTTGAATTTTGTCTAATATTTTTCCTCTAATCAATTGATATGATCACATGAAGCTTTTTTCCTTTAGTCTGTTAATATGATGAATTAAATTAATTGATTTTCAAATATTGAACTAGCCTTACATGTATTGAATAAATGCCACTTGGTCATGGTGTATAATTCTTTTATATATTGTTGGTTTCTATTGCTGATATTTGCTTAATGATTTTTACACCAGTATTCATGAGGAGTTGTGCTATGTGGTTTTATTTTTTGGTACTGTCTTTGTCTGGTTTTGTTGTCGGCGTAATATTAGTTTCATAAGATGAATTGGAATGTGTTCTTCCCTCTTCTGTCTTCTACAAGAGATTGTGTAAAATTGGTATTAATCCTTCTTTAAACATTTGATACAGCTCTCCAGTGAAGATACAGAAATCTCCATCTGGGCCTGGAGATTTCTTTTTTGTATGTTTTAAAATTATGAATTTAATTTCTCTAATAGTTAAAAGACTATTCAAGTGATCTGTTTCATATTGGCTGAGTTGTGGTAGTCTGTGTTTTTTGAAAAAGGGGTCTACTTCATCTAAGGTGTCAAATTTATGTTTATAGAATTATTTGTCGTATTTCCTTATTATCCTTTTAATATTTGTAATGATAGCCCCACCCTTAGTTCCTTCTATGACCTACACAAGTTACAGGAAGTGTCAGAGGAAATATTAAAAGGCCACTCAATACATTTACATTCAAAATTGAATTTAGATTTATGCAAAATTAACTTGTAGAAAGAGCTAAATCCTCAGAAAAATGATTCTGCAAGAAGCATCAGCCAGAGGTGTACTGAAAGGGGTATTTCAAAATTATCAAAAATTTATCTAATTATTACTATTACATGTAAAATACTCTTAGGTCCAATAATAATTGCATCAACAGAAAGATCCTTTGAAAATTAAAAATTATCAGAAAGTATCTATGATTTTGCATTTTCCAAGAATAATTAAGTAACTGGTTTGCTTTCAACTATATTAGCTGAGAATGAATTTACTAAAATTATAAATTCTGATGACCAAAAAAAAAAAAAAAATGAATTTCCAGAGAAGCAAGCTAGAAAAATGTTAAGGCCAATCAAGATCACATTAGTAAAATGTTATTATATTAGATAAGAATTTGCTACCAAAATATTGTATTTTTGCACATTGATGTTGTCACACATTCTTGGTATCTTACTCCTAATCCCAACTGCCCTAGCTGCCAGGTCTCCGGCCTCCTGTGGCCCTCTCTGGACCTTTGTTGTATAGCTTTTGCTACCTGATCTTTTACTGGGAAATCACTAGCTTTCAACTTCATACCTCCCCAGATTTCTATCTAATTTTGTTACTTAACAAACATTTGTAGAGCACCTGCTCTGTGCTCAGCACTATGCTACCTTGGGGTATAATGGTGAACAAGAGGTAGACTCCCTGCCCTATGGAACTCATAGTCTAGATGGAAGAGACTGATAAAGACCCCATAAGGAAATATTAAATGCAGATTATTACTGCTTGTAGCACAACAGGTGTTGAGATAGAGATTCATGGGGATGAGGGCAGCATATTACCTCCATGAGGAAATGGCATTCATATCAAGATCTGAAGGATAAAAGAAAGCCAGTCCTGTGAAAACAGGGACAAATGTTTTGGGCAGATGGAATAGTATGTATGAATTGAAGAGAGCCCTCATGTAGAGCTATGAAGGTTGCTCCTGGCACAAACAAGCCTGACCCAAAGGGTAAGAAATTGGTAATATTCAGCCAGTCTCTGCTCCCTAGGCAGTGTCCCACAGTGAGGGGAAGGGAAGAGGTTTACTCTTCTTATTCTCACAAAGGTACCACATGGGCCAGTAGCAGTCCTGGCCTTCAGGTAGAAAAAGGATGGTTCTTAGTCTTTGGGCTGCAGCCTGGGTTCACATCCTGGGATCTGTACTCGGCTTCCAGATGCATATATATGCCTATATGCCTGCCCATAACCCAGCCTGTGTTTGGTTTTATCTATCAAATGACAACAATGCAGATTTACATGGCATTTTCCATTTGCTTTGTTTCTCATTGTTTTCCAACATCTCTATAAGGGAGCTAGAGCAGACTTTTTTTTCCTTTAAATTTACATACAATAAAATGAGTATATATTAAGTGTTTGGTTAGATATGTTTTAATAATTGAATACATTCACCTAACACCTCAATCAAATATAGAACATTTCCAATGTGCCTGGTGGTTTTCTTCTACCACTGTCCAATCAGATATCCCCACACCCTAGTCCTAGGCAACCACTGTTTTGATTTCTATCCCTATTGTGATCAGTTTGCCAAGTTTCTTCATAGAAATGCAATCATGTAGTAAGTATTCTATTGTGTCTGGCTTCTTTTGCTCAATGTAATGTCATGTGGTGGTGGTTGTTTTTGAGATTCATTCAATCACAGTGTTATGTGGCTACATAGTTCATTCCTTTTTTTAAAAGATTTTATTTATTTATTCATGAGAGACACAGAGAGAGACGCAGAGGCACAGGCAGAGGGAGAAGCAGGCTCCCTGAGGGGAGCCCTTTGAGGAACTTGATCCCAGAATTCTGGGATCATGACATGAACTGAAGGCAGATGCTCAACCACTGAGCCTTCCAGGTGCCCCTCTTCCTTTTTATTATCAAGTAATATTCCATGTGACTACACTACAATTTGCCAATCTGTTATCCTATTGATGACATTTGAATTGTTTCCAGATTGACTATTTTGAACAAAGCTGCTATAAATATTCTTACCAGTCTTTTTGTGGGTATTTATTTTCCTCTCTTTTGGGTAAAACCTAAGGAAGAATTGCTAAATCATAAGGTACATTATATTGAATTGTATAAAAAAGTGCCAAGCCATTCTCTAAAGTTATTATACCATTTCACACTCCCAGGCATTCCAATTGTTCCACATCCTCACCAACATTTGATGTTAGACATTCCAGTGGGCATACACTGGTATCTCATTGTGGTTTTCTTTTGCAATTCTCTGATGACTAATTAAGTTCAGCACCTTTTCATGTGCTTATTGGGCCTTTTATTTTATTTTATTTTATTTATTTGAGAGAGAGAGAGAGAGAGAGATCACAAGCAGGGGAGAAGAGAAGAGGGAGAAGCACACTCCCTGCTCAGCAGGGGGCCCAATGAGAGGCTTGATCCCAGGACTCTGGGATCATGACCTGTGCCAAAGGCAGACACTTAACTGACTGAGCCACCCAGGTGCCCCTATTGGGACCATTTTGCAATCTTCTGTTGTAATGTATCTATTTAGGTCTTTGGCAGGGGTGACTACTTTTTTTTTTAATATTTTATTTATTTATTCATGAGAGAGAGAGAGGCAGAGATGCAGAGATGCAGGCAGAGGGAGAAGCAGGCTCCATGCAGGGAACCTGACATGGGACTCGATCCCGGGTCTCCAGGACCAGGCCCTGGGTTGAAGGCGGCACTAAACCGCTGAGCCACCTGGGCTGCCCAGGCAGGGTGACTACTATTAATTCCATTATATAGATGAGAAAATTGAGACACAGAAGTCAAGTGCCTGCCAAAGACTCCACCACTAACAAATGGCAAACCCAAGCCTATTATACACATCTCCTGACCCTAAGTGGCATTTCATTGCCAATATCCTAGACTTTTTCCTACAGTGGATCCCAGACCAAAGGGATTCACTAAGAAGGGGTCCTAAAAAGGAATTCAGGTTCTGGGACAGAGTGAAGAAAAGTAGTAGGATGGAAAAGTGGAGCAAAAGAACATGTAGGTGTGAAGAAGGGAAGAGGTGAATGGTTCTAAGGTAGCTGAAAGTGGCTATGGCTCTTTTCAAACAGAACTCAGAATCCTCTCACTGTAAGCCTGGGGTCTTTGTGTGACACCTAATGCCATCTCAGGCAGAAATCTACTCCATATCAACTGCACAGTGCTGCCGAGCTCAAAATAAACTCTTCTTGTTCCAGGGCAACTGTGTTTCACTAGGCTACACATAACTCTCCTCAGCCTACGTGGTTTTGATTTAATCAGTTTAAATAGCCACAATTTCTCCTGCCCATATGTCACATTGCACTAAATTAATATTTGGTCGATGAAGTGTAAATGCTTCTAAACACTTGATTTTCTCACTTACAAATCTGGAGAAGATGGTGAATCTGTAGTGGGTGTGTGTGTGTGTGTGTGTGTGTGTTTTAATTTGAGAAGGAAATGTATTTTGGAGTTGGACTCTCAGGGAAATCCCTACTTTCCTTGATGTTTCAGGTAAATCACTTAGGAATAACTAGATCTGGCTGTATTTGATACACTGAATTTGAATTTTGAGTAATGAAATAAGTGAGACTCTGTGACCGCCTTTCAAACCAAAAGGAGTCTGACCTAGCTAGATTGGCAGCCCTGATGGAAGGCGCCTGTTGCAGTCCTTTTAATCCTCTCTGAGCCAAGTCTTGGATTTTCCCTCAAGTAATGAATGAAGTGAATGAGCCATTGAGCCTTTAATTCCATTCAGTGCCTTGCTCTCCTGCGAGGTGCATCCGGTAGGTCTGACAATGCCATAGAAGAGTTACTTTGAGTACTTGCATATGCAGTCCTTGAAAAAGCTCCACTGAGCAATCTTACAAAGTGGCCAGAGCACCCCATTCAACTGCTCATGGGTCTGCTCTCATGGGGGTTCAGATTCTGGTACAGAGGCTGAAGACAGAAGAACTAGGCCGGAAATAAAGGGGCTGCGCCAATGTCTATAAGGTGCAGCCCCTTATTGGCTGGAACAAGAAAGATGAGGCTAAAAGTTAACCAGATGAATTTTTAAAGCTTTCTTTAAAACACAACTATGACCTCTTTAACTTTCCTTTTATTGCTTTCTCTGTTTTTCTTTTTTCTCCAATCATTAAATGCCTTTTTTGGTGCTGTGTGCTTTAGGTCAGATGCTCCTGATACTTGTATGGCAAACCTGACCTGGCATTTTTAGGAGAAAGAGGAAGAAGTTTTCCCTTTCAGCAGAGAGCAATTCGAATAGGTAAAGTGGCATTTGCAGTCCAGTTTTTAAGTGTAGACTCCCTTTATAATTGCTGGGTCTTATCACACAGGAAGACCACAGGTCTTCCTACGGTATGTTTGGAGGTACAAATAAGATGAATGTCCTCACTTCTTTACCTCAGCATTTTTAATTCTCTCTGTGATTAATTACAAAGAATTCTCTCTTCTCTACTAAGATTTGGTGTCATGAATTCGTGGACATAAACCATTTGTCAAATGGGTGAGGTATTTCTTGTGGAGATGGGCAGGTAAGCAGATTGGCAGGATCCTAAGCCAGCCACACAGGGCTTATCTGAGGGACTCTCAGGCTGCAAAGTAAATAGAGAAGAAAAATCTGAAAAAGAGGGAAGACCTCTTGAGATTTATTTATTAGTTAACCAAGGGTCAGGGGACCCTCTCTGAAATTTGAGCATAGGGATCTAGAATACAACTTAAACCTGGACTTATCTCCAAGCAGAAGTATCCCCAAATTTTTGGAAACCCATTGTGATTGGTGCTCAGGAGACAAAAAAAATGAGGGTGAAGAAAGGAGAATTTGCTCTGTGGCTTTCCTCACTCACCACCAAAACTACCCAGGTTACTCATGCAAATCACTACCCACTGCATGGGGCCACCTAAGGTAATCAAAGGATATCCAATGCTCCTGTGTAATATGGTAAGCACTTAAAGAGCACCATCCCCTCCAACATAGACATCTTGTTGGTTTTATCCAAAGAAAACATGAATAGATGCAGTGTTCTATTAATGAGTGAGATACATTACATTCTTTTTCATTTTTAAAGCAAGCATTCCTGATAAATAACACATGCTTAAAGTGGATTTCACTGCACTATAGGGAAAGAAAGTTCATGTCTGTTGATTCTGAAGTACCAGAACTATTTCCTGTACAAACCAGCCGTCACTGGGTAGAAATAAAGCATTTTGTCTTTGTGGCAAATATTCTTTTATGTGCTAAGTGCTCTAGTAGCCTCTTAATATCAGAGCATGTTAGAGCTGGGAGTTGCTTTGAAGTCATCTAGTTTAACCTACTTAATTAGGAGAGGAGAAAACTTCAGGTTGTTTGACTTTTGTTTTTGGGTTTTTGTGGGTTTTTTGGGCTTGGGGTTTAAAAAAAAAAAGAATCCTTGAGAAGATTCCAGTTGATGTCAAAAGATATTACCTATCAACCTGCTCAAGCAGACCTTTCTACAGAAAGGAACAACTCAGCCTGCCCCCATCTTTGACTCACAAGAGAGGTGTAAATCCCACCCACGTAGTTAAAGCTTTCTTGCTGGACTGCTGTTTATTTTGAGGTTAACAAAGACTAAGGAAGCCCATTGTGAAATGTTTGTTTGGAAGACCAGAATCTAAACTTACACTCCTTGTCATGGTCATTTTTTTAAAGAAGATGACAGATTGGAGCCACAGGAAGAGAGTGACTCCAGCCATGCCAGGAATAAGAGGATGCTCTCTGTGGTTTGTTGCTGTTATTGTTTTCCATGTGCTTCTAGGGATATCAGGTTTATTACCATGGCTGGGGACAGAGCTGAGAATGTGGTGGACAATATGACAACTATTTCCTTCCCGGTGTGTCCCTGAATGGCCAGCACAGTCAACATGTAATCAGACAATCTACGGCTGCACTGTTGCTGCTGACAACTTCATTAGCCTGTGATATTCAGCTGGGTAATTCATTTCCCAAGCATGGCAATAGCTCCTGATACGCCTAATGGGTTGAATGTAATTTTGTAAGCTTTTGAAGATGAATGTCTCCCCTTGTGCTTAGCTATGCCCTAATATGGGAAACAATGATAGCTACCATTAGGAAACAGCATTGTAGTGTTGGGCTTTTCAGTGCAGGTTGGGTCTCTAAACCACAAAAGCAGGAAACATTAGCGATTAGAATGATCCACTAGATGTGGGTCACTTAACATACCTTGTGAGGGCTTTTTTTGCCTATCTTTGCATTTAATCTTCATGAGGCCAGGGCATCCTACAAAATAAGGTAGTCTTGCCAGGGATATAAAATTAGTTAATTAATGGTTCCAGGGGGTGGGGTGGGCTTTGGCATGATACTCCTATGGTCACTTACCAATGCTATCCTAAAATGGGAGAACCATATGACAAACAAGAAATGTGACCCATGTATAGTTTCCAAAACCCAAGCTGTAATTTTTCTTTAAACCTATGGACAGAAGTGTAAAATACATTCATATAGATTCTCCTTAATTCAGTTCAACTAGATATACATGCGTTGAACTTCATCTACCATACACAGGGTCCAAGTCCTTGAGCTGAGAGGCAATTGAAAAGTTAGAGAGGCCTGGATTCTGCTGTCCTGGAGATCTTAGTCCAGTAAGGGCAGTGGGGCCCCAAGTAACTAACTCGAGCAAAGGTAGACTGTGCACAGCAGGCTAACATAATTATGAATGCTTACAGAGGGAGGAGAGAAAGACACTCATTCCGTTTGGGAACATAAAAGAGAAGTTAATATGCCATCTGTGAAGACTTCCACCTTCATCCACCAGCCAATCTGAACTCTTTTGAGAGAATTTGGTCTCCTGAAAATCTTACTTGAGTCAAATTCGTAATTTTTAAGAGTCAGGACTCCTCATCTTACCTAATTTCTTAGTGCTTCTTGGTCGTCGTTTATGACCATCAGTTCCAGGTATCCAAAATGAAAATGGGGAAGTCAACATAAAAATAGGTCTAAAAGGGGTGCCTGGGTGGCTCAGCAGTTGAGTGTCTGTCTTCAGCTCAAGGCATGATCCTGGAGTCCCAGGATGGAGTCCCACATTGGGCTCCCTGCATGGAGTCTGCTTCTCCCTCTGCCTGCGTCTCTGCGTCTCTCTTATTTATTTATTTATGAATAAATAAATAAAATCTTTTTTTAAAAAATAGGCCTAAGAATCTCTCAGCTTATCCTATTATTGACCACTGTACCTGTTTTCTTGACTTTGTAAAACCAAATCCTACCAGGCAGACTCTTATTAGCAGTTGGAAAATAGAGACAGATTCTATGCTACTACTTTTAACTAAAGATGATATGAAGATTTCCCTTACAGAAAAAAGAGAAGAAAGAATAAGAGGATATGTAGGAATAGGAGGAAGAGGAAGAGTCTGCCTGAAACCCAGTAATCATTTAGGCTTTGGTACTCTAACTCATCAACTTGACCACTTTGACTTGTGCATTGAGCACTTACTTTATAGACTCTGGTTTTCATACATCCTGGTGAAGATTCATATGGTTTGACAGGTAGATGTACACGTACATAGGTTTTGAAACCTTGTCGAAACTATGAGGTCTGCCAGTTGCTTTATTGTCCTTATCTGAGCAAACTTTCTTTGAATTATGAACATCTGAATTACCAAATCCTAGTGCATTAATAATTTCATTTTTAAATTACTCAAAAATTCGGCATAACATTCTTAAAGTAAATGAAGACACACAAATCATCTTTGGCTTCCAGTTGCAGATAAAAGACCTCCCCCAAAGAAATGGCCAAAATGAATGTTGTGAATGGAGAGGGGTCCCAAAGTCTCTGTGATGGCACATTGCCCTCCCAGACAACTCACTACAGTCCAGATCTCACTCTCCAAAGGCATGATGAAGATCCTGTTAACAGCCCAATTATTGTAAATGCTATTCTTTATGATAAAATCCAGTGTATCAAAGAATGCAGATGGCCTTGGGGATGGTTGTAAAGAGAAGTGACCTGTGCTAATTCCTCTTGGAGAGATTTGGGTGAATACTGCCACCTATTGATAGGTGAACCATATGTCACAAATTCCTACTCTGACCTGACACGGTGCTAATACTTATCACAACAGATCTCGTTATTCAGTTGGCCAAAACCTTTTAGCAGTCCTAAGTTCAAAATCCTTCACGTATTTGTGATGAAAAATAGCTGTGTTATACTAATTTAAAGCGGTTCACAAATTGCATTTCTGGTGAGAGGCAAAGGAGCCAGGTACAAATGCCATGAGCTTTGCAGTCAGAGATCTGGGTTTGAGTCTCCCCTCAGCCCCTGAATGCACAGAAACAAGTTAATTAATCTCTCTGAGCCATAGTTTCCTCACCAATAAAAAGTGGATAATCCTCTTTACAGTGTGAGAATTCAGTGATGTTGCTGCAGGCCACACGGAAGGTGTTTGATAAATGGCAGCGTTTGTTACTCTGTTTCCACCACACTATTAAAATTAAGTATTGGTGATGCAATGATTGCAATATGACAAACCACGTCACGCATTAGACTCTGGTGAACTCTCCTGTGAGGTTCAATTATCCTTTGGCAATGCTACTTGTCTCGTGTAGTATCTTTGACATTCAAAATTAGGACAGTGTGAACATAAATATTAGAACTTTAAGTGTGCCAATTGAGAAAATGAGGATAAATGGGCTTCATTACCAAACGTCTCCTGACTGCCCGAGAGGATATATGGGGCTGAGCAGATAAAGAATTATGATAAAACTTTGGAGCTGAGTATCAATGGGGCTTTGTGACCTGCTGGACAGGGTTGAGGCTTAGGACCAGACCTAGGAGGTTCACATTCCTTCCTCGGCATGGTGTGGGGGATCCCGGGCTCACACAGACAATAGGGGATTCATAGTTTAAGAATTCTTATGATGACTGAGAGGAGGGTGGCTGCCAGAACAAGAAGACTTTTCAGAAGCTCGGACTCTGATTATCACATCGGTGCTACAGCCCGGCGAGAGGCTGCTGAGAGGCGGCATGAAGCCATTCTTGGAAAGCTTTCAGTGAAGTGTTTGTAACCTCCTTAAGAGAATCCCATTTCTCAAAAATGCAACCATGGAAAATCTCAATTGATTAGTTCAGATAAACACTCTGTCATCAAATCACAGCAGAAGTCACACAGCCCATCTCTTTTTGAAGAGTCTTTCTGAATGTCATAGAGTCTAGTCTCTCCAAGACTTGGGTGGGGGAACCCCAAGAGAGAGTTTCTCAGGATATTTTGGGACCTTTACTTTTAGTCTGAAAGGTCAGCTGGTGCTTAAAACAAAATAATCAAGAAATAGCTTGCCTATGAACAGGCTGCACCTTTAGAAAAGGTCTGCTTTGGACTGAATAGCCACTGCCCTCCCCCACCCCGTTTCCTTTTTTCTTTGGGGCTTAGTAATTGAGAGGGAGGAGGAGGAAGAGTTTTACATTCATTACTAACAACTTCGCACATAATAAGCATGTTCAGATACACCCTGGGGTGTTAGTTTTCTTTTCCTATTTTTTTGTCTCCTTTTTAGCAGCTTTTGATAAGTAGCACATTTTATTTTTGAAAAAAGAATTGGAGCCGTTACTGAGTGGCCGCGCCCTGAGGAAGGTCAGGAGATTAGGGAGCGGAAGTAGGCTGGCCAGACTCTTTGCTGACCACAGTAAGGGACTGCTGCTTTCTTCCCATAATTTAATTTGAGACTCTGATGAAAAGGCACCCCTAAAAAAATCTTTGCTGAAAAAAAGAGTGAAAAATTGTTAGAAAAAGGTCATCAAAAAGTGATCAATTTAAATTTATGTCTTACAAACAAACCACATGGAACTAACCACAAGGCAGACATGCATTTGCAGTGATATATGGACATTCTCAAAATATAGGCATGATTTCGCAGGAGAGGGTGGATGTTGCTAGCCTCTGATGTTGGTGGGCTTTGGCCTAGTTTCACAAGTATTCTGAAATTCTCAACGTGGCACTTCACAAGTCAGAGAAGAGTATACTAAAACAGACCTTTGAAGTTAACTGGCTCTCCTCCCTCACTTGCCAAGTGGGGGAGCTCAGAGCCGGTAGGCAGAAAGTAACTTGCCCAAGGTCACTTAGCCAGGGGGAGTCCATCTCATCCCCAGCTGGACTCCCCTCTACCAAGCTCAACAGCTGTGAGATGGGAAGCACGTCACCTGGAAGTCCTCTTCCCGGGGTGACTCTGCCCCCACACCCCTGCCAGTGGCCCTGTGTGTTGCCAGGGTGGTTCATCCGCCACCACCTGAACTGACCTCTTTCACAGCTGTTGAATGGCTTCTTCAGAGCAGCCCAGGCGCATTCCACATGGCTGCAAGGACTCGGCCTCCTGCTCTTTTCTCTGCCTTCATGGCATGTGATGATCGATGGATGCTGCCATCATCTGCCATCACAGAGGTTCAAAGTCATCTTAGGCTTCTTCCTCCCACTCATGTCTTCACTCACTCACAGGTGCGCCATGGACAGGTCCTCCTCCGGAGTGTGCCCCACCTTCAGCTACTGATTTCCATTTCCACAGGCCCTCGCCATCGTCATCTTCCTGCTTCCCGGCTCTCAGGCTCTCACTGCCTCAGTTCACAGGCTACAGTGGCTAAACCAGAGGGATCTTAATGCACGGCCCTGCCATTGTCCTGCCCAAATCCCTGTCACCTTCAGGAACAAGTTCAAACCCTAACAGGGCATCCACGCACATCTCAATCCCACCCCAGCCTATTTCTGTAGCCTGAATTCCATTAGATCTTCCGTCCACGTTCACTCCAGCCCAGCTGGATTATTTGTCATTCCCTAAACATTCTAGGAATTCTGTGCATCGACCCATTTCCTTCTCTTCTGTTCAACCTCAAGAGATCTTCACACTTGCAGATCCAGTGCAACTGCAGACTTCCCTGTGAATCTTGCCTAAGCATTCTGGAAGAGAGTACTAGTTCTCTCTCCCTACAAAGAGCCCTTTTATCTCTGAAAAGATACCTCCTCATCTTTGTTCCCCTCCCCACATCACGCTAGTGCTTTATCCACCACTTTGCATAAATAAGATGTTTTTCTTTCTTAATACTGATTTAATAACTTAACTATTTCAAGACACCAGGCCTGGCCAGAGCAGGGGCTGGAGAAGGAAGATACAAATTAACTAAAATGTAATCCCTGTCTTCAAAGGAGCTTGAAGCAGTGAGACATGTTCACAAATAACCTAAGCAAGTGAGCTAACTGTGGGGGTGGAATTGGGTGGAGGGGAAGTGCTGAGTATGGAACAAACATTCTCAGTGTTCCAGATGAGAACATGGGTGTTATGATATGGGAGTGGGGGGAGGGAAAGAAAGCGCAGAGCTGTTTTTAAGTTCTATCTCTGTGCTGTGGTCATTGTTAGAGTCCTGTCTAGGTCTGGCCAATGCAATACATCCTTCCCCCAATACAGAGTAATCTTCCTAAAGCAAGTAACTCCCTGCTCAAATGTTTGTTATTGAATGAATCAAGCATCAAATAATTATAGGCTTATGCTAGGCGTTATGGAGAATACTAGTCTGTAGAGAGGAAGCAAAGTCTTAGGAAAGAGCTGGAGAACAAAAAGCAGGAACATCCTGTAAAAGTGCCGGGGGACGGGGGACAAAGTAAGTGTGTGATTACTCTGGGCTGAGATTAATGGAGAAGGAATAATCCGAGGAGGTGAGACCTCAGTGGATGGCCACTTGGCAAGAAAAATTAGATATAGTAACTTAACTTTAGGGTTCCTTTTCATTCTCAGACCCCTATTATTCTTTGAAATGCTTTATTTATTCACTCAACACATACATGCTATGCACTTCAACAAAACATTCACTAAATATTTATTGATTGCCTTCTATGTGCCAGGAATTATGCTAGACTGGAAATTGAGGAGTGAATAGATGTCTTTGCCATTAAACTCATAGCAAAATAGGGATGGCTGATGTAAAACAAGTAAGTGTAAGAAAATGTGATGGATGTCACAAAGGGCAAGGTGAAGGTGCTCTAGACTGCGGAGTGGGGACCCTAACAGGGCTAGAAAAGGATCTCAGAGAGATGATGCTTAAGCCAAGACTCTAGCGCTGCACGTGAGTTCACCAGACAACAGGGACCGAGTGTAGGGGCAGAAGAATATAATCTGCAGGATTCTGGAATTGAGAGGCAGTATGGCATGTCCAAGGAACTGAAAGATGTTTTAAAGGCTGCAGCATGAAGGGAAAGTAGGAAGAGGGCAAGAAATGAGACCACAGAGGTAGGCAGAGCTGGATTACAGAGAATTTTGCTGAGGTATGTGAAGGAGTTTATAACTTCATTGATAAGCTTTTTGGTAACATTAAAGTATTTGGCACAATGTGGCACACCAACTAAGGACTTAATAAATTTAAATCCTATTTGTTAAGAGCAGATTAAAGAATGAGTAGATTAATGAATGAATGCAATGGACAGAGGATGCATGACATGACTGAGTCTTAGGCATTTGCTCCTGGAAGCGATGCCACTATTACTAAGACTTCATCCCCTTAGGTTTGCACAGCAGATTGAATCATGACCCCTCGGAGGTGGCCCCTAACCTTAGTAGAATGACTCAGTCACCTGGCTATCCCCAGCAGATGGAATTTAAGTAAATCTGTGTTAAAGTCAAAGTTTGTTTAGAGATAAGGGTAAAGTTTTACCTGGCAATCGTTTAGGCTTAAGCTGCAAAAGGGTAGCTTGACTCTTTCTTAATCCTTGATGAAAAAAATAGCCTTCTGAACCTCAAGGGCACGAATATTGCCAAATTAGATTATTCATGCAATGCTTCCATGGACAAATAAGTCTAAGGAGAGGGAGAGGGGAAAAAATATTCCAAAGAGAGATTTTGCCTTTTGAACGAGAAAAGAAAAAGTCAGACAATTGTTTAAAGCTAACCTACGCCCCTCCTTTGGAAGGTTTTATGAGTCATTGAGCCTCGCCTCAGATCCCAACTCCAGAGTAGTCACTTGTCAGGGACGAGTCAGCCACCACAGTGAAATGTTCTCTAGAAAGGAGGAGAGTTTCAGGAACACAAGATGCCATTCCCAGGATTCTAATTAATTACCAGGCCAAAGAATAACACTCTGCCCTCTTGTTTATAACCAAGAGACTTTCTCCTGATTTGCTGCAGAGTCACATTCAAAATTTGGGAGTTGATTTGGCTCCAGGTATAAATAACACACCAGAGTCAGTACCTAGTAGAAAGGTCCAAAACTATTTCTGAAGTCATCATAGCAGCTAAGCTTTCATTTGGCAGAGAGAGAATCTGAAGAGATCTTTAGAAAGATTCTTAATGCTGTTGCTAGGGACGTCTGTGTGTATGTGTGTGTGTGTGTGTATCTGTGTGCTGGGGGGAGGGGGTGGCGCAGGGTTTAACACGTGCTCTCAATCAACAATGTCTCCTTAACATAAAGCAGCCTATGAAGGTCATTTGCCATTTTATTTTAGAGAGAAACATGAAAAATGCCTAAATAAGCGGCTTTCTAGGAAATTTATTCTGTGTGTTTCATTAGTCATGTAAAGCGTAACGTCATGAAAGGAGCCAGGTGCACCCATACAGAGCCGGCATGAAAGAAGCACTGGAATCTTCCTCCTAAGATCGAGCCTCTTGGTGTCCTAAGTCCCAGATCCACTGACTACTTCCCCAGAACCTGCTCAGACAAAAACTCCAGCAATGCCTGAGCAGCCCTGACTGGATTGGAGCTTTCTTTGCTCTTGTTGGGAGCTTGTAAAGGATTGCACAGGTGCCTTAGGTGAGGGGATGTGGTGGCCACCTGTGTGCTTCTCATCCCCGTGAGCTGTGGGAGTAAGGGGGTGTCTGGTCCCAGGAGAGCTGTAGATCACTTGCAGTCACAGATTTCTGGATGGGCTCTTGCATGCCAGACGATATTCCTTTGCCTGCAGTTGATATAGTGCAAAGCTAACTGGCTGCCTTGCTGCCCCTTTGCTCATCCTTGAATGACAGCCCGTTCTGATTCAGGCTTGTTTGCCATGAAGCTTGTTGTCCCTGCATGCCGTTCCTAATGGACCTCACAGATACAAAAGGCTAAAGACACACTGAAGTCATGGCATCCCTTTACTACAGCGCACAAGAGAAATCGAGCCTTTTCAGGGCTATAGTCCTGAGAATACACCTAGATTCTGAGCCAAGCTGTTTCCCTCTCCCCTTCTCTCCCTGTGCATCATTTGCTCTTTTATTTTGCATTAAGAGTAGCTTAGTGATCATGGACTTCAGCTCTTGCCTGTAGTGATCCTGTTCGCATTTTATTCTTTACACAGAATAGGAAGGAGGTTCGCTTGCTTTGCGCAGAGGCTGAGCCACAGGAGAAAGCAAAGCCAGTGTGATTTATTGAATGAGAGCACTGGACAATTACCAACAACTTGTTCCTCTGCTGCCTCGAACAACCTGAACTGGTAAGTAAAATTCATTGTTGTCTTTCTTCATATGAATGTGGGGCTTTCTAATTCACTGATTATTTTTTAAATGTGTATGTGTTGCTGCAGTTTAAATGATACCAAAAAATCTGCATCTTCCAAAGTTAGCTGCAGGCAGCCCATGAAGGATGCACACCAGCACATATAGAGTGGTCTGCAGTAGCATGTAGGCGTCCATGTGGGGAGTCAAGAGTGGGGGCGGGGAAGCCCCCATGTCCGATAATTAGACATTTTGTTTGTAGCAAGCCTGAGGACATTATGTGCTTGCCTAACTGATTAGCAATAGCTATGAAAAAGTAAAATATTCTTTTGTTGTATAAGATCATTTTCTAATCCGGTTCCTGAGTACCTATAAGATACCTGTTGGATTAGATAAAGATGGATCCCATCATGCTGATAATCCTAAATATAAACCCAGACATATTGCCTTTAATCCAGCTGGACATGCAGGGTGGGATACCAGTATTCTGTGCATCCTGGGTGAGCATGCCCATAAATAGCATCATGACTGTGATATCAAGGATAGCTGCTAAGGGCACACAGTAGACATCCATGTAAACTCTTGCTTGATCCAGTGCTACTTTTGTACCCATATGCCTTATATCCTTTTCTTATTCTGTGAAGATATATGGTTGGTAGGGAATATTAGGTTCAAAGTGGAACACTCTAAGCGTCTTGTTACCCATGCTGGTCTTGGGCCCCGCCAAGGCCACTGGAAGTACCATTGATAATCCAGTCTGATTTTGCTTCTATGCTGGAACACAAAATCCCTGTACTTACTTGATTTCTTCATTTCCTAATAAAATGCAAGCCAGCCTCTGCAGAGGGGGAACGTGAATGGCAAAAGCGATTGCTTTTCCAACCACTGCTACCACTACCATGTCTTCTTGGTCTTTTCTTTGCCTGGTTACTGCAAGGCTTTATGGCAGCACCAAATCCTTTTCTAGTTGGTTCAGAATCCATATAAAGGTCATACAGAGTTTACTATCTTTGTTGCACACTATCTGCAACGTATCACTGGCCATTCAGATGGAGTTGTGGCCTTGGGTGCTGACAAAGATGGATGATGGCAGAAGAGTGAGCAGCATGCTTCCCTAAATCAAAACCGAAGTTAGGAAATCTGAGAGATGGGCAAAGTTTTGCAGAGTGGAAAGTATCCCAGGCCACTCAATCACAAGAGCAGCATCATTCTCCCATGTGATTTGACTCTTTCAGAACTGATGGCATTCTAATAGGAAGGAGATGGAATTGACTAATGATTAGAGATATCAGGATAGTAGGGCACTTTTGCTCATTCCCAGACTATGTGTCTTTAGGAAATTCCCTCACTCTACCTGGATCTCCATTCTTCCTTTTTTTTTTTTTTTCTATTCCTGATTATTTTAAAGAAGACATGCTAAGCTCAACTAATCTATCCATGAGATACTACTTAAAGCTTTCCAATTAAAGATGCAGTAGGTAATCAAGGTTGTTGTTTACGTTAATCCAGAGACCATGCATCAGAAACCTATGGATGAGGGTTTATGTGGGAATGAGGAGATATATACACCTTCCCCATCAAAGGGATACAGGGTACTCTAAAGGAAGCATGATCACACTCAGGGGACTAGAAGGGGAGAATAGAGTGGAAAATGGCATTTTAAAAGCACAACTTTAAATAAATAGATCATGTAAATAATTTTTATCAATATTAATCAGTAATAAGTGACTTCCCTATACTTATGATGCTGAGATACTGAAGATCTTAAATGTTTTGAAATGAACATTTTGGAGGAGTTAGTTCAAGGATGAGTAGAACCCATTATAGAATTTACATTCAAATTACCCCCATACCCATGCACATGGAATTCACAGCTGTAAATGTACTGTGATTTATTTAAGGAGTTCTAGAAAACTCATCTGCCAAAAGAATTATCCCGTCTCTAGGATTAAGGTACCTGAAATTCTTTCATCAGAGATTCAATTAAATATTGCTGTCTTTTACAAAAGAAATCTTCTTAGGGGGAATAATAAATTGAGACCCTCATAGCTTATCATAAATGAATGTATTCAGTATTTTCTTCCTCACGGGAAACCCAAAGGATGTTGCATTAATACTGTATTAATTCTTCTGCTTTCTATCTATTTCACACCTATCTCCAAGAACTTCTCTTGTAATAATCATTTCACTCTTTTTTTTTTTTAAGATTTACTTATTTATTTGAGAGAGAGTGTGCATGTGCAAGCCAGAGGGCAGAGGGAGGGGCAGAGGGAGAGAAAGAGACTCTCAAGCAGATCCCCACTGAGTGCAGAGCCTGTGGAGCCTGATCTCACCACCCTGAGATCATGACCTGAGCTGAAACCAATAGTTGGATGCTTAACCAACCAACCCTTTATCACTTAACTCTTAATCAGAAAGCTAAGTAGGCTTTAGGACAAGCCATTTCCTTCTTTTTATGGGATGTTTGGATTAAAAGATACCATCTATTTTTCCTCTAGGCCATTGAAAGTCACATGTGGAAAGCTGAACTCACTACCTTTCCCCTTTTAAATCCAGTTTTCCTCTTACATTCCTCTCTTTTTAAAAAAATTATTGGTAAGCCATTCTGCACCTAGTCAACCAAGCAGAGCTAACAAAAGTTATCCTCAGGTTCCTAACTCCTGAAGTCCCTCCATCTAATCACTAACTACATTTGGTCCATCTTCCTTCCTCTCTCTTTTTAATCTGCCCAGCCTTCTCCATCCCCATTGTGACATCTTGGAGTGGAAGTCACCAGCTCTCATTGTGATTTTCAACAGCCTTATACTTGGCTGTCCCCTGCCACTGGTCCCACTATAGCCCTCTTCCCTTCAAACCACCCTCTGGATACTACCAGAGTGATTCTCTAAAAATGCAAATCTCAGGCTTTCTCTAGTGCTTCTCCATTGTGAAAAGTGAAATCTATTGTCACTCATCATGGTATGCAAAGCCCTTGCTGGTCTGGTCCTGCTATCTCTCAAGGCTCCTTTCCAAAGGTCTTTGTGTGGCAGATGAAAGGCCCTTTGGAAATGTCAGAGCCCAGAAGAATTCTATTAGGGCACCTGTGGGCACTGACCAACCAGCAACACTATCACATGTCCTAACCTGAGTTATTATACCTGGAATGCCCTTTCCTTTCCTTCCTGCTGGTTGATTCTTCATTCACTGTTCAAAATCTTGCTCGGTCATCACCATTTCTAACCCATTCTCCCATACCCTCTTCTCCCATGACACCTACTGTCACTCACTCCTCTATGCTATTTCTTGCCTTAAACATTTGAGAGCAGTGTTGAGAGGCTTAGCTCTCAGATCAACTCTCAGATCCATATTGCCTGTGTTTGAATCCCAGATCTGCCCCCTTAGTAGTACCTCAATTCCTTTCTATGTAAAATGGGGATAATAGTCCTTACTTCACAAGACTGTTATGGGATACAGAGAGCTGATACACATAAAGGCATTATTCTAAATAGTGCCTGACTTAGAAAGTGCTATAGAAGTAAAAGCCATTATCACTATTTCATAATTTCACGTATCACACTATTTCATACAAACACACACTTGCATAACTGTCTTCTTCATTAGCCTATCACCATGTTGGGGTACAGGTAGGGTAATCAACTTGTTTCAATTTGCCTGGGACTTCCCTAGTTTTAGCACTGAAAGTCCTGCCTCCCAGGAATCCGCTTAGTCCTAGGCAAACTAATACTGTCAGTCACCTTCTGAGGGTGTCTTATTCACCTTTGAATTCCCAGGATCTATCACAGCATATATAGACTACCAAAGTAGGTCACCCAAAGGGTTTATTAAACTATAGAATCAAAATTAATTGTCTTTTCACCTGCTTCCTCATAAACATCCTTTTAAACTTCAAAAATCAATCTTCTTCCTGCTGTGAAGTAACCACTGACTTTTCAAAACTTATCACTGAATAACTGAAAATATGTTTTTAGATGCACAGGAACTTGAAAGGTTGCTTCCATACCGTTATATATTATCAGTGTAATAGAATTGGCCACTCTTTAGCAATCAGAGACATACCTGTCATGGTAACAGCAGGTGGGGAATAGGAGAAGGGTCACACTTTCTTTTCTGTCTAGTGACAGGCAGGTTGAAGTGTGAAGGTCCCTAGTTCACATCACAGCCTGAAGAGCAATCTTGTCCCAGTCAGAAATGTTCCCTTCACTGAATGTATCTGTCTACCCAGCTGTCAAGAATGGCTAGAGTTCCTGTTTCTAATATGCTTTGTCTTACAACTGCTCCTCATCCAAACTGGCTCAGGTCTTTTTTCACAGTACAAATATGATGAGAAAGTCCCAGAAGCAAGCTCCTGTGAATCAGGGACTCTGGACGTGCCAGAACTCATAACGAGGTCAAGATCTTCTCTTTAGAATCAAGGTCTAGAAAGAAGCTGACAGGCAGCCAGACCAAGCTCCCTCAGGCAGAATAATAGTAGATTTGCTAAGACCATGGACTTTGGAGTCAGAATAAATCCTGCCTCCTCCATTTACTGGTTATTTGGATCTTGGAGAAGTTACCCAAATTCTATGGGCCTCAGTTTCTTTGTTTGCAAAATAATAATATAATAATGGTGCCAACTTTCTCCGAAGGCTATTATTACATTTTTTCTTACCCTGTGAAAGCAAAACCTGAGGCAAAACCAATCATGAATGTTCTGTTGGGTATTGGGAGACACAGCCTCAGGACACCAAGAGTCAAGCCATCAAGGAAAAAGGGAACTGAGTCAAGGAGGAAACATGAAAATAGATCGTTTGTTACTGAACTAGCCATGGCTTCACAAGAAAACACATCTAGTGGTTTGTGTGTGATTGCTTCCAAGAAGCCCTCAAAACAGTCCACAAGGGAAGAACGGAGAAGAAATTATCTGAGAGCTCCTTCCAATCTCCTACCTCTCATTGGTCCAGTTTCTCACATTTCCAGATAGTGTGACCCAGTCCCTTGGGGTGGCCATGAGTAAAATTGGAGCCTCCCTCTGTGAGTCTGACTGGGTCAGAGCTGCTGCAGCCAATGCCACAGCAAGCACAGTGGGGGCCATGCCAGACCCGCCCTTCACTTGACACAGCTGGTATTTGGGGACAGGATGAAGGTGGCAGCCAGAGCTCTCTACGGGAGCAAGCAGCCAGAACCCAGGGAACAGGTGGTTTTAAAGTAAACCTGGGGAAACTCCTCTCTCTCTCTCCACAGACTGTTTTTGCCATTTTGGATATGGATTCTCCAGGAAACTTTCACTCTTTCCTTAAAGCTTGCCTCCAGGTGTATTAAAAGTGTAGCTGGTATTAGGGTGTAATAAAGAGCAGAAGTTTTTAATTTTCATAAAGTGCAATTCATCAATTTATTTTATGGTTTCTGCTCTCAGTGCCTCTTTTAATAAATCATTTTCTTATTCAAGTTCACAAAGATTTTCTCCTATGTTTTCTTCTAGAAGAAGTTGTATAGTGTGAGCTTTTGCAGTTAGGTCTATATTTCAATTCAAGTTAATTTTTTATATAGGAGATGAAGTAGTGGCTGAGGTTTTATTTTTGCATATGGACACCTCATTGTTCTGATGCTCTCTGTTGGAAAATTTCAGTTTTCCAAAAATCAGTTGTCAAAAATCAGTTGATCATATATGTGCATGCTATTTCTGGGCTCTCTGTTTGGTTTCATTAAATCTATGTACCTATCTTTATGTCACAGTCTTTATCTGAAGAGCTGTCCTGATACCAATACCACAGATCATGATTACTATGACTTTATAGCAGGTCTTTAAATCAGGTAGTGTAAGCCTTCCAACTTTGTTCTTTCTCAAAGTTGTTTTGGCTATTTTAGATCCTTTCCATTTTTATAAAAATTTCAGAATCAGCTTTTTGATTTCTAAAAAAACAAAAACAAAAACAAAAAAACCACCCTGCATTGAATCTAGAGTTCAGTTTGGAAGAATTGACATCTTAATAATATCAGTTCTGATTTGATCCATGAAGAAAGTATACATCTCTATTTATTTAGGTTTTCTTTAATTTTACTCATTAGTGTCATGGAGTTCCGAGTATACAAGTTTTGCATACATTTCGTTACATTTATTGCTGAGTAGATTTTTGTAGATTTATTAGACCGTTCTACAAAATGTTCATGTTATCTGCAAAAGAAGACTGTTATGCTTCTTTCCTTCCAGTCTTTATACCTTTTCTTGCCTTGCTACACTAGCTAGAATGTCCGGTATAATAGGAGAGAGAGGAATGGACATCCATGCATTGCTTCTGATCCTAGGAGGAAGCATTTGGTCTTTAACCATTAAGTATAAGTCTATAGATTTTTGTAGATTCTCTTCATCTGGTTGACAAGTTCCCTTATATTCCTGAAAGGTTTTTTTTGTTTTGTTTTGTTTCATTTTGTTCTTGTTTTTGGTTCAGTAAACAGATATCGAATCATGTCAAATTCTTCTTATTCTGCATCTATGAAGATGACCATATGATTTTTCTTCTTTTATTCTGTTAATGAAGTGAATTACATTGATGAGTGGTTGAATGTTATACTAACCCTGCTTTCCTGGAATAAACCCTACCTGATCATGAAACATCATGTATCCTTTATGTATATTGCTGGGTCTTACTTGCTAACACTTTGCTGAGCTTTTTTGTGTCTATGTTTGTGAGAGACATTGAGCAATAGCTTTGTTTTCTTGTAATGCCTGTTTTCTGGTTTTCGTATCAGGGCAATGTTAGCCTTAAAATGAAACCAAAGTTTTGGAAGAGTTTTGTATAGAATTGGTATTTTTTTCCCTTAAATATCTGGCAGGCTGTAACATTTAACATAACCTTTATTAAATATTGTGGGAGAAAAGAAACTATTAGGATGGAAAACAAAAGTATAAAACTAGAGACTAGCTTTCCCATATAGCGTGTCTTCCTATCTCCTAAATTCTGGTCCTATAGCTGTGTTGCAGAGACCAGCCCAACTTCAATCAACAGATCTGTTTGCCCTTCTCTTTGCCTCTCAGGGCCCCTAGAGCCTCTTTGAAGGAAGAAAACAAAAGATATATTTATTTTCTTAGAGAAACTCTCAAGAGTTTTTTCTTATTAAAATGATGGCTAAAATTTTATTAATAGTGGTTATACCCATCCAACATAATACTACTCAGCAATAAAAAGTGAAGAACTACTTACTGATAGATATAACAATGTGGGTGAATCTCAAAATAATTAAGCTGAGTTAAAGAAGGCAGATTTTTAAAAAGTGCATAGTGATTATTCCATTTGTATGAAATTCAGAAAGGAAACCTAATCTGTAGTGTCAAAAAACAGCCCAGTAGTTGCCTGAGAACAGTAGGCCTGAAATGAATTTTTTTTTGAACATCTATTTATTTCAGGCACTCTGCTAAACATTTAAAACTCTACTATTCGGGATCCCTGGGTGGCGCAGCGGTTTGGCGCCTGCCTTTGGCCCAGGGCGCGATTCTGGAGACCCGGGATCGAATCCCACATCGGGCTCCCGGTGCATGGAGCCTGCTTCTCCCTCTGCCTGTGTCTCTGCCTCTCTCTCTCTGTGACTATCATAAATATATATAAAAAAAAAAAACTCTACTATTCTTTTTAGACATGACTTTTATAATTCAGATACAGAATACTGTTAAGGAAATTGAAGCTTAGGGATGGTAAATAATTTGCCCAATGTCATGCAGTTAATAGGTAGAAGAGCCAGATCCAAAGTTAGATCAGACTTGACATCAAAGCCCCTACCTTTTTAAAAGATTTATTTATTTATCTGAGAGAAAAAGAGATTGAGAACATAAGCAAGAGGGGCAGAGGGAGAGGAAGAAAGACTCTCAAGAAGACTTCATGCTGAGTGCAGAGCTTGACTTGTGGTTCGATCTCATGACCCTGAGATCATGACCTGAGTTGAGATCATGACCTGACTCAAAAATCAAGAGTCACTGGCCCAATCATATGAGCCACCCAAGCACCCCAAAGTCCCTACTTTTAATACTGTGCTTAAAACCAAAATGATTATCTTGAAGTTGAAGAATGGAATAAAACAGAGCTATAGATCTCATTCTGTTTCAGTAAAAATGGCTAACAAGGAATCCCCTCTAAAGAGTAATATTCCAGATGTAACATAATGAAAATAATTTCCTTGCTAGTTCTCCTCTTAGGATTCTGTATCTATTTTACCCATCAGATATTTCATTCAACAAGTGAGTCTCTTTTTTTCTCCCAGGTCAATTTAATACAAAAATGCAGAGAGTACTGTTGCCATTTTTAAGACACTTTTCTGGACGCTCTAGGGATTACACAATATGTTAGTAAAGTCCCCAAAAGGAATCATATAGCACAGGAAAACAGGAACTGAGGAAAGGTTAATATATTTTGTACTTCTTTTGTTAAATTTATTCCTCAGGATTTAAATCTTTTTAATGTCATGCTATAATAAATAGAATTGTTTTAATTTCATTTTCATTTCATTGTCTTAAATCAGAAAGGAGAATAAAAGGGTTATAAACAAAAGATAGACTTATATTGTTTTATATTACCTTTTATGTTTACCTTCATGGTTTCCTTACCAATGTTCTTTCTTTCCTTGTGTGGATTTGAGTCACTGTCTAGTATCCTTTCATTTCAGCCTGAAGGATTCCCTTTAATATTTCTCTTTTTTAAAAAAGTTTTATTTATATATATTTTAGAGAGGAGAAGAGGGGCAGAGGGAGAAAGAGAATCTCAAGCAGACTCTCTGCTGAGCAGGGAGCCCAACATAGGACTTGATCTCACAATTGTGAGATCATGACCTGAGCTGAAATCAAGAATTGGACACTTAACTGACAGAGCCACCCATGCGTCCTTCCCTTTAATATTTTTGTAAGGAAGGCCTGCTGTCAAATTCTCTTAGTATTTGTTTATCCCTGAATGTCTTAATATCATCTTCATTTTTGAAGAGTTGTTTTACTGTATAGAGAAATTCTTATTTGACGATCTTTCTTTGGCATTTTGAATATGTCATCCCACTTCCCTCTGGCCTCTATGGTTTTCTGGTGAAAAATCAGCTGTAAATCTTCCTAAGGATTCCTTGTATGTAATTAGTTATTTCTTGTTTCCAGGATTTTCTCTTTGTTTTTAGCCTTTAGTGGCTTAATTATGATGTTATGTAGGTGTGAATCTCTTTGAGTGTATTCTATTGGTGTTCATTGAGCTTCTTGAATGTGTAGGTTAATGCTTCTCATCAATTTGGGGAAGTTTTTGACCATTATTTCTTCAAATATTCTCTCTCCCCCTCCTCCCTCTCTTTCTTAGACTCCTATTATGTGTATGGTACACTTGGTGGTGTTTGACACTTGTCTGAGACTCTGCTCATTTTTCTTCACATTTTTCTCTTTTTGCTCCTAAAACTGGATAATCCCAATTGACCTATCATAAAGTTTCATGATTCTTCCTTCTTCCTGTTCAGATCTAATGCTGAGCACCTCTAGTGAATTTTTCATTTATTATGTATTTCAACTTCACAATATCTATTTGGTTCTGGATTTGTTTTATAAGTTGTCTTTATTGATATTCTCTATTTTGTGAGATATTCTCACAATTTTCTTTATTTCTTTAGATATGGTTTCCTTAAGTTCCTTGAACATATTTAAGATAATCATATTTAAAGTTTTTGTCAAAAAAAAATAAAAAAAAATAAAGTTTTTGTCTAATAAGTAACATATTCAGGGCAATGTTTATTGACTGCTTTATTTCCTATGACTGAGACATATTTTTGTTTGTTTGTTTTGTGCATGGCTCATATTTTTCTTGTTAAAAACTAGGAATCTTGGGGCGCCTGGATGGCTCAGCAGTTGAGCATCTGCCTTCAGCTCAGGTCATGATCCTGGAGTCCTGGGATCGAGTCCTGCATCAGGCTCCTCATGGGGAGCCTGCTTCTCCCTCTGCCTCTCTCTGTGTCTCTCATGAATAAGTAAATAAAATCCTAAAAAAAATAAAAATAAAATAAAAATAAAAATAAAAATAAAAAAAACTAGACATCTGAATATAATGTGGCAACTCTACAAATCAAATTATCCCACTCTCTCAGGGTTTATTGTTTAGCAACTTTTCAGAATTAAGTCTGTATTCTTTGTCAATTCCTTATCATTTTGATGGCCACTGAAGTCTCTGCTTGGTTAGCTTAATTTCCTTAAATGCCTGAAACCAGTGGGTCTTCTGATCTTTACAGAAGGGCTCTGTGCACATGTTGAGGCACACATTCCATGCTATCCAACCAGGCATTTGTCAGCTCTGCCTTACCCTTCACTTCCTGCTTTTCATGTAGCCTTAACATTAGACAGAGACAAGAGCTTAGGACCTTCTCAGGTATTTTATGAGAATGCTCCCAGCCCTGGGCATACATGTGGTCAGCTAGATCCTGACACTGTGTCAGAGCTTTTCAAAGTCCTCTATGGGCATCTCATATCCCTTTTAAGCTTTTTGATTAGTCTATTGTTAGTCTACTTTTATCTAGCACCTCAGGCAGCTGTGATGATTAAACAATTGCTGATGTTTGTTTTTGACAAGATGCCTTAAGGGAAAAGGTTATTTGCACTTTGTGAACTCTGAGGTCAGCATCAAATAAAGAAAAATCTTATGGGTGGGGTCTTCCAGGGAACCACCAGCCAGGTCAAATGATGATGATTCTCTCAAAATGGGATTGTGAAGGAGCTCTGTCACCATTCTGCACCATTCAGTGGCTGCCAGATTATTGTTTTTTTAATCATGAATATACATTGATGGTCTTCAAGGCTACCATAGAGCTGGGAAAGATAGGAACTGAGCAAGTTAAAAATGCCACAAAGCTCACTGATCTTACCAAATTAGCCACTTGTCTCAAATAGAAATGGATTCTGCAAAACTTTGGTTAATTTCCAGAGTTCTGAGAAAATTAATTCTGATAATTCCTGCTAGTATCCTTATTGCTTTTATGAAAGAGAAGATTTTTGGAAGTCATTACTTTGCCATTCCCGCTGTCATACTATTATTTTTAATCTTTCTGTGAAACGTTTATTTAGGTGCACCACTTATAATCTCAGAGGGGTTCCTGGATGGCTCAGTCAGTTAAGTGTCCAACTCTTGATTTCAGCTCAGGTCTTGATCTCAGGGTTGTGAGTTCAAGCCCCATGTTGGGCTCCATGCTGGGCCTGAAGCCTACTTTGGAAAAAAAAAATCTCAGTTGGAAAGTTTTGTCTTTTATTAGGAAATTAAACCATTTGGGTATATTGTGCTCACAGGTATATTAAATCTTAGCCTTACTACTTCATTTTACATTTCTATTTATTTTATTTATTTTATTTTTTAATTTTTCTATAGACTTATCTTTATTCCTCTCTTTCCACTAAGTTTGAAGTTCAACTTTCTGTTTTACTGTTACTGTAAACATCCATATAAAAATATATACTTATATTTTTCTATCAAAATCAAGCTAAATAGTATAATAAGTACATAAAGTCATGTTTTAAAACAATGTTTAGGGATCCCTGGGTGGCGCAGCGGTTTGGCGCCTTCCTTTGGCCCAGGGCGTGATCCCGGAGACCCGGGATCGAATCCCACGTCGGGCTCCCGGTGCATGGAGCCTGCTTCTCTCTCTGCCTCTCTCTCTCTCTCTGTGTGACTATCATAAATAAAAATAAATAAATCAAAAGGAGAATTTAAAAAAAAAAAATGTTTAAAACTAATAAGAAAACTATGTAAATTATTACAATGTACTTTGGTGTCTCTGATTTGAGAAGAAGATTGATATAATCTTAATAATTGCTGCTATTTATTGAGTGGCTGTAGTAAGCATTAAATAGGATGCATGCTTTCATTTGTTAATTCATTTAATCTTCACAACTCTATAAGAATTCTCTTTATATACGGTGAAACAAACTCTGAGAATTTAAATAAAGTTCCTAGAGTCACATATAGATAACAACAAGCTTGGGTCTGCCAAATTCCAGAGCCAAAAAGCAACACTATTTCTCAAAGGCTTGCCCCTTTCTATAAGGGTAAAAATTTAAGAGTACAGTTATTTGGGAGGGGTGTGCATGTTTATGAGAACAAATAATACAAAGCGCCTTTTTCAATGTCTTTCATCAGACAAAATTTTAAATATGGTGGGGGGAGAAAATATAATGATAGATGAAATCTAGAAGAATAGAAACATGCTGAATGATGGCCAGGAAGGAAGGGACAGCTGGGGCAGTATGAGAAGGAAGTCAGACAGGGAAAGTCAACCTATTTTGACTGAAGGGAACAGATGGGAGATGAGCAAAGACAAAGGGGGCCATGTGGGTAGGTGTCATCAGTTAGAGGGCAAGTAACTGGAATTTGATCAATCGACAAGAATTTATTTACTGGACTCCTGGGCACTGTGTGAGATACAAAAGAATGTAAAGTTATTTTGGGAATGATAATGATGTAGACAAGACAGATGGCTTGAACTGGGGCATTAGCGCTGAAGGAAAAGTCTAGAGACAGAAGGCAGAAAGAAAGAGGTTAAGGCAATCTCCATGTGAGCCAGCTTGCTATCAATCTGGAATTTTCGTGGGAACAGCAAGATATAGAGGAAACGCTTAATTGCTACTGAAGCAAAGTTAAAGGATCTGTAGATAGAATGAGAAAGATGCCAAATCACCTACTTTTTCTATTTTTGCTTTTGCGTAAGTGAAAAGATTATTAAAGATGAAAACACACCCGTATGTACATACACACTACAAATAGTGCTTTAAATCATCCTCCCAAATGTAAATATGACCATTTAGCTAAGATTGGGTGGGCCCGATACAAGTGACTAAAACTGAATAGGTCTGACCAAATTGAAAGGCATTAGGAAGTCTTTTTTTGTGTTGCAAGAAATTGTAAGCAAGACTTAAAAGGTGCCTAACAACATTCAGCAATGTAACCAGGATAGCTCTCCATTTGTTAAAGTACAAGTAAGTCAATGTCAGTTGGTGCCAGTGGACATGGAACCCAATTCAGAAGCATGAGGAAGAAATGAGCTTTCTGAGTAGTTCCTTAATATATTACTTGTCATAGACTCTCATGTGAGCATTCATTTATTCTAAAGTATTTACTGAACATCTTCTATAACAAGATGATAAGTGTTATGAGTTTTCCTATATTCTAAGCTCTTTATGTGCATTATCTCATCAAATCCTTATAACTGTAATGTGATATTAAGTATTATCCCTATTTTATAAATGAGAAAAATAAGATTTAGATATTTAAGTAACTCACCTGATGTCACATAGTCAGTAGCTGGAATAGGCTTCCTAATCTGAACTATGTTTCTTGTACTTCGAGGCAGGCATATTTTAGGTATAAAAATTAGTACTTGGCAGTCTTTGTTCTTGAGAAGCATACAGACCAGCTAGGAGACAGCCAAATAGCTGTAATATAATAAAATATTTTCTGTAAGAGGCATATCCTAAGTAAATCAGTAAAGAAATACACAAATTTACCTGGGGCTGTCAGAGACCACTTGAGCATAGACTTTAAGGATCAGCAGTCATTTCCTAGGTGATGAAGGCATAGATGGAGTTCCAGTACAGGCAAAAGCAGTGCAAACAAGCTTTATTTAAATAAAGTTCCTAGAGTCACATAGATTATAGATAACAATACCATGATCCAAGCTTGGGTCTGCCAAATTCCAGAGCCAAAGCAACACTATTTCAGAGGTAGAAAAGAGCTTGAACTATTTCAGAAACTCTAAGGAGATCAGAAAGACTGAAACATAAAACATAGAAGAACAGTATGAATGAGGCTGGAGAGGCAAACACTTGTGTGTGAGGCAAAAGAACTTAGAATTTATCCTATAGAAATGGAGAAGCTCTGAAGTCAGTCCTATGAAGAGTGGGGTTAGCAAAAGAGATTCTCCATGATACTTATATCACGGGATCCATAAGACTATGAAAATTCAAGGACAGGAGATGACCTCTGAGAGCCGCAGCTTAGCAGTGATGGCAGCATTACAAATGGAAGACTCCACTGGAGATTGGGAACTGACCAATCTCTATGTGGTGGGAAGGTAACCACATGCTCCAGAGAGACCTGGTCCCAGTGTAGCAGAGGCTCCCCTGGGGTGGAACACTTGGCACATAACTGCCTCGGCCAGTTATTTCATTTGTGCATTTGCTTATCCAATACACAGATGCATGCCAGGCAGCCAGAGCCTCAGTAGCATCAATATTTAAGTAGCAATACCCAGCTTAATGGTGGATGGCTTTTGAAATGGCAAGGCTGATTTCCTGGAAACTGACTGCAAGCATGACATTGGTGAGGACCTGTTTAGAGATTTGTGGAACAGCAGTCAAGCACAACTTGGAGAATGGCAGTAGTGACAGCCCTGGAGGATACTCTCTGGGGTATCTGGGGTGAGCAGGGATGGACCTATGCATACAAATCCCCCAAACTTCTGGGCACTGAGGTAACTCACCAAGGCTTAGACAAGAGGCACAATTTAACACCTCAAGGAAAGGGGTATCTGCAGGGAACATCCACACCCAACAGAGGGCAGCATCTAAAAGGAGGTAGGTAGAAAGATCCCAATTACATATACCCAAGAGGAACTGAACAGAACCCCTGGGTTATAGATTTGAGACACTTCCTCCCAGTGGGATAGAGACCAAAAGGCTTGAGACTCAAGTCATACATATGTTTGTATGTAAATGTGTATGTTTAAATGGTAAATAGATGTTGTCATATCATTCTTGTCCCCAATTAGCTATGTGGCTGTGGGTTTCAGCTTTCTAGTCTATAACATGAAAAAACTGGGCCTCCTCTCCAAGGTCCCTTCCAGCTACAGCATTTTATTAGGATTCCAGATGGTTACTGGTGATAAAATTCTTTGTCAACTTATAATTATCTTGTGTAAATGATACCACATCAGATTTTCCTCCTCTTAGGAACTGCTGTGTGAAAATGACCCAACAAATGCAGAATCTACATCTTTCTCAGTCAAAGAAACACAGTGCCCCATCGTCTCCCAATGCCGCCAAACGCCTGTACAGAAACCTCTCTGAGAAACTGAAGGGGAGCCACTCTTCCTTCGACGAGGCCTATTTTCGAACAAGAACAGAACGACTGAGCCTCAGAAAGACCTCAGTGGTAATGACACTCTTTATTCTTTTCTCTGCTTAATTTGTGCAGCCATGTTTGGGTTGAAGGAGATTCTAAGATGCTCTACATGTACTTCTGCACCTGCATTTGCAGTTTTACAAATGCTGAGAATCAGGTAAGGCAGGAATGGCACACATCTGTACTGTGAGCCGGAGCTTCAGTGGGAGAGTTTCCCTTTCATTTTCATAATGTCTTGCCCTTTCTTTTCTCTTAGTTTTTCTTTCTCTAATGAATCAAAGAAACAACAACAACAAAATGGCAGTTTGACAAATACAGAGCATGAATTAAATAGCCTTTCTGAGAGCTCCAGTGTTCATTCAGATAGCAAATGAACAATGAACATTTCATTTATTTATTTATAATGTATGGCCCATACGCTTTTCCAAGGTATTCAAAACCAAATCTAGGCCAAAAATATGTATGTATTATATAATGGGAAATAAATAAAGTGATAGAAAGAGAAAGAGAGTGAGTGGGGAAGGGAGGGAGGAAGGAGTGAAAAAGAAAAAGCTAGAAAATAATGGGGATGGAAAGAGAAATAAATATACTAAAATCTCAGATAAATATAGTATCTAAAGTTTGCCGTGACATTTCTCTCTGAGTTCCCAGTCAGTCAAAGCAGAAAATGAAGCCCGGTTGGGTATAGCATCCAATTAGCTGATAACTGAAAGTATTTTAGTCTATCAGAAGAAACTAATGTTTTCCTGTTGCTGAGTCACCTGGCCTAATTTATAAGATGCCACAGTGAATTATGTGATGGAAAAGGAAGGTCAATGTTGGTGACATTACAGACATCATAGAGCAGTTTCTTTTTTTTTTTTTTCAAGTTTTTATTTATTTATTCATGAGAGACACACAGGGAGAGGCAGAGACTTGGGCAGAGAGAGAAGCAGGCTCCTTGCAGGGAGCTCAATGTGGGATTCAATGCCCGGACCCAGGATCACGACCTGAGCCCAAGGCAGGCACTCAACTACTGAGCCACTCAGGTGTCCCAGAGAGCAGTTTCTGATAACCCTCAGTAAAAGCAGAGGGCATGATATTACCATGCTCGGCAAGGGCATTTCTGCAGGGGGTAATGGCACCACTTTGAGTTTAACACAGAAATGATCCCTCGCCTTCCCAGAGAGAAGCATGCTAGGGTTTGCCAACAAAAGCATGGAGGAGGAAATGACTCAAGAGTAAGAGCAAATATGGCGCATGAGAAATTAGGCATACGAGGAATCACAGACAAATACACAACTGCGGACAGGGCAGCATGCTAACATTGTTCTTTCTCTTTTGTCATCTAGTGTCTCATTTCAAGCTCATCTTCTGGGAGGGCTCGGTGGTGGCCAAGTTATGGCCTCAGCGGCAGAGGCTCTTCGGTTTGGCAGACTGTAGACAAAACACTTCTCCATTCAACAGCCAGTCCTGAAGCAAAGAGAGCTGAATACCAAAAATAGTTGTATCCCTTGGGACCCCATTGTCAAAACATATATTTGCATAATAGCGTTGTATTTCCCTCAATTTCAATCATGCATCATGTGCTCAGTTACACTGACCTACAGCCTTTGATGGAGAGAATTGATTTTTGATGATACTAAAAATAAACCCTGCCAAGCTAAATATTTGGTCACTGAAGATCAGTTTAATCAGGAAAACGCTGTGCTCTGTCAGGACCAATGGTATTTCAACATTTTTAAAGAGCAGACAACTCCTGGAGAAGATACCAGATAGATGTATAAATAGCATATGTGTTACTCTTCTCCCATTAGCTGCAGAAATATATATTTGAGAGAATTCAGAGCTTTACTCCTTTACTATTAACCTCTGATAGAACTTTTCAATGTAACCCTATTGTCATCAGCTATTATTTTTCTATAGGTGACTTGTATCCTCTGAATATTCAACTTTTGGCCCATTTAGCACAGTTGGCCACCCAGCCACTGAAACCCTCCTTGAACACCACCTCTTCAGCTCTTCCCTTGAGGACTCAGAAATGCCAGGTGCTTAGTGGCTGGGGCTTTGGGTCGAGAAGGTGCTAAGGTTAGTTCAGAGGAGTCTAGGAGCTGGGGAGTTGGCCTGCAGGCAGTGAGAGCTATTCAAGAGTTGTAGAAAGGAAGGGATATGTAACATCATCAACTTTAGACAGATTATTCTTGTGTCAGTACGGAGCACGGAATGTCAGTGGAGGACACTAGGACCAGCAATGGGCAGGTCACTGCCATCGTCCAGGTGAGGGATGGCAATGGTCTGGGTCTGAGTGATAGTAGGGACATGGGGATGGGGAAGGAGGGGATGAGAGGGAGGAAAAGTGTGATCTTAATTCCAAGCCAGTTGTCATTTCAGCGACCTATGCTGCATTATCTATGCCAGACTTTCCCAAACTGTGTTCTATAGAATACTATTCCAGGGGCAGTTAAAACAAATGCAATTAAAAAAAAATGTTCTCTGAACAAATATTTAACACAGGTCATATTTCCCATCTATTGGAGAGTCATAACTGCGTGTTAGAATTATTAAAGGCTCTGAGAGGTCTTTTTTTTTTTTTTTTCTGAGAGGTCTTACAGTAAAATAATGCAATAACCCAACTTAATCCAGTATGCACCAAATTTATATGACTGCATGCTACATTCCTCATAAGACACCTAGAAACGGCCTATCAGACAGTATTGCAGAGAAGACTGGTTTGAGGAAAGCTGGTATTTGCTCTTATCTATAGACCAGCCATGCCGTACGACGTGGTCTCAGTGCATCTAAATGTCCAGATCCAATCAGTGCCCATTAGAAAGATGGAGGGAGGGTCCAACTGTGTTTAACAAGTTGTGTGGGGCAGCCCGGTGGCTCAGCAGTTTAGCGCCACCTTCAGCTTAGGGCGTGATCCTGGAGACCCAGCATCGAGTCCCACATGAGGCTCCCTGCATGAAGCCTGCTTCCCCCTCTGCCTGTGTCTCTGCCTCTGTGTGTGTGTGTGTGTGTGTGTGTGTGTCTTTCATGAATAAATAAATAAAATCTTAAAAAAAAAAACATCGTGTATGTTGGGATAAATTGAATGTGGATACAGTCACTGACATCAAAGCAGCTAAGCTGCCAAGGCAAGCCAGTGTGTGAAAGTGTGCTAACCTCCCAGTATTCTTGCTCCCCAGAACTTCCAGGGCAATGAAGCAATGTTCGAGGCAGTTGAACAACAGGACATGGATGCTGTGCAGATCCTCCTGTATCAGTACACACCAGAAGAACTAGATCTCAACACACCTAACAGTGAGGGGTTGACACCTCTGGATATTGCCATCATGACCAACAATGTGCCCATTGCTCGGATTCTTCTGAGGACAGGGGCCCGAGAAAGTCCACACTGTAAGTAAACTTCAGAATAAAAATAAAAACATGTACTGTTAAGGCTAGACCCAGCTTCATGCCACCAAAGTGGCCATTGCTGACATTTAGAGCAGGAACAGTTGAAAAAGGATAGGCCCCGAATTCCTTTACATGTTTTCATGGACTTTCACGCAAATAGCAATAGTGGTTTAACCAGTCTAGGCATCAAGTTACACCCTAAATGGAATATACTGAGTGGAATTGAAAAGGAACCTGGAAAGAACTTCCTCCTAAAAATTTAACCCAAGTTTTAAAATATGTGAAGAACACCAAGTGAAGCTATAAAATAGGAAGGGAAGTATACATAGAAAAAGTTGTTCATGTGTTAGTGTCTTGTGTCCACAGTCATGTGGTGGTTTCATTCAGTCACTCATTCATTCAACAAACACTGAGGATAGGGCACCAGGAATGCCATGGTGAGCAAGATAAAATTCCTATTGTCATAGAACTTACATGATAGTGGAGGAGACTTCCAATAGACAACTAAACAGATCAATTAAGTTGTAAACTCAAATAGTGATGAATGCTATGAAGAAAATAAAATAAGTGAGTGGCTAGAGATTGATGGAGTGGGGACTATTCCCAATAGGTTTGGGCAAGAAAAGCCTCCCTGATGCGGTGATATTTGAGCCTGGTCCTACATGGTACCAGGGAATGAGCCATGATGAGATGTGGGGTCAAATTCTAGGCTGAGTGAGCAGCACACAGAAAGGTGTGGAGGCAGACAGAAATGAGACTGTGTTTGAAAAAACCAGCCCAGTGTGGCCATAACACATAAATCGGGGGGAACAGTGATCACCAAGGAAGATTGTTCGGGCTCTTGCAGGCCTTGGTAAGATGCTCACTTTGATTATAAATGTGATGGGGAGACAGGAGAGCAGTTAAAGCAGATGAATGACATATTTTGCTTTACATTTGAAGAGATCACTACCGTGCTCCACAGGGAATAGACAATGGTGGGACAACTGTGGAATTAGGAAGACCAGTTAGGAGGCTGTTTTAGGGGTTCAGGAGACAGATGCAGTGGCTTGGACTGGCATAGTAGTGACATTGATGGTGAGCAGGGGTGGAATTCTGGATGTATCTTTGAACAGCTTTATTGAGATATAATTCCCTGTACACCCATTTCACGTGTACAGTTCGATGGTTTTTGGTATATGCACCATGTGCAACCATGACCACAATCAGTTTTAGACCATTTTCATCATTCATACCCTCTCACTCTCCAACACCCCTCCACTCTTCCTGCCCTAGGCAGACACTAATCTACTTCCTCTTTCTATAGATTTGCCCATTCAGGACAATCAGTGGAATCATACAATGTGTAGTCTTTCAGGACTGGCTTCCTTCTGGATGTATTCTGAAGTAGAGCTGATAATACTTGCCAAAGGGAGCTGCCCTGGGGCCAGCAGCAGAGCTGACCCAGGAGAGGACAGGACAAAGTCGCATAGCCCTCAGCACATGCTGGGCACTATTCTGAGCACTTTACATGCATTCACTCCTTTAAGCCTCACGGCAACATTCTGAGGTAGGCACTCACATTCCCCTTGGTGCAAACTCTCTGACCCAATGACCACAGTGGCTTTCAGCCATAGTTTTTATGTTTCCTAAAAGAAAAAAGTAAACTCATCAAACTGTTACTTTCACTAATACTGATTCTCTTACTTCCAAGTGGTGAGACCCAGAAGGCTGAAAGAGAAGCAAGCAAATATATAATTAGAGGCCACATCTCTGTTCCTAAATTTCATAAACCCCCACCACCCAAAGACTAGGTACAGAGGCAGCTCCTTGTATCAGAAAACTCTTTCTTTTAAAAATGCTGAGTTCACCACATCCATGTCAGACAGAGTGAGGATTTGGGTTCATAGAGTTGGGGCTTTTCAGTAAGCGTTCCGTCGTCAAAGTGCCGCTGCTCTCTAGTGGAATGGGAGGCGCAAAGGAGTGGGCAAATATGGATGGAAGAAATCGAACAGTCGTCTTTGCTACCTTCCAACTTCCGTTGCAAATAACGTCTGTTCCAAAGATCCAGTGAGAGAGGTGGAGGGAGAATCAGAGGGTCTGAACACAGAGAATGCAGACTGAGCCCCATTCTATAGGAACAAGGAAACCATTCATCCAGATGTTGCCTGCACTGGGCTGGATGAAACATTAGTCCCACTTACCTGAGACGCTACAAAAAATTCTGCATTTTCTGTGAAACCAATGAGACTCCCAATCTCCCCAAGTCCCCTCGTGCATAATTAAATCTCCACAAAAGAGCCCAGATACTAAATATCTCGTTAAACCAAAAGCAAACTCATTCCAAACGTCCCTGGTTTTTCTCATTCCCTCTGGGATAATAACGAGAATCATCATCACAAAGTTGTGAAGGAAGGTGAGAGATAAACCCAGGTTTCAGCCTCCAGGGACTAGGATACCGAAGTCACCTTGGCCACCCAAGAAGTCAGAGATTGTACCCGGTACCGACTCCCACTTGTGTAAAGGTGGCAAAGGAATATTGATTGAGTAGCTGTGAAGACTTATCTCTGATTTTCACAGTAGCATAGATTCTGAAAGGTTAAGTGACTGACCAAAAGTCACACATCTGGTGAGTGAATAGGGATGTCAAGGACTCAAACCCAGGTCTGTGGGACACCCATGCCTGTGATCCTTCTATGCAAACTTACTGCTTCTCCAAATAATCACTATAGAGGGCTGTGGCTGCTGGGCCCCTGCATCTTTCCCTTTGTGCCATTTGCTAAAATTCCTATGGTAGATTTCTTCGTTCTGTTCTATACTCTCAGGTGCCATTCCTATTAAAGAGAGGCTTGATAGAAAAGCACAATCTGTTTTCAGGGATTTTTAATTCATTTGATATATCAAGTACAAAAGGAATAGAATTGCTTCTGTGCATGAGTGTGAGCCAGCCTGTGAGAAAAACCATGGTCCACCAGCCAGAAGCAGATAAGCAAACACCTGCTGCAAATTGTTCCCCAGAAGCTGCAGAGGCAGGATATAACAGAAGAAAAATAACAATGGGGTCTTAGGTTCTTAGAGTGTTTCACACATTGTAAAAATCCTTTCACCTGCGTCACCTCATTGGGTCCTCAAACTGGCTTGTGAGATGGGAGTTCATTTCCTCATTTTGATCAATGAGGAAACTGGAATAAGGAAATTCAAATAATTCACCCAATGCTACAAAGCCAGTAAGTGGTAGAACTATGATTTGAACCCAGATCCTCTATATTAATTAAATACTTTGGTAATTGTGTAAAAAGCATTAGCACACTCACTGTCACACTCCAATTCTTTCCTTCCCTGACTCTCCTTCCCTTCTTCTTCTAATGCCCATCAAGTATTTCAAAGCAGAGTGCAGAGTTTCTAATAGGGTTTATTTTCTGTCTTTCCCTCTCCTGTGTGTTCCCTTCTGAAAAGCAGCCCAATACTTTTTCCACTCTGCCAACCAAGAATCCCAGCACAACTCAGAAGCAAGTCCTCTGTGAATTGCCCTGGTTCATTGCAGGAATCACAAAGGCACAAGATGAGTTTCAGGACTTAACTCTCAACCATTGGTCAGCAGTGTCTTCCAGTCTTTAGCCTCTGAACCATGATGCTATATCAAGGTGTTCTTTAATAACATGGCTTGAAACTCAACCATGTACTCATTCCTTATTCATAGGGAAAGTCCCAGAAGTGGTCACTCGAACTTGCACACTGCCCCAAGGTTAAATACACATAGAACCCCGCCTGCTCATTAGATCAATCTGCTATCGTTATCCAGGGACTTTTTTCTGTTCTTGCCACCTTAGGCAAGCAGCAAAGTATCTCATTCCTTCTAGAAGACAGCATTAGCCATTATGAAAGTAGAATCCCAAGTACTTCCACTTGGACTGGTATGCTGAGCTCAAGAAGCCTGCACAGACTCCAAAAGGACAAGAGCTAAGACAGCTAATGTAGACAGGCACCTCGGGACACCCAGGGGCTCTGCCTTTGAATGTTCCATCCATTCAGTATCCCAGTTGCCATGGCTCCTGCTCAATTGAACAAATGCTATCTGAGAAAGAGTTATCTCCGTTGGTGAATGCCCCCAGTTATAAACCCTTCCCTTACTCTGACTGATTCATATCCTGCCCCTTCCCCTCAAATCCCGGTTCAGCAGTCTCTGGGAAGAATTGCTGAATCATCAGTAAGCTCCTTGCCTTTCTGAGACTGCTGTTTATTTGGCATCATCTAGGGTCTATAAACAGTGATCATAAAGAAACTAGTTCTTTTGTATACTTATCATGTGCAAATCTGGTCACTTACATGGATTTTGTCTGTCTCTTTGACCACAGTACCTGACATACAGTAGGTGTTCAGAAATTTTCAGTGGAAATTTTGAACCCCCTGTCTTAGGCTGCTGGGAATTAAAGGTGTTGAATTTAGACACATAGACACACACATGAGTCATATATGCAGTACATACACAATGTATGGGAAATACCTGTAAACCTTTCAGTAATTTATACCTGGGAGTACCTTTTGCTATTGTTGCGTTGTTATTTTCCAGGTACTGTTGTAGAACTTGGTTGTGGATGTAGCCAGTTTTCAGTTTTACACTGTTGGATAATGTGGACCAGTGAGAATGGTGGACTGCTCCTCATCTTTAGTCTCTCTGCCCTTCTCTACAGCTGTGTCCTCCCTTCTCTACAGACCCTCTCTGCTTTTCTCTGTGAACTCACTTCCTTTCTCTCAGATATTGCCTCTGGAACTAGATGTCACCCAGAATTAGTTATGTGCAGTTACTTCATAAAATGCAATTGCCGAGTGGCTGTCATGTGTGTGTGGTGCAGACACCGGTGTTACAATTTTGGCAGACTTGTCAGGATGCACCGCTGGTTTCTGCAGTAGTCCAGGGATTGTGTTGGTGCTGGGACCGGTTCAGGGCACGTCTAAGAGGTGTGACTATAAACTAATGAGGCTGGCTTTATGTAAACAAACACACCAGAAAGTCTACAATCCAAACAAATGTTATCCTTTAACATGGTCCTCATGGGAGACCCCACACTTGCTCCAACAGAGCTGCCATTGCTCTAAACACTTTTGGATTTGTCCTCTGAGTCAGTTTATGAGAAAATCTGACTCGTTGCTTAGAGTCACACCTGATTTTTGTTCCAAAACAGCATTGCCCAGCGTCATCACCCTGCATGTTACCAGACTTGGCTTCAAATGATTTAGAGAGGTTTCCTGAAATCAAATCCACCCTCAAAGGACAAAGATTTGCAACCATTAAGAATATGTAAAGAACAAGTTTGAGGCAGGTCTCTAGAATGAGTCCCTGGGTGTTTTTATTTGCTTCATTAAAATAGGTGTACAAATCCTTACCCTGACTTACAGACCTGCTACTCGTGCCTCATCTCATAGTGTTCACCCCTCATCCATGGTACACCAGCCCCACCGACCTCCCTCCCATCTCCTGAACACTCTGCACTTTCCTCCCAGAGGGCTTCTGCCCTAGCTATTCCCGCTGCAGGTAGTGCTTGAATGCTTTTGGTTATGATAATTACCCGGCCAACTCCTTCCTAACATTTCTACTTAGATGTCATATCTTCACATGAAGCTTTCTTTGGCCACCAAGTCCAAAGTCAAAAGTCACTTTCTAATCACATTACTTTATTTTAATTTTCTATGTAGTACTTATCACTACATGTTTTTTTCTTTTTATTTGCTTATTCTCTGTCTCTCCTGTATTAGAATGTAAACTCCACTGAGCAGAACCTTTCTTATTCATTATGGTATACCCAGCAAACTGTGAGCCCTCAATAAATATTTGTTGAATTGAACTGAATGAATCCTAAGGTTACTTCTTTTGAAGGGTGGGAATACATTATTTATTTTGAAGGGACTGATTTTACTAAATGCTGAGTGAATTGATCTTTTTTTATATTTCCAGATAGTTATTTAGACTCAGGCCGACACAGCCTAAGTTCTATTCACCTCATCTCCAAGAGTTAATTGTCCTTTCATTCTCTTGTTTTTAATTTTTAAATAGTCTTGCAACACAAAATACACTCTCCTTGTAAAACATGAAAACATTATAGGTAAAGTTAAAAGATACCTCTGACAACTCACTCAACCCTTCTGTATGCATATGCTCACAGTCTACACCCCATCCCTAAATTCCCCAAACATAACTGTTGCTATCAGTTATGCCTGAGCTGGGGGATCCACTTCCAACTTTACTCAGAGTGACCATTGGCAAGAAACTTACATTCCTTCCTGCATGGGCCTCTCTATAGCTCTACGCCCTGACATGACAGTTAGCTTCCCCAGTGCAAATGATATGAGAGAGAGAAACCAAGGTAGAAGCAACAGTGTCTTTTATGACCTAATCTCAGGAATGACATATTATCATTTCCTGCTGAATGTTGTTGATCACACAGACCAACTCTGGTACAGTGTAGCATGGTGTGAATACTAGGAGACAGAGATCATTGGGAGCCTTCTTGGAGGCTGGCTGCCCCACTATCTATCTGGAGTTGTTGAGGATTAAGTGTAATAACAGCTTTAAACTATTTCCCTGGAACACTGTACATGATCAAAAAAAAATTGCTAGCCAATATAAATATCAAAAACAGTATAAAACAATCCAGGAGTTTCCAGTAAAAAATCTAAATATTTTGCCCATCTGTTGTATAGTTTGTATTTTGAAAAACACTGCACAATACGAGCACTTTTTAATGTTTGTGGAGTTTTATGTTCTACAACTACACTGTTCCAACCCAGGAGCCACCAGCCACATATGACAACTGAGTATTTGAAATGCATTTAGTCCAAATTAAAATGTGTTCTTAATGTAAAATTTATACTGAATTTTAAGGCTTAAGTACAATAAAATATATTTTATTATATATATTACATGTATTTATTTGTATATATTTATTATACATATAAATGATATGCTATCTCATTTATAATTTTATATTGATTACATGTTGAGATAATAATATTTGGGATCTACCTAGTTAACTAAAATAGATTATTAAAGTTAATATCACTTTTTTTAACTTTTTTATTTTACTTTATTTTATTTTCAATTTTTATTTATATTCTAGTTAGTTAAACAGACTATAATGTTGGTTTCAGGAGTAGAGTTTAGTGATCCATTACTTACATATAGCACCCAGTTATCAACACAACAAGCGCCCTCCCTAATACCCGTCACCTGTTTAACCCATCCTCATCTACTCCCCTCAACCCACCTCCCTCCAACAATGCTCAGTACTTTTTTTTCTTTTTTAATGCCACTGCTAGGAAATTATAAATGATGTGGCTTACACTATATTTCTATTAGACAGCAATGAAAGTATCAGCAGAAGATATGGTTATCTTCTTTCATACTGAAACTGTGACATCATTCAATGATCTGCTTTGGATTTTCTAAATAATTTCATCAAGCGTTTTGTTTGCTTGTTTGTTTGTTTGTTTGTTTGTTTGTTTTTATGCTTGTTTTAGAGATATCCATTTGCCCTTTGGAGTTTGGGAGGCTTAGGTTGGAAGTCTCCCCCTGTGTCATTGGCTCTGGCTTCCTAGAGAACCACAATTACAACTTAAACTATATAATATGGGCTTTCTGAATCCACATTCTGCTGGAAAATAGCAGGGAAGAACATTCCAGAGCCTTATGTCCAGGGTGTAATGAGTTCTAGGAGGAGAAAGCTCCACAGTAATTAAAATGAAACATTTAATCTCCAAATCTCTAAAACTCTTTGGAACCACATTCTCAAAGTCCTTCGGAAAATCTAAAACTAAGACAACAGGTTGAGACCTGAATGAAGCCAAAGTGAATTCTGACTCCCGAATCTCAGTGGGACAGGTAAATTAAAACTGAGGTTTTGAGTTTTTCTGGTATGAGAGTTTTTGAATTAAAAAATATTTAATTTTTGGACTCCTCTATAGTATTTCCTTTAATATTCCTACCTGCAAACAAGTCAGTTGTGAGGTTGTTAGAAGGTTGTCACTTATGATCAGCAAAGATAAAATTTATTTACTGCTATTCTTGGTTGCCCTGAAGACATTGGCTTACAATTCAAGATTTATACCTAAGTGACCCTGTTTTCTCTTTGAAATAACAGATAAAGTTGAAATGGACACCATTTAGTATCTAATATATTTCTGAATGGTAGTTGGAACAGAAAATTTTTATCTGCAACAAGAGGTTTCTTTTTTGTTTGTTTTTGTGTTTTGTTGTTTTGTTTTGTTTTTGATGGAAGAACATAGAGCTATTTTAGAAAACAAGTATTTATTTTTGTGTGCCCCTAAAACTATAACACAGACCAATGAGTGTGATAATGATAATACAAAACTCCATTGAGAGTCATTTATGTAAAGATTATCAATTACTTATTGCAGCTTATGAGACAGCTTATTATGCCACTTTACAAAGGAGACACTTGGGCTCAAGATGGCAGCATAACTGGTGAGGATCACACATTCATAACAGGCAGTGCTTAACCTAGATCGATCACCTACAGTCCTTTACCACTTTGCCTCCAGTTTGGAAATAATAGGAAAGCGGATTTCAGCTCAGGATAAGCAAACTCTTTAAAATTAAATTAAACTCTTGAAAATTAAAACTGATAGAATGGACAGGGCCAACTTGGTGAGCAGCAAGTTCCTCTCCTGCAGAAAATCACACAGGGCCAAGGGTGTCATAAGAAGAGTCATCTAGTGCTGGTTCTAAGGCTCCTTCAGACATTGAGACTAAATGATTGTCTTGTGTCTCCTTTTCTCATCAAAAGAGAGAGAGAGAAATGCTAGTAACAACAGCAAAGTTGTTGCTAAGTTGCAAAATGCCATATCATTAGTAATAGGCAAATATGTTTATTTTTTTCAGGCAAATCAAATAAATTATTCCCTAAAGCTTTCAGTTAAGAATTAAAATTAGTTAACATTTTACCCTAGTTATATTTTCAGTCTCTAAGCAATTATCGACCAGGCCTAAACTCATCATTTGCAGGGCAAGACGAAATTAAGAAATAGTATATAGTAGGCAATCCATAGGTTAGAGTCTGATGGTGAGGGAAAAACATTCAGTGTGATCATTATTTATCTCAGGATTTAAACAGTAACTGTAATTGTATTCTTTGAACACCAAGTTCCCACCCCACCCCCACCCCCACCTCGTAGTTAATTAGCTGGGCAGGTCTTAGAACAAATACCCACTCAGACACTGGGTGGTAGAAATGCTGTTGATAATTAAACACCACAATAGCATGGGGCCTATTTCAGGAGCAGCCGAGTGGTCTTGCCCCAGCCGGACGGCTCACCACACACTCACAGACCCTCTATTGTGCTGGCTATGGCTGCTCAGAGGGATAGTTGCTTGGCTGGAGAAGGAACCAAATGCAATAAGAGAGAGAAGACCAAACCTCGCAAACAGATCGGGAATTCTGCACTGGAGAGGAAAATACCCAGAGTGTGGAAGTAAAGGGGAAAGGATCCAAGAAAAAGAGATGTGGATGGGCAGGAGAAACAATCATACAACAGATGTAGCCTTTCTAGTTTCTATGTCCAACCAGCCACCCAAAATAAGCTCACCAGCCTCATGCCAAATCGATAGCAATTAGAAAATTGCAATACATAAACACTAGGTTAATTTGCATTCCATTTGGTTTAGAGGAAGTTCACTTTCTTTAAGGTTATTAAGAAAATCTTGGATCTTAGATAATCATCTCACCTGGGTGGGTCTCGGTTTCTTCATCTTTAAAACAGAGGAGTTAAAAAAATAATAAAATAAGGGGGTTAAAATGTTCTCATTCTGGGGTGGCAAAAATAGGAAAGCGGCTCTCAGAATAGTTTGTAAGGTGTTGAAAAGCCTAAACTTCACACCATTACTCAGGATAAAACTACACAGTCTAATATAATTATCATATTGCTTCTGCTTAAAATATATTCACCCACTTTGCTAGATTGATTATCTCATACTGAACAGATGCTTCTATTGGCAGTTATATAGGTCATTAATAATAGGGAGAAAAATTATTACTTTCTAAGTCAGCTGATTTGGTACTCAATACAGAAAATCTTTCAGAAGAGAACATTTTAATAAGCTATTACAAAATCCATAGGAAAAAAAATAATAAAAGTTTTATCGGGTGGAATGGTTGGAAACCACTGGCTCAGCTACTGCCTCTTCTACTCGTCCATGGAATTACCTCTAACAACAGAGGCAAGTGAGTGTGTCCTCAGGGGTACCTGGGGACTTAGCCTGGAAAAAAAAAGGGGAGTGGAGAGATTTCTATACAGTTCCTGTTTAAAAATACAACAACAACTTTCAATTTGGGGGAAATTTTTCCATTCTCCTCCAGAAGTGTTTGGTTTGATTTCTAAATAATACGCTTTCACCAAAATCTGTATGGAGAAACTGATGCCCCAGGAAGATGCACATATTCATCTTGTGGCTCCAGAGATACCCACTGCACCCCCCCCTAACACCACCACCTTACTGTGTCAGTGTTTAGGTATCTTAATTTGAGAAGCACAGTGATCTAGATGATCTTGTAAAATTTACCTGGCTATAAAATTAAATGGGTTTCCCTTTAGCCTATGAAGAGGCAAAAATGCTCTACCTTAAAGATATAGAATCCCTTCACCATTACAACTCAAATAGTGTCAAGGCCACAGCCTAGGAGGAAAGGGAAAGTGTAGAAACAAAGTGTGTTGTGCTAAGAAAAGCAGGAAAAATTTCAGGGGGAGCCAAGCATAGCTCAAGAGAAGCTGTCCATCTGAAATGCCACCTGGAATTCACACCAGTAATAACTGTTGTGGATATAAAAATTAATAGGGGGGATTTCATAGTATTAGAAAAATTTATTTTTATAAATCATGTGTCTATCACCCAAGTGTTGACGCATGCATGCAATTCAAACATCAGGCTTACAATAAAAAGCTCACTGAATGACTTAGCAAGGACAATTCCCCCATTTTCTCTATAATTTGGAGTGGAAGAAGGAGGGGGCCGTGGGTAGAGGGTGCAGTTACTGGGTCAATTAATCAACCTGAAAACTGTGACACAAACCCTGACGCCTAACCTATGTCTAAAAATACACAAATGTATACGAATTTGTTTTAAACTGTCAATGCCTATATTTAGGACCTTCCCAGCAAGGCTATAATGAGACTGTGTTTGAGGCCTCCAGTCATAGCAGACTCTACCATTAATCTGAAGTTAGTTAAATTAACAGCATTTAGTACTGACTTGTCAATCTCACTGCTCCAGGAAATTGCACCTTGAGGCTACTAATATTGCCAATTTTTCCACTGGAGTATGCGCCCGCGTGTGTGGATGTGTATTTTTTTTCTCCAGAGCCTCCGCGTTCATACACCATCATTGCTTCCCTACGTCCACAGCACTTATATTATCATTTATTCTGGCCTCCTTTAGCCTTCCCGGGGGATTCTGCATAGTGTAGCTGCTCAGTGAAAGAGTTTTTTAGCTTTATATTTATTTGTTTATTTTTCTGTCATGGCTCATGACTGAGGCTTTAAAAAAAGTGTGACGGTATTCAGAGTACATGATTGACTGCTACAGCAACATTCATTAACCATGAGAAATCTGCAGCAAAACACAGTCCTGAGTGTTCTAAACAGCAACTTTAAAAAGAAAGAAGAAAGAAAGAAAAAGAAAAAATAAGACTCGACTAATTTTTCATTGACCTCATCTGTAAATAAATCTAGACTGATGGTGAGCAGGGGCAATAATAAATTAGTATTCATTTCCTGTAATTAATACAAACATGCCTATGAACACAGAGAATATGAATATATAACCACCTAATTTCCATTTCAAAATACACCTAACAAATTTTCACTTGAGTTATCTTCATAATATTTTCCCCCCTTAATTAGAAGAATGAAGTGTTTGGATTTCTTTCCCTCCCACCAGGGGGAAATATTGTTTTGGTCACACACAGTGTCAAACATATGTTGGCGACGAGCAGCAGAGCCTAATACTGGCCTGTTTCGTTCTCTGCATGGTTCCCTTCCACACACCCATGCTGAGGCTGTCGCCTCCATACCACTAACCAGGGAGGGCTCCTCCCAAGTGACTGAGGGACTGCCAAGGCATGGGAAACCCCAAGAAGCAGCTTCCCAACTTGACACAAGAATGTGAAGCGTTCTGTCGCTGTCACCAATGTTCATTCACTCAAGGGAGGGTCGGGTGAACGGCATAATGTGAATTTTGTGGAGATAACATGTATTGAGTAAAACAGAAATATCGAACTGTATCATCTTTCAGCAAGAAGAGTAGTAGAGCTTGCTGTCAAGCCTGGCATCTCAGGAGACCATTCCCTCCCTGAGATCACGATCAGAGATGGAATTGATAGAAGATCATTGTCTAATCACACCCAAGAATCGTCACAACTCAATAGCGCTACTGTGGCAGTGGTAGTGTAGCGGAACACTTTGTTAGCAATAAATAAATTGGTTAATAACAGAATTACGCCACTAAGACGTAGATACAAAAATGTCTATGAGCTGGACAGAATGGGATAAGAACAGAACATTCGAATCAGGTTCTACCAAAAAAAAAAAAAAAAAAAAGACCAAACAACTTTCACAGAATGCAGCTTGCCTCGTGGCTTTTCCAAGGACCTTCCTAGCCCTGTAGAGTTTTTTGGTCCTGAGTGTTTGTCTTTGTAAAGATCATGGAAGCAATTATGTGCCATCTGGGTTAGAAGTGGTCCTCATGGGTACTTGATAGTGGAATTCTAATGAACTGTGCTAGGCAGCTATTCGAGGTGCATGTGACAAGAGGGCCACAGGGCAATGAGAATATCTTAAATTGATGGACTTGCCATTGAATCTAGTTGTAAATGTCACTACTTACACTTTGTTGGGATAATTCAGGTGATAAGGAACATAGATCCCACTTACCCCAGGGCATTTTTTCAAACTCCTAGTCAACTCTAATTCTCCTGCCAACAAAGCAGCATTCCCCCAGAAAGAGAAAGGAGTCACCCATGTCTTTCCCTTCAGTTGTCAGCCTGGAAAGCCGAGCAATGCACCTCGCTTCACTGGTACAGGAAGCCCAGCAGAGGGTGAGTGAGCTGTCTGCCCAGGTGGAAAATGAAGGACCCGGTCTGGACAACACAGAGAAAGAGAAACAGCTGAAAGCTTGGGAGTGGAGGTGTCGGCTCTATAGACGCATGAGAACGGGCTTCGAGCATGCCAGTGAGTATAAGCAGAGGACTTCTGTGTTTAACTAGAAACCAGGTTGGTTGGAGACAGCCAGGCCTTCTTTCACTGAATTTTTTTTTTTTTTTTTTTTTGCCACTCTGCTACAGGGTCATGGATGGCCGTTGTCAGCCTATTTGGAGCGAGGGCTCTGGGAGGCTGTAAAAGGATCTTTTGTCTTGCTTGATTTTCTGGCTCCTGATAGGTTCTCTGACCACAGCCATGAGGCTTCAGTGCTGCTGGCCTCTCTCCACCATGTCACACTCATCTAGCACTTTCCACCCGATACGCCTTAATGCCTAATAACCTGGATGGTCTGATACCCTAAGTGGCTATATTTTGGGATGTGGAGGTGGAAAATATTTGTTTGCCTATTTGTCCAGTTTCTGCCTCCAACCCAAGTTTAAGTTGTTTTCAACTCTTTACTGCATTTTTTATAAAGCACTTACACAAACCGACCTTCGGTTAATACAGGCCACAGAGGATAGTCAGCTCCTGAATTATGTTTTGTCTGCACTTCCATTCTCTTCATCAGTTCTTTTTGTTAGTTTTAAGAAAAGCCTTTTTTCTGGATAATGCTCATTAGCACTGGAAGGTACTGCTTATAGCAGCCCATAATATAAGAAAAATCAAAATTCAAACACTTAAGAAATACTAAAATCTTGTTTCGAAAGTAGATCTTAACAACAACATAACAAATGAGACTTGAGAATTGAAATGTAAGGGAAAAATGAGCTCATCAGTTTGGAAATATGTGCCACTGGTTTGTGCTATAGATAAAGACCAAAGGCAGTGAAAATCTTGTTCTCTAAAGTAGTACTGTGTACTAAGGACTGAATCTAAGCCTAATCCTTTCTCTTAAAGCAAACAGCTTAAGCAACATCAATGAAAGTGTGCTTTCAAAATTAACAATCTGGGACACCTGGGTGGCTCATTTGGTTGAGCATCTGCCTTCGGCTCAGGGTGTGATCCTAGAGTCCTAGGCTTGAGTCCCGCATTGGGCTCCCTGTAAGGAGCCTGCTTTTCCCTTCTGCCTGTGTCTCTGCCTCTCTCTGTGTCTCTCATGAATAAATAAAATCTTTAAAAAAAAAAAATCTCAGCAATGCTGAAACGTTTTAAAATTTATTTTATTTATTTTTAAAGATTTTATTTATTCATAAGAGACAGAGAGAGAGACAAAGAGGCAGAGACACAGGCAGAGGGAAAAGCTGGCTCCATGCAGGGAGCCCAATGTGGGACTCGATTCCGGGACTCCAGGATCACGCCGTAGGCCGAAGGCAGCGCTAAATCGCTGAGCCACCCAGGGTTGCCCCTGTTTTTTTATTTTTTATTTTTTTTAAAAGAGAGACAATCAGCCATTGTTTTAATAAATGCATTTGCAGTTGTGCCTCATTTAGGACAGATTACTATTAGAAGCAGTCATAGTTTTAAACTTATTGCCATTTGGGGGGTAATTTTCTAACTCACAAAACATCTTCTGGGTATTAAGAAACACCTGAAACTATCGAGAGTCCTCTGAAACCCGAGGTTAACAGGCAGGACTCCCATCCATGAATTCTTTCTCAGAAAGTGTTACTTGATGTCACAGGAGGCAGCATGAGAGCAAGGCAGGTTGGCTCTTCCTGGGAAGAGCCCAGAATCCGGCATCTGAAGCCATGGGTTTTCGTCCTGTGTGTCTTTGCTGTGTCCTTGAATGAGTAGTGTGGCCTCTCTGGGCTGCAGGTTTATCATCCTAAACAGGCACATGCTTTACTTGCCTTTTCTACCCCAGAGGGTTGCACAAAGGCTCCAATGAAATGATTTATAGGAAGATACTTTATGAAATGTAACAGTCTCTATCTATCAATAGCCAGTTCGTGCTAACGCTTTCTGGCCTCCTTTCCACTGGTCCAGGCCAAACTCCTGTTGTGTTTCCAGGATACTTTGGGAAGGCTTAACTGGTATTATTTACCCCTTCAGAAGATGTTCTAATGCTCAAATAAGACCACGATGGCAACAAATAAAGGCCATTGAGACTTCTAATGAAAATGTTCAAAAGCAAAAGCTATTAGGCTCTACAAACAAATGTTTCCATAGTGTGTGTTTCAGGGTATCCTTTGAAGAGGCAGGAACATTGTTTAAAAAGGATTTGTGATGTTAAGATCCTTATGTTTTTCCTTCTGTCTTAGGAGCCCCCGAGGTGCCAACCAATGCCTGTCTCATGGTAACCAGCAGTACATCACTCACTGTCAGCTTTCAAGAGCCTCTTAGCGTCAACGCAGCTGTAGTAACCAGATATAAAGGTATTGGACTCTTGATTTTTTTTTTCATTGCTTCTTCCTAAAAAACAATCTATTGTTTGGGGATCAGTTGTGCATTTTGTATGTTTGCTTTTCCTGCTGATAGGATTTTTTTTTATACCATGTACTTTTTGAGTTGAAATATTTCCATAGGCACTCATGTACAAAGCGAAAGGTGAATGAGAATAAGCCACAGACTCTGCCTCTCTGTGTCTCAAATAAATAAATAAATAAATAAATAAAAATAGAAAAAGTCACAGGGTGAACTATAGGCTCAGGCTGTCATTATTCCAAGCCCCTCCAAAATATCAATAATTCCATTCTTATTTGCAGAGGGCCTATTTCATGCATAGCATAGGGTTGGAGACAGGACTACACAGAAGAATTGGCCTCAATCCCAGGAGCGCAGAGGGTGAAATACGGAACACACTAAGAGAGTATAGGAATTGATACCTGTAATAGCAGGTATCTAGAGTTGAGGATTAAAACACAGGACACAAAGGACATTGGGGGTCAGAAAAGAAAGAGGGAGGTAACATGATAGGATCAGAAAAGCCCCAAGGTGCAAGTGGTATTTGGCTTTCAAGAATGGTTAGGATTTGGACTAGAAGACACTGGGGGGAAGTAACCTCCAAGTGGAGAGAAGGGTGAGCACAAGCTGACACCTGCAAAGCAAGGACAGGCCAAAGAGGGGGAGGGGACAAGTCGTGGCTCCAGGGGAGATGAGGTTCATGAGAAGCCTCAGTGAAATGTAAGAGAAAAGAGACTAGGGCAGGGGGCAGGGGTACACTGAGACTCAAATTCAGGATTCAGGAGTTTCAACATTATGTGATGCACTCTGCAGAACACCAAGTAAGATGGGGACAGGATCGGAAGTAGCTAGCAAGATTTGGGGCACAGTACTGTGTATGATGTACTGGAAGAGGTGTGGACCTGGAACAGGGAAGTGAGTTAGGCAGATCTCTGGGAGAAATCACAACAGCCTGACGTGGCTGCTGGAGCAGTGCTGCCAAAGGAGAGAGGGAGCCCGGAGCAGACAGCAGAGAGACACTGTGATGGGAACAGCCAAGGCTACACAGAACCTACTATATACCAAGGCACAGTGTAAAGCTATCACATGTCCTAACTCCATGTGATCTTCCCAACAACTTTAGCGGTGGGCGGGCACAGTTAGGATATCCACTTTGCAGACTGGAAGACTGAGACACTGAGATTGAAGAATTTGCCTAAAGACACAAAGCAGAGCCAGAAGTATCACATTATGTGGATTCTTGAATATGGTGGACAAAAGAGAGAGAAATCTATTTTCCTGACTCAGAACGACACATGGAAATAGCCTGACCAGTCCTAAAGCCTGATAAAGTCCTCTATGCATGTATTCAAAGATGCCAGCCCACAAGGCAAAATTCCTATGTCCAAGCATATATGTGCCTCCTCTCTCCTTCCTGGGGCCCATTCCCAGGAGGATCCTCAAGGTCTACAAAAATTACTGTGCCTACACCCTGTAGCTTTTGTGGTACTTGGGATTTTCCAGATAACTCCACTCTCTTCATACTATCTTAGGGAAGACAGCATAGAACTGGTTACCACTCTGGGTTTTCTGTCTTAAAGAGAAGGCAGCCTGGGGGTACTAGTGACAAAAGACAAGTGAAGCCACCCAGGATGGCCTCCCACAGCCATCCTGTGATACAGTCCTGATACTTTCTCCTGGTTGTCTGCTCTGCCAAGACTTCCTGAAATTCAGAGCCAGTGTTTGCAGGCAGTGTCAGACTCGGACATTCTCCTCTCTCTACATCTCTCCAGCTCAGTGTTTCATCAGTGCTGCCAAACTTGACATTTTTCTCCCTACATTTGATTAGTGAGCTATCGGGAGCTAATTTATCCAGACCCTCAGCTATTTAATACTTGACCAGAATGCCAGCAAATTCTATCAGCATCCACATATGAACATGTCTCATCTCAGGAGACTTATGTTTGGGTGAAGTTGAAATGAAAGCCACAAGTGGGTTCTGGTAATGACTGGAGGGGATTAATTAAGCATTATAAATAGAATTGTCTGTTGCATTATGGAGTAGGTTTCCTTGTGTTAATTTATAAGGTCATAAATTGAGTCCTTAACCTGACCACTCTCAAGGGTTATTTAAAACAGCTGGCAGCTTACTGTACCCAGAGAGCAGGACAGTTTTTAATTCAGAGCTGAAGTAATTATTTAATTATGGAAATATTAGCAAAATTACTCTGAAACAAGGCTAATTATTTTGTTTGCTTTAAAAAAGAAGAAACAATCAAAAAATCCACAGAATGAAATGTCAATTATCTAATTGCTTAGAGGAAAGGCTTAACTCTACAGTTAGGGCTTTGGAAAACATCTCATACTGCTCTCCAGAATTTCTGGGTTCACAAAACCTCAAGCCTATTTTGACAACTGGATGTTCTCCCCCTTCACACTGAGGCCTGTGTTTGACAGAAAATCTGAATCTATCTTTGTCACGTGTGTACACTCAACTCATCAACATGTTCCAGTATTTTTTTTTTTAAGTGTTTGTTGATATCCGGAAATTTTTTAAAGAGCATCTCTTTATAAGCCCTCTTCAGGCCCAGGGGCCATGCACCAGGCTGATTGCCATCACAGCTTGGACATTAAAAGCATACATTTCACTTTAAAACCCAGAAACAGTTTTGAGTAAGACTCACTGGAGTTTTCTGCTTGCATCTCCCCTAAATGTGGGAAAACGAGGCTAAGAGAGCAACTGTCTGATTCTAGGTGTTTCCTCCTTTGATTCAAAGAGCACTTGTGTCTTTTGGTCCCATTTCATCAATTTCCATGGCTTACAGAACCAAACCAGACTTATTTCAAGTGCTTTGATGCTTTGGACAATTGCCAGAATTTTATTCCGCATTTTCTCCTCCCCGCCTTGGGTAACCTGCCTGAAGCACCCATGTTGCAGAGGATGTTATTTCTCTGCAGTCCTAAAGCAGAGAACATTTTCAAAAGTGATTTTGCTGCTCTTTTCCAGGCTGAGAATGGAAAGGAAAATGTCCTCTGACAGATGCAGTGCAGCATCCATTTTCCATCCACACAGTGGATTCTTTTCTTTTTTTAAAAAAGCAGGGCTTGACATCATCATCTTTTGGTTTGCCAATGATGAGATGATATAGTAGCTGCTCCAGAGGGTGTGGGCAGTATGCTGGTTTGGATGGTGCCTTCCCCATCTCTTCTCACCTTGTTCTCTAACAGATTAGAAACCATCACCCTAATTCCTTCCTAGAAAGGCTTGTAATAGCAAACTAACTGCTCATTTGATGGCATTCTCAAAAAAAAAAAAAAAAAAAAAATCGAAAAGCATTTCTTTGCCAGGACCTTTCATCAGGAGCTGGTAGTGTATCTGCTCCTGCAAAGGCCAGGCGGTACTTCTGCCAACCACCACCTCCAACTTCTTTCCCAGAAAGAAAGGAAGCCAAAGAATTCCAGAGAGATGTCAGGGGGCACCACAGCTTCTAGGAAGGAGAGTCCACTATTTGTCCATGAAAACCCTCGGGGTTGATAACTGACAATAATAATAGTGTAAACTTGACCATGACTTGATAATTTGGACCAGCTTTTCACAAGACTTAAGAAAACTTGACTTCATGGGGCTTGGTGCACACTGCTTCATATTGATATTACTTTTTTCCTTCCTACACCTTATAATTGGAAAGAGAAAAAAGTACATTGCATTAGAAACTATAATTATTTTCCATGTTTAATTAATTGAAGAATTAGTATGATCCTATAAGCATGTGGTAGCTACCTTCATCACTAAATTGAAGTTATTCAATTTCATAAAACAGAAGGATTTATAACTTTAGTTAGCTTGTTTGAGCAGGAGTGAAGCCAGAAATTTACAGATGAGAAGCAACTAGGAGAGGCAGAAGATATGTCCAGGGGACAGGAAACTCAGTGGATTAACATTTTTTGCCTGCAAGTAAAAATAAAAATATGGAAATAAGTTCAGCAGCTAAATATATTATGAGGAAAAACAGCAGGTCCAGTGAGAGCAAGAGAATGGCAACACTACTCGTGTTCTTTCTTCTAAGCTGCCACAGGCTTTATAGATAAATCCATTCTCAATTCCTCCACTGGTTGCTGAGCTGTCAGGATCCAGCCAGTTTACTCTTTTACCATCTTATGAACCACCTCTAAACCTTTCTCCAGTACAGTATGTTGTAAGTCAGAGCCTTTTTGCATTTTCTTCATTTAGGAAGTTTTTTAACTCTCAAATGATACAGTACAGGTTATATAAAAGACAAAGATTTACCCTTCCCCCAATATCCCATCCCTGTCACTAAGTTAATCTGTTATGTGTTCAATGTATGTTCTTACAAATCCTTTCCTGATGCATGTATCCACATGTATAAGCACACAGATGTATAGGTTTGTGTACTCCACTATAAAACTTTCACACCGCCTAATCCTACAACTAGATTTATTTTTAATTCAGCAATATATCGGATAAATCAAATGTATCTATGTCAGTATGTTTGGATCGTCTTTCTTTTTAATAGCTGTACAGTATTCCTATTACCTAGCTAGAGGTGCCATAATTTATCTAACTGTTCTCCCACTGATAGACATAGGTTGTCTCCATTTTTTTGCCTATTGTTTAATATTGCAATCCTTGTATGTGTCTCTGTTTTACTTGGGACAGTATTTTCTTTTGACATTGTTAACTAGAAGTGGAAAAATTTATGCCTTCCCATTTCTTTGTCTCACCTGTCTACATCCAATGTTAACCTTAAATATAAAACCACCAAAAAAATAGCAAAGAACCCTTACTAGTGAAATGACTAGTAAAAATGAGTTTATTTAACAACAGTAGAGAGCTGCAAATTGGAATAAGCAAGCTACAAGTCCAGAGAACAAAGAACACCTTTCACAGAGGAAAGGGGGGCAATCGGGTGGGGCTATTACAAACAAAAGTCCACTGGAGGAAACTGGGAGTTTGAAGTGTAGTGGTTTTTCATTGGCTGAGTTGTGACATCTCTGATTGGCTGCGCTGTTGCTGAGGCAAGAGAAAAACCTTCCTTCTGCTGGGGTAGGAAAGTAGCTCAAGTACTATGGACTTTCAAGGTAAATCTCTTCGTGGGGGGCGGTGTGTGTGTGTGTGTGTGTGTGCGCGCGCGCGCGCGCGCGCGCCCGCTCACAATATTGACAAGGAATGATAGGGTGTAAGAGCTCCCCCTGCTGGCCTCCCCAATCCATATTAAATGGTGTTTTCTTTTATTAATTTTCACACCATATAGTACCTCTATAGTATATATATATTTTTTTTAAGATTTGCTTAGCTTATTTTTTTAATTTTTATTTATTTATTTTATATTTATATAGTGAGAGAGAGAGAGAGAGAGAGAGAGAGAGAGAGAGAGAGAGGCAGAGACACAGGCAGAGGGAGAAGCAGGCTCCATGCACCGGGAGCCCGATGTGGGATTCGATCCCGGGTCTCCAGGATCGCGCCCTGGGCCAAAGGCAGGCGCTAAACCGCTGTGCCACCCAGGGTTCCCTCTATAGTATATTTTAACATCTGGTAGGGCAAGTCCCTCCCAATGGTAATCTTTTTCAAAATGTCTCAGTTGTTTGCACACATGTTCTCTTCCAAGTGAACTTTAGAATGGGTTTGTCAAGTAATTTTCAAAGGTGTATTAGTGCATCAAATTCCTAAATAAATTTGGAGAACCTTTCCATCCAAGACATGTCTTCCTTTTTTTTTTTTTGTTTTTTTATTTTTATTTTTTTTTATTTTTTTATTTTTTTTAATTTATTTTTTATTGGTGTTCAATTTACTAACATACAGAATAACCCCCAGTGCCCGTCACCCATTCACTCCCACCCCCCACCCTCCTCCCCTTCTACCACCCCTAGTTCGTTTCCCAGAGTTAGCAGTCTTTACGCTCTGTCTCCCTTTCTGATATTTCCCACACATTTCTTCTCCCTTCTCTTATATTCCCTTTCACTATTATTTATATTCCCCAAATGAATGAGAACATATAATGTTTGTCCTTCTCCGACTGACTTACTTCACTCAGCATAATACCCTCCAGTTCCATCCACGTTGAAGCAAATGGTGGGTATTTGTCATTTCTAATAGCTGAGTAATATTCCATTGTATACATAAACCACATCTTCTTTATCCATTCATCTTTCGTTGGACACCGAGGCTCCTTCCACAGTTTGGCTATCGTGGCCATCGCTGCTATAAACATCGGGGTGCAGGTGTCCCGGCGTTTCATTGCATTTGTATCTTTGGGGTAAATCCCCAACAGTGCAATTGCTGGGTCGTAGGGCAGGTATATTTTTAACTGTTTGAGGAACCTCCACACAGTTTTCCAGAGTGGCTGCACCAGTTCACATTCCCACCAACAGTGTAAGAGGGTTCCCTTTTCTCCGCATCCTCTCCAACATTTGTTGTTTCCTGCCTTGTTAATTTTCCCCATTCTCACTGGTGTGAGGTGGTATCTCATTGTGGTTTTGATTTGTATTTCCCTGATGGCAAGTGATGCAGAGCATTTTCTCATGTGCATGTTGGCCATGTCTATGTCTTCCTCTGTGAGATTTCTGTTCATGTCTTTTGCCCATTTCATGATTGGATTGTTTGTTTCTTTGGTGTTGAGTTTAATAAGTTCTTTATAGATCTTGGAAACTAGCCCTTTATCTGATATGTCATTTGCAAATATCTTCTCCCATTCTGTAGGTTGTCTTTGAGTTTTGTTGACTGTATCCTTTGCTGTGCAAAAGCTTCTTATCTTGATGAAGTCCCAATAGTTCATTTTTGCTTTTGTTTCTTTTGCCTTCGTGGATGTATCTTGCAAGAAGTTACTATGGCCGAGTTCAAAAAGGGTGTTGCCTGTGTTCTTCTCTAGGATTTTGATGGAATCTTGTCTCACATTTAGATCTTTCATCCATTTTGAGTTTATCTTTGTGTATGGTGAAAGAGAGAAGACATGTCTTCCTAATCAACTTGAATCTTATGTATTCAGGAAAGTTTCATAATTTTCTCTATGTGGGTCTTCTACATCTACTGATAAGTTTCATGTGAGATATATTTTACAAGTTTTATGGCTATCATGAATGAACTCTCATGTGGATTATGACAAATTATATAGCATTGAACATAGTTTTTAAATCTCCGGTGACCTTGGTCCCTTTAGTATTTCAAAAGCCATGTTATTCGTGCCCTTTTAGCATTGTTGAACATTTGTCTATTTTACTGGTTTGTTTGAAGAATTAACTTTTTTCATTCATAAAACCTACTTCCTGTGTATCTTCTATTTTATTGATTTCTAGCTTTAGAGTTGCCAATTCCTGCTACTTTCTGTTGGTTTACTTTACTCTTTCTTTCCCAGTTTTTTTTAACTTGAAAACTTACGTTTTTATTCCTTTATTTTTCTTGTTTTCTAATCCATATATTTAAGGCTATAAATTTTTCCCTATCATTTTGTCCATATCCAAAAAGTCTAAAGCAAGATGCTATAATCATTGTTTATTTATAAATTATTTATCATTTCCACTTTAAATGGAGTTTTTAGGCAAGCCATTTTAAATTTCTGACCATATTTTTTGCTATATTTTTAATGTTATTTTCTAATTTTACCATAGTAAAAAAAAAATTTAATGTACTTTGTATGCTGTTGAGCCATTTTAAAACTCTTATTTGTAGCTAACCAGTAAATCAGTGTATAGGTACCATCGTTAGTGTTTGAAAAGAATGTGTAAACTCCACTGAGTATAAAGTGTGAATGTGTATGTGTTGTTTAAATCCCTGCCTTTTACTATAGTGTTTGTCCCTTTGATCTTTGATCTCTGAGAAGCTGCTTTATTTGTCTTGCTTAATGCTGTTTCCTTCAACTTCTATTTTGTCTGTAATCAACAGTACCTTCTTGGTTTTCATTTGCCTGTTGCCTTTCTATCTTCCTATTTGCATCCTTCCCATGATATTTGAGACACATCTCTTATGAAGAGTATATAGTAAACTTACACTGCACGTGTCTTTTTTATATACACCTTTTATTTTTATTTTTGTCCAAAGTGATCTAAGAATGGGATTAAAAAACAAATTTGTACCAAAGGCTTATAATAAAAAAAAATTATTTGCTCCATTCTTCCCACTCTTCTCTTCAGAGCCAGCCGGTTTTAATTCCTCTAGTTCTTATAATTACCGGTCTACTATAATTAATATGCTTCTATGGCTCTTTCTTGATACAGCAATTGTAGGTCTTAGGTATGCAATTATAGCAAAAAAGAATTCAATTCTCTCATAATATGACACTCATCTGCAGTTCCTTATTCTCTCTACATAATTATTTCCATTTTTAGTTAAGTCAACAATGTTTATATTATTATGTGTATACATTTCTAGTTGTTGTTGTTATTGTTAACTAAAATCCTTACTTTATTCAAATAACCTTGGTTTGTACCTGATGTCTTTTTTATAAGATATTATTTATTTATTTGAGAAGGAGCATGATAGAGTGTGTGTATGAGCAGAGGGGCAGAAGGGGAGAGAGAGAGACAATGACCCAAGCCGAAATCAAGAGTTGGATATTCAACTGACTGAGCCATCCAGGTGCCCCTAATGTCTTTTTTGTCTCAGGACCCCATCCAAAACCCCACATGACATTTAGTTACTATGTCTCCTTGGGTTCTTCTGGCTGACAGTTTCTCAGACTTTCCTTGTTTTTGATGACCCTGACAATTTTGAAGGAAGACTATGCAGCTATTTGTAGAGTGTCCCTCTATTGGGTGTGACTGATGTTTTTCTTCATGATCACACTGGGGGGGACAGAAGACACAAAACTTTACACAGATGTAAAATTTTAGCCATTTCCATCCCATCATATCAAGAGTACATCTTCCCAAAATGACTCATCACTGTTGATATTGACCTTGTTCACCTAGCTGAGGTGGGTTTGTCTGGTTTCTCCACTGTGAAGCTATGCTTTAACCCCTTCCTTCCTATATTCTTTGGGAGGAGTCATTATGTGTGGCCACTGTGTGTCTTCCTAATCAACTTGAATCTTAGTTCTGAGTGAAAATGCCAATCCATAAAGGCTACATAGCATATTATTCCATTTACATAACACTCCCAAAATAACAAAATTATAGAAATAGAGAACAGATTAGTGGCTGCTAGGGATTAAGGAGCAAATGAGAAGGAAAATGGGTATATATATCGCTCACTTTTTTGTTTTCTCGCTATACTGAGTGTATAAGTTCTGACATTATAAAGTCAAATAGTATACTATGATTGCATCTTCTTACCTATATACTTTCCTCAAATCTGATTGCCTCTTTTTTCTACCCTACTTGCCCTTAACATAGTCAAACTTTGTTTCAAATAATCCTTTTAGAGTAGTACCTATTTTTCCAAGAGTAGTACCTAACTTTTCTCAACTACTATCTACTCATGTTCCACTATATAATAATAACTCACCGGGTTTGCATTAAGCAAATGTAAATTAAAACCACAATGAAAGAGGTGCCTAGATGGCTCAGTTAAGCCTCTGATTCTTGGTTTCAGTTCAGGTCATGGGATTGAGCCCTGAGTTGGACTCCTTGCTCAGTGGGGACTCTGCTTGAGATTTTGTCTCTCCCTCTCCCTCTGCCTCTCCCTACTCTTTCCTCTCTCTCTCTAAAATAAAGAAGTCTTTTAAAAACACACACACACACAATGAAATATTGCTACATGCCTATCAGAGTAGCAAAAAAACTGAAAATAGTGACAATACCAAAAGGAAAGGATGCAGACACATCAGATCACTCATACATTGCTGGTGGGACCGGCACTCTGAAAAACAGTTTAACAATTTATTTTAAAAAGAAACATGCAAGAACCATATGTCCTACCAACTGGTGGGCATTTATCCCAGAAAAATGAAAACTCATGTTCATATAAAAATCTGTTCAAAACTGTTTATAGCAGCTTTATCTATTACTAACCAAAAACTGGAAACAAGTCAGGTGACCTCCAATTTGGTGAATGGTTAAGCCAACTGTAATATATTCATACCATGGAATAATACTCAGCAATGAAAAGGAAAACTTATCAATACACACAACAGCCTGGATGAATCTCTAAAGAATTATGCTGAGTGAAAATGCCAATCCATAAAGGCTACATAGCATATTATTCCATTTATATAACACTCCTGAAATAACTAAATTATAGAAATAGAGAACAGATTAGTGGTTGCTAGGGATTAAGGAGCAAATGAGAAGGAAAATGGGTATATATATATATGGCTCACTTTTTTGTTTTCTTGATAATAGATATATTTTTAAACACTATACTTTGTTTTCCTTTTAAAGGATTTGGAGAGAAAAATGGTAGACAGGCATGTCTGTCAGTTTGGCATTTTAATTCAATATCCAAGTCACTTCTCCCTTCCTACCCAGCCTGAATGCTCAGTAAACATGACCTAATACTAATATTACCCCAAGCCAACATACTTATGAAAGCATTTATGCTGTTTCAAAAAGTTATGTATGTTACCTAGGGACAAACATGAAACTGGGTTTTTATATCAGCTAGTGAAGGATTATTACTGACAGTGATTTCTTCTTCCTGTTATATTTGGAAAATCATAGATCCATAGAGTAATAGAGGAGTTTTTGGAATATGTGAGTTTTTCCGTAAGGTACAAGTTCCTTGAAGGCAAAAATGTTGTCTTTTTTTTTTTTTTTTTTTTTTGCTTCACCTCCTACATTGCAGTAGCATTAACCACCTTTCTCTTCTAAAAGCATTGATCCCATCACAGAACCTTTGAACATGCTGATCCCTCTGCCTAGAACACTGCACCTCCTATTCTCTGTCCATTGATCAGTTCTTTATTAAAAGTCATTTCTTCAGAGAAGCATTTCTAAGTACTTAATATAAATAATGCCTAATAATTTCTATCATGCCTTTCCAAAAACTATTCACAAATTACAAACATCTATTTTTGTGGTATATTTTTAAAATATGTTTATTATAGAACTTGGAGTTTATTATAACTTTTTAGTCTCTAATATATCTAGTAAATTATTTTCTAAGTTTTATTTGACTCTCATTGCATGTTTCATGGGAATAATGTTTAATGGAATCATGAGCATATTTAGAATTCTCAAAGCTGATCACTAGAATCACCTTTAGGATCCCTGCCAGGGCCCCTTCCAAGGCCAACAAATCTGAGTCTTTGTATGGTAGAGACCCAACCATAGATAATTTTCAAGAGCTGCTAGCCCATTCTTACTTGCAGCTAGGCTGTGAATGTGTGGTCATGTTTTTAATATGGGTCCCTCCCATCAGACTGTAAATCTTATGTGAGCAGGGATGTTTTGTTCATCTCTGTAGCCCTGGAACTTGGAAAAGTGCTATATATATGTGTGTATATATGTGTATATATAAATAAATATATATTTATAAATATATAAACATATATATGTTTATATATTTATATATTTATATATGTATGTTTAAGTATTCAGTGAATTCATTTTGAGTCACATGAACACATAAACACAGACCCTCTTTTTATGAGGCTTAGAAGTTATGGAGGAAAGAGGGCTCACCAACATAAGAATTCACTTCAGAGTATAAAGAGAGTAAAACCCAAAGTGTTAAAAAAAAAAAAAAAAAAAAGACCCAAAGTGTTGAGACTTTGTCCAACATCATCTTTTACTGAGCCTCACCTCTCATCCCTTTCCTTTATAAGTTATCCATGGTTCTCTTCTTGGATCCACACCCCCCCTGCCCCAACCCCCACCTTCAGTTTCATCCTTCTGTACCCTGCTGGCCCCCGCAAGCTCACTGTCTTCAACATACTTGCCATTGGAAAGTTTCTACAAAGGTGATCACATCAGTACTGAGTAGGGTGGCTTATTTCTCCTCCTCCCCTTCACACACCCCTCTGGAACTTTGGAGCCACGAAGCTTCTTGGCGAAGAAGGAGGCCCACCAGGCAGCTCTTTATTGCCATGCAACTGTGAGATTCCTCCCCACACTTTCTCCTGGGGAAAGTCAGCCTGCCAATCGAGATTTAACAGTGGAGCAGTGCATGGTGACGAGCCAAGCCCCCTTCCCAACCCCCCCAACCAGCCCCATCACCACCTCGTGCTGCCATCCACACCCCCGGACTGAACAAACTGTATCACTTACCCCCTGGGAGCCTGGCAGTTGCTGAGCCCAGACGCCACAGGGGCTGGTGAGTTTCCAGTGGCCACAGAGGCAGGTCTTTACTCAAGGCACAGCTCTGTCCATGACTGCTCAACTGGGAGCACAGCTGGCACTGCAGGTGATGAGCCACTTCCGGGCCACCTTCTCCCCTTGGAGATTTTCCTCTTGATTCCTTTTTGGCCAGATCCCTTTGCAGCATTATAGTTTGTCAATAGCCCGCGACTGCTTTCTAGAATTTCTCTCTAAGAGAAAGTGTGTTTTTCTAAGAAATAGGTGTTCTAGCCTGAAGCCTAATTTCATGTGAGGGCTGAAAAATGAAACAAAAATAATCACCCTCAAGTCTGGAAGCTAAGGGGCCTCTCCACTCCGTGAGGAGTACTTCCTTTTGGGAGGTAGGAGGAGGGGTGGCCATTTGTGCTTCTTAAATGAAGTTTCCCCAATTATAAAAATAATGTGTGCTTCTTGTACCAGCCGGAGTCCTGGCAGGAAAAAAAAAAAAAAAAAAGGATACTCAGCTTGAATTTTGAAGCAATGTTAATGAAGGGATTATTTACAGAGAGGTGAGCAGGGTTCATGAATGGACAAGGGATAGCAAGGCACCCAAGGCTAGCTAAAATGGAAAGCTCTTATCACCCCTACACTTGAAGGGAGAGAGGTAAAAGCTGGGGTGGGGGCACTGGTCAGGAGTTGCTATGTGAAAGGATACACCCATCACCAGCTCCAGGCACTGGCTGAACTCCACTAGAAGGCCATGGGCTAGAGGTCCTGGGTAATGCAGTCCATAGGGATCAGTCTCCTGGAGACACAGAGCAGGTCAGTAATGGTCAAAGTTTTTACTGGTGAAAAGAGGGTGAGGGGCAAATGGAAAGGACATATAACAATTATAGGACATTGCAAAGAAAAGAAATTATAAATAAAGAAACAAATCACTCACCCTCAACCCTGGAGCCCAAAGAAATCTAGTCTTCAAAGGAACTTTTGGTATTTTTTGACCCCTTAATAAGTTGAGACCATATATTTAATAACAGTGAACATATGTCAAGCCCATAGCACATGCCAGGCTTTGGGTCAAGGCTTTACAAGTATTGTTTCTTCTAAACCTCACACAGCTCTTTGGAATAGGTACAGTTTATCCTCTCCTCATGAATGAGGAACTGAAGGTAAACAGAGGAACTTGCTGAGGTCCTCCAGCCATGCAAAAGTCCAATTTAACCTCAGGCAGCATCCTGGAGCCCCTACTCATAGTGACTATGCTGTACTGCCATCTCTTCTACTTCACATCCCCGTTATGACCTTTGCTTTGAAGTGTTGTTTTAATCCATTCATGTTGCATGGAATACGTCAGTATGCATTTTACCTTTTTTTTTTTTTTTTTTTTTTTTTGCCTATTCAAGTTGCTCCCAGTTGTTTCACTGTTGTAAATACTGCTTCTATGAACATCTCTGTATTTAGGGCATTTCCTGCATTCTGGAATGTTTCTTTAAAGGAGAGTTCTACTAAATTCCAACCCCGACCCCGTTTTAAAACCAGTATTGACTGTTCTATCATTTCCAGTCACATAGTTGTAAATAGCTAAATGTGGACATGGAAAATAATGTCAAAATTCTCCAATTCTATCACTCCACTCATCCCCAAATTAAAGAAAAATAAAATTGAGGGGAAGCATAATGAGTCAATGAGTCAAGGTACCCTAATTTTAATGAGAAACAGCACTTAAGTGAGTTAAGACCAATCACCCCTAACTAATTCCGCTGTCCTAGGTGTTAAATGGGGACACACCCATGAACTGTGAGCACGTAACACCCAGGAAGTACTGACTGCATACACATTAACCAAATCTAAACACATGGGGTTGTAGCTCTTCTAATCAGCCACTTCTACATCTTTTATTTATTTATTTACTTATTTATTTTCACAAACCAATCTAAGTTATTTATAAGCCATCTCCTGCCACAAGCAAAGGGATGGAAAATCAGCATACTGGTCACCAGTATGATACAAGTAAGGAAGGCGAGCTTAAGTTCCTATATACTTTTCTGGTCTGTGTGCAGAGTCAAGGTCCAAACCTGTGCTATGATCTCCACTGGGTAGTGGTCCAGACTCTCTTTATTCATTTTCATAGCTGGTTGGAAGTGGATTCACATGAGAGCTATGGAATAAACTATGATTATCATCTCCCCAGGGAAAGGGCTTGAACCTGATGTGGAAATAGGGGTAAGCAATGAACTTGATGTTCTCCATGATGTGACTTCAGAAAGACGTTCAGCATGCTCACTCCCACGCCAGGACGTGCTATGAAGTAGGTGAGGGCCTTCCACATGCGAGCTGAGCCCTCCTTGCTGTGGACACCACTCGACATGGACCATCCCAGCTGTGTCCCACACCAACCTAGCAGCCCAGACAGCTGGGACACAGCCAGTGCTACCATTTTCCATGTGGACCAATCACTTCTACTTCTGACATGTGTGCTGAGGATTACACTGGTGGATAGAAACAATTTATCGAAAGAACTTAGGTCAAACCGTTCATTGCCAAAGAAAAGTTGCCCTTTGACAAAGAGAATTTAGGCTATCCTACAAAGTAGTTTAAATTCTAAAAATGTGCTCTCAGTTTAGGCCAGTTCAGCTTATTCTTCAGTACAATAACTGATGAACCACTCAAGAAAAATTAAACTATTTTCTAGAAAATACTTAGATTCATTGGAAGTGTCTGTCAAATCTTGATTTGTCTGTTCAATGCAGTGTGCTGATTATGGCATGGTCTAAACTAAGTCAAAGTGCTACAGTCTTCTGGGAGTCTGTGACTTATGAAGAGTGGTATCACTGCAAACTTTGGTAGTAGAGTATGGGTCTGCATTAAGAGGACATTTATTTATACAGTGGAAGGAGCCCTAGCCAGAAAATCAGGAGGTTGTTATCCTTTGGTTCTGCTCTAACTAGCTAGGTGACCTTTTTGGGTAAGTCACATCTCCTCTTTGAACCTCAGTTCTATTCTCTGAAGAAATGAGGGAATAGGACAGGATCATTGATTTTCAAACTGATCCATGGAATCTTAGAGGTCTCCACAGACATGCTGCAGGGACCGCATGGCAGGCTGGAGTTGGGGGTATAGAGAGCAATGGGAAGTTTCCCAGACTCTGAAGACAAAATAATTATATCTTCCTGTTGCATTCTTTCAGAGCACCATGTATGTTTCCCTTATAAGTCATTTTCCTAGTTTGTAATTACATCTTTACCCATAAATTACTTGCTTGGTGTCTGTTTCTCTTTCTAGACTATATTTTCCATGAAGGCAGGGACCATGCCTATTTGGTTCACCATCATAAACCCAATGACAAGCATAGTGCCTGACACATGGCACATAATTATTTGTTGAATGAATTGAATGGATGAATGAATTCAGTCTCATTTCTGGCCCTGGAGGTACTTATAAACATAGAGATGATTCGTTTCAGTAAAGTACATATAACATTTCCCTCTTTCTCTTTGTTATTAAACCATATGGGAAGAACTATTTTTGAGTTCTGACTTAGCCCTGATTTCTTAGAAACTGTATAATCTTGGACACAAAGGTCACAACTTCTCTGAGCTTTGGAGTTTTTTGTTTTTTGGGTTTGTTTGTTTTTTTGTTTTCCATAAGATGACTAGGCTAGTCTATGATCTCTCTCGGGTCTACTTCTGCTCTGGCATTCTATGATTTCATAATTTTGTCCCTTCCTTAATCCACAGAAGGTTAGATGAAGCTGAAGGTCCTGCATAGGACTTAGAACTCTGTAGCACAGAGATAATCTCTGGGAATGAATGAGCTCTCTGAGGAAGAAACATTCAGAGAATATCTTAGACATTCTGAAAAGCAGAATCCTGGATTAGGAAAGACAGAAGAGGCAAGTCATCACTCTGCCACCTACTAGTTTTGTTGGTGATCTTGGGCAAACAGTTCATCTCCCCTGGGCTTCAGATGTTGGGCAAACACTTCATATCCTCTGGGCTCTATGTATGAAATGAGGACAGAAGTACCAGTCTCAGCTGCTGCATGTGACATCATAGGGATCAAAACAAATGAGGTAGTGTAAGTGAAAATGCTTTGTAAATTACAGTGTGCTATATATATATTTAAGATGATGCTATCACCATTATTACTAGGTCACCATAAAGGTCATGATCCTAATATATTATAAAGCCAGAATAACTCAACAGTGCCATACTGGTACATGATAAGCCAATGGATTAGAAGGGAAGCTTCTACTATAGGTAGCTGTAAATGCAGGAATTTAGTGTAAGATAAAAGTAGTATCACATATAAGCAGGGGAAAGATGTAAAGTTCAATAAGAAGACTACTGGACAGGAAAAGAAAATGTAATTGGACTCACGTCTCATGGTTTACTGCAACACAAATTATAAAGGGATCAGATTTCAATGTAAAAATGAAATAATAAAAGTTCTGGAAAAAAACTGGAAGAAATCCTTTCTGACTAGAGTAGGAAAGGCCTTCATCACAATTCAAGAACTAGAGTAAATTCAACTTCATTTGTAAAAGCATCTTCAGCAGAAACAACCATAAGCAACATAAAAAAGACACCATTTTATACAATAGGCATAGACTCATCTTTCTAATATATAAATAGCTTTTGAAATCTATAAGAAAAAAAATGAGGGAAGGATGGTTCTTAAAGAAACAGATGGCTCCTAAGCATATAAAGAGAAGTTCAAATTCTCCCATTATAAAAGAATGCAACTTAAAACAAACCTGAGATATCAATCTTGACCTTTCAGAAGGGCAAAAATTCAAAAGTTTTAATATACACTCTGTAGATTAGAGTTGAGGACACTGTTACTTTCATATAATGCTGATAGAAGAAAACATTTTTAGGATCATTATGGAAAGCAGTTTGGCAGTATCTATCATAAATACAAATGCAAATAACCTTTGACCCAGCAATTCTTATTAGGAGTATTTATCCTGCAGATATGCTTAGGGATTTATAAAATGAATTATTATGCACAAGGTTATTCATACCAGCATAGTTTGTCAGAGTAAACTGCATCACATGAGGTTTATAAGGGCAAAATACAGAAAATCTATCAATAGAAGACTGGTTAAATAAATTATCACACACATCCATATACAGAAGCCAGAGGACAGAACGTGGAATCTTATTATGTATTTATATGGAAAGATCTCCAAGATAAAGTAAGTTTTAAAAAAACATTTGGGGGGCAGCCCCGGTGGCACAGCAGTTTAGCGCCGCCTGCGGCCCCGGGTTGTGATCCTGGAGACCCGGGATCGAGTCCCACGTCGGGCTCCCTGCATGGAGCCTGCTTCTCCCTCTGCCTGTGTCTCTGCCTCTCTCTCGCTCTCTCTGAATGAATAAATAAATAAATCTTAAAAAAAAAACATTTGGAAGAGTACATATAATGTGCTTCCTGTTATGTAAAATGGTGTGTGTGGGGGGGCCTATATTCATGTCTGATTGCGTGTGAATAAAGAAACCTGGAAAGATACATAAAACACCAAGAACAGTGGATGCCTGGTGGGGGGAGCAAATCTGGGAACTGGGAACACACAGAGGGGCCTGAGAGAGATTTACTGCTGAATCACCGATTATACCTTTTGATTTTTGAACCATGTGGACCTATTCAAAACATTAAATTTAATAACAAGATCAAAATAAAAAATACAAATTTCATGGGATACAGGGAGAACAGAATGGGTCAAGAGAAGAAAAAGCAAAGGAAAGAGACTTGTAAGAAGAGTCCTTAGGAAGGAATGCTCTTTATAGAAACAGGCCAGGTCGAGAGACACTTTGTATCCCATGTGCAGGAGTAGAGAGATTCAAGAATACATCTAAGAGAAAGAGAACAGAATTTTTCTGTCAATGTCCACAGTGGTTTTTCCAATATTGACAAATAGGAGAGAATAATGCAGTCAGCCAAAGTGGGAAAATTACTTCAGATCTTTCAGGGAGCCAGAAAAAAATATCTTTGGCCATCATTTCTGTGACCATAGTGGGTGAATTTCATGCAGCAGGCTCCCAAACTCCATGAAATAAATTTCTCCAAAGGAGTCTTTTGTAGTGCTTATTTAAGCTATCAGGAAAGTAAGGAGTCTTATATGACAAGAGTGTTTACATATTTAATTTTTGTGTAACATTAGAACCAGAAAAGCTCTCTCTTTAAGATGGGGAATATGTGACACATGCAGTTAATTTCCACATTAAATTACTGAATGAAAAATACACACATTATCCATTGTGACTCCAGGATTAGGTCAGGTCAAATTTTATTGCTTTTGGCCAATGGCTTTTGTAAGACTTACAAGGCTAAGAGCAGGTACAGTGTGATCTTTGGTATAAGTTATAGAGGTAAAATGAGGTTCTGAGTGAGAAAATACTTAGCATTTCAGAGGTAAGTTCATGAAAGTCATCATGAGACTAGCACATCCCCATGTTGATTTAGCTAGAACTTTATAAGATCACTTTAGCTCTGGTTTCTGAAACTGCCAAGGTTCATGTATCCGCCTAACAATAAATAACCAACCTTTTCTAGATTGATCTGTAATGGATGCTAATTTGAATTACCCCCAAGAAGTTTGCATAAAACCAAATAAACATGGCAAGGGAAAAAAAGGGGGGAGGAAATGTGGATGATTCCCTAGCTATGGTTCCAAAAATAAACATTTGTTGGATTAAAAGTGTCTAATAGTATCTGCCTTTAAATCTGGTCATGGGCTTGAAATCTAGAACGGGTTTAATTATTCTATTAGAGTAATAAAAATTTGTATCTGATAAAAACAATCTACCAAACATGACATTTTGAACAAAGTGCTATTCTTAGATTGGTTTATGTGAGAAATGTAGTAAAAGAGGTAGCAAAGTAACAATTGGAAATATTTATTGAGCTCTTACTATGGCCAAGCTAGTGTATGTTTATATGCATTATCCCATTTAATGCTTTCAACAATCTTATGAGGCAGGATCGATCCATTTCATTTTTTAGAATTTATTTTTTTAATTTTTTATTTATTTATGATAGTCACACAGAGAGAGAGAGAGAATGGCAGAGACACAGGCAGAGGGAGAAGCAGGCTCCATGCACCGGGGGCCGACGTGGGACTCGATCCAGGGTCTCCAGGATCACGCGCTGGGCCAAAGGCAGGCACTAAACCGCTGTGCCACCCAGGGATCCCCACTCCATTTTTTAGATGAGGAAAATTAAGAAGTGGCCCAAGCTAGTCAGTGATGAAGCCAGGATACATATTCCTCTAAAGGCATACCCATAACATCATTACTAAACTTCCATTTATATTAACACATGTTCAGGCTTTTATCGTCCTAGTCATGGGTCAGAGCTTGCTTATGATCAATAGATCCTTTGTATTTGATGGTGGCTTCTAAACCATAAACTTGACTTAAGGAGAATCCAGTCTGTCGCAGTTCAGAACTGCCAAAGTATCAGAGGACTAAATGTAAAACAGGAAATAATACAGAACACTCTTATGAAAAACTATTGGCTATAGTAACTGTAAACCATTTTGACTCCCTGTGCCTGTATCAGACATAATTTAGGCTGGAATAATCTTCAAGCCAGAGTTCAGCAAAATATCCAGATGCTTTCCTCAGTGACTGTGATGAGAGTTACTATTTTCAATATGAACTTTCTAGAAGAGCATTTTATAAAGCGTAAATAGTACATAATTTAAATTCCACATATTGGTTGGCCCATTGCAACATTCTGGATGTCTTTCTGAAAATTATCGTAACATTTTTATGAGTTTTATCTCCCCACGCATGTATGTTTGTTAACTATATTCCCTCCATTTATTTTCTTCAAGACATCTGGTTAAACCTGGGTTCCTATTATGCATTATCATAGATGTAAATTGCTAGTGGATTAGATAAAGGCACCTGTGAAAATTATGGGAGCCTTTATGTGGACCCATCAGGAATACTCTCATATTTTCCTAGTGGTGGAAGAAGACAGCAATCAATCAAATTCTTTATCTCCAAAACTACATTCAACTCACAGATCTTATGAAAAAGAAACAGAAGAGAGGATCAGAGATACCAAGGCTAGATTACTGGGTTAGCAAAAGGTTTCATTTCTGTTATCTACTTCAAAAATACTTATACCAGGGAAAAATAAAGAGGGAGCTAAATTTTGAGGTAGTGTATCATATTGGCAACCTTCCTGGTTATAAAAGTAACCAGGCCCTGAATGATCAGCATAGTGGATTCTGTGGAGTCCTCGCCTTTCAGACTGGGTTTGACCACAGGCATGAAAAATGACTAATAGCTGGGGGATGGGAGGAAGTCATGAGATCATGTTACTTAGAAATACAAAAAGGTAAACGCTCTTGGTAAACGCTCTTAAGAGGTTTTTTTTTTAAGTCCACATCTTAGAATTTGTGTCTCCATCCTATGAGATTCTAGAGAAACAGCTGGATTTCAATAATCTTAAAATCTCACTCAGAGACACAAGAATTTATAAGATGGAAGAGATCTAACTTTCCCTATTCTTCCCATTAAAAACAGCTAAAAACACTGGAGTGATTTTTCTGAAAAGCCAGCTCAAACAGACATTTTAAAAGACAGAACGGGTCTCATAAAATATGAAAATGTCCGGCTTTCAGTTGAAAATCATTCACAAGAGCAAGAACCAGGATAGTCTCAAACTGGGTGAAAGAAGACAATCAGCAGAGGCCAACCATAGGGAAAGAGGTGTTAGAATTTTCTGACCCAGTCAACAGACATGATAAAGACATTTCAACAGGCAATTTTACATGCAAGCTTGGAACACATGAAGAAATAAAATGCCTAAGCAAAGTAACGAAGTCATAGCAAGGAGAGAGAAAGCATGAAGAAAAACTAAATGTAAATGGTACGACTGAAAAACACAATAGCTGAAACACCAAGTCTCAGTGGATATGTCTAACAGTGGCATGGAGGGGGGAGAGGGGAGAAAATCAGTGAGCTAGAAGACAGAACAGTAAAAATTACCCAGTGTGAATAATAGAGAGAAAACAGGCTTAAAAAAAAAAAAATATATATATATATATATAAAATATATTGAGCATTAAGGACAAGAGGGATGATAACAAAAGATCTAACATTCCTGTCAGAGGAGTAGCAGGATGAGAGGAGGAAAAGGGTGGTACTGGAAAAGTACTTAAAGAAATGATGGCTGAAAAACGTCCCGATTGTTGAAAATGGCAGAAACCAATAGATTCAAATAGCTAGGCAAACCCCAAACAGGATCAACCAAAAGAACACCAAAACACAAAATCATCAAATGTGTAAAAACTAAAGACAAAGAAAAAAATTTTGGAATGCAACAAGAGAAAAACAACACCTGACCCACAGAAGAAAAACAATTCAAATGATAGCAGATTTCTCATCAGAAACTGTGGAGTTCAGCCAAAGTGGCACAATATTTTCCAAGAGTTGAAAGAAGAGAATTGTCAGCCCAGAATGCTACAGCCTGCAAAGTAACCTATCAAAGTGCAAGCATGATTTTTTTGTAGACATAGACAAGGCTTTTTTGAGTGTATATTGAAAGGCAAAGGAATTAAAACAGCTATAGTAATTCTAAAAAAGCAGAATATGGTGGAGGGAATTGGTCTACCCAATTCCAAGACTTTATTGCAGAGCTGTGATAATCAAGACCGTGTGGTATTGATGGAAGGATAGACACAAAGATCAGTGCAACAGGAGAGATCCCAGAATTTGAGCCACACAAATATGTCCAACTGATTTTTGACAAAAGCAATCCAGTTGCCAACACCTTTTTAACAAATGGTGTTGCAGCAATCAGATATATAGAGGCTAAACAAAACAAAACAAAACAAAAAAAACCTTTACCCTAAGTTTCAAAACTTATATAAAAATTGATACAAAGTGGATCATGGACTTAACTGTGGAAGGGAAAAGAAAAAATAAAAAAATATTTAATTTGTTAGTATTGGTGATCACTAGCAAGTTTCTCATTTTTTGTCTCTTAGTGTTATGTTCCTTATTTTAAAAACAAATATTTTCTTCAAATTTATGCAAAAAGCTTTATCCCTTTTATATGGGATGATTTCCATAAGTAATTATTATAAAACTACTGTGGGAATGTTGAAAATTTTAGAGGTTTCCATGGGGAAGAATAATTCATTTTTAAAAATATTTTTTTAATTCCAGTATAGTTACCATACAGTGTTATATTAGTTTCAGATGTACAATATAGTGATTCAACACTTCATACATCACCTGGTGCTCATCTCCAAAAGTGCACTCCTTCATCCCCATCCCCTATCTCCCCCAACTCGCCACCCACCTCCCCTATGGTAATCATCAGTGTGTTCCCTATAGTTGAGACTATTTCTTGCTTGGTCTCTCTTGTTTTTTTTTTTTCTTTTGCTCATTTGTTTTGTTTAGAATTCATTTTAAAGTCTTATGTACTTAAAAGCTTTTTCCTCATGGCATCTGAATAAATCCTGATCACTAACTGCTCCATGATGAGGAGAGCCTTACACAAGTTCATCAGCATCTCTTTTAAAAATGAAACTCACATAAGCCTTCATGACCCTGTTCCTCCTTGTTAAGCCAAGTTATCCCCACTTAACAAAATCATGACATTATTATGCCTATTTTTTTTCTAAAACTTGAGTTTAACAAGGGAAGAAAAGAACTATTTTTGAAATGCAAGCAATCACAATTCCCTTCCTCATTCATTTGAATTTTTTCACACGTCCCTCTACTTGTTAGCTGTGTGAACTTGAGCAAGTACTTACCCCCTGTGGCCTCAGTTTCTTCCTAAAATAGGAAGACAGTGTTTCTGCTGTTTTCAGAGTCATAAAATGGAGCCACAGTTACTTAAATAATATATAATTTAAAAATAAGAACGGACAGTACAATAAGCAGGAGAAAAGCCAGCCCAGTTTTGAGAGTTGAAGCCCCAAATGACAGACTTCCCATTTTCTTTGCCCTGAGAATAACATCTTCTTGTTATTACAGGGAATCTACTAGAATTCTCCAAAGTCTATATTATTTTCTTTCTCCAAGAAGTAGATCTTAACATGGTTTTGTTCCTGTAGGAGAAAGAGAACTTCATGGAGACTTCATCTTTCCTAGTGACTATTTCTGTGAATCGGAGTCTGTTCTTTTTGCTTTGTCAAAAGTTGGGAAGAGGGACTCTCATTTCTTTCAAATTCTATTTGAGTTGTTTTCACTTGGATAGTTCTAGCTACTTAACAGAAACAGTTTGCCAAAGCTTCCCCAGAATTTCCAAGTGAATTTATTTGGTTATTATTAAATGGTTTCTAGCAGTATCGTTTTAAATCTACCTTCTTTCCTGATCATTTTATTCTTCCATCTTTAAATAGTTAAATCTATTTGACACTGTGGTGGTAAATTCTTTGTTATTTGGTAAGGAATTAACGAAGATAAAGAATGTGTTTGTGTTGGTTTGATGTTCTTTGAGATCAGAGGATAAAGGTTTGGTTTTATGGATCTTTTGGTCATGTTGTCCAAGGAAAAGCATAGTTCATCTGGCCCAACCTATTCTTCTAGAACTGAAGAAACTGAGTCCCAGAAAGTTAAATGGACTTGCTCAAGGTCACAGAGCCAAGATGAAAATCCTAGGTTCACTATTAGTTCACTATTATATCCCCAGTAGCATATACTCCCCCAAGCAACACTCACCAGACAGACCTAAAGCCCAGGGAGGGGATTTCACAGGTTAATGAGTCTAGCCCATTATCTGAGCAATTTATAGAACTATGGTTCTATGATATAACTATGAGGGAATATAATATGAGGAGCCCTAGAAAACCCTGCCATCTTAAAGTAGCTCTAGCTCCCATTCAGCAACTGAACATTCAGCCTCTGCTGTGTGAGTGGCCTCACACCAGTGCTCAGAGGGAGAAGCAGGCTCCATGCAGGGAGCCTGACATGGGACTCGATCCCGGGTCTCCAGGATCAGGCCATGGGCTGAAGGCGGCGCTAAACCACTGAGCCACCCGGGCTGCCCCAGTATCTTTCATTTTTTTTTTTTTTTTTTTTTAGTATCTTTAATTTTTAATTAGAAGTTCAGCTCTCCCTAATTTTGAGTTTTGGTAATGGGAGAATGGAGGGGGCAATTTTAGAAGGCTGACATTGTGGGGCAAGTGAGTAGGTTTATTTAGAGGAATGGGATGGCTCATTAAGAGCATGTAGACAGTGCTCCGGGGTGAAGGCCATAACAGGAGAGAGAACCAAACAGAGACAGTTAGAAAGCCTGCAGGACAACTGTATTGCTTCACAATCTTTATCCTCTCCTTCATGTGATGCATGTTCAATGAATAGGGCACAACACCGAGAAAATGGCACTCGGGCTCTAGAATGCTGGTCCTAAACCGCTTTGGTATCATTCTCCTTTTGAAAAGTTTGTAGCCACAGTGGCTCTGCCTGCCCAAGGAAAACACAAGTTTAAATTTCAAGGTCTTTGTAAACACTGTGAAGCTAAGCCTTAGATTTTGCAGAGGTCCGTGAACTCCAGGTTAAGGATCCCACGGTCAGTTAATATTAGCAGACCCTTCTAAAGTCTGCAAAGTATTTTCCATGTCGTAGTTTTAACGAACCAATTAGCTAGGTACTCTCTCATTTTACCCATGAAGAAACAGAATGTCCTCCTGGGAGGTCAGAGTATATTCTCTATTTTGTCCATATGGAAAATATCTGGAAGAAGAGTCAAAAACAGGTATCAGTAGTGGCCTGTGGGAAGCAAGCTAAGAGGGACTATAACCTTTTAAAGGATTAGATTTTTTTTTTCCATGCTGTAATGCCACTTGTTTTTTTTAAAAGAAAGGTATTAGATGTGCTACATTTTTTTTCTTTTTAAGATTTTATTTATTTATTCATTAGAAACACAGAGAGAGAGAGAGAGAGAGAGAGAGAGACATAGGTAGAGGGAGAAGCAGGCTCCCCCCAGGGAACCTGATGCAGGACTCAATCCGAGGATCTCAGGATCACGCCCTGAGACGAAGTAAGATGCTCAACCACTGAGCCACCCAGGCATCCCCAGATCTGCTACTTTCAAACACATTTTTTCCATCCCTTTATATGGGTGAAATGACTGGTACATGTAGAAAAGTCAGAGATTTCCAATGTCTTCCGAAAAGGAAATCTTTTTATGCATATTTCTAGGTCAGTTATCTCCTAATACTAGTCAGATAATTTATGGATAAATTATACATTTTAAACATAAGTTTTGGGATGCCTGGGTGGCTCAGTGGTTTGGCACCTGCCTTCCGCCCAGGGCGTGATCCCAGAGTTCCGGGATCGAGTCTCACATCGGGCTCCCTGTGTGGAGCCTGCTTCTCCCTCTGCCTGTGTCTCTGGCTCTCTCTCTCTGTGTCTGTGTCTCTCATGAATAAATAAATAAAATCTTTTTTAAAAAGTAAGTTTTGGGGGGCACCTGGGTTCTCAGTTAGTTAAGCAACCCACTCTTGATTTTGGTTAGAGTCGTAATTTCAGATCATGGGATCGAGCCCCACCTCATCTCTCTCACCCCCTCCCCCACACTCATTCTTTCTCTTGCTCTCTCTAAAAATAAACATATCAATCTTTTAAAAAAATAATAATACTGAAATAAACTTTCACGTCTCAATTTCCAGTGCCAGGCAGCATTTAGCCTCTTCCCTGACATACACACACATTTTCAACATCTTGTATGAGACTAAAATTTTTAGGTAATTACCTAATCAGTATCTAACATTTACAAATGCTTTTTTAAAAAAACTGAAGTATAATTAACACACAGTGTAAGTAAGATTAATTTCAGGGGCACATAGTTTCAGTGATCCAATGATCCTATACATTTCTCAGTGTTCATCACCAGAAGTGTGCTCTTTATCCCCTTCACCCACTTCCCCCATCCCCCATCCACCTCCCCACTGGCAACCATCAGCTTGTTCTCTGTAGTTAGGAGTCTGTTTTTTATTTGTCTCCTTTTTATTTTGTTTGTTTTAAAAATCAAAACCCTGAAGCCTGAGGTGTGCTCATCACTTTTCTATTTTGAGGCTTAATGAAATAAAAAAAATGGTAAGGGCATTTATAAACAGGTGAAGCTGATACACCTTGATGTGAGAACTTAACCATTCAAAATAATTTGAAATCAGTTACTGAGTAGTGACCCCTGAGATGCTAGAAACCCTCCATTTCAGCCATGACCACCTCCAGTAGGTTTTTTTTTTTAGTTTCTGTTATAAATGGAAGAATCTATTTCCATAAGAGGGTCAGCCAAAGCCTGTAATTATTTTTAGCTTCTGCCTGAACTCTAGCTTTTGCTTTCATTTACTGCCGGAGCTCAGTGGCATGTCTGGTGTTACAAAAATGAACTTCAAAGCAGAGCCCTCCACCAGGTTTTCTGCGATGGAAGAGACTGTGCTCTGGGTCTGGAACTTCAGCTGACGGGTCCCCAAAGTCCCGGATCTGACCTAGCAGGGTGGAAGCCACAGTGGCTCATGTGGCACAGCTCTGAGGGTCTGCTGTCAGCATGGCTGCTGTCCGATGATGAGATTCAAGGATTTGTCAACACTATCTAGCAATTACTCTGAGGAGATTCATCTTGATAACTGAGTTGAAGTTAAAAAAGAAGAAAGAATCATGTGGAAAGGTCACTGTTCTCAGGTATGGCAGACCTACACAGGAAATCTAAGTTACTATGTACAATGTTGGTGGTGAATGAGCTGGGCAGACCACCCCAGATATTATAAAATCATAGGCTCTATAGAAAACAAAAAGGTTTAGGGCCATTTGTCACACAGGCATGTGGTATCTATAGGAATGGAAGTCCAAAATTGCACAGGTGGGTTGTGATACCTGTGCCTACCAGCCATCAGGAAGTCACCAGAACACTTTAAAGAATCAGCTCCCTTACTTGAAATAGAAGAGTAAGAACTAACCTAACAGAGCTTGTAAGGTTTAAATGTTTTTCGTGACCTTTCTTACATCAACACTGGTCACAGATTAAATCATGAAGTGATCGTGTCATTCTTCTGCTCATGAATCTTCACTGGATCCCATGAGATAAAAACCAATTCTCAGCACTGCATTAAAGACTTTCACATGTGAAAGTGAGGCCCATCCCTCAGCCCCTGGGGGCATGCCACGTTCCTCTGCTTCAAACCATCCCTTCTTTACCCTATCATGCCCACTCTCTCAACCCTCAGTCTCCCTCCCTGGAATGCTCTCCTCACTGTGGTAAAATCCTACCCAATCTTTGAAACCCAGACCAGGGGCACCTGGGTGGCTCAGTGATTGAGCATCTGCCTTTGGCTCAGGTCATGATCCTGGGGGTCCCATGATTGAGTCCTGCACTGGGTTCTCGGCATGGAGTCTGCTTCTCCCTCTGCCTGTGTCTCTCATGAGTAAATAAATAAAATCTTTAAAAAAAAAAAAAGAAAAAAAAATGAAACCCAGACCAGACATCACCTTCCCTTGTCCTATCCCTTTCCCAATTGTGTTAGTCCTTAGAGCCTGAATACCACCTTGCTCACCTGCCTGTGACAGGGAGCATCTTGTCCTACTATAACCACCTATATCTTTATCCATTTGCCTGAGGGTCTGAGTCCCAATGCAGGGAAGATGTCTTATTCATGCTCACATACCTGTCACCCACCAGCATATGCCTTCCAGTCTTAAAGATGCACAGAAAAGTGTTGGCTCCTGTGTGGAAATGTGACTGCATGAAGGTGTTTTGAAGTTGTAAAGTGTCACTAAAGTGCAGTATGCTCATGAAGGTCAAGAACCTGAGCCACCTAAGAAATGGTCCCAGAGATTTGCACTTGAAGGAGTATCAAAACCCTTCAAAATCTAAATGCTACATGTTTTTCCAGGGCCCTACAGGGAAGTGGGTGAGTGTGCTGGGGGCGAGCCCCTTGGAGTGCCAAAGGCACAATGCCCTACCTCTAACTGTGGAATGAAGCTAGTCTGTGGAACTGTACCTTCATCTGACAGCTAACTGAAGATTCAGAAGGATCACCTGTCAGACTTTCTCAAAATCCAAACTTAGGAACTGGGGCACCTCTGTAATTCCTTCTTGGCAGCCACTGTTTTCCTTACCTTGCGGACATGTGGAAACACTGAACTGGGAGGGAAAAAGGCACTGGATTTTGAGCCCAGACAGACCTGGATTCAAAATGTCCCCCTCCCCTTCATTCTTAGTGTGTGGCCTTGGATAGGACACGCAACCTTGCAGAGCTGATGACCTGGTCTCTACAAGGAGAAAAATGTGAAGGAAAGTATCGCAAACTGAGAATGCTATGAAACTATAAGATGTTCTTCCTGTGATGAGAAGTAGACAAGTACCAGCCACAACTGACTTTCCTGTGTTCCTTCTTCCTCTCTTTCTCTCACCTGGACTCCTCAGAGAGGAACACCATGTGAACAAACATCTCACTGGGCTTGGGTCTGATTTTGCGTAGAAGAGTGTTTGCTCCAGTCACTAATAAGGCTGACTGAAGGGACACCTTTGTGGGGGAAAAGCAGCCCCTGTGGTAATAGCATTTCTTTGATCTCTTGCCACCAAGTGTTGTTTTGAAAGTTATTTAAGGATGAAAGCCTCCTCCCAAAAATCTACTGTCAGAGGGGATTCCTGCTCATCTCAAAACCAATCGACTCTGTTTTGCATGTGTAAACTGAGATGATGACCGCTTCATAAATACAAAATGAGCAATGAGAGGTCAGTGTTTTTATTACTGTTTGCAGTGGAGCTCTGAGTAAAGCTGAGACCAGTTACATACACCTGCCAAGGGAACATGATTTCTGATATGTCCATGATATTTGATTTGGACATTTAAAAATATACACTGTTGTTAATAGCTCTTAGTTAAAAATAGCTGAACTCCAGTATTCATGATTCCTATAAGAGCTGGAGATGCCAAGTCTTTGGGTTTACATAAAAATTTAGCTCACAGATGCCTCAATGAATAGGAAAAGGTGTCTCTTGGTGGCTAACAGGAAGTCAAGCAGTTTCTTCCTCTTCACAAAGCATGAAAATAGCACCAACCCTGAGCTGGCATTCCATTTACATGGATCATGGCATGATCCATGGCATAATCTTTCTGGTCTTCCTAGTTATAGCCTTACCCACTCCAGTTTTTCTCCCACAGGCTACAAGAATGATCTTTCTAAAATGCTTTCTATCCATGGCTCCACAATACCTTCAAGATATGTTAGTATGATGAGTTCTTGCCTCTCTGTCAAATCTCTTCTCTGATTAAGGTCACAATCCTCTCCCACTTCACCTCTTCTCCTGTTCCCTGTAATTGCCCTGCAATCCCCTGACCACACTATGAATCTGTGCCTTTGCTCACACTGCAACCTCTACCTGGAATGCCTCTGACCACTCTCTTCCCTCGGCAGACCTATACTCTCAGGAGCCAGCTTGTCCAGTAAGCCGTCCCTAGCCACCCTGTCCCCAGATTGCCGAGGGAGATCCCACTCTGAGCCTGCCTCTCTCCTAATACTCATCACATTGCATTAGAACCTTGTAGTGACTCATGCATCACTCCCATTGGAATGCCACTGCCTTAAGGGCTAGGATCAAACTTTACTCATAATCCCATCCCCATTACTTTACATCAGCTGGTTCCTACTAGGGAGTCAGTAAAAGTGTGATAAATGAATCCACCAAACAGCACTAAATGAAAAGTTGGATTTGATTTCATATCTCAAATATGCCAGCAATGAGCTTGGTGTTGGATACTGGGCCAACAGATAGAAAATGCAATAAATTCAGCTATATTTACTAAACCCTACTATGTGTATTTTACTCTAGTGAGTCTACATAATTCTTTTTCTCAGTTTATGGGCCAGTACCTTGCTCCTAAGATTTAAATATTGCCAGTGACTTCCCTGCCCCATCTTGTTACCTTAGAATAAGAAAAAAGACTTTTCAAAATCTGAAACTCTAAGAACTCCTTACTTTCATCTTCCCCACAGTGGATGACCTCTGTTGAATGTTTGCAAAATAGCTGTCTTGTTCTTCCTTTGTAACTGTGAATGTGACAAGAGTCTTCTTTATTAAATCAATTATTGCATTTATTCATTTAAGACATCTTTATTAGGAATCTACTATGTGCCAGTTGCTCCCGTGGACCAAGATAAAAGGCATGGGTAAATCTCCCCAATATACAGATGAGCTGGAAAATATTCAACAGTATACATTTTAGGTTCAGACTACTGACTCAAATATGTTTTGTAAATGCTAAAAATTTAGGTATGTCCCATATAAGTAGAAATGTAGAACCAAAACGCAACATACAAAACTAAGACAACTATAGAACTACCCCCAAGAAAAGTAATTAGGCCCTTTAAATAGCTCAAGCTAGGATATACATTGTGCATAATGATATGTAATGTTTTCATAGGGATCTTGGGAGAAAAATAGATCTATGTTGCTTACAATATGAAGGGTTTTCTTTGACTCCCTGAAGCCCATTTGGAATTCCTGGTCCCCAAGTAAAGAACCCCCAAATGAGCATACTGAAGTTTGTACCCTCAACATCAGCCATTCTGGTCATCTACACAGAAAGAGAAGCTGAGAATGGGAATGGAATACAGGGCTCTTTGTCTCTCTGGGAAACTCTGGAAGGCTTATGACTGGCTTGATGGGGAAAAAAAAATCTAATGATTGGATTTTTCAGGGTCAATAAGACACCTTGTTGAGTAATCTACTGTAGAATGTCAAAACAAATACAGAAGTGAAGCACCCCAAACAGTACATTCCCCTTGGTGAGACAAAGGGAGGAAGACTGTGGCTGACTGTTCCCAAGGTGGTCTTGTCCATTCTTATTTATTTCTGTTCTCCCACAAATTCCTTTGGATCCTGGAGAACCACTCCTGTTCTGCATTTGATTTGTTCCAAGGTCATCCATCTTCTCTCTCACCTTGGCCTAAGTGTCTCTAGCCAGAAGAGAAGCAGGATTGGGGTGGGCGGAAAAGGCTAACATAGAGAAGAGATGGAGGAAGATTTGGCACCAGTGAAGTTAAATAACATGAACCAGGCTCAAATTATATGCCAGCAATTTATATGGGTCTTCTGAGACTGTTTACGCTGCTGTTGGCGTGTGTGTATGTGTGTGTGTGTGTGTTTTAATCAGTACCTATCTTGGCCACCACAGCCACATGTAACTGACATGAAAATACAGAACACCTTCATGAGATTCACAATCCCCAGCCTCAGTATAATCCTGTTCTGCTCAGTGGTTACTGGCCCCAACTCTCTCGCCCCCTTGAAACCACAACAAGGAAATCAGAGTATGAGAGACAATGCTGGCCCTTGGGAAAAGGAAACACAGGCACCAACCAGGAGCCTGTCTCAGGTTCCTTCAATAGAAGTCAAATATTCCAAATACTTTCTGCAAGCTTTTCACAGTTGGTACTTTCTCTTGCCGAAAAGACCTCAACATAGCTGTTAGTCCATTCATCCCTTTGTCTTATGGGCTTGGGAAGCAGACAAGACAGGGTGTTCAAGTCCAGACTCTGCACTGACAAGTTGTGTGGTCCTGAGCCAGTTGTTTAAAAGTTCAAGTTCCTCAGCTGTACAATGAGAAAATCATTACCTACCATGTGGGATAGCTAAGAGGATAAAGTGAAATATTTAGGAGTGAAGCACAGTTCCCCAATAGATATTAACAGATGGTCTTCACAGGATCCTCTAAAGATCCCTAAGCTTTAGCTTCCTATAAACCATTACCTGTTTTTGTTTAATTCAGGATTTCCTTCTTATCTTTTTTGGGGTCACATTTTACACACACCATATTTTAAAGGTAACCTATTACCTTAAAAAAATAATAGTAATTAGGCAATTTTCTTAGGAAAAACTGCCAGCCTCACTCTTGGTCAATGGTTCTTTCCCATCATCAGAAAACACCTACCCTAACTCTGCATCAGCTGAAAACATCCTCTCCTGGACACTTGATATAATTATAGCCTGAGGAATATTCTGGAATCCACGGCCCCTCCTTAAAATGTGCTATCAAACAGTGCAGTGTGGATGAAGTGAAAAAGATGCTACACATGTTTTATTGTTTCTTGGGGTCCTGCTGACAGCAAGTGTTTTGTCACTTCATCCCAGGAGGAAGAGAAAGTGACTGGCATTTTATTCGGTCAGTAGCTATTTTTGGAACTGTTACTCCATACAAGGCACAAAGTGGGCCACTGTGGGGGATGCAGAAATGAGTCAGACACAGTGTCTTCCTTGAAGAATTTACAGGGAAGATAAAATGTTCATTTCACATTTTTTTTTGGGGGGGGCAATGCCTACAATGTGCATATCCTTTTGTAGGCCCAGGGGATACGGTGAGGAAAAGCCGACCAGCTTATGTAGCTCACATTTTCTTGGGTAAGCAGGTAAGCTAATAAATACTTTCAAATTAAGATAATGTGATAAATGCTAAAACCAAAAGAACAGAGGATAATGTATGAGAGTGAGGTGCAGGATGAACTTGGTAGAAATAACTTGGGAAGAGTGTGTGGACTAAGGAAAATGTATAAAATAACAGGTCAGGGAGTTTCACAGAAGCTGACAGGAGTCAGATCATGACTCTTGTGGACTAGCGGTCTGTACATTCTTCCTACAAAGTGTCAGAGCAGTAAACATGTTAGGCTTTATGGGCCACGTGGTCTGTATTGCAACTGTTCAATTCTACCATTGAGACGATATGCAAAATAATGAGTTGGGGTGTGTTCCAATACACTTTTATTTATGGTCAGTAAGACATGAATTTCACATTATTTTCAAGTTACAAAATATTTCAATTTTTTTTTTTCTCAGCACAGAAACTATTCTTAGGTCACAGGCTGTACAGAAACAGGCAGGAGACTGGATTTGGCCTGCAGGTCTGTTTGCCCATCCCTGTTACAGATTCCATTAAGGAGTTAGGATTTTATTCCAAGTGCACTTATGATGTTCAAGTGAAGCAAAGTATTGTGATATGTTCATGCTTTGAAAAGACTGTTCTGGCTTCCGTGGATTAATAAGGGGTATGCACAGAGACAGAGAAACCAGTTGAGCTCTCAAACTGTCTCAAACAGAGTGCCAATGTGACAAGAGTTCCAATATTGGAGTTAAAAGAAATTAAAAGGCCAACTTGAAATATGTTGTACAGGCAGAGTTGAAAATACATGAAATCATTATAATACAAAATAGAGAGTATTCATGCCAGGAAGAATGATAGATACAATTACTGTTGGAAATCAGACAGAGTGAGCTCATGTTGAAGGAGCCTGAGCCTCTCACTTGGGTAGTTTTTTGACAAGAGGAGATGGGAGAGACATCAGGCTGGAAAGATGACTTTGTTTCCTGAGAGAGCATGGTGATGGGAAAGGAACTTTGGTCTGAGACAGACCCAAACACTCCAAACCTCCTGTCTTCATCTGTAAACTCATTTTAAATAGTAAACTCCGGGATCCCTGGGTGGCGCAGCGGTTTGGCGCCTGCCTTTGGCCCAGGGCGCGATCCTGGAGACCCGGGATCGAATCCCACATCGGGCTCCCGGTGCATGGAGCCTGCTTCTCCCTCTGCCTGTGTCTCTGTGCCTCTCTCTCTCTCTGTGACTATCATAAATAAATAAAAATTAAAAAAAATAAAATAAAATAAATAGTAAACTCCTTGAGGCCAGGGACCATGTCACTTACCTCTCCGTATCCCTGTAACCTAGCTGGTCCGTAATCTAACATGGATTCAGTAAGTATGTACTGTCCTACACTATACTACAATATATGCTGGCTGTTTATATACACAATTAATGTCCTCCTCGAGCCAACAGTATCAAAGATAATAGCACTAATAGTGCTCCACAGGGACAGTGTTTGGTGGTGCAAGAGATGAAACAGAGACTTCATGTTACCTTGGGATCAGAGAAGGCTTACACACAGGAGTGACATTTATACTGATTTGCTCAGGGTAAAGGAAGGGATAATGAATGCAATCAAAGTCAGAAAGAAGGAAGAACATTTCCGGCAAAATTAAGTCTGTGTGAGAGGAAGAAGCCTGACATGTTTGAGGATCCAAAAATCAGAGAGGAGAGAAGTGGGCGTGATGGAGCCGGCGCTGGAAGATGGAGAAGACTCAGGCCCCCAGGACCTTGCTGGCAAGGGTGAGGGCAGGGGTCTGACCACAGGTACAAGAGGAAGCTGTAGGTGAGCTCAAGATTCACACAGACTGGCTTTAATACCTAGCTCTGCCACTAGTTAAATTGATAGAACGTTTCAATGAGTGACTTAGTCTATCTCAGAGGACTATTATAAGAAAGAAATGATGAAATTATCTGTAAAACAATGTGGTAGATTTTCATTAAGTGTTAGTTTTCCTTCCTTGGAGCACAAGGCAAATGCAGGGAGTAGTGCAAAGGAAAAACACTCAGAAATTAGGTTAAATGCCCAGTGAAGGAGTCTGTATTTTGTAGTTCACAGGAACCAAATGGAACTACAAGGACTGTCCACAACCTATCAGTGTCCACACAGAAGTCAAACCTGCTTCATCTGAGCTCCTACTCCATGCTTATACAAGAGAATGGAGTGGGTGTCCAGAGATCAATATGGCATGATAAAGAGGAACATGGGATGGTGAAATGGGCACAGCCAGAAAATGAAAGAACAGCCAAATAGCTAAGAGTACCAATCTCTGAATAAAGACTCCTTGCCTGGTGGGAGAGTTGGAATGTTGTTGCTTTTGCCCCTATGGATGGTTATTTTAATTCCATGGGAGCCCAGAAGGATTCAGAAAGCTGTGAACTGGCCACATGTCTTGGACCTTTTTTTTTTTTTTTTTTACATTTCCTTTTTTTTTTTTATTGGTGTTGAATTTACCAACATACAGAATAACCCCCAGTGCCCGTCACCCAATCACTCCCACCCTCCGCCCTCCTCCCCTTCTACCACCCCTAGTTCGTTTCCCAGAGTTAGCAGTCTTTACGTTATGTCTCCCTTTCTGATATTTCCCACACATTTCTTCTTGGACCTTATGTGTGTAAATCAGACAGCTGATGCTGCACTTCCCTTTGTGCCCTTGAGAAACATAAAGTAGCTTGCCAGAGCCCTCCCTGCAGGTGAGAAGGGCAGCTCTCTGCTGGGAACACAACAAACAAAACTCGCAGAATCCTAGGAAGCTCATCCAGGAGAAGGGCTCTTCCCAGGTGGAAGAGGTTCCTGTTCTCAGAGGAAGGCTGGAGGGGCTACAGTCCGGGCCTTCAGCTCTCTGCCACTTGGTTTTGAGTCCTTGCTAACATTCAGTTGTATCTGCTACCATCAGTTGTATCTGCTAACAATCAGTTGTATCTGAAACCTTTGAAAGGCTTATGCTTCTTTAATAAACAAAGATTTATTATCTGGACAATTTCTATGAAAAAGTAGTTTAAAACCAGTGAAAATCTGGACTTCCTATAACTCAAGAATATGGCACTATGCCAGGAAAAAAAGAAAGAGTCAAAAGTCTGTCTCAATTAATGACCTGTGTGCCTATTTTCCATCCATAGTGCCTCAAAAGTACCCATACATAGAGTCCAGGTAACCATGAAATAAAATATAATGCTAATGTATAATAATATAATAATAGTGAAGCTAAGATAATCTGGTTGAGGAATGGAGCTCTTCCACACCATCAGAAGTACTGGACTGGTATGTCTTGTCAAACCTACTGTTGACATGCAGGTTTCTGCTGGGCAGTCCCTAAATCCACCACCCTGGTTGCAGTCAAGTCCAAGGATGTGGACTGTGCCAGTTTCTGGGGCAGCCCTGGCTTGGGCTGGAAGAACTGACACAGGAAGCCCGGACACCTGCACTGCCCAGCGCCTGACGCCTGGCCACTGGGCAGACCTTCCAGATGATGACTGCTTGGTAACTAAACTTTTGCCCCAGATTCCCTCATTGTGCCACTCCTGCCTCCTAAAGGGGTTTGCACACTTCATTCTTGCCTCCTGGTAAAAATGTTACCTAAATTATGCCTAAGAAATCTACTCCCCCTGACATTATACCCTGCTAGTCAGGATATATCCACCCTTAAGAGTCTTTCCGAGCAATCATTTATCATTTATTCAGTGGTAGGAATGGTAAATGTTTAACAACTGGCTCTCAGTGGGGGTGGGGGTGGGGGAGCTATCTCTGTGTATACTTACATTAAGTCTACTATAAATTTTACTGATAGGATATGTGGTATACAATTTATAAATCGTAATAATAAAATATACAATACCCTTTTTTGTAAGTTTCTTATATATAACCTGTTGAATCACCCAAAATGCTTTCATTTATTTTTATCAAACTCTTGCATCTGTGAGCCAACCTGTAGCTGCAGTTAATGGGTGAGTATAGATGCCATTTAAGTGTTGGTTGATGTTTTCATTTACTTTAAGGAGGTAAAACAAGGAGAAATAACCAAGGCTTATGGTGGAACCCCACTCATTCATCAATGGGACAAAGCAACTTCTTTGTCCAATCAAGTAATTTTTGAGTACTGAAAGAATATTTCCTCAGGTTTTTTGTGCTAAATCATAATGAAACAGCCAGAGAAACTTTTAACCTGCATTACTGACATTTTCTTGATCACTTTCTTAAGTCTAAACTGATGATCAGCATATTTCTCCTGTTAAGGACCTAAATATTATTAGGCTTTTTGGGCCATATATGGTCTCTGTCACATATTCTTGTGTGTGTGTGTGTGTGTGTGTGTGTTATGTTTCACAATCCTTTAGAAGTGTAGAAACTAAAACTATCCCTTAGTCCCTGGGCCATACAATACCAGACCTAGGCTGGATTTTGCTCATGAACTATAGTTTGCCAATACCTGATCTAGACAGTTCACAAAATAAAAAAATCAAGACCTGATTTCTGATTTTTTTATGGTGTAAATACTCTAAGCCACAACGTAATGTCACTAAAATGATTGGGAAGAGATGTGCACCATCATCTATTATTTCCACTATTCAGATACAACAGATATCAATAACCACCAGAGCATAAATAATAGCAAAATGTGGTAAAACAGGGAATAATGGGTTTTAAATATTTACTGTGATTTTGTGATCGAACTCCAATAAAAAAATATCAAAAAAAAATCTGACCATAAATAAATGAATATAGCCCTCTGATTACAACCTTGCTTTTAATCTTCCAGAAGTTGTGGGTGCAGGAAGGCTTTACTAGTGTCAAAAAAAAAAAAAAAAAAAAAAAGCCTTTTGCCCTTAATTTAAATCATTGTTTTTCTAGGGAAATTTAATTTGGGGGAAAAAAAATGTTTTTCTAATTAACTGGAAGACTGTGTGCTATGCAAACAATAAAGATTCTTGTTTGAAAGTAATGCATGCCCCTGCTCCTAGGACTACCAAGGGAATTAAAAATAAAAAATGCAAGCAGCTCCGACCTCGTATTTTGCCAGAGCTAAACAGAATTCCCAGATCCAGAGTTTTTCACGTCAGTTCCCAATTTAAAACCCACAAGTGTTGAGCGGGTTCATGCTTCGGCAAGACACATCTTCTCATCTCTAGCAAAGACTGTATTTGATCTCCTTCTGGGTTTCTCGGCACGTCCCTCATTCCCTCTTTCTTCCTCTTGTGCTATGGTTGGCCTCAAAGGTTAGAAACTACACAATTAGATGGATCGGGGAGGATTTCATAATGCTCTGGTACTGGGCTGGGCAGTCTAGCCAAATTCCGTTCATTAGCTAAGGCGCCGGGGTGAGTGTGGCCAGTAAGAATGCCGTTTTGGTTCCACTGAAGTGCTGATAGGGAACAGGAAATAAGCTTTTTTTTTTTTTTTTTTTTTTTTTTTTGGTTCCTGAGTGGCAGTATGGACAAGTGAAGAGTCTGAGATGCTGGGAATCTGGAGGCCAGGAATTAATCTCCATCTCAACCACTTGCTGCGCAGCTCAAGCAACTTCTGTTCTCTTTCTCTCTTCTATTCTGACACTGTTTTCTTATTCTTTATATACCAGCATCAGATTTCTGTCTACCTTAGACTTTAAGCATTCCATAGTTAAGAATCAAGTAATCAATTCATGCACCATTTACTGAGTACCTATGCTATGGTAGGTGCCAAGATAGGTGCTTTGTAAACTGATCAAATCCAACATAGTCCCTGATCTCAGAACTCATTCATGACCGAGGAGGCAGATCTCTTAGAAAACAAATACAAAACAATAAAGTGTAGTGTGACCAATATATTAAAGTTGCTATGGGAAAATCGGCCAAGGAGCTTCCCTTAGAGAGCCAGGGCAAGCTGTGGAAAGGAAGGGACTTTGAACCACTCCTGTTTGAATGAAGGGGAAGATAATTTGGGGGAAGAGGAGAGCATACCAAAAGAGAAAAAACAATAGGTCTGAGGTCAAGTGACATAAGGCTAAAAGTGGAAGGTTTGAGCAGGGCAAAAAGCAAGAGTACACTTCTTACAGTATGCTTCTCCTGACATGTGCACAGAATAAAGCAGGTCTAGGTTTTGAGAGAGAACTTGGATACTAGCAGGTTTTAGATGTTTTTTTATCAACTAAGTAGAAATTAGACATTGCTATAATGTTATCTCTCTTTTAAAGGATTTTATTTATTTAAAGAGAAAGAGAGCATGAGTTGGGAGAGGGAGAGGGAGAGAAAGAATCTTAAGCATACTCCACACTCTTCACGAAGCCCAACATGGGGCTCGATCTCAGGACCCTGAGAGATCAATGACCTGAGCTAAAATCAAGAGTCAGACATTTATCTGACTGAGTCACCCAGGAACCCCTGTTATCTCTTTACGCTTTTTTTTTTTTTTTTTTTTTGCAGAGTCTTTACCTCTCAAGAAACTGGCCTGAAAACTTACAAGTATTATTGGCCAAAGCAGCGTTTCACACAATTCATACCATGAGGCTGAAAATTTACCTAAGTGTAGACTTTGTCCTGCTTGTGCATCCTAATGCTTCCAGTCATGAATTTTCTATTCTAGCACTGATTCTGTGACTTTTCTTCTCACATAATAGGCTTCAGGTGACAAAGCTAGACTTTCAGGAGCTCTTTGTCTTCTTAAGCTTTTGGCCTATGTTTTTTTTACATAGCTGCCATCCAGTAAATAGAGGTGTTCAGCTAGAACTCTCCCTCCCAAAAGACTCTACTTGCTAAAGCTTAGATAAAATCGAAATATTTGTTAAAATAATAATGCGTCATATTTAAAATATTCATAGTTATTTGATATAAATATAGTGAATCACAGCTTGAGCCAGAGCCAAATTTTAAGAAATACTAACACCTAGGTTTTGTCTGGTCTCTTTCTCACTAATGTTCAACTGCTATAAGCCATTGCATGATTAAACCCTGCTTCGATTTCCCAGACCTAAGTAGAAACAGTTGCCCTGATCTTTATCTTAAAATTATAAGTCTTATATAGTTTTAAACTTCATATACATGGCTCCAGTCCTTCAGGGATTTAGAGCAGGCTTATAAGTGATTTTCTCATGGCTTTAATATTAAGTCTTTAAACTACCTACACATAACTTTCCAGAGAGACCATGCTAAGTTGCTTCTTAGAATTCCCAGTGGGCTCTCAAAGTGATTCCTGCTCACTGTTTCCCTCCCTCAGTTTTTAAATGACCAGAAGCTCCTTTCCTCATGTCAAAAGAGTCCACCAACCCAATGAAGTACATAGAGGGAAAAGACCGTTGTTGCCCCAGAACAGCTTGTCCATTCCAACATGGAGGATTTTTTCCTTCCACGTGAATGTTCTCTTTCACATTACGAGATCTAATTAAATACTTAAAACTTTTTATTAACTTCCAAAGCAGAACCGTATCTCCTTACAAAGCCACTTATTTGTTTTTTGTTTTGTTTTTCAAGAAGCTAGGTCCCGGGATCCCTGGGTGGCGCAGCGGTTTAGCGCCTGCCTTTGGCCCAGGGCACGATCCTGGAGACTCAGGATCGAATCCCACGTCGGGCTCCTGGTGCATGGAGCCTGCTTCTCCCTCTGCCTGTGTCTCTGCCTCTCTCTCTCTCTCTGTGACTATCATAAATAAATAAAAAATTAAAAAAAAAAAAGAAGCTAGGTCCCCTTTTCCACCTGAAACATGTTTTGTAAAACATTGCCATAGAACATGAACAGTTGTTACTCAAAAATAAATCGTTCCTTTCAAATTTTAAAGATTGTATCTGTGAGGAACTTGTCATTAACCATTTGGAGGTATTCCTAGCAATCTCTAGCTCTTCTTTTAGGAAATCACCTTGAATCCTTGGCCTGGAATCAGAAACTATGGATTCTGAGCTCCTCTTGGGAGCTCCTCAACATTAGCCAATTACATATGTCTCTGTGGCAACCAAGGATATTTCTGTTTCCAGAATTTTTCTGTATCCCTTGTTTTCTATATATCCTTTCAAATTTGCTACTGATTTTCATTTTGTTTTGTTTGTGATAATTTCTTCAGTGATCGCCTTTTTCTTTAGCTAGTTATATGCAACATTACAAACCCTCTCCAAGTCGACTTCCAGAGACTTGGCTTCTTCAGAGCTAGTAGCTCATGAGCATAATAAAACATTTTGGAAAAAAATACATACATAGATCTATATATATAACATATATATTAAATGTTTTAGAATACATATTTGTAAGGAAGTGTAGGCCTGCTTTAAGATTCAACATATAATCTTAATCATTTGATTCAAATTACATTTTACAACATGCCTGAGAGCTTCAAAGGGCAAGGGACTAGAGAAGGAGAAGATTCACAGGAAGAAAAATATCTCCTTGCTGGAAAAAAAAGTCTATTCTGAGCATGTGTATGTGCCCGCACACATATGCATGTGTGTATATCTATGCATATAATCAAATTGTATATATTTTATTTGTAAAATATTTAGGAAGCACATTCTATGCACCAGAGGCATAAATCCATGTACTAGAGAGGAAGAAGGGAAGGGTACTTCTCCTATTCTCAAATTTGTCACAATCTAACAAGAAAAAGAGATACATGCAATAAAGCATAATATATATGTAATAAATCTTGTTTTCATATGAATAAAGGGCTTTGGGAACACAGAAACAGGTGTATTTAATTATTGCTGAGGAATTTAGAGTTAACTTTGCTAGGTCTTAATGGATTAGTAGAGTTTTACCAAGCAGCAGTTGGAAGATGAGCAAAAGACACAGAGGCAAAAAAGTATACAGAATAACCAGGTAACAGAGACTTACAGAGCAAGGACTTTACTGTGAGACATGGCAGGAGATGAGACTAGTAGAGTAAGGCTGTGGGACCAGATTATGAAGGTCCTTGAATGCCTTGTTAACATTTAAGTTTTTACTTATTTATTTGAGAGAGAGTGCACAAGCAGGGGGCAGAGGCAGAGGGAGAGGGAGAAGCAGGCTCCCCACTGAGCAGGAAGCCTGATGTGGAGCTCAATCCCAGGACCCTAAAATCACCTGAGCTGAAGGCAGGCACTTATGCAACTAAGCCCCCAAGGTGCCCCAACATTTCATTTTATTTTGAAAGCAACTGGACAGTATGAAAAGATTTTAAGCAGAGATCTGCATTTTTAAACTATAATTCAGGCTGTCATAAAAAGATCATGTATAAGGATAAAATAAACAGAAAAAATCAGTTGGAAGAGTTCATCAGTTAATTAATCAGGCCTACACCTCCTTGCACACACACACACACACACAAAAAAAAAAAAAAAAAAAAAAAAACAACTGCAGACTGATGCACATGATTATAAAGTTTTGCTCTAGAATAAGTTCAGTATAGGAGGGAGAGGAAAACTTGTGAGAGACATTTTAAAGCAGAACCTACTGGGTTTAGTAATCAACTGATCATGAGGAATTGGGGAAAATGAAGAGGCAGGGATGCTCTGGGATTTGGGGTTGGGTGATTGGGTATATGGCAATGCCATGACATAAAGCTGAGAAAACAAGAAGAGAAACCTATTTTGGCAAAGAGAAGTACTATCAGGCACTCATGTGGAGACTTGCAGGACAAAGTTAGAATCCTAAGAGAGGTGGACCTAGAACTACAGTTTTGAGAGCCATTGTTGGAGCCATATCAGTGAATAAGGTCACCACTTATTCAAGCATGGGACAAACATGTGAAGCGAGAAAAGAGCCAAAAGCAAACCCACAAGGCACATCATAGCAAAGGGAGAAGGAAAGGAGGAACCAGGAAGAGCCCAGAAAGAGGGGTCATGATGGGGGTAGGAAGAAAGGGTGCAATCAAAACTGAGGGGAAAGAAGGCTGCAAAAAGTAGGGGAGGCGGCCAGAATGGCAGGCTTTCCCAGGAAGAGGCTATTGTAGACAATCAGAGCACTAGGAACTTTAGGAAAATAATTTCTAGAGAATGAGAATGAGCTACATTCCTAAGAACATAGGGAGGAGCTGAGGTTACAGGAGCAGCAGCCCTAAAGCAGGGGGACTGTGTGACTCAAAAGAAACAGAAGGCTATAGGGATGGTTTGCCTTAATTCTGAAGTACTCAAGTATCCTAGGGAATATAACTTAAATCTTAAAACCTATACAGCTTGTCATCATGAGGCTTAGAATGTGCAAGACTTATCTTCCATATGCCTTGAGCTCCTGCTTCATTCAGGATTGCCTTAAACCCTGCTATGAGTAAACTGTCACTTAAAACGCTTTATACTGATGAGGCACACTTTATCTTTCCTCAGCACAGTTTTTTCAACCAGTGGAAAATGTTATGAAAGAAAATGGCCTCACAGTAAAGTGTGGGGCATTAGAATTTGGGTATTAGGTTGAATTGTGAATGAACACCCATTTCAGGGATGTCAGGTGTGGGGGGAGCAGTAAAGAGGACAGCCACAAACCCTAAATCCTCAGGCTGAAGGGAAGCCAATGAAAAAGCCTGGAAGACAAGACCAGGGAGGAGGAGGAGAACCTGGGGAGCAGCGTGTTGGGCCACTACAAGAAAAGAATGCTTCCAGAAGAAGAAGGTGTTCAATGACACAGAAAGAAATAAAAGGAGACTTCTTTATTTGGAAAAAAAAATGTCCCTGAGACCTTGAAATAGCACTTTCAGTAGCATGGTGAAGCCCAAACCAGACTTGGGCAGCTAACAGAAGGGAATGTCCTTCACTTCTTTCATGCAATTAATAACCTACCTTCTACACACAATGAACTGTTATATATAATGTGTCTGAGCACGTGTATGTCTATATACATATGTACACAGATACATACACATATGTATATTTAAGGTATATTAATCACCGTTCAATGATTAAATATTTTTCTCTCACTTAAAAAAAATAATTGCAAACTTAGAAACTGACTTGTTATCCCAAGGAAAATTGTGAGATGTGCCAATACAGGGAAAAGAAGGCAAACTTAACAGTTTTTGAGAGACACTTTTGTTAGAGTTTCTGAGATGCTTCATTCATTCTCTGAGTGAATTTCATTCTTTGTCTTTCTCTCCTTGCAGTGGAATGGAGCATATCTAAAGACTTTTGTCCTTTGGCTGGAGAAATCATCATGGAAAACCTGCAGACCCTGAGATGCACAATCATGGGACTTAAAACGGTAAAGGCCAAATGTTCCCATTAGGCTTCCCATTTCCCTGCCCCTGATGTTTGTGCTGGGATTTGGGTAGCAAATGCCTACTCTGGAAGCAACTGCCAACACCCAGTCCTCTGGCAACAACTGCCACTCGTTAAGTGTGATATGTCTGGTATCCATAATCTGAACCCCACAAAGGGGTAAGCAGACAGCATGAACCACTTTGTAAGTTGCCATGTTCTACAGACATCAGAAAAAAACTGGCCTCATACAAGCCTTGAAAGCTGCTGCTTTCTGGATCACAGTCTAATCTTCAGGGGGGATCAAAGGCTCTGAGAGATCCAATTTTGACTCTCTGTCTGATGGTAAAAATAACAGCCTCCACTAACCCTCACCCCCATAGTCTCAGTTGAGATCAGTCATCTATTGGAGTCATACAATTTCCTGAGAGAAATCCTTTTCCCTTGATTAAAAAAAAAAATCTGTCTAAATCTGCTTTCACAGAAAAGAAACTATATATGGTGGCACTACATTTCTCAGTAATCTGAACCAATTTAAACTGTGAATGAAAAACTGGAAGAAACTGTGTTTATTTGTTTAACAAATTTAAACTCAAACATTAATTATTTATAGAACTATAAACCATATGAGCATATGAAATGTAAAAAATAAAAACAGCTAGCAAATCAGTTCATCCTGGAACAAATCCTGTATCTCCTCAAATAATTAAAATGCAACAAAACAATCATCAAAATCTTTTTAATAAAAACTGTTTAAGGTATACTTAAATCTGTATTTTTTTGCTCCAATTTAAATAATATCTGAGGACCTTTCTATTTAAAAGTGAGAATTTTCTTGCTTTTGCTGTCATTCTTCTAAAAGATTTGACCTTTAAAATGGTTATCTGCAAAGTGTGATCCTGAAACCTAGCATTAAAAAGCTGCATTAGGTTGCATCTCTTCAAGTCTGAACCAGCTTATTCTAATAGAAGTCTTGGTGATTGGGTCACCACCACGGAATCTGGACTTTTAGTCCTAATCACATGTCTACACCAGGGGCCAACAGTGTGGATTACCAGAGCAAACAAACCCCTGAGTGGGTGGCCCCCAGAGATGCTATCGGCAGGAGACTGCTTCCCAACCCTATAGCTCACATGATGGAAGAGGGCCAGAAGAGAACCCTAGGGAATTTCCTTTGCTTAAAAGAAAAAGTGATATTGTGATAAAAATGGAAAACTCTCCACAGAGAGTTTCTCTAATATTTGAACTAATTTTTATAGGGATTAGTTTTTCCACTTGGTCATCCAATGAGAGCAATTCAGACACTATCCTAATCACATAAAAGCCTAGAAGTAGACTGACACTTATGCAGAATCGCCATAACCCTGAAGTCCAAGGAAACCTATTTCTAATGTTAAAAAAATTAGCTTTATAATATGGTAAGGCCAAAATTATTAAAACTTCTAGCAAAAAAAAGGCACTATAAAGATGCGGTGATTTTATTTTTTGTTTTCTGAGGTTTTTTTGTTTTGTTTTTTTTACTTCAAACGCTGTTTTACAATTTTCACAAGCAATGTTTTATCAAATGCTGGCTTCAAAAATGCCTCTTTGGGTTCACTGGGGGAAAAAATGAGCTTCTCAAAGCAAAAATATAAAACCATATAAAACATTTAAAAGATTATAAGTAAGCAAACAACTCGTAAATTTTTAGTGTCATAAGACATTAAAGAATATAAGCCATTGTTTTAAAAGATGGTTTTAAAACTGAAGTGAAATCAAAGAATTTTAAAGTTTTAATAGCTAAGTAAATATATTTATTGTAGCATTATTTATTGTGGCATAAAATGTGGAAACAATCTGAATGTTCACCAGTGGGGGGTATTGGTTAAATAAATGACAGTATTTGCCCACAGTGAAGTACTATGCAGACACTAAATGAATGAACCAGATCTTTGATTTACTAATCTGAAAAGATATTCATTGTAACTTGTTAATTTTAAAAGAAGTCGATCAGCTAATAAAAGTGATGGTGACTGCCTCTAGGGAGGGGTAAACAAGGAGAAGGAGGTGAGAAATTGCTGTTTTGGGTAAACCTTGCAGAATTGTGTGTGACTTTTAATAATTAGTATATAATTCAGGGGAAGGAAAAAAGTAATTATGACATTCCAATTTTGAAAAAAGAAAGCTCACAGAAACTGAGGGCACCCCAAAGATATGTATTAACTACACATAAACGTAATAGGAAAAGCTAGAGAGCTAAAGCATGGCTAGTGGATTTCCCAATGGATCAATGAGTTAATAAGACACAGGAATCTGCTTCTAAAGTAAAACTGATTCAATACAATCCCTAATGCATACATTCTATTTCGATACTTTTCAGGGCCAACGGTATTTTGTTCAAGTCTCGGCTTATAACATGAAAGGATGGGGACCTGCTCAGACCACAGTACCAGCATGTGCCTCGCCTTCTAGTAGGTGGTGAACTCTCTCAAGCCTGGCCACAGGCTCCAACTCCCCCTTCATCCATCCTCAGGATACCATTGACATTCCCTCTCCCCACTGCTTGGGACTACTAACAAGACCTCCTCAGAGTAGCAACTGGTTCACATAATGAATGATTCCTCTACAGAAATGTTCCCCTTGGGAGGCAACTAGATAGAATGAAAAGAGAGGGAATTTGGAACCAGCAAGATTGAATTCAATACCCATGATACCATTTATTCGCTGCGTGGCCTTCAAAAGTTCCTTAAACTCTCTGCATCTATAGAATCCAATCCTACCTTTCCCAAGGCTTTCATGGGGATGTGGTGAATCACACGGAGTGGCTGGCCCATTCTAGCTCTCCTCTCTCCTCCTGACCTCCTTACCCCCATCAAATTGATAAGAGAATGAGATACAGCAAATCTTAATTACCTGACATTCCATCAGAAGAAAAAGCTTTTAACAGGCACTCTGCTATACTCTGCTTTAAATATATGACATTTGTAATGGTGGCTGAAAACCCCCAGCAAAAGCCTCTTCTAATCACTTGAAGATTAATAATTTATGTATAGTATTTTGGTAGCTACTAACCACAAAATTTAATTAACCAGAAGAAATGTCTCTAGATATACCATGATAGATTTTTCTGTATAATTGAGCCTATTACTCTGAATTTGTTTTCATTTTTAAAAAACCTTCACGACTGTGATAGTTCAAAATGATATCATATGCTTCTTGTAAGAGTGCAAACTTCTACTTCCTTTGTGTGACAATTTGCCACAATAAGAACAGCCATTTCTTGTACCCCATAATTATTTATCTAGGAATCTAGAGTAAAGTAACAAACGTAGACAAACAATTATGAACAAATATGCACACTACAGCAGTGTATCAATATAGTGAGATACCGTGTATGGTAGGGAGAACAAATATCCAATATTAATTCAGTGGTTAAATAAAGTATGATATATACATATCCACATTATAGAACAAAATACAACCACTAAAAATGGTGTTTAAAAAAATCATTGTGTAGAAAACTCCTACTTTATAAGTTTTATGTAAAAACATAACACAAAAATATTTTTAACATATTTAAGCTGTGAGTTTGATTATTATTAGGTAGGCCTGTATGCACATAACTATCAATATTTGACAGTGGATATTTGGGTTATAAGATCATGGGCTCTTTAATTGTCTTTTTTATATATTTACGTACTTTTCATGTTTTGTAACAACTCTTTACCTAAGATCAACCAAGAATCAGGTGGCATGTTATGGGCTTTCATCAGTGTCTCACTGAATCCTCACCCAAGTCCTTCATCATGTTTCTGTTTTGTGGATAAGTACCATCATCTTCATCATCTGCATCACTCTGAACATCAGAGCCAACTTCTATATGTTGTAAGACTTCTTATATGCTGGGCATTAATCTAAGAACTTTACATGGATCAACTCATTTAATCTCCATAACAGACCTATTAAGGTGGTTTTTTAAAAAAAAAAAGATTTTTTTTTATTATTTATTCATGAGAGACACACAGAGAGAGAGAGAGAGAGAGAGAGGCAGAGACACAGGCAGAGGGGAAGCAGGGTTCATGCAGGGAGCCTAACATGGGACTAGATCCTGGGTCTCCAGGATCAAACCCTGGACTGAAGGCGGCGCTAAACCGCTGAGCCACCCAGGCTGCCCTAAGGTGGTTTTTATTAATAGTCCCAGTTTACTGGTAAGGGAACTATTTACATAGAGGCACATGCATACATAGAGCCCAACATCACAAAATTAACAAGCACTGAAGTCAGGCCCAAACCCTATGGCCCTTGTTCTTAACCACTATGCTGTCCTCCACTATTAAAAAGGAAATTGGGGCTCAGAGAGGATGCTGCTTTGCCCAAAGTCACAACTCTTGTATGTGGCTGAGCCAGGATTCAAGCCTGAACTGATCAAGCCCATTCCATGTCTCCTCTGCTGTGGGAACTAGTGCCCTGCTATCAGGCAGACAAGGAGACTAAGAGCCAGCCAGCCAACCATTCCTGACTACTGTTTCTAGTGGATTCACATACCTACACCAGGTGATACAGGGCTTTAAACCACAGACACCAGAGATCTTGAAGGCCCCTGAGTCCGATAGGCATTGAATGATTTAATTATTCCAGTCTTGTTTGGACATCTTTCTTATTAAAGACACCAGAAACACAAACTGAAAATAGTGCAAGATTAAGATACTAAGGGGAAAAATCTAGAATTCTTGGCGGGGGTGGGGGTGGGGGTGGAGAAGAGTATATATTATTGTAGATGAAGGGATAGAAGGGACAGAAAAAAGAAAAAAAAAGTGTCAGTTGACCTGAGAGTGGGACAGGGGAAAACTACCCACTCCAAATGCAAATTCTGATCTGCATATGGATACATTTACTTATAAGCATCAGACATTCTATAAACTTCAAATTCTTTTTTTTTTAATTTATTTTTTATTGGTGTTCAATTTACTAACATACAGAATAACACCCAGTGCCCGTCACCCATTCACTCCCACCCCCCGCCCTCCTCCCCTTCTACCACCCCTAGTTCGTTTCCCAGAGTTAGCAGTCTTTACGTTCTGTCTCCCTTTCTGATATTTCCCACACATTTCTTCTCCCTTCTCTTATATTCCCTTTCACTATTATTTATATTCCCCAAATGAATGAGAACATATAATGTTTGTCCTTCTCCGACTGACTTACTTCACTCAGCATAATACCCTCCAGTTCCATCCACGTTGAAGCAAATGGTGGGTATTTGTCATTTCTAATAGCTGAGTAATATTCCATTGTATACATAAACCACATCTTCTTTATCCGTTCATCTTTCGTTGGACACCGAGGCTCCTTCCACAGTTTGGCTATCGTGGCCATCGCTGCTATAAACATCGGGGTGCAGGTGTCCCGGCGTTTCATTGCATTTGTATCTTTGGGGTAAATCCCCAACAGTGCAATTGCTGGGTCGTAGGGCAGGTCTATTTTTAACTGTTTGAGGAACCTCCACACAGTTTTCCAGAGTGGCTGCACCAGTTCACATTCCCACCAACAGTGTAAGAGGGTTCCCTTTTCTCCGCATCCTCTCCAACATTTGTTGTTTCCTGCCTTGTTAATTTTCCCCATTCTCACTGGTGTGAGGTGGTATCTCATTGTAGTTTTGATTTGTATTTCCCTGATGGCAAGTGATGCAGAGCATTTTCTCATATGCATGTTGGCCATGTCTATGTCTTCCTCTGTGAGATTTCTGTTCATGTCTTTTGCCCATTTCATGATTGGATTGTTTGTTTCTTTGGTGTTGAGTTTAATAAGTTCTTTATAGATCTTGGAAACTAGCCCTTTATCTGATATGTCATTTGCAAATATCTTCTCCCATTCTGTAGGTTGTCTTTGAGTTTTGTTGACTGTATCCTTTGCTGTGCAAAAGCTTCTTATCTTGATGAAGTCCCAATAGTTCATTTTTGCTTTTGTTTCTTTTGCCTTCGTGGATGTATCTTGCAAGAAGTTACTATGGCCGAGTTCAAAAAGGGTGTTGCCTGTGTTCTTCTCTAGGATTTTGATGGAATCTTGTCTCACATTTAGATCTTTCATCCATTTTGAGTTTATCTTTGTGTATGGTGAAAGAGAGTGGTCTAGTTTCATTCTTCTGCATGTGGATGTCCAATTTTCCCAGCACCATTTATTGAAGAGACTGTCTTTCTTCCAATGGATAGTCTTTCCTCCTTTATCGAATATTAGTTGCCCATAAAGTTCAGGGTCCACTTCTGGATTCTCTATTCTGTTCCACTGATCTATGTGTCTGTTTTTGTGCCAGTACCACACTGTCTTGATGACCACAGCTTTGTAGTACAACCTGAAATCTGGCATTGTGATGCCCCCAGATATGGTTTTCTTTTTTAAAATTCCCCTGGCTATTCAGGGTCTTTTCTGATTCCACACAAATCTTAAAATAATTTGTTCTAACTCTCTGAAGAAAGTCCATGGTATTTTGATAGGGATTGCATTAAACGTGTATATTGCCCTGGGTAACATTGACATTTTCACAATATTAATTCTGCCAATCCATGAGCATGGAATATTTTTCCATCTCTTTGTGTCTTCCTCAATTTCTTTCAGAAGTGTTCTATTAAACTTCAAATTCTAATCAGACACTCTCCTTCACAGCCTATTTGAAAGGGCTTTCTCCAGAATGACAAGAATAGTTGTCCAGGACTGGGAAGAGTCACTTATTACTTGCTAATTAACAGAGCAAATGGCAATGCTTTCTAAAATGGCCCATTTGACTAGTAGGGATGTCTGGCAAAGCACTAAAATCCAAATGTCATTATAGGTGCTGCAGACATGCCATATCACTTGGAAAAGAACAATATAAAAACACTCTGGCTCTATTTATAAACAGAGTATGACATTGTGATGCAACATATATCAGTATTCAGATATTTACTAGAGGACAATGTATTCTAACATGACAGAGTAATTGGAAATTTGGTAATATGTTCCAGTAAGCTATAAAACTTTTTTTTAATATTTTTTACAAAAGGCCTTAATGTGTTTTTATAGACTTATGTTATATGGTATGGTACATAATAAGAGAAAAGGACCCAGACAGGCTTGTCTGAGTTACGATCAGGAAAGCCCTGATATCGCCAGTGAATGTGAGCTCTGCATTGTGTTGCAATTGAAGTGTCTCATTACCAGAACAGTGAACTGTATTATGTGGCACAATCTGCTCTTTTCCTACCACACTAAGTTTATTCCTGTCAGGTTCCTGATTTCTTAATATATTTTCAATTTTCTCCCTCATCCCTAAAGTCTCCTATTTTATGTAGTCGTCAGAACCTTCCAAACATCTATGAGAAAAACTCATTCTTTCCAAAAACCTTGGCATCATGTCCAGTGCTCACTTGGGCTGCAATTTAGCATTAGTAATTTTCAAATGTATCATAAAGTCATCAGCTTGAGCTTGCCTCTGATGTAATAGGGCTTAGCCTGCAAGAGCCAGCTCCATTTCACCTCCCCTTGCATTGATGGCAGTATTAACACTCATTAGAATGTATTAGCATGTGCAGGGCCACATAATAACTCAGCCACCCAGAAGTCTTATTCAAGCAAACGTATCTCCTTTTATCATGAGCACTAAAGATGCACTCACCCAACTGAGGGAACAAAACCATAATGGCCTTTGGGACTCCATACTAGCAGCATTTATGATCACTGTGCCCAGATACCAGGGAAACTGCAGGTAAGACCAAGGGTCACTTGGAGTTTGATTCCTCAGACATTTCCAAATTTCCTGGTAAAAGCACCTTTCCTAGCCCAGTTTACCTGAACACCACCCTTCTATTCACAATGCCTCACCAACATTTAATGAGTGTCCCTGCTGTGCCCAGAATGGTGCTTTACTTACACTATTTTTTTAAACTTCAAATCACCTTAAAAAAAAAAGATTTATTTATTCATAAGAGACACAAAAAGAGAGGCAGAGACATAGCAGAGGCAGAAGCAGAAGCAGACTCCCTGCGGGGAGTCCAATGTGGGACTCCATCCTAGGACCCTGAGATCACGCCTTGAGCTGAAGGCAGACGCTCAACCACTGAGCCACCCAGGCATCCCTTAAACAACCTTTTAAAAAATACTTGAAAACTCACTTTACAAAGAAGAAACCTGAGGCAAAGAGAAATTAAGTCACGGTTTCTGCCCACAAGGAACAGAGTCTACAGAAGGCACCTATGCCAATTCTCTGTCTCCAGAGTTGACCACAACTAAGCCACACCACACACACTCCAACCAAGCTCTGACCCTCCTTCCCAAAAGAAACAAAAAAAAAAAAAAAAAAAAAAAAAAACCCAAAACAAAACAAACGTGTTCACGGTATAAGGAAATGAGCGCTATATGGGGGAAGGGGGGGCATGAGACTACATTATGGTCCTGGCTCTGCCTTAGACAAGCTAAGTAACATAGAACTGGAATGGTTCTCTCTGGGCCTCAGTCTTCTGAGAGGTAAAATGGAGCCGGGTAACTGGATGAGGGTAGAAAGGAGGAAGGGTTCGAAAATCTCTGAGGCCTCCTCCTTCATAGGGAATCATCTGACAGGGTAAGAAATGTTTCCATACTCACTACACTACACTCTTCATCAGTGAATTCCCTCCTTTTTTAACTTATGATTTACATCATGCCATATACAGGCATTGCGCTGGATATCTAATAAACCTCTCATTTAATCCTCACAAAAAATCCTGCAAGGTAGATACTGTGTTCAGTTTTCAGAGTACAGAGCAAAGGCCCCATCAGCATAAGTTTAGTGCCTTACAGACACTGAGCCAGGATTCACACCCAGGCTTATCTGACTCCTGAACCTGTGTTCTTTCTAACTGTGCCATACTATTAGGCATTGGATGGACCCATGAGTGATGTTTTTACCTAACTTTCACCATCAGGACAGCTGCATTAAGTTTCTGAACAACGGAGACTCCATATATTAAAATAAATCTGTGGGGAGGGAATGTGAAACTGCTTCAATTAGAATTTAAGCCTCATATATACTCATGAACTAACCAGCTTTACTAGAAAAGAATGACTAGCATTTTTAGAGAAAGCATTTCAACCAAGAAGCACTTTTAAAAGGTTCAGAGAGTAAAAGTGAGGTAGGGGCAGATAGAAGAAAGGATGGACTATGAAGTGACAGATCCACTGAAAAAAAATAACCCAGAGTTGGAGACAGCAGAATTACCATCTTGACATTAGTCCCATATGGGTTATTACTCTTGATATCATTATAGCCAAATGGAATGAAAATAGAAGGGGGAGAAAAATCTCAGTGGGTATTGCAATTTAAATTTGCCATGTAAGCTAATACTGTATATTTAGAGACTGAGCAGACAGGGTGGTTGGTGGCTCGGAGTATGTGCAGGGGTTGCTGTGCCAGCTAACCAAAGCAGACATTCATTAGAGCAAAATGTAGATTTCCATTTCTTGGCATCTGACGTGGGCTCTTTCCTTGGAAAGAAATGTCAATTTGGCCAAAAGTGTGAAACCTACAATAAAAGCATTGGGACTGTGGATTTCATCTAGTCTGCACATTCCCACCCCTTTCTTTCCTACTGTGGAAATCCAGTTGTGATTTGGGGTGCTCAGTGGAGAGGTAGCAGGGGAGATGATTAGGACCTGGGATGCTGAAAAGGAGGCTAAGGAGCTGAGGAGGGGAAACGACTCCCAGAGTCCCTGATTTCTTTTGGCCTTCAGTTACCACTTTCTCTTCCCCTAAAACTGCCCAACACAAAAAAACCAACCATAATTGCTGTTTTGCACAGGGCCCTGAACTATGGCAGCCCCAAACCTTTGGCACTGCCTGCCAGCCGTGCAAGTGCTGGGTGCTTATCTGGAGTCCAAGGGAGTGTGAGTAGAACCCAGCTCCTGATGCAGTGCCTCAGGGGAGAGGCCTCTTCCCACATTAAAATTTCACTGTTTGTTTCTTTTGTTCATAGACTGGAAAGACTATGACGACAGAGAGCCCAGACACAGGGGACAGAGTGAAGTTTTGGAAGGTCTGCTGCAGCAGGTCCGAGCCCTTCATCAGCATTATAGCTGCCGGGGTAAGGATAAAAATCTGTGCTGGGCCATGGACTGAGGTCTCCGTGGCGCCGGTAATGTTAGCAGTTTCCTAACTGGGTCATACCTTCTCATTCATCAGGGAAAGAGAGATATTAATATTTGTACATCTGGAATCACTTTACAGCACTATCTTGCTTTAACCCTTCAGAAGAGACTTCCCTCTCCTTCATTCCCTTGGTCTCTTATTCTCTCACACCCTCTCTCCACACAAACAGTTTGAAAAAAAGCTCAAGAAAAACAGCAGCTGCTATTATTCCCTTCCCTTTGAATTTTCCCTTCATAAAACTCTCACAAAACTCAGTGTGCTGGGTCTTTGGGATATTCACCCTCAAACTTTTCAGCCCCAAAGAAAACTCCATGAGCATCCCTGAGGAAGTTTAGCCAATTTTAACCACAAGAAACCTTCATGCATATTTGCAATAAAGTTTGCAATGCAATTTGACACCCACTATCTCTTTCTCATCTTTGTTTTGGCAACTAATGCTAAAGCTAAGTGACTTGACCAAGGTCACAAAGCCAGGAAAAGACAGAATCAGGATCACTGTCTCTAAGTGCAGTCTCCCGCCCTTAACATAAGGACTGGGCACTAGATATGGATCTCACCCTGAATTTTAACCTGCCCTGTACTACTGCTTAGGAGAAAGTGGAGCACACATCTCTAGACCTAGCCAACTATACCCAGAGAATCTCTGAGAAGCTTTTAAAAACTTCCTTTCTATTTGGGCTATTCAAATGGGACAGGGTCAGGTTTCTGATCTGTGTAATGATTCGTGGAACAGGCACTTAGTTTTATTTGGAGAATGAAAGCCTCCATAAAGTTTTCGTTTTCCATGCTCCTTCACCCATCAGATCCCAACTGCATTGCACTCTCTAGATTCAGGGCACAGCTGGGCCAGCTAGGTAAGAAATCCATGGCTGAAACCTAAGAGATGCTAACTGAGTCTGAACCAGGTATAAAAAATCATACTTGGCATTAGCAAACAGTTGGTCCCAATTACTGTATAGCTATAACAACAGGGCTCTTCAGAAATATTGGCCATAGCTAGAAATGAGGACAAGAGTTTGCAAGAAAATAATATTCTTTTAATGAGTGGCTCATTAGAAAATGTAAATGTGCATGGAAGAAGCTGAGAAGGAAATCCAAGTGGGTTTTATTCACAAATCTGTAAAAAACTTTACCCAGACCATGGCCTTAACGATTCCACACTGACCAAAGTACACCCAAGTTCTCTGTTACCAGGACTCCTTTAACCAGGCCAGTCATTATTGAGGCTCTGTTCTCTCCACTACCTCTCCATCATCCCCCTGCCAGTTGGTTCTTATATGGCAGGGAAAGGTAATAAAGCAAATGACTAGATGATTCCTTGCAATTCACAAGCCACTTCACTTCATGCTTGGTCCTTACCAGAGGAAGAAAGCTAAAACTACTCATGAAAATGAGGGGTTTTCATATTATCTGAGGATTTAGATACTCTCCCCATTACTACTAGGTTACTATCTAATAAACAAGAAACAATTATCTAGAGAGCCCAATTATTTCAATAGCTCCCATTCAACTTTTATCATGTATATGCTATTCACTGACAGAGATGTAAATATGCAATGTCAGAAAATATTTAAGTAAGGCATAAGTAGAACTTCCCAAAAAGGAAAATTATTTTTTATACTGAAATGTACTCTGGACACATAAACAAGTACCCAAAATGTTTTTTTGATTTTTAAAATGCCCAGCTGAAAAAAGGGTCTCTGGTCAGTAAGTTTGGAAAATTTGGCATTATATATCCCTTTCCTAGAAATTTAAAATCAGCATTACAATATTAAAGAGTCTAATAAAGAAACATTTTGACTTTGGTTAACCAAGCATTTTCCAAATTTATTTGTAAAGCCATTGTAAAACTTTTTTCACAGAGTTAGTGTTCCCAGGTACAGACTTTGGGAAATGCTGACCTGTAATATGCCAACTTAAAGGAAATGACCTCATATCAAAAAAAAAAAAAAAAAGAACAACTTTAAGATAATTTAACATTACATTACTCTAAGTCTAAAATGATAAATCAAGGATAATTAAGTATTACATACAGAAAAACCACAAAATTGATATTTGAAATACTCAACTACAAGAGGGAGGCAAACCAGAAAATAGACTCTTACCTACAGAGAACAAACTGAGGGTTACTGGTGGGAGAGGAGGAGGGGCTAGATGGGGGTGCGGAGGGCGGGATGGATATTAAGGAGGGCATGTGTTGTGAGAAGCACTCGGTGTTGCATGTTAAGAATCACTGATTTCTACTCCTGAAACCAATATTACACTGTACTGATAAATCCTAGAATTAAAGTGTAATCATTGACTCCATTGTAATGAGCCTGGAGTGCTCAGTAAATACACAGCATATTCCAAATGCAGAAATAATAATAAAACAGCCCTTCTACTACCAAAGCCCTACATGGGAGATAACAAAACCGACATTAATTTCTGTATTTTGGCTAAAGAAGTGGCCACAGTTAACCTGCATGTTCAGTACTGGGATACAAATTCAACGGAGATGTGGAGCAGCCTTTATTATTCAGTTTATGCCCTGACATGCATAATGAGTAATAAAGAAGCCAGTTGTGTTCATCATGGCAGTGCCCTGTGGGAATGAATTTCAATTATCATCCAATTTTTCAGCTGGCAAACATTAACTGAAACACAGCCTACTATGTGTCAGGTGCTAAACATATCAATATGAATAAAATAAACTCTGTATGTGCCAAGCACTTAAAAGCTAAAGAATTACTGCATTCGGAGTCCAGAAAACCGACCACTGTTCCAGAGCCCTGAGCTACATAGAGACATAAGTCAGAAGCCACTGTATCAATGGCTCAGTGTGTCAGTATAGACCTTGAATCAGTCAAGATGAGCTATATATCATGCTGCAGTAACCAAATGACTCCTTAAATATTTATTTCTTCCACAAGCTATAGGTCTACCACTGTCAGCTGAAAGCTGTCCTTTTGTGTTATCATCCTTTCTCTAGAAATATTTATCAGCACTCATGGAAGAAGGAAAAGAAACTCTTGAATATCTCATATGGACATTCAAAATTCATTGGCCAGAACTGGGCACATGGCTACACCCAACCACAGGGTTTCAAAAAATGAAATTCTTTCATGTGCCCAGAATGGAGAAGACTCAGAATATTTAACATTTACACGGGCCCCTTTCCCAGCTAGTAGTAGTATTTCTCAATTTTCTTTTTTTTTTTCAGTTTAATCTTTAATTGATGTTATATATGATTATAATGTGAGAGTTGTCTTAGCATAAGCAGCTAAGATCATAGATTAGCTGGGTTCAAATTCAGACTGGACATTTACTAGCTGTGTGACCTTGTGCAATTACCTACTCTGGCTATAACTCAGTTTTGCTCACCTGTAAAATGCAGAGCAGAGTCTGCTTCAGATTTTCTCTCCCTTTTCCTCCCACTTGTGATGTCTCTCTCTCTCTCTCTCGAAATCTTTAAAAAAAAATTATACTTATCAGCCATTCTTTAAGGACTGAGTGACTTTAAATAAGTAAAGCACTTAAGAGCTTTATTATTTAGAAAAAGCAATTCCTCCCATTCTCCATTTTTTATTTCCCAAAGACAATCAATTCTTTTAGCCAATTCTTTTGATATTTTACTCATCTCTCTAAATAACATGTTTCTACTGCTAATCTTTCATTTTTTTAAAATTTGAGGCATTACAATCACTAAGATGATTTTTCCCCTCTGCTCTCTTAACTTGCACAATCCCTACCCTTTGTCCTCCTAATAATGTATTTGTATCATAATTTTAGTAAGATCAATATTTATTGCTTACATTATAATGGTCACTTAATTCTATGATTATTTTCCTTTCCTGGATAACTTTTTGTTCTCCCTGTATTTAAAAATCATATTTTATTGTATGTTTTATTGTTTTTCTATGTGGTTATAACTAATTCATCCCCACACTATTCTGCAATTCTGTCAATCTTCTCTCAATCAATCAAATATAATAGTACTGTTTCAACTGCATCTTCTTGAAGAAACCTCTCCAAGCCCTGTGACCTGCTCCAACCTAGACTGGTTGCTGGCTGCCTGTGTCTGGTGCACAGCTGGCATCTTAGGACTACTCTGGCACCCTCCAACACTGGATTGTTTATTTTTGTATTATAGGTCTTACTTTTTTTGGTTAGTCCTTCATTGTGGTGGAATCCTTACTCTAGTCATTTCCTGAGAGGATTCTTAGGAGCTAACTTTTGGATACACTGTCCAAAAATGCATTTGTTCTACCTACCATTTATTTAAGGTTTCAGATAAGTACAGAATCCTTGGTTGAAATAATTGTCAGGTTTTGAAGGAGTTGCTTTGTTCTTTTCTAGCATTCAGTGCTGAGAAGTCTGATGTCATTCTGATTCCAGAGGTTTTATAGGATACCTTTTTTTTTCGTTCTCTGGAAGGTTTTTAAGTTTCTTTTTAATTAACATCAATACTCTAAACTCTGCTTTGATATTTTCTTCATGTCGCTGAATAACATGTTTTATTGCTAATTCTTGATTTTTTTTTTAAGTTTGAGGCATTATCTAAGGAAGGATGATTTTCCTTTTTTCCCCTCCCCCCCCCTTACATGCACATTACCATTCCAACCCCTTATCCTCTTAATATATTGAATAATACAAAAAAAGGAATGCCGTAGTGTGGGTGTATTGTTTGTTGTGCTAAGGACCTGGCAAACCCTTTCAATATGGGAAGCTATACCCTTCAACTATGGGATATATTCCTGTATGTTAATTATTTAAGTATGTCTCTCCCTCTTTTTTCTATGCTCTCTCCTACCAGATCTCATAGTTTGATGTGGAACCTCCTAGATTAGCCAGTTAATTTCTCTTCTATTTTCCATCCCTATGTCCTTATGCTCTCTCTCAGAGATTTCTGCAACCTTATTTTCTAAGCTTTCTACTGAGTTTTTCAGTTTTTGATACTATATTTTTTAATTTCCAGTACTCTCTTTTATTCTCTGAGTATTTCTCTTAGATTTCTATTCTTTTTACAAGGATACAGTGCCTTTGTTTCTCTCTCAGGCTATTAATGATAGGCTTCATTTCTTTTTATAGTTTCTTCTCTCAGCATTGTCTCCTCTCTAAATTGCTCTTTTATTTTTTATTTTGGCCTCTGTCTTTCCTATTAGATGCTTTTCACATCTGCCTGGTGATCTTTGGATGTTCACTGAGAATTAAGAAAGAGAGTCAATAGCTGTTGGGGAGCTCTGGGTACATGGATAGGGCTCTTTATCTATATAGATATAGCCTATCACTGTAAGCATGATCTGGCATGGCCTTTTCTTTAAGAAACCAAGGAAAGCAATGTCAGAAGCTTTGGGTGAATTCTCTTAGTCTAGTCAGAGTCTCCAGAAAGGTTTTTTCCAATGTCCTTAATGGAGGGTGTAAGTTTGAGTATCAATGTTCTGAGAGCCTGGTGGGGAAATAACCTATAGTGGAAATTTTCATTTAATCCACCTGTTTTGGGTACAGTACTACCATCCCACCCCCACTTTTAACTGTACTCCATGTCTGCCACTCTAGAAACCCATTTTTATGTTTTTCAGAGAATAAGCCACTAGAGCTTTTTTTCTAGAGTGGAGAAGGGGCATTTGTTCAGCTATACAGGTTAGAGGAGAAGATCCAGAAGTCCAACTGCTTTTTAAACATCCCTCTTATTTTAGCTCCATACTCATCCCCCACTTTCAGCAGTATGTGGTACCCAAGGGGTGAATCGGGTTACTTCTCAGTCTTCTCCACCGCTGGCTTAGGATTCATCTTTCTCAAGTCTGCTAAATCCATCTGTTCATCTGCTTTCCAACTACCAAAGTTCACTTGCTTTTGTTTCCTTTCCCATCTCTTTGTCTTTATAGATTTATGTAGTTTCCTTCTTTTTTTTAAATTCTTTTTACTCTGGTTTGAGTGAGATTTAGGAAGTATGTAATAGAATATGTTCAATATGCTGCCTTTAACCGGAAGTCTCAGCAGCATCATTTTCAAGCACAGTATGACCAGCCAAATTCATGTTCAAGTCAGAAAAAAATGTTTTTGTTTTGTTCTGCCAGGAATAACCATTCCCAGCACTAGCTTGAAGCTGGCATGAAAGTTTGTGTCAGCTTATTCCCAACTGGTCCTATAGGATCATAGGCAGAGCCATACTAGGCCTCAGCCACAGGCTATTGCCCAGCTTTCCACACCAAAAAGCAGTGACACAAACCATATTCTCACCCCAGTGACATCTGTCTGAAGTTTGGTGATGACCCCCAACAACCTCAGCTTCTCTTGATTATACAGAATATGAGAATTGAAATCAGTGATCATTTAGCTCAGCTCCATGGAGTACTATTTTAAAAACTATCTGGGGAAGCCTGCAAGTTTTATCAGTGAAATCTCTAGGTTGTAAATAGAAGGGATAAACAGAAGCAATGAATGATCTGCTCACCAATGTAGCCACCGAACCTTGCACATAGTAGTGTACAGAAAAATATTTGTTTAGCAAACTAATGTCTCCATTTTTCTGGTACTGGCTTTTTATTCTTGAGCAATCCATTTTAACCTCTCAATCTCAGTTTCTTCTTCTGAATAATAACAATCATACCTATGCGTACAACTATTTTTGTAAGCCAACATATACACTGGAAAAAATTGCCCCAGAATGCTAGCAGCAGTTGAACTAAAGTGGCAAGATGATATGGGTGGAGTTTTGTTCTTTTTATCTATTTTCCAGACTTTCTGTAATGTGCCTATATCAACTGTATAATGAAAAAAAAATTAATGGAATATGTAGACAAACGAGAAGAGCTTTGCCAGCACTGAGAAATGTGTGAATATTAAAGGCAATGGGAGGAGGGCAAAGATTTTATTCCATTTCTTTTTATCCTACATTATAATAAATCACTCATCTGGAAAATATAAACAAAATGCCTAAGTAGTTTCCCTTGGAGTTATAAATGTTACTAATCTCCAACATTTTTGAGGAACTGATCATTAATTGAAGTAACCACTGGCAACTCAAGAGATGAACTTTTTGTAGTAATGAATGAGCTGAAATCCTACATGAACTGAGGATAAGTGACACCAATGGCATGGGGAAGAGGAAGGCAGGAAGGTGGGAAGAAGGTACTAGGAGTGTTATACTGCCAATGGAATTTACACTGTATTTTTTTTTCTGTGTTTCAGAAACTTCAAAATTACAAACCACAGGCCGCAAGCAGTCAGTCTCAAGGAGCCTGAAACACCTATTCCATTCCTCAAATAAGTTTGTGAAGACTTTAAAACGGTGGGTCCTATGAAGCTTTTCCAGTAGGTCTTCATTTCTCAGGAATCAGCTGGTTTGGATTCTTAGTAGAAAGTTGGTGACTGGGTGATGATGGGCACTGAGGGGGGCACTTGACGGGATGAGCACTGGGTGTTATGCTATATGTTGGCAAATTGAACTCCAATAAAAAAAAAATACCAAAAAAAAAAAAAAAAGAAAGTTGGTACAAATTTTTCCTTTTTGTTATTAAAAGAGTAGAAATTCACTTTTCTCTGAGAATTTGGGCAAGATAATAATTTCACTGAGTTCTAGCCTGTGAACATGTGGCTCATAGGTATATTTTAAATGATCTTTTATCATCACCAAAAATATATTTTTCCATGATTCAAGCTTGGCAGAGGTGACACATGGAGACAATTTTTTATTTTACTTTTGTTTTTTAGGGGACTCTACATAGCCGTTATATTTTATTACAAAGACAATATGTTAGTCACCAACGAAGATCAAATACCGATTGTTGAAATTGATGACTCTCACACCAGTTCCATTACACAAGATTTTCTGTGGTTCACAAAGGTATACTACTCGGTTCTGATTTCATTTTCCCCCAGTTTGCACCAATGTTTCTTTGCATAAATCTCAGAAACCTTTGTTGAGGAGTCTTCAGTGATCAAAGTATTGGGGTGGGAGTAAATTATCTCAAAGGTCTTCTTTCAGCCCTGATATGCCCTGTGCCATAAAAAAAATGCCAAAGTAGCATCTACACTACATTTTCAAAGCAAAGAAGCTTGCGCCCTGTCAGATTGTGTCTCCACTATTCTGAGTTATGGGATCATTTGGCAAAGACTAAAATGTGGATCTGACTATTTCATTAACATTCAGATCTTTTTCCAATTGGATAGAGATCAAAAAGTTGTTTTGCATGTATCTGAAAATGGACTGGAGAACAAACATCAGGGGTCAGGTTTCCTTTTCCCTGCTTTTTGCTTTGATGCCACAACCTAAATCATGTACTGGCTTGGATGATGATATGACCTCGTGACTTTTTTTGCAGCTGTCTTGTATGTGGGAAGATATAAGGTGGTTAAGACAAAGCGTACCTATTTCCATGTCCTCATCCACAGTGCTGCAAACTCGGCAGAAGATGCTCACAGCAACAGCCCAGCTACAGGTGAGGGGCCAGGCTTCAATCCAGATTCCCACAGAAATCTTAAAAAGCTTGGTCAGCTTGGTTACCAAGTCCACCTGGAAAGGAAAAGGATGGTCTTCCTTCTCTTTCAGATCCCTAAGAATATAAAGGCTTCTTAGGCAGTCTGAGCTGCACATCTGTTCACGTAGGGAAACTGTGCCTTTGGCAATTTCCTGGACAAGGAGCAAGGGTCTCTCTTCAAGAGTCTAGGAGTGACCCCCTAAACAAGAGGTGAGACTTGAGTTCTGGATTTGATATTAATCAGTCAACTCATTTCTCATTTCTGGGCCTCAGTTTCATCACTTGTAAAATAAGAGGAGTTTGACTCAATCACAGGACAAACCCTTGCTGCTCTGGTATCCTGTGCATCTATGAGCACATAGAGATGGAAAGAGAGACCAGCAGATATTTTGAATAATTTCTTCACTTGATCTTTTGTTAAAGCACAGGAATTCGCATATATTTTTGCTTACTTTATGGAAAAAAAGAAAAGGAAAAGAAAAGAAGACAAATGGCAAAAAAAAAAAAAAAGACAAGCTAGCTCTTAGAAGCTTACCTTTAATCCCAAATTTATTCATCCTTCCTTCTATATTATTAACCTAATCAGATCAGGTTCCCAAGTCCAACAAGAACATTTGTAGGTTACAAAGCCCCTCTCATAAATGACACTGAATTTTAACCAAGTTCTTCTGGGTTTTCCTTTCACTGTTTTCTATTATCTGAATTTGTGGTTCTAGCTATACAGAATTGGAAGTTTTTAAGAGATCACTGAACTTTTATCAGTGATGGGTATTTACCTACAAAGCTGTCAGTTACATAAACCCCAGAAATACACATAACAGGAATCTATGTAAGCTATGTTTGGCCAGGCCATACCAGCCAAGGCATAAAAATAGGATCATAACAAAAAAAAAAAAAAATTCTGTGGCTCCACCCCCACCAGCAATTACAGGAACTTCATTTCTTGACCCACACAATAATAACAATTCAACCACCTGAAATAGTAACAATTATTGTGCTGCTATTATAATTCTGAAAGGCAACTCTTACTCCTTCTGTGCTACACTTCATTGCATAAACAGGTTACTGCCTGTGTGCTGAGCTGCCTCAGAGATTTTAGCAAACAGTGGGCTCTATTTCAACTCACTCTTGGCTACAAAATTTTCTTCAACTCAAGGAAAAGTTCTTGGAGCTGGGCCATGATGACTGTACTGAATTCAAAGTGTCCCTTCCTTTCATCACTAATCAGCCTTAGGTGGAAAAAGCCACTGCACCTCAAACTGCTCTTTCCCTAGGATAAAGCCACCTCATTCTCAGGAGGCTCTTTGGTACCTTAGATAAGTTCTTTCTCAAGAGACTCAGGCACCTTAGCGGATTCTTCATTAACCCACCATAGAGCCCAGACATGCTTGGATCACACTGAACAAGCTTAGAATTTCAAATGGGCCTCTTTATTTCTAGAACACATCCATTTCATATCAGTAACATGAGAAGGGTCTGGCTGTCATAGCCAGTGAAGCTAGATGCTGAGGTGGTAGAGAGAAGTCATGATGGTCAGTATCCCCCTACTCAACTACTCCCATTGCAATAGTTCTTGGATTTCCCTGGCCCCCAATGTATTGACCCCACCACTTTTCATAATTTATCAACCCCCTTCTGATGCCATTTCCTTCTTTGTCCAGCTTAGATTCCTTGGCCCATTCTAATCACTCCCTTGAAAATATTCTAAATGTCTGGCTGCTGTCTCCCCCCATATTATTAAAGAAAAATTCCAAGCCTGGATGAATCCAACATGTCTACACTGGATTATTTGCACACTACTGCATAAAAGTCACCAAAAAAGGAGGCTGGTTTTGTTGTTGTTGTTGTTGTTGTTGTTGTTAAATTTATGGCTATAATTCTCACATATGTTACCTAGTGATCACATTCCATCTCTCTACTAACTTCACTTTCCCAAACTATAAGGCAACTATTTAAAACTTTCTCTTACACCTCTATCCCTTCCCCACACTCTCCATCCCCATATCAGGTGATGACTTCACTGTATAATTCATTAAGAAAATAAATTGGAATTCTTTTCCCATTACCAACTTACAAAGCCTCCTGGCATTGATCTTTCTCTTTCATTGCTCTTATTACAATAGTATTCGTTGGATAAATCAATCTATTTGTCCAACCCCTGCACCCTAAAGATCACACTTGGGGGTACTCTTATTAAAAAAAAAAAAGGATCACAGAAATGTACCCTCATGCCATAGTCACCACCTGAATAGTTCACCAGCCCTGCATGGTGACCAGCACCTCACAGTGCTCAGTAAATAGTTACCCTTTACAGTGCCCATCAAAGGCCAGAGCACTGCTATGCATTCCCTTCCCTACTTCACATTTCTGTTCACCTGCTTAAATAACAGGAGTCAAAAAAAAAAAAAATAACAGGAGTCATTGTCAAATTTATTTATTTATTTATTTATTTATTTATTTATTTATTTATTTATATCCTATTGCCCAAACTATTTGCTGATCTTTAGGATGAAAATGTCTGAAAATTGTGAACCCACCTTTGATGTTTAGGTAGTGAGAGGGAAATAAATGACAAGGCACAGAAACACACCTCACAAGAGGAAGAAAACTGAATTTGGGAAAATTGCTACTTAATATTTCAGGTCTCTTTGCTAAACTAACATTTTTTACAATGTTATGAGGAAAATAAAAGTGCATTCTTAAATAGCTTGATTAGCATCAGCCATACATAAATCCTGTGGACCTACCTCTGGTATATTTCACTGTACTGTCCTCTCCTTTCCAGTATCACTACCACTGCCTGATTACCCCAATTACATCAAAAGCCTCCAAAGTCATGCTCCTGCTTCCAGTATTCTATATATTGTGTATATACACACACACACACACACACACACACACACACACACACACACACACTCTAATCCATTCTCCACACTTCTGCCAGAGTAGCCAAAAAAGATTCTGACCACATCATGCCCTGACTCATGCTCTTTCAAGAGCGGCTCTTTATCCCCACCATCACCATCTTTCTCCTCCTCCTGTTTCCACAGCACACTGACTTGCCTTCATTACAGTGCATACCAACCACTGAGCACCAGGTGCCTTATATTCCAATTTCTGCTCTGTAGTGAAGTCCTTTAATACATAATAATAAGTAATAATTACAAAACAACTTTTATTTCACAGAATACATTCCAGGCACTGTGATAAGTGCTTTACAAACTATATCTCACTTAATCTCCACCCACTACACCCTAATGAGAAATTTTTTTTAAAGATTTTATTTATTTATTCATGAGAGACACAGAGAACAAAAGAGAGAGAGAGAGAGAGGCAGAGATACAGGCAGAGACGCAGGCAGAGGGAGAAGCAGGCTCTATGCAGGGAGCCCGATGCAGGACTCCCATCTCGGGGCTCCAGGATCACGCCCTGGGCTGAAGGCAGGCACTAAACTGCTGAGGCACCCAGGGATCCCCAGGAAGTAGTATTATTGATAATCATTTAACAAATGGTAAAACTGAGGACTAGAAAGGTTATATAATTTGCCCAAGGTCATATTAATAGGAAGTAGCACAATCTGGATACAAATCAAGATCTATATAACTCTAAAGCCTACATTCTTTCCAATACTTTTATCATCTTATTATGTGTTCATTTACAAAAAGCATACAAAAAATTTAAATAGAAGAAATTATCCACATAGTTTGAAAAGTCAAAATAGTCTATCCTGAATCATTTGAAGCTGATTTAGGAGAAGTGGACTTAGATTTATTTGAAAGAAAGTAAAGTATGAATTAATTAATTGATTAATATGACCTAAGGAGGAAGAAAAACAATTATCTGCCATCATTTGGATTAAAAATAATAAGATGAGAAAACCTGTACCCCACACTGTTTTTTCCACCCTTAGGAAAATGACAGAGTCCCCAACGGGCAGAAGTGTACACTGCTTTCACATTGAGGGTTATCTGAAATACTTATCCTCAAAATAAGTAATTATCTCACACTGAGGATTGGTTACATTAAACTTTCTTTCTCCATTACCTTCAGAAATTAGTGCTAGTGAGTAAAATCCAGGTAACAACTTATGAATACCATGTCTTTTTCATTTTTCAGAAGAGGGATAAAGGTTTCCCCATAATTTAACTGTCCTTTTCTAGGCCTTAATATCTCTACTCTGGATTTCCTTCAACTTCCCATGTCCCCCAAGCTGCTTAAATAGTGTGCTTATCTGTCTAAGGCTTATTGATAGTCCTGTGATTTGTTCTGATTACAACTTAGATGCATTCCTGTGAGCCATCAGGTAGCTTTTATTCTTCTTTAACTTGTAGGATCCTCAGGGTTCCCAGATTTCCCAATCTTGATTGCATAGCATGACAGGCATCAAGATGGTTTGGTTTTCCTTTAGGTCCTAAAGAATCTCAAATTTGCCCTCTTGGAACATGGTTGCAGTTTATTTTCACAAGGATATTCTGCTTTGAAATTGGACTCTGTCCAGAGCTAGCTATCCAACCCAATTTGATGTCAATAAAGAATTTCAGGGAGACTTTTAGTGCCTTCTTATTCAAACTATTGGTCAACATATCCAAAGCTGATGGTGAACCACTGATGAAAACTCTGCTTAAATGAAATGACCACCACATTCAATGTCTCCTCATCAGCTTTGGTCCAAAATAAATCATATTTTCCAATGTCCTAATGATAAAATGTTAATTCAGTCAACAAAGACTTATTGAGCTATTAATATGTGCCAGGCACTATGCAAGTAACCCAGAGACACAGAAATAAAACAACCATGAGCTCATGACATGTACATCAATCTGCAGGAAAGCCAGATATAAATTTGTACAGGGAGCAATTCTGGACAAAAGAAGGGATGGTAAATTCTGAGAGAGTTGGGAAAGTCTTCCCAGAAAGGATGAAACCTAGGCGGAGTCTTGAAAAGGAGCAAGTGTAAGCCAAGGTGGGATTCCAATTAGAATATGCAGAAAGGCCATACCCCAGTTATGTGAAGCTTGAGAGTTTACAAAATACTTTCTCAAGCATTGTTTCACTGAATCTCCCAAACACTCTGTAACGTAAGGATTACATAAGGGCTGACCCCTTAATTTTAGATGATGAAACTCAGGGCTAGAAAGGGTAAATGATTTTTCAGAAGTCTAAGAGTTAATGAACAGCAGCCCGTCCTGAAACTCAACACCAGTATAACTAAAGGCTCAGCATCAGTGGTGTGCTGGCGCCAACTTGTACTGACTCAGGAGAGCCAACTATTAAATACTCAGGAATTTTGAAAGCCTGTTGTCAAACTCTTGGTACCTTGGTAGCTTTAAATCAGCCAGCATAAGTGGGAGCATTTACACCACAGAAATTGGCCTATGTTCTAAAGCAGGTCTTCTTTTCTTTGATAGCCAGTTTACTTATCAGTATTTATCAGTATTACTTGGCAGCAAACTGCCTTTAGTTAAAACTGTCTTACTACAGAGGGCTGGATGAAAAGCTTTACTCAATTAACTTCTCTATGGTTTAGAAGTCAATTATTGAAAAGGAATAATCTGACTGAATAATTAAATTATTTTTAAAAATAATGATCCCACCAAATGTTTATATGTCAATAATTATTTATGAAATAAATTTCTTACTTATGTGTCCAGTGCTAATGAGGAAAAATAAAAGATATAAGACACAGTCTCTACCACGAAGGAACATTCCAGTGTTTTCATAGCTGCAGATATGACCAGCTGGTGCATTCATTTTTAGGTCATCCATGTCACTTTTCCAAGTTCCAGTTCTACTTTCGCTCTCCTGCTAACAGGTCATCAACATTTACCTGAGCTCACAAATGGCAACTGAGATGATTTATGTGATTTTTGAAAAATCACAGATATTCAAAGTAAAAGGGTATTTTATCCTATTCGTCCAGTGTTCTAGGTTAGAAATCTTCAAACCCTGCATATTTTTAAAACTCTATTTTAGAACATCTGCCTGACCCCCTCCACATTTGATGTGGTGTCTTTCTCCTCCTATCTTACTAAAAGTATTGTCTGCCTCAATTGACCTAGCTCACAAACAATTTTAATGTAATTTTAAATAAATAGAACCCCCTGAAATGCAGATAAGTCAAACCAGGCCAATCTCCCAATTAAAGTATCTTGAAAGGAATGTGCTCATTTAGGGACCTGTACAATGTGCTACATTGTCAATTCACTTCTTCATTTTAAACAACCCCAGTTCATACCAGCTTACTGTAGATCTCTTGAAAACTCCACAAGTGGCATACTTGAAATATCAGGCATTTTTCTTTAAAACATCTGGGATTCTCTTCAAGTGCTGGTAACTGAGGTCTATGTACTGGTGTGTCTATGTGGGTAAGAGATATTTACAGATATTGAATTTGCTTAAAAAAACATAATTTTGTGCCTCTTGCTATAATCTTTGCAGGCTTATGGTGAAGAGATTTTCTTTGAGCCTCTGTTAAGTACATTTCTGCGGTGCCACATATTCTAGGTTTAAGTTTGCTTGAAAAAAAACTTTTCAGAAATATCAGTTAATTATGCAGTGTCTTTTGTTGCAATTATGTTACTTTGTACAATATCATCCCAGCTACCAGAAATCTATTTGTTTCTAGAATTTACTTGGAACACACAACTTGGGAAGAGTTTACTATGAACCCATTAAAGACCGGCATGGAAACATCCTCATAGTCACCATCAGAGAAGTGGAGATGCTCTATTCATTTTTTAATGGCAAATGGATGCAGATCTCAAAGCTACAAAGCCAGAGGAAGTCTTTGTCAACACCTGAGGAGCCAACAGCCTTAGACATTTTACTGATAACCATCCAGGTATGTAGTCTTTTCAGTTTTCTAATACTGTATATTTAAAGTTTCAAACACACTTATTGAGGCTCTAGTGAAATATACCAAGAGCCATTTACAAATGTAGTGATGGAGTCGAGAGGGCCCAGAGGTATTTCATTGCTTGTATTCCACACATAGGAAAGATTCAGAAGCTTATTTTTTATTTATCACTCTCCAGATCTGGAATTCATCAAGCAGTACAAGTACAAGTGGTGAGCATTCTGAAAATACCCCTGGCCAATGAACCAATGAGAAACATTGAGACAAATGTTTGAGTAGGGGTCTACAGGTAATATAATCAAAACATTAAACCAATATCTGAAGGAACTATAATAATAATAATACATTTCTGGACTCTGTATGTGTGTATGTATGTGTATAAAACATTCTGAATAAAAACACTCTTTAACACATATTTACTCATTTGTTCCTTATAATGCTCCCCTGGGTCAGACAGGCATGATGAAGTGCATTTTAGGAAATGAAATGACTGAGATTCAGAGATTGTATGACATATGGCCACAGAAAGAGGCAGAGTTAGTGAAGCTAATGAAGCTCCAGCACATTCAGCTCTTCACTTGCACAAGCCCCTTCCAATGCCCTGGCAGAGACCTTTACAATTTTGTATTCTTCTCCTTAAAGAAGGCTCCCAAAATTGTATTCACTTCAGTTCCTGCAAAACTTGCATTTGTCCCGGGGCACACACCTAGACAATGACAGAGCTGAAACCTAAATTCAGTTCTTCTGACTGGAATCATGCTTCTTTCTGCCATGTCACATCACATTTCCAGGCAGGAGTTAGGATTTCAGTCATGAGGGATTGAAATGAAATAAATGATGGAAGACTCATATGAGAACAGAACAGCGACCAAAATTCAAAATTTAGCCAGCTTAGATCAAGATTCAGGCAGGCTGGCATAACCAGGATACAAAGTATATCTTCTGTTCCTGAGTCCAGCACTTTCTCCACACAACACCCCTCACATGTTCTTATGGGAATTCTTTTTCTTTCTTTCATTCTTTTTCTTTCACACGGTTTCTTTTTCTTTCTTTCATTCTTTTTTTATTTTATTTTTATTTTTTTAAAGATTTTATTTATTTATTCATGAGACACAGAGAGAGAGAGAGAGAGAGAGAGAGAGAGAGAGAGAATGGCAGAGACACAGGCAGAGGGAGAAGCAGGCTCCATGCAGGGAGCCTGACGTGGGACTCGATCCCAGATCTCCAGGACCACGCCCTGGGCTGAAGGCGGCACTAAACCTCTGAGCCACCTGGGCTGCCTTCATTATTTTTTTAAACCCAGTCATGGGGATGAGTTCTATAGTACTCTCCAGTTAGATGGTAAAGCTGGCAGAAACACCTACCTTGATGGAGCCCTGTGCAACCAATGGAATATATGTACAAGACAGCCAGTCCAGAGTAATGGGAAAGAAAGGGCTCTGTCCCATATAAATAAGTCAAACCCGAGCCTTGGTGCCTGTGGCCTTTCATGATCACCCTAAAAAGCTAAGCCACCAGCCCACTGTCTTATTTTCATTCCCCACTGAGGAGTTATTGATATAATAGTCTCACCTTTCCAACCTTTGCACTAGCCCAAACCAGAATAGAGTCCAGTGTTGCAAAGGTAAGCTAATTGGTCAAAGCCAATACCTCTGGCTTTGATTTTATGGAATCTGGGTTCATATGAAATTGATAGGGGGTGCGTGTGTAGGAGGTGGGGGCAGGGAACACAGACACATTCGTGGCTCCCCTCTTCACCCTTTATAAGCAAGTGCTAAAAGAAACATTTAAAAAATCATAATAAATTGAGCTTTTACAGGGTGACTAATACACTAATCCCCTATAGGGATAAACTGGGGTCTGGGCTACCTTTGCTCCTAGAAACACAGCACAGGCCCCAGCATGATATAATACCTGGTTTCTCCTAGACTTATTACATTAAAAATGTGTTACAGGTGCAGAAAAATTCCAATCTGGCGAAAGGTTGTTAGAGAAGGAGACCAAAAATAGAGGCAAGATCAGGTTTCCACACAGATTCAAGTGGAAAATTTACCCCCTCTGACTGGCATATTTCTGCTTGATGTCATTCCCACCAACCCCCACTCTCCTTCTTCTCCTCCTATTTCTTCTCTCTCCCCTCCTTCCTACAGGTCTTATACTGGAGAGGAAATGGGGGATAAAACTACTGGGGCTGGTATCCAATCACTCCTGGACTTTAATTATGTCAGGAGTTGGCCCCACCAACTCAACATGGAAGTTGTCACAAGTCTTGGTCTTTGCCCAAAGCAGGCTGGGTAACTTCCCACAATTCTAGGCCACAAACCACTCTCGTCTCTCATGGTCAGTAAAGTGATGACCATCGGGCCTTCAGACTGGAAGCTTAGACTTCTTCCTGCCATATCGCAACACATACTGAGGCACCACTTTGGAATCCGACTGACTGGATATGATTCCTGACTCCACCTTGTCTAGTTATGAGAGTTGGGCAATTTACTTAATTTCTGATCCCTCATATTTCCTCTTCTGCAAGAAACTCTACTTCATAGGGTTCTAACAATACATAAAGCATTGTAAGAGTAGCATAAAGTGAGCACTCAATAAGTATTAGTGATTATTATTTCTCTACTCAGAAAAATCCAAATAATGCTTGGTCATCCTCAGAGCATACCTAGGCCATCTCCTCTCATCCCTACCTTCCCAAAGACCCTGGAATTGCCTTAATCATCCCTTGGGGTATTGCACCACTCCCTCTACCTTTCCATAAGAGCGAAGGAAAAGATGTATAAAATTGTATGGTTTGCAATGGGGTTTTCAAAACAGAAAAGGGCTCTAACAAAATCTGAGCTCCAGGGAAGCTCCATGGTCTAACCCTCTCAAATTCCTGACCCTCTCAAGTCCCAGACCTTCATTACTGCCCTTTCTCATATCTAGAAGAAAGAAATTCTTCCCATACTTGCCTGGGAAGGAGAAGAGAATTATTATGAACAAATTATAGTCCCTCTGAGCAAACTAATTAGCAATGAGAATATTTCCAATAGGGATGCTCCTCTCAGTGCTGAATTACTCAGTGATCTTCAGAGTCACCTTAATAACGGGAAACTTCACAGGTGAACTCTGAAGATTAATCTTTCACATTCATACTCTATTTTCAAGTTTATAACATGCTGTCACATCTATAATATCATCTGATTTTTATGAAAACCCAGTGAGATTGGGTGGGCAATTTTATTATGTCCTGTTCACAGATGAAACTATAGATTTCAGAGAAATAACTCTTCAAGGTCATTATCAGCCAAAAAGCAGTATAAGAGAAACTAGGACCCAAATCTCCTGACTCCTAGCCAAATCCCCCTCCCATTCTGCTAAGCCACTTTACAGCCCTCCCCCTCCTTTTCTCTGAATACTTGGGAAAAAAAAGTGTCATCCTAGAGAGAAGCCCGTGAAACTTGCCTTCTGTCCCCTCCCAGCTCTGTTCTTCTCCTTAGGCATTCCTTGTCACCCAGTGTCCCCTTACACCTGCAATGTCTGGGACCTACTATCTCTTCTGCCCTTTCCTGTTTTTTTTTTTCTAGCATAATCCTGCTCTTTCTACCTTCAAACAGCCCCTAACATGGGGATCAAAAACTACAGGAATCAGGAAGATGAATGAAAATGAGCCCATCTAGCTGGACATGAGAAACAATTGGATTCACACAAAAACTCATTTAGCAATGTTCAAAGCAGAATTATTCAAGTAGCCAAAGAGTGGAAACAACCAAATGTCCAACAACTAATGAATGGATAAACAAAAATGGTATATCCATATAATGGAATATTATTCAGCCATAAAAATTAGTGAAGTACTGATCCATGCTTCAAAGTAGATGAACCTTTAGAACATTATGCTAAATGAAAGAAGCCAGGCACAAAATGCCACAAATTATACAATTCCATTTATACAAAATATCCAGACTATGCAAATCCACGGAGATGAGTAGTTCCAGGGGCAGAGGGAGGAGGGACTGGGGCATGACAGCTAATAAATACAAGGTTTCTTTGCAGAGTGATGAAGATGATCTGGAATTAGGTAGTGCTGATAGTCACACAAGCTTATGAACACAGGGGAAAAAAACCCACAGAATTTCACACTTTAAAAGGGTGAATATTATAGTATGTGAATTATATCTCAATTTAAAAAAAAAAAAAGAAAAGAAATAAGCAGAAGCAACAGAGACTAGAGTAATCCAGAGGGCCCTTGTCTCATCTAAAGAACAGCCCATTCAGCCTCATCTAACTGCAGTGGAAGAAAGTGGTCCTAATGTTGAAATGTTCCCCAATTTAATTTAAAGAGAAGTTGGAAATCTAGAGTTTTAAATTAAATCTCTTTATTTTTAAAGGTTAGAAAATAATTTAGAAAACTTAAATTCTTTGTAGTGAATATCATCTTGGGCCCACAAAGACTTTTGCTCTCCCTGGACAATTCAGTTTCCGTCCCCTCTGCAACAAAACAAAAGCCCTGTAGTTACTAGAAAAGCATCTATCATTCCTCTAGCAAGCTCTTAGGGATACCTGATCAATGGAGATTGGTTGGATATACCCTTCCTGGTCACTGCACCAGCATAGCAATTCTCTCCTAGAGGCCCAGCCCGACTCCACTACCTCTGGGCCTCTCACTTCATATTTAATAAACATTTTTTTCAGCACCAACTAGGTGCCAGGAACTCTTCTAGGTGCTATAGGAAAAACAAATGAATAAGTCAAGGTCCCTGCTCTCAAGGAGTTCAGTCAAGGGAGGGAGACAGACTTGTAAACAAATCAAGGTAATACAAGGCAGAATTAAACCAGAGCCTGATAGCAGTACAAACAGTGTACTATGGGAACACAGACAAAGCAGCTATTAATTCTCCCTGGAAATATCAGGGAAGGCGTTGTAGAAGAGGTGACATTTGGCTGAGCCATGAAGGGTAAATTAAGTTCACCAGGTGGAGAAAAAAGAGGGAGAAAGAGAGTGTAGAGAAGGAGGAGGAGAGAGGGAAGGAAGGAGAAAAGAGAAAGGAGAAGAGAAGGAGGGAGGGAGAAGGAGATGGAGAAAGAGAGGGAAAAAGAGAGGAAGGAAGTGAAGGAAGGAAGGAATTAAAGAGAGAATTAAATTAAATAGAGGGCATGGTAAAGTAACGAGGCATAAGGTGGAAAAGTAGATCTAACCCTCCTTTGGGTCCACAATGGACCTTACATAATCCTTATTACAGAGTTAGAAAAACTTGCTACATGTGTCTCTCACACACACTGAAATTTCAGTTCCATGAAAGGGAGGATCACATCTCATTCATCTTGATGTCATTAATATTTTAGCATGACACTTGATACATAGTAGGTGCCCAGTAAAAGTTAGTAGAATCAATGAATTCAAGACCAACAAAGAACTAAAGAAGAGATTAGGACATGTCTGAAGAAGGAAAAAGCATCCATTTCAGCTGGAGATGAGACACAAAAGGACAATAATGGAAATAAAAGCTAGAAAAACAGATCAGAAGTCCAATCAGGCAATATATAAGCCCACAGACACTGGATTTGGTTTAGGAGGCCTTCCTAGTATACCCTAGATTAGGTGAATGGGACAGTGTCTTTCTCTTCCCATACATTTCTCAGGCTCCAAAAACATTCTAGTGAAGGATAAATGACTATTAAAGGCAGGAAAACACAGGCAGATGCTGAGAGTCTTTAAAAAAAAAAAAAATGAATGAAAGAGTAAATTACTCCATCTAAGAATGGTGTTGGTTTTTACATAACCACAGTGTGTTCCTAACTCTCATTCTATTTGTGGTTAGTTCTAACCCCCACATGTTTTTCTCTTAATCCCATCCTATACTTGTATTCCTGGATTTGGGTCTTTATAAACACATTTTCTTACTAAGTTTCAACTCTAAATATGATAGGTTTATTTTTCTAATGCATAAGATCATACAGAGCTTTATTACTATTTTCTAGAAAATCAAAACCACAACAAATTGGGGACCCGCAATTTTGATACACACATTCTTCATTTCTTTGTCTGGAACATCAATAAATAAGCTAAAGAGACAGGCCCTCAGGACAAGTCCCTACTGGGCCATCACTCAATATGTCAACTGTTCCCACACCATCTCCATTATCCACAAATCTTCCAGATAGTCAGCTTATTAAAGTAATGTGGTCAAGATTCTACTTTTCCTAGATTATCTAGTGAAACAGATCTCACTGGAGATTTCTCTCTGGTCTATGGATTCTGATCTTTTGCTATTGGAAATTAAAGCTGTCTGTATGATTTGCCCTTAAAAAAACCATTTTGACTCCTATTTAGTGTCTCAGGATTCCTAGGTGACTGCAAATTGATTATTTGATGGTTCTTTCTCATTTTCCCCAAAGATCAATAAGTTGGTGGTCTTTAATTACTAGGGTCATCCTGTGTTTCTCCCCTTCCTGTTTCAAAGATAGGCATATTTGCCCTTTTCTAGTCTCTTGGGACTTTTCCAGCTCCCCATCACTTCTCAAAAATAATGACCCTTGGGTTTGTGGCCGCATCTGCTTGTACAGCAAGTACCCCTTGGGTGCATATCATCCAATTCTGCTGATCTGAATACTTCTATTTTCCCCTCTCTCATTAACTTCTCTCATTTCCTTCTCTCATTTGTTTCTCTTGTATTACCTGTTCATTTCTATAATTTTCACATTTTTAAAGTTTTTTTTAAAGATTTTGAGAGAGAGAGAGAGCAAAAGGGAACATGAGCTGAAGGAGAGGCAGAGGGAGAGGCAGGCTCCCTGCAGAGCAGGGCTAGATCCCAGCACTCTAGGATCATGACTGGAGTCGAAGGCAGATGCTAACCAACTGAGCCACCCAGGCACCCCTCAAAATTTCACTTTGACAGAACTTCCTCTAGTCTGTTATTTACCTGTGATCTTTTCTAAAGAGATAAGACAGAAGATATCAGAAAGTTCTGCCTTATCCATCTCCTGACATTAATAAGAATTCCTTCCTTCTTCATCACAAAATCCAATTTTTTTCTAGGTTTTGTTTGTTTTGCCAAATAGCACAAAAGTTATTTAGCCTTGCTTTTCTGTACCTGCTAGTTGCGCCTTCCTCCCAATTGTGACATTCTTATTTTGTCCCTCTCATGCTATTCTCCTATGTTCTGGCTAGGGGAGCTGTTCTGAATTCCACATGTTGTGTATCTATCATATACAGAAATAGCCCTGGTTACTAAGGACATAAAGCAATAGAAAACACAGTGCTGCCATTAATTTCATAGTCTGGTTCAAGAAAAGAATATAAAAGAGGAAAAATAATAAGTACTCTTTCTTCTGTATGCCTCCATTGCCTCTATTGTAAAACAAATCTCAGAATATTGTGGTCATTTGTTTACTCATCTGTCTTTCTCAACCTCTTCAAAAGTAAGCATCATATCATGTCCAACTGAAAACCCAGTGTCTCCTGTAGTGCCTGGAACTCAGTATGTTTGATAAAGGATGGAACAGAGGAGATGATACACAAGCATATGTTAGATGCTGCAGATGATGAATTCTACAAAGGAGGGATCACTCCTTCAGAGTATACAGGTCAAGGAAGGCTTCATATCTCTCTGTTCCATAGAGAATTCTGTACAAGTATAAATGTTTGGTTTTCTCTTCTTTTTTAATCTTCTCTGCATTTCAGGGTAGGGTTGTTTCCTTCTTTTCACTCCCTGGAAAAAGCAGGCTACATTCTGGCCTATAGGAATTTCTCCCTGACTCATCACTCCTAACTCTGTGTTTCAGTTCCCCCACTGCCCAAATGTGGGCATTACCTACTGACACATATTTCTAATTATTCATTATCTGAGTTCCTGCAGTTGTACAGGAAGGCAAAAGGCACAACCGAAGTAGTTCACTAGAGAGCTGACCACATATAAAACAAGACTCCACTCAAACATCCTTCTGTGCTTAACTTAGGTTGGCACTTCCTGTTGCACCAATAACTTCATTCAGTTTCTGCTGCCTATGGAATATTATAATGTGAAAATACAATGCAAATTCAGGGCAAATCTATTACAAAGCAAATTTTAAAATCTTATAAAAGATACAGAATTTCATGAAGCTGATGAAAATGATGTGGAGACCTAATCAAATCATAGGCAAAGCTATTGACAATTAAGAATCTAGCAGTGGAAGGCCAGTTAACAACTGAAGAACACAAAATGAACAAGAATCTTAAGAGAATGACTTGAATATCAACATTTTTTAAAACCCAGGGGAAAAAATATGAAGATTTCAATTACTCCTTCAAAAATATCCTCTTCAGGCAACCCCGGTGGCTGAGCAGTTTAGCGCCGCCTTCAGCCCAGGGCGTGATCCTGGAGACCCAGAATCGAGTCCCACGTCAGGCTCCCTGCATGGAGCCTGCTTCTCCCTCTGCCTGTGTCTGCCTCTCTCTCTCTCATTCTGTGTCTCTCATGAATAAATAAATAAAATCTTTAAAAACAAAAACAAAAATATCCTCTTCATGATCACACTGTGAAAGTTAAATGTGAGGAACAGCATTTCAGCTATCATACAATTTAGTCTGAAAAAGGCCAGAAAAAAAAAAGGAATCAATACTTGATTCTTTCTTCATCCTCAGAATTAATGAATAACTACAACTCAAATGTTAATAATGAAAGATAAATAAATCTATTGCTATTACTGTTTCATTTTTCAAGATAAAGAATCAACCACAACTTCATTTTTCCACTTACTATAAAATTTTGATCCAATTTTAAATGATATCATTTAAAATAAGACTTTCCTACATACCAATTATTCTGAAATAATGAGGCTTCTTGTACTGCTTTGTCAGCTTTTACACTTGCAAATTTCTGTTTCCCCGCAGCTAAACAATAAGCCTTGCAAGGACAGAAATCATAAATTCTAGTTTTCTACTTTCCTGTTCCAATCACAACCCACACACCTCCCCCCAGCTCTAAAAACTGAGGGAAACAGGATATATGGAGGCTATATTAATGACTGATTACCTGACTTGGAGGATAATTCTCCTGAAGGTAAGACTGGCCGTACCACCAACACATCCCCAGCATTCATGGTGGTATCCAAGGCTTCTCACCTAACTACTTAGCTACAACTCCTTTATGACATGGTGTACCCAAGAAAGGAAAAGATTTTGAGATTACTTTTTCAAGGTGTTTTATGTGTTGTTTTGTTTTTCACCCTACAGGATATTCTCTCTTACCACAAAAGGAGTTATCAGCGTCTCTCTCCTGGATTATATCTGGGTTACTTAAAGCTATGCAGCTCTGTGGATCAGATCAAAGTTCTAGTTACCCAAAAGTTGCCAAACATTCTCTGCCACGTGAAGATCCGTGAAAACAATAACATTTCCAAGTAAGTTATGAGGAGTCCAGATTTTCCTTGTGATGAAACAATGGCTCAAGTGACGGTTTGATGTGTCAGAAGAAAACTGACATGGCATAGTTTCTGTGGTGAAATGTCCCCCAAGTGCCAGCACAGCAGGACAGAGGCTTAGCTGCATTTTAACATTAGGATTTGTAGTGTTGGTTGGTGGAGGGAATGAGCCCATGAAGGAGGGGCATGCTCCTTCCATTTTCCTCTCTATGATATTCATGGTACAACCACTGATACTCAACTGGTTAATGCATAGATGCCCTTTTCTTTCAACATTTCTATTTTCAGTATCTTTTTCTTCACAACTTAGTAAGTCATTTAATATATATATGCCATATATATATATACTTATGCTATAAGTATATATATATATATTATATATATTATATATATATAATCATTTGTGGAAATGGGTTTTGGTAGAGCAATTGATTTCCCCTTAAAGAATCCCCCTACTCTCATTCTCCCCATCCCTAACCCTCCGGCCTGAGGACTTTGTATGTTTCCTGTACTCTTTATGGTTCTCTAAAGAAGAAAAGAAGTAACCAGGCCTGTGCTTCTGGAAACTGCTCTATGGTTTGGCATTATGGTGAATTATCCTGTTAGCTTAGGGAAAGTTGCCCAATCTTGGTAATCTGGCTCAGGTTTACAACTAGCCCTCTAGCAGGCCTCTGAAAGTCTACGACAGTGAACTGAATTGTGCTCAACCTGAGAAAAAAAAGTCAGAATGCTAAGAAAAAGAACTCTCCAGGCTTCACCAGGCTTTAGAGTACAAATTAGATCCCCAAACTCTAGTTAAACCTACGGATTTACCTAACCAAAAGAGATTCTGACTTGGTAGTTTAAAATTTGGTCCATAAAGTGCAAGAGCTTATTAATTATAGTGTCTCACAATGTTTATTAAATACTATTTGATGACAACAAAGGAAATGATGATGGTCTCTTCCAAGAACTCACTAGCTGCCATATTCTCATCTTCCACTAATCAACTACACCTAGACCTTAAGTCTGCCATCTGGTGGTCACTTCTACAATCAACTTTGGTTATCTTATCAATCCTTCCCAAGAGGTTAGGTTACATGGCTCATTTGTGGGTTGACTTAGCAATGGTTACTTTCATCCATTTTCTAGATTTGTGTCTTAAAGGTTTAGACTCTTTCAGTGGTTATACCAACTAATTTCCCCTTGACAAGGATCCAAGTTTCATTTTTTACAAAAGACTCCAGTAACCTTCATTCTTGCCAGTTCCATCTCCCTCATCCTTATAGACTAAACTGCTTAGTTAGTGGTAGATGTTTCACTGTATTCCTACTAGTAATTTATTCTCTAATTCAATTACAGATGCTATTTTAGCAATGTACTCCTTTAGGTTTTGTGAATGCTTGTGCTAATCAGAACCCCCTCATTTAGTTCAACATCAGTGGTGGGAGAATAGAAATTATCGCTAAGCAGGTTCTCAAAGGTTTCAATTATTTGTGAAGCCAACAACATGCCCAGATTGAAATAGGATTTAATTTTTATTTTGTTTCTCATTGGGACAATAGAATAGATTTTCCATAGTATTTTCCAGTGTGGGAACTGAAAGCAAACAGATATCTTGAACACAGAAACTTTTCTAAGAGGGTAGTTGGTTAAAAGAGATTGTTTTCTGGTGAAAAGCTCATGTCACAATTGATTTCATTTTCTGACACACAGACTGGAGCCCAGGCTGGTATATCCCACTGGGGAGAGCCCTCAGAGGGTTTTTACACCAGTGGGAACATATGTTAGCACCTCCTCTCTTTCTGTGCCCAGAGAGGAAGGCTTTCTTCTTCCCTCTCTAGCCTGCTCCTGAAAGCATATTGCTGCTCCCTGCAGAGTTGGAAAGAGGAGAAACTGAGCCAAAGTAATGTATTTAGAGACTTATGCTAGCATACCTGTGGAAACAATGTTCCCAAGAGGCATTTACCTTGATCTTTTCAAGCTCCTTTTGAAGAGTGGCCTATGGGGGACAAACCAGATGTGTTTTCTCCCACCATCATTCTTTTCCCCTCCCTTCTGCATGACATTTGGAAAAGTTCATCAGGAAGGATTACAGAGCACGCAGAATAAAGACACAGATGATTGGTTAGAAAGGAGGATGGAAGCAGTGATGTGTGTCCCCTGGTTCCTTTTATTGGAATTGCCTGGTGTTCCTGTTTGTGATTCTCCTCAAGCTCTTGGAAGGGGAAAGAAACCAAAATAGTCCCCACGATTACAACAGGCCAGGGTTGAAATGTGCCATGTGGTTTGTTGCCTGAGTTGGACCAGAGTCCTGTGGTTACCCAACTGCTGAATTAACCAGCAGATGCCCCTGTGGTAAAATGTAGGGTCCTAGAACTTACAGAGGATCTTCAGGGAAGAAAAATGAAGACAGTTAGGAAATTTCTACCAAGTATTTCAAAGCTCCAATCTCAGAAACTGATTGATACAAATTAGACCTGCTGTTCTGAGGTATATGTGGTTTGATAGGTGAACTAAGCTTAAATTAGCAAAAGCCCATTTTAAACTCCATTTGGGTGGCAAAAAGTTCAAATTTCATGAATTGTATTTGTTTTTTTTAACCACTAAAAAACTGGTTATCCAGGTTCTGGACATATACACTAAAAATGTTCTGAGCTGTGTTCTGAACTTTTGTTATATTTCTAATTTTAACTTGACTCAACATACAGAGAGGAATGGGAATGGGTCCAAAAGCTTTCTGGCTCTGAATCTATGGAAAGTGTGGATCATACTCCTGACTGCCCCATGCAATTGTTCTTCTACGAGCTCCAGATGGCAGTGAAAGCTCTCCTTAAGCAGATCAATATACCTCTACACCAGGTACTAGTCTTTACCATTTTTATCTTCTTTTTATGGCTAATGGAAACTGCATTGTGCATAAAACTTAAGAGGTAAAAAAAAATAGATATGAGTTTATTTTCATTGATTTAAATACCACTTTGCAAATGCTACACACTTTGAATTTGACACCTACAAGTGAACACAGACTGCCCTTTTGCCCCTTTTCTGTATCTCCTCCATGTTGACCTCCTCCAAGGCTCCTGGACCTGGCTTTATTGTGGTATGATCAAGCAAGGAAATATTACTGGCTAGCCCACCTTTAAAAGACACTAAGTCTCAGCTGCAGGATAGCACAAATCAAGGAGAATAAATAACTTAAGTGTATAATTAGATGTACAAATGACTTATCTAAGAACAGCAGACTACTGGTAGTATAATCTATATCAATGGCAAGATTATGCCATGCCATCTTTTCACAAACAGAATTTACTGTCAAAATTATTGTCTTATCTAAATCAAAATGTGCAAATCTAACCTCTGCTAATAAGCAACTTCAAGAAAAACTATTGGCACAGAAGAGAACAGTAAAAGTTTATTAGGCTCTGTCTAGTAAGTTAACATGATGTAGCATTAGGTTGAATTCTTTTTTTTTCTTTTTGGCCTAGGTTCACCATCTCCTCCAACCCAGCACACATATGCATGCACATGCACAAAATCAACAAAGTTTAGCCTATAAAAGAGGAAGACCATCACAGATCACAGGAGTGACTGGCTCTCTTAAATAAGAGAGCAACAACCCAGAACTGGCCCCTGACCCATGGACACAGGGACATATATTAAGAGACTCCAAGAGTGTTCTTCCCCTGGGATACTGCTCCAATTATAAGTCAGTACTGCAAGATTAGTACAAAACAACCAACACTGATGAAGAATAAATTACATAAAATGGCATAAAGGCACTAGGGGAGCAACTGGATTATTCCAAGGGTGGCCGTGTACTCAGGAGGAGAAAAAAACATACCAGCTCTACTTGTGACAGTAGATACTATTAAAGGGTTTCTTGAGCTTAGCAGGTTTGAAGCAGCTCATATTTCATTGGTGACTCTTGGGCTACATACACATGTTGGGAGAGGGCTGCCTAACTGCCTAAGAGTGCATACAACTTTTTTTTTGGATACTTGTAAAATTTTTTCAGTCCTTGGCCAGAAACTACATTTTTCCCCCTTAACCAACTTAAATTGAAACTAGTAGATTTTTAATTCAATCCATTTTTGTTGCTTCATGTAATTATATTCATCATTTTGAAAAAGCCACAGAATGCAATCATTTTCTGCTTTTATAAGAAGCATAAATGTTGTTTTCAGAGTTTATGTGGAACATTACTGCCTTAAATCTTGATTTTATATAGCATTATTAAATGGACTGAACCCTAATATTTATGTTGTATAAAAATTCCAAGCTTGAAGTCGTGTAATTTTGTTAGATGTTTTATGCCAGTTTGGTGTTGTTTATGTAAGTGCCATGTTGTAACTCTCCTATTTTTCCTCCGCGCGTGTCCCTCTGCAGGCAAGGAACTTCCGCCTCTACACACAGGAGGTGTTGGAAATGGGTCACAATGTGTCCTTTCTTCTCCTGCTCCCTGCCTCAGACGACGTCTGTACAGCCCCAGGACAGAATAATCCTTACACCCCACACTCAGGGTTTCTTAACCTCCCTCTTCAGATGTTTGAACTTGGTATAGTAGCTTGTTTCACCTAGAAATATTAACCCAGCCTCCTTATAATAAAATCACAAAGTTATATCTGTTCCCCCTTGTCCCAGTGGAGGGTCAATAAATCACATGATGGCTTTGGCAACAACCCTTCCTAGAACTGTGTACAAGTCCGAGAGAAAGCAAAGCTCCAAGACTATGTGCCTGAGCAATAATTATTGAAACCTAGCTAAGGTCCAATGGAGAGGAGGGAATTCTAAACAGAGTGTTCAGTTATCAGGCTGCAGTTCTTGCCTTCTCTTTGCTTTCTTAAAACATAAATACAAGAACTGATGTTTTCATGAAAAGCACTGCCCCTTCCTTCTCTTTCTTTTTTCTCTCCCTCACCTCCAAATGGGAAAAAAAAAATAGTGAAATTAAAATGTAAAGTATGTATCACTATGGGAGGAAAAAAGTCAATGAGTAGTGATTTATAAAATACTCTAATATTAAATAGGCTCTAAATTTCTAGCAGACCATTTGAGAAAATTGACAGGGTCTCCCAGGACGCAATATTGTGATTATAATGTGGAATTCTGAATGGTGGAAGATCTTGTCCTGGCTTTCAAAAATGAATAGCCTGGGCCCCAGTTTCTCTATTTCTGCAGAGACCCCTGCTGCCCACTGAGAATGTGAATAGGGAAGCTTTGTCTCTTCCCCATGCTTCGTCTTATAACAGGCCAATAAGAGGCAATTAGCAAGAGTTCAAATGAATTGTAGGATTTGTGGGAGGGTGAGTGCTGGATGGAATGAAGGCAGAGTCTCTTTGGATTGCTCCCCAGCCACCAGATTTAGAAGCAGACAAGGCAAATGCCATTTTGAGACCTGGGCATCTGAATCTGAATTTATCCCATGAGGATAAATGGATTAAGCCTTTCAGTTTCCCTTGCTCCGAGCAGGTCAGATGCCAAAAAGCAAAGAATAGCAATTATCATTTTCCAAAAGAGGAAGAGTTATTAAGAGAAGCCTGAATCAGACCTGCAGACTAGGTCTTGAGAGTCCTGGGTCCCCTATTGTGTCACACCGGCAATCACTTAACCTTTGTACACCTTTTCTGTGTCAAATGATTAATAACTTTGGCCATACCACTCCCAAGGCCTGGATGTGAATATGACCCCATCCAATGAGTTCCTCATCCAAAAAACATTATTAGTCCATGATATGACTGCATGGCTATTACAAAATATAGTTTGGGTCATGGTATTTCATTTAAAGTCAATAAATATATATCAGATATCTACTGTGGAGATTCAGAGATAAGTAAGACAAAGGCTCTGCTTGTAAGGGGCTTTCAGTATAGCAGCAGGAGTAAAATAAGGATACAAATTATTAAATGAGGTAGTTTTTTGCCAAAATCAAAGTATTAAGTGATATTGAAAAAAGAAAAGGAAACACATTTTTCTCAAAGAAGACTCCAGAAAGCCACCTTGAAGGAAAGGGTATTTGATGTGGATATTAAAGAATGGACAAGATGTTAATAAACATGAATGATAAGAAAAGCTTTCTTGTCAGGGGGAGCAGAATGAGCAAAGACATGGAACAGGAGATCTCAGAAAGAATCAGGAAAAGAACAAGTGGTACAGTTTGGCTAGATCTGAGAAATGATAGAGGAAATAGTGGACAAAAAAGGGTATGGACAAGTCATGGCCATAGTGGGCAGTATCTTAAAAGTCAGGCTGAGGGATCTATTTAAGATGGATTGAGAGCATGGTTCAGGGGTTATTATAATAGACCAGTATTAGGGCAGAAACAAAACCCCCCAAACAGATGTAAGGAACATTGGGAGTAATATGCAAGATTGAGCAACTATTTGAATGAGAAAAGGTAAAGTCTAGACACGTCTACAGTACTCCTATGGTTTTCAGCCTCAAAGACTGTGAGGGTATTGCTGCCATTTCCAAAAGTAAGGAAATCACAAAGGAATATGGCTTAGGGAAGAAAATGATACTTTTAGTTCTATATTGAAGCTAAAGGTGAAAATTCAACATCCAAGCTGACATGTCCATTTGGCAGTAGAAATACAGGAAAGAAAGTTGGGTACTAAACACAGAAATTTAGTCAATATCCCTTAATAAGAGCTGAAGCCATGAATGTGAATGATTTCCCAAGGGTAGATAACTGACAGGGAAAAGAATTAAGGAAAATACTTCATTAGAGAGAGCTACCCAGGAGTCCATTCTGTGTGAAATGGTCATTACTGTTCCATGATTATAGACAAAAATACATGAAGTTCATTTCTCCATGTCTCAGTGGTCTTCATGGTAACAATAAATGATTTGGGATCAATCATGATAGTGTAGGACTCCAAAGGCCCTGGAAAACCAAGCTCTACAAGTGTCCTCTCTATCCTGCTTTCTGGGAGGCTCATGAACTTTTCCTGGGTAGCCATACTTTGTCTTACTGTTGTTACTCTGTATCTACAATTCCTCCCTCCACTCATTTGTTCATTAATTCAATAAATATTTATTAAGTAACCTATTATATGTCGGTCACTAGTCTAGGTACTAAAGAATCTGTAATGCACGAACTCCTCACGAAGCTTATATTCTTAGGTGGGGAGACAGTAAAATAATCAACAAAAAATACTGTTGAGTGTCAGACAGTAGTGAAGACTGTGATGAAAAATAAATTAGGGTAAGGAACTGAAGTGAAGTAACAGGAGCTGCAATTTTATATAGGATGACCTGGGAAGGTCTCTCTAAAGAATAAACATGTCAGCAGAGACTTGAGATTTCCATGCAGTGAGAATGACAAGTGCAAAAGCTTTAAAGCAAGAGTGTGCTTGGTTAAAAGACCAGTGTAGGTGAGGTGTAGTAAGCAAGAGCAACAAAGATAGGAAATGAGATCAGAGTCAATGGCCAGATCATGTAGGGCCTCACAGGCCAATATAAGGACTCTGGATTTTACTTTAAGCATGTTGGGAGTCCAAAAGAAAATTTTGAGCAGCAGAGTAACATATTAAGAAGATCTGCAAAATCTGGTACCCCCCCCCCCACACACACACACAGAAAAATAAAAACTAAGAAGTTTAACTTTATATAACCCAGCATTTTCAGAATTCACTTGACCATAACTGGAAGCATTTTTGATGTGGCACTTACTAAAAAAATAAGAAAAAACATTTTAGGAGATGAGACGATGCCCTAGAACACTGCTTCCCAAACTTTAATGTGCATTAAGAATCACTTGGAGAGCATGCTAAAAAGAGACTCTGGAGCCCCACCCCAGAGATGCTGAGTTAGCAGGTCTGGGATAGGGACTGGAGAATTTGCTTAGCTCTCAGATGATACTGTGCTGTCAATCCATGGACCACATTTGAAGTAGTACTGCCTAGAACACAGAGAAAAAGACATTTTAGGAACTTAAAAAACTAGGGATATAGTAGTTATCATAGTAATAGAATCCAACAGTGCCTGTCTCTTTGACCCATCTTACCTCTTCTTAATATTAAAAGCAATATAAGACTGTCAGATACTATCCTTCATCTATGAAAGTCAACCCATAGCAAAGCCCAGGTCTTAATAGTTTCTGACCTTGAGATGTTTTTTTCTTAGAATAAAATATACATTCATATTCTGATTCTCCTTCATTACCATATTACAGGTGATCCAACTGATTAATCAGAACCATGTTAAGGTTTCAGAAAAGATCACCTGATTGGGCTTGGTTCCAATGACATACACAATTCTATTAGTCTTTTCTAGAGATCAGGAGGAAATGTTACCAGTAGGAGGAAATTAGTACACTCTAGTACAATGTTTATTATAGTTCAGCACCACCAGCAACAATTTTTAAAATACTGCTGGGCCTTAGTAAGAATCATAACAGACTCTACCTGATCCATAAGCAATCAGAGCTTTTTCCAAGAAGCAGACTTTCATACTGATGATTATACTTCTTCCATTAGGCTTCAGCTCACTAAGCATTTAATAACAATTTCCATAGGAACTTCAAAGAGCTTACTATAGTGGGTCTAAGCCCCTCAAGAAAGATGCTAAGCAATTTTTACTAGTTTTTGTAACTAGGGACTTCTGTCTTCCATAGACAGGTCCATAGTAAAAGGCCAACAGATACCCTAAGCATTTCTGAGAAAGAAAACATTACTGGAAATTCAATCACAACTTAGAAAATCGTGAGAACACAGGAATTTTCATGAAACTTGAAAAGGTCCAAATTATGGGAACATGTAAATTATAAAAAGTTTACAGTATATTTCGATTTGACTTGTACAAGTCATCCCCATCCTAATGAAAGGATTTGAGACTTGGCAAACTGACCATGTTCCTGCCAGTGGCCTGAGTGATCATAAATAACTTGCTAACTAGCGATGGAAAACTGCATCTGTGCCTATTCTAGTACTAAATAGATCTAGCAAGGACAAAATGATAAAGGAGCTTAGCCCTCTATCTCCTGGAGTAAAGAGTAGGCTGGGGCAAACCCACAGGCTATTCCCTCACAGGATTACTTACAGGGGAGAGGACTACAATATAGATGTGAGATCTCCATGAGCAGGGTTGAGTTGAGGCAAAGTGGTGCAATTTCAAACCCACTCCCCCTTCATAGCCTGAGGGCTAATACTCCCCCTACCCCATCCTTTGGATAGGAGCAGGACAGTATTCCACTGCAGTAATACTTCAAGCATGTGCCTGGGGACCGACAAGGGTCACTATTTAAACTGTTCCCAGAAACAAAAAGAAAAGCAGTATCATGAGCCTTTAGAAACTCTGTCCAGTGATACGGCCTCTTGAGGATTTGCCTAGCCTGCACTAAGGGGCTGCCCTGTCCTGATCCTAAGGGCAGTAACAGTTGACAGTAGGCCTATGATAAGAAAAGTTGATTCTACGGATTTCCTTGGCTCTATGTTTCATAGTGATTGGAGAAGCAAAGATTTTAAAACTGGGGGATTTTTTAAAAACAATTTGAAGCCTGGTATATATTTTATACTTAAGCGTTTGGCTGCATATTTCATTCAACAAACATTTGCTGAATTGCCACTGTATGCCAAGTACTGTGCTAGGGCTGGACATACAGATGTTAAGAAGACAAAATCTGCCCACCAGAAGCCTAGAATCCATCAGAGGATATAGAAATCTATACCAAAAGTCTCAATATAATGAAAGCCTTGCTGTAATAGGTAGGCTGTTGAATTTCAAAGGAAAGACACCCAACCCTTCCTTAAAGAGCTAATATTGGGGCTAGATCTTGATTAGAAACTTTCAGAAAAGGAAAGAAAAGACAGAGCTAAAAAGGAAAATCACTTTAAGCGAAGGAACAGCATGCACAAAGGCTTGGAGACCTGAGGAACTGCAGCCCAATTAAGCATGCTCATAGTAGCTCATTGTTACAGATGCTTAAGGTATCTGAGAAAAGCGACAGAAAAGAGAAGATGATAAGAATTGGATCCAAGACTGCCACCATAGGGGTGTAGAAGAGAAAGCACAGGCAAGAGCAACTGAGGAGTTAAAATCAATATGACTTTGTAATGGATTTAATGTGGTTGAAGAGCAAGGAGGAGGAGCCAGACAGTCTGAATAGGGTGCTGAGATGGATAATGTTGCCATCTACCAAAAGAGGAAGGATGAGGGGAGGAACAGGTTTGGGGGAGGGGAGAGATGATGAGTTCAGTTTGACAAATGATGAGTTTTGAGGTGCCTGTGGGATATCCAGGCATTGAGCCTAATGGAATCCAGGCCACAGGCTTACAAGAAATGGCACAGTCTCAACTCTCATTCCTCAGGCCCATTTTTCATGATTTAGGATACCACTCCTGAATTCCAACTGTCAACTCATTCACTACCAGGAATCTTTAGAGGGGCATCTTTTGCCCAGGTTCTTTCTGACACACTAGCAAAGAATCCTGCTACCAAACTGGCCACAGGGGGTGACCTTATTGATATTTTTAGCTTTCAAACTAGGCTCCATGACCCAGACTGATTAGGATTTATTGAGTTAAAGATCTTAGTCTGAATACTCTAATCTCAACCCTGTTCCAATTTCCTAACTCTAAATGCCTCATTCTTTCTGAGGGATTGGAGTAAGGGTGTGAAAAAAAAATGGTATTTTGTTTCTGATAGAGGCTACATGCTGTGCTGGGCACTGTATATATATGATTTAATCCTAAATAGGCATTACTATTCATCTTAGATGTGGGAAAATTGAGGTCCCAGAGGTTATATGCCCAGTGCCACACAGGTAGTAACTGGCAGAACTATGATTCAAACCCAATTCTGTCTGACCTAAACCCAAATACTTTCTACTCTACTCTACTCCTAATCCAATTTCTAGTGTTGGCCAAATGCATTTCGGTCTGTCACTATCTTATATTGAAAAAAGAGGGAGGAAAAAACACTGCAGAAAATTAGCCTTAGTATGTAAATTACTAACAAATCATGTGGTTCAGATAATGCATTGTTGTACCCTTATACCATTTTGTCTGTTAAATGCATGTGATTCACATTAGAAAAAAATTAGAAGCTTCCAGTCTATCCTCCCCTCCTCTGTGATGGCTACCAAATGTATCATTGCTAAACCACAAAAGACTATGTTAAAGTAACATTTGTTAAAGTAACATTAAAGGCTCTGGATAAAAACCACTAGCATGGGAAAGTGAAGCGCTGTAGTTGAAAGGTCCTTCTAGCTCACTGTGGTGAGTGGCACGGGGGGTGTGGGCACTGTGAGACCACCCACTGATCCAAGGCTCCTACCACAAGGAGACACAACAAGAGAAAGTTGTGGACACCCAGGCGTTTTAGAATTCAGATGGGAATGATAGAGTTTCTTTTTAAGAAACTCTTTAGTGCCTCTTCCTAATCTCTCTTCATATTTTAGAAAGAAATAAAAAGGCTAATTTTTTTCTTTTCTCTCTTTCATTCTTTCTTTCTTTCTTTTCCCTCAACTTGGTTTGTAAAGGCAGACTGTAAGACACTTCACTCTCCTCACTCTCCAGCCAAGAGAGGACATCTGTCAAGTGCTAACAGGATATAATCCCTCCTTGAAAGGCATAAAGACACATTCAGGGAGTTACAAGGGTCAAGAGTAAGCTACAAAGTAATGGTGACTCTTTCCTGTAGAGCTGCCAGTAAATATCACAGACCTGAAATACACCTTTCAAAACAGGAAAATCAAGAGCACAGAGAGAAAAGAGAGAACGAAGGGAAAGAGGAGACTTTGAAGAAGGATCTGCCTTCTTCAGACCCGGGCATGCATTTTTGTTTGTTTGTTTGGTCAATAAACATTAACTTAGAAGCTATAATGATCCAGGTTTTTAGGAAATAAAAATAGGAGACATGGTTCTTGCCCTTAGAGAAATCACAGCCTAATACTAAGGTAGTCAAACAAACTCGTAATTATAATAAAGCAGAGTTAAGTGTCCTTATACATTTAGAAACAAGTGCTCTGGGAGCACAAAAGAGAGAGAAACTAATTCTGCCTGCAGAGGAAGAGGTGTCAGTGAAGATTTCACTGAGAAAGCAGCAGTTAAGCTGAATCTTCAAGTATCAAAAGAAGCTAACCTGAAGACATTGGTGGACCTGAAGATATTGGTAGAGAAGGGTGTTTGAGGACAAGAAAAAGGCAGGTGTAAAGGCATGAAAGTGTAACATGACTTATAATAAGATCAGCCTGACCAAAGTTTAGGATTAATTTGAGTGGAGGGTGAAGGGTGGTTGCATGATGGATGATATGATTGAAGATATATTCAAATTCTAAATCACAAGACACTTTCTTTATGGTGATAAGAGGTTTGACTTTGTCCTGAAGTCAAGAAGTTTTGTAGAGGTCTTTAAGCAGGAAAACAGCATGCAAAGTAGATGGTTTGGGAGGCACTTAATAGTTTGTTGTTTACTGAGAGGCTATATGAAATCACTTCTTCTGCGTGTCAGGCAAAGAAGTGCTAGAGTAGAAGTGGGAAGAAAGGATCTGACACCAGAGAGAAAAATCAATCCTAGAATTGAGAAACACCTCCTTGAAATGGTGTACAACTGGAACAAGGATGAGCCACAGAAGCCCTCACCTCACTCTTCTCTTCCACTTCCATGTGAGGAAACACAAACAGAGCAGGTTACCCACACACACACCAAAGATTCACCTTAGGAGGAAATCAAGCAAGGAACTAGGCAGTGGTAAGATTGGAACTGCAAGGTGCCCAGAAACTTCTCAATATGCAGAGAAGTGGGGCTTCCTTACTGAGATGTAGATAACAAGATGCCCCATTTTAAGGCAGTGTGGTTTTAGCTTCCTAAATGGCCAGGTCTGGGTCTCAGGAATCAATATCAAAGAGGCCCAAGGGCAGTAATTAGATATTCTCCCTAGAATTTTTCACTAAAGAAGCCAGAATAAAAATGCTTCCACAGATTTGTGGAGTTATAACAGCCCTGTTTCCAAAGCATGGGACACACTGGTACAGTCCGAGACACCCAGAGTAAATGAAGTTCCTGGAAAGTGAGTCTGCAAATTCAAGAGACTGGTACTACACTAGTCTGATTCAGGATGCTTTCCTCATCTCACTGGAATCTGATGTTATATGATCAGAGCCAGATAGACAATTACAGGAAATCTGATCACCTCAGAGTACCTGCATGGAGGCTTAGTCCCACACCCCTCTCTCCCCCTTTCATGATGGAGATGGAGGTTAGACTGTTCCCTCTGGCCTCCAGCCCATCATCTTTTGAGGGCAGAAGGGCTAAGTCTGATGAAGACAAAAAATTATCTGTCAAGGTATCAGATCCACCATCCCTCTAGAGCAGCTGAGCAGCTGAGGAGTAGAGGCAGGACAAGGATCAAAACCCATCCTACCAGGTCCTGAGGGAAGTTTTCCATCCAGAGGAAAAGACATCCAGAGAAAAGTATGTCTTGTATCTTCTGGGCCTTTGGCCTTGAAAAGAAACACTTAAGATACACACTAGAAATAAGACATGAAAATCAGAGCTAGGTTTCAAATTGCTACTTGACTTTTTTCTTCTTTAAAGTGATAAGCACACTTATTTTCTCAGGATACACACACACACACACACACACACACACACACACAGTCTCAACTTTAGGAGCTGAACAGAAACTGCAGCTTGAGCCAAGCCCACTTCCCCATACCTTACCAGGACTTGGTAAACCTTAAAAGGGAATACTGTCTGACTAAAGCCAGACAACTGGCCCCTAAAGAGCACATTTATAATTTATTTATGGCTTAATATTTTCCACTGATAGGATTAATAAATCATGTTTTCATTCAACTTGTTTTCTCTGAGGTATGAATTTCTCTATTTTGATACCAGATCTTAACATGTTTTATTTTGCTTGTCCATTTTCCAGTTCATTTTTGCAGCTACAGAGAGAAATTTATTAGTCTGTATTGCCGCCTTTCTGCTGTTGTGGAGCTGGATTCTCTGAATACCCAACAGTCCCTGAGGGAAGCGATCTCAGACAGCGAGGTTGCAGCTGCCAAACAAAGACACCAGCAAGTTTTAGATTTCATTCAGGTAATAGTCTGTTTCATCTGGAGAAGGAAGAAGGGGTAGAGGGGAGGGGGTAAGAAACAAGCATGAGAAAGAACAACAATCTGGGTTTATTTAAAGACCACAGTATGCAAGTAGCCTGTTGATTAGGTTAAAATGTGGAGTTCAGGAGAACACAAGTTTTTAAACAAAGGCTTAAGATAAACCTACATATAAATCACAGCATTACTAAGACCTGCATCAGTCACTATGGTAGGCAGCAGTAGCTTCCCATATTGAAGAGAAAAATCACTGCCAGAAAAAGTAGTAATCAGAATATTATTACAACCTGATAGCCCGCTGATAATTCTAATAGAAAGAAAATTGTATTAATTAACTTAATATCCTAGGATAAAAAGAGAAGATGAGGACCCACCAGTTTATGTTAACTCAAATCCTAAGATTCCTCATGCTTCAGACTCTTTTCTGGCAGAGCTGACACTTTAGTCTGTGGCCACAGGGACTAGAAAATGTGTTCACAATCTAGGGTCTTATCTAGAAAAGCCTTAAGATGATACCTCAGGTTCTTGTGACAGGGCACTGACTAGTCATCAAAACAATTTGGATCTCACCTGAAATTGCCTCTAAGTCCCTTGGACAAATCTTATGATCTTTCTGGCTATATTACCCATCTCACAAAATGAGTATAATAGCAATAGCCCATGATAAATTTCACTATGTTATACATATTCAGTTCAATTTGGTAAACATTTGATGAACATCCAGATGTCAGGCACTGCAAGAAAAACAAAGTTGAATTACAGACAGTCTCTGACCATAAAGAGTTTAAAATCCAGTAGGATAGGCAAAAAATGTGTATAAATACTATTTGTAAAATGAGTTAGGTGCCAAAAGAGAAGTACCAAAAAAAATTTGTGTCAATACAAAGAAGTAAAAGTTTACTTACATTTGTGGGTATTAAGAAAAGTTGCCATAGAGTATGTAACTGATATCTAAGCTCAGTCTAGAGGGATAGGTTAGACTATATTAGTAAGGAAAAATAAATTGAGAGGCATTCAAAGAAAAAGTATAAACAGTTAAGGCAGAAAGAGCAGAAAAACAGTACTTGGGGAATGATGAGTAGTCAAACTTGGTTGGAGCATAAATTACGTGAATGTAGTGAGAAAGTAGGCAAGAATGAAAGAGCAATGAGATCAGGTCACATGGGCTTTATTAAAGGCTATGGTAAGAACTTTGTACTTCAGTGTGTAGGCAACAGGGACCTACCTTGCCAAAGTCTTGAAGAAAGTAAGTTATAGGCCCTCATAGCTATTTAGCATAAATTCAAGCTGGGGAATAGTCCTTTGCAGTGGTATAGCCATTCTGGCTGTTTATAGTAAGCACTCATTCTCACTGGCTGTGTTCACTAGAAAATTTGTATATCATTCTCAGATTTAAGAAGACCAAAAGCAGGAAATTAAATATGAAGCTATTAAAATTACCTAGGCAAGGAATGCTGTGAGCTTCGAGCAAATAAATTTCTCTAAATCCCAACCTTCTGATCCGTAAAATAAGGAAGGTAGTAATACTACTAGCTCATAGTGTTACTGAGAATTCAACATGATAATGCATGTAAAGCACCAAGCACACTGCCTGTGCATAGTAAGTATGCAATAAATTTAATATTCATTTATTCATTCATTAACAAGAAGGAAAAATGCTCTGAAACATGGGTATGCAATATTTGGAATTTACTCTTTACTCAGGAAGAAGATATTATAATATACTTGCAAAGTGGTAAGCAGACAAATCTTATACTACTTCTCCCATTCTGTAAATGAGATATCTTAGATGACCCCTCAGACTAAAAAAATAAGACTTTTAAGAAATTACTTGCTCTCTTGACCTGAGAATGTGGTATCTAAAAATTCAGACATTTACGGCATTTATTTCATTTCCAGTAAAAGTGGAACATCAATGTGAGGAAGGGGTAAGGAAGGGAAGAATGAGGCATGAGAATTTGAAAGATTGGCTTATCTTTTGAACCCAATATAATGGGCAGTGGAGCATTAGAAAAAGAACAATGACCACAAATCAATTAGCATACATTTTTAGTCCTGAGTTCTACCAATAGACCTTGGAGTAATGGACAATTCATTTGATGTCCAGGGCTCCAATTTTCTCATATATAAAATGAAAGGGTTGGACTAGATGACTTTGAAGGACCTGGTTGCCTCTAATATTTCACAACATCTTTAACATCCATAAATACTTTTAGAGAAGCACTTCTCTACCCGTGCCTTAGGTTCTGTTTTTGCTTTACTCCACTTATGCCTTCCCCTGAATCCAGTATGTTCACCCAACAAGGAAGCTAACTTTTTTCAGTCTTTCAGTCTCAGACTCCTCAGAATTCCTAGCTCCGTTCTTACTCCCTTACTCCCATTCTTACTCCTTGCCCCCTAGCCTAGGGTTCTACTGCCTTTTTCTCTTTTCCCTTTCTTCACACCATTAAGTGGGATGGATAAAGGCAAGTCAGGCTAGCAATTCCTCAAAGTTCCAGCCTGCTCTGGTCTCCCAAAGCAGGTAACTTGAGAGCCCCCTCTACATACTCTCCTTCCAGCCAGGTACATGTAGACTTGGATAAAAGCCAATTCCCAAAGGGTTCAAAAAATCACTTCTTGGCCAGGGTAAACCCTGATGGTTTCCTTGTACCCACAGCCTTCAGTGAACTGCTTTGCTCCATCGACATGATAACTTCACTGACTAGAGATAATGCAGTATCATCTCTCCTCTTATCTATGTTGGGCTTCTCAATCTCTCTCACTCAGAATGAAAACCAGCTGCAGCCACTCACCCATTGGCATTCACAGCTCAGCCCACCACACTCCATAACCTGCAGAGGCAACTGCCAGCCATGAGAGCATTTGTATGATTCCAGATCTAAGACAGTGTTGAAGTCACTACACAAACCAAACATTGTAAAGAGTAAGAGAGTCTATGTAAATACAGTGAGGAAAAGAAGCCAAGGAGTGCAGCCAGAAAAGGGGAGGGCCTGGACCAGGGAGGTGCAGAAAATCATAGATAAGGTATACAAGTTTTATAGACAGCACACACAGCAGAAATGTCAAAGTGTAGAGACTTGGAGCTTGGCATATTTTGAGCTGCTAAAGCCTAAAGGGCAATTAGGCTATAATTTATATACTGTAATGCTTCAAATGCTCCTAAGCTGTAATAGAAACACAGCTCATTAAATATAGCCAATCTATCATCCCCTCAAGCACCTTGTAACTGTGCTGTGAGAAAACCAATCACCTTTACATTTTAATAAAAATATTATCTTGCCTGAGTACAGAGAAAGGGTGTAATTTATGGGATGAAAACCAAAAATTTTAAAGGGCAGGGTGAGAAATGGATGCAGAACTTTTAACCAAAAGACCTAGGGAGTTCATGGTCTTTCTTTTTAAAAACGTGTCAGCAAGTCTTTAGAAGCTGAATTTTGACCTTAAAATCAGGGGGATTATGTTGTCAGTTATTTTTAGATCAACAGTATAAGGTAAAATGGGTGAAAATTGTACTTCTTTAAGGGCTACTTAGCTAAGTCTGTTAAACTCAGTCCACAGGCCTCACTGTACAAATGTTTTAAATTTTTATTCAGCTAATACTTCACTTCATCACTGAGAAAAAATAAGTAAACATTGTTTATACAAATAATTTAAAAATATATACACTAAATCTCACTATCCATCCTTAGCAGTAAAGCTGAAATAATCTTATCCAAAGAGAATATGTATATTATTATTAATAACTGTATCAGTTTCTTATGACTGCTGAAACAAATTACCACAAACTGGGTGACTTAAAACAACAGAAATGTATTCTTTCACAGTTCTGGAGACTGAAAATCTGAAATCAAGGTGTTGGGTCAGGCCATACTCCCTCTGGAGGCTCCAGGGGAGAATCTGCTCTCTTGTTCTGCCAGTTTTTGGTGGCTATTGGCATTCCTTGACTTGTGGCCACATCACTTCAGTCTCTGCCTCTGTGGTCACATCGCCTCCTTCTCTTCTGTCTGCCAATCTTCCTCTGCCTCTCTTATACAGTGCACTCATCTACTCACAATAATACTCATAATAACTCTTGGACGGTAGAGATCTAGAGAATTAGTCACCCTAAAAACTGTCCACAGTCATTTTAAATAACTTTGTCCACACTACCTTTAAAGTAAGTTCGAGACAAGAGTACTACATGAGGTAGGACCAGTAAAAGCCAGCTGAGAGAGCAACAATCCCATCAAGAAAATTTGCCTGAGTCTCCTCTTAGATTCACACTTTGGCTTTACCCCTTGAACTTTAGATCTCTCCCTCTACAATGCTCACTGCATCCTCACAACCTTTTCACTGAGATCGTCTTGCCCAACTCACTGCCAACAAAGGCTAAAGCTCACTGAGATGCTTTCATTACCAGCCCTGAATACTCTGCCAAACCCAGAACTCGAAAGCAATGGAAAATGGCTCTTGACCACAGTAGTTCACTCTAGCTTGCCTGTCACTCTAAACATGGCAGACTGTCAGTTTCAGACTCTATTCTATGTGTGTTGGGAGTACCTGGTTTGTGAATATTCATTAAAGACTATTATTTAAGTCCAGGTAAGGCCTTAAAAAGGTATTTTGAAAACAAAATAGAACACTGGGCAGTCCTTTATCTTTAAAACTTCTATAATCAAATCTTAACCTTGCAGTATTCATACAATGAACACCTTCTACCTAGAAGCTGAGTGCCACCAACTTTCCAAATGTTCTTCAGAAATAAACCATGAAGTGTCAGAGCTGAAAGGGAACTTAGGCATCATCTTGTCCAACCACTTCTTTTTTACCGTTGAGTTCCAAGAAGTTAATGACTTGCCAAAGGCGCTTAGTGAAAAAAAAAATGCAAAGCCTATCACAAGCTCCACTGTCCCAAGAAAAAATATATATATAGTATAACTAACAGCCCCTCCTTAGAGAGTCGAAATAGTACTAGCCAGTATCTATTAAGATCTGGGAGAGTATCTGTCATCCACAGAGACAGACACAAAAATATGAGTGACTTTTATAATAATACACTTCAGAGAAATGACTATTTCTTTATAATGAAAAAACTATTAAAATCACTTTGGTAGCCCAGAAACCAAACTGATAAAAATATAGAACGGGATACCCTAAACGTGTAAGGATATGATATTTTAATTACATAGGAATAAGCTATTAAGCTATTTTGTACTTTAGAAGCACTTATTTTATATGTTAAGAAAGTAATAAATGTAATATATAAAGTTCTCTTTTCTATTAAAATAGGTCCAAGAATCTCTGCTCAGCAAAATATTCCAGTAATGCTTTGCTTCTCTAGTTCATGTAGAAGAACTACAGTTACATTTCTTCCTGCAAGTATTCTGAAATGTACACTTTATCATATCTCTTCCTCACAATATCCTGAGGAATATTTCATCTTATGCTGAGAATTAATAACACTTCACATATGTGAGAAATGTACCCTGCAGTTTTACAAAGCACTGTCAAATTCATCATTTCACCCAATCATCATAGCAGTCCTGTAAGGTATAAAAGGGGAGGGTTTTGTCCACATTCACAAACTGAGGCGCAAAGAGGCCAAATGACTTGCCAAAGGTTATTACGGAGCTAAAAGTGGAGGGGTCCCAGCTGGAATTCAGATCTTCTACTATTCTCACTAAATGATATAGCCTCCTGGATAAAAATATGCAAGACACAAGAGATTATAAGAAGTATTTTCTGCCTTAGCAAGCCTATGATGAAAATATTTTACTCAAAACCAGTACTGTGGAAAATACATCATCTTGGACTCACAAGGAAACTTACCCATTTTTTTAAAGATTTTATTTATTTATTCATAGAGATGCAGAGAGAGAGAGGCAGAGACACAGGCAGAGGGAGAAGCAGGCTCCATGCAGAGAGTCTGACGTGGGACTCGATCCCGGGACTCCAGGATCATGCCCTGGGCTGCAGGCGGCGCTAAACCACTGCGCCACTGGGGCTGCCCAAACTTACCCATTTTTAACACTTGTTTAATAAACTTAAAAGTCTTCTATCATTTCATTCCAAAGCAAATAGATGAAGTTTGGCGTGAAATGAGATGGATCATGGATGCTCTACAGTATGCAAGATACAAACAACCAGTTTGTGGCTTACTCATCACCAAGCTGATAGACCCTTCAGATGAGCAGAACCTGAAGAAGATCAACTCTACATCATCACATATAGACTGTCTTCCATCCCCATCCCCATCCCCAGAGACGCACAGAAGAAAGGCAGTGAGTGGTAAGCAATAAGATCTAAAGATCTATATTTCAGTCACTAGATTCTTGGTCCGGTCTCCACTGATGAGGCTCTTTTACACTGAGGAGGAAATGCTGCACAATGCTAAAAGTCTAAAAGCATAGAGGGAATAAAATCAGAACAGCAGAGGGACAGGTAACTAGAGCAATAACGTGAAATCAACTCTAAGACTGGAGAAGCTTTAGTTCAAGTCTAGTCTGAGTTTCCAAGATACAAAAGGACACAGAGCAGGGATGGGGCTTCAGAAATGCAGAATGGGGACTGATGTAGTGCCAAGTGAGGGCCAAGTCAGCTAAGGGACTCTGACCAAGACCAAGTAAGGAAGGAGAATAGACCCAGAATATAGACTGACAGGAAAGAGGCAGGAAATAGGTCCTAGCCTGGGTAAGAGTTCAGGGCAAATTTCTCACCTGACAAAGCACCATTGTCCTGGGGTGAAAAATGGGAGAGCAAGAAACCTTGGATAAACTAGAATCTTGACCCTGAGACTAAATAAGTAGGTTGGACTCATCATGGATACAACAAGGAGACAACTTACAGACAAGCTGTAGGAGATGCCCTTCTCTACTCTGGGGAATTGAGTTTGAGTTTATACAGAAATGCTAAGAACAAAAATATGGCTCCGTTAACACAGAGTTCTACAAACTACCTTTTGGCTTATAAGTTGAGAGAAAGCATGACACTCAAAAACAATGTAACACTCTAAGGACATGTTGAGACTAGTGCCCATTTACTAGTCAATTAAATTAATAGCATTCAAAACATCTTTCTTAATTTTTTTTTTTATTTATGATAGTCACACAGAGAGAGAGAGAGAGAGAGGCAGAGACACAGGCAGAGGGAGAAGCAGGCTCCATGCACCGGGAGCCCAACGTGGGATTCGATCCCGGGTCTCCAGGATCGTGCCCTGGGCCAAAGGCAGGCGCCAAACCGCTGCGCCACCCAGGGATTCCCCAAAACATCTTTCTTGACTCTATAGCTAATAAGAGCTCCAATTCTGAAAGGTTTACAATAATAATAATTAATATTTTTAATAAACAGCTCTGAAATATGGGCTTGTCCCATAGGGGGCAGCATGGTGTAACAGAAAGAGCTTGGGCTAAGAAATCAGAGACCTGGATTCAAATCACAGCTTTCTTGAACAGCTTACTACATTTGAATCTCAGTTTCCATGTACAGAAAATGGAATTAATAATATCTAAACCTTGAAAACTTTTGTTGAAGATTTTTATTTATTTATTCATGAGAGACATGGAGAGCGGAGACATAAGCACAGACACAGGCAGAGGGAGAAGCAGGCTCCCTAAGGAGAGCCTGACGTGTGACTCGTTCCCAGGACCTGAGGATCACGATCTGAGCCAAAGGCAGATGCTCAACCACTGAGCCATCCAGGTGACCCTAAACTTTGAAAAGTTACTTGTGGTTAAGACAGTATATGTCAGAGATGCAGGGCCTATAATAGACAATAAACTATAGGTACCATACATATTTAATGTTATTACTCTTATAAAAAATTTTAGCAGGGGAGGTGCCTGGGTGGCTCAGTTAGTTAAGCGTCTGCCTTCAGCTCAGGTCATGATCTCAGGGTCTTGGGATAGGGCCCTGCGATTGACCCCCTGCTCCGCAGGGAGCCTGCTTCTCCCTCTCCCTCTGCTCCTCACCACCCTCACCCCCTCCCCCGCCGTTTATGCACTTGCACGCTTATGCACTCTATCTCTCTCAAGTAAATAAATTAGGTATTTTTTTTAAAAGAAAACTTTAGTGGGGATATAAACCTTTTCTATAAGTAAGCTTATCATTCTCTTATATTTCAAAAACCTCAAATATCTAAAAATCAAAGCATGGCAAATAGAAAACTTGAGAGAAAACTAATGTTACCAAAGTATTCTATGATTTGCCAAATAATTTTTTAAAGAATTCTTTGAGTAGAACTTCTCAAGTGTATTTTTGTAGACTGCCACTGAGCTGGGCATACAAATAAAATACCATCCCAGCCATAAGCTAGTCTAGTGGGGGAGACAGATATATTAACAAAATTTCATGGTAATTGCAGATGTGCTATGGTGAGGATATGCATAGGGTGCTAATGGAGTCTTCTGGATGTGTTAACCGTAAACTCTAAGATCAAAGAGAGCTTCCTGGAGGGGGTGACAAAGTACAAAAGGATAAGCAGGAGTTGAGCCAAAAAAGAAAGGAAAGCATTATAGCAAAGGAAGCAGATTGTGCAGTTGTACTGTAGTTCAGGGAACTCTAAGCAGCCTGGCTGAACTCAGGATCCAAGGACACTGTTCAGCCTTTTTCTTTTCATTAAAAAAATATATATATATTTATATATTTATTGGTTATCCACTGTGTTCCAGGCACTCCCTGAGGGAACAGGGTAGCGATAAACAAAACAAAGTTTCCACTTCCACAGAGCTTACATTCTAGAAAAAGTAACATTGAAAACAAACAAGATAATTTCAGATAGTAAATATTCTAATGTATAATACAAAACAGGAATCAAGATGAACAGGGAGAGTGCTGAATTCACTAGAATGATCACAAGAGACTTATCTGTGAAGGTTACATTTGAACCAACCACAGAAAAAGGAGCCTGTAATGCAAAGATCTGGAGTTAGAATATTCCAAGCAATAAAACAATAGGCCCTTAAGTGGGTGAGGGATGAAAAGAAAGCCAAAGTCATTGGAGCAGAGTGAATAAGGGGCTAGAGGTGAGAGAGGGTAGAGAGAAAGGCAGGGGCCAGATCAGGCAAGGCTAAGGTAAGTAGTTTGAACTTTATTCTATTTGTGATGGAAAGCCATTAGAAACTTTTATGCAAGGATTGATATGATCTGAAAATCAAATCTGGCTGTTGTATGAAGAGACCATAGTAGGACAATACTGGAAGCAGGGAGATCCATTATGAAGTTAGTCATAGAGGGATACCAAGTTTTCTGGCTTGAATGTCTCTGGATGTCATGATGCCATTTACCAAAAAAAGGTTAGACCAGAGAACAGACAAGCTTGGATGGCTGGGCATGTTGAATTTGAATTAGTTTTAGGACATTCCTCACAAAAACATCCAGGAGAAAAAAAGGATTATGGGGTCTGGAGCTCAGGAAACAGAACTGGACTAATAATACAGATTTAAGAATTACTGACACATGGGGATGCCTGGGTGGCTCAGCGGTTGGGCGTCTGCCTTCGGCTCAGGGTATGATCCTGAGTCTAGGGATCGTGTCCCACATCAGGCTCCCCACAGGGAGCCTGCTTCTCCTGCTGTCTGTGTCTCTGCCTCTCTCTGTGTCTCTCATGAATAAATAAATAAAATCTTTAAAAAAAAATTATTGACATATGAAATGATACAGCTACAAAAATGCTTGACATTGGGCAGCCCAGGTGGCTCAGCAGTTTAGCACCGCCTTCAGCCCAGGGCGTGATCCTGGAGTCCCGGGATGGAGTCCCACGTCAGGCTCCCTGCGCGGAGCCTGCTTCTCCCTCTGCCTGTGTCTCTGCCTCTCTCTCTGTCTCTCGTGAAATAAATAAATAAATAAATAAATAAATAAATAAATAAATAAATAAATAATCTTAAATAAAAAATGCTTGACATTCCCTAGAGAGAGCAGTTAAAGTAAGGAGAGAAGAATCTGGAAAGATCCCCATGGGATGGACAGCAAGACTGCTTAGACCAAGAAGGAACAACCAGAGGAAGAAGATAAAAAACAAGAGTAGTGTCACAGAAATTAAAGCATGTCAAATGATGGTGAGAGGTTAAATAAAACTGAAAAGTTGCTATTGGGTTGTTTTGTTTATTTTCAACAAGGAAGTGATCCATAATCTAAATGATAGTTTATGAAGGCAAAGGAGATAGAAACTGAACAGAAGTAGATCAAGGAGTAAATGGGAGGTAAAGGAATAGAACTAGTAAGGATATACTCTTCAAAATCTTGGCTATGAAAGAGTGAAGGGAGGGCAGTAGCTAGAGAGGTCAAGGGTTGAAAGAACATTTTTTAAAAGCAGGATAGACATTCCCTCTGTTGTTCCACAATTTACATAAGTCTACAACAACTCTTCGATTCTACTTCCACCTTCATAGCCCTTGCCTACCCTCTCTGCTCACAGAACTTTCCCAGTGTTTAATGTTCTCTTGGCTACAGGGTCCTAAGGAAGTCCCCCTTGGCTGTATGAGGGTGGCCTCTCCTGTGCCACAGAAATGCCAAACTCTCATATTGGCCGGATGACGGGTTATACACACTCTCTACTGGGAGGATCTGGCCAATTACATTTGGATTTTATTATTAATCTAAAATGTGAGCGATCATCATTCTGTTCCTTAAAATATAACTCTCTCTTGGGTCCATTTATTTCTCTGAAGCCAAGATTCCATGAGCTGTGAAACACAAAGACGTGAAGGGAAGCAAATGAAAAATGGAACCCAGTGACAGGGAAATTGCTGAGACCTGAGAGAAACATTGAGTGGTCCAATCCCCTCACAAAAGCAAAAGCATTTCAGAGCAATGAAATCTGCTCCTGCATACTCTGTCCTCTGTACAGTGTGGCTACTTTTATTTGGAAACCATTTATGCAGAGGAAAAAAAATCCAATTTAGAGGAACATCCCCAGTGAGTTGCTCACAGAGCAGTTTGCCATACAAATCCATTCTGTGTGGGTAGGGTTCACCTAACTTCTGAGAAGCCTGCTTTAAGTCCAGAGTCTATCACAAACCTGCCAGCCCAAGATTCTGTTTTAAGGCTGTTGAGTACCTTGGATTTGTCTGTGTGTATGTGCGCGTGTGTTGGGGGGCAGAGGAGGGGGAGTGGAACTCTTTAACTTAACTTCCCATTTCCGTATGGTTTTCAAACACAAAGTAGAACTCCTCTGAGTCAATTAAAATTAAGCATCTCCCAAGGACCCAAGGGGGGAAAGTTGGCTCCTAGAAAAGGCAACTCAAGGCAGGGGGTGGAACGATTTGGTCCATCACATGGGTATTTTCTCTCCCACTCCTTTTCTGTGGGTATAGTGGTCACAGGCAGCAGCAATTTTTTTTTCCGATACTGCTATTTCTCCTAGTGACGCATGGGTGAGGCAACAGAGGGGAGGGGGATGTTGTTTCCTTCAGATGCATCTGAAGATTATTCTGATCTTCCAAATGTAAATCTTCCTGGTAACCTTTTCCCAGATGATATTAAAAACACTATAGTGTAAACTAAACAGTTCAAAAATCAACAGGAATCTGAAGATGTTATTTCTCTTGGGAAATCAGAAGGTGAACAAACCGATGAGGTTCTACCGAAGGCCTGATGAGAGATTTATTTAAATTCTTCATTTATAAATTATTTAAATTCTACTCAAACACACTGGAAACAGATTCAGTGAAACACACAAAAAAATACAAATTTGGGCAGTGATACATTAAAAAGGTGAAGGTAGATTTTTTTTTTTTAGGGCAAATACTGCTTTTTATTTCTTTCTGTCCTGCCATGCCCCCTGCCTTTAAGAGAAAAGCAATAGCTTTAAATTAATTATTCTTTCCTGAAATGTCATCTCCACATAACAACCTCAAAATCCACATCAACTCTATTCTGCTGTTGTTGGCCTGATCCACAGAGGCCAGGAGTTGCAACACCCATTACAATGGCAAGAAAGCCAAGCTTCCTAAGCCAGCACTAATACTATGGGCAGAACTTTCATCAAACAACTCCTGGGTCAGTCAGAGGGGAAATGCAAGGTTCTACCAATGCCTGCCCAGTGGGCCCTCTAAGGGAAATTGAGGAGCACAACCAGGTTTATTAAAATAACAACTGGGCAAGGTGCCTACAATGCTTAATGGAGCATATGGCCTGGATCTGGGGATGGAAGCTGCACTTTGCATTCTTTTCCAGGAAGGGAGGGAGTGGCAGTGGCCTAAGTCCCTGGAAACTCTCCTCAGTGCCCTGGCTGGCATCCTGGAGATTTTCCCAGCTTGTTCTGGGAGGGGTATCCCACTCTAAGCAATAGGTTCCACTAATCTTATAATAAATAATACAACCACCATGGAAGTCAAGTATTTAAATTCCCACTAGAACAGTGTTTCCCAATTGTGGGTCCCTGAACCTACAACATTAATATTTACCACGCCATACCCAGCGTATTTTCCTCTCCTTGGGTTATGACAGTTATAACTAGCTCTTCTTTTAATTTGTCTCCTATCTCCCTTGCTCCTAGGAGCTATGGTAAAGAAATTATATCGTTTACTAATTCATTGCTAATCTAGGTTGGGAAATACAGACTGAACTAGAACATCACCAGCACGAGCCACCACAGAAGAGATTATTGTTCTCCTTTTTTATCAATAGTATTCTCACAGCAAAATCTTGAAGTCCATCTGATTACTGGTTTGTATTTTAATGAGTCACCTCTCAATATGTTTTCTAATTATTCTCTAAATATTTAAGGGCAGAATAGCACTTAAGTATTTCTAACAACGTAATTTAAATATCACAGCACCTATGGAGATAGGCAATATAATTACCTATAGGCCATAGAGGAAGAATGGTTCAGAGGGGCTAAGTGATTTGCTCAAGATCATATATACAGTAAGAAGCAAGACAGGACTTCAGCCCAGGTTTGTTTTCCTTTCTGCTACAATTAGGCTGACTCTTATATCACCAGATATAAAGCAAAATGATTTAGGTGATTGTTTTTAGGAATTTCTAAGGCAGATTAAGTAAATTAGCTCCTTCGAGGCTGCCTTCCCTATTGTTTTTAAGAAGCAATCAAATCTCATAATTCTTTATGCTCCCAGATTTCAGTATTTGTTTTAGTTTCAATCAATTCAACATACTTTACTGAGAGCTTTGTATGCAACAGAGAAACAGCACAAGAGGCTAACAACACAATGATGATTAAGTCACAGTCTTGTTAGGAGGTCCTCATGGTCACTCATATATCCATGTTCAGATTAGATGATCTGGAAAATACAGAAGATTCTCCATGTCCCATTGCTTGACTCCATTGCTTGGTTCATTCCTTCACTGACTTACTTCTTCAACATTTACTGAGCAAAGATAAACAAGACATAGTGCATGCCCTTTAGAGTTCATAGTCCAATAATGGAGATAAACATGAAAATGAACAGTTTATAATAAACCTTGATGAATTCAGTAACAGAGATATAAATAAAATGCCGTAAGAAGCAAGAGAACTAAGCAACTAAGTTTACCTGGGGAAACTTAGTACCTGTGCTAAGGTACTTCCTGAGAGTCTTAAAATATGATTCCCCTTTGAAATTAGGAGGTCAGACCTTTGAAAGCACACTTTCATATACTCCTTAGTCTCCTGCAAATAATAAATGCTCACTATTTGTATGCTGAGAGGTCAAAGTACAAACTGCTCTTGCAAAGTGCTTGATCTGACTGTGGGATGGAAAGAGGAAGAAAGTATCACAAACTCCTCAGCAGTTGCTTGTAGTTAGTCATTTTTACTGTCAGACTTCTAAGGGATTGAATGCTAACCCTAAAACGGTATGTCCATGTCCTACCCCCCATGACCGTGATGTGACCTTATTTGGAAAAAGGGTCTTTGCAGATATAATTAAGGATCTTGAGATGAGATCATTCTGGATTATCAGGGTGAGCCCTAAATCCAATGACAAATGTCCTTATCAGATACAGAAGAGAGTCCATGTGAAGACAAAAGCAGATACTTGAGTGATGCCACCACAGACAATGCTGACAGCCACCAGAAGCTGGAAGTGGCAAGAAAGTACTCCTCCACAGAGCTTCCAGAAGGTGTGCAGCCCTACTGACACCTTTATTTCAGACTTCTGGCTTCCAGAGCTATGAGAAAATACATTTCTGTAATTTTATTTTTATTTTTTAATAGTTTTATTTATTTTTTAATTATTTATTCATTCATTCATGAGACACACACAGAGAGAGAGAGAGAGAGAGAAAGAGAGAGAGAGAGAGGCAGAGACACAGGCAGAGGGAGAAGCAGGCTTCATGCAGGGAGCCCGACATGGGACTTGATCCAAGGTCTCCAGGATCACACCCTGGGCTGCAGGCAGCGCTAAACCCCTGAGCCACCCGGGCTGCCCACATTTCTGTAATTTTAAACCACCCAGGGTAGCCCCGGTGGCGCAGCGGTTTAGTGCCGCCTGCAGCCTGGGGCGTGATCCTGGAGACCCTGGATCAAGTCCCACGTCGGGCTCTCTGCATGGAGCCTGCTTCTCCCTCTGCCTGTGTCTCTGCCTCTCTCTCTCTCTGTCTCTGAATAAATAAATAAAGTCTTTAAAAAATAAATAAATAAATAAACCACCCAGTGTGTGGTGATTTGCTATAGCAGCCACAATAAATTCATATAAAACCTAACATGTTTCTCTAGCAGCACCAACATCTATTACTATTACTAATAGTTTAGTTAATATAACTCTGTGTGGGTTCTGCACAAAGTACAGTAGATGAACCAGGTCCCAGACCACAGGAAGCTTCCATGGAAAGCCATGAAAATGCTGAAGTGAATAGCAGTATGGCAGGTCTTTGAAGTGAGACAAATCTGCATGTGAGCTCCTATCCTGCTACTTACCAGCTATATATGAATTAGAAAACTTAGTAAGAGTAAGCTTTAATAGTCTTATCTGCAAAATGGGAATTGTTATAAGCATTAAATAGGATAAAGGACCTAGACTACTTAGCATAATGACTGGCCCACAGTAAGGACTAAGAAATATCAGGTATTGTTATTTCTAGTGTGGACGCAAAGGAATACATGTGGACAGTGAATAGACAACACTGATCAGATAGGAAGGAAGCTCAAATAAAGTCAATTCTTTGGATCTTATAACAACCCGATTTCAAATCTTTAACCTCTCTTCCTCATCACACCGATGGCAGCTATTGCTGCCATCACCAAAATAACCCATAGTTCTGAGATCCTATTATTGGCAACGCCCAATTTTTCTCACAAAAGATGAGGAAAAGTGCTAAAACTTGTTTTAAGATTATTAAAGTCATTCACCCCAGCCTTTATCCAATTCTCTCCTAACCTAAAAATCTTTTTATATCTTCTTCCCTACTTCATGCCCTTCCCATCTTTTTTTACTAAAAACTAATGCCAGCCTGGTGTCCATAAGTAATCACCCCTTCCTGTTATGCCCATCAGCCTACCACTCTTTATCTTCAACAGTTCCCTCTCCAGTGGTTCCTCCTCTGCCCATAAACATCTTCCTTCAGCCTTACAACCCACCAGGCTCTCATTCCATCTCCTCCAGGATATTTTGGTCAATCCCTCAAGCTCAATCCATCCCAAACTAACTTTACCACCTCTTCCACTGCCCAACCCAGCCCAAATCCACTGCCTAACCCTGCTGCATTTAACTCCTCTAGTTTAATGCAGATACCACCATTCAGATACTAAACCTTGAAACCTGGAAGTCACTTCAGGACCTTTATACTCCAAGTTGTCTGTAACACTTTTCCCTCAAACTTTCACATAGCTGGTTCCTTCTGACCAACAAGGTCTCACCTAGACTCCCTTCTCTACAGGGATTCCTCCCCTGGCTATGTTAGTAAAAGAACCTTCCTCCCAAGTCACTCTTTAGCTGAAGCCCAATTTCATTTTCTTCATAGAACTTTGCACTACCTGAAATTAATCTTATGTATTTTTTTACTTATTTGTTTTAATCCATTCTCTATGAGCTACTTAAAAGCAGATGCCATATCTGCCTAGCATGAAACACGTGCTTAATAAACATCTTTGAATGAGAAACATTCCTGGATTTCTATTTTCCTCCACATTAACCATCACTCTTGCACAGCCCTACAACCTGAAAAAGATAAATATTTAAAAGAAACACAGCGTGGACCTTAGCCTCCTGGTTGGCCTCCCTGCTGTCTGTTTCCTCCTCATCCAGTTCATCTTATATCCTACCTGCTACAGAATTATTCTAAATCACAGCTCTCAATTCATCAATTACTTCTTCAAAATTTTGAAGACACTACCTATTGGGTACAAAATTAGGCACAAACTCCTTATCTAGAATTCACTATTCTCTTCTGGCTCCACCCTACCTTTTAAAAAATCAAATTCCCTCTTTAACCATTTATTTTAAAATAATTAGAGAAATAGTAAGTTGCAAAGAAATGTACAGGAATTTACATGTATCCTTCCCCCAACCTCCCCAATGTCAACAACTTACACAGCTCTTATACAATATCACAACTGAGAAGCTGGTACAATCCACAGAGCTTATCCAGATTTCCCTCGTTACATACATTCTTGTGCATGCATGTGTGTATGTGTGCATACACAAGCACTCAGGCTTACCTGTATAGCTCTATGCAGTTGTATCATATGTGTAGCCTTGGGTAATCACCACCATAACCAAAATACTCAACTGTACCACCACCACAAAACTCTGTTTTCCCTTTATTGCCTCATTCATCTCCCCCATCACTACCCCTGCTACCACCATCTACTCTTCATGTCTATATAAATGGAACTCTTTTTATTGGTAAGTAGTATTCCATAGTATGGACGTACCAGAGTTTAACAATTCATCCACTGAATGACATCTGGATAGTTTCCTGTTTGGGGCTAATACAAATAAAATTGCTATGAACATTCATGTACAAGTCCTGCATGAAAATAGTCTTAATTTTACTAGGATAAATTCTTTAGAGTGCAATCAATGACATCTTACTTTTGTAGCCTCATTTTCCCAAGATTCTTTCCTGTTCCCATAGTATAGTCAAATAAGACCACTGGTACTGTTTCTACTTCCTCTCTGATTCCTAATCCTCTCATTTGCATATTTATTATTAATAACTGCCTAAATCTCTTTTTTAAAGTGGATGCAGAAATAAATTAACATAGAGTACAGGGGCACCTGGATGGCTCAGTGGTTGAGCATCTGCCTTTGGCTCAAGTTGTGATCCCAAGGTCCTGGGATGGAGTCCTACATCGGGCTCCCCTCAGGGAGCCTGCTTCTCCCTCTGCCTGTGTCTCTGTGTCTATCATGAATAAATAAATAAAATCTTTAAAAAACCTTAGAGAGAGAACAGAGATGAATGAGGGAACAAATAAATAAGAGATAATATTTTATCAGTCCTGTATCAATGAAAGGTGATCTCTTTCCTATAAACCTGCATCATATTTGCTAAACTCCTCTTACAAAATCTATGTTCTTCCAGTCTCATAGATGTATACATGCCCTATACTTCCATTAGTACAGTAAACTTCCTGGAGACAGATCACTTCTTATTAATTTTATATTTACTTGGACATCAAGTACAGTGGTTCTGTTAGAGCAGGAACTCAAGCAAAACAGAATCTTCATTATTGAAATGAATGGATGAATTAAATATATTTTCCCTAAGAGGGCTCTGATATAACCAGGAATCCAGGATGTTATGTTTGCATTAAAAAAGACAACTAATGATACAAGTCTATACAGACTAAGTGCCAAAGGATAATAGAAGCAAGAAGTGTTAGAAAAGTACAGACAAGTGAGTGATTTTTTTCTGGAACAGTTGGGGAATTTTTCCTTAAGGCTACGTTTGAGGGAAACTCTGAACAGATGAGTAGAACCCAGAAAAGTAGAAAAGGGAGTCCTTTTCGATAGACATTAAAGAACAATATATGGGTTGATCTCATTCTTTGTAGCTGCTGGACAATGTTCCATAATACAGATGTGTCCAGATTCTTAAACCATTCTCCTAATAACAGACATTTAGGTGTGCATCTGTTAGGATTAAGTTTGGATCCGTGTCACAAAAGACACAAAAAAAAAGAGTATCGTGAAAAAGATACTTTATTTCTCTCACATGAAGGAAGCCCAGAGGTAGACAATTCATTATTAGTATGTGGATTCCATGGTCCTCACACTCCCTGCTCCATTTTTCAGCTCCACCACTCTAGCTTATGGCTTTTTTCCCCAAGGTTGCCTCATGAGCCTAGCCAACACATCCTGTTATAGGCAACTGAAAAGGAAAGAGAAACAAACAAAAGTGGCCTACCTCCAAGATAAGCCAGATCCCTTTATGCAGTCTTCCAGAAGTTTCATACAATACTTTCAGTTCTAACTCGCTGGCCAGAACTTAGTTATATGAGCATCCTAGCTGCAAGGGAAGCTGAAAAAATGTAATCTTTTACATGAGTGCATTGTTGTCTCAAAGAAAATTTAAGATTCATAACCAAAAAAGGATAATAAATACTGAGTAGCAACCAGAAGTGAGAGAACAAAACTGAAATCATGCCCTGCCAATTAGTAAGCACACACATCATCTTCCATAGTCAGGAAAAAGAGAAAGAAAAGAAGCACTTCACGCCGACCCTGAAATAAACAAACAAGCAAAAAATAAGGGTGGGGGGAGGTACAGTGGGGAGAATTACATCTGGTTCTACTTCCTAAAATAGAAGAAATCTTAATCCTGTTTGTGTAAATTACTGACTCCTTACAAAACAAAAGTTTTCCCTTAAGTCTGCAATATTCTTATGATAATCATGTCTGATTTTCCACCATGAACAAATAACTATAACCTTGTAATCCTGTCGGTTTTTACTTTAAATACCTGTTATATTTTTCAATCAGCAAGCCAGTCCTGAATTTGGACTCGCTTGCAGAACTTTGCAAGTAAAGTATTTTTCTTTTCTCAAGAGATTTCTCTTTTCTTATTACTTTGGTGCCTCTAAGTCTTCCTTTCACACGTCTCAGCCACAGGATTCTTTCTTGTTTTCACTATTATAAATCATATTGCAGTAAACAACTTGTAAACGCCTCCGTACACAGAGTGGCAATTTTTCAAACACAGATATCTAAAAAAGGACTTGCTGGGACAAATGAAATATGCGTTTCTAATACAGTCTACCAAAACACTATCTGAAGAGCTGTGCTAGTTTATATTCCCACCATCATTCTATGAACGTTCCTGATTCCCCACACATCACCAACACATGAGATTATCACTCTTTTTATTTTTAGCAAATCTGATGGGCGAAAACATATCTTGTTATTTCAATATGCATTTCCCAATTACCACCTAATTAGTGATTATAGTCTATGTTGAACATCTTTATTATGTTTATTAGCCATTTGTCTTAATTATTCTTTGAAGACCTGATTATCATCTTCTCATTTGCTTGTCTTCTTATGGATTTACAGAAGTTCTTTATATATTCTGGTTATTAATCTTTTGTTATACATAGTATTACTGTTTTCTTCCAATCTATCACTTACCTTTTTGCTTCGTTTATAGTATCATTTGATTTACAAAGTATTAAACTGTGATGCAGTCAAATTTGTCACTTCTCTGACTTCTAGGATTTTGTCTTGCTCACAAAGACAATGCCACCCTAAAATCACAAACATAATGTCTTCTGTTACTTGTAGGGTTTGTCTGTTACATTTAAACTACACAAAATTTATTTTTACATATGCCATGAGGTAGGATTTTCTCTAATTATTTTGCTAAAGGGATAACTAATTGTCCCAATACTATATCCTAATCTATTCATTTCCCTACTTTGAAATGTTATCTTTGGAGCACCTGAGTGGCTCAGTGGTTAAATGTCTGCCTTTGGCTCAGATCGTGATCCCAGGGTCCTGGGATCAAGTTCCACATCAGGCTCCCTATAGGGAGTGTGCTTCTCCCTCTGCCTATGTCTCTGCCTCTCTCTGTCTGTGTGTCTCATGAATAAATAACATCTTTAAAAGAAAAATTGTTATCTAAATGACCACACAGAATTAGCACTATTTGTGGACCTTACTTTTCTGTTCTACAGATCCATCTGTCCATTTCAATACTACAAAGTTTTAGTTATCAAAACTCTGAAGTATTTTTTGATATCTGGTAAATGAGGCCCCTCCCTATTGTATCTTTTAAAAAAAAATGTTGGCTGTTGTCATGAATTTTTTTCTTCCAGATGACTTTAAGCTTCACTTTACTAAATCCCATTTAAAAGTCTTATGGAGATTTTTTTTTTTTTGTATTGAGATTGCCTGATTTGTAGATTAGCAATTCTTCTTTTTCTTTTTAAATTTCATTTATTTGAGAGAGAAAGAGAGCAGGACTGGGAGGAGCAGAGGGAGAGACTCTTGAGCAGACTTAGTGCTAAGCACGGACTCCAACTCGGAGCTCCACCTCACAAGCCTGTTATCACTGCTTCAGGAGAAACCAAGATCCATTGCTTGACAGACTCTGCCACCTAGGCACTCCTAGCTGTTTTTCCTTTTTAAGAGTACTTGCATGTTTTCAAAATTAGCAAATACTTACCAAATATGTACTTTGGGCTTGAGTTCTGTGGGAAATTCAAAAGATTTTTAAGACAGTCCTTGCCCTACAGAAATGTACAACCTGACTGAGAGGGAGAAAAATATATAAACAACTGCATTAAATGACTAATATCTATAGAACTAAACTTGTGACTCACTTATGGTCACTACAGTATGCACTTTAGGCTTATTTTTGCCTCTCATTTTACTACTGTCTTTGTTTTTCCTTTGGCTTTTTTTCTTCTTCTTTTTAAACACCTGACAACTGGGGTAAATGTTTATCAACATAATCGATTTCTATTTTACAGTCATCCCGGGTAAGAAGTTCTATTATCATCCCCAGTTTACAGAGAAGAAAACTAAAGCTCAAAGAATTTAAGTCACTTTCTCAAGATCACAGAACAAGTAGATGGAGGATAGCTAGGATATGAAACCCAGTTAACGGGACTTCAGTCCCCATAGTGATACTCTTCTCCCTTCCCCCTTTTACGGTCCTGCTACTTTTATCAAATGCAAAAAAAAAAAAAAAATCATCTCTAAAATAAGGATAGGGAATGAATAAATGAGTTAACATTCAGCTTTCCTATTTAATCCTCTCTACACATGCCCAGCCAATAATAAAAGTGCATATGGGGAACTAGGACACACTCCCCTCTGCCACTGTCCAGGTTGGACCCTTCCTATCTCTTAGGCTCAGCAAAGGACAGGACCCACTACAGAATTTACAGAGCCCAGACAGCCCGGGTGGCTCAACGGTTTGGCTCCGCCTTCGGCCCAGGGTGTGATCCTGGAGACCCGGGATCGAGTCCCACGTCAGGCTTCCTGCATGGAGCCTGCTTCTCCCTCTGCCTGTGTCTCTGCCTCTGTCTCTGTGTGTGTGTGTGTGTGTGTGTCTCATGAATGAATGAATGAATGAATGAATAAAAATCTTAAAAAAAAATTTACAGAGCCCTGTGCAAAACCAAAATGTGTGGCCTCTTGTTCGAAAATGAGGACTACCTTCCGGAGGTGGAGAGACCGTGACCTGAAGCGCAGGGCCCTTCTAGGCACAGGATCCTACCTCCACGAAGCAGGCCCCGACTAAGAGTTTTCTCTCTTTTCTAACCGGGGTGTCTGGCTTTGCAGATTCACAGCCCTGCTCTGATGAAGAAGGCTGCTCAGAGGTCTTCCTCCCCACCGACAGCGACTACGACTCCAGTGACGCTCTGAGCCCCAGAGACCTGGACCTGGTGTACCTGTCCTCACACGACATCGCCCAGCAAGCGCTAAGCGGCCTAAGTGGCAGCGCCCCCGACGTCCTGCAGGTGCACGACGTGAAGAGTCCCCAGGGGCCGGGCCAGGAGCCCCAGGCCCGGGTCCCGGGGCCGGATCCCGACCACTCGTGCGCCGAGGTCCTCCACAGCCTGAGCCTCTCAGGCTTCCCGTCCAAGAACCACGCCAAAATGGCGCCGGGCTCGCGGCCGCCGCTGGGTTTCCTGGGAAAGCGGAAGCCGCCCAAGCACCAGCACTGCGGAGGCTTCAGCCGCCACCATCGCTGGCTGCGCATGCGCAGCGAGACGCAGTCGCTGTCGCTGTGCGAGGGCGTTTACACTCAGCATCCACCCCGGGCCTGCGGCCTGACCCGGGAGCCCCCGGAGGCCGAGCGTCTGGGACCTGCCCCCGACGGGCCCCGCAGCCTGGTTCTGGCCCACACCGCAAGCCTCCCGGAGGACGGGAAGAGCCGCCTCCAGGACCCGAGGCCCGCCGTGCGCCGCATCTACGTGGAGCCCTACCCCGCCGCCCTGGTGGACGCAAAGCCCTGGGCCGCCTTGAGCCCGCCCCCCGGAGGCCCCTCGGGCCTGCCCAGCCCCACGGGCCGCGACATGAGCCCCGAGGGTCCGACCACCTCGCCGGTGTCGGAGATACTCAGCAGCATGCTTTAGGGACAGCCTCCGTTCCTTCGCCCGCCCCCATTGTGTCCCCATCCCTTTTCAAATAGTTTGAATGTTAAAACTCCAAAAGTTACAGGTTCAAGGTACCCCCCCCCCACCTTTTTTTTTTTTTTTTCTTTTTTTTTTTCTTAGGATAGAGTTGGTCGGAGGTGAGAGTTGGCCAGTGTTCTTCCCCGTTCAGGGCATAGAAGAGCTTTTGTGTCAACACGGAGTCGTAGACACAAGGGTTCAAACCCGCCAACCTGCTGTGGGTTGGGCACAACTCACGTGTGGCTGAGGCAGGGCAACCTGAAGAGCCACCCCCAGTTCCGCAGCTGGCTCTGTAACTTGACCTTTGGGTTCAGGGCTGTTTCATGAATTTGTGATGGATGAGGAGGAGTTCTAGAGAGGAAAATAAGATTAGCCTTGTTTTTTCCTTCCGTTACAAACCCCTAAAAGAGTTTAAGGGAAAGAAGCCCAGGTTGTGTCTTCGGGACACAAGGTCAAGGGGACTTGTTCTAGGTTCCCAGTCAGCTACGCCAAGGCATTCCAAAGTGCAGGGTTCTCAGCTGGTCACCAAATCCAGTTCATTCATCAGCACCCATAAGACGAAGTAGGCAGGACCTTTCTTCACTTAGTGCTGTGTGGAAACCACCAGAAGCAAAAGTAGAGGATGCTTTGCTTCCGGCTTTGTCCTGCAAAGGTGAAACAGGACCCAAAGCAGCCCTTCCTTCACACTCAGCTCCCATTCAAGCGTGAAAAATGGGTCTTCTATTATTCAGAGTGCAAGGAGATAGCTGAATTACATGAAAACCTGGATTAAAGACAAAACAAGGAGCAAAGAGAGAGAGATGGGCAAAAATGCATTTCCTCTACAATCCTAAGTAAAGTCCATGGGGCTTTGTCTCTGAAAATGATAGTGGATCTGCTTGGATTCTTTGGTGATGGAATGTCATTGATCCAGACGGTGCCCTGCAGATATGGCCAGCAGTTGATGAAGTCCTTACAGCCTCACTGGCACATCTACTCACTCCTACAACACAAGTTACAGCACAGATTATCCTTTTCAATTCCCGCCTTCCAAAGTCCGGTTTTGCCCTTGGATCAGCTAGACCACTGGCCTCAAGGAAAATCTTTCCTTAGAAGTCCCTGTCGATGGTTCCAAGACTGTGCCTTGTGACACCTGAAAATCATGCTTTGGTCTCAGTGCCTCCCACCTGACTTTCTCACAAATGAGAAACCCAAATCAAAGAGAAATCACACTGCATATTCAAAAAAGGTCTGAGCCTTCTCTCATTTCCTGGAGCCAGGACTCATTCAGTTTACTGATATTCTAAATGGTCCTTTTCTGCTTCACAGGCATTTTGGTTAAATATTGCTCTTTATGGGCCCTACCCCTGTCCTCACAGTTCTACCATTCCTCCTCATGGGAGTTCATACAAAGTCCCCTGTTCACAATGTTATTCCGATCCCTTCCATTTTTAAAACATTTGATTTAAACATAAATAATTACCCTGGCGGAAAGGTAGAGATTTGGCCCATGGCCTATGGTCATTAGAAAACTAAGGCCCAGAGCTCAATCTTTATTTTTTTAAGAGATTTTATACTCAGTAACCACCACCTTCACCATCACCCCCAACCCCAAACAAAGAATCTTGAGCAGAATCACTGTGGCTGCTTTTCTATGATTGCAAGAATTTTAAAATGCAGTTTTCTTCTGTTCTGAGTGAACCCTATGTAAACGGAGTGTTAGAGCTAGAAAGGACCATAAAATTAGTCTAAGTCCTTGTATTTACAGATGAGGCAGTTAAAGCCTAGAGAGGTTAAGTAATTTGCTCAAGGTCACAGAGCTAGTTTAGTCTCAGAGTTAGGGTCACAACCCACAACCATTCCCTTTACAGTAGCCTGGCCCATTGGGAATCGATGCATACCTAGCCAACTTTTGGTTGCCTATAGGCTACTTACCTAGTTTGTAAAATATCTTTTAATTCCAAATTCAACTTCTTTTTTCAACCTTTACCTAACAGATTTCCATTATCACAGAGCTCCTTGTTGCCAGGAAATACAAATTTCACGTAATCAACATGTAAGCTAAGTTAATTAAAAAGCAAATTTGAAAGAAATGTCATTTAAAATTACATACCACATGACTCCCCTACAATAACAAAAATGACTTAGTCTTCTGCACTCAGTCTCTACTTATTTCTGATCATGGGACAGATTATATATGTTGAAAGCTGGAATTGTGAAAACCTAAGAAACCAAGTGATTCTCTGATTCTGACCTTTCTGGTGGCATGGAAGGACATTTGTGACTGTGAATTACATGGGAGGCATTCAATGGGCAGCAAAAGCAGGGACTGACCCACCCTTTTGGTCCCTCATTTGGTCAGCAAGTTCTGGCACATTGACTAAATAATGACTCATGAAGTAAAATTGCATTAAATCCAAACCCGCTAATTTATATTGAGAGCACGGGTTATTTTTTCACCTTCTATGAGGAAAAGAGATGCATGCCCATGAAATGAATATTGCACATTCGATTTCAATGGGATGACAATGAGTCAACTTGAAAATGCATTTTCCTAGCAATATTCCTATATAGAAATGGATGTTACATTCTCAGTAATTATCCATTTGTTCAAGTAGGTTCCCTTCACCTGTACCTCCACTTTGCAACAAACATCTCGTGAGCCTAGTTTAATAGATTCCTGTGAGAAACAATTATGTTCTCTAATTCACAATCCTTTATTCATTTGTCCAGACCTCTCATTACAGAGACTTTACAACTTCTGAGCATTTTTTGTTTGCTTGTTTGTTTTCTTTTATCCTGATGTTTTTGTTTTGTTTTGTTTTGGATATGATGGACTTTTTTCTTTTTCTTTTTCTTTTTAAATCCAGTCTGGGAGCCTCTGGAGGAAACTTTGCTGGCCCATAATTTTTGTACCATGCTTAACTCTCACTGGTATTATCCAGCTCTCATCATTTGTGAAAACCTCCAAAAAATCAATGACCAAGTCCCTCCCATATGTCTGTCTCTATTCTGAGTCCCATGGAAAACAAAGAATCAAGAACAAAACACATTCCTGGGCCACAAGGAGCTCACAGTCTGATAGGAGTGCAGCCATCATCACCATACATCTTCTCACTGATGTTTTAGAGGAGGCAAAAGCTTGTCTCCTCAACCAGACCATCATAGGACAAGGTACGTTGGGCTAAACATCATTGATTTCACTCTTTCCAGCTCTTCATAAAGGAAGACAAGCCTGGAAATACAAGTCACCAATGTATATGCTTGGCAACCATTTACAAGGCTATCACATCCTCTTAATTGGTGAGGGGAACTGGGAGACAGTAATTAAAAACATTTACTCTAGGGAATGGGTATTTTAAGAAGTGGGGACTTAAAGATGAGACCCACTCCATTTTAAGAACATTCACTAATGTTCAAAGCAATAATTACACTGGATAAAATGGTTCCATTTGGATTGAAAGTTGAAGCCAGTAGTAATAATATTCCTCCAGCCCCCATTCCTGAAGGATCCCAAAGCACTTTATGAAAAGCAATGACTGAAGCCTTGTTGTACTCCCCTAAAAAGACCTTGTCTGGGAGCCACCTGGCAAACACCTACCCTGTCCTTGCCAGGAGATCGTGCCAGACAAGTGGGAAAGAGGACTGGCCTCTCATTCATTGTTATCCTGCCACACGAAGGTGCACTCTGGCGGGCATTCAGCTCTTCCCTTGAAGACAGCAATTTTAGACAAAGAGGCACACCAGAAAATCCCAACTTCTTGGCCTCCCCCTTATTCTTCATGCTCTACCCAAGATGTACTCGCTTTCTCTTGGAGAACTATCAATTCAAGCTATTAAGGGGTCTGCAGTGGATTTAGGTTCCCCTAGTTCTGTCAATGGCACACAGAAGTCACTGGCTTCTTAAAATTGATACTTTTGGAAAGATGATGGCATTCCCTTACAGTACTCTCAAGTTTGTATGCAGCAGAACTACAGCAGAGAGTGTGCATCTCTTGGTATATTTGTTTATTGAATTATAACATACCATTTAGAGAGGGTAGTTACAGGTTAACAAGAGAACACTCCCAGAGAATTACAAGTCACTTTATAAAAGTGAAATATTTTCCCAGATGATTCAGTGACGCAAACCTGAGCGTTTTTTTTTTTTTTTTTTTTTTTTCCTGCTCATACCTTTAAGGAAAAATTTAAGGGAGCTATTTGGAAAGCAATGATACTTCTTCACAGGTAGTAGAGTGAACAGGGAAAAACTTGTTTCTTTGCAGGTCACCTCTCATAAGATGTTCAAACACATGGCTTACGACTGTTAAGCTCAACTTCAATGCGGCCTTACAAACAACAAGGGTAGTGTATTTGAAACTATGTTGCACAGCTTGGAAACTTATTCTAAGATCCTAATTCAGAGTTTTTCTGAGGTGTTGAACTTTGCCATTAGCAAAAAGTATTTTTAGAAAAATCCATTGACTGTTTATGAAGCACTGATTTCGCCATATTTCAGGTCTCTGATTTTTCCACCACATCTGCACCCAGTGAGCTATATTTGTTGTTTTCAAGTATTTCTTCTATTTCCATTATTAATGAATTTGTAAAATGGTTATTCAAAAAGACAGTTGGTTTTGTTTAACAACCAAATAGGTAGATAGATGGTGAAAATATTCTATTTTGATAAGGGAAGGAAGAGGTTTATTGTGGTTGTTTTAAATATTACCCTAGGGTCCTTCCACTCCAGATACATACTTTTTTTTTTTTTTTTTTTTTTTTTTTTTTTTTAGCGAAAGCCAATATTTAACTTAGTGGCAAATGTTATCAAGCTATTATTAGCTAATGCTCTTTGGTCCTCTTCCTTCAGTCCATGATATGAAGGTCTGAATATGCTTTCACAGTAACCACTATCCGGTAGTTGATTTATAAAAACCAAGTCTGGCAAATTGTTGTGTTAAGTCAGCCTGAGTTGCTGTGTTGCTTCTTGCCCTGTGACCAACCAGATTTGGGGGAATATTCCGTGTGCATGGTCACAAGCATCAGTTTAGTGTTTGTGATGGAAAAAAATTAAAGATGTGTGTGTGTGTGTGTGTGTGTGTGTAGTGGGAGAGAGATATTTCATAGAAAAAGTAATTTAAGTGACATTCTATTAGGCAGTGTTTAATTGCTTCCTGCCTGATGTGTACATAGTGATTTGGCTTATTATTGGTTATTTGTTCAAAACTTAATGTATCTTGTTGCTATGTATGCAACTGAGTGTATGTAAAAGTTTAGACTTCGGTACATTATCCGCACAATTTTGTGTGCTTTAAACCTCTGTAAATGTACAGATGAATCATGTATGGTGTATTAAATGTGACCTCCTCTCTTGAAACAATAATATTTTGTAGTATGTACTTTTGCAAACTATTTGAACATTTTAAATGGATATTGTAAATGGCCAGTACACTCAATCATAAACAACACTGGTAAAACGCATGCCTCTTCAACCTCCCAGTTTATAAGAAGAGGTCAGGGGTTAACAAGAATTAAGATAATTTTTCTAATGGCAAGTATTTTTGATAATTTCCTACCTGCTTAATTGTATTTGAAAGAAAAATTGTCAACAGAAGAAATCTTAGCTAGCAGAGGGAATGACTTTATTTCATAAGCATTAAATAATGCTCATATACTTTATATCTAACTTGATGATGTTGAAATATAGTTCATGGGAGAAGAAGTGAAAAGTATTTTTGATCCTTCATAAGATCTTTTGCTGTTTCAAAGACACTTTCCAAGCCCTCTGTCTTCAGTGTGGAGAAATGTCAATTAAATAATAAACTAATAGAATTGTCAGTAATTGGCTCACCTGCTGGTTTTTCCAAGTCTCAATGAAGACACACATTTTTCAGCCTCACCTTTTAAGATCTTCTCACTGAAACTGTGGATGAGATTATTTGGGGCATTGTTTTAACAATGATCAGAAATATCTGGCCAATTGGCCCTTGATTGATCCATAGCATTTGGATTATTTCTCTCGCATAGTTGGTTATTGCCAAGCATTGAAAATACAGCAGCAGGCTGCCATGGCAAATATTCTCACCAAGTTGCACCCAGAAACTTGGACACCTTAACCTTGCTCCTTCCTCCACTGCCTGCATGTTTACATGTCTTCAGTGCATTTCTGCATGTGCTGTCCTGTTTCCCTATTCCTTTATCTCCACACTCACAAAGCTCCTCCCTTACCCCTGCTCCGTCTGGCTGAGATCTGAGGTTTCTTCTGTTTTTGAGAACACTACAAAGAGATTACTTCAGTCCCAGGAACCTGCACGAAGGTTCTCCTGAATTCCCAAGGACAGAAAATATGCTGCTTTGGACCATGTTTTTGTCTCATGCTGTTTTACAGAATTCTTTTAGATAGCACGCACGCACGCGCAAAGACACACCCACACAAATTCAACTCTTTATTGGCATGTTTGTGGTCGGCTTTCCTGACAGCCTCAGAGGGCTGTTTTGTTGTCCTGGCCAAACGTGCTGTGTTCCCTATGTAAATTGAGATCTTTCTAAGCAAACCATTACTTTCTTTTCCTAATTCTGTCTTTGAATAAAAGTTTACCTTCTTTTTCAAACCAAACAGATAACATTGTTCTTTAATATCCTCTTTCTTCTATGAACACTCCTGGGGAGGTACTGGGGGAGGGACAGAAGAGGGAGGCCTTTCAGACTCAAGCTGCTGGGTAAGAAGCATGCCTTCTCTGAATGCTTTGCCTTTTGATAAGCTACACCAGCCAACAATACCCAGTATTTCCATCTGCCACGGAGAAATAACTACTCTCTCCCTATAATAATCATTTTAAAAATTATGTTAGGGAAGTAGGCAAGTTTAAACCAAGAGTTTCTTATCAATTTACAGTGAAAAGAAAAAAAAAACCCTCATTAGGAAATTCTCTTGCCCGGTATCATCTGTCAAGTAAGTGAGATCTTCGTAATAATTTCTTGACTGTATAAATTCATTTCCTCTTCAAAGAGCCTGTGGCATTCTCACATTTGCATAATGCTCCTTGTTCTGTCAAATAACAACAGCAATAATAATAGTGCTTCTTATTCTGTCATTGTTCTGGCAATTACTGAATTAAGTTATAGACCACAGAAGGGCCTAACACTGTATTAGATACAGACTAGAGGAAGTTAAGCACCAGGTATACACTCTTCCAGATCAGATGCTCTAAGTCAAAAGCAACTGCCTCTTTTTTTTTTTTTTTTTTTTTTTTTTGGCCATCACGTCCTCAAAACATTTCACAGCTCCTAGCACAAATGCCCATGAAAGGGTGATAAACTGATGAAGAGATCACATAACATCATGTTAACTCCCACAAATTGTTTAATTTCTCGATAAAGAGATGGACTCGAGGACTCGATGGCCTTTCCAAATGCCTGCCAGCCTGAGGCTCCTCTCTAAAATGGCTCAGATGAAGCTCAGTTTGTCCCTTTGGAGTGCCTCAAAAGTATTCCTTTACACTTCATGAGAAGTTTCACCAGCAACCCCACACACTGTCTTCAGAATGCTCTGATTGAAGTCAGCCCCCCACCAGAAGGAAGCAAAGAGCCTGGGGAGAAACCCACTCTACCTCATGGGGCAGCCTGCGCTTCCAGACAGCCAGCACTTATGTGTGTGTCGCCATAGCACGCCCCATGACTGAGCAACACAGACACTGATGTGTACATCACCTATCCCAGCTGCACCCTCTGAGTCTTCTGGACCCAGAAACCCTTCAAAAGTCTTGTCCCAGTGCCCAATAAGGCCAATTTTTGTACACATCATTTTCCCCATCAAGCTTTTGATAACTGCAATGTCCTGTATGTTTATAAAACACTTTCACAAGCACCATCCTATTTGAGCTTGACAAACAGCCCTGTGAAGTGATCAGAGCAAGCACGTTTATCTCTGTTTTACAAATAAGAGGCTTGAGTCTCAGTAAAGGGAGCTCTAGGGCCCAGGAATCCTGACTTTCCAGGATGCGATATGCCATTGACTTAAGAATTATGGGAAAGGAAAAACGATGTCCAAATTGTCCAGTGGAAGCTCACTCTCTGGAACAGGCCCCCTGTGGAGATAGACATGCAAGGGATATACACAGATAATGACAATAAAGCACAGAGACCCTTTCCCATGAGGCCCATGTTCTAGCTTAGAGTCACTCCGTGCTGCTGCAAGAAACTTTTTCTCTCTGAACTTAGAAATGAAGACATCTATCAAATGTGTAGGATCTTTTCCAGCTTTGAAATTCCAAGAATCTAAAATAGTCACGCTGAGTACCTGTCATATATGAGTAGAGATTCTTCTCAGAGTGTTTCTGGCTTGTGATGTGTCTTGTGCTATCCTTGGTCTTCTCGGAGGGTGAGTGGTGGTAGATAAGTGGCATGTAGGCTACCATAGCTACAGGAAAGTGGAGAAAGAAAGTAACTGAGGAATCTGTGCCCAGCATCCCTTCCCAATGCCATTACCCCCAACCATTCCTCCTTCTGCCTCACTCTGACCGCAGTCTCTCCCAGAAATGAGTCCCATCTATCTCAATTCCTGTGTCCTTGGCTGTCGTGGAATCACAGTGGATGGGGTGTGGAATATCTCTTGGCCCTTCCCTGGCACCCTGACTTGGCACCAGCACTGCTCTCCAACTGTTCTCTCAGGTCCTGCCCAATCACTACCCTAAGATCCCTTCCCTAGAGTGGCCTGGAATTAGCCAAAGCATTGCACAACTCCAGGGGCACCATTATTAAGTATGGGATGTACTCTATTAGCCATTTCCCAGAATCCAGGAGTGAAGCAAGCAGACATTTCACCAGACAGCAAGCCTCCAATGGGCATCTCTTCTGGGGTATAAGGGAAGTTGAGAGATGGGCAGAGGACAGAATATGGGGCCTCCACTTATATAGGATATTTATCACACCGCTGTGGGCCCTACCTTGAAGAATGGTACTGGACACTCATTTTACTCTTTCAAGTTTGGGGCCACTTGAGCACCAGCTGGACCTCACTTGGGCCATGTTGGTCTGGCTGGAGCCAAGTGCCAGGCATTGTCTTCCCTGTGCTCTCAGTGAAGCCTGTGGAATCAGGGCAGCATCATTCCCTGACAAACGTTCAGTACATTTCCTTGGGTCCCAGGAGGCCTGATACTGAAATGTTTTCCTCCCCATAGTTATATTTTCCTTGGTTGAAAAAGTTTTGTTTTGGAAGTTGCTACCCTGTCGAGGTAATGAGTCAGTTTGGGAGGCCGTGCAGAGGGGAAAATGCACATCACTGGCAGTGGCTGAGAGGTTGGGGGTGAGAGAAAATGGGAGATTCCGGGTGGGAGACATAAGTCCACACCCTCTCCCATCTCTCGCCCTCTCAGAACAAACTCAGCCCCTCCTTCTCAGCTGGGGGTTTCTTTACGGAGGGCAGGGGCCAAGTCCATGACTTGCTCCTGGGGAAGGATACATAGGCAGGAAGGAAGCTAACATCAGGGGTCACCTTTAAAAAAAAAAAAAGATTTTATTTATTTATTCATGAGAGAGACAGAGAGAAAGACAGAGACATAGGCAGAGGGAGATGCAGTCTCCCCACGGAAAGCCCCATGCGGGACTTGATTCCAGGACCCCAGGATCATGACCTGAGCCGAAGGCAGAAGCTCAACTGCTGAGCCACTCAGGTGTCCCAAAGGGTCACCTTTTGAGTGCGTTTTAACCTTCCACTTTCTGTGGAAGTTGGTAGCATTATCATCCACATTTCATAGACTGGAAAACTGAGACTCAAAATCAAGGGACACATCCCCAATATCCCACAACCAGCAAGCAGCAGAGCTGGGATTGGAATTCAGAGTCTCGTGCTTATTATGCCATATGGTCTCTCTAAAAGACTCATTCCTTTCCAAAGAATCAGACCCAGGTGACTCAAGGAAGGGACAAGAAGACCCAGCTGGAGAGACAACTGAAATTATCTGGCTCAGAGCCAGGGGTGTAATGTTGGAAGAGGGAGGAGAGGAGGCTTAGGGACTGGGACCACCCTCACCTTTCCTTTCCATCCTCTCCCCGCAATTTCTCTACCCTATACATTTTCTTCACGTGGAGAGAAAAGTCCTAGAGATACAAAAAACACATAGAGACACACCAACACACTCAGATTCCCTCACACACACACAGTCACACACACAATACAAACACCCCAGTCCGCACCAGCACAGAGGCACACACATCTGGAGGTAAATCTCAGGATTCAAGGGTTGGCCTCACGCCAGCTCTGAGCCCCAAGTAGCCCACTGAGGAGCCCTGGTCTGCTTCACTTTGGGAGGTCAAATCAATGAAAGAGCCTGGTAGTTTAAAAAAGAGAAAGGGAGAAAAAAAGAACACCAGCACCTCTCATGATGGGAGGTCAGAGCAAATGAAACCAGGAGGAGGGGGTCGCGGTATGGGGGCTGGGGCGAGAGCATGGGGGTGGGGAGCCTGGTGCTGGCAGCTGAATTCCTACCCTGGCCCAGCTCCAAAAGATTAAAATAGAGCTCTTAGAGTGTCCCCTCCACAGACCAGCCTGCCAGGGGCCAGACAATACGTGGGTTTGTGCTCCAGCACAGGCCTCCAGAGAGGTGATGTTTTTACCCGGACAGCTAAAGGCACAGAGGCAGGTCTAAGCAATTCCAAGGCTCCTTTGGCCAGCAGTCCCAGAACAGGCCACAGCGGAGGGGAGAACAGCCGGCTGCTAGGACGCACACAGATCTGCTCTTTTCTCTCCTCACCCCAGGGCAGGCCACTGTACTCACACTTCTCCATTTTAGCCACCCTCCAAACGCCCAACTGGCAGGGCTGTGTGGGACGAAGTCTTAGCAAATTTGTTATACTTTAATTGGAAAAAAAAAAAAAAAGTCTCAGCATGCCTGTAAACAGGCAGCTCTACTAATAAGTGACAGACAGGACATCCCTTGGGGTTATCTGAAATAGTCAGATGAGTACAGATACCTCATTTTCCTACCCAAGGAACATAATTTCCCCAGAAGGAGGCCCCACCGGCTACTTCCTTGGAATTTTCGAAGACATTTGACGGCCGGGAATCAAATCCAATATCTCAGACCACTAACACGGAAGGATGAAGACAGGTATATGTCAGCTAAGTACACAGGCTTAGTTGTGGAGTTTGTCAGACGTGGGTTCTAATCCTGACCCTATCACCTAGCAGCTTATTGAACGTGGGCAGATTCATCTTTCTGGGACTTAAGTTCTTTATTTCTTAATAGCATCTACTGATGTTCATAAGGGTTAAATGAGAAAATGCATAGAAAGCAGTCAAACCCATGCCTGGCATATATCTAGCAAATGTTAGCCAAAAACAAAACAAAACAAAACAAATTCCTTCCTACCAGGTCGCCCATAACTAGGATGAAAATATAATTTATCACTCAAACCACAACACTTTTGATGGTGAGACTAGGCACTAAATGGACTCTCGGCACACTAGCCAACCAGGAGCTATCCAGAGAAAAACTGAGACATGTGACCCCCCCCCCCCGCTCCCCCACACACACACTTTGTATAACTTTCCGAAGGGTCTGTCTGTACATAACATTCCATCAAATTAATCCCTTTAAAAATGGCTCTAAGGTTTACTCTATACAATGAAGTCCACTGGGAGTCACACCCCTTTAGAGTATGCCTATGATACTCATATATAAAATTACCACTTAAAATATTAAAATATAATTGTATTATATATCTGAAAATCATAAAGTTGTAATCAAGTGATAAGAGGTAAGAATCAATTTGATTTGGATGGAGGTCTGAAAATTGATAAAATTCTATTGCCATCTTAATTGTTTCTCTTCTGCCAACTGGGCAAAGTAGTTGCTATTCAATTTTAATGGAAACACTCCTCCTTCCAGTTCACAGAACAGCAACAGCAATATTCCAAAACAGCGAAGTTCAAGAGCCACAACCTTAAAGAATCAATATCCCTTAGCGGGATGGGCAAAAGAGGCACAGGGGAGCGGGAGATCACAGGGAATGAATAAGTCACAGGAATAAAGAGCATAGAATAGGGAATATAGTCAATGATATTGGAAAGCATTGTATGGAGACAGACACTAGCTACACCTGTGGTGAGCATGGCAATGTATAATGTATAAACTTGTCGGATCATCGTTGTATACCTGCAACTGATGTAATATTGTGTGTCAACTATAATCAAATTTAAAAAAAAAAAGAAGCAGCACCCCCAGAAAGCAAGGATGGGGGGCAACTATCATGGTCATGACATACCCTCTTTAAACAGCTTTAGCCATTCGAGGACAACCATCACGATGTAGGAAACCTGAGTTTCTCACCCCGTATCTCTCCATGGAGCTGCTTGAGTGTCCTCAGGGCATGGCAGCTGGCTTCTCCCAGATCAAGTCATGAGAGAGAGAAAGAGAGAGAGAGAGAACAAGCTATCCAGTGTGCCCAGGATTAAGGACACTGGACTTCCTTTTTTGAAACCAAGATAGTGCCAGGCACACCACCAAGCGGATTGCCTTGAGGAAAGAAGAAAGCACCCGAGAAGTATCCAAGGGCTCCTCAGCAAAAGACTGCATCCAACAGCTTCAGTCTATCAAAAAGAATCTTTACACCCAGTGTCAAAACCAGACAGTTCTCCAAAAGAAAGTAATCCTCATCAGTCAGAGGATATTTGGGTCTTCAATGCAGAAAATTCCTGAGCATCTTTTTGTGTGCGGCTGTTTTAAAGTACACCCTTGATTGTAAACCTCTGGAATCTTCCACTCAACCCAGCCAGCCCTTCTCTAGTGGGTGCCATTGGGATTTGCCCTCCTGGGTTTCTGGAGACCCCTCCAATATAAAGTCCTAAGTCATCTCTTTCTGGCTGTATTTGTTTGTTTGCTCTTTGATAAAAAGAACAGTGTCTTCCTCTAAAGTGTTTTTCTTGCATTACATACATTTAAAGCATATTTGGAAAGCTGTGTGGTTTACAATGTAATTTCCTCTTTTAATTATCTCAAACTGTGTGGTGGGCACTGCGATGGTGCCCATTTTCCTTCTGAAGACACCCAGTCTCAAAGAATATAGTCAGTTGGTAAAGAACTAAGAAATTCAGACTCAGGTCTTCTGGCTTTATATACTATGCTCTCTATACTGTGTCATGCCTCAGCAGTGCAATCCATTTATTTGATTTAATGAGGAGTGGTAATCTAGACATGGTAACTCTTCGCATTTCAGCCAAGTCAATTAAAACACACAGACACACATTTACACACATACTCACCAAAACACATAGACCAACTTCCATACCAGGTCTCTATAGAGTAGCCCACCCTACGCCACCATCCTAATAGTGAATGGATGTATTTTCTGGGTTTTACTTCAGCCACATTGCCACCTTAGGAAATCAGCTACTGTGTAAACAAAATAGAATAATGGCTTAGAGGGGCACCTGGATTGCTCAGTGGTTGAGTGTCTGCCTTTGGCTCAGGTCATGATCCGAGGGTTCTGGGATCGAGTCCCACATCAGGCTCCTGGCAAGGAGCCTGCTTCTCCCTCTGCCTATGTCTCTGCCTCTCTCTGTGTGTCTCTCATGAATAAATAAATAAAATCCTTTTTTAAAAAAAGAATAATGGCTTAGAGAGTTGGTTTAAGGGAAAGAGGACAGTACATGGTTTATCACACCATTAACCAGCATAAAAGAATGTAAAGCATGCTACCAAGTAATCAAAATCCCACTTTGGGAAATCTATCTAATAGAGACAAAAGCACAAGTAGATATGGATATTTGTACAAGATGCTTTATTGCAGCTTTGCCAGTTATGGCAAAACTACTTGGAAACAGCCTGAGTGTCCACAAATAGAGAAACATTTGGACCAATTATGCTGCCTCTATAGCACTATTATCAAGGATGAGCAAGAGCCACTTATACTGACCTAGAAAGCTCCATGATGGGTTGAGAAGGAAGGAAAGAAGAAACGGGGAAAGTGGATAAAATGATAACATGCATTTTATGATCCAGTCTGCTATAAGTGATTTTTTTTTTACATCCTATCCATGCATACATCTACTGTTACAGATACTCATAGAAATAAATATGGAAAGAAACATAGATTGTGGCTTCAGAGTTTGGACTTGAGCAAGGAAAGGGGGAGATTATTCACATTTTTGCACACCTCTGAATTATTTGACTTGATAAAAAGAGCACATATTATTTCTGTAATTTAAGACAATAATAAAGTAGATCAGGATACAAATAAACTAAGGCTAGAATTTCGCCATGTATGATTGGAGCAAAGAGAACTCAGATCCCTTCTCTTACTTCTTTGAGTTCATCCGAATGCACTCTTTTACTGGGCCCCAGACACGGACATCTGTTTGGAGCAACTTCACTCTCCACTCTCTACATTGGTTTTTAAAACGGCCACCTCTGTGGGATGTTCCAACTTTAGTTGAGACCCATCCTCCCCACCCCCACATCTCCCTCCACCCACTCATACCCAAAAAAGACTTCAGTCCCTGCCTAAAAGGCCAAGAATAAATCCTTTCCACCCCAATTATTCTGCCGATACATCATTCTCCCCACTCTTTTCTCTCTAACCTCCAGATGGTGGCCTCTGGAAATGGGGGACTGTGGGAGCAGTGGAATCTCCCTTTCTAAAGGTCTTTACCAAGAGAGAGAGCCACATCTGTGGAGGATGGCTTGGATTTAAGTGCAGTTAGAACAAGTTAGTTATGGGTGGTTTGCCATTTGGAGAGTACTGATTGCATGCAGAGCTCAGTGAGAGGGAGAGACAGGAAATCAGGAGCCCTGGCGGCAGAGCAGATAAACACAGATGAAATAACTTGGTAGCCTGATGGAGCAATAATTAATCAACTACATGTATGTACAACTCCTAGATTACATTTTTGCACCACAAATCTAGAAGAGAGAAATCTAGGTGAGATAACACACCAAGGGATGGACTCATGATTCAGAAGGATCTTGATCAGCAGATGTCATTTCATAGAGAATTCAAGTTTCACATCGAAGTTAAAAAAAATCCAAGAAACAGAATGGGAGAAACTTAGCTGGGCAAAAGACTATAAAAAATTTGACTTAAGCATTTCACTTAAAAAGCTCAAATAGACAAAAGTATAAAAAGCTGCTTAAAAACAAAAAGGCCAGGGGCACCTAGGAGGCTCAGTGAGTTGAGCATCCGACTCTTGATTTCTGCTTGGGTCATGGTCTCAGAGTGGTGGGATCAAGTCCCGTGTCAGGCTCCAAGCTCAATGAGGAGCCTGCTTGAGGATTCTCTCTCTCTCTCCCTCTCTGCCCCTTCCAGCATGTTCTCTCTCTCTCTTTCTCTCTATCAAACAAATATATATACTAAAAAAAAAAAAAAAAGTGAACTAATGCAGCCTCCAGGTATTTGAATAGTAATAAATCTATCCATCTAGTCATCCACTTGTTCATTCTTTCAACAGCCAACATTAATGGAATATTTACTATGTACCAGGCACTGTACAAGCATGGGTTAATGAGCTCTAACGATTAGATTGTCTTTTGTATTCATATTTTGAATCTTATGATCAATCCAAGGTGCCATTTTTCAGTTCATTTTCATTAGCACACTATACACAGATAGTAGAAAGATCTATACCAAGACATGGATGGAATAGTCAAAGGAATTGAGGATATCTAACCAGGAGGGTTAAGATATCCCTGCAGTCAAATATTTGGAGGACTATGGTAATAATTAAATAGGCTGACTTTCTACAGTATCATTTAGAAGAACTATGACTCTGGTTGTTTTTAAATATTCCATAAATGCTTCTAAATACTCTTCCCTTCAAAAGGTGGAGCCTAATCTCCCTTACCTGGAATGTAGGCTGGGCACAGAGACTCACTTCTAATAGAATGTGGCAGAAATTACAATGTGTGACTTCTGAGACTAGGTCATGAAAGGCATTGTGGGTTCTACCTTGCTCTCTCGGATCACTCGTTGTGGGGGGAGCCAGCTGCCATGTCCTGAGGACACTCAAGCAGCCCTATGGATAGGTCTACCTGGCAACAGCCAGCAAAGAAGGCCTTCTGCCAAGAGCCATGTGATCGAGCCGTCTTGCAAGCAGACCTTCCAAGCCCCCGTTAACTCAGAGCACTGCAGCCCTGCCTGCAGGCTTGACTTCAGCTTCATGGAATACTCTGAGCCAGAAACACCCAGCTAAGCTGTTGCCAAATTTCTGACCCTCAAAAACTGTAAGATAATAAATGTCTGCTGTCTTTCAACTGCTACATTTTGGAATAATTTGTTATGCAGCAATAGATAACTAATATAAAGACCAAAAAACAATCTGGCAAGATCAACTTAATCTTAACAGAAAGAAAATTCAAATTATGACTATTGTCTAACGGGAAATGAATGTGCCACCTGAAGTTGAAACAGTGAGTTTCCTGTCAAACTGGAGGGACCACCACCTCTCAGGGATACTGTAAAGGTGATGTTTACAGTGGGTGCCTGAGAATGAGCTTAGGACTCAAATTCTTCCTTTTTCATCTTTATTCTTCATATTCCAGCCAGCCATCATTGATTTTCTGACCTTTACTCCCCTCGCTGGCTAAGAAAGGAAGGTCACCTTCATACTATGTCAAGGCAACTCTGGGATGATTTTCCTCTGGGTCTTATTGGGGTCCCAACTGGCTTGTCCCCATCAAGAAGAAACCCTTGCTTTGTTTTTACAGTGCCATCTCTGCCATGATGTAGAGACCCACCAAGTGGAAATTGGATTTGAGACATCATGGGTCCTGGATTGCACCAAAAGCACAGTAATCTCTTCAAAGCCCAGTTGCAGCAGCCAACATTCCCCCTGCTGCTACTGATAATTTGTACCATATTGACTAGGTCACTTAGCATTTGCAACTAGAATTCCATAGCGGCTGGACGTCAAATACACGGAATAGCTCTTCATCAACCTGGAGCCTGAAGCCCACCCTCTCCGCCCACCCTTTAGCCACCAGAATGTTGGGCAGCCCAGGCTGTCCTGACCACCCACACACCCAGCTCACTGCCCAGGTTCCCGCCAAGGGCAGAGACCACGCGTGCAGCTTCTGCGGGGAAGGAGGAGAGGACAAGACTGCCGGGGCCCAGGGAGTCCCCAAGCACAAACACAAGGCAGGTGAAACGTGCTCAGGTCCTGAAGGATCCAATGAAGCCCAATTCATTGGGACCCAGGGTTTTCCTACCAAATTCCTGAGGAAACCAAATCGAATAATGTGTGGCTTATTCAGAAACACACATCCCGGTGTTGTCGGCCGAGGCAGGGGCAGTGTGGTGGGGGGCTTAGGCTCCGGGTGCAGGTGCACCAAAATGAAAACAACAGACTAAAACAACAAGCTCCCGGCCTGTAAAGAACGGCTCCGTGTTTCGCTGGAGTCCGGTCAGAGTGTGCGCGTGTATATAGGTGGGTTCTTGTGTGTGCGTGCAGCTGGGCCTGGGGGTGGGGGGTAGGGGGCCTTCCCGGGAGGGAGCAGGAACGCGTCTACATATTTTAAATGGCAATTGCAGAGAAAACCATCAGAGGTGCTCTAACACACATTTGGCACTGCCTTTTGCCAGCTCCTACAATAACTTCTGAATCTCCTCCCTCATTTCATAAACATTTTATATACGTTTTTAAGTGGGAATATTTTTGCTCACTTGGGAAGAGAGTGCCTTTATGCAGTTGAGTCAGGCAATTTGTGCCTTACACAGTTTTTTTTCAGGGATGGGAAGGCAGGAGTAGCTAGGATTGCTGAGATGCGCGGTGGGGGACAGGGTGGGTTGAGACAGGGAGAGAGTGTGGGGACTGGCAAGAGGAAGATGATTCTATGCAAAAGGAAATTTTGTCATTGTCCTGCTTTGGGTCTGTTCCACACCTTTCCATGGAAAACCTGTTCAGCCTGCTTAAAAAAAATTAAAAAAAAAAAAAAACACTTGCAGCAATTGGAAGTTATGAGTAAGGGTTGTGTTGCCTTTCTGTTTGCCCTCCACTCCTGCAGAACTGAACAATTCAATCTCTCTTTCCCTAGCTTACCTGTGGCATGTGGGGCCTGCTCGGCTTGAATAAATGGCTGTTTATGGATGATAGCATCTGGTATGCCCCTGATGAGGTCACCTTGTTATGTTAAATATTTCTACCTCCTGGTGGAGAAACCGAAGCTGACTGCTCTCAGGACCACCTCTGCCCAGCACAGAAAACACAGCACCCCGGGGAAGGAGCTATACCTTTGAAAGGCCAGTTAAGCCCTCTGCCAACTTGAAGTACTCCTCTCTGGCTCTAGGACCAAAGCAAAGGCTTGCAGCTCTGGCCCAATAATGCCAATATTCATCTCCCCGAGGCTAACCTATTCCTACAGAGCTCTGAACACTCTGTCTAGCGTCACTCTCACTACGACCCTGGTGATGTTGTTATTGTGGCTTTGCTCTATGTGCAACCAATGAACAAAAACTGAGGCATGAACTGGCCCAAGGCCTCACCTGACATAAGTAGACATGTAACTGGAACTCAGGTCTTTCTGGTTTCCATGTTTATGATTCTCATACTCTAGATTCTGGGAAAAGCAACCCAGAGAAATAGAAGAATCAGAAATGCTGTATGGTCCAATTATTCAACAGCACTGTGCCTCAGTTTCCTTGGCCATTAAAAGTGAGAGGTGACCACCCTTAATAGGACTGTCATGGGTCAGCTGGGGTCTTAGAGATGACTTGCACATTCAATCACTGAGTACCTCATGGCCAGTTTGTTGACTAAAAGAATGAACCAATGAATTAATACATGGATAAACATTTCTGAGCTTCACGTCTCAAATGAATGCCACTCACTCAGAAGAAGAGACTAATGAGGCCTGCTGCTAGTCCCTGGGTTCTTGGACAGAAATGGCAACTTTGGGGCTATAAGCCCACAATCTCCTGTAGGAGGCAGAGCACTGAAGCCTTCTCCTCCCCAGAATTGTTGACCAACGTAACTCCAAAAAGACATGTTTTTCCAATGTTCTTTCGGTAGCTATCCTAGGATGTGGAGGAACATGTGAAAAAAACAGATTTGTTTTTTAATAAGGTCGGGAAGGCATACCAAATATTTCAGAGCTCCAAGGTGTCTACTTCCCGCCAGCTGTCCACGGTTTTCAGCTGGGGCTCAGAATGGAGTTCAGGACACCCAGACAAGTAATTCTAACCAGCAGTGCCAGGAAAATATTAGAGTTAAAAAAAATAAAGGAAAGATTCGTTTACTTTTTAAATATATACATGCCTTCCTATAACGTTCCTCTCACCAAAGAACGCTGGACAAGCCTGCCTTCACCTGACCAGAATTAGCAATTTCAGAGCTAAATCTATTCATGTCTTGCTCAATGCAACCTTACAAGCGTCACCCTCAACCTCTTTTTTCCTCTTAACACTCATTTTCTAGAGTTCATTTCCCTGTGGGATGAATTGGTTCTATTCCGAAGATGGTGGGGGCGTTCCGCTGTGATGACGCCTGTTGTGGTAAGCAAAGCCTCCAGAACTACTGGGTCTGAAATCCTCTCCAACCCTGGCCCTTAGACAGCCAGTTCCCCAGATGGGGCAGCCATGGCCTGCTGCCTCTCGCCTTGAGAATCAGCCCAGGGGTTGCAGAAGGAGACCCCAGAGAGCTGTAGGGTTAATCAACCAACCATAAACATTACCTTCTCTGTTGGTCTTCAAAGGCTTGGGGAAAGCAAACAAATCACATAAATCTTTATCAGGGCTCCTTACAACTGCCCCAGGAGGTGGCTCCAAGAAGAGCCAAGTAGTGATTCTGTATAGAGGATAAAAATTATTTCAGTCAGCAGGGCCAGAGCCAGAAATGGATTTATATTTTTTTTCTTTTCTCCTTTTTCTTTTCTTTTCCTCCATCACTCCTCCTATGGGAATGACTTTTCTCTGTTATTGGCCACCCAGCAGCTCCATAGTGAGAATCCTCGGTCCTCTACTAGCTTCATAGTTTCCATTCTAAGTAATTCCCTGATAATTCATAAGAAAGGGAAGACTTTAGAACAAGAGCTACTATATTTGGAAACCAAGGAAGGTGGTGGTCATGTCTATTCTAGAGGTTGTCCAGGTAAGTAATGGGGTTACAGAGTAGGAACTATGAGGTAGCCACCCTCTGCTGAAACTCTTTCAGTGATACACCCTTCCACCCAGGAAAAACTCTCCAAACCCATTCCAAATTCCCAAGCAGATATAGTAGGTGGTATAGCCTGTCCCCATGAACACAGCATCCAGATCCTATTTCTGATACTCTCTGTGAACCTGGGCAAGTCATTCATTCTCTCTGGCTTAATCTTGTTGTGATGATAGCCATAGGTAACATTTAGAAGCCCACTAAGTAACCCCAACTTAACATGTTGCTTAGTACCTTACATATGTTTTTAAGCATGTAATCCCCACAACAAGTCTCTGAGGTTTTACAAATCCCATTTTACAGATGAGGAAATTGAGTCTTAGAGAAGTGAAGTAATTCACGAGGTCACACAAAAATAGGGATTATAGCACTTACTTCATAAATCAGTGAGGAGTGAATGAGATAATGTCTGCAACGTGCTTAGCATGATTCCTGGCACCTTGTAAGCTCTCATTCAGAGAGTGTTCCGCCTCTGGAAATCTTCCCTGAACCCCTGACCTTCTCCCTCTCCCACACTCATACACCTCTCTACCAGATCTCTGCTCCCAGGCCCTTGGTAGTCTCTGTGTTCCAAGAGAAGCGCAGGGGCAAAAGCCTGTCTTGTGTCTGCAGTGCCTGGCACACAGTAGGAGCAGAGTATATGTGAGAGTCAAAACAACAAATGAACCAAAGAATCAGTGAAACATTATGAACAAATACCTAGTTAGCAGACAGCTTATGCAAAAAAAAAAAAAAGTGAGAACATATAATAATAAAATGACTTGTTATAAAGATGGTTGAAGATCCAAAATTTCCTGGAGGAGCTTGTATGCTAGTGGAAAAATGTACAAAAGGGAACGAGGAACGAAGTCATCCTCTTTTTTTAAATACCAGCTTTCACCACAGTTTAAGGACTTCATAGACTTCCCCAGAATGCCCATGAATCATAGGAAGAGAACTCAAGAGTCCTGAGTCCCAGCCACTCTGACTAACTTCAGCAAACATCCTCCAGCTCCACGGAAGGCAGGCTGGTATGGAAACCACACCCATGTCCACCTGCACGCGCACACACACACACATGCACGCGTGAGGCACACACATGCATGCACAAAGAAACCAACACATCAACAAGTCAATCTCTTGGCATTGACCGAACACCTACTCCATGCAATGCCACTTGCAAAATTCAGAAGAAAGAAATATCCTAAAGGACACAGAGTGTAAAGAATGCACAGTCTAGTTATTGAACTGAGGCCACAGGGAAGAGAGCAAGTTTACTGTGATAATAATAATACTTTCTACCATTTTCTGGGTATGGCCAGAAAATCAGAGTCCCTAGGGACATGTGGGTAGTTTGAAGAACTCTATTCATTATCCACAAATGTGTCCTGAGCCCCTACTATGTGCCAGGCACTATTCTAGGTGAAGAGAATATAATGGTGAATAAGACAAAGCCCTTGGTCTCGTGAAGCTTACCTTCTAGTAAAGAAATTAAGAAATTAAAAATTTGTTCGGAAATGACAACAAAAGATCAAAGAAACTACAGAAAGTTAAGCATGACACACGGTTCGTGGGAATAAACAGAAGATGGTCATTCTATGTAGGGAAAGGGTGAGTGACCTTGGCAGGATCTCTGAGGACGGGAGGAGGGGGTCAGGGTTATGTGTTTCTCAAAAGACAGGAGTTAAAAGGCCTCCAGAAAGGTTTTTTTTTTTTTTTTTTTTTTTTTTTTGCCTCCAGAAAGTTAAGACATTTATCTGACACCCCCAATTTACAACTCAAGTATGTTTCCACCAATAAAATCCTAACTTGTTCACATCCTGAACCCTGTCAGCAGGATGTGGTGGGGCAGAGTCCACTGGTCTGGAAGCCAGAGTGCAATCTCAGGACAATAACGCACCTCCCAAGGTGGTTATGTGATGGGGAGCCTAAGCGCAGAACTTCACAAATATCAGAATTTATTATTGTTGCTGTTGTGATTGGCATGGCCTTCTAACTGACCCTTTCCTCAGTCTGTCTCCACGTCACTCTATCCTCTGCCTCAAGGCTTCAGATAAATAATGTAAGACACTTTAGGCACCATGCACATGTGATTTCATTTCATCTTTGCAGTACACTGTGAGGTACCTATGCCTGGCACGAGGTCCCACATCTGGGAAATGGTTGAATTGGGCTTTGACCCCAAGAGTCCAAGCACCATACCACTGAGCCATACTGGCCCCTGGGCTTTTAAAAGCACTGCCTTGCTCATGCTCCCCACCAACTCCAGCACCTCCACCAGCCCAGGTTATGATGGTCAGCTGTACCAAGTTCAAGTGCTCTCTTTGGTTGACCAGATCTCCCTGTAAGTACCTGCCACACTATTTTCCCTCCTACCTCTGTGCTTGGCCTGTGTGATTTTCCTACTCTGAGCATCCTTTCTTCAGCCCTCTCTCTATTGAAATTTTCAAGATCTACTTCACTTCTTTCCTCTTCCACAGACCATCCTCCAGCCTCTCTGTACCCTCACTGTGCTCCATCTACTCTGAATGTCCACTTCACCTTTATAGTCACCACCCAATGTAACATCTACCTGTTCTCAGCGCAACAAGTATTTATTGAGCTCCTTCTGTGTGCCAGGCACAGCATGCAGGCCCATGGGGAATGCTGAAGTGGAAAGATCCTCAAAGATCCTATAGTCTGTCAGGGGATGATGCGACAGCAGCAAATAAGAGGCCAACATCATGGCAGGCCCATTGGGGACACTCACGCAGTTCCACACAGGCTTGTTCAGAAGTTATCAGCTAAGTGCATCTTACACAAAATGAGGCAGCACAAGGTGGGAATTAAGAGTGTAGGTCTGCAAACCAGGATGTTGGGGTTCAGACCACCAACTGTGTGACTTTAGGTAAGTTACTGAACTTCTCTGTACCTTAGTTTCCCCATCTGTGAAAATAAGGATAAAAATACTACCTAGAGGGTACTGATAATAGAGAGATTATGTATGTGTTGGGGCAAAGCATATGTGGGAAATCTCTGTACCTCCTCTCAATTTTGCTATGAACCTACAACTGCTCTTTTAAAAAAAAGGTCAGGAAGGGATTAAGAGATCCAAACTTCCAGTTGTAAAATACATAAGTCACAGGGATGAAAAGTATAGCACAGGAAATAGTCAATAATACTGTAATCATGTTGTATGGCGACTACACTTACCCTGGTGTACATGTAGAGAATTGTCAAAACACTGTGTGTTACACCTAAAACTAATATATGTTATCTATACCTCAATTAAAATTTTTCTTCATTGTGTTAAGTCAGAAAGAAAGAAGGAAAGGTGAGGAAAGAAGGGAAAAAGAGTGGGAGAGAAGAAGAAAGAAAGAAAAGCAAACAAGCAAGCAAGCAGGGTGCCTGGGTGGCTCAGTGGTTGGATGTTTGCCTTTGGCTCAGGGCATAATCCCAGGATCCTGGGATTGAGTCCCGAGCCTGCTTCTCCCTCTGCCTGTGTCTCTGCCTCTCTCTCTGTGTCTCTCATGAATAAATAAATAAAATCTTAAAAAAAAAAAAAAGAAAAGAAAAGACAGGCAGACAGGTTGGTTATGAGGATTAAATTATTTCATGTGTATAAAACTCCCACTTAGCTCTGTGCCTAGTACATAATAAGTGCTCAATAAATGTCTTTTATCAGCATCAAATTTATTACCCAGACAAAGGGAAATTCCTCAGCTCCACTATTGTTGGTTGTCGTTATTTTTGGTGTGGGAAGTTTGTTGCAGTCTTATCCACACACTACCATCTTCAGACTCTGTCCTCCAAAGCCCCAACAGCATTCTCCAGCTGGCAGCTGAATGGGGCTCTTACAGATTTCAACCTTTCGAGGTGTCGCTTTCTTGCCCTCCACCATTTGAACCAATTGCTCTTGTTTTCCCTGTCTGTGGAAGGAAAAGCAGAGAGCAAGTTTCCAAGCGAGACCAGTGCATGAAGCAAGGAGCCCGGCTTCTTCCCACAGACGCGGCCCTGCCAGCTGCTGCACGTCCCTCGTTCACACGGGCAGCCCCTCCGGTTTATGCCTCCCAGCGGGACGGTAATTTTCAGTTCAGGCCAAAAGGCTTTGTTTAAATGTGGCGCTTATGTGGTAATAGAGCATATTGCAGGAGTTGTTTTTTTCTGAAGGTCAATGTTGAATTTAGTCTCAAAATAAACAACTCTATCCTCTTCCATCCCCTCAGAGTTGTGGGTGGGATTGAAAAGGGGGCTGAGAAAGAAGGAAGGAAAAGAGGAGACAGGGCAGAGTCCAAGGCCGTTCAGAGAAGGGGAAGAAGAAGAGACACCAGTGTCCTCCACAGGCAAGACAAACCACCTCCTGTCGGCCTGAATGATTTCTGAACTAACAAGAGCAGCGATGTGCTGAGAGTCTGTGGCATCCCAGTGCACTAAGCGTACCACTGATGTGATCCCATTTAATTTTTGCTAAAAAAGCATATTATATGTGGTTGTGCCCATTTTACAGATAGGGAAGCTGAGGCTCAGGGAGTTAAAGTAACTTGCCTCAATTGCACAGCTAGGGAGATTGTCCAGCTGAGATAGGAACGTAAGTCTCTTTGCCCGCACTAACCATGTTCTGTCTGCTATCCCACGGGGCAGCAACTGAGGACTGTTCACTGACAGGTTTGATAGGGGGAGCACTCTGCAACCACACATTGCAAACCAAGAAGTGGTATAGAGCTTGACACAATGTATAGCAAAGCTGTGTAACATCTGGTGTTAGGTCTGCCTCAAAATATATAAAGTAAGGGGTTGCCCTAAGGGAGTACAAGGCTCAGGTGGGAGGCAATGAGACAGGCAGGAGATGATATGTGTCAGGTAAAATGGAACTTGGGGAAACATGAACCATTGGAGAGTAAGAGGAGGGAGATCTGGGTGCTGAGGAGACAGGGGAGCGGATGGAATCTTCCAGACATGAGCCTAGAACTAAAGGAATACTGCACAAAGAGATCAAGAAGCCTTGAATCTTGCTGTGTTTGGAGCTGAAACAAGGGGGTGTCACAGGAGCTTTACGGCCATAGACTGTCACAGCCACCACCCAGGTGTCCCCGAATGGTGGTGTTAGACTCCTAGCACAGAAGGGTCTACAGATTTCCCAGCACTCCTGTAAGAAAATTTTTCAAGAGTTTAAGTTTTCTTTCCAAGAACCTAGCTCAAAACCACCTCTCTGCCAGAAGTGCTCTCCAGGAATTCTTCTTGCCCTGTTATTTTATGATGTGAACACCCTCATCTTGAAACAAATTGAACTGGGGAAAATTGGAAGTCTGGGCCACCTACCTCTCCAGTCTGTTTCCAGACTGATGAAGAATGATAGAGACACAAAGAACTCAGACCAAATTAGACAATATGGACACTATGCTTCCGCACCTGGAATTTTGTAAGGACATAAAACCAGTCCTTTGTCACTTCAGGCCATTGACATAGCTTTGGGCTTGTTGACATATTACTCATGTTCTTGCTCACCCCACCAAAGTAGTGATATAAGAGCTAAATATCAATTCACAAGAAGAAGGAGGGCTGGCAATTTAGTGTTTGCGCAGCCTAACAACCATGATGCATGCTAAAGATTCAATTCTTATTAAAGCACCAAAATCCACATTAATATGACAGATCAGAATAACTATGAAGGAGCCATTATTGTCCATTATGAAAATAATATCCATTTGCAAAATGAAGAACATACCAAAATGCAACTTGTCCCAGTTCTTTTGGCTAAATTATACATTAACCAAGCAGACTTCCTCTTCCAACATTTTGAAATGGTGTAATACACACTTGGGTTGGCCAAAGTTGGATTTTCTAAGACTGTCCCAAAGGTGAAGAAGCCTGGAAAGGAGCCTGGAAAAAAGGAGACTAATTGCCAAGGAGACATTCAGCCCTGCTGGGGTGTTAATCAGGTGGGCATGATTGTGCTCTGGAACTTCTTCTAGGAGGGCAGGACTGACCCCACCAAGAAGCTGTGAATCCCAGCTGGCTTCATCCAAGAGCTTACTGGCTACTGACCTCCAGTGGTTTGTTGGTTAGAACTTGGGAATGAAGTATAGTGGACGTTTGTTGCTTTTGCCTTTCAAGCATTCATTCATACCCTCTTCTGGTAACAGTTTTGTGAATTTCCTTTGGGAGCCATCACTTCCTTATTCTTGGTTCTCGCAATAATAGTGAAGAATGACAACAAACATGCTTTAAAATCTCACCATGTGCCAGATACTGGTCTAAGCATTTTGCATACACTTAACTTTTTTAATCCTTATGTGAACTCTGTGATGGAGGTACTAATACTATCCCCATTTCAGAGATGGGTCATCTAAGATAGAGATAAATATGTACTTTTCTCTTAACTGGCTTAGAAGCAAGATTCACAAATCCAAGCAGTCTGCATGCAATGCCATGGTCCTAACTACAAGTAGTCGCAGGAGGGCTGGCTGCCACCCCAATTCCACGGACAGGACCATGAAGTAGGCTTGGCCAGTCCAAGCAGAATATAGCTTTCCTTCCATCAGTGATTGATTCCAAGAGGGACATTTCGGCCATGCTAGGCCAAGCCTGTCAAATCACTGCAAAACCAAGGAGTTATGCCTCAAGAACCAGAAAGAGTTTCATGTTTGTTTTTTCTGAACATGAACCTAAGACAGGGAAGCCTTGAATGTCTGGGAACCACCATGTGGGCAGAAGCTAAATGAAACTAATGCAGATGAGATCAAGGGGAATGTCTTGATCATAACACTAGAACCCCTGAAGTTATTATACTCCCTGGCCTTTTCCGTTATAAGCCTATCAGTTGTCTTCTCATTGAAGCCAGTTTGACTTGGATTTTCCGATGTTTACAGCATAAAGAGCCCTAACTAATACAGAAACCAAGTGTTAGTCTAAGAATAATACTTTCCATTTATGTAGTACTCTACAATTAACGAGCTTTTTCGTATACGTTGCCTCAACATTACGTTTATTTATTCATCCATTCCATCAATAAACATTTACTGTTTATCTAATTACAGCCAGTGACATAAATCAAGGGGATCCCCATCTCCTCCCCCTTCTAGATATAGTTAGTTTCCATAATTTTGTGCCTATCATTCTTGCAGCACTCACCTCTAATTACTGTATTTGCTTATACATAACTTAGTAAAATATAAGCTCCCCTAAATTAATTTATTTATCCAGGAATCCCTGGTGTCCTCCTGGGTCCCTGGCACATACTCATTCATTCCTTTACTAGTACTTACTAAATACCGTTTGTGCCTTCGTTACCATCCTGGGTAGAATGTAAACTGGTCAACATTTTTGGTAGCACCCAACAAAAAAGCAATTCTAGCTAACTTACACAAAATAAAATTTCTGAAGGGATATCAAATAGCTCAGAGAATTGCCAGCAAATTTGGAAAACTAACCTGTAAAATGGATGAGCAGGAACAAAGGGAAACAGGGCAGCCAAAGCAGAGTCTAAGTTATACCTGAGAAGAGTTGGTCAGGGAGTCCAGGCTGCCACCACTGGACACTAAATGCTCCTAACAGAGCCACTTGGATGAATTCTAAGCCCTCCCTGCTGCCCCGAGTTATTAGCTGCAGATTCAAAGACCCAGGCAGGAGTATCCAATTGGCTGGACTGAGGGCACTACTGTGCCCTAGCTGTCAGAAAGAGACAGGGAGTATTTGACTTTCCAGCTTTCTTGTCAAGAGGCAAACCTGCAAACCTCGCACCATGGCTGTTTCCCCCAATATTTTTTTTTTTTTTGTGGCCATGAAGTACCAATTGTCCACTACAATGGTGATCCAAAAAAGATAAAACAAACATACAAAAAAAGACATGGTAAAAAAAAAAAAAAAAGACATGGTCAAGATGGTTTTTGCCCTCATAAAGCTTATAGACAGTTACTAAGGAAAAGAATCATTATTTTTTAAAAAGATTTTATTTATTTATTCATGAGAGAGAGGCAGAGACACAGGCAGAGGAAGAAGCAAGCCGCCTGAAGGGAGCCCGATGTGGGACTCGATCCCAGGACCCCCGGATCACACTCTGAGCCGAAGGCACACGCTCAATCACTGAGCCACCCAGATGCCTGAGAATCATTAATTAAGTAATGATTCAGGCAAGAAATGCAATCACAGCTATGATGAGTACAATGAAGGAGAGGAATGACATGCCAAAAGGAATATAATGATAGAATTATGTTTCAGTTATCTGTTGCTGTGTAACAAACAACCCAAAACTTGAGAGCTTAACACAAACATTTATTTTTATGTTTCATAGTTCTGTGGCCTGACTGGACTCAGTGAAGGAGTTCTGATTTGAATGCTATCATACCATACCTAGGTGGAGTCACATGAAGTCTCAACTGGGCTAGACATCCAAGGTAACTCATTCATGTGATTGTCAGCTGATGATGACGGTCAGTGTGGCCTTATGACAAGAGCACCTACCCACTGCCTTTCTGTGTAGCCTGGGCGGCTCACAGCATAGCCTGGATTCTGAGAAAGAGTAGTGTCTTCAAAGCAAGTAATTCAAGAGGCCAAGATGGAAGACACAAGGTTTCTTATGATGTAGCCTCAGAAACTGTACGTTACTTCCGCCACATTCCATTTATGGAAAAGTGAGTCATGGGGCCAGAGTAGATTCAAAGAGAGAAAACAAGAAAGAGAGAAAGAAAGAAAGAAAAAGAAGAAAGAAAGAAAGAAAGAAAGAAAGAGAAAGAAAGAAAGAAAGAAAGAAAGAAAGAAAGAAAGAAAGAAAGAAAGAAAGAAAGAAAGAAAATGCTAGGAGGTGTGGTTCATTGGGGACCATCTTTGGAGACTTGGTCCCACACACAGTACGTAATTGAAGAACCTGACCTAGTACAAGGGGTCAGGAAAAGTTTCCAAGGAAGTGCCATTGATCTAAGAGCTGAGAGAGGAGGAGAAGTTGATGAGATAAAGAAGTTTGCCTGACTTCCTGAGCTGAGGAAACAGTACGTGCAAATGCCCTGTGGCAGTAAGAAGTATGGCACGTTTAAGTACCTAAAGAAAGGGAGTATGGCTGAAATGCAGAGACTAAGGCATGATGTGAATTGACATAAGACAGGAGAGATTGAGTAGATACAAATTCTGGAAGCCCTACTATAGGTTACGTTAAATATTTTGTTCTTTATCTTAAGTACAATGGGAATATTTTAAAGGGCCCTCAGAAAATATGAGTAGGTTAAATGAATGAGTGAATTACTTCATTCAGTCATTCTACAAATACCTATTGAACATTGTGGGCAGGAATAATAAGTGCTATGAATAACATCATCTTGATAAAAGTGGCTGAAAGCAGAGGATGTTTGACTTCTTTAGGGCAGGTCATCAGAGATGACCTCTCTGAGCATTTGATATTTGAACTGAGACAAATAAGAAGGCACCAGTCATGACAACTTCTGAGGGAAAGCATTCCCAGTAGAAGAACATAGCAGATGCAAAGGCCCTGTGGTAGAAGTGAGTGTGGTATGCTCTAGGAACAGAAAAAAGGATCAGCATGTCTAGAGCACTATTGCCCTTATAGGGAAGAATTCAAAACTGGCTTTCTAAAAATGGCAGGGCCACCAGTAATGCTTTCATATCAGGACAGCATATCACCAGGGTTGCAGCTTCGGTGACTCTGGAATGTCTCTTCCTGCTAGAATGTTTGGAATGCTCTTTCTCTCTGGCCTGGCCCTGCTTGTCCTCGCCTATGAGACTCATCTTTCATCATGTACTTCCAAAGCTCAACAACCCCCAAGGAAGCAATTTGGCAGAACGTTCAAAGAAGCTTAAAGATGTTCATGCCCTTTGATTCAGTGATTCCCCATCTAGGGATCTAGCCAAAGGAAATAATCATAAATATGGAAGAAGATTATTACATGAAGAAGCTCATCCCAGCATGATTTATAATAATGAAAAATGATAGTAAATCAAATATTCAACCATAGGGGAAAGATTAAGTAAATTAATGTACCTCTCCTAGATGTGAGCATTAAAAATTATGTTCTTGAAGCACAAAATGACATCAGGAAATGCCTGTGTTGCAATGGCAAGATTAAAAAGCAGGATATAAAATAGTATTTTTGTGATTTTTCTCTTCCACAACAATTGTAAAAATTACATGCAAGAAGAAATATTGACAGTAATCTGTTCTTTAAGGGGAGATTACAGGTAATTTATTTTTCTTCTTTTCCATAATCTTTCTACTTCCTATAATAAGTACCATTACTTCTAAGATGGAAAATAGATTTTTATCTCCTTAAGGGAAAAAAAAACAAACACAGCACTAGTTCCCTATTGCCTTTAGGATTATATACAAACACCCTAACAGATACTCAAGGTTTCTACAATCTGGCTACAAATTACATGTTCTACATAAAAAAATTAGGGCACCTGGGTGGCTCAGTGGTTGAGTGTCTGCCTTTGGCTCAGGTCATGATCCCAGCATTCTGGGATCGGGTCCCGCATGGGGCTACCCACAGGGAATCTGCTTCTCGCTCTGCCTGTGTCTCTGCCTCTCTCTCTGTATCTCTCATGAATGGATAAATAAAATCTTTTTTTTAATTACATATCTATTTCTTTTCTTCTTAAGATTTATTTATTAATTCAGAGAGAGCGAGAGAGAGGCAGAGACACAGGCAGAGGGAGAAGCAGGCTCCATGCAGAAAGCCGGATGTGGGACTGGATCCCGGGTCTCCAGGATCACACCCTGGGCTGCAGGCGGCACTAAACCGCTGCGCCACCGAGGCTGCCCTACATATCTTTTTTTGTGTCCAAAGTTTTGTTTTGTTTCCCAGAATTAATTATACCAACTATGCAAGTTTTCCCTCTTTGCCAGAGGCCAATCCTGGATGGTAGACATTTGGGCATGTTATCCTCTTCCAACTCGGGCATGCGGAAGAGAGTGAGAGAAACTGGGAGACCTACCCAGCCTCTCTTTGCTCTCATCTAGCTAAATCCTACCCATCTTTCAATACACACCTAAAGCCACTTATTCTTCAGAAAGACTTTCCTGACTACACACTCACTGACCCCTTTTTCTAACTACCTATACAGCATTACCATGTCTGTCTACATGGTTCACACTGTGGCCTGACCACCCCTGCCTCAACCTGCTCCCCAGAGTCAAGGTCTGTGTCATCGTCCTCCATATGACTAATCACCTCCTGAGAGTCTTCTTGCCTTCATATACCATTCCACCTTGACCGCCAGCCCAGAATTATCTTGTTCATCTCACAAGAGTAAATCAGCATCCCATAAATGGAGAAATGAATGACCGCATTTGAAACAAGTCTGAGATAAAACAGCATCTTTGGGAAATCTGCCTACACATCCAGCTCAGGCCCAGTTCTTTTTGGTGGGGACATCTTTTCTCTGGCTCTCTCCCTCCACTCCACCAGGCTCTCCCCACCCATCCACTACCAACACTTACCATCTCCAGCTCAAAAGGATTCAGAAGGCAGCGTCATAGAAAACTCTGCACACCCATACCAGCCTACTCAAGAAAGGGCCCTTTTGTTTTCTTCCCCATGGGCCCCCATAAATTATGAGCCACAGCCCTTTCTTTTTTTAAGTGAGCCTAAGGTTAGTGTAGAGAAATCCTAGCTCACCCTGCAGAAGCGCTTTCTGTGGAAGCAGATTTTCCCTGGTTTTGAGGACATCCATGGTTTGGGGCATGTGGCACTGCTTTAGCAAACAGCTCGGCTCATCTAACTGTGAAAACACAGCCTGCCTGGCTTTGTGCTCTCACAGTGCACACCTCCGAGGGCCTTCTCACTCCATGGGGTGGTTCCTGCTTTGCCTGCATCTGCAAGCTCCCTGTGCGCACGGGCGCTGGGCTGAGTCTTGCTTGCTTTGCTTTACTCAGCACCAAGAACAGTGCCCAGCACACAGTGGCCCTGAATTGTGTGTTTGTGGAGGAAGTGAAAGAATGAATGAAAGGCCTCCAAAAGCTCGAATAAGCTGGTTTCCAACTATGGGTTTCCAGAATAAAATTACTAGCCTATGCCCTGTATTCATTTCCTAGGACTAACGTAACAAATTACCACAACTTGGTGGCTTAAAACAACAGAAAAAAAAAAATTTTAACAGTTCTGGAGGCCTGAAATCTAAAGGCAAGGGGTCAGCAGGGTCATCCTCCCTCCAAAGGCACTAAGGGAGAATCCTTATTTGTCTCTTCCACCTTATGGTGGCCACGGGATTCCTCTGTTTGTGGCCCTGGCTGAGAGCTCTGTTCCCTGCCTCATTATCCTGTGTCCTTTTCCTGTTCTGTGGGTGTGTCTCTCATAAGGACACTTGTCATTGGACTTAGGCCCCACTCAGATAATCCAGAATGATCTCATCTTGAGATCCTCAACCCAATTACTTATGCAAAGATTCCTTCTCCAAATGTGGTCCTATTCACAGGTCCTGGGGATCAGGACATGTCTATATCTTTTGGGGGTTACTATTCAACCCAGTAAATGCCCTTTTTATGGTACAGACATCTCGTATTTCCATTCACTCCAACACTTAGCATTTAGTCAATCTTTAAAATGGGATGGATGATGGACAGATGGATGGACAGAGAGATGGATGCATGTTCTTCCACTACCCACACCCCCTAGCACGCTGAGTTAGTGCTTGCTAGCACAGGGTGGCTGGGCACCGTTTCTCCAAGCTGTAATGCCACCTCCTGGGAACTTTTCTCCAACTGCGAAAGACCAAAGCTCATGGGATGGCACACATACTGTCCCTTCAGCATCTCCCTGCTAACATAAAACACTGAAGCATCCATTTGAAGAGAGGATAGATTATTTTATGCAGATATCTTGGTGTACAAAGTACACCAGAGGGTTTAGTCGATGTTTACTGAATTAAGTCATGCCAATTCAACTCAATCCAGAAGCCTCAATCATGCACCTGAATTCTGCCCACAGATTTTCCCAAAGTAAAATATTACTTTTCTCAGGCAAACATCCTTAGATCTGTGACGCTGAGTTGTCCTCTACTGTATCTTGAGTTTTCCTTAGAGTCAGCCTTCAAGCCTAGCACCCTGTCCACGTCCACTTTCTAATTTGGCTGGCGCATAATCCAAATCAAACCCCATTTGTATTATTGTTGACTTATGCCAAGTGAGGTGATTTTCAGCCCACATTTTACTGTTGTGAGAGTGGAAGAGAGAAGGAGTGTTATGCTATTCCTTATAAATGCACTATTCTGGGGCAAGCCTCCCAATGAGCAGCACTTGTGTAGAACCTAAGGACATAGGTACCCACAAAGCCTGTGTGTCACTTGTAAGTGTGTGAACAATGGGCATTTTAGGCTTGGCCTGACACACCCTGTGAATGCAGCTATTTTGGCAACTTGAATCTTGGTGTCGGTAGAGGACAGAACAAACTCAAGTTAACCCTAGTTACTTCCTTGGGCTCTGTTCTGTGGGAAGGAGTCAGCCAGGCAGACAGCTGCCACTTCAAATGCCGCTCCCGGGGAACAATGCACTTTATTTTTGGAAAGAGGATAAAACAAAGGAGAGGAGCTCAATGCCGACAAATATACATTTGCTCTTCTATTTATGCAAAGCCTCTGCCCCTTCAGCATCTCAGTTACCAGTTGTTAGAGCAGCCATAGAATATATAGACAGGCCTGCATCCCTGCAGAAAACCACCCAGGTCAGCTTTCAAGATGGCACATCCCACTGTTGTACAGAGCTATGTAGACAACAGGATGGTTTCCATGACAGGCTGTTGGCCCACATGGTTGCAATTAGCACTTCTATACATCAAATACCCTCTCTGGATACTTCCTATGGAAGAGCCGCTCTCTATAGCAATAGTATCCTAATTATGGCTCTTTATCTCAGAGAAAAAAAGAGTAGAAAAAACTGCCCTCCCATTACGTTGACATCACTTTCTGTGTCTCTATGTTCACTATTTCCCCTACAATTTCAAACATCACCTTAATCATGTTAACTTACTATAGAGCAAGATCCCACACGAAAAGCCCACTAATGGAAAAAGAAGCAGAGAGAAAGAGAAAGAGAGAAGAGGAAGGAAGACAGAAAGGAAGGAGGGGAGGGTGGACAAAGAAGGAAGGTAAGAAGAAAAGAAGGAGGGAGAGAAGGGGGGTACAGAAGGTAAGAAAGAATGGAAGGAGAAAGGAAGAAAACGAAGCCAAAGACAGAAAAATTTACAAACAGCTCCATAGAAGCAATAACTATATTTGCCCCCACTTACCACCATACTCCCACCAGCACAGTGAATAGCCCTGGCACACAGTAAGCCCTTAATTATTCAATGAATAATTGTAATGAGAGGGAAATTTATCTAATGACTGAATGAAGCAACAGGCTTAGGTCAAAAGTGTCTGAGTTTCCTTCTTCCATGATTTGGTTCAGGATCCATCTTGTCTCTTACTTACTTACTCTTATGGAAGAGATTGAAAATTGATCTTTAATCAACACGTAAAATGTGCCACATGGTTTGACTTGTTATCTCCTGTAAAGCCAGATAAGAAGCCTAACTCTTTGATAAGTGATAGATATATGCTGGGAAGAATTTGAGTAACTTGCCCATGGTAACACAGCTAATAAGCAGAGGTCCGACTGGCTACAGAACCAAGCAAATCCAACTATATCCTGCTGCTTCTCTGGAGATTACCAAAGTCTAGCAGCTGCATGAGAGCATCAGCCTCTAAGATGGGACTGGTTTACTAGTCTCACCATAACTGAATTTGACTGTGATAAACCAATTGGTGTATGTGAAGTAATTCCTCAACAATGAGATCTCAGTTGTAATGTATAACACTAAGAAGCAGTTTTTTAGAAAAGATACCACCCATTTGATTTACTCCACATGAAATTTCTAAAGAAAAACTGAATCTAGTATTTTATTGCTGGCTTATTGACTGTTTTTCCTTCCTTGACTGTCAGCAGTTGGCAAGAAGGAACCACATCTTTTTTGCTCACTATTACAAGCCGAGGAACTAGAACTATCTGGTGGCACTCACTGTTTAAGGCACACAAGTGATGGTGATGGATACTCCATTGAATAGACTTTTGCATCCCTGGACTGGGGCTCCAGGCAGGCTAAGATGATGTGTGTGAAACTGTGGGGCGTTGATGAATCAAAACCATGGTCCTGGGAAACAGCTGGAGAAAATAAATCCAGGTTATGGAGAATTATTTTCTCCCACTCAGTTTTATTTCACATTCCTCCCACATGAAAGGCCCCAAATCAGATGGAAAGTAGCATTTACTAAATTTCAAGCCCTTTTTAACTGCAACCCAACATCCTCCAGTTTCCCAAACACTGCATATGGTGGCTCTACCATCAGGAGACTATAAAAGAGCCTTGATCTACTCTGAAAGACTGAGTCTTCAGAGGTTTGGAACCCTGAGCCAACACTAATTAGCTTTCAGAACTGGAGGGAAGCTGAAAGAACCCATGCTTTCTTTGGGGCATGGCCTTTCAAGACTGAAAGAAGCTTACGTATCTTTCTCATTTGTCACTTGAAAAAACTGGCCTAAAGCCACCCATCTCGTTGTTAGCAGAAACAAGACTTGAACTGAGGTCTTCTGATAGCCTCTAACCCAAAATTATTTTTTACTATCCCAGAGGTAGATACGTGGCACAGGGCCAACACAACATGAAGAGGGGAGCAGATAGCACAGGCTCACCAGCCTCATGAACTAGATGGTCACTGGGATCCTGAGCTAAGTAAAGGACAAAGAGAGGTACGCACACATGCTCTGTGGACCCTGAAGAAGCCTCTGTGCCAGGCTAAGGAGGGCAGAGAAGAGAGTGTTTTGAGTGCTGTCTGAGCCAGGGATAAGTGGAGTTCAGGAAGGACATGGGAAGTAGGATGTTGAAAAAGAAATGGTACAGACATGGAGTCAAAAATATAGGTTTGAACACGGAGCCAGCTACTTGCTAGTTCTTGACCTCTGGCAAGTTACTTAACCTCTCTGTGGCTCAGCTTTGTCACCTGTGTAAAAAAAAAAAAAAAAAAAAAAAAAAAAAGGACCATAGCTACATCCCAGGGTTTTGTCCTCATCAAATGAAATAATAAATGCAGATTATCTGACAGAATTCTTGGCATATGGCGTGGACTTGGTAAACCTTACATCTATCCCTCCTCCGTTACTCTGGGAATTAGGGTGAGTTTATATGAAAAAGACTGAGATATCAGCAGGTGGATGTCAACACTGTATTCACCATGTCTGTGATGCAGAATGAGAATAAGATTTTTCAACTGTTATGTCTTCAACAATGAAGTCATGGTTCTCTCCTAAGAGAAAGGTTTGCATCGATTGCCTCAGGAGAAGAGAAAGCCTTGGGAACAAATGCAGAATCATATGAAATCCACCCAACCTTCCTAGTTACCTAGACCACAGTTGGACTTCTGAGCAAGGGCCCCCCAATCCAGCACCAGTAACTATGGACTGTCAAAAAAGAACACCAGCACCAACCAGATTTTTTCTCTTTAGAATTTGAACTGAGATATACCAAGAGGGTGAAGGATTTAGCAGCAGAAGACAGTCTATATGACAGAAATAAACCAAAGAGACCATGCTGTATCATGACCAAGGTGAAGTTATGAGGGTCGGAAACTAGGAAGTCAAGAAACTATAAACAACAGAGGTTGAGGAAATCAGTCAGTAGGAAGAGGAAAATAAGCCATGGAGAAGAGATGAGTCATGAAAACGGTGGAACACCAGAGTCAAGGTCCATAAGCTCCAGAGGCCAACATTCCTGGAACCACATAGGATTCCAGATGACCTTCCAATTCCACTTTCAGTCTCTGTGTGGCCCAGATTCTGGCTCTTCCCAAGACCAGCTGAATAGCTTTTCCTGAACTCCCATGCACATGTAATCTTATGACAAATTTATGAATAATTTGAACGAATCTCTGTTTTTGCACCCAAACAAGTCTGATGTCAGCCTGCTTGCTATATTCAACCCATATCATGGATTTCCTGGGATACGTCCAAATTTCATGAATTTGCCCTCTAATTTGAAAAGAGATTCATTAAAATCATAATGAAATGTGATTTAACTTTCACTCTTTCTTATGACTTTTTCTGCCAATAAATTCACAAAGAAGAGTGATTCGATTTGGGGTTTAAGAAATATGGTCATCTTAATGCTGCATCAGACAATTGGTGTCTCTCTGTGGGGGGAAGGGAGTGGAAAGAGTGGGCACAAAGCTTGATTAAGTCTCCCTCCCTCCACTCAAAAGTGCTTTTGGTTGAGTTCATTCAACAAAATCCTACCAAAAAAAATCATAAAGAAGAATATAAAAGAAAAATAAAAAAATAAAATAAAAATAAAAAAATAAGAAAAATTAAAAAAAATAAAAAAAGAAGAATAAATAATGAAGTTCCATAAGGGTAGATAATATATATGTCTATCTTATTTACTCTGTTTCACCAGTACCTGGCACCAAGACTGGAGCCCAAACAGCACTCCAAAAATCTTAACTGAAAAAGGTAAAGAAGGAAAAAGGGGAGAAAAAGGAAGGAAGGAGGGCAGAAGCCATGAAATATGGCTCTCAGATCTCCTGCTACCAAATGCATAATTGACAGATCACTCCAGCTGCTGAGCTCTGAATGCATCACTGTGCATGCACCGAAACCATGCATCCCACGGCTACTCTCAAAGAGTTAGCTTGGCAGGAGTACTAAGGCAGATGGTTCCTACAAAATGTGGGACTCTTCTTATGGGGACTTCTCAAGGACTCCCCATTGAGCCTGGCTGATAGTTTTTTTATTTTTTTAATTTTTTTATTTTTATTTAAAAGATTTTATTTATTTATTATTTTTTCATGAGAGACACAGAGAGAGAAAGAGAGAGAGAGGCAGAGACACAGGCAGAGGGAGAAGCAGGCCCCATGCAGAGAGCCCGACGTGGGACTCAATCCCTGGTCTCCAGGATCAGGCCCTGGGCCGAAGGCGGCCCTAAACCGCTGAGCCCCCCAGGCTGCCCTGGCTGATAGTTTTTTAGAACTGCACTGCTGTCTAAGACGCTACCTATCTGGGACACCAGGGTGGCTCAGCGGTGGGGCGTCTGCCTTCGGCCCAGGGTGTGGTCCTGGGGTCCTGGGGTCCTGGGATCGGGTCCGGCATTGGGCTCCCCGTGTGGGGCCTGCTTCTCCCTCTGCCTGTGACTCTGCCTCTCTCTCTCTCCCTGTCTCTCTCTCTGGTCTCTCATGAATAAATAAATAAAATCTTAAAAAAAAAGACGCTACCTATCCAACGTTCCTTCCTCTCTCCTTCACAGATGTGAGACCTGTGTCATGCATGGTCTCACATCTCTCCCAAGTTCTTCTGGCCTCCTCTCCTTTGTTTCCTCACAGGTATTTCTCTCATAAACTGTCTTAGCATCTACATCTCAGAGAACCTAACCAAAGCAGAGAGGGAGGGAGGATGCTGAGCATGGCCATGTTTGGAACTGGCTTACCCAGAGTTCCTATGCTTGGAATCCTGAGGCAGTTTTCTCAGTTCTGTCCCCAGTGGTATGGCTGAAGTTAAAATGAGCTGTTTGACACACATGCCCACGTCCACTCTCTGCTCTGTTCTCCCTTACTCTGTTGTCCAGGGACACTGGCCCCTATGGACTTTGTCTTTCCCTGGCTGGCTTCAGGTTGGGTTTGGCCATTGGGAGGCATCAGGAGGAGAATGCAGGTCAGGGACTGAGAGTGAGCAGGACATTTCTGCACTGCTCTTCTGCTTCAGTTCTGCTAGGGACTGTCTTCCCCATAACTACAGCTCCTACCAAGTGACTGCCTTTCTGTTGTTCCAACTCACATTTCAGCAGCCATTTGATAAGAAAATAGTCTGGCTTATTGTTAGGTTGATTTCATTAATGGCCAATTAATAGCCTCCCTGTGTCCATCTTTTGCTGTGCAACTTCCTGGTTGCCTCCCACTCTGATGCTGGTCATGGCCATGTAGTTGCTTTGGCTAGTAGAAAAGCAAAAGCTTAAATAAAAACACTAGAATGATTCTCCTTCCTCTTTTGCTTGTGTGCTTTTACCACGAGATGGTGACAGCCTCACACCATGACCAGCTTAGCCCACTGGAGGATTACAAGGAGAGTCCAGTCTTCCCAGCCAAGGCTTCCTGTACCAGCCTACTGCCAGCCAACCCCCAAACATACAAAAATACTTGACCAAGATCAGCAGAGTCACCTACCAGATCCACAGCTGACTGCAGAACATGAGTGAGCCCAGCTGAGACTGCAAGAACCATCTGGTAAACCCTGGATTCATGAGCAATCATAAATATTTATTCTTTTAATCCAGTGAGCTTCGGGGTGGCTATTTACACAACATCATTAAGGCAATAGGTAACTGATACAGTGTCTTAACTGGTTTTAACTGGAGGAAGTAAAGGTGCCCAGCCAGACTGGCTTTGGGTTGAGGAGGAAGGGAACCCGGGGAAGGAGGAGTTGGCGAGGACTTCTTGCAGGGGATAATTTGCTGCTCCCTCAAGAAAGGAACAACAATCCAAGGATCCAGTCCTGACTGACCTTCCTTAGCCCAAACCAGATCTAAGTCCAATGTTAGGAGCCTAAGGAAATCACTCTGGAGGGAGGAGACAAGAACATAACTTTCAGGCTGTAGGACAGAGATGCATGGAAGGCCAAGTTCCAAGTGAGGATAGAATTCCATCAATTCCAGAGAATCTCATCAATGCTAGAGCAGGATCCAGGGGACCGAGGACCGGTAAGAAAAAACAGACTGGGTCCACCGACTGAGGACCTCAGAAAAACCTCCACATAGTCAGCACCCTAAGGAGGAGACAAAGCAAAGTCTTGAGACTGAGAATCGCCAGGCAGTCTCAGACCTAGAAGAGGGGCTATAAGGCTGATCCAGCCTTAAGCATGGCTATGGCAGAGTGATCTTACCTCCGTGTGTATCTGAGAGATCCAAAGAGTTGCTGGTGATGCCCTCTCCCCCCAGACAGGGCCACCATAAATGTCACTGCGAAGTATATTCAGTTTAAAATGAAGCTAGGAAGAAATTCATCATGGAAAGCCAAGAGGTACTACATAGTCATCTAGCTGAAAAGGTGACATCCCGCATCTAGGTTCTCTGTGGCTTTGTAACAAACAACCTCAAAATTCGATGTCTGAAAACAATACCATCTAATTATATCTCGCATGTTTGTGGTCAAGATTTGGGGCAAGGCACAGCTGGCTGGTTATTCTGTTTTATGTGACATCAACAAGGGCCACTCCGTGGTATTTATATGGTAGACAGACAGAAGGCAGCTTCACTTCCACATCTAACACCTGCACCGGGATTGCCAGCAGGTGAGGCTCGGCGTGGCAGTACCAGGGTAACCAAACATCTAACATGGCAGCTCAGGGCTCCCAGAGAGTGTATCCCGAGAGGCCTAACCCAAAGCCTTGAGTCTTCATATGTATCAGCTTTCAAGAAGCAATTTGCAGCCACCTTTAATTTACCGCACCAAATAGTCTCCAAAGTTCATTTTCATATTCCAAAATATGCAGACAATAATCCCCAGGATTGAAAGAAAATATTAGTATTTCAATGCATGTTTATTTTCTCTTAAAACATAAATTAATTTTTCTGATTATTTAATACCTACATTGTCACTGGCAGTATTCCTTGGTCCACATGTCACATGTACCATAGCACAAACAGCACAACAAGGCACTGAGGTTGTGTGGGACTCCCACACTAAGGAGCTGACAGTGATACCCTCATTGGTTTGCTTGATTTCAGAGCATTTCTGTGTATTACAATTTACACATGTCTATATAAGTAGACTAATGTTTTGTATTACTGGACTAGGCTGAGTATTTGTACCCACCCTCCAATTTCATATATTGAAATCTTAATCCCCAATGTGATGGTATTTGGAGGTGGGGCCTTGAGAGGCAATATGTCATAAGGGCAGATAAGGGGCCCCAGAGCTCTCCCCTCCTACTATGTGAGGACACAGCAAGAAGTCAACAGTGTGCAACTTGGAGAAAGCTGTCACCAAAACCCGACCATGCCAGCACCCTCATCTCGGACTTGCAGCTAAAGGTGAGAGAGAAGTGCTATCATCTATAAACCACCCAGTCTGTGTGGTATTTTGTTATAGCAGCCTGAACAGGCTAAAAGAATTCTTTGATTTTAGCCAAACTCATCTCCACAAAATGGACAAATGGCTTAAAAGAATTCTTGCAAAAACCTATAGATGAAGGGCCAGTCTGACAGGGCATGTGAACAATCAGAACACCAGACATGATCCCACTTTTCCTACTTCTAGTATGAGCTCTCCATAAGTTGTATCATCAAATATGAGGAAACTGTCAAAAAAATCAAATTACTAAGAAGACTATATGCAAAATGAATGGTTGTAAATCCACCTTTGTTAACAATTAACTTCATCTCAAGGACATATTGGCTAATGTATATTTAGCTAGCACTGTTAGCAAGACACTTAAAACACTATTAATTTTATTTTTATTTTTAAATTTCCTACTTCTGAATACATTTTAAAATTGTGTAATACATTTGCACAGCATCTATATATACATATACACATGTATAATTTTAAAATATATAATACACAAATATGGTGATATACACAATTACAAAATTATTTTACTGATAAAAGGATGATCAAAAATATTTGAAAACCACTACTGAAAAGAAAAGACAGGTAGCAAAGTCAGTGGCCAAAAGGAGTGGAAAGAATGTGGGGAAGAATAAGGATGGAACAAGTGAATGTCAATGGGCCTAGAAAGATCATCAGCTTATAGGAATATTTGAACCTCCTTATGAACATCTCTAGCTCTTGATTGGACAACAGTTATGGCTCCCATAGTCTCACCACCTAGTCATGTGTTATCATGATTTCTTTGCAGGCCTAATCCCCAGTCCCTTCCAGTTCAACCCCAGAATAAGAGCCCCAGGGGTTACCTACTGCTTACTTCCACTCTAGCAGAATCTGTTTCCAGCTTAGGCACCACTTCATTTGGGAAGTCTGTCCTGATCTCCCTTCACTCCCAGGTTGGCTGGCTTCCTCCATGTTCCCAGAGCACGAATCTTCCATCCCCGCACTGTATTCCAATCCCAGTACTGTACAAACTCGCACAGTACCTTCATTGCCTACTTATGTCTTTCCAATTAGACTATAAGCTCCTTGAGGGCAGAGATCTCAACTTGTTCATTTTCATAGCCCCATGCCTAGCACACAATTGGTGTTCAGTAAATGTATGTTGAATAAACAAATGAGAATGAACTGAAGACCACTGTTATGCATGATGTTCATGAACCCATTGTCCCTAATTCCCTTCCTTCTTTCCATCTTCCAGTTCCCTCTCAGAAACACACTTTTAGTTGTCCAAGGCTGAGCCCCAAGCCACCACCTTTGTTTTAGGCAGGACTCTTTTAGTAACAGCTCAACCTAGTTTAGGATTTAAAAAGAAGGGACAAGGGGGCTTTTTTGATTCATTTAACCAGGGAATCTAGAGATGAACCTGGCTTCAAGCATACCTAGGAATTCTGGTGTGAAATGCAGGTCCTCTCTCCTGCTCTCTTCCCCCTTACCTGGTACTGACACTGTCTGTGTGTCACCTTCATTCTCTCTTATTCTATAAGACTTATTATTTATTATATAAATAAGTCTTCCCCCAAAATGTAAAGAAGATGTCTACCAGCCATCCTCAATTCATATCCTTTTAGACGTCTGACCTAATGGCAAGCCACCTTCTCCACCAAATCCAAAGTCTCAGGGAGAAAGAAAAAAAAAAGTAATAGGGAAGGATCCTGATGGGTCCAGCTTGGGTCAAGGTCCATTTCTGAGAAGGAAATTGAGTTCTGTGATTGACAGATAAGACTATGTCCTGCCCCTGCCTCTAAGGGCAGGAGAGGCTGTGATAGGCAGTACCACTGAATCACGTGATTGAGAAATGGGAGCAATGTCTTAAAGGATAGGCTGGGCATCAGGCAGGGGTGGGGCAGGGGTGGGGCAGGGGTGGGGCCAGTGGGTGCTGCTGGACAAGACAGAAAAACATACCTTCTCTGAAACTCCCTGGAAATTGACCTGCATAAGAGTCCCCACTGTTCCCTGGAAAATTCAGGCCCAATCTTTGGGCTAAGGGGGGGAAAAATTCTTGTGACAAATCACTTTCTCCCTGCGCCTGCCCATAGCCTTCTTCAAAGGGGATTTTGTTTCTCTCTTAAGTTACTACTAAAATGACGCTGGGTGGTCAAGCTTTCAAGCCCCTCTCACAGCCTGCAGCCAGCCCCCCACAAGCAAGCCCAGCCCCACCCTCAGCCCAAGAAGCCTCTTACCACAGGGCTTCAGTGAGCTGCAGGCTGTGCTGTGCCAGGCCTGAGGGCCCTTCTGAATGCCAGCACCACACTGCTCCAAGGGGGCCGTCTCCTGCCAAAGTGTGATCGGCAGGCCTCTGCTCCCAAACGCTTCACGGCTGGAAGACGGGTCTCAGCCTGGCTTTGACAGCCGGGCCCCTGGCCTGGCTGGGGGCTGCGGATCAACGGCACTTTGTCAGTCCCGGCAGGCACACCTTCTAGAAGCTGAAGTGCATAGTGAATGGAGGCGTCTGCAGAACTCCTGGCCCCGGCAGGCCCTCTGCGTGTTTGGGTAAAGAAATATGCAGCTTGAGCCGTAGCCATTGCTGCCTGAGCCGCCGAGCTGCAATCAACATCAACACCGCAAGGACACAATATTTTCTCCCAATTTACAACACGTTCATTTATTTTGGAATTTCTGTGCTAGCTGAGGCTACAGGGCGGGTGACAGTGGAAAAGTTGTCCTGGGGCCAAGCAAAAGAGAGAGTTGCGACTGAGCTCCTGTTCTGAAAAAGGGTGCTCGAAAGCAGCAAAAAGCAAGCAAGGCTAAGAGGATGACCTTCACCAGACAGCAGCCCGCAGGTCATGGTATGCAGGGGTGGTGGACACTGTCAATCAGGAGGGCCACTGTTGCTCCTCCTTCTCAAGAGGGTCTGCAGAGAGGTCACTGGAACCTGGGGTTCCCAAGAAATTACTGACACCTTGGGGGTTTTCATTATACAATGTGATCTGCTCTCTCTCTCTCTCTCTCTCTCTCTCTCGATGTTCTCTGGGGAGTCAGAGATCATGCGATTTCAAAGGCCAGCCCCTACCCTCCAAAAGCAGGCTTTGCTGGAAAATAGCATGGGAAAATCTTGAGTTTGAACTGTTCAAACTGCTCCTTAGTTACTGAGCATCTTTGGCCAAATGTTTTACCTCTCGTAGCTTCCATTCCACATCTGTTTTTAAATGGACATAGTAATATCTAACCAGCAAAGTTGTCATGGGAAGTAGGGTTATTTATTGAGGACACAGTTCAACACCCAACTTTCTGTGGGCACTCAGCACATGATGCATCGTTCTGACCCCTTGTCTTCCTGTTTTTTATTGACTCATTCGAGATGCTCCCCACTTGGCTTTATAGTGTACCTGTAAAACAGATCAAGATGTTCCCAGGATGGAAGCCCTGTTTGCAGGACTCCCTGTGCCTGAGAACTTCTCCAAATTGGTGGATTCTCCATAGAAGGAGGCAGTGGTGGGGAAGGGGATGGATTTCACTGTGGTGAGCAATGACTGCCCCCCTCAACAAAGCATCCCTAGGGAAGGCCCTCTCCAATTATTGTCACAAGAGTCCTCAACAAAAAGGTCAGTCTGAGACACAGGAAGGCACCTGCAGCTGTCATCTGGGGCTGCCTTCCTCAGAGAACCTCTCCAAGCAAGTAACCTTCCTCCTCAACTCAAGGCAAAGGGGAAGGGTGACTCAAAAGCACCATTCTCATCCTACTGAGAAGACTGATCCTGCCAAGGGGAAGTGATTACTTAATGTGTCGTATCTAGTAAGAAGCAAGGACAACCAAATGCAGTTTATTCTTATTATTCATGGTAGTTGTGATCTAGAAAGACACAAATTAGCAAAGACTGAATCATCATCACTCTAGAGGAAATGAGGGCAGGTCCCTGTGAACCTCTTTTCTGTGAACCAATCAATCCCTAACTCTGTTTTATGTGTGCTTCTATTTAGCATCTTATGTAATATATGTTGCCGGTTCATTAAGACTGAACTCATGCCCAATAGCACCATAACTCATACTGGAACAAGGCTTATCCAATACATGCAGTTTTTCCATATGGCACCTCACAGCCTTCATGTGCTTGGGAGCACAAGAGAGCACTTGAGCACTACACTTAAGGGCTATTTTAAACAGCACAATCACCAAGGAAAGGCAGGGGTGCAAAATGCAGCACTACATAGACCATGGAAAGGACAGTCATGAGGGCTAAAACAAGAAGGCAAAGGATCATCTTGTTTGACCTCAGCTAAAACATGCACATTGGGCAGCTCAATCTTCTCCTGCTCTCCTGTGTATGTTCATGAATGACCACCAAAGTACTGGAGTACTGACTTGGGAGTTAGAAATAAACTTTAGCAAGCAGGCAAATTTGCAAACACAGAACCTGCACATAATGAGAATCAACTGTAACTTATTATCCACACCAAGACATTTTTACGAGCAAAAAGAGCTGCTATTAACAATTACACCAGGACAACCAGTGTAAACTGGAAGTGTCCCAAGCAAATCAGGATGTATGATCACCCTAATTTTAGCCTTTGAGAGCCCTTTGAGAATCTGATGAAAGCCATGATCACACACATTCTTTGCAGAGAATCTCAAAGAAATCACAGACCTCAGGGTTCCTCAGGTTACATCTCAGCCTGAAAGAGCAATTAAAAAAGAATAATATACAAACTGCAGTATGGTAAAGGTATGCCCAAAACTTGAGGCCAAAGTAAGAATGAGATGAGCTTAAGTAGGGGACCTCCCTTGTTGGACCCTAGGCATTCATAGACAAAATCACTATTGACATACATTTGTCTATCAGGGCCACAGTCTCTGTCTTAGATACAAATTAATTCTAAATTTGAATTTGGACACTAAGAATCCAGACAGGGAAGGAAACGAAAATGAGCCATGGGGAATCCTGAAAGTTCAACAGAGGTGTGCTCAAAGCTGCCAAAGGCTTCATCCTCTGCACTAATGCAGAGGGTCAGGCATGGCAAGTGTCTGCAGCAGAAGGGGGAGCAGCCAGGAACTAGTTTGGACTTAGCAAAGCACACAAAGTCAATGCCCCCCATCACCTGGAACTAGGAACCAAGAGCCACCAAAATGTTAACCAACACCCTACCCACCCCCCATACCTCACCTCCAGGGAGGAAAAAAAAGGGAGCCATAGATAACACTGCAAATCACTCTGAAAACTGACAATTCCCATGTGTTGGGTTAGATCCCTATGAGTTGATGGGGTCTGAGGGCTGCTATCTTTAATCCCTGACCACACTCCTGCCCCCTTTGCTCACCTCCTCGCTTGGGAGAGCACAGCTGCCCAGATGTGTGTTTCCCATTAACTCTGCTGGCTCTAGCCTGGGATGAAGGAGACATTTTCATGCCAAATTAAAAACGACTTGGAAATGTGCATTGTGTTGGGAGAATTGGCCTTTTCAAAGGGGTATAAAAACGAGGGAAGCTGATTTCATCACCCTGCCTGCAGACAGGCCATCAAAGCATCCTGCCCCTATGAAGCAGGCAGGCCACCTCTGCTCTTTCCCCTTTACAGACTGTGTTAGCATCTCTATTATTTACCCCCAGGGTGGGATAAAGGCGCCATGCAAAGGCTAAGATCTTTAAACTGCCTTGAGTGCCCATTAAGCACATTAATAACATCCACCATCACGAGTCTTACCAATATAATTTCCGACTTCAAGCCGGGCGTGAAAAAAAGAGGAAGTCAGCTGAGTTTATCAACCGAGGAGACCACCTTAAATTAGAAGAGATTACATGGCAATGGGGAAAGGAGAGAGGTAGCTGAGAAGACAGGGAACATTCTTGGCCATTATTTGGCTACTAGTTACCCTTCCCCCGACCCTCCTACTCCCTACCCTCTCCTCCCATTCCACACCCATCCCTTGTCTTTGGAGGGAATGGACTGAGCATTTCCTAAGAGCATTTCATCAGTGAAGCTAAGGTTGCCATGCAGTTGGGAAGGGCAGTGTCCTCACACTATGGGAAGTCATGGAAGAATTGATTAAAAAAAAAAAAAAAAAGGAGTGAATGCATGTTGGGTGTGTGTCAGCCCTGGAATTGCCCGTTCTCATATGTATGTGTTGGTCAGGTAGGTCAAGGGAAGGAGACTTTGAAAATAATAAAAGATACCACTTCCTGAAGGACTAGGTTCCAGGCAAGTCACAGGTCAAACTCACCTCTCTTTCATAGCCCTCCAAGCCAGGTGTCAGTGTGTCCATTCCACAGATGAGAGGACGGATGCTCATAAAGGTCAAGTGGTCCATCCTGAGACCCATGGCTCTCTGTGGACAAGCTAGAGTGGAAACTAAGATCTCTGCAGCTCTGAAGGATGCATTCTTAGCCTCTCCTTCATTCCATTTGACCTAATGTGGGAAAGTGTGTGTATGGAATTGAGGGATGGAGGTTGAAGAGAAATCTGTTTATTTACTGCCTTGGAGCAGATAAAATTTTAGATAAGTCTGATCCACAGGCCCAGGGCATGAGGCCTTGGGCTTCAGAACTGTAAGGGGTCAGAGGAGGGTCTAGCTAGCCGCCTCCTTCTCCCCTCCTCTCAAAGCCCAAAGCCACAGGACACGGCCTGCCAGACTCCTCTCTTGCCTTCCTCATTAGCTGGGATTGGGACCAATTTGTGGATGCCTTTGGTGCCCTAAGGCAGTGTTTGAGTCATCTTCCCTGATGCTAAAGAAAAAAGAAAGGAGGAGACAGCCATCCCCCAGGAGACTGGAGACGCCGGGAAAGAGGAGCAGTGATGGATGGAGGCCAGAAGGGAGAGGCCAGTGTCCAGAGGTCATCCTTAGTCTGGCTTTCTTTAACCTCACTCTTCCCTGGGGACCTGTTCCCCATGAGATCATCTCCCACCTAGACTTCAAAAAGATAGACTCACTCGGGGATAGGCCCTATTTTTAAGGCTTATTAACTTAAGGACTCCACACCCTTCTAGCTCCCTGGTCCTCCTAGGGCTCTAAGGAAAAAATGCAGGTGGAACTCAGCAGGATTAGAGCCAGTAAGGAGGATAGATCTCCACATACTAACCCAGATGGTGGGTTCCATTTGCTTCAGAACTTGACAAATGCCTGTGGGCCTATGAAGCTGGAACAGGAGCCAAGTCAGGAAAGCACTACAGAATTAGCCTTAGGGATGTAGCCTGGTGCAGAAATGTAGCTCCACCACTTCTCGCAGTGGGAGTTTGGGGAAGCTACTTCTCCTCTCTGAGACATAGTTTCATGACATCTTATAAGAACAAAATTAAAGTGGTTATGGGGTTTTGTAAGTTGGAATGTGCCAAATGTTACTTGTTGCTTTCATTAGCATTCAACTAAAATGATGTGAAGGATGACCATCTAAAGCATCTCATTGTGTTGGATCATAAACACTGAAATAGCACCCTGCACCACCATCTCATCTAAACCTCCCAAGAATCCTAAGACAGTTGGTACTCGGTCTCTTCTACAGGTGAGGAAACCAATGCTGAGCTAGGTTAAGCACTCTGTCCAATATCACACAACAAAGTAGGTGGCAAAGGTGAAATCAGAGCACAGTTGTGTCTGCCTGCAATGATGATACATGATTACCTCCTGTGCCACACACACCCCCAAAAAAATGGGGGAGAGGAGGGGAATCAATATGAACTGTGCCACAAAGGGAGGGTCCAGACACAGAAGGTAGAGGGTAGAGGGTAGAGGGAACAAAACAGAGTATTGACTGCGGATTTCCCTTAAGTCAGGCACAAGGTGCTAAGCATTTGCATGCATCATGTCATGAAAACAGAGAACGAAATATAGGGGACTGGCATGTGGTATCCAACTCAAGGTCCAAGGGGCACTCATGCTGTTGGGTTGTAAGTGAGCACTGTTCGTGCATCCACTCCATATGTCTTAAGGGTCTACTCTGTATCAAGATCAGTAGATGCAACTGTTAACCCAACAGTCTTGGGAAATTATACACCATTCTGTCATTCTCCCCTCAACTGCCTTACATCATTATAAAGCAGCCCCAGAAGCTCCTTGCTACTCATCACATTCTCTGAAGCTTGAAGAAACATGATTTAGAAACTCAACCCAGGGGCAGCCCAGGTGGCTCAGCGGTTTAGTGCTGCCTTCGGCCCAGGGCCTGATCCTGGAGACCCGGGATCGAGTCCCACATCAGGCTCCCTGCATGGAGCCTGCTTCTCCCTCTGCCTGTATCTCTGCCTCTGTGTGTGTGTGTGTCTCTCATGAATAAATAAACAAAATCTTTAAAAAAAGAAAAGAAATTCAACCCAGGACTCTCTCCCAAAACACTCAGACACCAGAGCCTCTTTCTATGGCCATTCCATATCCATGCATAGACTTAAATACTATCCATTTTGCTCTCTGTATCTGTATGTAAACAGTAATCCTCCCTACAGAACACTTTACAGAGGGCATGTTATCTTCACAGCAACCCTATGAAGTTTGAAGAGTTCACGATATGATCCTGCTCAGCATGTTAGGGAACTGGGGTTCTTGGATGTCCAGGTAGTGACCTGCTCCAGGTGATACAGCTAGTTAGTGGCAGACCCCAGGTGGGAGCTGGCCTTCTAATCTCTCATTCTAGTCTAATTTTGCTGGGAATGGTTGTTTTAAGGGAGACACTTAACAAAAGCTGAATTCTTAGGACAGTCTTGATCTGACTTTCCTACCCCACTGGTAGATCTGTCATTGATCCTGTCCCACTGGCCAACTCCTGCAGCTACCTTCATGAACAGCAAAAATGCCCATTTTTTAAAAAGATTTTATTTATTTATTCATGAGAGACACAGAGAGAGAGAGAGAGAGACAGAGACAGAGACAGAGACATAGGCAGAGAGAGAAGCAGACTCCATGCAGGGAGCCCAATGTAGGACTCCATCCCGGGACTCCAGGACCACACCCTGGGCCTAAGGCAGGCACTAAACCACTGAGCCATCCAGGGATCCCAAAAAATGCCCATTTTAATATGTGTGGGTGAAGGTCACTCTTCTGTTTGGTGTCCAAACTGGTATGTGTTTTGAGGGAAATTGGCAGTATCAAGATCGTAAATGCACAAACCCTTAGATTCAACAATTCATTTCTATGAATCTACCCTAAAGAAATATTTACATGAATAAAGCAGAAGACATATGTCAAAGCTGTTCCATTGCAGTTTTGTCTATAATAACAAAAAAAGAAGTGGAGAAAATCAAAATGTTCCTTATTAGTAAAACATAATTCTAATCATGATACCTCATGCCATGGAAGAGCATGTAGCCATTAAGAAGAACAAGCTCTTCTGTTTGTGGTATCATGGACAGATATCCATGTTGCTAACTAAATATATCCATTTTGCAAAATAACATGAATAACAGGATCAAACACTTTTGTTTACAAAAAGAAAAAATGGAAAAGAAGGGGGAAGTGGATTCAAATTGAGGCCCATCCTTTGGGCCTCAAGTGGAGACCTGGGCTGTCCTGGGCCTGTGATTTCAGGTAAGGTTAGGCAAGGAGAAAAGGGTGTGTGATGTGCCTTGGACTCTTCTTTTCTGAACACTATTAAAATTCTATTTTGAAATTTCTGGTCTTTATGATATCCTAAGAGGCCTATAAAAGATGTCAGCAGCACAGATTTCAAAACTACAGTTGTGATCCTCCTGCCCAATGATCGATCAATCATACCTCCACTTGAATATATGAGTATACACTACGTATTATATGACTGTTGTGCACACATACCATGGGGAAAGAATATACACCATCAAATCATCAAACACGCTGGGCACTTGAGGAACAGATGGGGGGAGACTTTTATGTTTCTACTTTTTATACTTCTGCATTATTTTATTTTCTTACACGGTACTGTCTTGTAGTTTTTAAATTTAAAAAAATTAAGGTTAAAAAATTCATTTAGGCATAATAGAAGAAAATAAGAAAACAAAGAAACAAATGATGCAATAATCACCTCCAAGTTGGAAAAACTCAACTGGGCCTCTCGTAGTCCAAACCCCACCAAAATAGCAATATGGCACAGCAATGCCTAACAAAGCAGGTCAATGGGGAGGAGGGTAGGGACTTGGTCTATTTTGTTTATAATCTGGAACAGCGCCTGACCCAGATGAGGCACTCTATAAAAAATTACTGAATGTGAAATGAATGGAGACAAACTCAGGTAAACTCAGAAAGGTGATTTTATTGGATTTAAGCTATTGAGATTAGCAGACTGAACTGTGACCAGATTACAACACTCCTGAGCGCAGGTAACATTGGTCTGCAATTAGTATATCAAATGTTTACCCACCTGTAACCACTGGTAAATTGCTTTTACACCTTCAGTCATCAAATATCTATTAAGCCCCTAGAATCAGTCCTTGCCCTAAGGGGCTTCAATCAAGCTGCACTGGCGGACCTATAAATCCAGTGCTAGGTAATTCTACTTATTGGCAGAAATAGTCCCAGTCAGGGATGTGATCCTGGTTGTGACTTCATCTGCCATTAGCTGTGTGCCCTTCTTGGGTGTTTCACCTTGCTGAGCTATAGATGGTGGAGCTGGAAGCATTGTCATTATGCTCCCGAGAATAGGTTCTCAAAGCCCAGGAGCCCTGGACCCTAGTTTGAGATACCCTCCACTAAACGTCACTCTCAGATTCCATCAGCCCCAAACCACTAATTCTGAGCCTGTTGAACTTTTTCTTCGCAGTATCACCAGGATCCTAAGACCAGCAGGTCTTTAGACTTTAGATAGTCTTTAGACTTCCACCCATTTCCAACCCCACAGCTTCCCCACTTACCCACCAAGTGACCTTGAGCAAGTTACAGAAAATCTGTCTCAGACTCCGTTTCCTCTTTCTTAAAGATTGTATTTATTTATTCATTAGAGACACACAGAGAGAGGCAGAGACACAGGCAGAGGGAGAAGCAGGCTCCCTGCAGGGAGCCCGATATGGGACTTGATCCCAGGACCCAGGATCACACCCTGAGCCGAAGGCAGACGCTCAACCACTGAGCCACCCAGGAGTCCCAGCCTCCGTTTCCTCTTACATAATCTAGGCACAGTAAAGCATCTACCACTCATTGGGCACATGAGAAGCCCTCCAGGGTGCCAGGAGCAGGGTAGGTGCTGTGGAAACAGCGGTTCTTCTTAATAAGTGAGAGAGGATAAAGAGACAAAGATTACAGTTGTAAGTGGGGGGGGGGGGGGTTTGTCACTGAAATTGAGGTCCAGCAAAGTAAGGGTGACTTTGAGAGCATCCTCTCAGGAACTGTAGTCACTGTTTCTTCCCTGGGCTGGGGGCCAGGAGAGGGCAGGATGCCGGAAGGTGCTTCCCCCAGCCTGACTTCTCAGCTTACCTTGTATTCCTCTCTTGTGCCCATCCCCATGCATAGCACCTCTTGAATCCATTCCCCTGAACTCTTGTGTTGCAACAGTGAATCAAAATCAATACCCCCCTTGTTAGGAATTCCCATCTGCATAAGGCAGTCTGAGGCCCTCCCAAATCCCAAACCAAAGGCTGACTGTGAAGGAAGGTCACCGGAGAATAGGCCAAAAAAAAAAAAGACTATTTCCCAAGAGTTCTATAACCGTGGGGTCCTAGGCTAGGAAAGCAAGCTGACAACAGAAAGTGTGCAGAGGTGTGATGACCAAGTCACCAGCTCTAAGCTCTGGGAACCCCCACACCTGCTTTAGAGCGTTTCCCCTCCCACCCATGCATCTACCCTCACAACTTCCTAATGCATCTAGCTTACCTTGCAAGGAAATGGGTGCATTGGGACTCAGGTGGCCTGACAGCATTTGTAAAGACAAGATCTTTTTTGCTGTGTGTTTGTTTGAAATTCCCGGGGCTGTTCAGACCTAACCTGAAAAGTGTAAATAAACCGGGAGTATCAGTGTTGGCTGAAAATATCACTTCACAAGTGAAAATATATCCAAACAGCCAGTTGTAGTTTGAGAGGCTCACCCTCCTCAAAAATGCAGCTGTCACCAAAAATATATTGGAAATCTCCCTCTCTCTCTTCTCTCTCTGTCCCTCCCTCTCTCTCAATCTCTCTCTCTCTCCTTCCCTTCTTCTTCTTCTAGCTCTCCCTCTGTCTTGCAATTTAGCTTTAATTGCCCTGTCAGCTCTAAAGGCTGCTAATTGACGCCTTTTATTCCGCGTTACAACTCCGGGGAAGAAAGGAGCTCGCGGGCCCCCGGAGCTGCGAGCTGGGCCGATTTGGCACGCCTGTCTCCCTGCGGATTGAAGCTGGGTGCTTCCAGCGCTGGGGGCAGGCGTGGGGGGGTCGCGGGGGCGGGGAGGGGGCTGGGCCGGGGTTGGAGCGTCTATTTTTAGTGAGGGTTTTATAGAGTGGATCCCTGTGGCTTGGCTCCACACTGAAATATTGTCCTCGTCTCAATGACATAAACACAGGGCAACTTGGAGCCCTTGGCGCCAGCCCTGGCCGGAGCCTGTGAATGGGCAGAAGGCGATGGGAGCGAGAAGCTTACTGTAATTACAAATAAATCCGCCCCCCCCGCCCCTCCCCGGGCTCTCCCGGCGCACTTAATACCGCAAAAAGCCTCCGCTTTTGTGTAAATAAGATGAACTGAAGTTACTGAAAGATCTACCAAGAGGCAGCTAATGGAATAATGACTTGGGTAAGCTCGGGTTAAAAAGACGGGGCATCCGAGAATTAATTAAAGAGCCGTGGTCATCAGTGTAAAAACCAAGCAGAGGGTGGAAGGCTCCTTGGGCTCCTGGAGCGAATCCAGCCCCTGGTCCCCCCCCACTCCCCCCCCAGAGCCTCTAGCATTGCAGACCTGGCCCTGCTACGTGAGAAATTGGAACTGATAAATTGGAACCAATTAGCACGAGGTCTCAAAAATGATTCTTTGGAACGTCCCAGGCCAGGCTGGATGAAGCTGTCGCTCTGGACTGCCTCAGACACGGAGCCACACTTTCCAAAGCATATTTAAATATAGCCTTGCTTCCCTCCAAATGTAATCCCAACCCTCATTTTTATCCCTGGAAGCTGGGGGGGGGGGGGAGCCATTGAGGGGGGAGCACAAGGTGAGGTGGGATTTTCATAACCCCCATCCCCCACTCCCACAACCCTGTAAATAAATAAAAGATTACACCAAATTCCATTTGAAGTTGTCAGTCCCGGAATGGAACTTTTATCTCATTATGAATTTCATGGGTGAGACCGGTCCGGCTTTGAATGTGGCTGACACCTCCATTGAAAGGCCCTAATTGCAGTTGTAGGAATTGCCTGCAGACACCACACTGTACACACCATCGCATTCCTATGAAGAAAGAGCATCCTATGAGAGCAGCCCCAGGCCTCCCCTCAAGTCCGTAGGACTGTCAAGGTTTCACTTAAACTTTAAACCAAAGTTGCCCTATCGAAGGGCCAGGTGCTAATTTGGGATTTTGAGGTCGGGCAGATTTGCCTTGGCTGACAGGGCTGTTACTATACTCAGGGGGCTGGCTGCAGTCAAGCTTCTGCCTCAGAGTCCACCAGGAAGGGAGGTTTTCAATCCATATGGACCCCTGAAGGACTGCTTTTATTTTCAGATGAACTTCCTCTGAGCCTGAAAGTGTCCAGTGCTTGGCTGAGCTGATCCAAGAGGGAATGGAGAAATGTGCTTTGCACCAAACTACTGGCCCACCAGAGTTGAGAAGGCTGTCTGCTGATGGTACTCCTGGGGAGCGGGCTTCTCATTTCAATCGGTGTCTGATGTCCCCTGATGGGGACCACGCCAAGGAGAGATTGCACACAACGGAGACTGTTTATAAAGCTCTTCTACTCTTCTCAAGCTAGACACCAAAGATTTTTTTGTTGTTGCTATGGTGAAATACACATAATGTAAAAATTCCCATTTTGAGCATTCATAAATGCGCAATTCAGTGGCATTAGGTACATTCCCATTGTTGTGCCACCATCACCGCCACCCATCTCCAGAACTTTCTCATCTTCCCAAACTGAAATTCCATAGCCATCAAACGCTCCCCAATTCCCCAGCCGCCAGCACTTGGCAGCCAGCATTCTACTCCCTGATTCTATGAGCTTGATTATTTTGAGTACCTCATGTTAAGTGGAATCCTTAATATTTATCCTTTTGTGATTGGCTTATTTCACTAAGCGTGATGTCTTCAAGGTTCATCCATTCTGTCACATGTGTCAGGATTTCCTTCCTTCTGAAGGCTGCGTAATATTCCATGGTCCATATCTACCACATCTTGCTTATCCATTCATCTGCCAAACATACTTAAATTGTTTCTCCACAAATATTTCTGCTTGGCTATTGTGAATAATGCTTTTGTGAGCATGAGTGTACAAGTATCCGTTCACGTCCCTGCTTTCTGTTCCTTTAGGTATGGACCTTAGTGAAATCATTGGGTCATACAGTAGGTCTATATTTTATTTTTTTACCACTATGTTTTTTACAGTGGCTGCATTGTTTCCAACCAGCAGTACACAAGGGTTCCTTCCAATTTTTCCACATCCTCATCAGCACTTGTTTTTTGTTTTTTTTTTTAATAACAACCATTCTAATGGGTATGATGTGATATCTAACTGTGCTTTTGGACACCAAAAATTTTGTTTTATGTTTACTTCGACAGATCTCTTGTTAGAAAGAAAAGAAAAGAGATAAACAAGGAAATAGACTCTTAAATACAGAGAACAAACTGATGGTTGGGAGGGGGCAAGGAAATGGGTAAAATAAGTGAAGGTGATTAAGAGTACACATATCACGATGAAGCACTGAGTAATGTATAGGATTGTTGATTCATTGTATTATACATCTGAAGTAGTATAGCATTGTATGTTAATTGTATTGGAATTTTAAAAAATAAACAAAAATGTTTAAAACGAAATGTTCTAAAGACACATAACTATCCACCAAGTACTTTACCCTCTCTTTTCCCCAGAGGTAACCACTGTCCCCCACTTGGTGTGGATGATTCCCATTCATTATAAGCTTTACCACATATATTTGCACCCACTGATAATTTATACATTTTGTGGGTCACCTTGAATTCCAACTTTGTATCTCTCCCCACTCCCACTACCACCTTCCCCCATTTGTTAGTTATATAAGGAACATCAGATACAGAATCCCAGATGAAACAGACAGAGCCCATAAAGAATAGACCACAAGCTTTGGGGTTAGGCCGAGAATTACACTAAGCTATGCCACTTTCTATTTGGAGTGACCTTGGTCAAGTCACCTGATCTCCCGGAGTTTTAGCGTCCTTGCTTATAAACTGAGATGGTTTGAGAGCCAAATGATAGAACAAATATAATGCACTATACCGGGCACATAGCAAGAGATCATTGGTCAGAAGCAGGAGGTGATTGGGGAAAAGGAGGAGGAAGAGAAGAAAGAGGTCAACATCATTTTTCCTGTGGAGCCGCTGGCTGTCCCCAACTGTCCTCATCTTGCACTCAGTCCTTGTACAGTGGGTCCTCACCCGCAGTACCCATGGCTATTCTTGCCCAACCCTTCATGTCGCCGTCGGGTAGGACAGAACATGTACAGGATCCTAAAAGAAGAAACTTGGCTCCATTCACTCTTTGCTAAAACGTTGACTTAAGTCATGGGGAGGGAGGGTCCCCCTTAGGCCCTCCCTCTGGCCTGAGGGCGGTGGAGACCTGAGGAAAGCAAGGAAGGAGGGAGGGAGGCCTAAAGTGTTCTGCCAAGTGACCCTACGTGGGGGGAGGACATTCAGCTCAGGCCCTGAGCCTGGCTACAGAAACTGTAATCCAATACCTTAATCCATTTCTTCTTCAAAGCGCTGCCCTTTGTGCCAGGTGGACAGAACCCGAGTGATGTTGAGCTGCCCCTGAGGAGCGCTCGCACTAGGGCTGGGTCATTCAGACTGAGAAAAGAATACCCAGAGGGACATCTTTGACTTGGTTATCTGGACAATTATGACTAAAGAATGGCAGCTTAGAGCCCCTAGGGATGTTTATGGATTTGTACGTAGTCAGTGTTGCCAGCAAACCCAGTTTTTGATCCAATCACCCCGAGCGAGCAGTGTGCCAGACAGTGTGCAAGGCTCTTTGACTCCGCAAAGAGAAATCGTGCACCGAAGGGAGCCTAGGCTTCGGAGAGATTGGTGCTCTTCTGCCCTTTTGGAAATGGTTTCTGAATCTACCTCTCCAAGAAGACAACGGGGCCTGGGAGCTGGAGGGTGGAAGGGAGAGAAAATAATTCTGACAAGGACTGGGTTCTGCGGTGTCAGGGAGGAGGGTATGGGATCCCACCATTTTCCTTTCCAAATGCAGGGGCTGAGTTTACCCTGACGTGTCACAGCAGCTGGGCCTCCCCAGAATGAGCTGGGATTGTTCAACTACTCACCGACACCCACCCCAAGCTGCAGCTTCCTGGGATGCCAACCCCTCTTCACTACCCCCAACCCCTTGCCCTGGCTTGCTTCTGCTGCCGGAGTCAGCAGTCAGCGGACCTCAAGGTACAGAGCTGCTAATTTGTGAGGATTTGGGCTGCTGACACTGGTGGTATATAACAACCAGGCCGCCTTCAGTTCAGAATGGGTAAGTCACTTGTGCGTACCAGTTAAATTGTAAAGCATCTCCTTTGGTCAAACTGGTATCTTTATTTTCTAGATACCTCCGAGGGAATCTGGTTTCTAAGAAAAGATCAAATGTTGTAAGCTATCCCTGACTGGATTTGCTGCATCAATTAAGAGGTGGGCATAGTTTTAACCACCATGGATTCCCTCCACTACCTACATCCATAACAGCCCCCAAAAGCAATTAAACAAGCCCAGGGATTCCTTCATTCACTAGGCACCTACTGTATACACTACTGGGCACTGTATGCTATGCAAACATACTGGAAATGTAGAGATGGATTCCTCAGAGAGCTTGCTGTCTAGCGGTCAAGAGAGACAATGGCCCATAATGTGGCCACCAGTCAGGCAGAGGGAGGTACAGAATGCAGTAGAATTTGAGAAGAGGGAGCAACTAATTCCACCCAGATGGAATCCAGAATGGAAGAGGCTATGTTTAGGCGGAATTTAGAAAGTTGCAAATGATTTTGCAGAAGGGAGAGAGTGAGGAGATAAAACACACCACACTGAGGAAGAGCAGGCTTAGAGACCTCCAACCAGTTTGAGACAAGCTAAATATAAGGTGAAAAGCCAAGAGCAGAAAGAGGTAATGGAGGAAGGTAGATGGGAGTCACATTGGCAAAGGCATCCAATATCATAACTTCATCTTGAGAGTGACCAAGGAGACTCACTGAACAATTGTAAGTAATTCCCTTTCTATATACAAGTTTATTTTAGCCTGTTTCTCCCTCAGGAATACTACAATTTGGGGAGAAATTGAGGACACTTCAGGGCACTTCAGCAGGAGCTCTCTTGCCTTGGGCAGGCCAGTACTACCTGCAAGCCCTATTTCTCAGTGGCAAATTTAGTTCCCTTTGGTGAGAGATGAGGGGGTCACCTAGGACCCCAATAGCTGTGGGATGAAGAAGAGCTGCTATCAGGGGTGAGGCAGAGACCACGCCAAACCCCCACCCCACAACCAATGACAGCCCCGTAGTCCTTAAGACCATGGACAAGTGCCTCAAGGCTTGCCTGGCTGTCAAAATATTTAGAAGCATATTGAAATCACCCACCGGTAATAAGACAACCTTAGAAGTCGACATTGAAGAGGCCAAAGCCCTGAAGAGACCTAAGCCATGCACATTTAGTCTCAAACGGAGCTGCCTATCCTCCTGAGCTAGAGCCTTGAAAGAAAAGCAGAGTTCTGTAAAATGTGATCTGCCAGGATTTTCTTACCCCCATGACATGATAATTACGATGCCTCTTATTACATTTAAAGACTCATCTGTGGTGACTCAAATCCTGAAGGAGGTGAGGGAGGCAGCTTTGCATTTTTCTCAATGTATTTTGCTGAACCACTGCAATCATTCACTCTTGAAACAATGCAAAGTGAAAATGAGTTTGGAACCACCACCTAGCCTCATTACCGGCCCACCCCCTCCCTGCCACCTCCAGGCACTTCAAGGGCCCGTCTCCCAGCATTTTAGGGATTATCTTTGCGAGTTTAATCAAGCTTTACATTAACTAGTTAACATGGCTAAGCCTTTGTGTGAGGAAAGAGACACTTGTCTGAAATTGTAGTGCACTGGATTCATTTTGTGGGGAGAGGGCCAAGGGGCTTCTGGTCTCTCACCTTACCCATTCTCTCTACCATGAGTGGACAAAAAAAAAAAAAAAAAAAAAACTTTAGAAAATTTATACATATACAAGTACACATAAAACTAATTCTGAAAATCCTACAAATAATAAATCATACCTTAGAAAAATCCTGTGGTGAAACATGACTATACCCGCCACCCGTGCTGGTAAAGAATTAATCGCTGTCATATTCACTTGTATTTGTATTTTAACTAAGACATTTCCTTATGAACTTAATTTACTATGCAAAAGAAAAGATCGGAAAATCATTGTGGCCGGACAGCGGAGGATGCCTGATGGGTTAGAGGGACGGTAAGGGACCCCTTCTAGAAATTTAAGGTGGTTGTGTATCTAGCATTGAAGCCACTTTCATTTTCTGAAAGTATGTTTTGTGAATTACAAAAACGAAATGCCATGATTTTTTTTTTCCTCAATGGAAGACATTTTTTAAATGAAGCTGGGTAAAGACACTAAGGTGAAACCTTAGATATAAGAAAAATAAAAGCAGTTGGGGGTTTCTGAGACCTTGTTTGTCTTGAAAGTGATGTGGAGAAGCTTGATCAAAAGCCTCGTTTTACTACAGTCATGCTCCATTATGGAGGGTGGGACCATGGGCAGGGTGGGGGAGGGGAAGATGAAACGAGCCCTTGCCCAGACTTGACCAGGTTGCCAAAAGTCACTGCCCAAAGTAAATCTCCCTAGCCTGCTGGTGCCCACGACCTCTGAAGTAAGTCAAATATGGACTCAGATCAAGAGAACAGTAATAGGCCAACAAAGAGCAGTCCCTTTAGAAACCCCCTGTGTCCACACCTCTGAGCAAAAATGCCTCTCCCTGCCTTCTTAGATCATCCTTGAGTCAAAGAATGCGGCCCTGTGAAGCTTCCTCCCCTCTCCGGACCTCAATTTCCCTATCTATAAAATGGGGAGATAATGATCCCTTCTCCAGAAGCTCCCATCTGATGTAAATAAGGTTAATGCTTTCAGGGCAGGTGGTAAATTCCACGTGTGAAACTTGTATCCTCCTTTCTAAGACTGGCGACAGGGAGGGAAAGCCCCTTGTGCACTTGTTTGGCCACCCTATCCGCCAGCCAAACCCTCGACTTCCACTTCCCAGCCCCCACCCCAGACTCATTCCAGACTGCAGAGTTTTGATCCAGCATGAGATTGGTTTTTGACGCATTTTAGATTTTGTTTTCTTTCTCAGCCCAGTGGTGGGTTTTGACGTGGGTATCACTTTATTTTGAAAGCAATCTGGTTTCTCTGTAGCTGCCTAAGACAGGAGATTAAGGTGTCATGAAACAGTGCTTGTCACATATTTCTATGTGTGCACACCAACACACTCCCCTGCACACAAAAGCTCCTCAAGTGGGCTTCTCCCTCACCCTACAATCCTACAGGAGTGCTGAACCGGTTAATAAACCTGAAACAAAGATGAACTAAGAATACAGGCGGGCCCCGCCCTGCCGCCTGGTGCTGGCTTCAAAACTTTCTGCAACATAAAGAACTTTAAACACCATCTCCAGCTTCATGTGTACTTGGGGGCAAGTAATCTTCTCTAAATGCGCAGGTTTTCGATACGAAAATAATGAGTGCTCTACCCTTTTTTAAAAAACATTTACATAAAGATAATGTAAAGCTAAAAATGATTTTCTTTCCCCTCTTTACCCTATATCCACTTATCTTATTCTCTAAGGCTGGTCATTACAAGGAATAATTTATAATCATATTTTTAGGACTTTCTCCATGCACATAAAATAATCCCTGCATGGAGATTAAAAGAAATGATTCCAGGGCTGAACAGCCTAGACTTCAGTCAGAATCAAGTTTTGTTTTTGTTTTTAATAGGGGCTGTCTTAAAACATGTAGGACCTATAATCACCATGTTATTATGCTTGCCCAGGTTTCTTTCGAGGATTTCTAAATGTAAGTTTAATTTTGAATTAGATTTCAAAGTGCTTAAGACCCTCAAGGGCCCACCGTACAAGACCCCTGTTCTTCCGGCCTCTAGACCTCAAGCTCTAACACAGCACTGCCAACTCGTCTACAGAATTCGAATTATGTCATCTGCCTCCTCCGTTGCCCCAAATGTGATGTGGCCAGTGCCCCTTCCTTCGGCCCCCCAGCCTGTGACCTCCTATTGGATGTATCAGATTTCCTGGGAAGCCTTTTTGGATTCCCCGACCCCACTCCAACATTCCTATGCTTCATCACAGCAATTGACATCCTAAATTGTAATCGTTGGCTTGTTTTTCCTCTTTTCCCCAGTAGTTACTGGGCTCCTCAAGAGAAGGGACTCCGTGTATTCCTTGGCAGTGTCTGGGATCAGCGAACATGGTTGGTGAATAGATGGATGCATGACCGATGGATACCAGGAGTTGGTTGCAGTGAGTCATTTTCTTTTTTTTTTAAGAATTTATTTATTTATTCATTCATTCATTCATTCATAGAGACACAGAGAGAGAGAGGCAGAGACACAGGCCGAGGGAGAAGCAGGCCCCTTGCGCATGGGAGCACGAGGCGGGACTCCATCCCAGGTCTCTGAGATCACACCCTGGGCTGATGACGGCGCTAAACTGCTGAGCCACCCAGGCTGCCCCGCAGTGAGTCATTTTCAAGGCTGCACCACAGTTGGATGGTGAAGAGACAGAGTCAGGGGCTGGGGAAAAGATTCAAAGATATGATAATGTCGCATTAGGTGGATTCAGTAGCTGGAATCTTTGAGTCATATCCCACCTACCTGAAACGGGGTAGGGTGGTTTTATCACTTTATTTTTGACTCTAGTGAGCTCCCGTCTCCTTGTTATCTTGAGTCTTTGAGGGGATAAGGGAGACTAGACTATATTATCTCAATAAGCATCTATTTGAGGCAGCAGGATGAGAAGATGCAGGGGAAATGTGAGCCTAGGCTGCAATGGGTGCTTGTGTTTGGGAGAAGGATGGGGGCTGTGTGTAAAGTCCTCATGGCAGGTGGCTAAGGAGGACCGTCTTCAGAAACCTTTACTGCACTCAAGTGGCAAAGGGGAGGGGCGGCTAGAGGGTGCGTGTGGTGTGTGGTATATGTATGGAGGAGGGGGTGTGCCTTTACCATTCCTCAATGTGTCATTGAGGTTGGGAGAGGGGGAAGTATGCTCCTCAACAAATGCATCAGTAATCAGTATCTGTAACAAGCGTGCATCCACCAGGGTGAGTGGTGGGAAGTGGGAACAGGTCCCCAAGCACGTAGAGTTTAAATTTCTAGTAACTTGGTGACAGTTGTCTTTTCATGGGACAGCCCCTCCGTCACTTTGGAGAATCTTTTCCCACGCTAGTAATATGGCTGTGGCATTCCGTTCATCTTCCTTTTGAGATACTGGGTCACACATGGTAAAGTCCACAAGTCAGAACCAAGTCTTGTTTAAATTTATTGAGAGAGTGCGTGTGTGCGTGAGTGTGTGCACGAGCACTTGCTGAAGATGGTTGGCTTCTTCAGAGAGAGAAGGCTTGCAGAAAACTTTCCTTTCCAGAAGAAAACCACAAGCCCACCCTCACCCCAGCCTCCAGCCAAGGAAACGCAGCGGGAAGCAGCAGGAGAGCCCAGGGCCAAGCGCAAGAGCAGCTGTGGGCCTCCACGAAAGGAAGATTGGCCTGCCTGGGTCGCTCCCCCCCACCCCCAGGCCCCCCACATCAGGGCCGGCTAAACATGAGGAGGCTTCTGTCTCCACGGCTGGAAGAGAGGCGCCCTCGTTAAAACTCAGATAAACAGTTTATCAGGAGATGAATGAGCCACTGGGCTCCAGAGTCGTCTCCCCTTCCCCAGCGTGGAGCCGGCTGGGGAGGGGGCTGCAGGCGCGTGGGAGCCAGACCCGGGAAGGGAAGGGAAGGGGCTGTCTGCGATGGAATGAGCTAGCCAAGTGCCTTTCCTCCTCTGGCCTGTGGCTTTGTCTCTCTTTCTGGAAATTCATTCCACGTTTATTTACCCATTTTCCCACTCCAGCCTGTGACGTGGAGTTCCCCCCCTCTTTCTCTCCTCCTTTCCCCACCCAGCGCCACCCCCACCCCCCGGGTACCCATGCTGTGCCAGTGAGAACTTCACTGTCAGAATCCCATCACCAACTGGACATGCCAAAAATTGGAAGAATGTCCTGTGAGGCTGAACAGGTCCCACCCTGGCTGTGAGTCCTGAACTGGTCAGGTCTCCCCCAGCCCCTGGGAGGCGATGGGGAGTCCACCACCCTGGCCTTGGGAGCCCCCATTCTTCAGGCAGTCAGAAGAGGAAAGTGACAAGGCTTGTGGCTGACTTTTCCTCACTTTGCTAGGTTGGGTCAACTCCAAAAATGCCATTTTGGGTCTCACTAAGAAAAAGCCCATCAAATTTGACATTTATGGGACCCATGAGACAGAATCAGAGGGTGATGATTTTCATATGCCTGGGATGAGGCCAGGCCTAAAAACTGGCAGCTCTCCTGTCTTCTTTATGATACCTCATGGTCCCCTGGCCTCTCCATGTCAAGGAGCCCCAGAGAGGTAAAATGACTTGCCCAAGGTCACAAAGCCAGTAGGTTGCAGGTTTTTTGACCTTAAGCCCCCTGTCGTTTGCAAATCTGCAAATCGCCTGCAGCTGCCTCAGGCCTGTGTTTCTAGGGCCAAAGAAGTAAGATTGTTGAACGGTTCAGACCTTGCTTAGAATCAGCTGGAAATAGGAAAGATGCATAAAAGCACCCTCGGGGGCCTCTTGCCCTGACCTGGAAATGCTGAAGCTATTGTTCAGAGGAGCACTTCTGTTTTCCTCGCCCAGAGCGTTTTCTGCAGACACAGACATCATGGGATGCAAATAGCCAAAAATGGACCTATGCTCTGGATTCAGTAGACTCTTCCTATGCGGCTGCCTGAGTCCCTAGGCAATCCCCACAAAAGTGCAAACGCCTTCCAGGGCTAGGGCCTGATCAGAAAGCTGAGCTCGTAGCCATCCCTCTGCCCACCGCTCCCTTTTGTCCAGCTTGTCAAGCTCCTCTTTCAGTAGAGCCTCAAAAGCATTGAACTGGGTCAGCTGTTGAGTCCTCCACGAATTTCCAGTCTCCACCCCATCCCAAACTCCCAAAGACCTGCAGCCACTGAGGATGGCTTCAGTTGCACGTGCCACGTGGACAGAAAGCAGGCCCAAAGGTGCCGGAGTTATTTCCAAGGCATCCCCAATAGCTTCCCGCCTCTCGGGCCCAAACCTGGGACGGTTGGTCAACTGAGTGTTCTCCGATGAGCTAACATTTGTTGAAGGACTATTACTCACTGTACACTCCACCCCAGGTGCTGTGCTAAGCTAGACGTTCTTTACCTCCTCTACATAGCACAAGTCTGAGAGGCACACATCATCCCCACTAGACAGATGAGGAAATGAAACTTTGGAGGTAAGATGCCTATGTTAAGAAGGTACCACAGCTGGTGAAAGGCAGGGCCAGAATTTCAACCAAGACGCACCTGTCCAGAGGTTGTCTTTATGTTGAGTTTCTGGGTTTATGACATTCCCGCTTCTGCTCCCCACACCCCAGACCCCCTGTCTGTGCCAGGATCAGTGTGCTTCCCCTCTTCCTGCAGATTCAAATTCTATGTCTCAAAATCTCCTCCTCTTGCTACTCAGATAAATATATCCTATTTCTTTGTCAAGCCCAGAGACAGCTCAGCTCTACCACTAAAGTTTTAGACTGCTAAGTCTCTGAAAACTGCATCCCCCAGATCATTCAGTATCTAAGGGCACGGGTTACCCCGGAGTGGCGGAGAGTGCGGGACCGCTGGGCATTTCAGAACCCCATGGTGAAGGAGGCTAAGTGTAGCTTGAAAACACTATAGTTTGTATTCTAATTCTTCTGGCTTTTTTATTACAAAATTTCAAACAGCTAAGGACAGCATGAAATTGGAATATTCATCCAAAAATAGGCTTGGATTTTAAAAGTTATGAAACACTGGTCTACAGTCCTATGGAGATTTATAGATTTTTTCCCCCCCACACTTTTTTTTTTTTTCCTTCTTCCTATGCTTGTCATACCCCGCTTAACTGGACTGCAAAAGTCTAGGAGGGTGGCGATCAACCATGAGTTTCTCTCTTTTGTGTTTCTCCCTGCAGTCTTCACCCAGTGGACACACTATAACCAGGTCATCCAACCTATTGTCTGGCACGGTTTGTTTTTTCATTCCTGAGGGAACTTTTTTGCTGTTCAGTCAAACCCACACAACCTAGATAAAGGACTAAAGGAAACGAGTTGCTTTTCATACAAAAATAGGTGATCTGAAAGGGAGGAGATGAATGAAATGGGAAGCAGCACAATCCCTGCATTGGAACCTACCGTCTCAGGGAGACTGACCTAGAACTTAGCTTTTGAGCTCTTCACTGAAAAATTATTTAACCGCTTAAAATTCACAGCAGTGAGAAAATTGCTCTGGAGACCATTTCATCTTCCTAAGGAGACAAACCAGCATCACGCCCCCATATCGCACAGCAGAAAGAAAGGGATGTGGCGTGAGAGCCTCCTGTGTGCTGGGTTCTAATCGCACATCATTTCCCAATCAAATCAATTTGGGTTGTTATTGTGTCCAGTATCCCCATGTCATTGTGTGTGTGTGTGTGTGTGTGTGTGTGTGTGTGTGTGTTTGCAGGCTTGAAAATTTGAGAATGTTTAAGAAAATGTTTTCAGCTGAGACTGGCCCATCCCTCCCAACAGCTGAGGTTTTTTGGAAAGACTCTCCTGTGAAACACAGTGTGTTTACTTCCTTAGGCAGATGATAAATTCATGGGCAGGTGGGGGGGGGGCACAGACAACACAGGTTAAAAGGAAGAAACAGATCTCTGGGGAAAGAAAGTAGAGTGATTTAGGCTGTCACTAGAAGTGAGACCTCCTAAGCCCACTCCATGGAGTGCTGCTGGTGATTACTGGCTTCCTCTTCTCCAACTCCTTCTTCTCCAGCTTTCTCCAGACTCCAATCGCATCCACCACAAAGGAAACCAAGTTTGAGTTTCAAAGCTTAGATTCAGGTCCTCATCCAAGGGGAAATTAACTAGAAGTGTCATTTCAACATCCCTCTCCCATCAAAGAGACACCCCTTTGCAAACAGAAAGCACCATGCAAGTTTATTTAGGATCATGGAAAGGTAGGGCTGGAAGAGGAATGTAGTGGTGTCACTAAATGCAGAAAGTAAAGGAACATGGTGCCACAAAAGGGGCTTGTCCGAGGTTAACATAGGGGGGCAGACCGCAGCCAGGACTCAGATCCCCCTGCTGCCAGGTCACCTTTCTTAAGTTTTAGGTCTCCGCTCTCGCCCACTGAGGCCGATTTAGCGGCCGCAGACAGAGGGTGCCCTATAGTCTTGTGACATTTGAGGGGCGTCTGGAGGAATCTCAGGAAGTTCGTTTACACCGAGGGCCTGGAAAGCTTGCAGAGCACAGACCCGAGCAGTCCAGGCCCCCGCAGCGCGCGCGCGCACGCACACACTATGACACGGACACGCGAGCAGAAGCGGAGCTGGGCCGGGCGGACCGCAGGCGAACCCACCTCGCGGGGCCGCCCCCGCCAGCGCCAGGTGCAGGACTCGCCGGGCGCCAGCAGAGGGCGCGCCGCCCCCAGGGAGCCGAGCAGCGGCGGCGCGGAACCCGGCCGGCTAGGGGAGCCGCAGGCGAGCCGGACGCGCCCCTGCAGCTCGGCCACTCAGGGTGCAGGACCCGGCCAAGGAGGAGGAGGAGGAGGAGGAGGAGGAGAAGGAGGAGGAGGAGGAGGAGGAGGAGGGCGAGGAGCGGACCCCCCTCGTGGGCCCGAGTAACAGACGGGCAGGAGTGCTTCCTAGGAATTACATCACGCTGCGCAACGCTGCGGCTCTCGGAGTCCTGCTCAAAGTGTGTGTGTGTGTGTGTGTGTGTGTGTGTGTGTGTGTGTACGCGCTGGGGGGAGGGGACTCAGAGCCAGCTCCGGAGAGAGGAAGGCGAGACGCGCCCGGGGAAAAAGCTCCGTGCACATGGAGAAATTCCTTGCGCCGGACTCTGCACCGAGGAACGAGCCCCCGGCACCGCCCCGCGGCTGCCCTCCCAGTGCAAAGCACCCAGCTAGCGGGACCCCTCACAGCCCCACCTCGAGCACCCCCCACAACCGGCCCTGCACCCTCCAGCCCGGCTCCAGCGCCGCCGCGAGCTTTCCCCAGGACTGGCCCTGGCGGGGCGCCTAGAGCCCCAGTTGCATTGCTCCAGGAGAAAGGAGGGGGGCGGTGCATTTTGCAGGAGGAGGAGAAGGGGGGTGGGTGGTGGGGGAGAGAGAAAATTGCGCGGAGACCTGCCAAGCGCCACCGCCGCCGCCACCGCCGCTGCCGCCGCCGCCGCCGCCGCCGCCGCCGCCGCCGCCGCCGCCGCCGCCGCCTGTGAGCTCCGGCGGGCAGCCGGGCTGTCGGCCTCCCGGGGCATCTGGGTCCGGCGGGGCACGGCCCTGGGCGCTGCCGAAGCCGCCGCCGCGGCGAGTGCAGGCGGCTTCCCCCGGAGCCTGTGCCGCTCCGGCTCCTCGGGGGTGGAGAAGTGGGGGGTGGGGTTGTTGTTTGGGGGGAAGGAGGGGGAGGGGGCAACGCCGAGAGAGTCAGTGGTTTCCATGGTGATGGAGCTGAAAGTGCAGGAAATTTAAAGGCTTGGACCCTGCGAGACAGACAAACCGGTGCCAACGTGCGCGGACGCCGCCGCCGCCGCCGCCGCTGGAGTCCGCCGGGCAGAGCCGGCCGCGGAGCCCCGAGCAGGCGGAGGGACGCGCCCCGGACCCGCTGCGCCAGCCGCGCTGCCCCGGGCGGCGGGACGACCGCGGCGAGCGGAGGAGGAGGAGGAGGGGAGGGCGGCTCGGCCCCGCGCCCCGCGCCCCGCGCCCGCGCCCGCGCCCCGCGCCCCGCGCCCCGCGCCCCGCGCCCCGCGCCGCCGCCCGGGAGCAGCGAGGAGCCGGCGCCCCCCGCGCCCGCCGGCGCCCTGGAGTCCCCGCGGACGCCCCGCCGCGGCCGCCGGCCCCAGTAGACCCGGCGGAGCAGCCGCGGCCGACCCGTGCGCCGCCTCCCGCCCGCCCCGGTGGGAGCCGGCGCCGCGCGAAGGGCTCTCCCGGCGCCTCATGCTGCCGGCCCTGCGCCCGCCCAGCCGCGGGTGAGCCGCCTCCGGAGGGCCGGGGAGTGCTCTCCTCGGGGGACGCGGACGCGGCGGCAGCCCCGGGCGCGCCGGAGGCATGGAGCGCTGCCCCAGCCTGGGGGTCACCCTCTACGCCCTGGTGGTGGTCCTGGGGCTGCGGGCGGCACCGGCCGGCGGCCAGCACTACCTCCACATCCGCCCGGCCCCCAGCGACAACCTGCCCCTGGTGGACCTCATCGAGCACCCGGACCCTATCTTTGACCCCAAGGAGAAGGATCTGAACGAGACGCTGCTGCGCTCGCTGCTCGGGGGCCACTACGACCCGGGCTTCATGGCCACCTCGCCCCCCGAGGAGCGGCCCGGCGGGGGCGGGGGCGCGGGCGCGGGCGCGGGCGCGGGCGCGGCCGGGGGCGCCGAGGACCTGGCCGAGCTGGACCAGCTGCTGCGGCAGCGGCCGTCGGGGGCCATGCCGAGCGAGATCAAAGGGCTGGAGTTCTCCGAGGGCTTGGCCCCGGGCAAGAAGCAGCGCCTGAGCAAGAAGCTGCGGAGGAAGTTACAGATGTGGCTGTGGTCGCAGACCTTCTGCCCGGTGTTGTACGCGTGGAACGACCTGGGCAGCCGCTTCTGGCCGCGCTACGTGAAGGTGGGCAGCTGCTTCAGCAAGCGCTCGTGCTCGGTGCCCGAGGGCATGGTGTGCAAGCCGTCCAAGTCCGTGCACCTCACGGTGCTGCGGTGGCGCTGTCAGCGGCGCGGGGGCCAGCGCTGCGGCTGGATTCCCATCCAGTACCCCATCATTTCCGAGTGCAAGTGCTCGTGCTAGAACTCGGGGCCCCCTCCCCGCACCCGGACAATGGATGGAACCCCACCGACGCCCCCCCCCCACCGCCCGCCTCCGCACCGTCTCCAACCAGTTCCACCACCCTCTCGCGAGGCGGGGAGGGGGGGGATTCAATGAACTTTTTTTTTTTTTTTTTTTTTTTCTGGCTACAGAGACCTAGCTTTCTGGTTCATGTAATGCACTGTTTAACTGTGTAGGAATGTATATGTGTGTGTATATACGGTCCCAGTTTTAATTTACTTATTAAAAGGTCAGTATTATACGTTAAAAGTTACCGGCTTCTACTGTATTTTTAAAAAAAAAATAAGCAAAAGGAAAAAAAAAAAAGAACAGAGCAAAGAGAGACTTATTCTGGTTGTCGCTAATAATGTTAACCTGCTATTTATATTCCAGTGCCCTTCGCATGGCGAAGCAGGGGGGAAAAGTTATTTTTTCTTAAAGTACAAAAAGAGAGGGGAGAACTTTTGTAGAAGGACTTTTAAAAAGCTATTTTCCATTCTTCGGAAAGTGTTTTGGTTTTCCTTGGACCTCGAAGAAGCTATAGAGTTCAATGTTATTTTACAGTTATTGTAAATATAGAGAACAAATGGAATGACTAATCATTGTAAATTAAGAGTATCTGCTATTTATTCTTTATAATATCCCGTGTAGTAAATGAGAAAGAAGTGCAGAGCAGGATTAAAGAAAACCACTAAAATCGACTGCGCTCTCGACACTGCGATTCTCTGTGTTGGTGATTGATGGGGGGTGTGGGGGCTGGAGGGGGTGGGTAGGGGTGCCGCTGTGCTTACTACGCCTGTTGGGAGAAGGGGCTCATCCCCTCTTGGGGTGTGATGGAGATGACCGCTCAGTTTTTCCTTCTGGGGGTGGGTGGGAGGGGGGGGGAGAGGGTTATTCTCAAACCCCTCACTTGAGCATCACGTGGCCTCTGCCCAGTGTCCCAGCTTTTTCTCCCTGTGTCACCAAAGCTCGGGCCCGTCCTGACCTCGACACCCAGCCGGCCCCCTGGAGCTGACCCCAGGCTGGGCTGAGGGGCGGGGGGGGAGGGTGGGCGGCCGCTTTGTCCTGCCTGACAGGCCCTTCACAATGGGGACACGTGTCTTTCACACCTACCCTGGGGGCGGAGTGCCGCTGAAACTTGACCCCCGAGGAATGGGGGGGGGGGGGTTGGTGGTGGGAGAGATCAGAGCGCGCCCACCCAGATCCCGTCACCCCTCCCGCCTCGCACCGCTCCCCCCCCCCACCCCATCAATAACCAGCCGGTGTTAACCCTTTGCACGCCCGGAAGCTGCGGTGATGCTAGCTATGGGATCCAGTCCTTTGGAATCCACACACTCAGGCTCCGGAATCTTGCAGGTCGGAGCCCCCAAAACCCCAGGCCCTCGGCCGGAATTGCTGGCATAGCTGGGTGATTTGACATTCGCCTCCCCCACCCCCACCCCTACCCCGCCCCGGGAACCTAAGGAGGACACTGAGGGTCAAGATTTCGGGGAAGGGGGGGCAATCCGCATTTGGGAATGGGGTGCGCCCCCCGCTCCGGACACTGACTCCACTTGGGGGTGGGGAGGAGGGAGGAGAACTCAGAATCGGGACCCTTGAGCTGGGGGGCTAGAGAGGGGCAGGAGGTGGGCTGCCGCCCGAAGGGACGTGCAAAACATCGCCGTCACCCCACCCCTGGAAGAGCCAACTTCTCGGGGCGGGCGCTCGACTCGCGTGCGCCCCTCGGCCGCAGTGCGCGGCGGCGCCCCTCCGCGCGGCTCCACGTGGGCCGGCTTCCTGACACTGCTCCGCGCTCCCTTTATTTATCTTGGACTCCGCGGTCGCTCTCCCTCGCTCCCTCCCCACCCCCCGCCACCTCCTCCCCGCGCCTCCCTCGCGGCATCCCTCCCCCCACCCCCACCCCGGGGCCGGAGTCCCGGCGAATCTATGCTAATCATTTCAAACCTGCGCCGGGTCCCCAGCGCAGTCTCGGTGCCCCCGGCCCCGCCCGCCCCGTCCCTCCAGCCCGGCGCTTTCTTCCCTCCCGACGCAGCCTCGGTGGCTCCTCATTTCAATAGCCTGGCCCGGGAGCCGGAGCCCCCTCCCCGGCGCTGCCTCCGTCAGCCGTGGGACAGACGTTAGGGTATTCATTAACTGAGAGCCGAGGAATAACGGCATTATTCCCCCCAGAGAGGGCACCCTGCCCCCGCGACTATCTGAGGCTTCATTGTAAAAGGATTAAAAGTTAAAGACCTCCATCTTATGATTCTTTCATTTAATCTTCCTGGCGCCTGGGAGACATGCTCGATGGATGATGGCTTTTAAAATATTCCTAATGTCGGCTACCTTAAGACTCCAAGCCCGGCAAACAAACGTAATTTATTTCCAGAAGAAAGGGGATATTGAGATGTTTAAGTTTATGAACCGCCGCCCCCATGTATATTTGTTAAGTTCTGACAAATACCCAAATAACGTTAAAATCAGCCATTCATCACTTATGAATTTATGCAAAACTTTCTGTGCCCCGGGCCAATATTTTTTTAGACAGAGTTTCGCTCGCGGAGGGCGGAGGCGGTGGGGAGGGGGAAGGGGAGGGGGCTTACGGCGGGGCGGGGGGGGGCGGGGGTGGGGGGAGCCGAAAGCAAGAATTTTCATGCCTGGTAAACACGCGAATTATGCGAAGAGAGTTATTCCCAGCTGGGCGGGCAGCCAAAACTCGGAGAGCGCGCCGAGGCCAGCGCCCCCACCCCCACGTTGGCAATGTCATTGGATTACAATGCGAGGTCTTCCCCTCCGCGACGCCCCCTCCTCCCTCCGCCCGCCCGCCCGCCCGCCCGCGCCCCTCCTCCCCACCCCTGCCCGCTTGGAAAACCCGCTCGCAGCCGGCGAGCTTCTCGGCTTTCAGAGCCGGAGCCGGTGTGAGCTAGGAGGACCCGGGCTGCTGCAGACGTGACGGCCGGTAGACAGACCACCGCGCAGACAGACCAAAGGGCAGGCCCCAAGCCCCTCCGGACGCGGACAAGAGGACCCGGCAGCACCCAGGCAGGCCCAGGAGAGAAGGAAGGAGGTGCTGGCTCCTGGAACCTTGTGACTAATGCACAGCCGGTTACGTCTCCATTATTATTAATGCTGATAATCCTAATAATAGCATCGACGCGGAAGGGAGGAGAGGGAGAGAGCTCTGGGCAGAGAGGCAAGAAAACTGTCCTCTGCGGTCACCTAGTGTCTATCTCCTGGAAGGAGGAAAATTGATCTTGGTGTCTTCTGTGGCTTTGACAGCCTGTGCTCATGAATTTATGCAGCTGCTGGGGAACCGTGCCTCCCCCCCAGGATGGAGGTTGGTTTAGAACCATTATTACAGATAACAGACACATCCACTTTTTTCAAAATCCTGGAAGAGAATGGCAAGGTTTCCACCGCTCCAGCCCTCCTGCCACGATTGCAGGAAATCAATCATCAACCTTCTATTTTCAACTCTTCCCTTTATTCCTTCCTTCCGCTCTTCCAACACTCCCCACACTTCATGCACAAGTATACCAGAGCCAAATGTCCACGGAAAGCCAGCACCCTCAGGGGAGGGCCCTCTGGTCCCCCAGAGTCTGGGAACAGGATCTGGTTCCCTGTTGAGATGGAGAAGGCCAGGGGTCCATTATCAGTCTTGCTTCTGAGACCCCTGGGAAAGGGGGTTGAAGTTTGGTGGCAGCTGCAGGAGGAAGCTGGCTGTGTATTAAGAGCTCTTAGCTGTGTTGGATGGGGACAGCAGGGGGAGGGCCCAGCCCCTATTGGTATTTTGAAGGGGTGATTCATCCTTTTTCTTTAATGCTCTTGGAATGTCAGCGCTGGAGGGGAGCTTAGATTCCAGTGCCCACCGCTCAATTTACAGATGAGAAGACTGAGACCCCAGCAGGGCAGGCTGATCACGCGGATTAATGTAGTTGGGGCTGGCCAGGTGGTCTCTGCTGTGCCTTTTCACTCTTCTCTTGTTCTTTGTTCTTTGCTCCTTTTTAATTTTTTTTTTTGAACTTTAAAAAATTTATTTATTTTTGATGAGGGAGAGTTCTCTCCAAAATTGACATAATGACAATTGAGCATCAGAAAGCAGACCCATCGACTGTTCTGCTGTGTCTACTCAGCAAGCAGTTGTTAATGGCCTGTGAGGAGCCAAGCATGGGACTGGGCCTTTATACACATTCTCAATTAAGTCTCTAGTTTCCAAATAAGGAAACTGAGCTCAGAAAGTTTATGCATCTTGCCCAAAGCCGCACAGTAAGTGACACAATTATGATCTAAAATCTGAGCTGACACCAAAGCCTGTGCTTCTTCTAAATACCCTTCCTCCCTTCAAGCACTTGAACACCTGGCATGGGAGACAAAATGTGCCAGATTATGTGCTGGCAAGTCCCAACTCAAGCTCTGTAGGGATTCATGCCTGGTAGGCCACACACAACATGCTTGTATGCCTCCTTATGTGCCTGGGCCCCACTGCCTTCCCTCCACCTACACACACACACACACACACACACACACACACAGAGGAGGTAAAAAATGAAGAACAGGGTAATTGAAGGAAGAAGAGTTAGAAAAACATCAAACAAAATAGGGACAGAAAGGCTCACTGCTAGACTAGGCAGCCAGAGAAGGTATCTGACTAAAGTCTCAAAGGACAAATTAAATGTTGACATCCTGAAGTGGGAATGTGGGTAGAAGGGACATTTGGATGGAAAGCAGTATAGATAATTAAAGACATGGTGTTGGAAAAGTATCTGGGAAGGTCTGAGAAGCAAGTTGATGCCAAATTATGGAGGACCTTGAATACCAACTAAAGGCACCAAACATTATTTTTCCAGCAATAGGGAGCCACTAAGAGCTCCTGAAGAGGGCAGTGACACCATCAACGCCCTACTGCCAATGAATCCTTCATTCATTCAATGATTTTGATCACGTTTTAGTTATCTATCAGTGCATTTGTTATTTGCTATACCAAAACTAACAATCTTAGAACAACCATTTTATTTTGCTCGTGATTCTGTGTCGGAATTTGGAAAGGGCTCAGCTGGGCAGTTCATCTCTGATTCTCACGAGGTCAGCTGAGCACTGGAGATTTCCAATTCGCAAAATGGCTTCTGGCCATTTGGGGAGCTCAGCTGACCTACTGACTAGAGCACTTGCAAGTGGCTTTTCCATGCAGCTTAGGTTTTCCCATAGCCTGATGGTTTTAGAATAGTCAGGCTTCCTACATGGTAGCTCATGACTCTAAGAGAAAGTATTCCAAGAGGCCTAGATAGAAGCTTCAAGGCTTCTAATGACATTGTCTTAAAAGTCCCATAACCTTGTTTCCATACAGTCCGTTGGTTAGCAAGTCTCTAAAACCAGCCCAGATTGAAGAGAAAGGGAATTAGACATCACCGCTCAATGGGAGCAGGAGCAAAGAATCGGGGGCCATCTTGATTCTACTGCCAGCACTTTCTATAGGCATTGGCTCTATATTATATGCTCAGGACACAAAAATGGGAAGGTACAGTAACTTTCCATTTCAGTTCGGTGCCAGTATCTAGGATGGATTACAAAGAAGATAGTGGCCGCTGAGAGGTTAGTTAATAAGGACCTTGCTGCGAACCGGAAGAATCAATAATGGTGGATACTTGAGGAGGGTCAATGCCAATGAACACAAAAATCATTTGCCAAAAGACCGGAGAGGACTTGGTGACTGATTGGTTGGGGGGCCGACCGAGAAGTCAGAAAGACCTCTGGTGTTTCAGGCCTGCGAGGGTCTGTACACAGAAGAGGACGCTCAGATGAAAGATCTTCTTTGGCTACTACCCTCAGACAGGTACAGAGAGGTTCCAGGCTTGTCCAGAAGGGGGAGGAATCTGAGGAGCCTGGGAAAAACTTTGGTTCATAATGGAGTTGAATGAACAAATACATGGATGGATGGGTGGATGGCAGGGAGAGAGCCAGAGAGGGAGGGAGGGGATAAACAAGCTCTCTAAGCTTGGGGAGCAGTAAGATTCTCTCCAGCAGATCAGAAGGATACTGATGAACTTGGATTTGGGGACTGCATGAAGAAAGGCATACAGGGAGATGTGGGAGAGAGACCAAGGCAAAGAAAGGCACCAAGGCTCCTTGAGTGACACTATCAGCCTGGTTCTTCATATTTGTCATCTCATTTTACCCTCCCTGAGAACTGAATGTCATTGCTACTATACAGGTGAGAAAAATGGGGCTCAGAGAAGTTGAATGACTGACCCAACGATACACATCTGCTAAAGGGAAGCACTTGGATTCAAATGCAGACCTGTGTGATTTCAAAGTGACATCGGATCATCTCCATAAAGGCTCCCCCTGGCTGGACTGAGCCACCCCCTCTTTTGTGCTCCTCATCACATGAAGACCTAAGTGTTGCACCTTCTTGAGGAAGAAGATTCGCAACCTGCCAGGCTTAACGAAGAGTCAAGGCTGGCTCTGCTGTGTGCAGAAAATGTGTTTTCATGCTCTTTATCTGGGAAGAGTATGCCATTCTTACCAGAGAATGTGGTCTGTAAAACAAAGGTTAAACTCTGTCCTGGGCTATGAGAATTTTTAAGTGACATAATTGTTTTTTAAAGATTTTATTTATTTGAGAGAGAGAGAGAATAAGCAGGGGAAGGAGCAGGTTCCCCAATGAGCAGGGGGCCCAATGAGGGGCTTGATCCCAGGACTCCTGGATCGTGACCTGAGCTGAAGACAAACACTTAAAGGATTGAACCATACAGGTGCCCCAAGTGACAGATTTTTTTTAACCATATCTCTATTATTATTATTATTATTATTATTATTATTTTAGTCTCCATAGCATACAGTGCCATGCTTGCCATAGTAAGTGTACTCAATCAATGTTAGGTAAAAGGAAATGGACAGGCGTAGGTGTCAACAGGGAGCCATTGTAGGTTCTTGAGTTAAAAATGAGGTGGGACGATTCTTCCGGATTAGAGTTGTGTAAAAAAAAAAAAAAAAAAAAAAAAAAAAAAGCTGGTTTTTTTTTTACACAATACTATGACAAATAAATAAATCTTCTTCTCCCAGAAGGCCACAGAGGAGACTGCTACTGCCATCTAGTTCCAGAGGACAGTGTGACCAGGACGGAGGGAGAGAGGAGGACAAAACCCAGAGATGTGTTCAAGGAAAACAGAAGTTAGATCCAGCCTGCATTCCTCTATAAAGCAATCATTTGGGAAGCAGAAAAGCAACTGTCTTCTTTAAATGGAACACACCTCCTTTGTTTTGCCAAGGTGCTCACCTCTCCCTATTGCCCGCTCCACTCTTTCTATCACCCACCAGAACTGTTGTGGCCATCTGTGGTTGGAACACCTGGGTTAGCTATGAGAAGGGGACTGAAATTAAAAAGTCAAGTTTGATTCTTTGAAATAAAAAAAAAAAAAAAGGAAGTCCCAAAGGAAAGCATATCCAGAATTTGGGAAGAGGATACAGATTTTGAGGGAAAGATGATAGAATTACAACATTTAAAATAAGATGGTCTGAAACTTCTTTACTGTTTCATTTGACTGCAGAAACTAAAGCTCATCAACATCAATTGACTTGTCTCTGTTCTAGTTACTTTGGAACAGAACTGGTACCAGAAGCAGCTTTTCTGGATTTCTATTAACCATCCCTTTACAGTTGTTATAAGTATAAACAATGTGAGAATTTTACTTTTTTAAAAGATTTTATTTATTTATTTTCTTTTTAGATTTTATTTACATATTCATCACACACACACACACACACACACACACACACACACACACAGAGGCAGAGACACAGGCAGAGGGAGAAGCAGGCTCTATGCAGGGAGTCTGATGCGGGACTCGATCCCAGGTTTCCAGGATCATGCCCTGGGCTAAAGGCAGCGCTAAACCGCTGAGCCACCCGGGCTGCCCAAGATTTTATTTATTTATTCATGAGAGACACAGACAGAGAGGCAAAGAGACACAGGAAGAGGGAGGACCAGACTCCCTACAAGGAGCCCAATGTGGGACTCCATCCCAGGACCCCGGGATCACACTTCGAGCCAAAGGCAGACTGAGCCACCGAGGCATCCCAGTGTCAGAATTTTAAAAGCATTTTCATGTACATAATTTTAAGTATGATAAGATATGAAAACCAAAGGGCAGGAAGGAGGTCAGCCTTACGTCCCCAGAAACTAGCACAGTAAGCACAGTGCATGAGCCATAGTGTTACTTAACAAATGTTGACCGGAGTGATAACTGTATATAGGCTTGCTTTACAGATAGGAAAAGTGAAGCTCACAGAAACTGAAGAAACGATGGATGCTCACTGAGCTCATTCCAGATGGTAGAGGCAGGAGTAGCTGGTGCCATCAGTAATGGGATATCCAGCTGCTGCTATTTCTCTATGGTTAGGATTGGGCTCAGGAAGCCAACCGCACATCTGCCGACCGCTCAGTGAGTGCATCCAGTAAGAATAGGGAAGACAGTGCTAGTCTGCACCTGCCAAGTGAAACAGGCCCCGCAGTCACTGGTTTTGGCAGCCTCTTCCCAGCCTGTGTTGTGAAGGACTCCTGACTGGTGTCTAATTTATTCGATTAAGGGAACAAAATTAGTCAAGCTAGGCAGATAGTACTTCCCGATTTTACAGATGTAGAAACTGATAAAAGCAGGAAGTCTGAGTGACTTGCCCAAGATCGCACAGCTAGTTGGTGGTAGAGCCGAGATTCAAACAGCACTAGCTCTCTGGCAGGCTGTTGGGAGAAGCAGAGGGGTTTTGTGCTCCCTGAATTTATAATCCCAACCAGTCTCCCTGATTCCATGCTCGCCCAGCTCCAATCCATTCTCCACGCTGCAGCCTGAGTGACCTTAAGACACACATGTGGTCTTGTCACTCCCCTGCATAAAACTTCTCAATGGCTTCCCATGGCTCTGAGGATAAAGGCCAGAATCCTTACCAGACTAAGGCCTCTCTCTGCCTGCCTCCAGGTTCAAGCCACACAGTCTCACCCAGGTTCTCTCATATACCAAACTCCCCACCTGCTCCAGGGCCTTTGCACATACTGTCCCTTCTGGCTGGGATGCCTTCTCTGCTACCAGCACACCCAGGGCCACACTGGCTTCATGTCTCCTTTCATAGGGAAAGCAGGAAATTCCCTCTGACCCATGCTCTCTGGGCTCTCAGGACTTTTTCTCCACAGTTTGTAATTGATATTTATAATTTTCAGATATTTGTGTCCTCTATCTCTTCCACTGGACTGTCACCTCTCTCCATTTTATTCACCATGGTATCTGTGGGCACTGATGCAGTTTGGGACACATTTAGACAATATGTATAGGGTGGATGACTGACATAGTGAAGAAATGAAGAAATATTAATTGATCAGATTCCCAGTATAAACCAGATTCTCTCTGGGGCTCTGAGGATAGTGAAGAACAGAGTCCAACTCTTGTGAAATAGTAATCTAGGGAACGTTTAAGAATATACCCAAATGTGAGGGGCACCCAGGTGGCTTAGGCTGTTAAGCATCCAACTCTTGATTTCAGCTTGGGTCATGATTTCAGGGTCTTGAGATGGAGCCCCAGATCAGGCTTGGTGCTCAACAGGAGTCCGCTTGAGATTCTCTCTCCCTCTCTCTCTCTGCCATCCTCCCTTACCTTCCCCTCCTCCCGCACCGTAGGCAGGCTCACTTGCTCTCTCCCTTTCTGTCTCTCTCTCAAATAAATAAGTCTTAAAAAAAAAAAAAAAAAAAAAGAAAGAAAGAAAAGAAAAAAAAAGTACCCAACTGTGGATACAGAGCAGGGAGCCAGGGCTATTCAGATGACCCTACAGTGACTATCATTCTGGGAATTACAGTGACTCCCAGTTTCCTAACTCCAAAGATCCCTGTCCACTTAAGTAAACGGGGAAGGGTGGCTGAGTTGCAGATAAACTCTTTTAGCAAATTAAGGAAACTCCCAGTAAAAGAGAATCCACCACCCAGAGAAGCCTTCCCATCAGAGGCTAGATAGCATTGACTCACTCCATGGAGAAAATTCCGAAAAGACTCTCCAAGGCTGGGTAGAAGATTCACCTTTCCCCACATCTGAAATCCTTAAAAATGGGAGAGATTACCTTATCTGCCGAACTGTTAAAACTTGATCCTTCCTGCCTCGGGAATAATAAAATTAAACAATGACTAACTCATGTCTAATGCTTTCCAGTTTAAAACCCACTTTCACATTCATGATCTCTTTCAAACCCACGCAAGAGCTCAGAGCCAGAATTTTGATTATAATTTTAAAGATAAGAAAACTGAGGCTTGAAGAATAATTTGCTCTGGAGGAAAAAAACCTTTCTCTGGTAAAGGGGAATTTGATATTTGGGAGGTGGGGTGGGGAATAGACACCCTGGACCAGCCTGGGATTGAACCCTGGCTCTACTCTACAGCCATTAGCTGTGGCCTCCCTGAGATTTCGTTTCCACAAACTTAAAATGGACATAATGATAATCTACTTTACCAGCCTGCTGGGATGTTTCAATGTGTTCCATATGGTGGGATATAGGAGCCCAGCCTACCATGCTTTCTTCTTCCCAGTTCCGAGGCCTATCCTATACCCCCAAGGTCGAGATGAAACTGGATGTCTCACTACCCAAAGGCAGTGACCTGCCATTTCCTCAGGTCCTCATCCCTGCATGGTCTACAGCTGGAGGAAAATATCCAGTGGATTCTTCTTTTTTTCTCCACTAATGAAAAGCCTTTGTATTGAGTGCCAGTTGATTTCTGGGTTTTGGCTGTCATTGTTGTTGTTTAAATTATAGGCCCAAGGGTTGACGGAAGTGGGAACACCAATGATCAAAGGCAAAGCTGAGAGAAAAAAAAAAGTTAAATAAGGATGGAAGGAAATTGGAAAACCAGGGAGTTTGTTTTACATAAACAGAGGCAAGAATCCAGCCCAGGTAAATTAGCTCTAATTTGTTCTAATTCTAGAAATTCCTCAATCTTAGTTATTGGCCCTTAACCAGGAATCACCTAGAAGTCACTATCTCCCAGAAACAATCTTCACTGGTGTCATTCTCACATTCTCACCTCACTTCAAGGGCAGAGACCTGGCGATGAGAGAGGCATACTCAAGTGGGGTCAAAGTCCCCAAGAGAGTCAATAGGTAATGTCAGCAGTGAAGGTCCTTAAAGGGCATCCACCCCACTCATGACCACCACCACAAAGAATGAAAAAATTGAGACCCAGAGAGGATAAGCCACCCAGTCAATACCAAATCTCAGGTTAGAGACCAAGACTAATGGAGAAATTTTGATGGGTGTATGGGGCAGCTGGTAACTAATCTGTGGGCCCAAGTGCCTGTCACTCCCAAGGTTAGACAACTTCCCCCAAATGCCACATTCCAAGGCAGATTTCCCAAGGGCCCAGGCTTCTGCTGATTTTTTCCTTCTTCCCACACTGTGGCTCCAGACTCCTAGAATCCCCAGGGGACATGCTCAGTATGATTCCTCTCTCTGGTTGGACCTTTAGAGATTGATGCTACCCAGGATTCTGGTCAGGTCCCCTCTCCTGCCATGTCCTCTGCCTCAGAGGACAGTCTGGGATTCCCATAATGGGATATATCACACCTGTATGGCCAGCACCCAGATCTTTGCCCTGGGCCAGATGTCTCTCCTATTTCCTACTCACTTCCAGTATCTCCCCTTTGCTATAGAACCGTGGTTACTTTCCTTAGCATGGCACCCAAGGTCCTTTATAGCCTATGACCCCATTACCTTCTACTGTAATCTGCCACCATTTTCTGCTCCACCCCACATGCACCAACCAGCCACACCAACTTACTCATGGCTACCGAAACTGCTAGACCTTTGATGCTTTTGCCTATACCATTTGCTCTACCTGAAATACCCCCTTCCCCACTCTTACCCCAATACCCCAAGCCAGGATTCCACCTAGGGAAGACCTACTCATACTCCAGCATGCAGCTCCCATGGTACCTCCTCAGCCCTTGGCCAGGGTGGAATTAATCAAGCCATACTTTGTCCTCCCACAGTGCTGATGATTAATAATAATAATAAATAATAAATAATAGATATCAAGTTCTCATATGTGGCAGGCATTGTCCCGGGTCCTTTATATGCATTGTATTATGTCGACTTCCACAGTAATCCTATATGGTATTACTACTGCTATGTGATAAGTTCAGAGAGATTTGCTGAATTACCCGAGGACTCTTAATTAGTTCATGGCAGAGCCAGGACTCAAAACCAGGATTCAAACCCCCAAACCCATGTGCTTTCTGATTTGCATTCAGCAGCTCATCACATTAGGCCAGTGTCACAACATTGCACTCACTGCTACGGACCCATATCTGGCTACCTCCAGATTTTAAAGCCCCTCAGGGGCATCCATGGTGTTTGAGTCTAATTTCCAACCATATTATTCAAAATAGTGCTTTATGCATAGTAAGCATTTCATAAATATGTGGTGAATGAGTAATTGAGTGACAGGATATGAGAAGGGGCTCTGTTTTTGTTTTTTTCTTTTTAACATTTTAAATCAAATCCAAAAAAAAAATCAAATCCAAATAGAACTTGTTGGTTTGTTTAATGAATGTTGGTTAATTCCAACTTCAACTTACGTAGATCTTTTGAAAACATAGGTAACACAGGGTTGTTAAAAGTGTAGACTTTGAAGTTGAACCTAAGCTCTTTCTTTGCTCTACCCCATCCCAGCTTTGTGACTGATAATATTAATGCCTGTGCAAGCTCTCAAGCCCTGAGCAAACACAAGTTACTATCATTAATAATATGTGCTTCTCCAAAGAACACTCAGGCTATCCTCACCCAGACAAAGAGGAAAAGCAGAGAAAGGTAGCCCTAAATGATAGATCATGGGAGTCTCATAGGAAAGCCCTGTGAAAAGCAGTAGGGATAGTCTTCTGTAGATACTGCTGTCTTGTGAGGAGCTGGTTTGATGAAGGATGGAACAATGAGGAATTGTGGCCTGTTGAAAACTAGGAGAAACTGGGGATAAAGTCATAGAAGACCAGCATGGAAGGGACATTATTAGAGCAACACGACTGCCATTAGTTCCAGCCCTCTCACATTAGAGGCAGGGACACAAGGGCCCAGAGATGTGCGGAGACTTGCCCAAAGTCACAAAGCACTGACTGGGGCTGGGACTAGATTCTAGTGACACCTATGACATGCCAGGTTACCATCCTCCCAAGATTAAAATCATGTTTAAAAACATTTTCTGTGTGCACCTAAATGAAGCATTTAATTTTAAAATGTACCAATTAGACCCATTATCCCACTACGTTAGAGAAACACTTCTGTAGTCTCCAAAACCCTTGGAGAGGGGGGATTGAAAGGGCCATGTTCACAGGATCAGCCACTCCTCCCTGCTAGGCCAGAGTCCAGTCTGGCTCTCAGAGACAGGCCACTGCCACTACTACCCCTAAGTATCTCCAGAGGCACGACCTCCTCAGGCTGGGAAAGTCAAACCAGCATCTGAGTCAGATGAACATAGCAAGTGAAAAGACGTCAAGTTATGGAGGGAGAGAGGTCTGGAGTGGCAGCCCCTCTGAGACCCTAGCCATAATCTGTCCAGTCCTTCCCTGCTGCCATTTGACAGTGGCAACCCAGTCATGCTATCCTTCCATTTGGTGTCGAGCAATTATCCCATGGCAGCTTCGTGGAGTAACAAAGACTTTAAAAGCTCCTTCCATGTGGTCTATGTATACAATGGAATATTACTCAGCCATTAGAAATGACAAATACCCACCATTTGCTTCGACGTGGATGGAACTGGATGGAGGGTATTATGCTGAGTGAAATAAGTCAATCAGAGAAGGACAAAAATTATATGGTCTCATTCATTTGGGGAATATAAAAAGTAGTGAAAGGGAATAAAGGGGAAAGGAGAAAAAATGAGTGGGAAATATCAGAGAGGGAGACAGAACATGAGAGACTCCTAACTGGGAAACGAACAAAGGGTGGTGGAAAGGGAGGTGGGTGGGGGGTGGGGGTGACTGGGTGACGGGCACTGAAGGGGGCACTTGATGGGATGAGCACTGGGTGTTATGCTATGTTGGCAAATTGAACTCCAATAAAAAAATAAATAAATAAAACATGTCAAACAATGTCAAAAAAATAAAAATTTAAAAATGCAAAAAAAAAAAATGCTCCTTCCTTTTCAACTGTTTTGGGAAAAATCAGTGATAGGTGCAATCATTCATGGGGCACTTACGTGTGCCGAGCACTGCACTGAGCATTCCGTGAGCCTCAGCTGACCCCTCACAGGGCCCAGAGGAGGTCCTGCCATTTACATGTGAGGGCGCTGAGACACATGGCACCATAGGAAAAGGAGGTCTGGGGTTCACTCAGGCATTCTGACTTCTCTCTCTCTCTCTCTTTTTTTCTAAAGATTTTATTTAGTTATTTGATGGAGAAAGAGAAAGAATACAAGCTGAGGGAGTGGCAGGCAGAGAGAGAGGGAGAGGGAGAAGCAGACACTCCACTGAGCAGGGAGCCCAACATGGGGCTCGGTCCCACGACCCTGCGATCATGACCTGAGCCGAAGGCAGATGCTTAACCGACTGAGCCCCCTGGCATCCCACATTCTGACTTCTCAACCTGTACCTTCAACCCCTGTAACTACCCCGCCTTCCACATCTGTATAATAGGAGTAGCATCATCTGCCCTGCAGGGTTATTGCCAGAATAAAAGCAAGAAAAGAGTGTAGGAGGCTAGCACGGTGCCTGCCGCATAGGGCACTTAAGAGACGCATTCTCTGTCGCCTCTGGGGGTTGAGGCAAACGTAAGACATGAGAAGAGAGACAGAGGCTAAGATTCTGAGGCCTGTTCTGACTATGTAGCATCATGTAGGCGGCCACCTAATACGGTGAATGGAAGTGTTAATCTACCTTGGACAATTTCAATCCAATCGTTAAAATGTCAGGCCTCCTCAGAAATGACCACCTTTCCTTCTCCTCTGGCTGTCATATAGGAGAGCACAGGCATATACATGCCACACACGAACACATAAATATACACATACTTCAGCTTTTATTTTTCTTCTGCTTCTTCTGCTTCCCTGCATTTAGTATCCATGGCAACACATCCCAGCAGCAATGAAGAGGTGGCACCGTTGCTCTTTCCCCCACCCCACTATCCTGCCGATCAAGACTGTCCATCTAACTCAAAGCTATCATTTGGAGGGCCAGGCTAGCCTTGCCCAATAGACAATAGACATGTTCCCAACGGAGAGGACAAAGGGGAATTGGGTAGAAAACCTCCACTTTGAAACAAACAAAACAACCCTCTGCCCAGCATGGAGACAGAACAAAGGAACCCAAGCACCTGGCTGTGCCAGACAGGCCTTCCCCAAGCATGGCCCCTGGTAAGGCTAGTTTGGGATTTCAGCCCCTGTGGTATCTATGGGCAGCTAGCTATTTCTAGCCTTCTGGGCTGGAGGGCTCCCTAGATGGAAAATTCAAGCCCAGTCACTATAAGTCTGGGATAGCAGAATCCATACCTTGTACCACCTATTAGATGTTGGAGCTTACAGCTCATTTGAGTCCCTCTTATGGGAGACAGGTCACTAATACCCATTCTTTCCAGTTACCCTGAGCATGAGGGTTCACAACCATATCAACACAGCACCCCACTTGATCCTCCCATCAGCCCCAAAACAGCCTTATTATTACTGCCATTTTTTGAGTAGAAAAAACTGATTCTGTAAGAAAATCACCAATCAGTTGTTCACAACCTCTTCATCAGATGTCAAGTCTAGTTTCTTAACCACCATGCTACAACTGAACCTGCCCCAAAGCTGCCATTTTACTCACTACACCATATTACAATGGTGTAATATTATGCCAGTGGAATTGATGTGGGAACTATGTCATTTAGGATTTAAGGAGACCTCAAAAACTATGTAACTTCCTCCTTCTAATGTTCCTCCTCCATTTCACAGTAGAGGAAATTAAACCTTATATCATGTCTACACATAGTAGTTACACAACATATATCTACTGAAGTCTGAAGGAGGAAAATGATACATCCAAGACCACACAGCTAGTAAGATTAAAACTCCTCTTTTAACTCCAGATACATATGCTAAGCACCTGTTAAGCCGAGTGTTGGAGCTATATAGATGCAGCAGAACTGGTTTCTGACATTGAAGTAGGCAAATATTGCTATGTGAGCCCTTGGTCCAGCCCAGGATGGGCCCAGTTGAAGGATAAGAGTGCATCAGGCAAAATGGAGAGGCAGAGGAGAAGAGAAGAAGCATTCCTGGTAGGGGGAGTGGCATGACCACATGCACGAGACCTGAAATAGCTTGGTGCAAACTGGCAACTTGTAAGGTTCAGGATTACTGTAATAGAACATGAGCCTGGGAAAGGTGGGAAAATAACAACTGTGGTGGAAGTCAAGGGCTATGAAATGAAGACCTTGTAATCCAAGTTCAGGAATTTAGACTCTATCTCCAAGGCCATTAGAAGTCATTGAAAGATTCATGTGAAGCCATTGAAGGGTTATGTATACTACATAGAGGATACATCAGAAGAAGGGATCAATCAGTGAAATTTTGCAATGTCTGGGCTCAGGATTGAGTGGTCTTTTGTCATGGAATGATTATGGATGGAGAGGAAGGAATTGATGCAAGAACTTCTTGTGAGGTAAAAGTGACAGGTTTTGGCGACTGATTGGATATAGAGGGTAAAGAAGAAAGAAGTCAGGGTAGCTGCAATATTCTTTCCATTACATCTTCTTGACTACCGTCTGGAGTATTCCCAGTCCAAGACTAAGGTACCTATATATCTAACATCATTCTGAAATTGCATGGAGACCACAGACTTAGAACAAACAAAAAGAACAGTATTGAACCAATCAAAAGGCTGTGTCCAGTATGGCTCTGCAGGCAATAGGCAGATGCCCTCAGGACTGTTATCAAATTCTTAGACTTTGGTTCCATCATCTGAGAGGAAGAGTTGGCTTGGACCACCTCTCAGATGCCTTCCAGCTCTTCCTCATTCAATTGTTATTAAGGTCAAGTCCATCCAATCACTCATACGGCAATATCCTTTGAACACTATCCATGTGCCTAACCCTTTTCTAGGCTCTGGGAGTCCAAAGATGAACAAGAGCCAACATTCAGTCTCATAGAAGGAGAATGGGAAAGTACAGACGCATAATGGGCAATTACAACATGAAGTACGGGATGAAAAAACATTCAGACAGCCTCTTTACCCAAGGTGGAAATAGAATGGGTCAGGAATTATTTCTCTGAGAATGAGATATCTACAATGATACTGAAGGATAGACAGTTGGTCTGGCAAAGAGAGGGAAGAGATGTTCCAGGCAGCAGTAACGACATTGTACAAAGCTCAGAAACTAAGGGAGTGCATGATCAATTCAGTGAATTGAAAATAAGAACCATATGTGGAAGTGTGCTGTAAACAGCAAAGTACCATGGTGCCATCCTCATCATCATCATCACCGTCACCACGTTCATAAGGTAGAACCTGGTGAAACATACCACAGGCAGGACACACTGCACTTTTCTACTGACCAGGTTGTCTGATCATCAGAGTCTGTATTTCTCTCCTCTGAGTTGTGCTGGTGATGCAGAGAAATATTCTCACTCACCAATTCTTTTTACTATTCTCCAAGGCTTTTCCTTAGAGAGAAAATCAGAGATATTGTACAATAGAGTTTAATCATCCATTATGTCTTTAGAGTCTCAAACAATCCTGTGGTAGGAAAGAAAGAAGAAAGAAAGAAAGAAAGAAAGAAAGAAAGAAAGAAAGAAAGAAAGAAAGAAAGAAAGAAAGAAAGAAAGAAAGAAAGAAAGAAAGAAAGAAAGAAAGAAAGAAGAAAGAAAGAAGAAAGAAAAAAAGAAAGAAAGAAAGAAAGAAAAAGAAAGAAAGAAAGAAAGAAGAAAGAAAAAAGAAAGAAAGAAAGAAAGAAAGAAAAAGAAAGAAAGAAAGAAAGAAAGAAAGAAAGAAAGAAAGAAGAAAGAAAGAAAGAAAGAAAGAAAAAGTTATTGTCCTCAATTTACAGATGAGGGAGGTTAGACACAAAGAAGTTCGATGATTCAGCCAACAGTGTAGAAACCAAGACTTAAATCCTATTTCTCCAGCTCCAGGTCACCCTCTCTTTTCCAGAATCCATGTAGACCCTCTGATTACACTTATCATAAAACCACACCCATCATTCTCCCAGACTTTTGTGGTAGACTGCACTTGCCAAAGTCAGTGATCCCTTTCCATTGATTATCTTGTAGGTGGGTCTGCTTCTTAAATCTCTTTAGTTAAGCCACCTCCAAACTATGGCTAGAAGATAGGATCAGTTTATGTCTGAGAAGGTTTCCTGTAGACAGCAAATCTTATCCATAATGGGAAGATTTCCCACGTTTAATCAAGGAAGGCGATATTTCCTGCCTCCAGGGTCCTGGCTTTTTAACCTTTTATATAAGTCAATGCTTGCTTAGAATTTGGAATCCAACTCACTTGAAGACTTAACCCACATGGTGGGGTGGCAGAGGACTGGATCTGTTCCTGGAAGGCTGTGGTTGGAGCCTTCCTTGGCTGTGCCCCTTACTGTCTTGTGGCCATAGGGCAAATCACTCCACCTTGGGCATGTCTAGGATCCACACATACCTCGGTTTATATCCCAGTGCTGCTTATGACTGGCTCTATGACCATGTGCAAGTTACATAGTTTTCTGGAGCCACAGTTCCTCATTCAGAAAAATGAAGATAATCCTTCTACCCCTCAAGATAATGTGATACTGGAATAGCACAGCTGCTTAGCTGATATTTGTTGAATCAATGGGGAATTCAAAATACTTCCCTTCACTCCTCTTTCCCTCTCTGGCTCACTTTTCCTCATCTATTGAAGGGAGATAAAAATCTCTCTTCTGTATACCTCATTGGGCCTCTGAGCAAATCCCATATAGTCATGTTTGCAAAAGCTCTTTAAACTGCAAAGAGCCCATAATGGTCAAAGGTATAACTTACTCTATCTACGGAACCATGCAAAATTCCAGGGAACCATGTGGATGGTGTTTGTCATTCTATGAGGGTCCTACAGGGTGAATATTATCATCATTTCCAGTTCCCAGATAAGGAAACCAAAGCTCCAGAGGGGAAATGGATTTCCCAGGTCCATAAGAAAGTATGTCCATAAGATAGAGATCAGAAGCCAGGTTGGTCTGACTTTAAATTTAATGTGCTTCCCATGATAGCCAGTGACCCCACTGAGTCTAGGGGTTACAATCCTGGTCTCTGGAGCCAGGATACCTTTAGTACCATTTGAGGTTCACTGCTGATAAATAATGGGTCACTGGAAGAGAGTTATCTTCTCTATGCCTGTTTCCTCGTTTGTGTAAAGAACATATAAGTAGTATCTAATGGGCAATTAGACTCTTCCTTTCACTTATTTCCAATTTCTTTAACTCAAAAGTCAAAAAATAACCACAATCATGCTATGCCAGACTAGAGGCAAGAGGTGGATCTCCATTATGGTCTTGATTCTAGCTCTAAAATCTAGGATGCTCTTTACTTGAGATTTGTCTCACCTTCTCTGGGGAGCCTTCCAGGATTATTCACGGACTGTGTTTAGAGTCCTCAGCACACATTGATGTTAAAACTCATTTGTATGTTGCCAAATAAATTTATTTAGATATTTTTTATGCCTTGACTGATACAGTGAGATTCACAGCTTTAGAGGTTCTAATAATAACTATCATTTCCTGAGTACCTATCATGCGCCTGAAACAGGTCACTCAATCCTATGAAGTGAGTTTTATTATTCCTGTTAAACAGAACAAAAAACTGGCGCTCGCAGAGGTTAATGTGCCCAGGTGGCACACAGCTATTTGCATGGAAGACACTAAAAAAACTTTTGTAGGATGAAGGAAGGAAGGAATGAACGAATGAGTGGAATGGTATGTCCTGAAAACCATTGATAATTTGGAAAACAAAGCTCTTATCATCTTTGCTCCACCCCCACAGCATCTAGACTAGAACAGACTGCATAATGATGTCGTACTCAGACTTGGACCGCGTTACGGCCGAGATGTCTGATGAGTTTTCACAAGCCTCCATCCAGTGGACACACATCATGAGTGGCACAGCAGGGAGCTCACGCTGGGCCAGATGTGAATTTTGTCATGTGCAAGTGTGGAGGCCGGGAGCTACCATATCTGCCAAGTGCCCATCTAAATTTTCATCTCTCTGGGGACATTTAAGTCTTTGGGAATTTGAAGAACCAGAGCAGAAATTTATTTACAAGTGGAAATTTCATCCAGGGTTCCTATTTGTTATGTAAATGGATTCTCAAAGGCCAAATCCCTTTGGATACCAATGATCCTCAGTTCTCCATAAACCATGCTTTAAAAAATAAGATGAGGGACACCTGGGTGGTTCAGCGGTTGAACACCTGCCTTTGGCTCAGGGTGTGATCCCTGGGTCCTGGGATCGAGTCCCACATTGGGCTCCCTGCATGGAGCCTGCTTCTCCTTCTACCTATGTCTCTGCCTCTCTTTCTCTGTGTCTCGCATGAATAAATAAATAAAATCTTAAAAAAAAAAAAAAAAGATGAAATCTTCAGAGTTCAATGAGGTTTCTCCCATTCTCCACAAATCTTTTGTCTTCTCTGCCATTTGGTACCCAAATGTGACATCAAGTGAGCAGGAGGAAGGATGAAGGGGGGTACCCCACAGAGGCCAGGAGCACAAGAGGAAGTCACCCTTTTTATTTCTTCCAAGTGTTCCACAAACTTTTAAGGGAAGTCCACCTAATGAGGTAGGAGCCACTGTTCTTATTTTCTGGAAAAGAAACCCACAGCTCAAAGAGGCCTGTCAAGATGATTAAGATATGATCCCTACTCTCAAAGAACCCCCAATTCAATAGAGGTGACAGACATGGAGGCCACGACCTGTGACCCAAGAAGAGTGGGTACAAAGTACTCAAGGTGTGTGGAGGATAGCACGATTATCTTAAGAAGGAAGGCCTCCCTTTGGGAAGTATTTACAGATGTAGTGAAGTCATGTCTGACTTCACTGTCATTTGGCAATGACATTTGATTTTTCCTCAAACCCATTGTTTCATGGTAATATGATACATGCATCCTGACTCCTTCACCAAGTATAAGAAGTACCCAACTCATGGAGGCCTTTACTGTGTGATATTAGACAAATAACCTTATATTTTTTCAGCCCCCATTTCTTTATCAGCAGCATAAGAATAACAACAATCCTAACCCTTTTTAGGGTTATGGGAAGTACTATTGTTATTTCCCTGGCTGCCCCCAGAGATTGCCGAGGGGCTCTTAGAGAACTACCTTCCACAGCACTGAAGCCACCGCAGCCTCCTGTTCATGTGTGAGCAATTATATTCTTGTTTCTGCTGAAGACCAGACCCTTGATTCCTGAGTTACGAGATACTCTGTACTGACTCGTCAGTAAATTAAGTCTCATCCCAAAGACCCATCAGCCCCCAGACAGTCTCTCTTCCCTTTATGCATCTCAGTGCAAGTCCACTGTTCAAGGTTTGCAAACATGACACTAGTGACATTTGGAATCAGACGGCTCTTTGTTGCAGAGAGCTGCCCTGTGCCTCGTAGGATGGTTAGTATCCTCCCTGGCTTCTTAACTTTAGACACCGGTACCCCATCCCCACCCCACCCCTGCCCCAGGTTGTAACAACCAACATGTGTCAGACATTGCCAAATGTCCACGGGGCTGGAGGGCAAAACCTCTCCCATTAAGAATCATGTGTGACAACACACCCCTAGGAGGTAGCCCAGGCTGGGGTTTCTGCCCCTATGTCACAGGTGAAAAGTTACCTGAGACCCAGAACTGGAAGGAACCCATTCAAGCTCAAAAAGGAGCAGAAGAGCCAAGGGTCCCGACATTACTTTCTAGAACCTCTCATACACAGAGCTGAAGTGCCTTCCACAAAGGATTTGCAGAGAGGGAATAAGTCCCAGGGACTGGTGACTGCGTCTCTTGTTTCTGGCGATGGGACCCCACCACTGAGCATCAGCGTGTGGGAATGCCTTTTCCTCCCTGCCTTCTGCTTTGCCCTCACCTCTTCCACTTGAATTGTGGGAGGGGGTCACCCATAGGATGCCAGATAGGCATGAGGCCATCATTACAGGAAGGGTGACAAGATGACAGCAAGGATAAAGCCCAGACTTAGCCCTGCCCCAAATGCCAAACTGCAAGGGGGTGTACTGTCACCAAGAAGCAAATGTTAAAAAAAAAAAAAAAAAAATCCACCTCCAATGAGATCCCTCCAGTGCCATGGAAGGGGAAGCCTTGGCCAGCTCTGTGCTACCTGGGAGGGTGGGGTGGGGGTAAGCAGCACAGAGAAGTGTATTCTGGTTCAGCCCGAGTCCCCGCCCCTTGGGCCCCCTCCCCCTTTGCATCCCTCTTGGAAGGGCCCCTTAGAATGCACCAAAATAACCCCTCCCTCCTCCTTCACCTCCCGTCCCAGTCCCATTTGCCTCGCTGTCCCCCCTGCAGAAGGCCGGCATGCAGCCTGGTGCACGGGTTAGGGGTGTGTAACATTTTGTCTGAATAGGCCCCTATGTTCCCATAATTTATAGTGGTAAGTAATCTTATTTGCAAAGCAAGCCCTTACAGTTATAAAAAACAAGTTAATTGACTTGCATAAAAATCAAACATGTAAAAGTTTTCCATCTTAACACAAACAGCACACTGAGCCCATTTGTACAATAGCTATGATGCAGGGCGGCCGCGTCTGGACTACCTAGGACCCGGCCCCTTTCATAACCCAAAATGGAATCTTAAACCCTGACAAGGCCACATACCGATGGGAGTTACTGAATTTAGAGTCAGTCACTCAACTAATTATACGACGTTTTATTTTTTTCCTTGTGTCAATAAACAAACTTGGGTCTGACTTCTGACACTGAGTCCTAGAAGCCAATTAAGAGGCGTTCCCAATATATTACAGGGTCTACAAACAAGGATGGCTTTTCTTGGAAAAGTGAACATCATGTTTCTTTTAATGAGTGTGAAAATATATGAGTTTCTTAATCACTGGCAACTTCGATGGAATCCAAGACAGGGAAATCACTGCCTCCCGGCTCAGGAGTGAACAGGGGCCAGATTCTTGATGGGGTTTTTATGATGGGATCCTCCGGCGGGAGACCCTTGGGAAAGCGGCGCTCAAGAAATGCTGCGTTTAGTTGTCACGTGACATGGAATTGGTGGCAACGACTGCTCCATCACCCCCAGAAAGGCATGGAAAGGAGTCCCCCTGTGGTGAGGGGCTTCTGCAGAAAAGCAGTGAGACCCCCAACTTTGGTGGAATGGAGGAAAAATCACATTCTCAGAGCCATGCATTGTAAAGGGCTGTTTGTGTGCTTTCCCGATTATTCCCATCCTCTGCTATCCTGAGAACCCATTTCCCAGGTAAGGGGAAAGGAGAGAGGTACTCATATTTATTAAATACTCATTGCTGGGTGCCTTAGCTTTCTATACCATGTTTAACTCTCTGAACAACCCTGCCAAGCAGATATAATTGTTCCTGTTTTATATACAGAAAACCCCGAGGCCCAGAGAAGTAGAGTCACTCGGCCAAGATCACACAGCAAGTCAATGGCAGAGCCCAAATCAGTTCCAATCAGTCTTCTTACTTGCACACTGCTCTGATGGGTCAGGAATAATGATGTCTGGAGCCCCGGGGGGCCCAAGATCAGGTATGATCTGAGTGTCTACCTTTCTCAGAAAATGACTCCACCCACCCACCCACCCACTCACCAATATCAACTCAGACCCAAAAAGCAACAAGATTAAGAGGGTAATATGTGTTCTCGTGGAGGTACTCACAGAAGGACACCCGATGCGTCTGATGGTAGAGTGGGGTGGGGGTGATGGTTGGGAGGTATTCCTAAGAGTGAATAACCCTTCATCTGTGACTTAAAAATACATTGATATTTTAAAATTACCTAGGGGGGACCAGTGGGGAAAGAGCATCCGGGCGGTCAGGCCAACATGAGCAAAGGCATGAAGTTGTGAGACCAGAGTAAGCATGGCCCTCGGGGTGCCAGCATATGCAGCTGGGAGGAAGCATAGGGCCCACAGCTGGAGAGAGGCCAGGAGGCCCCACTGAGCAGGAGGGAGCAGGCAGGGAGGACTTACCCAGGTAGGGTCCTCTGGCCCAGATCGAGCTGGTCAGGCCTTGAGCTGCGACACACTATTGCCAGTAATCAGACCTGAGAAGACGGGGTGGCACCTGGTACCGGGGTTCAGATCCCATGCTCTGATGCAGCACGGCAAGGGGTTAAGAGGAGGGGCTCCGGAGCCAGCCTGCCTGGGCCCAAATGCCAACTCTGGGCAAGAGACTTAACTTCTCTGTGCTTCAATTTTTCCCCTACAAAGTAGGATGATAAGAGGACCGACTTCATAGGTTTGTTGGGAGACCTGAATCGGCTCATTCATGTCTCACTGTTAGAATAGTACCCAGGGTAGAATGAAGGCCTAATGAATACAAGAGGCTAAAGAATTGTCATCTGGGGCCCCCTAACTTCCAGACTCTGTCACCCTGATAGGTCTTCCAAATTCCCCAAAATATGAGGTTTGTTGGCTCTTGGCACATAGTAGGTGCTCAATGAAGAGACACCATCATCATTGTTGTTTGTGCTCTCACAGTATGGGCTCCAGAATGGCCTGGGGGATCCCCTGCTTTTCCCAGTGAAGTCACGGCCACCATTCCCCTGTGCGACCTGTCCAGGCAGGCTGACATGCCACCCAGGCAGGCAAGACAAATGGCCTTGCCACCTAGGCTGAGCGCGCGTGCGCACCAGGGGCAGGTAGCCCGGCCGGCCGCCACAACAGGGCTCCCTTCTTCTCCGCGCTGCCTCTCTGCTCTGCATGTGCTCAGCACTGAGTGGAGGTCCCCGTTATTTATGTTTGGAAAATGCATTCAGGGCAGTTCCCAGAAGCACTTACAGAGCTCTTATTTAATTGCTACTTTATAAACTCACTGCTCCGAAGAGTGAGGGATTGATGGCCTGGCCTGGCACCTGGAGTGGCCTCGCTGCAAATGCTTTTCCGAGAACGGCCTGGGAGCCGAAGTCCCAGGAGCCCATGGCCCCGTGCGGCTCTGGCCTGCAGCCAGCTCCAGAGGGCCCTGTGGGCCTCGTCACCCTAATCCCCAGCTTTGGGAGGGCAGCAGCTGCCGGGCTGGTCACACACACACACACACACACACACACACACACACACACGCACCAAGACCCTTCATCAGCTCAGAGCCAAGGGCTGTGGGGCGTGCAGGGAAGGAGAGGCCCCGTTGCTCCCTGTTCACCCTCCCCTTGTCACCACGCTGCAAAATCCAATGCTGAGGACATCCTAGGTCCCAGATAGGGATGAGAGGGACATGGCTCAGGTCCTGCTAAGCCTGTCTCTGACTTGCCTCACTGCCATCCACCTGGCTCAGGCAGGCCTGGGCTTGCTTCCTTAGATCCCTCATTTTCCAGGTAAGCTATGTAACCCCAATGAGCCTCAGTTTCCTCTCTTTCTGAAAAGTGCAGTTTTGGGATCCCATTTCCCAGCATCACTGAGAGAATGAAATGAAATTATAACAGTGCCACTCCCGACATGTGGAAGTGGTAGCAGCAGATCACTACAAGTTATTTGTTGGACTTCTGCAGCCACAGAAATAAGGGGCAAGTGTCTCTCACACAGTCTTTCTAGACTCCCATCCAGATGCAACACAGAACTTCACAATGATGGCTTCTGTTAATGCCGTCACTTCACACAGCATCAGACATAACCAACAGATTCTGTGGAAATAGTAGGCCAAGGCTAGGCCCTCAAAGACATTGCCACATCCACCTTGCCCCCTCAGATCACTAACTGTGGGGGAGCCAGTCGCCAGACGTGAAGACACTTGAGTAGTCCTATGGAGTGGTCCTCTTGGTAAGGAACTAAGGCCTCCTGCCAAAAGCCAGCATTGACTTGCCAGCCAGATAAGTGCACCGTCTCCGTGTCAGGATCCCCAGCCCCCATCAAGACTTCCACCTCATCCTGGCTGCAAACTCATGAGACAGCCAGAGCTGAAACCACCCAGCCAAGCTATTCTCAAACTCCTGACCCACAGATGTGGTGAGAAAATAAATGTGCTTCACACTGCTGATTCCAGGGCTAATTTGTTACCCAGCAACAGATAGCTAATACACTGTTCACCTAGCCCCTACCCCAGCTGCACCTCATTCTTACCTTCTCTGCCTGCTGCCATCGTACACAACTCATCCTACACAACTTATTGTACACATGACTGGTACTACCGCTGTTTTATGCATTTATTCCTTTTTTGGAGACTTTTATTCTGCTAGTCTGCAGTGTGTGTATGTGTGTGTACACATGTGTGCACATACATGCACACACTCCCCAGATAAAGGCCATGCTTTGCTATTGTGTGCATACAATCTCTTCAAGTGAAGATCCTAAGGACCAAGCTGTTTAAAACTCAGGTAGTTAGTGCATATTTTAACATTTCAAGACTGAGACATCTTGGTCTTTCGGCTCACTTTTCACCTCCCGCATTTGTGTCCCCAGCTTAGCCCCTCGTTACTTCCCACCCAGATGATAGCAATAGTCCTAGTTCCGCCACTTCCAGTTGTGCCTCACTCCATTTCCTCCGCACTGTTGTCATGAAAATAGCGTCTCATAAAAAAAAAAAAAAATCTGCTTAAAAACCCCTTTGCCATATTTCTATGGTTTCCTAGAAGAAAGCCAAGTTCCACAGCATGCCCTACGAGATCCTCCCTGATTAGCCTCCACCTGCCATGCCTCCCAGTGAATTGTTGATAGGTCTGTAATGTTCTTGCCCTGGGTCCTGGCACTAACTGTTCCTTCTGTCTAGCAGCCCTTCCTGCCCTGTCTATTCATCCTTCAAGACCCAGCTCAGTCATTGCTCTCTTGAAATCCTCTTCCACAAATCCAGAATTAGGTCCCCCCCTTGCATTTCTGATTGTATCTCTCTGATGACACTGAGCATGTGGCTAAAATTACAAATGCATCTCTCTCCCCTGCTAGGCTGGGGACCCTAGAGTCCCATTCATTTTTGTTCTCTTGACATCTACTTCAAGGGCTTGGCTCATGATAACTGCTCAATAAAAATGTGTTGAATCGGAAAGTTTTGAGAGGAAGGAGGTAGTCTTCATTCTGTGAGCTGGCGTATGTGAAGCTCCGATCGTGTAGTTTATCCGTTCTGTTATGCATACGGAAGATACACCATGAATGTTAAGGTTGATGCTTTTTGTTGTTGTTGTCCTTTGCCCAACATGCAGAAGGGCAGGCTTTGTTTGTTTACCTACCATCCTGCAACTTCTTTGAGCACTTTCAGGAATTCATTGGACGGTCTGGTTTTTCCCTTTCTTTAAACTCTACCTGAACTCTGTGGGCTATTGCTACCCCACAGCCTCCACCCATGCCAGGTCCCTGGAATCTTTGTGCTTCTCTTTTGTAAACCCTACTCATGGGTCTCATAAGGTCACACAGCATTTGCCTTTCCTGTCTTCAGTTCATAGAATCTCACTGAATTCATTCACTCATTCGTTCGTTCATTCACTCACTCACTGTTGGCGTGGGAGTTGGGGCTGGACTCTAGAGGCTTAATTGCCAGGTTCAAATCCTGGCAAGCTCTCTCAAGAAGTCCCTTGGGCATGTGACTTCTCTAATGCCCTTGGTTGCCACATCTGTAAGTGGGGATATATCAATGCCTATGCCACAAGGCTGTTGTGAGGATTACAAGAGATACTAACGATATAGAGCAAGAGCTCAATGACTACTAGTGTTTATTCATTCAACAAACATTCCTTTAGAACCTGTGTGGGTCAGGCCCTGGTAGATGCTGAGGAGAGTGAGACAAGCCCCCTGCATGCTGGAGTTCACAGATGGGGGTAGGGGAAGGGCAAGGAAAGACACACATAATTACAAATGGTGCCTTGTGCATGCTGCACTGGAAGCATGCCCTGAGTGCTTTACTGGGAGCAAAGAGGAAGAAGTAAATATCTTTGCTAACAAGGGAGTCAAAAATGCGTGTGTGAAGAGGTGGCAGTTTTTCGGGTGCACAAGAAGGAACCGCCTGGGCCAGGAGACCAGCATGGGTAAAGGGTAAAGGGGTGGGACAGTGAGTACCATGCTTGGGAAACTCAGTAGTCTATAGGGACTAAAATACCAGGGAGATGTTCTTTGTTCCATTTTCCTCATGAACTGGTATTTGGGTATTTGTGGGGCACACAAGTCGATGAGAGTGGAGAGATGGCTGCAAACAGCTGGTGGACTCAGAGAGCACCTGAGACAGCAAGCCACTCCCATGGCAGGCACTCGGAGGTATGGAAGCATTTGAAGGCCTACTGCAATTATGTCTGCATTAAAGAAAGCTCACTCCGACTGTGACCAACTTGCTGGCTACTACAGTGGTCCAGGTAAGACAAGATGAACTAACAGGGAAGAAGAGAAGAAAACTCAAAAGACATCTAGAGCAGAAGTCAGCACACTTTGCCTGTAAAAGGCAGACAATAAATATTTCAAGTTTTGTGCACCATACAATCTGTCCCCACTACTATAGTTGCAAAAGCAGCCATAGACAATCTCCAAATGATCATGACTGCGTTCCAGTAAAACTTTATTACAAAAGGAGGTTGCAGGCCAGATTTCACCTATAGGCGAAAGTTTTCCAGCTCCTGCTTTAGAAGGTGGATGGACAGGAATTGACATCCAAAGTTGTAGGGAAAGTGCTGAGGAGGAAATAGGAGGAGAACTTCAAGGATTTCAAATGGCCACCAAGTCTAGCATCCTGCTTCTCTGCCACGGTGGCTTAGCTCTATTCCACATCAAGTTATTTGCTTCCAAAATATACAGATCGAGATTTAACAAGGTCCTCTGTAGCCAAGAAGTTGCACCTTCCTACAGCTGTCACCTGTTAATACCCCATAAGATTCATGATCTTGTGCCAGTTTTTGGAGAGGCTGGAGAGAAATGGTGAAATAATGACCCATAGGATAGCATTGGAGTCCCCAGCTCCCTGATGCCAGCACAGACCCACTCCAAGGCTGTAGTAGGGAAGGCTGGAGCCAACACTGCCCCACTGAGCTCCACAACACGGAAAGGACTGACCCACAGGCTAGTACCCATGCTACAGCCAGCCTGTCCGCCTCTGGCCAGTGAACTGACTGCCGGGAAGTGGCACGTGAATCTCATGTGGGGAAATCACACGTATAAAGAAAGCTGGCTCTTTAAAGAATTCCTGCAGATAGTTCTAATGGAAAGTATCTCCCACTGTGTCCTTCAGCACTGTTGGTGAGAATACGAACTGGTGCAAAACTTTTGAAGATGCTTTGGTTATACCTTTCAAAATGTAAAATATGGGCACCTGGGTGGCTCAGTGGTTGAGCATCTCCCTTTGACTCAGGTTGTGATCCCGGGGTCATGGGATCAAGTCCCACATTGGGCTCCCCGCAGGGAGCCTGCTTCTCCCCTACCTATGTCTCTGCTTCTCTGTGTCTCTCATGAATAAATAAATAAAATCTTTTTTAAAAATGTAAAATACCCCTTTCCCCAGTGTTTGCACTTGTAGGACTCTAACAGCAGGACACACTTGCAAGTCATTTTGCCCTGGGTTATTTATTTCAGAGCATTCTTTGTTGTGGACTAAATGTGCCCAAAATTCATGTGTTGAAACCCTAACCTTCAATGTATTGGTAATTGAAGGTGAGATCTTTGGAAAGTAATTAGGTATAGATGAGGTCACGAGGGTAGGGCACCCGTGATGGGATTGGTGTGCTTTTAGAAAAAGGAAGAGACGTGAAGCTCTTGCTCTCTCCATAAGCACACACCGAGGAAAGACTTGTGAGCACACAGGGAGGGGGTGGCTACCAGCTAGGAAGAGAGCCCACACCAAGAACCCAATTTCCCAGCACCTCGATCTTGGATTTCTCAGCCTCCAGAGCTGAGAAAGTATTTGTTTATTTAAGCCACCCAGTCTAAGCTATTATGTTCTAGAAGCCCAAACTGACAAAGACACAGGTAATAGCAAAATTAAATATAAATGTTCATCATTAGGGAAGCGGCTAAACTATGATTCATTCCTACCATAGAACACCACACAACCGCTGAAAGTTTGAGGTAGATTTATGAGAATTGACCCAAATGGATCTTGATTCATTGAGTGAAAAATAAAGTCACAATAAAATAGAAGTTATTTTGAGTTTTGAAAAATAACTGTATAAGTACCTTCATAAATATATGTGGCACGTAGCAGGACCAGGGTGAGAGTGGACTCAAGTAAGATATGCAGGAAGTGAAATTTAAGCATGTGCTCCCCCCCAGGGCATGGAGGTGTCCACCCTACACTTGCACAAATCTAAGAGAGAACACCTCCTTAAATTTTCCACCTTAGGCACTTCTTTGCCTCATGCTAATCCCAACCCCATGCATACAAAGAAATTTAGGGCTGATATACAGGTTATCTCTGGAGAGCAGTATTGAGGGGATTGCCACAAGAAATCTTCATTTTTTTTTACTTTATACCCTTTAGTGTTGTCTATTTTTTTCTATAAAAATGCATGAATTAACTGGGTTACTAACAAAGTGGAATTTTCTTTTTAAAATATTCCATCAATTTATTTCATTAATAAATATAGATTTGGGGCAGCCCAGATGGCTCAGTGGTTTAGCGCTGCCTTCAGCCCGGGGTGTGATTCTGGAGACCCGGGATCGAGTCCCATGTCAGGCCCTCTGCAGGGAGGCTGCTTCTCCCTCTGCCTCTCTCTCTCTCTCTCTATCTCTGTGCCTCTCATGAATAAATAAATAAAATCTTTGAAAAATAATAATAAATAAATAAATATAGATTTGAATAAGTTGAATGTTTCTTAAAATATGCATCTGTATGCTACCCTAATAATCACTACCATTTATTTATTAAGTGCAAGTTTATTAAGTACCTTTTATGTAAGTACTTTTCACTCTATTAGATAGAATTATTATAGCCATACGCATTATATAATAGCAGCTTAACCAAATACGAATTTCTTTTTCTCATGGAGTAAGAATTCTGGTGACATGTCAATTAATTTTGGTACCAGCTAGCAGCAAAAACCATCCCCCCTCCCAAAAAACATTCCTGAAACTATAGAAAGACCAGGTAAAGAGGTGCAGAGGTAGAGTAGAAAATGTAAAAAACCTAAGTATGAGTCCCAGCTCTGCCTCCAGCCAGTTACTTAAAAACAAACTCATCTATATCTCTAAATCACTCCTCTGTGTTTTCATCTGAAAAATGGGAATTATAGTGTAGACCTCCAAGTATTGCTGGAAAGATTCAATGAAATAATGCAAGTGCAATTAGCTGCACAGGTAAGTTCTCCCCAGAAGTTAGTTTTCTCCCTTCGTGAGACTTCCTGAGACTTCATTAAAATATCTTGTGAATCAGGGGCACCTGGGAAGCTCAGTGGGTTAAGCATCTGCCTTTGGCTTAAGTCATGATCTCAGGGCGCTGGAATCAAGCCCCGCATCAGGCTCCCTGATCAGCGGGGAGTCTGCTTTTCCCTCTCCCTTTGCCCCTCCCCCTGCTTATGCTCTCTGTCTCTCTGTCTCTCTCAAATAAATAAAATCTTAAAAAAAAAAATCTTGTAAATCAAACCCATTTCCCATTAACATGCAAGCTCATCTCAGGGCAGTTGTTCCTTTATTCCTCGTGGCTTGTCTGTTGGCAGAAACCCTCAGCATTCTTGTTTTGCCAGCCCAAGAATATGTCAGATGGATCAAGTTTTCATAAGACAGTGCAGATGCCAAGCCTTGGAAAACCAAGAATACCATGAACATCATTGGATTATCTGATGCTCTGACCTGATTACTATTTGGGGAGAAGCCACCCTAGCTGTCTCTTCATTCATTTTATAGATTTATACCAAGAGTCTCCTTCAGTGGAGACCCTTACCAGTGAAGAAGGGCCTTCCCAAGCAGACCTATAAACAGCAGAGTGTGTGGTACATCTGGAGCATAGGCTTGAAGCTAAGTTTGAGGTCTATTTTGAAGACTGATTTATAGGCTGAACACTGTTCTAGATGCCAATGAGAAAACCATTGAGTCATAGCTTGGGCCGCAAGTGCCCATAGTCCTTTGAAGGAGATATTTGTGGTGTATGAGTAGAGATATAAATGCATTTGTTTACTATCCCTTTACTGAGAGAGGAATTAGGTGGGGAAATTCAATATATTGTGGCCAGAATGAGATGGAGAAGAGCTAAGGCGGAGAGAGGCTCTGATTGCTTTATTGATAATGACGGAGGACTTTGTGCCTGTTGAGAAGGCAGTGGTTACTCAGCCTGCATGCCACTTGCTGTTGTTAAATCCTGATTATATTCTGAGGAAGTACATCTCCCTCTTGGAAATAGTCGAGCTTCCCAACAATTGCTACGAATCGGTCCAGGTGTGCTGAGATGTTGCGTCCCTCAGTGCCATCGGGGAAGTGATGCACAGCAGGAGCTAACATTCATAGCCTCACCCACCACCACCCCCATTTATGTCTTACAAATATATTTTTTTCTGTGTGTTGGGATGTGAAAAAAACTTGAAAAACAATGCAATGGAGCCTTGGGAGATCATTAATGAAGGTCTTCTGTCCTCACCTGATCAGTAGGGTGCTACAGGACCCTATCAAAACCAATTAGCAAGTTCCTTCCTGGAATTTGATTCAGAAGCAGAATGTCAGAGACCAAAAAATGATAGAACAGTCTTTTTCAGTGGCAACACTGTCTTTTCCAAACTTGGGTTTTCAGCCTTTCCTCTTATAAGCTACCCTTACTTCTTCCAATGAGGAATCTGTTGCTTGCAACCAAGGAATGCCACCCAATACCATGGTGGCTACATACCACACCATGCATCTGTGTGCATGCATGTGCATCTGTGTGTAATGGTGTTTTGTGGAACCTAAGGTTCCAACACCTGTGAAAGCTGACCTTCTTTGCCCTGAACCCTGACCTGCACCTCAAAGGTCATCAGGCTGGCTTCTGAGTGCTGAGGAAGGCAGGAGCAGGGCCCGGGAGCCAAGGGGAAACAGGAATACATTTTCAGGGCCTGGGGGCTTTGCTACACAGCAGCACAAATCCCACACAAAGATCTTAAGCAAGTCTGCCCTTGGGGTGGAAGGAGCACTTTTCTTCACCAGGGCCCAAGTCCTCTCTGCTCTTGGCTCCATGGTGGGAGGTCAGGAAGGGGTTCCCACCCATCCTCCGAGAAGCCACTCAGCTCAGAGCAACCAGGGGCAGGCAGGCCCAGTCAGGGTGATATAAGGAGATGAGCAATATAGCTGGTATTTACTATTGAAAACACATAAGGGCAAATATTTGGCTAAGTGTTTATTTGCTAGTGGAACTTTTTAAATGGTTGAATGGAACCCAAGTGTCAGCATGGGGAGTTTGATTAAAAACAAACTGGATAAGTGTTTCTCCACAGTTGTGAACTTGGAGAGTTTCTGTTTCTTTGGCTCTGGAATGCCAGTGGGTTCTGTCCCTCAATTCCAGACAGCGGGCGGGGAGCCTCAGCCTGGCTGCTCTTCCTGCCCCTGCAGCCGGAGAGGCTGGGGCCTCACGTCTCCTCATCAAAACTGGGTCCCATCACCCCTCAGGCCCAGTGCGGGACCCAGGGTGACAGGAGGAACAAATTCTGTGCTCTGGGCATGATTTGTTACTGAGCCTTAATCCCCTTACCCGGAAGCCAGTTCATGAGGATGGATGGCTCTGAGCATCACTCTGGTGATGACTAAGTGTTTGCAGATCTGTCTTTCTTTTTCCCTTTCTTGTTTTTTCTCTCTCCAAGTGACGTTTAGTGCTTATGAAATGTATGTCTCTTGCTATTAACTCTGAACAGCTGGGGGCAGAGAAGGGTGGAACGGTACTTTACTGCGGGGTCTCCAGAGCACACATCTTCTCTCCCACATGGAAAACCTCTGAGTTTTCTACATCTCCTCAGTTCCTACACTGTGCTGGATTTCTACCCCAGGCTCTTCCTCCCTTCCTCGTTTCAGTTCATCCAATGTCTAGGAGATTTATCATCCCCATTTTATAGGTGAGTAAACTGAGGCTCAAAGATGTGCCATATTTTATCTGAAGCCACATTGTCAGGAGGTGGTGGAACATGATTTTAGCCTGGATGTATCAGACTCCAAAAACCCACACTCTTGTTTATTTCCTCCTCCTCACATCATCTCACTTTGCCCCATAGCCATTGTGTCGGATGTCCCAGAACATGGGAGGAAGTAAGGCCTGGGAAAGTCAAGAAACAAGACCCACAAAGACAAATCCTCTTCTCCAAACCCTTGGTTCTTAGGAGGAAAGGCCATCCATAGAGGGAGGGGACCCTGTGGCTGGCTCCCTGAATGGCAAGCCCCTGAAATCCCAAGCCACTCGATGGGTACAATAAGGAGTCAGGCCACTGTCGTCATCCCCTTCTCAAATGTATTCTGCTCAAGGAAACAGGTGAACAGGAAGGAGAAATATTAGACTTTCAGAAATCTGCCTTGTTATCTCCTGACACGTTTCTGCTCCCTTCCCCATTCCCACCTGTGCCTCGGAGGCCACCAATCTATGTGCTGGGTACGTGACCAAGAACAATTTTATTTCCTCTCTGAGCCTTACTGGCTCCATCTGCAACATGGGGATGGTCATGCATCCACACAGCATGATTAAATATTGAGTAAGAGGATGTTGACCAAGATAGCAACTAGCACTACATAGTCACTCCCGAAAATATTACACTCCCTCCCCTCGCCCCACCCCACTCACACACATTTCCACTGAATCCCATAGGTGAACGGCCTGATTCCTAAAAGAGAGGGAAAAGTCACACCTCTGGCCTAAGGCAGCTCCCCACCCCCACCCAACTGATTGAATAGTCAAAGCCAGTCCTTTACCCTCACAACTCTGCAAACTCAAGCAAACAAGACCGCTCATGATAGGCGGCCCTGGAGTTTGGCCAGATTCCTGAGGGTGAGAAAAAATATCACACTAAATCTCCAGGAGACAGTCCCCAGAGAGAAGCTGTTCTCACCAAGGGGACCCTTGCCTTTCACTGTGGGTCTGAGCTGAGCCTTGTGGCAGGAAACTCCTTTGGGATGAGGGATGCTTCTCTCTGGGGACCTCAGCTCCTCATTACAGGCCCTGTGAGTGCCAAGGAGACATCACCGACTTGTACAACACACAAAAGGAGAAACCGAGACTTAGGAAAGGTAGCTAAGTGAGCCAAGGTCATACAACAATTTCGGATAAATTCTCTATCCCCCAAGGCCGGGGCAGATCCACATTTCAGGAGGGGGAGTTTGAGGAAGCATACTGGATATTGCAAAATAATATTATACTTAGAAAAAAAGAGAAATCAGTTTTGTTTTAATTATACAAATTACTAAAAGTTAGACAAATGTTCAGTTGGGCATGAGTTAAAAGAAAATTAAGAAATATTCCCTTAGACAGTGAGGATGAGCAATCCAACTGGCATTATGTAAAACCCATCCTCCTTTTTTAAAAGGCGAACACTTCCCCCCCACACACTCTCCTCTCTCCCTGCTCCCCCTCAGATACACATTAAGTGTTCTGCAGTTGTTTCAAATAAGAGAGTGGGGGTGAACAAAAACATATAAGTAAATTAATGGCTCACATTTGTATTTCTTCTACTACTCTTCTCTTAGTTGAGAGTCACTACATCCCTATGTAGTAGTGTAGGCTTTATTTTCCACATGAAGAAACAGAGAGATAAGATCATTTTCCCAGGGTCACACAGCAACTTAGTATCAGAAAGAAGATATTAGCCCAAGTGATCTCTAACACCAAATAGTCCTGCTTTTGTGGAGTTGTATTTTCCCCACGCATTCTGCGGCCAACCCTTGAACTTCCCAATGGAGCCATGGCCAGACTTTGACTCCAGACCTTCTGGATCTCCTACATTCTAAGCATAAGGACATATTTAGAAGTGCAATTACACTGGTTTTATGTATGGATGTGTGTGTTTGTATACATCCACATATGTATATAAATATGCATGTATTTATATGTACATAAACATATATACACACATAACACATAAAGTAATTTTATGTCATATGCAATATCTACATATATGTGTTTATATGTGTGTGTGTGTGTGTAGAAGACAACTCCTTGGAAATCCATGAGGAGGAAAAACCAACAGAGAATGACTAAGAGGAGAAGGAATTTGAGGTGGTTGGGTGGCTCAATGGGTTGAGTGTCTGACTCTTGGTTTCAGCACAGGCCATGATTTCATGGGTTGCGGGATCATGTCCCACATGGGACTCCACACTCAGTGGGGAGTATGCTTGGGATTCCCTCTCTCTCTGCCTCTCCCTCTGCTCTCTCTCTTTCTCTCTCTCTGGAATAAATAAATATTGAAAAAAAAAGGGAGGAGGAATAGAATATGAAGGAGGAAGAAAAGAATAAGGAAGTAGAAAAAGAGGAATCAGAAGAGAAAGAGGAGAAGGATGGCTGGATGAAAGAACCCCCAGAGGAGCAAACACAAAGTAGAGATGAAGACATCTCTTCTCAACAAAATAAATAGCCATAGCACTCCAAGGCCATTCATTTGCCAGAAATTCACAGGAGGCTCCTCAGCCCCAAGAAGCGTGTGTTGAGCAGGGAAGGACCCCTCAGAGCCTGCCCTGCCTTAGGGGCCACACTCCGAGACCCTTACAGGCCTGAGGGATATGAGGGAAGGGCAGGTGGGCATGGGGTTGATGGAGGAAGGGGTGCACCAGGTCCAGCCCTGGGAACACTGGACAATTTCCTGCTCTTATCCTTCTTCCTGAAGCCAATCAGAGCACCCTCCAACCTGGGCTCCTGGTGGCCTTACATGCAGGGGCCCTCCCAGAATCAGGTCCTCCCTGGAGCCTGGCCTGAGTTTCGCTTTCCCCTCCCACTTGTGTGCCTGGAGATGGAGACTGGCAACTGCACTATGCCTTGGTTTCTTCATCTGTAGGTTGGCACAGGAAGAACATCCACCTCATCAGGAGTCACGGGGATTAAATGAACATGCAAAAACTTCTTGGCCTCAACAGCTCCCAGCCATGGCGGTTTTTTTTTTGGGGGGGGGGGTATTTTTTAAGATTTTATTTATTTATTCATGAGAGACACAGAGAGAGAAGCAGAGACAGGCAGAGGGAGAAGCAGGCTCCCTGTGGGGGGCCCAATGCAGGACTGGATCTCAGGACCCCGGGATCACTCCTTGAGCCGAAGGCAGATGCTCAACCACTGAGCCATCCAGGCATCCTGCCACAGTGGGTTTTTTGTGACCCTGGCTGAGCCCACCAACTCTGGCTCACACTGCTAAAGTTTTTATTATGGAGTGTGGCTCCTGGACTGTCAACCCAAGAACTGACCATGCACTGGAGATGCGATGTGTTAAATTCAGGGAAACCAGCAGTGGGATCTCCAGCATTTGGGAAACACCTATGGGAGAGAGAGGTTGTATTCATTCAGATGACATTTGCTGCGTACCTGCTATGTGTGTAAGGTCCCCTGCACGTGCTTGGCAGTGTGATTATAGCCAAGGGACAAAAGAGAAGCACTCAGCACACATTCTCAAACAGTTCCTCTTTCTTCTTTTTGAAAAATTGCCCATCTGTCTGCCTCCTAAATGAACTGTCAGTATCTTGAGGATGGGGGCTCCACCTGGCTCCTTACTTCACACAGTGTTTGGCATGGAGTAGATGCTTAATAACCATGTGAGGAATAAGCCAACCACAAAACAATGAGAGTCTGGAAGCCCAAGCCTTCAAGTGGAGACAGGGAGGACACCCAGTATTCTCTGGTCACCATCAGAAACAATGAGTGGCATCTTCATCATGTGGAAAGAAGTTGAAATGTGGAGGCTAAGAGACTGGAACTAGTTACCGTGTGACCCAAGACAAGTGGCTCAGAATATCTGAGTTTGTCTCCTCTTCTTGTAAACAAAAATATGCTCCCTACCTCCTTGAGTCACTGGAGGGATGAAACCAGAGCATTAAATAGTAGCACTTGGCCCAAAGAATGGCTCAAGCACCCCTCTTGTCTGTACCTTTTCTCTAGGTAGCAAAAGATTTGCAACAAACTCATCACCATCTGAGGACCTAGGTCACCCAAGCATTAACCACCTTCATCCTACAAGAAATATAGCGGTATAATGCAATATTGTGTGTCAACTATACTTCAATTAAAAATGTATGTATATAAATTACATATATATAATTATGAAATACATATATATTTTATATACGTATATACCTGTTCAGAATTCTTTGGGAATTTTTTGGAAGCATATTGTTTTAGATCAATGGCATTGTCACAAAACAATAATAGTACTCTGGTGGTTGCTTTACATATATATACATTTTATCTCATTTGACCTTTATATCGGCTTTCTAGGGGAGATGTCCACAGCCCCATTTCACAGATGAGGAGAGGGAACTTTTAAACACTCGCCCAAATTTGCCTGGATCACGAGGAAGGAGCCAAGCTGTCAACCTCCCTCTAGGGATCTGTATGAAACCAAAGTGTATTCTCTGTCCTTCACCCCATGGCCTCTGATTATATATATCGAAAGAACTTGGTTTCCAACTTGTTGCAGGCAGAAGAGGAGAGAAGGAAAGCAAGTGTTGGGTGGGAGGCAGTGTGAGGGGAAGGAGGCCGAGAATCCATCTCCCTTCTGATCTGAGTAGAAACATTCCAATACCATTTTTCACTGTCTATCGCATCCTAAGAATACAAAGGCCTCAGCCAAACCCCTAAATATTTAAAGAGTAACAGAACTCCAGATTAAATGAATATCCACGTTCAAACAGTAGCTGCAATGGGGCAATTGCCAAGTTATTTCTACCCTCATGAGAAAGGACAGAAAGCAAATATTAACCAGGACCTCCGTCTGGAGCCCTGAAATCAGATCCCACCAGGGTAGTGCCATGCTGGGGAGCTTGAACACAATCAAATCTTTCATGTTTCCACCCAAATCTGCCCCCTTTTCACCGGGCTCTTGCCTAACGGCTTCCCTCCAGCAACAATGAATTGGTACCAAAGTGATCCGAACTGTTTTGACACCGAGCATCAATTCCAACAGCCTTGGTTTTTATCGGCAAATCAATTATTCTAGCTCATTACAGGGCCCGAGGGAGTTTCCCAGCAGAAGGGAAACTTTCATTCACTCTGCCTTTCATTCACGCAGGAAGGAAAGACAAAGAAAGGAAGGCAGGAGGGAGCTAGGCCTGAGTCCCTAGAGAATGCCCACGTTTCCTCCCTGGGACAGAACCCGGAGAGGTGGAGTGTCACCGGGCCTGGGGTGCGGAGCGCCAGCAGCAGGGTTTGGACTTCCTGAGAGCAGCGATGAGTCTGCATCATCCCCATCGCAGAGGCAACTGAAAGGTGCCCCCACGAAGCCCTATGACAGGCAGGCAGAGAGGAGCAGGCTGGGTTTGCAGGAGGTGAAGTCAAGCCACAGGTAACAGGAAGCGACCAGAGATCACCAGTCCTTCCCCTGAAACGCTCTGTGAAGCCCATCGGAGAGAGCACCTCCTGCGTGCTGGGCGAGGCAGGTGCATTACATTCTCCCCTGCGCCTTCTGCACACATCCTAATGCAACGAAGAGCTGCTGTCTGCTTATTCCCACTGTGTCCTTTAAAAGGACCCCTGGGAAAAACAACTGTGGCTTCAGTGCCGAGGAAAGCTGCTCTCCTGAGCAACCATTTCTTTTAAATACACAAAATGAATTTTATAAATGATAATATCTGCTTTAGTTTGGCCAACCAGAAGCTCAGAGACAAATTTACCAACCAATTTTAATAATAAAAAAGACTCCATGCTGTGCATCTTTGTGTACTAACACTGCCCTAGCTTCATATTTCTATTCAGGTCTTATTTTCTTTTTGCCGTGATTTCTTTAATGTACTGTATTTCTTTTTTTAATATTTTATTTATTCATTCATGAGGCAGAGACATAGGCAGAGGGAGAAGCAGGCTCCATGGAGGGAGCCTGGTGCCGGACTCGATCCTGGCACTCCAGGATCACACCCTGAGCCAAAGGCAGACGCTCAACCGCTGAGCCACCCAGGCGTCCCATGTACTGTATTTCTTTTAGGGAGTGAGCTATCTTATATCCTTTCTGGAAAGAAAAGAAGTATATAGGACCCAATCAGTCAGTCATTAAATAAATAAAACGCAAAATTCGGTTTCATCCTCACAAAAGCCTGTTGGGATGGCAATCATGGTCCTCATGTTTGGAATAAGGAAATTCGGGCACAGAGAGCTTAAGTAACTTACCAAAGTCGCACAGCTAGTGAGGAACATAGTCAGGATGCCAACCAAGTCTGCCTGACTTGAAAACTCATGCTCTTTCCACTGCCCGGTGCTGTCAGATACTCACCACCCCTATGAAGAAAGCTCCCCCTATTCTAGGAGGTCTCCAGACCTTTCAGAGTCCAAGAGTAGAGCCATAGATGCAGCCACTGCTCCCATCTTCTCCCCTTTCACCCAGGATAGGATGAGAGGACACAGGTGCAGGCTCTGTCTCCGTGTCATCCTCTCCATCCCAAGCCTAGCCAGTCCTGAGCCAGCATATTAAGGACTCAGGGCCCTCATTCCAGAGCCGCATGTGCTGGGAGGGAAGCCTCATGCATGTGTTTCTGATTTGCATGCATCCCCTCTGGTCTCCACAGAGCCATTCCAAGTCCGAGAAGCCGTGGGAGCCTTTTTTCTTTTTCTTTTCTTTTTTTTTTTTCACTCCCCGCCTCTTCTCTCTTTCTCTCTCTCTTTCTACCCACCCCCCTTTCTTCCCCCCTTCCCCTGACAGATTTTCTCTTTGCATCTGAGAACTAACTCTGCCAAGTGAAAATGTAACTCAAACCTCAAAGAGCTCAGCGGCTAGAACTCACAAGGCACCATGGGCCCAGAAATGCGGGCCCTGCTACAGGACTCCCGCTGGGTGCGGCTCTCAGCCTGCCAGGAGGGGAGGTGCTGCTGGGGGTCTGGGTATTTTTAGCTGGTGAGGAAGCAAAGCTCTGAGTCAAGAAGACCCTTTCATTTATTTGGTGCCTACTGTATGCCCGTGCCTTCCATCAGCAGCTCACTCTGCCCTCCCAGCCACCCAGGGAAGCAGGTGGGAGGCAGGCACCCGAGAGCTCCAGGAGGTTGCCACCTTCCTTTCATCACTCAGCTTCTAAGAAGTGAAATGGAAAACTCAAACCCAGGACTGTGTGATCCCAAAGCCATTTTTCCTGCCATGCAGAGGGGCAGAGTTGAAAGGGAGAGAAACCTCTAGAGGTGCGAGCAGGGAAATGGGTACCCGCGCTTGAAGCCACCCGACTTCCCTGAGCGCCGTCAACATGTAAAAGATCTGCCAAGCAGAGCCTGCTGTCTGCAGACATGCCTGGGTGGAGTTGAGTGATCCTGGCAGGTGGGCTTGTTCAGAAATGGCTTTCTCAAGGAGGCCAGTCCTGAGCTGGATCGTGAAAGATGGGGAGCAGCAGCAGCTGAGGCAAGCTTCTACAGCCAGCAGTGTTTGTCTTCAGGTCCCTTTCTCTGAATCCTACCTCCCCACCAAGACCAGCTACGTAATTTGCCAACCCAGCACAAAAGGAAAATGCAGGGTGCCATGGTCAAAAAACTATTCTTCGTAAGATGACAACAGGAGAGCATTAAACCAAACACAAGGCCCTATGCAGCTGCTCAGGTCACATGCCCACAGAGCCAGCCTTCAGTGACTCCCTTCTGTGCCCACTTCAGATCATCTAGTTCCAGAAGGCCAGAGTGGGAGCTGCCTGTGCAAGGCTCAGGAGCCCATACGTGGCCCAGCAGAACTATCACCAGTCTCCTGATTCCCCATCCAGGAAACACATGCCACTGCCACAAGCAGTTCCCACCCCCAATCTGATCTGGAGCAGTCTTCATGAATACCTGTTGGCTTCCATTAAAAAAATAAGGGACATTCATTCACAACCAAGTGTAAATAATTAGTACTTGTTTAAACTGTGACCCTCCCACAGAGATTTTCATTTTCACAGGGATCAGAGCCTTAAGCTCAAGAAAGAAACTTCTTTTGGTGGTCATCCAGGCATCCAAGAATAGATGGGAAGGAGGTCCTGGAGACGGAAGGGAGAAAGCATTTACCTGCCCACCGATGGGTCAGGCCAATCCCAGAGGAGCAATGCATAGAGAGACTTGGTCCTGGATCTTAGGGACTCCTCCTAGCCTTTAACAGAGGCTCAAACAAGTACTTAATTTTCATCACATGGAGCTCACTGGGTCAATTGACTACTGTACTTTCTATCAAGGTCAAAGGTCTGGTCTCTCTGTAGGAAACTGGGTCTACTACAACTTGGTGTTTTTCCCCTAAACTCATGGTGGTGTCAATTCTTCCCCAAAATGGGACCTGAAGAAGGAATGAGAGGAAGAGAAAACAGGATGAAGGGCAGATGGGGGGGCGGGAGGAAGGAAAGAAAAAGGAAAAGAAAAACACTGAATTATTTTTAATTGATCATAAGTTTTTGAGAACAGGGACTGTATTGGTCCCTTGGAGCCTAGGCAACCAAAGCAGCCAGTACAGTGCCTGGTATACTATAGGGGCTCAATAGCTGTTACAGATGGATGGATAGAATATATGTGTAGATGGATGTACATGTAGCTGGGTGGGTTAATGGATAGAAGGAAGTGTGGATGGATGGATGGATGGATGGATGGATGGATGGATGGATGATTGGTAGATGGATGAATAGTTAAATCCATGTGTAAGTGGATAAACCTATAGCTGGGTAGGTAAATGGTTAGTGGATATATAGAAGGATGGATGGATGGATGGATGGATGGATAAATGGATGCAGGGTGGATGAAAAGTTGGATGCATGAATATATGCTTAAATGGACATGTAGCTAGGTGGGTTAATGGATGGATGGATGGATGGATGATAGGTGGGTGAATAAATAGTTGGATCCATGTGTAAGTGGTTGGACATGTAACTGGGTGGGTAAATGGATGGTGAATGGATGGATGGAGGGTGGATGCATGAACACATGAGTAGGTGGACAGACATGTAACTGAGTGGGTGAATGGATGATTGGATGGATGAACTGATGGAGAGTGGATAGCTGGATGGATGAAAGACTGGTGAACAGCTGGAGAGATAGGTGGGTTAGTGGATGGATGGGTAAGTAGATGGTTGGGAGGGGAGGAAGAAATGTTAGTCCTCGTAGTGGATGCTTTTGTAATTGTATCTTTTTTTATTCTCCAAACGCTACCTTGAATTTTCTTTGAACAAAATGGAGGTCTAAACAAGCAAACTGTATCCGGATAGCTCTGTGAATTAAATTTTGTGCAAGGTCACCTCCCCTCTAGCTGGGAATGGGCCCAGCTGGGATCCAAATCTCAGTCGACCTGAGTCAACCCAAAGCTCTCTCCACAGCACTAGCATGCTAAAGAGGCTGAGCATTTGCCCAGTGGACACCCTGCAATATTCTCTGCTCACACTTAGCCTTAAGCCCCTGGGCCCTATCTATTCTGCCCCAAGGACACAGACACATTCAGCATCATTTCTAACAATATTCACTCAGGCAACTTGACTCAGCACTTGTTTCTTTTCTGGAATATTCCAACCAACACCTCCTGTCTCTCAGAGATGAACTGATCAGATTGGGTTAGGCAGGGCATGAGGTCCCTCTGACATGAAACCAAACCACACAAGGGCAATGTTCCAATGAGCTGTCAGCTTAGCTGTCTGTAGCCTGATTTTGCATTTGCAATTAGAGTCTTAACATCTCCCCTACCCTGCTCTACTCCACTCTTTATTTTAACTCTCTAGAGGAGTGCTCTTTTGGAGGTCAGGAAACCTTAAGAGAATTTTATGAAAGCTAATATTTTCCCCCACACCCCAAATGCATATAAAGACAAAATTATATATACACAGATCCCCACTGAAGAATACCTGATCTAATTCATGCATTATGGGGTTCAATGGACTGTGTGTCAATTCTTCATAGACCCGGTATGTAGCATGTGAATGATCCAATATGGGTAATGTTCCCATTTCTTTTTATCATTGTCAAAGAATTAAACAAGGCTTCACAAAGTTACACAAACCAACTTTTTCCTCTGTGAGTGTGATAGGTAGCTTCTGAGATAGCTCCCGATGGTCCCCACTTCTTGATATTCATACCCTGGGAAATTCCCTCCCCTTGAATGTGAGCTGGACATTAGGTTACAAAGACCCTGGCTTCTGTCTTGTTCACTCTCTTGTGCTTGGCTGCTTACTCTTATGGAGTTCAGCTGCCATGTTATCAATTGCTCTAAGGGCAGCCTCTGGCCATCAGCCAGTGAGGAACTGAATCCTGCCAGCAACCTCTTGAGTGAGACTGGAAGTAGAGCCTCCCCTGTTGAGCTTTGAGGTGACAGTGGCTCCGGCTCTACTCCCAGCACCAGAGATGGTGGGCCAGAAGACTCAGCTAAGCCACACTTAGATCCGTGCTCCACAGAAACCATGAGATAATAATTGCGTCTTGCTTTGACCACTAAGTTTAGGAATAATTTACACCTGCATAGATAAGTAATACAGTTATCTGACATCCTATTGAACATTTGCTCTTTGCCAATGGTTCTATGGGGAAATAGATAAGATCCACTCCATATCCTCTAGATAGTCTCAATCTGTGAGTCAGCTAGTAAAAACATATCATCATAATTCACCTAAATAAATATCATAACAAAGTTATTATATATTGACAGAGTAAACAAATAATAAAAACCCATTGGCTAAGACAAGTCCCATGGTCAAACCCAAAAGGGTTGTGGGAATATACTCCACCCCCTCCTTTAGTGGGAGGAACTGCAAAGTCACATGACAAAAGATGTAGATACAGGAAAGGATTAGGAATTAAGGCCAAAAATGCAATCTACTGCCAGGAGAAAACATGGAGGAATCTTTTTTTTTTTTTTTAAGCAATTTCTATACCTAATGTGGGGCTCAAACCTACCACCCCAAGATCAAGAGTCACATGCTCTTCTGGCTGAACCAGCCAGGTGCTCCAAGACACGGAGGCATCTTAAATGCATATTACTATGTGAAAAGAGCCAATCTGAGAAAGCTACATCCAGTCCAATTCCAACTATATGACATTCTGGAAAAAGCAAATACAGTGAAAAGATCAGTGGTGGCCAGGGGGTGGGGGAGAAAGGGATGAGTAGATAGAGCACAGAGGATTTTGAGGACAGGGGAATAACTTGGTATGATACTGTAATAATGGATACATGTCATTATGCGCTAGTCCAAACCCACAGGATGTACTTCTCCCAGAGTAAACCCTAATGTACACTACAGACTTCAGGTGATTATTGTGTGTCAGTGTAGGCTCATCATAACAAATGTCCCACTCTGGTGCAGGATGTTGACAATGGTAGATACTGGGGGGCGGGAGGCATATAGGAAATCTGTACCTTCTGTTCAATTTTACAGTGAGCCCAAAATTGCTCTAAAAAGTAAAACCTATTTTAAAAATACAGCCTGCTATAAAGAACCTTGGCAGTTTAGAAAAAAATACATTTGGTGCACCAGGGGGGCTCAGTTGGTTAAGCAGCCGACTCTTGATTTTGGCTCAGGTCATGATCTTGGGGTCCTGGGATTGAGCCCTGTCTTCTCAGTGGGGAGTTTGCTTTTTTGCTCTCTCTCTCAAAAAAAAGATTCTCTCTCTCTTCCTCTGCCCCTCCCCCCACTCACATGCACTTGCACTCTCTCTCTCTCTGATAAATAAGCAAATAATAAAAAGAAAAAAATACATTTAATGTATGCAAAAAGAAGAGACAGAAGAAAATATATCAGATGTTAACAGTGGATGATGGTGTATTGCACACGATGTTTTTTTTTATTTCCCTCTTTACATTTTTTCCATCTCCAAAAACTCTATAATGGGCATTTTTAAAAGATTTTATTTATTGTTTTATTTTATAGAGAGAGATAGAGAGAGAGCACAAGCAGAGAGAAGCAGACTCCCTACTAAGCAGGGAACCCGATGCAGGGCTCGAGCCTAAGACCCAGGGATCATGACCTGAGCCAAAGGCAGACACTTAACTGACTGAGCCACCCAGGTGCCCTACAATGGACATTTAAAATAAGGGGAAAACATGTTACAAAAAAATATGAAAAGGGTTCATGGAGCGTGAAGGAAGGAGAAATTATTTCTGGCTGAGAGAGCCCAAGGAAATACCTAAGGCAGGTAATATGGAGCGGAAAAGCACGGAGGAAGTATACTAAGAGCATTTTTTTTTTTAAATAAGAACATTTTAGGTCCAGAAAACAGAATAATCCCAGAGTAGGACTTGCCCTAAAGCTGTGATGACAGTAAGGACATCTTATTTACATGTGCCAGACCACAGTGCACAGTGACAAGTAGTAGAAAACCCACGGTGCAGAGGACGGAGTCCAGAGGAGGTGGGCACTATTTAGGGAGTCTAAAATGTGAGAGATCAAAGCGAGTTTGGTTTTTTTTTTCCCCAAAGGGACTTTTGAAAGCAGATCAGCCCCTTCATTTTAATGACCTAAAAAAAATCATGATAATAATTTCCTATGGTTCAACCTAACACCAGGAGGGGACCTAACCCAAAGATGAAGAATGCTTTTCCCACGTTAACAGAGACAGTGAGTGGCAAACCCGGCGGAGGTCCAGCACCACTTCGAGAGCAAAGACGGGCTAGATGCAGCAAGTCTAAGCCTCCGCCGTGAGTAGTTCAGATCTGGGTGGATCTATCGAGGAGCCCTTTGGAAATGGCCAACCTTGGCGGTTCTGACTGTGTGCACGCTGTCAGGCTCATAGAAAGAAAGTACTTAGCATCAGCTGGCATGATCATTAAAGCAAGCCATCTGACTTAGTCTCCAATGACCTTCCACCGGTAGGCATGAGGTGAACAGCCTTGGAAAGTCTTCGTGGGCGGAGATGGCATCTCATTCTTATCTGCAGTGCCCACAGGTTGTGACACAATTGTGGGTACACGGTCACTGTTCAGTAATGTTTGCCAGATCCCGGGCCCGCTGTCTCTTCACTTCCACCTTCCCAGGCTGTGGGTCTTCAGCCAGCGGTCACCCCATTGTCTCCCACTCTCCCAGTGTCTCCCCAGCCCTGTTCTGTAACTTTTAGGTTTGAGTTAAAGAGCTTTGGGTGGCAGGAGGTGGGGCAGAGGGGAGTTGGGGGGTGGGGATTAGGTAGTCATCAAGGAGCCCTGAAGCTCAGGGTGGCACCACTGAACCACTTTTTGTATTGCACTCAGAAAACAGGTTTTTATAAGAAAAAAAGGGGCAAATCCATCCCTATGCAGGGGGGATTTGGGAGCAAGCTTTAGCCTCCTAAGAGGGTTCACAAGGTTATACTTAGTCTCTCTCTCTCTCTCTCTCTCACACACACACACACACACACACACGCATGCACGCACGCACACACACACATCCCATACTCATTTCGTATCAAGCACCAGGTTGAGTAGGTCAGAAAGGAATGGTCCCATTGTTCCCTGTTTATGCCTGTTTTTCAAGAGCCTGCCCCAGAAAGTCACTTCTCTACCCTTCCCCTACCTGAAAATGAGATTAGAACTTGCCCTTGATTTTCCCCAGGACCAGTCCAGCTCAGAATGCTCACAGCGGGGCCATTCAATGCGCACTAATCATTTCTTCCTATCTCCCCATGAGATTAGAATACTCTGGGCTCTGGCTCCTGGTACAGCCTGACTGTGTTAGGCCCCGACACTCCCCGGCCACTGAGAAATACCCTGGAAAAAACAGGCCCTGGAAGAAAAGATCTCCTTATGGAGCTACAGCCTCAAACTCTCCGCTCTCCCCAAAGTGCTTGGCAGAGGTGGGGGCAGGGAATGTGGGGACTGAGTCTCCCTGGAAGGAGGAGAAACTGCACATTTCAGGACGCCTCTGCCCCAGTGGATGAGGCCCTTCTTTTACTTTTTCTTTTCCTCCTTGGTAGGTCCCCAGGCTGGGGCCCAACAATGTCCCAATCCCTCAGGAGCCTCAATGACCAAGTCTCCAGGCTTCCTCCTGAAGATGAGTTGCTCAGTTTCACCTCCTGATCACCCAGGAAGAGCGGACTGCCCACCTGGAGTTACCTCCAGCCAAGCTCCAGGCTTGGGACCCACTTGCCTCTCTCTCTTCCCGGCTCTTGTTTCCACCAAACAGATCTCCTCCTGAATGTGGCCTGTAGCGCAAAAGCCTCAGAGGAGACGCTGCTTCTCTGACTCTTTCCAGCTGTCAAAGAGGCCAGCTAAGAATAACCACACCCAAAATAGCACTCGGGATGATTTAGGTGTGGCTCAGCTCAGAGGCAGGTGGATGCACTAGACGACCTTTGGGAGTTCCTTCTACTCCTTGAACACCCCATTCATTCAACAAAACTTATACAGAACACCTACTGTGTGCCAGGTGCTATGATAGGTACTAGGGAGGCAGTGATGAACAGAATGCCTGACTCTCATCCTCATAGAGGTCTGAGCTTAGACAATTCACCGCAGCCCCACCTTTGACTCCACCACCTTTCCTGCCCCAGGTGGGGTCAGTGGATTCTGCCCCTGTGCAGTGGCACCATGTTCAGATCTCTGGCCTAGCTTGGAACACACTGTACTATATTTACCCATCTCTTCTGTTGCTTCCTTACTAAATTCTGAATTCTAGAGACAAACATCTCTATTTCCCCAAAACTTAGCATGTTGCTTGGACCACTGTAAATGTAGAATAAAGATTAGTTGAATGGATCAATGATTCAATGAAGTGGATGTATGTATGGATGCAGAGATGGGTGGATGGACCTAGATCGATGTATCAAATACTTTATGGAGATATTGGCTAGCAAGTATTTTCTTCTATCTGCTTCTTTCTTTAAACCTCAGTTAGTTTGGCCCTACCATATCAATGTGGGCCATACTAAAATTAAATAGAAGACATAGAAAGTGAACATTGGAGGGAGAACAAGGACGGCAAGTATATGACATACATGCTGATGCTTCATATTCTCACACCAATGGCCTCTCTCCTGCTAAGTCCAGGCACACCCTCAGGGTCTTTCTCAAAACAGTTCCTAGGAAATTTGCAGCTAGCCATTGGAAATATTAGATATGTCAAAGTGATTTGCCATCCATGAACTGGAAGATCAAGCTTGGCAAGGAGAAGCAGAGGTTCTGATAGATGATTGAGAACAAATGTGAATCAAGAGTAAAGCTTCTCAAAGTCTCATGATGAACAGGCCTGTCCTATTTTACCTCCTACCCATAGGTACTTACAGAGCCCATTAACATTTTCATTTAGATGCTAGTTATTGAGTTTGTTCTTTCTATCAATTGCTGAATTGTTTACTCATCTACACAAGAGACCCCTGAAATTCCCAAGTGTCCCTGGGAATCTCAGAATTTCCAGAGCCAGATCTAGAGAGGATCAAACTCTGCTCATGCCACCATCTTGCCCAGAACCTCGAGTGGCTCTCCATCACCTCCTTGAGCAAACCCCAGCTTCTTCACAGAGCATTCCAGGCCCTCCATAAAATCCAAGGAGCAGCCACAGTGGACTCATTGTCCACATGCTGCTTCCCATTGTGGGGACTTCACCTTCACTCTCTCTTTCCCTGAGAATGTGCATTCCCCTACCTCCACCTGGTTTACATCTGCACATCCTTGTGACAACATGGAAGAATGCTTCCAACCGATTTGTGTTTAACAATGAATGCAAGAATGTATGCTTACTATGCTAACATAATATGACAACTACAGCTATGGAGAAACTGTACCCAAGGGAAAGGCTCTCAAGGAATGCAGCAAAATGCCAATAATGCTTACCTTGGTGGTATGAAACTGTGAGTGATACCTTTCTTTCTTCCTCTAAAGGGTACCTAGTGTAGACTTGCTGCTTTTTTAATGAGATTAACCAACACTTAACCAACATCTACTATTGGGGGGGAATTGAGTTACTTTTAGCCCATACACCTCTGTGATAGCCTTTTCAAATGCTATCATCTCCTAGGGAAGATGCCTTCCCTAACTACCCACCTGCCTGTCAGGAGAAGACACTGTATCCTCCCCTCTGTGTTCCATAGTCTTTAGCTATCGCCTCTTTCAAAGGACTTAGCAGAACCTCTGTTGAATCATAGGTGATTGTATACATGTCTGTCTCCAGCTTTATGATAGAAGGACATTCTTTCTGAATCGGTAAATGAAAGAATGGAAATGTTTTCAGTCTGCTCCAGAGAGAACAGACAGTATTATAATATAATAAGACATGAGATGATATAACATGGAATAAACTATTACATCCTCATTACTACTTGCGACCTCTTCTGTGACCCTTTTGAATAGCCGCCTCCCTCCAAAGGATTCTAAATCCCAGGCAATTATTTCCAAACATTTATGAAACCAAAAGGTAGAACCTTCAAGGTGAGATCTTCTAACATACACTGGCCTTTAAAACAAGTACAATCAACCGCTTGGGTAATTACTTTGCGGGAAATATGAAAACCAACTCTTGGTTGCAAGCCGCACGCTTATCTGTGGGATTTAAGCATTCAGCAAGTTGGATGAAGAATCAGGTGTGCCAGGGCTACCGACAGCAGTAAGGGAATGGGCCTTCGCTCCCAGCCGAGACCGTGCAGAATTACCCAGCAGACTCCCACAGGTACAGCATAATTGGTGGAGGATTATTTGTTTGAACTTGCAAAATGGATTTCTTAAATGTTTGAGCTGGTGCTAGAAGTGTTTTCAAAGTGCCTGCATACTCATCTTAAACACACACATTATTAAGGGATTTTATTTGACATTTAACAATTTTGTATATTAATATTCCCCTCTTTCCCCTAAATGGCCTAATCCATCTAAATCCACAGCATCAAAAGTCATTACACAAAAAGAACAAGATGTTGCCAGAGCCACTGTGGCCCGGCACTGAATTTGCGTGAGCTGAGATGATTCAGGCAGATTTATATCCTGTTATTTCCTGAACTCGGAGCAAAACCTCACAGGTTCAAGACTTTGAAAGCATTTGTCTGAGCAATCTCACTTCATCACTTTGAAAGGGATGGAGTTTCTGCCATCTGCTCAAGCAGCAATGCCTTCCTGAGAAGAAGCTTCAATCTCTCTCTCTCTCTCTCTCTCTCTCTCTCTCTCCACCTGGACACCTGGATATGTAAACTAACTCCAGCGTGAATTCCAAGGCCCATGGCCATGGGGAAAAGGGGATCTTTACTTAATCTTTCTTTCCCTGGTAAATTTTCTTTTACCTCTTCCCTGGGTTCCTATGACATAGAAAGATACTTGGAGGAGTATAGGTGGCACTTCAGATTCTGAAATTATTACTTCGTTCTTCTCACTAGCAAATGACATCAAGGGTTGGGCTGAAGTAGTGGTTTTTAATCATTTTTGAGTCACACATACCTTTAAGAATCTGATGAAAGCTATGCACTCTCTCCCTGGAGAAAATCAGGTATGTGCACACAAGCAACATTCCGTTTGCAAATGTGGGCAGTTCACATGGTGAGTTACTCATCCGAGGGTTTCCCAAGGGCCTATGAACCCCAGCTTAATGATGAACCCTAACAAACACTTGTACAGCCTCTTGGTTTACAAAGCACTGTTACATTTTTGTCTCCTTAGACAATTTAGTGGGGCAGGTACCCATTCCACTCACACAGAACGGTAATGTCAACACGGCTTCTAAGAAACATAGTTTGACCTTTTGCTCTCGTCTTAATTTGCACTCACTCCTAAGAGAGAAAACTTCACTTTCAAAATTCAGATTCTATTTTCTTTATGTTTTTAAAACTAATCTGTTAACACTAATTTCTTTCTTTTCTATAAATATGGGAAGATCACAGGTGGGATTCAAAAGGCCTCCCTGAAATCAACACGTTGCCTCCTCTGGATGTTACTAACCCGTGTTTCTGAGCCTTGGCTTCTTCATCTGAAGAAGGGACATGACAACATCCAACTCACACTGGTCCAGAGAGTTCACGAGTCACCCCAGGCTCCTCATCTGAGCCACACCTCCCAGTGGGACATGTCAATATCTCTGAATACATTTCAGGTAACCTATTGTTTCCCTACCACAAACTACAAAGGGTCCATCCTACAGAATCTCCTAGACTGGCGGCGCTAAGCAAAAGACAGACAGAATGACAAAGTGTTGCAGGTAGCAGATCTTAAAAAAAAAAAAAAAAAAAAAAAAAAAGGTTTGTTAACTTCTGAGATAACGATGTGGTGCCGATCCCGAAGTTAGTTTCCCGGCCATCTACCTCTGGGGGGAGGGGGAGACTATGAGACCACAGAAACCCAGCTGTTTTCTCCGAACAGAAGCATGGGTGCTGTTTGTATGCTAAGCACGAACCTAGCCAGAATCCAGGCCTCTGGCCACTTAGAGGAACCTACCAGACCACCACTTAGATATTGCCTGACACCTTTGCTCAAAGTAGTTACCCATTCCTTGCTCACTGCATCCCTGCCTTCTGCCCAGTTGGGCCGTCGGCAGCTGTGGCCAGGGCTAAATGGCAAGTTGGCATGGCAGACGGCATGAGCTCCTCCTGGCATCTCTGTCTCCAGCCTAAGAGGGGGGCAGACAGAGCCACGGCTAGCCTATAAGCGGTGCTGTGTGACTTAGAATAAGACACCCCCTCTGGGAAGATTGATTGGAAGAGGCGGTTCCCCGAGGCTGGCACAGCCCTGTGGGCACAAGACTTGGCAATCAGAAGAAGGTCTGGGCTTGGGCCCTTGCTCTGCCCCAGACTGGGTGCTTTTGATCAGTAAATAGACTGAATATTCCTGGAGCAAGCCTCCCCTCAGGTCTCAGAGCTCCTTGTTGCCAAGGACTGAGGTCTAAGAACACAGAAGTAAGCAACCCCGCACAGGGAGGAGGGCAGATGGCACTGCTCTTACTGACTGCCAAACATTTAATTAACAATTAACTGAAAGAGTCCATTCTATAGGCCAGCTAGACGCATAAGGTGCATTCCATAGGTCTTCATGATTTCTTATAAAATCGCAGTGAGGTAGCAATTATTATTCCCATTTTACAGGGAAGGAACCCGGGGCTCAGAGAGACTAAGTTATTTGCTGAACGTGACACAGCTAATGAATGGCAGGACTAGGATTTGGACGCTCCTGTGTCTGAACCCAAGTGTCAGTGGGCCCATCCAGAGCTGTGGGCCAGTGGTTGTCAAATCTGGATGCATGTTAGAACCTCCCACCGAGTTTTAAAATCACACCAATACCCAGGCCGCATCCCAGAGATTCAGAACTGAATTGGTCTAGGGTGGGGCTTGTCGGTGCTGTTTAAATCTTTCCTGTTGATCCTAATCTGCACCCAGGGTGAAGAACCACAGACTTAGGTGGATTACTCATCCTGGTCAGACTCAACCCATTTCCATCCAAATATCTGAAAAGACAGATGGTCAACCAGAGAGTGAGATTTGATATGGTATCAGACAATATGGTATCAGATAATTTCCCAAATGTAACTCCACTCCCTGCCACTCCTTCAGAGGCTGAACTTTTCCAGTGTTCCCCTTCTTTTTTTTTTTCAAAAATGTTTTTATTTATTTATTTGAGAGAGAAAGATAGGGAGAGAAAGCATGAGCAAGGGGAGAGGCAGAGGGAGAGGGAGAAGCAGATTCCCCACTGAGCAGGAAAGCTGACACAGGGGGCTCAGTACGAGGACCCTGAGATCAGGACTTGAGCTGAAGGCAGCCGCTTAACGGACTGAGCCCCCTAGGTGCTCTAGTGTTCCCCTTCTTAATATTAGCTAATACTTGTTATCTTGTTGCATTGTAGTGGGGACTAGTTGTAACTAACCAATATCAAGAATGGGGTGTTGGGAAGGGAGCAAGTAGGAAGGGAAGACCCAGGAATTGGGAAAATCATGGTGGAGAAGTTAGACTAAATAATTAGTAGGAGTAAGAGCAGGAGTATCAAGCCTGTGCTGAGTGCTTACTACATTCCCGGTCCTGTTCTAAACACTTCCCAATTATTAACTCAACAGACCTATGAGGTAAGCGTGCCTACCTCCCCTATTTTACAAATGAGGCAGAGAAAGGCTGCTAGATAACCTGCCCAGGATTACCCAGACAGACAACCTGGCTCCACGGCACATGCCCTTAACTTTGTCCACTTGACAGTTTTCTTCAAGGCTGGGTCTGACTGCGGCTTCCCCGCCCCACTCAGAGTCATGTTGCAGAGGGTCCCTACGACACTGCTTCAGCCTCCTCTATGTGCAGCTGCTTCCTCTGCTCTGCCCAGCCCAGTGTGGCCAGGGCACATTCGAAGTGTAGGGTTAGGCAAAGAACCGCACCTTGCTGGTTATAAGGTCCGGGATCTCAATGCAGGCTACAAAGTAGCTATAAATCCTGGTCAACTTATGTTCCTGTCTGGGCTTCAGTACCCTTCTTCTAAAGTGAAGGCTTTAGATTAAATCATCTGTAAAGCCTCTGAGGAGTCCTGCAATGAAGAAACCAGATCCACTGGGGTTTTCTAAATTAATGTGATTGCTGTGATACATTGCATTGTGCCCCCAATTCTTCACCCCTCTTTGTATCCACACTCTTTACTGTGACTTTGCAATTCTGGCCACTAGAGGAGGCATAAATCCTTGCCTCATTAACATTGGGCTTGGCCATGCGACTTGGTCTGGCCAATGGGATATTAGTAGCCATGATGCAAGAAAGGGCTCAAAATACACTTACGGAGGTAAACTTGCCCTCTAATCCTTCCATCTCCAAGAGAAGACCATGCCCTGAATCACCTTCTGATCCTAGAAGAATCAAAGGCTTGTGGAGCAGAAGCGCCCCAGTTACCCTGCATGCCTGCGACCAAAATAAAGAACTAATAATGCGCATTATTGTTAATGCTTAGGTTGAATTTTGGGTGGTTTGTTACTCAGCATTAGTGCAGCCGTAACTGACTAATACAACTACCAAATCATTTTTTAGTTAACATTCATTAAATCTCCAGTTGAATTAATGTTCCCAGAAATTATGTATTTTAAAAAGTGCTCCTCTAGGAACAGCTGAGGTGAGCCAGTTTTCCCAACTTTAGGTCCCTTCCTTAGCTTCCCTTCACAGAGGGCCCAGTCTTTGATAAGTGGTCTCTATATAGGCATTGTGTCTCCCTGCACAGACTAAAAGCTCCCTGAAGGCAGAGACTTTTCACCATTATCTCTGTCCCCTGTACCAAGCACAGAGCCCAGCACCACTACAGATGTGCAGCCAATGTTGGTTAAATGAACACATGGAAGCAGAGGCCTTATCATAGTTATAATTGCTCAGGCCTCTATTTTTTCCAAGGAATGTAGACAAGATGACCTCTAAATATCCTTCCATCTTGAACATCTTGGAGCCAATAAACTCTGTGGGGACTGGGAGCCACTGCCATACTCTGTACGATCTTCCCCATCCCCCCTCTTGATATCTCATCCCATTTCATCTCTTAATTCAGCCATCATGTACTGCGTTCTTATTAAGTGCCAGCTATTGTGCAAGGTATACTGTCTCCACTGGTGGACCTCAGCGCTGCTGCCAGCCTGATTGATACTGAGATTTGAGGGTCAAAGTCCCTAGACAGAGACATGCAGGGAAGGGTCTGTCACCCAAGGTTTCCAAGTAGGAGGTGGCATGGCCAACCAAAAAGTCTCGGGCGCTGTTTACAACTCTCTTCTGAGTCCAGATCACAAACCATCCTGCCCCCAATGCAAATCCAAAACAGTTAGTCCCTAGAGGCATTGAGCTTCTAATTAAGTGTCCCCCTCCCTCCCTCCCAGGCAACTCTGAAGGCTCCTCAAGCATATTTAGAGATTTCCTAGAGGGGGTCAGGTTCTTGTCACTTGAGCAATAGCCTTTCCCGCCCTCTAGTGGCTACAGGGCAGCCTGACACCCTGGAGGAGCAAGGGAACTCCCCTGGGCCTATAAAGTGAGCTGGTTTCGCTAAACACAGTCCTCCGGGAAAGCAATTTGGCAATAAGTATCAAAAGCCATAAACACAGTCCTACCCTTTAACCCAGTAATTCCACTTCTGGGACTCTATTCCAAGGTGATAATCCAAAAATAGGGGGAGAGTCTGTTAGCACAGTGATGTTCATTGCCTCATTGTTTATAATACCCAAAATTAGTAAATATTTTAAATGACCCAAAATAGCAGAATGATGAAGCAAATTATAACAAAAGAGTAAGAATGGTAAGACCACTTCAAATGATGGGAAGCTACATGGTAAAAAAAAAAAAAAAAGAAAGAAAGAAAGAAAAGAAAAGAAAAAAGAGGAAACAAAGAGAGAAAAAGAAAAAGCAGGAATATGGATATTGAAATGAGAGGGACCAATCTGGTGTCTATCAGCCGGTTACCGCTGACAAGCTGCTTAATCTCCCCTGAGCCTCAGTTTCTCAGTCTATAACAGACAGCTGATGACGACCACTTGGCCATTTGGAAAGATGAGGCAAGAGACTGTGTGTAGAGCCCCAGGCACATGCCTGGCACCCAGCAGGATGCACAATAAATGGAGTTATTGTTATTTTTGTTATTATGACTAAGGTTTGAGATTATGTTACAACCAGGAAAGTGCATCTGAAAGCGTGGTAAGCAAAAACCAAAAACCAAAAACCAAAAAACACAGCAGAACACAAAATTGTGTGTTCCCTATCACTGCAGTTATGAAATGGGGTCTGGGAGGGGGAGGGAAGAAGAAAGAAACACCAGGAGAATGTTTTTTTGGAAGATACACATCAGATGCTGACAGTGGGTTTCTTTCCATTCAGAAGTGGTACCTGAACTGACTCTTGAGGACAGGTGTACACTTTTCCCCACCTTCCAAGAGCAGTGGCATCTTACTTCATTTCATAACCTTTGCCCTGCTCCACTCCAAGTGATACATTTGGAAGTGACTGAGGAGGAGAGCTAAGGGGGTGGTCAATGGAGATAAAGGGCACTGGTGTCTGCAGGTGCACCTGAGCTAACTCTGCACAACCCTCTGTCCTTCCTAGAGAGGGAAGTACCCAGCCTAAACGATGCGTATCAGCACCACAAGTTGGTTAAGGCCAATTTCTTTTCTCTTGCTATACTAGCTACTTAGAATGTTCCAGAGAGAATAACAAGTACCAACTAAAGTTTTACATGGTTAGCAAGGCTAGGCCCCCGGCAATAAGGAAAGGGCCCTGCAAGCCCCTTTGACTCTTCCCTAAATAGAATAGAGGCAACTGGGGTGTGCGACATCTCTGGCCTGGAATATCCTAGGGTCGTGAAGCCAAGATGCTGTCCCTGGCTCTTGCTCATGAGGGAGGTAAGTGAGACTGTAGCCTCATTCAACTGCCCTCCCTAGGCCAAGAGGTTAGGGTCATAATGCTCTCACAAATTACTCTCATTTTCTTCTATCCCCAAAAGACCCCTAGGCTTCTAAGTCTTATGTGAGGGTAGAACTCAGTTGATTGGGGAGCTCAGAGAATCCAGACATCACTGAAACCGTGGATCTCATTCCTTGGAGAGCTCCCTCATGACCCCCTGAATCCTTTCTGTCCACCTCAGAGAAGTAGTTCTCTATTCCAGTTACTATTGCTGCTTAACCAAGCTTAGTGATATTTTAAAAACCCAGTGGTTTTATTACACCCGTAGATTCTCCCAATCAGAAATTTAAAATGACCAGAGTCAGCTGCTCCATGATGTCTAGAGTCCTGGCTGGGAGGATTTATGCTGGACCTGATTTGCAGGCAGGGGCTGCAACCATCTGGAGGCTCCCTCATTCACATGTCTCATACTTGATGCCAGCTGCAGGCTAGGACCTCAGCAGCGACCACTAGCAGAAACACCCCCCGACCCCACACAGCCTCTCTGTGTGGTGGCTTGTGCTTCCTTGAGTCATGGAGGTTGGATTCCAAAAGTGAGCCTTCCCAAAGAACCAAGACTTGAAATTCACATACCATAACATCTGCAATGGTCACAACCCTCCCAGGTTCAAGAGAAGGAAACACAGACTCCTCCTCTTGGTGGGAGAAGCATCAGTCATATATACAAGACAAGCATGTGGAATGGGAGATGCAACTATTTTTGAAAAAATGCAGTTTATCATACTCTCCTTCCATCGGGATTAGTGAGAAGATGTACCTTTTCCAGCCTTACATTTTATGCAGGGTCACAAGACAAGAGCTATCTTGAGGCTACTATTACCATGGAGAGGGAACCACTCTTACTTTCTTCCTTCTTCTTTCAGTTCCCATCCCCAGAAGATTCTGGAACTTGTTCCAAGGGAACCAAGGCAGAAGCCTGAATATCATAGGCATCACCCCAAACTGGCCCAAGAATCATCCACACAGTAAGTTCTTTAAGGAGAATCCGACTGTTCTCCTTTGCCACATCCAGTACAATGTCTTATAAGGACAAAGTGACCTTTTTAAAAAAAAAAAAAAAAGATTTTATTTACTTATCCACAAGAGACACAGAGAGAGAGAGAGAGAGAGAGTTCCATGCAGGGAGCCCGACATGGGACTCGATCCCGGGTCTCCAGGATCACACCCTGAGCTGAAGGCAGCACTAAACCACTGAGCCACCCAGGCTGCCCCAAAGTGGCCTTTTTTATCAATAGCCAAGAAGTGAATAATCAGTTCCAAAATGTTTAGTCATGCAAGCTTTTTCTGTCAAGACAAAGCAACACTCTCTAGTAACTCACCTGGCCAACCCCCTGATGTACACCAGGCATATAGGAGTTTTCTGAAGCCTAAGCCTGCACGATAGGAGTTAATGGAGAAGAGAAACTCTCAGAGGGTGTGCTGCCATGAGCCCTAATGATGCTTTTGGTATGTATGACTCTGGAATCCCAAATCGGGAAGAAGTTATTTGACATATACAAGCAGGCCCCATTTGAAGACAGCTCTGTTTGCAATAATCCAAGGCTTAACAATAAATTTTTAAAATGCAAGAGTACTTCCTCATTTTCTATCAGATGATGCTTTTATTAAAGGAATTTCCTCAATGGATTTAAGTGTTGGCTTATAGATTGGCAGCAACAAAGAGGCAGAAAAATATAAGATGAAGGATGGGCCCACAGCCAATCACAAATCAAGACAAACTTCTAAAGCCATAACATACAGCATGATGGAAGCAGGATTCACCTTTCACACACGCACAGACACTTCAAATGACAACCAGGAATCCCTTCACTGCACACAGTCAAGTATTCCTATGACGTGGACTGGAGGCTGCATTCCAGGATCAAGGAGTAACGTGGACAAATGCACAGAGACAACAAAATAAGGATGGCGTGTTTATGAGACATGGAGGAGACAGACATGCCTGGAAAAGAGGGTGTACGTCAGGCAGCAGAAGAAAATAAAATTGCCCTGGCAGAGCGGGGCCGTTTTAGCAAGCTTTGAAAGCTAAGCTGAGGCTTTTGAACTTGCATTTTGGGGCAACAAAGAGCTTCCAACGGTTCTTCCTCAAACCATGGCATGATCAGAGAGGATTTTTAGGAAGATTAACCTGGCGGGGTGGGGGGGCTCTGAGGATGGAGTGGTGACTGGACAGTAGCTGGGGGGTTGTCATATCCATGAAGCAGTGAGGGAAAGGGCCTGAACCAGAGGGAGGCAGGAGGGCCTGGTGGTCCATTGCCATAAGAAGGACGTCTCTAAAGGAAGACAGCACACATCCATCAAGGCTCAGATTCTACCCCGGTAGCCCCATCTTTGGAGCAGTGGCACTTCCAATCGATTTCTTCAGAACCATCCCTTCCTGGATCTGAAGTCCTTCAGTTTTCCACCTCCTACAAATCCATGTTCTCAGACTAGGAAGTGGAGTGAGTTTGATCCAAGGTTTCTCAAGGTGTAATCAAAGGTTAATGGGGATAAGTCATTTTTTAAAAACAAACCTATGGGTCCTTAAGCCTCCAAGAGCGGGGTCATCTTTCACACTTGGCCCCTGAGGAGACCAGGTACCAATGACACACCAAATAATCAAGTTCCCATACTTCTTCGGAGATTGTCTTCAGAGATTGCAACGTACCTCTTTTAAACTCAACATATCTTCTTTTGACGATAAAAGTAAATGTTTTTTTTTAAAGCCACAGGTCAAGTCTGGTAGAGAATGAGATGATCACTCAAGCTAGGCAATGGCTTTTTGGTTTAAAAAAGGCAACACAGGTGAGACTTCAAAGAAATGTAATGAGATAAAGTAAATGAATGTTTTCTTATTATTTTTACAATCTCTGCATACCTATAGTGATGCCCCACTCTTTATTCATCTTATTTATCTTTGGTCAGGTTGCTTCCTGGAAAACTCTAAAAGAGGTCATTGATTCTCTTTGCCTATCTCTGGGTGCAGTAAGTCTGTTCTCTCAGGAGAACAGAGAAAGTGAGCCTTTGCTCACTTTGCCTTAATCAATATCACCAGCTTGTCTTACTCTGAAGTCTTTCCAAAGATCTAACGTGGAGGTGTAGGGAATAAAGAAGAAAAGAGAAGAAATGCAACTGATCTCCTTGTGCAATTTGTGAACTGGGGAATAAGAAATTTCCAGAAAGATGTTTCACAAAAAGATTTTAAGGAAGGATAGTAGCTTAATTTGGTTAACATTAAGTAGCCATATCTGCAAAGGCAGGCTGTTGTTTCATTCAACAGGTCTGGGACGCAGGTAAAAATTAACAAGAGGATTCCCACCCTCGAGAAAACTGTGAGCTACTGAACAGTCTCCTGTGTTGGCTACTTTTACAGAGGATAGCATTTGCTTAAGTACCTAGCTCATATATAGATTTTTTGTTGTCTCCCCTTCTCACAGAGATGTTAAATTCTCGCTACACAGCCATGCACTCCCCAACCTTTTCCAGATTCCCTTGCAGTTAGTCTGGAGCCGCGTGACTGGTTCTGAGTAATGGGATATGGGAGAAAGTGATGTTTGCATTTCCAGCCCTAGAGATATAAGCCCCCGTGTGGCCCTCCAGTTTTCTCTTTCCAGATTGTGGTGATCACAGAAGACATGCAATGTCACAGTGTAGCCACAAGACAAGAACATCCTGGACCTTGAATCACCATCTGGAAGAGAGGTGCCCTGAAGATTCACTCCACTCACATTGGGAAGTTGGGAGGAGAGGAGAGATAAATCTTAGTAAGATCAAGCCACTGAGTTTTGGAGTTTTACTTGTTACCATCGTTGAGACTTCTTGCCTAAAATTCAGAAATAACCACACAGAGGATAATCAGTGTAAGAGGCAACATGGCACAGTGGAAAGATAGAGAATTTAGTGGCCCCTTCCTGAGTGAAGCTAGTGACAGGCTTGCAGGCAGCTTCTCGGGGTCTTTTGCAGCCTCCAAATCTCAGAAGACCAATTCTCCTGAGAGAACAGACTTACTGCACCCAGAGACAGGCAAAGAGAATCAATGACCTCTTTTAGAGTTTTCCAGGAAGCAACACGACCACAGACTGCTTGAGTTTTTGTACAGTAGAAGGGGTGTACCCATCCACCCTGTCTGTTCTATCACATCCAGAAAGGACTTCCAAGAAAGTTCATTATACTATTTTTTCCTTTAAAAAACAGATATAAGTAACCAAGATGTCCTTCTCTGTAGGTGAATGGATAAACAAACTGTGTGTACATCAGACAAAGGAATACTATTCAGCACACGCGCGTGCACGCACACACACACACACACACACACACACACACACACACATGATCTACCAAGCCATGAAGACAGGGAGGGATCTTAAATGCATATCACTATGTGAGAGAAGCCAGTCTGAGGAGGCTATGACTGTGTGATTCAAACTATATGACATTCTGGAAAATGCAAAATTATGGAGATACTAAAAAGATCAGTGGTTGTCTTGCCTGAGGTGGGGAGAGGGAAGAGATGTGTAGGCAGAGCACAGAGGATTTTTAGGGCAGTAAAATACTCCGTATCTGATACAATGATGGGTACATGTCATTAGACACTGTCCAAACCTGTAGAATGTGCAACACAACACCAAGAGCAAACCCTAAGGTAAACTATGCATGTAGGGTGATTATGATGTGTCAGTGTAGGTTCATCTTTAGTTTAAAAAATAAAGTGCCATTCTGGGTAGTGGTGTTGATAATGGGGGAGATTGTGTATAATGGGGTGGGGGAGGGAGTATATTGGAAATCACTGCACCTTCTTAATTTTGATGTAAACCTGAAACTGTTCTTAAAAATAACTTTAAAAAATGTTTTTAAAAGATAAAATAGATGAATATTACCATCTTGTTTTATATACATCTATATCCATGTTTTTCTTAATCAAACCAAAAAGTCAAAGAAAAAGGCTCTTGAAACTCCTTCTCAGTGGTGCCTGGGTGGCTCAGTAGGTTAAGTGTCTGACTTGGGATCAGGTCGTGATCTCAGGGTCCTAGGATCGAGCCCCATGACAGGTGCTGTGCTCAGTGGGGAGTCTGCTTGAGATTTTCTCTCTTTCCCTCTCCCTCTGCCCCTCCCCTCGCTTATGCCCTCTCTCTCTCTCTCAAATAAATAAATAAAACCTTAAAAAAAAAAAGAATTCTAAGAAACTCCTTCTCATTGATCATACCAACCAGATCATACTCAACCACACTAAACCATCTTTTAGTACCCTTCCAGATTGTTCTTTGCATTTATACACATATAAAGGAACACAGTTTTGCTTTGGTCTTTGATGTATTTTTGGTCTTAAAATACAAATGGGCCAAACAACAGGTATTATTCTGTCTTGTTTTGTTTTAATTTTTGGCTTTTCTCATAATTGATTTTTAGTATTTTTCAGCATGTTGGACCAGCTTAATGCCTTTCCACTTTTGCTACATGGCCCTCCAGAGAATAAACATACCGTAACTTTTATCATCATTTCCCTATTGATGGATACACGAGGTATTTTGCAGCTATCATGAACATACCTGAAATGTTCCTCTGTGCACAGAAGGCAGTGTTTCTCGAGGATTGATACCTAGAAGGGGATGACCTGGGTCAAAGGGTACACATATTTTGTTTTAATAGACATTGTCAAATTGCTCTCCAAAGCCATGCTAACTTATATTCACATAAATACCACATGAGTTTCTCCCATTTCTTCACTTTTTATCTGATGAGTGTGGGTAACATATATATTTTAAAGATTTTATTTATTTACTCATGAGAGACACAGAGAGAGAGGCAGAGACACAGGCAAAGGGAGAAGCAAGCTGCATGCTGGAGCCTGATGCGGGACTCGATCCCAGGACTCCAGGATTCCAGGATCATGCCCTGGGCTGAAGGCAGGCGCTAAACAGCTGAGCCACCCAGGAATACCCAAGTGTGGATAACTTATAGATGGGAGCATTTTTGTTAGTAAACATGCAATATTTACTTATTCTAAGGTCACCTCCTGTAATTGCCTGACTGCAGAGGATAAGCCTCTAAGTCCACCAGCAGCTTTCGCTGGCAGGTCCTGGACCCACCCGGGGAAAGCCTCTTTCAATAGTGACAGAGGGGCTTTTTACTTCTTTATTGAGTAGTGACCACTAGCTCTGCAAAGCACCTGTGAGAGACACACTGCCCAGGTTACTTCAACATCTCCAGGGTTTTCAACAACCACAACGTTGGTATGGGGGCCAGGGGAGGAGAGTGAGACCTCACCTCAGGGACACAAAACACTCCGAAATCAAGATAAATAGGATCAAATGCAATATTTTCAAAAATCAGGATCAATGCAAAAAATTCATGAGGAGCAGTGGCTCAGTCAGTTAAGCAGCCGACTCTTGATTTCGGCTCAAGTCATGATCTCAGGGTCCTGGGATCGAGCCCTGTGTCAGGCCTGTGTTCAGCGAGGAGTCTTCTTGGGATTCTCTCTATGTCTCCCTCTGCCCCTCCTCATGCTCACATGCATGCTCTCTCTCACTCTCTCTCTCTCTCTGTCTCAAATAAATAAATAAATAAATAAATCTTTAAAAATTCATGAGGAGCAGAATATAAAAATTTCAGATAAAGGTAAGATCAGTATTCCTGATTTTTCTATCTGCCTCAGCTTCAATGTGTTTCAGCACAGCACAGAGCAGTAGTCATTTGTCATTTTAAACAGATCTGGGAGATTTTTAGACATGCACACATTAAAATCCCTGCCTGTGTGACTTCAGGAAAGTCTCTGAACCTCTACGAGACTCAGTCACATCATTTGTGAGTTGTCGAGAATTTTAAGGAAATAAAATATGTCCAATAGTGGATTTTCAATACACACCTACCATCGCTGGTACTAACAGTAGTACTAGTGCTGTTATTAGGCGCCAAGGCAATCTTGCTGATTGCTGGCTGCTGGTTCTGCTCTCGTCCTTGAGCCTGGTTTGGTCTCTTACATTTATCCTGATGACCAAGGGACCTTTGTATAGACTCAACATTGCTAACAGAGGGAATGAACATTTTCCCAGATACTTATTTTGAGCTATTTTTCGGGGATGGGCAAGTTCATGCATTATCTCAGTGAAACCTTTGATATACATTGTTGGGAAAACTGAAGCCCAGAGAGGATAAATGACCTGCCCAAGGTCACAGAGCAAGTTCGTGGCTAAGCTGAGCTTTGGACCCAGATCTCTTCACAAATATATGATCCAATGTTTATGTGTCTCTGAGCAGTGTCAATAGGAAAAAGGAAACAGCTTACTTCTTCTGATTACAGATCCCGGGGGCAAATGTTCCCTCAAATTCCCTACCTATCATCCAAACTAAAAATTGCATATTTTGTTCCTGACTCAGGCCAGACCTGTTGCCTTCAGAGGGGTATTAGTTTCTCTTGCCTGAGCCCAGAACCCCCATGATTCCCTCTCCTGAAAGCAGATGCTCACCGCCTTTCCCATTCCCCACACCATTCGCCCCCACTTGAGTGACATCCCTTCAGGCTCCCTGATATCAAGGTAGACAACAAAATGGCATGACTCCCTTCACCTTCACCCTGGCCTGCCTCTGGGTCAGTCACCCTTTCTCTGGGTCTTTCTGCCCAGCCTCTGTGGGCTGGTACGCACACGAAAGAAGGCTGGAGGTGGGTCGGTCATGCAAAACGGGGAGTTTTCAGAAGCATTCTTGGCTCCTACACTTAGAACCTTTGGAGACCTCCAGAGGCTCCATAACCACAGTCAGCTCTGCTTAGTCAAGGGGGATTGGCTGCCTCATCACACCAGGCCAAGCCACAGGAGCAAGTGGGCTCTCGGGGAGGCAGAGGGGGGAAGGGCAGGAGCTCCTTTCCCAGAGGGTCACACCATTGTCAGATTCCATCCCTGGAGCTGCCCCTGCCGTCCTGTCCTCCTGGCTGAACTTCCCAAACAGTGTCTGTCATCGCGGGGAGGATCACGGCTGGCTGTCTCCACGAATTCACAAATCACCTTCCTGTCATCACCTGGCAGGGGTAGGGGAGTGTAGGGAGGGACAGGAATCAATAACCCCATTTTCTATCACCCATCTCCTTCTTGCCCCCCTCACCACCCAGGACCAGGAGTCTTTGCAGGCTAAGTTCACACAAAATGTCATTTGTCCAACCTGCCAGAAGATCTTAGCATTGATATGCCCTCTAGTGGATTTTTTAAAACAACCAAAGCATGCATGAACAGAGTCTTACCCACACCCAACAATCATCGGTTACCTGTGGCCCCAAGCCAAAGCATTGACATCCAGGGAAGCCAGTCACCTTCTGTGTCTTGACCAATTGTCTGGGTGTTTGGGGACAGTCATTGCCATTAACTTCCCGAGGAACTGATTATGTTGGCCCAAGCTGTAAGTGGAGACCCTCCCCACCCCACGTGCCAAGCCTTCTCAGACTGTAATGCTCAAGATTCAGCCCCACTCTCTTGTTTCCATCACTGCCTCTCCTGGCCACCCCCCAGCCCTTTGCCTGGCAGAAATGATCCTTCCTTGTGCTCAGTCCTCTTCCCTTCTACCCCATGTCACTTTGTATTGGCTCCTAGAGGAGTTTTTTTGCGCCTACAAGTGAGCTCCCTTCTACTGTATATCTCAGGGTTTCTTACCCTGCACATTTTGGTCTAGATAATTCTTTATTGCAGGGGGACCATCCTTCACATCGTAGAGTGTTTAGCGGAATCCTTGGCCTCTACTCACTAAATAAATACTAGTAACACTTCTCCATCTGTGACAACAAAAATGTGTTCAGATATTGCCAGATGTACTGTGGAGATGGGGTAGTTGACACCAAAATCACCTCTGGTGAGATCTGTTGGTCTATATGTACAACTTTTGGTGGATCTAGGGTAGGATCTAAGGGTGCAGGAAGCCTTTCTGCCCACGTATGAGACCAGGGAGTAGCTGTTCACATCTTTAGGGCAGGAGGGCCATTTAGCCTCCAGAGTGTCCTATGAAGGTGAACCCTCCCCAGGCAGGATCAATGCCATATGCTGCTGCCTTCCATCCGCTGGGAGACACAAGGCCAGGCAGGTGGTGTGTGAGGCTGAGGGTGTAGAGGGGGGCAGGGCAGGAAGTGGGGTGCTGGGAAAAGAGGGGAGAAAAGGAAGGAAGGAGGGCTGGTGTACTGAGGTCCAGACCCTCTCAGGTACTTTACCTATCTTATATTCCATTTCACCCTTAGAGGATCCCAATAATAAATACCAACATCATCTTGGTGACCCTGCTCTACACCAGGCATATCACCAGGCTCTTGACACCAATTACCCCTGATTGGAGAAATGCATTCCCTCATTTTACAGATGAAGAAAGAAAGGCTTGGTGAAGGCTGCTCACTTGCCTGAAGAGCCAGTGCCAAGGCCCCACATGTCCTACAACCCCCCAAATTGTGTCACCAGAACATTAAACGTGCAGAGGGTCAGCATTCCTAACAGGTGTAAAATCAGGTAAGTCCTTGGCTTGATTTCAGCATTTGCTTCAGGGCTGACCCAACTAGGGGTCTGAATGCAGGTGGCCTAGATTAATTATTTCTTATTATTCAGGTGCTTGGTAAATGCTTTGTGGCTGTTTCTTCCACACAGATCCCATCAGCCCTAGAGGGCAGGGACTCCCTCATTTCTCCGGCATGTCCCCAGAACACCCAGCTCCTGGCTCCTCCAAGGAGCCTGACAGATGGGCCTGGAGGCCAAGGAGAACACAGGAGGCCCAGCCCCACTGTCCTCCTCTTGATAGCAGGTGCTGTGTCTTCAGCCAAGCCCAGCAGGCAACAGGGGGGTGCAGCAAGGGTGTGTGTGTCGAACACTGAGCCAGGCACCAGAAGGCCTGGGTGTGGTCCTCAGTCTGCAGAATGAACTTAGCCAAGTCATTTCCTCTCTGGATCTCAGCTGCTCCATCTGCCCAACAAAGCCAGGTCCTGCCCTCTGACCTCCAGAAATGTACAGGGCAAATGGTCACCCAGGACTGCTCTCCTCCTCTGGCCAGTAGGACATGAACCAGGCACCATAGAGTTCCTGAGAGGCTCTGACCAGCCAGGCACCTGTGTTGCCACTCTCAGCATCTGCTCTCTTCTAGGCCAGCTTCAGATGTTAAGCTTCCTTCTTCTTGAACCTTGACCAAAAATAGGTGGAAACAGAGACCAGTTGTGAGCAGACCCAGGAGTGAAGGTTCTCCATCTTTCCAGGATACCTGCCCCATATTGGAGAAATCAACATGGCATGTGACTGATAGCCCAGCTTGACTCCAGTAAAAATACACTGGCTTCCAAATAAGAGGATGGACACCAGATTGTGAGGTGTCTCACCCTCCAACCTCCATCTTGGCTTCACATCCTACAGCCTCAATTTGACCCAGGAAAATAAGCATCAAGAGGTGGGGGAGGGAGGGGACAGGTAGGCCACGGGAGAGTGGAAAGGGGAGGGAACAGGAAAGACCCAAGGATATGCGTGAGCAGGTTCTGGGACTGGGGACACAGATGGGGCTCAATCTTCTCTCCTATGTACACTTTGACAACCAGGCCATGGGACTGGGTGAGCAGGGCCTGGCCCAGGCCCAGGGGAAAGGTAGCAAGGGAAACCAGGTACGTATTGTTACTTTGCAGAGGTATGAGTATGGTGTTCCATCTCCTCCAGGTACAGATGAAGCCTGGAGCACTGTATCTTCTACATCCCTCCTCCACCACCACCCACCCAGGTCCAACTGTGGGTACCTGTGCCATGTCCGATGCCCCATCAGTCTTCAGTCAAGGGCTTAGGACAAAGGGGTGGGAATCACCTTGGCGTGAATGCAGGCTCCTGCTCCTAATGGATCCAGGTAGATACAGACACACCTGATAGGATTTGGAGCATGTGATTTAACATCCTTCAGCCCCCTCTATAAAAATCCTGCTTGGAGCATTTGATGGGCTCATATATGTAAAAGGCAGGGTAGCCAGCACAGGGCTAAGACATGTTGCCTTCCCTGCCAGCCAGACATCTCTTCTCTGGGCTGCATCCAGACCCCATAAAGGCAACAGAGGCAGCTGAGGAAAGAGACGGGGGGAGAGGCTGAGGGGCCAGTGAGCCCCAATATCACAGCCTAATATCCTGGAGGGAGAAAAATGATCACTGTAGGAAATGAGGTAGGACCTATCCAAAGTAGGTGAAATTCATGGCGCTTTTGATGCTGCACTGGTTATAATCACAAATCCCCAGTCAAGAGAACATATGAAAATAACAAGAGACTGTTAAATAAGAAGTGAGAGCCAACAGCAAGACCTATCACTCACAAGGCCGGATCATCTTGGGCCCATCTCACCCCTGACAATTTTTTTCCTTTTTTGCCTACATGCTGGCAAGACACAGATTTGTCTAAATAAGCCCTGAGCTCTGGGAAACGTGGAGGTGATTCCCAGTATCCTAACCCTGCTAAGGCAGCAAATACAGAGCCTGCCTCCCCCCAGCAACCCACCTTCCATATGCAGAGGCCTAACCTGGGGCCAGGGGACAGAGACTTCCTGACAAAGGAATTGGGCTGTGGCAGAGAAAGAATTTAAGCAAACACACACACACACACACACACACACACACACACACACACAGCATTTGTACCACCTGACTTTCTGCTCCCAGCTCTGTACAGTCCTTGCCATCTGGACTGTGGGGAGAGAGTGGCCAGGAAAGGTTATTCCTGGCTAGGAGATTCTGAGAACTACTCTGTAAAGTGATCCTGGGGCTCAGCCTTTGGTAGCAGGAGGGGAGTCGTCTCAAGGCAAGGCAACATGGTAGGGGGACCGACCAATGCCATTTGGACAGCACATCCCAGCCCCTATTAGGCCCGTGGGCTGTGGGGGTTGTACACATGAGCAAGACATCACCCTGCCCTCCAGGAACCTCACTCACTCCAGTGAGAAACACCTAGAGTTTAAGTTTAGTGTTGTCTGGGGAAAAAAAAAAAAAAAAGGCAGGGAGGAGTGGGGAACAGTGATATTTAAGGACTGGGAGACCAGACAGACCCTCCCAGCCCTGATCTGTGTAGAACGAGGTCTTGCTCCACATAATTAAGGTATGCACAAGGATATATCTCATATTCATTTGTCTTACTTTATTTTGTTTTTCCAATTAATAACTCAAGCATCCAATGTCTCAATAAGAGAGGCCCGGTATCTCTTTCTCCAGACAGCAGTTTGAGGGCCCAGAGTGCTCAGAGGGCCCAGGCCTCACCTACACTTGCCAGCAGAAGAACCCCAGAATTTGGCCAGCCCGCTGTCACTGTTAGTTTCCTCTGCCCTGTGGTGTGATCATTGAGGATGGGTCCATGGGGTAGGATGTCCTTGCTGGTCCACGTCCCTGTCCACACCATTGTGATATGCAGAGTGACCTCCAAGATAATTCTTTGCAGTTCACACTCCCTCCCCAGCCCACATTTCCCAAAGCGAACCCCTGTGTGAGGGAAAAGTGGGTCACTGGAGGCTCTAGGGGTGCCAACCATAAGCTTTGCTGGATCAGCCCTCCTCAAGGACCCTGAAGTCATGTGGTGACCCAGGGCCTCAGGACAGACTCAAACTGTCTTGTTGGCCACTAGAACTTGGTTGGGATCACTTTATTTTGAACTTGGGGGAACAGGGGATGACAAAACTGTCCTTCCAAGAAGGCCATGGACTTCTTAAGAAATTGATCCTTCTTCTCCCAGCAATCAGATCTGCTTACAAAGAAATCCCAAGTCCTATTATCCCTCCTCACCCCCTGGAACAACAAATGTCCTACTTGCTAATATTTGTGTTGATGGGAGGGAGGGGAATTTCAAGTGCCTGTCCCCGAATAGTGATGGGCTGAGCCAAGGTGATTTGCAGAACCTAGGAAGAGATTTTGGGCAGCCTGGCATGTTTCTAAACATCCCCACCACTACTTTAATGGGATTACACAATAGGGTTATGTAATACCTTGATTTTCAATACCCCTAATTCTGTAGACCACCCCATCCCCCACCTCCTGGCTAACTTCCCCAGCCCTGCTCTCACCCAAGCCTACTATCTCCAGATCTGCCCTCTTAAAACCAACTCAAATGCCACCTCCACCATTGTCCTGGGAGAAGTAGCCCTGACCCATGATAAACTTCTTCAGCAATCTTATTTTGCTAGGGAGGCCACTACAAAGTACCAGAGTCAGGGCGGCCTAAACAAAAGAAATCTACTTCCTCACAGTTCCAGAAACTACAAGTCCAAGGTCAAGGTGTCAACGGGCTGGTTTCCTCTGATGGCCGTTGTCTTCCTATGTCTTCATGTGGTCTTCCCTCTGAGCATGTCTGTGTCCTACTCTCCTCTTATTATACAGATACCAGTCATATTGGCTTAGGAGCAACCCTTATGACCTCATTTTACCTCAATTACCCCTTTAGGGGTCCTAATTCCAAAAATAGTCACGTTCTAAGGTACTAGGGGTTAGAGCTTCCACATTCTGTTCCTAACTCTTACCTATCTATCTTTCATTGGAATGAAAATCCAGAAGGGCAGGGATTTATACCTGGTACATGATAGGAACTCAGTAACTACCATTGCAATTAATGAATTCAGCTCTTGGGGCACCTATCACGTTGTACCTCACAGTGTGGTGTAGTCACTTCTGAGCATAACCCACCTTCACCATCTGGAAGATGCTTTCATGCCGGGTCATCCTTGCCTGATGCATCTCGGTGGCCTTCACAGGCCCTAGTATGGGCTTGGTTGGCTGCTGAGAATGCGCGTTCACTGGGCTCCTTTTCTGGTAACCAGCTATGGGCCCCTGAGCCATTCGCTCAGTCTCACCCAGCCTAGCTCCCTGTCTGTGAAACTGGCCACACCAGCCTCACAGGGCTCTTTGGAGGCCTGGCTGAGATCACTGTGTGAATTTTGTAAATTCAGCCTTTTGTAAACTCCAGGGTGCTTTTACAAATGTTAGCTGTTATTCTCAGGCATTTTATAGCAGTTACTGTGGCTACATAATAAATTACTCCCCAAACTTAGTATCTCCAAACAATAATGACATTTATTTTGCTCCTAAACCTGCAATGGGTCAGGACATGGCAAGGATAACTCCTCTCGTCTCCCCTCAATGTCCAGTGGGCAGCTCCAAAGCCTGTGCCTCACAGCATCTGAAAGCTCACTCGCCCGCAGTTCTGCCAGCTGATGCTGGCAGTCAGCTAAGGTTACAGAGGGGCTGTCAGCCACAACACACCCCCGCATGGCCTGGGCTTCCTTGCAGCCTGGTAGCTGGATGGTGGAGCTCCATCATGCTCCACCATGGTGGAGCATCCCAAACCAGAGCTAGGTGAAGCCACACTCTCTTTTATGACCTAGCCTACAGCATCACTTCCTCTGGAGTCTATTCATTAAGCACTCACAAAGGTTCAAGGGTAGGGGAAACAGACTGTGCTTTTTGATGGTAAAGGACAAGGGTCTGGAAGAATGGGTGGGCCTGAAAAATCCATTGTGGCCATTTTTGGAGAATCCCATCTGCCACAGTATTTGATATATTGTTCTGATGAGCAAACCCTTCCTTACTGCCTCTCAGCATTGCCCAAGGCTCCCGTTGCAAGACTCCAGCGGCACAACATCATGCTATAGATTGTCCCTAACTTCCTTCCGTGGTTATGAGTTCCCCACTCCCACCTCATCTGTCACAGCCTTACCTTTTGTGAGCAAAGAGTGGGATAATAGACCAATAGATAAACTAATCCCTGACACTGGCTTAGCTAGGGAACTCCTCTTAGGTTGTAGAAGGCCACCCTTCTTCCAGGGCTAACATACCCAGAAGGGCCACTCCTGGGAACCTCAGAGAGAGAAGTAACCCACGTTTGTAGCTGGAGGTCAGGACCACCTTGTGGGTGGTTGGTAAGCTCTTTGCTTCAGCATCACCGCCCAGGCAGCCACCTGACCTGCAGAGGGGAAATCCTCACCCCACATGCATCCACTCCTTCCTGCGCTCTGTCCCCTGCTGCTCTCCTCTACTGAACATCCAGTGATGGGAGAGCCCTCTGGGCTGAGGAGGCAATGCTCTGGTCTGAATTAGTTGGTTACAGACCTGGCATCATGAGCCCATATTTCTTCACCCTACCATGGTCCCAAAGACTGGCGAGGGGGACCTGGGCAATTCTGAGGAGTCCCCAGATACCACATCATGTTGAAATGCTCAATAAGTAATCCAGTTCACAGCAGGAACCATCCAAAAAACATTAACCCTCTTGCCCCAAACCATGAAATTTTCCACACATCCCTTCTGATTCATCTGCATTTGTTCTCTGAGTCATTAGGTCTGTGTTGTCCTTAATTGCATCCTGCAATGATGATGAAATCATTTTCATAATGGTCTTACTGGTCGGGCGGCTCCAGCTCACGCCACAGAGCTCAAGGGGCAGCCACTGGGAGGCACCACTCTGCTATCACACTCTCAGAATCACACACAAACATGCATGTGTGCGCACACTCCCTCTGGTGACTTCTTGCCTCAGGATGAGGCCCAAACTCTTTCACCTGACTTAGGAAGAGCTCGGCCGTCTGGCCTGCCTGGGGATCCAGCTTCATCCCTGGCCACCCTCTCTTTCATAGCAAGACAGGCTGAGCTTCCTGCAGTTCTAAATGGCCCGTGCTCTCTCTTATACAGCCCTCATTCATCCCATTCCCTCTACCCAGAACATTCTTCCTTTTTCTCCTCAACCTTCAGCTCTCTGTATAGAAAGCACTTTCCAGGGCAGCCTTCCTCAACTCTTCAGTGATGCTATCTCTTTGCTCCCTGTACCTTCCTCTCACTCTCTGCTGATGTGACTGTATTTACTGACCCACAGCTGTTTACACTCTGTCCCCATCAGTGGATCCTCAATGAGGGCAGGACTCATCTGACTTCTTCATCATGGCGTGCCCAGGGCCAGCATCGTGCTTGGCACACGGAGCCCAGCATGAATGAAGGATGCTGGAGGAGGGATGCCTCTCCTGAGTGGGGTTGGTGACTTCCCTCTTCAGCCCTCAAACCCTCCAGTACAATGCAATATCCCTCATGCTGCCAGGGACAGAGGGGGATGAACAGGAACAATCGAGGGAAAAGAAGGAGGAAGTGGAGACAGAAAGCGGAGCAGAAAAAAGGCTGCGTGCGGGGCACCCTGCTTCTCAGACTGGGATGCATATGGCCCCGGGGTACATTCCAGGATGCCAAGAGCATTTGAAACCACAGAATAAACAGGGCACATCTTAGAGGGTCAATTTTACTAGATGGTGTGTCATTCAAAAACTATTCTTCTATTAGAAGATATTTATTATGGAGTCATATAAAAAAAAACCCACATTAATTTTTAAGGAAATAAATGAAACATCAAAGAGACTTTATGTGTTTGCGGTGAGATCTTTCCACCACTCCCCTCCCACCTCCCTCCAGGGAGAGTCCACATTTCAAGCTCTTGCCTTCTGGTTCTTTGGTTAAAAAGTCTGAGAAGGGGCTTCCACACAATATAGTTACTGGACTCATTTCAAGAGAGAGCCAGGCAAAGCCATATTGACTTTTATGACCTGGCCTTGCAACATTGCTTCCTCTGTATTTTATTGATGAGGAATGTCCAAGGCCCTTTCAGGGTCCCTTGAAAGGCAGATATTTGCAAAAGATAGAATCAGGAAAAACCATTCTACTTTCAGATCTTATGCCATGTTTCTTGACAACTTGAGGACCTCATTGAACTCATCTGAAGACTAGGTATAATGACAATTTTTTTGTGAAAAGCTCATGCCTCCCTTCAGCTATGCCAAGATTCTAGCAGCCAGCATGTATGGATGCTAGATACGGGGGCACACAAAATGGATTATCTCATTTAATACTCAGTGGCAATCCCATGATTCCCACCATTTTATAGATGAGGACAAATTGAGGTTTAGAGATATTAAGTAACTTGCTCAAGATCACACAGAGATTAAATGATGACACAGTTCATCAGGGAATCAGTTCCAGAAAATGGCCCCAGGACCTGTACTCTCTGCTCTCAAACTCTACCACCCAGGAGCTTGGAGGGGTCAACTTGATGAATGGCTCCTCTATATCCAACCACTTGGGGCTTTCACCCCCACACCCATGCAAACCACTCCATCCAGGAGAAACCTGTAGAAACTGCCATCAAATCTCACCTTTGCCTGCAAACCCTGAAAGAGAGACAGTAAGACAATTTCATGGCCTTTTGGCTCATGAGTAAACATGCACACTTTCCTTTCCCTTGGGGCTACTACAGATCACAAGAACATTCGGGGATCACATGTCACAGGTAACAAAGGAAAAGTAGAAACTAAATTCCTCCTCCAGATGGTGACATGTTTCTTATAGTAAGATCATGGGATACTGCAGGCTGTGCCAGGAACAGAAACTATGCCCTTTCTTCTCCTCCAGAGACAGATATTCTCTCTCTCTCTCTCTCTCTCTCATCTACCAGCATCTTCCTTCTCTGCTTGGTTGACCAGAATAAGTTACAACTGAAAAACTAAAGGTTTTAGTAATAATAGACCAAGTCTATTAGTCTAGACCACTATTAACACTTGAAGGAGAAAATTCTTTGATGTAGGGGGCCATCTTATGCATCTGTGGGATGTTAGCAGCATCTTTGCTTCTGTACACTAAGGTGCCAGTAACACCCCTACCCTCTACTTTCCACAAGTCCTGACAGTTAAAAATGTCTCCAGGAATTGCCCAATGTTCCCTGGAAGACAAGATCCTTGGATAGGAACCACTGGTCTAAATGAATGGGCCATTTACATCAAGGAGCTCTCAAGGAAAGTCAAGTCCAAGAATATTTATTGTCAATGACAGTGAAAATTTCTCACCCCTGGAAAGGATTTTAGCTTTTTCCCTCTCATCAACATGTTCCTTTCCTTCATGGCATGTATGACAGTTTCTAACTGTAGCAGAAGCTGTTAGTGTTCCCAGCAGTATCCCTCAGGCTTGGAACATCATTCTGACTGTGTGTAGGGCATAGAATTTAATTAACTTGCCCCCTCAGCCCGGGTGGCCCAGCGGTTTAGCGCCGCCTTCAGCCCAGGGCATGATCCTGGAGACCCAGATCAAGTCCCACGTCGGGCTCCCTGCATGGAGCCTGCTTCTCCCTCTGCCTGTGTCTCTGCCTCTCTCTCTCTCTCTCTCTCTCTCTCTCTCTCTCTCTCTGTGTCTCATGAATAAATAAATAAAATCTTTAAAAAAAATTAACTTGCCCCCTATAATACCGCCCCCAACAGCTCTCAAGCAATGACTGACAGGAGCCGACATAGTTATATGCCAACCACTGAATAAGTACCCCAGCTCCCTCCCACCTTAGGCAGGTTAACCATGGGGCATATGTTTTAGAGTCTCCCCAGATTCCCCCCCTCCATGGGATTAAGTTCCAGTCACCCTACACTGGTAGCCAGCTTGTGGGAACTACCAAATATTTATTGAATATCAAATGAATGAATCTAATCTGAGAGGCTTCTGCCAACTAGGTAATAATCTCCCACGGGCTCAGAGAGAGGAAGTGACTTGCTTAAAGCCACACAGCAGGTCACTGTCAGAGCTCAAAGTAGTAGCCAGCCCTCCTGGAGCTTTCCACTACTGTGCACTGCCTCCTGGCCAACATGGCTGCAAGGCAGGCACAAGAAGTAGGAGCTTCCAATTCTTTGGATGAGTCAGGGCACAGAACATCCCAACTCCTCCTCAACCAGGATACAGCTCGGGATTTCTGCACTGGTAAGCCACCTCTGGCCTATTCCAGCAGGCTGCTCACTCTTGGTGTCCCCACAATTGCCACATAGATGTCCATCACAGCAGCTACTACAGGACATTGCATCTCTTTGCTCATCTGCCTCCCCTTCTGAAACTTGAGTTGCTTCAGAGCAAGAGGTGATGTGCTTTAGGGTTTTCCCTCCTTTGTATCCCCATTATGAGAGCTTGAGTAGGTACTTAATAAATGTTTGTAGAATTACTGTGCATTATGGAACTCAATTATGTAGTATCATTTCTAAGTGCTATAAGAATTACAAGAATCTTGGTGCCTTTCCAAGATGCCTTTCCAATCTTCACTTCTGAAATCATCCCTGTAATGTCTGATAGCAGAGAAACTTTGGAGGCACTGCAAAAGAGGCATTGAGGGAACAGAGAGATATTTGCTAACATTTATTTAGCATTTATGGCACACTAGGTATCTTTTGTGCATTATCCTATTTAATGCTCACATCAACCCTTTGATGGGGGTTTGAAGAGGGCATAATTATTAGCCCCCATTTACGAAGGAACCAAGGCTCATAGAGATGAACGTGTATTGCTCAAGCTCAGGTAGCAGCAGGAGGTGATGTTGGGCTATGAACCCAGAGAGCCTGACTTTAGAACCACCCCTCTCCACTCCCCTCAGCGCTATCAATCCTGCAGCAACTTCCAAATGCCATGCAACAAATAACATGCAAATGTGTCGAAGATCCTGCTTATCTGTTGATGTAACTGCCTCATTACTGGGTCTGTGGGTTTGACCTTTTTTTTTTTTTTTTTTTTTTTTATTTATGATAGTCACACAGAGAGAGGGAGAGAGAGGCAGAGACACAGGCAGAGGAAGAAGCAGGCTCCATGTACCGGGAGCCCGATGTGGGATTCAATCCCGGGTCTCCAGGATTGCGCCCTGGGCCAAAGGCAGGCGCCAAACCGCTGCGCCACCCAGGGATCCCCGGGTCTGTGGGTTTGTACAGGACAGAGACCACATCTTTCTCATCCCTGTTTCCTCCGTGGCCAACATTGTGCCTGGCCTATCGTAGGTGCTAACTAAATGTTAGAGGACTACATGAATGGATTCTTTACACTCTAAGGGGAGAGAAATGAAGTCAGACCAGGTGAGGGCTGCTCATGATGACTCATGGTCAGCATATCTGTCAGTAAAGGCTCTGAGTGGATCTGGCTGGCCACACCCTCACAAGATGCTGCCCCGGCTGGCCCCGGCCAGGATGCTTTCAATTAGGACACAGGTCAGCGCTCACTTCCTCCATGAACACTGCCCTGATGGACCCCTCCCTTGGCAGAAGAGAAGACTGAGATTCTGAGATTCAGAATAACTGGATCGAGGTGAGGCAGATGAGGGTGAACTTGAGCATGAGCACAGAACTCGTCATTCCCTGGGCAGTCCTGTGTGCAGTTATACAGGAGCACACCCCGGTGTCCACGCCTTCATTCTCTTGTTCATGCATTCAGCACACGCTCAAGATGGGACCAGCCAGAGGCCTGAGAGATGGGACAGACAGAGCAGTTAGTCTTTCTGTTGACACTCAATTGGAGTGACACTCCAACTGAGTGTCAGGGAAACACTGACCCTGTTCTCTCTCAGGGATATCTGTGAATCAGGCTTTCTAGCTAATCCAGCACCCAGTGGTGTATGTCCTGGTGTTGCCTTTCAAGAACCAAAGTCACTTTGGGATTTGGCTAACAAAAAACCCCAAGAGTCTGCAGAGAATGCAGACAAGTCCTATGTTACCAGGGCATTTGGGTTTCCAGCGTCTGTCCAGTCAGCACAATTTTCCAGGCAGGATGCCTTTCTGTGCTTGAACGCTGAATCTGACCTATCCTAGGCCTTCCTGGAGGGCAACCAGGGCTCTCAAACTGGATCAGTCCCTTGTTTGAGACCCCACTGTGGCTAGTGCATAAGCACTTTTGGACTTAAACACACTGCAATGTAGCAGCGTCCTTGTCTGGTCCCCTGATAGCTCTCATCCCACTTTACCCTCGAGTGTGAATTCTCTGGAGTTAGGCAGTGATTTTAATAATCTTTATAACCCGAGCACATAGCACAGTGCCAACATAACAGATGCTCAATAAATGATCCACAAATTAAATTACAATTATAGAGCAATCCGAGCCAAGGTAGTAGAATTTGCTTTCCTTTGCATGTGAAGAGGCAAGTACTTACTAAATCTGGTACCAGGTACGGTCCCGGGCTTTCACAGTGAACAGGAGCCACACAGCCCCTGCCGCCTGCAGAGTTTACAGTCCAGTGGGGGCGTCGGACAAGTGAACAGACCAATATACAACACAGAGCAGAGGCATCTAGCCCAACTGGGGTATTAGAAACATGGAGTGGAACATTTGTTCTACCTTTAGGAGTTATGGCGTCTTTGTTTTTTACTGGTCACAGGGCAGATCGCCTCAACTCCCCCAACTCTCTCCCTTCGTCCCCACCCTGGTCACTAGCATGTGGACCACCTAAAGGGTGAAAAAGCCAGGAAACGCAGCTCTTCCTCACCAGAATAAAACAGCCCCAATGAATGCCCAACATAGAATCAACACCCAGGAATGTTTGTTTGTAGAATTAATCTGGAGCCGACCCCCACAAGCGTGGCTGGGACGATGCGCCGGACTGTCCATGCCCATCCTGGTGACTAAGGATGTGCAGTTTGTGCTTTGCACAGACACCGGGCGGGAGGGTCAAGCAAGGGGAAAAATTCAACCTGTGTTTTAACTGACAAGCTGAGTGTGAGCTCAAAGCTGTATCTGGTCAAAAGAAAGCACCCCGCATCTGGCCAAGCTCTGCCTTTATCTGCAGGGGGGCACCTCGCCCTTAAAGATGTCCTAGAGGCTAGCAGAGGCCCTGCCACTGCACCAGCAAGTCAGCTGGTTGGCTAAGGCGGTGAGGTTCAAGGAAAGAGCATAAAGCACACAAACGGCAGCCTCCTAAGTTTGAGAGCTTGGCGGGAGGCCTAAGTGGAGCACCCATACCGAACGCACGGAGCCGCAGTGTCCCCAACCCGAAAGCGCGTGTGCCCGGGGGCGTGGGGTGTCAACTGCATCTCATCTCATCATCCTTGGTACAACCCGCCCCCCCCCCATCACCTCTAGGTGCTCGAGAATGGACGCCTCCGGCCCCGGACAAACCTGAACCTGACCCCACACCACCCGGACCCCTTCAGGCGTCTGGAGACCTTCCCCCCTTTTAAGAAAATACCCCCCCAGCAAGCGGCCCACGTGCGGCCGGCCTGAGCGCCAGCGCGGCCACTAAATCACCGCCCGCATCCCCATTTCAAAGCGGAGCCGGAGGAGTGCCGGTGATTTCTGGGTGCCACACATATCACTCCCGAGCTCTGATCTATGGGTTGTTTTGATTTCCTCCTTTGAACTCTTCCCATCCCGCTCCAGCGGCAGACAGAGATACTGAATTAAGCGACAGACAAGTTGGAGACAATGAACGCCGGGGGCCCCCGCCCTGCCCCGGCCCCCTCCCTCTCCTCCCCGAAATCTGCAGACATCTGCTAGCTGGAGCCCAGCGCTGGAGCCATAAAGAAGAGCTGGCAGGAGAGTGATGTACAGCCCCGGCCCTCCCGGGTGACTGGCGTTAGCCTCCAACGGAGAGGGGCTCACCCCGTTTACGACGGGGCCCTTTGTTTTGCACCACTCAGCAGAGGTGCCTTGGCCATGCCGAAGATTTAACCAAATTATAATGAATGATCCTCAGCAGCGCTGTGCCCCTAATTAGAACAAGTCGCACAGACATATTGTCTCCTTGATTTCCTCTGTTCCATTTCTCGCACTCTCTTTCTCTGCTCAGGACACATGGGCCCCATTAAACATTCTAGTATTTAATGTGGTTCCCTTAAATTACTTCTCAAGTTTTCGAGTTCCATTTAGAATTGGATTTTACTCTTTGGACTGTGTTTTTGATTTGGGGCTTTTGTACATTTCGCAACGCTCTTTTCCTCCACCTAGTGGAGACGGCGGACACCACGCAGCAGGACACCCGGCTGGGAGCCGGGCAGCGAAGCCGGAGCTGGTCCAGCCCAAGGGGGTGACCTGGGTGGGACCCTCCACGCACCGGAGCCTCCGTCTGCACTTTTCTCAGAGGACAGAGAGCTGAACACGGACGGATATTGGATGTTGTGCGTTTCATCGCCCTCAACCCACTCACCTAACGGCCATCCCCGTTAAAGGGGGTGAGGACCTTCCGGGCGGATCATAATTTATGCTGAAATGAAGAGGATGAACGCTTCCCTTGGTCCATCCTGGGCATCCATATAGAAAGAGCCCATATTTGGATTCATCTCAGGCTGATCACGGGCCTCCATTTCTGCAAATTCTCATCCTGCAGGCAAGGACTCTCATCCCTTCCTGAAGCAGCAAAGAAGACTCACGCTTTTTAAAGAGGTTGGCAACAAGGACAGAACTCGAAAGCATACCTCAGGCAGTGCAGTGAGCTGAAATTCCATCGTCTCCGAGCCTTTGTATGGGTAAATTTTACCCTGGGTGTCTGGATATAGAAGCACTGGATATACACAGCCGCGCCCAAGATAGAGATCTATAGGGAGAGCCGCTAAAAGGGTTCCGGGGGAAGATAGCATCAACCGCGGGGCTGCTGGATGTGTGTGAAGACATTCCACGCCCTGCATGTGTTCTCCAGCAGCAAGTTAGTGCTCTTTGAATGTTAGGAATATTCTGCATGAAACCTCTGAATTGGAAGGGGTTTTGAGGTCCTTGGCCCTACCCCCACCCCTGTCGCCCCATGCCAGAAAGCCCTCTAATACATACCAGCCAATGTTCACGTGCTCTTTGCTGACAAGAGCACTTCGACCTCCCAAGGCATCCTCTGGCATCTGCGAGTTGCTCCAAGGCATGTCATGGAGTCAGGAATCCATCTGTGTGTCTTCAGGAAAGGACTCACTCATTCAACAAATATTTGCCAGGGAACATTCTAGGCACTGGGGATAGGTCAGTATACAATTCCTGGACCGTTTCAGACAATGACCTTATCTATGATATGGAAACAATAGCTCATTTCACCAATGAGCTCATGTTTTTGAAACTTGGGTTATACAACGATCATTATTTCTCTTGATTATATTAATTGAGAAAAGTTTCTTAACCTGAAAGTAAATGGGCTTTCCCCTGTCTTCCACTCTTTGGCTTTAGTCCAACCTCGGAGAATGGACCGAATTCTTCCTCAGTGACATGCATCTCTCACAGGTCCTCTTGTTTTTGCTTCTCTAGGCAGAATGTTCTCTGATCCTTCAACCTCTCCTCACATCAAATAATTTCTGCAACTTTCCCCATCTTAACCCATCTTTGAGTACACTCTAATTTGTCAATGCCCTTCTCAACATCTCATGCCCAAAAGTGAACATGATAACCCAATTGTCAACTGACCAAGAATGTAATGAGAGCACTCCTTCCCAAGAGTACTGGGTTTCTATTCATTCTTCTAGCTCACATTGTGTTGGATTGTTAGCAATCACATCACACTGTTGGCTTATTCTGAGCTGGTGGTCATTTAAAAGCCTCAGATATTTTTCACATGATTTCCTGCCAAGGCAATCTCCCCCACTCTATGTTTTTGCCATTTGTTTTTTGCACGTAAATGCCAGACTTTACATACAGGCCTGTTAAATTGTGTCTTATTGTTTTTGACCCAGCATTCCAACCTGTCAGGATCATTCTGGGTCCTCATTCTGTCACCTCTGGTATTAACTCTCCCTCCCAGATTTGTGACATCTACACCTTTGATCAGTATGCCTCCTGAGTTTTCATCTAGTGATAAATCAGACAGGATCAAGGATAGAGCCCTTGGCATTCCATAAGGAACCTCTCTGGAGGTTGACATCCATTGTCATGACTTGCACAGGGCCCTTCCAAGAATGAGGACATGGAGCATGGAGCAAAGATCTATACACGTGCACCCATGGGACTGCCTTACTCTCCCTCTGCCTCAGAACCTGCTCTTGCCTTCTCGTTCCACCCTCCCGAAACTGGCCTCTTTGCATACATCCCCCTCTCTAGGTCTTCCTGACGACCCTTCTTTTCATTTCTGCCTCGTCCAGATTCCACCTGATCCTCTCCGCTTCACCCAGGGTCCCTGGGGAACAGGCTCAGTCTTTGCTGGCATTTGTCCTGCCCTTCCCAGGGCTCTCGCACCCAGAGTGTCAGACTTCCGCTCCCAGACAAGCTCAGGCCAATGCGTGACTTCTCTCCCTACCACCCCAACCGAATTTAGCACATGGGCTGTGACATCCATCCAATACTCAACACTCTTTGGATTCAGCTGTTGAGCCAGCTGCAAATACATAAAACCACGATTCCCATCCAACCCACATGTCACCATGTTAGCCACAAGGAAACCATGAGAGGAACTGTTAACCCTAAGCTGAAATCAAGACCTGCAATGTTTATGGCATACACCTGATTCACAAACATAGTAACCTTATCAAGAGAGGAAATGAGGTTAGTTTGGAATAACTTGTGCTCAGTGAAGTCATTTTGCTTTTAACTGACCACCGCATTCCTTCCTAAATGCTCACCCACCATCTGCTTCTTAATCCATCCTGCTTCCCTGTTGTCAAGGATCTACCTCAAACTTACTTGTCTAGAGTCTCCAGAAACAATCTTTCTTCCTCTTTATAAAAATCAGGATAATCTCTGCCCAGTTCCTGAAGCTGGCACCACCTTCTATTTTCCACAAAATTACTTAAAAGTTATTGACAGTGGCCCCCGAGCCCCACTGGAAAGTTCTTTCCACACCTCAGCATATGAGTCACTGGGTCAGATACTTAGACCCATTTGAATCAGCTCCTTGCCCCCTTCCTATCTAATCTTCTCATCTTTCTTGAGCTCTGAGCCAGTCAGGACGCCTTGGGCGGGCAGGAGCAGAAAACCCAGGTTTAACTGGCTTAACCAATAAGGAAAATTTGATTATCTCATAAAATGAGAATTGCTAAGTAGAGGGCCTTCGGGATGGGTTACTTCAGTAGTTTGATTACTTACTTCTTCAAGGATACGTCTTTAACCTTCTACTCTGCCAGTATCAGAATCTCCATTTAATTCCCTCATGGTCACAAGGGGATTTTTGCATTTCCAACAATCCTATGCAAACACAACAATGCCCAATAGTGAAAGAAGGACTGTTTGTTCCATGTCTCTTTTTAGAAGCAAGGACACATTTTCAGAAACCCTAACAGACAGTCCTCATCTCTCATTGGTCAGAATTAAACCTCTTGCCTGTCATTAAACCAGTGTTGAGGGGAATGGAACCACAGGGATTGTTTTGGACTACTCCGAATTTTCCCTCAGACGTGGTGGGGGATACCCACACTTAAAAAATCATCCATCTGCCAACAAGGCAGAGAATTTGACCATTGAACCAGATTATCACCATCTCTCCATGGGCTTCAAATCTCTATATATTGTTTATTCTACCTTTTGTGGTTGACAAACTTGATAGAAAAATTATGTTTTCAACTTCCATTATACTTTGCCTTTTTATATAACATCATTTCCTTTTACCCAAACAGTGGATCTACACTTGCACTGTTTTTCTTTTACAGAGTCCAAAGGCCTTTTATTGATCTTAGAATATTTCCCTCTATTATTTTTTCAAGATTGATTTATTTATTTGAGAGAGAGAGAAAGAGAGCAGGAGGAGGGGCAGAGAGATAAAGAATCTCAAGCAGACTCCCCACTGAGTGTGGAGCCCAGCTTGGGGCTCCCTCTCATGACACTGAGATCATGACCTGAGCCAAAACCAAGAGTCAGGTGCCCCTGAATGTCAACCTCTTTAAATCCAAGCTTATTCTGAACCTTAGCCTCACTGTCACTCTTCCCTCAGACCCATTCTACTCTTTGGTGCTCATCCTCAGGGTCCTGCCGGTCATACATCTTTTTAAAGCCAGACCCCACCACAGAGCAACCTGCATGTCTCCGGTATGGCTTTGGTCACTCCCCCATGCCGCCTTGCCTTTTCTCCTCATTGGGATCAGTTCTGACTGTCATGCCATAATGGTTTTTCTAGGAAAATTCCTCCTTTCTTCATGACATCATTGGCTGCGGGACCCGACTTTTCTAGGAACATTTAAAACATGTTGTGATGGACATCACTACTGTGGTCCCATGGACCCTATTTCCTTTGTGGAACTGCTCCTCACACACCATACCCAACCCAAACTCCACCTCTAGGTAAAAGAGCAAGCGGGGCTGGGTCAGCCATAGTATGTGATCCACCTTGCAACAGTGATTAGTCTGGAAGTGGGCATGAGGCTCAGCAAGGTCAATTAGAAATCTTGCTTCGGTTGAAGAAGAGATTGAGAAAGATAAAAGGCACTTTTCCATCTGGATAACTAAACTAGGAAGGTATAAATCCAAACTTATGGATAGTTACCTTCCCACCTGTCTGCAGATGCAAAAATAAAAAAAAAAGGAACTAAAGGATGAGGCAAGAGAGAGAAAGTCATCCTAATTGCCTTGTTTGAGATCCTGACTGGAGCCAGCAGCTTCCCAGTCGCAAGGGCCAATTTACTCTCTTGCTTCAACTGCCAGCAAAAGCCCTCTGACTAATATGTTTACCCTCCTAACGTCTGGGGCACATGTTTAACTGTGGCCAACGCCCTCCTCCTTCATTATCACAGCCTCCAGGATGACATAAGTTCTTTTCCCAAGGTTTCCAGAATACTCATAAGATCAGCAAGTTCATCCCCCTGTGCACAAAATGCAAAGGGACAGTTTTCTTCCTTATCTCCATAATCTTTCCAGAGATGATGTTATTTGCTCTGCAAAGTAAAAGGGGTCTGTCAAACATCGGACATTTAGGATAATAAGACTGGATTTCCAGCAAATGACTGGTAAGTTGGCAGCCCTCATGATTTCTTTGCCTTGTGTCGGTACTAGATAGGAAGTCAGAATTCTTTTGTAAAACACCTATATCTTCTGTTCGCCCAGGTAGTCACATCTCCACAAGAATGTAGATTCTGCAGACTTTTCAAGTCTGGATTCTCTCTCCATTCTCTCTGTGGGTGGCCTTGGACAATTTCCTTGACCTTTCTGATCATTGGTTTTTCCATCTATAATATGGAAAAATAATAGACTTTCCTTTTAAGATTGTAATGAAACTTAAATGAGACATTGCATGTGAAATGCTTTGATTTTTTTCTACCAATAGAAAAAATACCACCACAAATGTTAAGAGAAACCATTATCATTTTTATTTTTTCATCACCCAGATTTTCTACTCTGACCACCCTCAAGTTAATCCGTTTTCCCACTCCTTGCATATACTTGTCTTTATTAGAATTTCTATTTCTTTTAAGCCAGTAGCACCCTTTCACTGCCAGACAAGCACCATCCCACCAGATGGGACACCAGGTGGTGTCGTCTCTGAAATCATTTTTGCCTCTTCCTGTTATGTGTCAAATTTGCTTTGTTTCTCTACTCTATGTGTTGGAGCACAGGCTCCTAAGTATCTGCTTCCCTGTCTGCACCTCTGCTTCCTCTTATTTCTGCCTAAAAGTCTGGCTCTGAGCCTTTGCTCTTCTCTTGTGCATCCAATTTATAGATCATCCTGTCTTCCTCTCTGCATCTTTCTTTCCCTTGCCATGTCACATTGACCCAAGAGTAAAGCCAAGTTCTTATCTTTGATTTCTACACGACAGCACTCACACAGGGCATTTGTGAGCACAGCAGAAACACAACTCCAAATGAGCATGGAGTATCCCTCCTTCATCACCCTGCCATGATGCTTTACCTCATATTCTCTACTTTCTACTCTCTTCCCAGCTGTCTCCCACTTGCTGCCAATCTGTATTCTTTCCTAACAGCTTTAGCTCATTCTTTTTATTTCCTTGACTCATGCCATATTGTCTCTATGAGGTCTTACCTTCAATCCCAAACTGCTTATCTAGGCATTTTCCTAAATAAAACAATACCTTTCCTTTTTTAAGATTTTATTTATTTATTTATTTATTTATTTATTTATTTATTTATTTGAAAGAGGAGGCTCGATCATGAGTGGGGGAACAGACAGAGACAGAGGGAAAAGGAGGATCCTAAAAAAAAAAAAAAAAGGAGGATCCTCACTAAGCAGGGAGCCCAATGCAGGGCTTGATCCCAGAACCCCAAGATCATGATCTGAGCTGAAGGCAAACACTTAACCAACTGAGCCACCCAGGAGCACCCAAGATAATACCTTTCTTAAGAGGACTTCTGGTTCAAGACATAAGAATTTTTTTCATTCATTCATTCATTCATTCATTCATATCAGTTACAAAATTTTATCTGAGATTTTTTTCTTCCTCTAATTTAAAATATTTCGGGTAGAAAAGTCTCCTTCACACATGTGCTTTTTGGGTTTTATGACAGACACTCCACAACCAGGTCATTCTTCTGCGATCATGAACTGTGGGCCCAGGCAACAAACCCTGCTTTATTTCACTAATCCTGATTCCTTCTAGTCAAAAGCCCTACTTTCAGGAGAGGAAGGAAATGAGAGAACTAGAGACGAGTATGCTTCCTATGCCTTCAGGTTACTCAGTCTCTTACCTACAGTACTAAAAATCCAAATAGGGCAGCCCTGGCGGCTCAGCGGTTTAGCGCAGCCTTCGGCCTGGGGTGTGATCCTGGAGACCTGGGATCGAGTCCCACGTCGGGCTCCCTGCATGGGGCCTGCTTCTCCCTCTGCCTGTGTCTCTGCCTCTCTCTCTCTCTGTCTCTGTCTCTCATAAATAAATAAATAAAATCTTTAAAAAATAATAAATAAAAGTAAAAATCCAAATAGTTTTGGTGGCCAGGACATCTCCTCACTCCTTCAGTAAATTCCAGGGGACTCAGTACAAGCAGGCAGTGACTGGTAGTTCTGATGACTACTAGCAGGTTCTTCATCACATCTGATATACATGTGCTAGACAGAAGGGTTTCCAATTAAGTCACGTCAGCTCTACTCAGAAAATTCAGTATCCATTCTCAGGAGAACAGTGCTCATCTCTCCAAGGAGGGAGAGATCAGCAGATTCCTTCTCCTTGCTTATACCTACCTGTTCGTGTGCTGGTGGGTGAATTTTGAGTGGGGATTTCTTCAGAACATCCAGAATTACCCCTTTTTAGCCTACATAGTTGGCGGTAGAGAGGCAATCTGAAGCCAAAACTAGTAGAATATAATCCGGTTTCATCACGGTATATAGTAAAATTGGGTCAAGGTCCGAAAAACAGCACCAAGGGCACCTGGGTGGCTCAAGTGGTTAAGCGTCTGCCTTTGGCTCAGGTCATGATCTCGGGATCCTGGGATCAAGTCCCATATCGGGCTCTCTGCTTCTTCCTTTCACTCTCCCTCTGTGCTCTCTCTCGCTCTCTCGCTAGCTCTCTCTCTCTCTCTCTCTCTGTTTTCTCTCTCAAATAAATAAATAAAATCTTTAAAAATAAAAACAGTACCAAAAGTAGGCCACAAGGTCTTTAAGAGGCATATTCATTCACAAAGAATACCTAGGATTATTTCATAAAGAAATGACTGAGCTGAGAAAGAAATCAGAAACCTTAAGTCTGAGAAAGGAGGTCACAAAGGTATGAGGACCCGAGGAATGGATTCAGGTGCAGGGGATGAGATTAGGGCAGCCCAGAGAATCTTACCACAATTTTTGCCGCAGCCAGAGTTGATTCTTATTGGCTAACTACGGATGTCATGGCTTCTGTACCCACAGGTACCCAGAGCGCCTGTCAGAGCCCCATCACGGGTCTGGATTTCTAGGACAGTGTCTGCCTCTCTTTCATTCCTAGGTCACCTTACACTATCCTAATTCTTGACTTTTTTAGTAATGTCCCACTCCAAGCCTAGGCTATATGTGTTAGCTAGGGACTTAGATATGTCTCCAAGATGTTCTGGAGTCCCACCAAGAGTTTACTTATTTACATGAGAAGCTGAGGGGGACTCCTAAGAAATAACTCACCCTAAGAGCACAGGGAGTTGGACAGAGGAGCAGAGCCTAAACAAATCCTCATGTTCAGAAGAAGGGTGGTTCTGACTAGCATAGCATCTGCCTCTTGGATTTGTCTCCAGGCCAGCCCCCCTCATAGTCTCATGCCTAGTTCTCAGGAAATGACAGATTATTTGAGTAAAAATAAAAAGAACTAATGTTGCTGAAATTGTATACGAAATTAGGGCTTCTGTCACAAAGCATAACAAAAATAGAAGTCCCTCCCCTTCTCATAGTGCAACACACAGCAATATTTTGCTTACCCAGAGAGATGATTCAACAGAGGTACGCGGTAGCCAGCTGCAAGATGGTTCCCAATGATACCCACTTCCTGGTATTCACACCTTTGAGTAGTCCCTTCCCACATTGTAGCAGGGTTGGTCTGTGTGACTAATAGAATGTGGCAGAAGTATGGCATGTCACTTCTAAGGCACTGCAGTTTCCTCTCTGCTTTCTCTCTCTCTGAATCGCTCAGTTCAGGGGAAGCCAGCTGCCATGTTATGAGGACACTTTAGAAAATCTGTAGAGAAGTCCTTGTGGTGAGGAACTGATGCCTCCACCCAACGTCCATGTGAATGAGCCATCCTAGGAGTGGTTGCTCCATCCCTGAGAGCCCCTCAAGAACCTCACTAGAGGCCTTGGGACAGAAGCATTGAGCCAAGCTGTTTCTGGATTCCTGGCCCTTAGACACTAGTGAGATAAAAATGTTTTAAACTGTGAAGTTTGGGGGTAATTTTTTATATAGCAAAAGATAACCACTGCAGAATTTAGTACCAGAAGTGAGATGTTGCCATAACAAAAATGCAGGAGAGGTTTAGAATCAAGCAGCAAGGTTGGAAAGATTCTGAGGAGAGTTTTAGTGCAAGCCTGAAGAGCTTTGACAAAACTATTTGCAGAGGCATGATGACTTTTGAGGAGTCTGCAGGTGAGGGCAAGCAAGAGAGTGAGAAAAATCTTATCAGAAGGTGGAAGAACGGGGGATCCTTGTTGTATAGTGGTGGAAAGTTTAGCAACACTGTCACCCACAGGTATGGGAAAGAAAACGTACCTTAATGAACTGGATCTGGCTAAGGAGATTTCTAAGCTATGTGTCAATTCGCGACCTTGTTTCTTCTTGTTGTTTATAATAAGATGTGAGAGGAGACAGACAAGGCTAACGGAAAAACCACTAAGCATTAAAAGAGCCAGGGCTCAGTAGTCTTGAAATTTTTCAACCTCTCAGGATGGCAAACAATGCTAAAATTAAGAAATGTCCTCCAGGGATGCCTGGGTGGCTCAGTTGGTACAGCATATGACTGTTGATCTCAGGATCATGAGTCGAAGCCCCTCATTGGGCATGGAGCCTACTTTAAAAAAAAAAGAGAGAGGGAGAAGATAAAATGAAATGTCTTCCATACAATGATCAATTCCAGGGAACTGCAAGAAAAACGTGCAGAAGATGAAGCCAAGGGAGTAGCAATAAAGCCCTTCATAAAGCCCTCAGGAAGCTCTAAGGTGGTAGTTCAGACAGCTATTGACTCAGTCAAAAATGCCCCTAAAAAGTAAAAGTGTGTGCCTCAGAGATACTCTCCTTTAAACAATAGAGCTTCTAAGAAGCTTAAGGATGTTGTCTTTGCCATTTCAGCAGAAACCCACAGGCTTCTCTCAAAGAGATTTCTGGGTGCGGCCTTTGTATAATGGGATGAGCCCAGTATCATTCACCAGAGCTTCAGAAAGTTGTTCAGAAGATGGTATTTGTAGAAACACAGACGGCCTGGACTGAAAAGGGCAGAAACTGCAAAATGAAAATGGTCCGTGAACCTCTCCCTCCAGATTCTGGCAGGAAACAGTCTAAGAAAATGACATAGCTGCAAACAAGACTACTTTTCATGGAAAAGCAAGGATGACTCAGAGGAAGAACCAAGACCCCAGAGGGAAGGGCGAAGAGCCAGGGAGAATTATTCCCAGTCAGACGAAAGACCAAGTCTTAGTTAAAGAACTTGCAAATATCCAGCTGTGTTTCAGACTTGCCATGGACTGGTCAGTCCTGGGTGCCTCCCATGTCCCCCCATGTTTTGGATAGACGTGTCTATAATGGTTATCTTTTGCCTGCCGCATCATTATGTGTTGAATGTCTGTATTCATGGATCTTTACATTTGAGAGGAACTATACTTAAGGAACTGAATTTAAGGAATTACACCTGAGGATCCTCATCAACTCCGGGTTTAGATGACACAGTTCTGGAATTCAAACTGATGCTCCGGTGGCATGATACCTTAGGGGTCTTGGGAAAGAGTGAGTGTATTTTGCATGTGGGAAAAATAGAAATAGTTTGTGCCCAGAAGGTGAACTGTGCTGTTCTGTAAATGTCCACAGTTTCTTTTATATTCTTCCCCTCAAGAACTGGAAACCAATTTCCCTCCCCTTGAGTAGAAGCTAGACTTAGTGACTCAATTTTAATGAACAGAAGAAAGTAGTAGAAGTAATGGTGGACAAGTTTGAACACCAGATCATGAAAAGCACCTGCTTGCTCATTCCCCTTTAGATCCTTTGCTCTGAGAAAAGCCAGATAAGATGTCCTGGGGACACTCAGGCCACCCATCAAGATGCCCACCCTGCCAACACCCATGTGAGTGGGCCATGTCAGAAATGTATACTCCAAAAAAAATAAAAAATAAAAATAAAAAATAAAAAAAAAAAGAAATGTATACTCCAGCATCAGCCAAGCACTCAGATGACTGTCCCTCCTGCTGGTATATCCTGACTGCACCCAACACCAGAATCACCCACCTAAGTCATTCCTGAATTCCTCACCCACAGAAACTGAGATAATAAATGATAAGTGCAGCTCCCCATCTCTCATCCACACAGACCCAAGCCAGAATGTAGTATGAGAAAGAAATAAATCTTTCTTGTTTTAAACAACTGATATTTGGGGGAGGCCTTGTAACTGTAGCATGATCTAGTGTTGGTGAACTGAAACTCTAGACTTCATGTTAAAGCACACAAAAAGCCCATATCCAGAAAACTACTGCAAAATATCCACATTTCAAAATATCTACATTGGTATCTCAGTGAGATCATAATAATGCTCAGCTCCCTGCTGGACACTTCCTCCACACCCTGAATCTCAGAGGCTCATGGAAAAGGCCATCTAATGAAAGACCTATTTATTCCCTAGTTGAGCACTTCTCAAACCTTAATGGGCCTAAGGTTCACTGGAGATTTTGATACTATACATCATCAGGTTATACTCCCCAGAGAATCAGCTTCAGGAGGTCGGGAGAGGCTTAGAAATCTGTAGTTTTAATAAAATGCCAGTAGCTTCTGAGGCACTTCATCACAGACCACACTTGGAAAAACTCTGGGCGATTACATGGTAGACAACCTGCAGAGACATATTCACTGTCCGCAGGCAAAGCAGAAGCAACGTAACCCAGAGATTAAGAGTGTGGTTGCTTCAGCATGTCCACTGCTCGTTGCTGGATGTGTTGCAAGTCCTCCGTAACTGCTGATTCTCCTAGTGGCCACCCCGACAACACTGTGATAGTTCTTACACACAGATTGCACCTCATAGACTCTTTCCATGTTTCTGAGTTTCCAAACTGCATGAAATGAACAGCATGCCAGATGTTCTGCTCCTGATTCCATGTACGTCTCTGCCATTTCTACATTAAATACCATCACAAACACATACTATAGCAAATTAGGGATCAAAGGGATCCTGAAGTCCATTTAGTCCAACAGCCCCCTACACCCATTTCATAGAAGAGAACACTGAGGTCTTGAAAGACTAGGGGAGATGTGAGAATACCCCACAACTAGCAAGTGGCATTGAACTCTGTTCTCTCGATACCCAGCCTTTGGCTCTTCCATCCTTAGCAGTAGAGTCCTATATTTGGGATTTTCTCACACATTTGGAAACACCAGGCATTGAGAAAGGGATCGCTTTAATTAACACAGAGGAGGCATGGGCTGGGAAGGGAGGGTGAGGAGAGAGTTCCAGACCATTGCCTACACCAGGCTCTAAATTCCAGATGCTGTTTGTCATCGGGACCCATCCACATGACATCTGGCACCACAACATTGGCTGGAGACCATACCTTGCTTGGCTAACATCTTAGGGGTTGGGAGAGGGGTGGAAACTTCCTGGAGAGAGACAGTTCTGTGCCCAGATCCACTGGGCATTCATGCCCAGTGAACGGCAGGATGGTGTCATGGGAAACCCACCAGACTGAGACTCAGTTCAGGCTTTGGTTCTGCTACTGACTCACTGTGTGATCTTGAGCCTCTTCCTTAACCTCTCTGAGCCTCAGTTTAAAAATAATACACTTAAAAATATAAATAAAAATAATACACTTGCTATTCTACTAGCCAACATTAGAAGAAGCCTCCAAAAGAATCTACTCTAATCCCCTAATTCAATAGACAGGGAACCCACAAATTCATTTGCATGAAATCCTAGATACATGTGAGAAAATAGTGATAAAAGCTCGAACAGCCTGGTGTCTAAGAATCAAGTTGCATGAAGTGAGCCAACCGTACACTGCTTTACTAAGAGTCTAGAGGGCGGAGACATTTTAGTAGCATCCGTCTTAGGGTCAGTCAGACTCTTGAAGGGTGAAAATGCTCTCAACAACTTTGTCAAAAGAGTTACATCAACAGATGTAGGGGGAACCCCAGAATGCAGAATGAGAGCGTGCCCATGCAGAACAGAGGCCTTGAGCGCCCTGGGAGTACTCAGGCCCGGATCTGCACCCCAAGCTCCAGGGAGAGGCCAGGAGGAAGGCTGTGTCCAGGGCAGGAGCCAGTGCAGGGAGGAAAGGCAGATTAGCAGGCTCTGGAGATACCTCCCAAACATCCGGAACCCATTGCTCCAGCAGGGCATGGGGCTCCAGAGACATACTGAGCAGAAGATGGGGCGGGGTGGGGGGGTGGGGGGGTGGGGGATTTGTTTTATTTTTGGATTTGGCCAAATCAAAAGAATTTGGGAAATTGTGGAGACTGTTGTGTTAAACACAGCCTCTGCAAGATTGGCGCTAGCCTGTTTATAAGTAATTCAATCTGAGGCAGGGAGGAGCTGTAAGTGTGCATGCACGCACATACTCGCACATGAATGCATGCACACACGTGCACACACACACACACACACACACTGCCTGCACGGGCCAGTGGTGCCAGGAGGCCTGATCTTCCCATGTTGCTTCCTGAGAGAGTAGCCAAGGCACATGGGCTCGGGACCAGGATCCATTCATCCATTCACTCTGATATTTACTGAGCGCCTACAATGTGTCAGGCATATGGTAAGCTCTGGGGATAAGGTGGGGAGCCCAGGAGAGAGGCGCCCTTGCCTTCACAGTACTCACATTCTGGGGGGCTACCCAGCTGATAGGAATGCAGCTTCTGCACCATCTTTTCCCGAGCCGAAGCAAGTGGAGAAGAGTGCAGGTGCATAAAGGCAGAGATGGTTGGGGGAGAAGAGGAAGGAGTAGGGAGTCATGTAGCAGACACTGCCTACTGCTTCCCCAACAGCCATCCATCCTTCCCACTTTTGTTCTTGTTCAGGCAGCACTCAGGGCTTGATCTCGGGGAGGAGGGAGACCTTCTCCAGCCCCAGGAGACACACCACATTAGAGGTGTATGCCAGCCATGGTCAGCTCATCACCCTTGGCCAGAAATGGGCCTAAGTGTATAGACATGTCATCCAATTTTGGCTTCATAGGTGTGAGAACTCTCCTCCTGGGGAGGGCTTCCTTTCCCAAATAAAAAGTCAGAGCCCCTCCCCCTTTTTACAAGAACATGAAGGAAGTGCCTGGAGGCGTCATAGATACTATTTGAAAACCCAAAGGCCACATGTCAACAAGCTAAGATGGCAGGACGGGGAGAAGAGCTGAGTGGCTCACATCATGAGCCACCGCCAGAGCCGTCCTCTAGACCCTATCTCATAGGGCAGAGACTGAAAAAAAACAAAAACAAAAAACAAAACAAAACAAAAAAAACAAAGCCCTATCTGGTGAAGTTTTTTAGTTGGGTTTTCTGTTGCTAGCAGCTCAGGCCATTCCAAAAGGGTCTGAAAGGCCACATTACTAGTACCATCGTGAGAAAGCCAGCTCAGGAAGGGTAGGTGGATCCGAGGCTCAGTGACGCTATTGGAAAGAGCCAGGAAGAAGAGCTCAGCCAGATTTCTTAGTTAAGATCTCCTGGGCAGCCTGGGCGCGCTCTGGTAGTCCGACAGGTGTGCATGGTGGAGGACTACTCCTCCTCGGTGGGCTTGCGCACCAAGACCCCTTTCTGAAGAGGGCTTACCGGGTCATCTCAACCCCAATTTCTTAATCTTCGATGTAAATTGGTATTCTAATTGCATTTGAAGGAACCAGCAGAGGACTCTCAAATCCCATGGGTGTGGTTATGGAAGAGAGAGACAGAGACACGAAATTCCTATGTTAAGTTTCTATTGCTTCCTGTCTGGTAAGAGGGGCATTCAACTGCCTAAGCTTGAATCCGGCTACTCCCTAACTGCGCCATTAAAGCTATGGAACCAGCATGTGCTTCACTTTTCTCATCTGTAAAGTGGGATTATTAAAGTAGCCTCTATTTCATAGGGCTGTTTTGAATATTAAATAAATCAGTTCATTCAAAACTCTTAAAGTTTGGGGTGCCTGAGTGTCTCAGTCAGTTAAGTGTCTGCCTTCAGCTCAGATCAGGATCCCTCGGTTCTGGGATGGAGCTTCACATCACGCTCCCTGCTCAACGGGGGGGTCCGCTTCACCCCCCTCCCTCCTGCTTGTGCTCTCTCTCTGCTATCTCTGTCACTATCGCTGTCTCTCTCTCAAATAAATAAATAAAATCTTTAAAAAATAATAAAAAACTAAAACCCTTAGGACAAGTGCTAAGCGCATGGTAAATCCTCAAGGAGCATTAGCTAATATTTTAACAATGTGACTGATTCTGAGATGCACATGATTCCACATTTTTAACGTCTCTGGAATCACAATGGGTCTTTCAGAGGATGGTGTGTCATAAGTGATTGGAAGCATTTTTTCTTGTGATTCATTGACTAATGATTTTTCTTTTACAATCTGAAACATCTTACATTCAATGAAATGTGCAATTATCATTGTTAGTGGAGCAGATCTCTCTGTTGTAAAAAGGACCTCTTGAGTAGTCCCATCGCATAAAGATACAAAAAGCAAGTAGGCATTTCACTGTCATGGGGAGGGACTTTTGGAGGGAGTCCCAGGCCACCTTCCCCAATATCTTTTTTGTTGGTGGAACTCAAGTCTTCCAGTGAAGGGATGGGCAGATCTGCACAGGGGACCAGATCCAGATGGAGACTGATGAAGTTTTTGGGATTCAACGTTATTCCAACATCTGAAGAATTAGGATTGTACAGTGATGTCATCTAAACAGAAAAGACATGAAGGGCCTATCAAGAAGGAGTTCTCCAATGAAAGGGGACAGGAGGGTTGTGACCCCAACTAGAGCCAGCGCTGAGACTGTCAGGGAGGGCAAGCTGTTCTAGGGCCTTATTTGGCAGAGGTGGCTTTAGGGTAGCCAAGGTCTTCCCCACCTTCTGCCTCCAGGAGGCACAGGTGCACCTGATAAATCCCCAGTGGGACCGGATCTGATACTCGGGAACCGTAGCTTCTTGTGGGAGGGTAGATACAGGAAAGAGAGAAGGCCATTCCTCTAATGGAGACACGGTGGCTACAGTCAGTTTCAATTCAAATAATAAGACAAGCACAGCCTGATTTTTAGCATAAACAGGTGAAGCAAATCATATGAGCAAATTTATTAGTAGATAGTAATTATACATGACATTATTACTAAGGGCAGCCAACTGGTATCCAGTGCCTGCTGTGTGTGAAGCGCTGGACTATGCACCATGTACACGTTACCACGTTTACCCAGCTGGCAAGTGGCAGCATGGATTCATTTGACAGGCAAGGAAATGAGACGAGAGAGGTCAGTTAACTTCTCTACGGTCACAGAGCTGGCACACAACAGAGTTCAGGTTCGAACTCAACTTGTCTGACTTCAGAGGCTGGGTTAACCGCTGTTCAGCGTGGGAAGTGGCATTTCTTATTTTAATGCAGGTCGACTCCTGCCTGCGAGGTCCGAGAGGGTGCGGCTTCTCCCTCTGCCCACAGAAACTCCATCATCGATCTTTTTAGCTCAATAAACATTAGCGAGGGCTTGTGCGGAGCAGGAGCTCTGCCTCAGTGCCCCTCTCCCAGGGGGTCCTCCTTCAGCAGCATTTCAGCCAGCTCAGATGGCCCCACTGGTGGTGAGCGCCACACACCAGGGAACGACCCAACAGCCAAGTATTTTCTTACAGTTGAGGAGGACGGGAAGTCCAAGACCAAGGGGGTCCACAGGGTTGTTTCTGATGAGGACTCTCTTCCTGGCTTGCGGAGGGCTGCCTTCTCATTGTTTCCTCGTATGACAGAGAAGGAGGGAGGGAGAGAGAGAGAGAGAAAGAGAGAGATCGTGAGAGAGGGATCTTCCTCTACTTATAAGGCTACAGTCCTATCAGATTACATACACCATCTTACTAACCTTCACAATAGCCAGTAGAACGGACATGACAGAGGAGTAAATGAGGCTCAGAGCTGAGGTTCCCTACTCAAGCTCGCACGGCTAGATGGTGGGAAGTGCCAGAGTTTAGACCCAAGTTTGGATCCCAAGTCCATGCTCCTTTGTTTTCACTATGCTCTATTCCCACTGAGCAATTGGGTACCCTAGTGGGGCCCAAGGTAGTAGCTCTATGACTCTGAGCCGAGGTTTGGGGCTAAACCAAGGTCACGTACTCAGGAGCAGCCCTAAGGACCAAGAGGCTGTCAGGACAGACAGAATGGAGAAAGGAAGAAGAGAACCAGGGTGTAAATCTTGATGGCTTCCCAGCATTGCCACTGTCAGACTGGAGGAGTTCCAGTTCCACCTGTCTTACCCAGGGGGCCAAGTCTCTTTTTTACCCCCTTTACCTTCAAGCTCTACATCTCTTTACAGGTAAACTAGTCTTGCAGACAAGTACCAACCATGCCAGCCCACCCTCCCCTCCGGCAGCAAAGGAAATGAACTTGGAGTTCTCCAGTCCTCCCCTGGCGGGATTCAGGGGTTCACACCGCAGCAGCCCTGAGGGACTGGCCTGGGTGTCGGGCTGGGGCTGATAGGGTATTGTCTGGAGCCTTGAGGGCGGCAAAACAAACCCAAGCAGCAGCCGCAGCAGCAGCCAGCCTGCAGGAGCAAGGTGAGCAGGCTGGCCCGGGCCCAAGAATGACGGAGGCCCCTTGCTCGGGCCGCCCCATCTCGGCTTCCCTGGCCCGGGAACAATAAGGAGGCGCTGTCAGGAAGTGACACTGAAGCCGTTCCCCTTATACCTCCTTCAGCCGCTGGCAAAAGGAGGTTCCCGGAGGGAATATTTTTAGTTTGACAAATGAAAGCCTGGGACCGAGGACAGGAGGGATTAAGGGAGCTCTTCTCTGACACTCCTGGAGACGGGGAGATGATGAGTCAGATACAGAGGGCTTAGGCACGACTTCTCAAGACATTCCTCAAGCATGAGCACAAGCCAGGCGCTCGGATTCCTCGCCCGGCAGCCCCAGCCCCAGCCCCGCAGCCCCAGCCCCAGCCCCGCAGCCCCAGCCCCGCAGCCCCAGCCCCGCAGCCCCAGCCCCAGCCCGGCAGCCCCAGCCCCGCAGCCCCAGCCCCAGCCCCGCAGCCCCAGCCCCGCAGCCCCAGCCCCAGCCCCGCAGCCCCAGCCCCGCAGCCCCGCAGCCCCAGCCCCGCAGCCCCAGCCCCAGCCCCGCAGCCCCAGCCCCGCAGCCCCAGCCCCAGCCCCGCAGCCCCAGCCCCGCAGCCCCAGCCCCAGCCCCGCAGCCCCAGCCCCGCAGCCCCAGCCCCAGCCCGGCAGCCCCAGCCCCAGCCCCAGCCCCGCAGCCCCAGCCCCAGCCCCGCAGCCCCAGCCGCCCGCACCGGAGGAGGGGCCGCAGGGAGCCGCGCTCGACCCGGGCCAGCCGCGTTGGACAGCAGCTCCCGGAGATCAAAGCCGCCGCCGCTGCTTTCCCGAACCTGGAGTCAGGAGACGCGGGTTCGAATCCAGCGTCCCCGCTCGCTGGCTGGGATACGGGCTGTCCCCATTCCTCCCTCTATGCCTCAGTTTCCTGACCTGTGAATCAGAAGGGTTGTAATGCCCCAAGGCGGGGACCTTTGGGAAAAAGCACTGAGAGTGCGTGGCTCTGGAGAGACCTGGTTTTTCCGTATTACTCCCCGCACCTCACACAGAGATGCGCTCAAAATCCCACATGGCAGGGGCACCTGCGCGGCTCCGAGGTTGAGGGTCTGCCTTTGGCCCAGGGGGTGATCCCGGGGTTCCGGATCGAGTCCCCCATAGGTCTCCCTACAAGGAAGCCTGCTACTCCGTCCGCCTATGTCTCTGGCTCTCTCTGTATGTCTCTCATGAATAAATAGATAAAATATTTTTGAAAAATATAAAAGAAATCTCACGTGGCAAAACAAACCCGCATTCATCAAATACTTCCCATGAGCCAGCCTTGCACTAACTCCCCCTCCTTTAACCCCCTTAATACCTCGGGGAGGTAGAGCTCATCACTGCATTTTATAGGTAAGGAAACTGAGGCTCAGAAAGGTGGCCTGACTTCCTCAGCTCACAGAGCTAGCCAGCAGTAGGCTGGCATTAAAACGCCTGGACTCTGAAGCCCAACATCCCAAATCCCTGCTCCAGTGACTCCCTGGCTGGGCTTGTATCTGGCGGGAGAACGTCTCTTATCAGAAGCCACAAGTGACGGTAAGATCAAGGCAGTGCTCAGGGCCGGGTGCCAATCAGGGAGCCAGAAGCCGAGGACCGGGCTGCCAGCAGGAGAGGGGCCAGAGGAGAGAGAGACCGGAGCCCAGAGCTAGGACTCAGACACCAAGTGCAGGTTGGAGGGGCAGGGCGGCCACCCGGCTAGAGCCTGGGCCCCTGGCACCTATCCACAGTTGGCTCCACCGCAAGTGCATTTGCAGCCATGCACTGGGAGGTTAAGCACGCTTAAAAGTCAGAATCTGTTCATTTAGTTGGCTTATTTCTCACTTTCCAAACAGCGGGGTTGGGTGGGTGCTCCCGGGATTCAGCACCCAGTCACTAAGTGAATTCCTCTTCAAGTATGTAAAGCCATGATGAGCAACCCACGGGCAGACCCCACATTGCCTGTGCACTTGAATTTCATTGGCCCACAATGGAATTTCAGGATGAATAGTAAAAGGCCATCATCGATGAGTGCTGCTTCTCAAAAATGCCAAGAGTGATCATTCTGTTGCTAAAACTAGTATTTTTTCAGTCATTAGCATATTTCTCCAGAGTAGGGGGGTCTAAGTCCTAGAAATTCACTTTTTATCCACTCCTGGAATATAATAGAGCTATTTTGTTTTAAATAGCAAACAAAAGATGGCCTATCAGTTTGGGTTTTTTTCTTTAATTTGCCCCCAACAATAAAGGAAGGAGAGAACGAGGAAGGAAGAAAGGAGGGACAGGCCCCTGCCTACACCACAAGCTCTGCTTTCTGTGTATTCATGGGAAGTATGCCCCACTGCCACTGCCACCAAGCTAACATCCAAGAGACTGCTGGTAGCACCTCTCCCGGTGGCCAGGATGATACAAACAGGTAATCGACCACATCTTCATTTTTGCATTGACCACTAATAATGCTCAGAGCTGATTTTACATCTTTCCTTCAAACCACAGGATCTTTGGCACGTCACTTAAACTCTATGAGCCTGAATTTCCTCATCTATAAAATGAGGTTAATTGCCACCTGGTAGTTATGGAAATAAAATGAGAGAATATGGGATCCCTGGGTGGCGCAGCGGTTTGGCGCCTGCCTTTGGCTCAGGGCGCGATCCTGGAGACCCAGGATTGAATCCCACGTCGGGCTCCCGGTGCATGGAGCCTGCTTCTCCCTCTGCCTATGTCTCTGCCTCTCTCTCTGTGTGACTATCATAAATAAATAAAAATTTTTAAAAAAGAGAGAATATAATATAATATGATGTAATATAAGTTACTAAGTATATATATTATTTATTGAGTACCTATTATGTGCCAGGCACAAGCCTTATTTATTTAATATATTTATAAATATTTTATATTCATATATGCTTTACAAATATATATTTATGTAATTGTAACATTCCATATATATTTATATGTATATATATGCCATATGGATATGTGTGTCTGAGTTTTTTAAGGGAAGGAGTTGTAATTCATCTCATCATGGAGCAGAGCTAGAAATAAATAAATAAGATAATGAAATGAAGACTTAATTTGCTCTTCCCAGACTTCACAGCTAGGCTGCTGTGTGTTTTAGGTAAACTTCTTTGGCTGCAGGATGAGAAAACCTCTTAAATATTAGGAATGCAAGGGATGGGTGAAGGAGAAGTGGGTGCTGGCAGGATGCCAGTGGGGACAGAGGGGTGCAATCATGAGGCTTCCCGGACTGGGAGGGGGAACCATGCTGAAGCCAGAGCACTTGCTGGAACTGATAGCTTTGCCCACCTTGCAGAGCCCTGACCAGTTTTCTCACAGGGGTGTGCAGTGCCACAGGCACATGCTTCTCTCTAGCTCCCAGCTGGCCTGCCCTCACTGGGATTCTATGTGCTTCTTCTCCTTCCAATAGCTTCTGCTGCTAGAAGGCTCTGTACACTTTGCCACCTTCCGTGGATGTCACAAGCTTTCAGCTTCAACCTCCTGTGCCAGCTGCCTCATTCTCTCACCATTTCCAAGGTCAAATTCCCCACGGGGTAAATCTGATTGAGCCAACTCATCAACTTTCTCTAAGATGGACTCTATATTGGATGCCCCTGAGTTCCAGCTCTGGTAGATCCTGTGGGGGACAGGGCACAGAATACATCAGCGACCTACTTAGCTGTCCCTGGAGCAGGAAGATGGTTGATGTGTGGGGACACTGACACTTCCCAGTCAGCTTCTTCTTGTGATCTCAGTCTATAATTACTTTTTACCCACAGTCTCTAGAGCAAAGAAGACTGGGACTCGAATCCCAGCCCTACCACCAACCAGCTGCTCTATTGTGGTTTTTGAAGATTTATTTATTTGAGAGAGAGAGAGAGAGAGAGAGCGCCCGCATGTATGAGTGGGGGAGGGGCAGAGAGAAAGAGAGAATCTCAAGCCGACTCCTCGCTGAGCACAGAGCCCAACTCAAGGCTTGATCTCATGACCCTGAGATCACAACCTGAGCCAAAATCAAGAGTCAGACTCTTAACTGACTGAGCCACCCAAGCACGCCCCAGCTGCTCTATTTTGAACAAGGATCCTTTCAGACCCTTTGGTTCTTTTTCTATAAATGATGATCTTAATAGTACCATAGGGTTGTGATGTGGAATAAATAAGATGATTAGGACAGGGCCTGAAACATAGTAAACACTTAGCACCTGCAGTTGGTCTTATGGCTACTGCTGCCATTGGTATTTAGAGTTGGATAGAATTGGCTTATATCTCATTTCTTTCACTTGAGAAGGCTTCTTTACTCTCCAAGCCCCAATCTCTCCATCTACATCACGGGGCATCTAACCCTTGCCTCACAGAGCTAGTGCAAAGACTCTGTATGTCAGGAATGTAGAAATCTCAAGCTAGATATCAACAAATGCTTGCATTCTTTCTCTCTCTCATTCATTGGTGAGTGTTCCTTGAGCGTTGTCCTAAGAAGCCAGTGTCCTCCTCACACCATACCTCCAGAAGTATCCTATAAAAGCCTGAGCCCTTAGGGTCTAGACCCAATCAGTGGTTAAAACTCATCCTCAAAAAGCCATAAGACAGTAGAGCAGATGAGAATCGTGGAGACCAGCCGGCTTCATAGTTTACAGAGGCCCAAGGACAAGTGGTGATAGACCCATGCTAAAGAGTGGCCAACCCAGAAAGAAGACTCTGCCTTTCCTGGCTTCCTGCCCAGTGCTTATGCCACACTTTCTTTGCCCTCAGTAGATTTTTTTCACATGGGGTTCCCTTCTTCCTAGTCGTCAAGCGTGTCTGTCCCCCCAGAACCATCTCTGTGGAGAATTAAAGGCAAGAGCCTTGAGACAAGCGGGAAGGGGAAAAGACAGCACAGCATGCCAGACTCCGCAGGAGAGAGGCAACAGCAGCCCCACAGCATGGCCCCTGGCCGAGCCCAGCCCCTGGCTTATTAGGCAGAGCAAGAGTGCCTCGGGGGGTTATTAGGGAAGGGAGCCCCGGAGGCATGATGTCATGTGAATGGCGGGTGTCTGTGGGCCTTGAGAGTGAAAGAGGATTAGGCCCGTGCTCTGGGGCTGGGCCATCCTGCCCTGAGGGCCCGCAAGCAGACCACCTGCTCTGCCTGAGAAATGTTCACCAAAGCACCAACATGAGAAATGAATTTTAAAGTTTGACATTATTGAAAACAATCAGCTCTGATTTCAAAGGCTGGCAAGCTTGTCCCTGCGCCCGCGCCCACCCTGTCCCAGCCCACCCCACCAACACAGCGGACCCGTGACATCAGAGCCTGCCCCAGGGAGAATGTGTGGTGAATAGCCCTATCCTCAGAAGAGGAGGATGGAGTTGCAACCTCAAGAACTGAAGGAGAATTCGGGAATCTTCCTGGCTTAGCTCACATTCCCGATTGCTTGTCAAAACACACATGCTCGGGACTGCCAGATTGTGACAGCAAACCTCTTGCCTCCTGAATCAGTGTGGGATCCCAAGCCCCAGAGATGAAGCCAATGGCTCCCCAGGGGGAAAGACAGGTCCATTCCCAGCCAAGACCATCACCTCTGTGCCCCTCTGTCTGTCTCTGTCTCTGTCTGTACCCTGCTCTTCTGGTTCAGGCTATATCACCCCCTGAACTGCATTAAGACATTGTTACAGCCTCCAGCCACTCTTCCCCCATATTGCAGGGATCCCTCAACTTGAGCCAAAGATATGGGTTCTGTCCGAGTCCCAACCCATCCTATTTACTTGATCAGGAGCAGAATGTTGACACTGGTGTTTGTTAAAGCTCTCCAGTAGAGGTAAATGAGTAGTGGGGATAGAGCACTCTTGCTGCAAGCCATCCGTCCCATCCTGCCCTACTGCTGTCCCCAAAACACAGATCTGCTATCACCTCCAAGAGGAGGGATCCCAGCCCCTTCCCTCAGGGTACCACTCAATCACCAGCCGAGCCAGCCCATCCTCCTTCATGCTCCTCTCACACTCCAGTCACTGGCACAGAGCTTTGCACTCTAGTCAAACCACCTTTTGATTTTCTGGCTCCCACTCTTCCCCTTGCCTATGCCCACCCACTCAGCCATAGCTGGAAATTTTTTTCCTAACCTTCAAAGGCCAACATCGATGTCACCCCTCCTCAGAAGACATCCGTCATGCCCCACACGGTATTAACTGCTTGCCAGTGATAGTGGAAGCCGACACTTCACTAGCACTAACCATGGGGCAGGCAGCACCACACATTGGCCTCACATATCCTAATTCATTCCCTCCTTACCCCAACCCTTCAAGGTAGGTATTATTATCATTCACATTTCACAGGTGAGAAAACAGAGGCGAGGAGACATGAAGAACTTCCCCAGGATCACACAGCTACTGACAAGGAGGGATCAAACCCAGGCCATGTCTGGCTCCAGATCCACTGTGCTAGCCATTGCACTTGGCACTTCCTTCTGCTTCCCTACTTATCGGCCAGTCTCACCCACTTCACACTGAGCTCCTTGAGTGCAGGAATTGGGTCTTATTATAATAAATATTGTAGTATCACAAGTGTTGTTATTAAGCATCACTAGTAGATTACTATATTGGTAGAATTTAACAGTAGCTCTAATGTATGGCATATTCTCTCTATGGCCTGAACTTTCCATGCATTATCTTCTCCCAGGCTCAGCAGTCATATTGAGAGGTGTACCATCTTCCCTTTATAGATAAATCATCTGATTTATCCATGAGGCTCTGTGAGGTTAAAGTCCAGGGTCACTCCTTCTGCCTCTGCTCTTGATCTACTCCCCTCACCTGGTACATCGCCAAGACACAAAGTCAAGACTCAGCGATCTGGTGAGTGAAACTGCGTGTGTCCTTTGTAGACCTCTACCTTTGAGTTCTAAGACCACAGCTTCCTCCTGTGACCGACAGCGGTCTCATCCTACTGTGTGCCAGAGGCTCCACAGACATCATTTCACTTATCCCCCAAACCCCAAGAGGCAGGACCCATTATTTGTCCCATTTTTAGATGCCTCTTGGGAGACTCAGAGAGGCCATGTGGCCTGCACGAAGTCACAGAGCTGGTCAGGAGCGGATCCAGTGGGGAGGCTAGGGGGCGGGGGTGGTGGGGCAAGGCTGGCTCAAAGCTCTGTGCTCCCAAGCCCTGTTCTTCCCTGCCTCTTGGGAACTGGAGCTGACAGTGCAGTGGGAGAAGCTGTGGGGTGCGCTCCACCACATGCAGTTTCCTCAGACATTTGAGCAGATTCCTCGCTCTCTGTAGGACCAGATTGACTCTGAGGCAGATGATGAAACAGACTGTCCAGTTGCTCCCGGTGACATCTTATTTCTGCTCCTTCCGGGCCCCTGCACAGGCCCCTGTGCATTCCTAGTGACGTCACCCAGCTGTGCTCCCTCATCTCCCTGAGGAAGCTCTGTCACCAGAAGGGGGAGGGCTGGGCGGGGGTGCCGAGGGATGACACGGAGACAGGCCGCCTCTCGGCGCCTGAAGGAATGCGTCCCTGGCATGGCCCCACAGCCAAATTTGGGGAGGGTCCCCAAGCGGGGTCACTTCCCCATGATCGGAAAGTGGACGCCAAGGCCTGAAGTGCCCAGGCTAGAGATGAAAAGTAATCCAACTGAATAAATAAATCACCAAAGAGAGCAGCAACCAGCGTCTGCCAAGAAATTTAATCCTAAATGTGGAGAGAGTTGGTAGGGGGTGGGGGTGGGGTAGGGGACAGGGAGGACTGTGGCTCTGAAAAGATTTAATTGGTGATAGGGCCCTAAGAATATGTAAATAGTCTCTTGGTTTCTGTCCTAAAAGGAGAAACAGATGCCAAGGACTCCAAGCTGAGTTTTCATATGAAAATCGCTAAGACCCGAGAATGCCATTTAAAATGTATATAATTCGATTGTTATCTCCTGTGGGGGAGGGCTGCCCTTTTGAGGTTTTCATTTACTTCAGCCCCCCACCCCGCTTGTAAGACCCATTTGGGGTACCCCTTCCCCTCCTCCAGAGCCAAGCCCATGGTTAGTCGGCCAAAATGGATGAGAGAGAACTGGGGAGTTCAGTGTGGGGTTTTGTGCTCTTAGAGTCTTGAAAGCCTGTGGCTAAACCTTTAACTCAAAGATTATCTAAATGAGGTTAACCATTTCCAAGTCCAGCCTCTGCTAAGAACCGTCCAGTGACAAGGAATCGGCTCCCCGTTCCTCCTTAGGCAGCCAATCCAATCAGTCTGGACAATACTGAATGCCTCCCCACCCCCCACATGTTGAACTCAAGTTTGGTCTCTGTAGAGCTTTTTTACTTGTGCGCCTCAGCACTTCACGGAACAGGACAGATTATTCCTCCCTGTAGGAAGCCCTTCCAGAAGGGCTGTGGGAATTCAGATACTTTGGACCCTTACAAATAAAGAGAAGCTGGGGGAACTTCATGGAAGGAGTTTGGGGTGAGGAGAAGTCAGAACACTTGTGCTCTCCGTCTGCTTTTCCTCTCTGACTTTCAACACCTTAGCTTCCTCATCTGTAAAATGGGAAGGCTGACACCTGTCACTTACTAAAAGGACTACAGATAAAAAGAGCAAAGGGAACCATACGTTTTGAAAGTAAAACAATCCTATAAAAGTAAGTTATGGTTAAGGTCAAATGAAGCCATAGAAGGGAAGGGGTGGGGTTGCTTTCCTCCACTGCCAACTGAGGGGACAGGATCTGTCCCCTCTAAAGTCCCGCTGCCCTGCATGAGAAGTCTCACAAGATCAGGAACAGAACAGGGTTGGAGTTTCCCAGTCCCAGGGAGTCAACATGTGCTGGCCCATCTCTGACCAAGGTGCCTCCTGTGAGCAGATGTATTTCCAGAGGAGCAGAGAAAGAGGAGTAGAGGGGCAGGGGGAAGTAAGGAAGGGGGGGCTCTTCCCGTTTGTTTAACCCTTCAGCAAATGTAATTGGGCTCCCAGTGCCCACAGGACGTTGGGCAAAATGCTGTGCAAGTGAACTCACCAATGGCCCATGCACAAGGGTTTGCCATGGTGTGACTAGGCTAAAGAAGATACCCCCTGCCCTGTGATGTCCATGTCCTAACCCCCAGAACCTGTGAATACGTTACCTTACACAGCAAAAGGGACTTTGTAGATGGGGTTAAATTCCATGACCAGTTGCCCTGGATTTTCCTGGTGGGCCCAATGTAACCACGAGGGTCCTTATGAGAAGGAGGTTGGAGGGTCAGAGTCAGGGGATGGAGTGATGTGGCCAAGGCCCCGAGGCAAAGAATGTGGGCAGCCTCTAGAAGCTGGAAGAGGCAAGGAAATGGATGTCCCTGAGAGCCTCCAGACGGAACACAGCCCAGTCACCCCATTCTGGACTTTTGACCTGCATAACTGTAAGAGAATAATCTGCGTTGTTTTAAGCTACTAAATTTGTGGTGATTTGTTACTAAAGCAATAGGAAACTAATGTATGAGTTCACAAAGGAAATTTTCTATGTCAATTCTTACGTAATTATTTTCATCTGTATTAGAATACATGGACCATGTGAAATACGCACCACACACATGCGCGCACACACACACAGCACAAGCACACGGAATCTAAATTTAATCCACCTCAAGGTCTTTGCACTTGTTCCCTCTACCAGGAATACTCTCCCTTTTATTTATTGATTTATTTTTTACTCTTCCTTTTAGATCTTCACATAGCTCCCTCCTTCTCAGCTCTGTTTCTGAGAAGCTCAAGCTCCATCTATGGCTATCCTTTCTAAAGTAATGTCAGATATCCTTCTACTTATCCATTGGTTTTCCAACACAGAACTGCAATCCATTAGTCCCTCAGTCTTTAGTGGCTCACAGACAGCATATTTAGAAATAAAATGGAAAAAAAGAGAAAGTATCACAGCACATCAGATGAGTAAAGGTTAAGTTCTGTTTCTCAACAATTTTGTGCTGTCTGTGTGTGTAATGTACATTAGACTGCACAGTAAAATCACTTCCTCACTATGGATCAAAAAATTTTACCTAATACATACATTTTACCTAAAATGCATGCAAGTTTCCTCCAGAGTTGTTACCATTACCTGAAATTTTTTTGCATGTGTATTTATTCTCCAGCTCCTCCAGGGGATGTAATCTCCATGAGGTAAAGACTTTGCCTGTTTGTTCTTTGCTATTTCCACAGCATCTAGAGGAGCTGACCACCCCATAGGCATTCGACCAAGACTTGTTGAAGGAATGAATAAATTAATTGAGCCTATGATTTCATAAATATTATTTTTTAGGACAGGAGGCACTTTTATGAAAAATTAAGTTAATTGCAAGGTTCATATTCAGTACATAGGAATACAAGTGGTACCCACTGAGGCAGAAATCTTGAAGGGGATACTGAAATAATAAATTTGGGTACATAAAATGAAAGACTTATTCCCTGCTCCGGAGGGGCCTCCAAGCTAGCTGGGGTGATGAGCTGCAGGAGGGCCAAGGAACAGATAAATCCTGTCCTGGAATGTTGGAGGTCACGTCCACCTCCTCGCGTTTCCCAGGCCACAGAGTGCCCGCTGCACAAGCCATGGGAGAACCACATACCACCCTCCCAGGTCCTTGTTCTCTCCCCTTTCGGCCTGAATAAAGGCTCTGGGCATGCTGACCTCCCAGTCTGTTTCCTTTTAGTCCAACCACACTAAGGCTCCAGAGTCCAAAAATTCTGGATGAAAAGCTTCATCTCAACTCCAGCCCAACCCTCCTCCCCTACCCCCATCCAGCGTTTTTCTCCCTTTTCTGCGACAGGCTGTCCAGGAATTTGGGGGCAATGCCATGCAATGGAAAGATACCCAGGAGAATCAGATAGAACTGGCTTCCAATAGACCTGTATCCATTGCATATTAACTATTAAAATCTTGGGCAACTTTCTTCTCTGAGCTTCACATTTCTAATCTGTAAAATGTGAATATAAAATAACTGTAAAGTGCCTGAAGAATGTATGTTTTCAGAAAACGTGGGTCCCCTTCCCTTCTATCCCAAGGAATTTATGCATTGTTATTATTATTTCATTATGGTTTAACCTTTAACAAATGCTCACAAAATATGGGCACTGTTCAGATACCATCAGTGACAAGCTTCCAGGGGGACAGTCTCAAGTGTCTGCTCCAAGTGATCTAGAGCAGGTACCCTTGCAAGAGGGCTTTGTCCACTGAGGTAGAGGGTCCTCATTCCTGGGTGATGAGACCCCAAAGTAAATAAGTACTAGAGCATGGATGATGGTGCTAGGGAATGGTGACAGCCCCCTTTCAGCACTCAGGGTCCCCTCTCCCCATTGCTTCTCCACTAAGTTGTAGTCTAGCCAGGGCCACATGATGACTTTCATGGGCTCTAGGTACTTTTGCTTTCATGGGCCGGGCCCCTTCAGCCACCAAACAAATATTAAAAGCCACGTTTCTGACACAAACAAATGGAAAGACATTCTATGTTCATGTATTGGCAGAACAAATATTGTTAAAATGTCCCTATTACCCAAATCACTCTATATATTTAATGCAATCCCTATCAAAGTAGTACCAGCATTTTTCACAGAACTAGAACAAATAATCCTAAAATTTGTATCCTAAAATCTGCAAAAGACCTGAAAGAGCCAAAACAATCTTGGAAAAGTAAAACAAAGCTGGAGGTACCATAATTCCAGATTTCAAGTTATACTACAAAGCTGTAGTAATCAAAACAGTATGATACTGGCACAAAAATAAATCAGTGGAGCTTGATAGAAAGCCCAGAAACAAACCCACAATCATATGGCCAATTAATTTTCAATAAAAAAGGCAAGAGGGGCACTTGGGTGGCTCAGTTGGTTAAGCAGCCCAACTCTTGAGTTCGGCTCAGGTCATGATATCAGAGTCCTGGTATTGAGCCCTGCCTTGGACTCTGCAGTGAGCAGGGAGTCTGCTCAAGCATTCTCTCTCTCTCTCTCTCTCTCTCTCAGAAATAAATATATCTTTTTAAAAAAATAAATAAAAATAAATTTTTAAAAAGAGGGCAAGAAAATACAATGGGAAAAAGTCTCTTCAACAAATGGTGTTGGGAAAACTGGACAGCTAAAAGAATGAAATTGGAGCACTTTCTTACTCCATACACAAAAATAAAGTGGATTAAAAACCAAAATGTGAGACCTGAAAACTTAAAAATCCTAGAAGAAAGCACAGATAGTAATTTCTCTGACATCAGCCATAGCAACATTTTTCTAGGTATTTCTCCTGAGGAAAGGCAAATAAAAGCAAAAATAAACTATTGGGAGTACATCAAAATAAAAATCTTCTGCACAGAGAAGAAAACAAACAACAAAAGTAAAGGACAACCTATGGAATGGGAGAAGATAATGACATATCCGATAAAAGGTTAGTATCCAAAACATATAAAGAACTTATACAACTCAACACTCAAAAATGAATAATCCTGGAGTGTCTGTCTTCAGCTCAGGTCATGAGCTCAGGATCCTGGGATCAAGCCCTGTGTCAGGCTCTCTGCTCAGTGGGGTAGGCGCTAAACCGCTGAGCCATCCAGGGATCCCTATATAAATAAAATCTTTTTAAAAAATGAACAATCCATGGGGCAGTCTCAGTGGCTCAGCAGTTTAGCGCAGCCTTCAGTCCAGGGCGTGATCCTGGAGACTTGGGATTGAATCCCACGTCAGGCTCCCTGCATGGAGCCTGCTTCTCCCTCTGCCTGTGTCTCTGTCTCTGCCTCTCTCTCTCTCTCTCTGTCTCTCATGAATAAATAAATAATCTTTTTAAAAAATGAATAATCCAATTAGAAATGAGCAGAAGGTGTAAACAGATATTTCTCCAAAGACATATAGATGGCCAACAGATACATGAAAAGATGCTCAACATCACTCATCTTCAGGGAAATGCAAATCAAAACTACAATGAGCTATCATCTGACACCTGTCAGAATGGTTAAAATAAAACACACACACACAAAAAAAAAAAAAAAAAAACACAAGAAAAAACAAGTGTTGGTGGAGATGTGGAGAAAAAGTAATCCTCATGCACTACTGGTGGGCATGCAAAATGGTACAGCCACTATGGAAAATAGTGTGGAAATTCCTAAAAGAATTAAGAACAGAACTACCCAGAACAGAACTACCCTATGATCTAGTAATCACACTACTGCGCATTTACTCAAAGAATACAAAAACACGAATTCAAAAGGATATGTGCAACCTTATATTTACTGCAGCCTTATTTACAATCGCCAGATTATAGAAGCAGCACAAGTATCCATCAATGGATGAATAAAGAAGATGTGGTATAGATATACAATGGAATATTATTCAGCCATCAAAAGGAATGAAATCTTGCCATTTGCAACAATGTGGATGGAGCTAGAAAGTATAATGCTAAGCAAAATAAGCCAGTCAGAGAAAGACAAACACCATATGATTTCACTTAGATGTGGAAATTAAGAAAGGAAACCAACAAACAAAGGGAAAAAAGAGAGAGAGAGAGAAATCAAGAAACACTCTTCACTATAGAAAACAAACTGATGGTTATCAGAGAGGAGGTGAGTGGAGAGATGGGGGAAAGAGGTGATGGAGATTAAGGATTGCACCTGTCATGATGAGCAGTGGGTCATGTATGGAAGTGTTGAATCACTATATTGTACACCTGAAACCAGCATGACACTGTATGACATCTACACTGGAATTAAAATTTAAAACTTTTGAAAGTTAAAATAAAATAGTGTTTAAGCCATATATTACCACTGCATTGATATAGAGACTAATACATGAAAATTATATAATAAAATACTTTCTTCAACTAAAAGTTCCTTTTTTATGATTTTATTTTATTTTTTAAAATATTTTATTTTATTTATTCATGAGAGACCCAGAGAGAGAGGCAGAGACATAGCAGAGGGAGAAGCAGGCTCCATGCAGGGAGCCCAATGCAGGACTCGATCCTGGGACTCCAGGATCACGTGATCTAGCTGCCTTGCAGGTCATTGTGAGGATCAAAAATGAAAACTAGTGAATGCTCAGCTCACACTTAACCACACAGGGAGTCATCAATTTCTCTTGGGCCCCAGTGATGACCACAGAACCACGGGCCACTCCCTGGCTCAGATTCCTGAGCAGACTGGTCAAGGCACTCATGGAGAAGATAGGAGGCCTGGAGTTCTCTGAAGAGAGGAGAAGGAGGCAACTGGGAGGCAGTGTTTGGCTTGGCCAGAAGGCCTGGAGAATCCAGCTTAGTTCTTACACTTTTGAAAAAACTTGGGGTCCACTCTCTTCAAGAAAACATTTGATTCATTCAAGATATTTCCTACTTGGTTATTTAGGAGAATGTGGGAGGATGAATGGAGAAGGAAGAAGGGCATCTTCATGAATATGAATAAGTCCTAGCAGAAAATCTGGGTTCACAAGGAGACCATGGGATGTGCACAATGATGTGAAATACCTCTTACTGAGGACCAGGGAAGGGCATAAAGAGTAAGGCACTTTACTCTTTACTGGAATGGGGGCATTCCAGGTGACTGGATAAAGGACTTGGGGATCATCTGTTTTGGCCAGACATAGTAAGGGAAAGGACTGAAGGGCCCTGAGAGATGGGAAATGTGAAGGATATAAGCAGGCAGCCAAATGTCTCAGATCCCACAGGTACCCTAAAACACTCTGCTCAAGTCTGATCTTTGCACTCTTGACCACCCCCTTGATGCAGCCCTCCCCTTCCCAGTACTATCCTCAAGGCCACTGTGAATCCCAGGAAGGCTGTCCCAAAGTAGGAGGCAAAGTGGGCACCTGCAAGTACATAGGTGTGTCTGGTAGACCCAGGCCTGAAGCTCAGTGAAAGAGGTAGGTCTTAATCTAGGAACCCCCACACTGGAGCCCACACTTTGAGCCATACTGCTATGGGTTCCTCCTTCTCTATAAAATAAGGACAATAATATCCTCCCCATAGACAGTCTTGGGAGTTAGATATAAGGCACTCATCATCCCTAGCACATCCCAGACCATACATGGAAGCTCACATCATGGCCAACGTGACTTCTCCTGGGACAGATTCTCATCAGTCTCCTGGGACATGAGTAGCTGAGCAATCATTTTGTTAATGAAATACTAATATTCTTATTTTGATAAATGATATATGCCTCCCCTGTATTATCCCCTTGTCCCAAGCAGCCCTGTTCTTTATTGAATTTGTTTCTGTTTATACAATTACAACTGTCAATCTAGATCGACGTGTATCTTCTTGAAAAATGAGGAAAAGAAAAGAAAAGCTAACTTGTAGGCTCAGAAATGAGAAGATGCAAGATGGTATTTTCATGATCCAGGGGATCCAGAAGGTCCTGGGAATTGTCCATAACTCTATGGTGAACTGAACTTGCAGTTTCCACCAAGAGAATGAGCTCACTAAGATGTGAAAAGGCCAATGAATAACATCATTTCTCAAGAAAAGAAATGGTACGGTGTTCTACCGGGGTGCAAAGTTGTCTACATTTCCCCCCACCAAGAATCCCTGGTGGGTCCTGGTTCTTTAAACTTGGCCAGGGGTCTGACATGATGCAGCCATTTCCCAGATAATCCGCTTCCAGTTATGCCAGATAAAACAGAGGCTGGAAGGTTGCTGTGAAATTCAAGGGTCTGACCCTTACATCCCAAGAATCTGGAGATTTGGAATCTAACAGACCCAGTTTCAAATCCTGACTCTTCGATTTGTAACTCTGGGGATTTCACTCCAATTATTCAAATTCTCTGAGGCTCCACAGAAAGGAGATGCCAACACCCTTGGCAGTTTGGGGGCGCAAATGAGGCAACTTACGGAAACACTGTCAAGGACCAGTGGCTCTTCAGACAACGTAGTAAGTAAGCCTCGTTCTCAAGGCACATTAGCACTCCCTGAAAGGCCAGTGTTGTAGGATCGTATGTTGGGCCAACAGCACCACCTGGTGGTCATCTATAAGATCTGGCCTACGTCGCCTCCGTCTTCTGACATCCTCAGCCTGGTCCTAAGGAGGCTCACATCACCAAAAAAAAAAAAAAAAAAAAAAAACCTGCCTTCAAAAAGCCACCTGGTTGAAAGAGGCCCTGCCATCAGCAAGGGAGCATAATCTGATCTATTTGTAATTCCCCTCTGAGGGAAGAAAAACCTAGTGGTCAAGAAGGTGTCCATGGACACTGGGTTCAGTATACCTTGCAAGACAAGACAGGCAAGACATTTCCCTTCTCTGAACCTCTGTGTCTTCATCTGTGTGATGAAAACAATGATACCTTATTTGTAGGTATCCCCCAAAAATGAAATAAATGTAGGTCCAGTGACTGGTATCTAGCAGACACTCAAGGTAATTGTTTATGTTTAGAAAGCTACTACATGCGTCTTATTTCCCCCAGAGCTGCCCCTGGTCTTCAGACAATGAGAGCACCTAAAATATAAACCCTGAGGAGCTTTCCAAGTCCAATCAGCCAGCGGCCAGCCCTCTCCTGGGCCAGGCTCTCCACTCCCCACTTGTTCTTTCACCTCCCCGCCTCTGGGAGGTACTGCTAGGGAAGCACCAGAGAAGGCTGGGATTCTTGAGCACTGGAGGAAGATCATCCATTCATTCATTCATTCATTCATTCAGTTAACATAAGTACTGAACATCAGAAATACAGAAATGACTTGGGCATGGCTCCGGGCTCCAAGGAGCTCCAATTCTAACTGGGGAGGCAGGAGAATAAATAAATAACTTAAGTGCAATGGGTCAGCTACCATGATGGAGGTGTGTACTCTTTAGGACAATAACACAGAAGACAAAGTAGCCAACTCAACCTGGAGGAATTGAAGGAATTCATCAGTTTAATAAACACAAGAAACAACCTGCTAAATGCCAAACACAGTATGAGGACCTGGGGGTACAGGGTGAATAAATCCCAATCCTTGCCCCCAATGAGGGTATGGGAAGAATGCAGAGAGGACACCACATGTGGTTTGGGGCTGCAGGGGATGTGGGTTAGGGGAAACTGATGCCAAGGGAACTGCCTGAGCAAAGAAAGGCTTAGTTAGAGGTAGGACAAAGCAGGATCAGCCAGTGGCTTCTCCACACCCACCCACTGCTCCCTACTTTGGGATGCAGGAAATGTAAATATTATTTTTTCATTCGATGCCATTTTTAAAACTGGCTTATCCTCCACCACGGTCCCTTCTCCCAAGGGTCCCCAGTCGGTGAGCTCTGCACCACATCGACCACAACATGCCCGGGCAAGCCTCCTCCCTGCCCCTGCTGCCTTAAGACTGAGGATGGCCTCCTTTCTGGGGCATCCTTCTCAACAACAGCCTGGCCCATTTTCCTTGGTGACTTGAAGCTCTAGATCTCCCCCAACACTCACCCTTCCTGAGGCTCCAGAGTCCCTGTGGCCTACCAGCTAAGAAGGAAGGGTACTGTGGAGGGTCAGTGGGCCGGGGTGGGGGATGCCCCCATGTTCAGTGCTCCTATCCCCTTCGATCTCAAGAGAAGTAAGTGAAAACCACCACCCCGCAGCCCCATTTCCTGAGAACCGACTGTGTCCATGCACTCTTGAGCGGCAGCAGAGCAAGGACATTAAGAGCTTAGGGCCTGAGGTTCACATCCAAGTTCCGCCACTTCCTAGCTGGGTGGCTTTGGACAAGTTCCTTCAACTCTCTGTGCCTCCAGGTCTTTACGTCTAAAGTGGAGAATAGTACGTACCTCCTAGGGCTCTCGTAGGAGAGACTAAAACAATCCAGCAAAGTGCTTGGAAGACTGCCTGGCACATAGTAAGAGCTCATGCACTATTAGCTGTTATTCCACAGTGACTATTTATTGAGCTTCTACTGTGTGCCAGGGTTGGAGCTGCAGGTGTGAGCCAAAGACACCTGGTCCTCCACTCACAGAGTTTACGGTCCGCTGGGGAGGCAAACCGCTAATACTAAGCAAGAACACAATTATATAATCACCCACTGTGATGAGTGCTGGGAAGAAGATGGATAGCGCGGGTGGGGAGAATAACAGAAATAGGAGGAGGCATTGGAATTAGATTGGCGGTAGTAACACTTAAGCCGGGACCGAGAGGAGATCAGGAATGAGGTGACGAGGCGAGAATTGCGTGCCAAGGCTCCAAGGTGGCCGTGAACACTGTGCCATCGGAAATTGGAAGGAGAGGGCCAGCGTGGCTGCAATGAGTGAGCTTGACGGAAAGGGCCGGGGGAGGGGGGGCTGGGAGGGGGAGAAAGCAGAAGCCAGCTCCTGCTGGGCCCCCCCCCCCCCCCCCCCCCCCCCCCCCCCCCCCCCCCCCCCCGAGCACAGCCTGAGGGATGGAGCACTTCACTCCAAGGCAATGGGAAGCCAGCGAAGTGTTCTGGAAATGGGCATATAGTTTAGACATTGTTCAGTTTGCTTTCTCAAAAGATCGCTGCACTGATAACCTGGAGGGTAGAATGGAGGACATCCGAAAGGAAGTGATTATAAGCAGGGAGGAGGCCAGTATGGGGACTTCAGAGATACACCAGCAAATAGAATCAATGGGACTTGGTGATGAAATGGATGTGGGAAGTGAGAGAGAGGGAAGATAAAGATGACAGTTCACTGAGATGTGGAATGACGGAAGGGGGAACAGGTGTCAGGCAAGAGAAGAGCCGTCTTTGGAGATGTAAGGCAGGCAGTTCCCTATGGAAATCTAGGATTCCAAAGAAATAAACACTTCGGAGCTATCCATTTGGGAATGAGAACACATAGATGTCATACCAAGTCATGAGAATGAGTAAAATCACTTGGGAAAGATTGTAGAGAGAAAAGAGAGGAGGGATCAGGACCAGGGACCCCAACATTTGGAAGGAAGGAAGAGAAACAAGAGCTGGAAAAAGAGATTGACAAGGAACTGCCCAAGAGAAAGGAGGAAGAACTGATGTTTAAAAAAAAAAAAAAAAAGAAAAAGAGTGGTCCACAAGGGTCCATAGCTATTTCACTATTAAGTAGGATGAAGACAGAGAAGAAGACCTTGTGTATGGCATCATGGTGGCGGTTGGTGACCTCGACAAGAGCAGCCTCGTGAAGTAGTGGAGTGGGTGCCATCTTCGATTAGGTGGGTGCAAGGGCAGGGTGTGCAGGCAGTTCTTTTCCGTACTCGAATCTGGGGTGGGTGGGGTGTAGAAGAAAGGTAGGACTGGAGCAAGATGAGGGGGTGGTGTTCAAGGGATGTTTTTCATCCCTTTAAAAAGGTGAACAATTTGGGCAGTTGTTAGAGCCCTGCTTGGAATGATCCAGAGCATGTGTGGGAGAATGAGCCTTTAAGAAGACAAAGGAGAAAATGGGGACAAATAGAAGAGGATCTATACATTGGCTACAGAGAAGTGAGGACCCAGCTCTGAGCAAAACCCTTCCACATTTGATCCTCAACACAAAACCTGAAAAGTTGGTTTTCTTTTCCCCACTTTAGAAATGAGGGGATGGAGCCCAGGGAATTTAAGTCCCTTTGCCCCTCACCCTCTTCTTGAGCAGCCAAGCCAGAATGCAGACTTTAATTTATCCAAACCAAAGATTATGTTCTCTTCAGCATGTCACCCTGAAAAGCTCACAAAACAGTGCCCGTTACAGAAGGGGGTGCTGCATAAGTGTTTGCTGAATGAAGTGTTGATTGTAAACCACAACCCAGCTTGGATACTGATTTGAATCTCTAGAGCATGGAGCCCTGGGGAACAGGAGGTGTTGATAAAGTGGGCAGGGGGTGGGGGTCACTTAGAAAGTAGCAGGGAGGGGGGATCCCTGGGTGGCTCAGCAGTTTGGCGCCTGCCTTTGGCCCAGGGTGTGATCCTGGAGACCCGGGATCGAGGCCCACATCGGGTTCCCTGCATGGAGCCTGCTTCTCTCTCTGCCTGTGTCTCTGCCCCTCTCTCTCTGTGTCTCTCTTGAATAAATAAATAAAATCTTGAAAAAGAAGAAAGAAAGAAAGAAAGAAAGAAAGAAAGAAAGAAAGAAAGAAAGAAAGAAAGAAAGAAAGGAAGGAAGAAAGGAAGAAAGGAAGGAAGGAGTAGGGAGAGCTCAGGTGAAATTGGGGTAGAACAGGCAAGTAAGAAAGAAAAAGGAGGAAAGATGTGATCAACATAAATTCACTGGGATGCAGATCCTCACCCAGACTTCTGGGAGTTCTCAGGCCTCTGAGCTCACCTGTTCCATCCCTATTGACATCCCTGAGTATGCCCAAGCATCTTTTTTTTTTTTTAAGATTTTATTTATTTATTCATGAGAGACACAGCGAGACAGAGAGAGAGAGAGAGAGAGAGAGAGAGAGGCAGAGACACAGGCAGAGGGAGAAGCAGGCTCCACGCAGGGATCCCAATATGGGACTCGATCCCGGGACTCCAGGATCACACCCTGAGCCAAAGGCAGATACTTAACCACGGAGCCATCCAGGCTTCCCATGCCAAATGATCTTTGGTCCAGACACCACACACTAGAATATGGATGAACTGGGGATCTCCTGGATTCTTCTACCAGAGGATACGGTTTGGGGATCCCCAACAAAGAGGTTGAGGCTTTCGATTCTGAATCAAGTCCCCAGCCCCAACACTTATGAGCTGGGAAGTTGCCAACAAGTCACTTTACCTCTTAAAGATTGTGAAATATTTGTCAAGTGTGTTTTTCTCTGGTGCTTCCTCTTTCTAGCATATATCTGTTTTCCTTATCCCTTTAGGCAAATACACTTCACAGCATCTACTTCTTCAGGGAAGAAAAACAAATTCAGAAGCAAAAAATTGCTCTTGGGTTTCAAAAATAGAGACTCCAGGGGTCTCAGGACACAGCAATTATATCATGAACTAGAATTAAGTTGCTTGATCCAAGATTGATTAAAAGATACCCCCCGGGGACACCTGGGTGGCTCAGCGGTTGAGCGTCTGCCTTTGGCCCAGGCCGTGATCCCGGAGTCCCAGGATCGAGTCCCACATCCGGCTCTCTGCATGGAGCCTGCTTCTTCCTCTGCCTATATCTCTGCTTCCCTCTTTCTCTCTGTGTGTCTTTCATGAATAATCTTTAAAAAAAAAAAATACACCCCCCGCACACCCCGCACACCCCCCGCATATAAGGGACAGAGACAGGTGAGCTGTTTACCAAGCCCCTCACCCCTTGGTCCTGGGCATACAGGGAGACATTTGCCAGATGCCCCAGCAGGTATGCATAGCCATGTAATAGGGTCCTAGCAAACAGAATGTGATTGGCAATATTATGTGGCACTTCTAGGCCTGGCCCAGAAACACCTTCTAAGCTCAATCCTTTGACGCTCTTCCTTTGTTCCCTGGCCCAATGCCAGCACACCCTGTAACTTTGGAAGCGATGAGTGAGCCACAGGAGGAAGGTGCCTAGAGAGCCATCTATTGATGAGGAACACCCATTTGTCAGGTGACTGACAAACTTCTATAGTGTTTGAACTCTCCTACCTTTGTGGGACTAGTAACTGGTGAAGCAGCTAGTGATGAATAAAGCCTTAGTTAGTTCGTTAGTTGTGGTGGGAGTGGCATTGATCCCATTGATGGCAAATCCACAGCAGAGGGGCTGTGTGACATGTCCAGAAAAGGAGGAGCAGTGGAGCCTTGCTGAGTTAAACATCACCCGAGTGGCAAGGGAGCAATGACCATTCCCAGTGTACCTGAGAGAGGCCCACACGTTATCTGAGAGACAGCCAGACCTCTTGAAATTGGGAATAAAGAAAGAATGGCAGACACCATGGTGACCTCACTGACCAAGAGCCAGATAGGACAAGGGACATGTCATTGGAGACCTGAGAAGACCAGGCTGCCTCTTGGAACTTAGACAAAACTCCCAGGGAAATGCTGCATGGCACAGGTGAAAGAATTGACCAAGAATTAATTGTATCCCCTCAACAAGACGGGAGTTTGAAACTGAAATTTCAGTTGAATCTTTGCATATCAGAGTTTATGAACTGAGATTTTTACTTGCTACTTCTCCAATAACGAGGCTAAAATTCCTGTCTTGTCTTCCTCCAAGGAGAGCTGTGAGAACTCAAATCAAATAACGTGTTGCACAGAAACTGCACATTGCTCTGAACTAAAGCTTATCATTAGTGTCATCATCATTGTTGTCATCAGCTCTTGCCAAGGCTGATGGGGAAGGTGCCTCAAGCGTCCAACTCAGGAAGTTTTTAAAGCACAAGAGCTGGGACACCTGGGTGGCTCAGTGGTTGAGCGTCTACCTTCAGCTCAGGGCATGATCCCGGGGTCCTGGGATTAAGTCTCGAATCGGGCTCCCCATAGGGAGCCTGCTTCTCCCTCTGCCTATGTCTCTGCTTCTCTCTCTGTGTCTCTCATGAATGAATAAAGAAAATCGTTTTTTTAAATAAATAAAAAATAAAGCACAAGAGTGGTGCCTTTCTGGCTGGCATCCCAGGGGAGAAAGAGGAGCATCCTCTCCAAGGCTCATGCCCATAATCTCAATCCTGTGGGCCCCTAGCCCACAGGCCTTAATTCAAAACAATGGCTCCTTCTCTGTCCCCCAAACCTCAGCTTCTATTTCAAGTGAAATAAATCCTATTTCCTAGATGGCAATGGCAATTCTACTCACTCTGCACAGATGACAAGACAGAGAAGGGGCTTTCAATGAAGGAAGAGAACTCAAGAATGCTGAAGAGTGTCATCACTTCACCCAAGTGACACCGTTGAGCCCAGGGCTGCCTGGACCCCTGCCCTCTGCTTGTCCCCATGTAGGGACAAGATGACCCTCCAATCTGAGAAGACTCCCTGCAAATGGGCCTTACATCTTCTCACAGCCACTCATATCTTCCCTATGTTTGGCCTTTAATGGAGACATTGCGTTATGGAAACAAACATTATTTCACATTCAAACTAATGGTTAATAATAATGATGCATTTATTGAGCACTTGCCAGGTACAGACACTGTACTAAAAAGGTTAATAACCCATTTCATGTCCCTCTCGCAAAAATGATTATCCCTGTTGCAAAGATGAATCTCTGAAGCTCAGAGAGGCTAAGTAAATTGTCCAAGTCCCAAAGGATGAATGTGGCCATGTCAGAATTCACATCTAAGGCTACCTGACTTCAGAGGCCAAGCTCTTAGGTAGTAAGCTCTATGGCATCCCACTTTCTCTGTTGTCATAGGCTCCCGGTGTTCCCCATAGGTTCTGGTGTTGGGGAGTTGATGCTTTTTAAAAAGGAAATATTCACTATGATAAAGAATAGAAAACATCCACAAAATGTGAACAATTGAGACGCACTTGAGCTCTTCATCGAACATTTTGGGAGAATAGCTCAAGGAAATGCCACACTCTGGTGGCTGAGGAGTGAATGGAAATTGATTCTATTGCAAGAATCCTGATGGCAAAGAGGAGGAAATCAAGAATTTACAGGACAGTTTTTCCTTATTTACTCGTTATTTCTTTTCCTTTAAAATAAAGTTTAAGAGCAAAGAAAAAGGATGTAATAAAAGGACAATCCTCTCTGATAAGAGAAAGAGAAGGAGATAAGGTCCCTTAGTTTGAGAGGAATGTGGTGACAAGTTGGGAAAGTTTCCATCCCAATGGCCTCTGTTTTCTCAGGAACACGGATGGGTAGGTCATCCAGTATGACCAAGGGATTAGATGAGAATTTAGGGTGTGCTATGATCTGAATGTTTGTATCTTCCCAAAATTCATGTTGAAATCCTACTGCCCAAGGAGATGGTATGCCCATGGGGCCTTTGGGGATTGATTCAGTCATGATGGTGGAGCCCCCAGTAAAGGGATTAATGCCCTTATAAGAGACCCCACTGAGGTGTCAGGCTCCTTCTGCCTTGTGAGCACACAAAGGGAAGTCTGTGACCTGGAAGAGAGCCCACCCCCCACTCCATGCTGGCAAGCCTGATCATGGACTTCCAGCCTCCACAGCTGTGAGGAATAAGTTTCTGCTGTTAATTCTTTTTTAAAAAAGAAATGTATTATTAATGCCTATAGGCCATCCTCACTTTGCATGGTACCATATTAACACATGGGCATCGCAATCTGGGCTGCTGTGGGACTGGGCAGTCAGGACTGCCTCTGTCATCCTTACTGTCAGGGTGTCAGACTGCAATAATGCTGCATGACAAAACTCCCCGCGACTCAATGACCTGCAACAACAAGCATTTGTGTCACCGTCAGTTCTGTTGCCTTTGTTAAACTGGGGCAGCTCTGGGACAGGCTGCAGATCAGCTGTGCTTGGCTCCAGGCTCCCAGGAGGGTGGCATGCAGGTCCATCCACATAGCCACACATTCTTCTTAGACCAGCTTTACTGGTACATGTTTTTTTTTTTTTTCATGGCAGATCTTAGAAGCGCAAGAGGCCAAATTGCACAAGCACTTTTAAGGCCTCTGAATGCCTCTTTAGCATCCCATTGGCCAAAACAAGTCAGGATGGGCCAAGCCAACACCAATGGGGTGAGGAAGTGACCTCCAGCCACAGTGGGAGAGCACTATAAAGTCACATGGCAGAGAGTGGGGATGTACAACCTTTTTCCAGGGGGCAAAAAATCAAAAGCCAGAGCCAGATGGCCACAGTCAGCATCTTTATCATCAAGACCAGCAGGCTTCTGGCTTGGTTAAAAGAACAGACTGGCAGAAAGCAGTCCCGAGATCCTCTGGAGCCTTGCATGGACACATCAGCCTGGCTGGTGGCCACTGGCTCCCCTTCCCTTCTGCCCCCTCCTAACTCCCAGAGGCATCCTGGCTCCTCCCACTGCATCCAGGCGCCACCCTCCTCAAATCTTTCTGTTTCCCTGGCTTTTGCAAAGACAGATCTCTCGGCAAAACTCCATTGAGCCAAGACAGGGCTTAGGCAAAAACCAGAATCAAATTGATCTTGATAATCAAAATCCCTCAACTTCACAGCCATTTCCTACTAGAACTTGACAACTCTTTGAAGTCCACAGGGCTGAGAGGATTATCCAGGTTGCCACTGCATAGATGAGGAAACTGAGACTCAGAGAAGTTATGCAGTTTGCTAAACGTCTCATGGTAGCATAACAGTGGCCCTGCTGGGACCTGAAAACAAGTCTGTCTCTGGGCTCTGGTCATGGCAGGGAGGGAAAGTCATCACACTCGGATCCTGAAAACAGCTCTGCTTTGGGAAAGTCAGACTGGGTTGGGAAAAATGTCTGGGGGAAATGTGTGTCCACAGATTCCCTGCACACACTTCCCTCCGGAAGCTTGGTCTGCACGGCTGTACACACAGCCTAGCTCCCAGCCATCTTCCATTTGGACGTGGCCAGAGATGTCCAGGCCACAAGTATTCAGTGTCCTCCTGAGCGCCTGAAGAAGAGCAGATTTTCTTCTAATTCTAGGAAGTGTATGAGTTATTCATACCCATCACTGAGCACCGAAGAGACATCATTTTCTCCAGGGATTTTTCCTCTTAACCACTCTACCCTCCCTGTTTTCTCCACCCACCTCATTCCCACCCCCACTTTCTCTAGGCACAGAGATCATCTCCTGGTTCCATTGGTTTAGAAAGGGGATAAGTTTAAACAAAATCCCTTCTGCAGTCTTTTTAGCCACAAAGTGATGTTACAATGTTTGGGGGATGATAGTAAAATAAGGAATTTTTTTTTTAAGTTAATGAATTGGCTGACATTATGATGTCAGAAGGACTGGAGCCAAAGGTGTTTTGCTACAGGGAGTCTCTCCACCGCCCCCCTCCAGACGACACGGCACCCCTGGAGCCCAGAGTACTTGTGACTGTTCACGCTGTTTACACACCCAGCTCCCCTGACTGCCTCTTTGTGGGAAGTTGTTTACATGAATTTATTTTGGGAAAATTCCATTAGACGGGACCAGGATTTCTGCACAAATCATTGCCTCTCACTTGTGTCTTGATCAGATCTGGGCAGGCACTCTTTCTTCAGAGCCCGGACCCCTTGTGTTTCTGTGAGGGGGTGTGGAGGGGACATGTGGAGGGGACGTGAAAGATAGGGAAGTGGCCAGGGACGGGCTTAGGAAAAAAAAAAAAAAAAAAGAGGTCCATCTGGTGGGATTAGAAGCAACAGCACTGGGAGAACAAAGGGGTTCCCCCTGGGTTGGGGGACTACAGTCTCACAAGGGCAATTTTCCAAACTACAGCTATCTATGGACTCACCCATCTGTGCCTGGTTCTGTGCAAAGCTACCCAGGCACAGAGTCACACTGGTGATGCACCCTGACCTCGAGAAGCTCAAATCTAAAGGAAGAGAAAGCAACAAAAACAAACAACTCAATCAAATGGTCTTGGGGTCCTTGCAGGGGCAGGGGGGTGCTCCACACCCTTATCCCTCCCAGCCCTCAGTTAGTCATTGAACACATTGATTTCTTCTGTCAAGTCACTCTTGCCATTCACTCCGTTGAAGGAGAATCCCCAATATTAGATGCACCCCAGTTTGTTACCATTGGTTTGCCCTCACATTGGCATCACACATGCCTAGACCACACAGTTGCTTCTTTAGTGCCAAAGCAACCCCTTCTGCTTTCACAAAGAGGAACTTACTGGATACCTACAAGGTGCCAGCCCTTGTGGGTCAGAGATGCTGAGCCATCATCCTGGCTCTGCAGCAGCTCATCTTTGGTCCAGTGGAAAGGGGAAGAGAATGGGGACCACAGATAAGCCACAAAGAGGACACCTGCTCCTGCACAGTGGGAGCTGGCTGTCATTCCAGGTGCACTCCAAGAGCTAGAAGGAAGAAAAGAGCTCCTGGCAGTGACTCAGCACCACCCATGGGTCAAGGTACCCTCTGCCATCATCTGCCCGGCAAGCCTGGCTTCCCTCTCAAGAAGCACTTCTAACATGCAGACTGACAAGGCCCATGCTCATAGAGCTCACTGAGCAAGCCTGGGCAGAGTCTGCTTCCCTGGATAGATTTCCTCATCTCCAGTAGGACGGGGCTACAGCATCAGTTTTGCAGGTATGTTAGCCATGGAAAGCTGTATGGAAACAAATGGCTGGGCAGTGTTTATGGCTCATGTTTATTGGGCACTTACACATACCACACATGTCTAAATGTTTCAAATGCATCAATCCACTTAGCCCTCACAGCAACCCTATAAATTAAGTACTTACTGTAGATTAGCAAACTTACAAAATATTAAGTACAGTAATTTGCTTAAATATCCAATATGTGACCCAGATAAAAATAAGTCTCCTTTTGCTAGTGAGAAGGTGGGTTTGCTTTACCCCTACAGATGTGACCATAGACTCTTGAGGTTGGAAATAAAAAGGCCTTGCTTTGGAGACACTAACCCATGCCCTCTAGGGATTTAAAAGCCACCAAGCCCCAGGTGAGAGGCAGTGGGGGCAGCGAACAGTGAGCATCCACTTCAAACTCAAAGCTAAGGTCATATTGCAGTTCCATTTCTCATCAGTACGGCAAGTCACTTCAGCAAACTCCTTAAACATCCCAGATCTTGCCCCTCTCATAGGGTTGATATGTGCCCTACATGAGAGCACATGTTCCAAGCACCCAGTGCAGCATCTGTGGCAGATATGAAAAATACAGACACTGTCATTCTTCTCCAGATGGGTACAAGAGGCAGGATGTTAAAGGGTATTGATGTGAGATGTGGTACCATTATAGGCTATTCCTTGAGCCCCAGACTAGCTATATTGGGGGGATAGAGACCAGAGAAAGACTGGCCTTATTTTACCTGATATCCCCTACTGCTCTCAGCAAATTTCCATGCACACTGTAAGTGCCGTTGAATGAATGAATGCTTTAGTGGATGGATGGATAGATGGATGGATGCTTGGATGGATGGATGGTCCAAACTGGTCAGTTCTCTATAAAAAGCTCCCGCATACCCCAATACATGTCTCATTTCAACACCTCAGGGAAACACTCCAGTGTTTGACCCCTCCCCACTCTTCCCAAACCTTGGCTCATCTTGCCAGATATTTGCGTGCTGCCTTTCTGCCTAGCCCCTTCACAATAAAGCATTGTTCCGCTATCTGCTAGTTAGTGACTCTGGCTTCAGCTCAGAACAGTGTCTTTTGAAGCCACACTCCTTGGCCCATGGGCCAGCTTCATCCCAGTTCCCAGTTATGCCCTCCCCAAGCCCAGCCTGTGCACAGCGCTTTCAGGTTTCTGGGGAGGAGGTAGTGTGCAGGCATTCATTCCCTGGAGCCCCCGTCCCTGGGGACCCGGGCTGGAACAGTGGTGGCTGTGTATCTTGGCATTCCATGGCCAGACTCCAGCCACGCACTGAGGTTGTTTCATGCACAGCCTTAAGTGCTCTGCGCTCTGCCCACTCAGGAGCCAGGAGCAAGCCCAGCCTGAGGCTCTGTCGCCCTCCCTTGGTAGTGGCTAGAGGTGAAGAGACAGCCCAGCCTCCAGCAGAGTTCAGGAGCCACAAGCCTGGTACCGCTTCCCCGTATGGGGGATGGGAGGATGGAGCAGAGCCGCCCTCCTGCTGCCGGTCCAGGTGCAGCTGGCTCCCCAAGGTCAGGTTTGCCAGCCCAGCACACCCGTGCACCCGCCAAGGCCACCGCAGCTCCTGTTCTTACCACTACCAGTCCCAGAAAGATCCCCTGCTGCCTTGGAGAGTCTGTCCCTTCCCCTTACAGATGCAGCAGTACCAGGAGAAGCTCAGGCCCAGGGTCTCGTGCATAATGCATGTCCTTCTCCCCGCGGGGTCCTCACACAGCGCCAACCTGGAGAGGACCAGAGAGAGGGGAGGCGTCCTGAAAGGCACAGCAGGCCAGGTACCTGACCCATCCAAGCTGAAGGTTGGTTAGTTCCCAAAGAGACTGTCAGCTACTGGCTTGGAATAGAGTTACCTGATTGAACCGAACTTTAAGAATGTTTTTCCTTTGCACTGTCTCTCTCTCTCTCTCTCTCTCTCTTTTTTTTTTTTTTTACCATATCATTATTTTTAATGTCCAATGTTTATAATATGAGGGCCAGGGCTTTCTCCTCAACTCAAGTTTATAAATTTTTGATTGGCTTGTGAGGCCAATAGGGATACTTCTTGTCTAATCTGGTTTCTTGGAAGACTTTATTCAGGTGCTCAATGGTCATCTGATCAAATGGAATTATGTTCTTCTTCTTCTCCAGCTCTTTTTCATATCCTTCATCCTGGCCTTTGAGAGGGACAAAAACTCAGCACAGCTTTTCACATCTTCTTTTTCCTCAGCATCTACCTGGACAGTGTATTTATCCTCTGGCACAGGAAACTTCAGGGCATTAGACTTCTTCTCAAAGTCATCTACCAAGCCAGCCTTTGCCACACTGGCCTTGTAGTAAGCCCAGTCGATAGCAGGTGGTTTCTAGGAAGAGTAGCCAACCTGGAGGTGAGCATCTCATTCCAGGATTTCAGGGAGTTGGCAATGGCCTTCTGGTTTCTTTTTTTTTTTTTTTTTTTAATTTTTATTTATTTATGATAGTCAGAGAGAGAGAGAGAGAGAGAGAGAGAGGCGCAGAGACATAGGCAGAGGGAGAAGCAGGCTCCATGCACCAGGAGCCCGATATGGGATTCGATCCCGGGTCTCCAGGATCGCGCCCTGGGCCAAAGGCAGGCGCTAAACCACTGCGCCACCCAGGGATCCCGGCCTTCTGGTTTCGAGGTATGATCTCCCCAAAAGCTACCCAGTCAATGGTTTTTAGAGCAAGTTTTCACCCAGCCATCTTGAGATCCTTCACCGACCCCGGCGGCCCACAGTCCACAGCAGCAAGGAAGAGATGGGAGTCCAGAGAATTTGGAGAATTTGGAGCATAAGAGACGGCTGCACCATCTCTTATAAGGAAGAAAGAATACACGAGAGAGAATTGTCGTTGACCTATAATTTCACTGCATGAGGAATTAGAGTGTGAGGAAGTTTTGGGCCCAGTGAAAACAGACAGGTGGCCGCTGCCACAGAGGGCAGTTGGGAGGCTCCAAGGTGGTGATGGGCATGCTCATCCTGGAGCATGGAGTGAGTACTCACTTAGTAACTGCGATTACTACTTTCGTCACAACAAAGTTTATAATTCTTGTGCTTCAAACATCATACAGATCGAAAAAGGCTCTGACTGACTTCACTCAAGCAGGGTCTGCAGTTACAGAGACCTGGACTGACATCCACAGGCCACCTGGTTCCATGAGGAAGCCAGAGCCCCTCACCCCTGAGCAGAGGAAGTTTCTTGTTGGTGGCTTGCCCACAGGCCCAGGCTGCACGAGTTGTAGGAGGGCGAGGACAGCGAAGGAGGGTATAGGGTAGGAGCGGGGGTGACTCCCATTCATGACTGCTGGCCCTGCCCAGACCTCTGGGATAGGATTTTGGGCTTTAACCCAGGCCAGGCTTACTGAGAGCAAAACCAATAGCAGGGAACCCAGGGCCACCCAGAGGAAGGAAAGCCAAGGGCTCTTGGCCTTCAGCCAGCACAGGAGAGGAGGTCACCACCATGTCCATCAAAGAGCCAGGTTCCAGGGCACCGACAATGTTCTGTTCTTGATCTAGGTGCTGGTTGCAAGGTGTGATGACACTCCCCCAGGCTGAATGCTTAGCGGAGATGCAGTTTTCTGCATTTCAGTTATATTTTGATCAAAAGTTTGGGGTTTGGGGACACCTGGGTGGGTCAGTTGTTGAGCATCTGCCTTTGGCTCCAGTCATGATCCCAGGGTCCTGGGATTGAGACCCTCATTGGGCTCCCCGTGGGGAGACTGCTTCTCTCTGCCTAGGTCTCTGCCTCTCTCTGTGTGTGTCTCATGAATAAATAAAAATCTTTTTTTTTTTTTATAAAAATCTTTTTAAAAAAAATTTTTTAATTAAAGTTGGGGTTTTTTTTAAGTTTATTTTTAGAAGTCAGCCCCCGACCAAAACCAAAGGCAAAAATACCTTTCCCTACAATCTCTGGGTTCTGCACAGCACCTACCTGGCCGGTCAGGAGGGAGCATCCTTGCAGCTGTTGCTGTAAATTGTCTATTTTAATCTAAGTCATTGGGAGATTAGTCGGGCCAGGGGGGATTTGACTCTGACCACAAAACTCAGAGTCTGGCATTGATTCATTCATTCATTAACACGTTTACATGCACCACACGTCAATGCTCAGCATGTCGTAAACTTACCCCAAAACCTATCTGAGCTGCACCAACCCATGCATCACCGTTTAGCCATTGACCCCAGAAATTATGCTGCTGCCTCGAGATCCCCCACCTTCCTGGCTTAGAACAATTGATCAGGTGCACTGCAAATTCTCTGGACTCCCATCTCTTCCCTTTCTCCACAAGGTCAGTCCCCGCTCTGTCTCTTCATCCTCTCACACCCGAGCCACGGTGACTTCCTATCTTGTATCCTTGTTGCCCTTGAAGCCGATCTTAAAGCTTGCTTTGAACCCTCATTGCCCTTGAAGTTGACCTCCTAGGCTGTCATCAGAGACAGTGTCACTCATTACCAAAAACCTTCAATGGGTCCCTACTGTCTACAGGAAAAGGTTGTAAAGCCCTCAGCTTCCCTGGCCAGGCCCTCCGCCACCCAGGCCCACCTCCCATGGCACTTCTCTCACTCCCACAGACTACAGTAGACCACCCTCCACTCCCCGGGTTCACCAAGTATACGTTTACTACCATGACTCCTCTCACATTATTGTCTCGATCCCAAACACTCTCCCACTTCTCCATCTTCTGATGTGCTTGAAGCCCCTGCAGGGCTCTACTTGGAGGTGACCTGCTCTGAGAAGCCTTCCCTAATCCCCTGGTCAGCCTTCATCACTTCTTCTCTTGGCAACTCCTCCATGTTGTAGGTACCTTCCTACCATTCTATCTCATCTCATCATGATCATTATGCAATCAGAAAAGCCAGTCAACTCTCCCTTCAAACTGTTTCCAGAATCTGGACATTTCCCACCACCACTAACGTTACACCCTGGTGTAAGCCGGGATCTTTGTCAGGATTTCTGCAATTGCTTCCTGACTCTTCCTCCTGCTTCTACTCTGGTCTCCTCCCACACAAGATCTGTTCTGCACAGAGTGATGCTCTCAAATGTACCACAGGTTATACTGCCCTTTGGTTCAAAGTCTTCCTCAGAATAAAGTCCAAAGTCCCTGCCACAGCCTGCCAGGTCCTACAGGACAGGGTCCATCCACCTCTCCAAGGTCCTGCAGGACAGGGTCCCTAGCCACCACTCTGCAGGGCCTAAAGGACAGGGTCCCCCAAGCCACCCCTCTCCAAGATCCACATGACAGGATCCCCAGGATAGCCTACAGGGTCCCACAGGATGGTATCCCCAGCTACTGCTCTGCCAGGTTCTACAGGACAGGGTCCTACCACAACCTGTCAGGGTCCTACAGGACAGGGGACCCCAGCCACCTCTCTGCCAAGTCTTGATACTTTTCTCAATTATTTAAAGGCATACAAACCATGCTTGCCTCACAGGCCATAGAAAATCAGGCAGCAGGTCAGACTGGGCTGCCATTTGCTTACCTGTCTTAAAAGCTGAATTGCCAAACCCCTGGGGAAGCCAAAGGGATGGGTTAGGGTAAGAGTAGGATGGCTCCACAGTGTAAGTCTTCTGATACCCTGAGAATGCTCAAAGATAGTCTCTATTTGGTATATGGAAAGAGGTGTGATATATGAGGGCGAAAGCTGGAACCCGAGGTCTGGGTTGAAACTGGGGAGGTCAGCAGGGTCAGATGAGGAAGGGCTTTTCAAATTACAGAATTCATGGTAGCTTCAAACTGGGTAAAGACACAGTCAAGTTTGTCATTTAGGAACAACGCAGGAGCGGAGAGAGACTGGCGATGGTCGGGCGGCTAAGAGATAGTGGCTTTGGGACAGGCCGTGTCCTCGGGGTCCTGCAGATATGCCTGTGAAATCTGGTTGTTAAATATTCCAGAATCTTTCTAAGCCAGCTGTTGAATGCTGTCATTATTTCACAATTAGATTTTATAAAATTACAATGGGATAGATTACATTTAAAACAAATGCAGTAAGTACTCAAAAACTCATCACTTTCTCGTGATTTTATGACCTTTGACGATTGGCTTTGCCCTTCAGAGTCCTCACCCGCAGCGCGTCTGAATGCTGGAGCTGCTGCATGATGCCATGCCCCTGTGCACCCCTCCCCAGCGCTGCACTCAGTGACCTCATGCTGGTGGCTTGAAATTGGCCGTGTTGGGACTATCCCCACCGCAGAAATGGACGAATGCTACAAATCAAGACTTTTCTTGCCCCATCCCCCCACCCAAAGAATCTATCGTTAAACATTCATCAGCACACCACTGAGCACCGGTGAAGGAAGATGGGCCAGATCTAGGGCCATGGTGGCACTAAGTGGAGAGAAGGGGATAGCTAGGCTACAATCTGCCCAACCAGGTAGTTTTACAGAGACGAGAGAGGCAGAGGAGGAAGAGAAAATGCTTTATTTATAAAGAAGCACTTCCAACCCAAGACTCGGCTGTGCCCTTCCTCCGGGTGCCTTCTGACCAGAGTCCTGGGGTAAGAGCCTGTGCACCCCCAGCCCTGTCAGCCCCATGCGGGAGGAGGAAGGAAGCCCTTGCCTGATTTCACCCGGGGAGGTCGGCGAGCACCCAGGCCCACTCTGTGTGTTTACGTCTCATATATAGCTGCGTGCAGAGCTATGTGGGCACCCACAGGGCTGCACGAGCGGGTCTGTGTGTATTTATAACCACACAGCCATGTGTGGACAGTCCCACATATAGATCTCACCTACATCATTCACACGTCCCTGCTTCCTGACCTCACGTTGGGGGCGGGCCCGGTAATTGAGTCTGATGGGAACCCTGCTCTCCCAGCCAAAGGCACGCAGCCCACCTCCCACAGCCAGCGCCTGCCTCCCTCCCACGGACCTGGGGGGCCGGCCCTTCCTGGTAAAGCTCTGGAGAGGAGAGGCAGCTATAAACATGCCGCAGGCTGACCCGCATATGGAAATGAGGCTCGAGGTTGGGCCTGGCGCCCAGCCACAGGCCTGTGGCCTCCCTGCTGCCAAGTATCTTTAGCATGAGCTTCATTAACATCACCCCCCATGGCCCCCCTCCAATCTCTTTCTCCTCCCCTGCCCTGTCTTACGCTCAGTTTGTGGTGTCTCTTTCAAGGCTGCACAGAGGTCTGGGCTCCATTGTCCCCCTCTCTGACAATAATAATATAATCACAGCTTCCACTTAACTGTGCTGGGAGCTTCTATCTGCCATCTCACTGAATCTATGTGGAAACCCTATTTTACAAATGAGGAACCCAAGGCTGTCAGGAGCAGGTCACTCAGTGAAGAGGTCCCTGGCCGAAGAGGTCAAGGTTGGCATGAGTGTCCCGGGCTCTGGCATACAGCCAGTCCCTGAGGGACATACATCAAGGTGGAAGCACCGCTGTGCACAGGGGAAAGATCAGCTGGCCCAAGGGCAAGGATGGCTCAGGAGAAGAGGGTCGGGTTGGGATGGAATGAGAATCAGACAGGTTGCTTGGGAGAAATGAAGCACAAAGTAGTGAAGGATGCCTCTTTCTAGAAGACCTGCCCTTGCAGGTTGCTCCTGGTTGGGTGGGGCTCTCGTCCCTTGCAGACAGTGCTAGATTTCCTAAGGGGTCTATTCAGACTGGAAGCCCTCCTTGAACACACAGGTCCAACGTCAACCTGGAACCACCCTTCCAGAATGTCAAGACCTCATTTCTTCACTGACTTTGCAGGCCAGCTTTGGGGAGGGGTCCAATCACCATGGGGAGAGGAGAGGGAAAAGACTTCCCTGTTCTCAGTGACTCAAACCTTCAGAAGCTTCCCTGTTCTTTGCTCTCTCTGATACCCCAACACAGACAAGGGTTAAGCCCCTGCTGAGGCTGTGCTCACCTCCTGCCTCCATCAGGTTTCTCATTGTCCTTTACAGATTTGTCCACTACAGTCCAAGTATGTGAGTGAGCACCTCCCTGCCTCCCTGCCTCCCCTCTTGGCCGCCCCTCCCCCTTCTTCTTATTCCTTTTCTCTGCAGTTCTAACAAGACGGTTCTTTCTGGAGTCAAACCATTATCAGCCTCCCTGCAATTTCCACCCATTGCTCCTGCTTCTGCCCTCTGGGGCCACACGGAGCACATCAATAATAAAAAGGATGCCTGAATGGCTCAGTGGTTGAGCGTCTGCCTTTGGCTCAGGACATGATCCCGTGACTCCGGAATCGAGTCCCGCGTCCGACTCCCAACAGGGAGCCTGCTTCTCCCTGTGCCTGTGTCTCTGCCTGTGTCCGTGTCTCATGAATCAATAACTAAAATCTTTAAAAAAAAACAAAAACAAAAACGACCACCCTGAGGATACTGTCCACACCACCGAGGGCGATGGCAAATGTCATTCAGCTCTTTTTTTGCACTAGGAGCTCTGCATGCATTACTCCACCCAGCCCTCAGGGCAGCTCTGCCAAACAGGTCCTTCTACTCCTCCCCCCCCCATTTCAAAGACGGAGAAATTGAGCCGTGGAGGATCCCAGGTCACATAGCCCACAGATGGCAGAATTAGGATCCGGACCCAGGCAATCCAATTCCAAAGCCAGGTCTCTCAACCACCAGGATGCACTATTTTCTTTCTGTCTTTCCTTTGCAAAGTTCACATCTTCACAGGGCAAGAAGGTTTGCTGCACAGTGACACACCACCCCGGGGTTGGGGGGGCAGTCATCCAGTCTGGTTGCCCAGGCTGGGGTGACACCCTAGCTTCTTGATCCGAACTTTCTAGAGCTGAGGATACGCTTTCAGCCACGTGCCCTCATCCTTCCCAGAGGCCTCACCCCGCCTGCCGCTTTGAAAGGCACGCGTTAGCCCTGCAGATCCAGCCCGTGTCTTCCAGAGACCTGCAAAATCAACCACAAAACAGATAATGGGACCAACTGGGCTGCCGCGGCCAGCAGGAACCATGACCGCCACCTCCATGAAGTCACTTGCGGTGACCCATTTGGGAATCATCCCGAAATCAACCGCCTCCCCCCCCACTGCTCCTTCAACACGTCTGCCCTGGTTCTGTGCGGTGGGTCCTCACGGCATCACTCAGGTTAGAAGTGTCCTCCGCCTGCTGCTCCCGGGGTCCGGCCCCTAATAGACCCGGCTGAAATGCAAGTCCAAGCCCAGCCCATTGTCATCGCAGTAAACAGCCTGGACACGAAGCCCGCCTCCCTCACTCCCCAGAAGATTAATAAATCAGATTCAGACGCCTATTGTTCTGGACACAGTCAGAATCAATTGCAGGATTTTAAATCTCTCAGCACAGAGCAGCTGGCTGGCTACGAGAGGCCCCGCTATGTCTCTGGGAAAGCTGGCTGGGGATGGAAATAAGAGAGAAGAAAAGACCAAATAATCAATAGTTACCATGAGCTCTTGGCCATCTCCACCCGGTCTCCTTCAGGAGGCAGGTCCCCAACCTTGCCATGATTCTCACTTAGGGTGGGAAGGGGGAAGGGCAGAAAGTCAGGCTGGGAGGGAGGGGGCCAGAAAGAGGCAGGACTGCAGCTCTCAGCTGGGCGAGGTTGCTCCCCACCCACCTCCTAACCCCACCAATGCCTAATTCCGTCTGCAAATGTTCTCTTTGAAAAGCAAGTGATCACTGCCTGAAGCCACAGGGTGACTTCTAGTTTATTATCCTAGAATTCCCAAGAAGAATTCATAGAAATCCTTGTATCTTAAACTAGTTACCACTCCCTTGCCACCCCTACCCCCTAGGCATTGGTCTTGTTGTTGTTGGGTTTTTTCTTTTTAATTCCTTACTCTCATGGGAGACATAGTGTGCCTGCCACTGCCGCCTGAGTGGCTGCTAGCATTTTCCCTAGCTGTTTATGTGGAAAATCATAAAAATATTTGGTGGCCAAAAAAAGAGAGGGGAAATGCTTTGGTGGTCTGATGCAACAGAAATGCTTTAAAAAAAAAAAAAGAAGTGGGATGTCTTATTCTAATCCAAAAGTATGCATAAACGCCGTATTGATTGAGAAGTACTAGGTGGAAGGCACATTTTTCTTGGGAAATCTGCCCCACCCCACCCCCTCCAAGCAGACAAAAGCACTGTTGGCAGCTGGCAGAGGGTAAGTCACTTATAATCCAGCCACAGGGTTTGGGAAGAGCTGAAAGCAAAAATTCTTGTGGGCTATGTTTTACCCCGGGTCTGGTATTATGCTCCTGCCCCGGTGGCCTGATTCTCTTGGCTGAAAGACAAGGCAATCCTGACGGTGATGATGGTGATGGTGGTGGTGCTGATGTAGATAGTTGCTCAAAACATACTCATCTGCGTTTCAGTCATGAAGCCTCCTCACATACATTCTCACCTTTGATGCTCATAGACATTTCCAGGTGGGCTAGGAATCATTATCACATCATGGCCCATTTCACAGAGGAGGAAAGTGAAGTCCAAAGAGGCACAGTGTCTTGCCCAAAAGCATATAATTTGTCAGTGGCAAAACCAACACTCAAACCCTTCAGATAAGCTTTTTATACCATGTTACTCTGGACTCTCAACAGCACAGCCCCAGGTTAAAGGTCATCTAGCTACATATGTCCTTTGAAGTCTAGTAGCCACATTTTTAAGAAATAAAAAGACACAGGTGAAATTGAGTTTAATAATAAACTTTTGATAACTCTGTATATCCAAAATGTTTTAACACGCCATCAATGCAAAAATTATTAATGTGGTATTTTTCATTCTTTGTTTTCATACTAAATGTCTGAAATCTGGTGTGTATTTTGCACTTTGAGCTCATTCTCATTTCACTGTGGCTAGTGTCTACATTATTGGCCAGCATCAGACTAGAAGGATTCAACATGGCTTTGACACTGAGTGTGGTCATAAGAGAATCTCAGGCAAAGGGAAGCATCATTGTTGTTTGACTCATCTTCACTTCTAAAGAGGAGAGCCTCTGCTCTCAATCTGATATTCCCATAATCAAGTAGGCAAAGTGCAAGAGATACTTCAGCTCCTGACTGTATTTTTCCCCCTATCTTCCTTCCTCTTCTTCCTGAACATCAGGAACTATCTAATCTTCTTGAGCACCAGGAACATCTAATCTAGATATTAGCACTGAGTGATTTGCTAGTCATCTACAAGCAGCAACACAGTCCCTGCTTTCTGAAGGTTTTCTGACCTTCATCCAAAATGTACATATGCTACACCAAGCACATGCAAGAACAATGACCCCTCTAAGCACACCAGGTGCTCAAATTGTTCTTCAGGAGGCAGATACAGATGGAAGGGGGAAAAAAGAGAAAGAGGGAGAGAGAAATGCAGGGAAGGTGGCAAGGAAGGACAGAAGGAAGGATGGAAGGAAGGAAGGGAGGGAGGGAGGAAAGTGTACTGGGTTGAAGAGTGTCCCCCAAATATTCATGTTCCCCTGGAACCTCAGAATGTAACCTTATCAAGAAGTAGAGTCTTTTCACATTTAATTAGTTAAGAAGAGGTCATAGTGGATTAGGGTGGGCCCTGATCCAATAACTGATATCCTTAGGAGAAGAGGGAGATGTGGATGAGACACACAGAGGACACAGGGAAGAGGATCCAGCAAAGACAGAGGTGGAGCCTGGGCGATGCATCTGCAAGCTAAAGAAAACCACGATTGCCACCACCATCAGATGCCAGGAAGGAGGCGTGGAACAGAAGGAACCAACCCTACCAACACCTTCTTTCAGACTGCCATAACTGCGAGAGAATAAATGTCTGTGGTTTTAAGCCACCGAGTTCGTGGTAATCTGTTATGGCAGCCCTACGAAGCTAATACAGAAGTGGGGGCAGGTGGCAGGCCAAACATGCTTTCTTGTGAAAATCAGTAAAGAGAGGCAAAGATCAAAAAGAACTTGCAGTTGAGACCGTGAACTTGATGCTGGCGTCCTTATCCACACTCATTCAATTTCCAAGGGAATCAAATCAGCTTCGCTCCCCCTCTCTCCGGTCACCCATTCTGGTAATTACCCCCCAGAGTCCCCCAAGGTTTGCTGTGATAAAACCTTAAAAAGAACAAACCCAGAGGGAAGGGGTGGAAAAAAGGGCAAAATGGGAAGTGGGAGGTACAGGCTTCCATTTTGAAATGAATAAGGCATGGGGACGAAAGCCACGGCATGGGGAATATAGTCACTGGCATTGTGATAGTGTTGTGTGGTGACAGGCGGTAGCTACACTTGTGGTGAGCATGGCATTAAAGCACAGACTTGTCCAATCACTCTGTTGTACACCTGAAATAATGTAACATCGTGCATCAACTGTACTCAAAAATTAAAGAGAGTTAAACCTTAAAATGAAGGATTCAAGTATTTCAAGTATTTTCTGCTAAAAGAGAGAATCATTTACTCGGCATGACTGAGGATAGGATAAAGACCAAAGAATAAAAGAGAGAGGGAAGCAAATTTCAGCTCTTCCTGCAGAACTGTTGAACGAGCAGAAGTGATAGGCAGCAAGTGTGCCACCTGATATGCGAGCCCTGATGAACTCTGGCCCAGCAGATATCTAAAAGAGGTGATGGAGATTTTATCTTTCTGACATCATCAAAGGAATTCCTGTCTGGATCAGAGAATAAACTGGATGATCTCAGGGCCTGCTTCCATCTTAAAGCTGACCACGCGATCCTGAGTAAGAAGAGTCTGCGGTAGTCTAGGGGCAATACCGCTCTGAAGGGGTGGAAGCCTGAGGCAACTTCTCATAGGCCAGACTCAGATAGGCCGTGGAAGCGGACACCGTAGATGAGGTTCTGGGGCTGCTGGGTGAGAATCTCCAAGAGCTGTGACCCATTCCCCATAAACGTGGCCCAGCCCCTGATCTTGGCTGATCAGATCCTCAAGTGTTTTGACTAATATGGAGACTCTGAACCCAGAGATGGAGGGGCTAGAGCAAAAACTTGGTAGGAGCACAGCAAGTCATAGCCATGTTCAGGTTAAATTTATAGGGGAGCAGGAAATATGAGTAAATAGGAAAAATCCATTGGTAGGAAAGCAGAAAGAAGCAGACTTCCAGTGTTCTGCTTTTTTATCTGCATATCAAACTACTCCGAAACTTAGTGGCCATTCTATTATATATCATAAATGTGTGGGTCAGGAATTCAGGCAGGGCTCCACTGGGTGAGCCTTGCATTCTGCATGGTATCAGCAGCAGCTACTGTAAGGTTACATGCTAGCAGATGGTCTGGTGCAAGAAGTCTCCACAATGGTCTCACTCATGTGTCTGGCACCTTGACAAGGCCAGCTGGAAGTCAGGCCCAGCTGGGGCTGTAAACCAGCATGCCTAACTCTGATGTCTCCAGCATGGCCTTTCAAGGTCATTGGACTTCTTGCAGGCAGATCAAGGCTCCAAGAGTATGTCAATGAACAAGCCAGAAGCCACATGGCTTCTTTCATGATGGAGCCTTAGAAGTCACATAGCATCGTTTCAGCTTGGTGGAAGAAGTCATAAACCCACCCAGATTCAAGAGGCTGGATATAGACCCTGTCTCTCTGGGGGTTGGAGGGTGGGGGGTCAAAGAATTTATAATCATTATTTAAAACCACCACCTCAGGGATCCCTGGGTGGCGCAGTGATTTGACGCCTGCCTTTGGCCCAGGGCGCGATCCTGGAGACCGGGGATTGAATCCCACGTTGGGCTCCCGGTGCATGGAGCCTGCTTCTCCCTCTGCCTATGTCTCTGCCTCTCTCTCTCTCTCTCTGTGTGACTATCATAAATAAATAAATTTTTTTAAAAAAATCAGAATAATTTCTTAAAAAATAAAATAAAATAAAATAAAATAAAATAAAATAAAATAAAATAATAAAACCACCACCTCAGGGAAGAAAGAAATGGGAAGCATTGCTTTCTAGTTCATAGTCCTCACAAGTAGCCTCATCCTTAGCAATAAATCCTTTTTACTTGGTTAACTCGAATGGGGTTCTGTGCCTCGCAACCAAAATAGTCCTGTTTGGGGTTAAATTTTGCCCCTCAAAATTGAATGTTGAAGTCCTAACCTCCAGGACCTCAGAATGTAGCTATAATATGGAGGGAAAGTCTGTAAAGATGTGATTAAGTTAAAATGAAGTCACTAGGGTGGGCCCTGATCCAATAGGACTGGTGTCTTTATAAGGGAAGATTAGGACACAGACACGCACAGAGGAAGACCATATGAAGACACAGGGTGGGGCACCTACAAGCCAAGGAGAGAGGCCTCAGAAGAAAGCAACCCCACCCATACATTGGTCTCAAACTTCCAGCCTCCAGAACCGGGAGAAAGTAAGTTTCTGTTGTGCAAGCCACCCTGTCTGTGGTACTTTATTAGGGCTGCCCCAGCAGACAAGCCCTGACTAAACAAATGTGCTCAGCGTCTGTGTCCTGGTGCTGATACACGCAAGGGGGAGCGTGGGCCCGCAAGCCTGCTGGTTAGAGCAGGTATGGCCACGCCCAGGCAGCTCTGGTGGGCTGCAGATCATAAAGCGTACACCGAGCACAGGTCGCTGCCTCCCCAGTGTGCATCCCCTGGAATCAGGAGATACGGAATAGGTGACTCATTTCTCCTGTCGCCACTCCTGGCAAAGGAAAGCATTTACTGACACCCTTTACAAAGGCAGCCGCATGTTTTTCTTTGGAAAGAGAAACACAGTCTTGGTCCAGCTTTCTTACAAATACAGACATGTGAACGTGAATTCACACATGCATGCGTGCATGCTCACGCACCCCTACACATGCACACACTCTACCCTCTGCGTTCCCTTCCTGACCCCTCCTCTCCCCCGTCCCATCCCAAAGCCCAGCACAGACCAAGAGTCAGGAAACCTGCATCTGGTCCCAGTTACCCAAAGCTTCACTTAACTTTCCCAATTTTCTGTTTGCTCAGCTTTAGAACGTAAAGACTGGCCTACAGATGCCCTCTAGGATGACTTTCAACAGCAAAGGCTCATGGTTTTATAATCTCAGTACAGGAAGAAGCCCTAGCCTGGTGTTAGGGAACGTGGTCTCTGCTGCTAATTAGCCATGAGCATCTCACGTCTCCTCTCCCGTCTCAACTTCCTCCACTGTGAACTGGGCTTCATGGCCTCCAAGCTACCTGCTGACATTCTGGAACCCAGACCTGTTCTTTTTCCCATACTTCCACTTTCCCAAACATCTCTTTCTTGTCATCCTAGCTTCCCCATCGCTCCTCACTGCTGTGACCTCCCCACCACCCAGTCCTTCCCCACTCTGGCCTCCATCCAATGACTTTGACTCCTGTCCATTTCCGCCCCTTCCCCCATAATCACACGGGAACCTTCCATTGCCCAGTACCAGCCCCTCATCCCTGGTCACAGTAGCCCACTCTTTGTTCTCATTAAGACCTCTCTCTCAGGGCACCTGGGTGGTTCAGTGGTTGAGCATCTGGCTTTGGCTTAGGTCATGATCCTGGGGTCCTGGGATTGAGTCCTACATTAGGCTCCCCTGCAGGAAGCCTGCTTCTCCCTCTGCCTGTGTCTCTGCCTCTGTGTGTCTCTCATGAACAAATGAAATCTTTAAAAAAAAAAAAAAGAAGAAGAAGAAGAAGAAGAAGAAGAAGACCTCTCTCTGAGGCACACTGAGTTCCCTCCTTTCCTAGTCAGCCCAAGGGTCATGATTCCTCATTTAACCCACTCTTGCTGTCACTGCCAACCCCTCCCCACTTTGTCCCTCCGTCACATGAGCCCATAGAGCCTTGCAGCCTTGTAGTTAACCCAACAACATGCCCTTTCCTTCCCTAACTCTGGACACCAGAATTCCACTAGGGAGAGTCATTTAACTGCATGGGCAAGGGCCAAATGAAAGGCTTCTAAGAGCAGCTGGCCTCAACAGAGATTGGCCATCCCTCCACTTGTCCCCACCAAGGGCCCCCACAGCGCTTCCAAACCTCCTCTGGCCCCACGAGCCCTCAGCCTGGGATGCTAACGGGCTAACTCTCACAGGATGAGTGTACCTCCTACTTTGCAAAGAAAATAGAGACAATCAGGAAAGGCCGCCCTCACCTTCCTGCCACCCCACCTACAAGCTCTGCACACTGGCACTGCCCTTCCTGCTGCATGGAAGGGGTGTTCCTCCACCTGTCCCTAGCTAATCCCGCCACCTGCGCTAAGGTTCCACCCCCACCCCCACCCCCACCTCCCTAAGTGCTTGTCCCACGAAGGAGCACACCCCCTCTGCTCTCTGTGTTCTCGTCCCAGCCATGGGCATCCTTCACTCAGCCCAAATGCTTGATCACATCCCTCCTTTCCCGAAAAAAAAAAAAAAAAAAAAGAATGCCCTGGACTTTTGTCATTGCCTTAAGGGGCAACTTGCTTCCCCGCTACGTTCCTGGCTGAGAAACCTGCAAGCAGGCACACACAAGTCTACAACGTCTTTTCTATTCTCCACTCGTGGATGTTTTGAAATGAAAATCCTCTAGGGGTTCTCTTTCTGTGAATTAAAATGCATATGCTCACTGTTCATTTACAAGAGAGGCAAATCATGCAGGAACATTTGAAAATCGAAAGTGAGATCTCCGCCAGACAGCTAGGTTCGGTGTGTCGTTGCGCTGCTGCCAGGCGTCTGTCGGTCCACGGGGATGCACACGCGCCCCGCTCTGCACAGAGCTTCAGAGTCAACGTGCCGTCCTCCCACCCGCTTTCCTCACAATGTGTCAACAAGTGTGGATGCATCATTGATAGCTACTAGGATTCTGCTATATGGACTCACCACAAGGTACTCAGCCAGACTCTACTGACGGGGCATTTCATTTGCCATGTACCACCCGGCTCCCAACTCTGTACCTGGCTAACTAAAAGAGAAACCCCTCCCTAGTCCCTCCTTCCAAGTATAGCAGCTGTACCCCCACCTCAGGGAGGGGTTCCCTCAGCTGACCTGGAAAGACTCTAGGTCAAGACCCAGTATTTCCCTTACTGCACGTAGCAAAGGTCACATCAGCTCCAGGAGGCCCCAGGGAAGGTAGCTTGGGCGTGGGAGGAGGAGAGAACCCCCTAACACACACACACACACACACACACACACACACACACACACACACCTGGCTGCTAGTACCAGCAGCATCCAGAGAGAAACTTTATTTTTTAAAAAATATTTTATTTATTTGTTCATGAGAGACACAGAGAGAGAGAGAGGCAGAGACACAGGCAGAGGGAGAAGCAGGCTCCATGCAGGGAGCCCGATGTGGGACTCAATCCCGGGTCTCCAGGATCAGGCCCTGGGCTGAAGGCGGTGCTAAACTGCTGAGCCACCCAGGCTGCCCTAGAGAGAAACTTTAAAAGAAAGTTCAGGAACATAAGCCAGCTTCCCTTCTGACTCATGAGAAATGTGGCTGTAGCAGCTCCTCCACAGCCCAGCACGGTGATGAGGACACCAGCCTTGGCATCTCACAAATCTAGGTTTGAATCTCCTTCCCACCCCCGCCGACCTCAGGCCTATGGCTACAGTGGCTCTGAGCCTGTCTCCCCATCTGTAAAATGGGCATAACAACCTCTGATTTGCAGGGTGCAGGCACTGTGTGGGTGACTGGCTGGCATCGGGGCTTAGGTGAGGAGATACAAATGGATGTGGAGGATCCCACCCGCATGGGCCAAGAGCCAAGGAGGAGTCCAAGGTTTGGAAAGCTGTGAGCTGGGTTGGACGACGTGAGTCTCGGCAACAACAGGGAGAGGCGAACACAGGGTGAGTGCTTAGGTGTCCAGTAACTTCAGTCTCACAGAAACCATGGGAAGCACCAATTAGGAAAAGAGAAATCATTTGGAGTCCTCAAAATAGAAAGGGTTTAGGGGCACCTGGGGAGCTCAGCGGTTGGGCAGCTGCCTCCAGCTCAGGTCGTGATCCCGGGATCCGGGATGGAGTCCCGCCTTGGGCTCCTGCGAGGAGCCTGCTTCTCCTACTGCCTGTGTCTCTTCCTCTCTCTCTCTCTCTCATGAATAAACAAATAAATCTCCTAGTTCCCTCTCCTCCTCTTCCTCCTTCTTCTCTCCATGCATTGTCAGTTCCTCTAACACAGTGTTATTCTAAGTGTGAGCCGCAGCCCCACACCAGCAGCACCAGCATCGCCTGCCTATTTATTAAAAAAAAAAAAAATAGAAAGGGTTTAATACAGAGAGCTGACTTTCTTGAGGATGGAAGTGCCTCAGTGTCCCCAGCTGGAAAGTGGGTTGAGGGAATAGTGCCCTGCTGCCTCCCAGCTCAGTTGATACAGGAATCCATCGGTTGGGCAGAGCGACCACATTTATTCTCTGCACAGGTCACTTATGTTGAAGACACATGGCCCGTCAGGCTGACCTCTCAGGCCACATAATCCCTCAGCCCCCATCATCCCCACCTAGAAGTTTGGTTCAGAAGCAGCAATCCAGCCATCCTGCTGGCTGGCCTCTCTGAGGTGGTGGATTTGGGAAGATCCTAAGCTTTGGGTCCTCCCTCTGCCGTCACAAACCCCATGGCCTTGACCAGATCTGTTATCCTGGGCCTTGGCCTCCTCCACTGCCCGAGGGGGGAAGAAGCACTTGCAGTGTCCAGGCAGGGGCTGCGGGGAACAGAAGGTATGCTCAGTGGAGAGATTTGAAGCGAACTTATCGAAGGAAGGAAGCTGTTACCTCCCCCAGGACAGAGGCCCAGGCGAGCTGGAGGCACAAGACGGGCCCAGGCCCATCACTAGGAGCTGTCACCACAGGGACAGAGAGCTGTGGCAGCAAGGGGGGGAGGAAATCCCCCAACCTCTTTCTTCTGGGCCTCTGATGTTCTGCTAATATCTCAGACAAGCCCAGGACTCCAGCCTCCCAGGCACAGAGAGCAGGGCCAAGAGGGTGTCTGGAGGACACAGCTGTCACACCAGCAGGGCCACTACTCCACTGGAGCACCAGACAGTGCCTTCCAGTTCTCCTTATCAGACTATCAACCGCATGAGCACTGTCCCCTGCTCTGTCCCATCCCTCCTCTCTCCAGGCCAGCACAAGGACCTGGTTTTCCCTTGTCTGTTAGGGAGGAAATTGTTGGTGAAGAGGACAGCAGTCAGCTCCATGCTGATGACCAGACTTCAGGTCTCATTTTACAAAACCTCCTTCTTTACCAAAGCTTTCAGACCCTCTGCTGGGCCTACCAACAGCCGACCAGCAAGCCTACCAGCCAGGGCTCCCATCTGTAACCACTTTTTTCTCCTGACAGTCAAGGAATCAGGGGCATAGATCAAATTGAGCCCGTACAGTGTATCTGGTACATTCTACTCACACACCCAACGTAGCTCAGTAGTATGATTAAGAGCATTCACTTGGGAGCCAGGCCAACCCCGGGCAGGCTGGTGAGCTTCCCTGGCCTCACCGTCCTCATTATAAAAACAATAATGCTACCCTTCTGCGGGTTGCCACGAAGAGAGGAGACCCAACACCAAGAAGACTTCTGTAACCTCTTCTTCCCCACATCAAGCCTGGGGTGCAGACGTGACGCAGGAAGAAACCAGGGTCATAACCAGGAAGGGGTTTCTTGCCGACCCACTCCAGCAAGTTCTTCTCCAAGCCAGGTCTGCGTTGGACCAAAGCCAGTGTCATTCTACCTCCCACCCCGCAACACCCCTCCCAGTTGACTTATCCCCATCAGGGTACCATCGCTATATTCTGAAGAAGCCAAAAATATTTTCTTTCTACCCAGTCTGAGAACACATTCTGTGGCTTTATTTTTCAGCAATTACAGTAGTTCCGCCTTATCCACCAGGGAGACGTTCCAAGACTTCCAGTGGATGCCTGAAACCATGGATGGTACCAAATCCTATATCCGCTAGGTTCTGTGCTGTGCATACGTGTCCAAGATAAAGTTTAACTTCTAAATGAGGCACACAGTAAGAGGTTCACAACACGAACTAAGAATAAAACAGAACAACTGTAACTACAGACTGTAGTAAAAAGTTATGTGAATCTCTCAAAAGATCTGATTGCACTGTCCCCACCCTTCTCGGGATGATGTGAGATGATAAGATGTCTATGTGATGAGACACAGTGAGGGGAATGGCGCAGGCATGTGACATAGCATCAGGCTCTGGTGGACTCTTTGATGATACCCCTGTTGACCGCGGAGAAAGCTAAAAGCACAGAAAGCAAAACCCCAGATAAGGGAGTCTGCTGTATTTCTCTATTGTCACTAGCAGATGGGAACATAGGCGCACAGTCTGATGGCAGCTGTGGGAGCAGCACACCCAGGTGAGGGTGGCAGGTGGGAAAAGCTCATGGCGGCAAGTCTCCTAGTAGAACATCCACACAGGGAAATGGTGGTGTTGACCGCATCTTGGGATTTTTCTCTTATTGACACCAGTGGCATTGGGTATTTGAGTCAGGACCCTGGGAACCTCAGCCCTATTCTCCACCCCATAGGATAACCCAGAGTAGCCCACTCTCCACATCTAGAACATGGTCCTTTCCCTCTCCTGCAAAGCTATGAGGTTAGGTCAAGTTATTCAAAGAGCTTGGATCCAAGAAGTCAACGTTGTTTGGAAATAAATTTTGGAACATATAGGCTTTGAGTCCTGATGTCAACTTTGACCTCAGGCAAATGCCTTTATACTCCCAGGCCTCCGTTTCCTCATCTGTGCAATGGGGGTAATAGTGCACACCTCTGGGAGTCCTTAGGAGGGCGCAGGGAGGTCACATCAGAGCGGCCTTGGCAAAGGGCTGGAAGCACTCACCAAATAGAAGGTGTGTTTAGGGGACAAAGCATGTTTGAGTGAAAGCCATCCTTTCCTGCCCCCTCAGGCCTGGGATGCTGAGAGCAGCCTCTGGGGTTCCCTAGGCCAAGACAAGGCTCCTGCCTGCTGGCCTCAGGCCTCCCGGCCCCTCTCAGGCAAGGTTTCCTGTCGTCCTCTTTGACTCTTTTAAAGAAAAGAAAAGAAGCATCCTTCCCCTGGAGACCTTTGTCCTGAAACTAGCTGGGGAATGCTAGAGACATTCACTCCATGCTGAGTACGTTGAGCCACTTTCTGGGCTTAAAAAAATATATTATTGTTTACCTAACGGTTCCTCTGTGAGAAACGGGTGTCTGTTCCTTTAAACAGAGCACAGCGTGGCAGACAGAGTGGCTCCGGGTTGTTTGCAGCCAGAGGAGGGGGAGAAGGAGGGCATCCTGTTGTTGAGTAGAAAGACAGAGTCAGACAGTCAGACAGACAGACAGGGAGGAGAAAGTCAGTACAGACCTAAGCAGGGGAACCCAGCTCTTTTTTTTTTTTTTTTTTGTCTTGCAAAGAATTTTCCTTTTGAAAAAGAAAATAATCCTTTTTTCTCTCTCTTTTGGCCTATAATTTACCAGTTTAACCCACGATACTGCTGGTTGACTTAAGACAAGGGAAATTTCTCTGAGCAGAGTGGCATTTCAAGATAAAGAAGGTCCCGACAGTCTCAGGTCCTCAAACTTGGTGCAGAAGATGGCATATTGTGAGCTCTCCCTAGGTCTGGGACTTGGGATTAGGAATTACGGAGAACACATCTCGTTGACTGAATGGCCCTGCTCCCTGGACACAGCCCTGCCTGCCAAGGGAGATTACACATCTCCATTTTACAGATGTGGAAACCAGGGCTCAGGCTGAGGAAGGGCGTGCCCAAGGTCAGGGAGATACACAGGCAGTGAGCTGAGGTTTCCCCTGCACCTTCAGGCTTCTCTTTCCAGCATACCACACTGCCTTCTTTTTTTTTTTTTTTTTTTTTGTAAATGCAGCAGCAGATCTGAGGGTGGGACAGAGGGAAGATGAGAGACAGGGTGGGCTTCTGGCTGCGTGGTTTACCAGTTTCTACTTAGAACACCTCTAGCAATCCCTTGGTTCTTAGAGTTTTCCAGCATCAAAGAACAAGCCCAGCATTGTAAACCCCCAAGGGTGTGCCTGATTCAACCACTAGCATTTGCCGCACTGTCACAGAGCACTTACAAAATTTAAGGAGCATTTTATCGATCACCAAATCAGACTGTGTGAGTCTGCCGCTTGCATTTACAAGGTGGCTCATGAGACCCTGCGTGATCTGATCCCTGTCTAACTCTCCTAGTTCCCTCTCCTCCTCTTCCTCCTTCTCTCCATGCATTGTCAGTTCCTCTAACACAGTGTTATTCTAAGTGTGAGCCGCAGCCCCACACCAGCAGCACCAGCATTGCCTGGGAGCTGGGTGGGAATTCAGGAGTTTAGCCCCATCCCAGAACTCCTGAATCAGAATCTGCCTTTTAATGATATCCCCAGGTGCACCTTAAAGTATGAGATGCACCACTATTGCACATTCAGCTTTTCCACTTCAGGACCTTTGTACATGCTGCTCCTTCTGTCTAGACAACCCTCTTTTATCTTGACCTGGCTTGGCCCTATTCATCCTGAACTTAGACGTCACTCCCTCAGAAAGTTCTCCCTTCATCCTCCAATAAACTTATCCTCCCTTAACAGTCCAGTTCTTTTCTCTCATGCACTTTTTGCAGTGTGTAATTACATACAAATTCATTGCACATTAGTCTCCACGAAGGCTGTGGCCTTGTCTCACTGGCTGACCAGGAACATAGTAGGATCTGCACAAACATGTGTTGAATGAATAAACATGTCACTATTTCTGGTTCTGGATGAAGAGAAGTTCACAGACAGAACCTGCTGGGGGCATTTGGTCTCTCTAGGCATTTTCATTCCACTTCAGCAAATATTTACTGAGTGCTATTATGTGTCCAGAGCTGGGGTCACATGTGTAAGGAAACTACTTGTGACGAAGTGGATCCCAGAATTTTGGCACAGCAATTCTGTTTTCTTGTTCAGGGCATAAGGTCAGGGGCTGAATGAAACTAAGCCAAGAAGTGTTCATTCCTGGTGTTAACAACAAGGAACCCTCAGAAGGAAGGATAAGAAGTTAATATTTCCTAGCCCCCACTTCTGGGCCAGACATCTACATAGCTTGCAAGTATCAAAGCTGGATTTCAAATACACTAGGATAGCATATGAATTGCTTAAGACCCATGACTTTTGTCTTATTTTGTTTTTAAGTAAAATTAACAGTGTACATAGTTAAAAAATAAACTAGTACAGAAGGACCTCATTCCTCCTCACCCTTCATTCCATTCTACAAAGATAATTATTTTTTAACTCTTTCACCTAGTAGTTCTTGTAGTTAACTTGAAATCTCTAAATATACTTACTTGTTTCTTGATTTGCCGATTTTATATATTCACTATTGATCCCTTGCTATATCAAGATGTGAATTTAGCTGCTTTATATCACTCCCCTTTCTTTCTCTATTCTCTTCAAATATTTACATCACTGTTGATTAATTATACTTGTAACTTCAAATAATACATTTACATTATGTTAATCCTTCAACTATTGTTAGTATTTAACTTCCTACTTTATAAAAATATTAGGGCCTCTGTCTTTTCCTAGCTCTCATCCCCACACCTATCGTCTAACTTCTGACATATTTACTTGTACATTGTCAAGGTTGATAACATTTACATTCTGTTGTTTGGCAAGTGCAAATAAATCTTCAATTCTTTATCTATTGAAAAATTTAAAATATGAAAATGAATAGTATGTACATTATTATTATAAACAATATTCCTAAATAATGCATAATAATTGTGATTTCTTTATCCTAAGGTTTTTTCCTTGAGTTTCTGATTGCTTTTTATCCTACATTATTTATCTTTATTATACTTCTTTTTTTTTTTCCCAAATTCTCCATCAAGCAAAGTGTTCAGTTAGCAATACTGCCCAACAACCCTACCCTAACTTCCACATGTTTCCTTTTTAGCCCTCCTGAAAACTCTCAGGAAGTGCTCTCCTGCATCATTATTCTACAATATTCTGAAGGCTATGACTTCCTCTTTCTCAATTTACTCCCTCAATTTCACTGTAGCACAATCTCAAGTAACTTCCTAAGAAAGAATTTGTAAGAGATACCTTCTCTAAATCCTTGTATCTTTTGAAAATATCTCTCAATTGATAACTTTTCTGAATAGAGAAATTTGTTGAAAATTATTTGTCCTTGTAACTCTGAAGTCATTTGCTATATTACATATTCCAGGATCCCGCATCACTAAGAAATCTGATTCTTATTCCTTTGTAGATGACATGTTTTCTTTCTTTCCCTTTTTCTTCCTTCCTTCCTTTTGGATCTTTTCATTTCCCTTTATGCTCTGAAATTTCACATTAATATACTTTTTTTCAATCACTTTTTCACTCACCTTTCAATTTATAAACATGTCTAATCAGCTCTGGAAATTTTTAAATATTCCATTTACAAAATCTTTCCTATTTTATTCTCTTTCTGGAACCCCTGTAAGTTGAATATTATACCTTCTGGATTAAACTTTTGTCTTTTATTTTATCTTTCATAGTTTCTACCTCTGTCAACTTTCTGAGCTATCTCATTGTTCTTATCAAACAAGCCAACCATTGACTAATTTTTTCATATTACTTACATTTTTCATCCCTAAGAGCTAGACCTTATTCTGTAGTTGTTAGTTTTAGGCCACACTGAATTATCATGGCATAGTATCTTCTCAAATCTCTGAGAATATTAATTAGAAAAAAGTTGTAGGGGCACCTGGGTGGCTCAATTGGTTGGGCACCTGCCTTTGGCTGGGGTCACAATCCCAGAATCCTGGAATCAAGTCCCACATCTGGCTCCTTGCTCAGCAGGGAGTCTGCTTCTCCCTCTCGCTCTGCCTGCTGCTCCCCCTGCTTGTGCTCTCTCTCTCTCTCTCTCTCTCTCTCGCTGTCAAATAAATAAATAAAATCTTTAAAAAAAAATTGTAGTTCTTTACTCTCTAAATTATATCTCCCAAGGTATCTCTCATAGTCTTTCTCTCCACCTCTTCTCTTTCTCTTTCTTTCTCTCTCAATCTCTCCCCCACCCCATTACAAATGTTTCTCAAATATTAGGTGATCTTTAGTTAACTGTTCACATTTTAAAATAAGCAAAAGTAACGTAAAGATATTTTTCCTACTTTAATATATCAATATTTCAATGAGATTTTCCATATATATGGTGTTTTATATATATAATGCTTTACATATATGCACATACATACATGTACACACATACATATATATACATATACACACATATAGAGACTAAAAGACTAAATTAGCCAAGATAATTTGAAGGAGGACAAAAAGAGGAAAGATTCATGCTTTCGCATATTATGAATTTATAGTAATTAAGTCAGTATATTATTGGTGCAGAAACTGACCAATAGACCAGAATGGAGAGCCCAGAAAGAGACCCACAAATAAATAGAAACTAGCTACATGCATTGGTGACATTATAGATTAATGGTGAAAAGATGGGTTGTTCAATAATTGGTGCAGGGCCAACAGCTACTCATTTGGAAAAATTAAAATAAGATTTCTGGCCCACTCTACAAATAGAAATAAATTCCAGATGGATTAAAAACTAGACTTTTATGTTTTAAGTGCTTTACGTTTTTTAAAGAAAATAGAGGAGACTATATTATACTGGCGTACAGAAAGCCTCAAAACAGAGTGGAAAAAATAATCCAAAAAGAAAAAAAAATGAGCACATTTGACTGAAGTAAAATTTAAAAGTTCTATACAACAAATGACACCATAGACAAAAGTTAAACAGACAAGTAAGTCACAGAATAGATGTTCAGTTTATCTGACTGGTAATGAACTGATAACCAGAATGTATATGATAGTACCTACAAATCACTAAGAAATAAAACAAGCAAGAAAAAGAAAAAGGGGAAGAGCAAAGAATGTGAATAGTTTATCCCCCAAAACAAACAAACCATGGTATATATTTAACATGGGGTAGTGTACAGCATTTACCTTGCAGGACAAGAATCACAGGAAGAAAGAAAATCAGGCATGTGGCTTACGTGTCATTCCAACCCAGAAACCAGCCCATGCTCTTCCTAGCACCCACCTGACCCTCTAAAATAGTGAAATCTTTACTTCTACAAGATCTTTGGCTGCAGGTAACAAAAACTGACTTTGATTAAATAAAAGTAAATGGAACAATTTGGAAGGATCTTGGTATAGCCCACAGACTCAATAGAAGAGCATAGAGGGAGGCAGGAACGCAGTATCTCTGGATCTTCAGTGGGGGAGCACATAGACCATTCATTTAGAGCAAAGTTTCTCAGCCTCAGCACTATTGGTATTTTGGTCTGGATAATTCCTTGTTGTGAGGGCTGCCTTATGTACCATAAGATGTTTAGCAGAATCCCTGCCCACTAGATGCTAGCACCAGCCATCCAGGTGTGAAAATCTAAAATGTCTTTGGAAGTTACCAAATGTCCCCTGGGAGGCAAAAGTATCCTGGTTGAGAACCTCTGTCCATAGTCCCCTGAACAGCAGCAGCAGCAGCACCTGGGAACTTGTTAGCAATGCAAATTCTCAGCTGCCATCCCAGACCTTCTGAACCAGACATTCTAAAGATGGGCCCAGCAATCTGTTCATCAAGAAGCCTTCTGGATGATTCTGGAGCTTACTCAAGCTTGAGAATCACTGTGCAAGTCTTGGCCTTGGGATGACCCAGCTGCAAATTTCCTGCCATCCTTGTGTGTCACCTTTTAAGATTCAAATGCTTGGGAGCATATGCCTCCTTAGTCTAGATTAAATTGCCCTCACAGGTGTGAAGAAGCAGCTTTATAGGGAACGGTATTGAATAGAAAAGGAGGTGGTTTCCTAAAAGTTGGGGTGGAGGCTGTTTCCAGAAGATGAAGAGAAGAGATTCCAGCTGGTCCCCTCAAGAGCTCTGAGTCCTTCCTATCATTGACAGTGCTGTGGAACTACAGGTTGGCTCTGATGGCCCCAGGAGACTCCAAGTAGAAGACCTGAATCCACTCCCTAGCTCTGCTCCTTGCTGGCCATAAAACCATAGGCCCTGAGCCTGTCTCCTCAGCAGAAGATAGGAAGGACCCTTGTGAGCATCAGGTGAAATAATACAAAGGTGTGATACAAACATTTATTGACATGGGAAAGGCACAGGTTTGCCAACTGCCTGAGGAAGCAGCGCAAAGCCCTTTTTCCAGCATTTGGATAATTATCAAGTAGCCTGCTCTGTCTCTGCTTAAAACATCAATACCACGAACCCTCACGTTTCAGCAGCTGTGATACCTGGTGCTGACATGCTATGTCAGAGTTTGCAGAGCGCTTTCTCATGCATCATCTCACTGGACTTGACCCTCACAATATCCCTGGGATTCGATGGGTACAAGCATTCAAAGTCAGCATTAGAGATAAGGAAGTTGAGGGTCATATGACCAAAACTTGACCAAGATCACAGAGCTGGTACACTTCAGGACCAAGCTCTAGTAGAGGAGGAACAAATACAAACCCTACTGCCTGGTACTTTGATGCCCAGGAAGGACAGCCCACTGTGGCAAAACACAATTTAGGGTACTTTCATGAAGCAGCAGCCTATGTACGTGCAAAGGTTACTAAGAACAGCTAAATATACTCACAAGCTGCCTCCTGTACTTGGAGGAAGTAATCCAAAGGTGGATAGCTAGAGACCTGCTGGCTCAATTAGTATGCCAGTGAATTCTGTTTGACAACTCAGCGTTCTCCAAAGTGCTCTATCAATCACCAGTGAAATGCACTGAAACACAGCTAACGCCATCCCATGGAACCTCTCCATCTCTCTGCTACTGTCACTCACACAAGACTCCAGGCCCTGGGAATGAATATCTGATTGCCTGAACCTCAGAAGGGTACCTGTGCCCTGGCTGCCATCGACAGGGAGGAGTTCCACAATGTGAAGCAGGATATTGCATCCTGGGGCCACCCTGTATGATTCTGCACTACACAAAGGTAAGCTGAAGGGGGTGAGTGGGGAATGAAATCCAGCCCGCCTCTGCTCTCCAAGTCCTGTGTCCTGGCCCAGGGCATGTGAAGTGAAGCTTGGACTATATTTCAGTCTCCATTACCCTATGAGTTGAGCACTTTTGTGCAGTGTACAACCTGCACAAGCACCCATGGCAGCCCTACTTCTCAGAAAAACTCAGATTTGGCACCACTAGGCCCCATCCCCACATGGCAAAAATTGGAGGGAACCAACTCAGAGCTGCTTGCCTTGGACAGGGCACACACTCTCCCTATCACCACAAGTCCCCGCCCGGACTACTTCCCTTGTTTTTGTCACCTGCCTGACCCCTAAGGCATTTGAGTTTATGACCCCCTTCTCAAACAATAAATTTTTTTACATTGGTTTATCCAGGTAATTAGTTTCATGGTCTATTTGTGAATGGCATTTTTTTTTCTTTCCCACCCAACCCCCTTTCCCAGCACTTCTGGTTAATCTATTTATTTTTACTCTACCTCCTTCTAAAAATACATACAATACAACAAGATTAAAAAAAAAAGAAGTCAGACTCCTGGTAATCTCTGGAATGTGGGAAAAGCACTCTGACCACAAGGTTATATTAAGAAGTTTAATTATCAGAAAATGACTGTATAACAAATATATCAAACACTAACTATGTACACTGTATATATGCACTAAAATTCCTGGGCAGCCACAGTCTATAAACCCATTCGCCTCACCCACAACCTCAACCAACTCTTTATTCCTTTCCTTTGACCAGCATGGGAGACTTTGAGGTGCATTTGCTTCTGTACAGCATCCCGCTTTTGCCAGGACCCACCACTACTTATGCAGAGTTTTCAAAGCAGTTGGGAGAACTTTCTCAGCTCCTTTCAAGGATATAATCATTTCTCCTTTCTGTTGGCACTGACCCACTCCTTATTTGTGAGGCATTTATTCACTTCCTACATTTCAGGAAGCCCTAGGGCTCTGGGTTGCTATTGTGGGTTGTCTCAGTCAGGTACCACTGTGTAACAACCACAAATATAAATGGAGGCATGCAACAATAAGTGTTTCTCACCTGAATGCCTGAGGGTCAGCTGGGGTGACTTTGCATCAAGCTACACATCTGCAGGTCACCTGAGGCAGGACGGCTTCACATCTCTCTCATTCTCCAGGGCCTATGTCATGTTTTTCTTATGACAGGAGAGACGTGCAAGATAGCAAGCTCTTTGAAACAGCATAAGCATGTTTCAAGCCTCTGTTCATGTCGCATTCATTAATATATCATTTGCCAAAACAAGTAAAATAACTAAGCCCAAAGTCAAAGTCAAGTATACTTACCCCATGGAGATGGACAAGAAGGGGAAGGAATGAACATTTACAGAAAATGCCCACCTTCTGTCCTTTTGGCCACAAATATCCTTTCCCACATGCAAAACACACTGACTCCAGCCCTAAGACACTCCAAAAAATTATATCCAATCTTGACACTGAGCTGGAAATCCAGAAACTCATGACCTACATCAGATCTCATTGAGGCTCCTCTTGACCAGGAACCTAAAAATCAAAAAGACAAGTTGCTTCCCCCATGTACACCCAACATACAATGGTGGGAACAAAGATAGAATCACTGCAAAAACATTCTCATCTGAAATGGGAGTGATCTGGGAGTAGAAAATGTTCCTTGATTTGGGCCCTGTTCTACATTCTCAGACCAGCTCCCTAGTCCTTTCTTTTCTGAACCTCCTGGCTCTGCCCTCTGGAAGTCCTCCCCTTCCATCAGCCTGAGCACTTCTGAAGTGCTCACTGGGGAATACGTCCTTCTAAGTGGAGAGCAACACTGCCAGTCTGCTTCCTTCCTGAAGAAAGGCAGGGACCCAGAAGTTTGTTTACATCTCCAACAGTCTCATTTTCTCTTAAATCAGTCTGGTGGCAGTTTTGACAATAAGCTCTCTCAAAAACTTTGTAAGTTTTCTATGAATTTTATTCTATTCAATTTTTGCACCAAAGCCACATCCACATTCTTTTGGAGAGCTCTCTCTCTCTACCTCTATCTCTATCTCTATCTATCTCTCTCTTTCCTTCTCTCTCTCTCTCTCTTTCCTCACACCTTCAATTTTTCTAGGAGTCTTCTTTTGCAGTTGAAAAGATGCGCTAAATACTCTCTTTGCTCAGAAGAGCTCCAGCTTAGTGGAAGATACAGAGAGGATGGAAAGCACTCTCCAAGTGTGTGCAAAGTCAGAGGAGTGCTTAGGCTCGGTGTGAAAATCTCTACAGTGATTATTATTTCTGTGCCATCCCTTCTACTTCTAGAAGGAACTGACTAGACCACACCAACTCACGCCTGTTCCCACATAAATGGGCTTCCCTGACATATATGTTTCATTCATTTCAATGGCCCCCATCATCCCAGCCCTTCTATATAAAATCACAACCCTCTCACTCCAGGGACCTCTCTTACCTTGTCTCCCCATAATGTATCTCATGTATTTGTGAAATGTAATGAATGTAAGCTCCATGAAGACAGAAAATTTTGTCAGATTTATTCACTATGTTTCCAGGGCCTAGCAAATATGTTGCATAGGATATGTTCTCAATAAATGGAACAATGGATGAATGGATGGATAATTAATAAATGAATCAATGTATGAACAAAATCCTGAATCTTCCACCTGAAAGGAATCTCATACCTTGGGCCCTACTCAGGCTCCAATCCCGCTGAAAGACTAAACATTGTCTCATCCTTCTGGCTCTGACTTGGCCTCCTGTCCTTTAGGACTCTGCCCAATACCGCATGGCTTCTTTAAAGTGAGCCATTAAAAGACGCAGGCTGGTCTGAGAGGCAAATCAACCTCTTGCCCTCGGGACCATCAAGTGCAGTAAGGACGGTAAAATTCAGATGGAGAAAAAGTCCTACAGTGAAGAGAGCTTCCCACAGGCCTGAGAACTCAGTAATAAACTTGAGACCTAAAAAGAAGCCCTTCAGAGCTCATGTGAACTTCAAGAAAGGGTATCGCACCCTAAGAATGGCACCCTATCCCCCAGGAAAGAGAGGGAGTTGGGGTCAGGGACAAATGAAGGAGTTGAAAGCACCTTCCAAAAAAATAATAAAAGTCCAGATTTACCTTACTGTATTTTATTTTGTTTCTCAGGCTGCAAAAAGCTGAGAACCATTAATTAATTAGCTCCCTTCACCAGAGAGCAAGTAGGAAGGAGTCCTAGTTCACTGGTTCCTTGACTTGTTCATCCGCTGAACTGTTTGTGCTCTGGTGACATTGGGGGTGTTATTTGGTCTGACCACAAGGGCTGATGTGGAGGTTTGCTTTCTTAGGGTGTTGGAGAACTGAGGTCCCCAGCGGTCCCAGGGAAGGCTCAGGAGAAGGTCGCCCACGCCAGGCCGTGGGCTTGGTGAGCAAGAGGCTGCGGTGTCCCTGTGGGTCTGGAGGAACCAGGTATGTGCCCAGGGAGGGAGAGTTATTATGCCTCTAACGGAAATATGAAAGAGACAAGCTTCTTTTGCTGAAATGCCCTTTCAGCTCACGGAGCAGGATTTGATTCCCAGGACAATCAGTTACCAAACTCATGGCTTATTCACAGCACAGCCTCTGTAAAACAGGGTCAACCCCTTCAGTCCAATAGTTTACAATATTACATTTGCTTCTAGAAGCCAGGTTTCCAAGCTCTGGGGGCTACCTTGTCCGGGGAGGACAGGGAGATGCAGACATAGTATTTACAGCATATCCCTCATTAGGAATTCCAGGAAAGTAAGCTGACCTCTCAGTTCAGAGCTCCTTGAACTTGACACTGCTCTCCTGTTTGGCTCCGTTAGGCCTGAGGCAGAGGTGGGGGCTCAGAGAAGGGTAGAAAGAAGAGTTTCCTGGATCTGGAAGGTGGAGTCGTAGAAGCACCTTGGAACAGATGCCACCAATACAAGAAGTGGTTTTGTCTCCTCGGTCTCTGTACCGCCTGGTTCATGGCTGAGTGCCGAAGCCAAAATTTGGTCAAACTCTTTCCCGGATTCCCAGCTGGGTCTTCCCTGTCCTGAGTTCCTGGCAAATTCTCTACTTACTAAATGTGCTTTGTGATCTCAGTTAGTGGGAGGCAAAAAAAAAAAAAAACAAAAAAAAAAACCCCACTGCTAAACAGGGAAGCGACTGAAAACCCAAAATGCCAACATGTCTCGTCTGGTACACGGTAATGCACTATCCCATTCATTCATTAACACCTCCATTCACAAATATCTATTGCCCATCCACAACACACAGCTGCGTTGCGAGGGCTTTCGGGTCTAGAAGCTTCATTCAAAACTGGACGGGAGAACCAATGGTGGTTGGAATGTTAGGATAGGGGAAAGCGCCTTCAGTCTATGACGATACTGCCCAGTACAGCCCAGAGGCAGGGTCTCTATGGAGAGACCTGAGAGAGGTATCCCAGAGAGGGGCGTGAAGGACGGATGGAGCTGTGGGTTAGTAAAGCAATGACAAACTGAAGCTAAGGATACTCTCAGCACTGTCCCCCCACCCCCCGGAGGGGTGAGGACTGGAATACTGTGCATCAACCCTCCTCTGCACCTCACCTCAGAGACCATCCCCAGGACCCGACTCAACTCTGCAGATGCCGGGGCAGCCTCCCGCTGTGGGGCAGGCAGTTTGGAGAGCAAGGAAACCATCAAAGGCTCCAGCAGCAGGAACACTCCAGCCATTAGACAGTGGAAGACAGATTTCCTCTAAAATGTCCCTTTAAAGGCGGCTCATTTACCTTCATGGGCCCCAGGAAAGCCCGAGATAGGTGCCATCCAGGAAACCCGGAGTCTTTAAGATCAACACGGTTTAATGCAGCATAAGAGCCGTAGGTCAGACCAAGAAACGACTTCCTGACTGTAAGGGCTTATTGGACCATGAAAGAGGATTCCCAGAGAGACTGTGAAATCGTCTTCTCTCAAAGTGTTTAGATTCTTGTTTTGGGGCTGCGGTGGATTGAGGGCCAGCCCAGGGGCAGCACGGAGAGACCTGGCCAATTCTCAGGGCCCCTTCTTCTCACTCAGAAGGCACTTCCCAGCTGAAGAACCGAGCCTCCCCACTTCTCCGATTGGAGAGTTGGTCTGGAAAGCAGGTGAAAACAGTAGATATTATATTCAGCCTAAATTGCTCTTTATTTCTCATTGGCTTCCCCATATTTGTTTTTTTAATTGAGGTATAATTGACATATAACGTTATTTATATTAGCCTCAGGTGTGCAACGTAATGACTTGATATTTTTATATATTGCAAAATGATCAGCCTAATAAGTCTACTTAACATGTCTTCCTACGTCATTACAAAGTATTGTTTGTCTTGTGATGAGGACTTTTAAGATCTACTCTCTGAGCAATTTTCAAATATGCAATACAGCATTATTAGCTATAGTCACCATGCTGTACTTAAATTGCTCTTAAGTACTTGGGGGCAACCAGTGTAGGATGAAAACTTTCACTTTTTTTAAAAAAAGATTTTATTCATTTATTCATGACAGAGAGAGAGAGAGGCAGAGATACATGCAGAGGGAGAAGCAGGCTCCATGCAGGGACCTGAGGTGGGACTTGATCCTGGGTCTCCAGGATCAGGCCCTGGGCTGAAGGCGGCGCTAAACCGCTGAGCCACCCGTGCTGCCCACACGTTTTATTTTTTATTGTGTTTTTCAGAGATGGGCCAACCGAATTGTGGGCTCCAGATCTTCAAATGCTGAAGAAGAAATATTCTCAGCCTGGAAGCCATTTCACTATTTTAAATATGTGGGGTTTCTCCAGCTTTGCAACAGCTGTAGGATGTAAAATAAAATCTCTCCAGTTTCTCTCTAGTCCTTGGGCAACCCGAAAGTATCAAATGGTAAACCAGGATGGTGGGTGGTGGGTGGTGGGTGGTGGGAGGTGGGGAGGGGTTGTGGCAGGCAGGAGTAGAGCAGAGAGGACACTTCATGTTGTGGAGCATTTTCTAAAATATCACATGTAAACCATTGGAGCCCCTGGAGACTTTAGATTTTAACATCAGCAGAGCACCTGAGAGCTTTGGAAATGCCCCCAAATTTAAATACAAGCTTCCTGAGTGCAATGGTTGGATTCAAACGGGCTGTGCCTCCCGGCAGCTGAGCACTGACACTCTGGTTGAAGAGGGGGAAAGGGCAGGAGAGTCAGGGTAGGACATGCCCTTTCCTCTGAGTTGTTTTGGATTTGTGATCCTTCTTTAGAATAATTCTTACTGGGTTTGCAAGCACAATTGCCATACTGGCAGATGCCACAGCCGTTTGGGTTACATAAATTCCTATATTTAATGACTATTTGGGGGGCGTTTACTGACATTGTTTCAGGCTGGGCCAAGCTTCTGACGATGGAACCAAGTAGCCCTGATCTTGCCTGACCTTCCGTCTCTGCTATCTCCTCATCCTTGGTGCCTTAAAGAGCACAGAACTATTCACTCATTCTTTCACCCACTCATTCATCCAACCAATCCTCCAATGTATTCATAAGTACTCAAAGCACTCCTCCCAAGAGCTAAAAATGCAGCAATACACGAGATACCCAGTGCTTTATTTCCATGGGTCTGGTGACAGAGACTATGGACAAAACCACAGATAGATAAAATGTTTATATTTATTTAGAAAGATTGTAAGTTATATTTTATATGCAAATTGTATGTATAGCTATAGTGTATATATATATGCAATATATACATGTATAGATGTTATACACACACACACACACACACACACACAATTCAAATGGTGATGAGGTCTCTGCAGTAAACCAACCAGGCCCAGGTAACAGAGTGACTGGGCTAGAGCCCCATCATTTGCTCAAGTGGGTGGAAAAGGCCCCACTGTGACCTTAGCCCTAAACCGAAATCTGCATGCCAAGGAAGCAGCCAGCCCCCTGAAGATCAGAGGAAGGTACTCCAGGCAGAGGGCCTAGCCCATGCCAAAGCCATGGACAGGAAGGAGCTTCACACATTCAAAAAGCAGGAAGAAGTGCAGTGTGGCTGGGGCAGGGAAAAGGACGGATCTAGAAAGAACCATATAGATTCAGTTAGGACCTAACACAGAATTAGCTCCGTAAAGAAATGTAGTCATTGCGTGCAATTTCCAGCTTCACAATTAAAGCACGTGAGGCTCACATAGCAAACATGACTTGCTCAGAATGGCACAACTGTTAAGAGCCAGGACTGGCCCCTCTGCCTGTGAGTCTCTTGCCCGTGTTCATTCCATGTGTCACATATGTCACGGCTCACATGTGAGCAGCATAAGCCCTGCATGTGTACTGCCCACAAAGATCAACAAGGCACATCATTGGGAAAAGCAGGATTGGAAAAAACAAGAGGAATGAGAAGTGGTAAAAGAGCAAAGAAGAGCCCAGACTTCTGTGTGAGCCCGAGCTGGCCTCAAGTTCAGACTGTCTCTTAGGAGATCTACAACCTTGGGGATGTTGTAGAGGCTGAGAATATTTCTTCTTCAGCATTTGAAGATCTGGAGCCCACTATTTGGTTGGCCCATCTCTGAAAAAAATGCTAGTTTCCCATCATTTAACCTCCCTGAGCCTCAGTCTTGCCATCCATCAAGTGGGGCCATCCCATCTCGTGGATGGAATATGGGGATAGTATGAGATGGTATATTTGGAGGGTTTGGCACAATGCCTGGTGCATAAAGGAGCTCCTGCTACATGTTCATTGTTATATGATTACAATATAGTCCCAGGCCTAGGAGAGCTTCCCCCATGGTGCTGGAGAAAACACCCAGGCTCAAACACACAAACACTTGATGCTTCTTCATGCACTCACCACATATGTGTTGAACACCTTTTCTATGGCAAGCACTGCACTGCTCATGAGGAATGCCGCAGGGAACAAAACGAGTCTGATCCTGCTAGTGTGCAAGATGGGCACCTGTTGATGCCACCACACAAAGTGCAAAGCTGCAGTCTCAAGAAGTGCTAGAACAGCAAGGGAGATGCGCACAGACCTCCATGAAAAAGTGAAGCTTGAGATGCAATGTAAGTGACAAGCTGGGAGTAAGCCGGCAATGGATGAGAGCAAAGAACAGTGTTCTAGACAGAGGGGAATAGCATGTGCCAAGGCCCTAGGGAGGTAGGGGTATGGTGGATGCAAGTGACGCAAAGGAAACCAGAGAAGCTGCCAGAGGGTAGGGTGTAACAGGAGAGAAGGACAGAGGAATAGGCAGGGGCCCAACCATTAAGGGCGTTGCACCAAGACACAGAGTTTGGGTCTTAACCCAAAATGAGTGATAGGGAGCCTTAAAGGAGATTTGAACAGGGATGCTTGGAACATGATCTTATTCCCTCAAATGTGCTAATTCATTCAACAAACATTTATTGGGCACCTGTATGTACAAAGCAGCATTCAGGCACTGAGGATTGGGAAGATGTCCCCAGCACTAAAGCTCTTGGAGAACAGTGGAGCAGACAGGAATGTTAGCAAGAGTTGATTGTAGAAGAAAGAATGCTGGACTTGGATACTGTTAGCATAGGTTCAAGTCCCAGCTCTGCCCTTTATGGAAAAGCACAGAGTTCTTAAGGATGGCAACCAGGTTTAACCATCTTTAGGTCCCCAGCTCCTGGCCTACAGAGGGATCAGCAAACCTGGGATGATTGTTTCACTTCTAATAATATCCATAAGACCTTGCATTTAGCTAGTGCTTTATCATCTTTAAAGACCGTTCACATGCTAGATGTTATTTTATTTTCATATCATCCCTGTGAAATAGATTAGGGATCAGCTCCATAATTTGTGGGACCTGGTGCAAAATGAGAACATGGGGCTCTTTGTACAAAAATTAGTAAGAATTTCAAGATAGTCACAGCAGAGTGTTAAACCAAGGGCAGGACCGTTGGCAAGCACAGCATCCTGGGGACTGCACAAGTTGCACAACCATGAAGGCAGCCCTGGGTAAACTCTATTTTACTCACGTTCCAGGGAAAGATCCCAAGGTGCAAGGTGAGGGGCTCTGTCAATGTCCTCAGCCAGCAACTAAAAAGGCAAGCTGCAAATTAACCCCAGCCTTCTGATTCCAGGTCCAGAATACTTCCTGCTGAAGTAGGGTTGGCCTGGTTTCTGCTCTAAGGGGTTAAGGTGTCCCTAGCAGGGCCATTGTAAGCATCCATTTAAAAAGCAGTATAGACAAAGAAGCAGAATGTAAATGTGCAGGATGCTGCCCTGCAGGAAACCTTTCTCTCCAGGATAGAGTCCAAAGGTTTAGACTGAGGTATGGAGTCCTTTTGTGGTCTGACCCCTGATTGAAATTCTCCAGCTGCGCCACCCACCTCTGCCCCCTCCCCAAAAATGTGCTTTCCAACCACACACACCCACATGCCTTCTTGCAATTTCCCAGCTGGGCCTTGCTCTCTTAGGCTTTGTGGCCTTTTCTTACACTACTCCCTGTGCTTCAAATTTTCTGTTCTAAAGGGTGACTTCAAGTTAGCAGGCTGAGGAATGAGGAGGATGAGGAAAGGCATCCGAGGCAGAGGAAAAAAAAAATCACAATTAATCTGTCTGCTTGCTTAGAATAGCCACCCACCCACCCATCCACCCATCTACTCATCCATCCTTTCTTCCATCCATCTACCCATCCATTCATTTATCCTTCCATCTATCTACTCATTCATCCATCCCTCCATCCTTCCTTCTTTCCATCCATCCATCTATCCATTCATCCAACAACTATTCACTGAGCTACTAAGCCCTGAGTGCCATGTGCCAGGTATTATGTTAGACACTGGGGATCCAGAAATGAATGAGCCATACTTTCTGCTCATAGTCCCAAGGAGCTCATAATCCAATGGCAAGACAAACAAGTGTTACCCATAGCTCAAATCCCCAATCTTATAACCTATGAGAATCCAGATCCCCTCTCCACAATTCATGCAAAGTCTTTCTTCCTCCTGACCTAGTCTCCACTCCTGTCAATAAGTGTCATCCCAACCCCAATATGGCCTTGAGCCATTTAGGATGAGGCCCTAGGCCCCTCTACCACTTTCCAGAAGAAATACAATTCCAGTGGTAATTTTGTAGATATAATGACTTTACTCAAGACCTGAGGAGTCCTGGTGAAGGATTACGTCCCACACTCTACAGCCTTCCCTCAGCTTGCTAGTTTCCCAATAACCCTCCTCTTTCCAAAAGCCCAAGCAATGAACATGGGACCCTCCCCAGTGCACAGGCCCTGGGAGAGTCATCTAGTCCTCATTCCCTACTCTGACATATCCAGGACAGTTGGCTGTCCCCAGCATCTGGTGAATATAATGTGCTCCAACTTGGCACACACGTGACTACTAGAATATAGGCAGTGGCGAGCACTATGATAGGGTAAGTTCAGGATACCTGTGTGAGGTGGTACAGAAGAGGGCTGGGTTCTGTGAAGCACTCTTGGGTAAAGAGGGAGATGGGAAGAGGCTAGCAGAACAGATGACAAGGGCAGAGAAGCCAGAGAGGCATGGTGCTGTAGGGGGACACAAAAGCGGGTGAGCAGGGCTGGAGGACCAAGGATGCTAGGCAACAAGAGAAACCCTCAAGAAGATGGACAAGGGCAAGACCAGAAAGGATGGGGTGGGCCATGCTAAGGACGGTAGACTTGAAGCTTAGAAGTGACACAATTAGAGAAGCTGGAAAGAGTGTATGGGGCCACTGGACTGTGGGAGCCTCAGGCTCGGGACCAAAACCCATGCATGGTGGCAGTGCCTTCCCCTCCCTGGGAGTAGGGACCACACAGGGTCAATCCAGGGGACAAAGCATCATGATAAAGACAGGCAGAGCCTCAGGGTGGCCCTCTTTCTTTTGGGGAGGCTTCGTGTCTGCTCTGTTCTCCAAAAATTCCCCCTGGGGATTGTTATCAGACCAAAACCAGAGTCTGCAAGATTCTTGGACTGTCAGGACCTGGCAGAGAGATTCAAACTCATTTTCAAACATCTTCGGGTCAGCAAAACCTCAAAAGCACTGTTTCCAGAGTTCTTTCCTACACTCCACACCCCCCACTACCACCGCGAGGCTGCTTAATTCGAAAAGCCACATGGAGCTTAAGGGGAAGGGAGTCAGGCTGGTCCTGGTTCATTCACAGCTGAATCCTCCACCAGGCTGTTTTGCAAGAGACAGAGGACTTCCAAGACACCTCTGCAGGCTCCCTTGGACAGCATCTTGTTTTGAATCAGGAAATTGTATTTTGCCAGAACTTTATGTTCAAGTTCAATATTAATCTCAGAACCCACGAAATGTGAGTGGGTTCTAAATTTGGAAAAACATGTTCTTCAATCTCTCCCCAAAGCATTCCTTCGGCTTATTGACTTTGGAGGCAACTTCTCTATACCGTGTGGTTATCCGACCTCTGCTCTGAATGACACACTGAGGCTTGGAACACTGGCGCTGCTCTCTCAGCAGATCAATATATCAGCAATCGGCTTTGGAGGAGCACTGCAGAGGAATCCAATACACAGCCAGCTTCCTTTCTTGGCAAAGCCACTGGGTTGGGTCTTGTTTCCATGCAAGACGTCTGCCCTGACTTAAACTTTGACTCCCTACCAGTGTCTTTCCTGAGCTATTTGCACTGTGAACATAGCGCCTAAAAAGATTTATTAAAAAAAAAAAAAAAAGAACTGAGTGTCATTTTTAGAAAGGCCAGACACCCAACACATCCTACTCTGAGTAGATTTCTTTGACGGCTTGTGATGTTGCCTGAATGGTAAATATGCCCTCAGACTCCGAGTAAATAGTCCATGGCATGTAACTAGGGTATAAAAGAGGAAATTTTACACAACGTGGCCACAGACGCCTTGTCATTTCCCAGAAAATTAGAGGGTCTTCCAGTGACCCTGTAAATTTATCACACAAGTATTCTCCCACAGTTTCAGGAACAGATGGGGCCTGTTCTGATAATGTTTTGCAATCCCCATAGATAACACGCTGGGGGGGCGGGGCAGGGGAGCGTGTGCAAGGGGGAGGGGCGCTGCCCCAGGACCCTGCAACCAGCGCTCCCGCCCCGCCCCCGCGCTGCGCCTGAAAGACACCTTGTTAGCAGCACCCGGAGCATTTGGTGTTTGAAGGCAAGCAGCAAGGCATCTGTGGGAACGCTCGTCCCTGTATCTGGTAACCCCGCACGAAAGCTCCACGACTTAAGGGATTACCTGAACGAAGACACTCAACCCCGGAGGGAGGGCGGGCGGGCATCAAACACGGGCTGCTGCCAGGGGTCGTGAGAGGCAGCCCTCCGCCTCCAGGAAGGATGCCAGGGTTCGGCAAGCAGAGGGACACTTCACGACCTCCTTACCAACTCTTTGCAGCGTCTCGGTGGAGATGGAGCCATGCAAATCCGCATCTTCCCTGTGGCGACTGTCGGGTTCGCTTTTTAAAAAGGGCCTTTCAGGGCAGCCCTGGTGGCTCAGCGGGTTAGCGCTGCCTTCAGCCCAGGATGTGATCCTCGAGACCCGGGATCGAGTCCCACGTCGGGCTCCCTGCATGGAGCCTGCTCCTCCCTCTGCCTGTGTCTCTGCCTCTGTGTGTGTGTGTGTGTGTGTGTGTGTGTGTGTGTGTGTCTTCCATGAATAAATAAAATATTTTTAAAAAATAAAAATAAAAAGGGCCTTCCACCCCTAATCATAAGGACTAATGTTGACTGGGGGAGTTCCAGGGCCCCACAGAGTGCGCAGCCCTGGGTGCTGCTGTTTCATCTAATCCTCGCCTCCCTGAAGGCGAGAGGAGACCAATGAGGCTCCCCGCAGGTAAGGGCCGCGGGAGGACCCGCGGGCTGACCCCCACCTCCACCTCCACCTCCTCCACCTCCGCCCCCCAGCGCAGGTGCCTGGGGCCCTTCGCGTTCCCTCCGGTGGAGCTGGGCTCAGAACCAGGAACAGCAGCCTAGCACGGCCCGGCTGGTCTGGTCTGTGCGCCTCCCGTCACCTTAACCCCCATGCTTTGCTTCCCAGCTCTCAGGGTTCCTTCGGCCCAGCTGAGCACCTACTACCTAGGTCTGTGCCATACGGACTTTCAACCAGGGCCTTTCTGATGAGCGAACCCGCCGCCTCTTCACAGAGGGCTTGCCCACCATCATCACGCCTTTAACAAGCATCTCATCGGGCCACCGTCTGCTCTACAGAAGCTAAGCTTATCTGTTTTGTGCTTTGCTGTTCACAGTCTTCTCACACAGACTTACTCGTGTGGGATCCTTATGACAACTTAGCAGAGAAAAACGAATAGGATATTATGTATTATTTTCCCCCATTTTACACACAATTGAAGTGAGGCCCAGGCATATTAAATGAATGCTGGAGCCAGGATTCAAAGTCAGATCTCCTGATGGCTACACACCCAAAATCTTTCCACTGCAGCACACCACATCAACTGGGACATTGCCCTCTGGGAGGGTGCCATCTAACATAGGCAAGGTTGAGGGGCGCCTGGGTGGCTCAGTCAGTTGAGCATCTGACCCTTGATTTCAGCTCAGGTCATGATGGTAGGGTCATGAGATGGAGCCCTGTGTCTGGCTCCCTGCTCAGCAAGGAGTCTCCCTCTCTGCCCCTCCCCACTCACACACGCTTTCCAGCATTCTCTCTCTCTCTTTAAAATAAATAAATACAATCTTAAAAAAAAAAAAAATAGGCAAGGTTGGTAAAGCCCAAAGGAGCAGGGTAGCTTAGTGGTTAAGTGCATGGACTCTTGTGTCAGCCAGCCTGGGTTCTAAGTCTTGCCTCTGCCACTTCTTAGCTGATGGCCTTGGGCAAGTGACTTCAACTCTCTGATGCCTCATTTATTCATGAGTAATAAGGGGATGACAATACCTACTTCATAGGGTTGTGGTGAAGATCAATGATCAATATAGGGAAAGCTCTCAATGACAGTGTTTCACACTTAATAAATAAATGCCATCTAATTATTCATTGTGTCGACATTTTCATAGAGGCATCTGAAAGCCAACAGAGGTGATGGGGGGAAGGACAGTAGGACAAAGAGCTCTACCTGGAAATCCAGAGGAAGAAAGTTAACAGGAACTACCCACCAGGAGATGTGGTTCTGTTCTCCATTTGGCCACTTACTATCTGTGCCACCAATCAGTCACTTTATTATCTTCAATTTCTTCATTTATCTCGTGAGAGTTAAACCACATTGGGTAGAGGAGTCTTGATAAGACCCAGTGACTCCTTCATCTGACCCAGAGCCCCTGGAGACTCTGATGAGTAAGTACACCAACCACCCCATTTTGATGAAGACTGACCGGCCGGGCTGACCAACTCACTCCGGTTGCCTGAGACTTTCCTGGTTCTAAAGCTGAAAGTCGAGGATCCCTGGGTGGCCCAGCGGTTTAGCGCCTGCCTTCGGCCCAAGGCACGATCCTGGAGTCGCGGGATCGAGTCCCGTCGGGCTCCCTGCATGGAGCCTGCTTCTCCCTCTGCCTGTGTCTCCACCTCTCTCTCTATGTGTCTATCACGAATAAATAAATAAATCTTTAAAAAAAAAATAAAGCTGAAAGTCCCACATCCCAGAAACACAATCCCAGGAAAACGGGGATGGCTGATCACCCAAATTAGCTCACACACACACACCTTTTTTTTTTTTTAATTCTATGATCTCATCCATCATTCTCCAAACTTTGCCACTCGTGCTCTCACCCTTATATGTTTTGCCATAGCTGTGTTCCAAAGGTCAAATCACTTAAATACATTTATTTCAAAAGAATATGTTACATCATTGCTGCAGCAGTCAGGATAGGCCAGATTAGCTGAGGCAACAAAGAACCCCACAAAACAGAGCTGGAGCAATGCAGTGGACGGCACTACCAGCATCTCATGCTACACAGAGAAAAGAACATTAAAATCAATGAAAATAAAGCCATTGTCACTAGAGAGTGCGTGCAGCTGAAGCCTCCTTCTGGCCCCAGGAAACTGCTCATTCTTTGTCCAAAGGAAAGATGAGTAAAATTTGAAAATATCCTGGGATATCCATTCCATAAACAGGATTGAAAATGAAGTAAGTTCATCACTATGTGATTTGATGTTACTTAATGTCATGCCTTTCTACCAGTTAGAATCATCTCCCATGCCAGAAGACATTGTCTCCATTGGAAAAGAGACTCAGAGTGCAAAAGGTGAGAGGGCAAGGGTCAGGTCATGCATCTAAATGCTCAAATCTGTGAGGGCCACACAGTCTTCCCTCCATAGTAGCTCTTACTCCCAGCTAACACCAAATCAGACGCCCACCAGCTGCAAGCAGAACCCCACACACAAATGCTTTTCTTTTATCAGGAATCTCTCCCTACCTTGCCCAGTGGCTGCCTAGGAAGATTTAGAATGGATCGAGAAACAGAAAGTACCCAAAAGAGATCCTTGATCCAGCAAGGTCAGGTGGCAAGAAGTTCAACCACGCAAAGACAAGCAGCCAGCAAAGGACCTGTGACTTTTAGATCCCAACAAGGTTTAGGCAGCTCCCCCAAACAGACTAGGAAATGACTGTAAATTTTCATCCTGTAGCTGAAATTCCAAGGGCCCATGTCACTGCTGTTTCTTCCAAAGACAAAGAGTGCAAAAACTGGTTTGCCTCCAAAGCTGGGTTACCCAGACCTATGCTTAACTGGCTGCAGGGGAGCCCAACAGTGCTATCAACACTCGTCATTGCCACCTCTCCAATTCCTAAGAGCCATTCATATTCTCTGTTCCAGGACCAACCTGCTCACCTAGTCGGGCCACCTCATCCATTCTGGGCCTTTAAATGCCATCCATGGCCAACAGCTCCCCATCCAGCCTATCCTCACACTGCAGACCTTTCCTGTACCCCCACTTGGACATCTCACCAGGACCTCAAACTCAACATGTCCAAAATTAAACACCCAGTCTGCTCTACCCCAAACCTATTTCCCTTCCCATTCACTCCTTTACTCCAACTCAAAAACCTGGGAGTCACCTATGATTCCTCTCTCTCCCCTGCCCCTGCCTCCCATATCCAATCCTATCCATTTTATCACCTAAGTGTTTGTAGAATAGATCCACCTTCACTGCCACCACCCCTCCCACCCTCCCACAGATGGCCCATATCTCTCCCCAAGCCTAGGACAGAGGCTCCTAACTGGTCTTCCAGGGTCACCTTTGCTTCTCTCTAATCTTCTCCAATCCACATTGCAGCACAAGTAACTTTTTTTTTTTAAGATTTTATTTATTTATTCATGAGAGAGAGGCAGAGATATAGGCAGAGGGAGAAGCAGGTTCCCTGCAGGGAGCCCAATGTGAGACTCGGTTCCAGAGTTCCAAGATCATGACCTGAGCCAAAGGTAGATGCTCAACCACTGAGCCACCCAGGCATCCCGCAGCACAAGTAACTTTTAAAAATATATATGTATCTTATTACTTTATTTTCCTTTAACTATATCCTATTACCTTGTAATAAATCCTCAAATCCTTAGCGTGGCTATCAAGGCTCTGGATGAACCATCCTCCCTACTCTGTAGGTTTGCCATGACTCACTGTCCCTGCCCTGTTCTCATTCCAGCCCCACAGGGCTTCCTCCTCTTCTCACCTTAAGAGGCTTGCACAAGCTTGGAACAGGCCATCATCCCCGTCTGCCTAGCATCCTCCTGCTCCTTCCTCACTACTCAGCTTGGACAGCACCGTCCTGGGAAGCCTACCCTGATCTCTCTCACCCCCACATGAACTCCACAGCAGCCTGGCCTTCTCCTGCACAGGGCTCAGTGTCACAGCACCTCTTGTCTACTAGCCACTCCCCATCAGGCTGCCCCTCCATGGAGACGGGGACCCACCACCATCCCCACACCCAGCTCAGTGCCCAAGGGTATAGCAGCTGCTCCGTAAACCCTGGGAGCCAGCGTGATAACAATGAGAATCACCCCCAAGCACTCTGAGTATCCCTACCCACACTCCTGGTGCACCTTTTGAAGAAAACTCGATGGCATGCAATCCGGTCTTAGTGTCTGGTCATAGTGTCTGGTGACACCACTGGCGCATTGACAAAAATGTGGCCGGAGCGGGTTCACCCAGCTCTCAGGAAGGAGCAAGTACCGAGTCATGCTGCATCAGACACAGGAAGAGCCTGAGCTGGTGCCGCCGCCGGCGCGGGGTGTCCTGAACCTCTGGTCTTGGGTTTCTCTTCCTTAGAGTATTTATAGCCATCCGGAGAAGCTGGCTGGCTTCATTAATTGTAAGCGTATGTCCACCCGAAGCAGCCATACACTGAATGTATTGAATACCAGGCCTTATATGGGCATCCCTGGTTGCTTTCTATGTTGTTAACAAGTGACATGAAGTGGAGGCTAAGGCCGAATGCCAAGTGTTTGCCTTTCCCCTGTCATCTCAAAGGCGCAAGTATGTTGTTGGTTTGGCATATTGTTTGTTTTTAATGGGATGACTACGTTTTAAATGAAAAAGAGGGAGTCCTGAGGCCCTGAGACATTTCATGAACTCTATAGGGACCAACATAGAGCTCATAAGTGGCAGCAAAGAATGCAGATTCTGTACACAGTGTCTCAAACAAGCGGCCGGTACCTGTGCCAAGCACCATCACATGAACCCCATGTAATCCTCGCCACAGCTCCGTGATGCGGGTGCTACTACTATCCCCATTTTGCAAATGAGGAAACCAAGATGCGGGGAGGTTAAGTGACTGGCCCAGCTGGTAAGCAGCAGAGGTGGAACTGGAACCCAGAGAGCCTGGCTCCAGAGTCCAGAAGGAGTGGGGCCCCCTGGGGACACATTCAGTACAAATTAAAGCCAAGCCCAGGTGCCCACTTCTGGAGGACTCAGACCCTGCCCTGCTTTGGTCTTTTCTCTCTTGAAGACTACAGAGTAGCCGGAAGCACAGCCCGGGCCTCAAGAAGCACCCCATTTTACAACAGCACAAGTTAGCAAGTGCACAGTGCCGTATGAGGGATCCATGCACCATGCCAAGGCGGGGGCCTCCCGGGCAGGCAGGGGGTCCTCCCACCCTCCAGTCTGTCTGGTCCATATCTCTGCTCTGGTTGCTAAGTTCTGTGGCTGTGGGCAGGTCAGTTTCTTCTTCTGAGGCTCACTCTCAAATCTCTCCCTACCTCTGTAGGTTTGCCACGACTCACTGTCCCTGCCCTGTTCTCATTCCAGCCCTTCCTCCTCTTCTCACCTTAAGAGGCTTGCACAAGCTTGGAAGAGGCCATCATTCCTGTCTGCCTGCCACGATGATGGTGGTGATGATGGCACACTACCTCCTGTCTCACAAGGATGGTGTAAGGACAAAATGAGAAAAAGCACACAAAGCATTTAGGACAGGGCACATGTTCCATCAACATTGGTCATTATTATTTGTAGCAGAGGACTTTGGGACACCACCATTATTCCTTCACAAACATATATCGAGCACCCTACTAACAATGTACAAGGCACGGCACCAGGTGCCAGGCATACCAAGGACAAGATAGCAGCCAGGCCTTCAAAGAGCACTTTGTTCAGAGAGGTTGTGTGATGCAAGGACAACAGGGAGGAGGCAAGGGGGGGTGGGGTCCTGGGTCCTTGCAGAAGGAATAAGAGAAGGTGCCATGGAGGAAGGTGACCAGGACACAGGAAACAGGGTGAGGCTGTTTGCATGTGCAACCAGAGTAAGGGGCCCCTTCAGGGCATCCCATCTGCAAGTCAGGGGGTTTGGGGATGGGTGGGTACCACTGGCAGACAGGAGCTGCGTCCCAGGCTGGTAGCTCTGATGTTACAAATTCTACATCCAAGTCCCGAAGTCTTCTGTAGCTCCAGATTCAGCCCGAGACAAAGGAATACCCAAACATCCAAGTAGGAAGCTAAGTGAGGCTGGTTTTTTTTTTTTTCCTTTTTTCTTTTCGGTGCCCAATTATTTGCCTGTTAGCCAGCTCCAGGATGAGACTGAATTTATGTCTCAGCAGAGAGGCACCAGAAAGGGAAGAGGAGCAAGAGAAGGGGGAGGGGAAGATTATGCAGGGTGGTTGGTTGGTTTTTTTTTTTGTTGTTTTTTTTTTTCTTCAAAGTGTCTCCTCTGTAGAATCCTGCCTGTCTCCGGGGAGCGGTTCGCCCTCCAGAAAATATGACACTTTATTTCCTGCCCCTGTTTGTTAACACACCCCATTACCATCCATCTCAGTTTCATGTAACTGCCAGCCGGCATTAACGCCCTCCTCCTCGCCCGGGCAGAAAATAGAAAAGGAAGAATTCAGCAGATTTTCCCCCGTGGCACCCTCGGAGGCACCAAGATAGCCAGAGGAGAAACCACAACTGGGTTCCTAATCCTTCAGCCCAGGAATGCGAGGGACGGGGCGGGTTAACCACCTTCTGCATTTTCCTGCAAAGAGAGTCGACTTGTTATTTCGGTTGTCTGGGCTCCCTTCTCTGCTACGGAGAAAGATACATTCATTAATTAATTTTTTTTTTTTTTAACCTTAGGCGGGAGATGTTGCAAACTGTCAGGCAGGGACTGTCAGCGGGCGCCTGCCCCATCAGGTGAGCGGCCCGCGGCGCCTGCGGCGGAGACACACTGACCCCTAGTGGCCGGCGCGGCCCTCGCGGCCCTCGCAGCCCTCGCAGCCCTGGCGCCCCGCCCCCGCCCCGCTCCCCGCCCCCGCTGGCCAGATCGCGGGGGCCTGCAGGCAGCCCCTCCCTGCGCCCTGGGGTTGGCGGTGCCCCAGCACGCCCACGCACTCGCAGACAGACGCACAGACATACGTGGACACCCAGACACACACACACACACACACACACACACACAGACATACACCTGCATACAGACACACACATACACACAGACACACATGGACAGACACATAGACACAGACATACACACGCACAGACACACACAGAGATAGGCACACACACAGACACACACAGATGCATGGACATACAACCCACACGCAGACACACACACACACACACCCCCTCACGTCCAATTTCCAACTCCATGGAGCACAGATTTCCCTAAGAACCTCCAGGGTGCTGGCCCTGGGCTACAGATAAGGCCCGTGTCTCCGGCTTGGGGGTTGAGGGGAAAACAGACAGGGGCCCAACAGGACACAGGGCAGAAAGGGAGGAAGGGAGCCAGTGTGTGGAGACTCCCCAGGGCTGGGCGCTATGCACTGCTTATCCCACCGGAGCCTCACACTAGCTCCAATGTGCAGATTTGGAAAGTGAGGCTCTGGTGGTCCAACGGCGTGCCCAGGCCGCAAAGCTAGTGTGATTTGATTTGTCTTAAAGAGCAGATATTTGCACAGCACTTTCCTGCCAGGCGTTCTTCTAGTGCTTTCCCTGTATTCAAATTACCCGTGTTGAATCCTCATCACAGCCCTGGCAGGGTACGACGATTACCTCCATCTCACAGATGAGGGTACTGAGGCACAGAGAGGTGACACAAGGAGCAAGGGCTGGCTCCAGCATGAGGCCTAGGCAGTGTGGCCTCAGAGTGCTCTCAGCCATCACCTGGATGCTGCCTGGTAAGGAGACCCCGATTCCAAACCCTGGCCCTTCCCCATACTCCCTTTATCCCCTAAGAACAAAGTGCTGGTGCCACACAGGAAAGGGGGCGGTCATTCTAACTGCGTCCGAAGGAGGATCCTCATGGGGAAGAGGGGTGAGGCTCCTTGAAGTCACAGACCTTGTTGCTCACCTCCACAGCCTCGTGCCTAGCACATAGAGAGGTGCTCAGTAAAAAAGCCCAACCACACTGGACCTTGAAGGAAGGTTCAAGAAAGGTAGGAAGGCAGGAGGGAAGCTAGGAGGGCTGAGTGAACCACAGCGCCCCCCCACCCCACCCCCCACACACACACAATAAAGTATTTTCCAAAACACCCACACTCTTTGTTGGCCAGGGCAGGGGGCTTAGCAGTGCTACTTTCCTGTTCCTGTGATTAATACCATCTCAAATGTGTGTGTCCCTCTGTATTTTATCTCATTTGAGCTTCAGAGCAGACCCATGAGGTAAGGATAAACAGCCCCACTTTTACTGGGAGAAAACAGAGGCCTGTTCCAAATGGGCTAAGTCACTAGTGCTAGCCTAACTAGCACGTAGAGACCTGGACACCCAGGCTTCCTGACTCCCCAGCTCTCATCCCCTTGTGCTTTTGCTGCCCTCCAGGACCCCACAGAGGGACCGCCCAGCCCACCTCCCCCTCCCCTTTCCCCCTCCCCCTTCCCTCCCGCCCCCACACCAGCCGCCCTGTCCTTCTCCCAAGTGGCTCCTTGAACTGGCCAGCTTGTTCCTGTCTTAAGATCTCTGCCCTGGCCATTCCCTCAGCTCTTCCTGTACATGAATCCTCATGCAGTTGGCTCCTTCCTGTCATTCCGGTGTCAGCTCAAGTGTCACCTCCTCCAAAAAGCCTTCCTTGTCCAACCGACCTAAAATAGCCTTCCAGTCACTCTCTGTTGCATCACTGTTTTATTTTCTTCCCAGCAGTCATGAATCTCTGGTAACTTCTTGCTCCGTTACTATTGTTAGCCTCACCTCAGGTGTATAGTAAGAACTATCAGTTACATCGCACAGAGCCACCACATGCCATGCAAAGTTCCAAAAGCTGTACATGCAGCAGCTTCCTTAGTCTTGGCAGCCATCCCTTACTCCACCTTCTGTTATAATCCCCCTTTTGCAGAAGAGGACACTGAGGCAGGAGAAGTTCAGAAACGTGTCCAAGATTCTACCCTTAGTAAGCTCTGCTCCCAGCACACCTAAAACATCAGCCCTTCAACAACCAAGTTTTTATTTTTATTTTTATTTATTAATTTTTTTTAACAACCAAGTGTTTAAATGGTCAAGACACTTGGACATTTCTCCAAAGAAGATATGGCCCACAGGCACATGAACAGATGCTCAACATTATTAGTAAATGCAAATCAAAACCACAATAAGATACCACTCCACAACTTCTAGGGTGGCTATCATAAAAAAAAAAAAAAGAAAGAAAGAAAGAAAGAAAGAAAGAAAGAAAGAAAGAAAGAAAGAAAGAAAGAAAGAAAAGGAAAATAACAAATGTTGGCAAAGACATGGAGACTTTGGAACGACGAGTGCAAACACTGGGTAAAGGGGTATTTTACATTTTTTCTTAAAGATTTTATTTATTTATTGATGAGAGACAGAGAGAGGCAGAGACATAGGCAGAGGGAGAAGCAGGCTCCCTGTGGGGAGCCCAATGTGGGACTCGATCCCAGGACCCCAGGATCACATCCTGAGCCAAAAACAGACACTCAACCACTGAGCCACCCAGGCATCTCAGGCCCAAGTTTCGGATTCAGAAAGTCTAAGTGGGGCCTGAGAGTTCGCATGTCTGACAATTTCCTACTGGACCTTGGGGGCCACACTTTAAGAACAATTGTTCTCTATTCCCATTAAACTGCAAGAGAAAAAGAACCTTGATACAACCTAGTACAGAAAAGATAGGGCCCACATTTCATTAAAAGAGAGAGATTTGAACCATCTGAAAACTGAACTACACCAAAAAATGAGTAGTCCATTTTAATCCGTGGAAAAAATCTGAGGAGGTTAACTGGGCTGTATGAGATCTACTGGCTACCTCCTTGGGGCCAATGCTCTCCCTCTCTCTTCAGAGATGAGGTCACTCTGGCTTTGTGGAAGCTCCTCAAACAAACCAGCTCCTTTTCCCACCTCAGGGCCTTTGCACTTGTTGTTGCCTCTGCCTGCAATAGCATTCCCCACCTAAACCCTCCCCTTGTCCTACCTCTCATCTCCACTCCATCTTTTTTTCCAGCTAATTCTCTCACAATCATTGAAGTCACCGCCCCCCCCCCCCCCCCCCAAGAAGCTGTCCCAGACAAGCCACACTGGATCAGGAACTTAAAGATGGTTTAACATTAGGGAAATCACATTAATGTTATTGTAAAAAAATTAAAAATTAAATAAAGGGAGAGAGAGAGACTTTATCTTGGATAATGAAGTAACGCCCAGTAATCTTTTAATCTTTTTAAGCAGTAATCGCTACTTATATGAAGTGTTTACTCAACAAAAGAATTTTCACAATAGCATTTTTGAGGTAAGTACTGTTATTATTTCCATTTTATAGATAAGAGAGCGGAGGCCCAGAGAGGTCGATCAACTTGCCTGAGGGCACACAGCTAGTCAGTGGTAAAGCCAGGAGTGGAACCCAGGCAGTCTGGCTCCAGGCCCGTATTCTGAACCACTGATGTCTGCTGCCATCAAGACAGTCCCGGCACGCTGTTGCTGTCACTCACCTGCCATCTGAAAAGCTGTCGTGAGTAGGGGGGAAGGTGAGGCTGCAGCAAGCTCACTGGGAACTATAGTACCCGAGCCCCTTTGTCTGTGGGCATCGGGGGAGTGTGTTCTGGGCAAGTACATCCATCACAGATGTCAAGGGGAGGAGGTTGAAAGCCAGGCTCTATATGACAGATGCAGACTCGCCTCTATTCCTAAGGGGAGCATTTGCCGCTGAGAAATGAACCATGCCCGGAGGTCCTGGAAGCTCAAAAAGGTCCCTCCTCTGCTCAGACATAAGACCCTGGTTCCCTGTGGGTCCACTGCATTTTTCATTCTGCTCTAGTCCTTCTCTCTATTCTGACCTGTTAGTCTCAGGCCCTTGCATTCTGTGCCCCCCCCCACACACACACACACACAGATACACAGGTACTCAGCTCCTACTTCTTAGCACCCTGAGAGGCAGGTAGCATGAGGTACTGAGCAGGAGCGTCCTGTCTGCCGCTGTTCTGCGTGCCCCAGGCAAGTCCCTGTGTTCAATGTCAGAGTCCGTGAAATGGCTCTGGCACTTGACGGATGCCCCCCTACCAGGTGAGGGATGCAATGGTGTCTCGGTAAAGACGCATGCTGAGCCCTCAAGGAGCTCAGCTGAGAAAACCACTTAATTCCAGGCAGAAGGATCTCAGGTTTAGGGCACAGGTACAGTGTTTGGGAGAACAAGGGCGATGAGGGGCTTCTTAGCTTCAGACTCCCAGCTGCTCTACCTACCAGTTGCGTGAACTTGAACAAACTGCCTGTGGGAGGCAGAATAATGCCACCCACATCCTAATCCCTGGAGCCTGTAAATATGTTACCTTACATGACAATGGGGAGGCAGGGGCACAGTAATCAACTGGCCCAAAGTTAGTGAGGTTGTCCTGCTTTATCTGAAAGGACCCAACGTTATCACAAAGGTTCTTAACAGTGGAAGAGAGAGGCAGGGGAGACAGACGACGACGTGGTGTGAGAGAGAAGCACTTGTCACTGCTGCCTTTGAAGGTGGAGGAGGCGGACACCCGTTGAGAAGTGCAGGAGCCTCTAGACTCTGGAAAAGATGAGGAAACAGATTCACCCTTGGAGCCTCCAGAGAGCAACGCAATCCCGCGGAGTGAGACTTCTGACCTCGGAATGTAAAATGATAAATTCACGTTGTTTTAAGTCACTAAGTTTCCGGTAATTTGCTGCAGCCAAGACCGAAAATGAATACACTATCAAAATTCTGTAAAGCTCAGTCTCCTCCCCTATAAAGTGGAAATAATAAACCACATCTACTGCGTGGGTGTGATGATTCAACAAAAATCCTAGTATGTAAAGATCCTAGTGTGGGGCTTGGCCCTGAGATCCTCCGTGACTGCTCCCTAGACAAGCCTGCCCAGGGTCCCTTGGGTCAGGTGACAGGCCCTCCCTCCCCACTGTAACCCAGGGGACTTGGGCCACTCTCCGAACCACCAAAAAGACGACGGCAGATTCTCTGTAGGACCATTCAGCCCACTTTCCCTTCCCTCCCAATTTCTGCCTGCTTCTGTTGGTCTTTGATAGTGTACTCTCTGATTCTGGGAGTTGGGGGTACGTGAGGGACATGGGAGCCACCATCCATTTTCCACCAAAAAAAATGTATCCTTTGCTAGAAGACCAGGGTGTGCACCTGGTATTAAGTGATGCCTCTATTTCCAGGGCAAGCCTTGGGCAAGTAATCCCTTTACCAAAAAAGGATGGTCCTTGTGAAAAATTGCTAGGTATTTTGTATTTGCATCCATCTATTTATTCACAGAACCATAAGCTTTCCAATGCTGGATTCACAGGCAAGGAAATATCAGCTGTCCTTTTTGGAAGGAAAAGAAAGGAGACAGCACAGAAAGTAGGTTTAACACCAGTGTTTATTAGAGCAGACAGGATGGAGGGCGGAATAGATGACGGGACCCCTTTGAAACCCCCAGGGCTGGGCTTCACTATACCCTGCAAGACTTTCCAGAAGTTCCAGCTCATTGGCCCCAGGTGAGCTTCTCCTTCTGCCCACCCTATCAAACCTGCAGGAAGGCCATGAGGGGCAGGGAAGGGAGTGATACTTCAAGCTATTGGCTTTAATGAGTGATGCACGTTAGTCAAATGAAGCAGCATACATGTATATATATTTGCCATCAATCCCCGAGGCAGCCTTTGCCACAGAGGTCTGAAAACATCCGTTTCCATGGCTGAAAAATAAAGAAGGAGCCTCATCCGGTGTTTCAACAGTAGCCAGGTCGTTGCTTATCAAACTGCTGGCTGGAAAAGAACAAGAAAAGAACCATCTTGTGATGATCGACTTGATAAAAAGGAGAGAGGGAGAGGGCCAACAGCCAGCAAGCTGTCATCTCCTAGCACTCCCTCATATGCACCAGGGCAGCACTGTTTTCCATGCATCCAACTTTTTTTTTTTTTTGCATCCGACTTTTTTTTTTAATTATTTATTTATTTATGATAGTCACAGAGAGAGAGAGAGAGAGAGAGAGAGAGGCAGAGACATAGGCAGAGGGAGAAGCAGGCCGGGAGCCTGACGTGGGATTCGATCCCGGGTCTCCAGGATCGCGCCCTAGGCCAAAGGCAGGCGCTAAACGGCTGCGCCACCCAGGGTTCCCTGCATCCGAATTTTTTAATGGTCAGAAGGACCACGTCAGGGAGGAGCCCTTACTGTCCTCATTTTGCAAATGAGGAAGCGGAGAGAAAGTGACATTGTTTCCTGTCCCCCCCCCCCCCATCAGTCTTTATGACCCGAATCCTCTCTGAATCCACATTCCAAGTTGGTGCATCCCTCGGGCCACTGCTTCCCTGTTTCCAGGTGAGTGCCAGCTGCCTGCAGTGAGGCCCCCGTGGAACCTGGCTTTGCAGGAGCCAGCCTAGTCAGCACCCCGGGGTGCACCCGGAGGCAAAGGCCTTCCTCAGTCAGGCCTTGGAGGGCGCCACCCTGGGGGGCTCGCACCCAAAACCTCTGCTCTCGCCCCACCCACACAATGGCAGTAAGTGTCTCCCTCTATGGAAAGGTGTCAGTCCAACTCCGGCCCCTCAAAAGCAGAGCTTCTCTTCCACTGCCGGGCAGATGCTCCTCCTCTCACTGTTGGCTGATGCCCCTCAGAGGGACTCCACATGCCCCCACCCCCGCCCCCATCCACAGGGAGGGTGCCATCCCAACTACTGCCTGGCATGAGTGAGCGGCTTAATCACGCTCAGTTAGCTCCTCCATAACACGGGGCTAAACATATGCCTTTAAATGGCACAGGGGTGTTAAGAGGATCAAATAGGAGACGTCACGTGAGAGCACCCCGAAACTTACAAAGAACCCTAGTCTAGAGGGACTGCTCCTCCGCTGGCACAAAATCAACAAGAACGGAGATGTACGATTTCTCCCAACCGCAGATGATAAACCACCCAATCATATCCTGTCCTGCTTAGTCCATAGTACAGAGAAGGAGAGACACCCACTAGGCTCACCCTCCAAAGGGATCTGCTACTGTATCTAACAGGATCTGGGAAGGGGGAGACAGTGAGGGAAAAAGCAAGTGGCCTCGCGGGAGCAGAGCGCAGGCAGGCGCGCAAGGGCGCGGGGAACGCTCACAGTCCAGCGCAGGTGGCCTGCAAAGGCAAACCCTGAGCAAGAGGGATGCAGAATGGGTGGGCTGGGCAGACCCCCGGGGTTGGAAGGCTAGGGGAAGGCAGGGAAGACGTGGCTGGTCCTGGCCACAGTGGTGATGGTTGTGATGGAGGTCACTGGTCAAGCCCACGGTTGCCCACCCCCGCTGTAAAAACCAGAGTCTCCACTCACCTCTAGATGTGTATCCCGGAGTGACTTTGGACAGCAAATAGGGTCACATCCCTCCCCTATTTGGGATCTCTTGGTGAGTCTGTAGGGGTCGGTCTGTGTGTCCCCAGGACCTCTCTCATCCTGGCTGCCGCCTCTCCGCCCTGCGTGGCTCTTGCCACTCCCTAGCCCTCAGCCAGCTGCTTAGCTGGCTCCCCTAAGCCACGGCTTTGAAAGCTCCGGGCCCATGCACGTGCCGTCCAGCACCATCTCCCAAAACCAGAAGGCCTGGGTAGGAAAAGGATCATACCAGAAGCTGGTCCTGAGCCCCTTACACGGGATGGACCACATTCCGGTCACAGTGGGGCTTGCAGTGAGGGTTCAGCCAGTGCTCCAGGAACTGCTCCTCGGCGCGGTGTTCCAGGCGGAGCAGATGGTGCATGTACTCCTGTCAAAACAAACCCACACAGCAGAGAGTCTTTTATCCACAGTGACAGCTGAGCTGCTCTGGAGCATGGCACGGCGGTACCTCTGAGACAGGGCGCGGACAGGCCGAGGGAGACTGGGAGGTCGGACCAGAGGCAAACCTGTCATGCCCAGGTCTCTGTGGGGGGGGGGGAAGCAGTCAGGCAGCCCGCAGTCGATGGGCAAAATAAAGAAATCTGACAACCCTAAGTGCTGAGAGGGCGTGTGTCTATGGGAACTCACACACAGTTAGTGGGGTGTAACGTGGAGCCACCACTTTGAAAATTGTTTGGTGGCCTACAATCCAGAAATCCCACTCCTCAATTAGATTCTAAGCTGTGGCCCTCAAATATCAGGCATCAGAATCACCTGGAGGGTTTGTCAAAACACAGATTGCTGGGCCCCACCCGCCAGAGTTTCTGATTCACTGGGTCTGAGGTGGGGCTCCAGAATTTACATTTTGGGCAAGTTCCCAGCCAATGCTGATGCTGCTGGTCACTTTGAGAACCAGAGAAATGTATATCAGGAGCTGTGCAAGAATGTTCACAGCAGCAAAACCCTGTAGTAACAACACACTAGCACGGTGCCAAATATCCATTGACAGGAAGATGGATACATAAATTGGGGCAGGGTCACACCATGGAGTATTATACAGCAGTGTCCATGAATGAATTATAGCTACCTATGTAGTCACAAAACATGAATCACTAAATAAAATATTATTTGTGGCTGCATGCATTTGTGATAAAAATCATTTTTTTAAAGAGGCAAGGGATAACTATAAGAAAGCTGAAGTTGCTCTAATACTATTATCAAACAAAAGAGACTTTAAAACCAACAAAACAGGGCACCTGGGTGGCTTGGTGGTTGAGCGCTTGCCTTTGGCCCAGGGCGTGATCCTGGAGTCCCGGGATCCAGTCCCATATGGCACTCCCTGCGTGGAGCCTGCTTCTCCCTCTGCCTGTGTCTCTGCCTCTCTCTGTGTGTCTCTCATGAATAAATAAACAAAATCTTTAAAAACAACAACAACAACAACAAAACAGTACTAGGGAGAGAGGGGCATTTCATAAAAACAGCCTAGTAGTTCCTCAAAAATGTTTTTATTTTTTAAAGATTTTTTAAAAATCTGATAGTCTCAGCTGCACTCCTCCATCGCTGCCACATCTGTAGGTCAGGTCCTCAGTGCTCCCCACCCAGGCTATGACAGCCTCCTCCTCACCCCTCCACTCCTCACTTAGCCCCCCTACCCCTCCACCCAACACCACACCTGCCCCCAACATCTCTGCTCCATCCTGACAGTGACCAGTTCAAAATGCTGTCCAAAGGGGTCACAGCTGCCCTTGGGCCTTCACCAGCACTGCCCACCTGGACGGAGGAGCAGGTGACAACTCACTCTGCCCTCAGGGTTGGTCTGCAGCCCTGGATAACATCACTGTACCCAGCAGGTAAGGGCAGCTTCCTGTAGGAACTACTCCACTTCCCCATGCTTCACAACAACAGAGAGAGGCCCTGCCCCCTGCCCTGCTCCACACTTGTCATTGACAGCCTCATTGATTTCCGAGCTTCTCTAGAATCACTTTCTCCCTCATATGGTTCACCTGAAGGGTCTTTAATGAAGGGCCATTCACGTCCATGAGAACAGGGTTAAGGGGACCACCAAAGAACATTCCAGCACCCAGGGACTAGCAATAGAGGGAAGCCATGGACACGCCTATGCCTATACAAGGCTCAGAGGAAGAGGCCATGGAGGTCATGGAGGGGTGCAGCCTCTGCCGAGCAGGGAGGGAACAGGGAACAAATGCCCCAGCCCCTCTCTCCTCTTTTTCCTCTTGCCCTCCAAGGCCTGCTGAGCCCACACAGAAGCCAGGTGGCCAGGGAACCCAGCGGTGCAGACTGTGCAGGTCAGCCACCTGAGCAGAGCAGGGTACGGGATGGATGGGGAACAGGATGGAGACAACCAGCAGCCGTACAGGATCATGGGTGCTAGGGTTGCGCCGTTGTCCAAGAAAGGAGCACAGAGCACAGACAGCAGATGCTACCGACGTATGCTGCAGAGGAGCCGCCCACTGAATACACCGGGATCCAGCCTCGGGAGTACAGCTGTTTGCTTTGCGTGAGGTGGTTCTCCCTCCCCTCACGTCCTTGCTCGCTCATGCTCTGCCTCCATCCACGTGAGGGTCGCTTCCAGGGTCAGGGTGGTCTTGTCTTCCCAACAAGGCTCGGTCTTCAACCAAGCCAGCTCAGCCTGTGGGTTTCCCACATTGTTTCTCATTGCATTATCTCGTATAAATGATACACAAGATGGAAAAAATGATAAATGATAAATCAACAGGTTGCTTCTTAAATAAGAGTGAAGTGACAAAAATCTCTTCCTTCCTTAAAGACCTTGTCTCTCCATCTCCTGATCCAAACAGAGAAGCCCAGACTGCCTAGAACAAAAAATCTACCCATGTTGCTTCCTTGATGAAATTACTTGAATGGGATACACAGGGCTTAGGAGAAAATTTTAATTCCTTAATGTGGTTTGTATGGCTCTCTGTGATCCACCCTGACCTTCCCTCACCATCAATCTGCCCGAGCCTTCCTGGATGGGTCACACTTGCTCTGCTCTCTGAGCTTATGCTATTCTCTCCACCTAGAACACCCCCGTGCCTTCTCTTTTTCCTGACTCACTTTTACCTGACTTTTCAGGCCTCAGCCTAAATGTTACCTCCTCCAGGAAGCCTTCTCAGATTCCCTGTGACCTCAGAGCTCTCCAGACATCCCCCAGCATTGCCCTGGTCACTCTCTTTGTCAGTGACCTCTCCCTGAGGGTAAGGATGTATTTGACCTACATCATATTTTTTAGTGGTGGTGCCATGTGGGTGGGCTTACATACTGGCACATGAACTTGATAGTTTCTCCCCAAAAGGGAGTAGGTGAAGATGAGAATAATTTTTAACTTGGAGGTAGGCTGTTGACATTGCTCTGAATGAAGTCTGGGTGCTGTAATTATGGGATGGGAACCATTGCAAAGTGTAAAACAGATCCATATAAACACACATGGGTATCCCAAAACAGCAGGTCAATAATCAGAGAAGTGATATCTCACTTTGGGAGAGAGTAATCATATTCAGTAATATCTGTGCAAGATTAAATTATTTTGGTATGTATAAATATCATAAAAATCCCAAATCCTGAACACTCTCCTATGGTATTGTAAAGCTTTGAGAGAGGAATCCAGTTTAGAACTGTAATTTTTTAAGTTTCTATGAAACCCTATAGGAAGTCTGCATCTTGTATTAAATATAGCCTTAAAAAAAAAAAAAAAAAGCAGGGATAATGGGTTTCTCAGGGGTTGAGCGTCTGCCTTGGGCTCAGGGCGTGATCCCTGGGGATCCAGGATTGAGTCCGGGGAGCCTGCTTCTCCCTCTGCCTGTGTCTCTGCCTCTCTCTCTGTGTCTCTCATGAATAAATAAATAAAATAAAAACAAAAAACGTTTTTTAATGACAGTGCAAAGGAATGAATTATAAAGTGTCCAAGTTTCCTGAGTTTTTTTTTTTTTTCCCTTTCCTGCAGGACCCATGCAGTTTGAATTTGTTTTGTTTATCATTGTTGTTTTCATCTGACTTGTCAAAATGCATTCCTTGTCCCAGGCAGGGAGTCTCTGGGGCAGCCAAGGAGGAGGCAGATGGTGAGAGGCTCCTGCGGGACCCCACTGTCGGACCACGACTCCCTAGCAGCTTGCAAGGACCTGTTTGTGAGTTTTGGGCTGAATCCTGCCCTTTCATGCCCTGTCTGGGGAGTTTGGGGGCAGAAGAAGAAGAATTGGGGGAAACAGGAAAGCAGTGTGGAGTCTTGTAAATAAAGAACAAAGTTTTGCCAGCACACAGCTGTCCTCCTACAGTTCCTTGCGAGCAGCTCACTGAAGGAAGCCCACGTGGCCACCTTCTTGCCTGCCTGTGTGCCAGGCGGTTGGGTAGAGAAGCTAAGAGGTCTGGGTGTGAGCCTGGGGCGGGGTCTGTTCAAGTCCAGACTCTGCCGGTATCGGTTGGCCTGTCCATCTTCATTGCATCCATCTGCACGACAGGGATGGCTCTAGCACCCATTTCCCTGGGCTGTCAGGATTAAATGAAATGATACAGGTTCTGTGCCACATACGTAGTCTCCATCTATGCCTTTCAATCCATTTCTCTCCTCCCTCACCTGGCCCTATACAATGAGAAGCTGGCCTAGAAGTGCAGCCCAGACTCCCTTAGGAACCTGGGGCTTGCAGATGGGTCTGAAGTAGAGACCCCAGCAGGGGATTAGACGTAGGAGAGAGGGATGCCTCCAGTGAAGTCCCAAAGTGTCAGATGGCTGCATCCTCTCCTGAAGGCTCTCTCATTCCGGGAACCTGCCTTTCTGCTTCATGCCCAGGGGCTGTGAGCCTGGAATTTATCATCTCTTGCTAGTTGACCTGAACTCTGCAATGCCTTTGCAAGAAGCCTCTTCCTTATGAGCTGCCCAATTATTTGTGGTTACAATTAGATAAGAAAGATCTGAGCCTGTCTTGAAGTTGTAGGTGGAGCCCCTTTCCCAGGAACTGGTCTGCAGGAAATTGTCAATAAATGCTGGCGGAATGAAAGACCAAAGCAGCGGTCCTCAAAGTGGGGTCTATGCTCCCCCTCAGGGCTCCATGAGGTCAAAACTCTTTTTAGGATAATCTAAGACATTATTTGCCTTTTCATAGGTGGATAAAACTGGTGCCTTAACCATTTTAGTGATGGTGACAACCATTATCACTGTCCTTGTGCCTTTTACCATCACACACTCACAGTGAGAATACATAAATAGATATAGAATATTCTAAAAATGCCTGTTTCTCTGAAGAACACCCCTGTGAGGCAGACGAAAGTGACCCAATGTGAAGCATGCAGGCAGCACCTCTGTCGCATGGCCAAGTACAGTGGTTTCCTCAAAGAAGAACCCTTAAGTGACTGTTGGTGTCAAGGACTAGCTGTGTTTGGCAGGCATCTTTTTGAAAATGAAGTGAGCCTGTCACTTCAAGGAAAACAACTGACAGTACTAGTTACTAAACGATAAACTTCTTCCCATGAGTCTGACCGTTTCCCAATACGTACAGATTTTTCTGATGAGATCAGTGGGGATTTTAACAAATGTCGCCACTAGCATATAGCATTTGTATGCCTCATTTTTTTAAAAAAAGGATTTTATTTATTTGAGAGAGAGTGTACGAGAGAGAGCACGAGCAGAAGGGGCAGTGGGAGAGGGAGTAGCAGACTCCCCGTTGAGCAGAGAGCCTAATATGAGGCTCTATCCCTGGACCCTGAGATCATGACCTGAGCCAAAGGCAGTTGCTTAACCAACTGAGCCACCCAGGCACCCCACATTTGCATACCTCTTATATGCTTATTTGCATCCCTACTCATTTAATTTCTGTCCCATTCAGCCAAACCTCCAAACAGGCTTTTTAATGGCAGTGATCAAGGTATACCTAGTATAAGGCTTAGCACTTGGCACATAGTAGGACCTCAATAAAGATCACTGGAGAAATGTACAAATGAGTAAATGAATAGATGAAATTACTCTTTTTCCATAATCCCTCTAAACCCCTCTTGGAAATTTCCTCAACATCTGTGTCAATCTGCTCATTATAATGGCCCAGGCCAAACATACATAAAAAGCATCAAAGAGTAATATATACCTCACACTCCTAAATAGCAGCTGAAATCAGCATTGAAGAAAAACAACCAAAACAGACACACACATAGAGAGAGAAAGAAACAAGCACTGGTTTCCATGACATTTCCCTATTTATTTAAAACGTTAGGAAAATGGATATGCCACAAAGGCCTAGAAGCAATCATTAGTCAAAGATGAAAAGCCAAACTGCAAATCTACTGAAAAACCACAAATTCAACAATTGCATTGGCTGCATTAGAAATGACCCAGCATTAATGATAAACTCAAATGTTCCTGGATCAAGAAAGAAAGGATAGATGGAAAATAAGTTTTAATTTTTTTTCAGATTCCTTTCTTTTAAGGGGAAAAAATTTAAAGCAAAACAAAAACCAGTATCTGCATTCCATGTCCAATCCCAAGTGTAATGATTTAAGTAAATAATCTCCAGTAATTAGAGAGGAAATTGGAAGCGATCCTTTGTGATGGCACTGGTGTGATAATGAAATTAAATACTCACTGGAACCTGATCTAAGCAGAGAATTATTATAGAGTGGACAGTTAAGCTATCAAGGCAGGAACTTTTTCCAAGAAGGCAAAATCCTTCCTCTGACATTTGCGTGAAATTAAAAGTCCATCAACATTTGGATGAATTATTTTGCTCATTAGTACAAGCAAGATAGTCCTCTATGCAGGACGGGGGCTCCAAACGTAACTTTAGGGCTCAGCGCTAAAAGAAAGCAGATCAGTGATGTGTGCGATTTACATCATTGTCACTCCAAACTGGCCTTTGACATCATGGGGCACAAAAGGGTAGTAGAGTGACTACACATATTTGTCAAGGAGCTAAACATGAAAGCATATTTTAAGAAGACTACTTACAATAAAGCTAATATGATTTATACATGCCCAACAAGAACTTTCCTTAAAGAAACACAGGCCGAATGGAAAGCATATTCCCAGGGCACATGACCACTTATGAATACACTCACAGAAGACATAATTTTAGCTCCAATGTCATCTTTCTAAAGAATTTCCATGGCTCACCCCAGCAGTTGGCAGATAATTTCTTCCCTAAATTTTGGGATGATTACAAGAAACGTAATGAATTTAAGTGAGGCCATAGAAAAGATGTCTTTGAAATAACCTCCTAGTTGTAGGATAGAGTTATATCCTCCACAATTTCTCCCCTGGAGAGAAGAAAAAAAAAAAAGGGAATGGAAATAAGTATAATGAGCATCTAGTAAATGCCAAATACTGTGCTTGGTGATGAGGACCCAGAAATGCAACAAAAAGTCCATCTGCTCAAGCAGTTTAGAATAGTCTAGTAAGAGAGACAAAAAAAAAAAAAAAAAAAAAAAGAAATAGCTATCTTGTGTTATGCCAGAGTGGTGCTCTAATTCATGGTGGGGAGGGTACGAGCATCAGGGAGGCCTCCCAAAAAAGGCATAATTTACCATGAATCTCTGTGAACAAGTAAGAGTTAACCAGGTAGACGAGAGCAGAAGAAACAAATGCAAAGGCAAGTGCGATAAGAGAATTTCAAATTCAAACACCATCATAGCAGACAACCTGCTTCTCCTCAGAGCTTTCTAATGCCAATGAACGGTGCCAAGTTGTCCGTACAGACACCTGCAAGTCTGGATTCAGACCCAGCCATCTGTGACCACCTCTTAGCACTCTCCTGTATTGTTTTTGTGAGACTTATATGTTTATTGAAACTAGGAGACTGGGCGTACTTGAATGAATGGTGTCCTCCCCAACATTTATGTTCATCTGGAACCTGCACACATGACCTTCCTTGGAAGGAGGATCTTTGCAGATGTAACCAAGCTAGGATGAGGTCATCCTAGATTAAGGTGGGCCCTAAATCTGGTGACTGGTGTCCTTGTGAAATGAGTGCAATTTGGACACAGGGACACATGGGACACAAGGCCCTGTGATCACAGACAGAGAGCCTGTTTGAAAAAACACCAAGGAAGGACTAAAGAAACCATCAGAAGCTGGGAGAGAAAGCCAGAACAGATTCTCCCCCAGAGCTAGTTCTCTGCCTTCATCCCACCCCACCCCCTCGGCAGGAAAGAACCAAACGTACCAACATTTTCTTTTCAACTTCTGGTCTCTAGACCTAGACTAGAGAATCAATGAGAGAGAGAATTGACGTCTGCTGTCAGAAGCCACCCCACTTGTGCCACTTTGTTATGGCCACCATAAGAGACAAATACACTGAGGAATAGGAAAAAGGATGTGAAGATGAAAGTAAAAAATTTGCCCTGAATCTTATCACCAAGAAAAATATGGTCCCTATTGTTTGGCAACATGTCTCTATAAACATGTACAGATAGAAGAGTAGGTAAGTGTGGTAACTTTAAAAAACCTTGTTTCTTGGGCGCCCAGGTGGCTCAGTGGTTGAGCGTCTGCCTTTGGCTCAGGGCGGGATGCTGGGGTCCTGGGATCGAGTCCCCCATTGGGCTCCCTACAAGAAGCCTGCTTCTCCCTCTGCCTATGTCTCTGCCTCTCTGTCTCTGTGTTTCTCATGAATAAATAAATAAAGTCCTTTGAAAAAAATAAATAATAAAAACTTTATTTCTTTTCATTTTGAAAGTACTGGCCAGAGTATAGGGACCCGAGTACTCTTACGCATGCTCGAGGTGAGGGTTGGTACAGTTGATTAGGCCATTTGCCATATTTAATTCAGCTAAAAGTACATAAGCTCTCTGACCCAGCCAGTCCATTTGTTATCATTGCACTCGGCAAAACACATGTGCACACATACCCTGGAAATAACCAAAAGTGTCCCTTGTTCTGGGAAGGGCTAAATAAGTTAAGTTGAAAAATGTCTCCATCCATTTGGGCTGCTCTCACAAAACACCACAGACCGGGTTGCTTATGAACAACAGAAATGTATTTCTCATGGTTTTGGAGGCTGGAAGTTGGAGATTAGGGTGCCAGCATGGCCGGGTAAGAGCACCCTTTCGGGTCACAGACTTCCCATTGTAGCTTCACTTGGCAGAGTGGGCTAGGGAGCTCTCTGGAACCAAATACCATCACATGGGGGGCAGAGGGGTGGTGAGGACATTGACATATGAATTGGGGAGGGGGAACCACTGACATTCAGACCACAGCATGATACATTTCTACTATGCTTCAGCTAAAAATGAGCAAGATGAAGACATATTGCTGAATGAAAAAAAAAAAATAGCAAGTTGCAGAACAAAGCCAACCCTACTTACCATACAGCCTCACTGCAGCTGCGAAGGGATACGTTAAATCTGATGCATTCAGAGCACACTGATGAGGCCAGCTTGCAGAGCGGAGGACGAGGTGGAGGCCGAGATGGGGACAACAGGCCTCTAGGGCTTGGTAGGCCACTGTAGAACTAGGGATTTTATGGGGCATAAGGCAGGGAATCATTGGAAGGTTTTGAGCCAGGGAGGGACAAGATCTGGTTTACATTTTTAACATCTGATTCTTGCTGCCCTCTTGAGAACAGACACAGAGGGATCCAGAGAGCAGGCAGGGAGGCCAGGTAAAAGAGAATTTCTCTATCTCCCCTAGGGACCCCAGTGTTAGCAGTGGAGGGTGAGGAGTGGTCAGAGTCTGGATATGGGGCCCACAAAACTAGGGGAAGCCGGCACTATTCATCCTGATGTGGGAGGCAAGAGCAGGAGCTGGTGTCAGATTCAACGTAGGGCTGTTGGGTCTGAGCTGTCTGGAAAATGTTGCCAAGCAAGTGGACGGTCACGTAAATGAGCTGGAGCTCCCAGGAGAGGCAATGTGCAGTTGTCGCCATAGACATGATATTTAAACTCACGAGACTGATGAGGTGGGAAGACAGGCCCTAGGACTCTCTGACATTTAAAGGACTGAGGATCCAGCAAAGCAGATCCACAAAGTGCCAAGCAGGTAGAGAAGTCGGGGGCAGGGTGTCCTGGGAGACTGGAATCCAAAGGAGCAGAGTACCCAGAAGGAAGGGGGAGAAGTCAATTTTGTCATGCAAAACAAACACAGGCTGGCTCCTGGGCCTTGGGGTGTCAGGAACAGAGGCTGAGAGCCCCCCTCGCAGCTAGCTCTGCAGGACTGAAGTTACTGCTCTCAAACCACGGTGTGCACGGGCCCCCTGGGGCCTGTGGGAGGTGCAAGGAGGAGTGTGAGGTTCCAAGAAGCCAGGTGGCCAGGGCTGGGGACCACATTTTGAATAGCAAGAGTTTAGACCCAAACCCCAAAGACCAACAGAAACAGAATCATAACTGAGGCAATATATATTCAGGGAAGTCTCAATATTTTTTCCACTTTCTTCCTTCCAAACATAAACCTAGCCCTTCTTTCCATGCATCAATTTCACCCAAGGCGGATTTTTTCCCCTCCCTTGGGATCTTTTTTTTTTTTTTTTAGATTTATTTATTTATTTGACAGAGAGAAAGAGAGAGAGAGAGAGAGAGAGAGCACAAATAGGGAGAGGAAGAGAACCTACCGAGCCGAGAACCCGATATGGGGAGCCAGATGTGGGACTCGATCCCAGGATCCTGGGATCATGACCTGAGCTGAAGGCAGACGCTTAACTGACTCAGCCACACGGGTGCCCCTCCTTCCCTTGGGATCTTAAAACTATTCTAACACGAGGTCTTTGCAAACTGTTTGGGGTCCTAATGTAGACCCCAAAATGATTCAACTGACACCTAATCCAGATGGCTGCCTCCTTCCCCTGCAGTGAATCTCAGCCTTCTGTGAGTGCCCATCGAATTCCTGTGAGATCTAGAACCCACTCCCCCAAATCTCTGAAGATTTGGGAGCCATGTTTCTCCCAAATCAGTCCCATAGCCTGTTTTGCCACCACTGTAGCTTCCAGATTTGAGTGATTACCATCCTCTTTTGTCAATCACACAGCACACCACCCGCCACCTGCCATTCCCCACAAAGAACCACTAACACAAGGTTGCCGAATCAGCAGGCTTCTCCTAAGGTCTAAGGGTTACAGAGGGTAATGACACACAGAGCACAAAACAGCTGCAAATTTAATGCCAGGAACTGCTATAAATAAGTGTCCCCTACCCCTTCCTGCCCAGCTGCCTCCATACATTCAACATCCCTCCTGTTTTCTTCCCCAGAGCCATATCTCCTCTCAGCCTCTGTCCTCATCCCCACAGGGTTCCACCTTCTTCTATCAAGGATCCCAGCACCATGCTTACACTCCTTTGAGGCCAAGACCAATGCTCCCTGCAATGCAGGGCCACAGCTTTCCAAGAGCATAATGTTCTTGCCACTGCATGGTCAGAAAAGAACAGTCCTTGCGGTGAATTGCGGTCAAAACAGTCCAGCCCCTTGGAAGCACGGGCACAGCTTGCCTGAATGTGTCTCCAAAACACCTGTCTGTCCACAAGAAGCCAACATCTGTTAATACTTAGGCCACGTGTCAAGATCATAAACATTGCTTAGTAAATACTCCTGAACAGGGGATGCTGCAAATCTTCATACTTGTTTGCATTTGGAATTCTGTCCAAAGCTCCACTCATTCACCCCCATCACTAGCCTCTCCTCTCTGTACCGGTTTTCTTTTGCATGCTCCCTCGGAGGGAAGAAGTGAGATGAAATAACCCAACTGGTCATCTCTGTGATTTCAACTCAGGGGTGAGCATGAGTCTTAAGGCACAGTCCCCAAGAGTGCATACATTTCCCAAAGATCACTCTCTCTGCTCATTTCCACCTGGTCATCTCCTGAGTCACATGGCAAGGAGGGACCATAACCTGTCCAAAAGTGTCATTTCCCATTACTCATGGATAGTGGTAGCCGAAGGGCAGCTTTGACGAGACTGTGTCCCAGACCTCTGTCCCAGACCTCACGGCTCCTGGCAACTAGCTCCAATCTTGTCACTCCCTTGCCCAAAATTCCTGGTGGCTCCTAATGAGTACAGAATGGAAGTCAACTCTCCTGTGACAGCCATGGCTTTCCAGCCTAGCCCCACAGGACCTTCCGTTGCCATCACCTGTCCTTTCACATATTCCAAGGACTCAAGTCAAGGTTGAAAGTGGAAGAGAGAGAATTGGAATCCAGACCTTCTGAAAAATTATTCTGCAGGATGCCTGGGTGGCTCAGTGGTTGAGCATCTGCCTTCGGTTCAGGGCGTGATCCCGGGGTGCTGGGATCGAGTCCTGCATCGGGCTCCCTGTGTGGAGCCTGCTTCTCCTTCTGCCTGTGTCTCTGCCTCTCTCTCTCTCTCATGAGTAAATAAATAAAATCTTTTTAAAAATTTTTTCTGCAAGGTCTTTTCCAAAGCACACACACACACAGCCTCACATACATACACAGTGATACACACACCCATACATATACACTCTTACACACATACTCTCTCGCATATATTCACATCCTCACATATACAACAAATACACACACCTTCACATACACACACACCCACACATATACAACACTCAGGATGCGCGTGCACTGAATACACAGGATGGTGCATTTGCAGGACAGTGCCCTTTCCCTAGCAAAGGGACATCTAAGCAGAAGGTTTGCACAGAGAAACAAGGAGGGTAGCAGGTATCTTGGCAAAAGATAAAGAGCAAGGAAGTGTGGTTCCTTACTCACAAATCAAAGGGACTTAATTAAGCCCTTAGTTCCCATGCTGTAGGGTTTAAGCCTGTGAGGCAGTCCCACTCACCAACCCCTGACCTCCCCTACGGCCACAGGTTGCCACTCAGGACCAGACAAATGTGGGCTCACCCTGTCCGTCCAGGGCTCCATCACTGTCAACAGTGATGAAGAACCAGGATCATCACGATGTCAGCTGTCACCTAAAATGAGTAAATCGCTTCTTCTACATGAAAGGTGATGGGTATTCACTTTGCTCTCAGCGAATCCATGAAAAGGAAAAGTCAACAACAAGACCTGATATGGGGGAAGAGGTCAAATATAGGTCTCGGATGTTGGATACAGTGGTAGCAGGGCCACCATGAAGGGAGGAGGCTCTGGAGCTTTAGAGAAACCCTCTAAATAAACTCCTCTGGCTTCTCACCGGGGGGCCGCATCCTGCAGTCCTTGGCTTTTCCTCAAGTTGCAGACTGGCACCAAGAAACCTGGCTTGTTCCCTCAAAGCTCTATTCAGTACCCTAAAATACAAGACCTAGAATAGACCTTTTAGCCAGATTCACTGCAAATTCTCTACACTCTAGAGGAAAGTGAGCTCCAGAAAAAGGAAACTGACTCATCCTAAGTCCAAAGCCCAAAGTCCATGACTAGTTAGTGGGAGAATGTGGACTGAATGGCACTGGGTGGAATATGCTTCCCACCTCCCCTCCATCCCTTGCCTGAAAACTCCTCATCCTTCAAGCCTCAGCCGGTGGACACCTCCTCCCTCCTTCCAGGTAGAGCTAGAGACCCTTTCCTCTCAACCTCATTAGAGAACTCCAATCTAGTTGAGTCGCTGTGACTCTGTCTCCACACAATGGACATGGGCACCTGGAAGAAGGAAGACTGTCTAGTTTGTTTTATGTCCCCAGTGTCTGGCACTTGGTAAGGCCCTATCAGTGTTAAGTTTAATGAAGTGCACATCAGGTCAGCAAGGAGCACGCTCTGCATGCACCCCATGAGCCTCCTACTCTCTCTGACTCAACTGAATCCAGACTGGTGCCTTCGCTCTCCATGTCACTCAGTTCAACCTTTAACTGTTCCCTAAACATTTCGTGCTTTTAGCTTTCATGTTCCCGACTAGCCCACAGGAGCTGGTATTACATATGCCAGGTCTCTCCCAGAAGGCCTGGCACAGTAGTTCCCAGCTTCGGGCTGCACGTTGATACCACCTGAGGGGCTTTGTCACCCACCCAATGCCCAGGCCACACCTCAGGCCATCCCCTCCTGGGATTGGGACCCAGGCATCAAATTTTTAACTTTCCCAGTTGGTTCCAGCATGCAGCCAAGGTTAAGAAACACATTCCTAGAAAAATGTGATACCAGAAATTGCTTGTTGATTCAGCTGGTTCTGCATGTGGGTAAATATAATATAATATAATATAATATAATATAATATAATATAATATAATATAATAATAAATATAATATAATCTAATAATAAATGATAGTGCAAGAGATGCATAGAGTAGCACAGAATAAAAGAGAAAGAGGTTGTTCAGCATGGTATAGCCAGGGTTCCTCACTCTTGGGACTGTTGACATTTTAGGCAAGATCATTCTTTGTTATGGGAGCTGCCCTGTGCATTATAAGATGTTTAGCAGAATTCCTGGCCTTAACCCATGAGACACCAGTAGCAAACCCTCCCTCTTCCCACCTTACCTACCCCACCACCACTGCCCTCTCCCCTCTCCCCCTGCCTCCTCTGCATTGTGACAACCAAATGTCTCCAGACACTGCCAGATGTCCCTGGGGATGGAGGAGCAAAATCATCCCTGGATGAGAACTACTGATATAGACTAGCCACCAAGTATTTATTGCATATTTATTTCCCACTTCAACTGTAGGTCACATGAGCACTTTTCCAAATTCGGCTGAGTGGCAGAGGATTCTGGACACTGGGGTCAGTGTTTGGGGAGGGACATGCAGGGCTGGGTTATACACAGGAGGCATGAGGGGTCAGCAGTGAGTTCTGAGGCAAGAGAGAATCACACAGAAACTAGATATTGTAGGCTCAGTTAAGAGAAGTCATTGGTGATCAGCCTATAAGATGACCAAAAACAGAACAAAACCAAAAAAGTCAGACATTCAGTAAAATCACAGAGTTCGAAGCAAGATGCAGGTTGTCACAGGTGAAGACCAGTGGCGACCAGAGGTCAGAGGAAAGAAGTGGTCAGAGAAGGAGCTTTGGGAAGTTCTGGGCAGGGAAGGACCACACTCAGCCGTGTTGGGGACACAAGACTAGAATGGCAGGGAGGGTGACGCTGGAGGAGCGAGGGAGGCAGGAAGCTGATCTGCGTGGTCCAACCTCCCCTGCTACAACCATCCAAACTCACCTGTTGCCCAATGTCTAAGATGCCTTCAGCCCCTGTGAAGGCTGCCATTCCTCTGAGCCAGAGCTCAGAGGAACCAGGGGCAGATGCCGACAGAGAAAATGCCCAGTGGCAGACTCTACTGCTGATTAGAGCCTGTCTTCTGAGACCTGTAGCCTCCTAGGTTCCTGAGGAAGAGCCTCTGGAACAGCCCCTCCAGACATCAGGCCAAAAGCACAAGGTGCCAGTTGGAGCCCCTGGGGACCCTCGAGCCAAGCATTCCGCTCCCCACACTTTCTGGGTTTCCCCAATGTCTGCCCACATTCCTTCTCAGCCCCTTCGAGTTCCTCCTCTTCTGCTCACCTCTGAGTGTTGGTGTCCCCAGACTTCAGTCCTCGGCCTCTTCTCTTCTAACCACTTCTCAAACCATCTATCTGAAGCTCCAGTCTCCACCTCCCCATTGTCTTCCACCAAACACAAGATAAAGTCCACGGAACTCCAACCCTCCCTGATCTTGCACCTGCCCCACCAGGCCCCTTCTACCCTGCGCTTAGATATTTCAAGCCACATCTGACTTCAAGAGAGAAGGGAGAGAGGGAGAGAAAGACAGACAGACAGGAAGAAAAGACAGACAAGGCATGCCCACTCCTGACAGCCTAAAGTCCTTGATTCATTTCTAAGCCACTCTGTATAACAGCCATTCACTGACTTCTCTGTGTCTGCTATCAACTCAGAGCAGAATTCCAAGCAACTGCTCTGACAGCCTCTGCACCTTGCCTGGTCCCTGGTACTTAATAATCAAAGGAGTAGTTACTGTTTGCTGAGTATTATTATTATAAGTGCCTTACTAGGAATTCCTTTATTTTATCCTTATAGTTATTTTATGTTATTATTTGGAATAACAATATTAGAGGAAGGTAAGTAATATTTATTGTTAGCCCGCTTTTATAGATGAGAGTACTGAGGTATAGAAACATGTGGAAAGCTGCCCAAGTTTACACAGGTAGAAAATGGGAAGCCAAGCCCACACAGTCTGACCCAGAGCCAGCACTCTTCAGCACTGCGCAACATTGCATTTTTTTTTAATACTGTACCTTAATAAGAGATTTTTAAATGAACTCATCCTGGTAAAAATAATAATAAAAAAAAATACCAGGAATGTTAGTACTTCTCCAGGGAATGCGGGGACAAGCCAGACCTGGGGTCAGTGTGGCAGGATCTAATAGCACCCAGCACAACTGACAAAATGAAGGCAAGGATGGGTTCAGGAAGACAAGGCAGGGGCAGCCTGGGTTTAGCGCCACCTTCAGCCCAAGGCCTGATCCTGGAGACCCGGGATCGAATCCCACGTCAGACTCCCTTAATGGAGCCTGCTTCTCCCTCTGCCTGTCTCTCTCTCTCTCTCTCTCTCAAACTCTCTCTCTCTCTCTGTGTGTGTCTCTCATGAATAAATAAATAAAATCTTAATAATAAAAAAGAAATGATGAATACCCACCATTTGCTTCGACGTGAGTGGAACTAGAGGGTATTATGCTGTGTGAAATAAGTCATTTGGAGAAAGACAATCAACATATGGTTTCACTCATATGTGGAATATGAGAAATAGTGAAAGGGACCGTAACTAGGAGAAAAACTAGAGAGGAAGACAAACCATAAGCGACTCAACTCTGGGAAACGGAGGGCTACAGAACAGGGGATTGGTGGGAGGATGGGGTAACTGGCCATTAAGGAGAGCATGTGACTTGATGAGCACCTTATACTGTATGTTGGCAAATTGAATTTAAATTCAAATAAATGAATTAAATAAATTTATAATAAATTAATTAAATAAATAAAAATAAGTAATAATTAAATTAAAATAAATTCATAAAATGATTAAATTAAAAATTAAAACGAAATACATAAAATAAGTAATAATAAAAGAAAATTAATTAATTAATCAATTTAAATTAAAATAAATAAAAATTAAATAATTAAATTAATAAAATAAATAAAAATAAGTAATTATTATTAAAAGAAGAAGAAGACGATGACGAAGATGAAGACGAAGACAAAGACGAAGACGAAGACGAAGAAGAAGAAGAAGAAGAAGAAGAGATCACACTGTCCCTTCAAGTAGCAGGAGGCTGGCACTCACCCGCATGGGTTCATCAGGGAAGCCAGGTTTGCTTGGCCTGTCCTGGCGTCGGGACCTGAGAAGCTGTTTGGCCTGCTTTTCCGTCAGAATCGGGGAGGACCCTGAAAAAGTCAGGAAGGGGCCTGAGGGACTCTAGGCACACAAGCTCATGCTCCAGTTCACAATCTAAGACAAAGGATTTGCAAGTTCAATTTCGGTCACACACAAAAGTTCTTTCACGGCGACCTGTCCCAAAGGATGTGGCATTCCAGAGGGCTCTGAGAAGAATTGTAAATTGTTTCTAACATGGTAAACTCAGAGCAAAAGCTGTACAATTTCAAGAGACTTACCTATTGCAATGGTGTATTTCTTTAAAAGTGGGTGCTAACTTCATGAATATAGAGTTTTTTTCTTTTTTTTTTTTTTTAAGTAATCTCTATAACCAGCATGGGGCTCGAACTCACTACTCTGAGACCAAGAGTTGTATGCTCTACCAATTGAGCCAGCTGGATGCCTCTGGATACGTTTTTTAAAACATATTTTCCTCAGTTCTCTGGTCAATATGTTTCTCTTCCATTAGATTTGCTTTGATTTTTTTTTTAAAGCCCCAAAACACTAAATCAACTAAAAGTTGTTATTGGAAGATTCTCCTTGAGAACAAGATTGTGTTAAACTTGATAATCACACATGATCCCTTGAAGAAGATATTATGATAATAAAATTATATATTAAGTTTTAATAATCACACATAAACTCCAAATGATATCATCAAATAAGTCTGTCAGGTCTTGATGATCTCATATGAACTCTAAAAGATGCTATAGTTGGGGTGCCTGGTGGCTCAGTTGGTTAAGCATCTGCCTTCTGCTCAGGTCATGATTCCAGGGGATCGAGCCCCATATCGGGCTCTCTGCTTAGTGGGGCGTCTGCTTTGCCTCTGCCCTTCCCCTCCACTCATGCTCACTCGCTCTCTCTCAAATAAATAAATAAAATCTTTTTTATAAATCAAATAAAATATAGTATAGTTAAAGATTTATCAGCATTTCTGAGAATTACTATTCAAATACATTTAAAGATTTAAAGAATAATAATTTATCTCTAATGATAGCAATTCTGGGAGCCTGCTCCTGGAGAGGGGGGAGGATTGAATTATTACATATTATGTATTCTTTGAAATGAAAAAATATTTCAAAAATATAAAATAGGCTTATTCCAGTTTATCACGTCAGGAGAGAAGTAGGCCGTTTTCAGAGTTTATGCTCACCTGCGAAGTCAGTCAGTAAGGTAAGGGAGAGGACGAGCACAAATAGCTTCTCCATCCTGCCTTGTTCGCGTCTCAGCCTCCTGCAGAATGAACGGCCCGGGAATGGGCCAGCCTACTTGAAGAAAGCCACGTCCGGCCCAGGCTTGTTTACGCTGCAACTAGCTGCACTTACGGTATGATGCTAAGTGAATATGACCGAGTTTTTAATATGACCACTAAACTATTTTCCTCTGAAACCCTGTCAGTTTTCATCCTGAGCAAGGAAATTACCCCCTCTGAGATGTGACTTGCATAGCATGAATTTGAGAAGGCTGCACCGATACTCACTTCATTTAAACAGACACGGCCATGCAGTAGTTGTGTTCGTAGCTGCAGAGTATGCTCCACCTGTCTTCATCTCTTTCACTAATCATCTCTTACATTTGCACATTGTATGGCATTTCTCCAAAGCCCGTCCACCAATTTGATTTGCCCTTCCTGAGAGTTTCGGAGGTAGGAAGGGAAACTGGCAAAGTGCAGAGTAAAGGGGAAAGGTTTTTCCCAAATGACTGTGGAGCCAGAAAGATCAGGGTTCATGTCCTGGCTTCACCTCTTTCTAGCAACGTAACCTTCGGTAAGTCACTTACCCTTTCTGAAATTCAGTTTCCTCCCCCGTAAAAGGAGATAATAGTCCCTATCTTGTGGGTGTTATTAAAGATGAGGGGTAAGAAAGATACAGATGCAATGAAACGCCGGGACACCTGCACCCCGATGTTTATAGCAGCGATGTCCACAATAGCCAGACTGTGGAAGGAGCCTCGGTGTCCATCGAAAGATGATGGATAAAGAAGATGTGGTCTATGGATACAATGGGATATTACTCAGCCATTAGAAACGACAAATACCCACCATTTGCTTCGACGTGGATGGAACTGGAGGGTATTATGCTGAGTGAAGTAAGTCAATTGGAGAAGGACAAAAATTATATGGTCTCATTCATTCGGGGAATATAAAAAAATAGTGAAAGGGAATAAAGGGGAAAGGAGAGAAAATGAGTGGGAAGTATCAGAGAAAGAGACAGAACATGAGAGACTCCTAACTCTGGGAAATGAACAAGGGGTGGTGGAAGAGGAGGTGGACGGGGGGTGGGGGTGACTGGGTGACGGGCACTGAGGGGGGCACTTGATGGGATGAGCACTGGGTGTTATTCTATATGTTGGCAAATTGAACACCAATAAAAAATAAATTTATAAAAAAAAAAGAGGGGTAAGTAGCAGCTAGCACCATCTCCATTTAACAAATAAGAAAGTGAGGTTCAGAGAGATGGAAGCACGATCAAGTTTGCACATTATTGATGCTGGGGTAGAGCCAAACTCTCCAGTCTTTAAAGACCACTGTTCTTCCCGCAATGCTCAAAAGGGCCTCCTGCAATATGCTGTCAGTAAGTGGGGTAAGCAGCCCACTCCAGACTTAGGGTTATTTTTCTAAAGACAATAAAATCTCAGTAAGCTGACATCCTTTTTAAATTCAAATCATCTGTAAATATTACATAAAGAAATTATTAAATAGGAGCACCCGGGTGGCTCAGTGGTTGAGCATCTGCCTTCGGCTCGGGTCGTGATCCCAGGATCCAGGATCGAGTCCTACATCGGGCTCCCTGTGAGGAGCCTGCTTCTCCTTCTGCCTGTGTCTCTGCCTCTCTCTCTCTCTCTCTGTCTCTCATAATAAATAAATAAAATCTTTAAAAAAGGAATTATTAAATATATTCTTTAAAAAAATATGTCCAGAAGGTATGTAGCACTGGTGAGGATGAAATCCTCAATTCAGAGGAGTAAGCTGCTATTTCTGTGGTCACTTGGCCAGCTCAAAGGAAAACAATGACCTCTCTGTAGTTGTCCGAGTTAGTGCTAATGTTGTGTAACTGATATTGAACCTAAATGTTCTGCGGGCTCTGATGGTATAAAGACAATTTGAACAGATTGTAAACTGGGGCGGGGTGGGGGGTTGGGGGGGAATCATGCATTGTCCGCAAAGTTGCTCAGATTTAGATCTTTGGTTTTTTTCTCTCTGCCACATCCTTCTGTTTTTATATCGTTTTCAATAACTGAGGAATTTTAGGAGTATTATTTTAGGAATAGATATTTGTCACATTAGACATCTTGGGATTTTTTTATGTGCATTGTTAAATTTTTCATTGCTTTTGCTCTTCATGGTCAAATCGAACACTGACTGTATTATTTTATCAAATAAATATCTTCAGTGGAACAAAAAAAGAAAATATATACCTTTGTAGAAATTTCTACTGTGTTCAATGTAAATTGGACATATTAGAAACTAAGAAAAGTATTTTTTAAATTCAGTAACTTTTGTCCGTATCAGTAGTGTTCACAAAAAAAGCATAATGTGGGGGCACCTGGGTGGCTCAGTGGTTGGAAAGGTATCTGTCTTTGATTCAGGTCATGATCCTGGGGTCCTGGGATCGAGTCCCACATCAGGCTCCCCACAGGGAGCCTGCTTCTCCCTCTGTGTCTCTGCCTCTCTCTGTGTGTCTTTCAGGAATATATAAATAAAAAAATCTTAAAAAAAAAACAAAAACATAATGTAGTATACAAGCCACATACATAATTTAAATTTTTCTAGTAGTCACATTTTTTTAGTAAAAAACAGGTGAAATTTTTTTATATTCTATTTTATATACCATGAAATATCCCAAATATTATTTATGTCAATATGTAATAAAGCTAAGCAAATTACTAATGAAATATTTTGTGAGGTTTTTTTTTGTATCAAGCCTTCAAAATCCGGTATGTATTTTTATATTCATGCATTTCAGGTGCTCAGTGGCCACATGTGGCTGGTAGCTACCACATGGGACAGCATGGATCTAGATCCTTCTATCTCTACCACCGGCATCTAGGCTACTGTTGTTTCTCCTCACTCAGCTTCCGTCACCAGGCTCCCAACTAGTCTCCCAACTTTCCTTCCTACTCATTTCAATCCATTCATTCTCCATGCAGCAACAAGGATGACTTTTTTTTTTTTAAGATTTTATTTATTTAATCATGAGAGACACACAGAGAGAGGCAGAGACATAGGCAGAGGGAGAAGAAGGCTCCCTAAAGGGAAACTGATGCAGGACTCATCCCAGGACCCCAGGATCATGAAGTGAGCCAAAGGCAGATACTCAACCACTGAACCACCCAGGTGTCCCTGGGTGACTTTCTTAAAATAGAAAATGGACCTCATCACTTCCCTGATTAGGAATCCTTTCTTGGGGCACCTGGGTGGCTCAGTCGGTGAAGCATCTATCTTCGGCTCAGGTTGTGATCCCAGGGTCCTGGGATCTAGCTCCTTCCAGCTCCCTGCTGAGCAAGAAGTCTGCTTCTCCCTCTCCCTCTGCCCCTGCCCCCCCCCCCCCGCCGCCTCGTGCAAGCCCTCTGTCTCAAATAAATAAATAAAATATTTTTTAAAAAAACTTTCTTCTCTTCTCACTGGACTCAGAATAAAATCAGAATCCTTACCATGCATCACAGAACCCCGTGGTATCTCCGCCTGCTGCCCTTTCCAGCCCCACTGTGACCACTCCCCTCTAGCTCCCTGCAATCTAGCCACACTTAACAAACCCTTTCTCAGCACCTTTGCACATGCTCTTCCTCCCCTTTTAATGACTGGATCCTTCTTATCCTTCAGGTTTTGATATGAAATTCTCTTGCTCAGGCAAGCCTGCCTGTACCAACCTCATGAAGGTTCCCTGCCCCTTCCCTGGCCCCACCATTCCACTCCATTTTCATAGTACTCACCATAATGTGTAAATACTGGTTTTGTTTACTTTTAAAAATCTGGCTCTTCCACTGGACTATCAGCTCTAAAGAAGTATTACTTTTGTACTTTAGAAAAAGAAAAAAAGGAACCTCCAGTGGACAAGAGAGGTGCTTTTAGAGACAAGTCAGGGGCCTATAACCCACCCTGGGAGGCTGGCTCAAGGTTTCAGGGAAAGGGGCAGAGGGCTCTTCAGGTGTGATGGCTGGGCCACTCAAATGTCCCTCTGCCGATATTGTCCTAAAGGGATAACTATAGGAAAACTGAAAGAGCACGATCACTCTGTAATGAGTGTCACTCTGGTGGGAATTCTTTTCTACCCTCTACCCCGATTCTCAAGGAAAGCAGCCGCGGGATCAAAGGGGGTGAATCTGCAGGGCTGTTGAAGCTGCAACTCCCAAAACCTCCACAAGGTGGCAGCCTAGAGAGCAGCACCAGGGGATAACCAAGGTCACGGGAAAGAAACACAAGGCCATGGAGGTTAATTCTTCTAGAAGCTGCCAGGAATTCACTGTAAATGAAGAGAGATGGCCCTGCTGTGCCTCAGACTGTTTTCCTAGGATTTTAATCAAATCTGAAGATCTTCATTAGATGCAGAGGCCTAGGAAAGCTTCATTACCAATTACCAACAGAAAGAATGCTACCAACCAAAATCACGTCGTCCTTACACAACTGATATTTCCATTTGTGTGGGTTTCCTGTCTTTTTGTAAAAGGAATTCTTGGGGTACCTGGCTGGGACAGTCAGTACAGCATGCAACTCTTGATCTTGGGGTTGTGAGTTTGAGCCCCACATTGGGAGTAGAGATTAAAAATAAAATCTTTTTTAAAAATTAAAAAATAAAAAGAATTCTCAAATTGCACTGCTTAAGGATCAGTGATAAACCTGACACCATCAAGCTCCTGCCATCATCACACCAGATACTCTCTTAAAAGGATAAGACAGTGAGGTCCCCTGGATTGCTTAGTGGGTTAAGCATCTGTCTTCAGCTCAGGTCATAATCCCAGGGTCCTGGGATCAAGCCTCCCGTCAGGCTCCCTGCTCTCTGAGGAGTCTGCTTCTCCCTCTCCATCTGCCCCTTTCCCCTATTCTCTCTCTCTGTCTCTCAAATAAATGAGTAAAATCTTGAGAAAAAATAAAGGATAAGATAGTAATTTCTTTTTTTTTTTAAGATGTATTTATTTATTTGAGAGAGAAAGTGTGCGAGCAGGGGAAGGGGAAGAGAGAGAGAATATGCAAGCAGACTCCCATGGAGCACGGAGCCCGACAAGGGGCTCAACCCCAGGACCCAAGCTTAAACCAAGGGTCAGATGCCCAACTGACTGAACCATCCAAGTGCCCCAAGACAGTGATTTCTAATTCTGACAGCTTTAAGAACTTCAGAGACAAGAGAAACATCTTTATTTTTCTTTTAAAGATGTTATTTATTTATTCATGAAAGACACACAGAGAGAGGCAGAGGCACAGGCAGAGGGAGAAGCAGGCTCCATGCAGGGAGCCCGATGTGGGACTCGATCCCAGGACTCCAGGATCACGCCCTGAGCCAAAGGCAGATGTCCAACCGCTGAGCCACCCAGGTGTCCCAGGAAACATCTTTAAAAACAAAAACAAAAACAATTATAGAAAGATCTGAATCTGTCCCAAGAGAATTGTAATATGTTCACATTCTTTAGGCCCGGAGTCAATTAAATAACTTCTAATATTCCTTTTTGTAGTTGTTTTCATTTTTTTTTGTCTACCTTTCCCATTAGACTATAAACTTTTTATTTTTTACAGTATACATATAATTCTTTTATAATATTTATAATAATAACTGCATAAACTGCACATGAATAGTATACATGTTAATCTACAGGCACACCATACAAGCAGATGTTAGATTTGGGCAGGTGTGGTGGATTAGAGCATCAGCATTGATTCGTCACCACCGCCACCACATATGTATGCTCTTTGCCATATGACTTTGCAACCTGCCCTTTGACTGTGGGCTCAACCAAGGAACTTGCTTCAGACAATGGGGTGGTATCAGACACAACACAAACAAGGGTACCTGCAGTGTGTTTGTGCACCAAGGTGCACCCTCTTGCATTTCTGCCATTGCTCAAAAAAGAGCTTCCCCCAAATAGCTGCCCCTCTCCCCTTCAAGCAGAGCCTCAGAATTATCTCAGTTGGAAAGGATCGGAGCAAGAAGCTCAGCCTACTGAGCAGTAGACCCACTCAACCCAGCCCCACTCAGCTCACTTGGCCTCTGGCCCCCACAGCATGAAGCACAGCCACCCAATACCTGCAGATCCTTAAAATTACATGATTGTTATTTTAAGTCACTGAGTCTAGGAGTGGCTTATTACACAGCATCCTTATGACAACAGCTAACTGACACAAGGGTTCCTACAAGATGGGTCCCAACACAGAAGCTATTGAGTCTAAGTTTATCATAGGGTCCTGACAGAAGCTTCCCTCAAAAATGAATGAATATCTAGTGTGTAGGCCTTTTGATATAATGGCAAAGATTGTAGAGCAGAGTCATCAGTGAACCTGAGCTTGAATCCTGGCTCTGAAACTTCATACCTAGGTTATACTGAAGCTGTACTTGGGCAGATTTCTTTACTACCCAAATTACTGCTTTCTCATTTATAAGAAAAAAATAGTAATTATAACTTACCTCTCACAGTGTTTTGAGATTTTAAAAAAGAAAGGAAAGTGTGCCAGGGTGGCTCAGTCAGTTGTTGATTGTTTTCCTTTGGCTCAGGTCATGATCTCATGGTCCTGGGATTGAGCCCTGCATTGGGCTTCCTGCTTGGTAGAGAGTCTGCTTCTCCCTCTCCCTCTGCCCTTGACCCCCTACTCGTGCTCTCTTAAATTATTAAATAAATAAATAAATAAATAATTTTTAAAATTAAAAAAGGAAAAGAAATAATAGAAAAATTAATTTAAAAATAAATTAATAAAAAAGAGAAAGTATATGTAAAGTACTTGACAAATACAGGAAGGCTCTAATACTCGGAAACCACTGTTATTATTATTATCAGTAGTATTATTATTCCTCCTTCTCTTTGTGAAAGCACTTTTGCTTATATTTGCATGTCCATCCCATTCCCAGGCATGTGATAGAAAGTCGACAAAAATGTTTTTGATGATCAAATGATGCAGAGATTAATCACACATATATTTAGATATATAATTCTAGGGGCGCCTGGGTGGCTCCATCAGTTAAACATCTGCCTTCAGGTCAGGACATGACCTCAGAGTCCTGGGATTGAGGACCAGCAGGCAGAGAGCCTGCTTCTCCCTTTCTCTCTGCCTCTGCCTCCAGCTCATGTGCTCTCTCTCTCTCACTCTTCTCTTAAATAAGTAAGTAAGTATGTAAATAAATAAATAAATAAATAAATAAATAAAATATAATTCTGCATATTGTTGAAATAAAAATCCATCTTTATTAGAAAAGAAAACATGGTCCCTTTCCAAGAGGAGTTGATTCCCTGCTCCATGTTTACACCCCATGCCCCTGGCTTCCCTTTTCATACCCTCAGTACTTCTACACAAACACATACCTTCCTGTTTGGAGCAGTAAATACAATGGTAAGATGGTTTGGCTTTGGACAGGAGCCCAGCCGGCCTGCTGCATGCTTCCACAAGGGGGCTGTAATTTCTGCTCTGGGCCCAGGACGTTGGCCCCGGCTTCCAACTGCCCAGCAGGTAGGGACAGCCAAGGTCAGCATCAGATCCCCAATGGCCAGTGCTAGGCTTCCCTCCAACCTAAACAGGAATGACAGGCAAAGTGTAGGAACGTACGGTGGTACAAATAAACACACTGGAGGAGTGGATTGTGGATCGAATAATTTGTGAAACCACTTCTAAGGCTGCTGTCACATTACACTTCATTCAGGAAAAGTGCTAAACCTTCAATTGGGAGAGAAAAGCTCGATTCTGGGAAAAAGGTACTGAAATCTGTGTTGTTTTTCTCTGTGGGATCTCAGTTGGGACGATCAGCTTCAGAGAGATTGAGACACTCTGGCAGTGGTTCTCTAAACTAGAGCTGCATTAGAATCACCTGGAGGTTCATGAGACATCTGTAACAGCCTCTCATGCGGAAGGTGAAGACAAAGAAAACCAATGAAAAGCCATGTGGGGCAATCAGAGACCAAGCGAGGAGAGAAGGGGGAAAAAACTATCCAACAGTATCCTCTGAGAGACAAGAAAACATTTTTGCTCCCATGAAACGTGAACAGCATGCTGTAGAAGAAGAAGAGGAAGAAGAAGAAGAAGAAGAAGAAGAAGAAGAAGAAGAAGAAGAAGAAGAAGAAGAATCCAAAATCAAATCAACAATGAAAGAAGCTCTTAGAAATTAAAAAATCAATTAAGATAAAGCTATGGAATTATTTTAGAAAAAGAGCAAAATTGAGAGAGAGAGAATGAGAGAGAGAAAGGGGTAGAGGGAAGGTTCAAAAAAAAAGCAAGAGAGAAAAAATATTTTAAAGATGTCATTTATCCAGGTGAGTTGAAATTTTATGGCCACACAAAAACCCACAGACAGACGACTATAGTTGCTTTATTCATAATTGCCAATTCTTGGAAGCAACCAAGAAGTCCTTTGGTATGTAGATGGATAAATAAACTGTGATTAATAATATTCCAGCAATGGAATAGTATTCAGCACTAAAAAGAAATGAACTGTTGGAGTGGCTGGGTGGCTCAGTCAGTTAAGCATCCAACTCTTGGTCTCAGCTCAGATGATGACCTCGAGGTCCTGAGATCCAGCCCCATGTCGGGTTCTGTGTTCAGCAGGGAGTCTGCTTGAGATTCTCTCTCTCTCTCTCTCTCTCTGCCCTTCCGCCCACTCATACTCAAGCTCCCTCTCTCATTCTCTCTGTAAAAAAAGTAAATAGGGCAGCCCAGGTGACTCAGCAGCTTAGCGCCGCCTTCAGGCCAGGGCAGGATCCTGGAGACGCTGGGTTGAGTCCCACAACAGGTTCCCTGCATGGAGCCTGCTTCTCCCTCTGCCTGTGTCTCTGCCTCTCTCCCTCTGTGTCTCTCATGAATAAATAAATAAATATTTTTTTAAGTAAATAAACAAAATCTTTAAAAAAGAAAAAAGAAATGAGCTATTACGCCATGAAAACAGAGGAACCGTAAATGCTTATTACCAAAGGAAAAAAATCTGAAAAGGCTACATATGCTATGACTCCAACTCTATGACATTCTGGAAAAGGCAAAATTATGGAGATGGGGGGAAAAAATCAGTGGTTGCCAGGAGTGGGGATTGAAGGGAAAATGAATAGACACAACACAGTGAATTTGTGGGGGTAGTGAAACTACTCTGTAGGATATTATAATGGTGGGTACATGTCACTATACGTTTGTCCAAACCCATAGAATGTACACCAGTGATCCCTAGTCTAAGCTATGGGTTTTGGGTAGTGATGGTGTGTTAACGGAGGTTCATCAACTATAGCAAATGCACCACCCTGCTGGAGGATGCTGATACAGTGAGAGAGGCTCTGCCTGTGTGGGGTCTGGGGGTACACCAGAAATCTCTGCACTTTCTAGTCCATTTTGCTGTGAACCTAAGCCTGCTCTAAAAAATAGAATCTATTTTTTTAAAAAAAAAAAAGGAGACAGTAAGGAGAGGACAGTCTAGGAGGTCCAACATCTAAATAACAGAAGTTTTAAAAAGGAGATCACAGAAAATAGGAGGAAATGAACCATATGATTCTAGAACCAAAGGATATGAGGTGCTAGATTGAAAGCACCCAGCAAACCTGGCAAAATAGATGAAAACAGCCTCACACCAGGCACATGTCTGAAATTTCAGAACTCTAGAGAAAGAGAGAAGATTCTACAGGTTTCCAGAAAGCACAAACAAGTCCCATTCAAGGGATCAGGAATAAGAATAACCTCAGACATCTCTGTGGTAACATTAAAAGCAAGCAGAAATGGAGCGATGTCTTCAAATGTTGTGAAGAGAAATTATTTCCAGCTTAGGATTCTATGCCCAGATAAATAATCAGGTATGGAGGGTGGAACAAGGATATCGGGAGACATCCAAGGACTCAAAACTATACCTTCCATGTACCTTTGCTCCTAAAATTCCTGATGGGTGTGTTCCACACATACACACACACACACACAGGAATTCACCAAGAAAGGGGAAGTCCCCGGACCCAGGAAACAGAAAATTCACAGAAAAACAGTGAAGAGAAATTCCAAGATAACCACTGTGCTCTGACACAAAGGGCAGGCAGGCCAGGTTGGCACAGGGGCAATGTGCTCCATGAGGTCCAGACACACTGTGGATAGACTATTGGTACTTTGACAACTATGAGCTGATGAGGTTCCTGCTCCCTCAGCCCCATGCATTTTTTTTTCAAGATTTTGTATTTATTTGAGAGAGAGAGAGAATGAGCAGTGGGGAGGGGCAGAGGGAGAGGGAGAAGCAGGCTCTCCACTGAGCAGAGAACCCAATGTGGGGCTCGATCCCAGGACCCCTGGGATTATGACCTGAGCTGAAGGCAGCCGCTCAATCGACTGAGCCACACAGGCACCCCCCCGCCCAGCCAGATTTTCGCCAGATGAGCAAACTACAGCCCTACTCGGTTGTCCCCACTGTGGTTAGCAATCTTCCCAAGACCATGCTCACTGACTTCCCCAGGTGGTATCTTCTCGGAGAATCTGGATTCAGACTCTGTCCCAGACCACTCAACGCATCAACTCCAGGATCTTTCATATATTAGTGCTTTTACTCCTATTTCCTGACAGAGCCAGGTTTGTGTTTGTTTTTTCGAAAGAAAACTATATTGTTTAGGGATACTTTCAGGGATGGCAAAACTATCAAAGGCAAGGGAGTGGAGAACATAAAGATTAGGATAGTAGTCTCCCGATGAGGATAGCAATCAGATGGGCAGAGGAGAGGCTCCTAATGTTCAACATGTTAACCTGTGTGGTGGGCACACAGGTGTTTACTACTGTTTTTAACTTGCATAGATGTTTAACTGCATGTATGTGCATGTATGTTTCATAAGATCTTTTGTGTGTGTGATCTATTTTACAATTAAGCCAAAAAAAATATTCGAACAAGTAAATGAAATAATTATGTGGGGAATTGTTAGGCACACAGAATCTCAGCTGCACTACAATTCTGATTCGGGAGACCTGGTCAGGACCTGGGAATCCACATTTTTAGAAAATGCTGCTGTAGGTGGTGAAAGAACATATCTTGAGACATCTGCCTGTCTTGAGAGCATGACTGGCTTTGGCTTCAGACTAACTGGAGTCAAAGCCCCAACTCCACTGACTCTTGGCTATATGACATCAAACAGGTTTTCTTCATCTGTAAAATGAGGATGATAAACTTGGCACAGTGCCCAGGCTCTAACTAAGCAGGCAACACAGGTTGGCTATAATAATAACTATTATTATCATTTCCTTTAGTGTAAGAGTGTCTCCCTCAGGGGCGCCTGGGTGGCTCAGTGGGTTAAGCGTCTACCTTCAACTCACATCATGATCTCGGGGTCCTGGGACAGAGCCCCACATCTGCATCCTCTGTAACTGGGCTCCCTGCTCAGCAGGGAGTCAGCTGCTCTGTCTCCCTCTGCCCCTCCCCCCAGCTCATACTCTCAATCTCTCTCTCTCTCTCAAATAAATAAAATCTTTTTTTAAAAAAGTGTCTTCCTTAGACCTGCTAACCTCTATTAATCTGTCCCTATACAGATAAATTTCCCAGATGATTTTCACTTAGGAAAGAGAGATTATGATTGTTTTTAAAAAATTTCCATAACCCTTAAACTTTTCATATCCTTTAGCCAAATGTGAGAATCTGAGCAAAGAAACCTAAACAGAGGAATTATATATATCATAGCACAATATTTAAGACAAAGAGCCAAAAACAGAGGTAAGGTCACAACTGTGAACTGTCTTCATAGAATGGAATATTAAGAAATCACTAAATATAAATTCAAAAAAATGTGTAGAAGTTATTTTGGAAGTGAAAAAAAAAGCCAGAGAGCATATCCACCATACAATCAAAATTACGTATAGAAAAAGTAAACCACAGTTTACTTGCCAAGATCTGCAAGTACAGGTTGTCATTGGGGTGAGAGATGAATGATTCTTCTTCCTTTTTTTTTCTTTTCTACATTTTCCAAATGTTCCACAATGGAAATTTTTTTTTAAAACCCTCAATTTTTAAAAGTGTATTCTTTGTTATGCTTTCAAATCAAAACTACATTAAGAGCTCTGCCTCAATTAGGATCCACAGATGTGTACGGCCAGGATCGATCTGCTCCAGGTCTCACCGTGCAGCCTTACGCTCTTCCCGCTTCCCCCACAGCCAGCCCCCAAGCTTCATAATCCAGATGGTCAAACACTTTAGATAACTACTCAGGGCGTGACCTGGAAACCGTCAACATCAGCATCACTGAACCATGGGTCAGAAATGCAGACTCTCAGGCCTCTTCCCTAAAAAGGGAATTAGAATCTGCATTTTAACAAGATCCCCAGGGGCAAGGTTCTTAGAGAAATAACAAAATAAGAGACACTCTAATGGTTTCGTTTGGATTTGAAGCTCACTTGGACCACTAACTTAAAACAAAGGGACCTCAGTCCCAATATCGGCTTCGAGGCTTCAAGCATGTTTCTCTGCCGCTCTGTGCCTTGGTTTTCCTCATCTGGGAAATGGGGATGATAAACTCAGCCTGGTGCCTAGCAAGTGCAGAGATGGAGGCTGCAGTGCAAGTAAGCCATTGCTGATAGGTCTAAATAAATGCTTCTCGTCAGGCTTGTTACAATAGGCCCGGCACTCTGGGAGAGCTCGGTACCCGGCCCACAGCGCGTGTGTAATAAACAACTGGCAAGAACGCAGGCGACATTTATTAATTCCTGACTCGGATTGTTCCATGCTTTTTTTTTTTTTTTTTAGGATGTAACACAATCAAAGCTGCCAGTTTTCTCCCTTCCATCATGCAAAACCGGGCCAGCTCCCACCTCCGCCAGGCAGTACGCTTACTGTCAATTCCTAGGGCTACAGCGGTGCACGGCTCTACCTCGCAGCCCTCTACCGCCGCACCTGACTGTGACTCCGCCCACCGCCCAGGCCACGCCCAGGCCACGCCCAGGCCACGCCCCTTCCGCTCGGCCCCGCCCCCTCCAGGCCCGTCGGCCTCCGCGCCGCCCCTCGCACCTCCGCCGCGCCGCGCCCCGCCCCGCCCCGCCCCGCCCCGCCCCCGCCCGCGCCGTCCGGCTCGGCGTGCGTGCGGCCTCGCGGGGCCCTCCGCTGGCGTTGGCGCCCGGGCAGGCTGCGGAGCGAGGGCGGCCCCAGGCCCGGGTCGCGGAGCCGCGTTCCCACCCACGCGAGGTAGGGCCGGAGGGGCGGGGGGCTGCGGGCTGCGGGCTGCGGGCTGCGGGCTGCGGGCTGCGGCGTGCGGGCCCCGGGCTAACGGTCGCGGCCGCGTCCCTGCCGAGCAGCCGCCGCCTCCTGCGGCCGGCGCGGCTGGCGGGGGGCTCCGGGGGCGGGCGGCTGGGAGCACCGGGCGCGCGCGCGTCCCGGGAGGCAGCGCCCCCGCCCCCACCCCGCCCCGCAGGCTCCCCCGGAAGGCGGCGCGCGGCCCCGCGAGCCAGCCCGGGTGTACCCCGCCTGTTCCTCTCCCAGTTCGAAAGCGGCGTTGGACGCGATGGAAGCGGAGAGGCGGCCGGCGCCGCACGAGGGCCTGTTTGCCGACGGGCACCTGGTCCTGTGGACGCTGTGCTCGGTGCTGCTGCCGGTGTTCATCACCTTCTGGTGCAGCCTCCAGCGCTCGCGTCGCCAGCTGCACCGCAGGGACATCTTCCGCAAGAGCAAGCACGGCTGGCGCGACACGGACCTGTTCAGCCAGCCCACCTACTGCTGCGTGTGCGCGCAGCACATTCTGCTGGGCGCTTTCTGCGACTGCTGCGGGCTGCGCGTGGACGAGGGCTGCCTCAAGAAGGCCGACAAGCGCTTCCCGTGCAAGGAGATCATGCTCAAGAGTGACGCCAGGGCCCCGGACGCCATGCCCCACCACTGGATCCGAGGCAACGTGCCCCTGTGCAGCTGCTGCGTGGTCTGCAAGCAGCAGTGCGGCAGCCAGCCCAAGCTCTGCGATTACAGGTGAGGCCTTTGTGGGTCCTCGCGGTCCCGGAATGCGTGGTAAGCCACGCGGCAGGATCCCCTGGAGCGGGCGCAGAGGCCTACCTTGACCTCTGCCAGTGGCCTCCACTGCCCACTGGAAGGAAACAAGTTCATAAACGTCCCTGGTATCCGACAAACAGGGCAGCTTTGCAGTGGGCATCGGCCTGGACGATACCTCCATGCCCTACTCCTCAGCCCGCGTGCCCTTTTAGGTAATGACACTTGGGCCTTAATTCGGATCCAGAGATCTCCAAGTGCTGCATACTTCATAGCCACTGTGCCTAGTATTTTAGCGTTTATTCCTATTGATTATCTCCATTTTAAGTAAGGAACAACGAAGTATGGACACAATTCGCTTTTCTCTGGACTCGTGAAACTGATCGTCCTCCGGGTGGTATTATAAATGGGCAGTGAAAACCAGTGTCCTTCCATGGCAGCCCTGGAAGCATCTTTTTCGAATATAGACGTCCCCACTGTAGCGAAAGGTAACACTTAGAGGGGCTCTCCTTTTGTCACATGGCCTGGCAGGACATGTAGCATCTCAGACAAAAGCCTTTGGTTAAGCCAGAAATATTTTAGCAGCTTCTAAATACACACACGACAACACATTAATGTTCTTAAATACTATCTGAAAATAGGGGAAGATGCCCTTTGCTCTTGTTAGAGATTGGTAATGAGGGAGGCTGCTTCCGCAGATCATTTGATCTAACTCATTTTACAGTTAAGAGAATTATACGCGGTGGTAAAATAGACCTGCTCTCTGGGATTTGTAACCCCCAGGATAGGGTTAGGCATACCGACATGCCTAGCCTTGGCTCAGCCTTACGTCTGGACATCTTCATTGTTATGAGTTTTACTTCTGACAAGTGGAAAGGGCTCTCTAAACCTATTTAGAAACTAAAATAGAAACCTGACACTGGATGGCAAGTTACTTTTTTGTTTTTGTCTTTATTTTGTATTTTACTTCAAAATCTTTTTTTTTTTTTTTTTCTTTTAACTTAGCATGAGCACTGTTAGGTCAACACCTATTTTTATACTTCAGATTTAGACTTAAGAAAATTTTTCAAAAATATGTTTTAAACAACTACAGAGTTTTATAACCATTGATTTTATTTGTTATCTTTCAAATTTAGAAGTCCTTTTGGCATCAGCGAGAGCTAGGTTATAACCCAGCGTCTTTAAGTAAACTTTGTAATTCTCTCTGTAAGTCACCTTTAGCTTCAAAAGCTGGAATTAGTTGGAAAGAAGACATGACTTGCATCTTATTTCCTTCCCTTCTTTGTGTCTGTGCAGAATTAGATAAAAATGGCTTCTATAAATATCTTAACTGTGCTTTAGATACTCCTTAACGAATAAGCCTAGTGCTCTGATCCTCCACCTGAATAATCTTAGAAACGCATTATCAGATCCAGTCCCTGCTCTACTTAAACCCTTTCAGTTGCTCTGGTCACTTACCCTGATGAACCTTCAGTGTGAACTTCAGGTGCTTACCACGGTACCCAGAGTCTCATGTGCTCTCTGGACCCCACCTGCATGACAAAACGCCGAGCTGGTTGTGGCTTCCTTAAAATATCAGACTCTTTCATTCTGCCCTTCCCTTTCTCAAGGCTGTCCTCCCCTGGGTAGCTTCTAGTTATCCTTAGGGACTCATCTCATGCCCTTTCCTCCAAGAACCCTTACCTGATCTTCTATTCATCCCCAAGCCCACATCTTTTCTTCTCGGTGATGACATTCTATCCTATATTTCAGTAGTTTTCAAAGTAGGTTCCCCAGACCAGCAGCATTAGCATCATTTGGAAACTTGGTAGAAATGCAAATTCTAGTGTTGCCAGATTAAGCAAACAAAACATTTGCAGTATTTGAGACAGACTTATACCCGTTATACCTGATAAAAACTATTTATCTGAAATTGAAATTTAACCAAACATCTTCTAGTTTCCTGGCAACCCTACGTCTACCCCAGACCCACTGAATCAGGAACTTGGCCTGGAGACCAGCAATCTTTGCTCTAGCAGGACCTGCAGATAATTCTAAAGTTGAGGAGACACTGCTGTATTTATGTACGTTTCATAACATCAGCCTCTGTCCTTAGTGTTGTATCCTCCCCTTTGTGCGCAATGAATGTGAGGATAGATCTTTTCCTCACGAGGTTCTTCTTACCAGTTACTGAGCCATCTGTTCCCAGCATGCTAGAACCCCTCACTAATGGTAGAAACGATCTCTGTATAATTTAGGAAGTGTTTATTATTCCCATGGGGAAAAGCGCACAGTGTCCTGAATGTCCCGCAGTGTGCTGATTAATTTTAGCCAATAATCTTATGCAGGATTACTGTCTGCTATGACCTTCTGTAGGAATGAGATATTTCAGAAAAATAAACAAAATAAATATCTATTTAGAACCTTTAAACACAAGCCAGACTGTCCGTCTCTGGATTTTATCCAGCCGTGGCAAGCGCCCCTTCCATGTCTATATCACAATCTAAGTAAGTACAAGACTTAAGAGAACTGCATAGACTCAGGTAATAAGTGATTTTATCACACTGCAGTTAAGCTCTGCAGAATGAGTGACAAAGGCCCTTTAATTTACACTCATTAGGTCATTATTTAATTTTCACATAGCAAATACCCATTTTGTGCCAGGCACTGTGCCAGATTCTACTTTCCCTGTAGGCTTTTTCTCTTGTGAGTATATTCTCACATCCACCCCAACCACTATAATGTGTGTCTGCACCTGGTGTCTCACACGCCTTCCTGGTCTTCCTTTTTTCCTTCCCACTTCTCTTCTGACTAAAATAGGGAATTATAATTATTCATTACATTTTTTTAAATAAACCTTTGTTCCCCATAGTATGCCATCTCTTATTAGGAAAACTTAAGGTACCTTTTTATTTATAAGACCTTTTCATTACATCCTGTCACTGCATGCCCCCTTCCTCCCCCGCACGTGTGGGCTCTGGCGCACAAACATGCTGATTAATGAAACAAAGCTTCTGACTTTTAGCAGGTAATTACATCGACTACTTCAGTCTTGGCTTTGATCTTAAACTTTATGTTTCTGTGTTCTCTTGGTATGTATTTATTCATTTCATTCATTATCTGAAACAGTGAAAAGGTACCAGATCACCTTCTAGAGCAGAGGCAGACGAACTTTGTATAAAGAGCCAAAACTAAGTATTTTAGGCTTTGCAGACCATTACTTAACTCACTGTCCATCATAATACAAAACCAGCCCTAGACAGTACATAAACGAAATGGTGTTGCTGAAGTATTGGAAGGTAAAAATCTCATAAAGTCTCTAATACTTTTAAATGATTCAGCAGTATATGAGTTCACATCAAAAGAGGTAAAGCAATTGTGGGAAAAAAGATTAAGGATCAGAGTGAAAGGTTGGCTTAAGGTCATTTTGCTATCCTTTCGACTTCTATGTAGGTTTAAAATTTTTCAAAGTAAAAAGATAAGCAGTTAGTCAATGACATGATTGTTGAAACTAAAACATCAAGACATTAGTAGTGTCTTATTCTTCCATCAGGTTTGAAATCTAGGTTAAACCCTAATAACAAAATAAAGAAACCAGTCCCAATTTTGACTATGGTAGTTGTAAGGAAAAGTCTAATGTTTCATAGCTTGCAAGCATTTGGCTCTAGCTTTACAGAGCCAAGGCTGATAATAACCATCATTTTAGTTAAAAGAATCTGTTGTGAAATTTATGAGAATGTAGTAAATGATAAAGATGTCCCAAATCAGCTGGGATAGAAAAGATTATGAATTGTGCTGGGACAGGTACTCTTTGGGGGGTGGGGGGGGAAGAAGCGAGATTTTTGGGACGCCTGAGTGGCTCAGCAGTTGAACGTCTGCATTTGGCTCAGGGCGTGATCCCAGAGTCCCGGGATCAAGTCCCACATCGGGCTCCCTGCATGGAGTCTGCTTCTCCCTCTGCCTGTGTCTCTGCCTCTCTCTCTCTCTCTGTCTCTCATGAATAAATAGATGATATCTTTAAAAAAAAAACAAAAACAAAAAAAATGAGATTTTCGTATCATACTATATACCAAAATAAACACTAGATATATTAAAGCAGGGGCTCTTAGTTCACAGATGAATAAGGTTCTAAGAAACCTAGACACTTCCATGAGTTTCTCAGTGGAACCTCTAGCCCTAGAAGCAGCACGGTAATTAAAGACATAGATAGATATGGGGGCACCTGGGTGGCTCAGTCAGTTAAGCACCTGCCTTTGGCTCAGGTCATGATCTCCAGGTCCTGGGAACAAGCCCCCACATTGAGCCCCCCCATCAGGCTCCCTGCTCAGTGGGGAGTCTGCTTCTCCCTCTGCCCCTCCCCCTGCTTGTGTGTACGCTTTCTCTGTCTCTCTTTCTCTCTCTCTCTCTCAAATAAAATCTTTTTTTAAAAAGATGTAAGTATGAAAACTGAATGGGTGGGATGGGGGTTTAGCGGAATAACGATAGGCAAGTGTCTTTTTGGAAATGGTGAAGGACTTCAGGGCATAAAAACATTTAAATAAACCACAGAGGGAAAGAGATCTATCAAGAAATAATTTTTTAAAAAGATTTCATTTATTTATTCATGAGAGACCGAGAGAGAGGCAGAGACTGAGGCAGAGGGAGAAGCATCTCCATGCAGGGAGCCCGACATGGGACTCGATCCTAAACTGCTGAGCCACCCAGGCTGCCCAAGAGATAAATTTTTTTTTTAAGATTTTATTTATTTATTCATGAGACACAGAGAGAGAGAGAGAGAGGCAGAGGCACAGCAAAGGGAAGAGCAGGCTCCATGTAGGAAGCCCAATACAAAACTCGATCCCGGTACTCCAGGATCACGTCCTGGGCTGAAGGCAGACGCTTAACCGCTGAGCCACCCAGGCGACCCTCAAAAGTACATTTAAAAGAAAACTGAAAAAAAAAAAAAAAAAAAAACCTGAAACAAATTTGCAATAAATGTGACAGAAGGGGTTGATATCCTGCAAAGTAAAAAGTACATGCAATTATTAAAAGTTAGTAAAAGATGAATATGGGTCATGAGTCAATTCACAGAAGCAGGCAGAAAAATATACAGCTTCACTAGTGATCAAAGACCCCCCAAATTAAAACAAAAGTCTTCTATCCAATTATCAAAGAAAACATTTAAAACACTAATGTGCAGGATTAGCAAGTGTTAGATATGATGAACATCTCCATGCACTGAAAACAAGGACACTAGACAGACATATCAGTGACTATATTGTATATTTAAAATGAGTGTACATATTATGTGTCAACTATACTCAAAAAAATTATGGAAGAATTATTAAAGAAAAAAATCTTAGGAAAATACATGCCCTTTGAGCAGGAAATTGACTTCTAGGATTCCAGAGAAATAATCTCATTTCTGTTTATGGTAGTTCATCATGTTGTTTATACTTAGAAAAATAAATTATCTAAATGTCTTGTACAGGAGACTATAGAGTAAAAAAAAGTGAATGTTCTTCTTACCCCTGAGTCCCACTTTTCTTACTGGAGGAAACCTATGTGAAATAATTCAGGGGTACTCTTTCAGGTTATTTGCAATAACAATATCCTCTTTTTAAAGTTAATAGCACAGTAGATGGAGTTGGTATACTTTGCAGTACACATGTATTGTGTATTGTGTATTTAAAATCAAGTATAAACAAAACATATGCAGGTTATTTTATAGTTTACTAACAGATAATGCAGATAACACTTCTTTCAGCAGCAAATAGGACTCCTGAGTAAATAGCAGTAATCACTTGGCAAATCTGAACATCCACCGGAAAAAAACAACCTTAAAATAGAAGTCCAAAAAAAGTCCAAGTTGACCTTGGGCAAAAACCTTTTATCCTCTTTTTTTTTAATTATTCATTTAATTATAACCATTATTTTCTGTCAGCCTGCTTTTGTCTATACAGTCAGCTCTGCCTTATTTGTGAGTGGATTAAATTCTTAGCAGATTAATAATGGAAACCCGGGACCTTTTCCAGCACTATTCTGTTTATTTCACACACATGGCCATCCAGAGGTAAATCTGAATATAAATGTCTTCTGCCTGTATTTCAAATGCAATATATAGACTAGTTTTGTATTAACTGCCAACAAGAAATTGACTGTCTTACTCTACTTACTAGACTGTTCAAGGATGTCCTAACGTAGGAGGTTTTCAAACTGGACCCAGGCCAGTGGAGCATTTCATTAAGCAGCAAGGACTTTTAGGCCTCACAAACATATTTCAACCAAAACACAAATAATTGGGCAGCCCCGGTGGCGCAGCAGTTTAGCGCTGCCTGCAGCCTGGGGTGTGATCCTGGAGACCCTGGATCGAGTCCCATGTCGGGCTCCCTGCATGGAGCCTGCTTCTCCCTCTGCCTGTGCCTCTGCCCCTTTCTCTCTCTCTCTGTCTCTATGAATAAATAAATAAAATCTTTAAAAAAAAAAAACACACAAATAATTCGGATTCAGAACCATTGTCGTAGACCCAGTTTTTTTGTTTATGTGGATTATGTCTACAGGCATTTCCATGTTTCACATTAAAACTGAGAAATTGTTTAAACATTCCTTTTTAAAGTAACATAACAATATTTTTATGAAAAAGAAATGAAACTTGAGAAGAGTGACACTGTTTTACTTTTTTGGTACATTTCTTTGGCTTAGAGGCCACCTACATACTCCTATCTGCTTCTGCATTGGGTCTGCACACTCCTGAGAGAAGGAAAATGGAATAGCATCTTGGTATTACTATTAAAGTGATTTTTTTTTTTAAGTTGGCTCCACACCAGGCACGGAGACCAACATGGAGCCAGAACTCATGACCCCAAGGTCAAGACCTGAGCTGACATCAAGAGTCAGACACTTAACTGACTGAGCCACCCAGGTGCCCCTTATTATTAAAGTGATTTTAACCTCAGAGTCGTCTTGGAAGGATCTTTGGGGGCCCTGGACCACACTTTAACTTTTTTTTTTTTTAATTTTTATTTATTTATGATAGTCACAGAGAGAGAGAGAGGCAGAGACACAAGCAGAGGGAGAAGCAGGCTCCATGCACCGGGAGCCCGACGTGGGATTCGATCCCGGGTCTCCAGGATCGCGCCCTGGGCCAAAGGCTGGCGCTAAACCTCTGCGCCACCCAGGGATCCCCTGGACCACACTTTAAAAACCACTGTTAGATTACACTGCCAAGTATATTCAAACTTGATCACTCCTTTTCACTATGCAGGCAGTTACAAATCTTTTATTTAGTAGATTTTATGTTCTAATAATGATGAGATTACTACTAATTTTTTTTACAGGAACAATCTGTTTACACATCAGTGAAATTATGGTTTAAAATTAATTATTGTCTTTGTTTCTTTCTTCCCACAGGTGCATTTGGTGTCAGAAAACAGTACATGATGAGTGCATGAAAAATAGCTTGAAGAATGAAAAATGTGATTTTGGAGAATTCAGAAACCTCATCATTCCCCCAAGTTATTTGACTTCTATCAATCAGATGCGTAAAGACAAAAAAACGGATTATGCAGTGGTAATTAGAGTTCATTTTTCCTAATGTAATTGATTTTCACAAGTCATTGAAGTCCGTGTGCAACAAGTATGGGGCATTGAGGGAAGAATCACTATGGTGAGCTGTAGAACCCCGCCTAGTGGTCAGAGATGTGCCACAGGGTTTGGCTCTGGAGCGCTTTCATGTTGAAAGGGAAATTGGAAATGTTCTCTTACTGGTTTCTCAATCGGTGCCTGCATCTGAATCACACGGGGAGCTTTTTGAGAATAAATTCCCAAGCCCCCCCCCCCCCCCCCCCCCCGCCCCACCGCCATCACCAGGTTTGGTTTAGTGGGTGGAAGGCAGGTCCCAGGAATATGTATTTCTTTAGGGTCCTCAGATAACTCTGATAAACATCCAGCTTTGAAATTCTTTATTACTATCTGTGAAAAGAAAACATGGATTTTCCTCACACGTTATTCTAACCGAATTTTTTATTTGGAACTTTATGTAGGGTGCCTAAAGATAGATTTACATTGCACATTAGGTGCTCCTTACAAATAATTTGAACATTAAAGGTGTTAACACTTTGCAGGATATATGTGTATGGAAACGGATATAAATGTATCTCTCAGTCTTTATGTAGTTCTTAAGGGATAACTTTAAAAAACTGCATTTATTTCCTACTTGAATATGCCAAAATAATTGAACTATTTTATTTTGAAATTATATTTTATGTCTTTTCCAAGTTAGGATTTTATATCTTAAATGTCATCTTTGTCAGTATTCCTGCTGAAGAAAAAGACATTTTAAAATTTTAAAACAGTGGGACACCTGGGTGGCTCAGTGGGTTGAACATCCAAGTCCTGGTTTTGGCTCTGGTCATGATCTCAGGGTCCTGAGCCTGGGCTCCTCCCTCAGCATGGAGTATGCTTGTCCCTCTCGCTCTGCCCTGGGCTTCCCCCAGCTCACACATGCTCACTTGCTCTCTAAAATATTTTTTTTTAATTAAGGCATTATGTTTAATGTTATACATGTTTTTTTAAATATACAGTCCCTTAATATGTCTGAATTCAATCTGAGACCCTGCAGGATGAGAAATGGTAAGTAAGGCCAGGGAGCATCTCCATTCAGGTTTACATCCACAAGGAGAAGGGAGAGGGAAGAAATGGATTGGTTAAAAGAACATGAATTTCATTTGACTTTGGCCTTTGTGCAAATCTGAATTCTTAAAACTGATTTTGAGTACCCCATTTAAAAAAAACCCTTGCAAACTAAAATACATTAGAATACATCCAGAAAAGGACAAAGTAAGAGAGCAGAGAAAATCTGTCTATTCTGTGAACAGTTGAAAGAACTTAAAATGGATCACCTAGAAGACAAGGCTCATAAAAGATACAATGCTTCAGGTGTTTGAGCAGAAGTTTTGTGGAAGAACAAATAAAACTATTTCTGGTTGCTCTAGGAAGCAAAATTAGAATAAAGAGACATTATTGAAAGATTTTTAACTCCGTTTAAGTCAAACTTCCTAATAATTTGAGTTAATAGTGGAATGGGCTACCTTGTTAGTTCCTTATTATTTAGGCATCGCCCAGGTGACTTATCTAGAATAATGGAGAAGAGAATTAAGACATAAATGCAAGTTGAATTATTCTCTCTGAGTTCACTTTCCATTCCTAGAATTCTTTGATTTATACATTGTATTCATTGTGCTGGGATAGTTGGTTTTCTCCCAGCAAATTTACAGCACCCATTACCAAGAAATGAAAATTTTATTGCTCAGTATCTTTGAGATATTAAACCCTTTTCACTTACATTAATTTTTTTTAGCTAGCCTCTAAGCTTGGAAAGCAGTGGACCCCATTAATAATCCTGGCCAACTCTCGTAGTGGAACTAACATGGGAGAAGGGCTGCTGGGAGAATTTAGGATCCTCCTAAACCCAGTCCAGGTAACGAAAGAGAAAAGCTTCTGTCTATATTAATCTTGTCATGTTTAGCTTTTCATTTTCCCTAAATTGTAGTGGTGGTTAATGCTTTAAACCAGTTGTCACTCTGTTATAGGAAAGAATTATAAGAGTACCAGACCATTTGAATATATGGAGAAAGGGATATTCTCATGGTGGGGATATAAAATGGTGCATCCACTTAAGAAAACAGCGCAGCAATTTCTTGAAAAGTTAAACAGAAATTCACCATACCACATAGCAATCCCATTTCTAGCAGACTGCCCAAGGGAAGTGAAAGCATAGGGGACATCCCACAAAGACTTTTAATGCAGATGTTCATAGTAGCAATATTCATAATAGCCAGAAAGTGGAAACAACCCAGCTGTCCATCAGCTGGCAAGTTGGTAAAACCAAATTTGCACCTACACAAGGGAATATCAGTCAGTGATAAGAAGGGACAAAGTACTGATGCATACATGCTACCATGGGTGAATCTCAAAAACGCGCAAAGTGAGCCAAGTGCAAGGACCCATATAGTTTGGCTCCATTTATATAACCTGTCCAGAAAAGCCAGGAGCACAGAGACAGAGGAGGTGCGTGGCTGCCTGAAGCCAGGCAGTGTGGGATCCTACATCCAGTGCTTGCATCCAGACACCAAGGGATCTTCTTAGAGCAGTGAAAATGTCCTGAACTGGATTATAGTGGTGCTTGCACAACTCCATAAACTTACCAAAAATCACTTCATTGTCCACTTTCAGTGGGTTCATTTTAAATGAGAGTTTTGTTATATGTAACTTATACCTCAATTTAAAAAATAAGAATCAGGGCGCCTGGTAGCTCAGTTGGTGAAGCGTCTACCTTCAGCTCAGGTCATGATCTCAGAGTCCTGGGATCGAGTGCTGCATCAGGCTCCCCGTTCAGTGGGGAGCCTGCTTCTCCCTCTCACTGTGCCTGCTGCTCCCCCTGTTTGTGTACTCCTCTGAAAGGAGCTTGTCCTCACAGATGGAGGACAATGTTGGATAAAAGTAATCTTTCCTTTTCTTTCATTTCTAGGTTTTCGATGTGACTAAAACTCCCCCAATCAAAGCCCTGCAGCTCTGTACTCTTCTCCCCTATCACTCAGCCCGAGTGCTTGTTTGCGGCGGGGACGGCACAGTGGGCTGGGTCCTGGACGCAGTGGATGAGATGAAGATGAAGGTATCTGTCTTTGAGACCTGTACGCCTCCCACAGCAGCAGCTCCGAAATAAGGGTTGTGGTATTCAGGCTGCCTTTCTTTCTACACTGAGGAGTGTTAGAAGACTTTACCGGTTTTGAATATAATGACTAAGCAGATCTTCTTACCTTCAGAAAAGCAACATATGGTTCAGTCTATGAGTTTTACCAAATACTGTTACCCCACAGATGGTCTGAAGAGAAGCCTCTCACCTGTATCTCTGGTTTTCTAGGGACAAGAAAAGTACATTCCACAGGTGGCGGTCCTGCCCTTGGGAACAGGCAACGATCTGTCCAACACCCTGGGCTGGGGCACAGGGTACGCAGGGGAGATCCCAGTCGCACAGGTCTTAAGAAACGTGATGGAAGCAGATGGAATTAAACTAGACAGGTGAGCAGTATTTCCCCTGAACAGTGGATTTCTGGAGCTTCAGGAATATCGTTTGGTTTAAAGATGAAGACTCGTGTGGTTATCGGATGTCATTTAAATGTACAAGATGGTGTTAGTTGTCCTCATCCACAGGCACTGGGCTTCTATTCTCTTACTATCTACTGTGTTATTATTGGAAGGACTGGAGTCACGGAGGCTGAGGATATCCCTCAGAATTTGCATCATCATTTAGGCGTGCTTATTTTTTCAAATCCTGTTTTCATAGAAGAACATCATCTATAGGCATCCAGAATTGACTGGTAATAATTATAGTTAACTGGTGGTTAATTTAGTAATAATTACCTTTTTTTTTTTTTTTGTAACTTTTGTTTTTTAGATGGAAAGTTCAAGTAACAAATAAAGGGTACTACAACTTAAGAAAACCCAAGGTATGTTTTTCGGGCCTCAGTAGCAGATGGTTTCAGCAGACATGGGGAAGTGCCCCTTGTACACGTATGGCCCAGTGCCGGGATGCAGAGACGTGGTGCTTATTACCTCAAGGGACTGCTCCCAGAGCAGAAGAGAAACCCACATGTTCAGCCCTCAAGTTGAACTGCAAAGAGGGCCATGGGGGAAAACACAGGGCGGGTGCACTTCTTACCTCCTCAGCAGATCAGGCAGGAAAGACTACAGGGGAAGTGATGTGTGGAGGGTCCTTACAAGGCAAACACAATCTAGAACAACAGAGAAAGGCACACAAGGCTTTCCAGGCAGAGGAAGTAGATCCTACAGGTTGCAGATTCTGGGTAGCAACAACTACAGAGACAGTAGCTCAGTAGCTCTGTATTTTCCAGCAGATATTCTGGGGATGGAAAATAGCCTGGAAACTTGCACAAGGGCAAAACACTGGGACTCTCAGCAGGAAGACAGTTAAAAGATATTCTAGAGGTAGAATTGAGGGGCAATGTGGCAGCTGTTGGATATTAGGGAAAGAGAAGATAACACATTATACCATGTTTCTGGTTGTTTCAGCTGGATGTATGGAAATGACATTAACCAAGCTAAGAAAAAGAGAAAGAGTTTCAGGTTTGAAGAAGAGGAAGATGAGTTAGATTTGGGGCACACCACCCTCGAGGCTGTGGCACATTGGATGGAAGTTGGAAGTGCAAGCTCCAGGCTCAGGAGCAAGAGACAGAGCTGAGATGGAGACTGAGGGGTTTGTGCAGGGTGGGAAGTAGATAAAGCAGGGACCCTGAGAGTTGCAATGAAAGTGAAAAGCACATGTGATGGGAACACAGGCGTGGAAAGCCTGGATGCAAAGTAGAGCTGTGCTAGACGAAAAGATCTGAGGTGTAGCATGTGAACCAGAAGACCAAAATGAAATTCATATAGGTTGTTATTGGCCTTTGAACTGAAGCTTTATTTCTGGAAACTTCACTGGGTAGCATCAGCTCTAAGTGAAAAGTAACTGCAGAAGGTATTAAATTTTCACAAAGAACTCAAAGACTAAGATTCAGGGATCCCTGGGTGGTGCAGCGGTTTGGCGCCTGCCTTTGGCCCAGGGCGCGATCCTGGAGACCCGGGATCAAATCCCACGTCAGGCTCCCGGTGCATGGAGCCTGCTTCTCCCTCTGCCTGTGTCTCTGCCTCTCTCTCTCTCACTGTGTGCCTATCATAAATAAATAAAAAATTAAAAAAAAAAAAAAAAAGACTAAGATTCACATTTTTTACATATGTCATAGACTTAGACTGAAGCATAATCTGTTGCTTACTCTTACCCTTTTGCACAGGAATTCACAATGAACAACTATTTTTCTGTTGGACCTGATGCTCTCATGGCTCTCAATTTTCATGCTCATCGTGAGAAGGCACCATCTCTGTTTTCTAGCAGAATTCTTAATAAGGTGTGTTGGATAAAATAACATTTCCTGCTTATCACTGAAGGTACAGTAAAAATCAATAGTTCGATTCTATCTCGCACTCTTTCAAGTAGATTCAGATAGAACTTATGGAAACATTTACTTGCTCTGTTTTGTGTAAGACTGTCAAATTAGATCCTTAAATGTATTTTATCAGAGTAATTTATAACTGTGACAAGCTTTCTAAAATTCACATTTTGCTTAGGTGACAACTAATGGAAGTTGGAAATGGAAAGACGCATGTTGCTTATCTTATTTACGTAAATGTAAACTAAGGGAAAAAATTTTAGGCAGGAGAAAGTTTGGGTGAAGGCCTCAGTGGAAAAAACAGATTCCTGTAGCCTCAAAAAACTCCCAAAATGCAGATGAAGTAAGAGAAGCAGCAATTTGTTTACTATGGCTTTTAACTATGATCATCACTCTAATTTCTAGTACCATTAATTCCTTCGGTGGAGGTTTGATTTTGGAGTTTTTTAAATGACTTGATAATTAAGCAACAAGATGTGAAAATTAAATGCAAAACAGTTTTTCTCCTGGTTTTGTTTCACAGACATTTCAAATTTACAGAGTTCTTTCCTATTCATATAGTTACTAAGGCAGTGTTGCTATTTGTATGATTAGTGATTAACATCTCAGAGCCTCCATCAACCTTCCTATATCCAAAAGTGATTATAAAATGTTCACTAGAATGATGTGTATTCCTGTTTCAGTGAGTAATTCTACCTTAGGAAAAGGTAGAATTTTCTGATTTTAATATAGTATTTCTTTGTAAAAAGTAGCTTTTTGGATAAACTGAGAGAAAACATCACTTAGGCGAACCGCTCCCTCTCAAATTCCCTGAAAAATGGACTAATTCAGCTCAAAAGTAATGGTGCCCATTATTCCCATGAGAATCTGGTCCATTCTAAGGAAACATGGCTCAATGGTCATGTCAGGAAACTTTGGTCTTTGTCTTGCTTTCAGAGCTTGGTAGGTTGTTTTGATATCCCTTTTTCTGTCCATTTCTCATAGGCTGTTTACTTATTCTATGGAACCAAAGACTGTTTAGTGCAAGAATGTAAAGATTTGAATAAAAAAATTGAGGTAAGTTTTTAAAGTTTTAGGTGATCTGTGGGTTGTAAACTTTTTTTTTTCTTTTAATAGAAGTGCTGAATTTTCTGTTAACATATTTCACTAACATACATGGAATATTTACTATGTGCCATGTAATTTATTAAATGCTTTATATGCATTATCCCACTAAATTGTCACCACAACCCTATAGGGCAGGTACTTTTATATTCTCATTATGCAGAGGAGAAAACTGTGTGAAATTAAGTAATTTGCCCAAATTCACGCAGTGTCCATCCATATACACCCATAATCAGGATCTGAACCCGAGTTTATCCACCTCCAGCCCATTTAACTGATACTGAACAGTTTCCCTTCATACTGGATGACAGACGTGAAGCAACCTCACACAGTGCCTGACCTCGTCAGTGACTCTCAGAGGAAGTTTAAACGCAAAGTTGAATTTATATTAGGTTGCCATGTTATCTTTCTTCTATACTAAAGTAAAGATGATATACAAGCAGTAAAAGTAGAATGTTAATGAGTGCTTATTGCTGCAGTATCCCTGACATCATGATATGGCAAAGTCTTATATGTATATTCCTTGCTTGCTTCCAGAAAGAATCTGTAATGGCTAACCATACCAACAAAGACATTAAGCCAGAAAAGCCTAGAACTAGTAAAATAAGTAAAAGGGAAAGCCAGGCAAACAGCTTGGAAAAAAGAAAAATAAGGGAATATGAGGAGCCTGATGATATGTACACCGAGGAAGGGCGTGGCGGTCAGGCTGATGCTGAGCTCACAGATTTTGCAGCCACGGCTCAGGATAGATAGCAAGATTTGCCATTAAAAAAAAAAGTTTTATCATCTACTTTATCATGTTTCCTTTATCCTGGCCTCTGATAGCATTGGTAAAGTGAAGCAAACATGATAATACTTTATTTTTATGTGTCTAATATTTTATTTATACAAAAATTATTTGTGGGGGTGCCTGGCTGGCTCTGTCAGTTAAGCATCTGCTTTAGGCTCAAGTCATAATCCTGGGGTCCTGGGATTGAGCGCCACATCTCAGCAGGGAGCCTGCTTCTCCCTTTCCTTCTGCCTGTCATTCTGCCTACTTGTGCTCTCTCTCTGTCAGATAAATAAGTAAAATATTACAAAAAAAAATTTACTTGTGAAGCCACCTATAAAATGCCAAGCACTGTCTTAGGTACTGGAGATACAGTGATAAATCCCTCATTCTGGGCAGCCTGGGTGGCTCAATGGTTCAGCGCCTGCCTTTGGCCCAGAGCATGATCCTGGAGACCCCGGATCAAGTCCCGCGTTGGGCTCCCAACATGGAGCCTGCTTCTCCCTCTGCCTGTCTCTCTCTGTGTGTGTCTCATTAATAAATAAATAAAAATCTTTTTTAAAAAATTAGGAAATTTGACAAGTCAGAGATTAGTAAATAAATAAATAAATCCCTTATTCTCACTAAGGTTATGGTGTAGATTGAAGGAAGATACTTAAACCACGCTGCAATACAGAATGAGGGATGACATGATAAGGAAAGTATTTGATCTTAAAAGAATAAGAGCAGCGCATAACCCAGAGGCTGGAGAAACTGTCTAGGGAAAGGGACCATACCAAGTCTTTCTTGAAGAAGTGACAAGGTGGAATCTGAAAATTAAGTAAGAGATAGCTAAGTGAAAAAGGAGGTGAAAATTGTTCTAGGCTGGGCAACCCTCTCAGATGGGTTTTGGGAGCTTTGTGCTCTATCATTCAATAACCTTCACTCTTGCTCAGTCAACCTTTACTGCCATTCCCCCTCCAAAAAAAGAAGATTGTTCTAGGCTAAGAAGAACACGTGTAGAGACCCAGAGGGAAGAAAGAACATGGTGTCTTTGAGTGAGTTGTAGCTGGAGCATAGCTTGTGGCAGGGAGAGGGGCAAGAGCTGAGGCCAGATGACAGAGGGGCCATGGTGGCCTGTCAGAGAAGTTGGATTTTGTGCTGAGCACGAATCAGGCACTGACAGGCTGTCATCGGGGATGGCATGTTTGCATTTTGTTAGTGCTGTGAGAGCGATGAGGAAGAGGAGAGACAGCTGGCTGGAGCACGTGGGGGAGGAGCTTGAGGAAGTGCCCTCCCTCACTCCCAGGTTGTCACTGGGAGTGAGGGAAATGGTAGCTACTTAGAAGTGGAGGGTGAAAGCGAAGAAGGCAAAGATGGCCCTAGCTTTGTGGCTTAGGTAGCTGGGGCCTGAAGCCTTCTCTCCTGGGAAGTAGGTGGTTGGGGCCATAAAGAAGATGCTTCACGTTAGCTCAGTGCCATGCATAGCAGTTTCAAGGGCTGCAATTGGTTGAAGTGTTTTATGGGCAGTAGGATACACAGTTTTGGCCCAGTGCTTTTCCCGGCCCAGTGAGCTAGAGCTAGCAGCCCCGAGATGGCAGTTAACGACGTGGCAGTGGCTGAGCTTCTCCTCCATAGTCTGCAGCCTGAGAAGAGTGTGGAGCCTTGGACATAGCCAACCTGAGGCAGGAGGTGGGACTGTCAGTGTTGTTTGAGAAGGACCACCCCAAGGAGAGTCTGGCTTCCAGAAGCAAAAGAAGGGAGTAGTTCAGGTGCCACAGCAAATCAGAAGAGGCCGGAAAAAAGATACTGAGATTTAATAAAAACTGTGCCATTTTAACCTTGGTAAAAAAAAAAATAATAATGAGGGATGCCTAGGTGGCTCAGGGGTTAAGTGCCTGCCTTCAGCTCAGGGCATGATCCTGGAGTGCCAGGATCGAGTCCCACATTGGGCTCCCTGCATGGAATCTGCTTCTCCCTCTGCCTCTCTCTCTCTCTGTGTCTCTCATGAATAAATAGATAAAATCCTAAAAAAAAAAAAAAAAAAAAAGAATGTTACCATTAATGTATTATAATAACCACTGAATAGGAAGGCAGATTCCTTGGTGGGGGGCTGGGGGGTTGGGGGGCGGGGAGGAAGGAATCTGTTACACGTGCGTCTCTCACACCCTACATGTATGGAAATGGATGTGAATCCTGAGTGGATATGTCTGGAAATAGCATGCCCCATAGTAACTAACTCCTCGGATTTCTTTAAAGCTAGAACTGGATGGCGAGCGAGTAGAACTGCCTAACCTGGAAGGTATTATAGTTCTGAACATCGGATACTGGGGCGGTGGCTGCAGACTGTGGGAAGGGATGGGAGACGAGACTTACCCTCTAGCCAGGTGGGTACACTTGTGGTCACTTTTGATATGTCATGTTCCCTCGTTCTCTATAAACTGTTAATATTTTGTGTTCAAAATTTTTCGTTTTTCCATACCTCATTAATACGAATATTTAATAAGTCAGTTGTCCACCTTGGTGAAAACGTTGTTGTCCTAACATGGCTGGTTGTATTTCATGGCATCACCTAATCGGTGTTTCCTTTTTCCACCCGTAGGCATGACGACGGTTTGCTGGAGGTCGTTGGAGTGTACGGGTCTTTCCACTGTGCTCAGATTCAAGTGAAACTGGCAAACCCTTTCCGAATAGGACAAGCGCATACGGTGCGGGTAGGTGGAATGTTGCTCTGTGTTTCATCTGTACGTAGGCTCATGGTCTGAGTCCATTTCTAAGCCACTGCTGCGTTAGAAGATCTGCACACTATAGCTTCCCTTGAAGGGTGCTCTACAGCCTGCACTGTTGTTCAGCCTCTGCTGAAGGATTGGGTGTGAGGGGGAAGAGACAGGAAGTGTAGAAGAACCAAAGCTTTCAGTGGAAAAGAATCCCTTAAACCATTGATGACCAAAGATAAATTCAGATTAATTTTGTAAGAACGAAAGACTAAGAACTCCTTGAGAAAGGTTAAGGGGCTGTGGATGGTAGTATTAAGGAGGACCCCCTTCTGAACTTTTGGGGACTGACTTTTGTCTAATTATCTCCCCCATACCAGTTGATTTTGAAGTGCTCGATGATGCCCATGCAGGTAGATGGGGAGCCATGGGCCCAGGGGCCCTGCACCGTCACCATAACTCACAAGACACACGCACTGATGTTGTATTTCTCGGGAGAACAGACAGATGATGACATCTCCAGTACTTCAGATCAAGAGGACATAAAGGAAACTGAGTAGGCGGATGAGGAAATGAAAGAGTAAAATCCTCACCAACAAGTAGATACATAGTCATCCGGAAGTTAGAAATTCTCTACCAACTGTTTAGTCTTAATTTCACCAGTAGCATAATGGGGATACATTTATGTAAATAGCATTTCCCAGACAGCCAAATTTCCAGTTGTTTACAGATGCCTGTTCCTTTTTCAGCAGAACACCCCATTCATAATGCACTAACTTTAAAAAGTCACAGAATGTTAATTACTTGAAGGTGAAGTGTTTCTTGTGGCTTTATGTTGGAGAATGGGCCTTGCTCTGAGGCATGCACCCTCATTCCTTATTCTTGAGCACACATTTGATGGACATGTTACCCATCCAGCAAGATGTAGGTGGAAAAATCATTGCCATCTTCTTAATGTGTGACACCATAACATTTTTAAGTAATTAACCCACTTTTTTGAAAGGATATGCTTAGTGTCAAACCAGCATGGTTAATGCAGGGCCTCCTCCTGCAGCTTGCCCCTGACCACTTCCTGCCTCCCAGCACTGAGTGGATCCATAAGGATCTATTTCCAGGAAACCTAAAAGGACAAGTGTTAAAGACAATACTTAAATTTTTTGTTATAATTTTTATCTTGAGAGCATTTTCAGACCCCCAAATGTTGTTCAGTTAATCTTACTAATGAACACGTTGAACTGAAATTCAGCATCTCATTTATGACCACGTGTAGCCAGCCGACAGTCACATAGGTGAGATGGTAAAGATGAACATTCAGAGCACTTTGGATTGAAATGTAGGGTTTCTGCGTTGGACTGTTGACCAGTTTCTCCTGAGTAAAAGACAGTATCAACAGTTCAAAAAAAGTACTGCAGAAAATTTGTCATAGTAATTGTTCAAAAAAAAGTTCAGTCATGATTACTAACTTCTAAAAGTCCAGTGGTCTTGTAGTATTTTGAAGTACAGTAGTTTTTGATATCCAAAGTACTTAACAGAAATTTCCCTTGGGGAAGTGGACAGATTCCTGTGCTAAAATGTTTGTATTTATTTATTTTAAAATGAGAGAGATATTTTTTTATTTATTTATTTTCTTCGTTGTGGTATACTTGTGGTTAGTGTTTACAATACATGGCTTTATTTAATATGTTAAATTTATCACATAGTCACAATTAGAAATGTAGCCTATTGACTAAGTAATTAAAACCCATAATTTAATTCTCCTGACATATATATTACCCAGATAATCTCATTTTCCAAATATATTACTCAATATTTTTTAAAAAGAGGGGAATGAAAGCACTGGCAAACAACTTTTGCATAACTGAAAGTTTTGTTTCATTGTTTTTATTTGACCCTCATTTGCCAAAAACTTATGGAAGGGCTAGTCTCATGGTTCACCGTTAGAGGGCGCTCTTCTGGTGTGAACCAGCCTGGTGTTTTTCTAACAAATGGCCCATTTTGTGGGCTTGGTGGTCTTTCATGACATTCATCTCTGAAAGACTAGACTGTTATCTCCCAAAACAACATTAATCTTCTTTAGGGATCCATTTTGGATCTGTCATCCGTGAATTGCCATAAACTTAAATTTCATTGATCCTCAGGCTGGGGCCATGTTTTGAAGGAAAAAAGTAATGATACAGTAGTCAGTGCATTATATATATATAAAATGCTTTTATTCGGGTTAAGTTAACCTCTCTTCCAGATCTAAACAGGAGATGTTAAATTCTAGTATTGAAAGATTTTGTGAGTAAATCTGTTTTCACCTTTTTCATACGCCTTTGTTGAGGTTGGTGGGAGAGTTTTATAGATTTTCTTTTATGGACTGATCATGTTTTGAGTATAGTGAATTTTATTCCTTAACTCATGGTCAACATTGTTACAGAAACCACATTTTATAAATACACTGTTAAATTCACTTTGCTTTAGGCTGTAATTTATCTATAATATAATTCTATAATGCTAATTATAGAATCCAAGTAGTTAGTTTGGGATATCAGAATTAAAATAATCAAAATAACTATTTTTTAACCGTTAAAACTATACTCTAACCCTGATGTTACATTGGACTTAAAACAGGTTTATGTATAACACCCTTGTGTATTTAAACAAATTTTTTCAATTTTCATAATCCAGTAAGGTTTTTTCCCCCCTACTGACCGTTCATGAAGTTTTTCTGTTGCTTTATTCAGTCATTCAGACTTCATTTTCATTTAGGAAAGTTATTTCTGAATATCATTATCATAAAGTACCATTTTAGCAAAGCCCATTTACTTTTTAGGTACATTTACCCAGCATTTCAAATAAATGGATAGGCACATGTCTGGTTTTAAATAAGGGCAGTTTACAAGGCTCATGTTTGCAAGTTATATATTAGAGTAGCAGATGTCAACACTACCAGGGATTCTGTACTTTCCAAAAATAACTTGCCATGATATTTTCCTGTTCATTTTAAAGTGTCTTGACTTAAACATAATAGCAAATTCTACATTCTCAGGAAGAAATACACGAAGTAAAGCATATCTCCTTGTCTGTTTTTAGATTTCTCTCCTTTACCGTCTTAGTACATTCCTAATTCCTTAAACTTAGTGGCTTAAACACTGAATACCTGGCAGCTCCTAGGGATCCCTCCAGTAGATGGTGATAATTTTCAGTGCTTTGTTATGTTTAGCAGAAATCAAACTGACTTGTGTTTTAAAATACAGGTTGTCTAATAGGGAGATTACGTGATCTTAAATGAGTTTTAGGTTTTCTGTAACAAGTAGCTGTGAACTCTTAATGTAGCTAATGTTTATACAAATTTTATAGTCAAAATTATTTATTTTTATTTTTGTAGGGTTGTCAAAACATGTAGTATTTGCTTTTTGAAATATGTTTGCCTAGAGTTGTAAAATATTCTGTGACTCAGAAATTGTAAAGTCCTTTTGGCATTGTAAAAATTAATACTACCAGCATGTCAAAAGAAAAATGGTTTGCATTTGTAATATAAAGTAAAATTGTATTTACTGTATATTATGGAATTTTAAATTTGCACTAAATAGAAGACTTTAAAGGTTATATTAATTTACAGATTCACGTGGATCCGAATTCATAATTTGTACTTGTTTGGCCAAAAAGGTCAACAGAATAGGTGATAATTTTGTGTGGTTTTTCCTTGAAATGATAATATTGAAGCAAGAACCAGCACTTTATATTCAGAATTTTTTTTAATTCTACCTAATTTGGAACAATAGAGTATAGGTAGATTTATCTTAAAAATATCTAGGAATTTAAAAAGAAAAAACAGTGGTGTTACTCTGTCCCAATCTGAATGAAGGTATGTTCCCAGCAACAAGATGGAAGAGGTGGTTTTGGTTTTAAAGTTTGTCCCTACTTTCTCAAATTTTCCCTTTAGGGCCTATCTCCTGTTTCTCAGAGTGTGATCTACGGGTGGTCTGCAGCATCAGAAGCCCCTGGGGAGCTGACTGACTCTGATGCTGAAGCCCAGCCCCTGACTTGATGAATCAGTGTTTCAGGAGATGGGACATAGGCATCTCTGGTTTTATTCACAAGGACCTTGAGTGCTCCTGATGCACACTGAAAAAAAATTTTTTTAAGATTTTACTTATTCATGAGAGAGACAGAGAGAGATGCAGAGACACAGACAGAGGGAGAAGCAGGCTCCATGCAGGGACCCTGACGTGTACTCGATCGCGGGTCTCCAGGATCAGGCTCCTGGCTGAAGGCGGCGCTAAACCGCTGAGCCACCAGGGCTGCCCTGAAATTTTTAAACCTACTGGCCCATACCGTACCTCATGTTGGCTTCTGTTGAATCGATACCTTGCAGACAAATCGAATTAATTGGATGTTCTTAAAATTGTCTAAGAAAAATTTTAGGAAGGGAGATTCCACTAACTGCTTTCTCCCCCCACCCCAAATCATTCTTCTAAAGGAATTCTATGAACAGTTTGTTCATATCCTATCCAAATTAATCTATCCGACTGCTTAAAAATTGGTAGCCTCAGATCCTTCTATGGAAATCGGTTTTGGACTGTGATCCATGGAAGCTTAGAGCACAAGCAGTGCTCAGGGATCAGTGGAGTAGACCCCCTCGGAGCTCCTGCTTTCTCTCTTCATTCGGCACAGCCCCCTGCTGGATGCTGCTTAAAATAAGTTTCCGTAGATAAAATCCTTCCTCTTCTTGAAAAAAAGGATTCCACTGTATTTTTTTTTAAGGGTTTAGAAGCCACTACTCTGATGACTTTTGTCACCTGGTTAATTTTCTGCTGATTTGTATATATTCAGAAACCTCATGTTTTTGGTGAAAAATATTTTGGAGGTCTTGGTTGCTGCTTGGAATATGACAACTTGGCTATTTCAAAGTTTTAAAGGCATTTTGTGAATAGTAAAGCACTGGCTTAACCTCTGTTCCTCATGTTTCTAATTTTAGTGAAGAAATGGTCTGAGAATCCAGTTAATTTTAGTTCTGACAGTGTGCACGTGTGCGCGCGCGCACACACACACACACTTACTCCCAAGGCCCTGACTGTAGTCTGTGTGTGAGGCTCACAGGAATATCAAAAAGGTACGTTCCAGGGATCTGGAGAAAGAATCCAAAAATGTCACTGTCTCATACAGAAGTTCACAAAACTTAAATGATTGAAGTTAGTCATCTCCAGAAACATGTGAAGAAAGTGAGTCACCTAGAAGCTGCAGTTTCAAGCACATTGTTGACACCAGACACTTCCTCAGTTTCTGCTGGGGCCTGGGCTGCCTCCCCATGAAAGGGAAGCGTGCATACACACTGAGCAGGATAGACCATAGAAGTTGCCACAGTGTGGTGCTTTTTGGTGACCAGTGTGGGGAGTTGAAGAGGAGAGCTGGGAAGTTAGATTGCTGTCCTTGTTCCCCTCACACTGTCCAGGCTAACAGGGCATCTGACGGATGTGATCCGTCAGATGCCCAGACCATGCCATGTATGAGAACATTCCTGCTGGAAGGGCAGCCGTGCTAGTGTCAGAGGACGGTGGCTCATCAGAACATTTGATCTTGTTCCTCTAGTTCTGGGCCTGGCAGTCTCTCTGTAGAATGGTTGGCTTGAACGAGCCCTACAGATAGGGCGCACTCTGGTTTGTAATTCTATTTTATACAAGTCTAGAGCAGCCTGGATCCTTGGCCCTGATCAACTGGCAGGTAAGCTGGCGGCACTTGCTCTCGGAGCCCAGAGCGTCAGCACTTGGGATGGCCCCGCTGACACAGCCCACTGGCCCTGTGCACTTTCTCCCCCACCCCCGGCCCCAGGGCCACAGACCTACCACTTAACTACCCTGCTGTACTTGCCTTTGTTGCATTTGCTCTGTATTGTGGTCGATGCCTACAGACAGAGAAATGGAATTAAAGCATTTGATATGTTGAAAACGTTTGCTTGTTTTTTAATAAAATTTAAAGTTCACTCCAAAAAGCGTGATCCTGCTTTTTTTGACACAACAGTGAGATAAAAGAGGCAGCTTTGAATTAGTTTCCCAGAAGATGGTCCTTGGTCTGCAGCAGGACAAACTGTATGGGAGACTCTGGGTCAGCTGCTTGCAAACAGAAAGAAGAATGAGATTCGTACCGCTAATGGTTCTTGTAGCCTGGGGCAAAGCACTTGTACTTGAACGCACATTCATTCTTGTCATCTTTACCCAAAAGTTCCATTCTTACAAATTTTTTGAAGTAACTTAAAATTCCCTGTTCACTTACCTACTTTTTTTAAACAGACAATGCCAAGGACAGTGTACCTTTTCCTGATTGGTCAGTTTAAACATGAATTACCCCGCTTGGCTGTGACCCCCACGGAAGTTCACAAGGAAGACTCTATTAACTGAAGAACCCTGGACAAGTACTTTTTTTTTTTTTAAATGCAGTTTTATTTAACACATTATTGGCCATTTGGGTCCTATGTTAGATGTTTTTACTTTCAACTCATAATCTGCAGTGCTGCAAGTAGACATTATCAAGTCCATTTTACAGATTGCTCACCCAGAGCTGGATGCTAATGCCAGGTCTTCACGCCTGCTGCTTTTTTTACCCTCGACACACCCATCAACCCTGTACAGTATGGAAAGCAATGTAAGGTGTGGGCAGACACGTCATTATGCTGGGCACTGAGAATGCTAGGGTTTATGATAAGCCCTCAAAGGGACTCCCCCCTCCCCCCCCACACAAGGAAACTCATCACATACATAAAAAGACAAATTACTTGTTCAGAGATTTTGATGAACTGAAAGCATTGCACATTGGCCACAAGAATGTAATTTTTTCAGTAGGGTTTTGGAACTAGGAACTAGAAACTGAATTAATTAGTCTGTGAGAAAGGTGTGTACACTCTGAGCTCTTGAGGGCAGGGAGCTTATCTTGTTCATCCCTGCATTCAAATTAACGAGGATTTGCACATCTTTTGTGAAGGTTCCGTCTGTGTTCGAACACTTACTCTGCAGGACAGTACTTTCAGCATCCAATTTCCAGCATACAGAGCACACTCCATAGGCTTCAAACAAATGAACTTGCTAGGCACAGTCCTAGGGCAGTCCAGGCAAACAGCATACCTGTGTGTATCTCATGCCCCGTTCCCCGGGAAGTGGCCCCAGTCCAAGATTGCCAAAGGGCCATGTAATCATTCCTCCCTTGTGGCTGATTGGACCCAGGAGCCCGTCAATTGACCAGTAACCAGATTCTCTGCCGGGCTTTGTTTTCACATAACCCCTGCAAATCCGTACTCAAAGCATGGCCCACAAATTGCTTGCAATCTATCAGGCAGTAAATGCAGAAATTGAGTTAAGAATTTAGACATTTTTATACCTTATTTTGGCAGTTGATTATTGAATAAAGATGATCAAATGTGGCTTGTTTGTATGTCTTTTTCATGTCATTTTTCTCTATTTTATAAAAATACCAATATCTAATGCATTGACGAGCCTCCTGGTCCACCTGGTCCACCACAGTTAGCTTTGAGAAGCCCTGTTTTAAATAAATCCTTACATCCCTCAGTAGAGGAGGGGGCCCAGTTGCAATGAGTCTCCTCACAAAGAAGCTCTGCCTGAACTGTTGCAGGAGACTTGCTGCAATTTGGTGATAGGAGCAGTGACCTTTAATATCCTACCAAAGTGTGTGGCCATGATCAGGTAATGACAAAGGACTTTGAACCAAGGAAACAGATCACAGGAAGGAGGGGGAGAGAGGACAAATAAGAATTTGTCAACTCTATTTCAAATTAAAAAGACTGGTAAGAACTTGTTATTTCAAGATAGGTAAGAAATTGTGTAAACTGGAACATATACGCAGAACCATATGGCTTGGAATTAAGTGGTATAATAATTTATGCTTGTAGAGTGATCATTTATGAAGCAATTTCATATATTTTATTTATTCCTCACAAAAGCCCAACTGAAGTAGGCAGAGGAGATGTAATTTGTTTTCCAAACAAGTACACTGTGATTCGGAAAGGCTAGTGACATGACAGTGTCTCACAGAGCTGGGATTCCGGTCAGTCTTGTGACTCCAAAATCTAATGGGGTTTGTTGTTGCTCTAAGTCCTGCCATGTTTTGTCTAGGTCAGGGGTTCTCAGCCTTTACTAGGTCACAAGCAGACCTTGTAAGAAGCCAGTTATAGTTACAGACACACACACACACACACACACACACAGTGTTACAGTCTTGCTATACACGCACAGCAGAATTTTACAACCAGCTCCAGGGGCCTCCTAGACTCCACTTACGAACTTCTGAGCCACAGTCTCAGCAGAGATGTCTCAGACATTTACTACCAACTGGCGGTGAACTTGTTCTGATTATCCTCTGCAATCTAGTCATTTTCTTTTCGGACTCATCCACAAACCCACTGAGTACTACAGAGAACTCAGCAGCACACGGGTTCAGGAAGGAAGAAAGTGGCACTTGGCCTGAACCTCACGGGAGATGCCACCTGGCATATTCAAAGAGCATTGTTTTGGCCAAGCTGGTGAGAAGAAAAGGTTAACCTGGAGGATTACTGGAAGACGAATGTGGAGATAACAGCAAAAATCGGAGAGCCTTGAACAAGAAGCCAAAGCATCACTGTACGCCTGAAAACCTTGGGGTACCACGTATGAAATGGCATTTTGACATTACTCGGGCAGTACTGTGGAAGATGAGTCACAAGGAGAAGGAATGGAAACAGGAAGCCTAGTTCAAGGACAGTACTACAATCTAGGAGTGAGCGGATGAGGGTTTAAAGGCAGGTGGAGACCACAGATGAGAATAGAGGCAGAAATGAGAACATTTACAGAGGAAGGATTGACAGGTCTGGATGAAGGATACCTCAAGGAAAGGGTTCAGCTGTCTCAAGATTCCAAGCCTTGGAAGAATGAACTTGTTCAATAAATATGAATTGTGAATACATAAATGACAGGGACGGGGAAATGCAGGATTTCAAGTTCACACATACATTGCCAAGGCTAAGCCCTGACTGACTGAATCAGTGAAGTTACAAGGAGCCACTTCTAGATTTAAACAGTTTTTTCCTGGATTCCCCGGGGGAGCTCAGTCAGCTAAGCGTCTGTCATGATCCCAGTTGAGGCTCCTGGAATGGAGCCCTGCATTGGGCTCCCTGCTCAGTGAGGACTCTACTTCACCCTTTCCCTGGGAGCTTGCACCTTCGGCTTATTCTTTTTGCTCTTTAAGTAATAAACTGTTATTTTTATTTTTTTAAAGATTTTATTTATTTATTTATTTATTTATTTATTTATTTATTTATTTATTTATTTATCTATTTGAGAGAGAGGGAGAGAAAGCATGAGCTCCCAGGGATCTTTGCCTCACACACCAAAAAGCACACCAGCGACACGAAAGGGGCCAGGTGACTGCAGCATGCGTGGAGCAAGCATTGCTGAGGAGCTAGTTCTACACTGCAGCGAAGTGGTTTGAGATTCTGAGACCCACGCCTCGGGAACCTCAGGGAGCTGAGAGACGCTCTCATGACAGCTTCCCAGGAGGGATGCGGAGACCAACAGAAGCCGGCCTTGCACCAGCTCCTCACCGACCTCGCGTCTCCCGTCGGGGAGCATCACAAGGCATTCTGGCAAGATTCAGTTACGAGGTGCTTCAAGCCTTGGCCTGAGCCGTACCGGCAAGGACGTCACGCTGGCCTGGCAGGCCTGGTCCTCTAGGCGAGGGAGAGCTGGCTTTGAGCAACAGGACATGAGCTCGGTCCTACACACTCCCAGAGACTGGAGTTGCAGGACAGTCACGCCGGCTGGAGCCCCGTGACCAGATTTGTGCGTCATCGTTGGAGAAGTGGGGGGAGCAGCAGGCAGTTTTCAGCCCCAGGCCCTGGGTCCGGGCTCTGGCTGTCACTCACTGCGTGTGCGTTCCAGTTCGCACGGCTGTGTGACCAGTTACCTGAAAACTTAGTAGCTTCAAGTACCAATATTTATTTTGCTCCTGAATCTGCAGCCTGGGCGGGGCCCGTGCACTCCTCGCGGGGTCTGTTTGCCGCGGGCTCAGGGGCTCACGCATTCGCATACCCCTCGGGTGGGGACGCCAGCTGGGCCGGGCTCCCGCATCCGCATCCGCACCCGCATCCGCACCCGCATCCGCGGTGTCTGATTTCCCAGGAAAGCCGGAGAGGGAGAGCCCTAGCTCCTTTTGTGACTTGGCCTGTAAAGTCCCACAGTGTCACCTCTATCACTTTCTAGCACCAAGGTGGGGACAAAACTGCCAAGTCTCAACAAAATGAGCAATAAGCTCTGCCTGTTAGAGTGTGGGAAGGTTCTGGAAAAGCATGAAGGGCTGTGGCCGTTTGGGGAATCTCGCTCTTGCTCTGTTGGTAGAGTACACATAACAAAATGTATCATTTTAACCATTTTTAAGTGTGCAATGCAGTGGCCTAAGTACATTCCCCTTGTGCAACCGTCACCACCATCCACCCATCTCCAGAACTTTCTCATCCTCTCCAACCAAAACCACCTACCCATGAAACGCTAACTCCCAACTCCCTGCTTCTCCCAGCCCCTGCAAGCCACTGTCCTGCCCTCTGTCTTCACGAATGTGCCTATTCTATGTACCTCATATAAGTAGCATCATACGCTATTTGTCCTTTTGCATCTGGCTTACTTCACGTAACATAACGCCTTCAGGGTTCTAACATCTCTTGAGCCTGTGTTCCTCATCTACAAAAAAAAAAAAAAAAAAAAAAGGAGAATAGAACCTTCTCAGCGTGGCTTGGAAGATGTAATAAGGTAATATGTGTTAGGGTCTGCAGCATCCTGACTACACAGAATGCCTGCAGCCATTACAGTCGCTTTCTGACCATGAGATAAGCAGACCTGAAGGAAGACAAAGCCAACAGGCTAAGAATGGCAGTGTGGAAGGAAGGAAAGACCCACTGATGACAATGTTGAGCCACTGAGTCAGTCAACGCTGGAATTGCCCTACCTTGAGACTACTTGGTGCGTGAGATGAAAATTTTCCCAATTTTTTAAAGTTGGGTTTTCTGTTCATTGGCATCAAAAGTGGAGTCCTAATTAATATGCGTGTATAAAGTCTGATACCAGGAACATAAGAAGTGGAAATCAGTGTTAACTATGATGGTGATGGTGATGATGGTGGTGATGGTGATGGTGAGTGGGTTCCTGGAGGGCAGAGTGCTACGGTGAGAATAGCAGGAACCCTGGACACTCACCTTTAAGGGGAAGTGGACAAGTAGAATTGACAGGATGAAATGACAAATAACCAGGAAAGGGGAAGTGAAGTATGATCCAAGTCAAGGAGATGAGAAATATCAGTATTCAAGGGAAGGCTTCACCATGTAGAGAGCTGCCAAATGAACGTTCTTTCTCTTGCATCAGTGGACGTCAAAGGGACCCAAACTAGACACGCAAAAGCCCAGATGGATATACTTATTGATGCCCCCGAAGGTGTTCTTCTAGACCAGTGATTCTTAAAGTGCAGTCCCCAGATCTACAGCATCAGCAACACCTGAGAACATGCTAGAAATGTTAAGTCTCGGGCAGCCTGGGTGGCTCAGCGGTTTAGTGTCGCCTTCAGCCCAGGGTGTGATCCTGGAGACCCGGGATCGAGTCCCACAATCAGGCTCCCTGCATGGAGCCTGCTTCTCCCTCTGCCTGTGTCTCTGCCTCTCTCTGTCTCTGCCTCTCTGTCTCATGAATAAATAAATAAAATCTTAAAAAAAAAAAGAAAGAAATGTTAAGTCTCAAGACCTACTGAATCTGAAACTCTGGGGATAGAGCCCAGAAATCTGTTTTAACAAGTCCTCCAGGTGATTCAAATGCGTCGAATGTCTGAGAATCATCCAGACTAAATACCTAGGTGTAAGGGAATTTGCTCCTAAGGATGTTGTGTCGTATGAATTGCCCTGTGGGGAGAAATGGGAAGAACTAAATCCCAGAGCAAAAATCAGTCTGTATCTAGGGTTTGTGAGGGGTATGGAGGTCTTCTCTGTTTTCTCTTTCTTCAAGTTTGAAGAAAGGGCTCTCTCCTCCCAGTAAAATGAGATGGACTCAGACCAGAAAAGATAGGCTAAGCTCCAGAGGGCTTCTAGGGAATATCTGTGAAGGATTTAACTTTTGCTTTTTTCCCCTAGAACTCTGGAAATAGTCATGTTTAGCATCAAGTGTTAAATATTATGACTTTTTTGCTCTAAATTCCTCTGGCTGACCCCAAACATATTGCAGTCTTTCATGCACATTGGAGCATGTATTCTCAATGTTCATTCACAAACTGACAAACATTTCTTGTGCATCTACTATGTCCCAGGCACTTTTCTGCATGTTTGCAAAATAGCTGTGAACAAGAGACTTGAAATTCCTGTTCTCATGGAGCTTACTTTCTGGAGGGAAACAAGAGAGAAAGACTAAAGGGAAGTGTGGCCTTCCTTGCATTACCTCACACTTGGAATAAAATTCAAAACTACGCCACGACGTCCTCCAGATGACAGACACATTCCTGCCACAAGGCCTTTGCTCTTCTCCCCAAGCTTAGCTTCATATGGTCTGACCTTCTACATCACTTCATTCTGGATGTTGATCAAATGCCACCCCGTCAGAGGGGTCTTCCCTGAATATCTTATCTAGACCACCACACACACACATAAATCTATGACACTATGTCCTGACCTTGCTTTATTTTCTTCACAGCACTGTTTCCCTAATATTTATCTGTTTTCTGTTCCTTCTCCTAGAACATAGACTCCATGAAGGCAGGGATTTGGGTTTGTTTTTTTGCCCTGCTGTATCCCCGGCATTAGAACAATACCTGGCATATAGTAAGAATTCCAAAGTATTCACTGAATGAATAAGTCACCCCTCCATTAGGCCAGTGTGGCAACAGTAGCATTGTGGGGAGGGGATCTGTAGTCAGAGTTTCACACAAGGAACCACTGATGACCCACAGAGGCATATCTGGGGCAGGGGCGGGACAAGTGTCCTAAATAGAGCAACAGAAGATGACCTATGACCTGGGGAGGCTCGCCCTTAGGCTATACCAGATTTGGCAAGTTGGTGGGGTTTTCACTAACTATTGTTGCTTTGTTAAAGGAACACAGGGGAAAGGAACTACTTCATGGAAAGGGAATGATCACAAACACAACAGAGAAGAGACACAACTCTGGGATACAATTCCAGCACCTACTTTTCACCTTCATTTAGTCTCCACCTTGCCAGAAGGTTGGGAATGATCACTTCTAGCATTCTCTCCTTTTCCCCATGGCAAAGCCTGCAGTTTCCTAAGTGTACAACCATACCTAATACTGTTGTACTTAGTTTCTGGTTAATGGCCACTTTCCAGAAAGGTGATAAATGAAAGGTCACTTATGTGTCACTGTTTGAATATGCTAAAGAAATATCCAACTGTTAGACATCAAGAATAATGTCTCATTATGAGTCATTAAGGAATACAAAGGCAAAACAGAAACCACCCCACCTAATAGTCAGGACTCCTGGTAATAGAACAGAGATCTGCTCATAGAAGAGTACAAAATTGTGTGGCCACCCCACAACAGGGAAGTAAATGGGGAAGCTTTTTTGTTTACATTTCATAGAATTCTTTTTAAGATTACATTGCTGGCATCTATTTCTGACTAAAGTTAGTTGACACTCCTATCATTAGCAAATTTCAATTTATATTTTTAAAAATAACTTTTCCAAAAAGAAATAGAGCACATAGTGCATTCAGCCTTTTCATTAGGTCTTGCATAAAGAGATGTTATTCCTTTATAAATGAGTGTTTTATAAAGTGGGAATGCATTTCTGAGCTTTTTTTTTTTTTAATAAAGAAGCAATTTCTGTTAATGAAGCATTAATTTGGTTTGGCATTTTAAGAATTTAGTTTCTGAAAAAAAAATTTAATTTCTGGGGGCACCTGGCTGGCTTAGTTGGTGGAGCGTGCAACTCTCGATCTCAGGGTTGTGAGTTTGAGCTCGATGTTGTGTGCAGAGATTACTTAAAACTAAATTTTAAAAAAAGGCCTTTGCCTTTTAAGAATTTAGTTTCTGTGCAACTAAGCAGGTGACACTACTCTTTGTGTCACTTCAAGAGTTTTCACATTTGGTAGTCCCAGGAACATCAAAGGGTAATAATACAATATTATTAATAAATATCGGTAGTAAGGTTCAAATGTTATTGTGTGTGTGTGTGTGTGAATCTTCTACATAGAGAAGATGAATGTAAAATTACAAGCTGAGTAGTTTTTTTCATATGAACTTTTCCCTATTCTCAAAAGTAAAATAATAGTAATCTCACAGAACAAAAAATAAATTAACATAGATACTGGCCACTCCAAAACCCACATAGAAGTGTTTGAGGAGAGGTGAAAAAAGGAAGAGCATTATGGCAGTATTTTTTTTTTCAAAGATGACCAGAGCATTATTTCCCATTCTACATGCATAATTACCTTACATGTAAATAGTCTAAACATACCAGGTAAAAACCGAGATTGTCAGATTGCAGATAGAAGCAAGAACCAAATATATGCCATCTATAAGAAATCCACTTTAAATATAATGACATAGGTTAAAAGCAAAAGGATGGAAAAAAGATATGCCTTGCTAACATTAATCAAAAGAAAGCTAGAATGTCTATATTAATATCAGACAAGTAGTTTTCAGAGTGAAGAATTCTAGTGGGACATATAATGGTCACTTCATAAGAATAAGAGGGTCACTTCAACAAAAGGATATAAAAACCCTAACTGATATTTAGGTGCTTATAGGAAAGCTTCAAATTTCATAATATGAGGCTGATAAAAAGGAAAGTAGATACACCCACACTTTCAGTCAAAGACTGTAACTCCCTTCTCCCAAGAATCAATACAATAAATAGATGTAAATCAGTAAAGAAATAAATAAAAGGCTTGAACAACACTATCAACCAACTTGACCAACTGACATTTATAGAACACTCCACCCAGCAACAGCAGTATATACAATCTTCTCAAGTGCATATGAACATTTTCCAAGCTGTATCATATTCTGAGTCATAAATCAAAACCTGATAAATTTCAGGATGCCTGGGTGGCTCAGTGGTTGAACCAGATGTCTTTGGCTCAAGTTGTGATCCCGGGGTCCGAGGATCGAGTCCTACATCAAGCTCCTTGCGAGGAGCCTGTTTCTCCCTCTGCCTATGTCTCTGCCTCTCTCTCTGTATCTCTCATAAATAAATAAATAAAATCTTTTTTTAAAAAACTTGATAAATTTCAAACAATTCAAACAATGCGAAGTATATTCTCAGACCACAATGGAATTAAATTAAAAACCAGTAACAAAGATATCTAGAAAACCCCCAAATATGTAAAACAAAAAACAAAAACAAAACAAAAACAAAAAACAAAAAAACACAAAAAAAAAACACTTCTAAATAACTGATGGGTCAAAGAAGAAATAAGGGAAACTAAAAGTATTTTGAACTGAATAAAAATAAAAGCATGAACGAATGTCCAGTTTCCAGTTCCACACATAGGAAGCTTAGAAGCTGCAATTTCCTCCTACCAATAAGTAAAAAGCTGACAGATTGATGATCAACCATTGGACCCATATGAGAGGGGAGGACGCAGGGCAAACTGCTGTCCCCAAGATTGGAAAGACAGGCAAACACAAGGAATCATGACTTCCGAAAGTAGACACTCACCAATGGAACCAGTGCTGGAGTAGAAACACCTAGAGTGTAATTGAAGAATTGCTGGAGGCTCTGTAGACGACTCTGAAGGTTAAAAACTCCAAGGGGACCCAGTCATGGAGGTACTCCCACCATATTGTGAGATTTACCTCCAAGAGCTCAATCAGGTTTCCCACAGTAAATATTGGAGAATAATCCTCTTGAGCTTTCAGGAGGGTGGGCAAGAGGAACCATTTTGAAACACAGCAGAGCACTCTGCTCTTCTTAGCAAGGCCTGCCCTCAGGAGAAATTATTTAACCAGAGCCTACCCTGCTGGGGTTTTATCAGGGCTTAATGATCTGGAGGCAGAGGAATACCCACTTCCAGCCCCCTCTAGCCATCCAGTCCTACTTAGAGGGAGGAGAATAAAACTGATAAATATTTGTGAAGTTCACAGTCCAGAGGCATAGGCTCACCCAAGTCTGAGACCTCATCACAGGACAATGGTACATGTCTCCTCCCCACCACACCAAAGGCCTGTCTACAGCAGTTCCTTTCACCTAGTACACCCCATCTGGCTAGTCAGAAGAAGTTACAAAGCACACCAAAAGGCAAACAACGTAAGCTGAAAAGATAGAGCAAGCATCAGAACCAGACATGGCAGGGAGGTTGGAATTATCAGACCGGGAATTTAAAACAACTATAATTGGGACGGCTGGGTTGCTCAGTGGTTTGGCACCTGCCTTCGGCCCAGGACATGATCCTGGAGTCACGAGATCGAGTCCCGCATCGTGCTCCCTGCATGGAGCCTGCTTCTCCCTCTGCCTGTGTCTCTGCCTCTCTCTCTCTCTCTGGGTCTCTCATGAATAAATAAAATCTTAAAAAAATAAAATAAAAAACTAAAACAACTATAATTAATAAGCTAAGGGCTTTAATAGATAAAGTAAACAGCATACAGGAACAATGGGTGCTGTAAGCAGAAAGAACCAAAAAGATGGGGGCGCCCAGGTGGCTCAGTCAGCTAAGCATCTGCCTTTGGCTCAGGTCATGATCCCAGAGTCGGGCTCCCTGCTCAGCAGGCAGTCTGCTTCTCCCTCTCCCTCTGCCCTTCCTCCCTGCTCATGCTCTCTCTCAAATAAATAAATTAAATATTTTCAAAAAAAAAAGGAGAAAGAAATGGCAGAAATCAGAAACATTGTAACAACTAAAGAATGCCTTTAACAGGCTTATTAGTAGCTGGGACATGGCTGAGGAAAGAATCTCTGAGCTGAAGTATGTACCTCAACAGAATCCTCAAAAACTAAAAAGCATAAAGAAGAAAGACTGAAAAAAAAAAAAAAACAGAACAGAATATCCAAGGACCATGGGATTACTAAAAAGGTATAATATACACATAATGGAATACCAGAAGAAGAAAAAAAAAAAGAACAGAACTATTCCTCAGAATAATGACTGCAGATTTCCCCAAATTAATGTCAGACATCATCAGTCCAGATCCAGGAAGCTCACAGAACACCAAGCACGATAAATGCCCCCACAAAGCTACACATGCAACAGCTGAACATCCTAGAAGTACCATAGCATGCACCATGCCCTAGCCCCATGCATTGGCATCTCATCAGCAAGCTTCATGGACATTCAACCAGGAATGTTTCAAAATCCAACTGGGAGATGTGCCCCCAGCTATAAGTTTTCAACTGAGAAAACCCAGGAGGAGCACATGGAAAAAATGAAAAACCTCAAGTGTTTGGACTTCCCAAAGGAAACAATTGTTCAACATAGAAAATTCTGTCACAAAAATGGGCCGGGGAAATCATCAGTCATGACGTGTTTTCACCCAAAACACCCAAAACAGTTCCCACCTGCCTAGCCGTCCTTATTATATTACTGTCCCTTCTCTTCCCCTTAGACCTGCCCCCCTATAGTTTACGTATTGAGATTGTTCTGCAGCAAAATGCAGGCAGACCATAACTACAGGGTCAGGAAAGGCTAGGTTCCATCCATCGTCCAAGATGCAGTGGTGTTCCAATACCACCTGGGATGGACATTCTTTTATAGAGGAAAGTGGGGCGGGGGGAGTTGGGAGGGCTGTTACCAACAAAACACCTGCTGGAGTAAACTGGGAGTTCTAAGAGGCTTTCCACTGGCTAAGTTGTAAGGGTCTCTCATTGGCTGAGCTGTTGCCAGGAGGAGGAGAAAAATCTCCCTTCCTCCTGCTGGGGTAGTAAAGTGCAGGTGCTTTCCTGTTGGGAATGCAAGGTGCTTTCTTCCCATTGGGTCTGCAAGGGGCTGCAAGGAGTGGTACAGCATGAGAACTCCCCCTTCTGGCTTCCCAACTCCATTCTAGGAAAAAAATATTTTATTTATTTGGGGGGATGAGGCATAAGCAGGGGGAGGAACAGAGGGAGGGGGACAAGCAGACACTGCTCTGAGCACAGAGCCCAAGGTAGCACTGAATTTCATGACTCTGAGATCATGACCTGAGCTGAAACCAAGAGTTGGACACTTAACCAACTAAGCCACCCAGGTGCCCACCCTCAACTCCATTTTAAATGAAGTTTCCTTTATTCAGTTTCCCAGCTCCCACGGTATCTTCGTCTGGGATGCTATAACAAAAATACCAGAAACTGGATGGCTTAAATCACAAACTTTATTTCTCACAGTTCTGAAGGCTGGAAGATCCAGCCAAGATCCATTGTTGGTAGATTCAATGTCTGGTGAGGAACCACTTGCTGATTAAGACAGCCGTCTTCTTGCTATGTCCCCACATGGCACAAGCGGCGAGGGAGTTCTATGGAGGTCTCTTTATAAGGGTACTTAATCTCATTCACGAGGGCTTCACTTTTATGACCTAACCCATCCCCCATACCATTGCACTGGGGCTAATTTTCAACATATAATCTTTGAAGCAAAAATAAAATAATAATCTTTGAAGCAACGCAAACATCTAGTCTATGGCACACGACCTCCCTCAGGCTCAAGAATTCGTGAAAACTTAAAAAAAAAAATCACGAAGGACTCACAGAACTCAGAAAGTGCTATACTTTTTGCTGTGTGTAGACAATGCATACAATGTCTTCAATGCAAGAAAAAGTATCAGACACTGCTTTGTTACATTACAGCTTCCTAGGCACGTCAACCAGCCTTGGTGCTGGTAGTTCTCCTGGGTTTCAAAAGATCTGTGGTAATGACCCTAATTAGCTCTTAAAGAATCGGCTCCCTGGGCAGCCCGGGTAGCTTAGTGGTTTAGCGCCGCCTTCGGCCCAGGGCGTGATCCTGGAGACCCAGGATCGAGTCCCACGTCAGGCTCCCTGCATGGAGCCTGCTTCTCCCTCTGCCTGTGTCTCTGCCTCTCTCTGTGTGTCCCTCATGGATAGATAGGTAAAATCTTAAAAAGAAAAAAAAGAAAGAATCGACTCCCTAAAAAAATCATGAAATAATAGCTCAAATACTCCTAATTAACTAAAATCAATAGTGCGTTGGGTGGGGGGGGAGGCAGGATAAAGAGATTATGTCTCAATATTACAGATCACAGATCCATTTCAGAGCAATTAAAGCGGGCAGATCGGCCAGCCTTGAATAATACAAAAACCTGACCCTGACCTGATCATGCCAGAGTGACTGTCAGTCCCTGATACCCGGATCTAGGATAGTATTTTTATGTTTGTGTTCCTGGGGATTTCTGACTCTTCCCCAGGGTACCAGGGGGCATCTAGGAGGCATCTCCTCCATGATGGGATGGCAAGAGTAGGAAGCAGAGTCATCCAACTTCCTCATCTGACTTACTTTGCAAAACAAGAAGTCAGATAAATACAAAGTTGCCCCAAACTCTGGGGTGGGCAGTGTGGAGGGAACACTGTCTCCCCAATGCAAATAGAATGGCTCGAGACAGCAAGGGCGCACTCCTCCATTTACATCTCCAGAGCGCCCTGTACAGAGCTCAGCGTGGGTTACCTACTTGCCTCTTTTAGAAACAGAGGCAACCCTGCTTCCCTGTCCCGAGCTGTATGATCTCCAGGGACGAGCACTCTGTGAGTCTCAGGTGTGCATAAGGAGGCCACAGCAGGACCCTTGGATTCGTCTTCAGCATTCCCCTCCTCTAACCCCAGCCATTCCCCAAGTAGGAATTGGCTTCAGACAGGACTTTTGTTTCAGAAGATCGATAAAGATCTGACCTGGGCCAAAAGCAGAGAAGAATCACTAAAGAACTCTCCTTCCCAGTATCAAGGGAAGAAAGCTTTTTAAAAACCACATCTCGGCTACTGCAGGGATCTCTTCCCTACAAAGATGATCTCCCTCCCAAGGAAGTGAAAGTCCTTGCTGGGAGACAATCCAGACGAACCTGTCAGGAATTTCCAGTGCTCTGGGCCTGAGTGAAGTGCCCTGGAATTCCAGCACAAGGTCAGAGATGTGTTAAATTCTCAAATATTCATAGAAGAGGTCTAGGGTCCCCACGTCCCCAATGGTGACCTCTTCTTTATATCACAAAGAGCCTGATCTGAGCTCCCCCTCTTAGGAAAGTCCAGAGCAGGATTCATTTCACCAGCAAGAGGCTAAATTCCTCCCACTCTTGGATTGGGAATTTATGTCCTGACAACATCAGGACATAAGCTCGGGGAATTCGGCAATCCATGCCCTCCTTCCCCTTCGTGGGCTACGGTTCTTTTCACTGCAGAGAAACACTGCGGGAAAGTCATCCCCTTCTGCTTGGGCCCTGGAGCGTGTTCCCTCCCTGGCCCTGAAAGTCTCTGTGCCCCCTGTCCTGGTCAATCCCCACATCTGGAATTAGCTCAAAGGAGGAAAAGAGAAGGGGCCAGAGCCAGTGACGGGCATCTGACTCCCACGAAGGCCAGCACTGGGTGTGCAGCCCGTGGCCAGGGGTAAACAGGAACATTGCCATTTCCCCGGGATTTGCCAGAAGGCGCTTCTGGCCCTAGGTAGTCACCCCAGCAGGTGAGCTCACATGGTCCCCGAGGCTGCCCCAGTGACCTGTCCACACGATTGTGGGCACTCGACTGTGCCGGCCATCGTGGTATCTACACCAGCCAGGAGAGGAGAGGCTCTCGCTGAGCACAGTTAGCAGCAAGGCAAGAGGACGCTCCGGAGAGCAGGACCACCACACCTTGTGAACCCAGGGCAGCCCTCGCCCAGTAGAGTCCCTTGCCCCAATGCCTGAGCTTTGGGAAGAAGGCCTCCCACAAGGCTCTCTGGGTGCTGCCAGAGTGTCTACCAAGGGTAGGACTGGGAGGGGTTGCCATACATGGGACCTGGGTCACCCTGATATTGAATCACAAATCCCACACAGGGGGATTCAGATCAGGGCTCAAAACCTTAGCCTGAAGTTTCCCATTGGATTCAACGTCCTAAAAACCATCCAAGGGGTGTCAGGTATGAGGAGAGGAAGCGAAGCAGGGCTATTTTCCAGTGGAGGGAGAGGACACACTTCTTCCAGAAACTGATCTGGATGGAGACCCGCTATGGGTAGCTTAAGGATAGAAAATAACCAGGAACCTGAGCATACACCTGAACCCCCCCAGGTGGGGGATGAATAATATTGAAATTCAATTACTTTGGAATTTTTCAAAAATCTATTGAGTTGAATAGCCCTATAGAGAGTAATAAAAAAAGCTAAGATCCAAAGGCTGCTCCAGAGAGCAAAGGAGCCTACACCACATGGCCTGAGAAAAGAGTGTGCAGTGGCTACAGATTCCCTCCAAGAGGAAAGGGTGCTAATGATTTTACTTCCCAAAGCCCCGTCCACCTGCCAGTAGCCGGGGACCTAGAAGAACAAGGGGGAGGAGGTTTCCCTGCCCTGATGGGCACCAGGACGTGGCCGTGATTCCTGGCCCACAGTGCAATCACCCCACCTCTTCCCCTGGCCAGATCATCCTCTTACCCCAACCCCCTAACCCTAGCTTTCCACAGGTCCTCTCCCACACTCCCAACCCTTGAGGAAATCTCAGGAAGCTCTCGGAGAGGTCCACTGGCAGCTCTGTCATCCCAGTCCCGGGCACCCAGAGGCCAGTGTCTGTGGCCTGCCTACTTGTAGGAGCAGATGGAGAGCATGGCCCCGGCAGAGAACACCCAGAAGGCTGGGTACAGAGCCTCAGTGAAGTCCACCCTGTACTTATACATCAGGTGGACCTTGTCAGAGACCCCAAAGAAGATGACGAAGCCATGGTCACAGTTGAGCAGCACGCCGACCCGCGTGGCCTTGGTGGAAGGCAGCGTTTTCTCTACATTGTTGTGCCAGGCAGAGATCTTGGTGTTGAACCACTCCACGCACCAGGAGGCACTGTTGCGGCCGAGCCGGCTCTCCGGGCCCTGGCGCGGCATGCTGCCATAGCAGATGCCCACCCCACAGAAGTTGTTCTTCTGCAGCTCCACCTCCCAGTAGTGGATCCCTTTCTTGTAGCAGTGCAGGCCCAGCACCTGGGAGCAGTATGTGAACCTCTTGGGATGTGGCTGGTAGTTCAGGGGTAAGTCTGCCACAGAAGCTACAGTGTAGTTCTCCAACAGAGCTACCTTGTTGTGGGCAGTGTTGTAGTCCAGGCTGAATTTCACAGCATCTAAGAAAGTATCACCCAAGGAATCGATTACAAGGAGCCCAAAGTGCTCTCACTTTTAAGCCTTTCCCTAACCGGGAAAAGTTTTTATTCCATCCATCCATCCTTCCACCGATCCATCCATCTATCCATTCATCTACCCACCCATCCACACATCTATCCATTCATCTACCCACCCATCCACCCATCCACCCACCATACACACATCCATCCATCTTGTCCAGCCAGCCAGACATTTGTTCATCTGTCTCTCCATCTCTCCATCTATCAGTCACCCAGCTGTCTATTCATCCACCCAAGGCCATTTACTTAGCACCCGATTCTGGGCAAGATGCACAACTCTGACCAGACATGGTACCTGACCCCACGGAGTACACACTGCAACAAGCAAGACAAGCCCATCAAGAACAACACCGTGAGACCGCACCCCACCGAATGGTTGCCTACACTGCTAGAGGGACAAGTGGCCCTACTTGAAGGGTGAGGAGGGTACAAGGAAACATTTCGCTGTTTGATGAGGAAAATTAAACAGAAGCTATTCTGGACAGAGGGGATACTGAGAGCAAAGCTTGGGGTCACAATGATTGGTGGGCACGTGGTGGGACCAGGCAAGGCTGAGCACCTGGGAGAGAAGCCCTAGCAGGAGAAGAGAGACATGTCTGGGCCACATAGCAGAGAGCTAAAGAATCTAGACTCTACTTGGTGGGCAGCAGGGAGCCAAATGGCATTTGTAAACATAGCGATTACCTGAGTATTCCTGGTTGGGACACCAGCACTGGCCTCCCCACCCTTCCTGCCACACTTTCAACCAGTTCCAGGAGATCTGAAGATGGAGCGCAGCTGCTTGTTGTCCTGACTCTCCACCTCCTTCCTGGGACACACTCATTTCTGCCCCTCCCCTTCCAGGAGACCCTGGACTGCGGGAAACAGGTCCCAGGGCAGCAGAGCAGAGGGGAAATCCCTAGCCCGGGAACTTGGGAACCAAGAGGCCTGGAGTCTCCCCCTACCTGCCACTCCCTTGCTAGGTGGTTTAGGGCAAGATGCTTTTCATGGAGGCCGGAGGCTCCCCCTGGGCAAAATGAACAAACGGACAAGGGAAAATGTTCTCTAAGGCCCTGAGTTGCTAGAACTGCCTTCTCTTGCTCACGTGTCTGCTCCCAAGGAGCACAGGGCTCCAGAAACACAAGGGTCAGGGCATCACCAGTGGCTACGCGGCTCTGCCAGGCCTGGGTCTTGATGGGGACAGGAGAGCAGGAAGTTCCGGGGAGGCAGGCCCTGAGAAAGCCGAGCCCCCTCACCCCCCACACCTGGCCCCCTGCAGCTGCGGAGGGAGCAGGGCCAGGGGCACGCTTGGTGGCGGAGTCTCCGCTACTGCGTGGACGAGGGTATGGGTGGCTGTTGAGCGAGGCTGCGGGTGCAGATGGGAAACAGAAAGAGCAAGCAGGAGGAGCCCAGAGCTGGGCCTGAGGACTCAACTCCAACCACTTCCAGTCAGTTGAGGGAGGCAAGCTCGCAAAGGAGCTTAAGGAAGAGCACCAGAGCAGCATGGCGAGTGTTCCCTTCTAGAACGATGAATGCCGCTGAGCCGCACAGCCCAGCCAACTGAAGCTGAATGGCAGCTTTGACATTTAGCTGCATGGGGCTGCCACTACCCACAGCCAGAGCTGGCCTGGGGAGGGGGCAGGGTCAGAGGCCAGGCTGCCGTGGGAGAATGAGGCCCGTGGCTCTGGCCACCACAGCCCCGGAGGGCTTCCAGCAACATGGAGACTTACAGCTCCACCAGCAGGGTTTGGTCAAGCCTGGGGCGGGCAGGGCAGAGGGGGGGGTCTGACATGCAGCCACAGTTGAGGCCCAGCACTGGAGTCTCCCCTCCACACGGCTGTATTTTTCCAACTTCCCTCAATAGGATCACTGAGGAAATGAGAGGACCACACAGCCTTCTGTGCTGGTCCCCTGCAGCTTGATCTTGCAGCACTGGCCCGGCGCCCAGGAATTTGTATTTTTAACCAGTATTCAGGTGAGAGGGAAGCAGACACAGAGCAGCAGCCAAGAAAGGCGGGCTGCCTTGGCTGCTTTTGTGTTCCTCTGTTTCGCTTTCGCTCTCGTGATGAGGAAAATTTAAACACGCTGTGGAGAGGCAGGCCCCAGAAGAGCCAGTGAGGGTGAAGAGGTGGGGATGGGAGGCCTAACTCAGAGCCTGAGTCCAGACAGAACAGGAGTAGCTGGCCTTGGAGTGGGTGCAGGAGGGGGCAGGTGGAGATGCAGGAGAGATGGCAGTAACAAGGGGAGGAGGGGCCCCTCTTCTCTATGAAGTGAGGGTGGGTGGGGGACAGGGAGAAGACTGGTTATGGCAAGTGGGAAGGTTCTGGAATGGCAGAGGAGTCAGGAGAAAACTGGAACCAAAGTACCGGCAGTGGGCCCCCAGCAATGCCTGAGGCACAGCAGGGGGACCCCAGAGAAAGCGGGGAGCTGGGTTCACGCAGGGCTAGGGGTTCAGAGCACTGTCTGTGGAATCTGTGCTGGCGAGAAGCTGGGGAGGGGGGAGGCAGGTGCTGGTGGGACGGAGCCAGTCAGGCTGCGGCAGAGTGTAGGATAGGCCAGTCGCCAGCAAGAAGGAGGGGGACCAAGCTGGACCTCCCGGCGGAGGCGAGGGCAAAGCCATGCACAGAGCCACCCAGAGCCTGAGAGCCAACAGCATCACACCTCAGAGCCAACACTACTCACACTCCAGGAGCTCGGGCCTGGACTTGAGTAAGAAGTTCTCCAGCACCTTGGCTTTGAGGGACACGAGGTTTTGCTGCTCGGAGGTGGCTTTGGCTCCAGCTGGGTGAGGACACAGACAGCCATTTTCAGAACAAAGTCAGCGTGGGCACCCCGCACTGCCCCTTGCCCGCAATAACTCACTCTCCGGGCTTGCTTGTTTGAGGTCCAGTAACTGCTCTGGGGCTCCGAAGGTGGGCATCTTGACAGACGAGGCTGAGCCAGAGGCAGTGGCTGCGGATGAGGAAGAGAAACATGTCACTGAGGGATTAGATGGCCTGTCCTCCCTTCCACACTCATCTTCAAGAGCTACTTCCACAAACACACCTGGACAGCTGGCATGATACAGGTGAGCCCACCCAGGGCAACATTCACTATTCATCTCGCTCACATGTACTTGAGCTCACCCCCAACCTCAGGCCTCATCCCCACCCTGCCCCAAAGGAACGTAATCCCAGAACTCAGGCTCCATCCCGGAGCCCCAATGCCAGAGGACAGCCTTCGCGGCCTGCCAGCACTTAGCTCCACACGTGAGCAATTTCCAGAAACAAAAAGATGCACAGGTACATAACCTACCAGGTTTCTTGGTTTTCTTTTCTTCTTCTGAAAAAGAAAATTTTCAGAATGAAGATCTTTGCAAGCACAGCCCAATGACACCTTCAAAATCCCATGAGAACCATTTGCATGAATGTGATCCACACAGATACTTTCACTGGGAATATATTTCACTAGGATATTTTCATTGGATGCAAGCACACAAATCTATGATGACAGAAACATGCATCAGTGGTTTTGGGGGTTGGGACCGATAATGAGGAGCATGAAGGAATTTTCTGGGGTAATTCTCTAACTTGATTTGGGTAAGGTGACACACACATACACGTCTGTCAAAATTAACTGTACTCTAATTAAATTATACCTCTGTAAAATAAAAATACAAAAGAAAACATACACCCAAAAAAGAAAAAAAGATGGAAAAAGGAGTCAGCAAAGAAAGGTGCTTGCCGAGTATCACAAGAGTCTTTAAAAACTGTCTGGAGAGGGACGCCTGGGTGGCTCGGTGGTTGAGCACCTGCCTTCAGCCCCAGGCACGATCCTGGAGTCCCGGGATCAAGTCCCACATCGGGCTCCCTACATGGAGCCTGCTTCTCCCTCTGCCTGTGTCTCTGCCTCTCTCTCTGTGTCTCTCATGAATAAGTAAATAAAATCTTTAAAATAAAAAAAAAAAAACTATCTGGAGTAATCACCTATGAAAACTGAATTTTTTTTTAATTTTCTTTTTTCTTTTTTTTAATTTTACTCACTTATGATAGTCATACAGAGAGAGAGAGAGGCAGAGACACAGGCAGAGGGAGAAGCAGGCTCCATGCACCGGGAGCCCGATGTGGGATTTGATCCTGGGTCTCGAGGATCGTGCCCTGGGCCAAAGGCAGGCGCCAAACCGCTGTGCCACCCAGGGATCCCGAAAACTGAATTTAGCTAAAGCAAAGACTCTCAAAGAGTGCCCCTCCCCGCCCCCAGCAGCATCAGCACTGCTGGGGAATTGTAGGAAATGCAAACTCTTGGATCCCACCCATGACCCTGATGAATCTGAAAGTCTGCGGGTGGGGCCAAAGTGATCTGTGTTTTACAAGCCCCTGGTGAGTCTGAGACATATTCGAGTCTACTGGAGCTAGAGGATTTCGGGTTCCTTCTGTCACCTTCCCCACCCCTAGAATGAAAAGGGGTGTTTTGGCTCTTATCCCTGCCTGCCTGCAGGGTACTTCACGTGGTGGACATGCCCGGCTCTCTTCTATCATCCTCCACCTCCCTGCCAGCCCCCATTCAGCCCCATGTGACCCCCTGTGTCCCCCTTCCTCCCACTCCTGAGTCCTGTTTCCAGACGCTGTCTTCACACTGGCCCCATTTCCCTCTCTCCCGCCCACTCCCGCAGGACTGGCATCTCTGGAGGGCCCCCTCCCAGGTCATCGCAGTTGCTCCAAGTCCCGTCTATACTGTGACTGGTCCACTCCTTCCCTGCCCATTGCCCCATGGCAGCCCGTGGCCAGGATCCACAGCTCACTCCTGCCAGAGCGGCGCTGTGATCTGGGGCAGCAGCAAGAAATTCTGCCGGGGGCGGGGGTGGTGCTCTGAGAAGGACACAGGTACACAGCATTGGTTCTGCTATTTTTCCTTTTCCCTTGGTCACGCCAAGTGTCCTTCCACATCTGCCCGCTGAGCTGGGGGCTCCCCACTCCACCCACACCCGGCACCCGGGGCCCTGGCTCTATTCTGTTCTAATAGCACGTGCCTTCTCACCATGGCAGTGATATGCCCCCAAGCGGGCCAAAATGGATTTTTGGTAGAAGGTGAAAAAAATCTTATTCTTTATATGTATAAAAGCATAGTCTATAAATAGACATACTGCATATGCACGGTATTAAAATTTCATGGGGCAATTAGGGCCAAAACTTGGGTGTTGGCAAATATTTCTCAAGACAAGTGGGCTTTGGTAACCTTGCTGGCCCAGGCCACCTGCAGAGCCAGTGCTGATGGGCCAGTCCTGCTGAGCACCCCAGGGGAGCTCTCACCACAGCCCCTCCAGCTCCTGTTCAGTGGCCCGTGGCCAGATGCATCTCCAGAGGCACTTGCCCCCCTCCCCCAGCAATTTGGGCCAGGCTGGTGGGAGCAGCCATGCCTGTGAGGGTCTCGGCTGGAGCCCCGGCTGGCCACAGCCGTGCTGCGCCCCAGGAACAGCAGCAGAGTTACTTACTCGGGAGCTTTTTCGCAAAATGTATGGGTTTGTGCGTGGATGCTGAGCCATGCTCTCCAGGGTTCCCTGTGCCAAAGAAGAAGGCATTAGTTTATGCAGCTCCTCTGAAGGCACCCTCCGGGCCAGCTTGGCTAGGGCCGGGAGAAGAGAGGCTTTACAAAGGCAATTTCCAGTGACTTTCCCCATCCAATCATTTACAAGAGCTAGAAACAAGGTGACACGAAGACAAGTTTGTTGTGTCCTTCTCTGGCTTAAAATATAGCGGGGGTCAAGTGTTTTCTCTGCCAGTGCCCCACTCCATGACCTCTGAAGCCTCTCTGAGGTTCAATTTCTTCCAATGTCAACAGGGATGAGCCCCCTGCTTGTGGCAATGAGGCCAATAAGCCTGGTATGCAGTGCTAGTTCCTCCCCCTCCAGTTTTTCCATCAACCCTCCTCCCCCAGACTAGCAATCACTGATGTAGCAGGAAAATAAATATGCATGGCCAACTCATCCACAGTTTTACCCTCTATACAGAGTGTGCCACACCTGTCTCAGAGGCCCTTCTGCAAGGACACTCAGCTAGCCAAGCTGAAATGCAAGCCCACCCCCAGGGTTATGCACTAAGATTAACTGTGTGCAAGGCTCAGTGCCTGGCATAGGGGAGAGAGTATTGGATGAAAAACAGACTGAGCCCCGCCCTCACAGAAACTGCAATCTAGTGGGGGAAGAACAAAATGACAGAAAAGCAAACGCTGCCAAAGGAAGATAAGGATCCTGGGACCTAGTCTGAGGAGTGGGAGTGGTGGTGACAGGGAAGGTTTGCTGAGAAATACAATGTTTCACCCAATCTCTGAAAAGTGAGAGGAGTGAACTGGTGAGGATGGTGGAGTCTGAGCCTTCTAGGCAGTGGGAAGGGCATGTACAAAGGCCCTGTGGTAGGAAGTTTAGCATATGTGAGGAACTCAATGCAGAGACATGTGTGGGACAAGGGGGCACTTCAGGACTGGTGAAGTGGACAGGGCCTGACCAGGCAGGGTCCTGTAGAACACTGTCAAGAGCGTGGTCTGAAATCTAAAAGCAATGGAAACTCTCTTAACAGGGTGAGGGAAGAAAGTCCCAGGAGATCAGATTTGCATCCTAAAAAGCTCTCTGGCTGCAACAGGCCTGGATACGGAAGGATTATTTAGAAAGCTGCCACAGGTGGTGGCAAGAGAAAGCAGGCAGGTGGTAGCTGGCACTGAGGACTGAGTGGACTGAGTCAGGAGATATTTAAGAAGTAAAATCTTAAATAAAATCTTTAAAAAAAAAAAAAAAAAAAGAGCAGCCCGGGTGGCCCAGCAGTTTAGTGCTGACTTCAGCCCAGGGCGTGATCCTGGAGAACCGGGATCAAGTCCCACGTCGGGCTCCCTGTATGGAGCCTGCTTCTCCCTCTGCCTGTGTCTCTGCCTCTCTCTCTGTGTCTCATGAATAAATAAATAAAATCTTTAGGAAAAAAAAAAAAAAAAGCCATCTGAGCAAGCCTCAAGATCACAGACAAAAAGAGCCTGTCCAGAAAGTCCCATTGTTAGCATCAAGGCCCCCAGAAATGTTTTAGGCAGGATGGCTACAACCCAGGATGTTTCCCCACCACCTCCCAGATGGAGGGAGGGGGCAGATGTCTCAGGACCCCTGAAATTCAAGCCCTTGTGCTCTGAATCAAGACCCTCTCCCCAACACCAAAACACTGAGGGGACCCAACCCATTTCAGGGGTCCCAGGAGGGGAGCATGGTGGTTGCTAATGGTTACCTGAGCTGGTGGGTTCCTCAGCCTTCTGGTCCTGGGACTGCCTGATATAGTGTTTCAGCCTCTCTTTGAGATTTGAGGTGCCCTGACAGATACCCTTTATCAGCTCCTGATTCAGGTCCACTTTGGGGACGTAGACTGGCTTTGTTGAGATTCCTTGCAGTTTTTTCGCTTTCTGAAACAAGCCAAGGAGTTAGTTCAGGCAGCTCCAAGGAAGCCAGGGCCCGAGCTCCGGCTTTATGAACATCACCAGAAGCTTCCCTATGCCCACATGTGCTCAGTCCAATCAGCCTTCTCAAATTACAGGCCAGAGGTTGCTGGGGGCTAATGTGTCACTTTTGGTCACAGCTCTCTGGATGGGGACAGGCCCTCAGAGACCAGTCACCTACCATGAGAGACACTAAAGTCCACAAACAACAAGTGTCCAAAAAAAAAAAAAAAAAGAAAAGAAAAGAAAAAGAAAAAAAAAAGAAAGAAAGAAAAGAAAAAGGAAATAACAAGCATCCTGCCAGGAACTCTGCCAATTAGTGGCAGGGACAAAGTTGGGACACAATCTGCTGAGCCCCATTGATAATGTTCCCCCCTCCTCCAGCTGTGGCGGGCCAAGTAAGGAGGTGCAGGACCATGTCCGGCCCTTAAGGACCAGCTCTGAACACACGTTCTAAAACTGGACAGGGATGCCTTAGGGGGCCCAGGTTGGGCCAGGGCATATGCAGGGAAAAGGAAGGAATGTACCGAAGGTCCCAAACCTTGAGATAAAGTTGGGTCATACAACATGAAGAGGCTCTAGAGAGGGACTCAGAATCATTCTCAAAGAGCTGCAGGCAGCCACTCCAACAAACAGGAAGGAATACGGAGATGAAAATCAGTGGTGCCCAGCCCAGGCAGGGAGAAGAGGAGGTTCCCAGTCACTCCTGTACTCTCCCCAGGACCTAAACAAGGAATCTGGTCCTCTGAGGCTTTGTCACCCCATCGATGGGGCTCACCAGAACATGCGCTGCGTGCCAGGAGAAGGGGGCAGTGATGAGGGATGGGCTTCCCGAAGGAGCAGGCGGTCTGAACAGACATGACTACAAGCACATCTAAAAGCACGCCACCCAGTGCTAGGGCAGAGGCAGCGTGACCTGCTCCATCACCAGTAATGGCAGGATAACAAGATCTGAGGAAGATGGGGGGAAGCTGGGGTGGCCCTGTAAAAAAAAAACAGGATATACTAGGCAGAGGAAGTCGCCCTGGAGTTCCCCTCCAAAGCCCAGTGTGTCTGGGGAACGATGAATGCTGTGCGGTGCTTATAGCACAGAGCATGGGCTGGGGGCGGGTGGCAAGAGAGGAGGCTGCTGGCAAAGACAGGGTCTGGTCACTGAGGGCCTTTAGAAAGAGACCTCCAGGGTCCATGGGGAGGAGGGGCGGAGGCATATGCAGTAGGCAGCGCTCTAAGATGGCCCCCAAGATGCCCACCTGGCCTGGGGGTACATACCCCGTATAATCTGCTCCCCCCTCCCCATGCCCTGGAGTATGGGTGGGACAGTGAATACCGCAGGATATCACTCCTGTGGTTCAGTTACCAAGCATGGGAAAACTGAATGAATACTGCAGATGTAAAGAAGATCCCCAATCTGTTGGTTTTGAGTTCATCAGAAAGGTGAGTATCCTGGGTGGGCCTGATTTCACCAGGTCAGAGCCATTAAAAGGGATCAGGCTTATAAGAAAGAATGGAATCTTGCCGGGACGGGACGCCTGGGTGGCTCAGCCTTCAGATCAGGGTGTGATCCCGGAATCCAAGATCAAGTCCTGCATCAGGCTCCCCGCAGGGAGCCTGGTTCTCTCTCTGCCTGTGTCTCTGCCTCTCTCTCTCTGTGTGTCTCTTATGAATGAATAAATATTTTTTTAAAAAAAGAATGGAATCTTGCCATTTACGACGACATGGATGGAGCTAAAGAGTATCATGCTCAGCAAAATAAGTCAGAAAAAGACAAACACCATGATTTCTGTCATATGTGGCAATTTAAGAAACAAAAGGAGCAAAGGGTAAAGAATAGAGAGAGACACACACAAAGCCAAGAAACAGATTCTTAACTCTAGGAACTGGTGCTTACTGGAGGGGAGGGGGGTGCGGGGTTGGGGGAACAGGGGATGGGGGTTGGGAGTACACTTATCATGATGGGCACTGAGTAATGTAGAGAATTGTTGAATCTGAATCTGTTGAATCTGTTGTACACCTGAAACTAACATAACACCGTATGTTAACTATATACTGGAATTAAAATTTTTTTAAAAAGCGGGGGGGCACCTGGGTGGCTCAGTGGTTGAGCCAGATGCTTTTGGCTCAGGGTGGGATCCCAGGGTCCCGGGGATCATCAAGTCCCATCAGGTTGCCTGTGAGGAGCCTGCTTCTCCCTCTGCCTATGTCTCTGCCTCTCTCTGTGTGTGTCTCTCATGAATAAATAAAATTTTTTTTAAAAAGAGGGGTACCTGGTGGGCTCAGTGGTAGACCATGACTCTTGATCTCAGGGTCATGAGTTCAAGCCCCACATTGGGTGTGGAGCCTACTTTTAAAAAAGAGAGATAGAGAGAGGAGAGAGAAAGAGAAAGACCAATAACCTAAGGAGAAGAAAAAAGGGACCAGGCTTTCCTGGAGGGAGAAATTCTCTGCTGGCTTTGAAGAAGTAAGTAGCTGCCATGCCAGGTACCGGGAGGAGGACACTCGGCAAGGAGCTGCAGCGGCCTCTGGCAACCAGCAGCAGGCCTCAGCCAGCCAGGGAGAGAGCAGGGACCTCGGGCCCGCACCCCAGGAACTGAATTCTGCCGACAACCCCATGAGCCCTTGGCTCCAAAAGGTATGCAGCCCAGCCAACACTCAGATTGCAAGCCTCTAGGCCACGTCCTGACCCCTGGGCCACAGAAAGCATGAGGTGACAAAGAAACGCCCGTACAAACCACTAAGTTTGTGGCAGGTAGTCCTGCAGCACAGGAACCGGGTACAGTGCGTGCTCGGGGCCGCGTCCGATGACCACTTAGAGCCACACCTCGTCAGGCCCCGCTGCACTGTCAACAGCACGCAGGCAGGCGGAGAGGGCATTCCAGTGTCTTCATCGAGACCTACCTCCAGAAACTCAAACTCGTCTTGCTTGATCAGGGCAAGTTCAACTTCCTCCTTCAGAGTCTGGATCTCACTCTTCTTCTTGAGGAGGATCTGGTAAATGTTGCCCAACTTGGTACTGACCCTCTTCTCCTCATCCCTTATCTTCTGTATTGAGATGGCCTCTGTGCCATCAATGAGCGCCTTGATTTCCATGCATTCCTGTCTAAGCTGCTTCATCTTCTGACTTGCAGTCTCCTAATGGGGCCAAGACACAGGGGCATCCATCAGATAGGCAAGAAAGTTAAGCCTGTGGTACCAAGTGTCGTGAGATGAGGAGCACCAGGAAGTCTTAGCTGTACTTCATGTGAGGACAAATGGGCACAATGGCTTTACATGGGAATTTGGCTACTAGTATCTAGGGAATCTGAATCTGCTCATACCTGATCCAGGGAATAGTCTCTAGAAAAACACTCAGATGAGGTGCTTGCGAGGCTCAGTCGGTTAAACATCTGCCTTCAGCTCAGGTCATGATCCCGGGTCCTGGAATGGAGCCCCACATTGGGCTTCCTGCTCAGCTGGGAGGCTGCTTCTCCCTCTCCCTCTGCCCCTTCTCCCTCTCATGCTTTTACTCGCTCACTCTCTCTCAAATGAATAAATTTAAAAATCTTTTTAAAAATTTTAAAAATAAAAACCTGGGCAGCCCGGGTGGCTCTGCGGTTTAGCGCCACCTTCAGCCCAGGGTGTGATCCTGGAGTCCCGGGATCGAATCCCACATCGGGCTCCCTGCATGGAGCCTGCTACTCCCTCTGCCTGTGTCTCTGCCTCTCTCCCTCTCTGTGTGTGTGTCTCTCATGAATAAATAAAATAAAACCAATCAATCAATCAATTAATTAATTGAATTTTAAAAATAAAAACCTGCCCCAGAGATAGACACAAGAATGCTCCTAAGCAGCATTGTTTGAATTATCAGGACCCCGGGAACAACCAAATGTCTATCAATAAGACACAAATCTGCAAATTATTCATGGGATAGACTATTAAATAGTAATGAAAACTAATGAACTGGGGCAATGCACAAATTTCCATGAGGGAAAAGACAACCTGCAGAAGACAACATACAGCATGATGCCCTTTAATGCTTAGGAACAAACAGAATGGCTTTCTTTCAATAAGAGAACACCCCTGGGGTTTACAAAGGCACATGGCTGCCCTGTCACAGACTATATTCCCAGCCTCCCCTGCAGCTAGACTCGGCTAGGGCACTAAGCTAGCCCCAGTGCAACATAAGCAGAAGTGGTGTATGCAACACTCTTCTTCCCTGTCCCCTCTTTTGCAAGCTAGAACGAAGACGTGATGGTCACCCAGCTTCAGCCAGGGATGAGATAACCCCCTGCAGTAGTCAGGTAAGAAGAAAAGACTCTGGGCACCTGGGTCACTCAGTGGTTGAGCATCTGCCTTTGGCTCAGGTCATGATCCCGGGGTCCTGGGATCGAGTCCCGCATCAGGCTCCCTGCAGGGAGCCTGCTTCTCCCTCTGCTTATGTCTCTGCCCCCACACTGTGTCTCTCATGAATAAATAAATAAAAGTCTTTAAGGAAAAAAAAAGGAGAAGAAGAAGAAAAGATTCTGAGTCCTGTCCTGTCCACATGGACAGAGACATCTCGCTAGTCTGGGTGGCTCAGATCTGCCAAAGGGAACAAAGGAAACTTCTATCTTATCTAAGCCTCTGAATTTGGAGGAGGGAGGGAAGTAATCTCTGTTAGCAGGTTAGCCGACCCCCTCCAACCAGTACAGGTACTTTCCTGTACATGCCTTCATGTAGGCTGCACAACCACCTTTGGGAAAAATATGTGATTCCATTGTGCAGCTGGACTCAGAGATCTGCCCACAGGAGCCAAGTATCACAGGTAAATTAAGGCAGGAATCTTGAGATGAAGTTATCCTGGATTACCCAGGTGAGCCCTAAATCCAATGACAGATGTCCTTATTAGAGACAGAAGAAAAGACACAGAGGGAGGAAAAGGCCATGTGAAGACAGAGGCCAGGGCTGGAGTGACTCCAGCCACAAGCCTAGGAATGCCTGAGCCACTGGAAGCTGGAAGAGGCAGGAAGGATTCTTCCCTAGAACCAGGAAGTGTGGCCCTGTCTTTGCTTTTGAACTTCTGGCCTCCAGAACCATGAGAGAACACATTTCTGTCCTGGTAAACTGAGTTTGTGGTAATTTGTTACGATAGCCCTAGACCTACATTTTTGCTTCCTGTTTTTTTCCCATTTAAATCATAACCACTTTTTATATTAGCACTTTTTTCTCACAATCTTTTTATTTTTAAGATTTTATTTATTTATTTGACAGAGAGAGAGAGGAAGAGAGTGAGTACACAAGCAGAGGGAATGGCAGGGAGAGGAGGAGAGAGAAGTAGGCTCCCCACAGAACAGGGAGCCTGACGCAGGACTCAATCCCAGGATCCTGGGATCATAATCCGAGCTGAAGGCAGATGCTTAACTGACTGACCCACCCAGGAGCCCCTCACGATCTTTTTCTTTTAAGTAAGTTCTACACTCAACATGGGGCTCGAACTCACAACCTTAAGATCAAGAGTCCCATGCTCTACCAACTAAGCCAGCCAGGCGCCCCTATATTACTACTGTATAGCCCTAATTTTTAGGGATTGCCCCTGTCCTCCCTGCACCACAGTCAGGGCTTGTAGACAGTTTCTAGTTTAGGTCTACAAAAGATCTTTTCAGGGACATAGCTTTCTGGGTATTTTGCAAGGTGATGCCTATTCCCGACCCTGTGTGTGAAACCAACTGGAGCCCCCAGGGCCGTGGCTGGCAGTGGAGAGCCCCGTCACTCACCTGCACATCCTGCTGCCTGGTTCTCACATCCTCGAGCGCCCTGGATGCGCCACTGATCTGATCGTATATGACGGTCAGTTTATGCTTCAGCTTGGTCTGCAGAGAAAAGCACCAGCATGAGAAACCACCTCAACCAGCCCCCAACAGCAGGGATTGCCCCCAGAATCTATCCCACAGAGTCTTCCGCCAACCCAAGTCTTGCCTGCCTTTAGCTCTTTGAAGTATCCTCGTATTTATTGCCTCCTTTCAAACTTCTACAGGGACAGTACAAGAAAGAAGTTGAGCATAGAACCTGGAGACAGACAGACCAGGGTGCCAGTCCCCAGTTCCCAGCTGTCCAAGCATCTCTCACCTGTGTCCTTGGCCAAGAAAGAGATACAAATGTTTCTACCTCACAGGGCCAGTGGAGGATTAACAGAAACAACGTAAGAACTCAGTAGCACAGTGCTTGGATTTTAGTAAGGATAAACGAAATGTCAGCCTGGATTATGAGGAGCCTCTTTGTTAGCACCCATTTTACTGAGGACGAAACAGAGGCAAGAAGGCCTGCACGGACGGGGGCTGAGCTCACAAAGCCAAGAACGAGCAGGGAGGGTTCATTCCATGATGGTAGATGAGGTCGTTGGGGCCACCCTCCCCCTATAAACAACCAGAAAAGCAAGCTTATTGGGAAGAAAAATCTGCTTAACGACAATGGGGAGCTAACCAAACAGGGAAGGATGGCAGCCAAGATCTAGGGGGAGCAAATCCAGAGAAATCAGCCTGGCGTCTGGAGTGGTTCTCCCAGAGCCACCTGCCATTCCGGAAGACAGCTGAAAGAACCACTGTCAACCACAGGGAAGCAGAGGGACAGGAGTCAAAGTCCAAGGCTCTGGGGCAGGGACCTCCACAGGCTACAGGCTGGGAATAAGGATGAGCAAGCAGTAGGCCAGCTAACCATCAGCTCAGTCCCTGAAACTGAACTAAGGTGACTCAAAATCGCTAAGTCCCTAGCCACCTCCAGGAACCAGAGCCAATTATGCATGAAGGAAGATAATATCATCCAAGGCCTCTCAGCATTTCTATAAATTTTCAGAATCAATCTTGGAGCGTCCTACCTCCCTGCTAAGGTGAAAAACGGGGGCACAGAAACGGGAAGGAAAAAAACCCAGCACCATAATCATAGTGACTAGAGTTTCTTATATCTGCACCACGAGCCAGGCATTGTTCTAGTGCTTTACAGGCATTAACTGATCAAAAACTAAGAACGACACTATAATGTGGGAGTTACTTGTCTTCTATAAATTGGGACATTGAAAAACAGAGTAATTAAGTGGCTTGCCTGAGGTCACATTTCTGTTAACTAGCGTTACAAGGTCCCGGCGTTATAATGAAAGCACTGAATACACTAGAAATGTCAAGAAAAAACATTTACTTCCCCTAATGAGCTGGCTCAACATCCTCCAGCCTCGCCTCCACTTTCCTGCCTCTCCCACTCAACTAAGATATTCAGGCCTAAATCTGACCTTGAATCTGGATTTGAACAACCCAAGGACAGTCACATGGAAGGGCTGGAGGCAGAGACCAAGGCCACACTAATTTGTCCCTGAAAGCCCAAAGTACTGATGATGTTTCAGATTCAACCTGCGTGAAGATGCCCTTTGACCCGTCCTCTTACAGTGGCCAAGATAAACAGTGGGCCGAAGGCAGAAGGCCAGGCCAAGGCAGATCCTGACTCAAGGGTCTCAGAGCTAGAAAAGAACTCAGAACACCCAGGCCTGTCAACTGTTCCACCTCCAAAAGCCACTCTCTGCAGTACACCCCAAAACTGGTGGTTTGGAAAATTGTTTCCACCACTAATGAAATGCATATGGCAATCCCCTGATGGCAGAGAGAGGGGCCAACATGGCTCCAGACAAAAGAAAGTGGCCCAAGGATTTTGAGAGGCGCAACAATCTCCTCATTGAGGGTAGAGAATATTTTGAAGTTCTGAGGTTCTGCTCACATATTGGGGACTTGAGTCCTCCAAGAGGATATAGGAAGAGCCAGAGTCCTGAGTCTGCCCCACACCAGTAGCCAAGCCAAGCCGGCCACTAAAGGCTGGGGCACTGATCAATGAGACTGGTTCTGTCCCAGTAGTGAACAGCAGCAGGGCTAGAAGGGGAGGCCGATCGAAGGACTTTGCAAGCCAGGACAATGGTGAGGCCTGGGGAGGTAGCAAGGCCAGGCCTGATACAAGGATTACAAAGCCAAGCACGTACGGATGCAGGCCCCAGAGGCTGAGAGAGAGCTGTAGCTCCAGGCCAGGCTGAGAAGAACCCTCCTGACCCTACTTGCCTTCTGACTTCATGGATAAGAACTTCTAGAAGAGCCTTTTGGCAGGAGCCGTCATGGGTCCTCAAGGATAGGCCCATGCACCCTGAGGCAAAGAAGAAATGGGCAGCCTGATACCTGCCCCCCCCCCCCCCCAGCAAGTTCTCTTCCACCCCAGCTGCACAGAAAGTACACCTGCAGCACTTAGGCAGTACTCGCCCAGCGAGGAAGCAGTCAGAATTGAAACCCAGGCGTCAACACCAAGCCCAGGTCAGAGCCCAGGTCAACCAGCCACCTGCCTGTCATGGGGGCCTGCCTACAAAGCACTTTCCACACAGCTCCAGAGCCTCCTGACCGCCCTCGCAGATTGGGAGGGAAGGCTACTATCCCATTTTACAGATGAGGAAGCTGAGGCTCAGAAAATTGCCGTGACTTGCCCCAAACCATAGTTGATATGGGGCAGAATGCAGCTCCTGGCTTGAAAAGTGATACAGGTTCTTTAAGGCAGCCGGTGGAGACCCAGGTGGCCGTGCCTGACCTGGTCATGCCTCAGAGGTCAACTCTCAGGCCATGTCTTGAGGTCTGGTCTTTGAGACTCAGGGAAGAAGTTCTGAGGGCCCCAGCTCAGACAGAAGCAGACCAGGCCCAGGAATGGCTATGGTTGCACAGGAACAAGACCTGGCTCCTGGTCCTGGCGCCTGCCCCTCCCTCCCCCCCCCACCCGCCCCAAACCTCTGCCAGGCCTCCTATCTCCTTCAACAACAGGACAGTCCTTGTTCTCCATGACAGGGCCGAGAGACTTAAAGGCAATCAGGCTATGCTGTGGAGCTCATGCTGATATAAAAAAGGTGGTCCGATTACACCTTGTCAGCCCCTGCCTTGAGTCCATAAGGGGAAATTATGATTTACCCCAAACCACTAAAACCATCACAGACCTGGAAGGCTCCTTTAGGAGCCACCTGGTCCCACCTCCTCAATTTACTGATGAGCACTCAGGCCCCGGGGACCAACAGTGTGCTCGTAAAGTCTCACAGCCAGGCTGGAGGGTACTGTGGTGCAAGAGTCTGGCGCTGCCTGTGGGGGTCTCCAGAGAGATCTGGCATTTGCCCACGGTTCTGCTCATCATGATCCTACCTGGTCACTAGAACTCTTGGGGATCCCTGGGTGGCGCAGCGGTTTGGCGCCTGCCTTTGGCCCAGGGCGTGATCCTGGACACCTGGGATCGAATCCCAGGTGGGGCTCCCAGTGCATGGAGCCTGCTTCTCCCTCTGCCTATGTCTCTGCCTCTTTCTCTGTGTGTGTGACTAAAAAAAAAAAAAAAGAACTCTCTGCCTACCGAAGCTTTTTGGTTCACATGATCTCAAGCCTCCAGGAATGTCCCATGCTCCAGGAATGTCCCAAACTCGGGTATTGGGCTGGTCATGGGGAAAAGTGGCAAACTCTAGAGTCGAACCAGGGAGGGGTCCCAATGCCTGCTCCACCACTCACAGGGTTAGTTTAGGCTAAATGAACCTCTCTGGATCTTCCGTTTCCTCAACTGCAGGATGAACCCAATTAGATCCACCTCTTGGATGCTGCCAAGATCTCCCGAGGTAACCTCCAGGGCTCCTATTTGATATTGGAAACCCTCTACTAAACGCCGTCAGCCAAGGAGTAGGCTTAAGGCAAGCCACATCAGCTGTCTTCCGCGGTCCCCTCTGTGCAGCAGGGGCCCGCGGAGGGTGGACCACGGACGACGGAGGAGGCCTGTATGTTCTCCTTGCCCCGCCTGGGTGGTCAGGCCCAGCAAGGCCCATCCTCCCACCCCAGGTGGCCCGCGCTGGGCCTCGAGGCGATGCGCGCACGGTGGCTCCCTCGGCCCCGCCCGCCCCGCGGGCCCCAGGCGGCCTCCCTGTGCCCTCCCGCGCCCCCCCCCCGCACCCCCTCCCCTCCCCCCCCCCCAACCCCGCACCTCCAGGTCGGCGCTGGCCTGGCTCAGGGACGCAGGCGAGCAGGCCTTGTGCTCTATCAGGCAGATGTAGCAGATGCACTCGTCATGCTGGGGGCAGAAGAAGTCCCGCAGCCGGTTGTGCTCGGCGCACTTGCGGCGCAGCAGGTCCTTGACGGGCGGCTGCAGCTGGTGGTCCTGGAAGGCGGGGCTGTCGAGGTGCGGCTGCAGGTGCTCCTGGCAGAAGGAGGCCATGCACACCATGCACGTCTTGACGGCGGGCGCCTTCAGGCAGTGGTCGCAGGCCACCGGGCCGGTCTTGGCCGGGGCCGCGGGCGTCCCGCCGTCGGGGGGCTGGGGCGCCGCGCCCGCCTGCAGGAGCTGCTCCACCACGGCGCACAGCACCGTGTTCTTGTGCAGCTGCGGCCGCGCCTGGTAGACGGCGCGACACTGCGGGCACAGGTACGGCGGGCCCTGGACAGCCCACGTCTCGTCCAGGCACGCGCCGCAGAAGTTGTGGCCGCACGGGGTGGTGACCGGCCCCTTGAAGGGCTCCAGGCAGACGGAGCACGACAGCTCCTCGGCCAGGGGGACCAGCTCGGCCATGGCGCTCGGCGGCCGGACGGGACGCGCTGGGACGCGCGGGCTCGGGGCGACACTGGCGCCCCACCCCCCAGGCCGAGGAAACGAAACCAGCGAGCGGCAGGGCGGGCCCGCGGCGCTCCAGGAAGTCACGCGGGGCGGGGCGGGGCGGGGCGGGGCGGGGGTCCCGGGGCGCCCGGCGCGGCCGTCGGGCTCCGGGTCTGGGGCGCCCCCCCGCGGCGGTCTCTACGCGAGGCCGCCCCCGCCCCCGCCCCCGCCCCCAGCAGCCGAGCGGGCCTGCCCTGCACGCGAGGCGCCCCGGGGCGCAGCCTGAGCCGCCCTGCAGAGCTCCCCGAGCTGCGCTCCCGCTGGGGGCCCCGGGCCAGGCTGTCTCCGCACTGGGCTAGCGCCCGAGGCCGGGCAGGGAGGGTGCCCCTCTCCCTCCCGACTCTATGTATTTATTCATGAGACACACAGGCCGACGGAGAAGCAGGCTCCATGCAGGGAGCCCGACGTGGGGCTCGATCCCGGTCTCCAGGATCACGCCCCGGGCTGCAGGCGGCGCTGAACCGCTGCGCCACCCGGGCTGCCCATCCCTCCCTTTCTAACTCCCTGAGGCTCTTGGGTGGCTCAGGTCGTGATCCCCGGGGTCCTGGCATCGAGTGCCCCATCGGGCCTGGCAGGGAGCCTGCTTCTCTCTCTGCCTATGTCTCTGCCTCTGGGTCTCTCATGCATAAATCATAAAAATAAAAATATTTTTAAAAAGAAAAAAAAAAAAGGGCAGCCCCGGTGGCGCAGCGGTTTAGCGCCGCCTGCAGCTCAGGGCGTGATCCTGGAGACCCTGGATCGGGTCCTGCGTCGGGCTCCCTGCATGGAGCCTGCTTCTCCCTCTGCCTGTGTCTCTATGAATAAATAAATAAATAATCTTTAAAAAGAAAAGAAAAAAAAAACCTTTAATAAACAAATACATAAAATAGACTCGTTTCCTCCCCGCTGGTCGGTGGGACTGTGGCACAGCAGCTAAGGATAGGTCCCTGAAGGCCGACCCCAGGCACTCATGCTTAAAGCTAGCGATTTCTTTCCATACCAACCGACAGAACATGCAGTTGTATTTTGTTTTTTAATTTCCAGCTCTACTTTCCTGGGGTTTGCAGATATACTAGTTTTAACAAACTAATTATATTAAACTACTCTCTCTCTCTCTCTCTCTCTCTCACACACACACACACACAATAATTTTGAAACAAACGTTTTTCTCAAAATTGCTTAGATTTATTTCCATTCATTCATTCAGCTCTGTTCCCCTGGCCTGGGTGCAAGAGAAGTGAGTGTACAGGAGGAGACAGCTGTTCAAAGGAGGGAAGAGGGGGTACAGAAAAGAAAGGTAGTGTTTTGGGAAGAGTTAGCTGGAGTTTGCCTTGGAGACAGAGTGAACCACAAAAATTACAAAAGGTAAATGTCTTAAACTGCTAAAAGTAAACCCTACCATTTATGGGGCACCTACTCTGTGCCAGACAAGTCACGTACGCTATGTCCTATAATCCTTACAAACACTAGAAGACTTACTACATCCATTTTACAGATGAGGGTCATGTGTTTGGTGTTTGTTTGTTTGTTTGTTTGTTTGTTTTAAGTAATCACCCTGCCCAAAATGGGACTTAAACTGGGGACTCTGAGATCAAGAGTCTTGGTGCTCTAGGACTGGGTCGGCCAAGTGCCCTCCGCTCACCATTTTTTTTTTTTTTTAAGTAATCTCTCCACCCAAGGTGGGTCCTAGAATAGGATCACATATATTATACAACACAGGGCTGAGATTGTGGCTCAGGACTGCTTTGCTTAAAATTCTAATTCCTGGTTTTACTATTTCTATTCCTCCAAGACTCAACCCCATTTGTTCACTTTTATATTACGCTGTTGTTGTTGTTGTTAGCTTGGGGAGGAGGAAGGCAGAAGGAAAGGAAGGGTTAGGAAATCAAATTTTGTATATAGTATCTCATTTAATCCTTGCACTAAACCTTTAAGGTAGGTATTATTATCTCATGTTACAGATAAGAAAACCAAGGCTTAGAGAAACGAAGTAGCTTGCCTGGGATGCCAGATAGGCATGCAGCCTATCATATTCTAGAAACCAAACATTTCTTACTAGAAGAGGTTGCCTCCCAACGGGAGGGATGGAGTCCTTTCCAGGAAATAAATTATGTGAAACACCCTATGACTTAGCTCTTGTGGGTGAGGTGGCCTGGTGACTCATCCAGAATGTCTAGAATTTTCTGAGTGTTTAGAAGGGCTTGTTAGTGAAGACTAGAGGGAACATAGTTTATCTTTATCAAATTCCATGCAGTAGATACTTACTAAGACCTGAGACAGGGAAGCTGAAGGGGCTCCATTTTCGAAAGGCCCCATATACTCACACTCTCTATTTCACCTAGCATGTGGGTAAACCAAAGGAGCTACTTTCCCACTCCAAGGGGGAAGCAAGGGAGTGATTCATTCTCCGAGTCTCATCCCAGCCCCCTAAACACTGGATAACATCTAAGAAGAACCAGATCCCAAACATGTTCCAGGACATTAGCTTTGAACAAATCTCAGCCCACGCTAGCATCAATACCCCTACCTGTGGTGATTTATGAAATAACACCTGTTGTTCACCTGACACTCGTCTTCGATTGGACTCTACCCTGGATTCCTGAAGGAACACGTACCCTGAACCCCTTTCCTGTATAAACTCCTAGCCCCAAGTGATGGGAAAACTCACTTTTTCTTTTCTGAGTCTCCCAGACACTCCATTTGCTAACACCCTATCACTGCTCAGTAAACCCCATGTTCACTTCCTCCTGGCTCACATGCGATTTCTAGCTGTCTGAAGCCAAGGGCCCTCCTGACTGGTCCTGTGAGGAGCGATTGGACCTACTCCTGTGGGCCCTCAGCCCAGGCTGGCCTACGTCACTGCTATGCTAAATTCATCCCATCATGGTTAGAGAATATGCTTTATATTGTTTCAATATTTTAAAAGGTATTGAGACATCTTTTATCTCCTAAATGTAGTCTATTGTGGATTACTGTTTGCATGCTATTTCTTTTTTCATCCTATTTGTGTCTTTGAATCTAAAGGATGGCTTTTGTAGACAGCATATGGTCAGGTTGTGTTTATTTTATCCATCTTACCAACCTCTGCCTTTTCATTGGAGCATTTGAGCCATTTACATTGAATTATTGTCAAGGTAGGATTTATATCTGCCATTTGCTATTCATTTTTATGTTTTATATCTTTTTTGTTCTTCTCTTTCTCCATTACTGCCTTCCTTCGTGCTAAATATTTTCTGGTGTACTATTTGTATTCCTTTGTTATTTCTTCAAATATTCTTTCTGCCCTCCCTCTCTCTGTGGAGGCAGAGAAAAATCAAGGCCATTCCCCCTAAAGTTTAGCATTAGCACAAGTACAGCCATCTTAGGCCCCTGTGAATAAGAGCTGAACTTTACGGGGAAAAACTGCAGAATGTCCTCAATGTCCTTGGCAGAGAATCCCATATCAGAAAGACAACAGAGCCCACGCCCGTGGTAGAAAGTCCCATATTAGAATGAGAACAGAGCTCAATGCCCTTAAGCCCCATATCAGAATGTAAACAGAACTTGAGAAATTCCTCCCCCCCTTCTGAAAATCCCCTAGACCAGCCTATAAAAACCCAGCTGTAACGCACTTCGGGGTCCAAGTCCCTGCTCCGCTGTGTCAGGTACGCTTGGACCCAAGCTCGAGCTTGTAAATAAACCCTTGTGCGCTTGCATCGGTGTCGGCTCCTCGGTGGTTTCTTGGATTCGCAATCGTGGGCACAACACTCTCCCCTCTCCTCCACGAACTCCCATTCTATAATGTTGGTATGGTGGTTGGTGTTCCACAGATCTCTGAGGCTCTGTTCATTTTCCTTTATTCTTTTCACTTTCTGCTTCAAGGCTGGATCATCTCCAATGATCTGTGTATCCAGAATCACAAATTCTTTCTTCCATTTGCTCAAATTTGCTGTTGAACTCTGGTGAATTTTTCATTTCATTTCTGTTACTTTTCAACTCTTGAATTTACATTTGGTTCTGGTTTTGTTTTGTTTTGTTGGATTTTTTTTTTTTTTACATGTGCTGCCAAAGTGAGCGCTCATTTGGCTCTTTTTAAAAAATTAGCAGGGTGCTTGGAGGGTTCAGTCAGTTAGTGTCTGCCTTTGGCTTGGGTTGTGATCCCAGGGTCCTGAGATGGAGCCCCACATCCCATTCCCTGCTCAGCAAGAAGTCTGCTTTTCCCTCTCCTTCCTGCTCATGCTCTATCTCTCTCAAATAAATAAATAAAATATTTTTTTTAAAAAAGCTTGCTTACCTCTGGAAAGGATAATATTTTTTAAAAATAAACAAAAATTTAAAATTAAAAAATAATTGGGAGAAGGCACCTTACAGTTGGGATAAGCATCCAACTCAGCATCCAACTCAGCTCAGCTCATGATCTCAGGCATGAGATGGAGACTCCATGCTCAGCACAGAGTCGGCTTAAGACGGTCTTTCCCTCTCCCTCTGCCCCTCCCCACCACTCTTTCTCCATCTCTCTCTCTCTCAAATAAATAGATAAATCTTTTAAAAAATAAATAATCTTTTTCTATCTCCTTACTGATACTGTTGAGAAGGACATAATTTTCATCCTTTTATGTATTTCTTTAAACGTATTTTTCTCGGGATGCATGGGTGGCTCTGCAGTCGAGCATCTTGCCTTTGGATCAAGACATGATCCCAGAGTCCCGGGATTGAGTCCCATGTTGGGCTCCCTGCATGGAACCTACTTCTCCCTCTGCCTATGTCTCTGCCTCTTTTTCTGTGTCTCTCACGAATAAATAAATAAAATCTCTAAAAAACAAAACAAAACAAAAAAATGCTCTTCTAATATTCTTTGAACATATTTAAAATAGCTGATTTTAAGTTTTTGTCTAGTAAGTCCAACATCTGCACTTCCTCAGACACAGTATCTATTGATTTTTCTTTTCTTATATGGGCCATTCTTGTTTCTTTGCCTCATGATTTTTTTTTTTTCAGAACTGGACATTTAAAATAATACAGCATGACACTGTGGACGCTGGATTCCTCTCCTCAGGATTTGTTGTTATAGCTGTTTGTCTCTGTTTTTGTTTAGTGTCTTTCCTGAATTAATGCCCTAAATTCTATATACTGAGTCTCTGCTCAGTTGGCTTAGTGATCACCTAATGACTGGATAGAGATTTCCTTAAATCCTTAGAACCAATAAGTTTTCCAGTATTTTCCAAGGGCTCAGACTTGTTTGCAGAATATTGTTGTTTTTTTTTTAAAGATTTTATTTATTTATTCATGAGAGACACAGAGAGAGAGGCAGAGGGAGAAGCAGGCTTGATGCAGGGAGCCTGATGCAGGACTCGATCCCGGGTCTCCAGAATCACACCCCAGGCTGAAGGTGGCGCTAAACCGCTAAGCCACCAGGGCTGCCCAGACTGTTGGTTTTTAAGACTACCATGGAGCTGGGGTGGGAATAATGGGAATACAGCAAGCTAAAAACACCCAAAGCTTGCTGTCCTCATCAATATTAAGCCACTTTTCTTAAATAAGCATTCCCTGAATTGCTTGCTGCAAGCTCTTCACTCTTTTCCAGAGTTCTGAAAAGGTTGATCCTGACCATTTTTGTTAGGTTTCTTTTATGAAAGCAGAATTTTCAGAGGTCTTTCACAATATAATGACTTATAAGAAATATCTATTTGGCCATTTGAATAACCAAAATATATTTCGCAGATATTTGATCTTTACCCACAGTTCCTAAAAACACTCCAGAGCCATAAAGGTGAAATGGGTGGCTTCTTATTAATGAGGGGGACTTTTGGATCCCACCCAAGGATGGAGGATGGTTGCCAAGAGGACCAACCAAGTGATTAGAGGGTTGGAAATTTTAATATTCCCCACCCCTATCTCCAGAGAGGAAAGAGAGCTGGAGGTTTAATTAGTCCAATGGCCAATAATTTAGTCTCATGACTATGTAATGAAGTCTCCATAAAACTCCAAGATAATAGTTTTTTGGTCTTTTTCAGAGAACCTTGATGCTTGGGGAACCAGAATGTTTTCTTATGTCACCAAGCCAGGCTCCAAGCTCCAAGAGGACAGAAGCTCCTTTGGGATCTTGCCCTATGTATCTCTCCATCTGGCTATTGATTCATATTCTTTATCATATCCTATTATAAACTGGTAGACATAAATAATTTCCCTGAGTCCTATGACCTGTTCTAATAAATTAATCAAACTTAAGGAGGAGATTGTTGGAGCCTCCAATCTATAGCTAGTTGGTCAGAAGTGCAGGAAACAGTCTGGGGCTTGCAACGGGCACCTGACATTGTAAATGGGGAGCAGTCTTGTAGGACTGAGCCCTTAACCTATAGAATCTGGTGCTATCTCCAGGTAGAAAGTGTCAGAACTGAGCTGAATTCTCAGACACACTGTTGGCATCCAAGACATCTAAACTGACTGTTTGGTGTTGTTGGAGGCACCCCCCACTCATTGGAATTAGGTTCAGGAACCCTAAAAGATTCTTACTCTGCCATTTTTGCTGAAGTCACCATGTCAGTAGCATCTGTAGTAATAACTCCTCTTTCACTCCTAATATAAGCACTTTTTGTTTTTCTTTTTTTCTTGATTAATCCCTCTGTTATTTATTTTACTGATTTTTTTTTTGAAGAATCAAAGTTTGGCTTTAATTTTACCTGTTATTTATGTACTCTTTTTTTTCTCATTGATTTATTTTCTTATTATTTCCTCCTATTTACTTTTGGTTTAATTTGCTCTTCTATTTCAAGCTTACATGAAGTTGTAACATTAGATCATCATTGCTGAACTTTTTCTTTTCTAATATATTTAAAACTAAATTTCTCTTTAAGCACTGCTTTAGTTATATCCCACAAGTTTTGATATATGTGTTTTTATTATCATTCCATTCAAAATATTGTCTAATTTCCTTTGTAGTTTCTTCGATTCATTAGCTACTTTATAAGGATACGGCTTCGTTTCCAAATATCTGAAGCCTTTCTGGATATCTTATTGTTAGTGATTTCTAATTTAATCCAATCTTATTCACCTCTACTACCTAAGATGTCTGTCTTTTGAAATATGTTGAGACTTATTTTATGGCTCAGCATTTGGTCTATCTTAACGAACATTCCTAGTATACTTGAAAACTGTGTGTTCCAGTTATTGAATGTATTAATGTCAATAATATCAAGGTTCAGATCTTCTGTATCCTTCTCAATTTTCCTTTTGTCCAGAGGTTTTACCAGTATCTGACAGGAGATGTTAATTCCTCAATATGATAATGAACTTGTCGATTTCTTACTTTTCACTTACCCGTTTTTCTTCATGTATTGTGAAGTCCTGTTATTAGTACTATAGTGATTGAATCGTATCTCCCCAAAATACGTTATTAAAATCCTAATCCTGGGATCCCTGGGTGGCGCAGCAGTTTAGCACCTGCCTTTGGCCCAGGGTGCGATCCTGGAGACCCGGGATCAAATCCCACGTCGGGCTCCCGGTGCATGGAGCCTGCTTCTCCCTCTGCCTGTGTCTCTGCCTCTCTCTCTATCTCTGGGTGACTATCATAAATAAATAAAAATTTAAAAAAAAAATCCTAATCCCGGGCAGCCCAGGTGGCTCAGTGGTTTGGCGCCGCCTTCAGCCCAGGGCCTGTTCCTGGAGACCCAGGATCGAGTCCCACATGGGGCTCCCTGCATGGAGTCTGCTTCTCCCTCTGTCTGTGTCTCTGCTTCCCTCTCTCTCTCTCTCTCTCTCCCTCCCCCTCTGTCTCTCATGAATAAATAAATAAAATCTTTTAAAAAATAAAATCCTAATCCCTGGTATCTGTGAATATGACCTCGTTTGGAAAAGGAGTCTTTGCAAATGTAACCGATTAAGATGGGTTCATTAGGACTCAACACAAGTTAGGAAAATGCAATGTGAAGACAAACACACATGAAGAGAGAATGCCATGTGACAATGGAGACAGAGATTGAAGTCCTGTAACTGCAAGCCAAGGAACAACAAAGATTGATGGCAAACCACCATTAACTAGGAAGAGGCAAGAAGAGTCTCTCCTAAGTCTCAGAGGGAGCATGGTCACTCTGACACCTTGATTTCAGACTTCTAGTCTTTAGAATCATGAGAGAATGAAATTTTGTTGTTTTGTATCACCTAGTTTGTGGTACTATATAATGGCAACCCTAGGAAACGAATACAGGTACATGTCATTAAGGATTTTATGTATTTCTTATTATTTAACTCCTTTATAAACATGAAAAATCCCCTTTGGGGTGCCTGGCTGGCTCAGTCAGTGGAGTATGTGACTTTTGATCTCAGAGTTGTGGGTTCAAGCCCCACAATGGGTGTAGAGATTACTCAAAAATAAAGTATTTTTAAAAACAATTTTTTAAAAGATTTTATTTATTTATTTGAGAGAGAGAGAGCATGAGCAGGGTATTGGGACAGAGGGAGAGGGAGAAGCAGGCTCCCTACTGAGCAAGGAACCTGATGCAGGGCTGGATCCTGGGATCATGACCTGAGCAGAAAGCAGACGTTTAACTGACTGAGCCACCCAGGCACCCTAAAAACAAAGTCTTTAAAAAAGAAAAAGTCCCCCTTTATCTCTCATACTAATCTTTCTCTTAAGATCTATTCTATCTGATAGCAAGAGTCACACCAGTTTTATTATCTTACTCCCTGCATGGTATATCTATCTGTTACTTTCAATTTCTCTGTGTCTTTATGTTTAAAATATGTCTCTTGTAGATTAAATATAGTTGGATCTTGCTTTTTTGTCCACTCTGATAATCTTAGCCTTTTAGTTAGAGTATATTGTCCATTAGCAATTAATGTACCTATTGATTTTTACGTTTACCAAATTGCTACTTTTTTTAGTTATCTCTTTGTTTTTTGTTTTTCTTTTCCTCTTTTCCAGTCTTTCTTTCTAATCAAATATATTATACATTTCCTGGGCACCCGGTAGTTCAGTCGGTTAAGCATCTACCTTCAGCTCAGGTCATGATCTCAGGATCCTAGGATCGAGCCCTGCCTATGCTCCTCCCCCTGACTATTCTCTCTCTCTCTCTCTCTCTTTCTCTCTCTCTCTCATAAATAAAATCATACACACACATACACACACTATACACTTCATTTTTGTTTCCTCTTATTGGCCTTTACCTATAGTTTTTATTATATTTCTAGTGATTGTTCTATGGGTTTTAATATGCATCTTTAGCTTATCACAGTCTATTTAGAATTAATATTGCATTAATAATTCATATAAAATATGCGAATCTTATTACCTTTTGCTATTGTTGCCATATATGTCACATATACTTACATAATAAACCCCACAACTACTGAAAAAGTCATTAAACAAGGAAGTCATTAGTCTGGGATGGCTCTGATGTTTTGGCAGCCAAACCAAAACCTGAGCCAGAGCCCATTCCTTGAGGAATAGTGCCTTGAGGTTAGGAAAGCAAAGCTTAAGAACCATCAATCACAACCAGTGAACTAGGCTTTCCCAAATAAGGCAGCTGCTTAAGGTACAGCCAATTAATAACACAAAGCTTTCTCCCAGCTCCTGCCAGTAGAGCACCCCCAACCACTTCAGGGTGAGTGCTACTTGATACAAATCAGTGCTTGTTCAAATAAACTCTTCAAAAATGTCATGTGCCTCAGTTTATCTTTTAACAGTAATATATTGTTACATTTAAAGCCAGTTAGCTTCCAAAAAAGTTTTTTAAAAAGAGAAGAAAATATGGTTCAATATAAAAATATAGATAAATTTCCAACATATTTACCATTCTCAGTACTCTTCCTTCTTATGCATACCAGTTGACTTCAGTATATCCTATAGTGCAGACCATGTAGCAACGAATTCTTTCAGCTTTTGGTTATATGAAAATGCCTTTATTTCATCTTAATTTCTAATACATAACTTCACAGGATATATCATTCTAAATTGACTTTCTTTCCTTTCAACTCTTTATAAAGGTGTCATTCTAAAGATACCTCAGTCGGTTAAGCAGCTGACTCTTGATTTCAGCTCAGGTCATGATCTCGGGTCCTGGGATCAACTGAGCCCTGCATTGAGCTCCACATTCAGCGGAGAGTCTGCTGGAGGATTCTCTGTCTCCTTCTCCCTCTGCATGCACTCTCTCTCTCTCTCTCTAATCAATCAATCGAGCAATCTTTTTTTTTTTTAAGATGTCATTCTATTGTCTTCTGGATTCCATTTTTCTGATGAGATGTCAACTGTCACTTGTACTGTATGTGTTGTTGTGGTTTTTTTGTTTTGTTTTGTTTTGTTTTTTAAGATTTTATTTATTTATTCATGAAAGGCACACAGAGAGAAGCAGAGACACAGGAAGAGGGAGAAGCAGGCTCTATGGAGGGAGCCCGATGTGGGATCCGAGGACCTGAGCCACCCAGGTCCCGGGATCATGACCTGAGCCAACAGTTTGAGGCAAACACTCAACCACTGAGCCACCCAGTTGTCCCTGTATAGGTGTTTCTCTGCAGGTATTTTATCTCCTCTGGTGAATTGTGAGATTATTCTCTTATCATTTTCAGCATTTTAACTATGATGGCCTTAGATGTCTTTTCTTTAATTCTGCTTGGAGTTTGCTAGGATTCTTGGGTTTGTAACTTGAAGTTTTTCTGCAAATTTGGGGAATTTCTTGGACTTTTTCTTCAATGTTTTTGGCCCCATGCTCTCTCTCTAGTTAAAATATATGTTAGCTTGCTTGATATTGCTTATAGGTTGCTGGGGCTTTGTTGATCTTTTTTCTTTCTATTCTTCAAATAATCCCTACTGATCTGATTTCAGCTTTATTCAGTTTTTCTTCTGAAGTCTCCAACTTGATGTTAATATCCTACAGTTTAAATTTTAATTTCAGATATTTTGCTTTTCCATTCTCGAATCCCCACTTTGCTCTTTTTTAATGGTTTTGATTGCTTTGCTGAGATTTCCTATCTATCCATTCATTTTGACTATATTTTCCTTTAAGGCCTTAAAACTATTTATAATAATAGCTACTTGAATATCCTTCTCTGTCAGTTCCAACATTTGTGATATTTTGGAGTCTCTTCTATTGATTTTTAAATTTGTTTGTTTTTCTTGGAGGAAGGGTCAAGTCTCCCTGCTTTTCCACATTAATAATTTATTGTGTGCTGGATACATAATATTTTGGATGATACATTTTTGGAAGTCTGGATTATACTATCTTCCTTTACAGGGTGTTGACTTTTGTTCTGCTAGGTTGTTAAATCACAGGCATGGCTTTTCGGCCAAGTCAGCTTTGGTTTTATTCTTTACTAAAGTATACCCACCAGAGGGGCACCTGGTTGGCTCAGTTGGTGAAGCATCTGCCTTCAGGTCAGGTCTTGGTCCTGAGGTCTGGGATAGATTCCTGTGTTGGACTCCCTCTTGGTAGTCTGCTTCTCCTTCTCCCCCTGCTTGTGCACTCTCTCTCTCAAATAAACAAAATCTTTTTTAAAAATAAAATAAATAAAGTATACCCACCAGAATGCATATATTTTAGTTTTGGCTTTGATCTTAGGGCTTGGCCCTTAAACTAAGACATATTCCTGACTCCTAAATCATGTCTTTTCTGGAGTCTCACCTGAAAGTTGAAGGAGCTCATAGAAGTCTTTCCAGTCTGGCCAGGTCAGAGCACTAACATCTCTCAGAACCACACAAACTCTACTATCACCAAACTCTCAATCCCACAACAGACAATCCCTACCAGGCCTTGCAAAGCCTCATACTGCAGCAATGCATGGCAGCCCCAGTTAAAGACCCATGGCGGAGCCCTGTGCAGATCTCCAGAATCCTCCTCCCCACACACAGCTTCCTTTTCTTCAGGAACCTGCCCTCCAATTCTTAACTTTTCAGTATCCCACTAATCCAATCTCTGTCCCCTCAGTTCTGCAAGATACCTTTCCACTTGAGATCAGTGACCCATAACACACAGGAGTTTGGGGCAATTGTGAGGCTTCCTTCACTTGTTTCCCTTCACAGGATCAAAGTCCTATGCTACTTTTTACCCAATACTTGAAAAAAGTTGCATAACATATTTTGTTCAGTTTTGTGGTTGTTCAGTGGAAGGGTAATTCTTGTACCAATTACTCTGTTATAGCCAAAAGTGGATGTTATCTGACATCAAATTCTTTCTTTTTTTTTTTTAAGATTTATTTATTTATTCATGAGAGACACACAGAGAGAGAGGCAGAGACACAGGCAGAGGGAGAAGCAGGCTCCATGCAGGGAGCCCAATGTGGGACTCGATCTTGGGACCCCAGGATCACGCCCTGGGCTGAAGGCAGGCTCTAATCCGCTGAGCCATCCAGGCTGCCCAAATTCTTTCAAAAATATTTTATTCCTCATGCTTTTGATGATCCTTTTGGTGGTGCCCTGAATTTAGGCCTAGTCCACTGTTTGGATAATCTAGCACCACCCTGTCTCCTATTTCTTTCTTTCTTTCTTTCTTTTTTTTTTTAAGTCATTTTTTTCTCTCTCTTCTCACTCTCTCTCTCTTTTTTTTTTAAGAGAGTGAAGAGTTTGAGTTGAGGGAGGGAGGGGAAGAGGGAGAGAGAGAATCCTAAGCAGACTCCATGATGAGCACAGAGCCTGACCCAGGTCTTGATCCCATGACACTGAGATCACAACCCAAGATGAAATCAAGTCAAGCATTCAACCAACTGAGTCACCCAGGTGCCCCAACTCTGTCTCCAATCTTAAAAATGGATTGAGATCAAGGGAATAAAGAAGACAAGCCACGGAATAGGAGAAATATTTGCAAAAAACATCACTGACAAAAGACAGTCATTCAAAATATACAAAGAATTCTTAAAACTTAACAAGAAAAAAAAACTCAAATAATAAATGGGCAAAAGATCTGAACAGATACTTTGCCAACAAAGAAAATAGATGGCAAATAAGTTTACAAATAGATGCTCCAGTTTATATGTCCTCAAAGAATTACAAATTAAAACAACAAAGAGATACGACCATATCCCAATTTGAACAGCCAAAATCTGGAACATTGGAATATCAAATGCTGGTGAGGATGTGGAGCAACAGGAACTCTCACTTATTGTTGGAAGGAATGCAAATGGTACCCCCACTTTGGAAGACAGTTTGGCAGTTTCTTACAAAATTTAATATATTCTTACTGTACCATCCAGCAATCATGGCCCTTGGTATTTACCCAAAGCAATTGAAAACTTACGTCCATCTGAAAATCTGCACACAGATATTTATAGCAGTTGTATTTATAATTGACGAATCTTGGAAACAACCAAGATGTTCTATAATGGCTGAATGGGTACATAAATTGTGGTACCTCTGGACAATGAAATATTATTCAGTGCTAAAAATAAATGAGCCACCAAGCCACAAACAGACATAGAAGAAGCTTAAGTTCATATTATTAAGTGAGAAAAGCCAATCTGAAAAGGCTATACGCATGATTCCAACTATATGACATTCTGGATAAGGCAAAAATATGGAGACAGTAAAAAGATCAGTGGTTGCCAGGGGCTAAGAGATGGTAATAAATGAATAGGCACAGCCAGAAGATTTTTAGGGCATTGAAATTATTCTATATAACACTATAACAATTGACACATGTTACTATGTATTTAGCAAAACCTATAGAATGTACAACACCAAGAGTGAACCCTAATGGAAACTTTGAACTTTGGATGATAATGCTGTGTTGGTGTAGGTTCACCAATTGTAACAAATGTCCCACTGTGGTGTGGGATGCTGATAATGGCAGAGTGTCAAGGGATATATGGGAACTCTGTACTTTCTGTTCCATTGTGCTGTGAGAACTGCTCCAGAAGCAAAGTCTATTTTTAAAAATGGATTAGGAGTCACCAAACTTGGCTGTTTCCAGAAATTAAATCTATGGTTAAAAATGAGAATTCAAATTGTCTATTAGCTATATTTTTCTTATTGTTATTGCTATGATTATTTGACAAGGGTTCTCAGGATTGTTCCTGAAAGGAGGTCCAAAGATTGGTTAGCAAACTGGTAGCATTAATGGAATAAGCATTTGAAATTCCAAGGGTTTTTGTAAGACAGCATTTGTTTTTAAAAATGGGATGGAATAAAAAAATAAAATACTGAAAAAATAAATTTAAAAAAATAATAAAATAAATAAATTTTTTAAAATACTGAATAAATAAATAAATAAATAAATAAATAAATAAATAAATAAATAAATAAATAAAAAAAAATGGGATGGGCAGAGGGGAGGTAACTGGGTGGTTCAATCAGTTAAGCGGCTGCCTTTGGGGGCACCTGAGAGGCTCAGTGGTTCAGCCAGACACCTTTGGCTCAGATCATGATCCTGGAGTCCTGGGATCGAGTTCCACATCAGGCTCCAGCGGGGAGCCAGCTTCTCCCTCTGCCTATGTCTCTGCCTCTACCTCTGTGTCTCTCATGAATAAATAAAATCTTAAAAAAAAAAAAAAAAAGTGGCTACTTTCGGCTCCAGTCGATATCAGTCAGTGTCCTGGGATGGAGTCCTGTGCTCTGTGTGATCTCTGGCTCCCTGCTCAGTGGGGAATCGGCTTCTGCCTCTCCCCTTGCTTGTGCGATTTCTCTCTTTCTCTGCCAAATAAATAAATAAGAACTTTAAAAAAAGAAAAAAGAAAAAAACAGGACAGGAGGAAGATGTATGTCGTTAAAAATCTTAATCTGATCAGACATGAAACAACATACATTTGAATTTACATTAAAAAATACAACTTTTAAAATATTGCATTGGTCATTATTATAAACAAGTTAAAAAAAAAAAAAAACAAAAAACCAAGCCCCGTATTTATGATGTACAGACAGAGCAGCTGTCAGTGGGCCAAAAGCACATTCTTGTTCTCATTTGTGTTTTGCTTTTTCCCTTTAACAATTTTTGCAAGAACATATTCTTAAGGGATTCGGCGCAAACCTTTTGCTCAATTCCTAATGCGTATTTGTTTCCTTCCATTCGTTCCTAACCGGGTGATGGGGAGGCAGGAGCCTGCCGGCTTGGCCACACCCCAGCAAACCCCCCCCCCCCCCCGGGAGCAAATGACAGACACAGAGAGAGAGAGAGAGAGAGAGAGAGAGAGAGAGGCAGAGACACAGGCAGAGGGAGAAGCAGGCTCCATGCAGGGAGCCTGACGTGGGACTCGATCCCAGGTCTCCAGGATCACGCCCTGAGCCGAAGGCGACGCTAAACCACTGAGCCACCCGGGATGCCCAAGCTAGACACCTTTTGACTCAAGTTGTGATCCTGAAGTCCTGGGATCAAGTCCTTCATCGGGCTCCCTGCAGGGAGCCTGCTTCTCTCTCAGCCTATGTCTCTGCCTCTCTCTCTGTGTCTCTCATGAATAAATAAATAAAATCTTAAAAAACAAAAACAAAAACAAAAACAAACCATGTCTTTCCAGTGGGCCAGCAGGTCTCTAAGTGTAGTCTGTGGACTACTGTAGGTCCTCAAGATGCTTTCGGAGGGTCTGTGAGGTCAAAACTATGAAGATGTTGTCTTTCAATTATGTTATATGTTTGCAATGATGGTGCAAAAGCAGTGAACTGCCACACTTTTGCATGAATTGAGCCAGTGGTACCACTTGGGCTCTGGATTCAGAAAGAAGAAAAGAAAAAAAGCCAGTTGCCTTAAGAGTGTCCTTGATAGAGCAGGGACAATTACTGTTATGAAACCATGACCTTTAGAGGAACATTTGCTGCCACAGACCATAGAACAGTGGTGTTCTCACGGAAAGGCATGTTACATGGTGAGCCGAACTGCTTTTTGTGGAACACCATTGTTACTTGAAATAATTACTGACCGAGAACATGTGGCTGTTCAGACATGGGTCTGGCAGACATCTGCTTGACAATGAGCCAAGTGAGTCTCTCACTTCAAGAGCAACTGACCGTGTTAGTTGCCAATGAGAAAATTTGGCTAGAATTTTGGAAATCTATCTGCTATAGTGAACTGACAGTTTCCAATACTTAGAGGCTGGCTTGATGAGATCAGATATTTGGCAATATTAATAAATGTAATTTTAAAAAATCACGTAATTAAATGTTTGGGAGATGGCAGATTTCCAGCAAGGTCTGCCAGTACAGCATCACAGAAATTTCCCTGCCCTCCAGTGAGGTATGGCCACGACCTCCCAACAGGCCCTCATCAGAGCCCCGGGGGGGTGGGGGGAGTGGGCAGAGGTCTTGAGGAGTTAAGAATTAGTAATTCTTGATACTAAACTTTTCCTGTTTGAATTACTGTGCGGTTTCTCTCTAATTGGATCTAGGCCTTGCAAGCCAATGCTGAGAACAGAGCCCAAGGAAGAAAAACCAACCAGTAGTCATTACTGTGGGGGAAAGGTAATCCTGCTGGTCCTCCTCATCTTTGAGTGGGAAGAGCTGTCTACTTGACATGGGGGAAAGAGGGCATGGGTTGAAGGAGGAGTTTGGAACAGCTCTTTTAGACATAAATAAGGAAGTTAAAAGAACCAAATAGTACCTACATTCTGAATAGGATAGTTCTCTCATCTGGGAAGTTTTTCTGAAGTCATCCCTTTAGAACAGTTAAAAAGGTTGTGAGTGAATGACCCAACTAATCCAGATTTGGAAGTAGCTAAAAAAAAAAAAAAAAAAGTTAGCAGGTAGGAAGTTAACACCACAGTGCCCCAGATGAGGACGGCAAAGCAGAGGTCAATTATATGAGGCATGTGACTGGAGCTGGAGAACCTGCAGTTTTCAGAAGGGAAAAAAAGATCCAGCAGGATTTTGGACTAATAAAGTGTGGATCGCATGCAGCCTTTTTAGAGAGAGGTGAATGTCTAGGAGCAAAAGCAGTTTAGAATTTAACGCTGACCATGGCCATTGCAGCACTACTTACGATAGCCAAGATGTAGAAACCTAAATGCCCATCCACGAATGAATGGATAAAAAGCATGGTACATACACACAAACCACAGAGTATCATCAGTACCGCCTAAAAAAAAAAGGAAATCCTGCCATTTGTAACAACATGGATGGACCAAAGGGCACTATGCTAAGTGAAATAAACCAATTGTAAAGATACAAGTATTTCCTGATTCCATTTCTATAAACAGTTAAGAGGGTAGGTCTCTGTGAAGTGTTGTTACCATACACACAAAAAACAAACACAAAAGCAAAACCCGGCAAGAGGAAACTTTTGGAGGTCATGTTCATTAGCTTGACTGTGGTAATGGTCTCATGAGTGTATGCAGATGTTCAAACTCATCAAACTAAACATATTTAATGCGTGTAGTTTTTAGGATATCAATTATACCTCAATAAAGCTCTTTAAAAATAATTTTTAAAATCTAAACAAAGTAAAAACAAACACTCAGTTAAAAAACAAAAAAATGGGGCGCCTGGGTGGTTCAGTCCATTGTGTGTCTTCCTTTGGCTTGGGTCATGATCTCAGGATTCTGGGATCGGGTCCGGCCTTGGGTTCCCTGTTACCTCTGTCTCTGCCTCTCCTCTGTGCTTGTGCATGTGCACTCTAATAATTAAAATCTTAAAAAAAAAAAAAAAAAAAAAAAAAGAACGTAATGGTGAGCAGACAACCCGAGGATGGACCAGACTGAGCTGTGGGGGCAGAAGGCTCATTAGCCGGAAGTTTCATGTTCCAAATGACACAGGCAGCAGGCGGGAAGGGTGTAGAGAGCATACTACTGCTTACACTCAGGCTGAGACACAGGAGCTTTAGGGACAGCCACTAAAACACCTTGGGGAAAAATACTGCTCTGAAACTACACTAGACTTTCTCCTCTAGCTGTATTGTCTTTGGCAAGTTACTCAATATTACATTGAGAGGAGTTAGATGTGTAACTACTTGAAACCAACAGGCTAGAACTGGTCTCTTGAGTACTCGCTACTTCCTCATCTATAACAGGACCACCAACCCAAAACAAGTGAGGCAAAGACTTCGTCTCTGGCAGGTACTCTTTGCCCAGCATCTTTCTTCATCTCCCTTCTTCTCTCTCACTCCTGGGATAAACTGTATAGACTTGCCACATCAGACAACGATCTGATTTCAAGCAAGAAGAAATACAGCTACTTTTTACATGGTGATCCAGTAAATACACATGGATATATGTAAATTCTGCTTTCTTAAAGATTTTATTTATTTGAGAGAGAGAGAGAGAGAGTGAGCGCACGCATACACAAGCAGGGAATGGAGAGGCAGCGGGAAAGGGAGAAGCAGGCTCCTTGCAGAACAGGGAGCCTGACACAGGAATCAATCCCAGGATCCTAGGATCATGACCCAAGCCAAAGGCAGACGCTTAAACAACCGAGTCATCTAGGTGCCCCTGTAAATTGTTTTATAAAGAAAATGGAAATTTATTGGATACAGTATTTTTCTATCATACTGCATCTGTCAAAAAGGTTGTGCCCTCTAATTTGACATCATGACCCTTCTAGTAACTTGAAAAACACCACTAGAGAGGAGAAAGGGGACTCATAAACTGATTATAATCTTGAAGAAAAGACACCCTGAGGTCAACACTTCCATTTGGTCAATGCTTACTATCTTTTTTTAACTGAAATGTAATTGACATGTAACAGTTTCAGGTGCACAACATGACTCGATATTTGCATATACCCTTTGCAAAACAATAACTACAATAAACCTAGCTAACATCTACCACTATGTATGGAAAACATTTTGCAATGAGAACTTCTAAGATCTATTCTCCTAGAAACTGTCAAGTATAGAATATGGTATTATTAACTATAGTCACCATGCTGTACATTACATGCCCATGACTGATTTTATAACTGGAAGCTTGTACCTTTTACCCCTTTTGCCCAATTTGCCCACCCCTCACCCCCTACCACTGACAACCATGAATCTGTTCTCAGTATTTGAATTCGTTTTGGAGGGGGAGCAGGGGAATGATGGTGGTGATGGTGGTGATGTTTAGATTGCATATAGAAGTGAGACTATACAATATCTTTCTCTGACTTACTTCACTTAGCATAGTGCCCTCAAGGTCCATCCATGTTGTCGCAAATGGCAAGATTTCATTCCTTTTCATGGTTGAATAAAAAGTACATACATATACATATACCACATTTTCTTTATCCGTTCATCTGTCGATGGACACTTGTTTCTGTATTTTGCCTATTGTAAATAATGCTGCAACAAACATAGGGATGCATACTGGCTGCACCAAATTTATATTCCCACCAACAGTGGATTCCCTTTCCTCCACACTCTCACCAACACGTGTTATTTCTTGTCTTTTTGATAATATCCATTCTAACAGTTCTGAGGTGATACTGAGGTTTTGATTTGCATTTCCCTGATAATTGATAATGAATGATATTGAACATTTATTCATATGCCTGCTGCCACTTACTAGTTACCTTGTTTTTCAGATCCTGGAAAGAAAGTGTGCTATGCAAGAACCCTAGTGCCAAGATCCAATCATTCACGTTGATCTCACTCCTTCTGGAGTAACACTTCCCATTACAGATCAATAAATACACATTTGATACACATCAATGTCATGCAGGTTAAAACTGGACAGCACCACCGGCCCAATAGCTCCTAGATCTAATGCATCTCATTGGACTAAGCTTTGCAACGATAGACTCTTCAGTCAAAGCAAACTTTCCTGTTCCAGAACATTTGTATCTCTCGTGTTATTGTGAAATAAGACGGCAGTTTACAATACTCAACTAAACATGATGACTCAGCATGGAAGTTTAGTTCAATATGATTTTATTTAAAAATTTGCAAAGCTGAAGAGGAACCTAATCTTTGTTAAAAGGAAGCAATTTTCACAGTATATATTTAGCCATTTTAGCTTTGTGTTGAATAATAACAGAAACCAGAGTTTCTGTTCAGTCCTCACTCCAGCACACTCAGCCAGGTGCTTGGGATCTTGTAGTAAGATAACAGGTTCCCTGGCCTGAACTCATAGGAAATCCCCTCACCCAGGTGGAATACCAGTTCGTCCCCAGGCAAACATACAAAGTCTTATTTTCATTGCTCTACCCAGGGCTCTGGAAATCCTCAATTTTAAAGTTGAGAAAAATGTGAAAGGATTCCTTAACTCATTGCCTGCAACAAACCCAGTTACTTTTAAATTCTTGACAGTTACAAGTATAAAATACTTGCAATTTATAAGATGTTCCACATTTAATGGAACAACTCGAATGTTAAAAAAATTAGGTCAAGTAACATGCTTTCATGTTTTAAAATGTTACTTAATAGAACTTACTGAGACAAGATATGCAGCATTTTCTTGTACTTGGTGTTATAAACTCCTACTGACGTTGGCTACTTGATGGTCAAAAAATAAATAAAAAAAGAGAAGAAACCATATATACTGATATATAACAATGCCTGCAGGGAATGTCATGTTTTAAATTTTGTTACTGAAATTAAGCCTGGAAGAAGAAAAAAAAGATCTACAAAAAGCATATCCATGTTATTTTAAATGATGAGGTAGATTTTTTTTCCTATGCAGTAAAGTGAACAAAAAATGCATACAACTTTCGAATCTTTTTTTTTTTCTTAAAGTTCAGGTTATAGTCGCTTTCACCAACAAAACATTTATAAACTATGAGGTGGAGAGGTCATCCTCAAGCAGGCTCTGTACTTGGTGTGGTACTCAGAGATTCAACAATCAATCTTGGGTCAATCAACTCCCTCCAAAAAACAGTGATCTGGGGAAAAACACAAAATATTTGGTTTAGAGGTTTCATTTTGAGGTCACAGAAATTTTAGTTGGTTAAAAACTTCAGTCAAGTAAATTTCCATTTGTGCAGAATTGGCTGAAGAAGACCTGGAATGATCTGAGTCCCAGTAAGCTGAGTTCAATTAGGACAGAAGCACCTGTTTACCTAGAATGCAACTACACTTTAAACACATTTCACAAAAAATAAATAAATAAATAAAATAAATAAACACATTTCACCCTTCTCTCATTTCAAGCAGGGGGTGGGATGGGCTAGGGTGTGGGGCAGCTGGTTACCCAGGGTCAAGAGGATTTGCCCAACCAGACCCTGTGGCTCAGTGGCACAAATACTCTTCATAGGCAGATATGGCCCATTAGGGTTATTACTGGACTCCTGATGTTCCTTTGCACAGCTCTACAGTTCCTATCCTTTGCTACCTAAATCTAGGCGGTTCAGGTTTTACCAAGAGCAAATACTAACGCTTGGCCATGTGGATGAATCACGAGGGCCATCTAGTGTCAGAGAAAGGTTAATGAATGACAGGCTCTGCTTCAGGCCCCATTTAATAAGGCATAGAGAGGAAAGCTTCCAAGGTTTAATTTTCCAATGTAGTTTCCAAGAATACATTTCAACAAAAAAGTGAACAGGCATACATTGCAAATAAAGAAGTACAGGAGACTTGGCCAAATCTGCTGATCCCACAGACCCTAAAAATGTATTTTTGGAATAAATCCCTAAAAGTGTCATCTATCCTAAAGACAAAGCAAAACATAGTCTGGTTAGGGTTTCTACAAGTTTACATTTCTAAAATGTGACTTTTCAATACTGAAAGTTACAGAATAATAACCATAACATTTCAAATATAAACACCTTAAGAGGAAGCATTTTCTTAAATATAAATTCTATTTAGCTTAATGTTAGCACAGCCTCATGAGTCAGTCATTGCCAGCAATTCTGGAAGTCTGGCTGCCTAAAAGCTCTAAACCAGATATTTCCTAAAATGGCACTTTAAGGATTTAAGCAGAAGTCAAAAGACAGAATCGTCATTTTATGTCATTCTTTGAAACCATCTATGCTGTTGTAAGTCACAATCACAGTAACAACCGGGAGGTAGTAGTAACTACAGGGAGGCATGATGGAGACTTCCAGGGGGGCTGTTATTAATGTTCTGCTTCTTGACCTAGGTGCTGGTGATATGGGTATGTTCATTTGTGACAACTGTTCAAGCTATATATTTAAGTATACTTTTCTCAATGTATATATCAATAAAGTTTTTTAAATACACTATTCTTTTCTACCAAAACTGTGACATAACTACGATTTTATGCAACTCTATAGTCTTCAATAAGACTTTGCTATTTGTGCGCCTTGTCACATAGGCTCTTTGAGATCCAAGATGGCACCCTAACTTGGCACTGGACACTGAAACTGCCACCCTGTAGGCAGACCAGGGATCCCAGGGCCTACATCTTTTATGGCTTTAACATAGGCAGTTCAGGAAGCTGCAATGTCACCTTCCAGACCACCAGGAGCCAGTGGAGAGAGAATGAACAACCAAGCAATCCCAAGAAGAGAAGCGTGCCTACCCTCTTCTCCTGCGTCACAGCGTACTCCACTACCTCAGTTCCGTTTTCGTTGTGATAAACCAAATCAAATTTCCCAGGTTCTTTCATGGCTGAAACCAGATGGTAGGAAGGAGAGACAATAAGTCATTTCCCGGTAGTGAAAATGTTCATCTACAGGGAACTTATATCATTAGAAAAACAACCACAAACAAACTGTCCACTGATGTAGAGGCTGGGTATGCACATGAAAGCATGGAGTGCTCAGTGACAGGAGACCCTTAAAAAACCCTGTAACAAAAAAACAAAACAAAAAAACAAACAAAAAAAACTGTAACAGCAGAGGTAGTTTCTTGGTCATTTATCAGAGACAATCTTTCCTTCATCAAAAAATAAACAAGCTTGTCACCCTGTTATTAGTACTCTCAGAAAAAAAAATATATGTGTAACCATTAGATAATCCAAAAGATCATTGATATGTTCCAGCAGGGAAAGGCAATATGAATTCTGCAAAATTTGTCTATCTTGCTCTGTGTCCTCAGAAATTAAACATGCTTACAACTTGGTAATACAGCAGTCCTCACTTTGTATGGTAGTGTGAGGCTACAAAAATGACCTTGCAGGCTGAAATCATGCAAAACAATCTGAATAATCAAATGGGGAAAATTATCAGGACCTTTTAAAAATTGTCAAAACATTAAAACCTATTGTACTGGGAGATGAAAAAAAGAGTAAATATAGTACACTGTAATCTAAAACACCAGAAAGACTAAGAATTAATGTCCTATTTCTTTGTTAAGAAACTTATGTGGGTACTTGGCTTGCTTAGTCGGTAGAGTTGTGTAACTCTTGATCTTGGGTTTGTGAGTCTGAACCCACACTGGGTGTAAAGGTTACTTAAAAATAAACATCAAAAAAAAAAAAAACATAAAAAAAAAAAAGGAAATGTATCAAGAGTGGTTTGAATAGTGCTTGCTTTCCTGTCAAGTAACAGCACAGGGTAACAATCTTTTCTACACCTTGCAGAACCAACAGACTCCTAAGTGTGGATGAGCTTTGAGTATTTTATCCTTTGAACTCTTAGCATGAACATGAAATAGCTCTCAGAGCTCCTCTGTTGCTTTTTTGCAATTGTGTGACATTTTTGCTGATGTTACTTTGGGGACCTCTTCATCCCTTTTGTTACCACCACCCTTCCTCATTTATGTCAAGGAGTTCACATAAACTGCAGTGCCAACATCCCTTTGGTTAGCTGTTTCTTCTAACCCCACTTCATTTGAACTCCTCTTGGATGTAACCTCCAGAATCATCACTTTTTGCTTCTTTGTTGTACTTTCATCTTTCTTGACCAATTCCCTATCTCAATTAACTATTTTTGTAAAATGCCATGTAGGAGGCAGCACAGCTACATGCATTGCTGGGTGTATGGAAACAGAGTAACAGATGCACAGTGACCAATCACCAGGAGACTTGGAAGTGATGTGATTGGTCACTAATCATGATGGGCATCTGTAATTTACAGTGATTTGTGGACCAAAAAGCTAGCAGTACTTTATGCAGTTATTCACAGTTCACAGCATACCTAATATCATTGAAACTGTTGTTATTTAACCAAGCCAAGGTAACTAAAGTTCATATATATATATCAGAACCATGCAAAGTGAGGACTATCTGTATTTCTATTAGTGAACAGATAAAGCCATTTCTAGATGCTCCAAAGAAGAAAAGTCTAATTGGATGTTCTGTCAATCACCTGAGACAAGCAGTGCTCAGGCTGTGTCCATGGAATCTGACCATGAACAAACTTCTCTGTCCACCATTCCTAGGAAGGGAGATTTCTTCAAATAAAACCTAATCAAAAGAAAGCTAGAAAACCAATTTAAGTTATATCTAATCATTTACTTAATATAAGGGGATTCTGCTGGAAAACTTTAACTTCTGTGTACTGGAGCTTTGAATCTTCTACCCACTACAATACTTAAATACAAACAGAATACAACTAATTGCCTTAGGGTCTGCTAAAGAAAGAGGGATCTCTCCTGCTCCCTGGCCAGGAACCCCTATAACACAACACAACTGAAGCCATATACAGTAAAAGCTCTCTTATTCCTAGATTTTAGAACCAATAACAGGTGAAGTGAATCGGAGATAAAGAAGGGAAGCAGGGACGCCTTTGGCTTCAGGGTGTTATCCTGGAGTCCCAGAATTGAGTCCCGCATGGGGCTCCTTGCATGGAGCTTGCTTCTCCCTCTGCCTATGTCTCTGCCTCTCTCTCTCTCTCTTTCTGTGTCTCTCATGAATAAATTTTAAAAATCTTAAAAAAAAAAAAAAAGGCAGGGAAGCATCTGAATTAATGTGTGAGAGTGTGTGCGCACATACACTCTAGACATTTTATTTTAACTTAACACACAAAAGTATGTTCATTTGCTAATCTTTTGAAATAGAGCTGAGTAGGCCTTAGGAGCCCACTGACTAGTCATCTCTCTTTTATAAACCATATACTTAAAGTATGTCTGCAATTTCTACAATTTCCAGTTCTGAGTTTTTTTTTTTTTTAAAGGGATGCAAGAATGCAAAAACACTAGCAAGGCAGTCTAAGTTCAGAATCATTCTAGATTTTTATCAAATTCCTCCCAATCTCTTACAGCAGATCCACTCATGCACAATTCAATAGTATATTTCTTAGTTACACTCTTGGGTCTGCATTCAATTTGGGTTTCACAGAAATAATTCTTTTTATAATCAGTGTATATGAGTTTATGTAATTTTTATGAAATTACATAATTACAGGAATAAGAACAACTTGCCCAACAGCTTTGGAAACAAACCCAACAACCCTTAGCAGCCACACACCTCCACTAGGAGGAGCATAGGTCCCAAGGGCTTACTCTGTGCTGGGGGTGGGTGGAGGGGGTTAGTGGAGATAGCCACAGAGGCCAAGGCAGGGAGCAGCCCCTGAGTATAAAAGCTATGTAGAAAGCAAAGTAGATATGAAGAGCCTAAATTTTCAAATTCTTTTCTAGAAAACTCACCAGGTAAGGATGAAAGAATTTCTATATCTACTTGCTGGGTCTCTGGATTGTGGCTTAGTATTTTTCCTTCCTTTCAAAAATAAAAGTCCAAGTCAAAAACCAACATGTGAAACACTTCAAATATACTAAAACCACCGAATTATACAATTCAAAATGGTTAAAATTGTCAATTTTACATTATATAAATTTTATCTCAGTATTCAAACTTTCTATTAATAAATCAACTTGTAGGAGAAATAAAACTCCCACACCCCAAGCCAATATTTCCCCTGGTCTAAATCATCCCAGGGGCAAGTACCACACATATAGGCATAGCTCCTGTAGCCCAAAGCCTGCTAATTATTCAAACTAGCCAATTCTAAACTGCTCCCCCATCTTGCCTTGCCTATCCCAAGGAAATCCCAATAAAGTCCCTGGCCCAGGTTCTGGGCCTCTGCCTACCTCTGTCTCTGAATGGCACCCAGATGCTTTCCCCCAGGGGCCTGCACAGCACGGCATTCTCTGCCCCCTCAGGAAATATAAGTAATAAATTCTTCTTTCATTGCACGGATTCCTGTGGTATCACTCAGTCACCTCTATTGATTAAAATCCCACATATAAGTATGTACACATGAGACAGGGTCAAGGGCAGAGGAGACTACATTCTTTGAAGACAGATTTGACTTCTGAAGCAAGCTTCAGGAAAACAACCAGTAATTGAGCTAGATAACAGCACTTGAGGTCAAAGCAAAAAAAAAAAAAAAAAAAAAAAAAAAGTGGGACTGATTTTCACCCTGCAAATGGTTTTCAAAATAATTTCCAGAAAGTTCTAAAAATACTGGGAAAGTAAGCAGATAGCTTTCTAGGGTAATAACTGTGATGACCAACATTGATTTACTACGCATTTTTAAAAATCAGTATTATCTAGACTCATAATATGTAGAGGCTATAGGACATATCAATTCTATATTTATCTCTATTTCCTCATATATCACTATGGTAAGGTGACAAAACATCCTGGTTTGCCCTAGACAGGTCCATTTACATTTTCCTTCCAGGATAGTTATTAATATAATATTAACCCTTTTCACTCACAAGGAACCTGCTTTAGATAACTTCTATGTCACCTACATTAAGGGACTAAGATGAAAAATATGATAAAATACCAATTACCCAGAACTGACCTACCAAACCCCTTCATGAACTGATTCTTCTTCTAGTTTGCTTTTGAGGAAAGGTTCTTACCAGGATTTTAAAAGTTTTACAACGTTTTAAAAAAAAAAAAAAAAAGGTCTTCCAAGGTATCAACTCAAATTAAATCAAATCTCCTTGTACTTTTTTTGTATTACTATGTTAACATTACTAATCATTGTTTTTTAAATGGTCTTATATTTTGCATATTACATCAAAATAAGAAATTATGCATTCTAACAAAATTTTGAAAGAGTGAAAAAGGGAAGGAAACATGTAATTCTGTAATCCCACTGGAGTAAAACTTTTCCTGAAGTATGATAAAGCTCATGCCAATGTGAAGTCCCACACAGATGCGTAGTGAATAAATTCCAAGGATAATATTTGTGGGTTACCTGTGGTTAACAGATAATGCAAAAGGGGCCATGTTTGACCATAAGAACCTGCAATAGGGATCCCTGAGTGGCACAGCGGTTTGGCGCCTGCCTTTGGCCCAGGACGCGATCCTGGAGACCCGGGATCGAATCCCACATCGGGCTCCCGGTGCATGGAGCCTGCTTCTCCCTCTGCCTGAGTCTCTGCCTCTCTCTCTCTGTGACTATCATAAATAAATAAAAATTAAAAAAAAAAAAAAAGAACCTGCAATAATCCACAGTTATACCGATTGTTATGATGAAATTAATCAAATTTTCTGGCTGAGAACTATTTATTATTTCCTTTCAAAGTTTAGGTTCTGGGGGGAGTGGCATTCAGATAAGCTTGCAAGTACTGAAGCTGATTAGAAAAAAAGGACTTGAGCAGCTCGGGTGGCTCAGCGGTTTAGTGCTGCCTTCGGCCCTGGGCCTGATCCTGGGGACCTGGGATCAAGTCCCACGTCGGGCTCCCTGTATGGAGCCTGTTTCTCCCTCTGCCTATGTCTCTGCCTCTCTGCCCCTCTTTCTCTCTCTCTCTCTCTCTCGTGAATAAATAAATAAAATCTTTTTAAAAAAAAGCTTAAAACTCATCACTGCCCTACATCCATCCCCAAGTGCAAGGAAAACCCTGGGAGCTCCACGGTGAGACTATTAAAAAGTTTACATTTTGAAAATGTGCGCATCTTCTACTCGACATTATTTACTCCAAAAAATCAAAATTATCCATATTAGCAGCAGTAAATATGACTTCAGCTTCTTTAATATAAAGACAGTTATTTTTTAAATAAACAGCCTTACCTTGTAGTCAGAGACATCAGGAGAATAATCGGATGTTAGTTCCAAAAGCTAAAAAAGAAGAAAGAGCCCACAAATACACAAGCTCTGCAGTTCCTCTCCTCTGCCCCTGAGAAAATGTGCTGGGTTGGGGTACCCACCCCACCGCTCTGGGTGCCCTACCATGAACTTGTGGCAAAACAGGGGTTCTAGTGGAAAAGGTTTCTTTGGTTTGGGGCAGGAGGCTAGGAGGGCAGGTTTTGTGATTATATAAAGCTTTTTTTATTGAGCACTTGCTATGTTCCAGCACCAGGCTAAGCCATTTTTATTCATTCAGAAAACAGTAAGTAGGCACCTATTACATGCTAGGCACAAGAACAGGACAGATATGATCTGGAAAGGCTCTGTACACATATGCATATATAATTGTGACCTGCTAATGAGTAAATTTATTCGGAGGCAAGGTAATCTTCTTTGTTATAATTGTTATGGTTTCAAAATATACCTTAAAAGCAATCTTTTCTCCAACTTGAGGAGCAGCTGCTAACAGTGGTAACAAACTGTAGTCCTTCTTGTGTGTCTCTATTGGATTCTGAAAAACAGCATTAGTCATGTGACTTTGTTACTGGTGAAAAAAAGCAAACCTGTGACATCTACTCCAGACACACCCCATGGGAGAAGGGAAAGAGGTATGCTCAGGAGAAATAATACTTGCCTGGATAATAGTGGATGTGTTTGTTACCATTTCATTCAATTGTTGGTTCTTCTGATATTCAGCATTTCTATTTAACAGAAAGGAAACAGCCTGCCCTCGGCCTCGGCCTCTCCCCCGCATCCCCCGACCCCTAGCCCCCTTCCAAGAAAGAAGGTCCTCGCCTCTCCCCCAACCTCTGCCCAAAGTGGTGGGGAGAGTCACGTTGGGAGGAGGCCCAGGAGGGGCCTGCCTGACCCCGTTTGCGTCAGAGTGCTTCCACCCAGCAGCACTGGGAGTCTGTGCGCAGGGCCCCGGGCCAGGACAGCCTCGTCCGGCAAAGAGGCCTACTGGCTTTAGGAAACCTGCAGCGGGCTCTGGGGTACTCTTCGACACTGTGCACTGATCATCTGACTCTGAGCTAGAGTCGGAACTAGAAGATGATGTTCTGGTTGTCTTGCCCTTGACAGCAGGAGAGTTAAAGCCAATTTTAGTGGCAACTTTGTTTGCAGCTGTGGTTTTGGTAGAGAGTCCTTCCTTTGATATCTCAGTTGATGTTTTTTCTGAGGAATTTCTGACCTCCAAGATGACATGGCTGAGACCATCACTGGTTGATTCATGATAGGACTCAGACTCTGAGGAGGAAATGGGACTATCTTTTGTACTAATGCCTGCACCACTTTTCCTTTTGGTTTTGATCAGGCTGCTTCTAGCAGGTGAGCCCTTTGGAGGACCACCGTTGGGGATGGCCCAGTCCTTTGCTGACTGTGCTTTGGAAGACCTGGAGTTCTTTGCCTGTTTTTTATATTCACATTTCTCCTTTCTCTTTGGTGATTTTCTTTTGGTTTCTTCGTCATCACCATCCACTACACTACACGTGGCTCTGTTTTTCCTCTTGCTTTTTTTCCTCACACTCAAATCTGTGACAGTTTTTGGTTCTAGGTCCAAAGTCTTCTCATCGTTATTGTTCTCTTGCCTCTTCCAATGCTTCTTTGAATTTTTATAATCTACTTCAGTTTCTTCACCCTCCTCCAACTTAAATGCCCTCTTCTTTGCTTTTCTAGGTAATAAATGACTATCATCACCATTCTTGACCGTCACGGTATTCTCAGCAGCTGCTCTATCTTCTAATTTAACTCTATCAAAACAACAAGAGAGAAGGCTGCAGTGAGTAATTCATAAGCATTTCTCCAGGACACAATTACATACTGAGATGACTGTAGACATTCCTGCCATCAGTCAATGAAAAAATGTCAAATCACTGAAGGATAAAAGACTCTTTTTGACAAACTGGCCTATGTGGTATCATGGTCAACTGTCAAACGACTAGTTTTATTTTATTTTTTTAAAATCTTCCTCTGTTGTTCTTTTTTTTTTTAAGATTTTATTTATTTATTTATTCATGAGAGACATAGAGACAGAGAGGCACAGACACAGGAAGAGGAAGAAGGCTCCATGCAAGGAGCCCGACATGGAACTCTATCCTGGGTCTCTAGGATCACACTCTAGGCCAAAGGTGGCGCTAAACCGCTGAGCCACCCAGGCTGCCCATGACTAGTTTTATTTATTGAATATCTACTCCATCCCAAATATTTTCTAGACCTTTTCTCTCATCTAAATGCCACATGAAGTAGGTTTCCATTTTAAAACAGATCAGACAAGTAAGCAACTCAAGATCCACAGTTAAGAGGCAGCAGAAATGGCATTCAAACCGTAGTTTGTCTAACTTCAAAGTTCAATCTTTCCACGCTACTATGTTACCTATTCCAAATGGTGATAATGCAGAGTACCCACTTTTGTTTTTATATATGGGCTGCTTTTTCTTAAAATCAGATTTTACTTTTATTTTGTTGAATTTTAGGAAAGAATTCTAACAATTCATAACAGCCATTATAAAATTCCATGATAACCTATGATGATTAATTTTATGTGTCAACTTGCCTGGGCCTCGGGTGCCCAGAGATTTGGTGACACATTGCTGGGTTTGTCTATGAGGGTGCTTCTAGATGAGATTAACATCTGAATTGGGAGACTAAATCAAAAAGATTGTCCACCCTAATGTGAGTGAGCCTCATCCAATCCACTGAATGCCTGAAGAGGATCCCCTCTCTCTGCCTAACTGTCTGAGCTGTCAGCCTTCTCCTGCTTTCAGACTCAGACTAGGACTGGAACTTATACCATTGACTTCTCTGGACCTCAGGCCTTTGGACTTGGACTAGAAGTATATCATCGGTTCCCCTAGGTTTCCAGCCTGCCAAATGTAGATCTTGGGACCTCTGAGCCTCTATAATCTCATGAGCCAATTCCTTATAACACATTCAATTCTATATGTATTTATTATCTCCTATTTTATCTATTTCTCTGGAGAACCCTAACATACACTCCATCCAAAATGACTATTATAGTGAAGGAATTCTGTTGTTCGGTGAACTGGCAACAGCTAATTCTAATATGTGCAGTCCAATGATGGAAAGCTGAGAGTGTCCCCAATGTCAAGTATATAGTGGGGGCTCAAAATTGCCTGCTAAAAACAAACATTCTAGGGACGCCTGGGTGGCTCAGATGTTGGGTGTCTGCCTTTGGCTCAGGGCGTGATCCCGCAGTCCTGGGATCAAGTCCCGCATTGGGCTCCCTGCATGGAGCCTGCTTCTCCCTCTACCTCTGTCTCTGCCTCTCTCTCTCTCTGTGTGTGTCTCATGAATAAATAAATAAAATCTTTTTTTTAATAAATAAAATCTTAAAAAAAAGACATTATACTTTTAATACATTTATATCTACCTATACATTTCATCAAGTTTTCTTAGTGACCACAGAAAGATTAATCATATTTGAAAATAAGGTATAAGTGGTGGATAAGCAGATCAAGCATTTTTTTTTAAATGTTTATGGGATAGTAATGCTGTGATTTATTGCAATGTGGTAGTTGGAAAAAACATCCACTATTATTCTTCAGAGTACACAAATACACAGATATATACAAATCAAATTAAAATCAAAGCTACTGATATCAGGATAAAGAAAGAAATAAAAGTCCCTCTATTCCCAGGATGGACCTCAGCAACTAGCAGCAAGGAAGTAGTTCTCAAATGGGCAAAAACTAGGTTGGCATCCTGTGAACCCAAGAACCACTGAGGAACTTACAGAATATTGGATTGTCCCTTGACATTCTTAATTTGTTTTACCTGTAGCAATGTTATTGCTAAATATTCAAGCTTCAATTCTGAGGTAACCAATAAGGACCAATTTTTTCATCAAACTTTGAAAATGGTGGGACATCTGGGTGGCTCAGGAGTTGAGTGTCTGCTTTTGGCTCAGGGTGTAATCTAGCGATCTGGGATCAAGTCCCGCATAGGGCTCCTGGTGGGGAGCCTGCTTCTCCCTCTGCCTATGTCTCTGCCTCTCTTTCTCTCTCATGAATAAATAAATAAATCTTTTTTAAAAATTAAAAAAAAAAACTTTGAAAATGGTTGCAATACTCTTGGTTCAGTCACTGTGGCTCATTAAATCACTGAAACACAGCACCTGCTGCCTTTCAGAGGAGCTTGTTACACCATCATGCTTTCAAAAGCAGCCCTTGGCACTACCTCAACCATTCTGAAGGCATCTATCTGTGGATATTGATATGAAGGTATGACCTGTGACTACTACAGCCTCACTATCTCCCATTCCTGAGAAGAAGCATTTCTATTTGGAACACTGTAAGATTGAGAGACAAAATGTCATCCAGAGGATGAGAAACAGTTCACCTGGGTCTGCTGAGTTACCATTCCTTTTAGAGAATACACTCTCCCTGGCAATTCCTTTATTTCTCTACTTGGATCACAGACAACAAATGTAGCCGTCCTTGTACAAAGAGAAGTGAATTACCTAGGTAATTAGCAATGAAAGAGATTTAATTCCAAGAAATTTTTAAAACAGACTCTCCACCGTTGATGCACTCTTTGGACAAACTGGGTAGTATTATCAAAATGAGAGGCGCTTCCTTTATTTATTTATGTATTTAAGATTTATTTATTTGAGAGAGCACGCACCCAAGCAAGTGGGGGGAAGGGCAGAGGGAGAGAATCTTTAAGCAGTCTCCCCCACTGAGCACAGAGCCCAACTTATGGGCTTCAGTCTCAGGACCCATGAAATCATGACCTGAGCAGAAACCAAGAGTCAGATGCTTGACCAACTGAGCCACCCAGCCACCCGAAAATGCAAGGTACTCCCTTTAAGTGTGAAATTTCACTTCTAGGATTCTATCACAGAGAAATACAGCCACGCCCAACTGCACAGCCAGATACCCCAAACCCACCGCCTACCAAGGCCAAAGTGATTGGATTCAAATCCTTCTTCTGCCACTTTAAGTAAAATTTTTAAATATTACCTCATTTGTAAAAATGGGAATAGTGATAATTATAATATTCAGATGAACTATCATATGTTTAGAGCAGTGCCAGACTCTGAACAAGTAGTATCCAAATGTTAACTCTAATTTTTATTAAAACAATAATTATAAGTCCTCTGACAGCAGGAGTTGGTGGGTTTTTAATGAATTTGTCTCAAGAAATGGGGGTGAAGGCAGCCCCAGTGGCGCAGCGGTTTAGCGCCGCCTGCAGCCGGGGCGTGATCCTGGAGACCCGGGATCGTCGGACTCCCTGCATGGAGCCCACTTCTCCCTCTGCCTGTGTCTCTGTCTCTGTCTGTGTGTGTGTGTGTGTTTGTCTCTATGAATAAATAAAATCTTTAAAAAGAAAAAAAAAAAAAAGCATTCTACTTAGAAAAAAAAAAAAGAAATGGGGGTGAAATTCAATAAGAAAAGTAAAAAGGTAGAGCTGCACTCTCTTTGGGTCCCCTCAGTCCCTGCAGGCTCCTTCCTGCCTGGCTGCTGCATTATCACCTTCATAGAGGTCAAGTTACTTGACCAAGGGAACACAGCTAATGAGTTATGATTCAAACTAGGGTTCTGACTCCAGACCGTGAACTTTTAATCATTCTGCTCTCTTGCCTTTCACACAATACTGAACAAAAGTAACTCATATTGTTGGCATAAATACAGACCTATACAACTTTTTCTGGAGGCCAATTTGACAGTACTTATCAAATTTTAAAATCTGACCAAAAAGTACCTCATCTAGGAATGTATGCTGCTGAACCACTGCCCAAGTACACAAAGATGTACAAGACCATTCACTACAGCAGTACGTACCAGTGAAAAACAGAAAACAACTGTCATGGGGGCAAGCTGGCTGGCTCAGTCAATGCAGCATGTGACTCTTGATCTTGGGGTTATAAGTTTGAGCCCCACATTGTATGTAGAGATTACTTAAAAATAAAAATCTTAAAAAAAAAAAAAGCCATGGTCTAAATATTTGTGTCGCTGCAAAATTTATATGCTGAAATCCTAACTGCCAAATGTGATGGACTTAGGAGGTGGGGACTTTAGAAGGTGCTTATGTAATGAGGGTGGAATCCTCACTAATCCTCAGATTAGTGCTCCTATAAGACAGACCCTACAGCCCTCCCTAGTCCCTTCTGCAGTGAGGGCACAGTGAGAAGGTGCCATCTATGAACCAGAAAGCAAGCCTCACCAGACACTGAATCTGCTGGCATCTTGATCTTGTACTCCCCAGCCTCTAGAACTGTGAGAAATAAATGCCTGTTATTATAGCAGCCCAAATGAATTAAGGTAACCTAATACATCCATTAGTAACAGGTTGGTTAAATAAATTGACATGGTCATGTAAAAGAATACTACACGGCATTTAAAAAGAATGATTACCCCAAACTTAACTGAGGATACTTCTAGAGAGGGGGGATGTGGGAAGAATATGAGAGAAGACAAATAAGGAACTTTTTACCCTGAACTATTTTGAAATATTTTTTTTTTCATCTGTCAGAGTAGAAAAAGTCAGGTTCTGGGGGCTTCAAAGAATGGGCTATGAGGAAATGGCCGTGGCACTGGGGAGAATCCTTGCAAGCCTCCTGCTCCACCGTTCTTCATTAGATTTTTCTCAGTACTCCCAGCAATCGTACAGAATCCTTCTGCGGTGAGACTTCTCTCTTCACTGAGTCAGGTTAGCTTTTGCCTCTACAACTCTCCTGTGCCATCTAACATGTCCATCAAGGAACTGTGAAATTCCCTGACCATTTGTGTTCCACGATGACCTCTCTCCCTTCTCAATCATCTTCTGCACTTAGCAGCACAACCTAGTATAATTATCCAGGCTGACTGCCTGAATCACTCCAGAAAGTAATATGCAGAGGCATGAAACTAGTTATTTTGGTCTACTCCCACAATATTAGGAACCTTTAAGAAAAGAGACTATGCTTTCTTCTGTAGCTCTGAAGAAAGGTGAAATCTGTTGAAAGACAGAATGACTGAAAATAGGAAACCACAAAAATATACAAAATTTTTCCAAATTCAGTTTTTTCCTAAAGTCCACCCCCCATCTATCACTGAAGCCAGCTGCAGAGGTTATTTCTTATCACACACAATTATGCATTTGAAGTGTTTAAGAGAAATTCTGCCTGCCATTGTGCTGTATTTATTTCTTCTTCTAACAGCTGTCATGGATTCCTTTTGACATTAATTTCATCAGAAAGAGTATAATTCCCAGGGATCCCTGGGTGGATCAGAGGTTAAGCGCCCGCCTTCAGCCCAGGGTGCGATCCTGGAGTCCCAAGATCGAGTCCCGCGTCGGGCTCCCTGCATGGAGCCTGCTTCTCCCTCCGCCTGTGTCTCTGCCTCTCTCTCATGAAAAATAAAATCTTTAAAAATAAAGAGTATAATTCCCAGATGATTCATTAATTGAGGTATAACTGCAGTTAGTGAGCAGCAAATTATTAATTCATTAGACATGGTATAGTTCAGGGGCGCGGGGGTGGCTCGGTCCGTTCAGCGACCTTCAGCTTAAGTTAGGATCCCAGGGTCCTGGGACAGAGCCCCACCCACTCCGGGCGCCTGCTCGGCAGAGAGCCTGCTTCTCCCTCTCCCTCTCCCGCTCCCGCTCCCGCTCCCCCTACTTGTGCTCGCGCTGTCAAATAAATAAATAAAATCTTAAAAAAAAAAAAAATGTAAAAAGGCAAGATAGTTCTGAATAGGAGGGGGAGGCGGTCCTTGCAATTGAATTGTAAATGTTTAGGGACGCCCGGGTGGCTCAGCGGTTTAGCGCCCGCCTTCGGCCCAGGGTGTGATTCTGGAGACCCGGGATCGAGTCCCACGTCGGGCTCCCTGCATGGAGCCTGCTTCTCCCTGTGCCTGTGTGTGTCTCGTGAACAAATAAATAAAACCTTTAAAAAAAAAAAAAAAAACAAAGAGGCCCTGAATAAATTAGTCCAAAAATCCAAACTGATACGATCACGTCTTAGCATTTTACCAACACAAATCAACCACACGTATACGTTTCATACCACAACGGCGCCTGGATACGCAGCATCATTTTTTTTTTTTTTGACTTCTAAAAGCACATTTAAAACCATGTTCTTTTCCGAGTCGCAAGCCACAAGGTCCCAAACGCCGTGTAAAAGAACCACAGAGCCCCCACGAGCGGCGGCGGCGACGGCGACGGCGACGCGTCGGTCTCCGCGGGTCTCGCAGGCGCGCGAAGGCAGGGCGAACCGCACGCTCCGGAGAGAACACGGCGGACGCGGTCCGCCTGGGCGCCGCGCTCTGGGCGCTCTGGGCGCTCCGGCCCCGCCGCTCCGGCCGCGCCGCCTGACAGCCCCGCCCCCCACCCACGCGCGGCCTCCCGGGACCCCCCGCGCCCGGGGCCTGCGCAGGCGCGGCCCCGGCCTCCCCTACTCCCGCGCACCGCACCGCACCGCGGGCCTGCGCAGGCGCGGCCCCGGCCCCCCCCCCCCGCCCGCGCCCCCGCGCCCCCGCGCCGCGCGCACCTGAGGCAGTCGTTGTCTCGTACCAGGCGCGCGCTCTCGGCCGGGGGCAAGAGCCCCCCCTCCAAGTAGAGGCCCAGGAGCGCCCCAGAACTGAAGCCGAAGCGCTGGCGGATGAGACTAATGAGATCCGTGACCACTCGGCATCTGTTCAAGTCGACAAGAAGCCAGAAGGCCGTGCAGTGCGGGGTCGCTGGCGGCGGATAATCAAACTGAAGCCGTAGCCTAACCGTCTCGGAGGCCGCCATCTTGCCCGGTGCTCAACGGAAGCCGAGAGGCTCCACAGGGCTACGGAGAGGCGTGCTCGGCGGCCCGCCCCCGACGGCCTGTTAACGTGTGCCCCCTATGGGCGCCAAGTGGCTACTACAGGCTCCGCACCCCGCGACAACGCCGTGGGGCTTGCGGGCCTCAATTCGGGTCGTCCCTGGGCTAGGAAAGAGGATAAGTGAATCCCTGTCCCGCTGAGCTCTGTGCGGGGTCCGAATTTAGGCAACTCTCTGGATAAACAAGCACTGCTCAGGGATCCCTGGGTGGCTCAGAGGCTTAGCGCCGCCTTCAGCCCGGGGCGTGATCCTGGAGTCGTGGGATCGAGTCCCACGTCGGGCTCCCTGCATGGAGCTTGCTGCTCCCTCTGCCTGTGTCTCTGCCTCTCTGTCTGTGTCTCTCATGAATAAATAAAATCTTAAAAAAAAAAAAAAAGCACTGCTTAGTAGTTGTCTTCTAAGATATTTGCTTTTGTACGGAAAAGAATCTCAAAAAACAGTAACCCCCCCCAATACATTTAATTGGCAAAATTTTTCATGCAATTCCCAGTGTATTGTAAATGTCGCCGTTTTAAAATAAAGCCGTATGGACGCCGAGGTGGCTCAGTGGGTGAGTGTCGGCCTGCAGCTCAGGGCGTCGTTGTCCCTTGGTTCCAGGATCAAGCCCCACGTGGGGCTCCCTGCATGGAGCCTGCTCCTCCCTCTGCCTGCGTCTCTGCCCCCCACCCCTCTCTCTCTGTGTGTCTCTATGAATAAATAAAATCTTTTAAAAATAATATTTTAAAAACAAAAAATTGTTAAAATGTAACAAACTAAATGTAAAAACAAACACTTGACTTCCCAAAGAAGTGTTTACCAAGTTGCTAGAGTCATTTACATTCTCAATATCTGGGAAGGGTCTACTAAGACTAAGTGATGAGGGACCTCTGGATGGCTCAGCGGTTAAGCACCTGCCTTTGGCTCAGGTCGTGATCCCGGGTTCTGGGATCAAGTCCCACATTGGGCTCCTTGTGGGGAACCTGCTTCTCCCTCTGCCTGTCTCTCTGCCTCTCTCTCTGTGTGTGTCTCTCTGCAGAGACACAGGCAGAGGGAGAAGCAGGCTCCATGCAGGGAGGCAACATGGGACTCAATCCCAGGTCCCCAGGATCATACCCTGGGCCAAAGGCAGCACTAAACCACTGAGCCACCCAGGCTGCCCTAAATAAATAAAACCTTAAAAAAAAAAAAAGACTTAAGTGATTATTATACCATTTACACTTAGAGGTGCCTGGTTTCTGGAGCTAACATTAGATGAAACTGGGGTAAAAATGACAATTCCATTGAAATGGGGATTGTAATCAAAGACTTGCGTATTCATGGATAGGGTGATGGACATTTGTGAACTGTCATAGATTTATTAGCAATTTAATCTGATAGTTGAAATCAATTGTGTTTATAAGAATGCATTTGAATTGAGAGAGCGTATCAATATCTAAGAGAAAGGAGTTAATCCCAATACAAGAAAGCTGTTCTCAAGTTCAGGGCATTACTAGATTTTATGTATCAATGGTTGCTGTCATGTGCATTATTACAGTAGAATGCACTACATTTTTAAAGTTTTTTTAAAGTTTTTTTTTTAAGATTTTATTTATTTATTCATGAGAGAACAGAGAGAGAAAGGCAGAGACACAGGCAGAGGGAGAAGCAGGCTCCATGTAGGGAGCCTGACATGGAACTCGATTCTGGGTCTCCAGGATCACGCCCTGGGCTGAAGGCAGGCACTTTGCTGCTGAGCCACCCAGGTGTCCCTAAAGTTTTTTAATTTTAAGTAACCTCTAAACTCATGTGGGGCTTGAACTTACAACTCTGAGATCAAAAGTCACATTCTCTACTGACTGAGCCAGCCAGGGGCCCTCATTTTTCCTTAAAGTTTTGGTTTTTTTTTTTTTTTGTATTTTTTTTTTATTGAAGTTCAATAAACAACAACATACAGCATAACACCCAGTGCTCATCCCGTCCAGTGCCCATCACCCAGTCACCCTAACCCCCCGCCCACCTCCCTTTCTACCACCCCTTGTTTGTTTCCCACAGTTAGGAGTCTCTCATGTTCTATCTCCCTCTCTGATATTTCCCACTCATTTTCTCTCCTTTACCCTTTATTCCCTTTCACTAATTTTTATATTCCCCAAATGAGAGACCATACAATGTTTGTCCTTCTCCGATTGACTTATTCCACTCACCATAATACCCTCCAGTTCCATCCACGTCGAAGCAAATGGTGGGTATTTGTCGTTTCTAATGGCTGAGGAATATCCCATTGTATACATAGACCACATCTTCTTTATCCATTCATCTTTCGATGGACACCGAGGCTCCTTCCACAGTTTGGCTATCGTGGACCTTGCTGCTATAAACATCGGGGTGCAGGTGTCCCTCCTTAAAGTTAATGTAAATTTAATAATACATGGTAGAAACAAATGACCTAGTAGGTGCCAGTGAGGCTTATCTATATGGGGCAGGAGAGAGAAAGAGATACATTTATTTCTCTCTTTTTTTAAAGATTGTATTTTTTTACTCATGAGAGACAGAGAGAGAATGGCAGAGCAGGCTCCATGCAGGGAACCCGACGCGGGACTCCCACCCCGGGTCTCCAGGATCAGGCCCTGGCCCGAAGGTGGCGCTAAACCGCTGAGCCACCGGGCTGCCCAAGAGATACATTTCTTTTCGAAGAACAGAAAACAGTGCAGTCACATTCTCAGGCAAGCAACTTTAGGAAGAAGTTCAAGTGAAACAAGAAGTATAACTTAATTCTCTTAAAACCATACATGCTTGTTTCTCCTTAGGAAGTGTTTGGGTATTCCTTAGGCCTGACTTATGCCGCCCCCTACAAGACTGCTACTCCAAAAATGGAAAGTTACCTAAGCAGCAGGTGGCTTTTAAGTACTTGCCTGCCTATTCTTGTTTCCTTCCTAGAGATAGGCAAAATGCCACCATTCTCTTTACTATGGAACCTGGAGTGTTGACAAAGGATTGATTCAAAGTGATAAATCTAAGAGTCAGACTTAGTCTTAGATATGATCTGATTAAATCTGATCAGATCTAATCTAAGACTCAGAACCAAAGTATTAATATTAATTTAATAAGACTGAGTGGTAGGTACCCAATTATATGTGTTTATCTGTATTTTGCAACGTTCATGACTGTAAAAATTTATTGAAAGGACCTATCATTTGTCAAATGACCCTTTAAAAACTTCTAAAGGGTCATTTGACAACATTTGTCTAAATTATAAATTCATGTATCCCTTTTTTTCATGTACTTTGACCTATCCATATAAGATAGGTCATGTCTAGGCATATTCCATATCTAGGCATGTATAGACTAATACTATGAGCAAAGAATCCTATATAATGTTTCCTGAAACATTGTAAAAACCAAATAACAAGAAACAAAGTAAATAACCATCAACAGAGATTTAATTGAATAAAATTAGTGTACATCCAAGGTTGTATAGAATTTCACTGTATCAAAATTTATTTTTTTATTATTTTTTTCTTAAAGATTTTATTTATTTATTCATGAGAGACACGGGGGGGGGGGGCAGAGACACAGGCAGAGGGAGAAGCAGGCTCCCTGCAGAGAGCCCTATGCAAGGGACTCAATTCTGGGACTCTGAGCCAAAGGCAGACGCTCAACTGCTAAGCCACCCAGGTGTCCCTGTATCAAAATTTATGTAATGAAATCCATATTGAGGTAGTTCCAAATATACTGCCATGGAAATGTGCCTAGGATATAATGAGAAAAAAAGAGCAAGGAGCAGAGCACTATATGTTTTATGCTTCGATTTGCTTTCCTTTTTAAATTAACCTTTTTTTTTTTTTTTAAGTGGGTGGCTCAGTTGATTAAGCATCCGACTCTTGATCTCAGTTCATGATCTCAGGGTCATGAGCTCAAGTTCTGCACTGAGGGAGAGCCTACTTTAAATCAATCGATCCAGTATGTTTAAATTAAGTTTTTTAATATAATTATAGATTCTCATGCAGTTGTAGAAAGTAATACAGAGAGATCCCATGTACCCTTTAGCTAATTTCCCCCAGTGATAACCAGGGTATTGACTGATACAGCCAAAACACAGAACAATTCCATTATCACAATGATCTTCCCTGTTGCTCTATTATAGCCACCACAGTGCTTTCTATTTCTATGGTTTTTTTTGTCATTTCAAGAATGCTATATGAGTGAAATTGTAAAGTATGTAACCTTTTGGTATTGACTTTTTTGCTTCTCAGCAGAACTCTCTGGAGATTCATCTATGCTGCTATCTATATTTGTATCTATAATTTGTTCCTTATGCTGAACAGTATTCTGTGGCTTGAGTAAACCACAGTTTGTTTAATCATTTGGGGTGAAGGCCTGTTGACCCTGTTTAAGACCATTTGGGTTATTTCCAGTTTGGGGCTATTACAAATAAAGCTGCCATAAACATTCCTTGGTGGGTTTTTATGTAAATCATTTCTCTGGGATAAATGTCCAGGAGTGCAATTGCTGGGTCATATGATAGTTGCATGTTTAGTTTTTGCACTTTAAAAAAAAAAAAAAGATTTTATTTATTTATTTGAGAGAGAGAGAGAGCACAAGGGGGGAAGAAGGGCAAAGGGAGAGGGAGAAGTGGATTCCCCACTGAGCAGGGAGCCCTACACAGTGCTCATCCCAGGACCCCAGGATCACAACTTGAGTCAAAGGCAGATGCTTAACCAACTGAGCTACCTGGGGACCCTTGCATGTTTAGTTTAGTTTTTTTTTTTTTTTAAGTATTTATTTATGTATTCATGAGAGACACACACAGAGAAAGGCACACAAGCAGAGGGAGAAGCAGGCTCCCTGCAGGGAGCCTGATGTAGGACTCAATCCTGGGACCCCAGGATCACACTCTGGGTCAAAAGCAGATGCTCAACCACTGAGCTACCCAGCCATCCGGCATGTTTAGTTTTTTAAGAAATTGCCCAACTGTTTTCCAGGGTAGCTGTACCATTTTGCCTTCCCACTTGCAATGTATGAAGTGATTCAATGTCTTCATATCCTTCGTTGCTGGTTTTCATTTCAGCTATTCTGAAAGATGTGTAGTGGTATCACATTGTGGTTTTATTTATTTATATTTATTTTTAAGATTTTATTTATTTATTTTATTTTTTTTTTAAAGATTTTATTTATTTAGTCATAGACACAGAGAGAGAGAGGCAGAGACACAGGCAGAGGGAGAAGCAGGCTCCACACAGGGAGCCCGATGTGGGACTCGATCCCGGGTCTCCAGGATCACACCCCAGGCTTCAGGCGGCGCCAAACCGCTGCGCCACCGGGGCTGCCCCTAAGATTTTATTTATTTATTTATTTATTTATTTATTTATTTATTTATTTATTTGACAGAGAGAGCAAAAAGGTACAAGCAGAGGGAGCAGCAGAAGGAGAGGGAGAAGCAGGCTCCCAGCTTAGCCTGGGATCAAGCCCCCCCAATGTGGACCCTGGGATCAGGACCTGAGCTGAAGGCAGACACTTAACCAACTGAGCCACCCAGGCACCCCCTCATTCTGTTTTTGTTTTTGTTTTTAGATTTTATTTATTCATGAGAGACACACACACACAGAGGCAGAGACATAGGCAGAGGGATAAGCAGGCTCCCTGCAGGAAGCCCGATGCGGAACTTGATCCCAGTACCTGAGCCAGACGCTCAACCACTGAGCCACCCAGGCATCCCAGCAAAACAAAACTTAATTGCAGAAATGTGATCTTTATTTATTTTTAAGAGACTATTATTTTTTAATATTTTATTTATTTATTTGACAGGGAGAGAGCACAAGCAGGGAGAGCAGCAGAGGGAGAGGGAGAAGCAGACTCCCCTCTGAGCAGGGAGGCCTGATGTCAGTCTTGATCCCAGAAGTCTGAGCCAAAGGCAGACCTAGGCACCCCTAAGATTTTTATTTTAAAGTAATCTCTACATACATGGGTCTCAAACCCACAACCCTGAGATCTAGAGTCACATGCTCTACTGACTGATCCAGCCAGGTGCCCCAGTGAATCTAGAGCCTGCTAATCAGCACTAGTTAGGTAATCTGCCTGATAAAGCCCACCTCCCACCCTCCCCTGCAAGAAAGAGGATCTTTCCTGAAACAATTCTTTTCTTTTTTGTTTTATTTTATTTCTTATTTCTTTTCTTTTGTTAATGACTTCCTTGTTGAGAGGTTTCTGCCTATAAAAAGCCTTCAATTTTGTAGAGCTCCTTGGATCCCCTTTCTTTCTATCTGCTGGATGGTGTGCTGCCAAATTCATGAATCATTGAATACAGTGAATAAGATCTTTAAAATGTACTCAGTTGAGAGGCACCTGGCTGGCTCAGTTGGAGGAGTGTGCAATTCTTGATCTCAGGGTCATGAGTTCAAGCTCTTTGTGGGGTGTGGAAATGACTTAAATAAAACTTTAAAAAATTTTACTCAGTTGTATTTTATTTGTTCAACACACCTATCAAAATATACAACATTACTGTTATTTCAGGAAATTACTTTATGTCCCGTACCCCTGTCAATGTCTGCCCTTTATCCTTGAGGGGTAACCATAGTTTCTAATTGATTTTTACACCATTATTTTGTTTGTTTTTAAGTAGGCTTCACACCCAGTGGGGAGCCCACCATGGGGCTTGAATTCAGACTTTTAAGATCAAGACCTGAACAGAGATAGAGTTGGACTGAGTCACCTGGGTACCCCATACATCCATCATTGTTTTATCAGGCAGTTCCCTGGCCCTTACCTGTATCTCCATCACCCCTACTGAATTAGCCCACCCCAGGGCTTAAAGTGGGGAGCCTGGTTGCCTCAGTCGGTTGAGTCTGGCTCTTGATTTTGGCTCAGGTCTTTATCTCAGGGTCGTGAGATCAAGCCCCAAGTGGGGTTCCCTGCTTAGCAGGGACTCTGCTTGAGATCCTCTCTCCCTCTCCCTCTGCCCCTCCCACAACTCTCTCATTCTAAAATAAATAAATCTTAAAAAAAAATAAAGCTATATAACATTTGTAGACTTTCATACAAGAGTATCATTTCTATTTTATCCTCGAGAAATAATTCCCTGAAAATACCATACGGAAAATATATTTACTATAGTGTTATTTTTGCAATGAAAACACAAAACTTGGGATCCCTGGGTGGCGCAGCGGTTTGGCGCCTGCCTTTGGCCCAGGGCGCGATCCTGGAGACCCGGGATCGAATCCCACATCGGGCTCCTGGTGCGTGGAGCCTGCTTCTCCCTCTGCCTGTGTCTCTGCCTCTCTCTCTTTCTCTCTGTGTGACTATCATAAATAAATAAAAATTAAAAAAAAAAAAGAAAACACAAAACTCTGAAAGTCTAGCTATACTGGAACTGATTAAGAGGATTTGAAGCTCTGGTGACACAGACCAACTTGGAAGCTTTGTTACAATGTCTGTAAGATAGTTACTTCTGTTTCACTAAGGGTGTAATCTGTTTGTATATTTTTCAAATGTTCCCCTAGAGGTTTATTACCCTCCCCCCCACCGAGCTGGTACCCTCAATATGGCATTTTACACCTCCCCGGGGGCCACCCCCCAAGCTAAAGCTTAAGGGAACCTGGTTACCTGTTTCTTTTCTCTGGCCTCAGTCTCGGGGCCTTTGCCCATCACCGGCAGGACTGTCACTTCACAGGGTGGCAGATAAAAACACCTGATCATTGATGAGAGTCAGGAGGAGAGGGATGCTGAGGGGAACAGGAGAAGGAGTCCTAGTCACCTGGACTTTGTTTTTCTGTTTCGTTTTCTGTCACGTGCGCTTTTTGAAATAGAGGAGTTAGCAACAACCTGACCCTCACACTGTCCTTGTATTATCTTGTTTCCTAGTTCCACGAGGTGTTGTTCAGTACATCCTTAGGGGGAAAAATGACCTTTTAACACACACACACACACACACACACACACACACACACATCTCTACCATTCATTTCCCCCCTCTCCCTCCCCAAACCTACAGTTTCCTCTTTAAAATGACCGCTGTGAAGACGATGCTAACACCGAATTCTGCCAATGACAAATTATCATCAACACAGAAAAAAAAAAAAAAACAATAAAACTTTTTATCAGTGTACTTCAAAAGATGAAGACCACAGGAAAAAAAATATATATATACCCCAAATGCCAACAACGGTTCTGTAGGATCCAACACATTTTTGTAATTTCCAAAATGTCCGTGACATATGTAATCTTATAGTTAAAGTAATTTTAAAGATAAATCTGTGAAGACGGAATCGCAGGCTTCTACGAACCAGCTGGTTCTGGCTTCATCTCTCGGAGGTACACGCGCGGTAGCTTTTGAAATGCCAGGCCTATTTGGGGGGAAGGAAGAGAGGAGCCCGGCTTGAAGGGCGGTTCTCGTGGTTACTTCTCTGCAGCGTTTCAGTCCCGTCCCATGACCCAGGCCATCAAATGCATTCTCCGCCTCTTCCTCTCCGATCTGTCCCCAAAACGCCGAGGAGGATGCGGTGGGGCAGACGGGACACCCCGAGCGCGGCCGTCTTGCTCCGGGGGGACCAGCCCAGCAGAGCGCGCCCGGGACACTGGTAGCCACCGGGGCTCACTCCCCGCAGCCCTGGCCCCGCCCAGCCCCGCCCAGGCCCCGCCCCCTCAGACAGGCCCCGCCTCCGCCAGGCCCCACCCGCCGCCGTCACGTGGCGGGGCGCGGGGTGCAGCCTGCAGCTGCTGATGCTGCCGCCCGGCGTTCGCCATGGAGCTGGCGCCCCGAGCCTCTTCCGTGCCGCTGCTGCTGCTGCTACTTCTGGGCCTGAGCACCGGTAGGTTCGGGCAAAAGGTGCATCAGCGGCCGGTGCCTCCTTCTCTCTCCAGGGCTGAGCGTGTGTTAGTGGGTTTGCGCTTTTGAAAGCAAATCTCTTTCCCCCAGTTTCTACCTTGCATCATTATACTGCTTTGGAACCTCGCTCTCTTTCCTTCCTTCTTTCTTTTCTTTCTTTTTTTTTTTTTTTTTAATGCTAAGTATTTTTTCTACACCCCTTTCTGGCTGAGTGGTCTGGTACTCCTCCTCTCTTCCCTACCCCCTAGGTAGAAGCAGTTGTGCAAAATACATGACTTGGGAAAATTGCTGATCAATGAGGTTTCCACGATCCTAAGTTCACCGCCCTTTTCCTGCGGTGATTGGCTGCTAAGTGGGTTCATGAGGACTTTTTTTTTTTTTTTTTTTTTTTTTTTTATGATAGTCACAGAGAGAGAGAGAGAGGCAGAGACACAGGCAGAGGGAGAAGCAGGCTCCATGCACCGGGAGCCCGATGTGGGATTTGATCCCAGGTCTCCAGGATCGCGCCCTGGGCCAAAGGCAGGCGCCAAACCGCTGCACCACCCAGGGATCCCCCATGAGGACTTTTTAATTTGAGCTGAAACATGCGGTGCGAAGGACCCTGAAAAACAAACCCTATCACGAATGGGACGTTTCATTGAGATAAGGTCTTTCTCTCTCTCCTCATCAGGACGGGATAACATCTCCCCTCACTGCAGTTCTTTTTGACAAAAACAAATTCGTGTTTAATAGGATGACTTGCACATTGGTTTTCACTCTTTCACCAGAATGTCTCGTGGTCTGAATCAAGGTCCCGAGAATTCCAACTGGCCACAAACTTGCCTTGTGATCTTAGGCGGAGTGCTTAGGAGTTCTCTTCCGTTTTGTAAACTGGGGATCCTCTGGCCCTTCAGCTTGGGTCTGGGAAATGTCAAATATATCGCCCTCCCCAAATGTTTAACAGTGGTCACTGCCAGGGAAGGGAGGAGTGCCAGCCGCTAAGTCAAAAGGGATGCAAACCCTATTTGTCATATCTCCAGGAGGCTGTAATCTTGGGTCACTTGAACAGAGAATCTTTAAGCCACTAGCCATTCTGTTTTGCTCCTCAAGCCACTTTCTGGTTTTCTTAATCTACATCCTTCTTACAAAACCCCAAAATCCCACCCCCAAGGGAGTAGTGTCCTGGTCTACTCCCTTCTCTTCTGTTTCAGACCAGTTTTTGTGCCTTGCCTTGTCACGGGGGCTTGAAATTTCAGCAAAGAGGAAGTAGAAGGCAGGAAACTCCCATCATGGAGGGTCAGCTCTCATCGTCTTTAACCTCAGCCTTTTCTTACCCACAGAGGGGTATTTGAGGAAAACAACTGTTGACTCGAGAGTTGTTACTTTAGCAAAGGTGACAGAAAATGTATCGAACCTACTCTTTTCTGATACAACATCTTTTCAGATGCTACAAAGGTAACTAGGGAAAATTGAGGCTGTGGAATTAAAGGATACGCATGTGTGTGTGCATGTGTGTGTGCGTGTGTGTATATATATAGCTTTTGATCTATGGAATATCTTTCTTTTGATATTTGGAAAGCCAAGCTGCCTTCCCCAAAGGTGATGCCAGCGTGCACTCTTGCTGACAGTGCTGAGGACTGATCTCCTGTCTCCTTGTGGACATTGAGCACCTGCCATTATTTTTTTATCCATCAAATAAGCCAACGTTTTTTTTTTTTTTTAAAGATTTGATTTATTTATTTATGAGAGACACAGAGAAAGAGAGAGAGAGAGGCAGAGACACAGGCAGAGGGAGAAACAGGCTCCATGCAGGGAGCCCGACACGGGACTCGATCCCAGGTCTCCAGCATCAGGCCCTGGGCTGAAGGCAGCGCTAAACCGCTGAGCCACCTGAGCTGCCCCCAAGCCAACGTTTTTTTAGTGACCTCATATTGATTTGACTTTCATAGCTGAGTATTAGTGATGTTAACTCTTTTTTTACATATTAATTAGCCATTCAAATTTCCTTTTCGTAAATTATTTCCTCAGAGCCTTCACACATTTAATTAGGATCTTCCTTTTTGGATTTTTTTGTTTGTTTGTTTTTTTAAAGATTTTATTTATTTATTTATTCGTGAGAGACACAGAGAGAAAGAGAGGTAGAGACACAGGCAGAGGGAGAAGCCAGCTCCTTGCAGGAAGCCCGATGTGGGACTCGATCCTGGGTCTGGATCTCCAGAGTCACACCCTGGCTAAAGGCGGCGCTAAACCGCTGAGCCACGCGGGCTGTCCTGATCTTACTTTTTGAAATTGATCTACATGAGAAAGGAAAATCACCCTTTTTTCATATTTGTTGCAGATCTTTCTTTCTTGTATGCTTTTTAATTTTATTTCTGATGTACATAAATTTTGTTGTACAGAATATATAACAAGCCTCTGTCCTCAACTCTGTTTATCTTTTTCTTTGTAGTCTCTGGGGGTATGGCCACATCACTTCCCCAACCAGAGATCAGAAAAGCATTCAATTATATTTTTGTATTTTTTTAATGTCTAAAATTTTAAATTGAAACGCTTGATCCACTTGAAATTTATTTTGGTTTACAGTGTCAAGTAAGGACCTGTGTTGTTTTTTTTTTTTTCTCCCTCACAAAAGCTAACAGTTGCCCCAGCATAATAAAGTGAATATTGGTCCCTCTCATTTGGGATACTTCTTTAATCATATATTAAATGAGATATTAAAAGCCAGCATCTTGCAGTTTTTCTTTTTTTTCCAGAAATGTGAATCTGTCTTTCTAAAATAGAATTGTAAATGTGTTTCAGGCTTATTGTTAAAAATCTAAGTATTGGGGCACCTGGGTGGCTCAGTGGTTGAGCTTCTGCCTCTGGCTCACGTCGTGATCCTCATGTCCTGGGATCGAGTCCTGCATCAGGCTCCCCATGGGGAGCCTGTCTCTGCCTCTCTCTCTCTCTGTCTCTCATGAATAAATAAATAAAATCTTTTTTTAAAAAAAAATCTGAATATTGCAGAGGAAAAAGTGAAAGCCCTTAACCTCTTTTGCCACTATTAAGTTTGATTTGTCTCTTTCTCTCTCTCTCTGTGTGATTATCATAAAAAAAGAAAAAAGTTTGGTTGGCCTTTTTTTAAATAGTTTTTTTTTTTAAGATTTTATTTATTTATTAGAGATACAGAGAGAGAGGCAGAGACACAGGCAGAGGGAGAAGCAGGCTTCATGCAGGGAGCCCGATGTGGGACTTGATCCCTGGTCTCCAGGATCCGGCCCTGGACCAAAGAGGGCGCTAAATCGCTGAGCCACCCGGGCTGCTCTGCTTTTTTTTCTTTTTTTTTTTTTTTTTTTTTTTAGAAGGAGAGAGTGGGTGGGAGAGGCAGAAGGAGAGTCTCAAGCTGACTGCTCCGCACAGAGCCCATGCAGGGCATGATCTCATGACCCTGAGATCAACACCTGAGCTGAGATCAAGCGTCAGGTGCTTAACTGACTGAGCCACCCAGGCACTCCTGGTTTGCTTTTTCATTAACTTAAGTGCTTTTCCTTATCTCCACAATATATTAAAGTGAGTAAATTGCCTCAAATAGGAACCAAATTTTCTCCAGTTTAGCATGGCTGTCTCTGCAGGTTTGGACTTTACCTGGATGTTACACATTCTTCGGGAAATCACATTGTACTTCTGTTTTAGGAGCGGTCACTGACTGGCCCGCAGAAGAGGGAAAGGAAGTATGGGATTACGTGACCGTCCGCAAGGATGCCCACATGTTCTGGTGGCTCTATTATGCCACGAACCCCTGCAAGAACTTTTCAGAACTGCCCCTGGTCATGTGGCTTCAGGTAAAAGTGGCTTGGCTGCCCAGCCAGCTTTCCCCACATACCACTTTGCTTGCTCTTAAGGTCTCACAGCTCAGCTGTGAAGGACTAATCAGATCCAGCAGCTGATGGAGGGTCTCCTAGGGTTGGAGGTTTGGTGTCCTTCTGGGGCAAGCAAAGGCAATGGTCTACCGAGGGGGCCAAATCAAAGAGTGAGGGGTTCTAGCCTTTGTGGGGGGTCTTTTTATATCGAGCTCAGCCAGTGGCAGGATGCCTTCGTGGAAGCTCTTAAAGACACATTTGACTTTATGCTCACAGAAATGTTTTGAAAGGTTCCAAAGCAAAGGCTAGGGCACTCTGAGCACCCCTCCCTCTCCCTCTTCTACTAGTCCCTCCTAGACCCTAAGTCCTCACCCCCAGAAAAGCTGATCTTTGTAAAGGATTCAGCCTTTTGTATCTTAGTATTAAATATTGGGCCTATCCTTCTCCCTAAGTGTGTTTGCATGTTCATCTTGAGCTCTGATTGTAGGCTGGAAGGCAGGGGACTGGCTGAAGGGTATTTGGGGGTAGTCAGAGGAGCCTTCCTTGCATTCCTAAAATACCTGCCCAGAGGTGGCCCACACCCACTTGGAAGACCAGTCTGTAGGGAGGGGTTGAGGAACACGCTCTTGCTTCAGCCTCTAGAGACTGGAGGTATGGCCCAGATTGGGCTCCAGGTGGCTCATCGGTAAATAAGTGTCCTGCTTCTCCCTTCCCAGGGATGCAAATGTCACTTCCTCCCAGAATGTCAGCATTCACCAGCAACCTGCCAGTGCCCTGGGCTTGGCCTCCTTGGCTAACCCCCACAGACTTTCTGGTGAGATAGGGCTCAGAGGAGCCCTTTGTAGGGAAAGGCCCTTTCCCTTGTAGCGTTATCACAACTGTTACCTTTGAGGGCTGGATGTGAGGCCCCGCTTGAGGGTGCAGATAAAAAGAACGCATGTGTGTATCCCCATGAACTTCTGTTTACCTCGGGGCTGCTGGAGGCGGAAATGCAGCAGAGTTCTGTTTTCTGAGCTTTGGTTTTTCATCTGAGGATTTTGTTAATCAGCAGGACTTCTTCCAACCTCAAGTGAAAGCTTACAGAAGGAGCCAAAGCAGAAAGCAGAAGTACTGGAGTGTAGGCCAGATGCTACCCAGTCAGCATCCTCTTTGTCACATGCTGCCCCTGAAGCAGTTTCTGGGCTCTTAGGAATTTAAAAACTGTTCAACTTTAGAAGTTGCAGATCTTTCCTTTGGTTGATTGCAGAGTGAGGTGGTTGTTCGATCTGAATTAGTTGCCAACATTTTTTTTGTTTTGTTTTAGATTTATTTATTTATTTATTTATTTATTTATTTATTTGATCTGAGCCGAAACCAAGAGTTGGACACTCCAAATGCACCACCAAACATCTCACTTGCCAACATCTTAAATTCAAAACATTTTCCTTTTTCCAACCATCAGGAGACATGGCACCTTGGGTCCTGAACTTGCTATCCCAAAGCTGAGTGACCGTGGCCCCTTTCACACAAGGCAGGAGCTTCTGGAGGAGGGGCTCCCTCTGCCCACAGCTGATTGCTCTGCGTACACTTTGTCGTGCCGCCCAGTATATGACTGGTTAGGTTAACCCTCTGAGCTAAGATACTCATTGAAGGTTATCCACAGGCTAAGTAACCAACCTGCCCTTCATTTCCTCTGAGGCCCACAGGAGAAGGAAAAAGACTATGATTAGGGAAGAAATAATTAATTTTGATGAAAAGGAAATCTATTTTAGCAGCCTACTGGTGACACACATACTGACTTCTGTGGGCAGGTCTTTGAGTAATTGAGGTCATGTCACCAGAGTGAAGTAACTCTGAGTGCAGTAGTGAGCTATTTTCGATACACTTTCAAGTCATTTAAGCAGTCCAGTTGGTCTGCTGACATGTTTCCCATATTTCAGAGTCACTGGATAGTCCTGGGCCATGAAAGCACCCCATCCCGAAGTTCTAAGGGAAAAAAAGACTTTGCGGTAGGATGTTCTCAAATAGAACAGAAACATCTTTCAGCCAGCTTCTTGTTGCCTTTGGGGTTAGGGGAGGGAGGGGTGTCATCTCCTGCCTCCGACCACAGCTTATCAAAAGCAGCCCAGGAAATTGGGAGTTGTCCCACCAAGGCCAAGCCTCCTAGGATTCCCAGCTTCCCTCCTTTTGTTCTGGTCCTGTCCTGTCCTGTTTCCCAGTCAGTCCACTAGGAGAAAGGGGCCCAGCAGCCACCTGGAGATACACGCTTGCTCTTAATTTACTGTGTGTTGCATTTTGCAGTGTTGCCACATAATTCCATATAGTTTGTGGTTCTAAATGGCTGTTTCACAGTCTGTACTGATCTGTTCCCTTAGCGAGGGGCATTGGAGGTGCATCCTTTCACTGTCATAAATGTCACTGTGATGAACAGCTGCCCCTGGTTTGTGAGCTTTTTACCATGATATTGGGAAAGCTTAAGATACTGAGTGCATATAATTAGAGGGATGGATAGCCTCCCAGTTTTATAATAGTTTGGGGTAGGTTCAAAACATTACATAGTTTCACACAGTCTTTCCCTGTTGGAATCTTCCAGTTACCCCTGAGCCCTGACCCGACGTTGTCTTTTTTTTTTTTCCCCTTTAGATTGCCCTGTACAAGTAGCCCTGGCTTCTGTTTTGCCGGAGCTATTCCTTCCGTGTTTGTGTATGATCCTTTCTTGTCCATCTTGCTCGTGCACAGGGAGGCAGGATCCTTTCTCTGAATGCCTGTGCCCTTGGCTCAGCTGGTCCCCGAGGCTTTGTTCAGAAGAGCACTGACCACGCTTTCCCCTGACTGTCTCCCAAAGGGCCACCTTCCCTGGCTTAGCCCTTCACAACCCATGGGACGTCCAGCTCCCGTGGTTGGGCCCAGACACTGAGCTCTGTTCACAGCCCTGCCCCACCTGCCCTCAGCCCTGAGCGCACAGTGTCCAGCCCTCCCTGCTCTGGGACTTTTGCATTTGCTAAATTATATCCTAGGGATCCATGTGATCACACTGCCCCTTAAACTGTGGCCCTAGTCATTTCACAGGGACACTGAGGAGACAGTGGTGTGGTGGAGAGTCACAGGGTATGACCCTTCCCTGGACTTACTGCTCATCTTGGAAATGCTAGGGGTTGGGCAAGGTGTTGTGAAGATCAGTGAACCCCATGGCAGGCCAGGGTTCAATCTCAGAGGATCAGGGGTAGGAAAGTCCCTTCTGGGGCTCTTAGACCAGATCTTTTCCATTTATTTGTTTACTTACTTAATTTTGATTTTAATTTTATTCTCAAGTAATCTCTACACCCAACATGAAGCTCAAACTCACAACCCTGAGATCAAGAGTCACATACTGTACTGAGCCAGCCAGGTGTCCCTGGGTCTTTTCCCTGTAGAAAGCTTGAGCAGGGATCCCTGGGTGGCGCAGCGGTTTGGCGCCTGCCTTTGGCCCAGGGTGCGATCCTGGAGACCCGGGATCGAATCCCACATCGGGCTTCCGATGCATGGAGCCTGCTTCTCCCTCTGCCTATGTCTCTGCCTCTCTCTCTTTCTCTCTCTGTGACTATCATAAATAAATAAAAATTAAAAAAAAAAAAAAAAAAAGAAAGCTTGAGCAGTCAATTACCAGGAGGTTCTGTTGATACAGACACCCCGGTTCTCCAGGTCAGCTGTGTCTTTCCTATAATGTTGACCCAGCCATCACTAAATCATAAGTTGTTGGGAACCCTGGGTGGCTCAGCAGTTGAGTGCCTGCCTTTGGCTTAAGGCGTGATCCCGGATTCCCAGGTTCAAGTCCCACATCAGGCTCCCTGCATGCAGCCTGCTTCTCTGTTTGCCTGTGTCTCTGCCTCTGTCTCTCATGAATAAATAAATAAAATCTTTAAAAAAAATCATAACTTAAAAAAAAAATAAAAATAAAAAAATCATAACTTGTTTATCGTGAATGTGGTCAGTGTTATGGTACTTTGACTAATGTTTTCCCTGGGTTTATTTTCTCTTCCACAGGGTGGTCCAGGTGGTTCCAGCACTGGATTTGGAAACTTTGAGGAAATCGGGCCCCTTGATAGTGATCTCAAACCACGAAGAACCACCTGGGTACAGTGAGCGTAGCCCCTATCTGCACATGCCCTATGGCCTCGCCAAGCCTGAACACCCGCACCCCGGCCCTCCCGCAGTCTGGGGGGGCGGGTCACAAGTTTAGCAGCACTGCCCCATCCCTTTCCCTGTGTCCATTTCTCAGGACAGCTTATCCCTTCCCGGGACTCTCTGGCCTTCCCACATCGCGGCAGAAGCTTGTTCTCGCAGACACCAGAGTCCTTGTGACTCCCCCCATATGGGCCATCTCTGTCATCCACCTGCAGGGTCCCTGCCTCTGGCCACCACCTTCATGCCAACCCCCTCTCACCCCCTCGCTACCACCTTGCTTCTGGACTTCATCACGACTTCAGAGCCTTTGTCCTCTACCCTGTTGGTGTCTCTCTAGCTCTGCCTTCCTCCTTCCCTCCCTCATTCTTAGTTTCACTTCCTGCCCTAACCCCTCTCTGCTCAACCCCTGGCTCCTTCATCCTTCTCCCTGACCAGCCATGCCACCCCCAGGCTTGTGTCAGTCCCACTGTCCCCCTGGTTGGATCTCCTCTCGGGTGCCAAATGCTGGTGGGCAAAACCGTCTGGCTGGCAGGGAGGGGCCGAGGCCGCCCTCATCGGTGTGCTGGGGCCCCACTCCCCTCCCGGTCTGACCGGCCTCCCCGCCTCCCCGAGAGAGCAGAGCCATCACCTGTGACCAGTTAGCCCCTGGCCTCGCTAATAAGTGCTTCACTGCCCTGCCCCTCACTACCCTCCCGTCTCAAAACAACACACGAGGCTCCTCCCTGCTGAGGTCCCTCCTCCAAGATTCCTAACTTGGACAGTTAGTACCTTTCCACATCCTTACGCTGTCTCTAGGCTCTCTTCTTCCTGGGGTGCGGGGTACACAGGTTTCCCACAACCTACTACACAAGCCACTCCAGCTACTACCTTTTTTTTTTTTTTTTAAAGATTTTATTTATTCATGAGAGACAGAGAGAGAGGCAGAGACACAGGCAGAGGGAGAAGCAGGCTCCCCGTGAGGAGCCTGATGTGGGACTCGATCCAGTGACTCCAGGATCACACCGAGCTGAAGGCAGATGTTCAACCGCTGAGCCACCCAGGTGTCCCTAGCTACTACCCTTTCTTAAGAGAGTTCTTTATATAGGCATACCGTGGAGACACTGTGGGTTTGGTTCTGGATTTGGTTTGAATTTTTTAAATTTCCCAGGCCATATAAAAGTTAATGCTTACATTATACTGTGGTCTGTTACATGGGCACTAACATGATGTGTAAAAAAACACTGTACATACCTTAATGAAAAAGTGCCCTATGGCTAAAAAATGCTAGCCATCATCTGAACTTCCCATGAGTGGTGTTCATTGGTCACAGAGCACTAAAATAAGTACAATAATAATAATGAAACAGTTTAAGTATTTCAAGAATTATCAAAATGTGGCACAGAGACATTATGTGAGCAATTGCTGTTGGGAAAATGGTACTCATGGACTTGCTCAATGTGGGATTACCCACAGATCTTCAATTTATAGAAAGAGCAGTAAAATGAGGTGTGGTGTATACTGCTGTCTAGTCTTTACTTCCTATATATGCTTTAGCCTAGAGCTTTCTGGGCTGGGGGCTGGGGGCAGGAGAGAGTGGGTGCTAGGGAACCCAACGCACATTAGCTCTAGGGTACAGTACACGTATCTCCTCCATGGCCCAGACAAGGTTGGGAAGCACTGCCCTAACCCATTTGGCTCTTCCCCTAACTCTGCTGGAGCTGTTGTCCTCAGGGGCATGCTGGCTTCCCAATTCCAAGTCCAGCAGATCCTTCATGGGATTCTTTTCATGGACTTTTTTGCTATCCTGTTGGCCATTCCCATGTCTTAGATGTTGCTGTTTCCCATACTGTGTCCTTGGTAATATTCTCTTCTATGTATGTTCTTTTGGCAGCCCTATCCTCTCAGACTGCTTTAATGATACATAGATGATGATGATTCCCAAGTCAGTATCTCTAGCTCAGAACTTTTTTGCCCCAGAACTATTTCTCCATTTGCCTCTGAGATGTCTCCGTGTGGATGTCCCTCATACATCCCCTATTCAAGATATTCCAATCTATGTTCATTAGTACACCGTACCCTCTACCCACCCACAAAACCAGCCAGCTCCATGTGTCCCTCATTGTGGCAGATGGTACCACCATCCAATCAGTTGTCTGAGCCAGAAACCAGAGAGCCATCCTTGTCTTCCTGTGCTCCTCACCCATTCATCCAATCAGTTTTAACTAAAAATAAATTCTTTTTTCTTTTTTAAAGATCTTATTTATTTATTTGAGAGAGGGAGAAAGAGAGGGGGAGCATGAGTAAGGGCAGAAGGAGAAGCAAACTTCCTGCTGATTGTGGAGCCTGACACAGGGCTGAATCCCAGGACCCTGAGATCATGACATGAGTCAAAGGTCATGCATAATTGACTGAGCCACCCAGGCGCCCCTAAACATGAATTCGTAGGGATTCCTGGATGGCTCAGGGGTTGAGCGTCGTCTGCCTTTGGCTCAGGGCGTGTCCTGGGATTGAGCCCCGCATTGGGCTCCCTGCATGGAGCCTGCTTCTCCCTCTGCCTGTGTCTCTGCCTCTCTCTCTGTGTTTCTCATGAATAAGTAAATAAAATCTTTAAAAAAAAATGAATTCATAAAATATAGCTTTATTGAAATAATTCACATACCCTGCAACTCACCCATTTAAAGTATACAATTCAGCGTCATTCAGTATATTCAGAGTTTTATAACCATTACCACAATCAATTTCAAAACATTTTACTACTCTCCCATCCCAGAAAGCCTCCTACCCCTTAACTATTAACCACCAGTCTCTCCTTAGGCAACCACTAATCTATTTTCTGTCTCTGTAGACTTGCCTGTGTTAACCATTTTGTAACAATGGAGTCATATGGTATGTGGCCTTTGGTGTGTGGCTTCTTTCACTTAGCATAATATTTACGAGGTTCATCCATGTTGTGCGTGCCACTTCTCCTTTTGTAAGGGCGAATAATACTCCATTGTATGGCTATACCACATTTTGTCTCTTCTTTTTTTCTTTTTTTTTTTTTTTTTACATTTTGTCTCTTCATCTGCTGATGAACACTTAGGTTGTTTCCATGGTTTGGCTCAATGAATAGTGCAGGGGACACTGGTGGCAAACATTTATTTGAGTTCCTATTTTCAGTTTTGGTGAAGGGGGATATACCTCAAAATAGAATTGCTGTGTCACATGAGAACTCTCTTTAACACCCGAGCATTGGTAATATTCTTCATCCACCCCTTTTCCATCCTCTCTAGTGGCTGCTTTCAGAGTGCATCTCCAATGCAGATCTCTCCTTAGTTTAATCACTCTTTCAGTTCCCAGAAGATCAGATCCAGATTCCTGCTCTCTCCCTACCTCCTGCCACATCTCCCAACATCTGTCCATCTACACTCTACCTTCAGGCCTCTGCCTGGCCAGTTCCTTGGCTTGGACTTCATTCCTTTGACCACTCATTCACACCTAGCTTCCCATACTCACGTCTCCATTAGTCACTCAGTGCAGGGCCATTCTTCCTCCATGTCCCTCTGAGTCCTTGGATTCTCTGTGTCTCCCTTCTGGTCCTCCTTTTTTTTTTTTTTTTTTTTAAGATTTTATTTATTTATTCATAGACACAGAGAGAGGGGCAGAGACACAGACAGAGGGAGAAGCAGGCTCCATGCAGGGAGCCCGATGTGGGACTCGACCCCTGGTCTCCAGGATCACACCCCAGACTGCAGGCGGCACCAAACCGCTGTGCCACCGGGGCTGCCCCCTTAAGTGCAGTTTACTTTTGCCTCTGAGTCTTTGCACATGCCGTTTCCTTAGCCTGGAACATTCCTGAGCTTGTTTCTGACTGAAATATCACTTCTACTTTGCCTTTCTCTGTCTTAGTCTCTGTTTCTGGCCTTTATTATTTATTTATTTTGAAAGTAGGCTCCAGGCCCAATGTGGAGCTTGAACTCACAACCCTGAGATCAAGAGTTGCAAGCTCTACTGACTAAGCCAGCCAGGTGTCCCTCCTGTCCCTTACTATTTTTTGAAATCCCTTTTAGCAGTAGGATTGTAAGCATGCTGGTACCTTCACATCCTTGGGTTTTGTTGAGTTCATAGAAGATGGTAGAAAGACAGTCAGTGACTGAGTGATTGTACCACTTGACTTTCCTATGTGACATGTAGCTCCAGTCAGCCAGTCTCCTATTTGTGGATAACCCTGTGGGCACTGGGTTCAGTTACGTGAACAAGAGTGATGCATATGCCAAAGACCTTGCCACAGTGGCGTCAGACATGATGGTTCTCCTGAAGACTTTCTTCGATTGCCACAAGGAATTCCAGGTGAGCAGTGACTCGGGCACAGCTAAGCAAAGGGGCTAGCGGTCACACAACTACATCCACCTGAATAAACTTAAATTTCCCCAAGAGATCAGTGTCTAGCCATTGTCAGAGAAAACTTTTCTGCACCTGAGGTCAGATTGTGGCCTTTTGTTTCTGTCATCTCTAAAAGTGGTTTTGAGCTTGAAAGAATGACCTTGGAGTCCAGTATTCTGATCAGATAGGGGGGAAAGACCAATAAAAGCAGATTTGTCTTGTCTGGCCATGACATGCAATAAAAATTTGAAATTCATGTGAATAAAAAAGCATTTGGGATGTTTAATTCTTTGTAAATTCCTTTTCTTGCTAGACGATTCCATTCTACATTTTCTCAGAGTCCTATGGAGGCAAAATGGCTGCTGGCATTGGTCTAGAACTTTATAAGGTAATGGGAAAGATGATTCTGTTTTGGTTTCAGACAGAAACTGATTCTGTTCTTTTCTATATCACCTTAGACTGAATATACTTTGAGTAGGACCTTATATAAAATCTGTAATAATCGCCACAAGAAGTTTCAGAGAGAACAGTGAAAATTGCCCTATCAGTTGTGAAACAAGCTGGAAAGAAAGCTACATGAGTGAAACAATGTTGTGCTAGCACAGCAGCAGACTAACAGATTAAATGCAGCAGGATAAAGGATCCAGAAACAGATTTTACATATACTGGTGTATAAACATGTGTATGTAAATAACATATATATGTAATGCATATGATCATATGGCATTATCACATCCGATGATAAGATGGCATTTCAGATCATTGGGCAGCAGATAGAATATTCCGTGAATGGCATGGAAACAAATGGTTCTCACTTTAAAAAACTATAACGTTGAATTCCTTTCATAAAACATCAGTTCTAGATAAACATCTAAACATAAAGAAAAAATCCAAACATAAAAATCAAAACTATAAGAGAACCTGAAGCTTACCTTCATTTAAAAATTTTTATTTTCTTTTATTTTTTATTTTTTGAGAGAGTGTGGGTGTGTGAGCAGGGAGGAGGGTAGAGGCAGAGGGAGAAAGAGAATCTCAAGCAGACTTTGCAAAACCCAACATAGGGCTCCATCTTCCAACCCAAGATCATGATCTGATCCTAAATCAAGAGTTGGGTACAACTGACTGAGCCACCCAGGTGTCCCTGAAGCTTTCCTTCATAAGATGAAACACCCAAAGGCTAAAAAGGATAAAGTTGATATATTTAGACCACATTAAAATTTAAAACTCAAGAGTTCCATAATTTCAGAAGACATATATATGTATGCCGGCATAAATATATGCTAGAAAAAATACTTATATATATATTTTAAAGAATTTATTTATTTATTCATGGAAGACACACAGAGAGGTAGAGACATAGGCAGAGGGAGAAGCAGGCCCTCTGCAAGGAGCCCAGTGTGGGACTCGATCCTAGATTCTAGGATCACGCCCTGTGCCAAAGGCAGACACTCAACCGCTGAGCCACCCAGGCGTCCCAAAAAAGTACTTATATTGATAACCATAAAAAGAGACAAGATCCTAGAAGTAAATTGGCAAAAAATATAAAGCAGTGTATAGCAAAAATGCAAACAGCCTGTGAACATATGACAAATGCTCAACTTTTGTTAGCCAAATCTATAAGGTTTACAAATATTTAAAAGATTAGTGACACCCAGTTTTGGTAAGAAGTCAGGGAAATAAATGTTTTTCTCCACTTTTGGTGAGATTGGAAATTGGGAAATCATTTTATTTTATTATTATTATTTTTAAGATTTTTATTTATTTATTCATGAGAGACAGAGAGAGAGGCACAGACAGAGGCAGAGGGAGAAGCAGGCTCCATGCAGGGAGCCTGACATGGGACTCGATCCCGGGTCTCCAGGATCATGCCCTGGGCTGAAGGTGGTGCTAAACCGCTGAGCCACCCGGGATGCCCGGGAAATCCTTTTAAAAGGGCAATTTGGCAGTCTTTGTCAACTTGTAAATCTATATGCCCTCAGACCCAATAATTTCAGTTCCAGGAATCTGTCCTGTGGGAATTCTTGTGTGTGTGTGTGTGTGTGTGTGTGTGTGTGTGTGTGTGTCAGAGATTTTTTTTTTTTTAACATTTGAGAGAGAGAGAGAGAGAGAGAGAGAGAGTGAAAGTGAGAGTTTGTGGGGGAAGGAACAGAGGGAGAGAGAGACTTAAGCAGACCCCCAGCTGAGCACAGAGCCTAACATGGGGCTCAATCTCATGACCCTGAGATCCCAAACTGAGCTGAAACCAAGAGTCAGACACTTAACCAACTGAGCCACCCAGGCGCCCCAAGTCCAAGGATGTTTAATACACTATTGTTTACCATGCCCTTCAACAGGAAACAAGGTCAGGGCTGTCCCTATAAGATTAGTTAGATAAAATAAATGTATCCTTCCATGAGAGGACACTTTGCAGCCAGTATAAAGAATGGCTACATTTCTATATCTGTGTGTATAAGCTTGTGAAAGCAAAGAAAGGGGTTAGAAGGGTATGTAACATGTTAACTGTGGCCAGCTGGCCATGTGGGACAGAGGGCAAGTCTCTCCACATTTTCTCCCGTCCACTGCACTGTTTAAATTTATTTACAATGCTCTTATTATGGCCTTTGCTTTTTTAAGATTTATTAATTTTTTTTAAAAAATTAACCTTTTATAAGAAATAGTATATGTGTGATAACAGAAAATTAGAAAATACAGCAAAGCACAAATTTAAACTTAGAATGTCACCTTTGCACCACGTGGAGAGCCCTGTTAACACCTTAGTGGATGTGCCTTTACATCTTTTTCTGCGCTTTTATAAAATCCTTTTTAAACCAATATGAGGTCATCTTAGACATCATGTCTACAGCCTGCTTTCTTCATCACTAGTCCTCACCTTCCCATTTCAGCACATTTTCATCTCAAATATTCAGATTCCTTTAATGATCCCAACGTGTCCTTGGTAGCTGGTTGGTCCTGCATCAAAGCAGATGCAGGAATCACAGCTGGCTGTGATGTCTCTAAAGTCTGTTTTCATCTAGCACAGTCCCTTTAAAATGACTCAGACTCCGTGAAGAAACCAGACTACTTGGCTTGTCTCCTTTTTTGTCTGGTCATGCCTTCATGGTGTTTATTTAAATTCTCTCTTTACTGTATTTCCTACAAAACTGTAAGTTATAGATAAAGTCTAATAGATTCAAGGTAAAAGTTTTGGCTAGCATATATTGTAATAGGTCAGGTTTCAGGAAAAATCCAGCTCACCACCTGTTTTTATTTATTTTTTAAAGTGTTTATGTATTTGACAGCACGAAAGAGCACAAGCAGGGGGAACTGCAGAAGGAGGGGCACAGGGAGAGGGAAAAGCAGGCTCCCCACTAAGTAGGGACCCCGACTGAGGCTCAATCCCAGGACCCTGAAATCATGACCTTAGCTGGAGGCAGACGCTTAACCATCTGAGCGCCCCTACCGCCTGTTTTTATATGATCTATGAGCTAAGAAGGGCTTTTATATGAACTAAGAGTGCCTTTTAGATTTTCAAGTGGTGGTGATGTAGGGAGGGGAATAAAAGCAGAATAATTTTTTTTTTAAAGATTTTATTTGTTCATGAGAGACACACATACAGAGGCAGAGACATAGGCAGAGGGAGAAGCAGGCTCCCTATGGGGAGCCCAATCCTGAGATCATGACCTGAGCCAAAGGCAGGCACTCAACCACTGAGCACCCAGGTGCCCCAAAAGCAGAATAATATTTCATGATGGTGGGCATCCCCGGGTGGCTCAGCGGTTTAGCGCCGCCTTCAACCCAGGGCCTGATCCTGGAGTCCTGGGATCGAGTCCCATGTTGGGCTCCCTGCATGGAGCCTGCTTCTCCCTCTGCCTCTCTCTCTGTCTCTATGTCTCTCATTAATAAATAAATAAAATCTTTAAAAAAATACATATATATTTCATGATGGTATGAAAATTACATGAAACTCAAATTTCAGCATCCACAAATAAAGTTTTATTAGAACTCTTCATTTGTTTACCTATTGCCTATGGCTGTTCTAGAGTTACACTGGCAGAGCTGAGTAATTGCAACATAGACTGGTCTACAAAGCCTACAATATTTGAAATTCTGTCCCTTTATAGAATAAGTTGCCAGCCTCTGATATCTATGATGCTGTGTACTTCATTGGGCTTCAAATCAGAAAGCACATAGCATCTAGATCTAGTCTGATTTTTCAACTGGACTTTCTCACCCTCTGCCTGGGCAGAAAATTATCTGAGTGGTGTTTTCTTCAAACTATGTGGATGTTCAGTTCTTTATCCATCTTTCACCTAACGGTTTTAATATCAATTTTTAATTCTCACGTAAGTCAGTAATTTCATTAGGAGTTTCAAAATGGTGGTTTTCTCCTGTTTGTTTGTTTTTTTTTTCCACACCTATTAGCTGGTATTCTTTTATAAAGTGGAACTTTCCCTTATCGTCTGAACTACTTAGGTAACTTATGAAATAAGTTCCTGGGGTGCCTGGCTGACTCAGTGGGATGAGTGTAAGACTCTTGATCTCTGGGTCATGAGTTTGAGCCCCATGTCGGGAATAGAGATTACTTAAATTAAAAAAAAAAAAAATTTTTTTTTTTTTAAAGAAGAAGTAAGTTCCTTTTGGAAAACCCAGATAAATGCATAATTCTTTCTGTGTAATTGCTAATGTTCAGATTCAGGATGTTCATTGTTTTATTTTAGATCTCTGAATAGTTTATGCACACACATAATTTAAAATTCAAAAAATGAAAAAGGTATTTTGTAAAAAATCTCCCTCTTGCCCCAATCCTGTTTCCTAAGTTAGCCTGTTATTAGTTACTTCTGTATCATTCCAGAGGTATTCCATGCTTATGTTAACTAATTCATGCCAACACTCATGAAAACAGTAGAGAGAAATTCAAACAGTTCTTTGTCATTTTGCAAATGGCAGCAGGAAAAGAATTACTCTTGCTCTCTACTGGGTCACTTAGGTCTTTGGGAATCTTAGAAAGGATGAGCCGAAGTTTTCTGTGCTCAGGAAGGGTGGTGCATAAAGGCTTGGCTCCCTCCTGCTGAGGAAGGGATGGAGGTCTCTGGGTTCCCTTGGCAAGGATGTTTCTTGGCTCTTCTTTCAGGCCATTCAGCAAGGGACCATCCAGTGCAACTTTGCCGGTGTTGCTTTGGGTGACTCGTGGATCTCTCCTGTTCGTAAGTACAGAATTCTCAGATACTTCTTTACTCCTTTCCTCCATCTTTCCCTGGAACTTTGGGCTTTGCTGTCCAGATCAAAAAACAGGGTGACAGAATTTTCTGGGTCCTTAGAGATGTCAACACAGGAAGTGTTTGCCTCAGGAGCATCCAAGTTTGGGGATGAGAACTCATTTATAGAGCTCCTACCATGGACTGCTGCTGACTGGACTGAATGACTGAATTCTCTTATTTGATTCTCACAACAAAAGAATCACATTTTACAGTTGGCTTTTTTTTTTTTTTTTTTTTTTTTTTTTTGAGAAGGTGACAGGGCAGAGGGGGGAGAGAGAGAGAGAATCTTAAGCAGGCTCCATGCCCATCACAAGCTCAACAGAGGGCTTGATCTCACGACCCTGATCATGACCTGAGCCAAAATCAAGATTTTAATGCCTAACCGACTGAGCCACCCAGGTGCCCCAACAGTTGAAAACATTCTAAAGACTAGAGAGGTGATGAAATTTGCTCTCTGACACACAGCATGAGTGGCCTGGTCAGGATTCAAACCTAGGTCTGTTGGTCACTTGTCACCACCACTAGAATGAACATTAGGGGTGAAATTCCTATCTGTTGCTCACACTGGTGGTGAGACAAGGTTACTATTAAGTCCTGCAGCTCAGGTTCCTAGTTTCATAACTAGAGTGTCCTCTTTGGAAGTACAGTTAAAAGTTGTTTATGATGTACACATCTAGGGGGTGGCTTCCGATGTCTGAAATAGTCATCTTGGTGGGGTTAACTCTAACACAGGATTTCTAAATCTCAGGGCTATTGACATTTTAGGCCACATAATTCTGATGTTACTGGAAATGGCATTTCTTGCCCTTATTCTTGGCATCATCCAGGCCTGAAATGGAATAACTGAGAGCTCTTGAGTTAGCATCAGGAGAAAGGCTGCTCTTGGTTTTTCCTTCCTTCCTGGATGAACCTCCTGGGACATCATGAAGTTTTGGAAGCCTTGATCAGAGGTATGAGGCCCCCTGTCTCACAATCCTAGCCATTGGCCTCACAGTGCCTGCTGGGGTCTCATCACAGTTTCCTAACAGCAGTCAAGACTTTGCATGTGTTAACTTCATTGAATGCTTACAACAGTTCCATGGGATGGATGGTGTTATTACCACAGTTTTGGAGATGATGAAACTGAGACTCAGAGAGGTTAAGCAATTTTCCTAAAGTCACACAGCTGAAGTTAGCATTCACCTCCTGGCAGCAGGCTATGCAGAATCTAAGCATTCACCCATTACACTACACTACCTACACAAGACCAGGAAGTTTAGCCCCATGGCTTTGCAAGTGCTATTCATCCTGTCCAGAGTTTATCCTTTTTCACCTTGCTGGGACCAGCTTCCCCTTTAGAAATCTCCCTGCCCAAGGACACCTAGGTGGCTCATTCGGTTAAGCATCCAACTCTTGATTTTGGCTCAGGTTATGATCTCAGGGTTGTGAGATTGAGCCCCGCATCAGGCTCTGCACTGGGCATGAAGCCTCTTAAGATTCTTTCTCCCTCTCCCTCTGCCCCTCCCTCCCTATCCCAATCCCCAACCCTTCATGCACACCGTTCTGTCTCTAAATTAACAAAAAAAAAAAAAAAAAAAAAAGGAAAGAAAGAGAAAAAATAAATCTTCCTACCCAGATCTGAATCCCTTCTTTGAGATCCACTTAAGTTCCACCCCTCCCTCCCAGTACTCCTTTTTTGAGAAAGAAATACTGTTAAATTTGTATGAATCATTATTATTTGCTAGGTAGTGGGCATGTGCTAGGTGCTACAAAAGATGCGCAGACCTGCTCCATGTCTTCAAGAAGATCTACACAGCTCAAGATGGTAGCCATAGCCATACACAACTAAATTTAAATTAATTGAAATACATCTTTCTTTCTTTTTATTTTTTTATTTTTTTATGATAGTCACAGAGAGAGAGAGAGAGAGGCAGAGACACAGGGAGAGGGAGAAGCAGGCTCCATGTACCAGGAGCCCAATGTGGGATTCGATCCCGGGTCTCCAGGATTGCGCCCTGGGCCAAAGGCAGGCGCTAAACCGCTGCGCCACCCAGGGATCCCGAAATACATCTTTCGATTGCACTATCCACATTTCGAGCACCCAGTAGCCACATGTGGCTATTGACTCATTCTGGACCAGAGAAATATAGAATATTTCCATCATGGCAGAAAGTTCTGTTGGACATCAGAGGTTGGAGACTACAACCTACAAATTGAGTTTGTTCTGCTACTCTCTTTTGGTACAGAAGCTTTTTATTGGGACATAGTCACACCTGTTTGTTTACATACTGTCTCTGCTTGGAGGCTGCCACAATAGAGTTGAGTAGTTGCAACAGAGACTGGCTGGCCTGCAAAGCAAAAAATGTTGACTGTTCCTTTACAGAAAAGTTTTGTCCCTCCCTGGTCTAGATCAAGCAAGGAATGGGGCACATTGGAAAATTGCACATGATTCTGTATTTCAAGAAACTAAGGCACAAGCTTGGTAATTAAGCTGGAGAGCTGAATGATAGCTAGGTCCCGGAGGACCTGGTATGCCTGCATTTCTCAGGGTGTACTCTGAAGAATACCAGACCAATGAGGTGCTATACAAATGGCTCCGTGGTCATGTAAGTCGCCAGTGCTAAGTACTGGCTCCACCTCCCCAAGGTTTCACACAGATGTTAAAGGCTCTGCGAAGTCCCATGGGATGGAGTGTGGAATACTTTATTTTGCATAGCCTTAAAGATATTTAACTGAAGAATCATTTTTTCTACTCTAATACCTAGACTGAACTCCTACAGTACTGAGGTTACTTGAAACATATTTTGGGATGCTTGGCCTTAGGGAATAATTGAAGACTTTTAAGCAAAGGGGTGACACATTCAAATGTGCAGGTTGTGGTCCTTGATACTTTCTTGGCACATCTCTGTGGTCCTAGCCTTCTGTTGGGAGGTAGGTGAATTGTGAATCTGTCCAACCAAGCCACCTATTCTCTTTGAGGGCAGGCATTGTTTTACTCATTTAGAGATCTAAAACTCCTTGATGGCTTCAGACCCTTAGTAAATTCTCAATACGTTTGTGAAATAGAAAAGAATTGATTGACAGTATAGTCATAGACACTTGAGTTACAAAATCCTTAGTCTTCTTCCTTAAATAGCTCCTTGGCAGAAGCTAATGTCCCCAAACTGGAGGAGCAAATACACAGCAGAAATGCGAGGGCAGGGGAAATATTCTAAGCTGTCAAAGAGCCTAGAGGTCTGGCAGAGAGGAACACACACTGCACACACACGCACACACACACAGCATTTCTGTGGGGATGCCATCACTGGCTGTGACTCACTTGCTGCACCAGTATCAGGCCAAATTAACGTGTCATTAGTCCTGAGTCAACAGAAAGGCTCCCACATCATCCCACCTCCTGACTACTGAGACATTGGCCCTGCAGGGACACCAGTGAGTTAAGGAGCCTTTAGACCCAAAGCCACCTGGTTTCTTGCTTCCTTCTCTGATTTGGGAGGGAAGCTCGTTGGGTTTTTCTTTGGGAAAAGAGGCATAACAGACTTATTTTGTACCTATGTGGTTTCCTCTAGATTCAGTGCTCTCCTGGGGACCTTACCTGTACAGTGTGGTGAGTAGATGAGTCCCCACCTGCTCACCCTCCATGGTAAGCAGCCCAGCTGACCTCTTCTGGCTCTGTCCCCAGGAAGAATAGGCTAGCTAGGTTTGCCTAGGAGGTTGATGCTGCTCCTTGAGGGAAAATCTAAGGAACTATCAGCACAGTTACCCATTTCTCCAGGTATAAGAAACACAGGTTTTAAAATTTCAACTTTTTATTATAAAATTTTTCACATGTGCAAAAAAGCTGGAAGATGCCTGTGCATACCCAGGTAGCCACCATCTGGACTCTACAACTGTTTTGCTGTGTTTCTTTTATCAATGAATATGTGACTAACAGCCATGGATTTCCATATGTAGTCCTTTCTCCTCCCACTTTTTCTGTCACCCGTCCCCAGCTGTAGTAATGCTAGGCTTGTGACTCTGCGCAAAGTGAGCTTTTGCATTCTCCATTTGCGTTCCAGTCTCTTCTTGACGACCAAGGCTTGGCAGAGGTGTCTCAGGTGGCAGAGCAAGTCCTGGATGCTGTGAATAAGGGGCTCTACAAAGAGGCCACGCAGCTGTGGGGGAAAGCAGAAATGGTCATTGAACAGGTAACAGGACACACTCAGGTGCAGCCCACTTGGCTTGTTCCCTTGGAGCAGGTTGCCCCTGGTTTGTGCTGTCAGGACTTAGGTCTATCCTGAAACTCCCCGAAAATCTGAAAATGATCACATGGTGAATGACAAAGCCAACGAACCTGAGCAGTGATGAGGTCAGAAAGCTATCCAGGCCTGCAAGACCTGCTTGCCCCTTGACTGGATGTATGCGTGCTAGAAAAAACAATACGTCTTGCAGAAGTGAATGTTTGAATTCTTGCCAGACAACATTGTGCCCCAGTGAGCCAGGAGGGAAGAATGCATAGCTGAGGATGAGTGTGCAGGACCCTCTGTGGCCCTGTTTGCCCTGTAAATTAACACGTGGGCCCTTGGTTTTCTCCAGCATCTGAGCTCCACTCGGATGAGCTACTCACTACCCCTCCAAGATCAGGCGGACAGCTGGTCTCAGCCCTCGGAGCTGCATTCTTTTTTCTTTCTTTCTCTTCTTTCTTTTTTTTTCCTTCCTTCCTTCCTTCCTTCCTTCCTTCCTTCCTTCCTTCCTTCCTTCCTTCCTTCCTTCCTTCCTTCCTTCTTTTATTTTTTTTTTTTTAAAGATTTTATGTATTTATTCATGAAGGAGGCAGAGACATAGGCAGAGGGAGAAGGAGGCTCCCTTTGGGGAGCCTGATCCTGAGATCATGACCTGAGTCAAAGGCAGACACTCAACCATTGAGCCACCTGGATACCCCCAGAGCTGCGTTTCTTTCTGGCCTGGGCAAATCTACAAAGTTAAAGCTGTCCTTGGATAAGACGGAGAGCCAGTTGCCTTTCTGTTTTGCAGCTTCGATAGTGGATAAATAAAACAAACAGCCAAATATAATTCTGTATTTCAGAACACGGATGGGGTGAACTTCTATAACATCTTAACTAAAAGTACTCCCACATCTGCAATGAAGTCGAGCTTAGAATTCACCCAGAGCCACCTAGGTAAGTCAACCTTGATGTGGCTAGACCCCTGTCTCCATCTCTGTGCAAGAGGGAATCCATTCTTTTAACTTTATTGACATAATTTACATACCACAGAATTTACCCATTTTTAGTGTATGATTCAGCAGTTTTAGTGCATTTGCAGAGCTGCACAGCCATTACCACAGTCAAGTTCTACAACATTTCCATTACACCAAAAAGATCCCGTGTCTCCTGGCCCTTGGTTTCTGTTCCCACTCCTGGCCCCAGGCAACCACAAATCTGTCGATGTCTCTACAGATGCCTTTCTGGGACGGACAACTCATATAAGCGGAACCATGCAGTTCGGTGGTCTTTTGCATCTGGCTTCTTTTGCTTGCTTAGTGTTTTTGTAGTTTAGACTCCAACTTCTGCACATCACATCACAACATCAGTCCTCCTGAAGGCTGGATTGAGTTGTCTTTCAGCTGACCCAGTTTCACTCTGGATGTTGAATGCCTGGCCTCCCATAGGAGGACTATAAAGGCTGCAGGAGCCTCTAGATTCCACTTCTCAGTTGATTTCCTTTGGCCATGCTGGATAATCTCCATGGCCCCAAAGTGCATAAAATGCAGCAATCAAAATTAATAAAGCATCTCCACTTTTGGTACCTTTCTGGCTTTCTTCTTCCATCTGGGGTGAATTAAGATTATGCTTTTCATTTTCCAGCTGAAAGCCTCACTCTTTGACACATTATCCCAGCAGTTGGGAAAGACATTTTCTTGGCCTTATTTCCAGTCCTTTGACTCACCGTGTACCAGTTTGTTTCAGTTCATCTTTACCAACGCCACGTGAGACACCTGCAACGGGATGCCTTAAGTCAGCTCATGAATGGACCCATCAGAAAGAAGCTTAAAATTATTCCTGAGGATTGCTCCTGGGGAGGTACTTCTATGACCTAATTAAGTGCCATTTGTGGGGTTATAGGGCAATAGAAGTGCCAATTCAGATGCCTTAATTTGAAGAGTGGGTTTTGTCAGTGGTGGCAATATGCTGCAGGTAGGACAGCATTACTAGCCACATTTTATAGATGAGCAAACAAATATAGACAGTAAATAACATGGCAAAACTGGTTCAGACTAAGAGGCTGTCAGGGAAGTGGGTGGGGATGGAAATGAAATGATGGGTTGGGTGTTGATCATTGTTGAAGCCAAATTATGGGCACCTGGGAATCCTCTCACTGATCTGACATTTGTATCAGTTTGGAGTTTTCCATAATAAAACAAATTGAGATAAAAAAGCCACTTCCAAAGCCACTGTTGGTTGTGGGCATGACTTCCAGACAAAGGTCCTTTGGGGCAGGCTTTGACCAGCTTCCTGGCCAGCCCCCCTCACTCCCCCAGGTCCTGATGCTAGATGTGGTCTGGGGTCTACTGCATTCTGTTCTGGAGGCCATATTAGGAACTACTGGGGGTCCTCAGAGGCCCAGACCAGGTAGAAATCTGGGTAAGTTCCTGCTTGGTCCTATAGGGAGGCTGTGAGCCAGCAGGACGCCCAGAGTCCTGGAGAAGAGACACTCCAGGCTGAGGAGGGCTTCCTTGAGGTCTGAGTTATCCCAAGGCTATGCCTTTCTAGGGCAGCCCCTTGATAGCTGCTGAGAGCCTAAGACTCCGCTCTGGCCCTGGCTCTCTCGGGGCACATGGGCCGTCTTCATTTCCACCTCACCCCTCAGAGTTTTCTAGAAATGAGGGGGAGGGAGTTAATTAGATTAAGTGAAAGGATACAGTGTCAGAGCTTTAGGGTGGGTACCACCATGGGGAGCTGTCGTGGCAGAGTATAGGGGTGTAAGCCACTGGGGGAAGGCAGCTAAAGGTCGAGCCTTCTAGAGCACCATTTCTGCACTGCCCCTTCAGTTGATCCCTGTGACTTCGTTTTCCAGAGCCAGCCTCTCTGGCTATGGGGCCCCTCCATCCCTGCCCCATGCAGCTGAACGGGCAAGGGGACTCCATTTTTGCAGACAATGACTGATGGAGAAACTCTCTGTGGCCCCAGCTGTGTCCGTGCAGAAGGGACAGACTTGTCAGCCCGCCAGTGTCCTGTGCTGTGGGTGCCAGACTTGCCATCCACACCCAGTGTCCTGCGCTCTGGTTTGTAGTTAAGCCTACATGCTCTGGAGCAGCCCGGGTGGCTCAGCGGTTTAGCACCGCCTTCAGCCCAGGGCGTGACCCTGGAGACCCAAGATCAAGTCCCGCGTTGGGCTCCCTGCATGGAGCCTGCTGCTCCCTCTGCCTGTGTCTCTGCCTCTCTCTCTCTCTCTCTCTCTGTGTGTCTCTCATGAATAGATAAATAAAATATTTTTTTAAATTATTTTTTAACAAAGCCTACATGCTCTGGAGCCCCCCAACCCTGTGCTCACAGCCCCACCTGCCACTGACTAGCTCTTTCACCCTAGACATGGTTCTCAGCCTCTCTGAGCCTCATCTGCTTTAACTGCTGCACGAGTTAAGGCTCCTTACCTCCCAGGGTTGGTGAAGAGGAAATGGGGTATCGCTTGTAAGGTGCTTGCTTCACGCAGTGACTGGCAAACAAATGAACACTAGCTGCTCTTAGCGTCCCATACAGCGTTGTGGTGACGACGGTCCGGAATCCAGCAGGAATGCACTATACTGACCAGCTTCTCTCTTGCGGGGGGTCCTCCTCCTCGTGGCTTTCCTGAGGGCCAGCTCAGCGTGGCTTTAGGTCTGATTTGGTTTATTACATGGCCCATGTGCCCACTCGTTCAGAGCTTACAACTTGGCCCTGGTGTTACTTAACAAGGAAAGCTCACACCTGCCCCATTGTTCCCTGAAAGGACCGGCCAAACAAGTGTTTTGTGACACTCCCTGTTTGCTTGGGCATTAGCGTTCTTTAGGTTTCAATTCCTCTTTAAAAATGACAACTAGGGGGACGCCTGGGTGGCTCAGCGGTTGAGTGTCTGCCTTTGGCCCAGGGCGTGATCCCGGGGTCCTGGGATCGAGTCCCACATCGGGCTCCCTGCATGGAGCCTGCTTCTCCCTCTGCCTGTGTCTCTGCCTCTCTCTGTGTCTCTCATGAATAAATAAATAAAATCTTAAAAAAAAAATGACAACTAGGGGCACCCTGGGGGGCTCAGTCAGTAAAGCATCCAACTCTTGATTTCAGCTCAGGTCATGATCTCGGGGTTGTGGGATTGAGCCCCACAAGGGCTCCCTGGTCAGCAGGGAGTCTGCTTATCCTGCCCTGTGCCTTGCTCGTGCTCTCTCTCATAGGTAAATAAATAAATAAATAAATAAATAAATAAATAAATAAATAAATAAATAAAATCTTTAAAAAAAATGCGTCTGCTGTCATCACAAGCACTTGAGTGAATAGAGCACATGTGTTTGATAGGCTTCCCATTTATTTATTTATTTAAGATTTTATTTATTTATTCATGAGAGACAGAGGCAGAGACACAGGCAGAGGGAGAAGCAGGCTCCATGCAGGGAGCCCGATGCGGGACTTGATGCTGGAACCCCGGGATCACGACCTGAGCCGAAGGCTCAACCACTGAGCCACCTAGGCATCCCAATATGCTTCCCTTTTAGGTGACTAGCTCAAGGCATGGATTTCTGGGCTGGCTGGTCCCCATGGCTGAAGCGCTTGTGCTCTCAGCCTTTTTAGGTGAAGTACAGTGGGCACCAGGACCCAGGAGGCTCTGGTCTGAAAGGTGCCTCTTGTGGCAGATTGCAGGCTGTTACCTCTTTCTCTATCCTCATGTGCAGGCCAGTCTACCAATGTCTTTGAGAACATGGAAGGGGACTTCATGAAGCCGGCCATCAGCATTGTGGATGAGCTGCTGGAAGCTGGGGTCAATGTGACCGTGTATAACGGACAGCTCGATCTCATCGTGGATACCATAGGTAGGAACACACTCTGAGGGGGCAGGTGGAGGCAGTTCTGTGGGTTGAGCTGGAAGGGAACTGACCTCCGATGTGGCAGTCACTTGGGCCTGGTGACACTGAAATGCCAGGAGGAAGGCCCTTTTCTGTTAGGTCCATCCTCCCTGACCTTGACCTCTTTGAAGAGGACAGAGCTGTTGATGTAGTTTTGGAACATAGGTGAGGTTTGGTGGAGTGAGGTCTGGAGCTGATGGCCAAGAAAGAATTCTGCAGATGTCTTTGGTGGAAAATTGTGGTTTTATTAAAGCATGGGGATAGGACCCATGGGCAAAAAGAGCTGCTGCCCCGAGGTTGTGAGGGGTAACTGATTATATACTTGGGAGTTGGGGGAGGTAAGGAAAAAGGGAGGTTTTCAAAAGAAGTCTTGTATGCTAATGAGGACCTACAAGATACTGGAGGCCTTGTTGTTGTCAAGCTAAGGTTTCTCCCTCTAGTAAGGCATTAATATTAAGATAATTGAGAGTTTCCTTCTGGAAGTGAGGTTATTGATAAGAATGGTTTTTGCTTGTAAATCATGAAGATATTTGTAACCTTAGGGCGACTCATGTCTTGCTAGACTGTGATCTCTATTAGTTAACCATTTGTTTTTCCTTCCCTTAGCTTTAGGGCAGCCAAGAGTGCCTGATGAATGTACACATGTCCCATTTGGAGGAGAGGGGCAGTTTGCAGGGTGTCAGCTGGTGCTTTGCCCTTAGCTAGCCTTTTGCTCCCTCATCACTGTGACCCCTTAGAGAAGCCTGGGCCTGCCAGATTTAAGGCCCCTATGTATGATTAAGAAAAACACAACAGTTACTCCCGCAGAAATAGAAAAGGAGACATTTTCCTGGCCATGGTATAAATGCACTGTTGAACTGAGTTTTTGTCACTGTCACAGTGGTAAGCACTGCAAGCTGAATTAAAGCTAAACCCTACTGACTCTGTAAGTGAGGACCCAAGGGAATAGCCTTTGTGGTTCTGGTTTCAGTAGGACCAGGTTAAGACTTAGAGGCAGGTTCTCCGAACCAGCAGGTAAATCGAGGCACACTATCTAACAGGTATGATATACTTCTTGAGGTCAGCAGGATTGACTGTTTCCACCAATTGTAAGCCAAGGGCACTGAGGACACTTTGAAAGTGTTCTGGGTTTCTTCTATGACCTGCCCAGGTGATCCACGTTAGCACTTCCCAACGCTGAGACTTTAGTCCTCAGAGAGTCCTGCCACCTCCAGAGGTCCCCAATTTCCTTCCTTCAGAGCTTACAGTGGTAGGAGACACGGAGGCACAAGTAGTCAGGCTCTCAGCTTTTAGATTTCTCCCAGGTATCTTGGGTATCACTGGGAATTTGCTAGAAATGCAGAGTCTTGGGTCCTACCCAGACCCACCGACTCAGAATTTGCATTTTTAACAAGATCTTGGGATGAGTTCTGTGCCCATTACAGTTTGGTAAATGTGAAATTATGGGATGTAGATTTTTGTTTCTCCCCAGCCAGCTATTAATGCAGGGCCCTGCTTTGTTCCTCTCTCCAGGTCAGGAGGCCTGGATACGGAGACTGAAGTGGGCAGAACTGCCCAAATTCAATCAGCTCAAGTGGAAGGCCCTGTATAGTGACCCTAAATCTTCGGAAACGTCTGCTTTCGTCAAGTCCTACAAGAACCTGGCTTTCTACTGGATCCTCAGAGCTGGGCACATGGTGAGGCCATATCCTCAGCCTTTGTCATGGGCCCTTAGCTGATCTGAGATTAAAGCCACGGGCAGTTGATTACACACGGGTACACTGCCTGGACTGGTCTTAGAAAAAGTGCTTTGAGTGTGGAAGTATTTCCAGGTCTCTAATGAAATCCTGCTGTTAATGCTTCATTCCTTTGAATCGAGAAATTCTCATTTAAAAAGCTAAATCCTTTTGAGAGCATTAAGCTGAGCTCTCTTTTACTCTTTTTTTTTTTTTTTTTAAAGATTTTATTTAATTGAGACAGATTGAAAGGGAGAGAGAGAGCATAAGTGGGGTGGAGGGGCAGAGGGAGAGGGAGAAGCAGACTCCCCACTGAGCAGGGAGTCTGACATGGGACTCAATCCCAAGGCCCTAGGATCATGACCTGAGCCGAAGCCACATGTTCAACTGACTGAGCCACCCAGGTGCCCCTACTTTTTAGTTGAACTGAGTTTAACGTTACTTTCCTCTTAATAATTTGTTTTAGGGGAAGAAGGGAGAAATTGTCTTCCCCTAACATTTTCAGGGAGTGGAAACCAAAGTGCAACACTCTGGCGTTGCATGGTAGAAGGTCGCAGTGCATGGTAGAAGGTGGGGGGAGTGTCTCTGAGCAGCAGTAGCTTTCAGAATTCCAGTTTGGAAGCAGCTTTTTGCACAAATATGGGGCTGTCTGATTCCTGCACTTGCTAAGCAAACATAATATCTTCCCCAGGCTGTAGGTTGACTGGGTGCTGTCCATGGGCTGAGGGAGATTATGGAGGGATAAATTCACTATAAACACATGTATTTGCATAGTGTACACACACAGACATCTGCAAAGGTGCCAGAGGGGCCAGGTGCTTCCCTCATGGTTATGCTCTGGTCTGGCCACTTAAATACAGGTCTCTCTTCTTCCCAGGACAGTGGTTTCCTAGAGGAGATTTGTTGGGAGGGGTGGTTATTTGCCCTCTGGGCAGCTCTCCCCACTTGTCCCCCTGGTGCTTAGGATAGAATCTCCATGGAGAATCTCCACTGCTGAGGGGCAGTGGTCTGGCTAGAGAACTGGCCTTTAAGCTCCATTTGTGCATCAGGCACATAGTTTGCACATCAAACACACATAGTGTGTTTACTTGGATGGCAGAGGAGGTGCTAACAGAGATGTCAGCAGGGGCCAAAGTTCCCTCTCCACAAACCAACTCCTTGGGGGTATGAGCTAGGCAAGAAGGAGGTATAGAAGCCAGAACAGCACGGGCAGGTCCAGAGGAGCCTCAGGCAGGGCACTGGGGAGAGATGAGGCTGGGGATACCTTGCCAGGGAGCTCACACATATCCTGAAAGCAATGGCGTGCCATTGAGGATCTTAAAGCAAAGGAGTGAAATTGCCAGATTTGTTTAAGAAATGGCATTCTAGCAGCAAAGGGCCTGAGATAAGATGGGTACAAAGAGCTGATCTAAGGCACTTTTATAGTAATCTAGGAGGGAGAGAGAAGTAGAGGAAATTTCATAAAGTATCAGAAGGGGGAACTGGCAGGACTTGGTAACTGTTTGCCTGTAGAACTGCCAAGTGGGACGGCTCATAAGGCAGCTGAATATATACACTGTGCATATATGATCGGGAGTCAAATTTTTGTTCTTGGAGAGAGAGATTTGGAAGTCAAATATGAAAAAGGCTAGGGATGGGGCCCTGGGTACGCCAGTATTTAAGAGGCAGAAAGTGAAAGAAGGATCTACAAATAAGGCTTGAGAAAGGATAGCCAGAAAAATAGGAGGGAGACCAGGGGCTTGGGCATCTGCAAAGTCTCAAGGGGCCTGATAGTGACACAAGCTGCCACCATTTCAGATAAAGGCACAAAGTGTCAGCAGTGAGTTGGGCGCACTGGTATCCATGTTGCTCGTGGCAAGCGCTTTCAGTGCAGTGGCAGGCCTGGAAGCCAGCCTGGAGAGGGTGGAGCAGATGAATGAGCAGTGAGGGAGGGAAGACAACTTCTTGGAAACCTGGAAGGAAGTAGTGGCCTGCCCCTTTAAGAAACTTGATCTGAAAAGACCAGTAGAGGGAAGCCAGACCCAGCAGGACCCAGGGTTAGGAAGGCATTTTGTTGGGCTTTAGATAGTCTGAGTACCCTCAGTATCAGCTAGGGAAGAAGCTAGTAGGAGGTCTTAGGGCACAGTACTGTGACCAGAAAAGGGTCCCTGCAGGGGCAGGTGGGAGGGGAAGAGGAAAGGGGAGAGGAAGGAGATTGCATGCTCTCTCGCTGGCATGCTGGAGTTCAGGCCATTTCCTCTGGCTTGTCACCAATAGAACCAAGACATCAGTTGGCACAGCCTTAAAATAGCTCCTGGAAACTGTTATTAAATTATCCCCAACCACTTCCCCTTTAGTGGATGAAATGTCGTTCTGGTATACCCCACTGTGCCTGTGTCTCAGGGTTGGAGTTGAACAGGAGGGTTGGGGACAGTAGTGTGCCATAGAGAAGCAAGGAGCTATGGACTCTCAGAACTTGGACCATCAACTCGACATCCATCTTTTTTTTTTTTTTTTAAGATTTTATTTATTTATTCATGAGAATACACAGAGAGGAGAGAGAGAGAGGCAGAGACACAGGCAGAGGGAGAAGCAGGCTCCATGCAGGGAGCCCGACATGGGACTCGATCCCGGGTCTCCAGGATCAGGCCCTGGGCTGAAGGTGGCGCTAAACCACTGAGCCACCTGGGCTGACCTCGACATCCATCTTTGAGGAGGAGAAACTGAGGCCTCTGTCCCTCCCCTTTTTGATGGTGTATGGGAAGGAGGTTTATAAAGGAATTATTTGAAAAATCTAAGGGATAGGGTACCTAGCCGGCTCAATCAGTAGAGCTTGTGACTCTTGATCTCAGGATCATGAGTTTGAGCCCCACATTGGGTGTGGAACCTACTTGAAAAATCTAAGGAAGGGGCAGCTGGAGGGTTCAGTGATTGACTGTCTGCCTTTGGCTCAGGTCGTGATCCTGGGGTCCTGGGATCAAGTCCTACATCAGGCTTCCTGCGGGGAGCCTGCTTCTCCCTCTACCTATGTCTCCCTCTCTGTCTCTCTCTCTCAGTGTCTCTCATGAATAAATAAAATCTTTTTTTTTTTAAATAAATAAAATCTTAAGAAAAAAAGAAAAAGAAAAATCTAAGAAAAAACAAAAGAAAATTGAATAATAACAATAATAAAAAATGAGATGCCCCCCCCAAAAAAAATGGGATGCCACTCAAACAAAGCATCTGTTTGTTATATCTGTTGATAGATTTACTATTGGCTTCCCTCTTGGCTATTTTGTACTCCATTCCCAGTCTGGGATCCCTTGTACTCAGAGAATCCTTTAAAATGTTTAGAATCTTAAAAAGAAAAAAAAAAAAATGTTTAGAATCTTCCCTCTTCCTTGAACAGGCTAGGTCCTGGTAATAGAAGCACTGGCCTTTCTTTTTTTTTTTTTTTTTAAGATTTTATTTATTTATTCATGAGAGACAGAGAGAGGGTCTTATAAAGAAATCAAGGGTCTTGTAAAGAAATCAACGGGTGCCTGGGGGGCTTAGTAGGTTAAGCATCCAAGTCTTGATTTTGGCTCTAGGTCATGAGATTGAGTTGGACTCTGCTCAGCAGGGCATCCACTTGTTGATTCTCCTATCTCCCTCTGCCTTTCCCTCCCTCCCTCTCAAAAAAAAAAAAAAAAAAATCTTTAGAAAAAAAGAAAAAGCAAGCAAGCAGATCAGCTCCAATTGGAGTGGCACATTCTTTCCTAAATGCTAACTTCTTTAGACCCCTGCAACCTGATGAGCTTTTGTCCCATGCAGGGGTCATTGCACAGATGGGACCCTCCTTCAGGGGCATCATAGGCGGCTGGCACTCCTCTCAGGAGCAGGGTCTTGGTATGTCATCCCTGAACCCCTTTGAACTCAGAACCAGGAGTGCAAACTCAGATACTCTTTGGTTCTAGGTTCCTTCTGACCAAGGGGACATGGCTCTGAAGATGATGAGGATGGTGACTCAGCAAGAGTAGGATTGTCTGGAGGTGAAGTGCTTGGCCTTGGGGCCCAGGAGGCCGGAGTAAGGACCCTGAAGCTGTAGGAGGCACCATTCTCCCCACCGGCTTGTGGCTTGCACCTGGCTTGCAAGGCTTGCCTGGCCCATGATGGTTCCCGCCCACTTCTCCAGAAAACACTCGCTGCCTCTGTGCACCTGGAAATCATTTCTGCTTCTAAGAAACCTCAATCTTTTTTTAATGGATTTGTTTTCATCAAAATGAAGAGTTGAAATAGTTAACATTTTTGTATTACAAAAGTAAATTATGTAATTTATAGGACAAAAATGAGATACAGGTAAAATAAACACCCTCTTACTCCTTTCCCTGGGATAAGCTCTGTTATCAATTTAGCATCTACCCTTGCAAGTCTTTTTCTGCTTTATATGCATATATATTTTTTACAAAAATGAAATCATTACTGTATGTTGTTTTACTACCTGGTTCACATATCAATTTGCCCCAAACACCTCTTCATGTCAATAAATGTTCTTCTATAACGTTGTTAATAGCTGCTGAGCATTCCATTTTGTGGATGTACTGTCACTTAGTACCAAATGCACAACTGTTTCACAGAAGCAACATCTAGTTTGTCACTGCTATAAACAGTGCTCTGGTGATTCATCCTGACAGTTATATTTTTATACACATCCTTATTATTTTCTTACAGTAAATTCCTAAAGGCTTAATTGTTTAGTCAAAGAATTGTAACTTCTTTAAAATTAAAATGATGTCTTTAATTTTAAAATCAGGACTTTTAAGTTTTAATTTGCAGCTCGCAGTCTGAAGAAGGGGTGTAATGGCCTCTATGATGGCCCTGAAAGAAACACTATGTCATGTGGTTGTGGCACTGAGACATTGAAAACCAAACCCAGGGCAGCCCGGGTGGCTCAGTGGTTTGGTGCCGCCTTCGGCATGATCCTGGAGACCTGGGATCGAGTCCCATGTCGGGCTCCCTGCATGGAGCCTGCTTCTCCCTCTGCCTGTGTCTCTGCCTCTCACTCTCTCTCTCTGTGTCTCTCATGAATAAATAAATAAAATCTTTAAAAAAAGAAAAAGAAAACCAGGGGGATCCCTGGATGGCTCAGCGGTTTGGCGCCTGCCTTCGGCCTATGGCGTGATTCTGGAGTCCCGAGATCAAGTCCCACGTCGGGCTCCCTGCATGGAGCCTGCTTCTCCCTCTGCCTGTGTCTCTGCCTCTCTCTCTCTCTCTCTGTGCCTCTCATGAATTAAAAAAAAAAAAAAAAAAATCTTGAAAAAGAAAACCAAACCCAGAGTCTTCCTGTGGAACCTGAGGAGAGTGTTAATAGAGGGTTATGCATCTGAAACTAATGATGTAACCTATATGTTGGTTAATTGAATTTATTTATTTATTTATTCATTCATTCATTCATTCATTCATTCATTCATTTATTTATTAGAGCACAAAGGAAGTGGGAGAAGCAGATTCCCCACTTAGTGGAGAGCCTGATGTGGGACCTGATTCTGGGACCCTGGGATCATGACCTGAACCAAAGGCAGATGCTTAACCAACCGACTGAGCCACTCAGGTGGCCCTAATTGAATTTAAATTAAAAACAAACAAACAAACAGATTATACCTATATAGCCTGCCCCCTTGGAGCTGAGACTAAAGCAGGCCTCCTTGGGCAGGGGCAGCCCGCACTTACCCGTGGTTCGTTACTGGAGAGAAAGCACTCCTGTGTGCCCTTGGACAAGGACGAACATGACAGGCTTATTATGCTGGATCCTCCTGGACTCCACCAGTGCATATTATTCTGCTGCTTCTGCTGGGTATCCTTTACTGAAAGATTTACCTATGAATGTAACTACTTACTGAGTCCTGTGAGTCCTTCTAGCATTGAATTACAACACAGTTGAATTCCCAGCCTCACAGGGTCTCTTTCGTTAGAAGTTAGGGTATTAGGGGGCACCTGGCTGGCTCAGTTGGTATAGTATGTGGCTTTTGATCTCAGGGTCCTGAGTTTAAGCCCCAAGTTAGGTGTGGAGCCTACTTAAAAAAAAAAAAAAAAAAAAAGAAAAAGACCTTAGGGTAATAGTTGGGAAGGAATCTGAGTTTTAACATTAGGATAGTCACATGGGTAGATTGGAGTGAAGCTAGGGACCTCAAACCTTTTTTGCCACTAGAATCAACTCTTCCATCCCTGCCTAAGGAAGTTAATCTTCTCTTTCCCTAAGATCCTATAACCAATTACAAGATGCCCAAAGCCCTCTTCCGGCCACATTACATTCTTTCTCAACCCACACTCATGCCTTCATGGGAAATTCCCTATGATCAGTTCCCTTGGGGAGGAAGTCTGGGGTTTAGTTACAGATGGTTCTACATGGTGGGCATGCATCACCTGAGAGTGGACAGCTATAGCACTAAAGCCCTTTTCTGAGACAGCCCTGAAAGATGAGCAAGGGAAATCCCCCCAGTGGACAGAACTTGGAACATGTACCTGTTTGTTCATTCCTGGAAAGAGAGATGGTCAGAAGAAAGGGTCTGTACCAACTCATTCTTTTGGTTGAGTAGTTGGACTTAGAAGGAACACAACGGAAAAATCAAAAGGCCTGAGGAAGAGGTATGAGGATAGACCTTTATGGCAAAATATGAAGCTAATTTGTGTTCCATGTGAATCCTCGCCAAAGGGTAGAGGAAGATTTTAATAATCAGATGGGTAGGATGACCCATTCCGTAGACATCAGACAGCCTCCTTCCCCAGCAATTCCTGTGAACTCAAAGCCAACCAAAGTGGCCACAGTGACAGCAATGGAGGTCATGCATTAGCTCTTGGACATGGACTTGTGCTCACCAAGACTGGCCTGGCTACAGCTGCTGAGAGCCTAATCAGCAGAAGAGACAACACTGAGCCCCTGATATGTCACCGTTGCCCAGAAGGATCAGCCAGCTACCTGGTGTTAGGTTGATTACATTGGACCACTTTCACTATGAAAGAGGCAGCAAGTTGTTCTTATTGGAGTTGACACTTGCCCCGGACATAGACTTGCCTTCCCTGCCCACAGTTCTTCTGCCAAAACTGCCATCTGTGGCCTTAGAGAATGTGTCATCCACCATCATGGTATTCATAGCAGACGAAATGCAGAAGTGGGTTCGTGCTCTTGGCATTCATTGGTCTTACCATGTTTCCCCATCATCTTGAGGCAACTGCCTTGATGCATGGTTGAATGACTTTTTGAAGATTTAGTTACAGTACCAGCTAGGTGGTGATACCTTGCAGGGCTGAGGCAGTGTTCTTCAGTATGTGGTATATGCTCTAAATCAGCATCATGCTTCTCCCACACCCTGGATCCAGGAGTCCAGCAATCAAGGCATTAAAAATGAATGTCACTCCTCTCACTATCAGCCCTATTGACCCATTAGTCAAATTTTTGCTTTCCCTTCCTACAACTTTAGCCTCTGCTGGTCTAGAAGTCTTAGTTATAAAGGGAGAAATGCTTTCACCAGGAGATACAGCAAAGATTGCCTTGAAATGGAGCTTGAAGCTGCCATCTGGTATCTTTGGGCACTGAATAAACAGGCAAAGGACTGGTGGGTTGATTGATCCTAGCTATCAAAGGAAATTGGGTTGTTACTACACAGTAGGATAAGGAGGGAGAATGCAGGAGATCCTTTGCGGTACCTTATAGTACCCCCATGGCTTCTGATTAAAGTCAAAGGAAAACAGTAATAACCCAGTCTATACTGGTAATGGCCCACACCCTCCACAAAGCTTTGGGTCATTACACCAAGCGAAGGACTACAACCACCTGAGGTATGTGCTGAGGACAAAAGAAATATGAAATAAGTAATGAATGATTGTAGTTATAAATACTAGCTGTGACCTCATTACCTGGTATAGAATAAAGACTGTCATAGTTACAATTATTTCTTCCTTATTTGAGTGTGAATATATTTTAATAAATATTAGCCAAATTTTTAAAATCTCTTCTCCCAACCCTTTATTTTCTAATTTAAGATATGCTCATAGTAAATAGCTTTATATGTAAGTATTTAAATTATAAGATGTCAAAAAGAGAGTATGAACCAGCTCAGAAAAGAAAGCACATTATTCAAAGACATAAGGGACCCTGAGACTGTTCTGAGGAGAAGGTCAGTGTGGTTTTGGGTGCACAGGGAATATTGTGTCATGTGATGCAGAAGCGTGATTTTGTTGTTATCTCTATTTGGAGAATAAGTGTGGTTTAAGGCAGTGTGTACAGATGCCAAGACAAAAAGGGATGGAGTGTGGGATCTTTGTAGTGTTTCCACTTGCCCATGCCAAATTATATTTTCTAGAATTACCTTTCCTGCATGTTTCTGATTAGAATGGCCCACAAGACTAGAGATGCTCATGGAGATTTGGAGGATGGACATGAGACAGTGGCCAATTCAGCCCAGTCATGCTGTCATTTATCTGTCGGCTCAGCTCATTAGCAGCCGTGCTTGCAATGGCTCCACCTTCCCCTGGATCCTCCTGGAGCTTCTCTGCCTCTTGGGCCAGTTGAGCGTGCTTAGCTCTGTGATAAGGAAGGACCCAGCTGGCATGAGTTTCTGTCCCATGGACTGTCCTCCTGGACACCAACTTATGGGATTCAGATTGTTCTTGTTCTTTCTCTACTGTATGTCTCCTATCCCTTCCGACTGCTGGCCCTGTGTCCTTCAGTCTCCAGCAACACAATTCAAAGGCACCAGCTTTAAGGAGGCTGCCCACTCAGCTCCCACACCGCAGGAGTCAAATCCCCCCACCACACACAAATGCACAAACATGGATGTGCATGCACACAGTTCTGCTTCTCTGATTGAATGCTGACTGATACCATAAATTAGATTCAATTATTCTTTAATGGATTCAAAGGTCCCCACAACTGGAATCTGCATGTGCGATAATGCCTTTCTGTTCTGTACATGTGAGCACCAACTTAATCAGATGCAGAGCCCTGGGTCACATCTCTCCTTCACTGTTAGCTTCAACTGTTGCTGAGAAATTTGAAAACAACTTGATTTTGTTCATTTGCTTTTTCTTTACTTTTATAAACAGTTAATTTGGATACCTGGATGCTATACACCTTTTCGTTTAATCTTTTAGTTGGTAACTACAGATGGTACATTGATGGTTATAGTTTTTTTAAAGATTTTATTTATACATGAGAGACACACAGAGAGAGGCAGAGACATAGGCAGAGGGAGAAGCAGGCCCCCTTCAAGGAGCCCAAATGTAGGACTCAATCCCAGGACCCTGGGATCATGCCCCGAGCCAAAGGCAGATGCCCAACCACCGAGCCACCCAGGCATCTCTGGTGTTTATAGTTTTTAAGTAATTTTGCCTGATATTTAGTGAGTTTTGGAGGTTTTTTTTTTTTTTTTTTTTTTTTTTTTCAGAGAGAGAGAGAATGAGGAGGGGTGAGGGGCAGAGGGAGAGGGAGTGAGAGAATCTCAAGCAATCTTCGTGCTGAGTTCGGAGCCTGACAGGGGGCACGATCTCACAACCCTGAGATCATGACCTGAGCCAAAATCAAGAGTCAGACACTCAATCCACTGAGCCACCCAGGTGACCCTGTAGTGAGCATTTTGGTTTCTGGATTCAGATCTTCAGTTCAGCAATGCTTTCCACTGTTTATGTGAACATTGTTTCAACTTTTTTTTTCTTTAAAGATTTTATTTATTCATGAGAGACAGAGAGAGAGAGAGAGAAAGAGGCAGAGACACAGGCGGAGGGAGAAGCAGGCTCCATGCAGGGAGCCTGATATGGGACTCGATCCCCGGGTCTCCAGGATCACACCCTGGGCTGAAGACGGCGCTTAGCCCCTGAGCCACCCAGGCTACCCTATCGTTTCAACTTCTTGTTCCCACTTTTTGTCGTTTGGTTTTCATCCTGGGTACTTTTAACCAAGACTGCTGCCAGGTAGTAGCTAGCACTACTAGGGTGCTAATCATTTTGCAATGTATAAACCTGTCAAATCAATACATTGTACACCTGAAACTCACACAATATGTCAATTATATCTCAAAAAAAAATCTGGGAAAAACAAGACTACATCAATATTACTATAATTTTTGGTAAACTCTGAGTTAAATTTTTTTTGGTCAATATTTTTTTAAGTTTTATTTAAGTCACCCCTACCTACACCCAACATGCAGCTTGAACTCATGACCCTGTGATCAAGAGTCATGCACTCTTCTGACTGAACCAGGTGCCCCAAATTTGGTCAATTTTTGATGTTTCTAAAGCGTTTTTATTTTCTATAACTATCTTTTTCCTAATCTCCCCCAGTTACACCAGCTGCTGTTTCACCTTCTTATTGATGTCTTCTTGTTTGCCTCTTCATTTCCTAATTCCTGGACTTCATGTTTGCTCTAATCTCCTTGAGAGGGAGCAAAGTATTTAGACTTTCCTAGTATAAACCTTCGAAGGAATGTTCCTCATCTATCTTTTGTATCTCTCATTAACTTCCTCCATTTTAGTTGAGCGTTGGTTTTTTTGTGTGTTTTTCATGTTCGTGTGTTTGCTTTTTTGTGCATGTATCTGTTTGAATGAGGGTGGTTATGGGAATCCTCTAATTCCCCATCCAGTTCATCTGGCTATTTCTTAGATCGTTCACTTACTTAGTTCTTATTTAGGAAGATTGGATGTTGTGGTTCTATATGGTCCATTTAGTCTTTCCGCTGCCTGAGGGAGGGAGTGCTGGCAGATTGGGCAGTAATTATTGGGAACGTATTCCCTGTATTCATTGTGTTTTCTGCTTCAGGATGGACAACCAACCACTTTGGTAAGAAGCAAAGTCAAGAGAGACCTAGGGACTTCTTATTTGCTGGGCAGATTAATTATCTATTGCTGCATAATAAATTACTTATAAACTGCGACTTAAAACATTTATTATCCAATAGTTTGTGTAGGTCAAGAACCTGGGTATGGGGTGCCTGGGTGGCTTAGGTCGTGATCTCAGGGTCCTGGGATCAAGTCCCACTCAGGCTCCCTGTGGGGAGCCTGCTTCTTCCTCTGCCTATGTCTCTGCTTCTCTCTGTATGTCTCTCATGAATAAAAAAATAAATAAGATCTTTAAAAAAAGAACAAAAAGAACCTGGGTGTGGCTTAGCTGGGTCCTGTACTTAAGAGTCTCTCACTAGGCTGCCATCACAGGGTTGGCCGGGGCTATAGTTGCCTCAAGACTCCAGTGGGACCTGCTTCCAAGCTCACTCATGAGGTCGTCGGCAAGATTCTGTTCCTCACAGGCTGTTGTTCTGAGGGCCTTTCCGTTACTTGCCCTGTAAGCCTCTCCCGAGGGCAGCTCAGTGTGACAGCTTGCTTCATCAGTGCAAGCAAGAGAGGAGTCAGTGCAGCAAGATCAAGGTCACCATCTTTAATAAGTGATCTCGGAAATGCTACTTCATCGCTTTGGCCTGTTGTTCTTTAGGAGCAAGTCAACAGGTCCAGCCCACACAGGAGCAGAGAGGATTACAGGACGGCCTGAGTACCAGGAGCCGGACCGTCATCGGGAATCCTTTAGAAGCCAGCTACCATGGTGGGTTGACACTGTTTTCTCATACTTGCTTCTATCTTTATTCACCTCAGATCCCTTTCTGTCAGGAATAGGGTCGGTGGAGAAAGCATGGTGACGTGTGGTCTTTTGGGCCCTCCTCACTCCCCACACTGCTATGGTGGAAGAACGAGCTCACCAAAATGTGTTAGATCCCTCCTGATGCCTGCCTGCCACGTGGGAGGAGCAGTGGTGCGACCCTTAAGAATTGGCATCCACTCACTTTGCACCACACTGCATTCCTGCCTTGCAGGGGGGAGTTGTGTCTCAAACCTGCTCCTCCTCTGACAGTTTGGTCCAGATGAACAACATGTAACATCTACACTGTATCATAGCCTTGGAACATTTATTCTGTGCTAGACGCTCTGCATGGATTTTCACATCTGATTCCCCCAGGCTTCTGCAGTGAAGTACAATCATTTGTTGCCATTTTTTTAAATAAGATTTTATTTATTTATTCATGAGAGACAGAGAGAGAGAGAGAGACAGAGAGAGAGAGACACAGGCAGAGGGAGAAGCAGGCTCCATGCCGGAAGCCTGACGTGGGACTCGATCCTGGGTCTCCAGGATCACGCCCTGGGCGGAAGGCGGCGCTAAACCGAGCCACCAGGGCTGCCCCTATTTGTTGCCATTTTAAAGCACTAAAGAAAACCTAGGCTTGGAAAGATCACATAACTTGGCTGCGTTCCCACAGCTATGGGTGGAAGATTGGGAATGTTAAGTGTGTAACCACAATACAAAGTTTCAAATGCTCTCAGGCAAACTCATTGTTTGGGGTTTGGTTTCAGAGAGAGGGTGCTTTAGGTTACTTTGTTTTCGTCCAAATTCATTTTGTGAACTTGCCTCATTAGTGATTACAAAGTTGGATTCAGATTCAACCCTTTTCTGGCAAGCACCATCCTAGGCAGTTTTCCCTTCTTGTTCTCCTGAGATAAAGATTTAATTATGCCCAATTTACAGATGAAGAAACTGAGACCCAGAGGTCACACAGCCCACAAGGGGCAGAACAAGGGAACCAGCTCATTGTACCTTCCTGCAATGGGTTTCTCCTCATTTTGCTGTTTTGTCCACTTAATGCCTTTTTACTTTAGGCCTATCCCTTCAAATATGCTTCTCTAATGGCTCTCTTGTGGCCTTATGTTCAAATCCACAATCCTTAGTAGACCCAGAAGACCTAATAGAATCATTCTCTTCAGCCTCATTTGGTGTCTCTCTATCCCTAGTTCTTTGCACTGCAGCATATTAGAAGATGGGTTTTTGGGAGGATCCTACATACATTGTATTTTTCCCTACCCACACTCAGAAACAATTTTTTTTAAAGATTTTATTTATTTATTCATGGAGGTAAATTTAAAAAAAAATTTTTTTTAAAAAGGGATCCCTGGGTGGTGCAGCGGTTTGGCGCCTGCCTTTGGCCCAGGGTGCGATCCTGGAGACCCGGGATCGAATCCCACATCGGGCTCCCGGTGCATGGAGCCTGCTTCTCCCTCTGCCTGTGTCTCTGCCTCTCTCTCTCTCTCTCTCTCTCTCTCTTTCTCTCTCTCTGTGACTATCATAAATAAATAAAAATTTTAAAAAAATTATTTATTCATGGAGGGACACACAGAGAGAGAGAGAGAGAGAGAGAGAGAGAGAGAGAGAGAGACAGGCAGAGGGAGAAGCAGGCTCCATGGAGGGAGCCCAATGTGGGACTCGATCCCGGGTCTCCAGGATCACGCCCTGGGCTGAAGGCGGCGGTAAACCACTGAGCCACCTGGGGTTCCCAAGAAACAATTCAAAAACAAACAAACCCCAAAACAAAAAAGTCAGCAGATAAGAAAACCAAAATAGATTGGAGGACATAGCTCAGTGTTTGAGTCAAAATCCACCTGCTAACTCCCAGTCCCCAATCTTGACCTTGGACCAGCCCACAAAGGGAAAGGTGGCCCGTGGAAGCCAGACACTGCCTCTCACTTATCCCAGTAGAGAGAGAAAAAGGAAAAACCAAATCCTGAGATCCAGCGCCTATGCTAGATTGGATCTACCCAGTCAAGAAATGCTGACCAATGTCGGTGCCCCACTGTGATGATGAGTACTGTGGCTCAGTTCTCCAACCTCCAGCCCACCCTCAAAGGCACCTTCCTGACTGCAGAGGTCAGAAGGCTAAAAATGTAGTCACAGACTCCTTTGTAGCTAGGGGTCTAGTTGGAAATAGGTGCAAATTTGATGGTGGCCCCTTTTTTATTTTTGTTGTTGTTGCCAACAGGTTGGGGTGTAGAAACATGAGATTGTTCTGCAGCAGCCATCCAGCACTCATTCTTGGAACATATCAACAGGCTCTTGTGGCAGTTTCTTGACTAAGGTCTCCAGGCCTCTGACTGGCAACTATGGAGGTCTGTGTTCAGGCAATAGTCCAGTGGAGGGCTTAAAGGTAGTAGCCCCACTCATGGGCCATTTCTCCTGGCTTCTTGGAGTGACCCTGGAGGCCTTATCCTAGAGCCAATTCTTCCCCTCCTCTCAGTCTTTCCAATGATGTAAGCACAGAAACCTGGTAAATCCTTTCCTACCCAAAGCATCTAGAGAGCTTTTTCTTTCTTGCACCAAACTTGAATGATACTGTAGTGCCAGAGCCTGACAATTAGCTTTTTAGATCATTGACACAAGTGCCTGCCATTAACTAAGCCTTTGATTGCCAAGGCATCCATCTTAAAATCGTTCATGTCCAATAAACACACTGCCAGCTACACACATAGATAGAGAGCCAGGCTGCCCCATCCATGAAGTTCCCCTTTTAGAGAGCCCGGGGTGACCTATATAACTGGCCACGTGAGTGTCCCTGCCTTTCCCTTCCTGGGCTCTAATTCTGCTCTTATGTTTTATTTTTAAAGTTATTCTTTTTCTTTTTCTCATGGAGATATAATGGATACACAACACGGTGTAAGTCTTAGGCATAGGATGCTGTTGACTTGCTACACTTACGTATTGTAGCATGCTTACAGCACAACGGGACCCAGCACCTCTGTCATGTCACAGAATTTTTTGAGTGTGTGATGAAAACAGTCACGATCTAGTTTCTTAGCAACTTTGAACTTTATAGTACAATTGATTGTAATTGCTATGCAGTGCATTAGATCTCCAGAACTTGTTTACCCGCTCTTATGTTTTAAATTCACCGATAAAGAGTGAACTCGTGAAACCTAGGTCCCCACACTCAACTCAGAAAAGGCAGAGTCCCAGGTCTGCTGCTCTCTATCCTTGATCTCAGGGTGTGGCCTTCAGGCTGTCATGCCCCCTCTGGGGCTTGTGAGTAATAAACCTCGTTTTGTTCAAGTTCCCTGAAGCTTATTGGGATGTGCATCTTGCAGTCCAGCCTCCGGGTTGACTCCAGTGGGAGGAGGGGAGGCGCACAGCAGTAGTAGGGGCCCAGGTGAGTGCTCCCAGGCATTCCTGGCTGGTGCTATCACATTACTGTCTATAGGCTGAGACTAACACAAAACAGATACCCACCAAATAACTCACCCTTCCTCACTGTGGAGGATTAAGGGCCAGAGGCCAAGAGTCTTTAGGGAAGACTTAAAACCAGAAATAAGGAAGAGGCATTTCTCCTCCCTACTCCAACAGCCAGCCCTGGACTGGTCACGTGCCCTTCTCGATGAGATATGTCCTGCTTCTCCCCACCTGGCTACTTCCTTACTTACCTTTCAGGTCTTGGCATAAACAAGACCCCCTCCCAGAAGCCTTCTCTGATCCCCCACATGAGGTTGAGAGTTCCCCTCCTAGCACCCTACCCATACTCTAACCCTCAGGCTCCTTGTGATGATGTCCTCATGTCCCTGGTGCAGGGAGGGTGTTCAGTGTTCATTAGATGGCTGGCTGGCTGGCTGGCATTCCGGGGTGAGGACGGAGGAAGGACACGATGGACCTCTTCCAGATTGGGAAGTGTGGCCCTCGAGCTTCATTCTTGGCTCATTGGAGTTTGCTCTGTTGCAGGCTCCTACCTACCTCATTTACTTTGGTGGGATTTCAACACTTAATGATGACACCCACTTTTTGTCTCATCTGTTTATGAAAATTTGCCACATTTCCTCCTTTCAGAAACTTGGCCTCCTTATTTGTGCCGCCCTTTTTCCAAGTGTTTTGGCAGATGAGGTTTGCCATAGTCGGATCTTTGGGAGTAGTGTCTTCAGTGACTGCAAGAAGGGCATTTCTCACAAGGAACTGTGCTGTGACTTAGAGCTGCCTGTTGTGAGGTTGGACTTTATGGAAGTCCATATCCATGCAGTGGTATTGATTATCAAGCAGGTTGTAGGTTGAGTGTACCAAAGCCTTCTTTGCTGCAAAATGGATTTGTCTTATATCTTAGAGGACTTCAACTACCTGGACGAGCCCTCTCTGACTTCACCTCCACGTTGTCCCCAGATTAATAAGACTCTCTGTCATCTGGTAAAGCTTCTGATGTAGGACTGTCCCTGGAATCACCATTATCTTTTTCCTCTACCAGGCAATAGAGCTCTTCAAGGGAACAGAAAAGTGTCTGACTCATCTCTATATCCCAAGCACCTGGCCCACATCCTGACAGGTAAAGAGGACTTGATAAATATTAGCTGAACTGAAATTGTGGGCATCATGTTGGAAGCATAGAGCCTACCTAAGAAATGGAGAAGGCTGCCTTTACAAGAAAGTCTATCTCCCCTTTCACCCATCTCTCACCACACTCTGAGACCTTTCGTGGACTCCTGCCAGGTGCTCCTTCTTTGAATGATCTGGAGAGCTCTGTCTGGTTGACCTGTAGCATGACCTGATGTGGGAAACAAAGGCAGAAGGAAATGTAGATAAAATTAAATGTCCTTATAACCTGTAGCCAGTTGACAAATACTTGAGGCAGGCAGAGTATAAAGTTCCTCCAGGAAACTCTCAACCCTTTTAATGTTAATACTTTGCTAGAGGGGAAAACAACCTTAGCTTGACAAGAGCCAGGCCTCCAGTACCTTGTAATAGTCTTCTTTACCATATGAACATCCTTTTGGAACTTCCCTTTGTCTTTACATCCCACAGCCCCAAAGTATATAATCAGTTGCTCCTCAAAATCCTAAAGCAGCAGCTCCTTTCTGCCCACGAGTTCTATCCCCATGCTTTAATAAAACCACCTTTTTGTACCAAAGACATCTCAAGAATTCTTTCCTGGCTGTTGGCTCCGGACTCCAACAATATTCCAAATCTAACTGGGAACCAAACTTGGGTTGCACTGTTTCATTACCTCAGGGTCTTGATGAGGAGTTTCTTAATATGTCTGGTCTTGGAGATACATAGGATTCTGATCAGGTCATCAGCAGACACTTTGGTTTCATTAAGTGAAACAAGTTTTCATAAGATCCTTTTTTCTTAAAAATGTGTGACCTTGAAATAATTTTTGAAAAAAAAAAAATGTGCCTTTCCTACCTTATCATCTTAAAATTTGCATTTCTGACTACTATACCATGTGAACAACTATCATTTACTGAGCACCTGCTGTGTATGAAATGCTGGGCATTCATACATGCCTCATTTGTCTTATTTATTCTTTACACTGACCTCATGAAATGGACATCTTAAAAAAATCATCCTATTTATGAGGAAATCAGTTTAGAAAGATTAAGTATAAGCTCTTCTAGTTTTGATCCCTAAGGAAATTTAATTTTGATATGTTTTTAAACGTCATGAATTTCTATTTTATGCCTGTTTAGTGGGCAGAATTGAATAGTATTGCATAGAAAACTTTCCAGTGATTGGAGCTTCCAGACTGGTGAAGAAATCAACGTGCTGAACAGGTGACATACACAGAGGATATGGAAGCTCCGTGCACCTCACCCTGCCCCCATACCCCACCCTATGTATTCCTTCCATTTGGCTGTTCCTGAGTTACATCCTTTCTAATAAACCAGTAATAGTAAATAAAATAATAACCACAATATCTTTCCAGGTACTTATGTAAATTTTATAGTTCCCATTTTCTGGACTCAGAGTTAATTCCATGAAATTGATTTTTTTAAAAAGATTTTATTTATTTATTTATTCATGACAGAGAGAGAGAGAGAGAGAGAGAGAGACCCAGAGACACAGGCAGAGGGAGAAGCAGGCTCCATGCAGGGAGCCTGACGTGGGATTGATCCCGGGCCTCCAGGATCACGCCCTGGGCTTAAGCAGGAGCTAAACCACTGGGCCACCGGGGCTGCCCCATGAAATTGATTTGTAATGGTTGATGTCATTCATCTTTATGTTTATGTTAGCCTCTCTTTACATTTACTGCCACAAGCATTCTTTATCTACAACAAGATAATATTTTGAAATGCTAATACTTGTGATTTTTTTCTCTGTCTTACTGAGTGTATGGCCCTTCACCAAATTATCCGGGGACATCTAAAATGCCTGGAGAGGGGCACCTGGCAGGCTCAGTCCAAGGAGTATGCAACTCTCAATCTCTGGGTTGTGAGTTCAAGCCCTACAATGGGCATGGAGTCTACTTGGAAGGAAGGAAGGAAGGAAGGAAGGAAGGAAGGAAGGAAGGAAGGAAGGAAGGGAGGGAGGCCTGGCGCTATTAGAACAATGCAAATAGAGGCACCTGGTTGGCTCTTGGTAGAGCATGCAACTCTTGATCTTGGGGTCATGTAGGGGTGTAGAGATTACTTTAAAAAAATTAGGAACCATAGCTTTTGATTTGCAATATAAAAGAAAAGATATTTGAGAAAAAAAGGCCCTGCAAGGAAAGGGTGGAGAATGTGTGCCTTACACACAGATGGTATCAAAGATCTACAAAAGTGGAGCCTAATTAAAGTGATGAGGATAGATCCAAGGATAGAGATTGAGGTTAGTAAAACTCTGGCAATAGGGAACTCAACTCATCTTGAGTTTCTGCAGAGGTCTGAAATAGAATGGTAAATTTGGGATCAGTGGTGTATAAATGGTGCATTGGTTGCCTGTCCAATATTAATTCTCATTTTCTAATTGAGATGTAGTGGATATAACAATGTGTAAGTTTAAGGTGTGCAACATATTGGCTTGCTACATTGCAATACATTGCAATATGATGACTAGAGTACATTAGCTAACAGCTCTTTCATGTCACATAATTATCATTTCTTTTTCATGGGGAAAACGATTAAGATCTAATCTCTTAGCAACTTTGAAGCTTATAGTATGGTTGACTATTATCACTATACTGTGTATTCAATCTCCAGAACTTATTTACTAGTTGCAAGTTTGTAACCTTAAACATCTCCCCAGTTCTCCCATCTCCCAGTCCCCGGTAACCACCATTCTACTCTCTGGTTTTATGAGTTTTATGAGTTCTTAAAATTCCACATGTAACTGATTTCATATGGTATTTCCCTTTCCCTGTCTGACTTACTAGCTCACTTAGCATGGTACTCTCAAGGTCCATCCATGTTGTAAATGGCTGGATTTCCTTCTTTCTTATGGCTGAATAATATTCCACTGCATATATGTAAATTCTCTTCATTCTGTCAGTCTCAAATTTGTTCAGAGTGAAGTGTGCCTCATTGAAGATACCTTCTCTGACTCCCTGGCTGCTAGGAATGGCCAGCTTTGCCCAATGGGAGGGAAGGAGAAGTAGGTGGATAGTTTACCAGCATACTTTATACAAAGGGATAGATGAGACTTGAGTGCAGTTTTGTCTTTTCCCCATCTGCCCCAAATATAAACTTGCTAGAGGCAGAGCATCCATCTTTCTTAAGGCAAAAAAGAGCATGCAAGTGCAAGCTACGTGTGAGGATGGTGGAGAAGAACAGGAGAGGGACAATGATGACATTGTAGAGCTACTGTGCCAGTCCCAGATCAGGTAGTCTTACTAGAAAAATAAGCCCCTCTTTGGTTAAGTTATAGTATAATGACTTTTTCTGTTGCATGTAGGCAAATGCTACCCTGCTACTGATGACTGCTGAACCCAGGGGGCCTTTTTGGAATTGCCCAGGGAGAGTCTAGACTGTGAGGAGAGAGGGAGGCCTAGTGAGAATCCTATGGGAACTTGAAACATGTAACAACCTGACAGAGGAGGCAGACTTACAAGAGAACTTGGAGAAGTAGGAAGAAACCTGAAATCAGTGTTGAGCAAGGAGTGCTTGGAAGTAAGCGTCTCCAAGACCAGGAAGCAGAGAGGTTAAAAGAATCATCTCATAGACAAATTACCTGGATTCAGTCCTGGCTCAGGTCACTGCTACCCAGGTGATCTGTGTCTCAACCTCCTCTTCTGTAAAATAGGGATAATAATAATAATAACCGGGATGCCAAGCTAGCTCAGTCTACAGAGCATGAGACTCTTGACCTTGGGGTTGTAAATTTGAGCTCCACATTGGGTATAGAGATTACCTAAAGAAATATATTTTTAAAAAAGAATGAAAAGGTATATTGTAAGGTTATTGTGATGGTTAAGTGTGAAGGGCATACAGTAAACCCTCAGTGAGCATCAGCTGCTATCATTGTTAATCATTCCACAGAAGAGGAAGGTGTTTTAGTTTTTGTTTTTGTTTTGGTAAAGGCTAATCCCTCGAGAAGTCTGCAAATGGTGTTATCCTCCACAGAATTAATAAACATTAGTCATCAGATGGGCCTAATGGAAGGCCGTTCCCTCTGGGGTGGTACTGAGTTCCTCCTCTGAGTCTGGCTGGCTCATCCCGTGATGGTACACTGGCACAACATTTTCCATTTATAGAGGTATTCAGAAGCATTTGTTGAACCCCTTCCATGTGCAGGAACCATGTCGGATGATGGTGGGATGCAGAAATGTACGATACAGTGTGTGCATGTGTGCATGGGTGGGAGGACCCTCCTGGACACCAACAGCAGCCACAACCTTTTTTCTGCCGGGGTTGAACCAGGACAGATGTGACCCTCAAGAGACACCTCAGGAAACCTGAAGAGGAGGCTAATTTGGCATAAGGCAGAGCCAAGAAATGGAGAGCAATAGAGTCCCAACGTAATGATATATTTGAACCCTGTATCAAATAATATTTGAAGGGAGAAGTATTCTCCAACTTTTTCCTGTGGAATCCAATGAATTCCTTAAACCATTTTGAATTATATTTTCCTTCACTTGCAACTGAAACAGCCCTAAATGATACAAGTGGTACCTAATTCATATTTGCCTCCTGCCTTAAATTTCACTGCTTTGTTCAAAGCTGTTAATGCTTAATTAAATGAACTGTTGGCTTTGCCTAGCCAGCCAGTTTCAGAAACTGGAGTAAATCCTAGGTACTATTTTTTACAAAATTATATTATGGAAAATTTCAAGCAAATACGATAGTAGAGATGATAGTATAATGAGCCACCATGTTCCCATCACTCTGTTTGGACAATGATCAACTCATGGGCAAACTTTTTTTACCTATTCTACATTCCACCACCCTCTCCAAAATGGATTATTATTGTTTATTTTTTGAGAGAGAGCTAGAGAGAGCACACGATTGGGGTGAGAAGGGCAGAGGGAGAGAGAATCTTAAGCAGGCTCCATGCCGAGCATGGAGCTCAATACTTGATGCTGAGATCATGACCTGAGCTGAAGTCAAAAGTTGGATGCTTAACTGACTGTGCCCCCTCCTAGGCACCCCCCAATGGATTATTTTTAAAGTATATCCCGTGCTTTATTTTATTTGATCAGTGTGCATGGGTCACAGGACATCACTCTAATTGCCAAGGAGCAGATGTAGTGGAGGTCTAACACCCTTGAGACCCCAGGACTTCTCCAGCAGAGGATTTCCCTTGATGCTGGCAAGTTGGAACGGTGACTTCCCATTACAAGTGGTGTTAACAATGATGCTGGGATGCCTGGGTGGCTCAGGGGTTGAGTGCCTCCCTGCCTTTAGCCCAGGGCGAGATCCTGGAGTCCTGGGATCAAGTCCTGCATCTGCTCCCTGCATGGAACCTGACGTGGGACTCAATCCTGGGTCTCCAGGATCATGCCCTGGGCTGAAGGCGGTGCTAAACCACTGAGCCACCGGGGCTGCCCTGTAAACCTAATTTTTAACAGAGGTATAGTAGTTCATTAAGAACATATTCCATAGTTGATGTGCCCATTCCCTCACATTTTGGTATTCTAATTCCATTTTGTTTGTGTGTGTGTGTGTGTGTGTGTGTGTGCAGTTATAAATAACCATGTGATTAATAATGGTTTTGTTTAAAACTTTTTCTGTATTTAGAAGTATTTAATTACTATGAACTACTAAAAGCAAAATTACTGGTCAAATAATATGAATATTATAGAGTGGGGCATTTCTTTCTTTTTTTTAAAGATTTTATTTATTTGACAGAGAGAGTGAGAGAGCACAGCAGAGAGTGGCAGAGGGAGGAAAAGCAGGCTCCCCCGCTAAGCAGGGAGCCCAGTACAGGGCTTGATCCCAGGACCCTGGGATCATGACCCAAGCCAAAGGCAGACACTCAACCGACTAAGCCACCCAGGTGCCCAAGTGGGGCATTTCTTTCTTTCTTTCTTTCTTTCTTTCTTTCTTTCTTTCTTTCTTTCTTTCTTTCTTTCTTTCTTTCTTTCTTTCTTCTTTCTTTTTTTTTTTTTTTTTAAGATTTTATCTATTCATTCATGAAAGACACACACAGAGAGAGAGGCAGAGACATAGGCAGAGGGAGAAGCAGGCTCCATGCAGGGAGCCCGATGTGGGACTCAATCCTGGGGTCACAACCTGAGCCAAAGGCAGATACTCAACCACTGAGCCACCCAGGCATCCCTCTAATACTGATTTTACACCATCTTGTATTGTTCTATAATAATCTAAAGAGCCATTCTAATTTTTTCAAGATAAATTGATAAACACTGATGAATTTTAAGAATATAAGCCCTAGAGTATATGACAAAGAAATAGGATTTTTAACTGGGTACACTGCTGTCTAGAAAAAAGAACTACATTTGCCAGCCTCCCTTGTAGCGCAGCACAACCATGTGACCAAGGTTTGGCCAATGAAATAGAAGCAGAAATATTCTCCTGTTGATGGCTCAAAACCTTTCCCATTAGGTCTTTTTTGCCCTCTTTCCCCCCTTTTTTCATTTTAGTGGCTAGAAAGTGCATGACAGCTTTTGGGGTAATGAGCATAAGGACCAAAGCACAGGCATAGTTGGGAGAAAAGCTGGAAGAAACCAGGGTCTCTGAGGACTCTGAAGTACAGAGCCACCATTCCACTTTTCCACCACTTCCCTCTCTTCATGGGAAAGAAAGAAAGTTCTATTTTAAGCCCTTGGTAGTTTGGGTTTCCTACCACATATGGCCAAACCTAATTCTTTTTTTTTTTTTTTAAGATTTTATTTATTTATTCATGAGAGACACACAGAGAGAGGCAGAGACAGAGGCAGAGGGAGAAGCAGGGTCCCTGCAGGGAACGATGTGGGACTTGATCCCAGGACCCAAGATCACACCGTGAGCCGAAGGCAGATAGATGCTCAACTGCTGAGCCATCTGCTAAACCTAATTCTAATACAGTGTGGTTTTAGAAACTAGGAGTGGCATTGCTACACTCCATTTCATAAGCCCAGAGACATTGGGAATTATTGCCATGGGAAGCATTTCAAATGTATTTTCAGACCATATCATTAGGTTTAGCTTCTTAAAGTATTCCTGGTCCCAACACAAAATCTAGTGTCAGCAAGCAGGTAATTCCAAGTTAAACTGTGAGATTCACGACGTCCAATTTCTAATATAGTTGCCTTGAATATAAGGGAAAAGAAAGGACTTGGGACAGGGTAATCTTCTCCCAGTTTATCTTGTTTCCAGAGATTACCATCCCCACTCCAAGAACTATTAAAAGGCCCTCTTGAGAGAACTGCAACCAAAAATAAAGTGGCATTTGGCATCTTTCTGGGAACACATTTAACTCTGCTCCTAGAAGAATAACCTGTTTTAATTTGTTAAAAAGCTCAAGTCAAATCATGTTTTCATCTGGGCTGGGAAAAGGAAAACCACTGACAAAATATTTTAAAACAACAATGCCAATCTAAAAAGCAAAATGCCAAGTTCAAATAAGGTTATGCTAGAATGTACTTCGGTTACAGTAAATCAAGTCTGCTGAAAACACACTTTGGGAGTCAGATCTAAAATATTAGGACTGGGACACCTGGGTGGCTCAGCGGTTGAGCGTCTGCCTTCAGCTCAGGACATGATTCTGGAGTTCTGAGATGGAGTCCCGCATTGGGCTCTGCATGGAGCCTGCTTCTCCTCCCTCTGCCTGTGTCTCTGCCTCTCTGTGTGTCTCTCATGAATAAATAAATAAAATATTTTTTAAAATAAAATAAAATACATTAGGATTGGGGAATCAGGGTTTTTTTGTTTGTTGTTCCTCGAATAAAAAAAGGATGGTTACTGGGCACCTAGCTGGCTCAATCAGTAAAGCATCCAACTCTTCATATCTCGGTGTTGTGAGTTTGAGCCTCATGTTGGGTGTAGAGATTACTTTTTTAAAAAGTTATTTGTGGGTGTGGTGAAGGGAGGTGCAATATATTGCTGTGATGTTTAGAGGAATCCTAGTGCTTACTCCTTCCTGCCAAAGTTCGAATTGGTCAGCAGTGAAAATCAGGGTCAGACTCAAAAGCAAAGAGCTTCACTCAGATGATTCTCTCCAGAATTAAATAGTAGCATCAAGTTAGCTTAATTTGATGTCCTCTGGTGTGCAGAGCTCACTCTCTTTTCCAAACTCCCTGCATGTTGTCCCCTCTACCAAACCAAGAATGATGGCTCTGGCCAGTTTCTGCAAGATTCCCTCTTCCCACCTAACTCGCTATGGACTGAAGCTAGGTTTGTGCGCAGTCAACTCTCAAGTGAGCCGGAAGAGAGGCTATGCAGCGTGTGATTTTGCACTGGCAACGTGTTAACCTGACCCAGCCATCCTCCTGCCAGTATGCACACCTCTGGACTACTCCAGGCAGTTGCTGCCCATGTGGGGAAAGCAAACAAACAAAGTTAAGTGTTGTTTTAGGCAAAGCCTGACAGAGGTAGCAAATCTGTCTCAAAAGAAATCATGCAGGGGCACCTGGGTGGCTCAGTCAGTTAAGTGTCTGTCTTTGGCTCAGGCCAAGATCCCAAAGTCCCCTCTCCCTCTGCCCCTGTTCTCTCTCTCTCCCTGTCTCTTGCATGTGCTCTCTCCTATAAATAAATAAAATCACACACACACACACGCACACACACACAAAAAGAAATCGTGCAGTGCATCCCAAAGCCAATATAATGAAAACATTCAACCATCCTCAGCCGTTCTCCTGTTATGATAAATAATTAGCTTTCAGCAGGTCAAATTATCTATTTATGTGTGGACTTTAGAAGGTTTCTGGTAGGGACGCCTGGGTGGCTCAGCAGTTGAGCATCTGCCTTCAGCTCAGGGCATGATCCCGGGGTCCCGGGATTGAGTCCCATGTCGGGCTCCCTGCATGGAGCCTGCTTCTCCCTCTGCCTCTGTCTCTGTGTCTCTCATGAATAAATACATAAAACCTTTTTTAAAAAAGGTTTCTGATATTATGTCTTTTTCAGAATAGGTATTTCACCTCTAGGGTAAAGGAGAACCTGGCAATGAAATCTATACTCTCTTGGGGAGTAGGGGAGGGAGAGGTAAGCCTTGCATTTAACTTTAATTGGTGATGAGTTTTAACATTCTATTCCAGTGTGTTCAGCCAGGATAACGGCTCATTATTAACCTGTGCTTTCTGAAAGCCACCTGCCTGCTGCCACAGCACAGGGAAGGGCGCCTTCATTCCTTGCTCACTTTCCCTTTAAGAGTCCTTCGTATTTCAGCTGGTAAAGTTCCAAGTGCCCTCTGGACTAATTGGCACAATGTGAGAATTTTCCAATTTGGAAGAGAAAGAGCCTGTTCTCCAGGGAAGGCTCTTCAAGGTAATTGCTCTCTGAGAGATTCCTGCCACTACCTTTGGCAGCCTTCACCAGAGACAAATCCCTCTTGCTGTTAGGAGGAGCTAGAAACCCACAGATGGAAAAATAAAAGTTTGGGACACACTTGCCAAGACCTTTGAAGCCAATGACCTTTAAAAAGGGAGGAAGTGGAGAAAAGGCCAGTACAGGCAAAGGCAGTTGAACTACCCCCCACCCCCCACCCCACCCCACTCCACACCATGGGCACCACAGCTCTGGCTAGGCTTTTCCAACATCCTCTTTCTAGAGATCTTCATTTCAGTGAAGGCAGTGGGAGGTAGAGGGAGCTCATGCATTAATCAGGATTCTAAGCAGGGGTGAGAACAGCACTTATTTGGAGCAAATCCTTTAACAAATCACCTGGGCTGGATGGAGGATGCAAAGGATGTACTATATAAGAAAATGCAGTGGTTGGGGTACTTGGCTGGCTCAGTTGCTAGAGCGTGGGACTTTCGATCTCAGGGTCCTGAATTCAAGCCCCACATTGGGTGTTGAGCTTACTTAATAATTTAAAAAAAAAAAAAAATGGTAGTGGCTACGCCAGACAAGGCTCTTAGAGGAATCTGTGTGAGCCCAGGGGGTGAGGGGGAAAGTGAAAAGCAAAGACACAGAGAAGAGAGAAGTCCTTTCTGGGCTACCATCTGCCACCCCGGACGGCAGGGGATATGTGTGGGGAAAAAAGCCAAGGTGGGGATGCCAAACAATTGGGTGGCAGGCTGGAGAGAAGTGCTGAAGAATGAAACTAGAATAATGGTTTTCTGTGAGTGGTGGGCTGTGGGTCCCCTTCCCCAGCTGTGCTTTCAACCTTCATTCAAGTAGATGGTGTTCCCTGTTATGTGTGTGGGCGAGCACAATCTTTCTGGAAACTAAGGAGGCGCTGAGTCCCACAGTCTGTTGACATAAGGTGAGAAAAAGAGAGAGAACGGTGCTGGATGCAGGAGGTAGGAAAGCCCCAGCAGGGCTGTGGCACTTTCGTTCCTCTGTGAGTTCACATCACAGTCCTGGCAAAATGGCAGGAAGGAGATGGCAACCAGAGGTGTTCAGGGGTGGAAAAATGGAGGCCTGGAGCTGAGCTGAGGGGCAGACCCAAGGTGAGGTGGCCGGGCTAAATATGGATTCAGCACTGCCAAACCCCAGAGCTCCCCATCTCCATGATCTGGGTAGTCCTGTCCCTCCTCCTGGACAGCGCTTTGGAACTATTGCAAGTAGCGCCTGAAAGCTGCTGGCCTCTGGTTCTGTTGGGAGGAGCATAGCACAGGCCATAAATGGGTGTGTTTGGGAGCAAGATTCTCTGGGTTCGATTTCTAGCACAGGTATTTACTAGACCTTGGACAAATCATTCTGATTCTCTGCACTTCAGTCTCCTCATCTGTAAAAGCAAGACAAATAACCGTGCCCTCTTTATAGGATTATCAGGGGGGAGTAAATGAAGTCATGTACATATGAATTTTAGCACAAGGTGATAAATATTAGTTGTTATTTTCATGACTTTCTAACAACATAGGACCATGCCATGAATAACATGTTTTGATGCTATCATTTTATCTATCTTTCTGACCCACAGAAAGAATTCAGATGCTAAAGTCCAACAGATTTGTTCCAATCCCAGCTCTGTCCCCTCTAGCTGGGTCACTCTGGTCACGTGACTTAACCTCCCTGTGAAAGGGGTGAAAAACACATCCCCTGCCCTGCAGGGTTGTTGGGAAAATAAACTCCCATGGAAAGTGTCTGGCCACGTCCTGTTCATCTGGTCTGATCATGAAATGGCCCAGTGGCTCCCTTGTCCCACTCTGCATGACTATACATGCATTCTATTTTTTAAAAAATATTTATTTATTTATTCATGAGAGACACACACAGAGAGAGAGGCAGAGACACAGGCAGAGGGAGAAGCAGACCCCATGCAGGGAGCCTGATGCAGGACTCAATCCCAGATCCCAGGGTCACGCCCTGAGCCGAAGGCAGGTGCCCAACCACTGAGCCACCGAGGCATCCCTCCACATGCATTCTAAATGGCTCTGGGGGCTCCTAGACTTTTCAGACTTTTCCCACATTTGGTTAAGTCTGGCTGAGGTTAACCTCACTTGTTGGTAATTGTTCCTCTCTGTTTGTCTGGACATGCCATTAGCCTCAGCTTTGCCAAGCAGGTTGGCTGAAATAGGACTGGGTTAGTTCAGAGGTTCAGGCTGTCTCAAGAAGCACGAGGAAATCTAGACTGGTGGGAAACTCTAAGTCAGACACATTTATTATGAACCGTATGTTTCCCTCTCTTGACCAGCTCTGGGTTGCTGTCCATGTGAGCTGCTCCTCCTCTGCTTCTGGGGACCTCCCCAGAGGCTGTCACTGAATGCTACCATCTGTACTCTTTACTCCTTGTAAACAAGGATGCCAAGCCCCCATTACTGCCCCTCCGGAAGGCCTGATTTCCCTCAGGGTGTGCATGGGGACCAAGATGTTCTATTTGGCTGTTGTAAGAGTGACCACAGAGAGCTGAAGGACTTGGGAACATATATGTCCCTATATATGTGGTTAAGATGCATTACAATTGCCCTAGAAGCATGTATCTGGGGGTTAATGGTGGCTGTCTGTAAATTTAAATGAGAGATGACACAGTTTTATCCTTTTCTTAAATCTGTATTTAAATATAATCTTTTATACAATGAAAACATATGGCTTTTGCAATTGGGGGAAAATGACTGTTAAGGACAAAATAGGCATACTTAGCTGGGAAATCCATTCGAAAGGTGTTTACTAAACCTATGGTATGGCCAGCCCCGGGCTTAGCACTGATTGAGCAAAAAGGATAAGGAAGACTCATGCACTCAAAGAAGCTGCAATGAACTGAGGAAAGCCTTCAATAAATAAACAAGTATGTCATGGCAAATTGGGATGCATGCAACAAAGGAAATGGCCTGGCTGCTGCAGTTGACAGTGGGAGGAGGCTGTGGGTGATGGAACCTACTTTTTTTTTTTTTTTTAGATTTTATTTATTTATTCATGAGAGGCACACAGAAAGAGGCAGAGACATAGGCAGAGGGAGAAGCAGACTCCATGCAGGGAGCCTGATGCAGGACACCATCCCAGACTCCAGGATCACGCCCTGAGCCAAAGGCAGATGCTCAACCACTGAGCCACCCACGCGTCCCTGGAACCTACTTCAGAAGGTGGTTAGTAGGTGCCATGGAGATTCAGAACTGAAGGCAGAGAAGGAGTGTGCAATGCAAAGAGTAGGTGGAGAGGAGTTCCAGACACAGGAAGTGCCTGTGGGATGGTCCTATAGGAGGAGCAAAGTTGGCACTCCAGCGTGTTTGGGGAGTGGAGGTAGTATTGCAGAGGGGCAGAGGCCAGCTCATGCAAAGCCTCTAAGCCTTGGCAATGATTTTGCTCTTTATTCCAAATGCAAGAGGAATCCATTTAGGAGGTTCTTGAAAGAGAAGAAAGAGGCCAGAGCAGCGTCAATGGAGCCAGATAGAGGTGCTTGGGTTTAGGGCATTTTGAAGGGAAAACAAAAAGACAAAACATGCTATTGGATCAAAGGTGGGAATGAGAGAGAGGGAGGTGCCATGGATGGCTTCCTGTTTTCTGGCTTGGAATTATCTACCAAAGTGAAGCAGATTGTGGGAGGAATAGGTTTGGGCATGTTAAATTTCAGATGTCTGGGTTTATTAAAAAGGTGGCATTTAGAGGTGACTCAGTCCTTCGATGTGATGAAGTCCAATGCAAACAAGAGAAACAATTCACTAAATTGCTTTGGCACAACTTAACAGCTTTATAAAGGTTTAGTTCCCTGTTTACAGAACTATTAAGGATGTTAAAATGTCATGGATAATGTTCAGTTGTACTTTATTTCATTTTATGGGTGATAATATGTGCTATGGGGGCATTTGGTAGTTTTCATAAGGGTAATGGGTATAATCCTCATGAATGTCAAAGATCTACTATAGAGGGCAGCCTGGGTGGCTCAGCGGTTTAGTGCTGCCTTTGGTCCAGGGTGTGATCCTGGAGTCCCGGGATCGAGTCCCACGTTGGGCTCCCTGCATGGAGCCTGCTTCTCCCTCTGCCTGTGTCTCTGCCTTTCTCTCTCTGTATCTTTAATAAATAAATAAATAAAATCTTTAAAAAAGAAAAAAACAGGATCTACCATATAGATACACTACACAGTATCTTGAACTGATTTCCAATACAACTTTATGGAAAATGTTAAGTGGCTAGTTGGTGTGTGTTCTGTGGATATGCAATAGTTATCCTTTATTTAGCACTTACTATGTGCTCCACATTCTGTTATATACTCTATAAATATTTCACCTGAGCTCCACATTATTTATCATCCATTTTATTTATTTATTTATTTATTTATTTATTTATTTCCATATCATTATCTTTAATGTCCAAAGTTTATAATATAAGGGCCAGGGCTTTCTCCCCAACTCAAGTTTATACATTTTTGATTGGCTTGTGAGGCCAATAGGGATACTTTTTATTGTCTAATTTGGTTTTTGGGAAGACTTTATTCAGGTGCTCAATGGTCATCTGATCAAATGGAATTATGTTCTTCATCTTCTCGAGCTCTTTTTTATATTCTTCAATCCTGGCCTTTGAAAGAGACAAAAACTCAGCACAGCTTTTCATGTCTTCTTTTTCCTCAGCATCCACCTGGACAGTGTATTTATCCTCTGGCACAAGAAGGAGTTATCAGGACATTAAACTTCTTCTCAAAGTCATCTACCAAGCCAGCCTTTGCCACATTGGCCTTACAGTAAGCCCAGTCAATAGCAGGTGGTTTCTCAGGAAGAGTAGCCAACCTGGAGGTAAGTATCTCATTCCAGGATTTCAGGGAGTTGGCAATGGCCTTCTGGTTTCAGGGTATGATCTCCCCAAAAGCTACCCAGTCAATGGTTTTTAGAGCAAGTTTTCACCCGGCCATCTTGAGATCCTTCACTGACCCCAGCAGCCCACAGTCCACAGCCTATCATCCATTTTACATGTGAGAAGAAAAAGCTCAGAAAGGTTAAGTAACTTGCCCAGAGTCACAGAGCTAGGAGGGGGTGGAGTTTGTATCAGACCCAGGTCTGAGCTGACCAGAAAGTTCAGATTTCTATGAAGCAGGTATTGCCCTTGGTTACAGAATGGGTAAAAGAGGGATTGAGGCCAAAGTGGGATTGAGAATGAGAGAGGTTTATTGGGAAGTGACACCCACAGATGGGCAAGATGCAGTACAGACCAGACAAAATCTCTGCCAGCCCAGCATAGAGCTCTGAAGCAAAGACTGCCCATTCAAGGGGGCCTGCATTGGGCAGAGATGGGTGGACCCTTGTACCACTACTTCAGCTCACCCATCAGCAGGGGAGAGCATGCCATGATCTCAGGTTGAAAACTGGTCTGGCCCCTCAAGGCTGTCAGTGAACTGCACTCCTTGCATCGGGCATTTAAGATCTCCTTAAATGGAGATCTGAGCAGTGCATCTCCTCATCTGTCACATGCTCTAAAAATTGCCAGTGCTCCTTTCATCCAAGAGAAGGGTGTGCATGAGTTATCTATTGCTGTATAACAAATTGCCCCCAAATGTAGAAGCTTAAAATAGCAAGTATTTGTTATCTTACAGTTTCTGTGCATCAGGAGTCCAGGCATGGCTTAGGTGGGAGCCTCTGGCTGAAGGTCTAGTGTGAGGTTGTTGTCAAGCTGTAGTTGGGGTCACCATCTCACCTGAAGGATCAACTGGGAGGGTAATAGGCTTCTGAGCTCACATGCATGTTTTTTGGCAGGCCATGGGCCCCCATCACTTTGGCCTCTCCACAGGACTACCTCATGACATAGCAGCTGACTTCCTCCAGGATAAGCAGCCCAAGAGGCAGTGAGAAAGAGGACCCACAGTAGAAGTCATGGCTTTCTATAACCTCCTCTTGGATGTGACATCCCATCATTTCTACCACATTCTGTTTGTTATAATTGAGTTAGTAAGTCCAGGCCATACTCAAGGAAGATACAAGTACAAGAATACCAGGAGTTGGGGATCACTGGCAGCCCTTTCAGAGGCTGCCTCCCATAGCATATTCAAATAAATAACACTAATGGGGGATGCCTGGCTGGCTCAGTTGATGGAGCATGGGACTTTGATCTCAGGGTCTGAGTTCAAGCCCCATGTTGGGTGTAGAGCTTACTTAAAAGAAAAAAAAAGCAAAAAACAATAATGACAATAGTAATAAGTTTACCCACCATGTGTTGAACATTTGCTATGAATTAGAGGTGGTACTAGGTCCTCACCATATCACCTCATCCTTACTCCTTTATTTTTATTTATTTGTTTGTTTGTTTAGATTTTATTTATTTATTCATGAGAGACACAGAGAGAGGTAGAGATATAGGCAGAGGGAGATGCTAGCTCTCTGTGGGGAGCCGGATGTAGGACTTAATCCCAGGACTCCGGAATCATGCCCTAAGCAAAAGGCAGATGCTCAACCACTGAGCCACCCAGGCATCCCTATTTTATTTATTTTTAAGTAGGCTCCAAGCACAACATGGGACTTGACCTCACCACTCTGAGATTAAGAGTCACATGCTCTACCAACTAAAGCAGCCAGGGGCCCCCTACTCTGTTATTCACTTAGGATTCATCAGCTAGCAGGCGCTGAACTGCTGAAAACAGAAAGACAAATGAAGTACACTTCCTGTTCTTGAGGTGGTCATGTCCAGAGGCATAATTTATTCAATTTTACAAGGGAGAAAAAGAGGAGCCACACTGTTGGTAAGTAAGTGGCTGACTAGGAGGCTGAAGCTGGTCCGTGTGACATCAGGGCCACTAATATTTGTGAAGATCACATACTCCTGAATTCACAAGCTTAAAAACATCGTTAGTCCAAGAACAATTTTAAGGATGAAACAAGTCACAAAGAATATTTATATGAACTTCAGAAACAGAAGCTTGTTTAGTGGTGGGGTTGTTTAGACACACTGAATGGAAAAGTAAAAAATGATTTCCACAAATTAGGGTGGTGGCCATCTCTGAAGGGAGGAAGGGAACGTGGAGGGGTGGGTGTACAAAGGGCCTCTGGAGAGCTGAGTACTCTTCTGGATCTGGTGGTGGCTGTCCAATTTATCATGATACATGTAGCTGTACATATGCTCTGTTTACTCCTCTGTATGTATGACATAGTTTACAATAAATAAAACTCCAGTAAAAAACAATTGTGTCATGAGGGATGTTATTGGCCTGGTGCAGGCACTTGTGATGGCAGGTAAAGAGCTCTCTTCTTCAGACACACAAGGGGCATAAAGGTCTTTTTGCCTTCTGCAAATGTCCCACACAGGTGCACCTGCAGCCTGGCTCACCACTACAGTAACATGCATTATACCCAAAATAAATTGTGAGGAGGACAGTGCTTCATCTTCATCAAGTGAGATCATCTTGCCATTTAAGCCAACATGTCCAAGCATTCCCAAAAGGACTGCTAAAGAATGAGACCCTAGTCATGTTTTAACAGTAGCCACTAGGAGCTTTCCACAGCAAAGAGCAACTCTGTACAAAAGTGTGAGGGAAAGCTTACTCCCTGGGTACTTCCAATTAATGACGTTTTAATTTATTCTCTTTCTGAGCCTGTCAAAAAAACAGAGTGGGGGCAGGGCACCTGGTTAGCTCAGTCAGAAGAGCATGCAACACTTGATCTTGGAGTTGTGATTTTGAGCCCTACATTGGACATAGAGATTACTTAAACAAACAAACACACTTAAAAAAAAAAAAAAAGCAGAGGGAACTTTTGGGTTGGATTTAAGTTTGAGACTCTGGAGCTAGACCAGTTGGATATACACAAGAGGAACTTGGAGGTCAATCTCTGTCCATGAAGAGGGTGGGGAAGAAGAGGGGGACTGGGAGGAGATATCCTTTCTCCTTTGGGGATTTTGAGCTCTTTCTATCCAGTCCCACCTTGGTCAAGATGGAACTTAGCTTTCTGAATTACCAGCCCTCTAGATGTTTCCTGGGCTCATGACAGTGTTCCATATATAGATGTGGGGGTTGGTTGCCTGCACTGAAGGCAGGGTCACATGGAGCTGAGGGCCTAGAAGAGCATGTGTTCTGTATCAATGTGTATGTGTGTGTTGGGGAGAAGGTGTAGGATTGCCAGATAAACACCTGCTAAATTTAAATTTCAGATAAACAATAAATAACTTTTTAGTATCAGTATGTCCCATGTAACACCTAGGTGTTCTTTTTTTTTTTTTTTTTTTTACACCTAGGTGTTCTTAAGCATTATTCATTGCCGATCTGAAATTCAAATTCAACTATCCAACTCAATATCCTGTATTTTTATTTATTTTTTTTTTAATTTTAAAAGTTATTTATTATAGTCACACACACACACACACACACACACACACACACACAGAGGCAGAGACATAGGCAGAGGGAGAAGCAGGCTCCATGCACCGGGAGCCCGACGTGGGATTCGATCCCGGGTCTCCAGGATCACGCCCTGGGCCAAAGGCAGGCGCTAAACCGCTGCATCACCCAGGGATCCCAATATCCTGTATTTTTATTTCCTAAAGCTGACAACCGGGATCCCTGGGTGGCGCAGCGGTTTGGCGCCTGCCTTTGACCCAGGGCGCGATCCTGGAGACCCGGGATCGAATCCCACGTCGGGCTCCCGGTGCATGGAGCCTGCTTCTCCCACTGCCTATGTCTCTGCCTCTCTCTCTCTCTGTGACTATCAAAAATAAATAAAAAATTAAAAAAAAAAATAAAGCTGACAACCTGAGGAGAAGGCATTCAGCATCTGCCAGGTGTAGGCAAGCTGCTCCTGAGCACTGTGCAGCTAGCAGTGGATACTGCTTCCTTGCTCTGCTCATGATCCCTACCTGTCTCCCCTTTCCCAGCTTTTGGAGGCTTCAACCTAGTGTGCAGGTTATGCATCTGCTCTGTACTGGATGTGTAATAATGTTAAGGAACATTTGTTAATTATGCTGTGTGATCATGGTATTGTGGTTATGCTGGTTTTTTTTTTAAAGGAGATCTTATGTGTTAGAGATGTATCCTAAAATATTTATTAAACATAAAATATCTCTAAACAAACTGATATCTAACATTTGCTTCAAAATAATATGAGGGGGGATGTATATTGAAAAAAGGGAAGATCATGGTGATCTGGAACTAGCAGCAGAAGGAGAAAGAGACTGTAAAGGGACACAAGAGAATTTGGGGGATGATAGAAATGTTCAGTATTTTGATTATGGCAGTGGTTTCAAGGGTGTATATATCTGTTAAATCTCATCAAACTGTAGACTAAAATGTATGCAGTTTATTGTAAATGAATTTTACCTTAATAAAGAAATAACCTCAGGGATGCCCGGGTGGCTCAGCGGTTTAGCACCTGCCTTCAGCCCAGGGCATGATCCTGGAGATCCGGGATCGAGTCCCACATCAGGCTCCCTGTGTGGAGCCTGCTTCTCCCTGTGCCTATGTCTCTGCCTCTCTGTGTCTCTCATGAATGAATGAATGAATGAATGAATGAATGAGTGAATAAATAAATAAATCTTTAAAAAATAAAAAAGAAATAAAGAAATAACCTCAATAAAATTACTAGTTGGAAAACTAAGATATGGGAGGGGAAGTGGACAGGGTTATGGGTGAGACAGTGTTGGCCACAAGTTGGTTTCCAGTTGGTGGGTCAGGGGGGTGTTTACACATTGATTTCATTACACTGATTATCTGCTTTTTGAACTATGTACAAAATTTTCTGTAATAAAAAGGTTTTCAAAAGATAATATGGACAAAAGAAGAAAATTCTAAATTAGATGTTTTGGAATCTCTCAATAATGTAAAAAATATCATTAGAATTTGATTTGGTTGACTGGATCTAATTCATTGGAATTGGGTTGATCTCTGTGAGGGACTGAAATAAAGCTTTTATTATCTAGAAGTCTATATTCAGATTTCCTCTAAGTGACTTTGAATTCTCATTACACATTAAGGAAAAAAAATGAGAATCCAAAAAAGCAAGAATGTATAATGGTACAGCCACTTTGGAAGACAGTTTGGCAGTTTCTTCAAAGCTAAACATAGTCTTACCATACGATCCAGCAATTACACTTCTTGGTATTAACCCAAATGAGTTGGAAACTTATGTCCATACACAAACCTTCATATGAATGTTTATAGCAGCTTTATTTATAATTGCCAAAACTTGGAACTAACCAAGATGTCCTTCAGTAGGTGAATGGATAAACAAACTGTGGTACATGCAGACAGTGGAATAGTGTTTGATGATTAAAAAAAAAAAAAAAAAAGAGCCACAAGGGGGTTGGGATGGAGGAAATAGGGAGACATCAGTCAAAGGGCACAAACTTCTATTTATAAGATTAACAAGTTTGATGATCTAATGTACAGCATGGCGATTATGGCTAATAATACTGTACTATATGATGAGGGATAGAAGAAGAAAAATGTCCATCTTTAGTTCAGAAGGTTGACCTATGGCCTGTATAGTTTTTATAAGAATCAAATATGTGCTGGTTTCTGCATTCTTAAAGGGTCTCATGCCCCTTAACCCACTGATAGTTAATATCAAACTGAATAATAAGCACCAGAGAAATCTTGCAAAAGTAGTTTTATATGTAGAAATTCAAAGACATTTATGATCTCCTACTCCCTGCACATCCTCTTCTCCTTGGGCACTAAGCATCTGACCACAAACTTCATACAGCAAAAGTGCAGTTCTTTCTGCCCACGGGTACTGTCCCCATGCTAATTAAATAACCTTACTAAGTTGCACAGTAAAACAGCTCGAGAATTCTTTTACCTATGCTGTCCCCCATATGGGGATAACAGAGTGAGTCCAAGAGCCTTAGTGTGACTTGATAAATCTTGCTGCTGCTGCTTCTTCTTCTTCTTCTTCTTCTTCTTCTTCTTCTTCTTCTTCTCCCTCTTCTTCTTCTTCAGATTTTATTTATTTATTCATGAGCACAGAGAGAGAGGAGAAACATAGGCAGAGGGAGAGGCAGGCTCCCTGAGGGGAGCCCACTGCGGGATTTGATTCCAGGACCCCGGGATCAACAGCTGAGCCAAAGGCAATGCTCAACTACTGAGCCAGCAGGGAGCCCCTAGTCTTTGTTTCTTACCTGAAAGGGACCGGAGGCTTTAAAAGCACTCACCCAACAGGGGACCCTTCCCTTAGGACTGGATCACAGATAAAACTCACGAGAAAGTTGCTTGATTTAGACAGGCATTCCATACTTTGGGGTCTTTTCATGTTTCTCATTTGTCCTTCCCCATGGGCTATTTGGCATTCTCCGTTCTGCTCTCATGTTGAAAGTACTTCTAGCTTAGATATATGATTCTTAATACGATATAAAATAGCTACCCTTTCTTAACAAAGGCCATGGCCTCTACCCCATCCATTAATACTAGTTCTAGAGGTTTACAAAGGGTGGTATCATTGGTCACCAAATATATCAACTCTCTCAAAATGGAAAGAGGCAGCCCCAATCTCTGTGGCACTTCAGTCCATTCACCAGCATCTACTATAGCCTAGGATGCAGTAGGAAGGAGAAGGGAAGTTGACATCCCTTAAGTGGCATAAAGGTGTCAGAGCAGTTGAAAATGAGGGACACCTCCCACCACTCTGAACCCCAGGAACATTCAGCAGTATTCCTAACAGGACACCATTTGAAAGCTGAGGGGGATTTTGGTAATGGATCCCTAGTTAGTTAATGAACTCTCTTCATTTTTAGGAGTTAATTATGGAACCAATTTTCTCGATCCCAGAGGATTCCCCTTTGGCCTGTCTCCTATCACACTGGAGTCAATTTGGACAACAGGATTTAAAGAAAAAGCACCTCATCTTCTTCTGTAGTAATTCCTTGGCCTTAATGTTCTCTGGAGGATGATGAAAAATAGCCCATTAAAAGGTCCTAATACTTCAGTTGTATTTATCAATTTTTTTTTTACAGGCATCAAAGAAAATGGACCAAAGTGCCCTACAACCAGGCCTTAATGCCACTAAGTCAGGGTCCTAATCCAAGAAAGACTTGTAGGATGTGCCTGGTAAGATTACAGGCCCATCCACCATAGGTATTTTAGAAGATGATTGTTTAAGTAGACTACCCCAATCAAAGAAACCAACAGAGTCAGACAAACAAGAAAATCAATCAGCAGAAGAAAAAGTTGAAATAAGCCTGCAAGTGAGCCCAGACCCCTGAGAAATTCCCCCTCCATACAAACCTTTAGAGCCTTCCACTTCTAGTCCAGCAGACATACTGGAAGTGGAACATCATACCTACCAAACACTCACATTAAGGCAGGATTGTATCTACTTAGGAAAGTAGCAAATGGGGAAATGGGCACAATTAAGGTCCATGTCCCATTTTCCATGTCAGATCTGGCTCAAATAAAAACAGCTAAGATGACACTCAGAGAATCTCTCCAAGTTTATAGGTAGATTTCACCAGGTGTCTCTAACATTTGATTTAACCTAGCAGGTTATCTATATTATCCTAACACACTGTTGTACCCCAGAAGAAAAGGCTCAAATTTGGGCTGGGGCACAAGAATTTGCAGATAAGCTGGAAATTGGGAAATCATTATCCAGTAGGAGGAAACACTGTTCCTAATGCAGTGCCTCCTTGGAACTACCAAGAGGACAGATCTGGCAGGGAAAGATGAGACCATATGGTCACCTGTTTATCGGAGGGAATGAAAAGAGGATTTTCTAAACCTGTCAATTTTGATAAAGTTAGGGAAGTAACCCAGGCAGATGATGAAAATCCAGCCTTATTTCAGGGATGTTTAATAGAAGCAATTCATAAATATACAAATTTAGACCCAACCACACCAGAAGGGATGGCTGTCTTAAATATGCATGTTACGAGCCAGTCAGAACCAGACATTGGTCATAAATTAGCAAAAATGCCCATAGGCCCTTAAATTCCAAACAAAGATATGGCTTTAATAACAAAGATATGGCTCTAAGACAGGAAAAGGACCTCAGGGCTAAAATACGGGGCAGAATGTAGCCTTAAATATTGGCTGCACAACTGTGGATCTCCCACAATGCCAGGATGGCCGGGAGCAACAGGAGAAGCCAGTATCAGTCAGAAGTCCAGGTAAGACCTCATGCTATAGATAGTTGGTTTAGGGACAGTGAAGTAAAGAATGTCCTGTTAAATGCCCTCCACCAAGATTGTGTCCTACCTGCAGGGCAGAGGGATATGGAAAAAGGACTACCCTTCTCACCAGAGAGAGAGAAAGAAGATATGGTGTTAAAGGGTCCTGAGGCTGGTCCAGCTCCCCTGAACATGAAGATGGCTGAGCCCTGGAGTTACCCTGGATGTGGGAGGTAAATTCATCAATTTTCTTATTGATACAAGAGCCACTTACTCTGTCCTTGTTCAGCATTCTGGCCTGACCTTTCTAAACAGAAAATTACTGGAATAGAAGGAGAACCTAGGGGCACCTGCGTGGCTCAGTTGGGCATCTGCTTTCAGCTTGGGTCATGATCCCAGTGTCCTGGGGTCGTCCCCACACCAGGCTCCTTCCTCAGTGGGGAGCCTGCCTCTCCCTCCCCCTCTACTTGCTGTTCTCTCATTTTTGTAATCCCTTAAGGGAAGGGGCCCAGCTTCTATCCACCTTTGAATGGATTCCATTAGAAGAAGAAGCACCTCATCTTCTATAGTAGAAGAAGCATGCCAGCTTACAAGGGAGTTAGAGACAGTCCCCATTTGTTTGGCAATGCACCCAGGAGAGAACTGAGACATCTTACATTGACTTGAGGAACAATAGCATAATATGTCAATGATATTTTAATATGTAGCCTCATGAAAGAGGCCTTGGACTATAATTCTATTGTTGTACTAAGCTTTCTTAGGGAGAGAGGATATCAAATATCATCAAAAAAGCCTCAAATTTCTAAACAGAAGGTAAAATCCTTAGAGTATGAATTAACTCCTGGACATAATTCCTTGTCAACTGAGGGAAAAAGAGCTATATAGAGTTGAAATTACCTGCGACAAAAAAAACAACTCTGAACCTTTTTAGGAATGGCTGATTTTGCTGCCTATCGATCCCAGAGTTTGGAGTCTTAGCCAAAACTCTCTGAGTCCACTAGAGGGCCAGATGAAGAGCCTTTAAAATAGGATAAAAAACAACAGGAGGCCTTTTCAGTAACTAAATAAAAGCTATCCTTGGCCCTGACTCCAGCTCTACCAAAGCTAGAAAAGCCGTTTACCTTATTTGTTCCTGAGAAACAGGGCCAAGCCCTAGGAGTACAAATACAAAAATGAGGGTATGCATGGAGACCTGTAGGATATGTTCCAAAGCCATTGATAAGGTAGCCCAAGGATGGCCAATGTGCTCCAAGCAGTAGCAGCTACCGCACTGCTAGAAGAAGCATCTAAACTTTCAATGGGACAGCCATTGACAGTGATGACTCCTCATCAGGTTCAAGGAGTTTTAGAAACTAAAGAGCATCAATGGATAAAAGGGGAATGACTGACTAAATATCAAGCTATACCTTTAGATTCCCCCAAAACCTGTCAAATTCTAAACCCAGCATCCCTCATGCCTGGATCAGACCATGCCACTATTGTGTCTGTACATGATTGTAAAGAGGTAATAGAACTAGTCTATTCCAGCCATCCAGATCTACAAGATTAAGCCATAGATAATGCTGATGATAGCTGGTTTATGGATGGTAGTAGTTTTACAGAAGGAGAACAAAGAAAGTTTGGCTATGCAATTGTTAGTTTAATGAAGACTACTGAGGCCAATTCATTACCGATCAGTATTTTTTTTTAAGATTTTATTTTTCAAGGTTTACTTATTTATTTTAGAGAGAGTGTGTGTGTGTGTGCAAGTGGGGGGAGGAGCAGAGGGAGAGGGAGAGAGAATCCTTAGGCAGACTCCCTGCTGAGCAGAGTTCTCTATCCCATGACCCTGAGATCATGCCCTGAGCCAAAAATCAAGAGTTGGACACTTAACCAAATGTGCCATCCAGATACCCCAAGATTTTATTTTTAAGTGATCTCTACACTCAACATAGGGCTCAAACACACAACCCCAAGATCAAGAGTCACAAGCTCCACTGACTGAGCCAGCCAGGAACCCTCTGATCAATATTTCAGCTCAAAAGGCAGAACTGATAGTTCTCCCTCCAGCTCTTCTAATGGCCTAAGAGTTAATATATATACAGATTCAAAATATGCTTTCCTTGTACCTCATGCACATGGTGCCATCTGGAAAGAAAAGGGGATTATTTACTAGTCATAATTCCCCTATTAGATATGGACCTGAAATTGTAACTCTATTAAAGGCAGTTCATCTCCCTAAAGAAGTTGCTGTAATATATCTTAGGACATCCAAAAGGAAAACGGTTAGAATCCAAAGGAAATAATTTAGCCAATTGGGTAGTCAAATTGGCAATTCAAACTAAACTAGTTAGGGGTTTTATACTAGTCTCTAATCCCTTAAGCATTTTTGTTCCCATTTATACCATAGAAGGGAACGACAGAGCATTCGAAAGAACTACTAAAACTGCCAAGGGATAGTATAAGAATGATGAAGGAAAAATCTTTGTCCCTAAGGAAAAACAATGGAAATTAGCAACAGGCCTGTACCAGGCTACTCTCTTATGGGAAGAGAAGCTTTATGGGATTTCACCAAATCCTTGTTTGATAGAATAGGATTAAGAGTGCTTTTACAAAAGACATGTAAATCTTGGGCAATATGTGCCCAGGTTAACTGAGAAGGTACATTACAACCATCCCCCTCTTTTTTTTTTTTTTAAAGATTCAAAACCTTTTTTTTCTTAAAGATTTTGTTTATTTATTCATGAGAGACACACACAGAGAGTGGCAGAGACACAGGCAGAGAGAGAAGCAGGCTCCATGCAGGGACCCAGATCATGCCCTGGGCTGAAGGCAAACACTCTACCGCTGAGCCAGCCCAGGCATCCCTTAAGATTTAAAAACTTTTTAAAGTAACCTCCACACTCAATATGGGGCTCAAGTTTACAACCTCAAGATCAAGAGTCACATGCTCTATCAACTAAGCCAGCCAGGTAACCTGGCTACCCCCTCTTTTAACACTTGAACAAAGATGTAGAACATATACTGGAGAAGGCTGGCAAATTGATTTCACACAAATGCCACCTTGTAAGGGATATAAATATTTATTAGCTTATATAGATACCTTACTGGATGGGTGGAAGCCTTCCCACGTAGGACAGAAAAGGCTACTGAGGTAGCAAAGACTTTATAAGGGAAATTATCCCTGGTTTGAGCTCCTTTGATCTCTTCAAAGTGACAACAGCTCATCCTTTACAGCCCAACTAACTCAACAGGTAGGCCAAGCCCTTAAAATTAAATATTTTTTGCATAGAACCTGGCATCCTCACTCATCACACTAAATTAAAAAGATTAACATAATTTATGGGATTCTGTTTTTTTTTTTTTTTAAGATTTTATTTATTCATCAGAGATACAGAGAGAGCAGCAGAGACATAGGCAGAGGGAGAGTCAGGCTCACTGGGAGCCCAATGCAGGATTCGATTCCAGGACCCTGGGATCATGACCTGAGCCAAAGACAGATGTTCAACAACTGAGCCACCCAGGTGCCCCAAGACTAGCCATAATTTAAAAAGACACCTCACAGGGCACCTGGGTGGCTCAGTAGGTTAGGCGTCTGATTCTTGAGTTTGGCTCAGGTTGTGATCTCAGAATTGTGGGATCAAGCCCTACATTGAGCTCCACATTCAGCTCAGAGTCTGCTCCAGATTTTCTCTCCATCTCCTTCTGCCCCTCCCTCTGCTCACCTTCTCTCTCTAAAATAAATAAATAATTAAATTTAAAAAAAAAGAAAAAAAGACACCTCACTAAGATGAATGTAGAAACACAAGAAAAATGGATAACTCTTTACCACTAGGTCTCTTGAGAATAAGAACCACCCCATGGGAGGGGCACCTGGATGGCTCTCAGTAAGTATCTGACTTTGGCTTAGGTCAGGATCTCAGGATTCTGAGATAGAGCCCTGCCTTGGGCTCCATACTCAGCAGGGAGTCTGCTTGTCCCTCTGCCCCTCCTCCCACTTGCTCTCTCTCTCTCTCTCTCTCTCAAATAAGTAAAATTTTAAAAAACACCCCGTGGGAAAGATTGGGGTTAAGCCTTTTTGAATTAATACATGGCAGACCTTTCCTTACCATTGACTTATCCTTAGACCCAAGATTATAATAATCTTTTACAGTTTTTATTAGAAGCTAGATTAATCCATAAAACTCTCAATGAATATGCTAATAAGGAACTGCCAAAACCAGACCTAAGGAAACTCAAAATTCTTTGCAAGTAAACCCTGGAGAACTAGTCTATTTAAAGGGTTGAGGGACACGTGGGTGACTCAGTGGTTGAGCATCTGCCTTTGGCTCAGGTTATGATCCTGGAGTCCTGGGATCCAGTCCCACATCAGGCTCCTTGCAGAGAGTCTGCTTCTCCCTCTGGCTATGTCTCTGCCTCTCTCTCTGTGTCTCTCATGAATAAATAAATAAAATCTTTAAAATATATATATAAAAGATTGGAAGGCAGATAACTCTGGACAACTAATTTCTAAATGCAAAGGAATTTACAGGGTATATTAAGCACTCCCACTGTGATAAAACCAGAAAGCCACTCAACATGGACTCGTATTTCCAGAATTAAACTTATACCTTCTTTAACACAGGCTGACAACAAACTGGACAACGTGTCCTCATATTCTGTGAACTGGTGAAAGATATCAAACTCCTCTTTAAACAATGAGATAAGAAAAAAGAGTGTAGGTTGTTTTTCTTCTACCTGCCATCTGCAAACCATACCTAAATGGTAAACTTTTTTGACAATGGGCATATTACTCTGAGCTCCAAAACCAATCTACATGCTGGATTTGTGGCTTACTGCCCATATCAAGCCCCTCAGGACTTCCTTGGTGGATTTCTCTGTGACAAAGTACAGATTGGCATTATTTATATCAATATGTAGTCGATATGATACATCACCCTAATACTAGTACATATAGGGATATCTCTATTACTAAAAAGAATGTTTCTTGCTGGCCTATGTTACATGGTAAATGTTACATGGGACTCTCCAGGCCATATGAGGCCTTTCTCTTATCCTCAAACTATCAAAATTTTAACCAATTATGCCAACCCATAGGTAGGCTTATGACAACAGATTTCTTGATTATGTAATTCTTCCTATTGATACACTCAGGAAGGATTATATCAAATATAGGATAGATATATGTGGCTTACTCCCACAATAGGACAACTAAGCCAAAAGGCCCTTTTATGCTTGGAATAGAAAAACCATACCCTCAATTCATGGTCCGATAGTACTTGCCAAATGAGATGGCTCCCTCTGGAAGTATGTGGTGATACCATTATTTTAAGGCAACCAATTGGTTTGCTACGGACTGGACAAACTGACAAGACGTCAGATGGCTAGCACCTAATGGAACACAATGGTTATGTGGGTCAAGTTTATGGCCATGGCTTCCATCAGGCTGGATTGGAAAATGTACTATGGATTATGCCTGGACACGTGGTCATAGCAATAAGATTATCACAAGTTGAGCTAATCTTCCATATCTAAAACAATAATGGACAAGACCTGCATTCCATTGGTATGATCATCTGACATCTGTTTTTCTTCCATCACTAGGACTATAAGATGTTAAATAGCACATGGAGGTCCTTGATAACTACATGATTAAGGCCTTAAATGACTCTCAAAATAGCATTATATTATAAAACACTAGAATGATCTAAGTGGGTAAAGCAGTTACAAAATAGAATGGTGTTAGATGTCTTAACAGCAGTGCAAGGAGGAATACGTGCCATTTTTAAAGCAGAATTCTGTGTCTACATTCCAGATTATAACAAAAATATAACAGGAGTACTTACTGACATGAATAATCAAATTGGTGCTCTTAAAGGCCCTATATTGCCACTTAATGATTGGATACACTCCTGGTCAGGAAGAGGACTATGGACTATACCAAAGGGTCTTCTCATTGCTCTTCTTATTTTCATCATCATAATAATCCTAATGTGTTGTCTCTTTTGCTTTGTTCTTTCCTATTGTTGAGATACATGAAAGCAGTTCCTGACTCCTTCGCCCAGCCAGCAGATGATTCTTACTACTCTAAACAAATTCACTCTGATGTCATTCTGGACTCTATAGCAATGGCCTTCCGTTATAGTTACTTGTAAGGACAGATAGAGACCAATTTTGGTCCATGGGTAGGGACAGCTCTATGGCCCTTGTCAGCTTGCAGAAGTTACAGAAGATGAGCCCTTTGCCCTTCAACAACCTTAAAGATTTAAGATCTGAAAATTAGTTAGGGGAGAAATGATGAGGGACAGAAGCAGAAAAATGTTCACCTTTATCCCAGAAGGCTGGCCTAAAGCCTGCATAGTTTTGATAAGGATCAAATACGTGCTGGTTGCTGCATTCTTAAAGGGTCCCATGACTGCCTGTACATCTCACCCATAGTTAATATCAAACTAAATAATAAGCAGCAGAGAAACCTTGCGAAAGTAGTTTTATGTGTAGAAATTCAAAGACATTTATGATCTCATACTCCCTGCACATCCCCTTCCCCTTGGGCATTAAGCATCTGGTCACCAGCTTCATAGAGCAAAAATTGCGGCTCTTTCTGCCCACTGGTCCTGTCCCTGTGCTACTTAAACTTACTGATTTGCACCATAAAACATCTCAAGAATTTTTCCTTGGGATCCCTGGGTGGCTCAGTGGTTTAGTGCCTGCCTTCCACCCAGGGTGTGATCCTGGAGTCCCGGGATCGAGTCCCACATCGGGCTCCCTGCATGGAGCCTGCTTCTCCCTCTGCCTGTGTCTCTGCCTCTCTCTCTCTCTCTCTCTCTCTCTCTCTCCTCTCTCTCTCTCATGAATAAATAAATAAAATCTTTTAAAAAAAGAATTTTTCTTTGACCACACTTAATGATCCTGCAACACATATACTTGAATGTTGCAAAGAGATGAGATCTTAAATTCTCACACAAAATAGAAGTGGTAATTATGTGATGGGATGGAGGTGGTAGTTAATACTATAATGTAATAATTTTGCAGTTTATAAATGTATGCAGTCAATATGTTTATACCTTAAACTTACACAATGTTATGTGTCAAATATTTCTTAATAAAGATGGAGAGGGGAGGGAGAAATGAGCCATCAGCCAGGAAAAGACATGGAGGAAACTTAAATGCATATTACTAAGTGAAGGAAGCCAGTATGAAAAGGCTACAGCCACACTGTATAATTTTAACTATATGACATTCTGGAAAAGGCAACTGACATAGACAGTGGTTGCCAGGGGTTAGAGGAGAGGGATGGAAGGAAGGAACGATTAAGTGGAATATAGGGGATTTTAGATCAGTGAAACTATTCTGATACTGTACATGACATTATGCATTTGTCCAAACCTATAGAACTATAGGAACACCTAGGTAACTCAGTTGGTTAAGTGTCCTGGGTTCAAGCCTCACATTGGGCTCCCAGCTCAGTGAAGAGCCTGCTTCTCCCTCTCCCAGTGCCCCTCCCTGCCCCACTCATGCTCTCTCTCTCTCTCTCTCTGCCTCTCTCTCAAACACATAAATAAATTTTTTTAAAAAAAACCTATAGAACTATATAACACAGAAAATGAGGCTTAATGTAAACTATGGGTTTAACTTAACAATAATGTACCAATATTGATTCATTAATTATAATAAATGTACCAATACAAGATGTTAATAATGGGAAAGTGTGTCCTGGGGAGAGAGCGTATATAGGAATTCTCTCTACTTTCTGCTTAGTTTTTCTATAAATCTAAAACTGCTCCAAAGGGAAGCTTGAGTAGCTTAACGGTTGAGCATCTGTCTTCAGCTCAGGGCATGATCCCGGGATCTGGGATCAAGTCCTGCATAGGGCTCTCTGCTAGGAGCCTGTTTCTCCCTCTGCATATGTCACTGCCTCTCTCTGTGTTTCTCATAAATAAATAAATAAAATCTTTTTAAACGATTAATGAAAATAAAACTGATCTTAAAAAATCAAGTCTAATTTTTTAAAAACTTTTTAAAAAGATTTTTTATTCATTTATTCATGAGAGACAAGGAGAGAGAGAGAGAGAGAGAGAGGCAGAGACATAGGCAGAGGGAGAAGTCAGCTCTATACAGGGAGCCTGACGTGGGACTCAATCCCGGGACTCCAGGATCACACCCTGTGCTGAAGGCAGGTGCTAAACTGCTGAGCCACCCAGGCATCCCATCTGCTAATTTTTAACAAAATAAGGAAAATAGAAGAAAAACCCCAAATTATATATTTTGGAATTTCTGAATAAGGGACAGTTGCTAAAAAAAAAAAAAAAAAAAAAAAAAAAAAAAAAAAAGGGAAGTCACTGAACTACTGAACTTAGGTTTGGTTGAGATAACCATGAATAATGGAAAGAAAATTATCATCATCTAGGACTTTACATTCAGATTGCCTCCAGAGGTTGGGATACTGTGCTGTTAGAAGTCTTCGCTTGCGGAAGTGGTCTCAGTTTTATGGCTTTCTTTTTTTTCTTCTCTTCTCCTTCTCCTTTTCTCCTTTTCTCCTTTCCCTTCTCCTTCTCTTTCTCCTTCCTCCATGCCCAGTGTGGGGCTTGAACTCATGATCCTGAGATCAAGAGTTGAAGGTTCCAACAACTGAGCCAGCCAGGCACCTCCTGGTTTATTGCTACTTCACTGTTGAGAGCCAGTTTCCCCGCCAAGTGTCTGAGAGGAAACACCCAGTTCCCCAGCTCTGGCTAGATTTGAAAGTGAAAGGTTCTCACTGAACTCACTGGCTGGGAACTGAGCCACCTTGTCAGGAGAGAGAACGGATCGCGCTTAACTCGAGGGTGCTCCCAAGTGGCTGTGGACCAGCAACAGTCCCCTGCAGAGAAAGGCAAGATGTGAGAGCCCAACTGTAAGTATAGAAGTATCAGTGGATAGAGACCTGGAGAAGTCCAGGGTGCAGAATCCTTGACTGTAACTTCCATTAGTGGGCTGGATACACCAGCATCACAGGGTAAACCAGGAGCATACAACAACTCATCAATAACTAATATTTATTCAGCACTTAATCTGTACCAGGCATTGGGCTAAATGATTATATGAAATAACTCATGTAATCTTTGCAATGATCACAAGAGGCAGGCATTCTTTGTATCTCTACTTGACCAGCGAAGAAATGGGGCATAGAGAAATTATGTCACTTGCCCATGTCACCAAACTATGATGTAGTAGAGCAGGGAATTGAGTCTGGCTTGCTGGACTGGAGACCTGGTCCTTTTACACACCACACTAGTAAGGAAAGGGGCAAAAAGATTAGGAAGAGCAAGTGTTCCTTAAGTGGCTACAGTGCCTTTCAGTTATAGCTATCACTGCTTGATATGGGCTACTGATGGGTCTACTGATAAAGCAAGAATCTAAGAGGGGCTGGGGCAGGGGCGTGGAAGGTGGGCTAGGATGGATGGCAGACAGCTATGATGAGGGCTCTGTTACAGGAAGAAAGCTTTTCAAGGTCAGAAGTATAGTCTTGGGGGATCCCTGGGTGGCACAGCGGTTTGGCGCCTGCCTTTGGCCCAGGGCGCGATCCTGGAGACCCAGGATCGAGTCCCACGTCGGGCTCCCGGTGCATGGAGCCTGCTTCTCCCTCTGCCTGTCTCTGCCTCTCTCTCTCTCTGTGACTATCATAAATAAAAATAAAAATTAAAAAAAAAAAAGTATAGTCTTGGTACCACCAGTGCCTAGCATGGTGGTGAGCACATGGTAGGTAGGTGCTCAATAAAAGTTTGCCAAATGAATGCAGGAAAGACCCTTTTTTGAGCCATCATAGCCATTTACATGAAATTACCCCTAGGGCTGTGGCTAATATACAATTGCCTGCTGATAATCTCTTTTATTATTATTATTGTGGTAAAATACAGACAGCATGAAATTGACCATTTTAATACTTTTTAAGTGTATAGTTCAGTGGCATTAAGTACATGTTGTGCAAGCTGATAATTTTTAAATGATATGCAAATTAAGAGAGCAATAATGCTTTTTGTCCCTAAACTAGTCAACATTCGTATTGGTCAGGATGTCATAGGTTATGCTGTGGTAACAAAAACTCCAAAATCTCAGTAGCTTAAAAAAAGCAAAGGTTTAGGGGGTGCCTGGCTGACTCAGTTGGTAGAGCATGCAACTCCTGATCATAAGTTCAAGCCAGGGATCCCTGGGTGGCGCAGCAGTTTGGCGCCTGCCTTTGGCCCAGGGCGCGGTCCCGGAGACCCGGGATCGAGTCCCGCGTCGGGCTCCCAGTGCGTGGAGCCTGCTTCTCCCTCTGCCTGTGTCTCTGCCCCCCCCCGTGTGACTATCATAAATAAATTTTAAAAAATTAAAAAAAAATAAGTTCAAGCCATATGTTGGGCATATAGCTTACTTAAAAAAAGAAAAAGAAAAAGTTTGTTTCTTGCTCATGCTTACATGACCATTGCAGGTTGCTGGGGGCTCTGTCCCACATTATCCTCACTTTGGGAGCCAGGGTGAAGGGAGAAATAATTTTTAAGGGTATATAGTTCAGAGGCATTAAGTAAGGCATGCTGTGCATGATGATGATTTTTAAATGATACGCAACTTAAGAAAGCATCTGGAGTGTTGCCATTTGCTATGACAGAGAGAAAAGAGTGGCTGATCTTGTACTGTATCTTAAAATCTCTGCTTACATGGTATTGGTCAAAACAGGTGCCATAACCATACCTAACTTCAAAGAGGATGTGGAAGTATGCTCCTATCGTGTGTCTGAAAAGAAGGAAATGGAAAATTTGTAAAGAGCCCTATGAATGAATACTACAAATCTCTTTCAGTTGCAAATGACAGAAATTAGATTTGAACTGGCTGATGCTCTTGATCCTGACACCTGTTGGTATGTCAGCAACAGGCTGGGTAGGTGGAGGCAGAAGCTGGGAATTGGAGTGACCACAAACTGGCAACAGATCCAGCTGCCAGGTTGGTTCCTGTACGCTCTGGGGCTCTGTATCTGAGAAAGTGAGGTCAGTGGGTAGCAACACGGGTAGTGGACACTGGGTCTACTCTCAACAAAGAATAAGATAAGAATAAAATACTAATGTACCAGGTCTTAAATAACTAAAAGCTTAAAATCAAACAAATAAATACTTAAATCAAATATATTCTAACTCCCTAACAAATATAGCTTCATCACAACAAAACATACTTTCATGGCAAGAGAATCAAAAAACATCCATAAGGAGTGCCTGACTGGCTCAGTTGGTAGAGCATTCAACTCTTGATCTCCGGGTTTTAAGTTCCAGCCCCATGTTGGATGTAGAGATTACTTAAAAATAAAATCTTCTAAAAAAATCCATAAAACTATAGTTTTTATATGACTGAAAACCAGCAAAATAGCAAAGATAACTGAATATAATTATTACTGCAGATGTAAAACTAATGAAAATTAATTTCCATTTCCTTTTTTTTCTTTTGGTGATTAATCTATGTATATAATATGCATAAATTGTTTTTCGTGGCTTTTGAAATCTATTACTTTTATTTATTTTATTTTTTTAAAATCTATTACTTTTAAAATGATAAAAGAAAAATAAATAATATTATTATATATCATAATATAATCTAGGTAAATTGAGTAACAAAGATTTATTTCTAGGATCCCTGGGTGGCTCAGGAGTTTAGTGCCTATCTTCAGTCCAGGGTGTGATCCTGAAGTCTTGGGATTGAGTCCCATATCGGGCTCCCTGCATGGGGCCTGCTTTTCCCTCTGCCTGTGTCTCTGCCTCGGTGTGTGTGTGTCTCTCATGAATAAATAAATAAAATCTTAAAAAAATAAAAGATTTACTTCTAAATATGTTGTGTATGATTTCTTCTCTTACATTGAAGCACATTAAATTAATAATCTCATTTTGAGTACTCCATTCCACATAGTGATCATTTGGTGCATTTTATGTATGTATGCATGCATGTATGTATTTAGAAGGCTCCATGCCAAGCATGGAGCCCAATTCCAGACTTAAATTCACAATCCTGAGATTAAGACCTGAGCTGATATCAAGAATCAGATGCTTTACTGACTGAGCCACCCAGGTTCCCCTCATTTGGTGCATTTTAAAACTTATATTATGTGTTGAACAATATAAAGAAGATTTTATTTATTTATTTGACAGAGAGGGAGGGAGAGAGAGAGCATAAATAGGGCAGGGGGAGTGGCAGGCAGAGGGAGAGGGAGAAGCAGACTCCCCGAGGAGCAGGGAGCTCTATGTGGGGCTCTATCCCAGGAGCCCAGGATCAGGACCAGAGCCGAAGACAGATGCTTAACTGACTGAGGCACCCAGGCACCCTTGCATGTGGAACCTTTTTGTATCACATTTCAAAAGAATTTCTATGAAACCTAGAAAAGTTCTATTGTTTTCCATGCATGTTGAGCTGCCACAAAAAGCATCATTATCCTCGATTAAATACGAGATACACATAATTTTATAATAACATCATATATCACAGAAGAACACCATTTATCTATACTGAATACTATTTTTGTTTTGCTGTTTATTCAGTCTCTTAAAAAATTAATTCTAGTGATTGTATATGTATTTTTTGGGTGGTACAGTAAGTTTCACTTTAGTCAAGAACCTGCATGTTTCCGGACAGAAATAACTTAATTGGCCTAAGCTGATCTTTAGGATCAGTTATAAAACTCTGTCACAGCAGTAGTAACAAAATATTTGTTTTGGGACCTCTGATGTACAAACATATAAAAGTGATTTCTACAATTTCTTTCTCTGTCTAAAATAATTCTGCTGTAAAGTTAAATACTAAATTTTCTGTCACATTCATGCAATAGAAAATTATAGCCATTAATTTGAGTTAGGTTGCACTTTGCTAGGGATGTATTTACACTGCCCAAAAGATGTGACAGGCATTTTTCAGGATCACTATCCAATAAGCATATTAAAGGTCCAGAGGTTTTTGATTTTTTACATTCAATTACAGATTTTTTAAATGCAGTTTTTTTCATGTGCTAATGGACTGCCCAGAATTGCATTCAGCTGAGTTATGACTTTGTTATAAATAATTCTTTTTTTTCTCATTGTTTTAACCAATAATTAAATCTTCATTTAATGAAAAATGAGGAGTTGCAGAAATTTCATCTGATCTTTTCAAAATGTGTATTGGGAGGTTTTTTTTTTTTTTTTTGAGATTGGAGTTTTTTTATTTTCGTTGTTCATTTGGTAATGAATCTTTATTGACTAAAGATTTGTAAAGTCCTGTGTGCAGTTTTTTATGTGGATCATAGCTCACTTTCACTATTTCCAGTTTTTAGAAATTTAAACAGATGACTTTCTATTTCCTCTTCCTTCAGGCTTTTCCTTCTCTGAACTCCACTTCTGCATTTTCTGCCTCTGTGATAATCTTGAGTTGTACTCACTTTCAAAATTATTTCAATAAAGTGGAAATTTATAACCAAGTTTTTGAAAAATTTACTTTCTTATTAAAATTTTTATAAAAACTCATAATTCTAGCATTCAGTATGCATCAAGTTGCCAATGTATTTGTCTATCTAGTTGCCAAGTCATATAATGTTTCATGAATGCTGCATCTAGACCTGAATATATATAAATTCAAGAGTAATATGAATGAATTATTTAATGTTACAAAATATTCCTTAGCTGTCACTTGCAACTGTTGCAAATATCAGCAGCAGGTACCCCTCGGAAATGATACCTTGTTATGTAAGAGCCCATTGCATTCATGCCAGCTGGGAGGAAGGGTTGACAAGTTAATTGATTTGTCTTTTTTTTTTTTTTTTTTTAAGTGCTTCCTCCTCCTTGTATTCCAGAGCAGTGTCTAGCTCTGTTATCAGCAGTACAACTTACAAATCATGGCATTTGGTCTCAGTCCCTTTTTGTTTCAAGGACATGAGGCTAGAAATGTAATGAAGCAATTTCTTGGGACCTGAACAGGGTTAGTCACCAGAATGAATGTTTAGGGCTTATGGATTGTGCTGTAGTAGCACTGAGTGCCAAATCTCAGCTGGCAGGCACTCTTACATTCTTTAATATACCTCTCTGTTGTGTTCCTGATATATGGTGTCCTCCAAAGCTTAAGGGCCAGGCCTCTTTTGCCTGAGTTAAGGGCAGTGGTGACCACTTTGTATATTATCTTAGGAACGAGTGAGAGATTTATGGGAAGTGAGATCTCTGGCAGAGTAGAAACTGGGAGAAGGGCACATGGCTGGCTCAGTCAGAGGAGTATGTGACTTTTTTTTTTTTAAGATTTTATTTATTTATTCATGAGAGACAGAGAGAGAGAAAGAGAGAGAGAGAGAGAGAAGCAGAGACACAGGCAGAGGGAGAAGCAGGCTCCATGCAGGGAGCCCGACGTGGAAGTGGATCCCAGGTCTTCTCCAGGATCAGGCCCTGGGCTGAAGGCAGCGCTAAACCGCTGAGCCACCCGGGCTGCCTGAGTGTGCGACTCTTGACCTTGGGGTTGTGAGTTCCAGCCCCATGTTGGACATAGAGATGACTAAAAAAAATAAATAAATAAACTTAAAAAGAAAGAAAGAAAGAAACTAGAAGAAAGGAGCCATTCCAGGTGAGATTTGAGAGTGAAGACAGAGGCAGATTCATGGTGAGGCTAATGAAATTTTGAGGTCCTTCACTTGGTACAGATTACTCCAAGACTCATACCTAATTTTGTGATTTTTAAAAAAGATTTATTTATTTGAGAGAGAGACAGAGACAAAGAGAGTGCACAAGCAGGGGGAGCAGCAGAGGGAGAGGGAGAAGCAGACTCCCTGCGGAGCAGCGAGCCCCTTAGGACCAAGGGATCAGGACCTGAGCCGAAGGCAGACAGTTAACTGACTGAGCCACCTAGGCATTCCTGTGATCTTTTCTTTAAAGATGGCCTCAGCTCATAAAACATAAATTTGAAAAACTTAAAGCAGGTTGCCAAGACTCAAGCCAGGCAGGTTTAGGGTAGTTCAGGGCATGTTCCCTTCTGGCAGCATCCTGGAGTACTTGATAGGAACCAGAGACATATGAGCTAGAAGTGCAAGGCTTGGACCAACCCAGGTTTCACAGTAATGTCAGGAACTGCAGCAGCGAGATTCATCCAAATCTCTGATCAATAAAAATAGGATGCAGGTCACACATGGAATTCTTAATTTTCTTGTGGTTACGTTTAAATAAGTAAAAATAAATGAAAGTATTTCTAATAGTATATTTTATTTAACCTGATGTACCCAAAATATTAATGAAGTCCTTAAGATATGATATGTATTTTACACTTGCAGTCCATCTCAATTCAGACTAGACACATGGTGGTTACTCAATAGCAGCATGTCACTAGTGGCTGCCATCAGAGCAGCACAGCTCTCGATAACCCTGCCATCTCTACCTTTCAGTCAATGCTGCCTGGGGCACTGTATTAGTTTCCTATTGCTGCTGTAACAGATCATCCCGAATTTCATGTAATAAGATGACACAAACGTACGGTTCTGGATGTCAGAAGTCCAAAATGGGTCTTACTGGGCTAAGATACTGATTAGGTTGCCTTCTTTCTGGAGAAATCGTAGGCTTGCCTTTTTGAGTTTTTATAAGGCTCTCTGCATTCCCTGGCTCATGGCCCCATCACTCCAACCTCTGCTTCCATAGTCACATCTCCTTCTCTAACTCTAACCCTCTCACATTCCTCTCATAAGGACCTTTGAGATTTTGCTGGGCCCACTCAGGTAATCCACGATAATCTCCCCATCTCAAGACCTGTAACTTAATGACATCCATCAAGTCTCCTATACGATGTAAGGTAGTGAATTCACAGGTTCTTGTCTTGCATTCCCTTCCCTTCCGTTCTCTTCTCCTTTCCTCCCTTCTCTTTCTTTCTTTCTTTCTTTCTTTCTTTCTTTCTTTCTTTCTTTCTTTCTTTCTTTCTTTCTTTCTTTTCTTTCTTTTCTTTTCTTTTCTTTCTTCTTTCTCTGTCTCTCTCTGCTCTCTCTCTTACTATTTAGGAAACTTGTCACAGTTATCAGTGTGAGAATGGAGCTTCTCCTCCAAGGATCATATCCATTCCACACCATCCCCTTCCTCCCAGTCTGCTACAGACACACACCCTCAGTGCACAAATCAGGCAGAACTTTCATGATGTGTTCAGTGGTAGAGTGGATCATTCAAAAATTAAAATGAGGGACACCTGGGTGGCTCAGAGGTTGAGCATCTGCCTATGGCTCAGGTCATGATCGCAGGCCCTGGGATCAAGTCCCACATCGGGCTCCCTTCAGGGAGCAGGCTTCTCCCTCTGCCTATATCTCTGTTTCTCTCTTTCTGTCTCTCATGAATAAATAAATTAAAAAATCTTAAAACAAAAAGCAAAAATTAAAATGTTCGGGGCACCTGACTGTCTCAGTCAGTAGGGGATGCAACTCTTGATCTCAGGGACATGAATTCAAGCCCCATGTTGGGCATGGAACCTACTTTTTTAATTTAAAAGATTTTTTAAGATTTAAAAAATTTTTTAAAGGATTTTATTTTTTATTTGAGGGAGAGAGAGTGAGCATGAGTTGGGGGAGGGGGCAAAGAGAGAGAGGGACAAACAGACTCCTCACTGAGCACGGAGCCTGACTTCATATAGGGCTCCATCCCAGCACCCTGAGATGACCTGAGCCAAAGTCAGATGCTTAACTGGCTGAGCCACTCAAGTGCCCCAAATTTTTAAATTTTAAAATTTGTTTAGGGGCAGCTCAGGTAGCTCAGTGGTTTAGCACTGCCTTCAGCCCAGGGTGTGATCCTGGAGACCTGGGATCAAGTCCTGCATCGGGCTCCCTGCATGGAGCCTGCTTCTCCCTCTGCCTATGTCTGTGCCTCTCTCTGTGTATGTCTCTCATGAATAAATAAAATCAATCCTTAAAAAAAATTTTTTTTAGAGAGAGAGAAAGAGAAAGAGCACACACCTGCTCAATGGTTCTTGGCTGGCTCAGTCAGTAGAGCATATGATTCTTGATCTCAGGGTCATGAGTTTGAGTCCCAGAATGGGTGCAGAGTTTAGTTAAAAAAAAAACAAAAAACCACACCCACTCAGGATATACCCAAGGAAGGTGGTCCACAGGTGTGGGTTCTGGGAGGCTGTCTAATTTGTAGGCAAAGCATGGAATCTGGGGACCAGGACAATTGATGATAAGAATTTATTTAGTAAAGCAGGAGATATCAGGGTCATCTGATATGACAAGAGGTTGACAGAGGGTAGCAATAGAGCAAGAGATAAATTAACACCTTTGGCACTCTTGAATGCCACATTCACCACTAAAGATACTTTTGAGTGACCCTAAAGATCTGTGACATGTAGTCATTTGTCATTTTGCCAGGACAAGCATCTTAAATATCTGATCCATGGAATCCAGTTGAATGAATGACCAGTATCCCATCTCACCATGACTCTAGTTCTTAGCTCATGATTAGTCATGCAGAAACTTTCCTTAAGTGATTAAAAAAATAACAATAACCACAATTTTTTTCTCTTTGGAAAAGAAAGTCAGCTGCTGATGCTAGTATTAAAGTAAAGAGGAATTCAGTCATAGAATGAAATAAAACTGAATGTTGAAATCAGCTGTGCTGGGTTAAAGGGAAGAACATCCCAATTGGACTCTATACAAAAAAAATTAAGAAGCTATTTAAGTATGGCACAAAAGCTGGTGATCAAGGGAAAGTTACACTTTAGTGAAAGTTGGAAAGGAGATGAAAATGTGATGAGACTATGTACAACAAGCAGGTGACTCTGCTTCTGGAGGGTAAGAACCACCTGTACAAACAATGTAGAGGTTCAAAACGGCTTGGAGGAGTATTGCTCAAGCATATCATGGGTGTGCTGCAATCAGAAATCAAACTTGAAGGAGCTGATATCAGGAAGGCATGCTTGCAAGTAGTGCCCACTGCTCCCAGATAGAGGTCAGAGGACTTGGGTGCGGTTGATAGGGTACAGCAAGGACTAGTCCTAGGGGGCCTAAAGAGAATTCTCAGCAGATAATCAAAAGGGCATTTTTCAGCTCCGAGAGCAAGGCAGAAGTCAGACAACAGAACCTAGGACAGGGGCAAGAAGTCAGAGGTGGTCTCTGAGCAAACTTAACTTTGTGTTGTGTACCCAAGCAGTGGACTTGGAATCTACATTTCCCAGATTCTGTATGGTTCCAGGTGGGAGTTAGCCATTAGAGAAATTTGCTTAAGATTTGGAAGGTGAAGGTGAAGCAGCAGTCATTACCTTATGAAGATTGTCAAGGTTGGAAGCAGTTACAGATAGACACAGAGGTGCCTGTGGGTTCCAGCTTGTTCTTATTCTCCTCTGCTCCTGATCTGCATTTTTTTTTTTTTTTTTTACCAACTGCTGACCCTATTGACTGATGGTGGCCCAAGACTCAATGCCAGATGCTTGACAGTAATCCTCAAAGTAAGTAACTACATAGGGGCACAGCTTCCCACTGACCTCCAGTGAACTTGCCTTTGCCATCTCGTTTCAGTTCTGGATGTGTTTAACTTCTCAGATTGACCAAACAGTGACCTCTTCTCTGACCCCTGACTTTCCTACGGGTTCTGTACTTCCTGAGCTACTCTCACCATTGTGCATGCTCTCTTTCCTGTAATAAATTCTTTATCCCATAACTTGTAGCATTTCTGCTTCCCTGAATAACCTCTGACTATACTACTAGTAGCCTGTGTAGACTCCAGGGCAGTTGAAGCATGGAAGCTTCCATCTGCTTACTTATTATAGATTCTTTTTTTTAATAATCTTTTATTTTTTTGCTATTTATTTACTTAAGATTTTATTTATTTATTCATGAGAGACACACAGAGAGAGGTGAGATATAGACAGAGAGAGAAGCAGACTCCTCGCAGGGAGCCTGATGTGGGACTCGATCCAGGGACTCCAGGATCATGCCCTGGGCCAAGGGCAGATGTTCAACCGCTGAGCCACCCAGGTGTCCCACTTATTACAGATTCTTTGGTTGCAAGAGACGGAAAGCCATATTGAACAAATTTAAGAAAAAAAAGGGGACCTTTATTGGCTCATATCCTCAACCCATGAAAGTGCAGGGGTGACTAAAGCCAGAAGTTCAAAAATGACTGGTCTCTTCTGCTCTTTTTCTGTTAGCTTTATTCTTTCCTCCATCAGGAAAGACTGATCAGCTCAGCCTGGGCCATGTGTTCACCATCTCGTCCAATTATAGGGCAGAGGAATGAGGCATTATAATCTACCCAGCCTGGATTACCTCCTCTCCATCTTTATGATTTGGGGTTGAATTTATTATCAGAGGAAATGTTGCACAAATGTGGCCTCTGTGGGTATTGCTGTGAGCCAGGAAGCCATCTTCATTTACATCTACAAACAATTTTAAATTGGGCAGTTTGGGGCACAAAGAAAGCCCTTTCTAGCTAAGGTTTCCAAAGAGATATCTAAGGGTTGGAAGACACAAATAAATTGCATAGGTGCTCAGAAAATCTGACAGTACACTAAAATGCTTTAAGACCTTTCTGCACTGTACTGGAACTCTTACAAACAGCCACCAGGATATATTACTCGGCATCTTTTTCTTTCTTTCTAAGATTTTATTTTATTTTATTTTTAAAAGATTTTATTTATTTATTCATGAGAGACACAGAGAGAGAGGCAGAGACATAGGCAGAGGGAGAAGCAGACTCCCTGCAGGGAGCCTAATACATGACTCTATCCCAGAACCCTGGGATCACTACCTGAGCCAAAGGCAGACACTCAACCACTGAGCCACGCAGGTGTCCTCTAAGATTTTATTTTTTAAGTAATATCTACACCCAACATGGGGCTCAAACTCAGAACTTCAAGATCAAGAGTCACATGCCCTTCCAACTGAGCTAGCCAGGTATTACTGGGCATCTCTACACGGAGCTCTGAAACATGTCTCATGAGAGGCTTGCTAAGACAGGCAGAAGACCTTCTGTAAGAGTGGAGACCATCTTTGTTCTTAGATATTACAAGAAACAAGAAAATGAAAGGTAAAAGAGAAATAGAAGTTTTAGTCAGGAAATGAAGTAAGTGAAAGATGCAGGCCGTTACATCTTTACCATATTGAGTCTCACCAACCATAAACATGGTATATAATTTCTCTCTCTGTTTATGAATTATGTTATATCCTTGAATAAAGACTTTAAGTTTTATACATAGTAGTTAGACCATATTTTGTTGAACTTCTTTCTAGATAGTGTATAGATTTTGGCCCTATTATAAATGATATTTTTAAGATTAAAGTTTCTAATTGTTTGCTATTGGTATATAGGAAATCTATTTGTGGGAGGGGGCAAGGATCTTATGTCTGGAAACTTTAGTGAACTTTCTCATTAATCCTAAGAGTTTATCTGGAGAAGCTCTTGAATTTTCTAAATATTATCTCCTGATTTTCACATAAAAGTTAATTTTTCTTTGGTGAAAATCCAAATGAAATAATATAAACCTAGGACCATAATACCCTATACTAATTTTCTTTGCTTTTAACAACTAATATTTATTTAGCTTTTACTGGAAATCTCATGGCCTATGGAAGTGTTTTGTAAAGTATATTCCATCCACCAACATAAGGTTTTCATGTTTCCTACTATATTCTTTCTTAGAGATTCACAAAGGCCCTGAGAAGTCCTGCAAAGAAATCTTTCTTTCTTTCTTTCTTTCTTTCTTTCTTTCTTTCTTTCTTTCTTTCTTTCTTTTTTTTTTTTTTTAAGAAATCTTTCTAACTTGGTTAAATCCTACATTCCAAACTAACTTTATGGTGAAATCCCTTTTCAAGCAATATCTTCCAGTCTTCTGAGGGACTGTTTTATACAAAGAGCAGACTTTGGGAAATGATGGTCTTAGGAAACACAGTCATCATGAAAATTGCTTAACTCCAGGATTTTCTCAAAGAATCTACTGTCTCTTTCATCATATTCTCTGAAACCTAAGTTGGGTAGAACAAGGCTCAATTTGGCTTTTTCAGTTTCTACTCTTCAGTCTTTAATAATAAATCCCTGTGAGTTAATGCCAGTGTTATAAAAGAAAGAAAAATATGCATATCAAATCTCATGAAACTACTCACTACTTCTATTCCTCAGGAAAGGTCCACAGCTGGTCACAGCGGGAGATCGTCCTTGAAATTCTGTCAATATATTTTGACTGATATGGAGATGAGATCTTTCTCTGCTTCTATTACTCTTCCTGCTAAACCTCAGGCCATCAGCTCTTATGCCATGTTTTTTTCCTTACATTGTACAGAACCACATGTGTTTATCGAAAGCTGTCCTTTTTGTGTTCTGGATTATGTACAAAGGCTACAAATTTATCAGAGTACAAGTAAATAAATGGAAATAGAAAAGGCCCACAAGTAGGAACATATTTTATTAGGGGGAAAATGTTTTAATTATGTAAATCTTCCTTGTGTTACTATTTTTTAAAAATAAACTCTCTGTCCAACCTGGAGCTCAAACTCATGACCCTGAGATCAAGAGTCACATGCTGTAACACTGAACCAGCCAGGCGCCCCTGTATTACTATTTCTGATCAGAGTGTTTATTAGATCATTTGAAAGAATAATGATGTTTCCATCGCAGCGGGTCTTGCCCTGGTGTACATCAAAATAATTTGTGGAACTCTGAAAAAATATAAATAGTTAAACCTGGGGCACCTGGGTGGCTCAGTGGTTGAGCATCTGCTTTTGGCTCAGGGCATGGTCCTGGGGTCCTGGGATCGAGTTCCGCATCGGGCTCCCTGCACAGAGCCTGCTTCTCCCTCTGCCTATGTCTCTGCCTCTCTTTCCATGTTTCTCATGAATAAATAAATAAAATCTTAAAAAAATAGCTAAGCCCTACCTGAGACTCTGCATTGGAATCTGTAGGACGAAGCTTAGGCACTTGTATTTTTTTTCTTTTAAGATTTTATTTATTCACTTATTTAGAGAAAGAGTGTGAGCAGGGGAGGGGCAGAGGGAGAGGAAGAGAGAGAATCTCAGCTGCTGAGTGCAGAGCCTGATGTGGGACTTCATCCCACAACCCTGAGATCATGACCTGAGCAGAAATCAAGAGTTGGACGCTTAACTGACTGAGCCACCCAGGTGCCCCAGGCACTTGTATTTTTAAAAGCTCTGCAATTTATTCTCTAGCATTTACTCTATGACCTTTCTTTTTCAGTAAACCATTTTTTTTCTATATGGGCTTGCCTAAATTTTTCTCCTGATTTTGATTTTAAATAATAAAAAACATTTTTAAAGAAAATAAATCAGGGAAGCCCAGGTGGCTCAGCAGTTTAGCACCACCTTCAGCCCAGGGTGTGATCCTGGAGACCCGGGATTGAGTCTCACATCAGGCTCCCTGCATGGAGCCTGCTTCTCCCTCTGCCTGTGTCTCTGCCTCTGTCTCTCTCTGTGTCTCTTGTGAATAAATAAATAAAATCTTAAAAAAGAAAAGAAAAGAAAAGAAATCAATTCCAAAATCACTTCCCAAACACAGATTTTTTTTTTCCATGTCTGGCTCTAGTCTTTTTTCATGTAGAGACATTTTTGAGTTCTGAATTTGTCACTTAGCATTTTATTTATAAAAATTTCCATGCTATCATATAGTGATAAGAATAGTCATTTTAGGAATTGTATAATATTCCAGAAAGTATTTATTTGTATTATATTTTAGCTAACCATTCCCTTACTATTGGACACTTAAGCTATTTCTCTATTTTTTTATGTGATCTCTACACCCAATGTGGGGCTTGAACTTGCAACCTTGAGATCAAGAGTCAGACACTCCACTGACTAAGCCAGCAAGGTGTCCCTGCTTCTCTATTTTAGACTGCTCTACAGAAAATGGCAATGAAGAACTTGATGTGTATGTGGCTTTTCTTTTGAGATAATTTTCTGAAAATCTAGTTATTGGGTCAAAGGATATGAACGTTTTTTATGAGTCTGTTAATGATTACTAAATTGCTTTCCAAAAGGTTGAACAAATTCGCAAAGCCAAGCCCCAACTCCATGGCATAATTGCTGAGGTTTTTAGGGAGGGGCAGGCAATACTAGAGGTCTGTTGGGTGTTCCCATAACAGGTGGGGGAAAAATGTTTCCAAATATACCAGTCATATTACCTTACTTAAGAAGAAAGTCAAGAAAACTAGCAAAAACAATATTCTATCACTGCTCAACTGTCTCATCTACCATGTGCCAGTGCTTTCATTGCACCCTCTCTCATTCTCAAAAAACACCTGGCAAGTTAGATCTTACTGCCCCTCATTTTACAGATGAAGAGCATGGAAGAGAGGTTGAGTAACTTGTTGCCCAGATCTGGGTCTAGGTCTTAAGACACCTGTCAGCTTAAGCCTTCCTCTTCTTAGAGCCCCCAGCCCCTGGTAGGGGGGTCCAGCAAAAAGGGAAGTGTGGAGAGACCACAAAGAGAGAAAAACAAACACCAGGCCCTGCTTTTCCAGCAAACACAGCCGAGGCGCTAGACATGTGAAGGATGCCATCTTGGATCCTCCAACCTTAGTCAAGTCACCCAGCCAACAACATATGGAGCAGAAACAAACCATCCCACTGAGCTAACAATCCGTGGTTGTTTTAAGCCATTTTAGTTTTGGGATGGTTTGGTATGCAACAACAGCTAACGCAAGCAATACATATTATTTTGGTGAATGTCAAATGCAGGAAAGTACCAGAAATCCACTCGAGCTTCCCTAACTCTAAGACAAGTGGAAGGAAACACAGTAACACTTGCCACCTTTCATCCCACCTCTGTACTTACCTCTGTCATAGCACTGACCCCACTGCACATGGCCTTTACGTATGTTCATGTTCGTGTCTGCCTTCTCTACCAGATTGGGGGTATTCACCTTGGAATCACACCTTAGACAAGGCCTGGCACAAAAATAATTGTTATCACATATCTGCTGAGTGAGTTTTGACTTTGCTCTTGATTGGTTAATAAAAGCACTTGAAAAGCACTTGAATAACTTTTATTTCTTGGGTTCAGTACTGTGCAAAGTATTTTATATGGATTATCTCACTTAATCTTCACAAAAATCACATGAAGTAGATCCTGTTATTATCCTTATTTTACAGATGAGAAAACTGAGAGGCTAGGTCAAGTTACTTGAGGTTACAAGTGGTTTTTTTTTTTTTTTTCTTTAATTAATTCACAAGGAGACAGACGTTTATTGAATACACTGCAGGGGAGCAGCAGGGCAGTCAACAAAGGAAAGACTGTCTGCCAGGAGGTGGGCAGGGGTGGGGGGGGGCTGTAGCTATGGATGGGAGTGAGAAGGCATAGGAACATATTTGGTACCTATTCCCTCCCAGTTGTAAGTAGCCCATTGGTAGGGCCTATTTTTATTTTGAGATGAGTTGCTGGGCCTGTCTGTACTTAGCTCAGTAGTCACTATGGGCTCTTCGCCTCACTCAGGCTTCCATTACTCAAGCCTGTTTGCCTAAAAGTGGCCTCTACATTCTCCCTGATGGTTCCATGATGACAAATCTTTGGCATTTGGGTGGAGGGCTCATCTTCAGTAGCTGCTTCCTGCTAGATAGAGGTGGGGAGGCTGTCCCTACCTAAAGTGTCCATCAGGGGTTCTGTGCAGTTGGAGACCAGAGGATGGTATTAGATTAACATGCTGAGAGGGGATTTGAGTGAAATTCTCTGATAGCCAGGTCCATGGGATTTCGGGGGAGGGGACCCTCCGATGGCATGGGCTGGAACCCTTGTGGAATCAGCATTCTTGTATGGAATTGTTGCATTCACTCAGACCCATAGTAATGTGTTGTGCCTGTAGATCAAGATGGTGACTGGACCCATGGGAACAAAGGGAGTGCTGAAAGAAGCAAGGCGGCTGAGAGTCAGCCAGTTTCAGGAAAGGGTCCCAACCAAGTCTGCAAAATGTGCAGATTCACCTTTGATGGGCTGCCACTGCCAATTGTGCCACACATTGGGAAAGGAGGCCTCAGGGGACAGAGTGGGAGAGGGGAGGTCATGGGCAGTCCAACTCATTTGCCCTCAGACCTTCAAACCACACCAGGGAGCTGCCGTGGCCAGAGACCCTCAGTTGTCTGAGGAGTACTAGGGTTTAGCTGCCGGAGGGCAGAAAAGAGAAAGGAGAGGGAGGGAAGGATCACTCTGAAGGGCAAGGGGGGAAATCCCTCACCCTTTTGGGCAAGAGTGGTCTGGCAGACTCTTCTGGGGCTTTGGATCCTCACTGAAGAGCGACCTTGGTTGGAGGTCGTCAATTCTCCAAGGGATACTCATCAGTCCACCAAGGGTAAGTCCTGGCACAGCACAGCAGATGGTTCCCCCTTGAGGGCCACCAAATGTGAGGCGACCTGATTGGTTGGAGGCTGGCCATGTGGGCAGTGAAAGAATTCATCCAAGGTAGAACAAAGGAGGCAGACCTTTATTGAACACATCACAAGGGAGCAGTGGGCAGGCCAGCAAAGGAGAAACTGCCAGCCATAAGTGGTTTTTTTTTTGTTTGTTTGTTTTAAGATTTATTTATTTGTTCATGAGAGAGAGAGAGGCAGAGAGGCAGAGACACAGGCAGAGGGAGAAGCAGGCTCCATGCAGGGAGCCCGAGGTGGGACTCGATCCTGGGTCTCCAGGACCAGGCCCTGGATCGAAGGCAGCACTAAACCGCTGAGCCAAGTGTTTTTTATTTTTTTTAAGGTTTTATTTATTTTTTTAAAAGATTTTATTTATTTATTCATAGAGACACACAGAGAGAGAAGCAGAGACACAGGCAGAGAGAGAAGCATGCTCCATGCAGAGAGCCTGACGTGGGACTCGATCTAGGGTCTCCAGGATCACACCCTGGGCTGCAGGTGGCGCTAAACCGCTGCACCACCGGGGCTGCCCCCAAGCGTTTTTTAAATACCTGTGCTGGGCAGTCCCAGTGGCTCAGCAGTTTCAGCCCAGGGCATGATCCTGGAGACCCAGGATCGAGTCCCACATCAGGCTCCCTGCATGGAACCTGCTTCTCCATCCGCCTGTGTCTCTGCCTCTCTCTCTCTCTCTCTCTCTCTCTCTCTGTCTCTCATGCATAAATAAATAAAATCTTTAAAAAAATACCTGTGCTGAGGGGCACCTGGCTGGCTCAGTCGGTGGAGCATGTGACTCTTGGGGTCGTGAGTTCAAGCCCTAGGTTGGGTACAGAGATTACTTAAAAATAAAAATTTAAAAACAAAACAAAACAAACAAAAACCTGTGCTGAACAAGGCAATACTTTAGGCTTTGGCAGCAGTTAAATGAATAAAACCATCGCAGTGTGATGCAAAAAACCCCAGAGGTCTGGTTGGCCGATTGCGTCATAGTGGACAGCACTCATTCTGTTAGGACTCACTCTCAACTATAGGAATGTCATAGAAGGTTGTGCAGTTTGTGTCCTGCACAAGGACATCTAGCCCAAGGGCAAGTAGAGCCTGGAACCCAAGCTGTGCTATTGCACTCTGCTCACCATGGGGCCTGGCACAGACTTGTGTCTGTCTGGAGGAAGGGACACCTGTTACCTAATTTGCACAATGCCACTGTAGGCTAGTGACAGTCCTGGGTAGAACACATTAGTTTGTAGGCAACTGTCTCATCAAACAGAAGACAGAAACTTGCCAGGTTTTAGAATAGATAGAGCAAGAAAATGGTTCCAAAGGAATTGTGGAGGCTGTGTGGAGGTTGGGGCAATGGGAGACTGGGTGTAGCGTCTGAGCTCCTATAGCGTTATGTGTACAACATCATCACTCCTAGACATGAGTCACCTTGGCAAAGGGTCTCATCCCCAGGGCGGTTCTCATCCCTGCAGTTATCTGAGACTTCTACACCTTGCCGTTTCAGTCGATCCAGCTGCAGTGGCATTCAAAAGTTATGCAAACTAACAAAACAAACACTCAAATCATTTTAAACCTTGCCAGAGAGGGTTCACTGCAGTGTTCTTATAGAGTCCAAGCAACTCAAGCATCCCTCTACAGGCATGCAGCATGGTCAGGTGGCCTTCTGGGAGGATCACAACAGGTGGCCTAGCAGCAAATACCACCCACAGGATAAAATGAAGTAAGTAACAATCTGTGATAATTAATTGCTTCTCTATATGTATGAGCTTGGCTATAGGAAAAGGACCTAAATTGGTTTTGGGTACAACTTCATCCTGTCTGAAGTAGTTCATTGAGTTTCTTAGCTCTACTTCCCAATTGTACTGCTATCGGAAGAAACTGAAAAGAGTGGAGAGGGCTCTGGGAAAGAGCCAACCATAGCCCTCTAGGACACCCACTGAATAGACCCAGAATTAAGGTCTTAAATATGTAGGCGAAAAGTTTCCAGGAAATATATGGTGGTGATAGTGCCAGAGCCTGGGTACTGGTGATGTGAGGCCCCTTCACGATAGCCACTTGGATGGGGCCTCTGCCTCTGTGGAGCCAGGACACCTTGGGTCCAGAGAGGAGGAAGGGGACACCCCCCTTTTATCACCAGCCGAGTGACTTCACATTCCTTTTTACCAACTTGCTTCCACAGGTTCAAGAAACAAAGGTATTGGGACACCTGAGTGGCTCAGTGGTTGAGCATCTGCCTTCAACTCAGGTCGTGATCCTGGGGTCTTGGGATTGAGTCCTGCATCGGGCTCCCCATGGGGAGCCTGTTTCTCCCCCTGCCTATGTCTCTGCCTCTCTCTCTGTGTCTTTCATGAATAAATAAATAAAATCTTTTTTTTTTAAAGAAAGGTACTATGTCAGTTTCTTTCTTTTTATTTTATTTATTTTATTTTATTTTATTTTATTTTATTTTATTTTATTTTATTTTATTTTTACTATGTCAGTTTCTTAGGGCTGTAGGAACAAAATACTACACACTGCATGGCTCAAAACAAGAGAAACATGTCTCACAGTTCTGGAGGAAGAAGTACAAAATTAAGGTATTGGAGAAGTGTCGTGTCTTCTTCAATTCTGGTGGTTTGCTGGCAATCTTTGGCATTCTTTGGCTTATAGGTGTATAAATCCAATCCTTTGTTGTCCTGTGGTGTTTCTCCCTGCATTTCTCATCTTCCCATGGCTATCTTCTTAGAAGCACACTAATCAGACTGCTTTGGGGTCAGATCAACTCTGGCCTCACCTCAGCTTAGCAACAGCCCTATTTCCAAATACAGTCACCTTCTGAGGTTCGGGGGTTGGGGCTTTGGTATATCTTTCTTAAGGGGACATAATTCAAGACCATAGCAGACATGTTCCTGTATAAAACTGCCTGCTGACTCTAGGTCTGCCTCCGGGAGGGGAGTACTCACTGTAGTGAGTTGATTATAATCCATGGGCTCCAAGCTAGATTTCTGAGGTTAAAACCTTGCCTCCACCACTGTGAGACTAAGGATGCAGAATGGGATTGCAGTATACAATAGGAATGCCTAGTATTTGAGGTTGATGGAGGATTAGGAGGGGTGCTTTGCATCATGCTGGGCATTAAGCGCTCATTAAGTATTAGCTATGGGTATTATTATTCCCTAACTCTTTCTATTGACTTCTTTAGGAGTAGATCATTTACTCTTTTCTGTAGATACACATGATCCTGGGGCATAACCAGTGCAGCATGGGAGGGACTTAGTTTCATTTGTTTATTCAGTGCAACTGAAGGAGCTGGGACACTCCTTCACTGTATTGTCTGTTAAGGAGACTGTTCGTATTTGCTACCACTGAAAAAGTTCCTTCTGTAGATGCTTCCAGTTAAGAAAGGCAGGACATTTCTCAAACATGTGCTTCCTGACATTGGATGATCTGCCCAGAGAAGATAACTGGTTGACTTTCTAATAGCCTCAGAGGGGTAGCTTGGCTGGCTTAGTCAGTGAAGCATGTGACTCTTGATTTCAGGGTCATGGTCCAAGCCCTACGTTGGGTGTGGTGCCTACTTAAAAAAAAAATAAGAGCCTCACAAGACAATGTATTGGTGATGTTTTGATGAAAGTTGCCATGGTCCTGTATCAAGTCTTTACTCAGCCTTACAGCAGGCTCAAAAACTCCACCATGTTCAAGTCCCAGAACTGAAAGTCAACTCAAACAACAAACCTTCACAGGGTATACAAGATGTAGAAAACAAGGGGATCCCTGGGTGGCGCAGCGGTTTGGCGCCTGCCTTTGGCCCAGGGCGCGATCCTGGAGACCTGGGATCGAATCCCACATCGGGCTCCCGGTGCATGGAGCCTGCTTCTCCCTCTGCCTATGTCTCTGCCTCTCTTTCTCTCTCTGTGACTATCATAAATAAATAAAAAAAATTAAAAAAAAAAAAAAAAGATGTAGAAAACAAGAGGGCTATTTATGTAATTGACAGAGACCATAACCTACCTGTTAGCTGGACTGGTGCCTGCCACAGGTACATCCATGGCTTCTCTCCTTGGAGAGAATTATCAGAAGGTTGCTTGGTGGGTATGGAGTCAGGATGAGGAGCAGAGTTCTAGGATTTAAATGAGTAATAGCATTGGGTTCTGATTGGGCCATTTCCACTTACCAGAGAGGGCAGTGTCTTGATCAGATTAGATTGAGTACCTTCTCCCTGAGATAGTCACTACTTAATCTCCAGCATTTTTTTTTTTTTTTTTTTTTGGTCTCCTTTGTCACTTCCTCCTTCTGACTGACCTATTCCCCCCCCCCCCCCCCCAGTCCCCGGTTTTTCTTTTTCTTTTTTCGGTTTTTCTAAAATACAATGTTACCTTCTGTCTTATTCCATTTACTAGATTCTTATTCTTATATTTAAATTTTTTTTTTTTTTTTTTTTTTTTGGTGCAGGGGCCTGGGTGGCTCAGTGGTTGAGTGTCAGCCTTCGCTCAGGGCATGATTCTGGGGTTCCAGGATGGAGGTGCACATTGGGCTCCCTGCAGGGAGTCTGCTTCTCCCTCTGCCTATGTCTCTGTCTCTCATGAATAAATAAATAAAATCTTTAAAAAATAATAAAATCTCTATGCCCAATGTGGGGCTTGAACTCACGACCTCAAGATCAAGGGTTACATGCTCTACAGACTGAGCCAGCCAGGTGCCTCTGTTATTATTATTTTTTAACATCAGGGTTAGAGAATCTGATAGAAGCTATCCATGACTATTTCCATAGAAAAATTTCATACTTATAAAACTATGTGAGCAATTTCAGGGGGTTCACAAACATCCCTGAAGCTGTTTTATGCATCCTAGCTTAAAATTCCTGCCTTAAGTAGACTTTTGCCCATTTTGAGGTGATGTTAAAGTTTAAGCCTGGTCATCCTCTTTTCTTCAGGGCCAACTTCTTAGGATGGCCCTCTGTCCTTACCTCCTTTCTCATTCCTTCACGTTTTAATCTCATACAAGGGCTGCCTTGTGATCTGTGCACTGCCCTGACCTTGTGGCCACCTCCTCCTCAGCAACAGCTGCTGGGTGGATCTTCAGTCTTTTGACTCTGCTTTTCTGCCCCTCCTCATAATCATATTCATAGTCTCATCTTTTTCTTTTACTTCCTACCACTCCCCATTTTTTCCTACCAATGTGTCTAGGACTAACTGCTCGGATATCATTTTCCCAGGTTCTCCTCTGTAGACAGTCCATCCCTCCATTACCAGCAGGGCATTGTCTTTCTTTAAAAGATCCACTTTTATATGATTTTTAATACATATTTGTATTTCCGACCTGAGCCACTTCTCTGAAGCTCCAGACTTGCATATACAACTATTCATTTGCACTTGAATGTCCAAAAACACTATAAACATAGTGGGTCCCAAATGAAACCAATGATTCAAGCCAGAGGAAGCATTGTTCATTGTTCCCTTTTCCTTATCCTCAACAGCATAAGTATTCTTGCTGATACTTTTTCCAAAATATATCTTGTGTCCAAAGCAGTCTCTGCATACCCACTGCCATGACTCTTACCTCCGGCCAGTACCATTTCTCATCTGGTCCACTGCAGCAGTCTTCCTACTGATCTCTCTGCTTCTGTACTGGTCTTCTTTTAACCCATTCTTTGCATAGCAGCTTCAGCTCCCTTTTAAAAACATAAATTAAAAAAAAAAAACCCAAACAAATAGAAATTACATTGTATCACTCTCTTTCTTCTTTTTTTTTATTAAAGATTTTTATTCATTCATTCGTGAGAGACACAGAGAGGCAGAGACACAGGCAGAGGGAGAGGCAGGCTCCACGCAGGAAGCCCGACTCGGGACTTGATCCCGGGTCTCCAGGATCATGACCTGGACTAAAGGTGGCGCTAAACCGCTGGGCCACCCGGGCTGCTCTGCCTTTTTTTTTTTTTTTTTTTTAAAGTAGGTTTCACACTCAATGCAGGGCTTGAACTCATAACCCTGAATGAGATCAAGACCTGAGCTGAGATCAAGAGTCAGATGCTTAACTGACTGAGCCACCCAGGCGCCCCTAGTATTATTCTCTCCTTAACCTTTTTTTAATGGCTTCCCATTCATTCACTAAACATCTTTTTTACTGAGTGCCCTCCATGTGCCATGCCCCCAATGTCTCTTCTTGTGACTAAATGAATCATATAGAATTTAGATAGTGATAAGTGCTATGAAGAAAAAAAAAGAAGGGGTGAGGGACAGAGAAGTGTCTGTGTGTGATCACAATTTTAAATACGGAGACCAGGAAAGTTTCACTGAGACATCAAAGACGACCATTGAGCAAAGGACTTGAAAGAGGTGCGTCAACTCTGCAGAGTTCTGCAGAATATTCCAGTCAGAGGGAATAGCAAGTGCAAAGGTCCTGAGGTAGAAGCATGCTTGGCTTTGGGGCTGAGCAGAGTAGAATAAAATCCTATTTTTACTACAGTTTATAAGGCGGTCTAGTTCTCTTTACCCTCTCACCAACACCCTCTTCCCCCTGTCTGCAACCTTCCTTCCCAGCACTGCCCCTAACCCCCATTATATTGCACCCACCATGATCTTCTGGTTCGCCAGAAGCTGCTTCTTCCTTTTGCCTATGTTATTGCTTCTGCTGAGAATACTTCCCAATCCTTATTCCCAAATACTATTTGCAAGGCTGGCTCTTCCTCATCCACTAGGTTTCAGTTTAAGTTTGACTTTTGGGATCTTCTGACTTTTGGAACCAGAGAACCTTGCTATTTCTTGCCTATTTCAGCTTCTTCTTTGTTTCCTGCAGAGCACTAATCACAGCATGCAATTGGAATTCATATGTATACATGACTTTATACTTAAAACTCAACTGGTAAAAGGTATCTCATTGTCACTTAAATTTGCATTTTAATCACTAAGGAGGATGAAGCATTTTTCCCAAGTCATGGTTAGTGTGATCTCTTTTCTGTATTTCACCCAAATGTTTACTTAGCGTCCCCGTTTCTTTTTTTTTTTTAATTTTTATTTATTTATGGTAGTCACACAGAGAGAGAGAGAGAGAGAGAGAGAGAGAGACAGGCAGAGACATAGGCAGAGGGAGAAGCAGGCTCCATGCACCGGGAGCCCGACGTGGGACTCGATCCCGGGTCTCCAGGATCGCGCCCTGGGCCAAAGGCAGGCGCCAAACCGCTGCGCCACCCAGGGATCCCAGCGTCCCCGTTTCTTTTTTTTTTTTTTTTTTTAGTCTTTTTTTTCAATTTTCACTTATTTATGATAGAGAGAGAGAGAGAGGCAGAGACATAGGCAGAGGGATAAGCAGGCTCCATGCACCGGGATGCCCGATGTGGGATTCGATCCCGGGTCTCCAGGATCGCGCCCTGGGCCAAAGGCAGGCGCCAAACCACTGCGCCACCCAGGGATCCCGCGTCCCCGTTTCTTAAGACAGAACAGGCCTGGCCCGCTGCGACCCCATCCTGTCCACTGTCCGCAATTTATGTTCTCCTCCTCCACGCGGGCAGAGTTAGTGACTCATGGTGACCACCTCTCTTCTCAGGATTTCTTCCAGATCTCAAACCCACCTTTCAATTCGATACCTCACTGAATGTGAAAATAGGCAAAAAAAAAAAAAAAAAAAAAAAAGTTGCATTGCTGCAGGGACACCTGAGTGGCTCAGGAGTTGAGCATCTGCCTTCTGCTCAGGGCATGACCTGGGGGCGGGGGGGGTGTCCAGGATCCCTGAGAGAAGCCTGCTTCTCCCTCTGCCTATGTCTCTGCGTCTCTTATGAATAAATAAATAATCTTAAAAAAAAAAAAAAGTTGCATTTGAGCCGTGGCAGGTACTCCTATGATGCAGTCATTAATGGAGCAATTACTGACGGCCGCCTGATTAAGCGTTACAAGCCCTGGCAGCTCCGGGGGAGCCCTCGCGGCCCGTCTGCTCCTTTCCGGGGGGCTGCCCGCGACAAGGCGGGCGGCCGGTGTGACCCCCGCGGACCGCACGGAGCCCGGCGGGGGCGCCCGCGCCGGACCTCGGAGGCTCCGCGACGCCCGTGGGCTCCAGCCAGGCCCCTCCCCCCGCCCCGCCGAGATCACAGGGCCTCTCGCGAGAGCCCGAGCGAGGCCCGGCTGCGGGCGGCGGCCGCGGGATGTCGGCGGAGCGCTCGAGACCGCGCCCTCTCTGGCGCAGCTGGGAGCAGCGCGGGCGGCGCGCACGCGCAGGTGCGTGGGGCGGGGCGGGGGCAGCGGGCGGGGGCGGGGCCTTGCGTCGCGCGCGGCGGGCACGTAGCTGCGCGTCCTCAGTACTTAATGTCTCTGTGTTCCTCGGGCCTGGGCAAGCACGTGGGGGAGCGGCCGCGGCGCAGCGGGCTGGGCGGCTGGGCCCGGGGCGGGGGGGGGGCGGCGGCGGCGGCGGCGGCGGGCGAGGACGCTGCATCCCGACTGTCGCCGAGCAGCTGGTGAGTGGGGGCTGCCGGGGCGGCCGGGCCGAGGACCAGCTGCCGGGCCCCCGGGACGGCGCCGAGGGGCGCGGGGGAGCCTCGGCGCAGGTGTGGTGGGGACGCGCGCTCCAGGTGCCCCGGAGGCCGGAGGCTGCCGACGCCGAGCGCGTGCCGAGGGGCCCCGGCCGCCGCCTGCTGTCACGCGCAGGCGCTTCCCCTGCAGGGGCCCGCGCGCCCCTCGCCCTCCGCCGCTGACAGTCGCGGGTGCGCGGCTGGGGCAGGGCTGGGGCAGGGCTGCGGCCGCCTGGGGCCCGGCTGGCGCGCCGCGGCTGTCTGCGGCGGGGGCGGGGGCGGGGGCGGGGGGCGGCTAGGACGCGGCGCCCGGGGCACCCTCTGCCGCTTAACTTTCCCGGGGCGCGCGCACCCGCCCGGGAGACGGACCCGAGCGCGTCCCACCCAAGGTCGCCCAACCCCACACGCGTTTACTTTTCAAAGGTCGTGTGTACCCAAGTCTGAGCCGGGAGAGGCGGCGGCGGGGCGGGCTGTGGGCAGGGCCAGGAGGCGCCCGGGGCCCGCGGGCACCCCTTTCTTCCTCCCGAAGGGCTAGGGTGGCACTGCTCATTTCAGGGAGCTCACCCAACTTTTGGGCCCCCTGAGCTCGCGCTGGGTTGCTCCCCACCGGGCCCGGCGGGGGCAGACCCGTGCAGGTAGCCTGGCCCCCGGGAGCTGAGTGCGGAGCTGGGGAAAGGGCTGGGCGTGCGGAACCCGGAGGGTGCGGTTAGGACGCGGTGGTGATTGGAACTCTGTTTGGGGGCAGGGATTGTTGAACCGAGTTAGGGTCCTGAGGTCAAAGGCTTGGTGGCCTCTCAAGAGGATTAGCGTTTGCGGCTCCTTCGAGGCCGTCGGGCGAGGTGGAGGCTGTCTTGCCCCGTGTGCCCCCTGACTTCATGCCCGGGGGCGCGTGGGTCACGTGTCTCACCCGGCCCGCACCCCCGCCTAGGCCGTGGACGGCGGGGGCGGGGGGCTACGCTAGTTTCGGAGTTAATGGGTCAAAAGGTGCCTGGGAAGACTGTGGTCTGAACGCCTCGGGGGCAGGCTTTCATCAGTTACACTGTGCCCTAGGGTGCAGCGCCTCCCTATCCCCCCCCCCCCCCCCCCGCCAGGGAGGCTTAGGCAGGGAAAGGCGCTGTTGGTGGTGGGCGGTGCTGAACCGACCTGGACTGCTGGAAGCTCTGGGCATTTCGAGATCTTCCTCTCCTGCAGAGATGCCCAGGTTGGCGGGTGCCTTCCTCCTCTAGGGCCGCCGCTAACAGAGACCCGGTGCTCTCCACCCCAGGTGTGAGGCAGGCCGCTCAAGCCGGGTAGCGGTACGGGCAGAGCAATTAGGTTAAGCCGGCTATCTTTTCCCTACAGATGTGCAGGTTACTTTGTGTTTAAATGTATCTCCTGCAGGGAAATCTGGGCTGCTGGACCCTGGTAAGGTTGTATCTGTTGGCTTGCTATCCCCCCCCCCACTCCTTTGTCACCGTTACTGATCAAGGAAGACCATTCACAAAAAGCTGGTAATTCTGGTAACTAGTAACCTTTCTGTGCTCTTGTAAACCGAGTCCTTCCCAAATTGTTTTTTTTTTTTTTTTTTTTTTTTTAACCAGCCAGCAAAGCTTGGACTCTTAGTAAGCACCACCCATCCCCTTTGCTCTTAAAGGCACAGAGCATCTTTGAAATGAGTAGAGGGTGGCATGAGCATGGTTTGATCGTTTGTTAGTTTTTTTTTTTTTCTGTTTCTGGCATTCAAGTTGTTCATCTGCTGATTATTTAAGACTTTCTGAGGGGCCCCTGGCTGGCTCAGTGGGTAGAGCATGGGAGTTTTGATCTGGGGGTTGTGAGTTCGAGTTCCATGTTGTATAGAGATTGCTAAAGAATAAATAAAACAAGGGAAAAAAAACTTTCTGAGCACTGGAAGCACGTGAGGCTGTGTTTGGGGAGCCTTTTGACTTGTATTGAACTTTAACTTCTTTCACCTCTTAACTAGTTTTGTGGGTTCTGGGTAGTAATTCTTGGGTCTATTCTCAGATGAAATGTGGTTCTAGGATAGAAGAGGGCCTTTTGATCCTAAAGATCTACAAAGCTCTGAAACTTCTGTGCCTACCTGGATTAAACTGGCTGTGTTGTCATGCACATTGCTAGGTAATGGTCTAAAATTTGCAGAGAACTGATCTCATCTAAGCCCTTGAGTGAGACATCTCCAAGTTGCTGGAGCCTTTTGTATGAATATCCGTTCCTCCTCCCAGCTGTTTCTAGGAAGTACATCATGCTCGGCCACTGCTGGGTGAGCACATAGGTGTCTGTTGTCAAAGTGCTCAGGCGCCAAGTGGATGTGGCTCCAGTATAAGAATGTTGAGCATCAGTATTTTAAAGCAATTTGTTTTATTCATGGGCATTGGACCCAGGCCTGGCCATAGCCATCGTTTGTGGGTGAAGGCTAGTTTTAGTCTTTACAGTGTTCCCCTCTCATCCTAAAGACAGATTGAGATAATATTTTAGACTGGGCACTGTGCCTGGTTCATGATGGCTGTTCAAGTGTTGCTTTTTTTCTCCTCCTAAAGAATCTCTGAGATTAACGTTAAGTTTCTCTTGAATGACTTGAGTGATTTGGATTTTATTAAAAATACCCCTCCCCCTAACCTCTGACCTGGAAACTTAGTTGGAAGGAAAACAAATTGTTTTCCCCACACTGTGCTACCAGCCTCCTGGCTCTAGCCTGTGGCAACATGATTTGGTCGAGTGCACGTTTCAGGATTTTGAGGGGTGGGCACCTCATGTGCCTGGCCAGCTGGTGCCTACCAGCCTATTCTCCCCAGGCCACTCCTGTCTAATCTTCTCTGTGAGTCTGGAATGAGAGGACCTCTCAGTAGCTTGGTCTGTTGTGCTGTTTTGAGGAGGTCAACAATTTTGTGTATGATTTAAGACCTTCTGTTTGCCATTCTATTTTCCTCTGCTCTGGGGAGGCAGGGGTCCTCTGGGCCTCTTGTCCCACTGAAATCCTCTCCTACTGTTTGAGTTGCTAATCTGAGTGGGATGTATTTAAATCTTAAACTTGGCTTTCTGAGGCAAGTTCTTTTATACAAAACCCTTTCTGGTGTAGTGCCTCATGCAGGGTTTCACCTTTATGATCATTTAACATTAAGTACCCATCGTATATGGCACTCCATGGAGCAGCCCTGCTGGCTCTGATACCTGATTTTATACTTGGGCTGTGGAAAACAGGATCCGTGACAATGTTTTGAGTGGGACAGAGTCTGGCTGGAGAGGTAGCTGGTGGGAATGTGGGAGCTATAATTTAGAGGATACCTTTTCCTTGACAGTTACTGTCTCGTGCTGGGAGAGTTACAAGCAAACACCTCTCTGATCCTTTAATCCTCACACTTCAACTGTTGAGGAGGGTGATGCTGCAGGTCAATCGAGATTGTTTCAATGGCTAATATAAATACAAATTGAGGGGCAGAGAAACTGACAAGTGTGGCTTTGCACTTAAACTAGATCCTCTGTTGTGAGAAGAACCAAGGAATAGTCAAATCCTGGGCTTTTCTCCTAATCTTTCTGTTGCTTTCTAAGCAGATTGTTGCAGTGAAGGGGAGTGTGTTACCATGTAGCATTTTGAAGACTGGCTTTCAGTAATAAGTAGCTTTCAGGGTGTCCTTTCCTTTAACTTTCTTTTCCTCCTCCTAAATGGTTCTAAATGGTCTTGATTCTGTCTAAATCCTGGCCATTTGGATATTTCTACAGTTCAGTTTGTTGTTTGAGCAGTTGATAGTAAACACTCTGTCCCCATCTGGTAATACTGGCTGGCTGCCTTCACTCAGCCTGGTGTTACTGAGGCCCATGTATTCAGGAACAAAGCAGAACCCCAGGTGAATTATGAAAAGTAAAAATGCACAGTGCTGAGGGCTCATGAGGCTTGTTTCAACACTGGTTTAGCTGGGTAGAGCCCTGGCTTGAGGGGTAAAGATGGGAGTACAGCTTTCAGGGCTGAAACCTAGCAGTAGTTCTAAACCCTTCTGGGGTCTGTTTCTTCAGCTGGTAAAAAGGAGGGTTGGTCAGCATCAACCAAGAGTATTCAGATTCTGCTCCTTAAAGTGCCTCTGGGCTGCTGCAAGGTGGAATTATCTGCAGGGTTGTATATGGGGAGGGGTATGTTTGGGCAAGGAAGCATGGCTCTGTGGATAGTGTAAGTCAAAGACTTAAAAAAGTGCCACAGTGCACTGTTTTAAGTGCGTCTCCAGTTCTCTTAGCTCTAAGATGCTACTGTGCTAAATATTTTTTAAAAATTTTTATTTATTTAAGTAATCGCTACATTCAACATGGGGCTCTAACTCACCACCCTGGAATCAAGAGTCACATGTTCCTCTGACTAAGCCAATGAGGTGCCCCTTATTTTATTTTATTTTATTTTATTTTATTTTATTTTATTTTTTTATTTTATTTTATTTTATTTATTTTATTTTATTTTATTTTTATTTATTATTATTTTTTTTATTGTATCTCTATTCTTACCTCCTTAATCTATCCTTAGAGGAGACAGTCTAGAATTGCCTTGTCCTATAGGGTGGCAACTAGTCATGTGAATCTGTTTCAATTTAAACTTTTAAGCATTAAATACAATTTAAAAATCCATTCCTGGGATGCCTGGGTGGCTCAGGGCGTGATCCCGGGGTCCCGGGATTGAGTCCCACATCAGGCTTCCTGCATGGAGCCTGCTTCTGCCTCTGCCTGTGTCTCTGCCCCTCTCTCTCTCTGTGTCTCTCATGAATAAATAAAATCTTTTTAAAAAATCCATTCCTTGGTGACTTTAGTCTCCTTTCAAGTCCTCAGTACCTTCACATGGCCACTACTGGACACTGCAGGCCTACAACATTTTCACCATCACAGAAGGTTCTAGTTGGATAGCACTGGTCTTAGCTCTGGTCCAACTGTAAAAGCTTAATTGCCTCACCTTGTAAAGCATCACATGTTTGGGTTTAGTCCTTTATAGTCCACAAATCCAACAGCTTTGGTGACAAATTATTTATCAGCACTATCCATGGCATGTTAAGAAGCAAATTCTGGTCTGCCAGTTTGGAAGAGAGTGATCAATTATGAAATGGTTCAGAGAGGAGCGTGGTGAAGAGTTGGGAGATGGGAGCACGAAGTAGGAGGACAGATGTTAATCCCTTGGAAAACTGTTTTGGTTTGAGAAATTAAGGTCCTTGCTGGTTGTCTAAGGCCTGTTGTCATTGTCCTTGGTCTTCAGATGTCAGCAGATTTGCTACTTGGTCCTTCACTCACCCACCTGATGACTTCCTGCACAATCCCACTGTGGGACCAATGCTGAACCAGATTTGCAGACACCTTACAAACAAGCATCCTTTTGATTCTACTCCTCCAGTCCATTGGGGTGTTAGGAGGCCTGTTTTTACAGAAGGCAATGGAGAGAGTTGGGCCACAGTGGGGTTCCAGAAGTGTTGGTGTGGGGTTAGCTCTGGGGAGTGAGCTTTATTTCCAGATACCTTTTTAGCTAGTCTTGGGCATGCCTAGTTTGAACCCTGCTAGACCTTTGGCATATAATGTGAGAGCTGCCTTTTCGTGGACCAGCCAGCATAGGCTGCATAACAAGTACCTGTTAAGCATCTACTGTATACCTGGCACCTTAGGAGGGTTTTTTCCAAACACTTGAATGATGTGAGGGTTAGGGGCACCAACCCTTAACCCCTCCACTCCAGCCCATGCAGTAAAAAAAAATCCACGTATAATTTTTGACTCCTCAGAAACTGAACTATTAATAGCCTACTGCCAAGGAGAAGACTTACTTGAACATAGTAGTCGATGAACACAGATTTTGCATGTTATGTGTATTCTGTACTGTAGTCTTAAAAAGAACTAAGAGAGAAAAATGTTAAGAAAATCCTAAGAGAAAATATTTACAGTCATGTACTATATCCCCAAATCCACACACAAATGGACCCATGCAATTCAAATCCGTGTTCAAGAGTCAACTGTGTTGACTCATTTTATTTCAACCCTATGAGGTAAAGTATCTCTCATTTGCGTGTGAGGGAGCTGAGGCCCTGAGGAAGCTAACGTTACCCCTGTTTGCTGAGCTGCTTTGTACTAAGATGAGGGTTCTCTTTAGCTGCCTGCTTAGAGGCGGTTTCTTACTTACTGCTGTTATCCTTCCATCCTCATCCGGAAGAGGAAACTGGGTTTTTAAAAGATTAAAATGATGTACCCCACAAATAGAGTCAGGCTCTTTGGTGTCTTGAGTCATTTCAGCCTCATTACAGTCCAGGTGAGGGAGGTATTCATAATCCATTTTACAGGATGTTTCCATCAGATGGGAAACTGAAGTTCAGGATCGTACTCTAACACTCTTGTCTTTCCAAAGTCATGTTTTAGTTCCAGATTATGCAACTGTCCGGTGCTTTGAGCTGCACAAAGAATGACTGACTAAGAGCTTTGGAGGCTAGGCAGCTGGGCCTTAGAGCCTGGAAACTGCTCTGCACACTCTGGTGTAGCTCAGTCACCTGGTTGAAAAGACAACCTCAGGTCCCTCATTCCTTGGCACATAATAATGTGGGCTGTCAGACCTCACATGGAGGTCATGAGACCCATCCCCCAGCCCTCAATCGGCTGTCGCCTGGGAGAAGCCTGCTCTGTCTGTATGGGAGGAGGCCCGGGATCTGTTCAAGCCCAGCCCTCAGCATGCTGCCCTGCCACCCCGCCCCTTCTCCTCTGGCCTTGGCCTGGGACAATGGATCTGAAGGCTGGTTCAGTCTTCCGTAGACCTCCTTCCTGTCCCTCCAAAGAGAGAGGAGGAGTGACTTGCTAGGCTGCCTTGGAAGGAGGCCTGCACCCTGATGTGCCTTGAGCTCTGATGAGAAAAGGCGGTGCTGAGAATAACCTCCTTGCTTTGTCCTTTGACTTTGGTGAGGCCCACCCAGCCAAGCTTGTGCTGTGTCCTATTTTTAGCAGGTGGCATCCTTTAGGAAGGCCAAGTACATGTGGTTTCAGCATACAAGCAGGTCCTGGTGCAGACGCTGCTCCTATCTCCCTGTCAGGGGAGGAAGGAGAATAAAGTCACCCTAGAAGCTATCATGGGGGGCAGCCTGGGTGGCTCAGTGGTTTAGTGCCACCTTCAGCCCAGGGCTTGATCCTGGAGACCCAGGATTGAGTCCCGCATCGGGCTCCCTGCATGGAGCCTGCTTCTCCCTCTGCCTGTGTGTCTGTCTGTCTCTGTCTCTGTCTCTCTCTCTGTCTGTCTCTCACGAATAAATAAATTTAAAAAAAAATCTTAAAAAAAAAAGAAACTATTATGGGGTATGTGTGGGGTGGGGGTGGGCAGTGTCTGTCTCTGTCTCTCTGTCTCTCACGAATAAATAAATAAAATCTTAAAAAAAAAAAAGAAACTATCATGGGGTATGTGTGGTGGGGTGGGGGTGGGCAGTGGCTGCCTAAGAGGTCCCTGGGGGTTCCTTTTCTGTTCTGGATCTGTGGCAGAGGCCAGGTCCTGCCTCCTGGGCCAGGCAGGCCTGTGACACAGGCAGCCCAGGAACCCCAAGAGCAGGCTTCCACACAGACACTAAAAACTGTGTAAAACTGTGGCTCTGTTGGCAGCCTGATTTACTGGCATCTTCTGGCTTAAAAACCAAAACAAAAATGAAAGGTGGCCGAGCCATGCCCCTCACCAGGAATTGCTCCTGGAGAGATGTGATGAAAGAGTTTGATGAATTCTGCTCCTCACCACCGTCCTGTCTTCTCCCCTCTTTTTTCTCTTCCCCCTTTCCTGTAACTCCAGCCCATCTTATCTTTTTCTGATTAAGAAACCTTCAAGCCGTATAAGGCCCTCTGTTGCCTATGGTTTATGTTGGCTGGAGACCGAGGTTGTTTTTGCAAAGTCTGATTCAAAGAAGTAGCAAGGGGTGTGTGTGTGTGTGTGTGTGTGTGTGTGTTCACACGCACATGCCTCCATTCCCATCTGCTCCCCAGGGCTGGACTGCCTTCTTAGAACAGATTCATCTGAGAGGGTGGGGGGCAGGGGAGGCTAGGTAGGGACCTCCAGTGGCTCCAAGGCTATTGAGTGGTGTGACTGGAGGGCTTCCTGGCAAATGCATTTGCTGAGAACTCCCAAGTAGAAAGTGAGCCACTATTGGATTCTTGTAGTGTGTACCCACTGAGCTACCAGCCAGAGAAGCACTCTATTTCTGACATAGATTCTAGAATTTGCTTCTGTTAATAAACTACAGGGGCACCTGGCTGGCTCAGTTGGAAGAGCATGCAACTTGATCTCAAGGTTGAGTTCCAGCTTCATGTTGGGTATAGAGATTACTTAAATAAAATTTTTATTTTATTTAATTTTTAATTTTTATTTTTTAAAAGATTTTATTCATGATTGGTACTCAGAGGCAGAGACTGAGGCAGGGGAAGAAGCAGGCTCCCTGCAGGGAGCCTGATAATGGGACTCGATTCCGGGACTCCAGGATCATGACCTGAACCAAAGGACCAGAGTATACATTCAGAGCCACCCAGGTGTTCCTAAATAAATAAAATTTTAAAAATAAAATTCAAAACTGCATCACTCAAAAAATTAAAAGAAGAAAAAAGAAACTACAGCCCCTTGGCTCTTTGGGCAAGTCTGTTCTCCTGTGGAGGAAGTTCGGTGAACCTGTCCTGGGTCCTTGACCTTCAGCAGAGCTTCAGCTGGGTGATGGTGGGGAGTAGTTTCTCTGGCAGCAGCCCTTCGACCTCATCTTCACCTCCCCTTCTTGCTGTCGCTTGAGTCAGCCAAGTTTGTTCCTGCCTTAGTACTTTGGCACATGTTCTCCCTGCCTGGAACTTTCTCCCCCTCTCCTTTCCCTGTCCTCCCAGATCTTGGCACGGGTGCTCCTGACACTGTTCAAGCTCTGCTGCCACCTCTTCAGAGAGGCGTTCCTGACCATTCTGTCTGAAGTTGCCTCTCTTCCAGGCACAGTTTACCCAGCTCTTCTCCACCTGGGTTCTTCATCTAAATTGCAGAACACAGAACATGACTGAGTGATAACTAGGACCCTTCCAGATGCACAGGAATATAGTGAATTCATTGCGTACAAGGGGTGCCTAGGTTCAGTTTTCTGAACGCCTTTGAGGGAGGCTTCAGGTTTATGCCATTGGGTTGCTGTATCTTCACAGTGTCGTCTCTGAAATGTGACTCCCTACCCCGCCTGCGGCCTTTGCTTTCTGAGGGCTCTTTCCACTACCTCCTTCAGCCCCCTCTCCCGTGGATCCTGGCTCACAGTGGGAATTAAAATCTATGTTAAATGACTAGCCTTGAGGGGTCCTGCTGGTTAGACTTCAGTGGGATGGGGAGACCTGGTGCCTTGGCTCGAAAGGGTCTTACCATTAATAAGCCCCTGTTCTTTGTGATTACTACGGTTTTGTCAGCAAGGTGATTGAGGGGCCCTGAATCAGATTTGGCATCAATTATGGGGAAAATCATTACAAGTTTGTTCGTAGATGAGTTGACATTCACTACATATTATATTGGTTAACAAGAATCCCAAAGCTCTGTGGTGATAGAGCATCTCTTGCTATTTAATAGTTAAGAATATTTTTTTGTTCTCTCAAAGCATTACTGGTAGGAAGATTTAACTTTGACTGTACATGAGGTTTGAACGAACAGCCCTTTACCCTTAGGTGCTCCCTGACCTGTCCTCTTGTCTAGAGGCAGCTGCCCTCAATTCTTATAGGCTGTCCTCCCTGCCATTTATATCTGTAAGTGGGATGCTTTTCCTTGCTTTCCTTTCTTCCTTTTTAAAAATCTGGTTTGTTTTTCTACTCTGGAAAGTAAGGTCTTGACTCATTCCTACACATTTTTTTCTCCCCTCATCTTGGTATGAGGGGAGAAACTTCTGGTCAAGTTTCTGTTCAGAGTATACATTATGATATAAATAGTGCTTATGGGCACAAAGTCCTTGGTTTTCCATATTTCCTTTCTTGTGTCCCCCACCCCCTTCCTTTCCTCTCCTAGTTAATTTCCTGTGTTCAATTTTGTTTTCTGTGTCTTACTTGATCTCCAGCTCTTCACTGCACCTTGGCCACTGCTGTCGGAGTACCTCTTTGGACTTAAATACAGCAGATTCTCAGCTGTTCATGTTGCTTCTGGGAAGCATCCCTGTCCCTGTCCCTGCTTCCCCTTCATCCTGGGAATCCAGTCTTCTCTTCTTTTGTGTTGCTTTGTGGAAGGGTGCCCCATCCTTTCTTGGTTTGCTCCCTTGTCTTGATGGAGCCCATCGTTCAGTAGCTTGCTGAGAAAAAGTGGGGGAGGGTAGGCAGCTGACAAGAAGCAAGCTAACTCATGCACAAGGACAAGTCCTTTTGAAGGCATGAATTTGGGGTGTGCCAAAGATGAGAAGGTTGGTGGAAAGTTAGCAAAGACAATGAGGTGCCCACATCCCTTTCACCATGCCAGCAGAAGATCTGGCTTCACTTTATGAAATAGTTTAAATGAGAGGAGATCTGGATTTGGGCATTAGGTAGTGAGAAAAATGGGTACAGAATGAAAGTGCATATTGAATGGGATAACTGAAGCCCTCTTAGCTCTCACAGTGCTGGCATTCAGGCTAATAACCTCTCCTCTTCCATCCCAGGACATTAGAACATTCTAATCTGTGGAAACTGGCAGCCTAATTCCTGTTTGTCCCCCATCCCATCCAGGATACTTGCCTGACTCTTGGACCAAAATTGTCACTTGGTCAGTGGCTAAGGGTGGCACCAACAGCCCATTGAGGAAGGTCATTGTTTTTTTTTTCCCCCCAAAAAAAGAAACTGATTGGGACACATGGGTGGCTCAGTGTGGGCATCGGCCTTCGGCTCAGGGTGAGATCCTGCAGTTCCAGGATTGAGTCCCACATTGAGCTCCCTGCATGGAGCCTGCTTCTCCCTCTGCCTGTGTCTCTGCCTCTCTCTCTCTGTCTGTCTGTCTCTCATGAATAAATGAATAAAATCTTAAAAAAAAAAAAAAGAAATTGTGAGACTTGAAAGTGCCTCGAAAGTACGTTCTGATTCATTTCTGTGCCCTGCTGTGCTTTGTACCCTATAGGTGTCCATAAGTATTTGTTGGATAGGAATGACATTAGGCCTTTATGTGACTTTTGGGTTGGTCATATTCTACCATCTGCCATTTGGAAAATCAGCATCTCACCTGTTGATCTGCCCACCTGAGGTGATGGTGTGAAGGGCTGCTTGCCTCACACCATCTTCTAATTTCTCCTGAAGGCATGTGTCACCTTTATTAGCTTTTTTGGGTAAGCTTTTTGACAGAGCACAACTTCCTATCTTTTGGGCAGTCTTGAGTAGTGTTCTGTGGTCATGGATGGAAACTCTGTGTACCTAGAAACACTTCCCTGGTACCTGCTTTATCACTATCCTCAGAGATTTGTCAGAATTTACTGGTAAAACAATGTGGTTGCCAAGAGCTGGGGATGGATGTGACATGGTTTTTATTAAGGTTTTTGAAAACCTCATTCCTACTCCCTAACTGAAGCAATGGGAAGACCTTTGTAGAAAATGCTGATTCCCACCCCTCACCCCGCCCCCCCCAGCCTTGTTCTTTATAACTTAATGAGACTGGACCTGCCCAGTGTTTGGTCAGCAGAACAAGGGAGACTGGGCATTTCACCTTTGTGTGGGGGGTTCTCTTTTTTACCAAGTTTTCCAAACTGGAAGTTTAATTTGTAATTGAATTAGAGGAGAAACAATTCTTAATTTGAGACCATGTCCAGAGATGGGATTTTTTGTTTCTGGTTCTTCTTACCTGGAGCTCCTGGGATTGGACTCTGGGTCTCCATTTTGCCTGGAGAAGACTTCACCGAGCAGGTACTCACACCCTGATGGTACTGGGTTAAGCCCTCAGTCTCCTGGAGAAGAGCCTGGGAAGCGTTCTATGACTTTTGGACAGCTGATCTACCTAACCGGGAGTGGGGATGGGCTGGCCACGGTGCCTCACCTGGCTGCTCTGTGGGGCCATCACAATGAAGGATGTGGGGACAGTATGGGGAGGACTTCACAGCCCCATTGTGAGCTAATTTGGAATCTTTAGGGTGCCAACATGAGTCACAGCCCACACAGGCCCCCTATGGATGAAGGTAACAACTGTTTGAACATCAGGGCTGGGCTGAGACCAACGTCCCTGAGGCATGGCTCCAGCACTCTGATTCCTGGGCCCCAGCCATGCTGAGGGTGAATTGCCCAGCTTACCACCATCCCCCACCCTCAGTGGCAGCACCAGATACCACCCAACAAGGTAGGCATTGGCTGTACAGCATTTATCTAGGTCTTATGTTTGTTTCTGGTCTGCTGGGAAGGCCCTCTAGGACTATACTATCCTTTAGGTAGCCACTAGCATTATGTAGCTATTTCAATTAATATTAAATAAAATATAAATTCAGTTTCTCAGTTTCACTGGTCACATTTCAAGTTAGCCCCCTGTGACTAAGTAGTTGCCAATATTGGACTGTAGTCGCCACTTGGAGATCACCCTGGCCTTTACCTCTTGTGACCTGCTCTGCTTTGGCTATGTTTCAGTTGCTGCCACTTGTTCCCATTGCCTTGACAGTAAAGGTCAAACTCCTTTTATCTGGCCTCCTACCAGCTCTTCAGCTTCACTCCCAGGACTTGTTCTGGTCTGGGACTTGCTGCTCCCTTCCACCCGCAAAGGCATCTTGGGTTTAGAACCTTAATTTACGTCTTTAACCCACCATTGCAACCTGAGCAAATTCTTGGTGCCTTTGAGGCAGTTGGATTCTGTTGCCTACTTCTGATATTGGGCTCAGTTTGGTGCAGGTCTGTGTGTGAGAGACACACAGATTATTCAGTACACATTGTGAGCTTCTGGTGGACAGAATCTTTTTCTTGCAGCAACTTAAGCGTATTTATGTGTGAATTATTACGTGAGTGAACGTATGTGCGTAACCTCAACCTGATGAGGAATCAGGTAAAAGCATCCTATGAAACTAAGAGGCCCTTCTGTGGTCTTGCACAGACCTCTGTGGTCTTCCTTCAGTAGACTGGTGGGGCGGGTTGAGGGGATGGGATGGAAGAAGGGAGGGGGGACCTTGACCTGGCCCATAGCCTGCTGTTCTCTGAATGCAGTGGTAGCAAATACTGGGCTTCAGGTCTTGGATCATGTTAGCTGTTCCTGTCCTTTGAAGACCCCCTTCAGGGGGAAAAGCCCCTGAACAACTTGACGTCCTGGGCATTCTAGAGATGGAGTGTCTTGAACACCAGGGGCCAGTCTTTGGTAATGTGAACACATAACCCTGGAATATTGGAAATGTTCAAATTTCAACTTGCCAGGAGTGTGGGGTGTGGGGATGGGGTGGTATAGAAAAGTCCATTCAGAATGCTGAGTGGATGTGACTTCACTGACCAGGCCTAAGTCCGCAGTGGACTTGATGGCCACTTGGCTACTAAGTGCTTGTTTTTATGATCAACTTTCCCATCAATTAATTACATGCAGCTCTTTTTTCCCACAATAATTGCAGCCAAATGGGCTTAGTCACTGGGACCAACACTGTTTGTACTGTTCCCAGAAATTTGTTTTCTTGTTTAGCAGAAGGCTCTAGACTGCAGTAACTGGGCTGGTCATCGGTGCTGGGAGTGAGGCCATTACTTCTCCAGAGGTAAGCTTTTCTGAGAAGCTGCAGGTTCCTCTGGGAGAAAGGAAAGGAATCCTTTTAGAACTCAGACAGAGCAGGTAAACCTCAAGGCCTTGTGGGGCCACGGCACGTGCCTGCCTTCAGCTCTGTGTGACCACTGGGCAACCAGCCAGCGTGCATCTATTCCCGGGCAAATGGACCTGCTAAAAATAAGCAGGCAGCTATTTAATTCCAACAGATTCAAAATAGCCATGTCTCCTCCCCACCAACCCTCAGGCAGGGTGCTGTATCCTTCTCCAAGGCTTTTCTCTGGCTTGCCTGAGTGTCTGGGGCCTCAGGAGGGGGGAGGCCCTGGGGGAGGTGGCTGCCTTCAATTAGCTTGTGAGTGTGAGGCTTTTAGACCTATGGTGTTAAATGCCACTCAGATCTGGAGAAGTTCAGTTTTTTTTTTTTTTTACAGAAAACCAAAAACCAGGGCAAAGAGAGCAATTCAGGAGTCTGTTCCAGAGAAGGAAGGTAGCAGAGAGCTTAATAAGGCTGAAGTGTGCACACCTGCACATGTGGGCCTATGTGTATATGCACAGGTGAAGGCGGCCCTGTCTGTGAATTCAGGAAAGGTTGGTGCCTCTCACAGCCCCTGTCTAGGCCTATCAGACCATGTAAAGTGGGGCACATGGCACCTTATCAATTCACCAGAAGTCTTTTAACTGAGGTGAGATTGGCTGGGTAAGACCCTTGGAAGTTAAGGGCTAAGGAAGTGAGGGACTGCTTGGTCACCTGGCGCTCCCTGAGAGGCACCTCCAGGCAGCGGGACTCCTTTGTGGGGGGCAGCTGCTGATCATATGGGCTCTTGGCTCTGTTCTTGGTGGAGATGGCTAATACCTCTAATCACAGGCCCTAGGTAGCAAGGAAGAAAACAAAGCACGCCTTCTCCTGTCTGGGGATCCTTACACCTCTTTTCTCAGATTGGGGGAGCACTTCAGTTGGGCAGTTCTTGTACCTGTAGGTCCTCATAGAGAAAAGCAGTTTCCCTGGAGGAGCAGGGATACTGTCTCCTGGCTCCTAAGCTGTAGGCCGAGTGAGAGTGGTGGGCACTGGGGACCTAGGTGCAGCATACAGTATTCTTTTGGTTGGGTGACGTGGCCTCAGGGTAGCCATGTTAATAAACACGTCCTAGGGGGCCCTGGTGCCACAAAGCAGGAGACATCTGGCTCAGAAATGGTATAGAAACTTGTTTCCTGGGATCCCTGGGTGGCGCAGCGGTTTGGCGCCTGCCTTTGGCCCAGGGCGCGATCCTGGAGACCCGGGATCGAATCCCGCATGGGGCTCCCGGTGCATGGAGCCTGCTTCTCCCTCTGCCTGTGTCTCTGCCTCTCTCTCTCTCTGTGACTATCATAAATAAATAAATAAAAATTTAAAAAAAATTAAAAAAAAAAAAAAAAAAGAAACTTGTTTCCTGAGGTGTGATTAGCTGACTGTAGAGGGCTGTGGATGGTGGGTTTAGGGGCTTGGAGCCTGAGTCTCTGGTGAACAGGTGGGACGAGGAGGGGGAGGGTTTTTAGGTGGGAGAGTGGTAGAGGTGTCCTGGCAAACTGCAGAGCAGTGCTGTGTCCCCAGTGATGGGTCCTGTGTTCAGTGTGAACTAGGTCTGAGAAAAGAATGGATGAGGTGGAGGCCAGGGGGCAGTGACACAGGGGGCCAGGGTCCGGGTGATGTGTGGATCAACTAGGACCAAAACCAGGCTGGGAGTGTGGGCCTCTGCCTTATAGGCAATTCTTGGACTCTCCAGAGGTGAAGGGGAGGGTGGACTGCTGGACCCTTAGGATCAACTTCTAGTACCAGAGGGGTGGAGGCCGCTCCCAGCTATTTTGAGAGGCAGCTGGTATCTTGGGTAGCAACTCCCTCCTTTCACACACACACACACACACACACACACACACACACACACACACACCTCAATTTGAGGTTGGTCTTGGGCCCCTTGTGTGTAAAACAGGGAGACTGCCCTCTATGGGTTCTTAATGAAGTTCTAGGATTCTTTATCTTCCTCTCTACCCCATTCCATGTAATCTTATTCCTGAGATCAGAGAATTGGTAGAGATCGTGGGAATCCTAGCTATAAACCCTGCTGAAATGAGATTGGGTAGTGAGGAATCAGAATCTAAAGTGACTGGCAAGAGGAGAACCTGGTTCAGACCTGAGCCACACTGTTGCATGTCACCTGTTGGGGGGCACTGCTCTGACAGTAGGCCTTGTCACAGGCATACTGCCTTATCCTGAGAGCACCCTTCCCCCACAGCCTCTATTCCTCGTCAGATTTTATTTTTATTTCTATGTGGAAGACATTGAATATAAAGCAAGTACCACTTCTTCAGGTGGTGTGCACATTGTTCTAGAACTGTGATTCTCTGACGTGAGTGTACATTGGAATCACTTGAATTAGGGGTACTTGGCTAGCTCAGTGGAGCGTGCAACTCTTAGTCTTGGGGTTGTTAGGTTGAGCCCAGTGTGTTGGGTATAGAGATTCCTTAAAAACAGAAAAATCTTAAACAACTGCCCCCCCCCCAAAAAAAAACCCAAAGCAAACCAAAAAAACCTGGTACCTTGGTCTCACTCTGAGAGATTCTGATTTAATTGATTAGGGTGCCACCTTGGCCTTGGGATTTTAAATGCTTCTCAAGTGATGCTAATGTGCCACTAAGTTGGAGTACTGCTGATAGAGGTTTAAAAAATCTCTTTCCCCCAAAGGAAGAGATTTTTATCTTTAATTAGCAGATAAGAAAAAAACTATTGGAACTAATAAATCAGGTCAGTAAGGTTGTAGGATACAGGATCAATGTGCAAAACTGTTCCCTGTCTTACAACCGAAAGGCTTGGTGTGTATCCTTCCCAGTTTTTCAATAGGATTGTGCGGATATAGACATTCCGCATATGGTGGTCTACAGCTTTTATTTTCTGTGTCATGGCAGTTTTTCCACATCTGTACATGAGATCAGTTTCCTTCCTGATCACTGGTATGCCCATGGATCCTGCAATATATTTAACAGTGATTCCCCAGAATTTTGTTTCAAATGATGCCCCAGTAAGCCTTTATATAGACCTTTGCCTTTGCAGAGTTACTCTCATTTGTTCTTTTTTTTTTTTAAAGAGAAGATTGCAGGTATGGGGTTTTTAGGTCATAGGTTATAGCGTTTTAAGAGCAATATGAACTTCCCCTTTCCTTGGCCCATATGATGCCTCATTTCCTCAGACGCGTAGGTGTGTTCCAGACTTAATGTGGAGTAGAACCCGAGTTCCAGTCCTAGGCTGTATGACCTTGAGCTTTCTTTCTTTCTTTTTTTTTAAGTTTTTATTTATTTATTTAAGTAATCTCTACACCCAACGTGGGGCTCGAACTCACAATCCCAAGATCAAGAGTTGCTCGTGCCACTGACTGAGCCAGCCAGGTGCCCTGACCTTGAGCTTTTTAATTTTTTTTAAATATTAAGCATGCTCCACACCCAGCATGGAGCACACCTTGGGGCTTGAGCTCAGGATCCTGAGATTGAGACCTGAGCGGAGATTGAATGGAACGTTTAATCGACTGAGTCACCCAGGTGACCTTGAGCTATTTTAACCTTGCTGTTGGCAATGCATTCCAGACCACGTGGTTGAGGATTTAGTGATACAAAGGGAGAGCATCTAGTGAGGTTCTTTGAATCTGAAGTTGTAAGGAGCGTCATCGTCATCGAAGTTTCTGCCTAGAGGGATTGATAGGATCTTCTGAGCCTGGCCACTGCTTAGCTGTGCTTTATATTTTCCAATCCCACGGATTCACTTTCAAAGATTAGCAAGAAGGTTTATGGCTTTCTCTACGCCCTCACATTGGAGCAGAATATATTTTCCAGTGTTCCTTTAGTGTAATGTGTTTGTGAATCTCCTGGGGGTCTTGTTAAAATGCAGCTTGTGATTTAGTAGATCTGGGCTGGGGCTGTATTTCGAGCAGATTCCCAGGTGATGCTTAGTGCTTCTGGTCCATAGACTGCTCCTTGAGAAGCAGAGTCCTAGAGCAGTGATTCCCAGTGGAGGCACAAATCCAAAGTAAGCACAATAAAGCACAAACCCAAATTAAGGTATAATTCACCTTATCAGTGGAGGATTTTTGGTTTTAGGAAGATGTGATTTTTTCAGACAATAAAATTCACTGGCATGGGAGGTACTGAATTATAAGCATTCTAAAATAAGTCTGTCACATACCTCTAAAGAGAGCTAACCCAGCTTTGCATAGCACTTAATACATATCTTGTACCAACCATCCTTTATGAGCTGTGTCCCCTTCTTATGATGAAGAAAACTGAGATTCTTCTCTCCTTTACATGTCGACTACCTTCTTCTGGCCCTTTATCATTTCTCCTGGCCTGAATCCAATTGACTGAGGTATCCACATCTGTGTCTCTCGATATGCTGTTCATCCTACCCCCAGGATCAACTAGTAACAAGTTTGGTGTGTGTGCTGTGCAGACCTCTGATGGTTCCCTTTTGCCTACTGGATAAAGTTCAGAATCCACGATGAGGCCCCAGAACCCTCACTGAGTCCACTAAACCGCTTCTTCAGGCATGACCTGTATCATCTTGCCACTGTATATTTTGCTGGTCTCTCACCCTGGAGCATCCCCCTCATCCTTTTGAAATCTTACTCCTTGGGACACCTAGGTGGCTTAATGGTTGAGCATCTGTCTTTGCCTCAGGGCATGATCCCGGGGTTCTGGGATCAAGTCCCGCATTGGGCTCCCTGTGAGGAGCCTGCTTCTCCCTCTGCCTATGTCTTGTCTCCCTCTCTGTCTCTCAGATTAAATAAATAAAATAAAATAAAATAATAAAATAAAATAAAATAAAGAAATCTTACTCCTCCTTTGTTCCATCGCTCTCTTGCTGCATTACTGTTTCATTGACTCATGATTTTGTGGGTAACGTGAGGGACATATATACATGTGGTTTCATGGGTACTTAAAAATACTCCAATGTCGGGGCACCTGGGTAGTTCAGTCCGTTAAGCGTCCGACTTGATTTTGGCTCAGGTCATGATCTCATGGTTGTGAGATTGAGCTCCACTTTGGGCTCTGTACTCAGCAGGAAGTCTGGTTGAGATTCTCTCTCCCTCTCCTCTCCCCTGCAAGCTTACTCACTTTCTCTTTCTTTTTTTTTTTTTTTTTTTCACTTTCTCTTTAAAAAAAAAATAATACTCCAATGTCACCTAAATAGATAAGTGTTCTGGGAGTTTAGAGAACTAAAACACCAAACACATGATCCCCTTGGGGGAACATGGAATTTGGCATTGAGAAGTGATAAAGGAAGGGATTTGGGTCTAAGAGAAGGCTCATCTTGTTTCAAGGAAGTATGCATGGACAAGGGAGCAGAAATGGGTGTATCTCCCTGCCCACTCACCTCTAGTGGATCACCCTGTGGATATGAGCAGCGGGGAGGGATGCGCCTTACAGGGAAAGGGGAGGGAGAACAGCTGGTTATCTTCTTGTGCAGTGATATCAGGATCCCCATACTTGGCTCTCATAGCATCTCTCTCTCTCTCTCTCTCTCTCTCTCTCTCTCTCTCTCTCTCTCCTCCCTCCCTCCCTCCCCCTCTCCCCCTCCCTCCCTCCCTCCTCCTCTCCAGGTATAATTTCTTCAGGCCTCCAGGATGGCCATCCAGTTCCGTTCACTTTTCCCCTTGGCATTGCCTGGAATGCTGGCAGTCCTTGGCTGGTGGTGGTTTTTTTCTCGTAAAAAGCATGTTAGCAGTCAGGACAGACAGGTGGAGGCCAGCGCTGTGGAGCTGAGGGCTAGCCATGCCATCAAAGAGCCACTCTCCATGGAGGATCCCTGTCCTGCAGTAGTAGCAACATCCCCCAGCATCATACTGTCTGCAGAAAAGGAGCCATCTACTGTGAGCAAGCCTCCCATGGAGCCCCCAGCCATGCTGCGGCCACATTTAACCTGTCGCAGGTCAGAGTCCTCAGGCAGCCTTCCTAACACCACAGACCCAAGATTTCGACCAGGAACGCTCAGAGATGACAGCGCAAAGGTGGAACTAGCCCTGACGGGTGATGAAGCCAGGTCCATCCCTCTGGAGTGTCCCCTTCCAACCCCAAAGGGTGTTCCTTTCCCCCACGAAGCGGCTGAGGTGTGCAAGCGAGAGTCCCCATTCAATGGGACAGGAGGACTGAGCTGGCAGGGCCAAGCTGCAGCCCTCCAAGAGAAGCCAAGAGAAACAAATGGAGCTGAAGGCACTGGTGATGCAGTGTTAGGAGAAAACGTGCTGGAAGAGGGTGTGTTGTTCCAGGAGCATGACTCTGAATCGGAGATCAGCAAGGCGCCTAGCCCAGCTCCCTTGGGAGGAGCAGGGGAGAAGGGGAAGGGCAGCCCGCCACAGGTGGAGGAGGATGCAGCGGGAAAGCTGCTGAGCAGCCTCATCGAATCGGCTCACACAGAGCTGATGGAGGATGATGAGCTGCTGGCACCTCGGGTCAGCAGCAGAGCCTGCGATGCAGACAGCATGGGAGAGCTGGGCAAAGAGGAGGCTGTGGAGCAAGATGAGAAGATTGAGCAGGCTGCTTACCAGATCATCTCTAGAGTGATCTTGGAGGCAACTGAAGAGGTGCTGGCCACCACCATGGGCAGGATTGCAGGTCGGGTGCATCAGGCTTCAGCTGGTCAATTGCAAGGGCAGAACGAGGAGAGCTGTGTGCCAGTCTGCCAGAAAACTGCCCTGGGGCAAGATGCTGCTGAGCCCACTCCAGCCATTGCGGAGGTAGTGGAGGCAGAGAAGGTGGTGGAGACAGTGACAGAGGCAATGGCAGAGGCGGTGGTGATCTCCGGCCAGTCAGACCCTGCCCTCCCCTTGCCAGACCTGCCCACAGAGGACTTGCCATCACCAAAGACCTACATGAGCTGCCTGAGCAGCCCTCTGTCCAGCCCCACTAAGGATAGGAAGCCAAAGAACTCTGCACACCATATCTCCCTGGCCCCCAGCCCGTCGCCAGCTCTGCCTCAGGGAGAGTCTCCAGATGAAGCAAGTGTCCTAGTGGGAAATGCTGGATGCATCACCTGTACTTCTGACAACAGCCAGGATGTCCCTTCAGTGGCCTCTGAGCAGTGCTCAGATTCCGTCAGCACTTCGGGGCTTGAAGACTTGTGTACAGACACCAACTCAAGCCCCAGGGGCCAGACCATTTCCCCACCGCTGCCAGAAAGTACTGTGCCCTTCAGCAATGGGGTACTGAAGGGGGAGCTATCAGACTTGGGGAATGAGGATGGATGGACCGTGGAAGCAGAAGCAGATCATTCGGGAGGTAGGAGGGTCTTGGATGTTCCTCGCTTAGAGGACGGGGTGGGGGTGCTCCCTCTGTTATCTGGGCAAAGGCTGCTGGTGCCCCTCCCTCTGCTCCTTCTGCAGTAGTAATGCTCTTCAACTCCGTGTCCCAGCTGCCCTGCAGAAAGTCGGGGCACAGCATAACACTGGTGGGTAACTGAGAAGTTAGGCTGTCCCGAACCCGCAGAGCCACGGGAGCTGTAAATTGGTTCGGCAGCCAGGACCCTCCCCAGTCCTGAAGGAGCCAGCTCAATGTGGGGTTTGTCGACTAACCTCAGTGTGAGCCTCTTTTTCTCTCTCAAACCACCTCTTGAAGGTTTTTGTAATGGAGAGGCTTCCTTAGTTTTAATTCCCAAGTACCAAGAATGGGTGTGAACTTTTTTTTTTTTAATGGTTTATTTCCTTTTAATCATGTGCTTGTTCCCATGTCTTCACCTGCCTTCCTTCTCCAGAAGCTCTTACCGGGTAAGTGCCCAGAGAGCGGCCACAACCTTGACACTTGAGGGAGGCTCTCGCCCTCCTGCCTTGTTGCCGCCACTATTCCTCCGCAGAGGGCCTCCGCCATTTCCTTTCTGTGAGCTGCAGTTCCACCCCCAGGAAAGAGGGGCACTTCGGTAATGAAGTGTCCACTGGGGTTTTCGGGTGCTGACCCCAGCATAGACAGTTCAGACCGCTAATGGACAGGTCAGCAACTCCTGACCCTGGTTTCACAGCTACCCTGGGGTATTTTCCATTATTTCCTGCAGAGAGGCCATGAATTCCCTGTGGGGGTCTCTGACTTGTGTGTCCTGGAGCCGTGCCCTACCATCTCCACTCCAGGAAGGCAGGGAGTCTTTATGGGGAATTTTACTTCTTTCAGTAGCATCTAGTGTGTTTCACACACCACATTTTGTCACCTCCAAGATGGCTTTTGGGTTGATTAAGAAGACATCACTGATTTCTGTACCTCTAAGTGAAAGAGAACTCATTATTTGATTGTGATCATAGAAGGCCAGAGCGTATAAGATGCATCCAAATTTCAGGGATGTTAAAATGTGTGTGTGCTTTTTTTAAAAAAAGATCTTAAAGTGGGTAAACAAATATTTTCCTAAGAATAATGGAGTTTCTCTTTATCCACTGGCCCTAAGCTGAATTAACAGACCCATTACAGCTGTGTCATGCCACCTCTAGATTGGTTGTGGCAGCTACTCAGGTGTGGTGAAGGCCTTCAGTTGAGGCCTCGTGGAAGAGAGGGCTATGACCGTGGGGAGGTACAGGAACAAGAGATGGGAGCGTGGCATACCACTCACTTGGCCCTCAGTTGGGCAAAGCATAAGCTCCCACCTCCCTGGCATCTGATGTACCTGACCATGCACAGCCCTACCTGGTGCCTAGGGGCCCCACTGAGGAAGCTGGCCTGTGAGCACAGACTGCTAGAGTGCTGTGTGGTCTGAGCCACCTCTGGGTGTCCCTGGAGTGGCCTGTATCAGCCAGGCCTATTCTATCCAGGAGAGGCTGGGGCCCCTGGTGTTGAGGGACAAGGTCACTCTCAAGGTGACTTGTCCTTATCTGGGGGCAGAATCTCTTAAGCCTTACTGTGCATCCAGACAGTACATGCGTTGCTTGGCAAAGGATTATGTCCAGAGTTTGGAGAAACCATGTGTATAATAACCTAAGTAGTAGAATCTTGGGAGCGATCTATTTCTGGTAGTTAAGTCCTCCATATTTAAGCCAGAGGCCTTTCTCTTAAGCTGGTCTGGACCCCTGTTTTTCTGGGATAGCCTCTCTGGCACACTCTTGAGCAAGAGAGCAGCAGACCACATTGATGCCAGGGGCCTGCTTCCTGCTCTGTCTGTTGTCTGGGGCATGAACTTCAGCCCAGTCTTGGGACCAAGGGGTAAAGATCCACCATGAGCCCAGAATGTTAAGAGTTGCACAAGTCAGGCCTAAGCAGAGGGAAAGGAGGACCTCCTTCCTTCATCTACTTCCAGTAGAGCCCCAGGGCAAGATGAGAATGGGGCCCTCAGATGAGCCAGCAAGGGAGGATTCTTCTAGCTCTGCTGGACTGAAGTTCACTGCCCATGGAGCCCAGGCCTAGGTCCCTTGGTCTGAGGGGCTGGCATAGGTGCTGGGGTGTGGACCCCTTGTGACTGGTTGGTCTTTGTGGAAGCCAGCACATATACAGCTTCTGGGACCATGTGGTCTTGCTGGCCTGCTCCCCCACCCCGTGGACTCCCCTTCCCAGCTCACCACTTGTCTCTGCTCCAGCAGCTGTGGCTGGGCGTGGCTGCCAATTCAGCAAGTGGAGCTGTGAGTGACAGGCTAAAATTAGGTGTATCTACACCCCCAGTCCTCCTTTCATTGGGGTTGTTCTAACCCTTCTAGACTTCGGGTTGACAGTCACCTGCCAAGCTTGAGGAGGGGGTGTGGGGCGGGGGCCTCCTGGGAATGTGAGTTTGGAAGTTCTTCATTGTTGACTGCTCTTAGCTGGCCTCTGTGTGTCTGTGCATGCTGCTTCCACCCCTGCAGGCTCGGACGGGAACAGCATGGATTCAGTGGATGGCTGCTGTGGCCCCAGGAAGACTGACAGTTTCCAGAATGCCCAAGCAGCCTCTAGTCCTAAGAAGGTCGACCTCATCATCTGGGAGATTGAAGTGCCAAAGGTAAGGGCTGCAAGCTCCACACTCCTACAGGCCCAGGGTCATCGAACTTAAGGGAGAGGGAGACAGTAAACCTGAAGCTGCCCCCCGAGTGAGCCAGAGGCTGAAGGGAGCAGGAGTGTCACACCCTGCCAGGGCCCACAGAGCTTCCTGCCAAGTGGAGTTCCCTCAGCTGCCTTCAGGAGGGACCTGTTCTCGTCTCCTTCAAACTCACACACAGGCTACTTACGCTCTCCCTGGGGCTTCCTCCTGTGTGCTGGGGCTCAGATCTGTTTGGAGATGCTAGCAAAAACCAGCCTGAGGACGTGAGCTAGGCGGGAGTCCCTTCACGGTGCTCTGCTCAAAGCTCTCCAGTGCAAAGTATATTTGATAATTGAGCACAGCATAAATCCATATTTCAGAGAGCTTGAAAAGTATAGAAACATATGAGGAAAATAACAAGCTGCTCTAATCTTACCCCCGGGAGTGGCTGTGAAGACTTGTGTTTCCTTCTCGTCTTGCACCCTGTGGTTTTTAAACAAAACTGAGATTATGTTGCTTTAATTAATGCTTTTAAATATTTAACAATTTAATTTTCCTGCGTTATTCTTTTGAAAATATAATTTTAACTGCATTATTCATTGTAGGAATGTCAGTTTACTTCACCAGTCCCCAAATCCAGGGTACCAAAGTGTTTTCGAGCTTCTTGCTATTCTAACTTAAAATTTATTAGCTCGATCTTGATGTTTATCACGGGGGCTCAGAAATAATTGGCCAACTGAATTCTCCCAGGAACTTAGCTCCCTACCGCCGCCATGGAGACTTGGCTTGGTTTGAACTCTAGGTCAGGCAGGCTGCTTTGACCCCAGGGTGCTGACTCCCTTGGTGGTTCCCCCCTTGCCCTGTGACCCTGATAGCAGTTGTGCCTCCTCCTCCCTTAGTGGTTGCAAAGGGCACACCCAGACAGCTCTAGGTACAGGGCGACCATGTCCCTGGTAGCTCTGCTGGTGTACGGTTGTGTGGGATTGTCTCAGAGCTCGCCTTACATCATGGCTAAGTTGGGCTTCTTCTGTCTGCCTTGAGCTCTTGGCACGCTGGGCACTTCTACAAGCCTCGTGCTCTGAAGGCTCCGGCCCGCTATCAATTGGCAGCAGAAGCCCAAGGGTTCTTTCTTCAACTTTTATTTTCAAATGGAGCCTTTTTATCTTTGAACCCGGATAGACTTGAAGAGGTCGGAGGAGTCGTAAATCGACCCTTGTGCTGTGGTGGAACCTCTCCTAGTGTAGATTTGGGAGGAGAAGATGCTGGCTTTGCAGCCTTCTGGATGTGGGCCCCGTTGTCGGGGAAGAAATGGGAACTGCTGAGTCCTGGAGCCAGCCAGACTGTGTAGTTCAGCCATTTAGCAGTGTGATATTGGGTGAGTTACTTAGCCTCTTTGAGCTTGTTAACCTCATCTGTAAAATGGTGATAAAGGTATCTGTCATAGCTAAGTGCTCGGAACAGTGCCTGGCAAATGAGTGCTGATATGTTCACAGTTAATGATATATTTGAGCTTCACTTTGTGTAAAACAAAGGTAAGTCTTTGGGAACGTAGGGAATTGGTTTCCTATTAACACCCCAATCGTCTCTTTCTCTTTCAGCACTTAGTTGGTCGGCTAATTGGCAAGCAGGGGCGGTATGTGAGCTTTCTGAAGCAAACGTCTGGTGCCAAGATCTACATCTCCACCCTGCCTTACACCCAGAACATCCAGATCTGCCACATAGAAGGTCAGTGGCAGCTGTCCGCTTGGGTTTTGTTGTCTTCCCTGAAATGTAAGGCATTTGAATCTCAGTTATTCCCTTTTTGGAATCTAAGTCTTTGAATAGAAACCCCTGCTCATCCCAGGTGAAGGGAACATGGTGGTGATGGTGGGGGGTCTTCCTTTAGCCCTCCTCTCCAGTTCAGCTACTTGAAGGAGCCTCCTCTCCCTCCCCCAGATCTTGTGGCCAGGAGAGGTGTGGGCACTCACATGGGCAGGCTGGGGTGGCCTGGATTTATGGTGCCCGCTGCCTCACACAATTCCTTCACAGAGCAGAACATGATTCCCCTCCGGTTGGTGAGGGCTGGACCTTTCCCATCAGCTAGCCTCCTATTGCATTCAAAGCATGGACACAACAGCAGTGGTATCACTTGATAGGTCGGTGGATTTCAGTCCTCTTTAGATAACCTTTCTTAAGGCAAAACAGCTTTTTGGCTCTGTAAAGATACCTTTGAACTCTAGGAAAGCTCCTGCGGGGTGGGATGTGTGCATGGGTTTGGATTTGCAGTTGGTCGTATCCACTGTGACTCTCCTGCCTCTACCCCATTTAGGCTCTCAGCATCATGTAGACAAGGCGCTGAACTTGATTGGAAAGAAGTTCAAGGAGCTGAACCTCACCAATATCTACGCTCCCCCACTGCCATCACTGGCACTGCCTTCTCTTCCAATGACTTCCTGGGTGAGCATGCACCTGGCGGACCAGACCAGACCTTTTTGTCTCCCTTTCATGCCAACCTCCCCAAATTAGAAATCCCTGAGACCATGGGTCAGGAAGGCCAAGAGCTTGTTGATGCCTGTGACCCCTCCCCTCTAGCCTCCTGTGGTCAGTTTGCTTCTGCTTCTAGCCTGTGTTCTCTGTGGCTGGGCTTTGAGGCTGAAGTGCTGTTACAAAACCAGACATGCCTCTGTCCCCACTTGGCAAGGACCGTTCTTCTCGGGCTCAGCTGCCCTGACATCTTTTGTGTTTTCAAGGCATTTGCCTAGAAAGGAGTATAGTCTATCCAGGAGACTGGGTGTACCCAGACTGGTTTGGATCTCCTTAAAGCTGGTGATATGTCCGGAGTCACAGCCTTGGGGGCCTGGATGGGCTTGTAGTGGGTCCTTATGTTCCTTACTCCTAGTCGAGCTGGGTCTAATGGCTCTGGTGAAGAATTCCCTTCCCCTTCCTTCTCAAGGGAAGTATCTAGATTATAAAGGAGAAGAAATTCTCCCCACCCAGCCCTGGAAGCCAGGTGGCTCTTTTGGAGGTTGTTCCTGGAGCTTGGCAGGAGGAGGAAGCTTCTATCTTAGGGCCTCTGTGTGTTGGGGCCTATCGCTCAAGATCTTACAGCATCCTGCCAGCTCTATTTGAGCCTCATCTCCCAGGTAGAATTGTAGAGTTCTGTAGACCAGAGATGATGACTATACTTCACACATGGGCTGCTGCAAGAAAATTGTCTCCCTCGCTTTTGTTTGGGATGACTGACTTCTTGGTTCTGTATTATTCCACTCCAAAGATGCTTGTGCCATGGCAGGAGGAATGAGTGTCCTGTTACTTCCCTCTGGATATTTGGGAACAGGCTGACCCCACTCTGTGCTTTACTTTTGAATCCTAGCATTTTTTTTCCCCAGCAGGCTTGGACCAGACCCATTCTTTAATTTTATTTTATTTATTTATTTTTTTTCCATTCTTTAATTTTAAATAATTGAGCAGCTGGGATGGCTTCCTTCCCTTGTACTCTCTGTGGTTTGGTAGAACTGGAGAGGAGATCCCAGGTGCCTTTCAACCAGCCACACCCCAGGGAGGGATGAAGGTCAGGAAGGTGGCACATCTTCCTGTGTCCAGAGTACCTAGATGTGGTCTGTAACTTGGCAACAAGAAAACTAGTGTCTAGGGACAAGTCTTTGATGTGGGCCAAGCCACTGAGAAAACCTACATTCCAAATCCCAGAGTGGGAATGAGTTGGTAGGAGGTCTGGCGTGCAGAGAGGAGGAGATGGTGTGACGCAGACTATTGGGTTCTTGCTGGCAGGAGAACAGAGTAGAGGGGTCCTGTTGGACTTGCAGCTCCTGGAGTCAGCAGGCAGGGCCAAGGATGCTGGCTCAGGGGCCTGGGGCCCACCCACCTCTTATGCCTCAGTAACTTGTTCTCCGTGGCCCCCCATTCCCTTGCCTTTGTTGGGTGTTACAGACCCCTTGAGAAAGGGACCCTGCCCGGGCCCCTACACTACTTCCCCAGCTAGCTCCTCCCTGCCCAGCCTTGAGTTGAGGCCTCCTCTACAGGTTAGTGTTGGTATTGCAGGGTAAGGGCTGCTGAGCCACACTTTCCATGGCTGACATAGTTTTCCTTGAACTTCTGCCGTTTGGGTGCCTTGTTGCTTTGGGTTGCCATGCCCTTTACAAAGATGTGCCAGTTCAGAGACTTGCCCTGGGGCCTCAGGGCTTATCCAAACATAAGAGAAGGATTGCTGCAGTGCCTGCTGCCCCTCCCCTTTCTCTACAGCTCATGCTCCCTGATGGCATCACTGTGGAGGTGATTGTGGTCAACCAGGTCAACGCTGGGCACTTGTTCGTGCAGCAGCACACGCATCCTACTTTCCATGCACTGCGTAGCCTGGATCAGCAGATGTACCTGTGCTACTCTCAGCCAGGAATCCCCACCTTGCCCACCCCAGTGGAAAGTAAGTGCTGCCCCAGGGTCACTGGGGAGCCTTGGGTTCTCAAGGGGAGGAGTTTTGGGGGTGACCTGTTCTGCCCTTGGTCTTGATCCAGGAGGAGGCCATTCTGGGATTCTTCATGGGAACAGCATCCCTAAGTTTTTGTCATCAGTGTGGAGTTACTCTGGGCTGAGTTTCCCAACTATCCCAATGGAAAAGGTCTTCCCATTGGCTGACAAGAGTCCCATGGAGTTAGAGTAGAGTTTTGACACATGAACTCAGATCCCAGCTCTGCAATTTATCTGTTGAATGGAGTGATGCCCATTGTTTCAGGAATCAGGGTTGGATTCTATGTGTGTTATATGTAAAGTCCTTGATCCAGATGATAGTTCTTGTTGAAGCTCCCTGAGAGCAATAGACCCCTGGGGTGGGGTGTCTCACCTTCCTGCAACCAAGGAGAAAGCAGGCTCTGAAGTCAGGTGGCTTGCCCAGGTGATATAAGAGCAGGACCTGGGATCTAAACTTAGCTGTGCTCCTGAGTCTTCTTTGTCACTATTTCCTTATCGCCCTTGTTGGCAAGAATCCAATGTCAGAACATCTCTTCATCCACTCCTGTCAGGGACTCCTAACCTGGAGTGCCCTGATGGGCACCAAGGCTTTTAAGGAAACCTTTGAAGCTACCTGTGGCAGAAATAGGATTTAATTGTCAGTCTTTTAATGTTGCTTTGATCCAGCAGTGAAGACCAAACTGGGATCTAAGAGGTGACTGAATCAAAGGCTCCCTTTAAGGGTCAAGGTCAGGACCCAGTGTGGTCAGCCATGTGTGCAGGTCTTCATGCTGTAGTTCCATCTGTCCTGGCCCTGTGGCCACAGGGCAGGTGACTGCTGGCACACTTGCTACCTGGTCGTGGCTGCTTGGGATACCTGTGCTCTTGGTGCCTTCCTGAAGCAAAGGCTAGAAGAGGCGAGTTTTAAGCCTGGGAGTCTTCTGACCAACTTCTGAGTCACCTCGGGCCAGAACAGGCTCTAGTTAATAGGCCAACGAGATCTGCTGCACTTGGAGGTTCTTGATTCTTTCTGGGACTTTCCCTAGAGAATGTAAGTCCCCATTCTCTAAGTTTGGGATTTTACTTGATTTCTTCTGATCCGTCTTTGTCCATCTAAGGCTTTTGTAGGTTTCAAAGTAAATGGATCTGGAAGAGTGCTTTTTTGGTCTGGAGAGCTTTTTGGGTAGTACACATGGGAGGCCAGATTTCCCATATCCAGATCCTTCCCTTAATACACTCTTGGGCTCCAGGGGAGCTTTGGAGACTCTTTGCTATTTCCTGGCCCTGTGGAGACACCGGCCCCTTGGAAGTGATGTGGGGAGGTGGGTAGTGTTGACTGGGGTGACCCTTGGTGCCCTGCCCTATGCCAGGAGTATCCACACGCTCTCTTCCTGACCTGCAGTAACGGTCATCTGCGCTGCCCCCGGCGTGGACGGTGCCTGGTGGCGAGCCCAAGTGGTGGCCTCCTATGAGGAGAGCAATGAAGTGGAGATACGCTATGTGGACTACGGTGGATATAAGAGAGTGAAAGTGGACGTGCTCCGGCAGATACGGTGGGTCCACCCTCCTCAGACAAACACACACCCTGCGTACCTGGGGTGTGGGGTTCCTGCCTAGCTGGCTCAGTTCTACCAACTCTGGGACACAGGTTGACTCTTTCTTCTGCTGCCTACTCTGGTTTAGCAGAGTCTGATATAAACAGACCATGTTGTTCCTCCCAGCTAGAAAGGCCTCTTGTGGCAGAGGTGCCCCAAGAGCTTCTCTCTGGGAGCTTGATGGCAGATGCTCTGAGGTCAGGTTGCTACACAGGGAGGCCTGTGTTCAGGCATGCTGGGAGTTGTGGCCTGCTGCCTAACATATATGCTTCTGCTTTGCCTCGTCTTGGGTTGTGGGAGGCTACACTACAGCGCTATATCACAAGGTAAATATGGGCTGAAGTGGAGTTGGCCTGTGAGTTCATAAACAGTGTTCCTCCCTTGCCTTTCTAGATCTGATTTTGTGACTCTGCCATTCCAGGGAGCAGAGGTCCTTCTGGACAGTGTGATGCCCTTGTCAGGTAACAGATGGGGCCTCTGGCATGGTGGGAACAGTGGTTGAGAGTAGGTCTCTCTCTTTGAGAGCCCTTATTTGCACTTGGAGGACATAGGCTAACACATATTGCTTGCCCCTGTCAGAGTTTCCGATTGAACAGATTTGGGCTAGGGCCCGAGGACATGCATTTCTAACGAATACTCAGTGATGCCAGCAGCACCTTTCAGGGTGGACTTTATCCAGGCTGCCAGCCTTTGAGAGGCTTCTAACACAAGCAGTTTCCAAAACGTGGTCGAGACCCAGGGTCCTACCTAGCATCCATGGTGGAGGGCAGGCATGGGAGCCCACGGTACTGCTCAGCGGGGACTGCGGGGACTTTGCCGGTACTCACCTGTGTGGGATCTTACACTGACCCCATCCCCAGAGGGACTAGGATAGTGGTCCTGGGCAAGTTATTATCCTCATCTTCCCCCCAACCTTTTTTTGTTTTTTTGTTTTTAACTCTCTGGAAAGTGGGATAGTATCTGTCCTTGAGGAGTTATATAACCCAGGAACTGATATGTGGATGGTGGTCAAGTTGCAGCTACCGGTGACCAGGATTTTTGTATCTGTAGGTGGTAGTGCGATCATCCCACACTCTTCTCTATGGTCCACACCGGGAAATGCGCTAGATGCATTGAAGGCTGCCTACATCCTGCCGGCCCAAGTGCTGGGCCATGGCCTCCTTCTGTTTTCTTCTTTTGCACTTGTCCAGTTCCCCTTCATTTCTCCACGGTGTATCCAAGCCCGCCGAAGCGCTCCCTCCTCTGTCAGGCATTCCCCAGACCTTGGTGAACCTGTGTCTCCGTCCTTGTGTGTAACTGCATAAGCTGATGCAGAGTGCCACCCCCATGCCCTGCCCTCTAGCAGGGGACTTGCCCATGCTGTGCTCTGTGGCCACTGCCTGGACCTGAGGCCAGCCTTTACCACTGGGCCATCCCCTTTTGTCTTTGTGTCCCCATCTAGAAAGTGGGGGGAACACCTGCATTTGTCAGCTGTCACTGCCTCAGTGGAACAAGATTCAGCCCTGTCAGCACCTAAATGTGGTGGTGGCATGTTCCCCTTGAAGGCAGAGTCCCTGTCCCTTCACTCTTGTCCCACAGCAGGTTGCATGTAGTGGAGACCCTGTGGGTGTATCTGCTTGGAGCCCCGTGGAGGCCTGGCCTCTGTACCTACTATATAGGTGGCTCTTGCAGGTGAAGCGGCATCTGAGACATCCGCTCGGAAAGCCCCTGGAAGCTGTGTGAGTGACAGGAATACTTTGCCTCAGTGAAAGCCTAAATGCTGCTTTTCTTTTTCCTTTTAAAGATGATGACCACTTTTCACCTGAAGCGGATGCAGCCATGAGCGAGATGACAGGAAACACAGCGCTGCTGGCTCAGGTGTGTGGGTGGGAGGTGGGCAGGCTGGACAGGACAGGGTCTGTCTGAGGAGCCTCCTGCCTGGCTTGTGCAGTGCCTCCCGGCCTCTCTTATCCAAGATCTTGGATTCTTGGGAACTGACCTTTGAATTGCTTTATCCTCTGTGGCTTGGGACCGGGGTTGGTCAGCAGTCTTTAAGGAGTGGTGCACGGGGTAGCTTTTAAACGTGCTTGCTTGCTTCTGTTGTTTTTCTAGGTGACAAGTTATAGTCCTACTGGCCTTCCTCTAATTCAGCTATGGAGTGTGGTTGGAAATGAAGTAAGTTCTGTTCTTTTCCTTCAGGTGACTGGCCAGCGGTCATAGATTTGAAGCTGACTCGTCCATTATTTCCTCTTGAGCTAATCAGAGGATGTAACTATAGACCACTGCCCCCTTCCCTGCAGGGGACATTTAATTAAGTCCGGAGACATGTTTTTGGTTGCCCCAGTCGAGGGTGGTGATGGTAAGCGGCATTACGTAGGTAGAGGCTGGGGAGTGCTGCTACACATCCCGCAGTGCCCTGCAACAAAATGTCAGTGGTCCTCCTGGACCTTAGCCAAACCTTTCGGGACCTTGTGTCTCCTGGGTTTTCCACCCCATTTCATGGTGTTAAAGCTTAGATTTCTTTAGTGTGCTGAAAAGTCTGCCCTCATGCTGATGGAACATTAAATCAATGCCCCTGTTGGCCTAGAAGAGTCCTGTCCCTCGCCCCCTATTTCTCTTGGACCTATAGTGTGTGATGGTTATCTGAGACTGAGAGAGGGGAAAACCCACGTTGGCTTGACAACTGGCCCCGAGGTGCAGTGGGCAAAGCTCTCAAGGGAATTTTGTTTTCTAGGCGGTGTTGATAAACCGGTCGCTGGTGGAGCGAGGACTTGCTCAATGGGTAGACAGCTACTACGCGAGCCTCTGACCCCCGTCCCCCACAGCCGCTTCTGGAGTCTTTTTGCACTGTTGAAATTGGGCTTGGTGCTGAGGCAAAGACGTTACATCAGAATAACAAGCGTTATCTTCCCCAGAAAGTCCTCTTTTTTTTCTTTTTTTTTCCTGCTGTAGTCATGTTGAGAAGTCTCCTCTGAGACAAGGAGGGAACCATGGGTTCTTTCAAAGCCATAGGATGGTGTTTAACAAGCCAGTCGATTTAGCCTGGTTCCAAGCCTTTAAAAAAAAAAAAAAAAAGTGAAAGTAAAACTGTCTCAACCAGGTTGTCCTTTACCACCCCTTCACCCCCATTCCCTTCTTTCTTCCCACCTCTTCCCCTCACTCAGAACCAAACCAACTGTAGCAGACGGGCCAAGAGATGTGTTGCCTGAGAGGGTTTCTTTTACTTTAAAATCTTTCTTCAGGGAGCAAGACATGAAATCACTAATTGGTATTGATTACTTGTACAGCTTACGTAAATGAATTTATGATGTTTAACCAGTTTTTATACACTTCATCTAGGTCTCTAGAAGGCAGACTTTTTAATGCATCTGTAAATAATGAAGCAGTCATACCTCCGGCCTTGGTCTGTGGGGGAGGGGAACTGTTATCTTGCTAAGCCTGGTTGTAATTTGTAACCATTTTCTATTTGTGCAAACTCTGTAAATATATGTTTAAAAAAATGTAATATTTTGTATAAGATACACTGGAGAACAAAGGGAACTCAAGATTTTTCCACACCCCACATCTTCTGTAAGCAGATGTTACTTCTGCAGAGCACAGCTGCCCCTGCCAGCTCCTCCTGTGGCTTTCTGAATACTGGACAGGGTATAAGGTATAGATTGTGAGCGGGGATTTTTTTTTTTTCCTGTACAAATTTGTTAAAAAAAAAAAATCAACTCATTTGAATTACCTTACAGTGGTGTGTTTGATTCTTTTTTTAGACTGGCTTCAGCATTGTGCCACATAAGAAAGTAACTTAAACTTCTATAAATCTTGAACTGTATACACTGTAGCTTTGAGTCCATTTCTTCCAGGGTGAGAGGGTTGGAATGGGGAGTGAGGAGGTGGTTGAGTGTGGTGGGCTGGAGGAGCCCATGGAAAGGAGCCCTGAGGGGGCCAGAGGGATCCATCTAAAGGAGTCCTGGGGCTCATGGAAGATCAGCCAGAAATTTCCATCCAGCTTTTTCTTCTCCTTGCCCCACAAGGTGGCAGCCAAGCTTCCTCTGGCTTCCCCTAGTGAGTGTCTCAGATAGCCAGGCCTGAATTTAAATGAGCACTGGTTTCTACATTTCTTTTCTACATTCTCAATAGAACTTTGAATTAATGTCATCTGTTGCAGTAGTAGGAAGATTATACACCTACATGAGGAGCAGGCTCTGGCCCTTGGGCCTCTATGTCTCAGAGCTCTCCCACCCTCCAAGGGTTTCTGGAGAGTGGAGGCTGCCCAAGGGTCCTTCACACTGAAGGAATCCTCCCACAGATCTGCAGCCACTCCCCCTGGCTGTGGGTAACAAGTGGTTAAGAGCCTGGGACTAGCTCATGGGACTAACCTCAAGGCAATGAAGTAAAATCACGGGAGTGTCCCCTGCTTGTATGGAGCTTGGCCCAAGGTGAGCTCTCATGTATTTGTAGTTGCAGGTCATCTTTAATCCCAACATTATTTGGGTATGATGTGGGCCAGCTCGGGTTACAACCAGTCTCAGCTTTTTCTGTATAATTCTGCATCACTGCAGCAGACTGGGTATGTAGGAGCCTGTAAGCTAGTTTGGTGGCTGGTGGGGGACAGGGTGGTGGATAAGCAGAGACCAAGCCAAGTTGATCCAGACAAGACAAGGGCTTCCAATGAGATAGTCCCTAGGATGACAAGTGATGGGTCAGGATCCTTTGGACAAGGCCCCCAGGACTGGGAGATGGGGCAATGGGGATGAGGAGGTGGACTGCTCAGGGCTTATAGTCAGCCTTCAGGGATGGGTCCATTTAAGGAGGTTTTGGCATATGGGAGGAAACGTTGAGTTTGGAGGTTCGTGAAGGGCATGCACTCTTTGAATTCACCCTTCTCAGAGTGAATTTGGAAAAAGTTGATTTTGACCATTTTGCTGATAATCTTGTTGCTCTTACAGAGGAGTGGATTTATAGAGGTCCTCCCTCCCCTGTTTGGATGCTGGCCCTTTGAGCCAGTATATTTTAGATATGTCCTCTGAGTTAACATCCAGGGGACAACTTAAGTATGACTTTGAAAACTCCTGGTGCTAGAGGGAGACTTGGTCACCTGCCCTGGGGTATGGGGGAGACAGGTGGCATGCTGGGTGCAGGAGGCTAGAGCTTCCAACTTGTTCTCCCTGTAGGTGTTTATTTCTTTTTTTCTTTTCTCTTCTCTTCTCTTCTCTTTTCTTTTCCTTTCCTTTCCTCTCCTCTCCTCTCCTCTTTTCTTTTTTCTTTCTTTTTTTTTTGTAGGTGTTTATTTCAACTGCTTCCCCCACTCCCACCCTCCTCCTGTCCTGAGGCCCTGCAGAGGCGGTGGCTGATCCCAGTGGGGTGTCAGCATGGAGGCTGGATCCTGGGTTCCTGCTACACCTTGTGCAGCCCCAAGCATGCCGCTTAACCATCACAGGTTTAAGATAAATCAAGATGAGTGGCTGGAGTGATGGAGAGTTTACTGTGTCAGATAGTGTGCTGTTTTGCAGGGAATACTTGGTCTTCATGATGCCCCAGTGAGGCAGAGACTGACCCTGGAAATAGATGGTGACTTCATTTATATATATATATTTTTAATATTTTATATATTTGACAGAGCACAGGCAGGGGGAGCGGCAGGCAAAGGGAGAGGGAGAAACAGGCTCCTTGCTGAGCAGAGAGCTCCCTGGGTTCATAACCTGAACCCAAGGAAGACACTTAACCCACTGAGCCACTCCGGTGCCCCAGATGGTGACTTTAGAAAGTGGTTTGCAGTTGGACACTCAAAGCCAGGCTGTTGCCCCAAGGCAGGTCCCAACCAGGGCTCCTCTGAAGCAATGTGAGAATTGATTATGCTTTATTCCACACCCCCAGGTAAAAACTCTACAGTCATTAAATCATCAGCCTGCAGAAAAGTTTTACAACTTAGAATGGGAAAAACACCATGGCAGGAGGTGATCTATCATTGTGCTTATATGAGAAATTAAAATGTAAGAAATATAAATAAAGCCAGGAATGACATGTAGCATCTAGGCCAGAGTGAGCATTTTTAATCTTTGATGATCTAAAAAGGGAAAAGAATCTCCACTGGCAAATGTCATCAGTGATATGGACAGAGAATAGAATATCTGGATTGTTTCTAGACCAACAGTGTCCAGGAGAAACATGTGAGCCACGTGCATAATTTAAAATTTTCTAGGAGCCTCAATAGAAAAGAGAAAACCAAGTGAAATTTTAATAGTTTGTTGAACCCAACATTTTAACATGTAATACACATTAGACATATCAATGAGATTTTATAGTACTTTCACACCAAGTGTTGGGAATCCTGTGTGTATATTTTACCCTTCCAGCTGTCTTTTCTCAGCTAACTATGGCTCAGGAGCTCAGTAGCCGCAGTGGCTGCCATGTTGGGTACCGGACTGTCCCACTGATCACCGTCACACCCATACTGATCGCCTTATGTTTATGTTTGTCCTTATCTGATTCGAGAAGTTCTAGGTTCTTTTGCACATTTATTTTTCCAGATGACCTTTAGCATGATTTTTTTATTTTGAAAGGCAATCATGGTGAATGTTTTACCGACATTTGGAAAAAGTAATGCATGTTGGTTTGTTATAAAGCTTTATGTAATATATTAAATTGAGCTTGTAAATTATTGCTATTTAGTTTTTCTTTCTTGCCCTCTCCCATCACTACCACCCCCCTTTTTTTTTTTTTTTTGGTCTGTACTTTCCATTCCCAAGAAAAGTGCATTAAAAGATTTTGGTATTGTCACATTTTTCTGTTCTTAACTAGAAAATTCTTGTGTTTTTCTTTAAAGATTTTATTGATTTACTCATGAGAGACACACAGAGGCAGAGACATTAGGCAGAGGGAGAAGCAGGCTCCATGCAGGGAGCCTGATGCAGGACTCGATCCCAGGCCTCCAGGATCACAACCTGAACCAAAGGCAGATGCTCAACCACTGAGGCACCCAGGTGCCCCGTTAACTGGAAACTTCTGAAAGAATCTCATGGGAGATATTTTCTCATCAATGTCAAATATCTGTGGTATTCTGTTTGGTGCTTTTTGTTTTAAATTTTATTTATTTCTTTGTTATTTAATGAGGTGAGTGGATGGCTTATAAACAGCACACTACTAGAATTTAAAAAATTTTTTCAGTGAAATCTAAGAAGGTGAATCTGATTTCATTGTGGTCACTGTGGTAATATTTGCCATTTAGTTCATTTTTCTGTTCTTTTCTAATTGTTTTGGGTTTTGTTTTGCTTTTGCTTTTCTCATTTGCTCGATCAGAATTTTTCCCTGTAGTAAACTTAGCATTTATTTTTATTTTAGTTTTTTAAAGATTTTATTTGATAGAACAGAGAGCACAAGTGGGGAAGGGAACGGGAGAGGGAGAGAAAGAAGGAGAAGCAAACTCCGAGCTGAGCAGGGAGCCCGATGCAGGGCTTGATTCCAGGACCCTGAGATCATGACCTGAGCCAAAGGCAGATGCTTAACCGACTGAGCCACCCAGGTGCCCCTAAATTTAGCATTTAATATCGTGTTTGTGTTATCAGCGGATATCAGTTATTCGCCAGTAACTTTGAATTTATATTGCTCTTAATATCATGTAGTTAGGCCTCCTTTCCCCTCCAAAGAGAAACTCAGCAGAAAGATTTCTGCCTTTCTTCCTACAAGTGTGCATGCCACACTTGGGTTTTGGTAGGGTTAGTTAGAATCCAGTTCAGAACTCCAAACTTTTTTCCCATATGCCTCTATCTCAAGAGTTTTAGAATGGTGTTGTTAAGCTTCAGTCACGTTACCAGCAAACATTTTGGCCCAACTTTGTTTCGCCGGCTTTACTGCTCCTACTATTTTTTACATAGCTGTTCCCGAGGTCTTTATTTGGATTCACTTTTGTCTGGAGTATTATTTTTGACATTTTTTGGTTTTCAGAACACCTTGTACATCTGAACATTTCTGTCTTTTTGTCCTGACAACACCAACAGTTATTAGGCTGAGCATCTCTGCTGGAGTGCAGGTCTCCTGGCCAAAAATTCTATCCTCCCTCCCTGCAGTTAGGATTGTGCATCCTCGTGCTTTTGCGCTCAGGCATGGTCAGTGAAAGGGAGATAGAGGCAGTGCATGTCCCAAGGCAGACTCACTTGTCACTCCCAGTGATGGCTGTGTTGCAGGTGGAGCCTAGTCCATGTACCCGGGTCCCTGCATGAAGACGATGTCACAGAACAGAGATGCAGCCAATCCCCCATGGATGTTGGTGTGCAAAGCAACTCTGTCACCAGTCACCCGAGGTTGAGACTGCGTGTTATCTGCAGCCTGTCCTCACCTGTCCTAGCCTGTCCTGATCAATGGTCCCTCCTGCTGGGTCCCCGACCTTTCCTCTGAGGACTCAGAGCTCTGACCATGGGGCTTGGACCATGTTTCTGGCCCTCTCCCCATCCCCCATCCATAAAACGTGGGGGTGAATTAGATCAACACAGAGGTACTTGCCAGCTTTGCCTTTAGACTGATTTGTCCCGTAAATAAGAGCCTTCCTGAAGATTCTGTTAATGAGGCTGACTTACTTTGTATTTTTACAAAGCAAATTATCCAGGTGAGATCTTGGCTGTTTGTTGCTAGAAATAGGCCCGGCTGACATCTGGTCGGACAGACGCCATTTGAGAAGCCCTGGAAGGCCCCGGAAGGCAGACACCTCCTACCTCAACCCGAGATGGATTTCTTGCCTTTCTCCAGCTTGCTTGGCTTGGTGACAGGCAGGAGCTCTGTCAGGTTCCACTGATGTCTTTCTCTCCATTGAGTGCCTGCTGTATGCCAAGCATCCCGCTGGGGCACTGCCAGGATGAGACAGACACTGGCTATTAGGAAGCATCTCTCCCCGGGGAGGTGGGCTCAGTGACCTCTACACAGATGGTGCTTTCCCGTGGAGGTGCCTTCCCTCACTTCTTTAGGGGCTCCCAGCAACCACTGGTGAGGTGGGAAACAGGCTTCAAATCAGTAGAGCCAGGGCAGGGACCGAGCCTTCCAGACTCCAGGCTCTGCTCTTAACCTGAGTGTGAAGCCTCTGCTGCTCCTTGTGGTGGCCAAAGGAGCCGTGTTGCCAGGAAGGATGAGTGAGGCTAGCATTCCTGTGTTTCTGGGAGGGCTCCTTGCAGAGGATGGCACCTTGAAGGAAGAGAAGGCGGAGGAAAGAGGTGAAAGTGGTGGGGGGCGACTGCATAGCGAGGGCCACCATCCTTCCCCCAAGATGGGGCCTGTCCTGTAGCTCTGGCTTGTGGACACTTGGAGAAAGAGATGGTAAGAGCACATCTTCACAGGAGGCTGGCTGCAAATCCATCATGCGTGGGAGTCCTATCTTTGTGTTTTTCATTTTTTGTAAATAGGTGATACACACAATTCATGATTCCAAAGATATATAAAGATCACCAGTGAGAGGTGTCTCTTTGCTGTGTCCTCCAGGCCTCCACGTTTCCTCTCCAGGGGAGATGATTTAGTTTCTCGTGTTTTCTACAAGACGGCCCATCCCTCACACACAAATGACAGCAGAATGTCAGCCTCTAGCCACAAACCAGATCTGTGTTAGTTAACTCTAGTTTTATTGGTCCACAGCCACGGGCATTGGTTTGCATATTGTCCATTGTGCTACAACCATGAACATGAGGACCTGCCTAGAGACCATATGTTCTGCAAGGTCAAAAATACCTAGTCCTTTTCAGAAAAAGTCTGCCGACCTCCCCACTGTAAACACTCCTGCATATTTCCCCTATTTAATCAAACTTAAATGCGGCCTTAGTATTTCCTGCCTCTTTTCCAACCTTTAGCCTTTGAGAATCACAGTCTTCAGGGTACCTGAGGTTCCCTGCGGTGGGCAGCTCTGTGTCTTGTAGACCCATTCCTGGTAGAAACCTTGTTCTTGGTAGGGTGACCCAGCACAAACCCTCCACTCACATAGGGTGGGCACAGAACCCGGGGTCGACCAGGAAGACCCTCTTTGTGTAGCAAAGTGTGGTCTGCAATCCCAGAGTGCCTGCTGGCAGCACCTGGGAGAAGAATCCCAAACCCCATCGGACTGAACCCACATCTTCCTTTTAATGAGACTCCCAGGGGATTTATGTGCTCATACAAGTTGGAGAAGCTCTGTTCTAGGGCAGTAGTGTCCAACTCTGGCTGCATACTGGAATCGCTTCTAAAACTACCAGTGCCTCAATTCTCAGAGATGCAGATTGTTGCATTGTTCTGGGCTGCAGCCTGGGCATTGAGATATGTTTGGTAAAATTATTACCTTTGGAGTATGGTACATAAAGTGCACAATTTTTGGGACACCAGGGTGGCTCAGTGGTTGAGTATCTGCCTTTGGCTCAGGTCGTGATCCTGGGGTCCTGGGATCGAGTCCCACATCAGGGTCCCCGCAGGGAGCCTGCTTCTCCCTCTGCCTATGTCTCTGCCTCTCTCTGTGTCTCTCATGAATAAATAAAATCTTTAAAAAAAACAAAGTGCACAATTCTTGAGGGTAGAGCATGATGCACTTAACATAGATACACCCGGGTAAATGTAGTCAGATGAAGATGGACATTTTGAGGACTCCAGGAGTTCCTCTCATACCCTTTGCCCTTTCCTGGCCATAATCCTCTCCCCAGATGACCATTATTCTTTTACTATGGTAAGATTAGCTTTGCCTATTCTGGAACTTTGGATGAATAGGATCACCCAGCAAGTACTTTTGCATCATGCTGCTTCCACTCGCTGTGAGTTCCGAGAAGATATGTGTCTTCTGCTGCATGTAATGAATAAAGCTGCTGTGACTCATCCTTGGGGTTTTGGTGGATGTATATATTCATTTGTCCTGGGCCTGTACCCGGGAGGAGGACTGCTGGGCCATAAGGTGGGAATATGTTTAACTTCCATAGTTATTTGCACATTGGGGTTTTTTAAAGCTCACCAGGAGGGGCCCTGGCTGGCTCAGTCTGTAGAGTGTGCGACTCTTGATACCAGGGTCATAAGTTTGAGCCTCATGATGGGTGTAGAGATTACTTAAATAATTTTTTAAAAAACTAAAATCTTTGGGCCTCCTGGGTGGCTCAGTGGTTGAGTGTCTGCCTTCGGCTCAGGTTGTGATCCCAGGGTCTTGAGATGGATTCCTGCATCAAGCTTCCCGCGGGGAGCCTGCTTCTCCCTCTGCCTGTGTTTCTGCCTCTCTCTGTGTCTTTCATGAATAAATAATTAAAAAAAAAAAAAAAGTAAAATCCTGAAAAGAAAAATCTCACCAGGTGACTCTGATGTGCTTCTGGGACTGAGAATCCTGCTCCTGAAAGACAGTGCCGCACTCTGTCCTTCTGGGTGGTGTCCTGTTGCTTTGCCCAGTGGCCTTCCAGGTAATCCCCAATCCATTTCTGTTGCTTGCCACTATGAATCCTATCTAACCAGATGTGTGGTTCCAGGACAATCCCACCCCCGAATCCACTTTGTCCTGTTGATTGGATTCAGTCCAATCAGCTCAGGAGCTGAGCTCAGGCTTTCCACTAGGCTTTTCCTTCTGCATTCTCTGGGCCCTCTGGACATGTGGCCATGGTGGTGGCAGTGGACGATCCTAGCATTGTCTCTATCTTGAGATCACTAAGAGGGCTGGCATGAAATGACTGGCATGAAGCATGAAAAGCACTTAGCATGGGCCTGGTGGGACGTGGAATGTATTCAATAAATGATGCCTAAATGCAGATCGTAGAACATTTCCATCTGCTCCAAGTTTTATCACATCGAGAGTGGTCCTGTCCGACATGGTAGTCCCTGGCCATGTGTGGCTGTGGAGCACTTGAAGCACGACTTGTCCTGATGGAGATGTGTTGTAAGTGTAAACTATGCACCTTGAGAGAAAAAGTATGATTAAAGGAAAAGAATGAAATATTTTGGTTATGGGGTTAAATAAGATATGATCAGTTACATGTGTGCCTTTGCTTTTTAAGAGGTGGCTGGTGGACGTGTGCACATCGCTGATGGTTCCTGTCAGTGGCAGGGCAGCCCTGGGTAGAGGAACGCCATTAGAGGAGGTCACAGTCTTTCAGATAATGTTTCTCAATTTGGGGCTCAGGCCGTTTGCTTCAGGGCTTACCTGGAATGCTTGTTAAAAATGCAAATTGATGAGCCCTACCCAGAAAGTCTTAATGGGACTGGGAATATGCATTTTCAATTAACTCCATAGCTAAACTCATGCTCTCTTAAATTTGAACTCTAGGGCAGCCCCGGTGGCCCAGCAGTTTAGCGCCGCCTTCAGCTCAGGGCGTGATCCTGGGCACCAGGGATCTAGTCCCACGTCGGGCTCCCTGCATGGAGCCTGCTTCTCCCTCTGCCTGTGCCTCTGCCTCTCTCTCTCTGTGTCTGTCATGAATAAATAAATAAAATCTTAAAAAATAATAATACAAATAAATTTGAACTCTACTGCTCCTAGAATCTGGAGCAGTTTTATTTCCCTCTTAAAAGGTACGCTCCTTTGCTACAGGTCGGGACATGATGAAACTCTTATTTCCTACCTTGACTTGGCTGCCAGGAGTGTTCAGGACCAAGTTTGGGGGTAAATTAGGGTTTAAGTATTGTGTGACCTGGGTGGCTGTTTGCTGTCTGCCAAGTGTGCGAGGGTTGTCATGCCTTTGGTTAGCAGTATTCGGAAAACAAACACCAAAGTCTGTTTGCGCTGTCAGTTCTGGCCTCAAAAGGTTTCAATCTCATTTCTGCCCTGTGGTTGTTCCAAGGATGAAGAGAGACCATTTCATTTCAATAAAAAGCTTAACAAAGACCTAGGGATAGCAAAAGTGAATACACTCCACTCAAGCCGCGACCTTCTTGCTGTGTGGGAAGGGGTGAATTTCAGGGTCTTGCCATTTGCCGGGCACAGATCGCTGCCACTGTGGCCTCGGACCACTAGATGGCGCCACAGCACAAGTTTCTGGAAGGATCTCCTCCCTACAACTGCTTCCACCAGTTCTCCAAGTATGGTCTCATTCTCAGAACTTACCAGAAATGCAAATTCTCAAGACCTACCTCAACCTACTGAATCAGAAACTGTTTAAACACACCATCCAGGTGGCTCTGGTGCACACTGATGTTTGAAATCACTGTCCTAGAATTGACCTTGGGGTAGCTTGGGTAGATGTAAGTAGGAAGTGGGATGGAGGCTTGCTAGAGGGGGGGTGGGAGTAAGGTGGGATAGGGGGCTGCAGGGGCAGGGGGAGAGTGAAGGTGCCTGTCGCAGGAGGCACTTGGGTGGCTCAATGGTTGAGGATCTGCCTTCAGCTCAGGGCGTGACCCCAGCGTCCTGGGACCAAGTTCCACCTCGGGCTCCCTGCATGGAGCCTGCTTCTCCCTCTGCCTGTGTCTCTGCCTCTCTCTTTGTGTCTCTCATGAACAAATAAATAGTCTTAAAAAAAAAAAAGATACCTATCACAGGAACAACTCCAGATTGTCCGAATTTGGGCAGGGCTTGTACAAATCGGGGAGCAGTTAAGGGACAAGAGACTGGGTGGACAATTTATATTTCTTTTAAGGTAAGGCCTGTCAAACAGTGTCATTTGGATGGAGAAAATAGGGGGTCGTTGGGTAACCCCTACTCTAGATGGAAGGCCAGCACCAGGAACAGAAAAAGCCAGCCTCTGTCCCCACTATGGTTATTGATCTCTGCCCATTCTGAAATTCCACCAAAGCACCACTGTGTTTATGTACTAAAACCTTGCAACCCTCCCAGGACAGTCCAGGAAAATGGATGTTCAGAAATCAAAAGGAGCTCGAGAGTAGATGGAAAAAATCACTAGTGAATTAAAATCTGATTTCTATCTTTCCAATCCTATCTGTATCCTAAGGGGAGTCCGGTGCCAGAATGAATTTTCTATCTTTTTTTTCTTGACCCAGACAAAAATTTCTTTTGCAGGTGGCTACTGAGCCTTCAGAGGGGCAATGCATCATGCAAATAATTTTTTTTCAGCGATGACGTGTACGGTTTAGTTTGATTTATTTTTGATGTCAGAAACAAAATGGAAAGTTGGCGCTTTAAAAATGAGCATGGCTGGCTGAATAAATAAATAATATGCTCTTGGCCAGAAGCTGCCAGTGCCTCCTTAATTGGCCATTGATTCTTTAATTCTCTGCACTTTAACATCTACGGAAATTAAGAGGCCACAGAGCATGGAGATGTCTTTTGTTAAACAAATTAAGGAAGCCAGGTTTTAGAAGGTGTAGTCCTTCCTGGGCTTTGACACAGCCTTTAAAGGCAGGAGGATGCGAAAGCCAGGTGCCCTCTGTGGTTTCTTCCGGAGCACGAAGGGATCATCACTTTGTTTTCCCAGCTATGAATATTTATGGCTTGCACTTGGACCTGCGGACATATAGAACATGGGGCAACAGGGACATCGTGTCCCACCTGTGCTTTTCAGGGGCACCTGGAGGTGGCCTGGCATGGTTACCCATGTTCAGATCCTGGTGGACTAGCCTGGGTAGACCTGGTCAAAGGGCCTGGAGAGTCTGTTCCATTTCTTTTAGGGAAAGAAACACTCCTAGAAGGTTTCTTTCGCCCCATTTCCAGGCTGGATGGGGGCACTGGCCATTCCCTCCATCCTCGGGGGAGATCCCTGATGCCACCTAGAACCTGTGAGCCTCCTCTAGATCCTCCGGCTCACTGTTACCTTCAACCTCCAACTCCCATTATTGCAAACAGTTGAAAGTTCTGGCTCTCTCCCCTCTGAGCCTCTGCAGGGGCTGTGTCCACCACTGGTTCTCCTCTTCTTCCCCTAATACACCAGGCCCCCTCCTTCTGGAAGTACTTCTCCCACCCTCAGCCCTGGCTTCCCACCTGTGGCATGTAGCCCACTCACTGGTCCCCAGAAAGCACCACCTGTCCTGTGGCTGTGACATCACTTCCTGGTGGTATGAGTCCCTTGAGAGCAGGGCATGTATCTTATATTTCTATAACTCTGGAGTGTGAAACAGGACCCAGAATCTCAGAGGCCCTCAAGAATATTTGGTTGAATGAATGAATGATTGTGTTTGCCTTCAAGCAGAAACCACAGACACTCAGTAGGAGGAAATGCCCCAGAGAGAGTGCCATGACTCTTCCCTTGTCTTGGGTTCTAGCCTCTCACGCCTCTGGGTCAGGAACCTTCCTTAGATCCCGCCGGTGCCAGTTAGAGCTGCGTTCAGGTGGAGCTGGAGGAGTGAGATGAGAAACTGCGTGCAGAGCAGTTGGCAGGTGGCTTGCGCCAGCGGCGGGGAGGTCTGGGATAGGTGGTGCCAGGCTGGCCTCTGGTGGATCCAGGCCAGGTCTGGCGGTCCAGGCGGGAGGTGGTGTGCTAAAAGGACACATCTTGCCTGCTGGGTCTTAGGCCCTTGAACGCCATGTATCTGACCACGGGTATGTGCCACTAAGACTGAGATCTCCCGACTTCACAGGCAATCCACATCTATGGTCGCCTACGGGCTGGCATACCGGAAGAGCTGTGTGATCTCAGGGAAGTTACTTGACCTCTCTGGGCCTCAATTTGCACATCTGTGAACTAGGGTCACCTCCAATTGTGGGAATTACATGTGAATTTCATGACATCTAGGATGCACTTCGTTTATTATTTGTGCCTTTCAGCTTCCCACGTGGGTAGGCGTGAGGATAAGATTCGTAGAAGTCTCTCAGACCGGTTGGACATCTTTGCTTCTGCGGGTTCTCGAAGGATGGGGTCTACCCCCCCTTTCTGGGCCCAGGAGGCCCATCATTTCCTCCACATTGAAGACCCCACCACCCGCCTCCTCTACTCCCTGCTCGTCCTCTGGAACCTCCATGGGATGCCTCCTTAGCTGTAATTACATCCGCAGGGGGACGTCACCATCAAACACCTGCCACCCAGGCCCCTGTTCCCAAATGGGGGGAGGCTGGAACCCCTCCCCCGCCCCAGGCGCATATCCTCAGCTGGCTGCCTCCGGGACCCCTCACCCCCTCTCCTCTCTCGTTCCCACTTCCCCTTTCCCTCGGTGTCTTCATTCCCCTTAGATTTCTTGCCCTTCTACTTACCAAGTCAGCAGTGCACCTGCCTGTGTCCGCCGCTGTCAGCACCCGCGTCTCCTGCCTCCTGCAGCCCGCCGCGGCCCGGGCGCTCCTCTCTCACTGGCAATTAGGATTCCCTCCCCAGCTCACGTCCAAAGTCTTTGTTCTTCTCCCGAAGGTTCAAGTTAATTTCTACCGACTGTTTATTCAGCCTTTGCACTGGCTGGCTTGCTACTTACTCAGGAGCGTGGCCCCCGGGGGGCAGATTGGGGACACCAAGCCCCAGTTTAGGACAGGAAGGAAAGACTTCGGAGCATGAGGGGGCAAGGCGGGGGTTCTGAGCCCCCACATCCCGGGGAGAGATAAAAGACAAAAAATATAAAAGCTAGGGGTGCTTGAGTGGCTCAGTCGGTTAAGTGTCCGACTCTTGCTATCAGCTCAGGTCTTGATCTCAGAGTAGTGAGTTCAAGCCTCATGTTGAGCATGGAGCTTACTTAAAAAAAAAAAAAAGCTAAATATATTCACATAATATAAATATAACACATAAAAGCACACGTTATGTAGTATATAATCATATATATAATCATACATAAAATATAGAACCTGTAAGAATGTTTTAAATATGTGTAATTTATATACATACATGCAATATTATATAAATGAAATCTTGGGACATAAAGTCAAAGCTTTTATTTTCTCCACTCTGACAATCTCTTAACTTTTATTTGGAGTGGTTAGTCCATTTACATTTTTCAGCTTTATTGCTGTATAATTGGCATCCAGTGAGTTGCACATACTTAAAGTATATGACTTGGTAAATTTTGGCATGAACGCCCTGGTGAGTGCATTACCACAGTCAAGATAAGGAACATATCCAGTCCCCCCCAGTGGTTTACTTGGGCCCCTCTGTAATCCCCCTGGCCCTTCCCCCTCACTATGGATGCTCAGCCCCTGCTGCTGAGTAGAGCCTCATTGCTATCTCACAGGGTCTCCAGGTATTTCTGGAAGGCTCTGGGCTTTCTCATGGGCAGTTAGTTCTTCATGTTTCATCCAGCCTTCTGACTGGTCTCTCCCTCTCACTCAGTGCCCTGCAGCTGCACTGGCCCCCCTCACTGTTCCTCAAACACACAGGTATGTTTCTGCCTCAGGGCCTTTGCACCTGCTCTCCCCTCTGCCTAGAATGCTCTTCCCCCAGATGTCTGCTCCTTCCTTATCTAAAATTTTCCCCTCACCAGCGTTTCATTTCCCCCTCTCCTGTCTTGTTTTTTCTCTAGGCACTGCCATCTAACACACCGTAGAGCTTACTTCCCTCTCGTTTGTCATTGTCTCCTCTGTTGGAATATAAACTCCACAAAGGCAATAATTTGTCTGCTTTGTTCACTGGTATTTCCACTCCTAGAGTTGCTGACACATAGCAGGTTGAAAAGAACGAATGAATAAGTGAACACCTGGCTCACGTTCATCTTATTGGAGAAGAGCATCCCTCTGCCCCTGCCCCCAAGATGAACAGTCAGTGGCAATTTCAACCTGAAACGGGTGTGAAATGTCCACCTTGTGAGCTGAGGGCACTTGGCTCTCCTTGGCAAGTCCCGACAGACCTAGTTCTGTGCTGGGATTGTCAATCATACCAAGGCCTCTAGGAGCAGCTCCTCCACTTGTTTGCAAACTTCACACACACACACACACACACACACACACACACACACGGAATTCCTTTTGTTTTCCCCTCTGAGAAATCTTCCTGGAATTTTATTCTGCAAAATAAGATAAAATTTGTATTATATTAGTATAAAACTACAGGTTTACATTTATTTATTTAAAAAGATTTTATTTATTTATTCATGAGAGACAGAGGCAGAGACACAGGCAGAGGGAGAAGCAGGCTCCATGCAGGGAGCCTGACATGGGACTCGATTCTGGGTCTCCAGGATCATGCCCTGGGCTGAAGGCAGCGCTAAACCTCTGAGCCACCCAGGGCTGCCCCAGGTTTACATTTATAACATTTACTTATGAAATGAGGACATTGGATCGATGAAAATGTAGGTCTGACTCATGGCAGCATGGTCTCCTGGATTGATTGGATCCTGGAATAGAAAAAATGACATAAGTAGAAAAATCAGTGACAGCTTTTTACTTAATATGTTGGTGTCTTTCATTTTGACAAATGTATGTCACGTGTGACAATGCCGTCCTGTATGACAGCAGAGATGCGGAGGAACTGATTCAGGAACTCTTGGGACTGTCCTTACAATGTAAGCGTGAACACAAAATTACCCAAAGAAAAAAGTTTATTTAAAAAATTTTAGGGATCCCTGGGTGGCGCAGCGGTTTGGCGCCTGCCTTTGGCCCAGGGCACGATCCTGGTAGACCCGGGATCGAATCCCACATCGGGCTCCCGGTGCATGGAGCCTGCTTCTCCCTCTGCCTGTGTCTCTGCGCCTCTCTCTCTCTCTGTGACTATCATAAATAAATAAAAATTAAAAAAAATTTTTATTGGGGGATCCCTGGGTGGCGCAGCGGTTTAGCACCTGCCTGTGGCCCAGGGCACGATCCTGGAGACCCGGGATTGAGTCCCACGTCGGGCTCCCGGTGCATGGAGCCTGCTTCTCCCTCTGCCTGTGTCTTTGCCTCTCTCTCTCTCTGTGTCTATAAATAAATAAATAAAATCTTTAAAAAAATAAAGAATAAAACCTTTTAAAAAAAAAGAAGGTTTCTTATAAAAAAAATTTTATTGGGGGGCACCTGGGTGGCTCAGTGGTTGAGTGTCTGCCTTTAGCTCAGGGTGTGATCCTAGGGTCCTGAGATCCAGTCCTGCATTGGGCTCCTTGTGGGGAGCCTGCCTCTCAACTCTGCCTATGTCTCTACCTCTCATGAATAAATAAATAGAATCTTTAAAATATAAAAATAAAAAATTTTATTGGGGTGCCTGGGTGGCTCAAGTCAGTAAGCGTCCAGGCCTTGGTTTCGGTTCAGGTGGAGATCTGAGAGTTGTGGGATTGAGCCCTGTGTCGGGCTCTGTGCTTGGTGGGGAGTCTGCACCCCTCTATCCCTACCCTCCCTCCCACTCACACTTGTGTTCTCTCTCTCTCAAATAAATAAATAAATAAGTCTTTAAAAAATTGTATTATGTTAGTAAATAAAATTTAATAAAAACTACACATTTGACATTACGGGTGACAATGATCATCTTGCACCACGTACAAATTATTGCTTTGTGTTGCTTTGGTTACACAAAATTGAAAGAAATCTTGATTCAGATTACTGGTTGAAAATGGCAACAGGTCCTAACAGCTGCTCACCCCATGGTCTTGGGATCTGCCCCACTGAGACTGAGAAGACAGGGAGCTCATTCCGAGTTCTGGAGAATGGGACAGCAGTGTCATGCCAGTCTGCAACGGGGTAACGTTTTGTATAAAGCACACTGACGTGTGCATGTTGTTCCCTACGGGTTGTTTTTTTTTTAAGTTAAAACTGTTTTTGAAGGATGACGTCTGAATCAAACATTTGGAGAACCTGTGAAGCATCTCCAGGGCTTTGCCAAGCAGTCTGAAAAGCATCGGTCTAATCACAAGTTCCCATTTGCAGATGAAGAACCTTGAGGCCTGGCCAGGAGAATGGACCAAGGTCTCACAAGTCCAGGACCAATGCAGGCTGGTGAATTCTATGAATGGGTGTAACTGGATTATTTTTCTGGATAGGAAGTCATTGAATGCTTCAGCTTATCCATTCTCCTCTTGATGATCATTTATGCTATTTCCATTTTTTAAAGCTCCAGCGAATTATCTTGACTGTATCTCCTTATTCACATGTCTGGAGCTTTCTTAGGGCATAACCCTGAAGATACAGTTACTGGGTCATAGGGTGTACAGAGCCTCGGCTTTACTAGGAAATGCCAGACTGCCGTCCACGTGTTCATACAGAATGCCACCCTTCTCTGCTGCAGAGCTGGACTCCCTGTGATTTACAATGAATTTGTATTTCATTGAATACTGTAACATGTATTCACTTTGGAATGGCCATTAATGTATCTGCGATCAGCCTAATTTATTCAGGTTGGCCACAATATTTTAGACACATGTGGACACATGCCCCGTACCCCAGATTTCTTCAGACTCCCTCTATCTCTTGACCCATGGCTGGAAACTCCTGGACGAGAGAGTATCAGTGAAGGGGAAGGTAGCATAGTGGCTTCAGAGTGCCACTTCCCGGCCGCGTGACCTCCGGCAAGTAGTTTTTTCTTACGTGTGCACACATGCACCAGGCACTGGTCTAAGCATAGGTCCTATATTCAATTATATGCTTAGACCAGTGCCTGGCACATGAGTGCCCTCTGAATGTTTTATCTCAATCCTTCCAACAATCCTGCATGGGAGTTCTCATTCATTTATTGATTCAATAAGTATTTATCGAACATGACCATGTTCCAGGCATTGATTAAACCCTGGAGATACATCAGGGAACAGCACAGTCACAAACCTCTGCCTTCCCGGAGCACACCAATATCCTGACTTTACACTTAAGGATGCAGGAGCGCAGAGAGGTTAAGTGCCCTTCTGAGCCCACACAGTGAAGGGAACAGATGGGGTTGCTTGGTCTGGGGCTCTTCCGCACCAAGCCCCCCCACTCTCATCAGAGAGCTGCTCCTTGCCGCACCCAGTGTGTCCACGTGACGCCTGCAGCAGCTGCTCTGGGCTCTCGAGACTGCTCATGACCCTTGGACCAAGCAGGGAACATGAGTTCCACTCCGTGGGGCTTTGTACTTGGGAACGGAGAAAGCACCGAGCCAGTCACGGAGCCCCCCCGCCCCCACCCCCAGGAGAGCTGGGGTGCTGTTGGCTGTCCATGTGGAGGATGTCACCCTGGCCGATGGGAGAGTGGAGGCCGGGACATGCCCCCTGGCGTCCAGCTCGCCAGCTCAGCCGCTCCGGACACCGGGCCACATTCCTCTCCGAGTTCCCAGAGACATCCAGTACCCTTAGGACAAACGCCCTCTTTTTTTGCTTCAACTCGCAACCAAAGGAATCCTAGTGACTAGCCCGGGACACAGCGAGTGCCTGTGAGCAACTGCTCTAAGATGCTTTGAGCTCCGGACACACCCTAGATTGCCTTGTGGCATGTGGAGCGGAGCGTCCTGTTCTTAGATAACTTTGCAATAGATTCTCTACCTTCGGAGCATGTGGCTGCAACCTAACTCTTAATAAATCAGACGGGAGCTTGCTGCATGGAAAAGAGCCTCAGCCATACATCATTTTTGTTTTCCTCTTGGGGAGAACAACTATGCCACAGCAATAACCTGCCACGTATATGTCTCAAAGCCCTATTTATATAGCCATATGGATAAATATATATAAATAGGACTGCGGAGTAATAGATTAAGGGATCTGCTCATCCATAGAAGACTTATGGGGCTTTCAGGACCTAATGGCGGCCTGATTCAGTAAGAAAAATGGGTCTTCAGCAGGATGTGGCCAAGAATGAGATGAGTCCGTAACCTGATAGAAAGCCCACCCGAGGGATGGAGGGGTGGGGAGGACTGTGTGAGGAGCCAGAAGCTCTGGCTGAATGAGTTGTAAGGCAATGAGCAGGGCAGGGCTGTGGCAAGTCGTAAACCCCGAGCGGTCTTCCCAGCTCAGCCCCTATTCTGCTGTGTGACCTTGGGCAGGTCACTTGCCTTTGCTGAGCCTCATATATAGGTGAGGGATGTAGACCTCTAAAAGGTCTGGGGTTTTTTTCCTCTGACATCTAAAATTATTCGGAGCTCTTGAAAATTTTTAAAAGATTTATATATTTATTCATGAGAGACACACAGAGAGAGGTAGAGATATAGGCAGAGGGAGGAGCAGGCTCCTTGCAGGAGGCCTGATGCCGAACTTGATCCCAGTACCCCGGGATCACAACCTGACCCAAAGGCAGACACTCAACCACTGAGCCACCCATCCGGGTGCCCTGCCCTTGAAATGCTGAGAAGATCTCAGTTAGGTTGAAGTCTTCTTTAGGAAAAAAAAAAAAAAAGTTTTCCTTAGGCTTTGAACAATCACTCCTACTCCTTGTGGTTCTCCTACCTTCTGGAGGCTTCCTCAGCAGGGATCTGCAGTCATACAACCAAAGGCCCTGGTGCAGTCTGAACAACAACAACTGGCATTACTGCTACTTCTCCAGTGATTCTGTGTATCTGAGGCTGAGTGCTACACGCTCATGACCTGTAGCTAACGTTTCTGGAGCACTTACTATATGCCAGGCACCATTCTCTACACTTTATATGTATGATCTTGTTTCATCCTCACAAGAACCACAGAAGGTAATTACCATTATCATCTCTACTTATGGATGAGGCAGTAGAAGCACAGAAAGGCGCAGTGACTGGTCCCAGGCCACACAGCTGGGTAGTGAGGATGTTAAGGTGCCCCCCAGAGTCTGACTCCAGCATCTGCATTCCTAATCTCCAGCTGTGTACTTCTGTGTACAAGGGCAGAAAAGAGGCTATGAGAGGTTAATTGATATGTGAACAGACGGGATCCTTGGAGTTCTCAGAGCTGTCAATTTTGTGGGAAAGGTTATAGACAGAAAGTATTCTCTCTGCTTCTTGTGTTTCTTTCGTTTTTTCCAAGTCAGTCATTTTTTTTTTTTTTTTAACAAGAGTCTATTTACAGAAGCGACACCTAGGACCCAAGATAACCGCGCGTCAGCCATGCTTCAGTGAACCCCCAAATCAAAGATAGACTGAATACCGTGTATCTGATGCTATTGGCTTTTTCGGGATTTCAGACTATTTTTTGTTCTCTCTGTGGGTTGAAGCCAGGCTTTTGTGACTTGATGAGGACACATTTCTCCTGGGGTGTAATAATGCAGCTGGTGTTAGACCTAATGCCGAAGAGAGAACATTTGCTATTTTGGAAGAGTTAATCCCAAAGCTTCTTTCTTTGGCTCCTGCCTTTAGAAAAGGCATTTCTGAGACAGGTCCAGGCAAGGCTGCAGCCTCAATAATCGGCTCTCAATCATCTTAACGCCAATCACAACACTTTACTGAGTGCTTGTAACGTGCCAGGCCCGCTGCGGCAGGCTGCTTTAATTCCCCTAACGCCTCCCCAATGAGTCTTGCTGTTGCCGCCACGTTACGGAGGCGCAGACGTGAAGCAGTGTGGCCCAGTGGCCCAGCCAGCAAGGGGCAGTGCGAGGACTCACCCCTAATGCTGGACTCTATTGTTAACACCAAAACTCTGGACTTCCAGGACCAGCTGTTGAATCTGTGGGGGAGAATGAAAATGCGGGGCCCCTTGTCCAAAGACTATTAAGAATTTTAAAGACAGCTGAGTGAAGTAAGTCAGTCGGAGAAGGACAAACATTATATGTTCTCATTCATTTGGGGAATATAAATAATAGTGAAAGGGAAAATAAGGGAAGGGAGAAGAAATGTGTGGGAAATATCAGAAAGGGAGACAGAACGTAAAGACTCCTAACTCTGGGAAACGAACTAGGGGTGGTAGAAGGGGAGGAGGGCGGGGGGTGGGAGTGAATGGGTGACGGGCACTGGGTGTTATTCTGTATGTTAGTAAATTGAACACCAATAAAAAAAAAAAAAAAAAAAAAAAAAAAAAAAGAATTTTAAAGACAGTGACAACAGAGTATTAACCAATCGTGGGGTCCTGTGTGTCTCACACAACACACGCCCAGGAAGTCAGTCTGGACTTCCCGCTGTGGGCAGTTTCCTGGCATTTTCTGGCTCCTGGGCCTCTTTTCACAGTCCCATGAGAACTGTGTTCTCACAGAGCCATGCCTTAGGATGCCCTTAAAGCTGTGGAAAGGACTAGTGTAGCCTGGGCCTTAGAGAGCCTGGGACAGCGGCAGGTGCCTCCTAGGCAGGAGGCAGAAAGGGCTCAGTGTGTGGACTAGACCCCCTGAGGCCACCCTCCTGCCTCATCGGCAACCCCAAGGGGGCACGTGCCAAACCCTACTGCTTCTCCAAGCTGTGCATCAGGGGTCCTGACCGTCTTCAGTTGTCCTGTGGCTGTGTCCATGATTGAGCCTCCCAGAAGCTCGAGAGGGCCAGACCATTGCTGCCTATCTTTAAGCTTTGATTTATTAAATAATGAAGCAATGTCAAAACAAGTTTCAAAAATTACAGCATAGGGGCGCCTCGGTGGCTCAGTTGGTTAAGCAGCTGCCTTTGGCTCAGGTCATGATCTCAAGATCCTGGGATCGGGCTTCACATTGGGCTCCCTGCTCCACGGGGAGTCTGCTTCTCTCTCTTTCTCCTTCTGCCCCCCACCACCGCCACCGCTCATTCTCTCTCTCAAATAAATAGATAAAATAAAATAAATTGTAGCATATTTCAAATGTGTACCTGTTTAAAATTAGGGCCATACACACGAAAAATAATATAGTGCAATATAAATGTGCTTTTCCCAAGACAATTACTGGATTCCTTCATTTGTAGCTTCTATACACATAGTAGAATCTGGCAAAAGAATATAGTCTTTTTTCTTTCACTTTTATTGAGCTATGACACACCTACAGTAAAGTGTGTGTAAAGTGTACTAATCCCAGGTATGCAGCTTGGTAGTTTTTATATGTGTCTACGTCTCTGTAACCACCACCCAGATCAGGACAATTACAGCACCCAGAAAGTTCTCACACGTCCCTTTGAAGTCAACACCCCTAAGAGGCAACCACCATTATGACTTCTGTCACCAGGGGTTGGTTTGTCTGTTCTTGAATTGCACATAGATGGACTAATACAGCGTACATTTTTTTTTGACTCTGTCTTCTTTCACCGAACATTATGTCCCAAATCATCCGTGTTTTTTGCACGTAGCTGTGGTGCATTCTTGTTAGTGCTGTGTGGTATTCCATTGTATGAATATGTACAATTTGTTTACCCATCCTCTTTCTGATGAGCATCTGTGTTACTTCCAGTTTGGGGCTATTATGAACAAACTGTTATGAATATTGACCACAGACTGAATATTTGTGCTCCTGTGTGATGGCTGATTAGGCCATGAGGGTGGAGCCCTCAGGAATGGGATTAGTGCCCTTATAAAAGAGACCCCAGAGAGCTCCCTTGTCCTTTCCATCATGTGAGGACACAGCGAGAAGCTGTCTATGAACCCGGAGGCAGGTTCTCACCAGACACCGAATCTGCCAAAGCCTTGATCTTGGGCTTCCCAGCCTCCAGAACTGTCCAAAATAAATTTCTGGTGTTTATAAGCCACCCGGTCTTTGATGTTTCTGTTTTTTTTTTTTTCTTTTTTAAAAGTTTTATTTATTTGACAGAAAGAGAGAGAGCACAAGCAGGGGGAGCAAGAGAGAGAGAAGCAGTCTCCCCGCGGAGCAGGGAGCCTGACATGGGGCTTGATGCCAGGACCCTGGGACCATGAACCCAGCTTGACCAACTGAGCCACCCAGGCAGGCGCCTTTGGTGTTTCTTCCTGTCAGCCCGAACAGAGCAAGACAGTATTCCTGTGCATGCATTCTGGGTGGCCATAGGTACTCACTTCCCTTGGCTCGGGTGTGATATGTCCAGCTTTAGAAGATACTGCCCCACAGTTTCCTGAAGCAGTTGTACCAGTTCTCACTTTCACAGCAGCACATGAGTGAATGCAACACACATTTAAAGATGTAGGATGAGGGGGGCAGCCCGGGTGGCTCAGCGATTTAGCGCCGCCTTCCGTCCAGGGCCTGATCTTGGAGACCTGGGATCGAGTCCCATGTCGGGCTCCCTGCATGGAGCCTGCTTCTCCCTCTGCCTGTGTCTCTGCCTCTCTCTCTCTCTCTCATGAATAAATAAATAAAATCTTTAAAAAAAATAAAAATAAAGATGTAGAATGACTACCATCTTCCATCGCTCCTTTTGATGTTACTCTGAATGCAGTATTGCATTCAGATTCAATGGAGAATCTGAAGTCCTGAGAACCAGGAGCACTGACGTCTAAGGGCAGAAGATGGATACCCTTGCTCAAGAAAAAAGAGCAAATTCACTCTTCCTGTGATTCCTTATTTGGGCCATGGGCGGGGGTGGATTGGATGATGCCCACCCTCCATGGAGAGGGTGATCCTTATTCGGTCTACTGATTCAAATGCTAAATCTCTTCCAGAAACACCCCTATGGACACACCCAGAAATAATGTTACCAGTTCTCTGGGCCTCCATCAACCCAACTGAGTTGACACATAAAATTAACGGTTATACTGCCACACCTCAGCTTTTGGTCATCATCCTCCTGCCACCCAGCAACGGTGCGGGAGGGAAGGGGACTCCCCATTTGACCATTCTGTCAGAGAGGTAACAAAAAGGACAACTAGATCGATAAAGGGAGAGCCACGTGGGAGAAAGGAGGCGTGGGGGAGACCCCGCGTTGCAACTTCTCACTGTGGGATCTCATGTCTAATGCAGGGCCTCCATTCCTTTCAGGGGACACTTTTGGGGCAGCTCCCACATGCCAGGTACATTCACTCTGGCTGTTCTCACAACCTTGCAAATTTGCTGTTGGTAACTATTACCCTGTGTCAGGCACCTCGTTAATATTCATTATCACTCATCTTCACAACTCATCTGCGTACAAAAGAGGAAAAAGGCAGAGCAGAAAGATAAGAAACTCATTCAGGGTCACCTAGCTAGTAAGTGCCATCGCAGGACTTGAACCAGACTGCCCAGCCCAGTGGGGAAGCCAAAAGTGGAGCCCCTGATACTCTAAGTTTTACACACGCACGTACACGCTGGTGTGTGCACCCAGGCACACAGATGCACGCGTGGGAACCCTGCTTCTTGGACACGCATTGCTCTTTCCAAAGAACTAAGCACAAAAGGACATCTTGTAAACCGAATTACATTATTTTCCAGAAAACCTGACTTAAAAAAAAAAAGACCTAAAAGGAGATGTTAGGGAGAGGCCATTGGAAAATGTGACCCTATCTTTTCTTGTGTGTAAATCTGTACGTTTTTACAGTTGGAACTTATATAACAAGAGCCACCTGGCCCCGCTCCCAGCCCTGCCCCCTGCCCCTCGCCCCTGTTCTAGTGCCATCATGTGCACACTTCGAGAAGCTCCGTCTTGCCTTGGTCTGCAGTGACCTGAGGTGGGCAAGGCCCGTGATTCTGGCCTTCAGCTAGGTAGGGTAGGAGGTGTCAATTGTCTTTAGGGTGGTGCACAAGGGGCGGGCTCCTGTTCTCCCCCCCATCTCCCCTCCCACCCCCAACTCCGCACCCACAGAGCGGCCAGTCATTTCTGCCAGGACTGATTATTTCAGAGTCTGTGAGATGAGCTAACACAGAAAAGTAATAGAAAGTGATGCTTTCCAGTTCCAAAAATAATTATCCCTCTGTTTGTCCCCTAGGGTGGGTGGGAGGAGGAACAGGCCACCAGCCCTATATAGGGCTCATGAACATGGGAGGTCAACAGCCCGGTGGAGCGCCCTGTGCCTGTGATCCCTCATTCATCTGAGGGGAGCAGCTTTGGTGCCAGCGGTACAGCCACAGGCCCGGGTCTTTGCTCCCTCCTGCTGCCCAGCCTACTCCTCCCAGAACATCCCCCTAGGACTGCCCAGACCACAAAAGATTCCAGGCAGGGGGCCGTGGCCCCCACTTCCCAGGAACAGCTGAGCCAGCAGCTAGCAGCCACAACAGGCCAAGGCCAAGTAGTGGGTGGGGGAGGGCTTTGCTGTTAGCTCCCAGCAGGACCAAGCTCAAGGGTGAGGACTACAGCCATGTGAGCCAAGAAAGCTTAATCTGAGAGGCAACAGATGGATGAAAGGGGAAGGGAAGATGTAAGGGGTGGTGGTGTTAAATTTGTTTTTTTTTTTTTAGTACCTACTATGTGCCAGGAACTGTAGAATGTGTTTCTACATATCTCATCCTATTTGGTCTCCACAACAAACCAATGAAATAGATATTATTCACTATTACACACAGGCTGAGTGTCCAGGGCACCACAACCAGTGTGGTCATACATGGGGTCCTGTGCTCAGAAGGAGCCCCTGCACTCAGTTGAATGTTCTGCTGTCAACACCTTGAAATTCCTAATAATTTTTTTAAAAAGATTTTATTTATTTATTCATGAGAGAGAGAGGCAGAGACACAGGCAGAGGGAGAAGCAGGCTCCATGCAAGGAGCCTGATGGGGGACTTGATCCCAGAACCTCGGGATCACACCCTGAGCCGAAACCAGACGCTCAACCGCTGAGCCACCCAAGTGTTCCCCTAATAATTTTTTAATAAAAGTTCTATATTGCCATTTCACACTAGACCCTGCAAATGTGGCAGCCAGTCCTAATTATAACCACTTTACAAAGAAACTGAAGCTCTAAGACTGATGTTGCAGGGGCGCTGGGGTGGCTCAGTTGGTTGGGTGTCCAACTCTTGGTTTTGGCTCAGGTGGTGATCTCAGGGGCATGAGATTGAGGCCCGCATCAGGCTACGTGCTGAGCAGGAGTCTGCTTGAGATCCTCTCTCCTCCTCCCTCTGCCCCTCCCCCCCAATACAATAAATAAATCTTTATTTTAAAAAATATATTTATTTATTTGAGAGAGAGAGGGAGAGAAAGCGAGCACTCACAAGCAGGGGGAGTGGCAGAGGCAGAGGGAGAGGGAGAGGCAGGCTCCCCACTGAGCAGGGACCCTTATGCAGGGTTCCGTCCCTGGATCTTGGGATCATGACCTGAGGAAAACGCAGATGCTTAACCAACTGAGCCAGCCAGGCGCCCCAATAAATAAACCTTTAAAACCGAGGCTACATACCCTGCCTACAATTACAGCTTGGAAATGGTGGACTTAGTACTTGGACTCCGGCCTGACTCCTGAGGCCATACTCCGCAGCTGAGTTGGCTGCCCTTAGAGGTACCATACAAGCAGAGGTGTGGTATGTTAGCACAGTGGTTCTCAAAGTTTTTCTTTTTTTTTTAAGATTTTATTTATTTGAGAGACAGTGAGAGAGCACAAGTGGGGGGAGGTAGAGCGAGAAGTAGGCTCCCAAGTGAGCAGGCAGCCCTAATGTGGGGCTCGATCCCAGGACCCCAGGATTATGACCTGAGCCAAAGGCAGATGCTTAACTGACCAAGTCATGCAGGCTCCTGGTAGTCCATGTTTCAACAGGCCCTCCAGATGATTCTGATGCGACTCAGGTTTGTGAGCTCCTGAGCTGAAAGATGGTAGAAGAGCACAGGGAGGGAGAGAAGGTGTGTGTGTGGGGCTTGGTCTGCAAGGATAGAGAGAATGGCCAGGTGGGGCTCAGTGAAAAGGTGACATTTGAGCATAGATGTGAGGGTGAGGAGGCACTCCCTGGGCTCCTGGGGGGGGAGTGTGAGGCCTGCAGGCGTGCCCACGGGCAGGAGTGTGCCTGTTGAGCCTGAGGAGCAGTAATGAGCCCGCTGGGGCTGAGACAAGCCACATTCACCAAGCCTCTGGATCTGAATCCCCTGGTTCTTCCTTATTCCATCCCTGTGACTGTTGCCTGGGGAGACAATTTGGGAACAGTCACCCAAGCAGGACAGATAAGGGGCTGTTCCTCTCTCTGGGCAGTCATTCCCTTCAAGGAGGAGATGAGAGGACCCCGCTAAAGGTACTGCTACAAGACAGACAGATCAGGCCTCGTTAAAAAGCTGACGCTCTGTGGCCAAGTTCTTGGATGAGGTACTCTTCCTTCCTGGAGGGCAGCCCCCAAGGACCCATCAAGAGATATTTTCATTAGGTCTCGAGGGTGCCTCAAGCTCCAAGAAATAACATGGGAGACCCTGGGATGCATTCTGCTGCAGGGACAGCAGGTCTGTTGTCTCAAGGTTTTTTTTTTTTTGTTTTTTGTTTTTGTTTGTTTGTTTTTCAAAATTTCAAGGCCATACCTATCACCCAGCATGAAATCGCAGGAGGAAAAAAGATGGAGGGGATCCCTGGGTGGCTCAGCGGTTTGGCGCCGGCCTTTGGCCCAGGGCCTGATCCTGGAGTCCCGGGATCGAGTCCCACATCGGGTTCCCGGCATGGAGCCTGCTTCTCCCTCCTCCTGTGTCTCTGCCTCTCTCTCTCTCTCTTTCTCTCTCTCTCTCTCTCTCTCTCTATGTCTATCATAAATAAATAAATAAATAAATAAATAAATAAAGATTGACATAGTTGACCAGCCTGGCTTCACCCTCTTCCTCAGAAGCAGACTCATATCCTAGAGAGGTCCCTGAGCTCTTTTTTGTCCCATTCCCTTTGTCTTCTCATTCCTATGCTCAGCTCTGGTGCAGAATCTGTGCCTTGCTCCATTGGACCCCAGCGCTGTGGGGAGAAGGGAGGAATGGGAAGAACTATTAAGGGTGTAGGATGGATAGACTTGGCCAAGGATTGTATGAGGTGGTGTGGTGTGAAGGGAAATGGTTGGGCACCTGGATAACATGAGCCATCGTTTGAGTGCCGACTCTGTTGGAGAGTATATTAAGTGCATTCTGTGCATTGTCCAATTTAATTCCTCATTACACCCATTTTATAGATGTGAAAACTGAGCCTCATCTAGGATAGCACTTGCCTCAGGCCACAGTTAGCAAGTGGTGAATTTGGGTTGGAAATCCAAGCCTGACTGAATCCATGACACTAGGGGTCCTTAAACCTTAGCATATATTAGAATCACCAGGAATGCTTGTTAAACTACAGATTACTAGGGCCCTACCTCCAGGGTTTCTGATTCAGTAGGTTGGGGTGGGATCCAAGAATCTGCATTTCTAATCATCACGTTCCTGAGTGATGCTGAAGCTGTTGATCCGGGCATCACACTTTGGAGACCAGTGCATCCCCATACACCAGTGGTTTTCAACCCTGATTGTGCATTGGAATCACCTGAGCACTTCAAAATTCTGGTACCGGCTTGCTCTCCACTCTGAAACTGAGTGCACCACTCTGGTGGTGTCTGGACTTTGGCATTAAAAAAAAAAGCCCCCAGGGTGTCTCTTAGGTACAGCCAGGGATGAGACCAACGCTCCAAAGTTTGTCAATAGGGAATACAGGAGAAGTAGCAGGTTTCTGGAGGAAATATTAGTCCCTTTTCACTAATATACTGAAACATAATGACTTCTGCTTCAAGCTCAAAATCCTCAGCATTAGGAGCCAATCTACTCAGGCCCAGCCAGATGTTAATTGAGTTTCCTCTTCGGGCTGGGTGCTTGTTCACCTGAGTGAGGACCCACTGGGGCCGGCAGGTTGGTAGGGAATGACCAGGTGGAAATCCACTGAGAAGTTGATGATAGGTCTACCTTGCAACCAGGCATTTTTCTTACAAGAATCTGTGGCAATTTCACCTAAGTTTGCAGGAGCATGTTTTATGACAAATTCCTCACACAATTATACAACGGAAATGTATTTGAAATTGCCTAAATGGTTATTTATAGGTGGGATTTGCTCAAGCATTTGATGTACTTTTAAGAAGTCTGCATTCAGTTGGATTACCTTTGAAAAGTGCTTTTGAAATTAGGAGTTTGCCATTCCCATTTGAAGTCAATGTTGAGAAAGAGTGCTTTGCATTACCTTAAAGTGATAGTGCTTTTTCAGAAGGCTGGTATTGTTTATAAGGATGTTTACAAGGATGATATCTGGTGATTAATTGTTAAGGAATTAACCGGGGAGGCTTGTGGCTACTGCCTTAGAACAGCGCTTAGAGCAGGTCTTAGAGCAGGGAAGTAACAAAACAAAACTAGGAAAGTTGAATTTCTCAATTCATTGGCTCTCACCAAGATCTAAAAAAAATCAAATCAGTGATGACTGGCTGGAGGAGAAAGAGAAATTGGAATGATGGAATGGTAGAGCCTCAGGCTTGGAGAAGAAGGCATCTAGACCAGGAAAGTCAAGTTCAGTGCCTCCGGAATCCTAGATGAGTGAGGGACAAGCATGTGCACCACCTTGACAGAGCAGCTGATTGTCCCATCCATGAAGATGGGCCCCATGCTGCTGAATCGTCTGAGTTTTCTAGACGAGACAGAAATCAAGATTTTAAAAAATGTTTGTTTGTTTGTTTGTTTATTCATGAGAGACAGAAAAAGGTAGAGACATAGGCAGAGGGAGAAGCAGGCTCCCCGTGGGGAGCCCAATGTGGGACTCGATCCGAGGACCGCGGGATCACGCCTTGAGCTGAAGGCAGACGCTCAACCACAGAGCCACTCAGGCATCCTAGAAATCAAGATTTTAACATAAACTTTTCCAATTTTAAAATACTTGCTTAAATGCAATCATACAGCGTGGGCCAAATAGGCGTGAAGGCTGTACTTAGACAAACATCAATGAGCCTGTCCAACTTCATGGTTTTACGGAGGAGGAGACATGTTCTACAGGGTGTACTCAGTTATCAGTTTAAATAAAAGTAGTCAGCTGTGAGCTCCTTTGCCTTTAAGGTGCTCACAGCCTGGTGAGGAAAAGGCAGGGAGCAGGGGCAGGTTTTGATGGAGTTGGACCCAGGCGGCTGTGAGGACAGAGAAGGGGTGGTTGCACCCAGCCTGGGACCAGAAGGACGGCCCCCTGAGGAGGAACTCTTGGTTGAATCTCGATGGGAGAATAGGGGTCGGCCACTTGGAACAGCTGGAAGAGGGCACAGCTTGGGCAAAGACCTAGGGACGGGTATGTTTGGAGAACGGCAAGAGATGGTGAGACTGACCCCAGGTACGGAACAGGAGGGTCTCAGGTTGATGAGCAACGGGAGACTTTGATATGGCTGGAACTCTTATCCACACCCCAGAATGTATCCTCACCGTGGTGCGGGGAAAAGATGAGCTAAGTGTCTGAGAATCTGAGAGTGGGGCTCAGCCAAGGCTGGAGAAAAGGGTGACAATGTCAGGTGATGAAGTATAGTTTTGGCTTTTATTTTTTTCCTACTTGCTCTGAAATGAGCATTCCAAACTCTGTCATCATAACCCCTGAAAGGCTGCCTGATTCCTCCGTGGAAATGGCTCATTCTGCTTTTAACAGCTCCCAGTGCTTTGAGTGGATGGATCTTTATATTTCAATAATCAACGTGATTTCCCTTCGGTAACCTTGGCATTCATTGCACCTGTCTGGGGATGCTTTCTTTTTCAGTCCTGATGCCTTAGACTTTGGGGGAGGGGAGGCAGAAGAAGAAATTCAGATTATTTTTCTATGCTATCCTGTGTTTGAGGGCAGTTCCCTTTTTCTGTTCACATTATCACTAGATTTGGATGAGAGTAAAGGTGGTCCCATTTGTCTTGCCGGGTCAGTTGTTGATGGGTTGTCTCTGCGGCTTCTCTAAGTTTTGAAGTCCTACTGTCTTCAGAGTTTTCTTGGCACTGTGATAGACCGATGGGACTTGGAGTCTGTTCCGGCTCTCATAAACCTTACAAACCTTGTGAAGAGAGCCGTGTTGATCAAAGTCATGACAGAGTGAAAAAGAGGGGCCTCAAGATGTACATAGCAGGGAGTGAAGAGTCTGATTCCTTTTATTACTTGTGAAACTGATGCCACCAGCAAACATTATGTCCTACCATCTTTTTAATTAAAAGAGAAGAAATCACCCTTATGGTTATCGCAGCATTATTTATAATAACCAAGATATAGGGCAACCTTACTGTCCATTGACAGATGAATAAATAAAGAAGATGCGATGCGTAAATACACATGCACACACACACAATGGAATACTACTCAGCCATAAAGAAGAATGAGATCTTGCCACTTGTGCCAACATGGATGGACCTAGAGGGTATTATGCTAAGTGACAAAAGTTAGAGAAAGACAAATATATATATATGGTTTCACTTACATGCAGAACCTAAAACAAAACAAATGAACAAATAAAAGCAGAAACAGGCCCATAAATACAGAGAACAAACTGGTGGTTGCCAGAGAGGAGGAGGGTGGAAGGAGGGGCAAAAAGGGTAAAAGGGAGTAGGATATACAGGCTTCCAATTATGGAATGAACAAGTCAGGAGGATAAAAGGTATGGCATAGGGAATGTAGTCACTGGAATTGTAATAGTGTTATACGGTGACAGATGGGACCTATACTTGTGGTGAGCATAGCGGAATATAGAGTTGTTGAATCATTATGTTGTGCACCTGAAACTAGTGTAACAATGTATATCAACTATACTCCAATTAAAAAAAAGAGTCAAAAAATAAAAAGAGAAGGAATTGAGATAAAATTCACATTACATAAAATTCACCATTTAAACTGCTTTTAAGTGTACATTTCAGTGATTTCAGTTCAATGTTGTACAGCCATCCTCTATCTAGTTCCAGAACATAATCATTACCTCCAAAAGAAACCCCATACTCATTAAACAGTCATTCCTCATTTTCCCTTTCCCTAACCCTTGGCAAACACTCATCTACTTCCTGTCTCTATGGATTTACCTGTTCTGAACGTTTCATAGAAATGGAATCATACAGTATATCAACTTTGTGTTTGGTTTATTTCACTTAGCAGCTTTCAAGGTTCATCCATGTTGAATATGTATCAGTACTCCATTGTTTTTTATGGCTAAGTGATATTCCATTGTATAGAAATATTACATCATGATTATCCATTCATCAGTTGATGGACATATGAGTCATTTCCACCTTTTGGCTATTGTGACTAGTGCTGCTACAAACTATTGTATGCCAATTTTTTGAGTGCCTGTTTTCCGTTCTTTTGGGGTATATACCAAGGAATGGAATTGCTGGCAGACATGGTAATTCTATATATAGCTTTTCAAGGAACTGCCAAGTTATTTTACACAGAGGCTGAACTATTTTATCCTTTTTTTAAAAGATTTTATTTATTTATTCATGAGAGACACAGAGGGAGAGGCAGAGACACAGGCAGAGAGAGAAGCAGGCTCCACACAGGGAGCCCAGTGTGGGACTCAATCCCAGGACTCCAGGATCATGCCCTGAGCCAAAGGCAGACGCTCAACCGCTAAGCCACCCAGGCATCCCGAGGCTGAACCATTTTACATTCCCACTAGTGATGCCTAAGGTTCCAATTTTTCCACATGCTCACCAACACTTATTATTGTCTTTTTTGATTATAGCCACTGTAGGGTGTGTAAAGGGGTATCTCATGGTTTTGATTTTCATTTCCCTAGTGACTAACGATGTTGAACATCTTTTCATGTGCTTGTTGGCCATTTCTTTGGAGAAATGTCTGTTCAAGCCCTTTGTTCATTATTTTAATTGGGTTGTCTTTTTGTTGTTGAGTTGTAAAGATTCTTCATATATTCTGGATATTAGACTCATAGATACACAATTCACAAATACTTCCTCTTACTCTGTGGGTTGTCTTTCTTTTTTGTGATAATATCCTTTCATGAGCAATAGTTTTAAATTTTTTTTAAAGATTTTATTTATTTATTCATAGAGACACAGAGAGAGAGAGAGAGAGAGAGAGAGAGAGAGAGAGAGGCAGAGACACAGGCAGAGGGAGAAGCAGGCTCCATGCAACAAGCCTGATGTGGGACTCGATCCCGGGTCTCCAGGATCACCGCCCCCGGGCTGCAGGCGGCGCTAAACCGCTGCGCCACCGGGGCTGCCCCTAGTTTTAAATTTTGATGAAATTCATCTCTGTTTTCTTTTGTTGCTTGTGCTTTGGGTGTTATATTTAAGAAACTGTTGCCTAATCCAAGGGAAAAAACTTAAACCTATGTTTCCTTCTAAGAGTTCAATAGTTTTAGTTCTTACATTCAGGTCTTTGATCCATTTAGAATTAATTTTTGTAGATGATGTGAGGTAGGGATCCAACTTCATTATTTTGCATATGGATATCCAGTTGTTCCACTACCATTTGTCGAAAACACTGTTCTTTCACCATTGGGTGGTCTGGGACCCTTGTTGAAAATCAATTGATTCTAAATAGATGAATGGATTTATTTCTGGATACTTAATTCTATTCCATTGATTGATCTACCTATACATGTCCTTATGTCAGTACCACAATATTTAGGTTATTGTATTTTTTTTTCTTTATTTATTTATGATAGTCACAGAGAGAGAGAGAGAGAGAGACAGAGACACAGGCAGAGGGAGAAGCAGGCTCCATGCACCGGGAGCCCGACGTGGGACTCGATCCCGGGTCTCCAGGATCGTGCCCTGGGCCAAAGGCAGGCGCCAAACCGCTGCGCCACCCAGGGATCCCTGGTTATTGTATTTTTATAGTAAGTTTTAACATCAAGAATTATGAGAACTCCAACTTCATTCTTTTTCAAGATTGTTTAGACTATTTGGGGGTCCCTTACAATTTCATATAAATTTCAAGATAAGCCTGTCCATTTCTGCTAAAAAGGCAGATGGAATTTTGATAGAGATTGCACTGAAGGTCAATTTGGAGAGTGTTACCATCTTAGCAATATTAAGTGTTCCAGTTAATGAACACAAGATGTCTTTCCATTTATTTAATTTTTCCTTAATTTCTTTCAACAACATTTTTGTAGTTTTGAGTATATAAGCCTTATAATTTTTTGGTTAAATTTATTCCTAAGTCTTACACTTTTTTGGTTAAATTTTCAAAAATTCTTTTTGAAACTATTATGAATGGAATTGTTTTAACTTCTTTTTTGGATTGTTCCTTGCTAGTGTATAGAAACACAGCTGATTATATGTATTGATCCTGTAACTTTACTGGAGTTGCTTATTAGCTGTAATAGTTTTTTCAGTGTGTGAATTCTTTAGGATTTTTCTATATGTAAGATCATGTCATCTATAAATATAGTTTTACTTCTTCCTTTCCAATCTGGATGCCTTTTTCCCTCTTGTCTAACTGCAAGAAAAACTTCCTGGCTACAATATTGAATAGTAGTGGCAAGAATGGACTTCCTTGTCTACTTCTTAGGGGGGATCTTAGGAGGAAAGCATCAATCTGAGTGTGATGTTAGCAAAGGGTTTTTCATAGGTGCCCTTGTAAAGGTTGAGGAGAGTTTTCTTTTAGTTTGTTGAGTGTTTTTATCATGAAAGAGTATTGGGTTGTTTTTTCAGATGATTTTTCTGTATCTATTGAGATGGTCATGTAGCTTTTCTTTTTCTATTAATATGGTACTGGCCACATGATAACGATTTAGTAAATATTTATTGAGCTAATGATATACATGCTACCACCCTAACAACATCAGAGCAATATTTTAGTTGTGCGTTTATGTGTTGTAGGTTTGTTGTTGTTTCTATGGCATCTAAGTTGGATTGCCGTCAATTGTGACTTATTTCTTCCAGGGGACCTACAACAACCTCTTAGAAGTGCCTGTCTAGGGGTTCAGGTAGATGAACTTCTCCAGGTCAGACCAGTACTGACAACTATACAGGAATCCAATGACTTTGACCTTTTAAACATTTGCACTAGCAAAACCAGACAACAGATCTTTGCCTTCCAAATGTTCAGGTCTAAAATGGTAACACTGAGTCCTGAGTGCATTATGCCTTAGAAAGCTACAAAGAGTTAATTCCCAGAAGCCATTCCTATTAATCTTGGTGTCTGGATAAAAACTAAATTTGGGACCTCAATTACCTGATAGAGTCCCATGTAGACTCAGCCGGCAGTAATATTGATGAGGATGGCAATCATTTCTCCCACTTGGAGACCCGATTGCAATCCCATCCTAAGCAATCTGTCCTTCAAGTGCATAGAGAAGTGGGCATTATTTTTTCTCTTTTCTTATGTTCTAGAAAGAATTTTTGGTTCCCAAATCCTTAACCGTTGGTGTACCAAAATACAACCCTACTTGACTGAAAGAGGTAAATAATTCCACTAACCTCTGAATTGTCTATCACAGTTCAGGAAGCACTTTATCATTACGTTGTTTCAATCAGTCCTTGTCACTGTATGTTGAGTGTGACCATGCCCATTTGTCAGGTGAGGAAACTGACTCAGGAACTTGACTTTCTGGCTCAGGTTGTTCTTATTTCTCTAGGCTGCAGAGGGCTTTATTAAACAGGTGCAGCTGTTTTCAAAGGGCCACAGACAGAAAACCAAAACTTTTCCTTGGTTCAGCAGTGTGTGAGAGTGATGTAGGACAAAGTCGGATTGAAAAGCTGCAAGAGGGGTTCCTGGGTGGCTCAGTTGGTTAAGCATCTGCCTTCAGCTCAGGTCATGATCCCAGGGTCCTGGGATCGAGCCCCTCGTTGGGCTCCCTGCTCAGTAGTGGGCCTGCTCTCCTTTCCCCTCTGCCCCTGACTTGTGCTTGCTCTATCTCTAGTGCTCTTTCTCTCAAATAAATAAATAAAACCTTAAAAAAAAAAGAAAAAAAAAAAAAAAGAAAAGAAAGAAAGCCTGCGTGAGAGGAGAGAGAAGGATCTTGAAAACAGCTGGAATGGGCACTTTTGGTAGGTAGAACAATACCGCCATTGGACATCGAACATCTCCACCCCTCAAGCAGCGGCTTGTGTCATGGAGTTCCACTTATCTGTAGTTCCCCTATGCTGATCCTTGTCTTGATCTCCCTGGTGAATTACTGGTGGCATGTTTTCGACCCCAAGCTCCCTGGTGCACATCTGGTCACCTGGACAGCAAGCATCTATCTGGTCAGAGAGCATGAATTCTGCTGAGTAGATGTCTAACCAAAACACATTGTGAAAGCAAATCCTCATCAAAAAATTGTCACGTAGGGGCACCTGGGTGGCTCATTTGGTTAAGTGTCCAACTTTTGATTTCAGCTCAGGTCATGATCTCAGGGTCATGAGATTGAGCCCCTTGTCAGGCTTTGTGCTGGGAACAGAGTCTGCTTAAGATTCTCTCTCTCTCTCTTAAAAAAAAAAAAAGTCAAAGGTCAAGCAATGATGGCAAAGGTCATGCACCTAAGAAAAGATTAGGAGCCTTCTCCAGGCTGTGTTCCAAGATCAGCTTCATGTTTCCTATTCTCTTTTACCTCTTGTCATTGAACAGAGGGAAGGAGAATGAAACCTGATGAAATCTTTTGTTCATGTATTCCTTTGCATTAATTCTATATTCCTTTGCTCAATAAATATGTATTAAGTATCTACTGTGTGTTGGGCCTGTGCTAGGCATGGGAGACAAAACAATGAGCAAGTCAGACATGGTCTTTGACTTCGTGAACTTGAGAGTCTAGTAGGGGAAGAAAAACCCAAATTAAATAAGCAAATAAATAATTGCAAATCCAAACATAGTCCTAAGAGGAAAGTAAACAAGGCCCATCTGCTAGAGAGCAAAAGAGGGAGACTTAATTGGATTTGGCGGTCAGAAAAACATCTCTTTGAAGACATGACATGTAAATTCTATTTTAAAGGTAAGAAGAAATTCAAACAAGGAGCAAGGGAAAGAGTATTCTGTCCAAAGTGTAAGGAACAGCACATGCAAAGGCCCTGAGGTAGCAAAGAGATTACAGTCTTCAAGAAAATGAAAGAAATCCACTGTGGCTAATGTGTGGACAACAAGGAAGAGAATGGCAGGAGATAAGTCAGAGAGGTAGGCAGGGGCCAGATCATGTAAGGCTTCGTGTCTCCTCCCAAGCCTCTTACTGCCCCATCCCAGCAAGACCTTAAAAGGGTATGTTCAATGTAAATAGGCTCAGGCCAATAGCACACAGGGAAAGTGAGCAGTGGGATGATGGAATTATTGTCTCAATTCTTTACCCTTCTGTATTCTATATCCATACCCTTGCCATGACCTCTTGATTTTGGGCTTGACCTTGGGGACTGCTTTGGATAATGGTATGTGAAGGCAGCAAAGGCTAGAAATATGCTTATGCAATTGAGTATATTTCCTCGTACGTCTCTCTTTTGTCACTGAAAGAACAAGACTCAAGGAGTCCAAGGAAGATGAGAGACATCAAGAGCTGACAGGAAGAATGCAGGGAAGCCCCACCAGGCCTCGCTGAAGGTAGTGTGCCATTGAGTTTTTGTTTTTTGCCCATTGAGTTCTTTGGGAGGTTTGTTATATGGTGTTATTCTGGCAGTAGCTGACGGATACAAACAGGATGGTGAGGACTTCTCTGAGGAATGATTGACAGGAAGAAGGTATTTAGTCTAGAGAATCAAAGACTGAAAAGGAACTAAGGTCTGTCATGGCAGAAAGATTCGATTTGTTCTTTGTGACTCGAAAGCCCATGTGTGAGATCAAGGGGTTGATATATAGGAAGGCAGTTTGAACTAGACGTAGGGAAGAACTTTTTTATTAACTAAAATGCTGGGAAAGTGGAATGCATTATCCTGGAGACTATTTTTCACCACTAGAGGGCATGAAAACATAATGGAATGCCCTACTGTGTGCCAAAATCTCGCATGTTTTTTTTCTTTTATTTTGTAATAATTTTCACTAAAAAAAAAATCTGTGAGATAAGCATTATTTTAAAAATAAAGGAATTGAGGTTCAGAGAACGTAAGAAATCTGTAGAAGTATGGGTAGAGCCAGTAAGCTGCAGAGGCAGAATTTGAACCCACAGCTCTGTGGTACTAAAACCCTAACAATTGAGAAGCTGGTTTCCAGAGATGGTTTTAAGAAGATTCAAGTGCTGAATGGGGAGGAGTGCCTGGAACCCAGGCCCCAAAGCCATCCCTGTTCCAAGATTAAGTTTTCTCTAGTGTTTGGCAAGTTTTCAGTGGAGGTGGGGCGGAGGAGGGGAAAGGAGAAATGTATTGAGTTCTTCGTCAACCTAAATTCATTCAATTTAAATAGCTTCTCTTTATTCTGACACTGTTTTCTCAATTCGTTAAAAAAAAGCAAACAAGGATATTAGTTTTAAAAACTCTTCATTTAGCAAAATAAGAAACTCTCAACCTTGTCAGGCTCCCCAGATATTTTGGAATGATATGGGCAATGAAACCTAGAAGTCCAGAAGCCACTCTCTGGGTGACCTCCAACGTCTTTTTCAGCTCTGAACGGTTATAACATTTTTTTTTTTTTTTTTTTTTTTTTTAGTCTAAAGGTCAAGCCACTGGCTCCAGGGCCTCGGGAATCTGCATTGCTTCCAGGCCAAGGGAGAGGTGGCTCATCCTAACTCAAAGGAGAGCTGGGGCTCCTAATCACAGCCAGCTTTTCTGTCACTCTGGCCCATTTTGCTGATTCCACGGTAGTAGGGCTGCCGTGTCCCCTTTGAGCAGCTGCATCCCAGCTGTAAGAGTCTCCATCACAGTGTCACAAGGGCAAGGGTATGGCTTGTCTGAGTGACCATGTGAGGTGAAGACACCTGCTAAACAGCTAACCAGAGCTGTGCTGCTGCTGCTGGAGTTTGGCAGAAACCTGGGACCCACCCCTCATCACTCAGGACTTGGAGTCAAACGTTTTCCTTTAGATAAAAGCTTGGGGTGGGAGTGGGGGTGGGGTGGGGGTGAGGGTGGGGCAACCTCTTTAGCCACAGATGAAGGTCATTAGAAGGGGCTTCTGGGAGGCTGCAATCCTGTATGCTTTTTCTTTTCTTTTCTTTACTTCTTTTCTTTTCCTTTCTGTCCTTTCCTTTCCTTTCTTTTTTTTAAGTTTAATAGAGTTATAATTTCTATACCATACAATCCATCCGTTTAAAGTGTAGGATTCAGTAATTTTTAGTATCTTCACAGATCGGTACACTATCACTATGGCCAATCTTGGAATATTTTCATGATTTCAAAAAGAAATCCCATACCTGTTAGCTCCTACTCCTCCATCCACACTCTTACCCTGTATCCCCTAGCCCTAAATAACCACTAATCTGCTTTCTGTCTCTATAGATAATTTTTCTAATTTGGACTTTTCATATAAATGGAGTCATACAATGGTCTCTTGTGACTGGCTTCTTTCATTCAGTGTAATAGTTTCCAGGTTCATCAATTTTATAACATGAGTCAATACTTCTTTTTTTTTTTCAGATTTTATTTTTTAGAATAAATTTAGGTTTCGTGGAAAAACTAAGCAGAAGGTACGGATAGTTACATGTACCTCTTGGCCTTCCCTTGACCCAAACCAGACTCCCTTACTATCAATACCCCACACCAGAGTGATACGTTTGTTATAATAGAGGAACCTACTTTGACACATCATCACCCAGACTCCATAGTTTTTTTTTTTCTTTAAAGATTTTATTTGTTTATTCACGAGAGACACACAGAGAGAGAGGCAGAGACACAGGAGGAGGGAGAAGCAGGCTCCATGCAGGGAGCCCGATGTGGGACTCGATCCCAGGACTCCAGGATCAGGCCCTGGGCTGAAGGCGGCGCTAAACTGCTGAGCCACCGGGGTTGCCCCAGACTCCATAGTTTACGTTAGGGTTCATTCTTTGTGTGGATTTGGACAAGTGTATAATGATGTCTATCTACCATGATAGAATCATACAGGATAGTTCCACTGATCCTCTGTGTTCCAACTATTTCTTCTCCTACTAGCCCTCAACCCTTGCCAACCACAGATCTTTTTACTGTCTCCATTGTTTTGTGTTTTCCAAAATGTCACCTAGCTAGAATCATATACTATGTAACCTTTCCCGATTGGCTTCTTTCATGTAGTAACATGTCTTTTGATGACTTGATAGCTCATTTCTTTTTAGCATTGAATAACATTCCATTGTCCGGATGGACTGCAGTGGATTTATCTGTTCACTTCCTCAAGGCCATCTTGGTTGCTTCCAAGTTTGGGTAATTATGAATAAGGCTGCTGTAATTCCTTTTCACGGTCGAATAATATTCCATTATATGGACATATACCATATTTTGTTTATCCTTCCTTTTTAAAAAAACATCTTAATCATTTATTTTGAAAGTGAGAGAGAGAGCAGGCTTGGGGCGCAGAGGCAGAGAGAGAGAGAGAGAGAGAGAGAGAATCTCAAGCTGACTCCACACTGAGGCACAGAGCCTGATGCAGGGCTTGGTCTCATGTCCCTGAGATTGTGACCTGAACTGAAATCAAGAGTCAGAGGCTTAACTGACTCAGCCACCCAGATACTGCTTATCCCTTCATCATTTGATAAACATTTGGATTATTTCCACATTTTGCTACTGTGACTAATGCAGTCATAAACATTGCTGTACACGTTTTTGAGGATGTGTTTTCAATTCTTTGGGGGTATAAACCTAGGAGTAGGATTGCTGTGTCATATGCTAACTCTATGTTTAATCATTTTGAGAAGAGCCAGACTGTTTTCCAAACTGTTCACACTGTTTCACATTCCCACCAGCAGTGTGTGAGGGTTCTAATTTCTCTGCATCCTCAATAACACTTGTTATTGTCTGATTCTTTTATTCTAGCCATCCTAGTAGGTGTGAAGTGGTATCTTTATTTTGCATCTCCCTGATGGCTGATGATGTAGAGCATTTTTTCATGTGCTTATTGGACAATTGTGTATCTTCCTTGGGGAAATGTCTATTCAGATCATTTGCCCACTTTTTAAATTGGGTTGTCTTTTTATTATTGAGTTGTGAGAGTTCTTTATACATGTAGGATATAAGCTGCTAATTAGAATATATAATTTACAAATATTTTCTCCCATCCATCCACTCTTATGTAGTGCTTGCTTCCCCTTCCGTGCCTTCAGAAAAGGTGGAAAAAGCGAGTGTAGAATTTTGATTTGTTTTTGAAATCTCATTCACTTCTGGGTCTAGACCCCAAACAATTGAAACTGGAAACTCAGATATTTGTACACCAATGTTTAGAGTAGCATTATTCACAGTGAGCAAGATGTTGAAACAATCCAAATGTCCACTGACATATGAATGGATAATAAATATGTAGTGTATACACACACACACACACACACACACACAATGGAATATAATTCAACCTTTAAAAAGTATGAAATTTGGGCAGCCCAGGTGGCTCAGTGGTTTAGCGCCACCTTCGGCCCAGGGCCTGATCCTGGAGACCTGGGATCGAGTCCCACATCAGGCTCTCTGCATGGAGCGTGCTTCTCCCTCTGCCTGTGTCTCTGTCTCTGTCTCTCTCTCTGTGTATCTCCCATGAATAAATAAAATCTTAAAAACAATAAAAAAATAAATAAAAATTAAAAGTATGAAATTTCTAATGCCTGCTACAACATGGATGGATCTTGAAGGTATCATGGTAAATGAAATGAGCCAGACACAAAAGGACAAATACTCTATGATGCCATTTCTATGAGGTACCACGTTATTAAATTCATAGAGACAGGAAGTAGAATGGTGGGTGCCATAAGCTGGAGGGAGGTTAAGGAGAATGGGGAATTATTATTTAATGGGTAAGAATTTCAGTTTGGGGAAGTGAGAAAGTTCTAGAGCTGGATCTTGGTGATGGTTGTACATCAGTGCGAATGTATGTCATTGAATGGTACATTTAAAATGAGTTAAAATGATAAGCTTTATGTTATATGTATTTTACCACACACACAAAAAATCAATCAATCAAATGGAAGAAAATGGGAAAAAAAACAAAATCTCATCCACTGATCCTGCCCAAGAAACATGCTTCCCCAATGTCTGGCTGCCTGGGGTCAGCCCAAGGGTTCCCCTAAAGTGAATGTGAGCAACAGGGCCCTGAGCTAAGGCCAGCACTTGCTAAGATATGAGAACAAGTAGGTGGAACAGGGCAAGAACGTGGACACCTTGGTCTGGGGTTGTGGGTCAGGGGCCTGGGGAGGCTGTATATACTGTTGGAAAGAGATCTGGCCTTAAGTCAGATTGCCTGGGTTTGACTCCTGGCTCTGCCATGTGACCTTGGGCAAGTTACCTTCCCTCTTTGGGCTCTAGCTTCCTCACCTCCAAAATGAGGTAGAAATAATTCCTTCCTGAGAATGAGAGAATGTGTCAAGCGAGGCCCAAAGTCAGAGCTGTGTGGTGGACGGAAACACTGAATTGGAGACAAAGACTTGGAGGAAGTGTCTACTTGGCCTTGGCCTTGCTGCTGGTATGACTTTGGGCAGCACCCTTCCTTGATCTCTCTGGACCTCAGTGTCTCCATCTAGAAGGCAGGGATGATAACTAATACCCGCTCCTCCTACACACAGGGAGGTTGTAAGGTTGCTAAGAGGGTGTTCTGTAAATGCAACAGCCTTATATAAAAGTAAAATGGAGGTTAAAAAATAAGGAAATACTGGGCATAATGATAAACAGTTAACCCAGGGTGCTGGTTGTTCATGAAAAGTGATCCTGCATAATATGTGACCATTAAAATGGACAATTATGCAGGCTGGGTAGAAACAAGCAACACCACTTGTGAGAGGTAGAATGCTTACAAAATTATAGGTACATGAGGATCAGAACTATGCTGAATTTTGTATAACGTAGACAAAGACTAGAAAGGATCACAGAAAAAGATGTAAGTAATTACCGTGCACGGGCCTGGGAAGGATTATGGATGATTTAAACACATTCCTCTAAAATCATTGTTATGTTGTTTTTACAAGAATATGACTTTTAGGGGCACCTGGGTGGCTCAGTGGTTGAGCATCTACCTTAGGCTCACATGGTGATTTAGAGTCGCCCATTGGGCTCCCCATGGGGACCCTACTTCTCCCTCTGCTTATGTCTCTGCGTCTCTCTCTGTGTCTCTCATGAATAAATAAATAAAATCTTAAAAATAAATATGACTTTTAAAAATAGGTGTGGCAGGGCAGCCCTGGTGGCGCAGTGGTTTAGCGCTGCCTGCAGCCCGGGGTGTGACCCTGGAGACCCGGGATCGAGTCCCACGTTGGGCTCCCTGCATGGAGCCTGCTTCTCCCTCTGCCTGTGTCTCTGCCTCTCTCTCGCTCTCTCTGAATGAATAAATAAATAAATCTTTTAAAAAAATAGGTGTGGCAGGGGGCTCTCTGGGAACAGTTTGCATTTGATTTCTGGCCACAGGGGCCATGGGCTTTGCTGGACCCTGGAGAGGGACACTACAGTGAGCACGATTGCTTCCCGGCTAAGGCCACCCTTGCTGCCCCCCCATCCCTGTGTGCCTCACTCACAGATCTTCATGATGGATCAAGGACCCCTCCTGGCCCCACCACTGCCCCAATTCCTCAGCCTCCCAAGTGTGATTCCTGTCTGTAATGTAGCCCCCTGCTTCCTTCTCCTCCGGCTGCTAGCTGTACCCGAGAAACATCGAACTTCCTTATGATGCACTCACGTACCTTCAAAAATAAAACATAGGGACTATGTTTTCTTACTGAAAACTCTTTCATAAGTCAAAGTAATCGTGTCCATTGTTCTTCCGGTCCATTCCCCAGAGCTGTTTCTTGTGAGTCTTACCTGCATATCCTTCTGGAAACATTCTATTTCTTTATTTTACATTTTAATGATGTGCTCATTGACTTCCTGCCACCCACCCACCTCCATCCGCCTTCCTCTTGTTCTCCCCACATAATTATGTCACAGTTTGGCTACAGCTGTCACTTTGAGAAATGCACAACACTCTTCTTGTCACTGTCCACTAGTCCTGAGGTCCCCCACCTAATTAATGCTGCAGGCTCCCCTCTTCTTTTCTAAGATTTTATTTATTTATTCATGAGAGACACAGAGAGAGGCAGAGACATAGGCAGAGGGAGAAGCAGGCTCCCCATGGGGAGCCCAATGCAGGACTTGATCCCCGGGATCACGACCTGAGCCAAAGGCAGATGCTCAACCACTGAGCCGCCAGGTGCCCCGGCTTGCCCCCTCTGTCCTTCCGTCTCCTCCACTTCTCTGTCATGCATACTTTTACAGTGCCTGATAGATGGCATCCTCATTCTGGTCCATAACTGGAATCAGTGTTTTGCTTAAAGATTGATTCTGAAATCAATGGACAATATTGACATTATTGACACTTACATACACACACAAACGGTTCTTTGCCTGGCCGGTAGTATTCCCGCTTATGCTTGCTTCCTTGTAGTACTTTTCTTTGAGCTGGGTTTTCAAATAGCTCTTTTTTTCCTTTCTTGCACTATTTGACTTCAGCGTATTCTCCACTTCCCCCTAATGTTCCATCCCAACAAGTGTTCTATTGAGTTTTTCCTCCCTCCCCAAGATCTTCCTTCTAGAACCTTCTGTCATCTTGCTTCAATCTGGACAATAACCATCTAGGAGCTTCCTTTTATTGATTCCTTGACCTCAACCCACAGTTCCTGAGATTTGGGTGGCTGTTCTTGATTCCCCCCACCTTATTTTGCCAGAGCATACCAGTAAGTAACATCCTAGGCAGAGGTGTGTTTGGGTAAAATTTCCAAATCTTTAAAAAAAATTCTTTTTATTTACCTCAATTTTATTTAAATTCAAGTAATTTACATATAGTATATTATTAGTTTCAGAGGTAGAGTTCAGAGATTCATCACTTGCATATAACACCTAGTGCTCATTACATCACGTGCCCTCCTTAATGCCTGTCACCCAGTTACCCCATCTCCCCACCCCCCAGCTCCCCCAGCAATTCTCAGTTTGTTTCAGAGTTGGGAGTCTCTTATGATTTGTCTCCCTCTCTGATTTTGTCTTGTTTTATTTTTTCCTTTCTTCCCCTATGATCCTCTGTTTTGTTTCTTAAATTCTACATATGAGTGAGATCATATGATAATTGTCTTTCTCTGATTGACTTATTTCACTTAGCATAACACCCTCTAGTTCCATCCACATTGTTGCAAATGGCAAGATTCAATTTTTTTGATGGCTGAGTAATAGTCCATTGTATGCATATACCACTTTTCTTTTTTTTTTTTCCACTTTTCTTTATCCATTCATCTGTCGATGGACATCTGAGCTCTTTCCATATTTTGGGTATTGTGGACATTGCTGCTATAAACATTGGGGTGCAGGTGCCCCCTTCAGAAAAACTTCCAAATCATATGTTTGGAAATTTATTTAGGGGCACCTGGCTGGCTCAGTCACAAGAGCATGCAACTCTTGATTTCAGGGTTGTGAGTTTGAGCTTCACGTTGGGTGTAGAGATTACTTAAAAATTAAACTTCAAAGCAAAGAAGGAATTTACTTCTTCTGCTATCATGCTTGATTTTTAATTGCACTGGACATAGAATCATAGGTTGTAAATTAAATTCACTTATAATTTTGAAGGCACTATTGCCCTCAAAATTGCTCTATTGCCCTCTCTATTGATGTTCCCATTGAAAATCCTGATCCACTCATTGTTATCACTTTATAAGGACCTGACCTTCAGTGGAATCGTTTAGGGTTCTCTTCTTATTTTTGGTGACCTATTATTTCAGTGTTGTTCCCAGGTATAGGCCTTCCTTCCTTCGGCGTTCTGATCTTGTGTCTATTACCTCAGAAATTTTCCTGTATTAGTTCTTTGATAATTTCCTCTCCTCTGTTTCTTCTGTCCTCTTTACCTAGAAACGTCTATTGGTTGAATACTCATTTATTCCTTTATGTCTCTTATTGGTTGATTCTTTTTTTCCATCTCTTTGCCTTGATATTTTCAAATCATGTGAGTATATTTAAACCTGAGAACAATTTGTCTTTTCAGCATAAAGTCTTATATGAAAATATTTCTTGTTATATTGTTTCTGTAATAACAAAGTGACAGACATTTCAAACAAATTTTGCTTATGAGTCTAAGGATCACCATAAACATAAGTGAAAATTGCCTTACATGAGCAAGACTTGGAAAGTTTAACCACAAGACAAGGGCAAGGGATTTAAAAGGCATAAAATGAGGATTTGGGGTAACCAAGCAAGGCAGGAACCAGGTAGAACAAAACTGTGATCTTAGCAGGTGCTTTGCGTGTTTCTTCAGTTCACCAGGCTCTTGGGGCATGCTGTCCTCTGCTCCCTGCCAGTGTCAACAAGAAGGTATGGTGAGCCATGTGGGCAGAGGAGCTGAAAGAGTCCAATCCTCTCTGGGATGGGATCTTTCCTGAGCAAGGCAGCTGGATTAAGAATGGCAAGGGGGTCTTCCTGCCAAGGACAGAAACCAATCTAGGTGCTAGGCCAGAGAGGCAGGAGCTAGGCAAACAAATGGAGAACTGGGCTCAGATAAGAGCCCAGGGTTATGCTTGAGTGGATGTTGGTAGCTGGCCAAGAAATTGACAGAAGCTCTGAGTGCAGATAGAGTCCAAGGCTGGGTGGATCAGGAGAAGCAGCACTCACTGGGCTCATGGGGTCAAGGCTTTTCCTCATCCTAAACCCGTTACCTTCTGCTATAGGGCATTCCTCTAATGAACACAAGGCAACAGAATAGAAAGATACAGCAGAGGTATCTTCAAGGACCTTCTGATGTCCTTGGACCCTGAGTGCCTGACTCACTCTTAAGCCTGTGCTCATCCGGGGTGCACACTGTGATGGTGCTCAGCGCTTTGCATTAGGCACCTCCCAACCTCACCTCGTTTATTGTCGGGTTTCACTGTGAGGGGGAATGCACACATGCCCTACACACACACACACACACACACACACACACACACACACACGTCGCTACCATCACCATCACCTCCACCAACAAGTACCAACTAGTTCTTTCCCTCCTGCGCAAATATGTTGAGAGCCTGCCTCACACCGTGCCTGCACAGACTGGGGCTGAAGTCCCACGAGCTGAATCAGAGGTCCTTCCTGTTTCTGTGTCCCCTGGGGGAGCAGACAATGAACAGAACTGGGTTGGTCATCCCTTCCTGGTTCGGTTGCCTCCAGATGAGCCATCTGGCAGGAGAGGTGGTCTGCAACCTGTTGTCCCCATGTTCATTGTTTGTTTGCTAAAAGAACACTTTAGATAATTAGTCATTCATGCAAATGTTTACTTACTCAACAGTTATTGTGTTCCAAGAATGATAATAATTAACACTCATTGAGGGCTTACTATGTGTAAGGCACAGTGCTAAGCCCTTTACACTCCACCAGGAGCCAGATATCAGGAAGACAGAAATAAAAATGCATGAACTGCCTGTATGTTGTTGAGAGGCCGCTAATCAACACTGTAACAACCATTTTGTTTAGCCATCACAAGAACAACTCTGTGAAATTTTATTCTTGAGAGGAAGTGTGGTATAATGGTTAAGAGTAAGGCCTTTTATGTCAGGAACCTGTATCTGAAACCTGTTTATATCACTTTTTATTTTTTAATATCACTTTTTAACTGTGTCACCTTGGCAAGTTACTTAAGTCTGTTGGAGCCTTGGTTTTCCCATCTATACAATAGATATGGAATTAATAACAGCTATACTTTTTGGAGTCATGAGGATCAAATGAGATAATGCATATAAAGAGCTGGCACATTGCTTGGCACGTAGTGAGTTATTATTAAGCCCCGGGTACTATGGGAGCCCTAAAACTCATAATGTTACATTAAGGCCACTCGGAAGTATTAATACTTCATAGGATGACTGGAAGGCAAGAAAGGAAGTGGAATTAGTGTAAATGGTTCATGTTAGTCCAATCAGAAGCCCAGCATTGGCCTCTATCCCCCAACAGTATTTCTGTTTGGATAATATACATCTTCTCTTGCATTCTATATTCTGCTATCATAACATAGTGTGTAATTACAGTAGGCCTTGGAGAAGTCTCTTCTTGCTTCTGAGATTCAGATTCCTTTTTTCAATTTTTAAAATTTATTTATTTATTTTAAAGATTTTATTTATTTATTCATGAGAGACACACAGAGAGAGGCAGAGACACAGGCAGAGGGAGAAACAGGCTCCCTATAGGGCGCCTGATGCAGGACTTGATCCCAGGACCCCGGGGTCACGACCTGAGCCAAAGGCAGATGCTCAACCACTGAGCCACCCAGGTGCCCTGGATTCTTTTTTTTTTTTTAAGTGAAGTATAGCTGACACACAATGTTACATTAGTTTTAGGTGTACCACATAGCAATTCAACAAGTCTAATGTTATGCTACACTCACCACAAGTGTGGCTACCACCTGCCACCATACGATGCTATGACAATATCATTGACTAGGTTCCTTATGCTGTAGCTGTTCTCCCCATGACTTTTCATTTCATTCAGATTCTTCATCTTTAACAAAGTAAAGGCGGTAACAATCCCACTTAGGAATTTATCCTTCAAGTATGTTTCCTTCAGCATTGCTTACAACTGCAAAAACTTGGAAGTCTATAAATGTCTATCAATGGGGAAATAGTTAAAAATCATGACATTCATAATGGAAGACTATGTAGCTGCTAAAAAGATAGAGGTAAATCCATATGAGCTGCTATCGAGAAATGTACTCTATTGAGCCATAACTTACATGTAATAAATGCACCACTTCTGAGAATATAGCTCTGTGCATGTTGGCAAATGTAGTCACTTGTTACCATTACCCCATCAAGCTAAGAAAACTAATTTCCATCATCTAAAAATTTCCCTATGCCACTTTTCCATTAATCCTTCCCCACCCACACAAAGCTATTATTATTCTGATTTCTTTCGTTTTATTTTTTTAAGATTTGTATATTTATTTGAGAGAGAGCAAGCAAGTGAGCATGAATAGAGAGAGGGGCAAAAGGATAGAATCTTCAAGCAGACTCCCCATTGAGGGTGGAACTTGTTTCAGAGCTCAATCTCAGGACTCTAAGATCATGACCTGGGCTGGAACCAAGAGCTGGACGCTCAACTGACTGAGCCATCTATGCACCCCAATCATTATTCTAATTTCTAACACCGTAGACTCCTTTTGTCTCTTCTTAAACTTTATGTTTTTGGAATTATAGCTTTTAAAAATATTCAGCTGTGTTGGGGCATTTAACAGTAGTTTCCTTCTTGTTTTTGTTTTTTTAAAAGATTTTAATTTATTTATTTGACAGAAAGAGTGAGAGAACACAAGCCAGGGGAGAGGCAGAGGGAGAAGCAAGCTCCCCTATGGAGCAAGGAGCCCTTTGTGGGGCTCAATCTCAGGTCTCTGGGATCACACTCTGAGTCAAAGGCAGCTGCTTAATTGACTGAGCCACCCAGGCACCCCAGTAGTTTCCTTTTTCTTGCTGCTGTGCCCAGAACCCCAGGATATTCGTGTTCCACTTACCTCAGACACCCTGCCCCCAAAATTTGTATGTTATATCCCCAACACCTTCCTCTCTCCCCCCAGTGTGGCTGTATTTAGAGATGGGTTCTTTAAGGAAGTAATTAAGGTTACAGGCTAGGGCCCTGATTCCACAAGATTAGTATTTTTTAAAGAAGAGACACCAGAGAGCTTGCTCTCTCTCTCTCCCCTGAAGGCACAAAGAAAAGATCACGTGAACACAGATTAGGATGGTGGCTGCCTATAAGCCAAGAGAAGAGGCCTCAGAATCCTACTTTGCCAGCATCTTGATCTTAGACTTCCCATGTTCCAGAACTGTGAGACATAAATTTCTATCATTTAAGTCTGTGATATTTTATGGCAGCATGAGTAGACTTGCTGAGTAGTATTCTGTTTATTTATATATAATGTTGTGTTTATTCTCTAGAGAGGGACATTTGGGCTGTTCCAGTGTGGGGCCATATGTATAATGTGTATGTGTGTATGAGTTCTCTTGGATATATATCTAGGAAGTGAATTTCTCTGTCATATGATAAGTATCTGTTGAACTTTATTAAAAACTGTCATTTTCCCAAGATGATGGTACCATTTCACACTCCAAGCAGAAATAAACGAGAGTCCCAGTTGCTCTTGCCAGCACTGAGTATTTCCAGTGTTTTAAATTTTAGCTGTTTAAGCGCTTGTAATGGTCTATCTCATTGTGGTTTTAATTTATATGTTCCCGATGACAAATGATGTGAAGCAGGTGTTCTCATGATTATTGAGTCTTCATATTACTTTTGGAAGTACTTTAAGTCTTGTGTCCTTTTTTATTGCATTGCCTTTTTGTTTTTAATTTGTTATGATTTTTATATACTCTGAATATAAGTCTTTTGTCAGACATATGTATTACAAATATTTTCTGTGGTTTGTCTATTGACTTTCTTGATGGTGTGCTCTGAAGAACAGAGTGATGCATGGTTTATTTATATTTCTTTTATGGTTAGTCCTTTTTGTGCCCTAAGAAATTTTTGCTTACCCCAAGGTCATGAAGATATTTCCTGGTTTAGAAGGTTTTTCTATAAACCTTATAGTTTCTGCTTTCATATTTAGGCCTCTAATCCATTTGAGTTAATTTTTGTGTATGGTGTAAGGTTATAGGTCAAGGCTCATTATTTTCTATATGGATATTTTTTCAGTTTTTTTCAGCAACATTAAATTACCTTTGAAAAAGTAAAAATTCAGGGATCCCTGGGTGGCTCAGCGGTTTCGCGCCTGCCTTTGGTGCAGGGCGCGATCCTGGAGTCACAGGATCGAGTCTCACATCATGCTCCCTGCATGGAGCCTGCTTCTCCCTCTGCCTGTGTCTCTGCCTCTCTCTCTATGTCTATCATAAATAAATAAATCTTTAGGGATCCCTGGGTGGCGCAGCGGTTTGGCGCCCGCCTTTGGCCCAGGGCGCGATCCTGGAGACCCGGGATCGAATCCCACATCGGGCTCCCGGTGCATGGAGCCTGCTTCTCCCTCTGCCTATGTCTCTGCCTCTCTCTCTCTCTCTCTCTCTCTCTCACTGTGTGCCTATCATAAATAAATAAAAATAAAATAAAAAAAATAAATAAATCTTTAAAACAACAACAACAACAGCAGAAAGAAAAAGTAAAAATTCAATTGATCCTATGTGTGTATTGGTCTATCTCTGGACTTTTTAAAAAATATTTTATTATTTATTTATTTGACAGAGAGAGATAGAAAGTGCACAAGTAGGGGGAGAGGCAGAGGGTGAAGCAGGCCTGATGCAGGGCTCGATCCCAGGACCCCCGGATCATGACCTGAGCCAAAGGTGGACACTTAACTGAGTGTGCCACCCAGGTGCCCCTGTTCCCATTGATCTTTATGCCAATACCAGAGTAAGTCTTGAAAGCAGGTCTTCCAATTTTGTTGTTTTTCAGAATTGTCTTGACTCTTTTGGAAAACTCTCATTTTTATATAAATTTTAGAATTAGCATATGTAAAAAAGGCTGCTGAGATTTTAGTTAGAATCTATAGATGCATTGATTTTATAGATTAGTTTGCAAGAGAACTGACACCCCAACGATAGTGAATAAGTCAATGAGCATGGTATATCTTTCCATTTATTTAGATCTTTAAAATTCCTTTCAGGAATATTTTGTAGTTTTCATTTTCATTGTACAGGTCATATTTTGTTAAAATTTTCCTTAAGTATTTAATGGTTTTGGATATTTTTGTTTTTTAAATTTTATTTTTCAATTATTCATTGCTAGTATATAGAAACACAATTGATTTTTGTACATTGTCTTTGTATCTTGCAAATCCTCTTATTAGTCCTGGCAGTGGTTTTACAGATTCCTTTGGATTTTCTATGTATTAAATCATGTTACTTCAAATAGCTATATTCTTCATTTTCAATTTTTATACATTTTAGTTCTTTTTCTTGCTTTATCACACTGGTTAGGACCTCTAGAACTATGCTGAGCAGTTGTGGTAAGAATGTACATCTTTGTTTTATTCCCAGTCTTAGTAAAGTGTTCAGTCTTTCATCACTAAGTAGCTATTAGCTGTAAGTTTTCATAAATATCCTTTATTAAGTTGAAGAATTTCCACATTATTCTTATTTGCTGAGTTTTCTTTTTTTTAAAAACATCTTGAATCACTTTGAATTTTGTTGAATGTCTTTTCTACATCTATTGAGATGTTCATGTTTGTTTTCCTTTATTCTATTAATATTGTGAGTTACATTGATTGAGTTTTGAATATTTTTTTATTTTTTAAAAGATTTTATTTATTTATTCATGAGAGAGAGAGAGAAAGAGGCAGAGACACAGGCAGAGGGAGAAGCAGTCTCCATGCAGGGAGCCAGATGTGGGACTCGATCCCGAGACTCCAGGATCATGCCTTGGGCCGAAGGCAGGTGCGAAACCGCTGAGCCACCCAGGGATTCCCTGACTTACTATTTTATTTTATTTTATTTTATTTATTTTATTTTTTTTTTTTTCCTGACTTACTATTTTAAATCAAAGATAAGGTGGAGTAATAGGGACCAGGTTTGCCCTTTTGTCTAAAACAACCAACCAACCAACCAACCAACCAACCAAATATATGAAACAATGGTTGTCATTAGGTAAGACATCAGGCAACAATAGCTAATAACAACTGAGTGTAAGGAAATAAACAAGGTGAACCTCCCACAATTACCCCTATTTTTTGCCTGGGGAAAGTTTCAAAGCCTTGGTGCTGGATGGAAGAACCCAAGTGGAGCCCAGCCATTTCCCTAAATTGAGAGGGTGGAGCCGGAAGTCTGGGAAGGCAGAGGTGGGTGGAATTTGCAGAGCAAAGAGAAGATAGAACTGTGTGGGTGTGCACACATGCACTGGTGCACACACCCACCCACCCACATATACACACACACAAGTCTTCAAATACTGGATAGTGTAGGCATCTGAGGAAACTAAGGCTGAAGAAAGAACTACCCAAAAGCATTAGAGAGTACAATCCCTGAAGTCTGCACAGGTCTGGGAATAGTACCTGTTCCACCAGAGTGGAACGCCTTGTAGTTCAGACAAGGCATTTCTGTTGGTGTCACAGAAAAACCTTTCCTCCATAGGGGCAGAATTAGCTCTAGACTAAATGCTACTCAACTCCCACCTGACAAAGTTAAAAAACGAAACCTGAATCAAACTGTGTCTAAGTAACTTAATCACAGCATAGAACAAAGGTCAAGCATATTTATAGGAATAGAAAAATGGGTAGTAATTTTTCATTACACTCTTGGTATTATGATTGATGTAGCATAGAGACTTTGTATTTTTGAAAATCCTTTTCTACAGAGTGGTGAATTTTATTTTGGCAGGCAGTTAAATTTTTGATGGGTCACCTTGCCCTTGTCGAGGCTTGGTTTAACCGTTTGGTTAAGATGGGTTTATTTCAGTGTTGCTCTTATTCCTGGGGCATAGTGCTTCCTCGTAGGGCATGGTCCCTATTTCTAAGACCTGGCTTTCCGGGGTCTCACCGAGTGTCCTGTATTTCTCCACTCTGGCTAAGTCGGAGCTCCAAGTTCTCTTCAGTATTCTGTGAAGCCTGGAGTCTCTGTCCACGTCTCAGCTCCTCCGCAGCAGTTTTCTGCTAGACCTTGTGAACTATGGCCCTGGGTCTAGGCAGCCCTTCACTGTTGCAGGGGCCCTTTGTGCACCTCCCTCTGCTCCACACCCTGTAAGCTCTGGCACCTTAGCAGCTCTGCACGCCCACCTGTTTCCTCCCCCAGGCCCCTACTTTTTACCCAGTGGGACCACTGCTCTCAGCTTGGGCCCTGCTTATGTCTCTGAAACTTGGAAACCACCTTCCTTGGAAGAAAGCTGGGTGACTATGAGATTTTTCTTCTGAGTTACCTTTCTATCAAGGTAGCACCTTAGCACTTGCTCAATGCCTAAAATCAGTATCTTTTGCTCACTTTTATAGATATTTATATCTCTAGAAAATGAGACTTCCCCTTCACTCCCCATCTCTGTTCTCCAACTTCTCTGAACTTCCTCTAGCTCCAGGCACACCTTACTTTCTTATACTTAAGAGACTTTTCACTCTTTGTTCCCTCTGCCAGGAATATTGCCTCAGACTCCACCCTACACCCTTACTAAGGCTGATCTCAGCTACTAAGTCATGGCTAAGACTAGAAAATCCATGATGTATTTTTATTCATTTATTTTTATGGAGATAAAATTCACATAAAATTAATCATTTTAAAGTGAAAAATCCAGTGGCATTCAGTATGTTCATAGTGTTGTATAACCACCACCTCTGTCTGGTTCTGAAACATTTTCATTAATCCAAAATGAAACCCTTCGCCTATTAAAAAGCTCCTGGCAGCCAACAATCTTCTTCTGTTTCTATGGATTTATTTTTTCTGGATAATTCATATACATGGAGTGAGCTCTGCCTCTTGTGTCTGGCTTTTGCACCTGGTGTGTTTTCAAGTTTCATCCACATGGTAGCATCATACCAGTACTTCATTCCTTTTAATGACTGAATAATAATCTCTTGTGCGGATATAGCACAATCTGTTTAGCCATTCATCAGTTGATGGTCATTGTTGCTTCTTCCCTTTGGCTACCGTGACGAGTGTTGCTATGAACATATGTGTGCATGTATTTGTTTGAGTACCTCTTTGTAGTTCTGGGCATAGACCAAGGAGTGTAATTGCAAGGTCATATGGCAATTCTATATTTAACTTTTGGAGGAACTGCCACATTATTTTCCACAGTGGGTGAACCCTTTTACATTCCTACCAGTGGTGTACAAAGGTTCTAATTTCTCCACTTCCTTGCCAACACTTGCTCGTTTCCATAAAAAAAATAGCCATCCTGGTGGGTATGAAGTGGTATCTCAGTGGTTTTGACTTGTGCTTTTCCAATGGACCAATGACTTTGGACATGTTTTCATGTGCTTCCTGGCCATTTGTGTATCTTTCAGAAAATGTGCATTCAAATCTTTTGCCTATTTTTAAATTATGATGTATTTTAAGTGAAAATAGTTAATATGTATGCTATGATCTCAGTTTGGTAAAGTAACAAACATTATGGATTGTATGTGCATGCACGTGTGTGTGTGTGTGTGTGTGTGTGTGTGTGTATACACATATACATGCATAGGACACAGTGGTTAGATGTACAAACTTTAGAATAACACTGCCTGGTTTGTATCCTGGTTCTGATATCACATATACAACCATGGACTAGTTAGTTACCTAAACTCTACGTGTCTCAGTTTCCTTACCTTTGAGCTGGAGATAAATAACCTGTTTGTGTTGCAGTCAGGATGAAGGGAGAGTCCATGCAAAGGGCTTAGAACAGTGCTCAGGAGCACTGTGACTACTTTTGGTATCTGTTGTTTATATAATAATAATAACAACAATAGCATGTGGCTATGCATTGGCATATGCATAGATAAAAAGTGGGTGAGTAAAGAATCAAACGGTAATAGGAATTTCTTTTTTTTTTTTAAGATTTTATTTATTTATTAATGAGAAACAGAGAGAGAGAAAGAGAGGCAGAGACACAGGCAGAGGGAGAAGCAGGCTCCATGCGGGGAGCCCAATGCGGGACTTGATCCCAGGACTCCAGGGATCACGCCCTGGGCCAAAGGCAGTCGCCAAACCACTGAGCCACCCAGGGATCCCCGGTAACAGGAATTTCTGCTGGAGAATAGGACTGGAAGGGAATGGGGCACTTCCTCTTTCTAATGAATGTAGTTTTGTACTATTTGAATTTGTCAAAACGAGCATGTATTAAAACATAAAGATTTTTTAAAGCTTTATGATGTAAAAATAAGGGAACTTTCTGTTTTAAAATTTAACTTTAACCATAATCCTCTATCCAGGCTCTACAGTTGCCAGATGGCCTTATTTTTTTCTTATGGCTTTTCTGGGGCAGCCGTTTGAAGGAGCTTTCCAAGGAAGGGCTGTGAGGTGGCCCCTGTGTGCCTCTCCAGAGATTACCCCTTTACTCCCCATCTCTGTTCTCCAACTTCTCAGAACTTCCTCTAGCTCCTGGCACACCCTACTTTCTTATGCTTAAGAGACTTTTCATTCTTTGTTCCCTCTGCCAGGAATATTGCCTCAGACTCCACCCTACACCCTTACTATCCTCCTTGAACTTACTTGCTCGGGAAAGTCTTCCTTTATCCCTCTTCCAAGCTGAGTTGGGTGTCTCTCTGTTCCCAGTACTTGTCTAATGCTCTGTGTGACCCCAGGTTCACCTCTTGTTACACCACCCTGATAGTAAACTTGTAGAGTAGAGCCATATTTATTTCCATCATGGCTTCGCAGCACTATCCTGAAAGGCTACATATGATGGGAAACATGGGAAATGCCGACAGCATTTGTAGAATGAAAGAATGAAGGAGGGTTAGGTGCGGTTCTCCAGTAAAAAACCCAAGCTTCAGCCCTCTGCTGTGTGTCCCAGCTTATTTGGTACACCTATATACCTCATAAACACAGAGCTTTCAGGATCTAAAGAAAACCCTCTAGAGGAAATCTCCTCAAATGGAAAGCTAAGTAGATCATAGACCCTTGCTTCTTCACACAATTGAGCTGCCTATAGATTTCCAAGAACTGATGGTTATCACTCATCTAATTCTCCTGGATGTTATCAAAGGCTCATTTCCTTCTTTGAAATAAAGCAATATGGTTCCCCCCCTCCAAGCCTATGAGTCTCAAAACAGCCACCCCCTCAAGTTCCAGTGGTGGTGCAGCTGTTCTTTAAAAAAATAAAAATAATTAGAAAAATATTTTTACCTCCCTGTGAAATAAATAACTCAAAGTTTCCAAAATTTCCACACACACACACAGACAAAAAGATGTACTGAGTGTCCAGTACATGTTCCTGGCATGGGTACACCATGGGGTTGGGAAGCTAACATTGAGTTAGGCCTCTAAGCATGCTTCAGAACAATGTTGCACAAATGAGGCATGACATAAATGCGTTACCAGAACAACCGAGCTCCCATGATGTCAGGCCAGAAGAGTGCATCCTTTTTTTTTTTTTTTTTTTTTTTAAGATTTATTTCTTTGAGAGACAGAGAGAGTGGGGAGAGGGGCAGAGGGAGAGACTCTTCAAGCAGATTCCCCACTGAGTGCAGAGCCCACTGAGTGGGGCTTGATCTCATGACCCATGAGATTGTGAATTGAGCTGAAATCAAGAATGGGATACTTAACTGACTGAGCCACCCAGGTGCCCTAAGAGTACATCCTTCTGTGAGCTGGTGTCCAGATCAGTGTATTAACACTAAACTTGAAAAATCCATTGTAGGTTACTGGTATTATTATTGGTGTAATCTATTCTAACTATGGTTATCTTTGGCTTGTGTGTTTGATGGTATGTGTATTTAGGTAGTTGTTACATTGATGGTGGGGTTGACTTTGTCTTCTACTTGTTATTTTAAAATTTTTCTCATGGGATTTATGGGATTCTATGAATAATAAACAATGGCTCTTATTATTCTGTGTGAACAATAATGGAATTATAGGTTCAGGAATGACTAGGATATAGAAGAGCTTCCTATATCTTAATATAAGTGAGGTACCAATCATGGCCAACTTAGCAGAGATGCTCAACTTGTCTTGTCCCATGGGGTCCAGTGAGGCCTATCTCTTAAGCTCAGCTGCCCTGGGGGCTCACAAGATGATCAGACCTTCTTGCTGAAGCACCCTTGCATCTCCTGATGCACACTTGCCACCTAACAGATAGCAGTGGCTAGGAGGCTGGCATTGCTGGTGTCCCAAGATGCCTGGTGTCCCAAGATGCCTCAGCTGCTTGGTGTCCCAAGATGCCTCAGCTTCCTGCTGAGACTGGGGCTGATCTCTCTTGAGATTTCTGGAGCAGCCAATGATGCAGATCTGGCTTTCACAAAGGGATTTGTAGCCAGAGGTGGAGGTAGCTGTAGTCTGAGTTACATTTCTGCTTCTTAGTATCCAAGACAGACCTGAGAGTCTCACAGTGCCAATAACATTAATATTAATCACCACCACCACCATCACAGCTAACATTTGAGTGTTTACTGTGTGCCAGGGATTCTGCAAAACACTTGAGATGGAACATTTTATTTGATCTTCCCAAGAATCCTGTGGGGTTTATCCCCATTTTACAAATAAGGAAAATTATTTGTAAATAAGGCCGAGCCACTTGCTCAAGGTCACTTAACTCATAAGTGGGGGAGTTAAGATATAAACCCAGGTGGCAGTTTGTGAGTGGCAGTGGGCACACCCTATGTAACCTCCAATGAGTCACATCCTTGCATAATCCTGCCCCCTTGAATGTGGGCAGAACCTGTGACTCGCCTGTAATACACAGAAAATGCCGAGGTGATGGATGTCACTCCTAGGATTACACTACCTCTTATAAAACTCTGTCTTAGCCAACTGGAGCAAGAGAGAGCTTCCTGATGGCCTTATACAAGTGAGCACATTTTGTGAACTGCCTACAGAGAGGGCCACATGGCAGGGAACTGAAGGTGACCTTTGGACCTTAAGGCCCATGTCTCACTGACAGCCAGTAAGAAGCTATGACCTTCACTCATACAGCCTGAAGGAGATAAATTCTGCCAATAACCTGTATGAGTTGGGGAGCGAATAATTTTCTACTTGAGCCTCCAGATGAGAACACAGCTTGGCAGCAGCACCTTGCTTGCAGCCTCGGGAGACTTTGAGTGGAGAATCCAGCTATGATAGCTGTCCATGCTTGGACTCTTGGCCTGTGGGCACCATGAGCTAATTGTGTGTTAATTCTAAACCACTATGTGTGTGAGTAGTTATGCAACACAGAGACCTCACACACAGCCCACTTCACCTCCACGGCATCCACCCTGCAACAGGTGCCTGCACTCTGCTGTACGCATCCTCCTGCAGAGTTCGTCTTTCCTTTGCCAGGGAGTTCCAGCCTTGTTTTCTGGAAAAGGTTCAGAGCGAGGGAATACGGGGCTTCTTTCTGATAGGAGGCAGAGAAGCAGGGGATCTAGGGGCAATCAACTGCTTATCTGAAAGAAGATTAGCAGGAAGCATGTGGAGCCCTCCTGCCTTGTGACATTTCTAGGCGAGCAGAGACTTTGGGTTAGGATAAAGGCATAATATCTGAGGATTGGTTCCAGCAAAAATGTGCTCTAATGATATTATATGGTGGGAAGGGGAGTATATTGAGATTTGAACCTATAGTTCCATAATGATGATGTTTAACTGCGTTAGCACTGAGCTTCTAAGGAACATTTCACCATGACTTACAGAGCTGCCATTTAAAGTATGACCCATAGTCGACATGTAGTTGGAGTGGCATCGCATCTGTAGGATACTTTCAGTTTTTCTATGTCAGTGATCATGGCACTGAAAGTCAACACCACAGGACAGGGCTGCCTGCATAATCCTTCCGGAAATAAAACAGGCCTATGTGTGAGGACTGAAACCAGAAGGATCCTCTTCCTTGTTGATCACGTGTGTGCCCCATCAGGACTGTGCAGAGCCACGTGTCAGGCCATTTAAAAAGGTGTTTCCAGTTTCTGCCTCGATCCCCTAGGACATTAAACTCCTTCATACACTGTCACTGGAGGCTGAGGGCCACAAAAGTCCCCACCCAGGGCAATCCTACTCTCCAGATTGAGCTGGAACTCTCCTGGTGAGCCATTAAATCACCCTTACTGGTCATACTTTCCAAAAAAGGGAAAGGAACACCCATAGCCTGAGCTTGAAGACCCAGGCTTGGGGCTCGTGTCTAGGGAGCTGGCCTGCCCAGCCTTGGGGTGGCAATTTGGTTTCTTAGTAAGCTGCCTCAAGAAAGAAGAACAGTTACCGATTCATCTCTTCGTGGAAGCCATAAGACATCTGGGCCCTGACTCTATGTTGCACCCTGAAGAGATGAAGCATTTGCCTGTTTAAAACTGTCTTGCAGACATGGCAACTGAACAAGGTTGCTGCCCCCCACCCCCCGCCACCATGCCCAATCCCTGTCCATCTGCATTCCCAAACCAGGATGGCCTGGGGAGGTGGCGAAGCTCTGGGCTTTGGAAGAAGTGCAAGAGGACTTTCTACATGAGGGCCGAGTGAGTGGCAGGTGAGCAGCCTCAGCGAGGTGGGGTGAGGAGGGCCCCCGAGAGAGCCAGGCCCCTGAGGGTCAAGGATTCCCATGCTGCTGTCTACATGTGATGGCAAGAGGTTGGGCTGGAGCTGGATGGGTGGTCTGAGTCCTTGGGTCGTCTTGGGGAGACCAAGCAGAACAAGGGGTATTTGCATCAAGCAAAACAGAGACAGGCATCAATGTTAGCCAAAAGCTGATATGCACCTTGAGAAGACAGGAGGAGCACAAGACAAAAGATGTATAAAACCCAGAGTGCATCCCTCTCAGCCCCAACTGTGAAAAATACATGAACGAGACTGACAAGACAACAAATGAACCCACTAGAGACCTCGGAAAGTATGAAGGTGAAGTGGCTCCTGGATCTCACTACCTGTGACAATGGAGGTGAATGGAGCTCGTGGTACAGGTCTCTTCTGAGCACGACAGCTCTTCCTCCATCCTCTTCGCCCTGGACCCATTCAGTGCCAAAGTCCTTGGGTGTGCTTTTACTGTTTCCATTTTACATTGATCATATTTTCACATTGTGTTTCCTCTTTTCCTATTCTCTGACTTTGACTAGTTGGGTCAGGTTCCCGTTTATTCTGTTGCCCACTTGCTCAGCTAAGGAGTCCTATTGCACTTCCCTAAATGCAGTTAAACAGGGGGACCTTCCCTTTCCCTCCATTTCTAAAACAGTACACATCTCTCTACTATTATTTGACAATAGCAGGCCAACTAAGGACAACAGAACACAAATATAGATGGTATGGGTCCCCGGTGACTGAGGAGCTTCCATGTGTAGCCAAGACCACCTATTTTGGGGTTTATTTTACAAGAAAAAAACAGCCTCCATATCTGCCTCCGGGATTTGGGATTTTCTGTAACAGGCAGCAATGATGGATTATACTGTTCAAACATTTCCTCTCTACCCCTGTGGGCAGATAAAATATTCCCATTATATTGAGGACAGGCTCGGTCACATGCCTAGTTTTGGCCAATGAAGACATGGCAGAAAGGACCTGTGCCACCCCTAAGAGAAGCTCTGAGAGCCACTCTGACATCCCACCATCTCTCTTTTCCTCTGCCATGAGCCCAGCGATGCCCTGGTAGGAGGCACTCTCACAGTCCAGATCCCAAGGTGAAGTGCACATAGAGCAGAGCCTCAGCCCCCACCCACAATGGACCAGTTGTTTAAGCAAGAACTAAATCTTGCAAGCCCCTGAGATTTTGGCATCACTTGCTAACTCACATAACCCAGTCTATTCAGTGGAATGCAATCCTCAAACATAATCCTAGCTACTGGTGTTTGTGCCTAAAATTGATCTCACTCAGCAAGGCATCAGACCATCTAATATGTAATCACCACCCTGGACTTAATAATTGACACCGTTTCCCGAGAAAGTGATGATGGGGACTTAGAGAGGTCAGGTCACCTTCCCCAGAACCGCACAGCCAGTCAGGGGAGCAGAGCCAGGTTTCAAACCTGGGACTCAATCTCTTGCTCATTTTGCTGCAAGAAGCTGCCTCATGAGACAGGAGCAGCTTCCCTGGCATCATAAGCAAAATGCATGAGGAACTGTGTGGCTCCTGCGGGGGGGTTTTCTCATCCAGTGTCATGTTTTGCTGGAGTGACACATGGCTCCCCAAGTTTCTGATGGTTACCCTTGCAATCTTATTGACTTCTCACGAGATAAGGATCCTCCAACCCCCAGATTTTCCATGCTTTTTTAAAAGAAAAGACCAAAAACTGAACGGTTGATGCCCGACTCCCATCGCCAAACTGGGCATGAAAATGAACTTTTAGTTCAAGCACCAAGTACTCTCTGAATCAGAGACCTGAATAATCTGTTGTCTGAGTCTAGGGGGAGGTTATCCTCAGGCTCACCTTTGTACAGTAATTCTAGGCTAGACCCGGATCTCAGGGGCATGTAGTGAGCAGAACAGGGTCCCCATTATCCAGGAGCCCGGGGCTCCCTGCCTCTCCCGCTTCACACTTCTCAGTTTGGCAGAATGGCTGCCTCCTCCAGGAAACTCAGGCAGTCCCCAGCCGTCGCCCTGGGAGAGAGCAGAACTTGGTCAAGGGCGCCTTTCACGAGGGGAAAAAAATCATCCAAAAACCTCACTGTGGCATAAACCTGACCATTCAGGCCCCCCTCATGGACCTCAGGGGGGGAAGCGGGAGGTGGGAATGAAATGCAGGAGAGAGAAGAAAGGAGCTCCTTGAAGTTGATGCTGAACGTGAGCAAGAACACTGTGCAAGTTTCAGTTTGATGGGGGAGGGAGGAAAGGGGGGCAGGCGGGGAAGCGGCGGGGAAGCGGGGGGGAAGCATCAACATTTCCATAGACGAGATCGTTTGTTTTTAACCTTGACATTTTCCCTACCTGAGTTTTTACGTAAGTGGATTTCTGGATCTCTGGGCTATAATTTGGGGCATAATGATGAAAAAAAGTTGGTTTGAACCAAAGCACATTCAAAAGCTCTGCTTCTCCAAAGCTTATTTATTGCCTCCTGCTCCTCTCCAGGGATTATGCAGTTTTCTGATCAAGGCTCTTTCTGACCTTCATGCCCATCCTGAGCTGTACAAGTCAGAGATCACCATCCCCCAGCCTAGGCATAGGAGTGAGGTGATGGGGGTGGGGGAGAAAAACCTGGTGGGCTGGAAAGGGTGAAATAGGGGTGCACCAAGAACGGTGTTGAAACACCAGAGGTGATAAATCCATTGGAGGGTTTGGGTTGCCATCTGCATAGTGGAGAAGGGACTGTTACTAGCGTACCCATGAGAGAGGTAGATGCCCCAGGCTGGGTGAGCCATCATAAGGTGGATTGGACTTGGATCATGATTTTTTTTTTTTTAGATTTTATTTATTTATTCATGAGAGAGTCAGAGACATAGGCAGAGGGAGAAGCAGGCTCCCTGTGGGGAGCCTGATGCGAGACTCCATCTCAGGACCTCGGGATCATGACCTAAGCTAAAGGCAGATGCTCAACCACTGAGCCACCCAGGAGCCCTCCTCTCTGGTATTTAAAAAACTTTCTTCCAAAGTGAGGATGGATGGAGAAGAGGCTCGAGTCACCTCTGTAGCTGATGGAGTATGAGTGAACAACTATCGTATAACCACTCCAAAACAATAGCATTAATTATTCCTTGCAGGTCTATAGAAAAACTATGGTTCTCTAGTGTGGCCTACCTGAGGCCGATCATGGCTTGGCTTGCTCCCGCTCTTTTTTTTTTTTTTAAGATTTTATTTATTTATTCATGAGACACACACACACACACACACACAGAGAGAGAGAGAGAGAGAGAGAGAGAGAGAGGCAGAGACACAGGCAGAGGGAGAAGCAGGCTTCATGTAGGGAGGCTGATGTGGGACTCGATCCTGGGACTCCAGGATCACGCCCTGGGCCGAAGGCAGGCGCTAAACCACTGAGCCACCCAGGGATCCCCTGCTCCTGCTTTTTTGCTCTTTTCTGAGCTGATGTGGTGGCTGGAGACTGGCTGGTCTAGGAAGACTTCATTCCTATGTGAGGTGATTGGCTAGTTTTTGGCTCCAGCAATGGGGGTGACTGAGTCATGAGTCTCTCTCAGAATCCAGCAGGCCAGCCTGGGCTTGTTCTCTGGGTGGTGGCAGAGTTCCCAGAGAATGAGAAGAAGTATGAAAGGTTTTGAAGAACTGGCTCAGCATCACTTATATGTTCCATCAGCCAAAGCAGGTCATGTGGTCAGCCTGGATTCAGGGATTGGGGAAATCCACTCCATCTCTTGACTGGAGGAACTACAAAGTCACATCATCAATGGCATAGGTGCAGGCTGATGGAGAATTAGGGACAGATTTGTAATCAGCCTATACAAAGGGATTGGCTGTATTTGTGAGATGGCTGACCCAGGCCACGGGTATGCTGTGTGACCTGGAACCCAAGCCATCTCTGTGTGGAGTAGACCCACAGAAGAATCAGACCACGGTGCTACCCTTAATGGGGCTGTCTTCCTAAGCAAGCAATTGCAGAGCCAAAGGGTGTCCCAAAGGAACCATGCCTATGGTTCCTTCTCTCAGTACCTACCTGAGTGCTTCCTGCAGTTTACAGAAAGGGAGACCATAAAATCAGGGCATTGTTTTTCATGAATATTTCTTTTTGAAACAAGATTTGAACTCACTAAGCATTGTTTTTTAGAAACACACGATCACAGTGTGGCTGCTCTGTAGTTTGATGGGTTCTTGCTGACTTCCTAAGACATGTACTCATGGAAGAGGGAGGAGGAACAACCTAAGCCTTGTGGCTGAAGGGTGATAAATCAAGCTTTGTAAATCTAGGCCACAGATGTGACCTACCAAGGACAGTAGTGAACCGTGGTGGCCTATCCGCGGTGAGATCAGAGAGCTCAATCACTTACCTTTTACGTATGAGTTGGTCTTGAATTATGACCCTAGATCTCTAGGGCCACCTGCACAGGCTGATGATGCCTCCATCTCTGAGAGAAAAGGAGTGGCTCTGGTGGGGTGGCCCGACCCCCTGATCACCCCACTTCCACCCTATGGAGATCCTATTGGAGAAATGGAAAGCTGCTTCTCACCAAAAGGGCGATCCGGCAGATATTGCTGGTTGCCCACCTAAAAGCTGCTCCTTACTGCTCGCCACCCGCCACCACAGTGCTTCCTCCCCTGCCAAGGGAACCCTACTTTGGTTCTAGCACAGGTAGCAATAGCCACGTGTTTTGGCAAGGTGGTACACTCTCCCCAGCCCCAGAGATTGAATGATGATGGTCCAAGCCAACCATGGCTCTGCCCTGCTCCTGTGCTAGTGATTGGTCTAAGGATGGACGTGTGACCCAGTTTCTGGCCAAGAGTACTTAAGAGGAGGTCGGCTGAGGGCCTCTGGGAGAGATTTCTCCCTCATGAAAAGAGAGATGCGCCAAAAGAAACCTTTATACCTTCCTCCTGGTTCTAGACTTCATTGTTAGAGGACGAAGTGATGGTTTGAGGCATGGCGGTCAGCTGCTCGCCACAAAGGGAAGGCCAAGAGAGCCTTTTCAAGCTGACCTAAGCCCTGACATCATTGAGTTGTAGAGCCAACCTGGAACCAGGGACAGAATTCAGCAGACGTACTGAGGCAGCAGCGCTTGTGTGTAGCTGTGCTGTCTGACTGGTCGGGCTTTGGTTCTGATTCGCCACTGCCTGGGCTAGATTGACTGTTCAGTGTTTTGAATACCACCCTTGTCCCTTTGTTTGGAGCCAGTGCCTCTGGATTTATTGTTACGTAGTGAAAAATATACCCTCTTGCTCAAGCCACATTAATTGAATATTCCGTTACTTATAGCCAAAAACATCCTGATATGCTTAGGGATCATGGGAACTTGTTCGTGTCTGAACTGTGCATGTGACTATTTCACTTGCAGGGCTTTGGGGGCTGGTAGCCCTGTCAGCATCTCCCCTATTCCTTCCCCCTACCCTACTCCCAAATACGAGGCAACAATAATATTTTCCCTTGGTATCGGCTCCCTGAGATTTTTTTGTAAAAGGTAGTGGTGGTGAGGTTAAGACAACTATCTAATATCTGTGTCTGGAAAAGGAAGCTATCACAGCTCTATCCATGTGCTGTATCTACTCTTCATGGAAGGGTTGAGATAGAAATTTATCCTCTTTGGCAGAAAGTAGGAGATTTAGCTAAGTTCTGCTTAATCTGTCCATTTGCTCTTTTGCTATACCATTTGATTAGCCATATTGATAATGTCCCTTTTAGGAATGAGGCTTGGGTATCCATCAGTCACCCAGACAACCAATCAATGTCCCTGATGCATGCCATTGGTAAAACAGGCAACTTCAGGGTGAAGGTCTGTGGACATGCTCACTGTGTTGTGTTGCAATTATTTTTTTCTGTGTCCATCTTCCCTGCTGGACTGTGAGCAACTTAATGGCAAGGACCACATCTTTAATCTCTGTACTGTTAAATTTGGCAACAGAGTCTGGCCCATACAGGGTGCTTGATAGATGATTTGTTGAAAGAAAAATAGAATGTATTATATACAAAATTATTTTAAAATGCATGTCCTGCCAAGAGTAGATTACTTTTATGGCCACAGAATAACTTACTTTCTATCTGGCTGTCTGAAAAAATTCTAATTAGGGATAATGGAATATCTTATCCCATTTTTAAAACCAAGACATTCAAAATACGCTTCAAGGGGAGTCAACTTATCTTTCCATGTGCTTTTTGTGGCGTATTTGTGCCTAGAAAGCCTTTTCTTATGGGAAGATGATGCTTCTTAAAGCAGCTCTCCTCCTAAATGGGAGGATGAAAAGTGGAAATATTATTCTCAGGGTTAAAAAAAAAAAGATTTTTCATGAATCACTAAGTAGTGTGTTTGAACTAACTTTAAAAGCTGACTTAAGAAACTAGATAAAATATATTTCTATCTCTGCTAACCATCTCTCACCATGTCAGCTCATCTGAAGCCTCCCTGAGATCCGTGAGGGACAGCATGTAAGCTGTGCTTCAGATGGCCATCTGAAAACTCATCAAATAGCAAGGTATGAAAAACAAAATCACCTCCAAAACTTTAGAATTGCATTGATCTGTGGCATAAAGCCCTCGCCACAGGAAGAGAAATGATGGATTTGAGGCTCACAGGAGGGTTCGTTTAAAGTGCTTTGTGTTTTTCTTTTTTTTAATTTATGTATGGAATTGCCCAGGAGTAGTAAATAGACTTTATTTGCTATATTTCGAGGAAGATAAAATTATTAGGACTGTCTGTATTTCAAAGCCAGGGAAAACAAAAACAGCTTTGAAGCCTCTCCTCCCGTTTTTTTTTTTTTTTTTTTGTCCTAATCTTCTAAGAGATGGTCTTGATAATGTTTATTCTTTTCTTCTTTCTAAAACAGTTGAAAGTACTCTTTTTCTCAGTTAAAATAGTAATCTGGTTTTTAATTAGGTCAGGTAAGGTACCCATTGAGCACCACAGATTATTTAAATGATTGCAAAAGGGCAAGCAGAAATTTTTGGATAGCATCGTTCCCCCTTCTCCCCAAATCTTTCTCCTCCTCTCCCTAACCACACGTGGCTCCCACCAGGAACACATCCTGCTCTTTGTGGGGTGGGCTGCTTATTTGGATTTATAAACACCATCTGGACAAGTTTCTCCACTGTATTTCCTCAATAACCGAGGAGATAAGCCATTTCCATCTGCTTGGAGATAATGTGTAGAGTTTTTGTTTCAATTGGTGAGCATGGGGAAGGAGACACAAGCCTATACTATGCGCAGCCGGCAAAGACTTATGGGCAGGGCTTTCTTTTCAATTTTCACATACTAGGGAATATCAGTTTTCCACAGAATCCCATGGGATTCTCCACCACAGCCTGGAGCAGTCTTCAGAAACTTTTTCTGCAAAGGGTCACATGGTAAATAATTAGGCTTTGTGGGACATTTGGTGTCTGTCACAACTACTCAATGTTGCATAAAGGCAGCCATAAACAACATGGAACTGAACAGGCATGACTGTTCAATAAAGCTTTATTTACAAAAACAGGTAATGGCTCAGTCATGCTCTGGCTTGGAACATCTCTCAGTGGTTTGCCTGATGGGGGCCTAAGTTGTAGTTGTTTGAATGATGATGCCCTGCCTGCTGTCATGCAGAGATGGGTGACCCAACAGTGGTTCTGACCCCTTCTGATAAGTCCATCGCACCACCCAACCTGTGTCCAGGCCATACGTTTACATGATGGAGACCTGGTGAGCATTATAGCATATATCCCTGAATTAATGAGCTTGCCAGCTGTCCTTTTTTTTTTTTTTTTAAGACTTTATTTATTTATTTGAGAGAGAACAAGAGCACAGAGGGAGAGGGAGGGGGAGAAGCAGACTCCTTGCTGAGCAGAGCCCAATGTGGCCCTCAATCCTAGGACCCTGAGATCATGACCTGAGCTGAAGGCAGACACTTAACCGACTGACTCACCCAGGCAACCCTTTGCCAGCTGTTCTTGTTGAGGTCCTAATAGTGTCCCACCTCAATCATGGTGACCATCTTCTCCCCACCCAAAAATTCCATTCGTTGGTCTCTTCTTCACACTTTCAACTAGGGCTAGCTTTCTGGAACACAGTCTAATCACAGAGTTCTTATTTGAACAATGGCTGATAAAGAGAAGTCCAATCATGGCACTCAAGACTCTTCCTAAGCTGGTAACAGGATGACTTTTCCATTAGGCCTCATATGTATAGTGCCTGGAGCCCATGATACTTTTAGGGGCCGAATAACATGTTTTAATTTATTTTAAAGTAGGAAAAAAATGAGTATAATAATAAAAATGGGGCAGCCCTGGTGGCTCAGCGGTTTAGCTCCACCTTCAGCCCAGGGCATGATCCTAGAGACCCAGGATTGAGTCCCACAACGGGCTCCCAGCGTGGAGCCTGCTTCTCCCTCTGCCTGTGTCTCTGCCTCTCTCTCTCTCTATGTCTCTCATGAATAAATAAATAAAATCTTTTAAAAATAATAATAATAATGAATGGGGCACCTGGGTGGCTCAGTGTTTGAGCATCTGCCTTCAGCTCAGGGCATGATCCCAGGGTCCTGGAATCAAGTCCTGCATTGCGGTCCCCGCAGGGAGCCTGCTTCTCCCTCTGCCTGTGTCTCTGCATCTCTCTCTGTGTCTCTCATGAACAAATAAATAAAATATTTTATTTTATTTATTTTTAAATTTTTATTTATTTATGATAGTCACAGAGAGAGAGAGAGAGAGGCAGAGACACAGGCAGAGGGAGAAGCAGGCTCCATGCACCGGGAGCCCGACGTGGGATTCGATCCCGGGTCTCCAGGATTGCGCCCTGGGCCAAAGGCAGGCGCTAAACCGCTGCGCCACCCAGGGATCCCTAAATAAAATATTTTAAAGAGCTTTGCGCAGTGGCAGTATCGTAGCCAATGAGGTTTATCCGAGGCGCGATTATTGCTAATTGAAAATATTTTAAAGAAATAATAATGAATATATGATAATGAACCCAGTCTGAATTTTATTCATCTTTAAATTCATGCAGGCATAAATAAATTTTTTTTTAATTTTCCATAAATGAAGAGGCCCATGAAGGCAAAAGTATGTAAGGTCCTTTCTAAGATTACCATATAAAAGATAGAATGCCCAGTTAAATTTGAATTTCAGATAAACAATGAAGATATTGCACAGGGCATACTTATCCTAAAAACTTATTTATTGTTTATCTGAAATTCAAATTAACTGGGCATCCTGTTCTTCTGAAATTTAAGCTTTTTTTTTAAAAGATTTTATTTATTTATTCATGAGAGACACAGAGAGAGAGGCAGAGACATAGAGGGAGAAGCAAGCCCCCCACCCCCCCCACCAGGGAGCCCAATGCGGGATCATGACCTGAGCCAAAGGCAGATGCTCAACGACTGAGCCACCCAGGCGTCCCTGAAATTTAAACTTTTATTTGCTAAATCTGGCAACACTACAGGAAAGTCCTCCTGGGGCCCTGGCTGGCACCAACCACAGCTGCAGCCTTCTCTCCCATGCTCCTGAGACTAAATGTCTTAGGTCAGGTTCCCAGGAAGCAGATCTTAAGATGAGGATGTATGGGCAAGTAATTTATTTAAAGAAGTGCTCCCAGGGGGACTGATAGGAATCTAGGAGAGTAGGAGGGTCAGACAGGGAGAGGACGAGGTAGGCCAGGACAGGGGAGGAGGCTCTGCAAGGCTGGAGTGCAGAGCCGGCTCTGCGGGGGGTGCTCCCGCCTGACCCCACAGGGGACTGTAGGTTGCCCCTCAGAAATGTCCCCAAGGGTAGAGCACCAGTATCGTCTTCTACACTGGCCAGAGAAAGAGGTTAGCCCAAGTTGAAGGCTTGGGAAGAAGAGTTGCTCTGACCCTGTTAGCTCACTTTCCTTTGGTTTTACTCTTGAAACCTCACACGAGCAGCGCAAAGGAGAAAGATGAATTCAGCACGGGTGGTGGCATGAACCAATGCTGCTCCCTCATGTCCACCTGGACCTCGCAGAGATGGCCTTTCAGGACAGAGGGGTCCACTGTGGTGCGATAACATTTTCTCTCTATGGGGCACCTGGCCGGCTTGGTCGGTTAGAGCACACAACACTTGATCTTCGGGTTGTGAGTTCAAGCCCCACGTAGGGTGTGTAGTCTACTTAAAAAAAGGAAAACATGATTTTCTTTCTTTGCCACTGTTCTTAGCTCTACGTCTTTCTGCACCATCAAGCACGTTCGGGATTTTGTTCTGTGCGCTGGCTGAGGCTCTGCCCCAGGGCCAGCACACCCTACATCCCACTCGCCAGGCTTCCCGTTGTTCTCCAAACGTGTCACTCGCTTTCTCACCTCTGTTGTTTTCCTTCTGTCATTTGCTCTGCCTACAAACTGTTTCCTGTCCTTTTCCATCTGGCAAATTCCTGTCATCCCTGACAGGCCCAGGAAAATGCCCTCTCTTCTGTGATGTTTTCTTTTCTTTTCTTTTTTTAATTAAGATTTTATTTATTTATCCATGAGAGACACACAGAGAGAAGCAGAGACAAAGGCAGAGGGAGAAGCAGGCTCCCTGTGGGGAACCCGATGGGGGACTCGATCCCAGCACCTTGGGATCACGCCCTGAGCCAAAGGCAGATGCTCAACCACTGAGCCACCCAGGCGTCCCTCCTCATGATGTTTTCTTAGCCCTGTCTTCAAGGAACACGTTGCTCCTAGGCCACCTCAGACACATCTTCAATGTCATGGATCCTTGTGCTACAATTATTCACATATGCATCTGCTTCTTGGCTACTGTGGCCTCCCCTCTGTCAAGGATTTATTTATTTTTATCTGCTTATACCCAGTACCTAGCCCATAGTAGCCGCCAAAACGTCTGCTGTGTGAATGAATATGGAAATTCAATCAGTGGCTTTGTGCAGATGAGCACTATATTGTAATCCCCCAGCGCCACATTCCTGTAGGCAAAGCGTGTGTGTGTGTTTGTAGCATCAGCAAAGCAGAGACACCAACATGTAAGTGGGCACACGAGAAACAGTCCTTATCAGATACCACTGAGCTTCATGAAGCTTCACTGAAGTTAGAGGGGGAGTGGGAGCAAGGACCCCAGACATGCTCAGTCTCCCTTCCTGGGCCCCAGTCTCTCTTCCATGTGTCTGGGCTCCAAGGGGCCTTCCCCCACCTCCACTGGAGCATACCATCTGAAGATTGGAATCTGCCTCTATTTCCAGGATGGGAGCCTGGCTCTGGTCGACCTGCAATTACGGGAGAGGGGTTAGCCTTTGCCAGTCTCCTCTTCTGGGGGCTTCTTGTGACACCCTTGATTCCCAGCTCTATAACACCCAGGCCTGGGGCACCTGGGCAGCTCAGTCGGTTAAGTGTCTGACTCTTGATTTTGGCTCAGGTCATGATCTCAGAGTTGTGGGATCGAGCCCCACATCGGGCTCCTCCCTGAGCATGGAGCCTCCTATAGATTCTTTTTCTCCCTCTCTTTCTGCCCCTGCCTTTGGCCACCACCCCAACTCATAGTCTTTCTCTCTAAACAAACAAACAACAACAACAACAAAATAAACCCACAACACCCAGGCCTGATGGATGGCAGGTAGCCTGAGGTGAGGAATACCATAAAATCCCATGGCCAGTCTGGACCCTCTGGACTTGGACATGAGCCTTGCTCAGACCTACACTCACCCGCCCCTTTGGACACCCACAGTGGCTGCTGTCCTTTCCCTCAGCCTCTGGGTAACCTGCTCCTACAGCCAGAGGTGAATACGATGGGTGGGGAGGAAGGGACAGCCCAAACATTGGAGTGGACACATCTGGTTGGACAATGGCCCTAGAACTAACCAGAGGGGGGGATCTTGGGAAAGTCCTTCATCTCCATTTCCTCACCTGTCAGTAGGAATAATGCTTTCTCATAGGAAAGACAGAATTAAGTAAGGTCACTTAGATGCACAGAACAGCATCAGTTCCTTTCCCTTCTGCTTTGGGGGCTCCATCTGTTCTGAGATTTCTCCCTTCCCTTCCCCTCTTGACTGTTGAGGTCCAGGGTTCAACAGGAGGTCTGAAAGAGGAAAGGAAAGGAGAGTACTCTCCCAGAGTCCTGCTGCACAGCCACACTCTCCCGGGGGCCCCTGTCCTGCTCCTTGGGGAAGGCAGGGCCTGTTAACCCAGAGGGCTGTGGACACAAGGAACTGAACAGGGCACAGGCCGCACGGCACATTTCAATCAAACTGAAAAAAACTAACATTATTAGGAAGAGTCATGATGGAATATTCCTGCTGCCATGAGGGGGCAAAAGGGGATGAAGGGACAGAGGGCTAGTGAGGTGGAAGAAACTGGACATCTCATTTTGGCGTGGGTCTGCAGTCCCTCCAGCTGGATGGGAGCCTCCCCGCGCACGGGCTGGAGCGCCCAGCATAGCAGGCAGCGCCTCTGGCTTTCATAGAGACATGGGGGAGACTCACTGTCTGATCAGTTCAGTGAGTACAGGGCAGGGTCCTTCAGGCGGAGAGGTGCTCAGTGAAGGTGATATGTCCATTATGTCGTTACAGTTTCCCACCCTTCCCATTTGCTTCAATTTCTGACTCCCTCTCTACCTTTTTCCTTTCACCACAGCCAACTAAATAGAATGACTCAGAGATTCAGTGACATGCTCTCAAACTTCAATTTAATTCACATAGTTTCCTCCTGTGCACAAAAAAATTCCCCAGGTTGATCCTTCAGGACAAATTATTTGGTTACTTTTTTGTTTATTCCCCCAACATCACATGCGGGGTCTGGGGCGTGAGTTGAGCTACTCGGTCCCCATGGTCCCGTGGGAGAGACAGTGATGTAAATAAATGATCCCAGGACATGTGCTGAGTTCTGCCACAAAGCACTGCATGAGGTGCTATGGGAACACTCGGAAATGGGTGATTGATGGCTACAGAAGAATGTGCACACTTGGACAGTCTTAAAGGGTGAGTCTGAGCTTGCCCAGATTGGCAGACAGGGTGGAAAGCATGCCCAATGGAGACACCAACGTGTCCAAGGGTTCATATGCACAGACTGGCCTGATTTTAGTAGAGAACTTGGTTTGACTAGAATACAGGGTGTTTGAGGAGATAGCAGGAGCTGGCGCTAGACAGGTAGGCTGGAGCCTGAGCAATTCATTCAACAAACATTCACTGGATACTTACTGTGTCCCAGAGATCATGGCCTGTGCTGAGGACACAACAGTGTGTGAGACTGTTGTGGTCCCTGCTGCTCAGGGCTCGCCCACTGTGAAGGATACACAGGGAAACAAGTGATCGATGCACCATCCGATGTGCCTTCGGAGGCTGTGTGAAGGAATGTGGTTTTTCTGCCGTAGATTAGGAACCGTTGAAGGATTTTGAACAAAAGAAAGTCATGCTCATGTCAATGTTGTAGTTTGTGGAAGATGAAGTAGAGATAGGTAATGTCAGGGAGAGGAAAGTAGGTAGGAGGTCACTGTGATAATTTAGGTAGGATGTGACAAAGGACTTAATTACGAAACAGGCATTTTTTAAGATGTGATCTGGAGAGGCAATCATACCCTGATTCTTTAGCCAAGACCCCTTTTTTTTATTATGGTAAAATACATATAACATAGAATTTACCATTTTAACTATTTCACAGTATACAATTCAGCAGCATTTAGTTCATTCACAGAATTGTACAGCTATCACCACTATCTAGTTCCAGAACATTTTTATTACCTTAAAAGGAAACCCTATAATTATTAAGCAATCACTCCCCATTCCCCCCTCCTCCCATCTCCTGGCAACCACAAATCCACTTCCTGTCTGTATGGATGTGCCTACTCTGGATATTTCATGTAAATAGAATCATATAATATGTGACCTTTTATATCTGGCTTTTTTTTCCCACTTAGCATAAGGTTGCCAAGCTCTATCCACATTGTAGTAAATATCAGTACTTCGTTATTTTTTATGGCTGAATAATATTCCATTGTATGTATAGACCACATTTTAAAATCTAATTATCTGTTATGGACATTTAGGTTGTTTTCACATTTTGACTATTGTGAATAATAAAGTTAAAACATTAATGTACAAAGTTTTTTTGTTGCTTTTTTTTTTTTTTTTTGAACTCCCATTTTCAATTCTTTGGGATATATGCCAAGGAGTGGAATTGCTGAGATCCCTCCTTTTTACTTAAACTTTTTAGTTTCCAGAAAGATCTGTTTTGGAATACTTACAGGAAAGTTTCCTTCACTTGCCTAAGGGTAATTAGTGCCAATAGTGGTATTTCTTTCAGTATGTGATATTAGTGGTATCAGCTTCAATCCTAAACTTTTGACTATAGGGCCTGCTTCCTTCTCATCAGCAAAACATGATCTTCAGGAAGGGTCTGGATTTTCTGAAGTGGTTGTGGAGGCAAACTGGCTTGGATTCCTTGACCTAGAGACATATGGTCAAATTTCTTGACTAAAACAGAATCCATATTGTCAGTCCTGATTGCCTGTCTGGATTATTCAAGGAAGGCCTGAGGGGATTGTGTTGATAATTAGAGACTCTCAGCTTCTGACCTCAGCACCTGCTTCAGGATGTAGAATGATTATCATTCCATGGTCATTTGAAGGACAGATGCAACACTATTTCCTCCATTGGCCAAAGTATGAAGTATGGTCTTCTATAGTGGCTACATTAAATGGTGAAATACTTCAGCCCTGTTGGCTAATATGTGTGTTTGGGGAGCAATTATGTGCCTGAATGTGTCTGTCTGTACTGACATCGCCTAGGGAAGAACACCCTCTTTAGACTTGACAGAACTGAATTTTAATCCTGCCACTTCCTAGCTATATGACCTTGAACAAGTTATTTAAACTCTCTGAGCCTAACTTTCCTCATTTGTAAAAGAAAAGTTGTAATACCATCAGCATAAGGATGATTTCGTTTTGGCTGATGCCCCAAAATGCTGAGAAAAAAATAGATGGCAAGAATCCCCCACATTCTAAAAGTGAGGTGCTAGGACATATATGCAGGACTTACAAGGAGGTATCCTGGAACCAGTGTGGTGATACCTACCCTCTACCTATCTCTACCTACCTCTACCTACCTCAAAGTACACAGAGCCTGAAGCTGTCAAGACTAGAAGTTGAAATTAGATTTCTTTGGATAGAGTTGTCAGTGGATGAGAGCTGTACTCTTCCCTTGAGAGAGAGCTAGGGAATGTCTCCCTCTCACTACAAGTTTGGGGAGAAGGTTCCAAGGAAACTCGAATTCCTAAAATTGAGAAGAAGGCAAGAATGTGTGCTCTTACTACTGCTATCCAACATTTATTGGAGTTCCTAGCTAGTGCAATAAGGGAAGAAAAAATAGAAGTCATAGTTTGTAAAAGAAGAAATAAAACTGTCTTTATTCAAAGATGACATAATTAGGGCTCAGTTGGCTAAGCATCTGCCTTTGACTCAGGTCATGGTCCTGGGGTCCTGGGATCAAGCCCTGCATTGGGCTCCCCGTTCATTGGGGAGCTTGTTTCTCCCTCTCCCTCTGCCTGCTGCTCCCTAACTTGTGCTCTCTCACTCTCTGTCAAAAAAATAAATAAATAAATAAATAAACAAATAAATAACTTTTTAAAAAAAGATGATATAATTATATACATAGGTGATCTCAAAGAATCTGCAAAATAAGCTACTAGACCTAGTGAGTTTAGTAAGATTGTAAGATAAAGACCAAAACCCCCAAATCATTTATATTCCCATATGCCAACAATTAATAGCTGGAAATTTGAGGGGTTTTTTTTAAGATTTTATTTATTTATTCATGAGAAACACAGAGAGAAAGGCAGAGACAGAGACAAAGGGAGAAGCAGGTTCCCTGCGAGGAACCCGATATGGGACTCGAACCCAGGACTCCAGGATCATGCCCTGAGCTGAAGGCAGACGCTCAACCGCTGAGCCACCCAGGCATCCCGAAAATTTCAGTTTTAAGTACTATTTCAAACAGCATCCAAAAAACACAACATATTTAAGTATAAATTCAATAAAATATGTACAAGATCTGTATGCTGAAAACTACAAAACACTCACAAAATAAAAAAGACCTAAATAAATGGATGTTTCATGGATTAGAACACTCAGTGTTGTTAAGATGGCAGTTCTGATCTATTGATCAGATCTAAACTGATCTATTGATTCAGTGCAACCCCAATCAAAATCCAAGAAATTTTTTTTTATAGAAATTGACAAGTTGGGGGCATCTGACTGGCTTGGTTGGTAGGCCATGTGACTCTGATTTCACGGTTGTGAGTTTGAGCCCCACATGGGGTATAGAGATTTCTTAAAAATATAATCTTTACTTAAAAAAAATGACAAATTGATTCTAAAATTTATATGAAAAGACAATAAATCTAGAACAATCAAAAGAATTTTTAAAAAGAACAAAATCAGAGGATTCACAGTATCAGATTTCAAGGCTTACTATAAAACTAGGGTAACCAAGACAGTGTGGTATTGTCAAAAGGATATACACAGATCAATGAAACCAAATAGAGACTCCAGAAATAGACTCATACATATATGGTCAATTGATATCCAGCAAAGGCACAAACAAGTCAATGGAGAAAAGATAGCTCAACAATAGATGGCCCTAAACTACTAGACATGTGTATGCAAAAGTAAACCCTGTGCCGTATATAAAAATTAACCCCAAATGAGTTTTCAATGTAAAACTCAATATTGTAAAACTTCTACAGGAAAATGGAGAAAAAAATCACCGTGATCTTAAGTTAGGCAAAGATCCTATAGTTACAAAAGTAAAAGCATGATCCTTAAAAGAAAAAGATATTTTCAACTTCATCAAAATTGAACACTTCTGCTCTTTGGAAGACACTGTTAAAGGAATGAAGTACTAGGGATTTGACATTATGTGATGACCATGGTGAGCAGTCCTATGATATATAGGAAGGTTGGTAAGAGAGTAAATCCTAAGAATTCTCATCACAAGGAAAAACATTAAATTTTTTTTTCCTTTTTAAAAATTGTACCTATGTGCCTGGGTGGCTCAGTCAGTTAAGCATCCAACTCTTGATTTCGGCTCAGGTCATAATCACAAGGTTGTGAGATTGGGCCCTGTGTTTGGCTCTGCACTCAGCTGGGAATCTGCTTGAGATTCTCTCTCTCTTTCTCTCTCTGCCCCTCCCCTGACTTGCACACTCTAATAATAAATAAAATCTTCTAATAAATTAATAAAAATTGTACCTATAGGAGATGATGGATGCTGACTAAACTTAGAGCAGTCATCATTTCACAATGTAGATTAGTCAATCCATGATGCTGTACATCTTAAACTCCGTAATGTATGATAATTATAGCTTAATAAAACTGAAAAACAAAACAAAACACACACACAAAAATAAAAACATCAAATTGTTACTGATTCTCAAATTCTTTTTTTAAAAATTTTATTTATTTATTCATGAGAGACTCATACAGAGAAAGGCAGAGACATAGGCAGAGGGAGAAGCAGGCTCCCCACAGAGACCCCGATGTGGGACTCAATCGCCGGACCTGGGATCATGTCCTGAGCTGAAGGCAGATGCTCAACTGCTGATCCATCAGGCTTCCCTGATTTTCAATTCTTAACTGATGTACAAATTCAAAGATTTAGGCAGTCATCTCATAGTATCTAAAGAAATGAGCTGGTGGAATAAAAGATTTTCCAGGTCTTCTACTTACTTTTTACTAGAAAATATCTCAATCTTACTAAAAATAAGTCAGTTGCAACATGTTAAAAAAAAGAGAAATGAAAAAAATTAAAAATAGTAATAATAAAAAGAGAGAAATGGGGAGCCTGGGTGGCTAAGTCGATTAAGCATCTGACTCTTGTTTTCAGCGCAGGTCATGATCTTGCAGATGTGGTACTGAGACCCACGTCAGGCTCTTTGATCAGTGTAGAAGCTGCTTCAGATGTTCTCTCCCTTTCCCTCACTTACTCTCAAATAAATAAATAAAATCTTTTAAAAAGAGAGAGAGAGAATGAAAAGACAAGCCACAGACTTGGAGAAGGTATTAGCAAAACATATTTGATCAGAATATACAAAGAACTCCAAAACTCCATAATAAGAAAACTCAGTTAAAAAATAGGCAAAGATTAGGGATCCCTGGGTGGCTCAGTGGTTTAGTGCCTGCCTTTGGCCCAGGGTGCGATCCTGGAGTCCCGGGAACGAGTCCCACGTCAGGCTCCTGGCATGGAGCCTGCTTCTCTCTCTTCTCCGTGTCTCTGCCTCTCTCTCTCTCTCTCTCTCTCTATGTCTATCATAAACAAATAAATAAATCTTTAAAAAAATAGGCAAAGATTAAAAAAAATAGGCAAAGATTTGAGTTGATATTTCATCAAAGATGATACACGGATGGCAAAGAAGCACATGAAAAGATGCTCAACATCATTAGTTACTGAGAATGCAAATTAAAACTAAGAGATACCACCACACACCTATTAAAATGGGTACATTTTAAAATAAATTGACAATACCAAGTGCTAGCAAAGATATAGGGCAGCTGGAACTTCCACAGCATGCTGGTGACAATGCAAAATGGCACAGCTACTATGGAAACCGGTTTGATAGTTTCTTTTTCCTTTTTTTTTTTTTTAAGATTTTATTTATTTATTCATGAGAGAGAGAGAGAGAGCGAGACAGAGACAGAGACAGAGACAGGCAGAGGGAGAAGCAGGCTCCATGCAGGGAGCCTGATGTGGGACTCAATCCCTGGTCTCCAGGGTCAGGCCCTGGGCTGAAGGTGGCGCTAAACTGCTAAACTGCCCTAGTTTGATAGTTTCTTATAATATCACCTAATAATCTCACTTCTAGGTATTTACCCAAGTGAAATGAAAATGTTCACACAAAAACCTGTTCATGGATTTTTTTTTCATGAATGTTGATAGTGGCTTTAGGCATAATTGCCAATACCTGGAAAGAACCCCAAACCCTCCAATTGGTAACTGGATAAACATACTGGTGCATCTGTACTACAGAAGCTTACTCAGCAGTAAAAAAGGAACAAGTTCTTAATTCTCAGGACAACATGGGTGGATCTCAAAAACACTATATTACACGAAAGAAGCCAAACTCCAAGTCTACATGTTGAATGAGTCCATTTATATGACATTCTGGAAAAGGCTAATATTTAGGGACGATGACAGCTCAGTGGTGGCCAGAGGCTGGGCTGAGGAAAGAGCTGATTGCAAAGGGAGAAGGGAATTGGGGAGGTAATGAACTTAATGGTTACAGTATATTATATTATATTATATTATATTATATTATATTATATACATTTGTCCAAATTCCTAGAACTTTACACTAAAAAGGTGAATGTTGCTATTTGCATATTTCTTTTTTTTTTTTTTTTTCAAATTTTCAGTGTTTAAAAACATAGTTGTATTTAAAGAAAAGAGTTGGCTGCCAAGAGATTGAAGATGAAAAGGCCAGACAGACACTGGAATTTTAGAGAGAGCTGGAGTGTGATGTGAATCTCACCTTCCTCTGGAGAAAAAGTAGGGCATGTTTCCTCTCACCTCCAGTCCAGTGAGAGAAGCTCCCAACAGACCACCCACTGAGAGTTGGGTTTAGGCTACTCACGAGTTTAGAAGGACACAGGGATTGGAAACTGAACTCACGTTTGAGAGAAAAGTTGGGCAGCTGGTCCAAGCAGCCCGTGGTAGCAGAGAAATCACTATTTTGGAGAAATCAGTACACGACTATAAAAGTCAAAAGGTTGCAGGTCTATAGCCCTCCAAGAGTGGAGTTGTTTGAAAAGGGTACACCCACTGAACTTCTGTAGGAAAGGAGCAGAAATAGGTAGAGGGACTATCGTTAGGTAACCAGCTATAGGGGTCCATAAGCAGTTAGCATAAGAGACATACTACCTAGGACAAAGGATTCAGTTGTAGGGAAATCTGGAGGACCCCATGGAAGCCATGGCAAAGAAATGCGAGCTCCAGGCATCCGTCCCAGGGTCACCACTGTCAGCTCAGACCTTTCCTGGCCTTGACCTTTCATCCTCTCAGCACCATTATGGGGGGGTGGGGGTGGGCAAAGGGAACTTAGGAGGGTGGAGGTGATGGAAGGAGCCCTCCAGGGAAAATCATCAGACAAGCCTGCAATGGATTTCTGGAAGCTCCGGACCAAGAAATCAGTTTCTAGAACTCTATAAGAGATGAAATGCAATGAAAGTCATTATTTTTTCTTTTAGATAAACATGAATTATTCACCAAAGACCTCAATTCTGCTTTATTACAGCTTCACATTTATCAAGGAGATAAAAACTTTTTTTTCTTTGTCTCCATCTCTGGAGGGGAATTATGACCTCACCTTGCTCAGTGGAACAAACACTGAGTGTCATGGTCACTTTTAATTGTGGAAGAAGGTGAACTGACCATGGGCCAGGGAGCTAAACATTGTGGTTATTTACATCCTGCTTGCATATGTCATGAATGATAATGCTCTTATGCCTCTGCTGCCTGAAAGTGGCGAATTGTCCTCTCGCACGGAGAGAAAAATCTATGACTTCTTGTGATGATCTTAATGTCAGATTTTACATTCCTTTAAAAGGATGTTAGTGGTCTAATTGACTTAACGTGCTGATTCTGAAGTCTGACCTTTACACGGAAGATAGGAGGGTAAGTAAAAGTTCTTTCTGAACCTGGTTGGGAGGAGAAGGAAGAGGAGACGCCAGGGAGTTAAACCCAATGATGGTATCTGAGCCCATGGCTTGATTGAGCTCCTGTAACTCCATTTTCTCCAGGGCTTGCTTTAGTCTCTCATGATGAGGGTCTTCCAGAGGTCCAAGCACTTTCAGAGCTGGCTGAGGTACCATTAGCCTGAAAGGAAGAAGGTGACACTAACCCTCAGGGAGAGAGAGCCCTCAAGTGTCTGAGCTCACTCTATCGGGAGACTGTGACAGCGTTTGTCAACCCAAAGAGTGATGTCAGATTTAATTTTGCTGTCAAGGGCTTCGTCAACCTGTGATGAAATATATCTCAGAACCTAAATTACTCTTGTTGTGATTGTCATCCCTGAGATCTGGTCTTCTGTGATAATCCTTCCTGACATTGGGTACACCCACACCTCATTCCCCATCTCCCCTGTGAAGGATGACTGGCTTGGTCTGTGGAAGCATCAAGGTAATCCATGACTTTCTCTCTTAGTGTTAATTCATCTTCACTGAGATTTGCTTCAGACCTAGGATGGGACAGGGAAAAAAGTAAAAAACACCTCACCTACACATATCCTGAGTATGTCTAAGTGCATCCTAAACCCCTTTTAATTCTAGTCCTCATCACTTAGCTGGTACAATAATTATTGAATTATTTTTCCGTGTCCTTGTAATAGTTTGGATTCCTTTTTTACAAGTATTAGAAACCCAAATTGAGGCTCATGTAACTGAAAAGACCAGACATCGGGGAAAGTGTCAGGCATGGCTGGATCCAGGGGTTTGAAGGCCTCAGGACTCAGTCTCTAAATTCTCTCTTTAAGCACATACCTAAACCAATTACTGGATCCAGGAGGTTGGAATATAATAAAGGGTCATTTCCTCAGTCCTTGAACCCAAGGACTAACTATCTAACCAGATAGTTAGATCCAATTGACCACAGGACCAGATGTAAGAAGGGGAGAAACTCCTCAAAGAAAAAGAAAGTGTTGTCACCTGGAGGAAAGGGACTGGAGTTGGAGCAGAAAAACTTACATTTGTTTTTTTTTTTTTTTGTTTTTTTTGTTTTTTTTTTAAACTTACATTTGTTAAGAGCAAATCTTGGCTCTGTCTTTTCTGAGCTCTGCCAACTTGGGCAAGTTATTAAACATTGCTGTGTTATTTCCTCATTTCTAAAATCAGGGAAATAGTAGTCTATACTCAGGGATGTCAAAGGATTTAATCAAGTAATCTATGCAAAGTGCTTAATACCAATAGTAAACAGTTAAATGTCAGCTGTTGCAATAATAATACCAATTATTACTATTTTTGTTATTAAAACTCCCTAATAATAAATTAATATCTACATTTCTGGCACCTGGTATAATGCCCAGCACATAGTAAATACGTAACAAATGCCTGTGGAATAAATGAGTGAAGGAATAAGGATACATGAAACCTTGAAACCATCACATTCTCTCTGATTATAAAAAAGTATACATGGGTTAGTTTAATTTTATTTTAGGTTTATTCATTTAGGTTAATATTACTTTATTATTTTGAAATGTGTCATACACATAAATGAGTAAAAAAAAAATGCAAGTACATGCTAAAGAATAATAATGAGGTGAGACCCGGGCAGCCCTGGTGGCTTAGCGGTTTAGTGCTGTCTTCAGCCTGGGGTGTGATAGGATCGAGTCCCGCATCGGGCTTCCTGCGTGGAGCCTGCTTCTCCCTCTGCCTGTGTCTCTGCCTCTCTCTGTGTGTCTCTCATGAATAAATAAATAAAATCTTTAAAAAATAATAAAATAAAATAATGAGGTGAGACCCAAATGACCAGCAACTAGGTCAAGAATGAAAATTGGTGCCCTTCCCCTCTATCCAACAGAGGTATCTGTTATCCTAATGTTTTGTGATCATTATTCTCTTGTTTTATTTTATAGTCTTTTAAAAAAAATCTTAATTTTATTTTTTTAAGATTTAATTTATTTATTCATGAAAGACAGAGAGAGAGAGAGAGAGAGACAGAGAGAGAGGCAGAGACATAGGCAGAGGGAGAAGAAGACTCCATGCAGGGAGTCTAACATGGGACTTGATCCTGAGACTCCAGTATCACACCCTGAGCCAAAGGCAGACGCTCAACTCCTGAGCCACCCAGGCGTCCCAACTTTATAGTCTTTTTTAAAAAAAGATTTTATGTATTTATTTGACAGAGAGAGAGAGAGAGAGCGCGCGCGCACAAGCAGAGAGAGCAGCCAGAAGAAGGAGAGGGAGAAACAGGCTTCTCACTGAGCTGAGAACCCAATGTGGGGCTCAATTCCAGGACCCTGGGATCATGATCTGAGCTGAAAGCAGATGCTTAACCCAGTGAGCCACCCAGATGCCCCTTTACAGTCTTAACCAATTATGTATCTATCCCCAAATAATACAGTTTAATCTTTTTTAAAACTGCGTAGACATCAGATTATCCTATAAACAATCATTTCTGTTTGGCATCTTTTGCTTCAACATTTTGTTTTGAGATTTTTCTATGTCAATAAGTGAAGCTGTAGTCCATTCCTTCTCAATGCTGTATGGTATTTCATTGTAATTGTGTATATTATAGTGTCAATGGGCATTTTACTGCCACCAGTATTGCTGCTCTGAATATTCCTTACATATTTTCTGACATATGTTTGGGAAAGCTTCTTTAGGATTTACTCCTTAGAAGGGAATTATTGGATTGTAAGGCATGTACATATTTGACTTTACTTGATAATGAACTTTTCCCAAAGTGCTTTGAAAAATTCAAGCTCCCATCTGCAGTGTATGAGTAGTAAGTGGTCCCATTGCTAAGCACTTTATGCAGTTGTAATTATCAAACTAAATTTTGCCAATCATGTATGTATGTAATGAGATCTTCATACGATTTTAATCAGAGGTTGAGTCACTTTTTGTATGTTTATTGATCATTCATGTTTCTTTTGTGGAAAGACTGTAAAGTTCAAGTCTTTTGCTTGGGGAAGATTATTTCTTATAAATTCATAATAGTTATTTCTATATTCTGGATACTTGTCCTTTAACACTTACATATGTTAAAAACAGAAAACCCAATGTAAGCAGAAGGAAGGAAATAATAATGATAAGAACAGAAATTGCTTATATACAACACAAAAAATAATAGAGAAAAATCAATGAAACCAAAAGCTGGTCCTTTTTGGTTGAAACCAAAAGCTGGTCCTTTTATTGAAAAGATCAATAAACTTGGTAAACTAGCCAGACTAATGAAAAAAAAAAAAAGAGAGAGAGAGAGAGAGAAAAGACAAAGTTATTAATATCAGGAATAAAAGAGTATCAGGAGTAAAAGATATCATTTTGCAGACTTTAAAGGATAATAAAGCAATATTATGCCATCTCTATGTCAATAAATTCAAGTATTTAAATGCACAAATGTCTTAAAGAACGTGAGTAACCAGAGCATAATCAAGAAGAAATAGATAATCTGAATAGATAATCTGAAATAGATAATCTCTAAATCTGTTAAAGAAATGTCTACTTAGGGGCATCTGGCTGGTTCATTCAGAAGAGCATAAACTCTTGATCTTGAGGTTGTAAGTTCCAGTCCTATGTTGGGTGTAAATTCAAATCTTAAAAATCTTAAAAATCAAATCTTAAAAAAGAAAGAAAGAAATTTGTACTTTAAATCTTCCCATAAAGAAAATACCAGTCCTAGATATCTTCACTGATGAATTAGAACAAACAATTAGGAAGAAATAATACCAATTATACACAATCTCTTTCAGAAAATAGAAGATGAGGGGATGCCTGGGTGGCTCAGTGGTTTAGCGCCTGCCTTTGGCCCAGGGCATGACCTTGGGGGTCCTGGGATCAAGTCCGTCCCACGTCGGGCTCCCTGCATGGAGCCTGTTTCTCCCTCTGCCTGTGTCTCTGCCTCTCCTTCTGTGTCTCTCATGAATAAATAAATAAAATCTTAAAAAAAAAAAGAAAATAGAAGATGAGGGCATCTTTTCTGACTCATTTTATGAGGCCAGCGTTACTAAACTCCTGAAACCAGACAAAAACATGCAAGAAAAGAAAACTACAGACCAAGATTCCTCAAGAGCATAGAAATAAAAATCCTTAACAAATACTTAGCAAATTGAATCCAGCAACATGTAAAAAGGATAATACATGTGAGATCAAGTAGAGTTCATCCTGAGAATGTAAGATTAGTATAACCTTCAAAAATCAATGTAATTCCTATTAATGCAGTAAAAAAGAAAAGCCATATGATCATCTAAATAGAAAAAAACATCTCGCAAAACCCCACATCCATTCATGATATAAACTGTAAGCAAACTTGGAATAAAAAAGAACCCTTAACCTGGTAAAAGGTGCCTTCAAAAAGATCTACAGTTAACATTATGCCTAATAGATACTGAATGCCTTCCTCCTAATACTGAACAAGACAAGTGTGTCTACTCCTTCCAATTGTATTCAACACTTTAATGGAAGTAAGAGAATAAAGCAAGAGAAAACAAAAGGCATACAGATTGGAAAAGAAAAAAACTGTCTTTATTCATTGGTAATGTGATTATATATGTAGAAAATCTTAAGGAATCTACAAAAAAAGCTACCGGAAATAATATGAGTTTAGTAAAGTCACAGAATACAAGTTCAATATACAAAATTCAATTGTGTATCCAGAAGCTTAGTAACAAAAAAAATTGAAAATTGAAACTTAAAAGATCCTGATGTGATTTTCATTGGGATTAAATTGATTCTACAGACCACCCTGAAGAGTACTGATATCTTTACTAACTTGAGGTTTTCAACCTATAAACATGATATAACCTTCCACATAGGTAGATCTTTAACCTTTATTAATAACATGAACATGATATCTTTCCACATACATAGATCTTAATATTTATTAATAATGTTTTATAGTTTCTGTGTAGAAGTCTTGCACATGTAATGAAGATTCATTCCTAAGCTTTTTTTTTTTTTTTTTAAGGATTTTATTTATTCATGAGAGACACAGAAAGAGAGGCAGAGACTCAGGCAGAGGGAGATGCAAGAACCTCATTGGTCCTCCCCGCAAGGACCCCAATGTGGGACTCAATCCTGGGACTCTGGGACCATGCCCTGAGCTGAAGGCAGACACTCAACTGCTGAGCCACCCAGGAGTCCCCATTCCTAGGCTTTTTATGTTTTCTGATGCTATTGTAAATATTATCTTTTAAAATTTCATTTCAACTTGTTCACAGTTAGAGTATAGAAATTCAATTGGCTTTTTACAATATTTACTTTGTATCTACCAAATTTATTAAGTTGACTTATTAATTCTGATACTGTGTATATTCCATCAGATTTTCCATGTAAACAACTTGTTGTCTGCAAATATTGATGGTTTCTTCCTTATAATACCATTAATTTCTTTTCTTGCCTTATTACATTAGTTAGGACCTCTACTACTTTTGGTAAACAGCCTTTATCATGTTATGGATGCTTCCTTCCACTCCAAGTTTTCTTTTTATTTTTTTTTAAGATTTTATTTATTTATTTGACAGAGAGAGAGGGAGTGCACAAGCAGGGGGAGCAGTAGAGGGAGAGGGAGAAGCAGGCTCTCCACTAAGCAGCAAGTCTGATGCTGGGATCATGACCCAAGATGAAAGCAGGTGCTTAACCTACTGAGCCACCCAAGTGCTCCACAAGTTTTCTTTTTTAAAATCAAGAATGGATGTTCCTTAAAAAAAAGGGAGAGTGTGCCTGTGTTGCTCAGTTGGTTAAGCGACTGCTTTTGGTTCAGACCATGATCCTGGAGTCCTGGGATTGAGCCCCATGTCTGGCTCCCTGCTTGGTGAGGAGCCTGCTTCTGTCTCCATCTGCTCCATCCCCTGCTTGTGTTCTCTCTCTCAAATAAACAAAATCTTTAAAAAAAAAAAAAGGATGTTGAGGGGCACCTGGCTGGTTCAGTCAGTAGAACATGAGACTCTTGATCTCAGGGTCATGAGTCTGAGCCCCACATTGGGTGTAGAAATTACATAAATAAATAAATAGATAAAATATTTAAATATTTAAAAAAGAATGGATGTTGAATTTTATCAACTGCTTCTGCATTTATAGCTCATGATCACATGACTCTTCTCCTTTATTATGTTGCTTTGCTCATAATGCATTATCCTTTTCATATATTGCCGATTCACATTACTAATTTTTTTATGATTTTTGAATCTACATTCATGAGAAAGATTTGCCTGAATATTTCCTCTCTTATACTTTTAGTTTTGGATATCAAGTTAATGCTAAATTCATAAAATTAATTGAGGGAATGGGAATTCTTTTTAAATTCTCTGAAATAGCTCATATAAGATTATAACTACTTAGGGGCACCTGGGTAGTTCAGTTGGTTGAGCATCTGCCTTCGGCCCAGGTTGTGATCCCAGGGTCCTGGGATTGATTCCTGAGAGGGCCTCCCAGCTCTGAGGGGAGCCTACTTCTCCCTCTCCCTCTGCCTGCCACTTGCCTGCTTGTGTGCTCTCTCTCTGTGTCAAATAAATTTAAAAATCTTAAAGAAAAGATGATAATTATTTATCCCTTGAATGTTTGGAACTCACTACCTCTATCATCAGGGCCTGCAGTCTACTATGTAGGCAGGTTTAAATTTACAAATTCAATTTCCTTTGAGGTTATATAGGATTGTTCTGGGTTTCTATTTCTTGAGTCAGTTAGATTTTCCTGAGAATGTGCCTGTCTAATAAAAGATTTCAAATTTAGTGACATAAAAATTTCAACAATATTCTCTTACTTTGTTTCAATGTCTGCAGTCTCTGTATTTATATCACTATTTCATTCCTGACATTGTTTATGCTTTTTCTCTTTATTTCCCAATCTTACCAAGGTTTGTCACTTTTATTAGTCTTTTCAGAGGATCAATGTTTGGCTTTGTTAATTTTCTCTATTGTGTTTATTTTCTGTTTCATTAATTCCTACTTTTAGCTTTGTTATTTCCTTTCCTACCTTTCTTGAGTCTATTTCGCTGATCTGTTTCTAATTTCATAAAATGGAGGCTAAGCTCGAAGGAGACTTTCTTTTTTCTTTTTCTTTCTTTCTTTCTTTCTTTCTTTCTTTCTTTCTTTCTTTCTTTCTTTCTTTCTTCTTTCTCTCTTTCTTTCTTTCTCTCTTTCTTTCTTTCTTTCTTTCTTTCTTTCTTTCTTTCTTTCTTTCTTTCTTTCTTTCTCATACTATTTTAGGCCTACATTTCTCTCAATATTATTTAGCTTTATTCAAAGATTTTGCTATGTCTTTTCATTTTAGTTTAGTTCTTGGTACTTTCTGATTTCTACTATGGTTATCTGAATATTCGTTTCTGAGTTTCTACACATAAAAGGGGTATGCTTGTAACTTTTTATTGTTGTCAGAGCATGCAGTCTGTAATGATTTCAGTCCTTCAGAAATGTATTGAGATTTACTCTATGAGCTGGTATAGAGTTCTTTTTGTAAGTGTTCTGTGTGTAATTGAAAAGATGGTATTTTTTGCAGGTTTGGAGAGTGGTGTCGCAATGCAAATGTACCACTCAGTTCTGCTAACGATGTCTATGGTGGTCATGATCCTGTGCAATTCAGCTCTCCTGTTGAGGGGATCATAGTTGACTGGAGCTGTAACTGTGATGCCTCTGGATCCCCCAACACATTTGTGCTGAGACCACTCTTCCTCTGGGCTATTCCCAGCAAATAACTGAGCAGGTCAAGGGTGTTCCCCTAATGGACAGCTTTGGCTCAGGCTATCCTATCAGTCTGGCCAACACATTTGGAGAACCACACTGTACTCTGAAACACTTCCTACTTATTTTTCCTTCCTTCTCCCACTGCTTTCAGACCTGCCTACCATGCTTCCTTCCCCTGCTCCTTCACAGGAAGTCTCTTCAGTAAACCTCTGGCACATCTAATTCTGTCTCGGGATCTATTTCCTGAACTGGCATAATGTCCTTTGGGTTGTTCAAATCTCCTAATCCTTACTGATGATTTTTTACTGTTTGTTCAACCAGTTAATGGGAAAGGTGAGTAAAGTGTCCCATTATGATTACTGATTTATTTCTCTTGGTAACTGTCAATTTTGGCTTAATATATCTGCAAAGTTATCGAGTACATAAATTTAATATCCTGTTTAACTGAATTGCTTAACTTTTGTTGCCTGTAGCACATATTTTTTGCCTTAAGTCTATTTTGCTTAATATTAAGATCACTAAACCCCTTACCTTTTCTTAGTACATCTTTTTTCATCCTTTCATTTTCAAACTCTGTATGCTCTTGCTTAAGCTTGGTTTCTTAGAAAAAAATATGTTCCTTAGGAGCAGCATATGGTTTGCTTTTTAAAAAATATCCATTCTGACAAGCTCTGTACTTTAGGGGAAGCATTTAATTCATTTATGTTTGTTATAATTATTAATATTTTTAGGTTTATAGCTATCATGTTTTTAATTTCCTGTTTTTTACTTCCATTTTTCCCACATGTTCCATTTATCTTTCTATCCTCTCTTGCCCTCATCTAGATTGATTTGTTATTTTTTCCATTTTCATTGTTTTTCCTTCCACTGGCTTAAGAACGTTTCTACTCTGTAAGTGGTTTCTCTAGAAACAGCAGTAAATAACTTACTAACATCAAAGTTACTCAATAATTTTACCCTACTGAAAAGTATAAAAATTTTACAACTTCCACTTATAGTTTCCTGATGTCTATGCTATTATTGCTGTGCTTAATTCTATCAATTTTCCTTTTACAATTCCATGCCTGTTACTATTGTTGCTGTAAGTAGTCAATATTCTACCTGTTTTTCATTTTTTTGTGTTTTATTCCTTCTTGCTCCTCACACCATCAGGACTGATTTTTCTTTTGCCAGAAGTAAAGGTTTGTCGGTATCAAAGTCTCAGTTTTTGTTTATCTGGAAGTGGCTTTTCCCCTTTCATTATGGATATGGAGTTGAAAATGATCATCATTTTCTCTCAGCACATTGAAGATATTTTACCCTGTCTTCTGATTTCTGTTGAAACTAGTGAGTAGTAAGTTGTCTGTCATCCCTTTAAAATAATCTGTTGGGCAGCCCAGGTGGCTCAGCGGTTTTGTGCCTCCTTCAGCTCAGGGCGTGATCCTGGAGACCCGGGATCGAGTCCTGCATTGGGCTCCCCACTTGGAGCCTGCTTCTCCCTCTGCCTGTGTCTCTGACTCTCTCTCTCTCCCTCTGTGTCTCTCATGAATAAGTAAATAAAATCTTAAAAAAATAAAAATAAAAATAGTCTGTCTTGGTGCACCTGGGTGGCTTAGTTGGTTGAACAGCTGACTCTTGGTTTCAGCTCTGGTCATGATCTCATGGGGGTGGGACGGAGCCCTCTGATGGGCTCCATGCTCAGTGGAGAGTCTGCTTGAGATTCTCTCCTTCTGCCCCTACCCCACTTGCATGCTTACACGCTCTCTTTCAAATAAGTATATCTTTTAAAAAATAATCTGTCTTTTCTTTCTCACTGCTCTTAAGATATTCTCTTTGTCTTTGGTGTTCTGCAATTTCATAGTGATAGATATTTGTATATCATGATGGTGAAGCTGCAGAACACCCAAGACATACACACACACACACACATATATGTATATATATCATGTATATATATCATCATATATGTATATATGATTATCTATCTACCTTTCTATCAACCTACCTATGTATCTACCTATGTTTCTAGATAACTTTTCCTTGGGATCCCTTGGATTTCTTGATTCTGTGGGTTGGTAATTCATGAATCCTGACAATATTTAGTCTTGTCTCTTCAGATGTTGCCTCTGCCTCATCCTCTTCTTTTCCTTTTGGGACTGTGATTAGACGTTTGTTACAATTCTTGATCTTTCCTCCATGTCTTTATTTCCTCTTTCATATTTTTCTCTTTGTCTCCCTATGCCGCAATCTGGAAATATTTTTTCACAGTAGTTTTCCACTTTACTCATTCTCTTCACATGCAATTTTTCTAGTAAATCTGTCTATTGAGTTTTTTTGTTTTTTTGCTTGTTTGTTTGTTTGTTTGTTTTGGTCCACAGGGTTCTTCTGGTTCCTTTTCAAAATTGCTTGATCATTTTTTATAGCTTCTTTTTCGTGTATATGTTTTCATCAAACATTTAAATATAGTTATTTTATAGTGTTCATTTTAATATTCCAGGAGCTGAGGTTCTTGCAGGTTTTCCAGCTATCTGCTGCTTCTTGTTCTTGGTTAACTACTTAGTGCCTTATTCCATTGTGTATTTAGTATCTTTCTTCCTTCCTTCCTCCCTCCCTCCCCCTCTCTCTTTCCCCTTCCTCTGTCACTTAACTTTAACCTGATCATTTTCCTTGACATTTTATATGTGGGACTACACATATAAGGTCTGGGACAAATGTGGCTTCCTCTATAGAGGATTCAGTTTTTCTTCTGCTAGGTGCTGGAGGCATTACTATATCCTGGGAGGACTCCAGTTACATTCTCCTCTTGGGGTGTTCAGACCACCCTGATAACATGGATTTTTTGCTATAAACTGTCAAGGGCAGCTTATAGTTTGATTGTTTTGTGGTGATTCCTGGCACTTGTGTACATGCATGCGCGCGCACACACACACACACACACATCTTATCCTCTCAATTGCAAGGTTTGAGGCAGATTTTCTTTGCAGTCTCCAGGAGGATGTTGGAGGTATTTCTAAATCCATGCTTTCACTACAGGAATAGCTTTTGGAGATATCCCATCTTAATGCTGGAAGATCTCTTGTTAGACTCCCCATCTTGGGCATACTTGGGGCTTTGGCTCCTTTTCTATAAGTCTCTGAGGCCATGAATGCCAAAGTTCAAGTTCACCAGGTTCAGCAAATATCCTTGGAGTGCTGTGCTGTTTACAACTCTGAGGTCCACATCGCTCAATCCCTGGGCTAAGGATCCTTAACTTTTCTGTTCATTCATTGATGTCCTTCAATTATTTTAAACCCAGAATGTTTAGTTGTTTTTAGTAAGTATATTGATTTACATGCCATGTTTCCCAAAATGGAAATTGGCTTTATGGAAAAAAAAGCATTCGTATTTTATAATTCAACAGCCTTCATGTAAATAATGCAGATATACAGTATCTATTGAAAATCCCCTGCATTTTTGTAGATTAATCTTACTGTGTGTTTGAAAAGTGCTTTTAACTTTTCAAATTGCTTTCACATGTATCTGTGGTTCTCAAGGGGGGTGGTGCTCCCCTTCAGGGGAGTTTTGAAAATTTGAAGGAGTCGTTTTGGTTGTCATTATGAACTGGATCATTAACAGCATTTAGTGGGGAGCCAGGGATGCCAGACTCCGACAATGCACAGGATAGTCCTGCTCAAAAGATAATTGTTCTGAGTTTCATATGACTTTTGAATGTCCCCGTGGACATTGAGAGATCGAATGTCTGGTGATACTTCAAGATAGAAAGTGTGTTTTTTCTAGTATTTTAAAATATCTTATCCCATGTCATGACATAGGGAATTATTTTAATACTATACTTCTTAATAAGGCCTAGCTTATTTGTGAGACTACCTTCTCTTTTATTTTCTCCACTCTGATAATCTTTAATCTGTCTTGATATGTTTTCCTCTGTTTTTTTTTTTTTTTTTTTAAGATTTTATTTATTTATTTGACAGAGAGAAAGAGAGATGGTGAGAGAGAACATGAGCAGGGGCAGGGGAGAGGGAGAAGTAGGTTCTCCGCTGGAGCAGGGAGGTCCGGAGCCCAGAACCCCAGGACCATGACCTGAGATGAAGGCAGATGCTTAACTGACTGAGCCACCCAGGCACGCCTGTCTTGGTATGTTTTTCTCACCTCAATTCAGATTCTAGTTCTCTGTTTCTTGTCACATACACACCAATCCAGTTTGTTACCACTTAACCGAACATTAGTTTCATTGTGGTGAACACCTCTGCCTCTTGTTTTCTTAAGTTTTAAATCCAAACTAAGATGTTTGTTATAACCCAATGCTCTCGGGCAGCCCCCATGGCCCAGTGGTTTGGTGCCACCTTCGGCCCGGGCTGTGATCCTGGAGACCCGGGGTCAAGTCCCACGTCGGGCTCCCTGCATAGAGCCTGCTTCTCCCTCTGCCTGTGTCTCTGCCTCTCTCTCTCTCTCTCTCTCTCTCTCTCTGTCTGTCATGAATAAGTAAATAAAACCTTTTAAAAAATAAAATAAATAAAAAAAACAACCCAATGCTATCATCTTACTTCTTCACTGTGCCTTTTAGTGGAATCATTTAGGGCATTGAGAGATTGAACTAGAAATAGTGGAAAATAACTTGCCAAAATCAAAATTATTCAACAACTAAATGTAGCAGGAGAGCAGCCATCACTGATGTATAACCAAATGTGAGGCTGCATTCCAATAAAACTTTATTTACAAAAACAGGTGGTGAGGAGTGCCTGGGTGGCTCAGTCGGTTAAGCATCTGTCTCTTGATCACATCTCAGGTCTTGGTCTCAGAGTTGCGAGTTCAAGCCCTGCATTAAACTCACACACACGGGGTGCCTGGGTGGCTCAGTGGTTGAGCTTCTGCCTTCGGCCCAGGACAGGATCCCGGGGTCCTGGGATCGAGTCCCAGATCAGGCTCCCCACATGGAGCCTGCTTCTCCCTCTGCCTGTGTCTCTGCCTCTGTGTCTCTCATGAATAAATAAATAAAATCTTTTAAAAAATTAAAAAAATAAACTCACACACACAACAACAACAAAAACCCGTATTAAACTCACATACACAACAACAACAACAAACAGGTGACAGTCCAGATACAGCCTAGGGCTATAGTTCCCCTACTCCTGCTCTACATGATGCCTTTCAAAGCACTCCAGACAGACACACAGAGATAGCCAGAAAAATCATTACAATTCTTTCCCTCATATGTCTTTGTTTTTCCCAAATTCCCTAACCTGTATTGTTACTTTTATGCACGACTTTTATATGTGTGCGTTGATTTATTTTCACAGGCCTTGTTATTTTCAGGAATGAGGAATATTCCATAACACACGTCTATAGTTCCAGATTGAAAAGACACAAAGGCTGTATTGTGAAAAGCCTCCTTCCCAATAAATAAAGCAACTTTCTACATTACAAAAAAAAAAAAAAAAGTCTCCTTCCCACCTCTGTTCTAAGCCACCTATGTCTCTTCCTGACAGGGGACCAGTGTTATTCCATTCTTTGTGTTCCCAGAGACATGTTACCACATGCAGTCAAGTCTGTGGGGTCACCATGGTGCCCAGCTCCAAGAGACACCATTTGCACTGAGCTTGGAGGATGCCACTACCATAGAATACAATGGAATTGTGTCCCTTAGAGTTGTGTCATGTGGTGGCCTGACCAAAGATGTTTATTGTGTAAATATGTGTGTAAATATACTTACACATATATGTAGATATATATGTGCATGTGTATTTTTTCTACCCCCCCTTTAAAACTGAGGATAGCATGTTATGTGCATACTGCTCTCCCTTGCCTTTTATTTCCATTCAATACACCTTGATACTTATCCTATATCAAACTAAGTGTCCTCATTTCTTTTTTTTTTTTTTTAATTTTTATTTATTTATGATAGTAACAGAGGAAAAGAGAGAGAGAGGCAGAGACACAGGCAGAGGGAGAAGCAGGCTCCATGCACCGAAAGCCCGACGTGGGATTCGATCTGGGTCTCCAGGATCGCGCCCTGGGCCAAAGGCAGGCGCCAAACCGCGGCGCCAGCCAGGGATCCCCCTCATTTCTTTTTGATGGTCTTGATGGACGATGATAAGGATGGTGATGGTGGTGGTAGTGGTCACTTACCGAGTTTTTTGTGTGTGCTGGGCACTGTTCCAAGTGCACGTGCATGTATTAACTCCTACGGCATTCACAACGACCCCATGACATAGGCACAGAGAGCTTGTGACCCAAAGTCACAACGTATATACCCTCCCTCTGAGGTTAAAAAAGAACTCTCCCCTCGTTCCTTCTAGTACTTGTATGGGGTTGTGCTTCACATTTAAATTTCTTTTCCATTTGGAGTTCTTCCTGCTATAAGTATGAGATAAGGAGCCAACTCCATTTTTTCCTGATGGCTCCAGTTATTCCCGGCACGGTTTCCCTGCTGTTTCCAGATGCCACCTTTTCCACACATGAAAGTCTTGAATGATCTGGGCCTATTTCTGGACTTTCTCTCCATTCCATTGTCTGTGAGTGGAATCAAGTGCCAGAGCCACACTGTTTTAATTCTTGAGGTTTTATAATTCACGTTGCTATCTGGTAGGGTTTTATCTCCCTGTTACTTTCCTTTCTCAGAGCTATCTTGGATATTCTTGACTTATTTATTTTTCCACCTTATTTTTTTTATTGTGGTAAAATACACATTACATTAAACATACCATTGAACCATTTTTATTTTTTTTTATTTTTTTTTTTTATTTTTATTTTTTATTTATTTATGATAGTCACACAGAGAGAGAGAGAGAGAGAGAGGCAGAGACATAGGCAGAAGGAGAAGCAGGCTCCATGCACCGGGAGCCCGACGTGGGATTCGATCCCGGGTCTCCAGGATCGCGCCCTGGGCCAAAGGCAGGCGCCAAACCGCTGCGCCACCCAGGGATCCCCATTGAACCATTTTTAAATGTACAACTCAGTGATGTTAAGTACATTCACATTACCATGCTCTCATGACCGCTATTTCCAGAACTTACTTTTAATCCATTACCAGAACTTTTATCATCCCAAACTGAAACTCTGAACCCATTTAATAATAATTCTTGTTCTCCCCTCTCCTCAGACCCTGGCCGCCACTATTCTACTTTCTGTGCTATGAATTTGACTATTCTAAGTACCTCCTCTCAACGGACTCACAGAGTATTTCTCCTTTTGTGTCTGGCTTATTCCACTTAGCATAATGTCCTCAAGGTTCATCCACATGGTAGTACACGTCACTTCTTCATTCCTTTGCATCGATGCAGAATATTCATTTTATGTACGGGTGCCATTTTGTGCATCTATGCATCTGCTGATGGACACTGGGTTCTTTCCATCCTTCGGTGGATGTGAACAGTGTTGGCATGAGCATGGGCTAGCTCCACATTGATTGCAGAATCAGTTTGTTCAGCCCCTTCCTTCTATTGCTTTTATAATTACTCTCCACCCCCAAACCCCTACATACCCACACCTTCCAATGGTCACTTACTACTTCGTTCAATCATGACATGCTCCAGGTGTGTTTCTGGACTTCTCTTCCATCACTGCAGGGCTGCTTGCCCAGCATCCCTTTCCTCTTCTCCATAAAGCTATGAAACTGCTCTTCACTCTTCTCTGCTCCCAGTCCAAGACCCCAGCTACTACTGGCTTCTGGGATCAGTTCTGAGGAACTTCCCTGGAACTCCTGGTAATAAATTGCTCTTCTGGCATTTCCTGCAGACCCTACCCTCCTCCAGCCTAATGGGGCTCCTGGGCATTCCCAAACATGCCCTGACTTCCCTACCTCTGGAAAGGCCTCCTTGCTAGCCACCTCCAGCGCTGGCCCTTCTTGAAAGCCTTTCTGCTTCTCCTTTGGCTGTAACTTCGGGGCTGCTGGCCTCCTTTCCTTGCCACTTACCCCCTCCATCTTGTTGAAGAGCCGCTCTGCTTGGGCACACGTACCCCCCGCCTTTCACCTCTCCATCATCCACACTGCATGTGGCACAGTGTGTTTTTGCATAACAGCTGCTGATTTGAATTGTGCTAAACCAAGATCATCTTCCTCTGCATGCTTAGGTTCAAGTAAAGCACCCAAAGCTCTCGCACGCCAGGCACAGGATCCTGTCAGGGACCTGTGATGTCTGGACATAGCCTACTTCCCCCTTAAGTTCCAACTTTCCAGGTCCTGATCCTGGTTACCTGCAGGTCCTCTATGTCCTGGGTCCCTGTGCCTGAGTCACCATCTTCCCAGGCCAACTCTGTCATGAGTTCTGAACAGCAAGGGGCAGATGGGCTGCAAGTATGATCCAATGCATGCCCTGCTCATTGCATGGTGGGCTTGCCACCCTTCAGGCCACAGTTCTCATCCTGAAAAGTTCCCTGGAGCCTGATTTTTTTGTGAACATGTGTATGTTTGTGTGTTTCATTACATTTCATGTGCCTCTTTTTTTTTTTTAAGCATTTATTTATTTGAGAGAGAGAAAGAGAGAATAAGCAGGGGGAGCAGCAGGCAGAGGTGGAGCTTGATCTCAGGACCCTGAGATCATGACCTGAGCCAGAGGCCAACAATTAACCATCTGAGCCATTCAGGTGCCCCCATTTCATGTGTATCTTAATTGCTTCTTTCTTTTTACTTCTGAACATTTAAAATTCACTTATTCAACAAACGTTTACTGGGTACTTCTTTTGTGTTGGGCATGTGCAGTGAAAGAGACAGACAAGGTTTCTACTCTCATGGATGGGGGAGGGAGCCAACAATTAGCAAGGAATCAGAAATTAGCACAATAATTTCAGAGTGAGACGTGCAAAGAAGGTAAGATAGGGTAATGGGTGGAAAAGGATTTGAGGATGCTGGAGAACATTTTGGCTTTGGGTGTTTCTTCTTCTTCCCTTTTGAAATCCAGCCTCCATGCTGTTAGGAAGCCCATGCTACCACATGGAAAGACAGAAATAGAGGATAATTGAGGCCCTCAGCTGGGCTCCCAGCAGGAAATAAATACAGCAATGAACTAGAAAGCAATGGGTGGGGCAGTGACTTTAGAGAGGTTGATCAGAAAAGGCATTTGCAAGGAGGTGGTATTTGAGCTAAGATTTGGAAAGTAATGAAGAGATGTCCATTCAGTGAATGGAGAAAGAACATTCCAAGCAGGATGAACAGTATATGCGAAGGGCCTTGGGGGTGAAAGTCATTCATTATGTTTGAGAAATGGTGGGAGATGGTGGCCATGCTATAGATTGGAAAAGCCCGCCAGGATCAGCTTATGTAGGGCCTTTTAGACTGCACCAAATGGGTTGCATGCAGTGGGAAGCTACTGGAAGGATTGAATTTGCATCCTACAGAGACCCTGTGGCTACTCCAAGGGAAATCCCAGAGGGTAAGTTAGAGGAAGAACTTGTCTATAAGGTGGACTCCCTTTGCAAAAATTTAACCTATGAAAGAAACCAACATAGACAAGATACATTGGACATGATACAGATGGGGAAACTCAAGTCCAGAGAAACCAAATGATGTAAGTGATTGTACAGACTAGATCCAGGAGTCGTGAGGGGCTTATGGTGCAGGTCAAGAAGACTGAGGGGATGCGCAGCAAATGCCATTTATTTTAATGCCTCCAATTTTGCTTCAGTCACCAGTTTGGTAAGAAGAGAATTTCAACCATCTGCAAGTAATCCAAAAGCCTTACTAACCTGCCTACCCACCCACCAACCCCCCCACCCAATAAAAAAAAAGCCAACCCCAGAGCTTGTACGCTTGTATTCACCACAATCATGTCTCTGTATTATAGCTCTTGTCATCTTGCATTATACATGAATAACTAATCAACCAAACACAAACCCACTGATGAAAAAAACGCATGTTGGATTGAGAATGTGAGCAGGGTAAAGAGTAATATTAATTTCACTGGTAAATAACAAATTGGGAGCAAGCCTGAGGGATGTTAAGAGAAGAATTGTGTTTCTGAACACTTCTCAGGAAGGAAAGTTCCTAAGGGACAAGGAGAAGGGGAAGACTAGAATCAGGTTCACTGTATTTGGAATGCACTGCCACCATCTTTTCTTCTTCTGGCTTTCATAAGCATAGGGAACATCATGGGTCAACCAACTGGCCAACCACTGTCTACCTGCCTCACCCAGTTGAACAAGTCATGTAATAAGCTTCCGCTCTTCCCCAATGACTGTATAGGTGCTAGTCTGAACTCACCAGTCACTACTCAAGTGGGCTCCAACAAAGTCTTATGCTTTTCACACTTCCACAGTTCATAGCACCTTGCTAGGCATGCAGTAGGTGTCCAATAAATGCATCCTTCCACAAACATCCTAAATGAAGTCCATCTTTGCCTCCAGCATTTTCCCAAAAGGTGTTTCTTGACCACTAAGGATGAACTCCTAGACTCCACAGCCAGGGAACAGTCTGGAAATCTTTCAGCTTTTCTCCTCTTCTGCCTGGATTTCTTGGTGGCACCTGACAACGTGGAGACCTTTCAACAGTCTTTCATGACTCTGAAATTTCCTGGTTCTAATCTTTCCTCACTCATGGACTCTCCTCTCTGACCTCCAACAATTTTTCCTTTGCACTTGCAAGTACTTATGCCCTGAAGACTTTGTTTTTCTCTGTCATTCTTTCCCGATAAGAAATTAATTACATCTTATTTCAAATCAATGCACGTATCTGTTATCATCTGTCATGTTATATGCGAAATGCCTGTTTATGGGCCTGTGTCTTCAACGCAGACTAGACTTCAAGCTCCTTTTGCTGCCCTAGTGCCTGGCACAGAGCTGGTAGCAAGGAGATGATCAGTACACAAGCCCAACTGAGCAGACCATCTTTCAAACTATGCCTGCAGGTAGGATGCATGGAGAGCATTATCCCCGTTATATAGAAAGGGCATCCCAACAAGCTCAGGGAGGCTAAGTAAACACTGAAAACATGATTCTGGGTCCTAGCTACTGAGAGTCTGTCTTCAATGCAATAAGCATTTCGATTTTGCCAATTGTAAAAGACTGTCAAGCTAATCTCAATGCTGTCTAAATACTGGCATCCAGTCCTTTTCATGCTCTTCTGAACAGGCTCGAATTTGCCAGCGCCTCACTTAAAATATAGCCCACAGGACTGAGCATAAAACTGCATGTGGCCTGACCTGCCAGCACGCACTGGGATTATGGCCTCCCTCCTTCCACACTCTGCCGTTCTATTAATAGAGCCTAAGATTGCATTAGGGTTCTCAACAGCCTCCTTGCGCTGTAGGTTCACATCAAGCTTGTGATCAGCTAACCCCCCGGGTCTTCCTCGTGAACGCCTCTGTCAAGCCAGACCTTGCCATCAGCCGCCTGGGCAATTGATTTTTTGAATGTTCATGATTATCTATGAACCAGACTAGAAGATACAAAGCCAGGTCTTGCCCTCCTTTCTTGTGTGGCATCTGCTGAGTGGGTGATGGGGTCTGGGGGCCTGTTCAGGACCCAGAGGCGTAGCCATCCACTGCTGGGGGGCCCTTCGGCACCATCTGATCCACAGAAGCAAGAGGATTGTGACAAAATTAATTTTCTGGTTCACTTCAAATTATTCTTATGTTCATCCCTTCTCCTCTTGGGTGATGGTCCTTTCTTCATCTTGTTCTAATTCTGGGTGTTTATATGCAGAGCCTCTTGTTCCTCCCACCCATGGGCACAGCCACACTTTTGTTTCTTATGCCCTCTCCAAGCGGTATTATTTTTAGCACGAGTGTCTTACTCAGCAATTTGCTGTAAAGTCTGTCCTCTATTGTCCTCACTCCTGATCTTTTCTCTGATTCCTTTCTTCCCTCTGTCTCCATGTGTCCAATTTCGTCCTATCTGAACCCCCTTCGGAGGTTACGATGCTCTCTCTCCCTTTCCTATACCCTTGCCTTCATTTGTTTTGCAGCCACTTGGAATCGGTAACTGTAGAAACTGCAGTGTGGGCTATCGTGGTGGGTCTCGGTTTCAACTTCAGGAAACCTCAGGATCTGTGGGGCTTGGGTCTCACTATTTGATAGCAGGGCCCGGAGCTCTGGAATCTGGGGCCCCAGAAGCGAGACACAGCTTCTCTCTCCTCCTCCAGCAGAGGGAACTGAAACGCCTGGGCGCAAGTAGGCGTTCCTCCCATCCACCAGAAGAGGGCGTCCTACCCACGGTCCTCCAAAGTTGGGAATTCTTCACACGAATAGATCCTGTCTGGTTGGCCTCCTGAAGACCCAGAGAAATGATGGGCCCACACTACAGCCATGCTTCCTATTGCTGCTTTGGCTTCCTCTAATACTGGGTAAATGGTAAAAAGCTAAGGATTTTGAAGAAGTGGACTCAACATTGGTCCAAACTAATGGGTGGTTGTATGGGTTGAGCTAGGAGAGCTGGATGCTGGTGAACTCGCAAGCTGATGGGGCTATGAGGCCAGGTGGTAAAAGCCCAGGGCAACCTCTGGAGGTCCCAGACATAACTGCGGTGTGTGTGAGGGGGGCCCTGCGTCTTTCCAGCTGCGACACCGAGGTTCCTGTTCGGCAAAGCAGAGCACGGTGGGGATGGGGCAAGCGCCCCAGTGGGTGCAGAGGTGTGCAGAAGGTGACCGCGGTCCCGAGTCAACCATTTCCAGGTGGAGTTGAAAGGCAGAGCCATATTCTCCTGGAGGCCCCGGCACCTTTCATCAAGGCCAAATTGGTAACTGACTTAAAAAAAGAAGAAGAAATGGAAGATTAAGCCCGAGAGGCCAGAGGAGAAAATGGGTTCCAGGTGGAAAGGACCACAGCCTGCTCGGAGCGCGGCGCGAGCGCTCCAGGAGCCCACGGGTCTCCCACCCTCCCGGGCAGCGCTGGGCGCCAGCCAGGTCCGGCAGGCACAGGGCTCCCGAGCTGCCAAGCAGCGGAGACGCTTAATAAAATATTTACCTACACGTATAAGAATAATGATGACTGAATGACAAACGGCAGTTAAACAGCTTTCAGCTGCATGGGGGAGCAGCTCTGGGATCCTGGGGGTGAAAATGGTAACTTGCTGTTCAATTCCAGAGGCTTCTCTCCTGTGCCTGCCATGCCCACGCTCACGTAAGGGAGCCACGGCTGGGGAGGGGGCTTGCCAGCACGGCACAGGGTGGCCCTGGCACGGAGCTGCCACCTGGGGGGGCTGGGGCCAGCCTCGCACCCCACCCTGAGCTACTGTCCACCTCTTAGATTCCTGAAGAATACAGATGTCCGAGCCCTTGTCGGCGCCGCACCTAGAAGGATCCTCATTGCGGTCACTCCATAAATGATGTTGACGTTTATTAGCAGTCTGACTTTTTCTCACTCAGCTAAACTCATAAGCAGCATTTGTCCTGGTTGGGTGTGATCATTTTGGGTTGGGGATGAGGAAAGTGGAAGACAGGGAGGACCAAAAGGAGCACAAGTCTTCAACCACAGCACTAGAGTTCCAGCTGTGTCCCATAGGAACAGGGAAAGGAAAAAAGGAAAAATTTTGGTTCAATGTTTCCCCCACCTCTCCCTCCATTCAGGAGCTTTTTGCATTTCCCACTCCGGAAAGAAAAAACAAAGCAAAGCAAATTTTCTTCATCGTTTCAAATAGACTTTTATGTCTAAGTATATCAGACAAGGTTGGGGAGTAAATTACACATAAAGATATTTATATGTTAGATAAGTAAAGAGTGTTTGAAAAATACAGTTTCGCTTTCAGCCTCATACCCTCTGCCTTTGTTCATGTTCTTCCCAGATATGTCATATGTCCTGTTACGTCTGTTAGAAAGATACCATCTTGGCCTTCCCATTTTACGCAGATCTAGGAGGACCAACCAACGAAGGGTCTGTATGCACATGCTTACTTTCTATTTCTTGGAAGAAAACAAACTAGCTTTGAATTTAAGAGCGTGCTCAGAAGTTGTAATTCTTGAGGAAAGAAGCTATTTATTTATTGAAGGGAAATACCAAGGGCCTATTACTTTTAGACATGAGATTTATACTTGGTGAAATTTTCATGAATAAAAGATCATTTTTACTAAATATTTTCTGGTAAAAATATGGTGTGCTTTTTTTGGTGCAGTCGGTCATGCCTGTTCTTAATGGTAAGCTTGTGAGAGACTATGAGAGATAAAGTGAACATACTCTTTAATCAGAGAGGCACTTGGCTTGGCAGTGAAATGCAATCCCGAAAAGTAAACAAAGTACATTGTGTGAAAAAGAGCAAGTTTAAATTAATCTTGCTTTTCCAATTTGAAAACATGCTCATGGTTGTTAGCAACTGAGTCAAGACATTTAAATCATATATATACTTTTATATCTTGACAGTGACCTTTTATAAGTGTGCAGTGGGGATAAGATGATGAGCAAAGCGATGCTCCAGAAAGAGCATTTTAGGTAATTGAACATGAAATGTGTTGCAATCTGATAACATTAATAATACGCAATCGCTACTTTATATCTAATATGCAGTTCATTTGGCCAGAGTCTAACTAAAACGCTCAGTAAATGTTAGCATATGAATCCTGTTGCAAGCCTATAAAGTAAGCAGCTCTATTTTAGTGCGTTTTGAAGTATCTCTGTATTCGTTATCTATTCTGGATAACAAATTATCCCAATTTAGTAGCTTCAGACAACAAGTCTTTACTATCTCACACAGCATCTGAGGGTCAGGAATTGGGAATGGCTTAGTTGGTAGATTCTAGCTCAAGGCCTCTCATGAAATTGCAGTCAAGGCATAGGCCAGGGTAGCAGTCCTCTGAAGCCTTGACTGGGGCTGGGAGATCTGCTTTTAATGTGTCTGACTCACAATACTGGCAAGATTGCTTTGCTGACAGCAAACCTCGGTTCTTCTCCATATGGGCCTCTCCATTGGGCTACTTGATTGTCTTCACGATAGAGCAGCTGGCTTCCCCCAGAGCAAGTGATCCAAGAGCGAGCGCAAGGTGGAAGCCGTGATGACCTGTGTGATCTAGCCTTGGAATTCACCCACCATCATTTCCCTCACATTCTGTTCATTAGAAACCAGTTACTAAGTATGGGAGATACTCAGGTGGAGGGGAATTACGTTTCACTTCTTAGAGGAGCATTAAAGAATTTGTGGACATATTTTAAAACCACCATGATTCCCTATTTACATCTCAATGGGCAGTTGAGATGGATGATGGCTTATCAGCTCAAGTTCACCAAGCTACTAGTATGACCCTACAGGCAAGGTGGCATGTTGTTTTACTTTCCCTCTGCTGTGCCATCCACACACAAAGCAAAACAGAAAACCCCACATTCCTGAAGCCGCTGCACACAAATTCAAAATCTGTCTCTTTAAAATGGCCAAGATCGTCTATAAGCAGTAGTGGGCTTTATGTTTGGAAATGGATAAAATGGGCATTAGACTGCAGGTAGGAGTCAGCTTTCCTCTGAATCAGCTCTGCAACTTTGGAAAGAAAACTTCTCTCAGGGATGGTTTCCTCCTTTGTAAAATAAGTTGGGTTAGCTAAATTGTTTCTAAACTTGGTTGCCCATCACAGTCCTCAGGGGAATGAAAGACTTTCTGGCTTTATAATCTCCAGGAATCTTTTCTTTTCCTTTTTCTTTTTCGAAAGAGAGAGAGAGAGAGAGAGAATGCATGTGCACATGTGCATGTGTGTGTGAGGGACAGAGGGAGAAGGAGAGAGAGAATCTTAAGCAGGCAACATGCCCAGCGCAGAGCTCAATGGGGGGCTTGATCTCACAACCCTGAGATCATGACCTGAGCCCAAATCAAGAGTTGGACGCTTAACTGACAGAGGCACCCAGGTGCCCCAATAATCTCCAGGGATCTTTATAATTAAAAGGTCTTTGGGAGTCAGAAGCATAGTTATGCATATGCATATGCTGCGCTAGATTACTTCTCATGCTTCCAGCTCAAACATTTGAATACCTCCCTGTGACTGCATGTGCCTGGGAAAATCAATGGTGCCCAAGCCTCACTGCAATCATCAGGGAAATGTCAGAAAAATATGATGCCTAGGGCCCCTCTCCAGGCAAAATAAATCACATTCTGGGGTGGAGCCCAGGGATCATTATGGTTTGCTTGTTTTCATGAGTATGTTTTAAATAAGTGTTTTTAGCCTTGGTTGCACATTAGAATCACTTGGAAGTTTTAAAAAAGACCACTGCCCAGATGGTCCCTCCAACCAATTAATTCAGAATCTTGTGGGTGGAGCCAAGCATCTGTTATTTTTTAAAGTTCCCAGGTGATTAGAATGGATAGTTGCATTGACCTATGCTTGCCTCATTTGAGATAATGCCAATGCCGCCTCATCCATAAAAGATTATTCACAAGTTCAACTATATTTCAATTTAAAATAAAAATAAAAAAAAGATTATTCAGAAGAGAAATTATTCAGAAATATTAGGTGCTGCAGTACTCTAAGAAAAAAAGCATTTGAAATGGAAGACATTAAACATTGGAAGAGTGAGTTCCATTTCTGGCAATATGGCAGATGAAATAATTTAATCAACTTCTGACTATAGGCTATCTCTAAACCCCGGTCAAAATACAATAAACATTCACTGAAATGAACTCATGAGACAGAAAGGACAGGCCCCGGTGCCAGAAGCAAGAGGGAAATGGCAAATAGTACGGTGAGCAAATAAGCGGAGATGGAGCTGGTCTTGGGCAGGTTGCTGGCCTCAAAAGCCTGAAGTTGGAGCATCCAAACAGGAAGAAGATGTGGCTTGGGCCCATTCATAGTGAGAAGGTGGTACTGAGATCCTCACATTGAGCTGGCACCCTCAAAAGGATGAATCATTTTAGAAATAATTCATTTGGGGAAAAAAATCTTCCTAGTGGCACAGGGAGATAAGAAAACTTCACTGTCTTGGCATGATTTGAAAGTACAGAAAGAAGTCTTCACTGATAATTTGGGACTATAGCCCAGGCTTCATGTAAATTTGGGGCTGGAATTTACCTTACCTGTATGATCCAGGAATGAGGAACTCCAAAACTGAAAAGCAAAGATAAAGATACAGACCCTACTTCAAACTACAAAATATGCATGGATACAATTCACCGTAACCAAGACGTAGTAGATATAAATGTCCCAAGAACCTCAGGAAACAGAGGTTCACTATCAGATAGACTATAAAGTAAGTTTAAAATGATTAAAGACATAAAAGGACATTTGGAACCATAAGAAAATAACAGTATTTTTAAAAGGTAAATTTGAAAGAAAACTAAATAGAACCTCTGGAAATGACATATATATAGTCACTGAAATGAAAAGCTCAGTGGGTGAGTTACACAGCAGATTAGCCATAGCTGAAGGAAAAAAACTGAGGAAATTGCCCAGGAAGCATCACAGAGAGACAAACTGAAGGAAAGTCTGAGAGAAAGATTCAGGGTATGTTGCCTAGAAGGAGATAATACATTATACACCTAATAAAAGTACCAGAAGGAGAACACAGAGTGAATGTAGGGAACACAGGATTTATACAGACAATGACTGAAAGGTTTGCAAATTTGATAAGAAAACTTGCATCCTGAGATTTCGGATGCACAATGAATCTTGAGCCAGGTAAATAACAAGAAATTCACATTTGAACACAGCATGGTGAGACCTCAGGGAGCCAAAGACAAAGAGAAAATCTTAAAACCAGAAAGAAAAGCCAGATCACCTACAAAGGCATGATGGACTGACACCAAACGTCTCAACGATAGAGAAACAAGATGTGTGTTGAGGGTAAAATAGTAAAATAGCTTTCAACCTAGATTCTACCCTCAGAGAAATCCTCATTCAAGGCTGAGAGTGCAGTCAGACCATGTTACATTAATAGAGAAAGCAGGTCATTCACATAACCTCCCTGAAAGTAATACTGAAGGGTATGTTTCTAGGAAAAGGCTGGTAATTAGAAAAAAGGAATGGTATGTCAGAAGCAAAGGTGAAGAAATTGTCAAACATGGGTAAATCTACAAGATCTGCATAAAACTAAAGTGACAATAGTGATTAAATTTAGCCTTATTAAAAGCAGATGGGTCTAAAATAATAAGCAACAATAACAAGTAAAAGGGAAGATATAATTAAAGAGGAATCATTCTTAACTTATTGTATAATTGTTTTAGAAAAAGATTTTATTTATTTGAGAGAGAGAGTGCACAAGCAGGGGGGAGGAGAAAAGGGAGAGAGAGAAGTAGGGAGCCCCACGTGGGGCTCAATCCCAGGACCTTGGCATCATGACCTGAGCCGAAGGCAGATGCTTAACAGACTAAGCCACCCAGGTGCCCTACTTATTGTGTAGTTTTAGTGGGGTTGGGTCAAGTGCCAGTGTTAAAAATTCTAAAATAACCACTAAAAGAATAAAAGTAGAACTTATAACTTCTAAATTAAGAGGAAAGGGAAAAAAAAGAATTCTGGATCAATTCAATAGAAAAGAAGAAAGGAAGTAAACAGAAACTTAAGAGAAAGCAGAACAAGCAAAAGGTGCAAAAGGAGACGGAAGCCATAAATTCCAAAATGTCAGTAATCAGTAGATCAATAGCTCTCTTACACGCCGCTAGTGGGAGCACAAATTGAAACAGCACTTTGGAAAACTGCTTAACATTATCTTGTACAGTTTTATATTCACATACCTTACGACCTAATCATCCCTTCAAAGAAAAATTCTTGCCCACATGCACCAGAAGACGGGAATGTTCATTATATCACTGCTCATAAGAGCAAAAAATTGGAACAATCCAAAGCCCTGTGACAGAAGAATGGACAAAATAAACTGTGGCAGCGGCACACAATAGAGTGTTATACAATCAGAAATAAGAATGAACTAGGGGGATCCCTGGGTGGCTCAGCGGTTTGGCGCCTGCCTTTGGCCCAGGGCGTGATCCTGGAGTCCCGGGATCCAGTCCCGCGTCAGGCTCCCGGCGTGGAGCCTGCTTCTCCCTCTGCCTGTGTCTCTGTCTGCCTCTCTCTCTCTCTCTCTCTCTGTCATAAATAAATAAATAAATCTTAAAACAAAAAAACAAAAAAACAAAAACTACAACCAGATGCAGTAATCTAGCCGAATCTTAACAATATCATGTTGAGTAAAAAATATAAACCTCAAAAACTTTTCATAACTTAAAACAAGTATGTGATAAAAGTTTGATAAAAATTTTTAAAAAGCAAAAGAATAATAAATGCAAGATTGAGGTTAGTAGTTACTTCAGATGGAGAAAAGATAGGGGAGAAGCATGTAGGTAGTTGTAAGTCATTGTTATTGCTTTTGTTTTCTAATCGAATAACAGGTTTACAGGTGTTCATAACACCAATAAATAAATAAATAAATAAATAAAGCCATGGATGTACCCAATGATGAGTTTGTTAATCCCAGAGATTGTGATTAATATATTTTTGCACCAGAAAGTTTCACTAAAAATATCACATTAAATGTAAATGGACAAAACTTACTAGTCAAATAAATAAAAGAACAAGATCCAGCTATATGCTGTCTATAAGAGACTCACCTAAAATTTAAAGACTAAAAAAGGTTGAAAGTAAAGGATGGAAAAATATATGCCAGGCAAATGCTGATTAGAAGTTGGAGTAGTTATATTTCTCACAGGCAAAGCAGACTTTAAAGCCAAAAGTACTAGGGTTAAAGATCATTTGTGTATAGTTGATTCTTGAACCATGCAGTGGTTAGGGATGATGACCCCTGAGTAGTTGAAAATCCATGTCTGACTCTCAACTCCCCCAAAACTTAACTACTAATAGCCTATTATGAGTAGAAGACATAAATAGCCAATTAATACATATTTTATATATGTATCATATACCATATTCTTATAAGTAACATAATCACATATTTTGTATATTTATTACATATGTATTCTTACAATAGATAAAAATTGATTAACATACTTTGTATGTTATGTCTATTATATACTGTATTCTCACAATAAAGTAAGCTCGAGAAAAGAAAATGTCATTAAGGAAATAATGAAGAGAAAACAGTAATTTCACATTACTATACCATGTTTATTGAAAATAGTCTGTATATATGCAGACTTGCACAGTTCAAACCTGTGTTGTTCAAGGGTCAGCTGTATACATCTTAAAGAATCAATTCACTAGGAAAACAGTATATCTAAGCTTGCATATACCTAATAACATAGCCTCAAAATACATAAAGCAAAAAGACAAAATGTAAAAAATAGAAAAATGCACAGCAATAGTAGGAGATATTTACAGTCCTTTTTGATATGCCTTATCACATACTTTTAAAATATAGAGAAAATAAAACTTAGATTTTTAGGAAAAATTGGCAAATTCAATCATATAAGGAGATTTTGATATACTACTATAAAAAGTGACAGATCAGGGACGCCTGGGTGGCTCAGCGGTTTAGACCCTGCCTTTGGCCCAGGGTGTGATCCCAGGGTCCTGGGATCAGGTCCCACATCGGGCTCCCTGCATGGAGCCTGCTTCTCCCTCTGCCTGTGTCTCTGCCAATCTCTCTCTCTCTCTCATAAATAAATAAATAATCTTTTTTTAAAAAAAGTGACAGATCAAACAGACAAAATATTAGTTAAGGCTACAGAAAATCTGAGTAACATAATTAAGGAGCTTGATTTAATAGGTCTATATAGTATGGTGCACTTTTTTTTTTATGACAGTCACACACACAGAGAGAGAGAGAGAGAGAGAGGCAGAGACATAGGCAGAGGGAGAAGCAGGCTCCACGCATCAGGAGCCAGACGTGGGATTCGATCCCGGGTCTCCAGGATCGCGCCCTGGGCCAAAGGCAGGCGCTAAACCACTGCGCCACCCAGGGATCCCTAGTATGGTACACTTAACAATTAAGGCATACCTTTTTTTTTTTTTTAAGTAAGCCCGATGCCCAACATGGGTCATAAACTTACGACTGATTCCAAGATCAAGAGTTGCATGCTCCACCAACTGAACCAGCCAGGCACTCCAACATACACTTTCTTTTCAAAGCCACATGGGATATTTATAAAAATTGACCATTTCGCAAAGCAAGTCTCAACAAATATCAATCTATTTCATACAGAACACCTTCTCTGACCCTAATTCAATTAAGTTAGATATAAATAACTAAAAATTAAAACAAAAAACTTATGTTTAGAAATATAAAGATACACATGTATTGAACCAAAGAAGAAATCATATTTGAAATCTATTCTTTGCCTGGGATAATAATAAAAATTCTCTTTATCTTGTGGAATGTAGTTTGAGTGGTACTCAGAGTGAAAGCCATAGTCTTCTATATCACAGTCAGAAAACAGAAGGCTGGGGCAGCTAGGTGGCTTAGTTAGTTAAGCGTCTGCCTTCAGCTCAGGTCATAATCCCAGGGTCCTGAGAAGGACCCACCCCGCCTCCCCAACCAGAGGGCTCCTTGCTCAACAGGGAGTCTGCTTCTCCCTCTACCCCTCCTTGCTGCTTAGGATCTCTCTGAGACTCTCTCTCAGATAAATAAATAAAATCTTAAAAAAAAAAAAAAGAAAAGAAACAGATGGCTGAAAATTGATTACTTAAGCCACCAACTAAAAAAAAATTTTAAACAGCAACAGAATAAACCCAAAGAGAGTAGAAAAAAGAAAATAATGAGAGATACATATGTATTAATATGACACAATGTGATTATATTCTTTAACGTGGTATATATTCTTATATATTCTTATACACAATAATTTATTAATTTTATAAACAAAAATTAATAAAACCAAAAAATAGCGTTAACCAAACTGAAAGCTAATTCTTTGAAAACACTAATAGAAAGAAGAAACACTAGTTAATAAAAGGGAGATCTCTGGCACCACTGATCCAGGAAAGAGAAGACACAAACACAATAATACTAGAAATGAAAAAATGGACATTATGGGTAGGTGCAGCAGAGATTAAAATACATTAAGAGGAAATTATCAACAACATTTTGTTAATAAATTCAGAAACCTAGTTACTATGAATAATTTACTTGAAAAATATACTGTTTAAAAACTCACTCAAGAATATAAAACCTAAAGAGGTCCATAGCCACAAAAGAAGTGGAATCAGTAGTTAAAAATCAACCTAGGAAATGTTTATCCCATACCCAGACATTTTACCGGAAAGTTCTACCAAGCATTCAAGGAACACATAATTCCAATTTTATACACACTGTTCCAGAAAATGAAAAAGGAAGGAACATTTACTAGTTCATTTTATGAGGCCAGTATAACCAGACAAAGGCAATACAAGAAGGGAAAATTGCAGCCAATTTGACTTATGGACATAGATACAATAAGTCCCACAATTAAATTAGATGTTGACCATCATTCATTCATTCATCCTTTCATTTGTTCAACAAAGATTTATTGAGCGTCAACCATGCACTAATACAGGCACTGTGCTAATATGTGGAGAGCAGAGCTCATGGTTTGGTGGTGGAGATGAGCAACAAAGCAAATGATTGCACAGGTAAGGTACACAGAGGACATTCTGAGAGGATAACAGTGCCTACCAAGAGGGATTCAACCTGGGCAGAGAAAGTTTCCGGGCACATTAACGGACTAAGAGATGGTGTGGGAAGAATGCTCAGAAGGCTATCACAGGGGGTCAAGCGGGAAATGTAGGATGCAGCAGGAGGAAAGATGGGTTTGAGAGATACTTAGGAAGTGAAACACACGTCTTCATGATGGATCGCATACGGGAAGATGTCAATCTGGAGAAGGGCCAACCTCGTCTCTAGGGTGGCTGGGGTTCTGTTGACCCATATAGTGAAACTTAAAAGAGTTTTTTAGATTCAAGGGGAAAACGCATGCCTGTGTTTCTGGACATGCATGTTGAGTTTGGGGTACGTCCAGGAAGGTTAAGCGGAGACGGTGAATAGCTCTGTGGAGAGCTAAGGCCGGAGATTTTAATTTGAGTGGTATCAGCAAGTAGGTACTATCAAAACCCACCATTCAGAGGAGCTCATTCGGGGGGGGGGCGGGGGGTTGTAGCTGGGGGAGAGAATGAACACCAGTATTTAAAGGAAAGGCAGAGAAGTCAGGGTAAAGAGACAGAAGGAATGGCTGGAGAGGTAGGAGGAAAACAAAAGAACATGAGCATCAAGGACGCCAAGTGAAGAGTGAGTTACATGAAGGGAGTGTCTAATGAGGTCATGGGCAACAGAGAGGGTAGAGGACTGACATGGTCCTGCTGGAATCCTCCCGACCCAGGGGCTGCATTAAGTGGATGAGCTGGAGAAGAAGTGCATAATAAATAATAAGTTATTCCATATAACATAGTGCAAAGGGGCAGCACGAGTGAATTTTTTGGGGGGACAATGAAACTCTTCTGCATCTTGGATTGGTTATTGCGGAGATAACCCAATCCTTTGCGTTTGTCAAAAACTCATAGAATTATAGACCGAGCGGAGTAAATATGACTGCATATAAATGAAAAATAAGTAAAAGCAATGTAGTAATGGAAATATAAGATCAAGCTCTCTCTCAACCACTGACTTTATAATTGCAGTGCCAGCCCCTCTCAGGGTTTTAATTCAGTTCAGTGTCAGCTTATGTAGGTCTACAACAGGGAACAAGGGCACCCCACTCTTGCCTTGTGGAGGACAGAATAAATATGCATGCCACAGAGCCAAAGGGCAGCAGAGTGATGGCCAGAGCCCCCCTAAGCAGCTGGCTGATTGCTGGGGGGTGGGGTGTAGCCTGCCCAGCTTGGCTCCTCTGGGATCCTGATGTAAAATGGGGCGGTGGGGGGAGTTGGATCAGGAAAGGCCTTTCTACCTCTGATGGTCTGTGGTTCTAGTGTAAAAATCCCCAACAAAATGCAATTAGCTTTGTTGTCTGCATTTTGTTATTGAGAATAGTCATAATAAACAATCGCCATAATAACAACTGGCTCTTCAACGCACCAGACCCCAGATGATTTGGGAAGCAGCTTGGAGTGACGGGAAAATGCTTGGCTTTGTGGTTTAAAGCTCTAAAGTGCCTTAAAAAAAAAAAAAAATCATAGCAAGTAATGATTGATAATAAGCACATCCCACATAGGTTTGCAGTCAAAAGGAGACTTTTATATTTACTTACTTCAATCTCTCCTTTCACCCCATCAATCCTGTTAGTGAGGGATTATCCCAAAAATAAGAGGCAGGGAGATTAACAATCTGGTCATCCAAGGCTTTGGGTAGTGTTGGGATTTTCCAAATATTCCACTTTTCCACGACCCACACTGGATTTGGTATAGTTTTGGTGTTGAGTGTGTTCCATTGTGTCCTAATCCTATGAAAATTAATGGAAAAGTGTTAATTGGGCATCAATTCATACTTAACATTAATCTGAGTATTTGATGAACCACAACTTTATGTTGCCCCTCATGCCATATTAACTCAATTTATTGTAATGATTTAAAACAATAAGGATAATTGTATCCTTATTGTTTTCAATACCCCATAAATTGAATCCAGTCTGAGTCTGGCCAGCCTGGAACCCAAGTGTGCGATGCCTTTGGGAAGCTACAGGCACCGTCTTTTCGGGGTTTTCAGGGCGGGGAGGGATGAAACCAGTGGTTTATTAAAAACCTACTGTGTGCCAGGACCAGTGGTTTATTAAAAACCGACTGTGTGCCGCCGCTACCCAGGTGGTAGGGGGTGCGTGTGCCTGAAGCCTTCTGCTTCCCTCCTTTACCTCCGCAAACTGGCGGCGGCGGCGGCGGCGGCGGCGGCGGTGGGGTGGTCCTGGGCTACTTCAACCTTATGCATTTTACTATCTCGGCATAGAAATAATAAAAATGTCTAACGACCCGGTTGGAGAGGGGTTTCCTGACCACCACCACCCTCCCGAGCCATCCCAGAGATGCTTCAAAACTATCTGTCCCTATACACAGAAATTGGCGTTGAACCCCAATCATTTGACCTTGACCTCTGCAGACCTAGTTGATCCTATTTTCTAAACCCTGCACGATGAGCGCGGAAACCCCTCCTTCGGCGCTTTCTCACCGGAGGGATCTCGTCAGTGTCTCAAAGTTCCAAAATAACCTTTCCCCGGCACGGCAGAGGGAGGGCTCCGCACCTCCGCCGGGGAAGGGCGGGGAGTGGCGCAGGACGTGCCGGTGTGGAGCGAGAGCCGGAGAGAACTTCCAGCGCCAAAGGAAAATAAAAACTTGTGGCTGCCGTGGGTGCGGGAGGGTCTCCGCAGTCCTGGGGCTCCGCGACGCTGGGCGGCGGGGGGCGGGGGGCGTCTCGGGGCGCGCAGAGGGGCGCCGGGGCTTGGGTTTGATCCCGACGTCCTTGACCTAAATTTCTGCGCCGTGTGGCTGGAGAGAGGGCGCGGAGCCGGGCGGGCGGCGGGGGCCGTCCCCGGATCCCGGCGGCCGCGGCCGGCGAACTCGGACGGACGGAGACGCCGACCCGGGGCGGGGTGGGGGGCGTCCTCTCCCCTGCCCGAGCGCGGCGCGGCGCGGCGCGGCGCGGCGCGGCCGCCAGCTCCCCGCGCCTCCCCCTCCCCCGGCGCCCCCGCCCCCGCCCCCCGCAGCCCACGTGACCCCGCGAAGTCGGGGTGCGCTGCCCCGCGCCCGGAGGCGGGGCCCCCTCGGGCCGCGGGGTCCGCGCGCCGCCCCGGTGGGTCCGGCCGCGGGGGGCCGGGAGTGCGCGCGCGGGCAGGCGGGGGCCGCACCGGGGCGTGACGTCACCGGCCTCGGATACACGACGTTCTAGAACTCCGCCCCACGTGCGCCGGGGAGGGCGGGGCGGGGGCGGGGGCGGGTGGGGGTGGGGAGGAGGAGGGGGCGGTGGGGACGGGCCGGGGGGGCGGGGGCGGGCCGGGGGGGGCGTGCGAGCGGCGGGGCTGAGCCGAGCCGAGCCCACGTGTGACGGCTCTCGCCGCTGCCCCGGCTCCGCGGCTCGCACAGCGATTCGGAGGCGCCCGGGCGGGGGGGCGAGGAGGGGGAGGAGGGAGCGGGAGATCTCGGGGCTCGGAGCCGGCCGCCGCGCCGCGCCGCTCCGCTCCGCTCGCTGTGGGGCTCGGTTTCCCGGGGGTGGGGGGGCGGGGGGGCTCAGAGATGGAGGCAAATGGGAGCCAAGGCACCTCGGGCAGCGCCAACGACTCCCAGCACGACCCCGGGTAAGTTTCCAGCCGCTGCCCACCGCGCCGCCGCGGGCTCGCTCTCCTCGCAGCGGCGGGGACGGCGGCGCGCGGAGCCGGGCATCTCCCGCGCCCCCCGCCCCCGCCCCCCGCCCCCGCCCCCCGCGCCCCCCCGGGAAGTTGCACACCTTTGGGTCGCGTTTCGCCGCCGCCTTCTCCCCCACCCCACCTCCCGGCTCGCGCTCGCCCGCTCCCCCCTGCTTTCCTTTTAGCTTTTGTAAGTTACACGTCAAAATGGCCGATCTGACATCGGTGCTCACTTCTGTTATGTTTTCTCCCTCTAGTAAAATGTTTATCGGCGGACTAAGCTGGCAGACCTCACCAGGTAAGGGAGGGAGGGGGGGACGCCTGGGTCCCCCCCTTCTCGGCTTCTTTATTGCTCTTTGTTATCCCAGTGTGCGAGCCCCCCCCCGCCATGGGCTCCCCACTTCTCCTGTGCAAGGTTATTTTTTTAAATAGCAAATCCTTTCCGAGCCCTCTACGCGACCTCTGTTGCCGAATTTCCCCCGCGTGTGCAAAAAAAATGCAAAACCAAAACAGAGTAACAACAGAAAACTACTTTTGGTTTTTGTCCTTGATCAAAATTTGCATTGCTTTTTTTTTTTTTTTCCACACCTTCTCTCCCCCCCCCCCCCATCTTTCTCTTTCTCTCTCTACAGATAGCCTTAGAGACTATTTTAGCAAATTTGGAGAAATTAGAGAATGTATGGTCATGAGAGATCCCACTACGAAACGCTCCAGGTAAACCATTCCCTTCTGGATTTTTGTCTTTATTTTAGAACAAAGTTTAAGTGTTATTTTTGGAGGTGTCTTCGGAAGTAGCTAAGCGGATTTAGAATGGGGCTCAGGCATGTGGCTGGTTTCGAACGTCGCTCTATTCCACCCCCCTCCCACCCTCACCCCCACCCCCACCACCCTCACCCCCCACCACCCCCGCCCCCATAACCCCAAAGGTTATTGTTAATCGGGGCTGAACTCTGGTTACAGAGATGCCCATCTCTGCGCTTTAAGTCCTGTTCCCGTTGCTGCTGCTTCTTTTTTTTTTTTTTTCCCTCCTCCTGTTTAAAATGACATTCAGCTTCATTCACTTTCTACATAGTTTTTTGGTTTTTTAAACGTATGCTTTCCCCACACACTCCCAGCTCCCCTGAACTCTTCAGCCCCTTTTGGAAAGCTGGATGAATCTCTGCTGAGCGCCGGGTTTTCTTCGGCATAAAACAAAGCGTTAAGAAAGGGAAGGGGAGGAGGAGAAGAGACGGACGGAGGTGGCGAAAGAGTGGGGACACCAGCATTTTCCCAAGTTACCTCCACCCGCCCTGCCCCCCCACCCCGTTTCCCACCCCCCTTTAACCTTGATGTGTTTTCCTGCAAGGGGCTGGAGGGGGGAGGGCTGTGGGCCGCGGGGGTGCAAGGGGCCAACTTTGGCTCCCCATCCCGCGGGAGGGCTCACTCCTTGTTGCTTGCCATGGTGTCACATTTTCTTGTTTGTTTTCCTCCCTCTTTGTCTCATTTCAGAGGCTTCGGTTTCGTCACGTTCGCAGATCCAGCAAGTGTAGATAAAGTATTAGGTCAGCCCCACCATGAGTTAGATTCCAAGACGGTAGGTTGCTTTTTCCCCTCGCTGTTGTTGTTCGCCCCTGTTCAGGACCCATCTGGGCATTGACAGCCCCATTTAAAGGGACAGTGCTTTCTTTTTTGCTTCTGTGCTGAGAACTGGGGAGTGTGATCAGCAGGGCTTGCGAGTTGGCTCTAAAAGTTTGCTGCCAGGCCTGGGCTTGGGGGGTGTTCTGTGTAGAGCCTGTCCCACCGCAGCTCCAGATGCTGCCAGAGCCCAGGCCTGGGGGAGGGGTCGGCCTGGCGAGAGGCTCTCTACCCGGCCCAGGGACCATGCAAAGAAACTGCACCATAGGGCAAAGGCAACTTTTCTTTGTCAGCCGAGCACAGCATGCGTTAAAGACTGTGGCTGTGGGGCATTGGTTTTCAGAAGGCACAGCCCCGGCCGTGGCCAGCCAGTGGCCAGCCGGTGGAGAGGGGCCGGGGCCGGGGCTGGGAGGGGGAAGGCGAGGGGGTGCTCATCGCAGGTCCAGGCAACAGGTTCCTCCTGGGGAGCACCTCAGATTTGGAAGGTGGTTCGAGAGGGGGAAGGAGACCTCCCAGAGCCAAGCTGGGTGTCCAGTGGGTGACTCCAGATGGGGTGAAATCTAAGACTGATAAGGCCTTGGGTGTCCGAGTGATTTGTTTTTGCCTTTTTCCCTCTCAGATCTTTTATTTTGAGTGTGGGTACTTTTACAGCATTAGAAGGTTTCAGAGACTTACATGGAGAGGGGGAAAAGTCTCTAGGGTAGGGATTACCAAAGGGAAGAAAGACATTAGTACAGTAATGGGGGGTGGTGGAGAGCTTCTACGTAGTGTTTTCTTTAGGTCCCTGTGTTGATTCTGTGGCTCTCCCCCTTCCCTTTATGTCTACTAGAATCTCCCCCATAGTTTCATAGATCTGCCAAAGCAGGGGCCCCGAGGTGACATTGGGGTGCAGTGCTGGGCTGCTTGTGACCGCACTTCTCTCTGGGTGGGTACTGGGGCAAGGCGAAGGATCAGGTTCTTGTCCCAGTTGACCTTAATGAACTTGGGCAAGCTGTTTGCTGCTTCAGGGCCTCAGTTTTCTTTTCTGTAAAATATGGGAGTGGAACTGGGTGATCTTCCAAGCCCCCTCCAAGCTTTCACATTGAGGGTAAGGGGGAAATAAAAAGGAGAAAATCCTGGACACCTTTGGTGCATGGAATTTATTTTTGCAAATTCACTCTCTTTCTCTGATGGGAGGTCAGGTGCATGTTTCCTAGTGCCCCCTTCTTTCCTCCCCCCAAGATGACCCCACACACTTTAAGTTGCTTTATTAATTGCGCTGGACTCGTCATAGCTTGCAGCCCGGCCTTTTTGAGCTTTTAGATAATTTAATTTTAGGGACAGTCATTTGTAGGGTGATAATGGATGTCTGAAGAATTTTTTTCCCCTTCGACTTCCTGGTTAGACGTTTCAAAAAACTAGCAAAACTAAAGAGGAAAATATTTCAAGGCAAATTCAGGAATTTATTGTTCACTCCGTCTCCCCACACTGGGTAGGAGAAATAGTATTTGGTTTCTGTGGTGCCTGGGGGGGGGGAGGGGGTGTCATAGCCCTCAGTATCAGGTGCAAAACGTGCCGTTTCCCCCTCCCTAACTGTTTGTGGATATGTTTTGGTCACTATTATTTAGCATAACCTAGATTTTGACTTTGTTTCAACGTTCAGTGCAGGAGGCAGAAGCGGTTGGTTTATTGACATGGAAACGAGGATCTTGTTTACCGTTACCTTAAAAGCTTTGTTTAGGTAACGGCCATTCACATCCAAAATAGTACCCTAGTCTTTTCCTAGAGGATTTGTAGCTACAGTAAGTAGAGCTGTACCTAACTAACTAATGTTTTTATTTTTGGTAGTTTTTTTTTTTTTGTTTTGTTTTTGTTGTTGTTGTTTGTGTGTGTGTGTGTGTGTTTTTAATAGTTGACAGGGACGTGCAAAAGGTTGGGATTTGCCATACTTATCTTGACCTGTCCCCTCCTTTGGAGATTTCAGCGTGTAAACTTTGCACACTGGAGAACTCGTGTGTTGGTCTGACATGCTGTTATCACAACACCCAATACAGGAATTCTGAATTGGCTTCGAGTTCTGTCATTTTAGATATTTTTTTGAGCGTTCTTCTGTTCAGTGCTTTCTGTCCCCCTCCCGTCCCCCTCCTGGTCTCTCTCTCAACATGTCCCTCACCTTTGACTCCATGGACAAGGTGACTTCTTGCGGTGATTGTGTGCTGGTCCGCTAAAAGCCACAGTCTGGGGGAGTGTTTATAAAAAGACACATCTGTCTTACGTTTGGTCAACAGAATGGAAAATCCACACCTGTTGTATCTCTCTAGTCAGTGCTGAATACACCTGTAGATGCGGTAATGTTAATCTGGATGAGAGGGTAGTTTCCTAGATCAGAGATTTTTGTCTATTTTAGTTTTTGAAAAGTAATCCCTCATTTCTCAGGTGATGTTTAAGGGTAAAAAACATGCTGTGGATTTTATTAGGTCTTTAAACCACCTTGATAAAGGTGGTAAACCTTTGTGTCCCTTCTCAGCTGCAGTGTCCTAAGGGATGTGGGTCTGGGAAACAAGAATTCTCTGGTGTGCCTTGCCCTCCCCCCAACTCTGTGCTTTGTCCCATAGCATTTTTGCTTCTCCATGGCCGAACTGAAAACAAGGTTCAGGTTTACATTTTAGAAGGGGGAGAATTGCATTACGAAAGCCAGAGCCTATAAATAAATAACTTGTAGCAATATTCTGTGTTGAAATTTTACCCAAAGATTTGTGACGTTTAGAAATCTATTGAAAACCAATAATGGGGATTTAAGAAATTCTTTCCCTCCCCATACTTTCTCTCCAATACTTTCCCACCTTGAATCAGTGTATTAGATTCAGAAGCTTCTGTGGGAATTGTTTTGAGTTTTAAAGCCATGCCCCTTTTGAGAATCATGTGTTCTGCAGAGTGTCTGATCTGGGGTAGAGGATGTTTTTCCATCCTGATTGGGGTCGGGGCAGGGGAATACCCTAATTGTTACACTAGATTCCAACTTCTTTTTCTCAGGTTATTTATTTATTATTTTTTCTTTTTCCCCCTCTACCCATGAGGGCCTTACTTTTGTAATTTGGATTTAGGTTGCTCATAGACTTCTACCCCCTGTGATTTTAAAAATCCAGGTGGTTTTAGCTCGTGTGTTTCCTTTTATTATTTTTTAAGAACTGGGTTGGGCTCCATAGTTTTTGACACCTGCTTCTTCTTGTGGTCTAACTACAGAATGAACTGTCTTTTTGGTTAACCTAGGTAACTGTACTTTTGCCAACATGAATGAATGAAATCAAGCCAAGCATCGTGTTGGATGTCTATGGGGAGTTTTTGGATGTTGATGATTTAAAAAAAATTTAGAGTCACCATTTCCACCTGCCTTGTTTAGTTATCGTCGGGGAGAAGATCTGTTATCCAGTTATCGACTCCTGAAAGATTCTTATGTTTAATTTTTCAGGTTATGATTTTGTTTTCAATGATGACATCCCCATTTTTTCTCCCACTGATGCATTGCACTTTAGATGCGGGTACCGCTTAATGTCCACTGTCTGTGGAAGAGAAGCCCTTGCTTAAATAAGAACATGTGTGAGATCTGATTTATTAAGGCCATCACACATTGAAATACATGGTAGGATATTTTGGAAGGGCCAGCTTTCTGTGTTACATTGTGGGAAGGATGAGTAAAGTTTGGATCAACGTTTAAGGAACTTTTGAGTTGCCCGAGAAGTTACAAAAAGCTGGGTGATAAGCCTGAGAAATGAGTGATTAATAATTAGGTGATTAATCATAATTTTTTCTCCCTCTCTGCCAAATCCGGGAATTGACTCTTACTTTTCCATTTCCCCCCAGATTGATCCTAAAGTTGCATTTCCTCGTCGGGCACAACCCAAGGTAAGTAGGAGAATTCATAATAGGATTTTAGCACTCAGCGATGGTTGCCAAGGATTTCACGTTTCAAACAGAGTCCTGGCAATGAAGCATTGAAACCGTCAGGTTCCATCAGGGTATCAGCATGTGGCTGTGAGAGTCCAGGCTAGGCAAGGAGCTCCAGGGAGATATTCTCGTGTGTCTGCAATTTAGCCATCCCTGAGGTGGGTTCTGAGCATCCAACAGGGGGCGGGGGCAAGCCTGATCCTCTGTGGCAGGACAGAGAGCTGTCGGTTGCAATATTTATGCAAATGTTCTGTTTATTTTTTTTAAGTTTGCCAAGATCCTATCAGGAGAACATGGACATTTCCTCGTGACTCTCTTTTGGAGGGTTCTCTTCTGAGGCCTTACCACTTGGAGTGCGTGGAGAGGAGTAGAATGTACGCAGTTTGTCTTCTTTTGAAAGAACAACTTTGTAGACCCATGAAGCCCTAGATTTGACAGTCGAGGCAGTGGATGTCTTGGTTTCACGTTGGTGTGAGCAGTCTGGGCACACTTGAAACCGGCAGTGCTGCTTCTAGGTGCACGTGTTGGGGCCTGGGGGAGACGTTCTGAGCATGTTGTAGCCTTGGAGGAGCAGTAGCATAAGATTTGCTGAGAGGATTAAGATAGGCCTTCACTTTTTCACAATGTGTGGCTAATAGAGTTTTTGCTGAGCTTGCCAGCTGTGGATATGAAAACAGCTACAGAGAACTGAAGGTGAAATTTATGGGCTTACATGTGAAAATTGCACCTTTTAATTATACTTTTTTCTTCCCTATGTAATATTGGGAGATAGGTAGACTTTTTCTGTGGCCTTGTCATTCTTTGAGGGAAAGGGAAAAAGGTGAAGCTTCCTATCATGGTCATAAAGGGAAGAAGCTGTTGCTTTTGCAAATTCCATTTATTTCTTCAAGCATAGTCTCCCACCAGTGGAACCTTTTAATTGTGTGAAGGGGAGGGATGAGGAACTTTAATGAAAAAGTTGGCACTTGTAGATGATATTTTGAGAATTTCAGGTCTGGAGCCTGCCATGTGATCCTTTCTTCCTTCCTTTTTTTTTTTTTTCCCCATGTTATTTTTCTTTTCCTTTCTTTTCTTTCGAAGGAAACACAAATCTTTTCAGCAAATATACCAAAAATACTTTCTTAAGGCATTTTTTCTCCTCCAACGATTAAGCAAATAATAGGAATCAATGAACCAAAGAGGTTAGATTATTTCTGTACGGAGCACAAACTTTGAGACTGTTAACTGTGTAAAGGTTGCTTTTCAAACTGTGTGTGATCCTTGACATTTCAGAGGCTTCCAGAATTAGGAGTATTTCCTGGGTTTGGAAGAATTGCTGTTTCTTCCATAAGTGTGAATCTTCAAATTTCCAGGTTAGTCATTTGATCATCCAGAACTAGGATCAGATTACCCTAGAGGGAAACTGGAAAAATCCCTGACTTAGTCAAACCTTGGGTTTGACATGTTTTCTCTTCCTTTTTATTGACCACCCCTCATCCCCCCCACTTTTTTTATTTTTTTTAAACCAGGAAGGCTATATTTCATTTTAACATACTCTGGCATTTGGTTTTTCGGTGATGCATTCAACATGAAAATGAGACAGACTATTTCTCGGACTTGTTCAAGGCTGGGATGTTTTAGGTGGATTGTCAGACTTGTAGACCTGAGTAAATATTATACCAGTTGGGGGAGGACATCTTTCCGTGGAGTTCCAGGGGTTGCATAACAATACCTTGCTTTTCATGGCACCCTTTCCCAAGGACTTTCCTATCTCTTATCTCCATCTGCATCTCAGGTCCCAAGACACTGAACAAAAACCACCTCTCCCAGCCTGTTCGCTCCTCTGTAACATGTGAGTGATGGGAGTAGCTCCTTCACCAGGTTGTTAGTGCTGAGTGAAAAAGAGCCTGGAACAGGGTGAGGGCCTCATCCCTCCTCATCTTTACTACTACCATTTAATCATCTTTCTCATTGTTGTTCAAGCTCAGCAGCCTGGGTTTGGATCCTATCTCTGCCTCTCATTAGCTGTGTGGATTTGGGCAAATCATTTGATTTCTTGGATCCTCATATACCCCATCTTACTGAGTTTTTGTGCAGATTAAATAAATAATAAAAGTAAAGTGCTTAAAAAAAAGATCTGGTGCGTGGTAGTACCATATATTGTTTTTACTGTTAATTTTGGTAGCTCTCATACCAGTCACCACGAGAGATCTAGCGATAATAGCGACGTTAAATGATTTTATGTGCCAGGCACTGTTGTAGGGACGTTACACATATCAATTCATGCAGTCTTCACCTGTGTCTTCTCAGGTGTGGGTACTAGTATTATGTCCAGTTGATAGATGAGAAAAGCGAGGCACAAAATGGCTGAGAAGTGGGGTGCGGGCAGTCTCGCTCCAGACTGGGCCCCCACCCAATGTGCTGTCCTGTGGGGGTTTCTAGGGGTGGCACCTGTGGGTTCAGACAGAGATTGAAGTTCATGGTGGTCACCAGGTTTTGAGGAACACAACTGCAGCCAGCGTGCGCAGTTTGTGTGTGGACTCGACGTTCCCTGGTTGGGTGATTCACCCAGCCCGTGTGATGTCATCCTGTTGGGTGACTCTGGCTGGCTGTGCGGAGGGGCACCCTGTCACAGGGCTCTGGGCTTGCTCAGCTCCAGGGAAGTGGCTGGGGAATCTGCGAGGTGTGTGCTGGCCGGGAGCTGGGACGGGGTGGGGAGAGAGTGTGTCTCTCTTGTCGACAGTTAGTTTCTAATAGACTTTGAGCCTGGCCGAGGGGATTTCAGACTGAAAACCGGGCTGGCGGGAGTATAGGAGTTTAAGTCAAGCCTTATTTGTTATTTTGTTTATCTCTCTTCAATAAAACTTCTGTGTGTGGATGTGTAGGGGTCTCGCTGCAAGGTGGACCGTGCCCCTCGTCGTGGGCTGGGTGAGGAGCTTTTGTAAATGAAATGTCAGCATGGGCTTCGGTTAAAATGCATTTCTCTGCTTTCTGGCTGTCCCTTTTCGCTAGCACTCACCAGAGAAATATTCGTGGAGGTGTTAAAACAAGGCTAGTGGAAAGAAACTGTAACTTAATACGAAAGAAAAGCCATGGGAATGAGGAGCAGATTTCACATTAGTACTGTCATAATATTCTTTAATGTATCATATAAATAAAAATCCGTTTTGACCAGAATTTTAATGAGCGACCTGAAGGAAGGGGTTTTGAATCCTGCAGTTCATTTATCCCCCTTTGCGATGTAAATGTTCACTTCTCAAGTGAAGTATAATGGGCCTTTATTAACTAGTCGAGGGGCGACTCTTTGGAGACTAGTGGCCGTTAATTAGCGAAGTACATTTTGATCAGAAGGCGATGGGTCCATTCTGTATCTTCCTATTTCGCCTGATGATTATTTCATTTTGTGAAATATGTAAGAGTTTCCTCCCGTCTGTCTTTTAAAAAATTAAAATGGTCGTGGTATTCTAAAAAAGATGACTTAATTTGAAGCTGTTGGAAGAACAGGCATGATTGGGATCAATCATGTCATATCATTTTGTCAGTCCCTTTGGGCAGAAGCGTTGGCTGCCTAGAAGAGTTTTGCTCAAGCTTGTGGGTTCTTTTTCTCGTGCGGAAAACCCAGGAGGCCACTAAACCACTTAGGGCACAGGCGAGTCTGGGTGTAACTCCTCATCTGCCCTAATTATCCTTGTGTGTAATAAAGCCTTCTCCACTCCCCGGGTTACCATTTTCTTCCTTATGTGTAAGAAGCCAGGACCTTATCTGTTGATCAACGGAGATCTCATTTCTTCAGCCTATTTCCAGTTGCCTTGAGTGGCAGCTGGGTGACTGTGGGCACCCCACATGAGCCCTTCCACACCTCAGTTTCTCGCTGTTTAAACCAGGGGTGTTGGGACGCCGGGGTGGCTCAGCAGTTGAGCGTCTGTTTTTGGCTCAGGGCATGGTCCTGGAGTTCTGGGATCGAGTCCCGCATCGGGCTCCCTGTGAGGAGCCTGCTTCTCTCTCTGCCTGTGTCTCTGCCTCTCTCTCTGTCTCTCATGAATGGATAAATAAAACCTAAAAAAAAAAAAAAAAAAAAGCAGGAGTGTAGTGCCCAACATGAAGTGGTTTTCAAGGTGAATGAGGTAGTTTTCAAGGTTTTCTCTTTGCTGGGAGCCTGACACAGGTAGTGCCAGCAGGTGTCTGCTGGTATCCTTATTATAAAATAATTTATTATCACTTGGGGTCACAGCTCCACAATCCCACCATCAAGAGTCATGTGCTGTAGCGACTGAGCCAGCCAGGTGCCCCGTTATTGAATTATCTCTGTAGAATAAGAAAAGTTATCATGGAAAATGACCTGAGAAGAGTCCTGATTGGAATGTAAGCCCCCTGCCGGCAGGGAGCTGTGGATGGCTGTCATCACTGGATGCTGACTTAAATGCTTGAGCTGCAGCCAGCCTACCTGTTTCAGGGCGGAGGCAGCAGACATCAGGGAAGTAAGATTGGCAGCTCCAGGTCACACAGCTAAGTTGTGGCAGCGTTGAGCGCAGGCCAGGTTTTCCTGCTCCTGTCTCATCCACTGATGAGGCTCCAGGGCCTGGAAGGTTCTCTGTTACGCATGCATCCGTCCAGATGGGTGCAGCACAGCACGAGCCTTTTACACACGCACCTCCTGTTCCGGGGGAGTGGTTTCTTGGCAGCTTCTCAAGGGCGGGCGAGGGGTGAGTTTTCGGCATCTGGCCTTCCCCTGCTGCTGTGAGTCGGGTCATTCTAGCGTCGTGCCATCTTGGGTGATCTGCAGCTGTCACCTCACCGGCCACAGTTAACCGGCCTGCCGGTGTGTTTCTGGTTCCCAGTGGGGACGTAGTGGTGTGTCTGCAGCCTTGTCCATGACCGTGAGGACCCTGGGGGATTAGTGGCTTAGCTGCTTTCTTGTCGGGGAGCGCAGCTCCTTCCTGCCTTCCGGTCAGCAGCAGGTGTCAGCTTAGGAGGAGGGGCACCTCGTCCTACAGATGTCCTTTCCTGAGATTTTGCCTTTCCTTGCGTACTTTCCTTTCTGCGTTAAGGTCAGTCTGCTGAGAAGCTGGAGCCCCTCTGTTCTATGTCAGATGTTTTTGGCAGGCAGGTGAGACCCCTCTGCTCCTGGGACTCTCTGAGGAACCAGCAGACCCTCTTGGGTGCGCCTTGAGGCGGCCTCCATTCTTCCTGTCCTTTTGTATTTTTAAACCCGAACGTTCTCTGGCTGAAGAGTCCCAAGAACGCACAAGGCACATGTAGTCCATCATCTCCGTTCTCTTGTTTGATCTGCTGTATTCATTGACTAAGAGCTTGTTTAATTGTTTTTAATCACTGACTGGGTGCACCTGCTTTGGGGGGATTCAGGTTGCCCTCAATGCTCACCAAACAGTCTGAACTTCTTAGCCCCAGGTAGTTAGGGTCCTTCAAGATCTGTACAAGGAGTGTCTCCTTCCAGCTTACTTCTTGACTCTTCTACCTTTTGCTGCCTTGAAACTGCACCCTCTCCCTTCTCTGAAGAGCTACCCTTTTGTGCATCCCTACCCGCACCACCCTTTCTTGTCCCTGCCGTGTAAAATATACCTCTTTTTCAAAGCCCAACTTGGATTACCTTTTCCGCAGAGCTGTTTCTGCTCTTTCTCTGATGGAGTACTTCTTTCTCTGGATTTCCATAGAACTTTATTTTTCTTTGGTCATTGCAAACTATGATAATAATAGTAGTAAGGTTTTTTTTTTTTTATAAAGATTTTACTTATTTTTTTGAGAAAAGGCACATGTGCACACAAATGAGTGGAATGGCGGTGACACACAGTAATAATAAGCTAGAAAATAATAAATAGTTGTAAATTAGCAAAAACCTGTTGATAAACTTGTTAGGCATTGTGCTGGGCACGTGTTCATTTATTTATTCACTAAACTTTATTGAGCACCTACTGTGTGCCAAGGCCTGCATGCGGTTCTGGGGATAGTGTGGAGAGTAAGACCAGGAAATCCTTGCCCTCTTGGGGCTTTCACTCTAGGGCGCAAATAAGTAATGAGCAAGTGGACGAGTATATAGCAGGTACGGCAGGGTGAGAGTGAGGGTGGGGTGCAGGCAGACTGTATCTCCAGTGCATTCAGTTGCCATTCTCGGTACTTGGCAATTATTTACCAGGTTTTTGCTGAGCACCAGGGACCATGTTAGGGATTTTGTTCTGAGTTTTATGGCTATTTAGGTTCATGCCTTATTGCCTCCACTGGACAATGAACTCCCAAGGACACAGACATATTTTACTAATTGTAAAAAAACAAAACAAAACAAAACAAAAAATAACCAAAAACCAAACCTTAGTTTTCACTACTGCTCTTTGCCCCCCATCAGTCTCCATGTAGGTGGGATGAAGGCAAAATGGCAAAGGTGGCACAGCTCTTGTCATCAGGGTTTTAGCCTCAGGTTGGGAGGAGGGCTGCTACCTGTGGCAAGGAAAGAGCATGAAAAACACACAGAGTGGTAAAAATGATCTTCAGAGGCAGGAAGAGCTGAGATAGTTTCTCGGAGGAGGTAGTCTTTGCCCCAGATCCTGAAGCACAGGAAGGAGGGAAGAATGGCAGGAATGTGAGGGGCTAGGAGAGGTCAGTGTGCCGCTGCTCGAGGGCTGGTGTTGCATGGTGCTCTGGGTGGAGGCGTGGAGGGTAGGCCAGGGCCAGGTTGTGTTGCCTTGAGTGCCAGGCAAAGCAGATGAGCCTGTGCTTTATTTGGGCCTGTGCTGGGGAACCTGTTTTGTGTGAGGGCGATCACGGGGATGCTCTACATGATGTGCTGAGCTCTTTTGGATCATTATAGAAGCTGGGGTCACTGATAGGACTATGGCTGATAGGGTTTCGTGGAGACCTTCCCACCCTGGACTTGTGCCTTTGGTGTAATTAATACTGTGTTCTCTCTGGCTGTGGACCCTTCTCTAGGAGGGATGTTCTTGGCAGATACCACCCCTGCTCTTTGAGATGTGTGGCAACTGCAAAGAGCTCTGTCATTCTCTTGCTTCTTTCTTCTCCCTTTCTCTCCTTCTTAAGTAGAGGCCATGATAGAGACTAAATCCCTAAATTCTATACTTGGTCCTTGTCTCAGCTGTGATCTTCACCTTGCTGTGTGTAGACAATGAGGTGTCATTTTTAAAAAATTTATGTATTTGAGAGAGAGAGCGAGCGAGCATGAGTGGGGGAGAGGGAGAGGGATAAGCAGACCCCCTCCCCCCCACTGAGCAGGGAGCCAGAAATGAGGCTCGATCCCAGGACCCTGAGACCATGACCTGAGCCAAAGGCAGACGCTTAACCTACTCAGCCATCAAGGTGCTCTGAGATGTCATTTCTTGGTATAGAAGTTACAGATTGTCTGTGTGTCACCAAGGTATGCCCTGTGGCTCAGAGCAGCCTGACTTGTACTTTCAGAGGTCTGCTTGGGGTTACCTTTGGCTCAGAGTGGCTGCCTGGTATGAGGAACATGAGATTTTTGGAATCATGACTTGAGCCTTCTGTGTGATGTGGGAGATATGAGCAAGCATGGTCTTGGGACTGAGTACCCCTGCGCACATGGCAGTAGCAGCAGGTGAAGAAGGTTGGTCCTGTTGGTATAGGTATCCTACTGGGGTCCCACATATATAACAAAAAATCTTTCTTCTCTCTTTCAAGGGTAGATAACATCAGGCTCTCAATGATCTGGAAAGTTATTCTCAGGGTGTATGTCTGCCTGCTGACCTTGAATAATCAAAAAGAAAAATCCTAATCCAAAATAATGGCTGTTACTTATTGTGAGTCAGTATGTTCAAGGCATTGTGCTAAGCCTCTGTGTGCTTAATCTCTTTTAATTTCATCCTGATACCAGTCCTTTGCAGTGCTTGGTGTTCTCTCCACCTCACAGAATGGTAAACTGAGGCCCAGGGAGGATAAGCAGCTTTCCTGGGGCCACAGTTCTAAGAAGGGTCAGTGTTGGCCTTTGGACCAAAGTCTGTTTGAATTCCAAGTCCTTGCTCTCTTAACCACTAAGCCCTGGGAGTAGATTTTAGGTTCAGGGAGTAGATTTTAGGTTCTTACGCTTTGCCCAACTGCCAAAAAGTGCTCAGGCTGAGGAATAGATTCTGTTTTAGTCTGGCCAGGAAGCTTCCAGTTAGTTTCTGTTGCTTACTTTCTGAGAACCTTTTCGGCACAGTTGAATGCCACTTATCAGCTAGCGAGTTGCAGACAAGTCACTTAATGGTGTTGTACCTCCATTTCTCTCCGGTAAAATGGGGAGTTTTCACAGTACCTCCATCCTAGATGTATTAGGAGATTAAATGGGTTAATGCACACAAATGATCAGTGTAAGCATTGGCTGTCTCTTACTGCTCCTAACGATGGCACCAGCTAGATCGCAGGAGGACTTTACCAACAACTTGTGGGTACTATTGTCCTTTCTAGGGGTGATGGATAGAACATGGTATGTCCAGTGGCATGGTCTGCTCCCAGCGTCCTGGCTTTCAAGGGGGAGATAGCATGCGTCCTTCATCTTGGGGGTTTCTTGGTGGGCATTGGGAATGCATTTCCTTTTCTGTTTCTGATGGCTGTGTTTTTGCTGCCTTTGAGAATGAAGTCCTGGGGAGCAGCTAGGGGACAGCTGAGACACTGCTGTGTGAGAGGTCTCTCTGTGAGCCTTCTCTCTCCCGGGCCTGGTCTTTATCTGCCTGGGGGTAGTTTCACCAATGACTGATCTGAAAGCATCACATTCATTTATTTGTCACTGACTGTGACAGGCAAGTTAATGCTAATGGATTCTTTTTTTAGCCTGTTGTCTGGGATGAGTTTCTCCCAAATGTCCTGAAATCTAAGGCATTAGGGGAATGTGTAACTTTTATGGCAAGGGAGGATTTAAAAGATAAATAGGGTTTTGTGTGCAAGGGTCTTAAATTTAGGTTAGGGGCGAGAGCGGCCAAGGAGGGGATGTTGGGCCAGCCCAGAATTTTCTTTTTAAGAAATCCATTCAGAGCTCTAAATTGCTGTTTCTGTTTCAATTATGTGACAATTTCAAGGATTTAGAAAAATCTAATAAAATGGTCTTGATGATGCATTCTGGGGAGAGAGTGCTTTAGAAGATCCAGGAGAATAAATTCCTTGGGGTCAAGAGATTCTCGTTCCTGCCACCTCAGGCCTTCTTTCGTCTGGGTTTTTACATTTTTATTGTTTTGAAGGGCAGAAAACGGTGTTGGAATGTATTCAGGGCTTCATCTATATCCTCCACTGAAATGAATTATTCTCTTTGGCAATTGCAGGTAGACAGGCCACAGTGATCACTAGCTTGCTTTCTTTTCTTTTCTTTTCTTTTCTTTTTTCTTTCTTTCTTTCTTTTTCTTTCTTTCTTTTTCTTTTTCTTTCTTTCTTCTTTTTCTTACTAGCTGCCATTTTGTAAATGACTTTCAGAGCGTGGTTTGTGTGTATAGTGATTTTGAATAAAGCACCACAGAGAAAAACTTGGAGGAGCGAGCAGAGAGCCCCTCTGGAAGTTTTTTCTCTTTTCCTATCAAAGCTTTTGATAGTTTCCCAAGGAACAGAAGTTTACAATGGAAGCCGGCTTTGGGCTGCCTGCGGGAACAGAGCGCAGAAAGACCTAGTGTAGCAAAACGTGATGCTGAGTGACATTAATGAGGTGACCGCTCTGGTGGGAGGGAGGCAAGGAATCAGCAAAGCAGCAGTTCCCATGACTCGCTCTCCGCCGAGTGTGTCTTCTTCTGCATGCTGCGTGGGCGCCTGTGCGTTTGTGCATGTACACGCTTTGTTTCCCAGGGCCTTCCGATGAAAGTTTTAATGCCAGACCCTGCTCAGTTTGCTGTGATATTCTCCATCCTAGAGAGGCCATGTGTGGCGGGTTCTCAAATGCCACCTACTGAAAAGTATAGTTTTAAACCTGAAGGCATTTTGTTTTACCTTCCTGGTACCTGCTGGAGCCTGGGTGGGTGGACGATGAGGCTGTCGTCACAGCGCCGGGCACTGTTGGGAATGGCAAAGCCAAGAGGGTGAAAAGTCAGTATTCTTGTCCCTGAAATGGATTCTAGGGAGGCAGGAAGAGAAAACCTGTTCGCTTGTAACCTTTTCTTTTTCCTCCCTTTCTTCCTTCCTCCCTTCCTTCCTTTTCTTTCTTTTCTTCCTTTTCCTGTTCGCTTGTAACCTCTTTCTTTCTTTCTTTTCTTTCTTTTCCTGTTCTCTTGTAACCTTTTCTTCTTTCCTTCCTTCCTTCCTTCCTTCCTTCCTTCCTTCCTTCCTTCCTTCCTTCCTTCCTTCCTTCGTAGCCTAATAACGTTTCATATTGGTGGTGTAAATGGAACACTGTAACCACTACTTCTTAAATATTTTAGTGCCTTGGAGTGTATTCTGTATTTCCATGTTGCTCTTGTGCAAGAATTTCCAGTTACTCAAGAAAAGCAGCCACATTTCAGGTAGATTACCAGGTCAGGAGGTGAGAAACCTGGTGTTGCTGCCTTACCCAGTAGGACTTTGGGACTCTTGGTCTGTTGTCCACCCATTCCAGAAGTGAAGCTGTTCTCCTGTCTCATTCCTCAGCGTGGCATTAGAGTGAGCATCTCTGAGTATGCTGAACGGTACTGGGCAAATGTTTGAAAAACTGCTGTGAGAGCTTAAGCAAAAAAGCTCAAGGAAGCCTGGAGTGGGGCAGGGTGGTAGAAACACTGTGTATTTATTGATGCTCCCCTGGTTTATTTTTTTATCCCTTCAATTCTGTTCCCTCTGGGATATCTCTCAAGTGTGTCATTTTTGTAGCTAAAGGCCAACAAACAAACAAATATGCTTAAACTTATCCACATAACACTTAATAAAACCCAGCCAGTAGGTTCACTCTCTCTTCCACCTGGGGAAAAAGGATCGAATTAGGGGTGCTTGAGCCTAGGAAAAAAAAATCGGGCTGTGAATCTCCACAAGACTGCTACATGTGTATGTTTCCTCTTCTGTTTTCAAAGCGGATAATTGGTTTTAGTAAGAACTTCTGACTTGATTAGGGGACCCTTAGGAAATTAAAGTGTGTTTGAATTTCACAAGTATAATTTTAATTATACAAATTTTGCGTTTTCCACTAGGGAGCTAGGTTCAGAACTTGTTTTCCTATACTAATAGGGGTAGTAAAGCTGATTATAGCAGAATGCCTCACTTAAATCGCTTTGAAAATAAAAATCCATGGGTTGGATCATTGTTTTTCCCTGCAGTACACGATGTTCAGGTTCACGTCCACACATGTTCCCGTATCCTTGTTAAAAGTGATTTTTCACTGGATCTGCAGGACTGTAGAACTAAGGGACATAGTTGGGGGTGGGGGAAGCTCATTATGAATTTTTCTGCTGCACTTGCTGAAAGAATTCAATTAAAGTTCTTTTGAGCACAAGTCCTGCCTGGGCAGCTTGTGTTTGGCACGCTGCCACGTTAGCATGTTGTGATTGCCGTTATCACCCCCATCACCCTGTTTGCTCAGAACCTGTGCATTCACAGCGTTAGCTCTTCTAGTTGTCCTCCTTCAGCAGAACCCCGGTGGATTAGAGCAGAAGGCACCGTGGAGACAGTCACCTGAGTTCTTCCCCAAGCTGCAGAGAGATGATGGAGAGAGGATGAGCAGACCCCTGGGCATCCACCAGGAGGGCTGATTGTGTTAATGGGAAATGACCATTTCTGAGGGCTATCCAGACAAAACCCCCAAGCATCGGGGAAGTGCTTTGTAGGTTTGAACTCAAGCATCCTTGAACATCTCCCCACTGCGCGGACACTTTAAAAGCTGCCTAGAGGCCAGCTCCTTGGTCTTTCTGGGCTCTTGTCTCAGATGTTGACAGGAGAGCTTGAATAGAACAGTTGTTCGCCCAAGAGAAATCATGGAAGCAGCTTGTGGAAGAGGTGGTGTACTCTAGGTAGGGGCCTGAAAATGTAGAGAAAATCCAACTCCAGCTGGTGAACTGATCCCAGTCCATCCCCCACCTTGCGCTTAATCATCCACTGTACTGTTCTGACTACTTTCTACTAAAGTGGTGTAGCTTAGTGTTGAAGAGCCTTGATGGCCTCTGGAAGCAGACTGAGTTTGAATCCTTGCGCTCTGTCACTTCCCAGATATTTACCTAAATATGCCATTCCTCAGTTTTGTTGTCTGTGAAAAGGACACAATAATAGGATCTCCTTCAGGGGGTTGTTGTGAGGATTCCATGAATTGACAGAGAAAGTGCTGGTGTCTGGCACCTAGTAGGCACTTTGGGAATTATGGTATTGTTATGGTAATACCATTGTTAGGTATTGTTAGGAAGTCTGGCAAGATGCTGATTGTCTGTCTTGCTTGGTAGCTGGGGAATTGTATAGTGTTGCTGTCTATCTTTTTTTCTTTTTTTTTTTTTTTTTTTTTTTTAAAGATTTTATTTATTTATTCATGATAGTCACACAGAGAGAGAGAGAGGCAGAGACATAGGCAGAGGGAGAAGCAGGCTCCATGCAGGGAGCCCGATGTGGGATTCGATCCTGGGTCTCCAGGATCGCGCCCTGGGCCAAAGGCAGGCGCCAAACCGCTGCGCCACCCAGGGATCCCTGTTTTTTTCTGAAGTCATTGAGGAATATAAAAGAGCTTAGATACATGCACAGATGTGTGTGTTTATGGGTGTACGTGTGTGTGTCTGTGTGTGAATTTATAGGACTCAGTGGAATCATGGTGTAATTCAGATTCAGAGGCAGGTCTGTGCTGTTACCAATGAAACATGTAGTTTGGTAGGTGCACAGTCCTGGGGTTAAAGCCTCTAGATTAAATGTGGTGCTGCCACTGACTCTGTGACCTTAGGAAGGTGTCTAAATAAATTTTTCTGAGCTTTGATTCTGTACCTAAAAACTGGGGATAACATAGTTGTGGGTTGAAATGAGACACTGTAAATCAGCACCTGGTATATGGTTGACACTTAGAACATGTTAATTCCTTCCTCCATAAGGAAGGGGGTTTTTTCTTTGGCTTTTTGGTTTTTGGTTTTTGTGTTTTTTTTTAGGGGGGGGTACCTTGAAAAATGAGAAAGCTACAAAGTACTCTGCTCTTACTGGAGATTCTGGAGTTAGTTGATGAGTCTTTAGAAAGCTGACCAGAAGAGGGGTGCTCTTATCCTTAATCTGCATGCAAAAGGCCTGTTTTAGTGGTATTGTTGCACAAGACCCAAATTTCCAGTGGTAGGGAAAGGATTTTATTCAGTCAGAAACCTTAGATGGTGTCCACAAGTCTTTGAAGGTGGGTTTGTTTGTTCCTTTGACATATGGTGGTAACCAAAAGCCCGGGGTAGGATGGTTGAACAGGTTTGGGGATTGCTCAGATTTCTGGCTGTGACTGAGGGCAGTGGAGGGAGGGGGAATGTCCGGGATTGTATCTTTTCACAGAATCTTTTACTTGGGGACACAGACTAATAGGTTTTGCTCTATAAACGTCAGCACCAGAGCTCCAGGAAACGTGCCCCCCCCCCCTTTCCTAGCCGTCAGCTTGGTGAACCCTGATCTACTGTCAGGACTGAGAAAGCCCCCAAAGGCCTTAGAGCATCTGCAGTGTGAGTGTCCAGATCTCTGTGCTCATTTCTAGATTGGCCCCCTCCACTTCATGTCCATCAGGTGGCATTTTCCAGATGTTGCCAGGAATGAGGAGCAAGATTATGATGATGAGTGGATGCTGGGTAGGGGATGGGGTGTGTGTGAATGTGAGTGTGTGGAGGATGGAAGGAGGTGGCCAGGAGGAGGGGAAGAGTGGAAGATTACATTGACTAATTATAGGGAAAAAGCCATATTTGCTGCTCCATTAAGCGATCGCTAGGCTATGAAGCAGTTTATTGTAATTAATGCAGAAACAGCAAATAAGTGTTAAGTTTGGAGTGGAGGGTCTCCAGGCACCCCTAACCCCTTTGCTGTTCTGTGCTCATTATCCTTTGAGGTGAAGAGTCTTAGGGGATACCCTCATCTGAAGGACCGAGGTAGCAACTTGGACCAGTTTTCCGCTGCCTTATTTTGTCAAACAAGGAGGATGTCTTGCCCCATTTCCTGGAGAATCTTCTGCAGGGGTTTTTGTGTTTTCTGAGGATGGAGGAGGAGGGACAGACCCATGCCATCATTGCTATTCTTGCCACAGCCGTTTTAATTTCATCTCATGAAAGTGGCAGGTTACACATCCCAAGTCCATCGAGCTACGGGCCGTGTGGAGTTGTGATTGCTTTCCTTGATGGTTTCTTGTTCAAATCAGCGGTGCTCTTAATTTTCCAGATGAAGTAAAAAGAAAATTGGAGACTCCCCTCCCGCCCTGTGTCTCTTCATCCAGGGTTTTCTGAGCATGACTCTGATTTGGAGGGTTAATATTAATTAGGAGCCAGTTTAGACCTCGCCTGCTTGATGAGGGGAGCTGCAGCCGTGGTGACAAGGGTGGCTCCTTTCCGCATGTGCCTGCTCCTTGTGAAAGTTTCTGGGTTTCAAAGCCAAAGGGGTAAATAGAAAGGAGATGAGGGGCTACTTCTAGAGAACTGGGACTGACACTCCCTGGTCCTCAGGGAGGAGCCGAGTGGGTGTGCCAGGGCATCTGGGGCCCAAGGAAGTTCTGCCTTTGTCTACTCCTTCTGGCTGGTGGCCGGAGCCTTGACTGGCTGGCTGCTTCTGCGCTCTGCCTCAGTTTCTTTCCTTGCAGGTGCTTCTTTGGCTTCCAAAAAGAGGCATGACTCATTTCCGTAGTTTCCAAATTGGATGGTGCTTGGATTTCTCGGAGGCGGTCCCCCCTTTGGTGCCAGGTGACAGGGAGTTGCTTTGGTTTGTGCTGAAGCTCAAGATCCCTGCTTCTAAGCTTTCCAGTGCTGGGTGGGTCTTTTCGGGGGTGGGGGGGTGGGGGGGTGGGGGTGCAAAGGACCAGGACACTGAGAGTCAGCGAGCTCTTCCATACAGTTAGGAGACAGGCGGCCGAGGGAGGAAGTGACCTGCTCTCCTTAGGCTGGGTCACATTGGGGTTCTTTCTTCTTTGGCCTGTGGGTTGGGGTTGCTTCTCTTTCAGATGGGGTGCTCGGGGCCGGAGAGTGTGAACATGCTGTGGGTGTGAATGTTCTGGCTGTAGTGGGAGAGACCTGGCTTCTGGTTCTTAGCTCAGTGCCGAATAGCTGCATGTGACCTCAGGCCAGTTGCCTTGCAGCTCTGTGCTTCAGCATGCCCATTTGTGGACTGAAGGAGAATTAAGGAATATATAGTGGGGATCAGCTGTGCTTAGGGTTTAAGAGAATGGGCTCAAGAGGCGGGCAATGTTAGGGTTTTATTTCTAGCCTGACAATTTCTTTGTGAGCTCAAGATGTTCACTTAACTTTGCTAATCCTCAGTTTCCTGACCTGTGAAGTGGGACAATAGGATAGTAGTATCTACCTGACAGGATCGTGGCAATGACCGCATGCCACAGTGTTCAGACAGTGCTTATCACAGCACCAGAAAGATGCTTAGCTCGTGCTATGGGGAGCTGCTCTTATAGCTATGTAGTGGTCTGGCTGAAGATTCCTGAGAAGTGAAGGCATGGAGCAGAAGGGGCCACATCAAGAAAACAGCTAAGCTGCAAAGCCTGACTTTCTGATCCTGATGGAGCGTCTCACGGAGGTAGATTTGTGGTCAAAGAAGCAAGGCCTGCCTGACCTGCCTGGCCGGGAACTTGGGATGGTGGAGCATCTGTGGTAGTGGTGCTCTCTGCTTGGCTTGTGAGCCCAGCGGAGCAGAGGGAAGTCTGGTGTAGGCCGGCCTGCAGTCCCTGACTCCGCACCAGACAGTGCTGCAGGCACGGGTTTGGGACTGCCCTTGCCTGACATCTTAGCCCTCTCACTGCAGGAGAAGGAGAAGGGGGAGAAGAGGGGAGCCGGTCGCCGAGTGACATGGAGACGCACATTCGTTTTTGGAAACCCACGTCTGGTACTGCCTGCAATACAGGAGCTTTGCGTGACTGAGGCAGGACTGACTGATCAAAGGCCATTTGCGATTTCAGAGTGTTCTGAAGTGTGTTTGGCAGACAGAGTCCTGTGTTTTGATCACTTCCTCTCCCACTGTACTCCCCCACTTTGGTGAGGAGGTTCTGAGTCGTCATGGGCACCTGCTTCTCATGCCTCTATGTGTACCAGGGATGCTGGACTGGAGGCAGGCCCCTGCTCTTGGTGGCCGCCGCTCACATGGAGCTGTGGATACTGGCTCAGTGTGGCCAGCTGCATCCCCTCAGCTGCTTGTCAGGCTCCTTTTCGGGGGCAGGCTGGAGTAGGTGTGGAAGGTTTGTAAAACCCTAGGAGGTGTCGTATGACTATTATTACTCCCTTGGAGGGGGTTGGAAAGAGGGACTGGTGGAGAGCATCTTGCAGGTCGGGAGGAAGGATGTTCTTGCAAATGAGCACAAAGCAGGCCACGTGTTGGCCAAATAGAGTTGCTTGGGCCCTGGTAGCCGCTGGCCCTGCACTCTGGCCACTCCCAGGGAGGTAAATGTCTAAACAAGGCCATCTACTAGTGTGGGGACAGCAGCTGTGTGTCCATACCACACACAGGGGACACTGAGGAGGGAGCAAGCAGGGCAGGCCTCATGGAGGAGGTCCCCCATGAGCTGAATTTGAGAGTGGGAAGAGCCTCCAGTCAAGGAACATGTGGAGCAGTTAGGAAGCCTGGCTTTGGTGGAGGGTGTGTGGCACATTGTGCCTTATAGGCCAGAGATACTGTGCAGAGGAGGGCAGGCTGAAGGATTGATTCACTCCCCACACAGCAAATGCCTGGAGCCCTCTCCTGAGCCAGGCCCAGAGCTGGGGAATGGGGTCCAGCTGTGAGCACGATCCCGTGTCCCTGCATTTGCATCTGGCAGGGACACATTCATTAAACAGCCTATCACAGGATCCATTATTGGAGTACAATTACACTGAATGCTACAAAAATGTGTAGGCAGTTTCAGGGGGTGTAATGGAGAAACCGGATCTGCTGTAGGGTTTCAGGAAGGCTTTTCTGAGAAGCACGTAGAGGCTGAGCTAGCAGGGTAGATGGAAGCATGACCTCAGGAAGGGAGGATCGGGGTGCATGCATTTCATGTGCTGGAGGGCAGAGGGTAGGAAGGGGGAGCGGGGCGGTTAGGCTGGGCCATGGGTGTGGGGTCAGGTTTTATTCTTCCTCTAAGGGGGTCGGGAGGTAGAGAGCCCACTTAGAGCACAGGAAGGGGTGGGAAATTATCAGTTTTGAATTTTGTAAAGATCTCTCTGGCAGTCTGCGTGGAGGAGGGCATGTGGGAACCCTGGGCAGAGATGGGGGCACTGGTATGTGACTTGCATGAGGGAAGAGGGTGGTCTGGCTGAGTTCTTGGAGGTGGAGACCAGTGGACCCAAAGAGGTGTGTTTGTGAACATTAGCACAGCAGTTGGGTGATTTGGTAGCTGAATGGGAGGTGCTAAAGGTGAGAGGCAGGTTCGGCTTGTGTGTGTAGGCAGAGAGAGCCCCTGCCCCGACCTTGCTGTAATTGGGAACATTGGTGCCCACAGCAGATGGGCAAGACACATGGGCCTGACTCAGGTCAAATGTAAACCTCTGGTGGGAATTCTGCACATTCTTGATGATGTACCCCTATTGGTAGACCCTATATACTTACAAATGATGTACACGTGCTGTTGTGTTAAAAGTTTACATACTTTAAGTCATAGACAAATAATTAAAAATAAAAAAGGATGAGAAAAAAGCTAAACACAGGGTGCCTGGGTGGCTCAGTCTGTTAAACATCTGCTTTCAGCTCAGGTCATGATCCCAGGGTCCTGGATTGAGCCCCACATTGGGTTACCTGCTCAGCGGGGAGTCTGCTTCTCTCTCTACCCTTCACCCTGCTCGTGTTCTTTCTCATACTCTGTCTCGTTAATAAATAAAATCTTTTTTTTTTTTTTTAAAAAAAAAGCTAAACACAAATGAAAGTTCTAGTCTTTTCCTCCTAAACTACTTTGGGGCCATAGCTCTAGGCCATGGACCCCCATTATTGAGTTAGGGTGGCCATCACTGCATCTGGCCTGCTGAGTTGGGCACGAGACTGCACAGTAACACACCCTGGAAGTGGACATGGCCATGTTATAGGAGGACAGGCTTCCTGGGGCTTGGCATTTGCTAGTCTGTGTGTGCTCATCCTATGGAATATATAACGATGCACGTTCCCTTATGGTCCCAATGTCACCTGTCCTGTTCAGTCCAGAGGACCAAGGCCGCACGTGGCCATGAAGCATGGATCTTATAGAGAGAGCTTGGCATGAGTGAGGAATATCGATTCTGGCCCTGGCACTTCTGCTACCTGCGGTGCCACCCCGGCCAATTCTGAGTCCTCCTGGGCCTCTCTTACCCTTTCATCTGCTGGGTTGATAATAATACTTCCCTATTGAACTCCAAAGGCTGAAAATGATTCAGAGCGAATTGTTTCTATCTTTGCAATGCAAACATCGCTCTGAGTTTCCTCTCCCCTTCGCTCCCGGCAAATTGGTATCACTACTTGGAGGGTACGGCTGGGTTCTCTGAGGCTAATTCCGTTCCAGCCCGCTCCATTTAGCTCTTCCTTCGAGCAGAACCCAAGCAAGGATCTCACCTTCCAGAGAGTGCTTTTAAAAACGCTTATTTCTCAACAGACTGCATTTCAGTGTCCACCCCCCACCACTCCCCCCCCAGCACAGCTGTGCTCAGCAGAGGCCTCGGAGCTGTTTTTATATGTGAGAGGTGAGCAAATCAAAGGTGAGCCCGTTCTGCCTCAGTGAGGCCTTTTGTGTAAAAAGGACCTTCTGGAGTAAAGCGGTCAGGATGACTGACAAACCGCCAGAGCTACCCAGTGACAGACCTGCTCCGTAGGGTAGCTTCAACAGAAGCCGGGGCCACGAGCAGACCAAAGGATGCCCAGAACCCGAAGTGGAAAAGCCTGATTGAGATGAAACAGCCCCGAGAGTCTGTCTTCTGCTCGGATGATCCATGGAGCCAGGCCCAAGTGGCCGGCGGAGGCCGTCAACATTTATGGTTTGTCCGCGCTTTGACTTCTCTGGCTTTATTTCCTTTGAGATCAAAGCAGGGAGACAGGAGTTGCCACTCCTGGGCTCGGTTTCAATCGATTTTGGTGTCCCTGGCTTTGTGACCTTGGGATTGCATGCTTTTGCTTGGGGTGACTTTGTTTCAAACACACAGTAGGAGGTACGTGGCCAGCTTGTAGTTGGAGGGAGCTCTCAGGAATGCCCAGAAAGGACTGGGAAGCACCCCGGAGGGCCAGCCCCGTGTTTTCCAAGGAGTCTCGGATATCAGGAGTCTGGAAGTTTCTATGCGTTAGCCATGCTACTCCTCGGAGGGGCCGTCCTGGAGGCCGTTGAGTTCTGCACAGAGACAGGGGATGGGCCTGAAGATCCCTGCCCCCTGCTGCATAATAAATCTGATACTAAAATTAGTGCCGGCCTCCTGAGCCGTAATTCTTGCTGAGGTGATAAAGAAGCGTGTGTGTGGCCGGCTTGTCTTTCAGGACTGGGGGATGTTGCTTTATGTCAGATGAGCGGCCAGGCCTCAGAATCGATTTTTTATGGCAGCCTCTCCCCCATCTCCTAGCTTCCTCCTCCTGTCTTGTGTTTTGCTGGGGTGGGAGGAGGCAGGGGGCGGATAGAGGGGAAATATTTGAGCTCCACTTTGGGTTTTGCATAAGTTGCTGTCACAGTGGGTAGATGTTCCTTGAGAACCCTTCTGAAGGTTTTATAATTGAGTCTTTTACCTCAGCCGCAAGATATTACTCCTTTTCTCTAAAGCGTTTCCTTTATGCTCCGTGGAGGGAGGGAGAGAGCAAGACTTTTTTTTTTTTTTTTCCCTCCTGGAAAAATATGTCTATGGGAGAGGCTTGCCGTCCCGGGCAGTTGGGTGGCCAGCTATTAAAGTCTGAATAATGGAGGAGGCATCTGGGTCCCTCAGTGGAAGGCAGCCCTTCTGGCAGGGATGATTTTGCTTTGAAAGTAACGCGTTCACCTTTAACTGCTAACGGCTGTGACAGAGTGGTATTTAATTTTAAATTGCCCATGTCCAGAAACCCTCTGCTACTCTTTAAACAATAAAATGTTTTTCATCTTCCTGCAGCTGTGTTCTCTGTGTGGGGGCTTGCCGTTTTGGGGCGGGGGTAGACGGAGCTCATGTGTCCATCTGCACTCTCCTCTTTTTTTCCTTTCAAAGTCACCAGGATTTCTCAGAAAGCACTGTTCCTCTAGGTGTGGAGGCCCCACATGTAAACTCTCCAAAGTGAGTGGCTGGGAAGTTTATAAGCAAAGGCCGAGTGGGGTCAGCCAGTAACGGCAGCCCCTGGGGCTGCCGTGCTTCCTCTGTGGGCAGAACCCAGAAGTCGGTTTGTGTCCCTGACCCTTTCAAGAGGCCCATATCTGGTTCTCCCTGCTTCTACCCCCTCAGCTTCAGGGGACCTTGATTTGTTTGTGATAATCAGAAACAGATTTTGGCTCCTGGTCCATTATAGATGTGTTTGAGATGGATGCCAAGCCTTAAGCCATGGAAAGCGCATGTGAAAATGTATTTAGATAAAACAGAAGGAAAGGAAGAAAGGAAAGAAATAGCCTCTTCCAAATATCCCCCCCCCCCCCCCCCGCGCAACCCAACCAAAAAAAAAAAAAATCCTGAAATGATAATATATAACAGCAACAACAAAAGGCCTCAGTCCAGGCCCCAATAAAGGATAGGAAGAGAAAATTTGGCAGGGGCACGTGGGTGGCTCAGTGGGTTAAGCATCTGCTTTGACTCAGGTCATGATCCCAGGGTCCTGGGATTGAGCCCCACATTCGGTTCCCTGCTCAGCAGGGAGTCTGCTTTTCCCTCTCCCTCCACCCCTCCCCTTATTCGTTCTCTCTCTCTCTCTCTCTCTCTCACTAGCAAATAAAATCTTTTAAGAAAAAGAAAATTTGGCTTCAGAGCCAGCAGAATTGGTGCACAATGTGTAAAGGGTGGAGGACGCTTGTGGCGGCCCTGGAAGCATGGTCTCTGGGGGTGCTTTCCCGCTCACCCCCCAGGCTTCCTGCAGAGGTGGCAGGTTGGTGGGGCCACACTGGGAGCATTCCTGTCGTGCCCAGCAGGACTCTGTTTCTGTTCAGGATCCCCTTGAGTTAGGAAATATCGATTGCTCTGTATTTGTAAACAATCTTTAAAGGGACACGGTGCCAACAAAAATAGCCAACTTTGGGTGATGAAAGTGTGTTAGGGGAGGCTCTCAACAGGGAATCCCATTGCTCTGATGTTCTGGATCAGCAAGGCCCCGGATTTTATTTTCCTTTATAATTCTAAAAAGGGGCCTGCGGAGTTGAGCCATGTCCGAGTATTGAGCATCAGTGTCTTCATCCTCGTCGAATTTTTTCTTCTTAGCACAAGTGCTCAGCGGGGCTCCAACCGGCCCTCCCCTGGGCGCGGTTGTCCTGGTGATTCCTGGCCAGGGAGGGTCCTAGGTGGCCTTCGCTGCAGTGTCCTTCAGGCTGTGTTCGCAGTCCAGCTGCTGGCCCGGAATGGGTACTCCCCTGTCTCTCACTCCAAACAAAAAATAAACCCATGTACTCTATATATGTGTTTTAGGGGTGTGTGTGTGTGTGTGTGTGTGTGTGTGTTCGGTTTCTTGCCAGGTTTGTTGCCTACAGCTGCACAGCCACAGCTGGCTTTGAAATCTCGAAAAAAATTTTTTTTTCTTTAAGTGACTGGGGGTAAGGCTGGAAGGAGGAGGCAGTGGGTATGGTTTGACCATAATCACACGTAAAACACGCTGACCCCAATTTTTTAAGAAAGTGCTTAATTAGAATATTGTAAAAGACGCTATTGAGAAGAAGAAAGTTTTTGTTTGGGGTTCCTGTTTATCCTGGTTTAGGGTCGGTCCGGGTGTTTTTGGTTGCTATAGTGATGAGAAGCGTGGGACTCAGTGGTGCCATCTTCCCTTATGGAGGGGTTGAGGGAGGCCTGAGCTGAGCCCAGCCAGCAGCTTCTGTGGGGGAGAGAAGACCGGTTCAGATGGGTCCGGCTCCCGTCCTCCCAGTGAGCTAGAATTAAAACTGCCTTTTTTATCTTGAGGCAAATTGGTAACAATTTGTGGAAGCTACCTAACTGAGGAGCAATCAGTTTTTGGATTTGCCTTTGCCTTCATCTTTCTAGAAGCCTGAGGAGGAAGGGAGGTTTCTGTGCATAGATTAGCTTGGATTTCTCAGAACTTTCTTCTTTCCAACTTTTACAAAATGGTTTGCATCCCTGAGCTGGGACTCGTCCTTTCAGATAAGGGTTCTTCAACGTGATTGTCGGAGGCAAGCATAGAGGGGCTGTAGACATGCTCTGTCTTCAAGGTTAGGGAGCAGCAAACATTCAGGGGAGTATCTAGTGAGGGGGAGTTCTCTGGGTTCAAGGATACCCGTTCCCCCTCCACCCCCCCAGGAAGAAAGCCTGGTTTTGTTTTCTTTTTCGGTTTTCTTCCAACTGCTTAGAGTGAATAGATTAGCAAATGGGCTAAAACTGAAGGAATGGAGAAGTTTGCAGGGCCCTTGTAGGGGGCTGGTGGTATCTTTACAGCCTCCCCTGGACCCCCGTGCTTGCCCCTAGTAACTCGTGCATGAGGACAAAGGAGAGCAGTCTGGCCCTTTGCAGGATGGAGGCCCAGGTGGCGGGGGCATGTGCCTGGCCGATGCCCTGTGAGCCACCTTTGCAGAAAGTCGGTTGTGGAAGACAGGGCGGGGTGGCGGCACCCCCAGTTGTGTCTGGGAAGCTGCTGTGTTCTCAATAGTTGTTTTGAATTCTGTGGTATAGAACTGAGCGTTTTGAGACAGTTACAGGAACATCTCCCCAAAGAGGTATTCCTGCGAATTTCTGCGTAAACGGAACCCTCTTTTCCCAGCAAGCATCATTATATTTTTAGAAATGTTTCCTTTTCTTGTTGCCCGTTGGTTACCAAGGCTCCGAGCACTTTCTGCTGTGTCGTTCTGACTTCCTGAACAGGTGTCTGGAGGGGTGAGGGGTGATAGTAAAAAAAATAAAAAATAAAAAATACTGCAGGATACTTTTTGTCACAGGAATCAATACCTTTCCATCCTGCGTGGGTGCCGTGGGAGTGGGGACCCAATCTGGTTTCTGTCCCTGCCTCCCTGATGAGGGCAAGGAGAGGGTCACCCTGCTTATCTGAGCCGTCGGCTTCTTTCCCTCCCTCCCTCCCTTGCTTTTCTTTCTTTCTTTCTTTCTCTCTCTCTTTTGACCGATACCTAACTCCTTGTCCCGTTTCCAGGATTTTGAGAGAGTGATTTCATGTTGGCCAACAGAACCGGTGGCTGTAATTTCACTTGTTTTTTTGGCATGAAGGAAACAAACTACAAAAGATTTTTCTTTAAAGGCCAAGCACAGACTTCGAGGGTCTGAGGGTGACAACTCCGAAGGTGGGTTTTGGCGATGTTTTGGCCTCCCCTCCTTGAAGCTATGCGCCCTTGCATGTTCCTCGAGGGTCGCTAATAAGAACTGCTGGCCTAAATCAGTGTCTCTGAGAATCATTGACTCACTAATTGCTCATAATCGAGTCCTGGCTTCCCCCTCCTGCTGAGAGCACTTTTGTTTTCCGAGTTCTGCAGGGAACTGGATGGATTTCTGGAGTGTTTAAGAGGTACCCCATAAAAGAGTTTGGCATGCCACTGTTGCTAGCTGTGCTCTCAGAGGTGACCACACCACTGGTATCCGGGCTCCTGGAACAAGGGGCTGCTGGTGACCTTTCCCAAGGTCGCTTGTCTGAGGGAGAGTGGATTCCCCAGCCCACTGCGGCCTCAACTTAATTTGTTCTTTTCTAGGGCAAAATGACCTCGCCGTAAACCTGCCTTTTTTTTTTTTTAATCTTTTCTTTTTTTTTAGTGAACAAACAGAATTAGGAAAGGTGTGTTCTAGTAGAAAGCAGGCAACGTTGGGAGGAGATACCACTAGCCACTCATTAAAATGCCAAGGTAGGGTTAGGCGGATGTGAAGTGCAGGGCCTTACACGTTAGAACGAGATGCCCCAGGGACAAAGCGGAGGCCAAGAGAGGGCTGGCCTGCAGAGAAAGTGTGGGGATTTTTAGGAAGCAGCATTTCTCTTGGCATTGGGAAGTAAACAAACAAAAAAACCTGGCAACCCCATTTGCTCCATGTTTATGGTCTCTATGGTCCTCTGCAAATTAGTGGTCTCAGAGAGCTCTTTTTTTTTTTTTTTTCTAAATCTTTATAATAAGACCTTTTCCTACGATGTCATGAGGAGCCCCCAAAGTACGTTCTTCCAGGGTGAATGTGGGAAATCAGCGCAGTCCAAAGGAAGCACAGATCACTTCCTTCCATGGACACCCAGCCCTGTGGGGGCTACCCTGAGTGTCTTGGAAGTGAGTGAACTTGGAGGCCCCTGTGTACCTGAGTGTGGGTACCATATGACTTGTTGACTTTTCATCTCTTCTACAAATCTTCTGTGGCCAGCCTTGGGGAGGTAAAGCGAGGGAGAACATGTCAGGGGTGGTCTTTGGAGGGAAGGCCACCAGTGTGTATGGTCCAGTCTCCTAATTCGGATCCTGTGTCCCCATGCCTTGAGGGCTGGTTCTCCTGTGACTTGGTTGGCTGCATGCTTCTCTCCAGTCATGGTTGGTTTGTGTTTGGTGTTTGATATTCTGCTTTGCTTTGGGCATCCAAATTCAGTTGGGAGCTTTAGCTCATGTAAGAGGTTCACCAGGCTTCTGAGGCCTCTCTCTTACCTGAGGCATCAGAAAGCCCTTTCTATGACTCATTGGAATCACCCAGTGGTACTCGTGACCACCCCAAGTTCTGAGCACCCCTTTTGTGAGTTAAAGGCAGTCGAATGGGTTCTCTCTGCAGGCCCTGCCTTGGGGAGGCAGGATGTAGGTTTTAGTGGGTTGTGAGTGAAAGCAGTCCTGTGCTCGCCCCTGGTCTGGTCAGAGAGGCCCTGCTGACAGTGCCTTGTGGCAGAGGACTGGAGGATGGTGCTGGGCCATCTTTCTAAAGGGACCCTATAGTTGAGACAGAGGCAATCAGGTTTTTCCCTTTTGGTAACGGCAGTAGGGCTGGCCCAGGGTGGTACCAGGAGCAGTAGAGGAGCCCAGGGGATTTGGGGCATCCTCTTTTTTTATTTCTCCATCCCTTTGTGGTGGGATGTTTGGGAGAAGAGAGGCAATGTGGTGTGGTGGATAGGGTCTGTTCTTGAAGACAGTTCTGGGATAGAATCCTGGCTGTGTGACTTGGCCAAGTTACAGAACCTCTTTGGGCCACATGTAGGTCCTGTGTAAAATGAGGATATTAAGGCTTGCTTGGTGGCTACGGGGACAGGTACCCCTTCTGTAGAGCACCTAGTACAATGCCTGGCATTCAGTATAGTGCCAGTTGTTCAGTTGGGGTGGATCCAGCAGTAGCTGGGGAAAGCTGGAGGTTGTGCGGGTGTCAGACTTAACACTAGTCTGTTAATTCTGCTGCTTTGGACCAAGGGGCCACAGCATAGTTGAGGCTTCCAGGCCCTACCCTCCTCTCTTCTCCGCAGAATCTTCCCACATCCCCACCCCCTATGGGTCTGGGTTCACCTCCTAGTCAATCTGAGACAACCCCAGCTTCTGAGCCACCCTCCTTTTCTCAGCTTGCTCCAGCCACTGAGGGAGGCTAGGGCTCTGGCCACAGATCGCAGGTCGTGCTGGGCTGGTGTCTGACTCCTGCTTGATTTAGTGGGGGTGGTAGAAGGGATGGTGGTGCAAGGGGCAGAGGCCGTGGGAAGATTGTGTGAATGTGAACATTTAATTACCGTCAGTAATTAGCCTAGGGTTCCTGGACCTTGGCACTGTTGACATCTTGGGCCAGAGAATTCTTTGTTTCTGGAGGTGGAGGAGAGGGGAGCGGTGGGGTGTGTTCTGCGTATTGGAAGATGTTTAACAGCGTGCCTGGCTTCTACTCACTGGATGCCAGGGGCGCCCTCTCCCCAGATGTGACCACTAAAAATGTCTCCTGGGGTGTACAGTCCCCTCTGGTCGAGAATCATTGGTGCAGCCTCGCAGGTGGCTTCTGTACAAGAGGAAGGGGAAGGGCTTGTGTGTGTTCAGAGGTTCCGTTTGGCGTGGGTTGGAACCTGGACAATGAAATATTCATGGACTTCAAGAGCTGGAAGGCACCCAGAGAAGTCGCCTGGGCCGGGCCATGGCCCCTGCAGTCCTCTCTGCGGCCAAGTGAAAGGACAGGGAGGGATATTTCCCTGGGCCAGCCTCTCTGCAGAGCACTGCGTGAGGGCAGCTTCCTCTTGCTTTGGGGCTCCCCGTGCTCCCTTGTTTCCAGCCTCCGGTAGGAGAGTCTCATCTGCCCTCTCCTCTGCACGCACGGGGTCGGAGATGCTCAGAGGAACGGGTTCCTCTGCGCACACAAAACAGAGTTTTATTTGAAATGAATTCAGTTGGGGGAAAAAAAGTCTTGCTCGCCAGGACTCTGCTGTCCTCTCTGCCCCTTTATTCCTTCTCTGTCTTCCGTTAAGAGGAGCCTGGGAGGGGCTGCCTGATGAGATCGATGGGCCGGGGCTTTTCCTCAACTCTGATTAAAGGCAAATTATCCAGTGGAAGTCGCATGGGGTTGCTGTGCTTGTAAAAAAGTCGGTTGTGTGCCATAAACCTCATCACGGCTGCCTTGGTGAGAGGGAAGAGGGCCGGGAAGTATTTAGTGCTGTTGGTTCAGTTTCCAGGGGTCTGGCTCCCACGCTGCGGGAAGGCAGCCGGTCGGCACAGTGCACCAGGATCTTGTTTTCTAGTTTTGGTCAGTGAGTGAGTGAGAGGCTTGCGTCATCTGGTCAATGGGGAGCTTAGAGACAAGACCGAGGGTTGCTAGCAAGTTGCCAAGCAGTAGCTTTAGATCTTAAACTTGGGGGAACCAGATGGCTTTATGGGCTGGAGGTGGGGCCCGTGATATCTCAGTGACTTTCACCTCCCGTCCCTTCAGAACAAAAAACATGGGCTTGGAGAGGCAGGATAGCCTAGCGGCTGGGAGTACACATGAAGGGACTCGACTGCCTGGCCATGTATAGAGATGGATGCTGGGCTAAGTATATAATCCCCCTGTGCCTCAGTTGCCTCGTCTGTAAAATGGGGATGAGGGTCATAGTACCTACTTTTGGGTGGTTGTGGAGAATTAATGGGACTAAAAGGCCGAGTGGAGAGCCCAGCAGGGAGTGAGGTAGTCACTCTTAGATTGTTAGTAGTTACATTGTTCTGGAATGGATGGTTCGCTTTGCTTCCCTGGTTTAATGGCAGTGGTCCTTATGCTTCATTCTGCAGAAAAATCACACGGGCCCTTCCCTGGACATGTGGAGGTCAGGGTCTCAGTGGAGGGGGCCCAGGAACCTGCATTTCACACCTCAGGTGGTGCCAATGCAAGGGTCTGCAGAGAACTTTGGGAAAGGCAGCATTTCTCAGATCCTCAAGGAATGAGGATTCGCCACGTCATCACAGTGTCCTCCTTCATTTCAGATGGTCTGGACACAGGCCACCTGCTCTGGGCCCTGCTGGGCATGATGGGTATGCATGGTGGCAAGCTGCTGGCCTTTACCCTGGCCAGGTCCTGCCTGAGCCGTACGCCCGAGGCCTGGGCCAGCCCCGGCAGCTGTGGGGCTAGGGGGGACGGCCTGCCCCAGCTCACAGCACATCCCCGATTCTGGCTAGGTTAGCGTCCCACCCCCGGCTCTCACTTTGCCGGCGAGAGCAGCGGGCCTGTTTTGCAGGTTGTGTTGTTTCAGTGGGGAACTGGTATGTGTGTGTGTGCACGCGTGTAAAAGAAAACATCAAAATGTTTGGGGAGTGTTTTAGGAAAATAGCAAGGAGCAGATTGCCAAGGCTCGCTTATATGTTTCTTTCTTTCCTTTTTGCTGTGTACATGTGTGATCAGAATCCCGGAGCATTCTGAAATACAGCTTTGGCTTTTCTTACCCCAACTGTTCTTTCTTACAGTGGAGAGGATACAATTCAGCACCAATAATACTAAGCAATAAATAACCCAGAGAAGATGAATAGCCTTGTGTGGTGGTAAATTAAAGTTGATTTATTGCACATAATATATACAGGTGCTTCTAATGTAATTAAGCAGCGAGGCTTTTAATGCTGCAGAATCTGAAAGAAGACCCAAGAAAATTGGGTCTTAATAAGGCTTATTGAAATAACAGCTAAACATGCTGCTTAGTACCATCACAGGCTGCCGAAAGATGGGCTGACTGGGCTGTGTTTTCTTGTGTGTGGAGGTGACATGCCTGACCCGGTATCAGCAGGGTGTACACTGGAGTTGTTTTCCCTGCACTCGGACAGGGTTGTGTGGAGCTGTCTGTGCACCCTGGCCTCACCCTTCTTGTGACCAGCAGTCAAGTGGCTAGCCATGGAACAGGCTTTCTGCAAGTGAAGGGCAAAGTTGCCAAGGGGTGTGGAACTCATGACCATGGCCTCATTAGCATCCCATTCCAACTAAGGGACAAGAGAGGGTGGGTAAGTTCACTGACTGAGCCCACCCCCCACTCCTACCATGGGTTAAGCATTGTGCTAGAGATGGGGAGACAGAGATGTAAAGAGAGGCTGAACAGCCCCGCTCCTCAAGGCTGGAGAATGCTGTGATCGAGGCAGAGTAGGAGAATACAGGGGGGGATGAGTTCATGGGGAAGGTGCATTTGTTGGGAGACATTGAGGGCTGGGAAGACTTTTGAGGGTACCATGAGTGCAGGCCAGAGAAGTGGGTTGGCGGCCCCAGGGGTAAGGGACTGGAGGTTGGTGGCATCAGGGTTTGAGTGGGACAGGAGGCTGGACAATGATTTAGGGGCAAGAGCAGGAAGGATTTTGCATTTCAAGCCAAGATACAGAGTCTGTACCTGCAGGCAGTTCTGGAATTATGGCTAGTGACCAGCAGGACCAGCTTCACGACTTAGAAAGAAAAGTCTTGGCAGCATTGTGGGGATCGAGGGAGACCAGATAGCTGAGAGGGCAGGGCCTTTATGAGAGAAAGAGCCAGTTAGTATGGAAATGGGGTGAGGGCTAAGTACCTCCATGTGTCTGAGACCTACTAACTCCAGGTGTGTGGGGTGGGAGTACCTGAAGGGAGGATGAAACAGGGCTGAGCCAGTACTGGTGTAAGAACTTCCCCTGGTGCTTGTTAGAACAGAGGTGGGGGGGGCCCTCCCCTGGGATCCCCAGCTGCTGAGGTCCCTGGTGTCTGGGACTGTAACCAGGTCCCCCAGAGATGCCACCTGGAGCAGCAGCTTCAGGGTTCCCTAGGGATCAAATGGGTTATTCCACAAAGAGTGTTCGGGGCCAGGAAGGATGGAAGAGCTCCTGCAACCTTTCTGTAAACTGTCTTAGGGCCTTCAGACTTTAGGGAGCCGAAGGAAGGGCACATGGACCCTGAAACTCTGAGAAAGGACCTTCCCTCTCACAGATGTGCCCCATTTTAAGAAAACCCATTATAGAAAAACCTTGACTTCTGAAACAAGTGAAGGAGAGATCATTATTCCTGGGACCAAAGGTTTCAGAATGAGATCCTTTTGAGCAATGAGCTGATCTTTCAAACCAAAACGTAAGATTTTGTTTTCTCTGTGGAGGTCCTCTATTGCAAAACTGAAGATGTTTGAGCAATTTACTGCTTATGTTCAACAAGGTTGAAACAAAAAGATCCATCTACTTGGTCAGCAGTCTTGAGTGCCAGTGGTTTTCACAGTCACTCCTCAGTGAATCTGGAGTGGTATTTGCTCTGGAGCCGGGGGCCCAGCTGAGGATGGGGAGCCAGAGACCCAGGGCCTTACCTTTGGATGGACCTTCACATGACACATCCTGCTACTGGCGTGGAATATGGAACCACCAAGAGGTATGTGCCGAGTTTGGGGTTCCTTACTCTGTGGGGCTGCTGTGAGCTCCTAGACTGTGAAGCCCTCCCTTCCACCTCTAGCCCTCTTACCCCCACCTCCCCTCCCCCTCTCAGGCCTGGATGGTGCTTGACTCTACCATGACATTACTTGATTATTTGCAGAATTAGAAAATGCTTAAGTATCTGATCGCATCCCCCCCCCCCCCAGGGGTATATAGTACATCCTGTGAATATGTAATTAGTGTTTCTGTTCTTTTTTTTTTTTTTTTTTTTTTAAGGAATATGGGATGTCGGGTGTCGTAGATGGATAGGTGATCCATGTTAACCTTTTTTGAGGATCGTTCAGAGAAACTGAACAAAGTTCCCCTGTCTCTCTCAAGTGTGTTTGTACGTCTCTGGTTCTGCCTCTCCCCAGGGGTGTGGGATTGGAGAGTAGACAGGCCCTCCGATGACCCAAATGAAGGCTTCCCAAGGTGGGCTTGTTTATTTTTGACAAGTAGACTGAATCCCAGACTTGGGAGCATCCAGCTCTGACCAGCACCAAATCGAGTATTCGTCTGACCTTTTTATTCCAGTGAGTGGGAAGAGATCCGGTGCTCCCATTATCATAAATCTTGCCTGGCTGTTTGCTCTGATACAGCACTCCAGTTGGGTGCTGTTTGAACATCTGGCTTTGGGGTTTAAGTACTGGCAGGTGCAGGAGGCTGTGGCAGATGAGCAAGTGGAGGCGTTGCCCCGTCGGCGTGGGTATTATGGGAGAAGATGAAGTTGAGTCTGTCCTTGGGTGACTTGGTTGGTTCTCCTGAGTGTGCCGCAGGAAGACCAGCCCCAGGGGGCTCCTCACCACGGGGAAGTGAACTTTCCTGGTAAAGTCTCATGGCACTGCCAGCTGCAGGATGGGAGTGGCTCCCCCACCCCCACCCCTGCCTCTCGCACACCCCCTTCAAGACGGAGTCATCTTGTCTTTGAACCTTCAGATCACAGCCACAAGCCAGTGGATCTGTTCTTTGTGCTCCCGAAGGACTTGGCAACTTGGCTAACAAGGAGATACTTGTTGGTTCATTTCTTCATTCATTATTCATGCAGCTAGTGGTGATTAGCATTGAGTAATGTGGTTTCTGGGGGTAGTTGAGTTGTGTTCATTCACTGAACAAACATTTGTTGATCCCCTGCTCTGGGTTGGGTGCAGGGCATGGTGCGAGGGGCCTCCTCTGCTCTGCAGGGTGCAGTCTGTTCAGGAAGGCAGGTCACTGACAGGCGTAGGTGCTAAATCAACAGTTAGAAGGATGCTACAGGTGTTACAGGCCCTCCTAGTGGTCGTGGGGGGTAGTCTGTGTTGGGGACAGTGGCAGCAGGCTTCGCAGAGGAAGTGATATTTGACTTGGGCCTGGGTGGGGGGAACAGGAAAGAATTACAGTGGGGGAAAGTGCTCACCCTCCAGGGCAAACAGGGTTCTTGGGGTTTTGTTTCCCTTGAGGGATGGTCATGTGCCTTCCTGTCCTTCCCTCTTGGAGCCTGTGTCACTGGGGTTGTGGGGGGGGATTAATTTGGTGGTCCTGCTCCTGGTGAGAGAGGAAGGGAGAGAGAAGGGTACCGATGACTCATCCAGGTTCCCCGTGGCTAGAAAGAGAGCAGACTTCAAAGTCTGGGGCATATCAAAGATGAATTGTGTCACACCCACTGGGCGTTTTACACAAATAAGAACCCAGTTTCTGGCTCTGCAACAAAAAGTTGGTCTACTATGGGGAGACTCTGTATGTTGCACAGGCTTCGTTCAGAGGAAAGTTGGTATTCAGATGCTGGGGTGTGCGGTGGGTGCCTCTCTCTTTTTCAAACTCTGTTTTTCTTTGTTCCAGCCAGTGTTTTATTACTGATATGAATCACTAAGGGGCTCGGAGGGAGAGAGGAAGGGTTTCTGTATAAACAGCTGTCTTGCTGATTCAATCTACAAAGTGGATTTTATAGCTAAAGTATTTGTTCTTGCTCTAAAATGCCAAAACAGCACTGTCATTTCCTCCGCTAAAAGAAGGGTCTTTGAGAAGATGGGGGCCCTTGCCCATCACAAACCTCTCTTATGGGGAGAGGAAGGTGGAATTCCAAAGAACTTTCTTTGAACTGGTTGTTTCTAAAACAATCTCATGCTCAGAGGAGAAAAATTTTCAAAGTTTGAGTTACTGGTTTGTGTACCTTCCTCTTTTTTGCCCTACCGCAAATTCTGGTTAAAAAATAATCATCCTCCTCTCTGGTCATCACAGCTGACTACCTGCTTAATGTTTGTGTGTAGATATTTCATTTTCTTTTTTTATGCAAGATTTCATCTTTGCATGATCTGAGATAGTCGGTTGCCCTGAGATTATTAATAAATTGAGACGGTTAATGGGGTGTGACTCAGAACATATATTTAAAAACAAGTTGGAATAAGAAATAGGTCTTTTACAAAATTAATTTTTTGTTAGGCTCCTCTCGAGCCCTTTTGTTTGAAGCCAGCTTGCTTTGTAATGTTCATATATGCCCGATTGCAATTAACATAAATTACTTTTAAATACCAGTTAGTTGCCGTGGAGAGAGGCCAGGGTTGTGGCTGCTTATGGAGGGTTAAGAGGTTTGGTCATTGTCTGGGTTTTAATCTCACTGTAGATCAAATTCTGTTCCCTTTGGAGGCTGGCAGATCGTGTCAAAGATTGCTTTCTTTGATGGTGAGAAGGGCTAAGTCTTCGCCCTGAGTGCCAGGACATTTTCTTACCAAGAGAGAATAAATAATCATAAAACATTTGCTTGTTTCGAAACAAGTCATATCAAATGCAACGTGGTATCCTAGATTGGATCCTAGACTAGAAGGATATCAGTGGAAAAATTGGTGAAATCCAAAAAATGTCTATAGTTAATAGTATTGAATCAAAGTTGACTTCTTAGTTTGATAGAGGTGGCGTGGTTGATGTAAGATAGTAACGTTAGGGGAAGTTGGGTGAAGGGTAAAGGGGGGATAGTTTATCTTTGCATTTCTTCTGTCCTTCTAAAATTATTTCAGAATAGTAAGTTCTAAAGAGAAGGTATATTGAGGGTATTCCTTTTGGCTTGGTTGGGGCTATATTTGTCTCAGATGCATTCAGATATCTGCCTGGAGGGAGGGCAGATTCCTCCATTACTGTTTTGGAAACTGGCAAACGAAGACCTAAAGGTACCCAGGGAGCCCCTCACTCCTGGCTTGTCCCTCTTTTCATGCCGTCCATCCCCACCTTTCTCCATCGAACCCCATGGCAGATGCCTCCCTGCCTGCACACCCTTCTGGAAACTTGTGGCCAGCTGATCTGTCCTTCTCATTCCACTTGGCATCCACTGCCTGACACGGACAGGACAACTGTTATCCTGCGATACCCTGTCCTTCTCCTGGAAGGAGCCTATGATTGGATTGTTTATGTTGCCTTCTTCACTTACCCCCCCACCCCCCGCCTGCCGCATGTGTTCACTTTTAGTTTAGCAGCCAGATTGGAAGCTTCCTGAGAGTTGGAATTTCATCTTGCTCTCTTTTTTTTAAAATTTATTTTTAACAGTTTCTCCATGACATAAATAATGCATATTCCTCATAAAAAAATGAAATGTTAGAGAATTTATAGCATCCAAAGTAAAAGTTCCCCGTGGGCTTCCTCCCTCTCTACCGCTGTTAATGAATTAGCATACGTTTTCTTGTACTTCTTTTTCTGTGTAAACTACTAATCTGTATTATGGTTTCCAAATATGAGATTCTGTTATACATATCACTCTGCCGTCTACTTTTTTCAGTTAACAAAAATCCCTTTGTGTGACTGTGCCTTTGGGCACCCTCTCTCCCTTTTTGCTTTACTGCCATTTCGACCAGCGCCGTTGCTAGGCACACTGTAAACATACAGCAGGTTTGTATTATTACTGTTATTGTTACTGTATTCAATCAGGTGATTTGATTGAGAACGCATAGTGTGTGCTCAGATGAGAAGGTGTACGTAGGTGTGGGAGTGGTTTATGATACAGCCTTGTTTTTCCTGGGAGAGAGGTGTATTTGCTCAGTATCTGGGATCAGCTTCCTGGAGCAGATAGGGCATTAGAATTTCAGGAGCTAGAATGGTGACAGGCGCTGGGAGGGTGATTTGGGAAACGAAAGAGTACAAACCAGATCCTGGATTGCTTGTGTCGTGGGTGGCACCAGGGATGTTAAGAAGTAGGGGTTGATTCTTGGCCGTTCAAGAAAATGACGAGAGGTGTGTGTGTGAGGGGGGACAATTGGCCACCAGTCGCTTTGGGGCTTCCTGGAGCAGAGGGGATGATAGTGATGCAGAGAAGTTTTGCCAAGGAGAAGGGCGAATTGAGAATAAAACAAGGAGTTTGTTGATGTTAAGAGGGTGAGCTCTTTGAAGGGTTTCTTTCTTTCTTTCTTTCTTTTTAAAAAGATTTTATTTATTTATTCATGACAGACACAGAGAGGCAGAGACATAGGCACAGGGAGAAGCAGGCTCTCCGAGGGGAGCCCGATGCAGGACTGGATCCCAGGACCCGAAGGGGTTCTTGATGAGGGAACCTGTTTTCCACTGGCAGTGCTCTGTGAGAGAAGCTTGTTGAAGGAAGCTCTGAGAGCTGGCGTGTACGATGTCGTGCTCATGGAGCAGGGGAAAGAGTCCATCTCTGACCTGCTGGGTCTGAAGAAGTCTTGGGAAGTCCTGGTTCTTCTCTGGAAGAGAAGTGTGGAGTGCCCAGGGGTGGGGATCCTTGTAAGGAGAAATTGTGGAACCACTGTCCAGGTGGTTAGCACCACCCACTTAGCAATGCCCTGTGGATGCAGGGATTTTTCTAGAGTAGATTTTGCAGAATGAATAGATTCTTTTCTCTTTTGGTTTTGCATCTCCTTGATAGAATTGTGACTTCACTCGAGGGAAAAGGGTGGTAGTAAGTACTGAGAGCCCTTAACAAACACATTCCTTTAGAGAGAATGAGAGGTCCCAGAGGGGAAATGGTGGTAGGGAGAGGAGAGGCATTTAACCTGAGTGTAGTTGGTTTTCCCTCCCTCCCTCCCCCCATCTAAAATATTGCTTATATACACAAATGTGAAATGCATGCGTGAAGTATGGACAACAATAAAACAAATAGCCACATGCTCACCACATGGCTGGGAAGTGGAATATTTCCAGTAGCTCACACCCTTCCTGTGTGTGTCTTCCCAATTTTAAGCCCCCCAGCCACCTACCACAGATAACTGTACCTGCTTTCCGCCTGTATAAGGATACCTTGTTTTATTCAGCTGGATGTCTGTGTGTTCGTGCCTGTTGATGCATACAGCTGTGGTCCATTTGCACGCTGGATAGGTTTGCTGTAGCAATGGGTCATCATTCTTTCCTCTTTTTATTTATTTTTAAAATATTTATTTAAAAGAGAGAGAGAACAAGAGCATGGGGAGAGAGGGAGAAGCAGGCTCCAACTTGGGGCTCAATCCCAGGGTCCTGGGATCATGGGATCATGACCTGAGCTGAAAGCAGATGCTTAGCTGACTGAGCCACCCAGGTGCCCCTCATTTCTCTTATTGGACATTTGAATTCTTGATGGCGTTTTTTTTTGTTCACTCCATGTTGCTGTGCATATGCTTGTACACATCTCCTGGTGTATGTATGCCAGAGTTCCCCAGAATACACTTGTAGGAGTAGACCTGCTGAGTTGGGATATGTATAACTTTAGTTTACTAGAAATTGTGTTCTAAAGATCCCCCTTTGGCAGCATTGCTTAAGATTTTAGTCCTTTATTTGAGAGATCATGAGCATGAATTGTGGGGAGAGGCAGAGGCAGAAGAAGCAGATTCCCCGCTGAGCGTGGAGCCAGAAGTGGGGCTCCATCCCAGGACCCTGAGATCACAACCTGAGCAAAAGCCAGACGCTTAACCAACTGAGCCACCCAGGCAGGCATTCCACCCTGCCTCCTTTGGCAGCTTTGTACCACTGTCAGTGCTCTGTATTCTCACCAACAGTTGGTATTATCAGACTCAATTTTTGCCAATCTTGTGGTATCTTGTTGTGGTTTTAATTTGCATTTCCCCAATCAATAATGAGGTTGAACAGCATGCTTGTTTTCTTAGGGAAAGGAGTGGGGACACTAAAACATACTTCTTAGTGCTATAAAACCCGTTGCTTTGGTAGGACTTGTCTTCTCTAATGCTGTTTTCCTGCCTTGGGACAGAATCAGATGGATTCGTTTCATTTAGGGGGAGAATTTGGGGGAGGATCTGTTAGCTTGTGATGCTTTTCTTGGGTTCTTTGTATTATGTTGGGGAACTCAGTGGATGCCCAGTCTTGTTGACCCTTTTATGAAAAACTCCTGAAAGACAGGCAGCCTTTTCCTTGCTTGATGGGAGCATGTTGTTCTTTTTCATGTAAATTGGCAAATAAAGAAGAGTCCAGCCCAATCACTGGATTGTTTGGTGGCAGCAGATCCTGGGCAAGGGAGTGGCTTTCAGGAGGCCCTGGGGGTAGTCCCAGGCAAACATCAGGGACCGTGGTGGTAATTGGCTTGCTCTCTAGTGAGGGAGATGAGAGAAGAAGAAGTAATGTACTTGTGTGTGGATAGAAGAGAGAAGAGGGACCAGACTCCCCTGGGGTGGGGGGCGGGCAAGGGGGAAGGTCAGAGGTCTATGAAGGGTTGGGCAGCAACTGCTGGGGTACAGGAGTTGAGTATTCACAGGGTGGGTCCCAAATGCATACTAGGGACCTGTTGGCCAGGAAGGATCTTGCCATGGGTAAGTCTTCTAGGGGAGGGCAGTCTGTTTTACTGCATGTTCAGATGAGTGCTTTCATGTGAAAATAGACCTTTGATGTTCTGGAAAATGAGAAAGAAAATCTGCTTTAACACCTGGGGAAGAGAAGCTGCCTATGGAAAAAAAAATGTTCTGTTATGAAAGAATGGAATTGCACAAGTCAACATATGCTGGGTTGGTTGTTCTAGTAACCCCATGAGGAGAATTGCAGGACAAAATATAGACTTCCAGTCCCAAGTGAAAGCCTGTTGAGAGACATGGTGTTAAGGGGGGGGGGGCGGATATCAGAGGCTACTGTTTATATTATGTTTATATTATGAACACAGCTATGTTTATAAATCTTACCTGTGCTGTTGACAAGGTCTAGGAGGAAACTGGGAAAAATCACATCAGTAGATTTTGTGTAGAAGCTCTTGCATTATTATCGTATAAGAAAAAGACTTGGGGCATTTGCCTTTGACTCAGGTCATGATTCTGGAGTCCCAGAATCAAGCCCTACATGAGGCTCTCCACTCGGTAGGGAGTCTGCTTCTCCCTCTAACCCTCTCCCATCTGTGCTCTCTCTTTTAAATAAATAAAATCTAAAAAAAAAAAAAAACACCTAAAACGAACGTGGATTCAGCAGCTTGTTCTTTATGACACAGTCAGCATGCCTGCCAGCATGCTGATTTATCGAGTTCCTAATGGGATGGGCTCTTGGAGGAGGAAGATCCTAGTTCCTGTCTTGAAGAAGCTTACGCACTTTTGTGAGATACGGGAATGTAAAATACCTAGGGTGTAAGCAATAGTTTCCTCGTAGGGTAATGGGTGTCATGCAGGGTAGCACCTGGTCACTGCCAATGCAAGTGGACAAAACTGCAGGCTCTTGTTGGGGGCTTTTGGGTGGACCTCTCAGAGGAGGTGGTCCCGAGGGAGCTCCTGGAGCACCTGAGGAGCTGAGTTAACATAGAGGAGGGGTAGTCATCAGGAGGGAGGGAGAGCTTCATCCGAACAGAAGAGGCCAGTAAGGACTCTGTGACTGCTGGGATGAGGGGAACTGATACAACATCACCCACAGTTCCTGCCCTGGAGCTCACCCTTTGGACCTTCTCCTAAGAAAAATGTTTACATACTCATATACTGAGAACCACAAGAGGCCTCCAGACAGATGGCTTTGTGTCCAGTGTCAGAGGACTCCCATCCTTGGGGAGCCCAAATCAGTGTAACAGACATGTATTAAACACCTGCTGTGAGCCTGGTATTTTGTGGGGTTGTGGGTATGCAGCAGAAATAGGCCAGGTCTTTGCCCTCAGGGAGCTTCCAGTGTGATGGGAAGGGCGGACTCTGTGGGGAGGTGATTGCAAGCAGTAGAATGTTCTCATGGGGCAACTCGAATGCTTGAGAAGAGCCATAAGTCTCCTTGGCCTCTGGGAAAGGTGACTTCAGTTAGGATTTCAGGGCTGTGATGTGTGGGGTTCGGTGGTACAGAATTCCATGAGGATCCCCAGAGGGACCCTGGTGTGTCTGGTGTACCTTGTCATGGCTCATTGTTTGGGAGGGCGGGCCGCTGTGTCAGGGTCTCAGAGAAAGCCAGGTGTCTCTGGGGCCTGCAGCATTGAGGGTGAGGGTAGGAGCACTATTGTTTTCTGGGCCTTTTTTCCTTAGCAACACACGCTCACCTAGAGCCGGTGGCGCATTCTTCCAAACAAACAGCTTTCAGGAAGAATTAATAAATTAATCTTCTGGGAAAAGAATCTGCTTCAGCAGCCCGGGCTGGGGACTCGGCTAATGTAGTCAAACACACGTTGATAGAGGTGCATAGTTGCTGACAAGGTTTGGGGCAGCTGGCTCCCGGCCTCAGACATCAGGCCCTCTTCCTTGTGAGTTAGATGGCTCCGCTTGGGAAGGGGAGAGCCAGCCAGTGGGTGTTAAAGCTGGTTCTCCCAACAGTCCTGTGAGGAGACAGTCCCATTTTACGGAGGCGGGATCTGATACACAGGCTAAGATGCAGAGCCATGGTTCCATGGAGGTCAGGGTTGCATATTCTGTTTCTTTCCCACCATGTAGATGGCCTTCTCTAGATCCCCTTCTTCTAGTTCTTTATAAACAGGTAGCACGACCCACACGCAAGCAGGAAAGGCTCTGCATGAACTCTCACTTCCACCTGGAAGAGCATTTCCAGGTGAGTCAGGGACTCCTACTCTTCTGCCATCTTGCCTCCTCCTCTGTAGAAGAGCATTTCCAAATGTCTGGTCTCTCCGTAAAGAGGCTATGATACCGTATTAAGGTCTGGATACGTTCATTCAGTCAACAGATACTTCTTGAATGTCGGCTATGCAAGCCCAACCCGGACCTTTCCTTCTGTGCGTCCCCATGGAATAGAGAGAAGCCTGGCACCTCCCTTCTGGGGTGGGGAGGCGCTGGGGAGCCTGGGTCAGGCCCCACCCACTCCGCTGTTGGAGGAGGAAAAGCTTCTGTGGCTGTCTGCCTGTCCCTTAACCACCCGCAGGCCTTCTGGGGCTGGGAGTTCATTGCTGCCTGTGGAGAAGAACCTTTCCTGCCTGCTAATGAGAGAGTAAGTGAGTCCCCCTGAGGTCTGCTTGTTAAAAAGTTCGACTCATCTGCAGTTTCCTTAAGCAGATGACCTTATCATGACTGAGTAACCAGATGGAGTCTTGTCCGCTTCTTTGTGTCTCCTCTGGGTATGGTCTCCCCCACCCTCTTGTTCTCCTACTCCTCAGCTGTAGAGCCCGGAGTTCGGGTCTAGGGTCTGCAGTTTTGAGGGTGAGGGTGGAAGGGTCAGGCAGGTTGCTGCTGTTGGTCCTAAGTGGATGGGCCGGAGGGAGGTCCTGTTGAGCCCTCACATCCCCAGGAATCGGGGGCACCTGGGGATAGATGTGCACACATACCCTTCTTTTGCTTGCCAGTGTTTAAATGCTCTGCTGCCAACCTTCATATTCTTCGGTGTATACAACTGTGACTTACTGTGAGAACATGCTGTAAGTGTGCCTCCCCTATCATCTTAAAAAGTCAAATGATGAACTAAGTAATTTTTTGGTTCTCAGAAGGATTCACTGGGGCTCTTTTAGCCAGGGAGCCCCTCGTACAATAATTATATGAGGACTTACTCTTTGATGAGTACATTTCCATGATTTTTGAGGAACATTTTGAGCTCTGATGCCTGCTTATTCCTTCGGCTTTCCAGTATTTTCCCTAAATCCCCAGATTTCTTCTTTAACATCCATATACACTTTAATGGCTAGCTTTATGTGTCAACTTGGCTGGGCCATGGTGCCAGTTGTTTGGTCATACCACTGGTCTAGCTATTGCTGTGAAGGAATTTGTGGATGGGGTTACATTTTCTTTTAGAGATTGTAGTTATTTAAGAGAGAGAGAGAGGACAAGCATGAGCAAGAGGAGGGGGAGAAAGAGAGGGAGAAGCAGACCTCCCACTGAGCGGGGAGCCAGACTCGGACTTGATTCTACGACCCCAGGATCATGACCTGAGCTGAAGTCAGATGCTTAACTGACTGAGACACCCAGGTGCCCCAGATGTGGCTAACATTTTCAATCAGTTGACTTTCAGGAAAGCAGATTACCCTCAATTATGTGGGTGGGCCTCATCTAATCAGTTGACGACCTTAAGGGCAAAGACTGAGGTTTCTGGAGGAAGAAGCAATTCTGCCTCTCAGACTATATTTTAGAAAACCCTCTGTGAGTTTTCCATCCTGCTGGCCTGCCATGAATATCAGACTTGACTGCTCCTATAACCGTGAGCCAATTCCTTGAAATAAATATTGAATTCTTGTAATACATTATAACATAGCATAATATGAATCCCCTGTGAGTTCTGTTTCTCTGGAGAACCCTGACCAATGCACCCCTGTCACAGTAATTGCTTGTTTAATTATCTTTTTCTCTTTGTTGGACTGTAAGCGACGTGCGAGCAGGGACGGTGTCTGTCTTGTTCACTGCACTACCTCAAATGCATTACCCAGAGCCTGACACACAGAAGGTGGTTAGTAACTACATGAAGGGCGAGTGAAGGCCTCCGCCTTCGCTGAAAGACGGTGGAGTTTTGCCTCTTTGGGGTCAGACAGACCTGAGCTGCAGTTCTGACTCTACCACTTATTAGTTGTTGGAATCCCAAGTTCTCATAAGTAACAGAGGGGGAACGATATCTGTCCCCCAAGTGGTTGTAAGGATGAAACGAGATGATGTGTCTGGCATGTCGGAGTTGTAAGCCAGAGTGAACCAAACAGCAACAGCTACTCTTCTTAGCACCACTGCCACCAGCCACCACTGTCACTGCCGCCCACCACCAGTTTCCAAGGTCCTTTCAAGGATTCAGTGAGATAATGAGTATAACCTTCCTAGCACACAATAGATAGTCAAAGTGCTGGTTCCCTTCTAAGAACCAAGCTCTTTTATATGCATGTGTTCATTAATTTCTGTTTAAATCTGAGGAAGCAGTTTTAATTGCCCCATGTTAATGACAAAGAAACTGAAACCTAGTGCTAGGGTAAGTGACTTGTCCAAGGTCATCTGCTAGCATCTGGCAGGTTTCCCAAACCGAAGGCTGCCTGTATGTTTGTCACAGGATGGGGAGAGCTCATCCCCGGCTTTTAGTCTGTGTGATCTACAGGCTGGACTGAATCTTCTGGGGAACGGTACCCCAGCTTGTCTGTGGACTGGAGAGAGCCTTTGAAAAGAAATGTTAATGCACTTTAATAAGTCAAAATGTGCTGCACAGGGACCCTTTGAACATAAGCAAGTCTACAGATCATCTGTCCTACTGGGCTTAATTGTCACAGGGAATTTAGCCTCAAGTTGGGGGCTAAGGAACTTGTAAGTGCTTCTTTCTTTCCTATGAGCTGGAAGCTGCGTTCAGAGCAAGCTCCTCCTGTTACTTGGATCAGGCCCCCCTGGTGCCAGTTTATTCTGAAATTGCTTTGGGCCTTCTGACAGCTCATATTCCCCTCTGCCACCAGTCAGCTTCCAGGCTGGGCTTGCAGAAGTCTCTTCCCCTTCAAAGCTCTATTGGCCACTTGTTTTAGGTCCCTACCATGGGGAAAAGTATATAATAAAGTGTGAGTGAGTGTGTGTGTGTGTGTGTGTGTGGTCTTGTGAAGAAGGTGTATATCATAGGCATCGGGAATATTTGCACAAATAAAAGTGGATTTAGTCTCTGTGACTTGGTCGTCCTTGAGGGGAATTCCTTCTCAAAAAAGCAGGTGTCAGCTCCAGATGGTCATGTGTCACTTCCCTGAGATCTGAGCAGCTCTGGAAGGAGCAGTTGGGGAAGGGGAGGCAGGGCAGGCCCTGCTTGGGGAGGCTCGCTGGGCGGCTGCTAGAGCGGAGGAGGGAGAAGTCACGACTTGGTGGCAGAAGGGTTCTTGAGGCCACAGTAAAGTACTATTAGTAATCAAGAGACTCAGGAAGAGCCTGGGCCTGCCGGGAGACACAGGTGGGCAGTCTCTGTCCGCTGGCGTCATTCTCTCCCCTGGCGCACACGGTGATGGGGGCAGAGAGGCAGGAGGTGAGGGGTCGGCTTCAGTGAGTGGATGCGCTGGCATGTGTGTGGCAGTTCAGACTGGGCTGGCCTGGAAGTTGGGTGGGAAAGGGTGTGTCAACCCCTTTATGGTACTGTTTCCGTCCTCCTTCCTGGTCTCATGGGCCTGCCTGGACCTGCATCCTGCCTCTGCACTGTGGGCTACCGATCACGTGCTGCCTCCTGAGGAGCTGCAACGACAGATGGACCAGGGGCCCTTGTCGCATGGCTCCTTATCCTGGGTGGAGCTGGAGCAGAGCCCCCTGCAAGCAGGCCTGAGCGTGCAGCTGGGCAGAGCTGCTGTGGCCTCACAGACGCTGTCCTCTTGTATTTGAGGCTCCGGAAGGGACTGGTCTTCTCCCTCCCAGTGAGGGTTAGAGGCATTCTGCTGCTTTATTAGGCCTCAGTTTATCCAGCAGGGCATTGGGGGATATTAATGAGTGGCCCACCTGCCTCTCTCCCCGACCTGGATCCCGTGCAGATGAAGGCTGGGCCAGGAGAGCCCTGAAAGCCTTTGGGGTGCTGCCGGAGAGAGGAGCCTTGGTGTCTGGGCTGAGTTCAAGTCCCTTTTCTGTTTCTTCTTAACTATGTGGGGACCCTCAGCAGGTTGTTCTTTCTCAACTTCAGGGTTCTTCTCAGTGTAAAAGGAATAACATTAAGGCAAAACAAGAAAATAAGAATGAGACGGATAGCACACTTTATTGAGTGGTACAGTGAGGGATACCTGCCTGTTAGTGCCGTGAGGATTCCACGAGTTTCTGTGTAACACATGTCAAATTCCTGCTGTGCCCAGAACACAGTAGGTGTTTAATCAGAATAGAGAATCGGGTTTGCAGGCCCATTCTCCTGGTGGCTGGTGCTCACTGAGACTAGAATTTGGGTTGTTGGGACCAGTTGTGCATGCTAATGAAGCATCATGTCTGTGGTCACCAAGGCACCTGATAAAGGGGTGCTAAGAGTAGCTTGAATAGCTCAGGGGTGGGCATGCTACTTTGCTAAGGAGCAGGTGTCCCTGGAATGTAAAATCTCATCTTGCAAAAGATAAGAGAGAAAAGAGGGAAATTATAGCAGTTCCATGTGCAGTAAGAGGCCCACTGCTGTTCTAGAGGTCCCTGGAAGGGACCGACATACTGAGGAATGGATTGGGGGTATGATGCCCTTGGCTCAAGAAAGGTAGGAAGACCAGAGGAGAGCATTCAGGCCATGCTAGTAGTGTCTCTGACATCTACTTTCTCCAGAGACATACCGTCATGCTCACGTCTGGAAGGGTAACTGTTGAGTTCAGGTGGGAGCAGAGCATGACAGTAGCAGTCATGCTGGGGAGTGTGCTGCTGGGGGGGCCCCTGGCCTTGCTGTCAGAGTCACAGAGGGGCGCCACGTCTGGCAGAACTGAACTACATTTATGGTTTATTGGTGCCTGGAAGGCAGCTTCGCAGGAAGCAAAGTGCCTTAAACCTGAAGCCTGTGTCGGGTTGTGTAGCATTTCCTGCCTACCCTCTACATCCCCTGCCCACATCTCTTGTTTTCAAACCAGCAAGTGGAGGAAGCCTGCTCTGGTGGAGTCTGAGGGGCGGGCACAGACCTCTGGATTCAAGGCCATAATCTCCCCAGGGTGTGTTGTGGGGGGAGGCACCAGGTTGGGAAGCTTCCCCAGGGAGATGCCAGCCCAGGGATGAAGCGCTGTGCTGAAGTTTCAAGGCTGGCCAGCTTCATAACCTTCAAAAGAGCAAACCCTGCAGTCTTGGGAGTATAAATCGACCCCAAATAAAAAGCGACCCTATTTCAGGTTCTGTGTGAAAAAGAGAAACAGAAATTCTGTGAAGATGCTTGGGCTGTTCCTTACAGGTGTGGAGGGCACTGTAACTTTTAACTCGACTGTCCTCTCTGTTCTTTGAACAGGAAGGGTTTCTGTATTTTATATTCATATGAATTAATGGACCTGTTTCAGGTCCTCCTTTAGAGACTTCCAGGCTACCATCTGAGCTCTGAAGAAGGGGTCAGATTTCCCTTTCGCAAAGGCAAAGGTGGACGTTCCTTTGGCGACAGGCCAGGCTGGCTCTAGGATGGGGACGAAATTTAAAGTGGTGGGGTTAGGAAGTGCTGGGTCAGAGAGTACACATTTAAAATGCATCTGATTTTCTTTGCTCTCCTCTTCCAATGTAACCCCAGGACGGGAAGCGGCTGCCCAGATCACTCCCTGCCTAGCCTTCAGTTACCACTGCCTTTTGACAAAAGAATTACTTTCTCTTCCTGGTTTTGAATCAGGACCTTTTGTGTATTTACTGCAAATGTGATAAATGCTAGTCTGTAGAAACCAGCTGCCCCTCATGGCTGGGGGCAGCATTTTTAACACCTGGCAGTTTGCATTTCAATATGGTGGCTTAAAAACTCACACAATAAAAACAAAACCCAGCTCAAAACAGTGATCATTCTTGGCTGCCTAGCAGGAAAGAACTGGGGAGGCTGGGAGTGCCCCCAGTGCCTGTGGGCAGAGGAGCCTGCCGGGAAGTGACAGCTCGCGAGGTGAGGGCCCCTGTCCTGTGGTTCAGTCTGGTTCACATCTGTGGGCATCTGCCCTGTGCCCTGCATGGTGCCTGAGCGCCCCCAGGACTCGGGGGAGGTGAGGTCTGAGCCCTGGGAGAGCTCACCTGGATTGGGGAGTCTGAGGAGCCAGTGGTGGAAGGACATGCAGCTGTGTCTGGAGGCACAAAGGGTGGCCACAGTGATGGGCCCCCTGGGGCCAGTCAGGGCCACCTCCCAAAGGAGGCAGTGCCCAGATTGGGTCTTGCAAGAAGGTGGGTTAGTTTCCTAGGGGTGTCGTAACAAAGTACTGCACACTGGGTGGTTGACACAACAGAATGTTACCATCTCGTAGTTCTGAAGGCCAGAAGTCAGGTCAAGGTGTGGTAGGTAGAGTGGGTCCCTCCTGAGGACCCGGAAGGAAGGATCCATTCAGACCTCTCTCTTTGGCTTGTTGGTGGCAGTCCTCTCCCCGTGTGTTTGAATTGGCTTCCCTCTGTATGTACCCATGTATACGTGTGTGTCCATATAAGGGTACCAGTCATCTTGATTAGGGACCACCCTGAGGACCCCATTTTAACTTAGTTACCTCTTTAAAGATTCTATCTCCACCTATGAACAGTTACATTTTGAGGTGCTAGGGGTTAGGATTTCAACCTACGAATTTTGGGGATGGGGACGCACTCAGTCTATAACAGATGGTAGGAGATGAAGTAGTTATGGGAAGAAGGGGTTTCCCACTAAAGGAAGTAGCAGGTGCACAGCTACCAAGGAGAGAAGTTGCACCGTGTATTTTGGGAGCTACATGCATATTGGGGTAAATAAGTTGGGCAGGGACAAGAGACAAAAAAGGGAAAATAGAAAGGTAGGACCATAGGTGTCTTGAGCCAAAGAGTTTAGACTTTGATTCTAGAACCTGGCAGCTGAGAGAGTGGTTTCGGAACCAGCAACAGCAGCAGGGAGCCCCCTGGGAGATGCGGAATCGTAGGTCCCAACACCAGATCTGCTCTGTCAGCATCTGCTTTTCAACAGGATCTCCAAGAAATTCAGGTGCACGTTCGGGTTTGAGAAGCCAGGTCTAGAGCCTGGTCTAGAGCAGCGGTTCTCAGCCTTGGTCACCTGGCAGGTTTCCCTCCCGGTATTCTGATTCACTTACTTGGCTTGGGGTGGGGCCTGGGCTTTATTTTGTGTTCTTGTTTTTGTGTTTGTCTTTGTGTTAATTTTCTTTTTAAATCTCCCACTTTTTTGGGGTGGGGGTGTTGCCACCAGGATCAAGAACCACAGTTTTTGGGCAATGGGGAGCCATGGCGCCATGGCAGGGTGTGGGGTGGGGTGAAACATACAGAGACTGCTCATGTCCTCTCTCTCCCTAAGAGCAGGAACTCATAGGCTTTGGAGGGAGAAGGAGCCCCTTCCCACCCCAGTGACTGTCCTGCCGTCTTTGGCCTGGGGTAGGTCAGAAGTGAAGAGAAGGACAAAACCCAGGTCCTGGTCACCTGTTTGTTTCAGGGATGGGGGCAGGGGAGAGGCTGACTTGAACGTGGCTCGGTGATCTCAGGGACCCCAAGGGGGCATGGCATTTGACCCCACTGCTGCTAACGCTTTGGGGTGGTCTGTGGAGATGTGCCTCTAATGGGGGAGGTGGGGCAGATGTGCAGATGGGAAGAGCAATTCCCAGCCTGGGTTTCTGGAAATGGTATTCTTATTTCCCATAGCACTGAAGGTTCTTGAAGGCTGAGCCCACTCCTCGGAAAGGATGCTTTTTATGGCTGTTGCATGCACCAGATAAGCTCTCTAAAGCCCACTGGTGATAAAGGTGATCTAGAGAAAACAAACATGAGTGAAAAAGCAAACAGACCCAAACACCCAAACAGCGTTTATCCCAGTTTAGCGGTGAGACTTGGATTAGGCGGGTCACATGGTCCACAACTTTTCTTCAATCCTTAGGAGACTTCTTCCGTGGAAATCTTTTTCGGCAGCTTTGCAATTTTGATTTTCAGTTAATTAGATTTGTGCTGTTTGGGAGACTTGGTTAATGCATTTCACCCCACGGAGCTAATTTGCCTCTGTCTAAATTAGGTCTTTGCCATGGTGGAGGGTGTACACGGGATATGTGGATATAGACTCGCACAGGGGTATTGAGAGGCCTCTAGACAGTAAATGGGAGAGGGCTTAGAAATCGCCATTTGTCATCATCATCATTACGGAGTGTCTGAGGGCCCACCCAGTGGATGGCAGTGTTCTTCAGAGAAGGGCAGCATGTGACTACACCGTGGCCTTGTTACGTGCCCCTCAAGAGACAGCCGATGTCCTGTCGTGTTGTCAACCCAAGGTTGCAACAGTGACGACAAGAGAGATCTGTTTGGAGAGCACAGAGTCGGAGATAACGCAAAGTAATAAATGTACCATCCTTCAACCTCTTGGAACTGGGAGGAACCTTCTGAGCAGGATCGCTGCCACTCCCTCCTTCAGAAGGCCAGGAAGATGAGGCCTGGGGCCCCTCCTCCTTTTGGCTTTGGAAAAGTATATGCTTCTCTTCCTTTTCCATTTGTGCTTTGCCTCTCCCCGACCCACCTTGTCTTTGGATAGACTCGAAGCAAAGGAGGGAGGTTTATCTGACTGCGTGGATATCTGAGAGGCAGCTGTAGGGTGGGAGTGACAGCGTGGGGTCCAGTTTTATGGATTCATCACAGATTCTGGCCTTTGTTCCCTTTCTCCTGTGTCAGAGATTACAGACTGCTTGTTAGTGATATGACACCAGGCATCATAATTTAATAATTTACATCCTGCTGATCTTCTCAAAAGGCTTTGAGGCAGCAAAAAAGAAAGGTAGGTAGAATCAGGCTGTTTGTCTCAGCCGGTCAGGGGAGCACCCCGAGGCCATCTGTGTAGGTGGGCTGTGTTTTTGGAGCGCCTGTCAACAGTTGGGACTTGTGCATGTCAGAGATCTTGAGTACCATCTAGAGTGGGGGTCAGATTCCCTTTGCTTCCCCTCTGCCATGTCTGATCGATCGGAAGTGGCTTGCCTACCAGAGTGCTGCTGATCAGTGGAAGGAGCGTGCACTCGATTAGTCATGCCTGTCAAGGCTAGGGGGTGGGGTGGCCGCGGGCTTGCTCTCCATTGCCAGCTCTGCAGCCTGCGTCACCAAATGAGACTGTGATATGTGGCATTTTGAAAAAAGAACAAGATATAACCTCTGCCCTTGGGGGAAATTACAGTCCCATCAGGGAGACAGAATATATGCACAACGAGGCCTTAATGCCTAAAGAATCTCAACAATCTCAATTAGCACTATTAGCATAATTTGGTAATAACCGCCCTCCAACACTGGATCACATTTTGTAGTTTTGACACATGGAGTAGAGAGGACAGAAATGGACTTAGATGACAGACAGGGAAGTCAGGATTTTGAGATAGGCACTTAGTTCCTGAGGCCATGCAACTGGCAACCATGGAGCCCAAGGCGTGCCTCTATCCTGCCTTTGGGAAGGGTGCCCCGAGATGGGATTTAAAGCAGGATTGCAGGTGGGCAAGGAGAACCCCGAAGGGGAGGTGGGAGGTCCAGTGAGGGTTTTCACTGCTGGCGGGTGGGCATTGCCTCTGAGTGTTGTTCTTCTGGAGCCTTTCTTCCCTTCTAGACTTTTCACTGGTTTTATCTGTGTCTCCCTCATGAGACAGTGGCAGTCTAGGGCTTGTGCTTTACTTCTGAGGTCACCCCTGACTCTGGCCTTGGCGGGGGCTTCTCCAGTGTCCTTTTCTTCCCTCCCACTTTGTCATGGAGGACCCAGATGGGCCCATGACCTTGGTGGACGGACAGCTTTTAGGATGCTGGTGTTGTTCTTGAGTAATTTGAGCAGAAAAGATGTGGGGACCTCCTTTCTGAATCCCCAGGTGGGAACAGGTGCCTAGATGTGTAGGGGGGCAAATCTGGGGTTTCAGGAGCCTGGGGACGAAAAGATAGTCAATCAAAGCACTTGCAGCTTGTCCCCGGATCCAGGTCTCAGAGAAAAGGGAGTGTCTGAGTCGTTAGTTTCCCCTTTTGTGTTTTCTTGTGTTGTTTTGCTTTTTAAGTGCAAAGAAGATGCTGCACAGCAGGAACATCTGTGCTCCTTAGGATTCTGTGGCTGATTTGTTAAATGTAAATGTCCTAATGTAGGTTATGGAGCTGGTGGAGGAGAGGAACAGGGAAGCTGGCTGGGGGAACAGCTCTCTCCACCAGGCTTCATGTGGTGCATGCGGCTCTAGGATCAGCCTTGAGGGAAGGTCAGGAGCAAGGCCACAGCTCCCCATGCCCTCTTTCCCCAGCCGTGGCCCCCCCGCTGTGGGGTGCATGGGCCCTGAAAGGACAAGAGGGTATGGGAGCTGTGGCCTTGGTTATGCCACCTTCCAGAGTGGAGAGAGGGAGCAGCCAGTAGGTATGCAGAACAGTGCTTTCTGGCTGGGGGGGGAACTGAGGTCATTCTTTAGGTGGTTGTGAAGAAGGTATTCAGAAATAGACAAAGCCTGTGTGGTCACTGGTGACAGGATCCTTGTTAGAATTTTTATTATTTTTAAAATTTTATTATTTATTTTAATAATAAAAAATAATAATTTTAAAGTAAGCTCTACACCCAGTGTGGGGGCTTGAACTCATGACCCTGAGATCAAGAGTCACATCATCAGAGCCAGCCAGGTGCCCCTAGAATTTTTAAGTGGTCATTCTTTCACTCAGCTCACACCGGGGAAACCTTGACTGAAAACGAAGTGATCTTTTCAAGATCACACATGTGGTTTGGTGGCACAGCCAGGAGAACTTGAACGCCCAGATTCCCATTGGAAACACCATATTACCTCAGTGCAAGAGGCATTTTCATTTGCATTGGAGAATCAGGTAGCCTTGTGTCAGGAGGGTGAATCTGGCAATCTGTGGAGGCTTAGATTCACCAGATAGGTTTATCAGGAGCTTGCTTTATGACTGGTATTGAACACAGTGCTTTGGATGTGTCTGCCCAGTTTGGTCCTCAACAGAACTGAGCCCTGTTGAGTAGTGGTGCCCATCTGATGCCCATGGCAGATGGGGAAGCCTCAACTCCTCTTTGCAGCTGTGCTGCAGATGGGTGGCCGGGAGGCTGGTGCAAACCCTTTGTGTCGTGTCCCGTGTCCCCCCCCCCCCCCCCCCCCCCCCGCCATTGCTCTCAGCTTCTCTGGAATGAGAATGCTTTCTTCCTTCGAGTGGTCACCGGGCTGCCGCCTGCCACTTTTCAGGACACTCGCTGCTGAACTGTGTTCCGATCGAAAGAAACACAATTACTCTGAGACTTGAGGGCAATTGTGAACACTTGCAGTCTGCCTTCTTGTTCAATACTTCTTGGAGTGTCTTCTCTTGAGAGGATTGGAAAGCCGTCTTTGGGAGGAGAATGATCTATACCGCGTTTGGCTCTATTGTGGGGACCGGCATGGTCAGCTTCGTGCCTCTCCAGTGCAGAGGGGATAAAGTTATTTTTATTTAGGCGTTAATGTGGGGACCTGAATCCGGGGCAGAGGTGATATCTTACCTCTTTCAGGTGTAAACCAATTTGTAGGAAGGTAGCAGAGGGGATTGTTAGGTATGGGGGGGGGGCTGTTTGGAGTGCCCTCAGGGGAGAAGCCCGGAGGGGAAGGCACTTTGCCACTTTGCAGAGTGCTTGCAGGTAATATTTTAAGACAACTGGGGAGGGTCAGAGGTCCCTACTCTTAGAGTCTCATCAAACAGCTAAGTGACACCCAAAGGGGATGAATAATTCTTCCAGAATTTGAGTCCCCAGCTTCCTTTGCTTTCTTCTTCATTGAAATAGGCGATTGTGTCAAGAGATTCCTCTAGTCCCCATCTTAAGGGGCAGATAGAAGGAAATACTAAGCAGGCTCCTCTCTGTCTTTGTAACTAGGCAGAGGCTCAGCAAAGGGTGGCCAGGGCAGGGAACAGGAGGAGACGTGGGGCGTAAAGGGCTTTGGGCTTTGGCAGCTGCCTGAGCCCATGGCTCGTTTCCTAGACTTTGCGCATCTATGGCAAAGGGTCCTAGCTTGTTCCCTGCTACGCTGCCCTGCGCCCATCTGGGTCCCCTTCCCTCCCTCCTGCCCCGCACCCAGCCCGCCTGGACCGAGGGGAGGGGGGTGTGAGGATACTGCACTGGTTCTCTTCCTCTGGGCTATAATGAGGAGCCATAGGTTTGGAGTCCGGAGGCACTACCTGCTTCCCGTGGGCCTGGAGTACCCCTGAACCCTCTGAGCATGCCTTGGCCCCACAGGCTGGGAAGAGTGAGCATGAAGAAGCCTCTTCTTTCAGTTTCTGAGAAAGCCGTGTTCTCATTGAGTTCGCTTCTGTGGCTTCCAGGCCTCATCACTGAGTTATTACTGTGCACCACCAAGCAGATAGCACTGGTAATTATAAACACTTTGAGAGCTGCCATTCGCCTCGCTTGGCAAGGTGACTCAGAACATTAGATCAGAATTAGGGAGGGAGAAAAAGCAATCCAAGGAAGCCCCCCGCCCCACCCTCCCGTGACGTCCCAGCTCCCCAGTGCTCGGTCCAAAATATCAGTTATGGAAATAGAGCCAGCTTCTTTGGAGACACGGAGTGTACTTTCTCCTGGGTGAGGCCTGCAGATCACCACCCCCATACCTCCCCTCCCCCCGCCGTGGAGGGGTGGTGGTTTGTCTTCTGGCTTGTGCCTGCTTCCCTAGGGAGCCATAGGATTTGTGCTAAAGGAGCACACGTGAGGAGAGGAGGTGAGCTGGAGAGGGAGATGTGGTCATGGGAGGAAGAGCCATGCTGTTGGCTCTTCTTATTTGTCAGTCTTGGGGAACAGCCTCCAAAGACATTCTTTTGTATTGGGGGGGGGGGAGCTTTGCTGTAGTTATAAATTTTAAGTTCCATGAAGGTAGGTCAGGCTCTGTCTTTGTTCACAGCTGTACCTACAGAGCCTAGACCAGAGCTGGGGAAGTGTCTGTGAGAGCAGGATTCGGGAATGGATCCAGTGTGCCGTGGCCACGAAGCAGGGAGCTGATGCCAGCTCCTCCAGCCCCAAGGGCAGGAGGTAGACGGACCTCGTCTTGTCTCTCTGGGTGTCCTCTGTACTTTCTGCTCAGGTTTTGGCCTGCAGAGTCCGATTAGAAGAACTTGAATGGAAAAATTTATTCCTGTTTCAGGAAAGGGCAAGAAAAATATTTGTTCCCATCATCAAAGGGGAAATTTAAGTCAATGACAATGGAAACTATTTCTGGCCATTCACAGACTAGGAAGAGGAGGGAGTTGGGTTGACTGAAACAGGGCGGAAGAATTCAGGCCCTTGTAAATTTTAGGGGTGAAATAACAGCATAGAAGTAAAAACTCCCCGGGGAAACATAAACCACACTTAAACATTAACAGCAAGCTGCTACAAGTCACTCGCATCAGCGGCAGGTAGGTTTTGAGCCCGGTTATCAGAGTGAGGTGCCGTGTACCTGGAAGTCCTGGGTTTTATTCCTTCTCCTGCAAGAGAGCTTCTAATAGCAGACAGCCTCTCAGAATGCTCAGTCCCTGGGCCGCCCCATACCTGCTCCTTTGTCTCCCCATTCTATTTTCAAACTGGAAAACCCAGTTGTGGAGGTCATCGGTCTTTGGATTAGTTGGGCACTTGGAGGGTTTCCAGGTGAAAACCTGAGGGGCGCATGGCAGTGAGCAGATCCCACTTGGGAGCTGGGTGTCGTGTTGGTTAAAGACAGACTGAGGAAGAAACCATCGATTTGAGTAATCTGGGGGAGAAGAGGTAGGTGAGGCAGGATGGACCATGCATTGGTAATGATTGATGCTGGGTGGTGAGTACAGGGGGCTTATCATATTAATCTTTTTACTCTTGTGAACATTTGCAAATGTCCACAATAAAAGGTCATAAAAGCAGCAGCTGACCCCAGGAATCACCGCTCCCCGCCCCAGAAATAAACCCCCTCATGTCAAGCATAAGTCTGTTTCATCATCTCTTCTACACAGACCAACTCTTCAAAGACACAGGTCCCAAATCCTGTAGGAAATAGGAAAGAAACAAAATGTGAGACAGACTTTTAACAGGGTTTTGACTGAGGGCATTGCTTTGTCCCACTAGACTTTTGGGAGATCCAGGCTTTTGGAGAGGTACTTTGGGTTTTTGCTGCCCCTAGGGTTGATGGAGCTCAGTAAATGTCCAGGGAATGAGATCAGGAGGCCAGCTGGATGCAGCCAGAGATCCAAATTCCCAGTTCCAGGGAAGGCCTTTGCTCTTGCCCCAGCAGCCCCTTGGGCAACATGCGCTTCCTTTAATGGGCACATCTTCTTCTTTGGCGGTGCTGGGGCACAGGCTCCCAGAGGGGCTACCATGGCCGTGCACAGGGGCACTGGTCTATGCCATCGCCTTGTGGCCTCAACAGCAGAGACTTTTCCCAGTTGTCAGGATGGGTAGGGCGGGAGGGATGGGAGTGGGCAAACCTGTCCCTGCAGAGCTCAGGAGAGGCCTCCGGGTGGCCCATGCACTGACTGTTGGCTGCACAAATGCTCCCCAATGTGAAACACTATCTAGCCCTTGAATGCGTTTGTATGTTCATCATCTGCTCCTCCCCCTCATCGGTTCCTGCTCTACAAGGAGCAGTCTTCCCACAGGTTCTCATGAGATGGTTTTCTTTTTGGAGATGGCTCAGTTGTGCCAGGGATTATTTTTAGCTGTCATGTTCAGGGGACTTATCGAGGACAATAAGAGGAGAAATAGGTAATCCTCTTCTAAAGGGTCTGACGGTTTTGTGTGTGGAGCTCGGAGCCTGGGGCAGGGGTGGCAGGTGGGGTTTTTGAGTCACTTAGTGGTTTGTTCCTCCGAGTGCTCCTTGGCCTGGTCCATCCTCTGATGGTGGACACTTCTTTCCTGCCCTTGGCTTTGCAGTACCTGGAGGAATTGGCAGGTGAGGAGTGTGTGGGGCAGAGAGCTGGTGCTGCAATCTCCCAGTTGGCTGCTTGGAGCTATCCCGTCACCCTGAAATAACTCCTCTTTTTCCGTGGCTTCAGGCTCATATTCTGTTTTAGCTGGTTTTGCTTCTCATTGGGGGAGGGTAGTGACCACATCAGAGCAGATGGCGGTAGGTCATCCTCTCGGTCAGCAGAGGCCAACTCCATCCTGGCCTGGACCTTCACCTCTAGTATCTCCTGGTCACCCTGCCTGGAAAATGTAGTGTCAGTCCTGTGGCTTAGAAGGATGGGTGGCAGATGCCATCCCCACCTCTGTGACCCATGACTGGGTCTTCTCAGACTTCTGTGCTGCAGGCGCCAGGACTGACTCGGGTCGTGTGCACCTGACCCATGTACTTTGCTAACCAACTGAACCCAGAGGAGGGAGAGGAAGGTTTGGGGCCGCTGCAGCTCAGATTCTGGTGCTATTAAAATTGTCACTTTGTCACTTGGTACATCAAAAAGTGACCTCTGGAAAGAGGCCTCGGTGAGACCTTGCCTGCAACTGGGATAGGCTGTCTGGCACTAATTACTGTCCTCAGCACAGTGGGAGGTGAGCGTGTGGGCCTTGCAGTCTTGTGGGGGCTGTCCCTTTCCTTCACCCCCTGTGTAGCCTGCCTTGGCAGCTTTGTCTCTTCCCTGACCACTGGCACTGTGTCCCGGCTGGGCACCTCCTCCCTCTCTTCCTCTTCCTGTCTGTTCACTGGGCGGCCACCCAGGGGCATTTTACAAAAATGCAAATCTGATTTTGTTTTCTCTGCTTCAGATTCTGAAATTGCTCTCCCTGTGGCCCACCAGCACCCAGGCGAGTTCTTCAGGGCTCAGGTGCCACTCAGGACCTGACTCGGTCCTCCTCCAACCTCCTCTTGCCTCTCACACACATCTGAGGTTGTACCCTTCCACCTGTTGCTGTTTCTGAATGTTCCCTGCTGGCTCTGACCTCCCCGCTTTTGCATCTGCTGGTTCCTCTGCCAGAGGTATTCACCCACCTTGTTCACGGGGGGATTCCTATTCCCTTTCAAGTTTCATCTTAGATGGTGTCTTTTTGGAGGAAGCCTTTTCTGTCATCCCCATTTGGTGGTTTGCCGTTGCTTTATTTGAAGACCCCCAACACCTTGTTACTGGATGGCATCGGGCCTTCTCTGTAGTTCTGATATTCAGAAAGTTCTGAAAATGGGAACTTCTTTGGAAACTGATTCAGCTGTAAAATCTTACTTGAACTGTCTTGAGTCCCTTGGTAGTATTTCTCTTCCTTTCTTTTTCCTTCCTCCCTCCCTCCCTCCCTTCCTTCCTTCCTTTAAAGATTTTATTAATTTATTCATGAGAGACACAGAGAGAGAGGCAGAGACATTGGCAGAGGGAGAAGCAGGATCGCTGTGGGGAGCCTGATGCAGGACTCAATCCAGGACCCTGGGATCACAACCTGAGCCGAAGGCAGACGCTCAACCACTGAGCCATCTAGGAGTCCCTCTTTGTAGTATTTCTTGACCTGGCGTAGTGTGTCTATATAAGTGTTTTGCTGAAGAAATCCCAGCGTGTTTGATTACAACTGCTGTTCCAGGCCCTGGAGATGGGGGGCAGGGAAGGGGAGAGGAGTGATGGGTGTTATATATAATATATATGGCACATGCACCTGTCACCTGTCTGAACAGGAATGTTTCAGTCCAAACCTATCTGGCCCAAGGGCTTTGGATAAGGGAGCATGGACCTGTATTTGCCAGTTCAAGTTGGCTTCTTCCCACTAGACACTAAAGGTCTTGGACTGTGTCCTATTCAACATTTTTGTGTTTCCTTAGAGTCTTCAAGAGTAACTGGCACCGTTAGAATAAATACGCAGTAAGACTCCATTGGATGAATGGATAATCATAGCTAGCATTTATTAACATTTATTACATGCTCACAGTGTGCCAGGCTTCGTGCTAAATGCTTATTTCCGCTTATTTGATCTTCACAATGGTCTCATACGAAGGTACTTATTTTATCCCTGTTTTATAGATGGGAAAATTGAGGCAGCTGCTGCTTACGTAGCTTGCCCAGGATCGCGTGGCCAGGAAGTGGAGGGGTGGGATTTAAATTCAGGTAGCTGGATTTTTAACCACTGAGCTCCTCTGCCTTCACGGAGGCTTGGGATGTTGTGCTTAGCCATTCAGGGGAAGCTGTAGGACAATGTGGAAGCATTTGGATGGGCTCTCTGCCTTGCCTTACTGCGGTATTTGCAGTTTCTTATTGTCACAGAGTTGGAATAGTATCCTCATCCCGGAGCATTTTTGATAGGGTAATAAAGCATGTGGGAATTAAAAAAGAAAAAATCTCAGTGGTCATTCAGTGTTTTCCTGAGTCTGAAATGAACCTCAGCACTTACAGAAACAGATTGTCTAAAGTAATAACTATCTTTGTGGTCATCTTGCCCAGTATCTAGAAAGATGACAACCTGAGACCCAGAGAAGTAGAGGAACTTGCCTGAGGTAGCACAGCCCATTGTGCATTACAGGGACCCAACTCTGATACCCTGCTCAGTGGGTGGGTGCCTTTTCTCTTGTGCCCAGGGAAGTCCCTGGGGCTTAGTGATGGGATGTGTGGTTTTCAGCCCTAACTGTAGAAATGCTACTTTGGTTCATTCGTCAGCTGACCACCTGACTTGTGAGTAGGTATCAGCGTTTGATAACACAAGAAGTGTTCCACACTCAACATTGCCTTCTCTGTGGCATCAAGGAGGAGTGTGGGAGGTGTGTGTGTGTGTGTGGGGGGCATCCATTCTCTGAGCTTTGTGCAGACAAGACTGAGGATTGATTGTGTCTATTCCAACAGTTTTAGTGGCAGCTGCTTTTATAATCATGTCACAAAACCTGAGCCTCTCCAGGATGCCCCTGAGGTCACTGGCTGATTGGGTTGTGCTGGGAAGGCCCTAGTTTGAGAGTAGAGCCAGGTAAGAGGGACCTGTAGCACAGGCTCCTCATTCTATGCAGGACCAGAAATTTGCCCTTGACTGCAAATAGACAGTTCTTTGAGTCTCCACAGGGAGAGACGAACTGCCTTTTCTGGGAATAGGTTAGAACTTGCCTCCCTCCCACCCCTAGAATTCAATATGCAAAGGCTTGCTGCTGGTGGAGGTAGGAGGGCACAGATTTTTTTTTTTTTTTGCTCATTTTCTCTATTATGTATATATATATTTTTTATGTAAAAAAAATATATATTTGTGTGTGTGTGTTGATACATTTTTTAAAAAGATTTTACTTTTAAGTAATCTCTACACCCAGTGTGGGGCTCAAACTCACAACCCTGATATCAAGAGTCACATGCTCCACTGACTGAGCCAGCCAGGTGCCCATCTTTATTCATATTTTTTATTGCCCGTTGTCCTCAGCAAAGTTCATGTTCTAAAAAATAAACTGGGCTCAAAAGGAACGTAACATAAAAGGATTTTTGATAAAATCTCCCCAAAGACCAGTATCAGCTCTTACTATCTATGTAGTCCATGTGTCTGGCTAGCTGTCTCCTATATTTCTCTCCTAGGCTCTCCCGTGGAAATGTTTTTAAAAAGACTTAATTTTTTAGAGTGGTTTTACGTTTACAATAAAATTGAGAGGAGGATTCAGAGATTTTCCATATAGATTCCCCCATCATCCATATCCCCCACTGGAGTGGAACGTGTGTTACAATTGACAAACCTACACTTGACGTATCGCAAGCACCCAAAGTGCATAGGTTACCATAGGGTTCACTCTTGGTGTTGTACGTTCTGTGGGTTTGGACAAATGTAAGATGACATACGTAGCCATCATTAAAATATCATACAGTGTTTTCACTGCTATAAAAATCCATCCCCATGCCCTCCTTGGCAACTACTAATCTTTGTTCGTCTCCCTAGTTTTACCTTTTCCAGAATGTCATCGAGTTGGAATCCTACAGTATGTAGCTGTTCTCACATGGGCTTCTCTGAACTCATTAATGTGCATATATTCCCCCTAAAAAAATTAGATCACATTATACACAGTTTCTAACTTGCTCTGCCTGCCGTTTTCACCCTGTGTACACACCTCAACGTCAACATTTTCAGTGGCTGCAGAATGCTCCATTGTATGGATATAACCTCATTTAACTAATCCTCTGTGGTTGGACAGCTGGGTGGTTCGGCTTTGCCTGTATAAACAGTGTGACAGTGAACCTCCTTGAATAGCCTCCCCCCCCCTTTTTTTTTAACCCACTTGTTTGATTATTGCCTGAGGAGACATTCCTCTATGTGGAATTGCTGGGTCAAAGTTTATGTGTTTTTGCAGGGTAGTAAGGGCTTTTACTATATTCTACCAAATTATGGGAGTGCGTTTTAGTTACCCTGCTGGTGGTTCCTCACCCAGTTGGCTTTGGGGCCCTCTGCTAGGACTAGGAGCTCATTTCAATATTTGTGAATGATTAAGAAAGGAGATCTGTCATGGGTAGGAGGGGAGGGGAGCCTGCCGCGAGCGTGTGCCCAGAAATTGGGCCCCCTGGTAATGAGATACCTGGAGGATGCTGGGAACGAGAGTTACCTCACCTGCAGAGGAAAACCGACTCCAGGGGCTTATTTGAATTTCTTCTTGCAAAACAGCTCTACATTTTGTAGAAATGGGATTATTAAAGAGGTTTTCAGCACCTCCAACTACATTTGGAAAAGGTGTATTTCCTTTGGCTTGGTTGTAAAAGACAAGTAAATAAATTTTCTTCTTCTTCTTCTTCTTTTTTTTTTTAAAGGTAAATGGTAATATTTTGCATTCCCAAGAGCACGTTCTGTCCTTTAACCTTGGAGCGTTCAACAGTAAATTATTTGATTTCTTCTAATGATGCCCCTATGTGGGAGGCATGTGTAAACTTCCATCAGGGGCGGACAATATGGTAAACCCAAGCTCCGCAGTGTGTAATTTCTTAACCAGTGTGGGTGGGCCAGAAACCCGTAGTGGGGTTTTACTGGGGAGTCAGTCTGGGTGTTTGGGGAGGGGTCACTGAGGGTGTAAAGAGGTTTCTCAAAGATGTATTTACAAGAGTTAGTGAAAAAGGGGTTTGTGCTGCTTCCCTCGCGCCTGCCTGGCTTCTCGGTGTTTGAATCCCTTTCGGGGAGCCGACGACGTGCACACTGTATTCGGCTCCGCCAGCAGGCTGCTGAAAGCATAATCAAATCAGAGCCTTCGTTTTCTGAGTTATGTAATTTTGCAGAATGGACACAGAGGCTCCTGGGAAAAGCTGCCTGTCCTCCTGTTAATTTTAAGGTCCATTTATAAAATCAGAAGCTGTGTTGAGCAGAGGAATATGAAATGGAGCTTGCCTATTAAAATTTTTTTTTTTTGGTCTGATAGCCTTGTTTCACCTTCCTGCGTCTCAGAGGTTGGTGGCCTTTGCCTATGGCGCCTTCATGGAAAAAGTTCTAAAAATAGCTCCTGTTTGTTGTTGAATAATGACTCGGAGGGTAGATGGTAGAGTTTCCAACTCCTTTCAGTCAGCAAACTGGACAGAAGGCGTCCAGTGCAGAGGAAAGCTCCACCGTGGTTTACTGTGGCTCTGGGTCGAGTGCGTGTTGCATGAGCCACGCGTCTGTCTTTCAGTTGCCCTCTGCTCCCCATTTGTTCTCCAAAAAGCCTCAACTAATTTCCGCCTTCTAAAGAGGTTAAGGACACCTGCATGATTCGGAGCCTGGTAAGACTTTTGTCTCAGGTCCTCAGGCCCTAAGAGTCCTTGGCCTCTATCCTACTGAATAGAGTACTGGGGAGGATGGGGAGTTTCAGACATACTTGGAGTTTCATGTTTCAAGGCAGCATCATAACGTGGTCGAAGGAGCACTGGCTGTGGGTGGGACCCTGGGGTTCCAGTTTCTAGTGCACGGGACCTCGAAGGAGACTTTGATCTCTTTTCTTGGTGAAATGGGAGGATCGGATCATGTTCACTTCCCAACTCAAAGAGGTTTTGTGTCTTTGTGTCTCAAAGCAGTTAAAACCCAGTAAGGACACTGCTGGAAGGTACTGACCCAGGACACAGTGTCCAGTCTCCCCAGCTCTGTTTCCATGAACCCTGAACCAAATTCTGATACTTTGTTTCTTTTAGTCCTCAGCAGGGGGAGGGGCAGGGCAGGAACTTGGGTTTCAAGGAGCTTCTTCAGTAGGAGGGTTGAGGTGTCACAGAGGGTCTATGCGACATGCGTCAACTGTCACTTTACTATGGGTAAGCCATGTTGGGGCTGGTCATTCAGATGGCTGTAACTTTCCTTCTTCCGCCTCCAGGGAGACCTGAAAACCCTGGGAGATGTGTCTGTGCCTTAGGGATGTGGGCGTGGGCGGCCTAGTGATTCCTGAAGGCCATTTCATGCGGCCTAGTGATTCCTGAAGGCCATTTCATGGGGCTGCTTGGTGCGGAAGCCTCCTTTCTATTCAACTGCCTCACTGTCCTGCGGTCCCTGGGGGCTGTCTTAGAGAGATGACTGCAAATCAACGACTCCAAGGTTCTGCTTATTTATAGAGAAAACTTTTTTGCAATTCTTTTGATTTTGTAACTTTACACCAAGCCAGCATCTAAGGAGAGACTGTCTCACCAGAAAGTTACATGCTCCCACTCTTACCCCAGCTGTTGATAGAATTGCCTTCTGAGTTGCTTTTAATGTTTTTATAACCCAAAGAAAGAAAATGTCAGGACATATGTCTACCACCTCATTGTATTCTTTTCATATTACTAAGTGAGAAATTCTGTGGAAATTTAGTAATAAGAAAAGTTTGGTTCTCTTAGAGAAATTGGTAAGTTTTCTCTCCTTTTGGTAAAGACAGTTCTATAATTGATCACGTTGTCCTTTTTACTTGGGCTGCCAGGAAGCTTAGCACCAGATGTAAAGCCTCGTTATTGGTATATTAGTAATACACCTTGCCATGTGCATGATTTCTTAAAACTAATCTTATTGCTGGCTTATGTCTCTTTTTGTTAGTCATCTCAGAGCCCTTGTGCAAAGAGGTGGGGTAAAAAATACTTTAAACACACACACACACACACACACAAACATAAAAAGGAGCTGGCAAAGATTTCTTGCTGCTGGAAAGATACAGAAACTTTCTGAAAGAGACCAAGGCTAATTCTGATTAGTATAATACTTAAGAGCATGGATTTAGGAGCCATACAGTGAAGACTCCAAATCTGGGAGTCCAATTATTTAACTTCTTTGTTCCCCAGTTTTTTCATCTGCAAAATAGGGATGATAATATCTCTTCCTCATAGGATCGTGGTGAGGATTAATGAATTAGGTGACACCTGAGACCCTAAGGACTGTGCCTTAGCATGTATGAACTATGTTTCATCTACTACTATCAAATTACTACCGTCTGGCATTAGTTTTGCCATTTCCTTGGAAATTTCACAGTAACATTTCTTTTCTCTTTTTCCTCCAACTCAGATTTTTCTTAGACTAATTCTTGATCTCCCAAGCCCACTTTATCTTGGTGTCATTAGTCAAGGTGTAGTTGTACCTTAGATACAGTTTTTTTTTTTTTTTTTTTTTTTTTAATAAGGGGGGGAAGCTTTGTTTTCTAGGTTTGACATACTTCTCTAGAAGATCAAGAAAATGATAAAGTACTTTCCCATGTTTTCAGCTACCAGGTGGCTTGCCTGGCTGCCATTTATCTGTTTGGCTTGGCAATGAGAGCTTCATGCATCTGTCACTGTGGAAGATCACTTAGCCCCTCTCTGTGCCTTAGTTTCCTTACGTACCATGGAGATCTGTTCCACGCCCCTGTTACCTCCTGGAAGCAAGGACTATCCTCCCTCACCCCTGCACACACTCAGTGCCCACTTAGTAGATTATTTGCAAAACACGTGAATGGATGGAGATTTAAGCCTCTGCTCCACTGCCTTGTGAGTTTCTTCTGAGTTTGAAATAAGATAACTAAAGTTGAGAGTGGGTTTAGAAAGTCAGAAGTACCCTTGAATGAAAGCGATTTTGATTCCTGTTTCTTCCCTGCTCTTTGACAGTGGCAAAATGCTGATAAAATCTGAGAGTGGGATGAAATGAAACAGCCCATCAGGGTCTCCTGCCATCTGGGTAGGTGGTGATTAAAAATGGCAAGCCTCACAGCTTCCCTGGGGGGGCCGTCTGGGCGGCTGCTGAAGGTGAATGTGCACAGGGGCTCGGCTTCCAGGACTGCCTGAGCTGGCAGGGCAGCTGGGGAGCACCTTTGAAAGCGGCACTCCCCAAGATCTCGTTAAAATATTTCCTCCAATGGATTGAGCGGGAGCAAAAGGGTTTGGGAAGAGAGGCAAGCTAAGGCTAGTAGGAGACACTGAACTCTGAATTTAGCAACAATTAAAGCAGAAAGACTTGAGTGTGTGCAGTTTTCTTTTAAACGGAGCCCTATGGTTATCCACCTTTGTTCTTGGTGGTGAATTTAAAATAAGCATAATCTGGGGCACTTGGGGGCAGGGCTCAGCTGGGGTTAAGCCTTTGCTTTCTGCTCAGCTCACAATTTCAGGGTCCCAGGATCCAGCCCTGCTTTGGGCTCCTTGCTCAGCAGGGAGTCTGCTTCTCCCTCTCTCTCTGTGCCTGCCCCTCCCCCTGCTTGTGTTCTCTCTGTGTGTCAATTAAATAAATAAAATCTTTAAAAAAAAGTAAAATAAGCATAATCTTTGTCTAGTAGTCTGGCTGCCAGGTTGAATGTTTATTTTCATGCCGATTTTCTGCGTTGCATGTGTCAGGGTATTTTCCTCTGGGCGTATTTTAGCTGTGTTGATAACCTCCTGAAACCACCCCCGCCCCCCAGCTCACCCCTAACCCTATCCTTGAGAAATTAGCAAGCATGGATCGTAGATTTTCTCCTGAAGTAGACAACGTAATAACTGGTTGATGTTGTTCTAGCAAAAGTGGGACATGCTAAGATGGACCTGGACTTGCCCTGCAGTTCTCAGGAGACCATACAAGAAGTGAGGTGGCCCACCACCCTGCAGCCGCCTCCTAAACTGGTTGAGAGCATCTAATCTGTGCTGGAAGACCCCAGAAAATGAGACAGCTTGTCATCCATTTGGTTTTTATTGACCGTTTCACTGTGAGAGAGCTCTTGGTGAATTCTACCCAGAGCTCTAAGATGTGTTCTCCATCTGTCCTCTGAATTATCCAGCTTGAAGATGGAAAACACTCACATTTGAGAGGCAAAAATATGTATTTTTAATGAATGAATGAAGCAGGTATGTCAGGGTTGGCACAGTATAGCTTGTGGGTCACATGCGGCCCACCTCTTGTTTTCATAAATAAAGTTTTATTGGAACTCAGCCACACTCATTTGTTCATGTATCCTCTGCAGCTGATCTCATGCTACAGCAGCAGAGTTGGGTAGTTGCAACAGAGGTTGAAAGGGGTTTCAACCCCTGGCCCTTTCTGAAAAAGTTTGCTGATTGTTGGAGTATATAAGGAGCCACCTCCTGGGTGCCAGGAGCTGTTTTAGGCCTTGGTGATAGAGCAGTGAACATCACAATGTCTTGACAATGAAATATTAAGAGAAATGAATATAATACATCAATTAGTGATCAGGGTCTGAAAAAATAAAGTGGAGTAAGGGCATAGAGACAGATGGAGAGGAGAATGTTATTTTAGGTCAGGTCATCAGGTGGGACTTTTATTGGGGAGATGCCGTTCGTGTGGAAACCCTTGTGAGTGCTCCCTGGGGCCAGTGCTCCAGGTGGAGGGCACAGGGAGGGCAAAGCCCTGGCGGCAGAGGCTTGTTTGTGTGAGGAATAGCAGAAAGGTCTGTGTGGACTGGGTTAGGGGTTAGTGGAAGGAGCCATGCTTGGACAGGCAGGCAGGCCAGATCACTAAAACCCTGGTAAGGATGTGGGCATTTATTCTGCATGGAAGGGGGGTAGGAAGCCATAGTAGGATTTGAGCAGACGGTTGATAAAAGATGGCTTATACCTCAGAAGGACCACCAGCTGCTGTGTGGCATACAGACTGCAGAGGGGCAAGGAAGCCAGCTTGGAAGCCACTGTAGTTGTCCAGGGACAGGATGGTTGGGAGTGGTGGTGATTGGTGGTGAGAAGTAGTTTGATTACAGATATGTCTTGAAGGTAGAGCTTAGGGGATTCTTGGAAGACTGGGAGGTGGCAAGTGTGGGGAAAAGAAGAGTAAGGCCAAGGTTTTTGGCTTGAGCAGCCAGAGGCCTGTCCCACTGATGGGGAAGACTGGTGGAAATAGCCATGAAGGTGAAACTCAGCATTTGAAAACCTTTCTACTTTGGGTGCATCTTGCAATTAATACAGTGGCATTTCTTTTCTTTTGAAAAAAACTGTTAGTAATCAGTGTTGTATATTATGGTTGTTTTGAGATACAGGGATTGAAGAGCTATTACAGAAACCATCTACTGAGTTCTTTTATTTATTTGTTTATTTTGAGGGAGAGGGTGGGGGTAGAGGGAGAGGAAGAGAGAAACCCAAGTGGACTCCATGCTGAGCACAGAGGGTGACATGGGGCTTGATCTCAGGACTCTGAGATCATGACCTGAGCTAAAACAAGTAATCTGTTGAACTCTTCTATGCCTGGAACCAGAATCCAAATTAGTTATGTATTACTCTGTAACACATTACCCCAGAATGCAGGAGCTTAAAATAGTAAACGTGTTATCTCTCAGAGCATCTGAGGGTCAGGAATCCCGAGTGTGTTCAGTGGGGTGGTTCTGCATCCAGGTCACTCAGAAGATTGCAGTCAGCAGTGGTTCAGGGCTGCTATCATCTGGAGGCTCGACTGGGGTTAGAGGGTCTGCTTCCAAGTTCACTGCCAGGGTTTTTGGCTGGAGGTCATGGTTCCTCTGCAGAGTGCCCGAGAGTCCTCATGGCATTGCAGCTGGTTTCTCCTGGCGCTTCACTACCACGATTTCTTTCAGCTCTTAAAATGATCTTCTCAGCTCCACATTTTAGCCCAGCTTTTCAGAAGAGCAAACTGGGGCTCTCAGGGACATTGGCCACACAGAAGCCTGCTAATTAGACTGGGACACCATCCTTGAGAAGGGGGAACCTTGTTTTTTCTTCTACGGTCCCACGGTGTTGTTCATGTTCTTCCAGTGCCGTGATCTAGGATTAATGCCAGGAACTCCTTTGGGGTCATGTCTCTCTGAAGCTGTTTGGTGGCATTGGTGTGGTCCATGCTAATAGGCACAGCATAGAAATCATCTTGTTGTCTTTGAGGGTCATTTTGTCTTCAGCCCCCAGCCGATATTCTTCCCTTCTTTTCCTCTCTCTCTGGCCTTTGTGGCGGGGGTGTCTCAGAGGCTGGGTTCTGTCCTCTGGGAAGGCACTTGCCCCTGTGTTGCTGCCTAGCCATGGTGCTCAGGTGTGTCGAGACTCCCTGGAGGCTTATTCTGTGGTAGTTGCCCCCTTGGCACCAGGTGGCTGATGTTGGCAACACTGCTGAGTCCTTGGCTGGGCAGTGACTTGGGTTGGGAGGGGAGGGGTCCTACTTCACATCATGGGTTGGTCTGTTGCCAGGCCAAAACTGTGGTTTCTGTCTTTCCAGAAATAATGGTTATTAATACTTTTTTCCAAATTAGAGAATGAATGTCTGCTCCTTTCAGAGGATTTACTGCATATAGAAAAGCATGAAGAAAAAAGTTCATAATCCCACCACTTAGAGATAACAACAACTTAATGTTTTGGTGTGTTATCATTTTTTTTGTGTTCCTGTCTATTTAAAAACAGAATTGGAAAAAATCCAGAATTGGAATCATACCGTGGTGTGTGTGTGTGTGTGTGTGTGTGTATTTAGCTTTTCCTTCATTTAGTAATGCTTTATAATAATTTTTACATGTCGTTAGATGGTTGTAAAACCACAGATTTAATTGCTGCATACCACTCCATCATCTCAATGAAAAATGCAGGTGTATTTTAAAATGTACCTTATTGCTAAGGACAAAATGTATGACACAGGGTAGAGCAGAAAAAGGATGCAGCTTGGAAGTTGGAGGCCCTAGATCTGAGTACCAATTTTGCTACTTTGACAAATTTTTAAAATTCTGAACCTCTTTATTTAATAGATAGGGAAACTCAGAATTTACTCCTTATCTGTCACTCATGGATAATATTTTATACCTTATCTTGTATAGAGTAAATGAGATATTGCCTGTACCAGTCTTTCGTGAACTACAAGTTGTGTTATTTTTGTTAAAGACCCTGGTTCCATTTCTTCAGTCTCCTGGAAGTCCTACACTCATGCCTTTGGAGTGTAGGCTTTTGAATGTTTGCTCTGGGTATGGTCTTCAGAAAACCCACTAAGCAGGGGTGTTTTAAGTTACAGGGGAATGGTCAAGGAGATATCTTATTAAATTAGATGATGTCCCTTGGGGAAGCAGGTAGATCCAGGAAATTTTGACAGTGGAAGGGAGCTTAGGGCAGACGGAGGAAGTCATGGTGTGGGCCTGGTGCTGGAAGATGTATCCCGGCTGAGCTTGACCCTGACTGTGGTTTGGGTTTGTTTGATATGGAGGTCAACACTATTTCCTCCCTCTTTCCCTTCCTTCCTTTCTTTTCTTTTCTCTTTTCTTTTCTTTTCTTTTCTTTTCTTTTCTTTTCTTTTTTCTTTTCTTCTTTTCTTTTCTTTTCTTTTCTTTCTTTTCTTTCTTTCTTTCTTCCCTCCCTCCCTCCCTTCCTTCCTTTTTCTTTTTTTTTTTTTTTTAAGAGTTTACTTATATATTTGATAGAGCATGAGTAAGCACAACTAGGGGGAGGGGCAGAGGGAGAAGCAGGCTCCCTGCTGAGCAGGGAGCCCAAAGAAGGGCTCCATCCCACAACTCCAGGATCATGACCTGAGCCCAAGACAGATGCTTAACCAACTGAGCCATCCAGGAGCCCCAGTACTGTTTCTAGTCAGATAGACAAATGGGAGAATAATTTTTTGGACATGCCTCTGATGGGGAAGGGGGCGGGACCCAGAGAGAGAGCCCTTTTCTGGCAGGACTACAGGGACCCCCGGTGGTGGTTGTATGAGGGGTGTTTTCTACAGCAAAAGGCACCCTGTAATTGTTCATCACCTGTGTACAGTGCTGAGGCTTCTCTAGAAGGGACAGTGGCAGGGGCCAGGCATAGACGAGTCTTGGGTTAAGAGAAAAGATGGGGACATTAAAGCCTGTGTGGGGTCCCTGTAGCTGATGGGGGAACACACGTTAGTCACCACTTGTGGACTTAACGAGTGGAAACACTGGGCCAATTTCGTTTATTTTGGTCCTTTTGTCCATCTCTATGTTAAAGACTGGTTTCCTGGGAGGGAAATCCCGCTTCCCTTGATTTCACTACATTCTCAGTGCCTAGAATGTTCTTCTCCATGGAACAGGTGTTCAACAAATGAATGTTGGATGAATGGATGAGGAAAGGAATATGTCTGAAGAAAAGATGACCAGCCCAACCAGAGGCAATTGAAGTATGTGGCAAAGAAGGTTTAGAGTACAGACCTAGGGCAGCCCTGGTGGCTCAGCAGTTTAGCACCTGCCTTCGGCCCAGGGCATGGTCCTGGAGCCCTGGGATGAAGTCCCACATCGGGCTCCCTGCATGGAGCCTGCTTCTCCCTCTGCCTGTGTCTCTGCCTCTCTCTCTCTCTCTGTGTCTCTCATGAATAAATAAATAAAATATTTTTTAAAAAATGGAGTACAGACCCAGGGGTCCAGGAGGAGCTGGGTGGGATCGTGGGCAGTCGCCCTGGGTTGCTCCTCAGTTGAGTAGGGATGATAAATCTACCCTGCTGGGGTGGGGGGCTGTGTGTGTGGTGAGAGCACATATGCTGCATCTATCCTCAAGGAGTTAGGGGAACCCTTATCACTGGATGACCAGGAGGCCTGTGGAAAAGGCAGAGACCATGTGCCAGCCACGTGGCCATATTGGTGCCTCTGGAGTTCACTGGTGGCAAATATGGGGCAAGTGGCCCTTTCATGCCCACATTTGTGTCTAGGGCTCTGTGAGAGCATAAGTAAAGACTTAAATGGTTTGGCAGGTCCTTGGAATCCTTGCCGTGTCCCCATTGCTGGGGACCCTGCTGACTGCATGACGCAGAGCCCAGCCTCTGCCTTGAGGAGCAGGCTGTTGTTCATTCACCAACCCAGGGAAGCCACCCCAGCCTATAGGCCTCTCTCCCTTCTCGTGGTGGGGAAACTTCTCTTCCTCATTTCAGCCTTCAGTATGGCTTTTTGTTCAAGGCTGCGGTTTTAGGGTGCACAATTGAGTCTACCACAAAGGCAGATAATGTGGGATGAGCAGTTCACGTGGTGACTTCCTGCCCTCAGACACCCCCCCCCCCCCATCACCTCTAGGAGGGCCAGTCACGGGGAAGGAGATGCACTTCCCTTTGTCTTCCTTGTCGCCTGTGCAAGGAGAGTCCTTTATTTATTCTCTTAATGCAACTGGCCTGTGAAGATCTTTTCCAGATCAATTTGGCTTGTCAGGAGTGTGAGGCTTAAGTTTTGAGTCTTCTAAAGAAGAGAGGGGAATGGCAGGGGATGGGGGGCCAGGGATCAGACTTTCTTTCTTTGTGTCTTTCAGAAAAAAAAAAAAATCAGGCATGTTAAAATAAATGATGCAAATATCTGTATTTTCTGTATCAAAGAGACAAATGGCATAAATGCAGATTATAGGGTATTCCTCAGAACTGTCCATCACACAAGTGCTCCTGGGAAAGGCAGGCAGGCACAGTTGGCTCGAGTGGAGTGGTGGCTTTGCTTTGGGACGGCCTCCAGGGGGTCGGCGTATTTGGGTCATTGTCTCGTGGATGGATTCAGGATTGTCTTCAAAGCCAGCCAGTTTTCCAAGGGTTTCATCTTACATGCGCATGTCAAAAAGTAAAAGCCATTTCTGTTTTCTGGTGTTTGATCCGCACTTGAGTGGCCTTCAGTGTCTACCTCCACCTAGATGCTTCTTTTTCTTGGGGCTTAGGAACCGATGGCTCTGGTAAGCACTGGCAGGCCCTGCTCCTGCCCCCCCCTAGGGTGTTTGGTGCCAGTTACGTGGACTCTGCTGCCGTGGACTCTGCTCCGTGGTGGAGTGGGGCTGGAGGGTGGCTTCTGGGCCTTGCTCCTTTCAAGCCATGAGGCCAGTGTGTCTGTTTTTCCCTTCCGGGAAAGATCCTTCCTGGGCTGAGGCTGTGACCCTGTCTTCCCTGGGCTTACCTGGAGCTGTCTCTCTGTTCCACCGGGTGCCCTTCGTTGCCACAGAGGACCTGCAGACCTGTCACTCCTGGAGCCTTTCCAGCTTTCCCTGGTCTGTCCTCAGTGTGTTTCAGCCTGTGGTCTCTTAGAAGGTGGCTCCCCAAGGGCCCCTGTCCTCACGTCGTGTCCCTCAAGAGCCCCTGCTTACACAGGAGCAAATTCCACTGCTGTAAAGTTGTGGGCCTGCCTGAAACTGGGTGGTCACGGGATGGACCTCCGGAGCACTGGGCCCAGGTGTGGGTCCCAGCCCTTCCTCTCTGGTTGACCACGCATGATAAGGAACGTCTTGATCATTTGCCATTGGCCAGCTCACCATGGTGTTATGCTGTCCCTTTTGCTGCTCACCACAAGCCTCTGAGAAAGCTTCTGTTCTTTACCCCATTTTATCTGGCTTACCGAGGCCGAGATTCACACAGCTCTGACGGTGGACTGCTGTCCACGCTCAGGGAGTGCACCTCCTCGTCCCGCACCCTGACAACCCCTGCGTCCTGGCCCTCACCGCCCCACGCCATGAAGGTTCACCTGGTTCACCTCTCAGAGCCTCGGTTTCCCCGTCTGTGGAGTGCGGACACCATGTCAATGCCGCAGGGTTCTCTTGAGGATAAAATGAGATGGAATGTAATGAATCAGTCCCCAGCACATAGGAGGAGCCCAGCAAGTGTGTGTTCCTTTCTTTTGTGCCCCTGGGACAAGGGTTGAGGCACAGGAAATGGAAGGACATTCATGGCCTGCCTAGCAGCCTTGGTTGTGTTAGGAGGAAAGCAGGACCAGAAGGGGAGAGCATGGGGGACCCCTGTCATTGTGGCCAGTCATTTCACATAGAGGTCTTCCCAGCACTGGCCTGTGGTGTCCTGGGGCTTGGGGTGGTCAGCCAGAAACTTCTTTCTGCTGGAACGTGTCATAGGAAGTAGACACGAGGGACTTCCTGGGGTGGAGATGGGGTGTTTGTTCTGACTCTGGAGCGGGCTTGGCATTGGGCCCCAGGGACCGAGCGTGTGCCCAGCTTCCAAGGTTTCCAGTGGACCCCATGCTCTCATCAGCACAGGAAGCTGGTCTCTGGTTACTGTTGTCATTTTGGGCTGCCTCCTGCTCCATGGTTGTCCTTGCCATGGTGCCAGAAGGGAGCCTCAGCAAATAGGGCTCTCCTCTGAACCTGGATCTGCCTTGCTCTCTAAAAATCCCATTCTGTGGTACATCGCAGAGAAGTTCAGGTGCCGCCATTGGGGGTGGGATTGTTGCAGGCCTGGCATGGGAAGGTGGTTTGATTTCTCCCTGGCCCTCTTTGTGGTTCTTCTAGAACACGGATGTTGTGGGAGTGCACAGAGGCCCCCCCCCCCCCAGATTACGGGCTGCGGAGGGCCAGGGAAGGAGGCCAGGTCAGGACAGAGTCTGGAAGGATGGTTAAACCAGGGGGCAAAGCTGGGCAGGTGACCCTGGGCTCAGTGGGGTAGCAGCCTCACCTGAGAGCGTGTTAGGCATGCAGAAGCCCAGATCCCACCCCAGACTCTGGCATCAGGATCTGCACCTGTTCAAGCTCCCCAGTGACTGTGCAGGAGAAGGTCTTGAGAAACCCTGCCTTAGGCTTTCTTTGGAGCTGTCGGGAACTGGGATTATACCCTTCCACGTGCCTGCATTAAGAAAAATTGAAAAGTAATAACGTTTTTAGAAGATTGAAATTAGTTGGGCTTAGCTAGAATGAAGGAAAGCAAAACGAAGCCAAGCACCACTCGGTGCTTGAGAGGGAGACGGAGTCAGGATGGAGTCTCTGGCTTGGTCCTCACATGCTCACCTGTCCAGGCACCAGCGCCAGCTAAGGCCAGGCCTCCCCCATCCCTGCCTCTTCTCCCTGGGTAGCCGGAGAGTGTAGCCAGTGGGAGCTGCAGGTAAGTTGCTTTGCTAGCCACTTTTGCTTTTCTGGCTTGTATTATAGAGCTTTTTTCTTGGATGATGGAATCACCGCTTGTGGGCACTGCCACAGGAAACACAAAAAAACCTTTTGAAAAGAGCTTTATCTGAGCACAAAGTACTTGGACTTGAAGACCTCCAGGGATCAGCCGGGAGTCACTCATGTTTTCTCTCCTCTCTCCTCCCCCTTTCTTTCCTTCCTCTCCCCTCTCTTCTTACCCTGTCCCTCCCTGTCTCCTTTCCCTGGCTTCATTCAGACTTGCCGGTGGAACCCGAGTGCGTTCCATATTGCCCTATTTTCGGCTGATTTGCATGTTAGAGAGAGCAGAGTAATTGGTGTTTAACCAGAACAAAAGAGGATCTGTTTTCTAAAAGAAAAAGAATTTTTGAAGTAGACCCTATCACATCTACTGCCTTTGTTTCTCCTCTCATTAGGAATTGAATAGGATGGCCTCATAATGAGGATGTGGGAGATACTGCTTTGGTTGTGAGGCTTTTCGAGCTAATTGGTTTGAAAATTATATTTGATGTGGATCTGAGAGATGTTGGCAAAACACCTCGTTGGGGCATGGACATCCTATCCCCGCATCAGCAGGAGGGTTGGTCGGTAAGAAAGAGGTGCTGTTGAGACTCAGTTTACCCTCTGAATGGAATGCCACTGCTGAGATTCTGATCTGTCTCCGGACCTGTGGGTTGGGCATCTGTCCTCCAGGTATCATCCAGCGGAGGCCCTTGGGGCAGAGTTCAGTAGAGATATCCTTGGCTGATGCTTGACTTCTAGTGAAGAAATGTCCGGTTGTTGATTTGTGGGGTTTCGGTGAGGATGTGAGTTGGAAGATGACTTTTCCCCTATGGTCAGAGGGAGAAGATCCAAGTCTGGACTAGGAAATTGGCAGTGAGTCAGGTGAAAACCTCCACATTGCCCATTCTTCATTTCATATGCAGAAATAGCTTTGTCAGCTCGCAAAGTGGTGTTCTCTCTCCCCGCCAGAGTTCAGCATCGATGGTACCCTACAGTTATGTGAAAACGGGGTACATTTTTTAAGATGTTGGGTCATGTTTCAGTGGCCGCAAAAATATCTTTAAAAATTAAGAAAAAAAAGTGAAATAAGTAACACTGTATAAATTTGGAAGAATGGGAAGGGAGAATGAGCTATAATCACATCACTCTAAACAACAGCTGTTTTTAATTTTAGCGTGTTACCCAGTCTTTTGCCATCGTAATTCTTACTTAACACACGTGCATACGTGCACACACGCACACACATTTTGAAATGATCATAGGCTGCATGGATTTCTTTGGGGATTGTGTGTAGGCAAATATTTATATAATAATACCGATGGAAGAGTTCTGTGACCTTGTTTCCCTTTTTTGAAGTCACCCAAATTTGCAAACGTTCAGTGTTGAATCTTGCAAAATCTGATGGCAAACAAAAGAGATACAGGTCATGGTGCTCCCCCTCAGGAAATAAGATTAAAATAAACTCTGGCTTTCTGTGTTTATTATTTTCTCTTTCTGCAAAACCAGTGAAGTAGGTTAGGGTTAAGCTATCTTGCCCCACTTTACAGATGAGAAAATGGATCTTGGATGAAGGGGAATGATGGATGGTGTGCTAAGGTAGATAGTCCTAGTCCTGGGCTTAGCCACTGGATCCTCCCGCTCCCCCTCCTTTCCTCCTCCTCCCTCTTCTCTCCCTCCTCCTTCCTATTCCCTCTTTCTCCTTCTCTTCTTCTCCTCCATATTAGGAAATAACAAAATTTAAAGAGAGAAAAATTTAAGAGTAACTAGAAAGAACACCCATATACATCCTCTACTTAAACCTTTGTCAGCGATCTGTCTGCACCTGCCCCCCCTGCTCTGTTAGGTGCTCTTTTGTCTCTATATAGACATTTTCCCCCTGAATCCTTTTGGGAATAAATGTATAGCCATCCGGATCCTTCACTCTTAACTACGTCAGTGTTCCTAAGAATGGGGATATTCCCTTACACAACTGGAGTGTAGTTATAGACTTCAGGAAATTCAACGTGGGTACGGTGCTTTTTCTGTGGTCTACCTACGTCCATACTCCAGTTTTGTTGGCGGATCCGATCTGTTGCTTATAGAATTCTTTTTCCGTCAACATGGGACATTCCACAGGATCAGGTAATACATTTAGTTTTTCATTGTTTCTTTAGTCTGCTATAATCTGGAATATTTCCATAGACTTTGTCTTTTATGACCTTTATGAACAGTATACACAGGTTTGAACTGTGTGGGTCCACTTATATGTGGATTTTTTTCTTTAAAGATTTTTATTCATTCATGAGAGACACGAGAGAAAGGCAGAGACATAGGCAGAGGGAGAGGCAGGCTCCCCGTAGGGAGCCCGATGTGGGACTTGATCCCGGGACCCTCAGATCATGCCCTGAGCTGAAGGCAGATGCTCAACTGCTGAGCCACCCAGGCATCCCTATGTGGAATTTTTTTTTTTTTTTTTGATAGAGTACAGTACTGTAAATGGGTGTTTTCTCCCTTGTGTTTTTGTTAGTATTTTTTTTTCCTTAACTTACTTTATTCTAAGAACACAGCATGGTGTACATATAATGTACAAAAGTTGTGTTAATCCACTGTTAATAAGCAAGATTTCCGGTCAACAGTGGGTCATTAGTAGTTAAGTTTTGGGGGGAGTTAAAAGTATTATGTGGATTTTCAACTTCACGTGGGTTCAGTGCTCCTAACTCCCACGTTGTTCAAGGGTCAACTGTAATCCCATTTCGTTCAGGAGAACATTCTTGTCTAATATTTCTTCATGATTAGATTCAAGTTATGCATTCCTGGCCAGGATGCTACACAAATGTTTTCATATCCTCCCCAGGGGATCACATCTGCAGGCACTGGATGTCCATTTACCCCTTCGTAACGATGTTAATTTTGATCACTGAGGTCCAGCTGTTGTTTTTGGTTTTCTCCCCTATATCGTTGTTATGTTTTCCCTAATACATAGCCCATGGGGAGACCCATCAAAATTTCCACTTAGTAGCATTCACTGATGATTTTTTACCTGATGTAGTCTATACTGTGATAGTTGCCAAACGATTTTTCAACTCCTACACCCCATCCATGTTTACTGGTTGGCATCTACTTGTATAGGTACGGGCTCATGGAATCCTGTTTTTTTTTTGATGCCACATCATTTATTATGTACTTATTTTTGTGCTAATATTGTCTCAGATTTGGCCAGTGGGAGAGCCTTTCATTCTGCTTCCCTAGAACAGGATGCCCCACAGACATTTTTTTTGAACAATTTTCTGGCATAAGAAGATGTTCAGGGGCACCTGGGTGGCTCAGTGGTTGAGCGTCTGCCTTTGGCTCAGGCCGTGATCCTGGGGTCCTGGGATCGAGTCCCACATCGGGTTCCTTGCTGGGACCCTACTTCTCTCTCTGCCTATGTTTCTGCCTCTCTCTCTCTCAGGGTATCTCATGAATAAATAAATAGAATCTTTAAAAAAAAAGATGTTCAGGCTTACCTTATGTCCATCATGCCCCAGCCCTGGCATTAGTCATTTCTCTGAAGAGGTGGTTTCTTTTACTGGGAAAGTGGATTTAGAGACATGAGCTGAGTGCAGGGTATGTTTATTGCTCCTGGAGTGTCTTTGCTTATTGTTACTGGATGGTCCTTCCTTCCAGGTCATGTTAGTGGAGAGAGATCAAGGAAATAGATGAGTGTGAACATACTGACACATACATGCACACATGCACACATGGACATATACGTCACCTACACCACACACTTACATGTTTTAGAAGTCTTGAGTTCATGCCGTGCTTCCATTCCCCCTGGAATAGGTTTCTTTCTTGACTCCCACATTCCATATTTCTGTGCCCTTCTTCCATGCATGTTTAGAACGCTGGGTTCCTTGGGACGCCTGGATGGCTCAGCGGTAGAGCGTCTGCCTTCAGCTCAGGGCATGATCTTGGAGTCCAGGGATCGAGTCCCACATTGAGCTCCCTGCGCGGAGCCTGCTTCTCCCTCTGCCTATGTCTTTGCCTCTCTCTCTCTGTGTCTCTCATGAATAAATAAATAAAATCTTAAAAAAAAAAAAAAAAGAACCCTGGCTCCCAACATCAACATGATTTGCTCAGTCCTGAAATACACCACCAGGAGAACCAAAATTGCTTGCCCATTTCACTACTTACAAAACCCCCCCAAATTCCATTAAAAAGAGTTCAGGATTTGTTAGCAGTTTGCTCCTGTCTCCCACCTCCATCCACCCCAGCTAAAAGCTCAGGGTATATAGTCAGGTACTGTGTCCCTGAGATACTCAGATAACACACCCACCTATGGTAAATTTTTTTTTAATGATTTTTCTGCTCTTCCCATATTTGTTAATTGAATTTTATTTACTATATGGGACATTAACATGTATTTAAAAGCTTACATAGAGACCTGCTACTCCCATATCATATCTATCCTGCCCCCATCTCCCTACCCCTGAGAGGTAGCTAGGGGTGACCTTGTCTTTCTTACATGTATTTTGTAAAGATAAACAGATATTTGTATTTTTTTAGATATTTTTATGTTTTATTTCCCCTTTTTTCCTTATATAAGAGGTAGCAAAGTACATATTCCTTAAGGCATCTTATTATTTTTAATGAATAACTAAAGTCCATCCTCTATTCCAATTTCTTCTCTTTCTCTCCTGCTCTTTCTCTGTTCCAAGACCCCATGATATTTAGTAGACCTGGTTCCCGGGTTCCCCTTGGCTGTGACAATTGCATCTTTTTTTTTTTTTTTTTTTAATCTTATTTTTTGAGATAGGTGGTGGATGGAGGGGAAAGAAGGTCCAAGATAAGAGATGAAAAATGTTAGGTCCTCATCCCCCCACATGTTATCCCTTCATGATTTTTACCATATCTTCAAGCTACATGTATTATTACTTACTTCATATTTTTCTTTATATTGATTCACTTTTGGCCATAGGACATTTTATAAGAAAACTCGATGTCACTACCACAAATGAGAAACCACTGTCTGCTTGTATCTCCTGAGAGTTGCATAAAAACTGCAAGCTTAAAAAAACAAACAAACAAAAAACTGCAAGCTTCTGAATTTTAAAAACTTACAACAAGCGGCACCTGGGTGGCTCAGTGTTTGAACGGCTGCCTTTGGCCCAGGTTGTGATCCAGGGTCCTGGGATCAAGTCCTGCATCAGGATCCCCGTGGGGAGCCTGCTTCTCCCTCTGCCTGTGTCTCTGCCTCTCTCTAAGTCTTTCATGAATGAATGAATGAATAAATATTAAAAAAAAAAAAAACTACTTTCAACAAGTGAAGTAACCTCTTCTAATGTTTATTCTTAGCAAGGTTTGAAACCTACAGATACTAATAATAAACATTTTTTTGATCTGATTTTTTTCTAAATGAAGATGCAAACCTGTTGCGTTCATTGATATGACCCACTGATCTAATATGTGAGAGGAAGTGTGGCTGGGCCTGTCAGGATATGAGAAAGAGCTGTGTCCTGTGGGGCATAAAATAAAAACATGAATGACCCTAGTCCAAGCTGAGTGAGTTAAATGCCGTTAAAACAAAGTATTCCTTCTTTTTTTGTTGTTCGAACCATTAAATATTTTGCAAAGTATCTCGTTTATATAAAATTTGGACAGAATATATGTGTGTGTCTGTCTGTGTCTGTGTATTTTAAATTTACTCTGGTTTATCATTACAATAAATAGTGCTGTTTACAGAGATTCCGAGTGTCGCACTGTAGTCATGTCAAATATATTCCATTTCTGCTCCTGTCTTTGTCATGGAGCTCACAAGAGAATTTGCCAGCATTTTACAGTAGCAGATTTCTTAATTAAGCAGCCAATAGTCAATACTCCTATTCACCGTTGTTCCTGGAAATGAGTAATGACAGTCCTGGCCCTTCCTACTTGTTCTTATAGTGCCACAGATAATAGTGATGTGACGTGTTCTGGACTTGAATTCTAGAAAGCAAGTGGGAATTAATGGAGCACTCCACAGTGTGCCATGTTATCTAGATTTGAAGCGTGAGACTTCTATTCCAGAATAGCTCTTTAAAAATGATCTTAACCATTCTTATTTTTAAATAATGGATGCAGCATTGTAACAGCACTTTTCACAAGCTAAGAGAAGGAAGAGAAGCTGATCATCTTCTCTCTCCACAGCTCTCCTTGTTTTCCAGGGCTGCCCCCTGTGTATCTGTATGGGTGTTATTGTAATGCAGATGTATGGTCTTCTGTCCCTATCTCCCCTCTTAGCATCCCATGGCTCTTTTATTGGCAGTGGTTTTGTCTCCATGATTGTGAATGGGATATTCAGTGAGGTCACCTCCCAGGGTTTCCACCCAGAGCACTCCACACCCCCTGGGAAGCAGAGAAATGGAATTTTGTCCTGGGATCTCTCTTGACAGTATAGGTTTGTGTCTAGGTTTCCCACATCACCTGCTTCAATGGAATTAGCTGGAATGGATGTTACCAGTTCCTCCTCACATTGTGTCAGTGATCCTTCAGTTTTTTTTTTTTCAGACTTTGGGGTTCCATATGTCTGCTCTGCCCTCTCCCCCTTCCCTCCCTCCCTTCCTTCCCTGAAGCCACACTCACAAGCTGTGCCCTCCTCCAGGTCCTGGGCCACCTGGTAGGATTCAGTGCTGGGTGAGATGAATGCACTTGGTTTCTCCCTTCCCAGAGCTCATGGGTCATTTGCAGGATGTGGGCACAGTTTCCTGTGCTTGCTGCATGTCTGGCCCTTTCTGTCCTATTTGTGGACACTCACATTGTAGTAGAAGAGGGTGACGCTGTAGGAAGAATCTAGACTCTACCTCCTTCATTGCTAAGTTCTTTGTGTGCTTGGTCCTTGTGACACAGGTGACACACAGTACATCTCACAATGGCTGGGATGCGGCTGTGCGGCCAGGCATGAGGGCTGTTGGGTGAAGGGGTGGAATGGGGGGTCTGGGGACATGGGCATGCAGTGACAGACGCCAGAGCCGCATTGGACTACAGGCTCAGCGCTCAGGTTACTTCTGTACCCAGAGAAGGTGACCTGTTGGGGAGTGGTAACATTCCTAAGGTAGTGTCTCCCTCTCCTCCAGCCACAGGATATTCTGGCTTCTTGGTTTTCTGCTACACCCCATTTTGGAAGGGTCTGTCTGATACTGTTTGTACTCTTGCATGTCAGCTCTCTCACGTAAGCCTTTTATCTCAAATTATGAACCCAAAGGCTTTGTCTTTAGTTCGAAGGCTTAGAGTCCTGCCAGCAGGCTAAGGAGATCCTGGGAGTACAGAGAAACCTTCTCGAAGTTTCTAAAGTAAGAGCAGTTACAAGCTGGCCCCCCCATCTGGGTTCCTGGCTGGGTCATGCTTTCCTCCGTCCTTGGTCAAGAGGTCTCAGCTGAGGAGGCCAGGTGCTTGTCTCTGAAGCACCCCCTCCTTCTGCTGGGTTTCTCCTCCTCCACCATCTTCTCCCTTGTGGTGACCACGGCTGCCTGGCTCTTGACACTGCTGGGTCAGGGTGTGTGTGTGCGTGCATGTGAGTGCTTGGTTGGCATGCATGTGTGTGTGTGTGTGTGTGTGTGTGTGTGTGTCCATGCCATTGGAGGGGGTTAGAGGAGGAGCAGACCCGAAGAAGGAAAGCTCACAGGAAGTTCATGAGAAACTCAGAGTTTCTCCGTTTGGCACAGTTGGGGAGTAACATTTAAATCTTCTTCTTAATTAACATTTATGAGGGATCCTGACAGTGATTAAAGAAATACGGGAAAGCTCTTGGCTTTCGAGTCCATCATATATGCTGGGGGAAAGAAGAAGGAAGACAGGAGAGGAAAAACGAAGCGTTCGAATAACCTGCTTTGGAAGCATGAGTTGTGTACGTTTGTGTCTACCATGTAACCGACGACAGGGGCATAAATACTTCCAGAGACTAGTAGATTACCTTTTATTAGCTTTACTACAGTAGTCAGTTTGGTACACATGTGTGCTTCTGTTCCAGCCTGGCTGCTTGCAGCCCACGAACCACGGGAGGAGTGAAAATACTGGTTGCAGTGAACTTATCAAGCAGATGGACTTTAAAAATTATTCTACGTGAAGTCTGTTAAAGCCAATTTAAGTGTATATGTACCCAAAAATCCAAAGAGGAGAAGGAGGCTGAGAAAATAATGTTTAAATCCAAGAATATTCTGGAATCCGGTAGTACCTGAAAATCTCTTGTATATGCCCTTCTTTGCTGCCCTTTTGGAAGAAAAAAAGAATATCTAGTGACTCCAGTAGATGTCACCTGAATGGATTCTTGCTGTCTGATGCCACGTGAATTATAAATGAACCATATGGAACCACTTTATATTAAGTAACTTATGTGTTCCAATGATAGTTATTTAGGTTGTAATCTTCTCAAAATCTGTTGTTAATGACTGGTGTGTTTTCACCTGAGGTTGTTAATGCTCCAAAGCCTGTTGTTAACAGTGCCAGGGGTGTGTGTGTGTGTGTGTGTTCGTAGAAGGATATTACAGTGAACCATATTTCATGGTCTGATGGCTTTTATTTTTTAATTTTTTTGCCTTAGATTCCAGACACAGTGCGCTGAAATAGCCGTTTTAGGGATTATGTTTATTTGTCCTAAACGAATGCCAATTTTCAGTTTGTCCAAGGAAGGATGTGTCTGGAAACACATGGAGTATTGGATAGAATCACCATGTGATTGGCATGGGAGACTGCCCATTGCTTCGGGATGCAGTCCAAATGCCTTAGCATTGCTAATAAGGCATGCCGTTATGGTCCACTCCTCTCAAGCATCATCGCCTGGCTTCCCCACACCCCATGTACAAGGAGCTGCTGGAAGTTCCCTGGTTCTGCTGGTTTGATGCTTCTCTGCCTTTGTTGTTGGGGCTCTTTGGCCTGGAATGCTCTTGCCACCATCTTGCTTATTTGGGCGAAGCATCACCTTGTCTATGAGCTTCTCTCAACCTCTCCCCCTTCTCTCCTTGAGCCTGAAAGCCTGTGGCTTTCTCTGCCAATACCCACAACATTCTTGAGACTTTTTGTTCACCCACTGTAGCGTATTAGTCAGGGTCCCTATAGAAAACAGATGCTTCGTGGAAGGGGGTAATTGGAAAGATTGAATGAGAAGACTATTTACTGAGGTATAGAGAGTTAAGGTTTGACGAGGAATGATGAAGCACCCAGACATTGTCAGCAGCGCTGAGCAGTTACCAAACCCTCAGTTGAAAGGGGCAAGAGGGGGGTGCTGTTATTGGAATGAAGCTGTGGGGGGAAGACTCCTGACAGGAGCCATGGCAGGACGAGGAATAGGAAGGCAGCCCCGCTAGCAGGGATGGGACCATACTCCGCTTTTCTTTCTTCCCACCTTCTCCTGACAGTGTCTGCTGTTGGCCAAACTCAACTGGAAGTCAGAGAGCAACGGAGCCCAGGGGAGACCCATTCCATAGAGATCCGTGTTGCCAGGCACAGAGCAGAGAGGAAGAGAGCAGATAATGATTCTGGAAGGTCAGGTACAGCATAGCTAGCACACCCTTATGTCTGTGGGAGTATCTCAGTAAGAGCAACAGCCCCATGGTCCTCAGTTCCATATTACCAGCACCTGTTAGTGTGGAGTGCTTTGCCTGTCTTCTCCCATCCACCCCAGTGCCTCCCAGCTGCCACTACTAAGGACACCATCGAAGCAGATGCCAAGTGTTCATGGAACTTCAAGACAGAACTCCCTTCCCACTTGAGACATTCCTGCTCCTAAGCGCTCCCCCCCCCACCGTCTGTAAATTCTTGGAGCCCCCGCTGACCTGGCTTAGGGCCTGACCCAAGGTTTGTGTTCAACATACACTTGCTGATGGGGTGCATGAGTGAGTGAGTCAGTAAATGAATGAGATCTGCTGTGAGAAGAAACACCTTGGGAGAGGTGCAATGTGGGCTGTCTTTGCGTCCCTTTCAAATCTGGATGGTGCAGCAGGCATCTGAATGTAAGTCCCAGGGAAGCAGGCATTTCTTGTGTTTTGTTTGCTGTTGTGTTCGGGGTATGTGTCTGCACACAGTAGGCACTCAAGAAATATTTGTCAGATAAATGAATCAGGATGTTAAGTCTCAAACTTGCCTGGTGTTATATTGAAATGGGCTGTCCTCCCAAGGTTCATCAGTGCGTGAGCGTCATGGGCCACCATCTCTCTTTTGGGACCTAGGGCCACTTTGGTATTTCTCCAAACTACAGAGATCTGTGTTGCCCTTCCAATTTATTCTTTGAATTTCTGGGATGTAGAAGTCTGAATAGAGGACACTAAATTTGTTCCTCTTGTTTTGGAGAGGGAATAGAGGAGAAAACAGGGTTGTAGCACTTTGGAAAATAGGGAGGCAGAGGCAGAGGGGCTCCTGGTGATGGTGGCTGGAAGCCCTGTCCTTAATGGAACATGTTTGGGTGGCCTTGCCCAGGGTGTCTCTAATTGCTCTTCTAGGCTCACATGGGCCTGTAATTTTAGGAGGAGGCGTGGAAGGACCCAGGACAAGAATCCAAGGGCAAAGTCCAAGGGAATAAATGTCAGCTCATTCCTGAGTAACTGTTACCTTGCAAAGTCCGTACCTGGACAAGTTTTCTTGAAGGAGTTGTTTTCATGTGTTGAAGCCTCTCGCTCGGTCTCTTGCCACGTGGCTTTAATTTGGATGGGGTCCCTGAGGCGAGCCATTTGCTCTGGCCAAGAGGGCTCCTCCGATGCCTCCCTTGCGGTCGCGGGCACAGAGCAATTTTACAGGGCGGTGTTAAGGATCAGGGTGTGGAGAGCTGGAAATTAGTAATGACTGGGTGAGGGTGAATCTTGTTATTTTATTTTATTTAAAAATTTTTTTTTTTGATTCTTGTAATTTTAAAGAAATGCTTAAAAATTGGTTCTCTGCTCCACAGCTTTATTTTGCTGAAGCCAGAAAGAAAAGTCAAGATGGAGAATTTCCTACTGTGATGCCTTTTATTTCTGGAAATTTGAGTCATTTAACGATGATTTGAGTATCAAGAGCCCACTGGCTCAATCTTTCCCCAGATCGTTCTTCGCTCTTCGTCAGTGTGCTCCCCTTTAGGGAAGGACATGTTTCTTTCCTTTAGTGTTCTGACAACTCAAGTAGGGGCTTTGGCTCCTGTGTTTCCCAGGCCATTTTTGGACTTTTTTTGGCCACGGTGGGAGTGGATTTAGCCTTTGCTGCTCCTGTTTAAATCATCCTTGGACCAACTGTGGGGTGGAGCAGGAACCCTGCACCTTCCACATTGGATGGAGGCATGCTGGTTGATTTAATGTGGTTCTCAAGTGCTGGGTTTTCTTGGGGTTGTCTCAAGGACCATAGGGCTCATGGCAGACTCAATGTACTGATGTTGGGAACTTCAATTAGAAACGCATTGAGAAGCCTCTCAGAGAGTCTAAAACATAGTTCTCTCTTAATTTAAGAGGTAGGTGGAGATGGAGGTGTGACAAGGGATGTGGTCACTTCTCCTGTAGAGGTCTTTGCTAAACCAGAATATCTATTTCCTACAGAGTGTCTTTGAATTTTTTAAGAGTTTTCAGTAGAGGACTTAATCTGATTTTTTTTCCCTGGGTCCCCAGACATTAAAAACAATTTATGACCTGGTCTTGTTTCCTTAGTCTGTTCTGGATAGTGCCAGGGTTGAACTGACCTACTAAATCTCCTTTCTTCCTTTGATAAATAGTAAGATTATAGCAGCGGTTGGCAAAATTTTTTTTTTTTTTGATAAAGGGGCCAGATAGTAAATATCTTAGGCTCTGTGGGTCAAGAGGCAATATTGAGGCTATTATGTAAGTACTTATGTAACAAGAGAGAAAACAAATTTATAAAAATATTTTTTACTGTGAAATAGTTTTTTACTGGTCTGTCATTACAGTAACAGTATGATTTTTTTGTAATACCGTTTTAGTAGTGAGAAGAATGGATATAATTATTTTGGGGGGGTGGATAACATTTTTGCTGAATTAGAGTTCAAAGTTTTTTTTCTAGCATCAAATCAGTCACACTGTTCATCTGTAAAAACTGTTCTTAGGTTACAGATTGTATAAAAGTGGACAGCTGGGTTCAAAGGCTGTAGTTTGTCAACCCTTGGTCAAGAGCATAAACTCTGGCGATCTTCGCTTTGGGATAGAAAGCCTAAGGATATGGAATGGCCCAGGATTCCATGCTGGCCCTGTTTGGGTGCTTGGGAGATGTGTGGACGCTGTTATATGGGAATTTTGTTTATTTGTTCAATAAGTAGCATCAGAGAAGGTAGACACTGGGGATATAGAAGTGAATAAGATGATTAAAGTCACTGCCCTGGAGAGATGGCATTTTCATTTGACATTCTAATTGGAGAGACCATAAGCCAATAAATATGATTTCAGGTAGTGGGGATTGAAGAAGTGGAATCAGAGGATATAAGTAGTGCCAGAAGGGTGTTCAAGGGACTCTAGGAAGTGATTGAGTGACTCTAGTTAGGGGAGGGAAGGAGACACCAAAGCTCTGGGTGAGGCAGCAGCAGGAGGTACAGAGTGGTAGATGCAGGGTGGGGTAAGATAGGGGAGTTAGGAGAGGAAGGCAGGAGCCAGATAAGAGGAACCTTGAAGCCTGTAGAAAGACTGTGAAGAGACATCATGGGAAAGATCTGAGCCAGAGAATGATGTAATATGATTAACTGTTTAAGAGGAGTGCTCCAGCTGCTGGGCTGACGGTAGCTTCCAGAAGGCAAGAGTGGAAGTGGTTTTATGGGGCCACAAAAGTGAGCATCGAAAGTGGAGATAGTCTGAAAAAACATGTATGTCGTCAGTGTCTATTTAATGTGGTCTTATGTGTCATAAGTCAGTATCCTTTGGGTTACAGATCGGTGATCCCAGGAACAAAAGGGAATCTGTTGGCCCACGTAACTGTAAAGTCCAGGAGCTTGCCTGCCTTCATTACAGTCAGTTCCAAAGGACTCAAATGACGTCATCATGGCTGTCTCTGACCCTCATCAATCTCTGTTCCTTCCTGCCCTCTGTGGGTTGGCCTCACTGGCTCCTTTTGTAGATAAAATGTTTTCCATGAGTTGGATAAGATGGCCACCAGAATCCTGGATGGATATATTAGCTTGGCAGCTCCACTGGAAATATTATTGCTTTCCTTTAGCATCTGTGTATCGCTTTCAGGGAGGTTCCCCAATGGGCCTTACTTAGGTCACAGACCCAGCCTTGGGCCCAGTCTCTGATGGACAGCCCCGTTAGAACTGCACAGCGTGGGGGAGAGGGGTGATGGAGGGCTGCTTCCCCAGAGGTAGGGGTTCTGAGCAGACAAAACACCGTATGTCCATGATACAGTGATCGTTCCCTTTGGTCTGTCTTAGCTTCCTCTTCCTGGGGCCTTTCTGTTGGTGATCATGTCAAAGCTTGAGTAAGTTCTGTGTTGTTACCTTCAAAGCACAGCTGCACGGAGAAGTACAATCACGTGCAGCTTCTTGGTTACCATTGTTCAGACCACATGATTCTCTTGCTCCACGGGCTGGGCCAAAACTCTTCCCTTGTCCTGGGAATGCTATTTTGAGAAGCAGTGGGGGCAGGCAGGGCCTGGCTGGGTTCCAGGCTCTGGTATGTCTCTTCTGAACTAGCTCTGCAACCTCAGATGGGCCATGTAACCTTTCAGAGACCTCATTTCCTTATCTTCAGGTCACTGAGTTGCCATATGCATCAACTAAGATATCCACCAAGGGCTTTGTAAGATGTAAAGTGCCATTTGGATGATAACTGTTAATTGGTCTTTTTTAATCCTTTGCTCACGAGGGAACGTGGCTGGGGGAAAGATGGAACATTTTAATTCTAGACCTTGTTACCCATCCGTACCAGCTCTCCTCTCTTGGCACAACTTTTTTCCCAGTAGGCTTGCTTCTTTATTTCTATCTTCTTGGTACTTTTATGCCCAGGCTGGACTTCTAAGCAGATATCCTTGGGTGGGGATGCCGGCAAGGGAGAACCACCCAGATTAAGACAAGTTGTGTTTTGTCTGTCAGCCGCAAGCAAGCGCACTTAGCAATTTGACACAGACAGACATCATTTTAGATTTACGGAGAAGAAAGGACAACACATTCCGTATTGATAAGATTTCAGCAAGACTCAAAAAAAAAAAAAAAAAAGAAAGAAAGAAAACATGCAAAACTTAATGCATTACTATGTAATGCCTTGATTTCTAGTTCCTTAATTAGGCCTGTGGTTTAGCAGAGTGCACCGTCTCAATACACAGATGGTTTTTATGTAAAAAATTTTTTTTCAAATGTTAATTTCCAGTGACTGATGTTCTCTGCCTAAATCATTTTCCATTGTTTGTATTTGATAAGAACTGTATTTGAACTGCTCCTTTATAAGTTGGAGCCTTTTGTAATGGGATTTAACTTTAGTGGTTTTACAGGTGTATGAAAATGTTAAGCTGTGTATTGTACTTGAGAGTTTGAAAATTCTTAGTTGCAGCTAATTTAAGAAAAAAAAATTAAACAGGTGATTAGCAGCTGCTTTCGGTTTTGAATGTCTCCGCTTTGGGGTTTTGTGTTTGCTTATTCGTGTGCAAATTGGTGTGGTTATTTTGGAGCGGGTGAGATGCGCCAATCGTGCACCTCCCCGGCCAGCTGCCCTCCCCATTCAGCGGACCCTGCCCCAGTTCTCCAGAACGATTTGTTTTTCCCGCTAGTGTGCACAGCACTTGCTCACTCCCTAACAATTCAGGCCTTCCTGAGAAAACAAAGCAGGCCTGGCCCCGTTTCTCCGCGAGGACAGCCTCATTCATCGCCACAAAGACCCCCCTTTGCCCCTTGCAGAGGAGTGGCCTCCTAGAGCAGCCAAGAACCACAGGCCAGGCACTGCTATGGCCTCCTTAGGGTTCTGAACTTCTCATCTCCCTAGTGACAGCTTCTGGATGGCTTCAAGCTCCAGGAACCTCCTCCAAGGCGACTAGCTTTGGGGTCTGCGACTGGTGGGAAAAGCAGCAGGACGTGGGTGGTGGAGCAGGGGCCACTTAAGGATGCTGGGCTTGGGAGCTGGACTCAGGCACCCAGTCTCACTTGGGCACCTCCTGGAGGCCTCAGGTCTCTCAGCTCAGCTCTGAATTGTGTGCTTCCTTGGCACCGGTGGGCTACGCTTGCTCGGCCCCGCCAGTGTGCTTGCCAGGGCGAGGAGAGCTTTGCACAGGCCGCTGCCGCTTACTTATTAACGATGACGCCAGTGGGAGCTGCGCCACTGGCTCCCTTTCCAGCCCTTTGTGGCTGCATCCTGTTCACTCAGAGGTGAAATCACGACCTGCTGGACTTGATTTTTCAGTTGAGGGGCTCTTGTGTGTGTCTTTCTTGATCCAGGAAGAGGGATTGTGCTCTCATTCACCAAGATTTGATCAGTAAATATGGAGAGAAAATGCTCAAGTTGAAATGCTTGCTGTCCAGATTAATAAATTAATCTTTATTTATTTATTCCTTTGGATGAGCCAAAGGCACTTTGCTGTTACTCTTGTCCGAGTCTGTGGTTTGGCCTTACCTTTGGCCTTACCTTTGACCTTGGCTGGCTGGATCACTCAGCCAGGATTCCTGTCCATGCCCATCTCATGGCATGTGACCCAGCTGGTCACACCAGGGCTTCCTCATTTCTTTCCTGAATGGCACTTCTGTGTACCCCAAAGGAGGTAGCTCACGGGGGGCCGCTCTTCCAGGGACTCACAACTTGGTGGGTTTGGCTTCAAAGGGAGTTCCAAGCTCCTAGTCACAGATTTTGGCAACTGTTTGCCCCTGAAGGAGAGCATTCGTGAGAAATTGAGGGCAAAGGGAAGAAGAGAAAGCCTTTGTGGGTTTTTCTTCTTTCTTTCTCTTTTCTAGACTTCATTTTGTACCTGTAAAATGACTCCTTCGGGTGTTTTTCTCTAGGCTGGTTCCAGTCATGGGCTGAAGTTGGCTTTTCTGATGACTGCAATGATGTTTAAGGTTAAGTGTTTGCTAGGTAACACGTTTAATGACTCAAGACTATAGTTGGAGCCTCATCAGCTACAATCTGCCTTTTCTTGGAAACTTAGAGCTATTCTCCGTATGTGGGTGTTTGTTTTTCCTTTTCTTTTCTTTTTTTTTTTTTGTGGTGTTGGAATAAGTATGAAATGGTGAGGATCACTTTTAGAATTTAGACGTGGTTCAGGGTGGCTGGGTGGTTCAGTCAGTTGAGCATCCGACTCCTGATTTTGGCTCAGGTCATGATTGATCTCGGGGTCACAGGATTGAGCCCTGCGTTGGGCTTGGGATCAGCACACAGAGTCTGCTTGTCCCTCTCCCTCCCCCTCTGTCCTTCCCTTTCCCACGTGTGTGTGGTCGCGCGCGCATGTGCGCCTATATGGGTGAGCGCTCTCAAATAAATAAAATCTTTAAGAAAAGAAAAAAGAATTAGAAGTGGTCTACCCTGACAAATGAAGGTGTTTCTGCTACAGAATTCTCAGGTGCAGGTCCCATCAGAGCTTCTTAAATAGATGGGGAGGTAGCATCGCCTAGTAGGTAAGAACAGGGGCTGCATTCAGACAGATTTTATAGAGTCAGGCCTGCCTGTAAGTGCCTTAAGATCGGGGCTTCTGCTTCTGTTACCTCTCTCCTATTAGCCACCCTGCCTGATTGCATTATTATTATTGTTGTTGTTGTTGTTGTTATTTTGCATCACTGAGTTTGAATCCCAGCTGTACCACTAACCATCTGTGTGACCTTGGGCAAGTCCTTTAACCTCCTGGGGGCTTGGTTTCCTCATGTGCAGAATGGGGTAGTTGTATCCGTGTCATCACTGTTGTAAGCGCTGAATGATGTGGGACACTTGCTTTATTACTACAGCCACTCTTAATAACACTGATGATTTGCAAATGTGTATTGAAGGAGACAGGCAAGCATGGAAGAGTACTTATACTGTAATTCCTTTTACGTATGTTAAAAAATATGCAGAATTCATAGTGGCAAAAATATAAAGAAAAGTGAGAGTGTACACACAAAATTCAGGATAATGGTTACCTTTGAGTAAGGAGGGAAGGGGATGGGATTAGATTAGGAAAAAGCAAAGTTAATATTTTTTTGTTTCTCAAACTGGCCGATAGGTATCTGGGTATTGATTGTATTGTCTGTATAGTATACATGTATGCTATTAATATTTTTTTTATGTTTGTTCAATAGCATTGAAAACAAAGTATCTTCAGTGTCTGGGGCATATATTATAGTCAACCTATATCAATTACCAATCTTGTTATTGATGGCAGAATTGAGTTACTGGTAACCTTCAGTAGTAACCTTCAGTGAAAATGTATGAGGCTGCCATGCATGGTGGTTCAGGTGGTCCACTGAACAAGGCTTCTGATTGACTATGAGCAGAAAGCCAAGTTTTGCTCTGAGGCAAGGCTGTGTTCATAGTAGCATCATTTTCTCATTCCCACAGGGTGTTTTATGGGTTCGTGGTCACACTGGAGAAGCATCACTTAAGTATAGAGATCTTTTGGGAAGGTGAGATTGGGTTGGGTTGAGCATCAGCATGGTATATCAGAAGGTAAATAGGGATTTGGGATCCTGATCGATAAAGTTTAGAGGGGACTTGGGAGATTGAGTAGGTCAGAAGTCTCATTGTATGCAAATAAATGGGCCCAGGGAAGTTGAAGAGTAAAGGTCACATAGTGATTCTGTGAATACAAGTACAAGGCTTGAGGAAAATAAGTTTAGGGCAAAGAAAGGAAGTACTGACTTTCATACACTTCTAGCGGTTGTGTAGAAGTTATTGTACCTGATATAGGTAAATTCAGAGCTGTTACTTTGAGATGGTTTTATGGAGGACAACTGTATTCACCCACAAAAGTGCCTCGATGCCAATATCTCTCAGAACATGCTGGAGAAGGGGAGCTGCTCTTCAGACAGGTTAACTGGTGGTCCTGCCATCCCAGTGGCAGGAAAAAAGGTCTTGCTTCTTATCTACCCTCCTCAGGTCTCAGAACTCCTGAGATCCTACTGCTTGGGGTGGGAGGTGGGGACAATCTCTACCGAGAACCTCCCAGTCAAAAGCTGTTCAGGTAGGTCCTCACTGAGGCCAGTCTTTGTTCTGTGCATGTTTGTCAGTGTTATTATGAATCTAGCTGGAAGGGAGAGAGAAATGGGCTGACAATTAAGAGCATGGTCCTTGAAGTCAGAAAGACAACGGTTGCAAATCCAGTGACCACCAGCTGCCACTTCCTTGTCTGCGCCTCAGTTTCCCCATCTATAAAATGGACCTCCCAGAATACCTGAAGGTATCGCCTCTTCCCCCAAGTTGTGTGAGTGAACCATCAAGGACAGCTGGTGGTGGCATTCTGAATGCTAATTGATGGCAGAGTGGGTGGGGGAGTTGTATCTGTCATCTGTGGTCAGCCAGTGACACCCCAGGCTACAGGGAGATCCCTGCTGGTGAAGCCCTGCTGGACCCATGGGGACTCCTACATTTCCTCTAAGGTTGACCCCCTTTGCTCTCTGTGGTGAAGATCCTTTTCAGTCCCCTGATTATTTCCCTTGAGTCATTGTCTTCGCCTGTCAGCCCCTCCGCTTAGCTCCCAAGCCCAAGAGAGGTCCCTCAGCACTGTTAGGTGTTACTTAGGATATTTTGGGAAACTCCAGCCACTTAAGGGAGCCCGGCCCTGTGTCTTATTGTAAAGGAAGTCCCCTTGGGGTGTCCTAGGGTTTAGCGCCAGAGAAGTGGTTTAAATACGGTTTTCTAGAATGTTCTTTGCCCTCAAGCATGGTGAAGAAGTAGATACTTGAAGCAAGTGAAAAGGCAGCTGAGGGTGGACCCTTGTTTTGTTAGGATGAAGCTTCAGAAGCCAGCTGCCTGCAGCCCCGTGGAGCCACTTGTGGGTGGGCCTTGAAGTCAGAAAGGGTCTTCATATACTCAGCCTTTAGGGTTTAGGGAAGGAGATGGACTGCTGTCACATTCTGATGCTTATGTATTTAATCTATGTATCAGTGGGATTTGTCCACTGCCTCAGGTCACAAGGGATTGAGGCCCGGGGGTGCAACAGATGAAACTTTTTCTCTTTAACAAATTTGCCTTTCTTTAACTTTTGTCTGTAGCCTCTCATCTCCAGGAGAAACTACTCAGTAGGAGGTGAGGGGTTCTTGTCTGCTGGGTTTGGCTTCATTGAGGAGACTAAGAAGGGCTGAGCTGAGGAGGTCTGGGGGTCAGCCAGAGGAAAACCTGTCCAGGGCTCTGAGTTCCACTTTCCAGCTGCAGAGCTGACCCGCCCCCATCCCTGAATCTGCCTGCCTGCTTGCCTGCCTGTGAGGGCGGTAGGACCCCACCTCGTTTAATCTAGTAGCACTTAGGTGGGTGCTGTTTCCAGATGTTTATGTGAACTCACGGAGAGAAAAATGTTCTTCTCTGGTTTCTCGGTTCTCTTAAATCTTTAAAATCTTATTGCTTCCACAGAAGGAAAATTTTAGAATATAGGAAGAGCGCATATAACATTTTGTTCCGCATTAAAAGTTAATTTAAGACAGAACCCAAGTCCAAGACAAGTGTCTTGTCTTTTCTTCATTCGGTGATATAATTGACCCTTCATACCTCCACAGGACTTAATATTCATTCAACAGAGGCTAATTACAGGGTATGAAGGTGCCGCACGATTAAGGTGAAGATAGAGGTTTCTGTGTGAACTACTTAATTCTGATGATTTGTAAGTTGTCCATAAAATTTGCCGTGGACTGTGACAAGTACAGTATTGACTCCCTTTTGTGGGGCGGGAAGTCCAGAAATATCTCTCATATTGGTTTCCTTCTGAAGGGAGCTCAGCGGCATTGAATGGGGTGTATGTTGTAAATGGTTCATGAACTTTCTAAACCCCAAATCTGGACACATGGCTTATTACCATTATATCCCTTCCTCGTGTCAGTCTCCTTATATGTATATTTGGCTAGCCTTACAAAGGTGGAACAAATGAAATTCTATTTTCATACATAGTCCACAAATTATCTTTGCTGAAAATATATAAAATCAGAGCTCTCGGGATCCCTGGGGGGTGCAGCGGTTTGGCGCCTGCCTTTGGCCCAGGGCGCGATCCTGGGGACCCTGGATCAAATCCCACGTCGGGCTCCCGGTGCGTGGAGCTTGCTTCTCCTTCTGCCTGTGTCTCTGCCTCTCTCTCTCTCTCTCTCTCTCTGTGACTATCATAAATAAATAAAAATTAAAAAAAAAATCAGAGCTCTCCTAGAAAAGCCCGTATTTATCTCTGGTGTTGGGGTAATTGTTCAGCAAAAGGGGTATCCCTTGGTGACCTGTGATCCTGACCTTCCCTTCTGAAACTGAGGAAACCCTTACCTCTGCCTGGCCCCCAGATCTGTGTGGATGATGGCCTGAGACCTTTTGAATAAAATGAGGTTGACTTTCAGAGGGTTATGGAAACGAAATTGCAGTTTGTAGAGCAGAGTTGGACTCCGACATTTAAATTTAATATAAATTTCCATTTCTGTTTCAGTATGGCAGTGTGATAGGGTATTATAATGGGAAGTCTTTGCTTTGCTTGTAATCCAGGAGAACTGTAGCCTTCCTTTCCTAAACCAAGGATTCTGTGGCTCTCTTGAGATGATGAATCCTTACTGGATGATGGGAAACAGGACCTGGTGAAGTAACTTGTCTCTACTTACCCTGCCCATTGTGGAAAATTAATATCTGACCCAGTTCTGTTTGCCCCGTGAGTTTATGGCTTGCATAAGTGGCTGTTGTAATGATCTATTGACTGTGTTTCCTGAGAATTTTATTTTATAGTTCTAAAGTTGTAGTCCATAAATCTTTTGAACTTGAGGGTTTGAGTTAGAGGAGCCATGTGGTTCTAGGAAAATAAAAGGTGCCAAGTTTATTTTTCACACCTGTTAGCTCTGCCTTTCCCACATTCTTTTCTTTCTTTACGTGCCACCCCTCTGATATTTCCTCCTTGGTGGGGGGAAAACCACACTAAAGTGTTCATCTTTATGTAATACCACTCATAAAGTATTTGTATTAAAAGAAAAAATGGGGAGAGGGCAATGTTCAACACAAGTGCATGCACTATAATTGTAAAGTTTCTATTTAAAAATGAAGTCTCTTGGAGCTCCTGCATGTTACTGGTGGGATTCTAAAGTGGTGCAACCGTGATGAAGAACAGTATGACAGAGCCTCAAAAAAATGAAACCTAGCATTACTATATGATCCAGAAATTCCGCATCTGGTTATATACCCAAAAGAACGGAACGTGAGGACTTGAATTGATATTTATATACCAATGTTCATAGCAGCATTATTCGCAATAGCCAGAAGGTGGAAACAGCCCAGATGTCTGTTGACACATGAGTGGATAAACAAAACGTATGTACATGGACAGTGGAATATTATTTGGCCTTAAAAAGGAAGGGAACTCTGACACGGGGAGGTATGGATAAACCTTGAGGACATTATGGTAAGGGAAATAAGCCAGGCACAGAAAAGAGAAATATTGTATGATTTTGCTTATGTGAGGTTGCTAGAGTTGTCAGACCCATGGAGACAGAAGGAAGGAATGGTGGTTTTATGTTATGCATATTTTACCACACACCAACAGACACACAGAAATCAGTGAAGGCCGGTTTGAGGCCCCAGGTGGGTTGGGGCCCTTGTTTCTCTGAAACCAGGCAGGTGAGAAACTGCCCTCCAGCTGTCCTTTGAAAACGCGGCTTTGCCCGGCTCCTCTATCAGGATTAGCAAGCCCATGTGGGCACCAGGTCCCAGGCCTCCCAGTGTGGGGTCCGCCCCTGCAAGGCTCCTATTGTCCTTCCTGAGTGGGGAGTTTGGAAACAGAAGCAGCTTCCACCTGAAACGTGTGTTCTTGGTTGCTTTCTGTGACAATTATTGTGTTCTATTTTAAGCCACGTCTCTGCTTTTGGTAAGTGTCTGAGATCCTGTTTTGTTAACTGTGGCCGTGAGACGCCGTAAAAGAGCAGAAAGACCTCACCGTAGGTGGCAGGGGGCTGGAGGCTCTGCCGGCTGGGTTTGGGGACACACTTTCCTCTTGTGTAGCCGCCACAGGCTTGGTTCCCTTTGGGTGAAGACTGAGAAAAGGCGAGGCTGAAAATAAAAGAAAATACATATTTTTCCCTTTCTCTGGGAAGGCGCTTGGCTCCCTCACAGCAGGTGGCCGGGGAACTCAATCTGTGGAAGGCATCGGCGCTTTCAGCGCAATCAAAGTTAAGTGCAGAAATTTAATTAAACGGCATCAAGGATGGCAGAAACTTTGTAAAGCTGCAGTGCATTGTCAAATTCAACAATTATTTCAAGGAACACAATCCACAGATGGCGTCTAATTGATAAATTAAGGCTCTGCTTCTCTAATGGGCTTGCATTTAAGCCCGTTTTCCACCCATACAATAACCATCGCCTCCCTCACCCCTGCAGGGAAAAAAACCCCACATCGTGCCCCTGGAATAACTGTAGGATTGGGTCTTGACTATTTAGTGCAAAAGGCCTCTGGCTCCTGGTTGTGATCCTCAAGCCTCTATTTCGGATTGAGTCTTGTTCTAAAAACAGGAACCCTAGGATTTCTTCAGGGCCGTGTGTCCTTTCTGCTCCACTAACCCGGATGTATTGCTCAGAGATGCCTGGGTTTTTTGTTTTTTGTTTTTTGTTTTTCTTTTCTTTTCTTTTTCCTTTTTAGTATAGCGCTGGCTTTTATCCTGCATGGCACAGGATTTTGCCCAAAACAGAAGTCTCAATTTATTTATTCCTTACCAAAAAAAAAAAAAAAACCAAAAAAAAAAAAAAACCTGTTTTTAAGACCCGTGGCACTTCCTGTCTGTTAACAGCAGACACCCAACTTATTTTTATTCCAGAAGAAAATATTTGCTGTCTCTAAAGATCCAACCCTGGTCAGGGAAATGTATCCTGTATTGAGACTTAATTTTTTAAAAATCTGGAGGTCTTGAATGTTTACCAGAACTTCTTTTTGCAGATGAGAAAATTGAGGCGCTATGGTTTTACCTGCCTTGGGACTAGTTCTGTGAAATTGTATTTCTAGAGATAGAGGGGAGGCCACTCCGTTCAGTGGTTCATTCTTTCTTTCTCTCAGTTAAGTGGTTCATTCATTCATTCCACCAATAGATATGCATTAAGTACCCACTCTTAACTTTTCTAGATGCTAAGGGGAAATTTGACGGTGGAGGAAGACACCTATATGAAGCCTACATAAAATTGTGGGGGACAGACACTAGAACAATCTTACAGATAGATGCTTCAATGCAACTTGTGATCAGTGCTATGGAGGAAGAGTAGAGAGTGACTTGGGAACATATACAAAGGCATCTGTAGGGAGGCATCCAGGAGTGACTTCACATGAATGGAGTTAGGTCAGAAGGGGTAGAAAGAGCCAGGTAGAGAGGGGAGTAGCCTACTCAGAAGTCCAATGTACTAGAGCAGCTGAAAGAAGGCCGTGTGAGCGAGGGAATGGTGTGAGAGAAAGTGGAGGGTGTCACAGTGGCAGGTTAGCTCCCATGCACCGAGTGCTTACCGTGTGCCTGGTGTTGTCCAGAGCTTCATCTGGGCCATCTTATCTACCTCTTTCTATTGTGGCCATCTCTCCTCTACTGCCTGGCACATAGTAGAGTCTCAGTAAATGTTTGTCCAATGAATGAATGAACCCTCCCAATGATGGGTATTAGTTTCCTGACCTTATTGCTGGGAAACTGAGGCCAATAGGGGTAAATTCATTTGCCTGAGCTCCACATCCTCTAGTAGTGTTGGTCTCTGTGCTGGAGTCTTGACTCCCTAAAGGGAGTGAGGTGTGTGAACCACTTGGTGAAGGAGTCTGTGATTAATAGCCCTAACCACCCCGTCTACTCTAATGTTTCCATCCCTCGAAAGAAAGAATTAAGAGAAACCTCTAACTTTTATTCCCACGTAGGTAGCAGTCAGTGGTGGAGAGGGCCAGATTTAAAACAGAACCTTTGCAAGAGCAGAAGCACAGGGTTCAAGGCTTTTAACTCAGTAACTTTGGCCTTGTTCTTGCAAGATATTTGGTTTGTCCTAGAAAGAGACAGCAGAGGAGGGGGAGTGGGTATGTGTGGTGTGTGTGTGTGTGTTGGTGGGGGGGGGGCGTGGAGTAAAGGAGCAGATTTATTTACTTATTTGTTTGTTTATTTCTAAAGAATGATTATGGGGAATGGTAAAATTCTTTCTAATTTCCTTTTTTTTTTGCAGTGGCGTGGGCGGCTTTTGAAATTCGTGTAGTTTAGGGAGGCGCGGGTTCTGTGCCTGGGATGCCAGATGATGTAGCTGGATGGCTGTCGGCTGTTTATTTGCTAGTCTGTCGTTACCAACACAGTATTCTTGAGTTCAGTGGCACGACACTGCTTTATCCCCCACTTCCCCCATATCTAAATATATCCAACTAGTCAATCAGACTTGGCAGCCATCAGGATTGTGGTTGTCAGATTGAGTTTGCCTTGGATCCTCTGAGCTATTGGCTTGTTTTCCAAGCTTGGACGTGTATTCAAGTAGTGATATAGCAGCATCGCACTCACAAGCACGCACTCAGGTGGGGGCCTCGTTGTAAGGTAAGGATGAGGCAGCATTTTGGTATCAAAAAGGCATTTCCTCCTTCTTGGCTGTCAGTTGTAGAGCAGAGACAAAGCCACGCCGTGGGGAATGGCTTCATGCTCGGTGAGCAAGATGCGTGGGTGTGTTTTCCTGAATCGTGATTTTTTTTTCCCCCCGAGTTCTGTGAGGAGAGAAACCGGCAGCTGGTGGGAAATACTCTGTGTGTAGTAGGTGGAGGTGGGGGTGTGGCTGGAAGAGGAAGACGGGATGGTGCAGAGCTGGGTGTATGGCAGGGGGGACCCGCCACCGTGATGGTGTGCCCCTGGCTGCGAATTCCAGGAGTCTTGGGCCTTGGAGGGGCCTTTGTTTCTGTGGTCCTCACCCCCCCCATACACACACGCTGTTCCCCCAAGCAGCCATTTTCTCAGCACTGTCTGATGCCTCTCCAGGAACCTGAGAACCTGAGGGTCTAGCTCCTGGGTCTTTCCCCGGAGGCTTGTTAAGAGGATCGGTGGAAAGCAAGTCACGAGATTTTAAATCCCTGCTTTCTCCAGGGAACGGCCTTTTATAAATAAGTGCCGTGAGTGCTCATCTCCCCATTTGCTTATCTGCAGAGAGGCCTCACTCTGGGAGAGGGCTGGGGTCCCCAGAGCAGAGACCTGTGCCTGGAGGCACCCCTACTCGTGTCACCCCTCCCTCTCCTACCAGCTATGTGGAGTCTTGGTGGGTGAGGGAGTGTCCAGCAAGTTCCCCTCTCATGAGGGGGGAGCCACAGTTGGGTTTGTGGGGTTCCTGGGCCTTTGATAGGGTTCTGGGAGGGAGAGGCGAACACAGAAGAGACATAAGCTACAGACTCTGCCCTCAAGCTGCTCCTAGAACACAGAAAACATGAACACGCAAATGAATGAACTAGAACCGTAGTCCCCAAATTTGATTCAGGGACACTTGGGCATCCCTGAGACCATTTCAAGGATTCTGTGGTATCAGGATTTTTTTTCCTAATAACTTCAAGGCTCTGTTTTACCTTTTTTCACTCTCATCCTTTCATGAATGTACAGTGGAATCTTCCAGAGGCCTCATGGCCTATGTTGATGTCATTGTTCTGATGGGTGATGGGACGTGTATATTCCTGTTCATAAATATCTCCATTTAAATTTCTAATACAGTAAACACTGACCTATAAACAAAAACTTTTGGGTGGTCCTTGCTTTCTAAGAGTATAAATGTGTCGTGATACCCCGGAGTTCAGGAGCCACACAGAATGTAGGCTGGCAAGTGGAAAAGTCAAGTTATGTACTAGGTACTGAGGTAGGTAGCACAGGTACTGGGCAGATGACAGGTACTGGGAGATGAGCCAGGGAGGGGATTGTCAGGGCAGGCTTTCAAGATGAGTTACTGGGTGTTCGAAGGTATGAATAGGAGGTTAGCAGGTGGACAGAAGGAACAGTATGTTTGAAGGAACTGGAATATAAAGCACTGTAGCATATTGGTCTTTTCCTACCAGTCTGCAGGGCAGAAACGGTTTCACATTGGCCTCACCATGGGATTTTTTTTTTTTTCTCTCAGTGATTTCCAAGGCTGCTTCTCAGAATCACTTAGTGATCTTTATGGAAATACTGCTGGAGCTAGGTCTCAGGCCTCTTGATCTGTCCATCAATGGTGGCACTTTTGGCTTCTGTTGGTGGGAATGACCGGGAGCTCTTTGTATCAGTTTTAGTTATTTTGTTGAGCGTGACATCACAGTTGTCCCTGTAAGTGAGCCTAGGACATGTTACACTATTGGCTCTGTCATAGAATTGCAGCAGCTGTCACTGGACACAAGCGTTCCCTCCTGACCTCACCTGTCCACCTACATCTGGGAAACAGATGAGAACGGTGGATAATGAGAGGGGTGATTTGTTGTAGGTTGGGGACCACGTGTTCAGAGATCCATTTATGTCTCGCCACCAAGCGGTGTGACCTTGAGAAGGCTTTGATGTCTCTGAGCCTGTCTGTTCCCCTGGGAGTAAAAGCAGGTTGGACAGATGCTATTTAATGGACACACCTAAATCTGTCAGTGAGAGGGACCCTTCTGTTGATGAATAATTCATTCTGGTTTTGTTCTTAGGAAGTATTCCATGGGGTATTCTATCTTCCCAGCTATCTTGGTTTTGCAAAGAGAGATACAGAAATGTTCCGATTAATGACGTAGATGGCTTCTGAACCATGGAAGAAGGGAAAAGAGGAGACCAGGGCTCCCCGGGTGCTTACTCTGTGTCACGCGCTGATCTGAGGGGTTTCTGTATCCTCTCATGGTCACACTCTTCCTGTTGGTAGATGCTACCATCCCATTTTATAGATGAAGAAAGAGAGGCACAGGCAGGTTACCTGAGTTTGCCCAAAGCCAAACATTCCAGGTGTTCAGGCTTTGTGCCTTCTGTTCTTCATATCGTCTCCTGTGCTCCTGGAGAGGGAGGGCCTGTAGTCTGGAGCTGTTCACAAGAGAAAAGAGGCAGAGTAACCACTACAGGGTAACCAGAAGACAGAATAAAGGGCACGGGAATAACGTATACTTAACCAGACTGGTAAATCAATAGACTAATTAAAAATCAAACACCTTAAAACACTGTTCCTGGTTAATTGTAAACCCAACATTGAAACGTTAAAACTTGCCCAGCCAATGGGTTTGAATTATTAACTGAGCGAGTTAATTTCAAGCCATGGGTTTGGGTAGCTGTGAAAGCTGCCCTCAAAGAAGGGGAATTTGTGTGCCATTCCTGCTTGGGCCTGCCTGGCGCCCAAGGTCTTGTTATGGTGGCTGCTGTTTTCATTTGTAATTGAAATACCTTAAACATTTAGACTTCACAAATTCAGACAGATTGTGGGAGAGGACAGTTTGAATCACGAAGGAGGTGGATTATGTCCATCTTTCCAAATGAGAGAAATGCCATTCTGTTTTGTAATAAAATGGAACCCACGGTACGAGGTAGGGCCCCTTTTACAGTATTTGACCCGAGGCTAATGTTCCTTCCACCTGCCTCCACTGTTGCTCTTTGCTAGTCCTTTCTGCCCAGAGAGACCAAGGTCCTGGAGTAGGTGTCATTGGAATTTAGCCTTAAGACAAACTGCTCTGCAATGAGGCCTTTGGGATATTCATGGATGGCCAATGGACCACAGGATGTTTCGTTTAGTTTTTCTTTTAAGTAGAGAGACTGTGCTGGACCTGCCTTGATTATAGATAAAACTCACCAGCAGCTGCATCGGTTTTCCTTGCGTGAGCTGTATTTCTGACCTATCTGGGGTCATGAATCACATGGGGAATGTGACGGGCATTTACCCAGAGTAATGCCTAATGCCCCAATCATGGGGTTTTCCCTTGGTGCTCAGACAGGACTTTATTAAGAAGCCCTGGGACACCTAGGAGGCTCCAGGGGTTGAGCGTCTACCTTTGGCTCAGGTCATAATCCTGGGGCCCTGGGATTGAGTCCCACATTGGGTTTCCTGCAGGGAGCCCACTTCTCCCTCCGTCTGTCTCTGCCTCTCTCATGAATAAATAAAATCTTAAAAAAAAAAAAAAAAGTAAAGAAACTCTGTGTCAAAGTCACAAAATAGGGGGACTTTAAGGATAGTGATAGTATTTTACTACTACTTATATAGCATTTTATTTTCTTTCCAGAGTTCTTTATAAGACAATCTCCTTTGACCCTCTTGAGAATCCTGGAGTTGCTATTTTGTATATGACATATGCGGGTGGGTGCCATAACTTCCCTGAGTGTTGCTGTTTTCTTGTTAATTTGCTAAATGGGCTTTAAAAAGGGAGATAAATGTAAATTTCAGCCCCATAAAATAGTCTCATTTCAAATGCTTGTGACTCAAATTAATTAATTTAAAAACAGCGTAAAGCACTACCCCAGCCACAAACATGGCAAATGAGTAATGTTTGTTCCATTCAGACAGTTGATGGGGTAAAATTACAAGATTGGTCTGTGATAAGAAAACGCTTTTGACTTCAACTTGAGTGTTTATAGAAAGGAGAGACCTGGGCAGTTTGTTTATTTAGAACATTTATTACAGCTTCTGCTCTACTTCTCCCAAATATAAACACTTGGGGAAATTTTGGAAAACCACAAGAATTAAGTAAAAATCTCCCTAACTCTGCTATTTACCATTTAGAGATGACCACTGTTAACATTTTGGTACATTTTCTTTCATCCTTTATTCATGGCAAAAATTGTGACAAAAAATAAACACATTATTCACTAACCTCATTTTATATCTATGCTATGAATATTTCCCCCTTATAATTCACTATTTTTTATGGCATAATTTTTATTGTCTACATTGTATTGGTGACTTACAGCTTTATTTAACCAAAGCCTATTGTTGAATAGCTTGTTAATGGTTTCTTAAAATTACAAATAACTTTGGTGAACATGCTTGTGCATGACCTCTTATCAACATCTCTGATTGCCTTTTTACATCACATACCTAGAAGTGGAATTTCTGGGTTAAAGGCTATAGATACTTTCAAGATATATATATCTCGAAAAAAATATGTATAATGTATTGAAATATACATAATGTATATTTAAAAATATGCATAATGTATTATATATAATTGCATATTTATAATCTCCTTATAAAATATATTTTTATCTTAATTGACTCTATAAGGATGATGGTATTACTTTATAACCTTGCCAGAAGCCTGAGAGCTTAACTTATTTTTAAAAAATTAACTAGTTTTTATAAAAATCAATATGTGTGTATGGTAAACATCTTTATTTCTGCTGCCTGGTAAGGCTTAATTTTGAAAAGATTTTCAAAATCTTCGGTGTTTCTCTGCTCAACTTACACTATATTTATTCTTTAAACTTCTCCCTTCTTCAGTGCAGTTTTTGGCACAGCTTTCAGTTTAGAGTTTATTTGTTTACCTATCTGCTTATCTTCAATAGGCTGACCAGCCCACCTGTCTGTCTTACTTGGTTAACATTTATCCATGCTTGAGGATGGAAATAGCTTTCCTCTGAATCAGAACTTTGGGTGTAACCGTTTCAGCAAAGTCACCTGCATAGACGTGAGGGGGCTGGCTCCTCACTGTCCTTTTAACTCACCAGGTTAATAAACATGGTTAATTTGGAAAATGCCCCAAAGCATATAAATGAAAATAAACGTCCCTGAAATCTCACTGCACAGAGATAATCATGGTCAATGTACAGATCTGTTTCTTCTTTTTGGGGTGGGGGATGGGAATAGTACATACAGAGAAACAAATTTGAAAGCAAGCATTGCCTGTTTTCTATTTATTTAATTATACAAATAATCAATGGGTACTTTCTGCTTTGAAAAATATAAACAATATAGAAACCAATACTACCGCTTCCCTTTCCAGAAGAAACTATAAAGGAATATTATTCATCGCCTCTACCCTCTCATCCGCCCCTACCACTGTGGACTATTCTTCAAAGGAAACGTTCAGCTCCAGGTGAATGCAGAGTTTCTTGACTCAGACTCCTGGTGTCCCAGAGTAGGATTGGAAAGCCATCACTCTCTTCAGAGTGAGAACATTTTTTTTTTTTCCCCTACGAAGGGGTACTGATCTTACTGATTGCAAAAATAAATTCAGATTAGGGAAGTAAAGGGCATCTGAATTTAGAATTCTTCAAAGTTAGGATGTTAGGGACCTTGGAGACCATTTGGTTTCACCATTTCATTTTCTGGATGAAAAAACTGGGGCCCAGTAAACATTAATAAGTACCTTGTCTCAGATCATCCAGCCAGTTAGAAACATAACTGAAATTCCAGGGTTCTGGTTTGTGCCTTTCTTCTTTTAAAATGAAGATGTTGATTTACTTTTAAAAAGAAGAACAAAGGCCAAGTTTAGTCTGGTTTCAGATGCAGAGAGCTAAATCCACTCCTTTCTAGGTTAAGCAGAAAGGAATTTGTTGGAGGGCACTAAAATGCTTGCAGAAATCATCAGGCAATTGAGAAAAACCTCTAGGTTGTGTTTTTGGGAAACAACTCTTGGAGCCTCACAGCAGATCAGGGTCTTTGTGGAACTGTTGCCTCTTTTGTCACCTGAAAGCCACTTGGGAAGCTTCGTGGTTCAGAACGGTGCCTGCGCTGCCCTCGTTGAAAGCACCTCAGCTGCTGCTGCTTTGCCTTTATCTTCTCCAGCAAAATAGATTCTCTGTGAGGAGTCAGCTAAGACACAGGATGTTGCCACCGAAGAGCCATATGCCCCCCTGGCCCGGCTGCCAGAGTAAACAGCTGAAGGCACAGAATCTACACTTCCCCTTTTCCAGCTAGCTGCAAGGGAGTCTGAAATGCTCCTCACTTTTCCCATTCCTGTGTAGCAGGAAGCTGTGGGAGGATGCTGAAATGGATGAGGGACACTGATTTCCCATGAGGATTCATCAGTTCTGTGAATAGATCAGATATGCTTGAGTTCTGTGTTACAGTTATGGAAGGTAGACTAGCAGAGTAGCAAAACCCAAAAACTGGAGGGTTGTACAAAATATAAAAGAAATTTTTAAAAAGGAACAGCTATATACAGAAATATTATCATGGGATGGCAGTACTACCTAACCTTGTTTTAGGATATATCATTTGAGGGATGCCTGGGTAGCTCAGCGATTTAGTGCCACCTTCAGCCCAGGGCCTGATCCTGGAGACCCGGGATTGAGTCCCCCATCAGGCTCCCTGCATGGAGCTGCTTCTCCCTCTGCCTGTGTCTCTCATGAATAAATTTAAAAATCTTAAAAAAAAAAAAGTCATTTGAAGTTCAGTTGCATTTTTGCAACAGAGGGCATAAATGATGCATGGTAATCTAGGATTTGACTTGACTGACAATAAATTCAGGCCCAGATCCAGCCCTTGAACTTGTAACCAGATATCTGTCACTAAACCTTTAGCTTACTAAGTTTTTTTTTTTTTTCCTGACCCTTTTCTGGTGTGATTTCTCATCCTGGAGGAAACCCTGCATTCCCTCTCAAAATCCAAAATTTAGGAAGATATTTATCTCTAATCTTTCAAGGAAACCACTTAACATTTACTCTGTGGACAGTTGACATTTGGAAAGTGCTTTAGGCAAGAGGGCAAGCAGAACACAGGTCCTGCACGCGATTGGAACACACATCTCTAGGTTCCCATCTTCAGTATCTCTGCTGGGACATCATGTCACTCCTGGAATTCCCCATAGAGATAGAGCATCATTCTTTGCTATCCTTGGCCATTGTCTGCTTCTGGTGTGGCAGCTGAGTGCCTAGTGTTTACAGCCCTGACTTTAGGTTTGGCTGGCTTACTGTGAGGTTTGTTCAGGAACATCCAGCATGATTACATTGACAAATGAGACTTATGGGAGAGGAAGGAAGGGAGTAATGGGTGGAGGGTCAAAATCCAGAGAGTAATGAGATGCAGTATAAGCATCAGTGAACTTAAGTTCCTAGCAACAGGTGGTCATCAACCTTCTCAGGCCCTGCACTGGTCAGGCGGGTCAGCAACTCTGAACGTTCTGCTTGGTGGTGTAGAGCGAGGAGCAGGGGAGGGGAAACATATGAAAGATATGATCCTGTCTCCAAAGGAGTTTACTTTTCTGTGCAGATGGGTAGGCCCTTTTCAGGTGACCTTTCTTTGGGTAGCAGAGGAAGCGTCTGCTGACCATGAATGACATCTTCTGGACAGGCGTCTCCTCATCAGAAATGTCACCTTGAGCACCTGTTGTCTGCAGTTTTCTCTTTGCATTTCTCACATCCTGGGCTTTGTATATTCTAAGGATGGATGGCTTGGTGTTAAAGGTGTTCTGTGCTGCACTCATCCATATGTGAGCAGCTTGCAGTTGTGGAGAATACATGTCAGTACTGTTTTCGGACCGGGCTGGGTGGTTTTCAGCTCCGGTTAGGTGTCTGTTTTTGGGCAAGTGATTAACATCTGGAACCCTCAATGCCCTCAGCTGTAAAATGGGGAGGGAGGAGCACTGGTATTCTTTACTCCTCTTGGCATCGTCTGAACAGAAACAGCTTAGATTCTTCACTCCAGAACCCACAGCCTGGACATGACAGCTCTTCTCTTGACTCCTTCCCTTTCTCTTCTACTCTTCTTCCTCTTTGTTGCATCCTTCATCTCATTCCTCTCCCATCCTTCCTCTTCCTCCAGAATTTGCTGTGTGCTTGATAAAAAAACGATACCTAGTCATTACGTTCTTGGCAGGGAAGATGGAACACATCACCAACTGTGTTCAAGAGACGTGTAGACTTTGGAAACACATTGCTTGGGCTATGTTGTATCCTTGACATTGTGTCTCAGTTTCTTTTATCCGTACAAGGGAGATTGAGATGGTTCCCACCTTGTTGAGTTGTGCTGGGAGTTAAATATGCCACAGTGTGGGCAGCCTGGGTGGCTCAGTGGTTTAGCACCCCCTTCAGCCCGGGGCGTGATCCTGGAGACCCGGGATCGAGCCCCACATCAGGCTCCCTGCATGGAAGCTGCTTCTTCCTCTACCTGTGTCTCTGCCCCCCGCCCCCCGTCTCATGAATAAATTTTTTTAAAAATCTTTTTTTTTTTTAAGATTTTATTTATTTATTCATGACAGAGACATAGAGAGGCAGAGACACAGGCAGAGGAAGAAGCAGGCTCCATGCAGGAAGCTCAATGCGGGACTCGATCCCGGGTTTCCAAGATTACGCCCCGGGCTGAAGGGGGTGCTAAACTGCTGAACCACCGGGGCTGCCCTAAATAAAATCTTTTTAAAAAAAAAAAGCCACAATGTGTCAGGTTCTTACAGCAGTGCCTGGCACACAATGATTAGCTGATCATACTGATGATGATGAAGGAATGACAGTGTCCCATTATCCCATCCTCCTAACATAGGACTTCCATGAGGATGGAAGGCAGTGTACTTGAGGCACACCGAGAGGGAATAAAGGTACTGAGGCTATTCCGAGCAAGTGTGTTTGGAGGCCCCGGCATCCAGCAGCTGGTATAGGGAACAAATAGAGGATGAATTGAGAGGTGAGGTTGCCAGCTCCCCTTCCTCCTGCCTACTCCCTTTCAAATGAGTGGCCCTTACAGCTTTTGGGCATCTGTCTCCACTGCGAAGGCACACCAAGCCCCATTTGCTGATTCTGGCCCTGGCCGCCCGAGAGCGAGAAGCTGAACCAGGCTGTCCTGCTTGGAATTTGCACTCACCTGCCTGCTTTAATTAGATGATACGTGGTTCCTCTTATCTTCTTCTTCTTCTTCTTCTTTTTTTTTTTTTTTTTTTTAAGATTCTATTTATTTATTCATGAGGAACACAGAGAGAAAGAGAGAATCACAGACACAGGCAGAGGGAGAAGCAGGCTCCAGGCAGAGAGCCTGATGTGGGACTCGATCCCTGGTCTCCAGGACCACACCCTGGGCTGAAGGCGGTGCTAAACCACTGAGCCACCTGGGCTGCCCTCCTCTTATCTTCTTGAGTGGAGATTTCTCTTTTTGTTGATCAGCCATTGATGCCAATGTGGGATTAGAGTTCTTACTCCCATTTTCCTCTTGGGGCCCTGTTATAGGCTGTCTGAGATAGAGAAATTGCACATGCTTGTGCAAGTGCTGGGTGAGTTGCTTGGTGAGTCCATGGACTGATACCTCCACTGCGTTTTCAGGTGTACAGAGCACTTTTGCATATAATCTGATTGGATCCTCACAGTGTAATGCTGCTAGTATCAGGAATGTTATCCCATTTCATAGATGGGGAAAACTAAGGTTGAAAGACATAGAGGGTCAGACTCAGGGTCAAACAGCCAGCAGGCGATGGAGCTGGGAGCCAAATCCAGGCCTGGCTCTAATTCATTACTGTCTCCTCTGGGTCATGCAAGAGCCCACGTAGACTTGTTTTTCAGTAAGGCTTTACTGCTGCTTCAGTTCAGTGCAACAAGAGTGTTCTGAAACCATGAGTTGGCTTCTTCAGTAGCACACAACCACAAAATAATAACTTTTTCCACCAGCCAGCACTCCGATCCCTTCCCCAAGGTAGGGAGTCACTGAAAGGCACAAATGCGTCAAGAACGGGGTGTGTGCAATCTCGACCTCTCTGTGACCCTGTGTTCTGAAGTTGGAGAAACCTCCATCAGGTGAATTCACCTGCGGTCTAGTTTTTAGTTTGTGATTTTTTCGTTCCACTTACGCTTACATGGCAGAAATCAGAACTCTGTGGCCCCTCTTTGTCTTCCTAATGCCCTCGAAGAGTGGTCTGTTTATGAGCAGTTGATTGATTAAGCATTAATATTTTAGAAATCACGTCCTAACCTTTTGGGCAAATGTGGTCTCTCATTTGCTTTCCGCAGTCAAACCTTTCTGCCTTTGGCCTTATGACACGTTTGCTGCTAAAACCTACATGTGAATGAGACACTGCTTTCCCCTCAACTCCTCTTCCCCTCGCCTGAGGGAGGGGGAAGCATGTGGTCATTCTAGGTACCATCTTGACCGATAAGTGCCTTTCTGAATATGCTTGGGATAGAGTCACAGAGGAAGGAATTAGTCTGACAGTCTTTTAACTTTGACTTGAATTGGGGAGTCCTGTCCTCCATGGCATTTGCTTAGAAATGCTCTTGGTCTGTTACATCACCCTCTGCTGTTGCATCACTGGGGCTGGCTCCTGAGTTGGAATTGAGTAGGGACTCTGGGACGGTGGCCAGGTGAACACGGCTTCTGTGCAGTTGAGTCCAGCCCGTGCTTGTGGAAGGCCTACTGTGCTCAGGCATTAGGCTCTTCATCTTGGCAGGACTTGAAAGTAGTCCCCTTACCAACCACAAATCTAGTTCTCTGGCTTCTGCAAAGGGCAGAATTTGGAAAGAAATGCATTGTTTCTTTTCCTGTTCTCCATCACTTAAAAAAAAACCCACAGAGCTAATTTGTTTAGATGGGTAGGGCAGAGGAAGAGTGTCGCTCTCCATAAAGAGCTCTTGTCTTATCACCAATCCTGCCCCACAGACTGAGGTTTTCAAGCAATACTTTACTTACTTCCTTTCTTAGTTTTTACCTAGCTTGTTGGGCGTGGGGCATCGGCGTGTCAAGCTCTGAGAGTGGGTCACTTGGGAGAGAAGGTTCCAGAGTGAGCCAGCCTTTCTCGAGAAAGGAAGGCCATACTGCACACTGAACACCCCTGTCCCTGACTATGCTGTGGACCTGGAGCAAGGGGGAATGTAAAATGAAAGGAAACTGCGTTTCTGTCACCCCTTGGGCCTGCCATGTTACCTGTGAGGGTGGCTGGGCTTCTTTGACGGGTTGAAGGTCCCCGTGATGAACTGCCAGCCCACAGTCTGACTTTCCCCCAGTGGAATTCGGCCCCCAACTCTTCATCTTGCGGTTAACCCTTCTCATGTTTTCTGCAGACCTGTCCAGAGTGGTTCCTTCACTCCTGATCCCTCTCTACAGCCATAGCCACCCCCACACCCTTCTGAACAAAACGCTGCCGCCCTAGCCCACACATTTCGCCTATGCACCTTTGCTCCGGGGTCACCTCACTTCTCCTGACTTCTAGTGCTCATGGTTTGAGAATCCAGTAGGAAAAACACTGCCTGTCTCTACTGCTGACCTTGTTTTTCCCCAAACCCTTCTCTGTCTCAGAGTTCGGTCCTCCCTCCCGCCTGCCGTGGGCTGGGGGAGATGGCAAGTCTCAGCTGTTACTTTACAGAAGGGTGTCTTTATTCAATTTGACTCTTACTATTATGTGGTGAAGCATTCAATAAAAGTCGTGATTTATGAGATGTTGTGTGGCTGTGGTTGTTTCTTCATTTTCTTTCTTCTTTTTTCTCCTCCTCTTCCTCTTCCTCCTCTGCCGCCGCCGCCGCTGCTGCTGCTGCTGCTTCTTCTTCTTCTTTCTTCTTCTTTCTTCTTTCTTCTCCTCCTCCTCCTCCTCCTCCTCCTGCTCCTCCTCCTCCTCCTCTTCTTCTTCTTCTTCTTTTTTTTTTTTTTTTTTTTTTTGCTTTGTCATCTATCAGGGAGAGAAAAGCCAGGCCTGATGATTTCTTGGCACGTCCTGTGTTCACTTCAGAATGTCAGCTGTCGGCCTGTCAGGAAGTTATTTCTCGGATTGGTTTCTGCCGCCTTTGACTTTTCCGCACAGTCTCCGCTGTACACAGGCAGAGGCCCTGCTCTGTCCTGCAGGCTGGCGATAAGGGGAGGGCTGGATGCTGTGGGAAGAGGAGCGTGGCCCCCTGTGTGGCCCTCGGCTTCCCATGCTCCTCAGCGGCTATATGTCCAGCACTCTGTCAGCTCTTGATTGCTTAATAGGAAGAGGCAGGCAGGGTTCTTTCAGGAGGTTTCCAGAATTTTCTTTGTTCTTGAATACAGCACCCCCCAATCCTCTTAGTTTTTTTTTTTTGGCCTGGCCACGTTAGAAATCCTTTCCTTTTTCTCTTCTGTAAAGTATGTGCATGCTAGATAAAAGGCTCTTGAATAGCAGGCCTAGCATATTGGATATTGGCTGCTGAAAATAGGCTAATTGGAGATAGAGGCAAGTTGTCACAAAGGTGCCTGTGGCGGGGGGTGGAGAGGAGGATGATCCTCTGTAAAAATGCCAGGTTGACTTTTTCCACCTCTCCCCTCCTCCTGCTTTTATTATTAGCTGTTTGCCGAAACGCATCCGAGTCTTTGTGGAGTCCTACAATAGCATTAACCAAGTTGTGCCCTGCATTCTAATCACCTGGTTAAGACCTCGTTCTGTGTCTGGAACCGTTCCATGCTGAGCCCCCAGAGTGTGCATAAATAAGTCTTTAACCCGCAGTGGGTGGCCCAGGAGGGACCAGGAAAGCTGGCCTGCTGGACTTGAACAGAGCACATACCCTTTGCTTTGAAAGCGGCTGCTTCTGAGGCCAGAATTGAATTTTGGTGGGGAGTGGTTGCTTGCCAGTGCCACCGGCAGGGTAGGAACCGGGAAGACCCCCATTTTCTGGCCTCAGAGCAGTGACAGAGAAATGGGAGCAAGCTTTGGTGCATGCAGATATCCGCCAGGCCGACCGACGCAGGATCAGCTCGATGGAGGCAAGGCCTGGTGGCCCTAGAGGGTCGTCTGTGAGCCCCCACTCATAGACCCCAAGTGAACATGGGTCTTGCCTACTAGCTGTTTACAGTCTAAGGGGGATCCTGTTTTTGCGAGCACCCTGGATCCTTTGAATTAGAACATTTTGTCACCCCCGAGGGTCATTAATTGCCTAGCCATGTACGTGCTGCTGTCATGCCTCTGTCCCTTTGTTTCTGTCTCTGCTGCCAACTTCCATTGGAGCCTCTCAACTGGTTTTGCTGTGGCTTCATCTCTGCTGGTCCCTTTCCGACTTACCCCTACTCCGTACTACTACTCTACCTCTCTAGGAGGTAGAGACCTCTACCAGGCTTCTGACTGCCCACGGGGTCTAGCCCAGTCATCTACCTGGAATCCCAGCCTCACCTGGACCCTTCCAGCCTAATGTCTCACAGGTCCCCCACACACCTGTGCTCTAGGCATCATACCCCAGAGCCCCTCTCTGCCTGTGGATCCTCACTCTCCAGGCTTCCAGAATAACCTCCCCCTTTTTTGCACAGAAAACCCAACTTGTTTTTAGAGATCCTCTCCTATATCTCTATCCCTGCCTTGAAGCCTTTTCCCACAGGCAGTGAGTGACCCCTTTCCCCTGTCAACCTTGTAGCCCTCTTCGGTTCCCTTATGACTGGTTGGCATATCCTCCTGGTTCTTGTCCTGTGTGCTCCACTAGAGCAATAGACGTTTAGGGCAAGGACTGTGTCCCTGTTGTCTAGTAGAACAAAGGAGATACACGTTCTGCATTGTCCAGTGCATGGGGTCGCTGAGTGTTGGAAATGGGGCTAGGCTAATTCAACCAAGGAACTCAAGTACCCATGACACTTTAAATTTACATAGCCACCTGTGGCTAGTGGCTTTCACACTGGACTTTACACCAGTGGATTATCTTGCTTCTCTTGGTATCTTCAGAGGCTCTAGCACCGTATGCAGGTACATATACGTTAGCTATGTGCTCTTTGCTTGTTTTCCACGCAATTTGATTTTTATGTTAGATTCAATTGATTACCTACTTGAGCACCATTAATGCTTTGGGGGGGGGGGATACAAACAATAAATAAATATGGCCTCTCCCCACAAGAAACTTAAGCCTCATGGGTAAACATCTAGTGATAATGGGAAGTAGAATGGAATAGAATGGCACCACTTAGGAACAGTTGACATCCTGGGCAGGTGTAGGATTGCTCATAGAGGCTGAGGGAGGGGGGATGTAGAATGTCCATTCATTCATTCAGCAAGTACTTACCATGTATGCCATGTATGACTGGGGCACTGGGAGTATGTCTGTGAGCAAAACACACTAAAATTCCTGGCCTGGTGAAGCTTACTTTCCAGCAGGAGGGAGACAGATGATAAATAATGTAAATAAATCCAAGGTGTGTTAGACTGTAGAAGTTGGGAGGAGGTCTGGGGGTGCTTGAGGTTGGAGGGCTTGCAGTTTTTAAATAGGTTGGTTAAGGAGGGCCTGGTGGAGAAGGGGACATTTTGAGCACAGACATTTGGGCTGAGATGTGAAGGGAGTTCCTGGGTGAGGGAGCTGCTGAAATGAAGACCTGAGGACCTGGATGTGCATGCCCTGGTCAGAGCAGCTGCATGGATCCTTGAAGCCTGGGCTGATGATTTGCAGTGTGTCTACAGATGTCCTGTCTCCTTGATGAAACTATCAGCCCACCCAGGCTAGTAGTTCCAGTTCTTTTCGTTTCTCTTTCCAGAAGGTTTCATTCCAAGTAGCTGCTCAGAAATTGTGTTGATGAAGGGATAGTTAAAACTAAGGCAAATCTCCTATGATGAGATTTTGCCAAAGGAAAGGTCTGATAAGATCAGATCTTTCCTCTGGGTTAATTGTACAACTGACTCTTATTTTGTTTCTGGGTCTCTCTTTGTGCAGACCGAGTCTTCTGCAGGGTCTCAGGTGGCTCATTCCCTGTGTTTTTTGTTTTTGTTTTTGTTTTTTTAATATTTTATTTATTTATTCATGAGAGACGGGGGGTGGGGGGTGGTGCAGAGACACAGGCAGAGGGAGAAACAGACTCCATGCAGGGAAGCTGACTTGGGACTCGATCCTGGGTCTCCAGGATTAGGCCCTGGGCTGAAGGTAGCGCTAAACCGCTGAGCCACCTGGGCTGCCCTTATTCCCTGTGTTTTTAACACATTCCTTTGATGTAGATCATCTCTGGAACACAGAATATTTGGGGGAGCCAGGGTTGAGGAGCAGCTGGAATAGAGTGGAAGACCAAACTGGCCTTTGGCGGGAGGGGCAAGATTTGTGGCCAGGGAGAGCAATGCCATATTTTCCAACAATGATTTGACTTGTCCCTGGGTCTCTAGACTTGCCCGCTGAACAGGATGTGAGCTCTCCTGAGCTGCAGAGCTGCCTGGAGAACAAGTGTGCAAAATGATTATAGTTTCAGATATATTCTGAGTACTAAATCCAGATTTTTCACAGGGAGACAAGATGGCCTTTGGTCAAGGGCAAGAAAGGGCTGTTAAAACAAATTACTGTTTTAAGATGGCCTCTTGGCACTATTGATATTTACAGTGATAACAAATATAAAAACCATTTCTCTCTACCAAAAAAAACAAAAACAAAAACAAAAAAAAACCCAAAACCCTAACTTTGTTAGACTTCTACCTTTCTAAAGGCAGAGTTGACCGTAACAAATGTATGGCAGTGTACCTTGGGGCAGTTGTCCTGTTCAAGGGTAAATCCTCATTGCCAGTTGCCATCAACAGTAAGGTTTTCCCCCAAATCAACACTTGCAACTAACCACAGACTGCCAAGTCACTCCAGGCCTCGGCATACCCTTTGGGCTCGTGTGGGAGTAGCTCATGTGGCAGCTTGGAGTTTGCTGTTGAGCTACACATACTGCTGGCCCTGCATATACTGAGATTGGTCATAGACAGTATGTGCCTGAGGTCTGGATCCACTGAAACTGAGAACTGATGCCTCCTTACCTTTCTAAATAAACATTTTTATGTTGTTGGACACTGCTGACCATTCCTTTCCATTTGAAATACCCTAGCTTTGGTGTAATAGTCATGACCCCTGAAATTAGCAGCCTAAAGCAATTACTTTATTCTCAGGGAATTACTGGGTCAGGAATTTAGACAGAGCTCAATAGGATAGTTGGTTTCTGCTTTGCTGTGTTTAGGACCTCAGCCAGAAAGACTTAAAATGTTGATGATAATCTGGTGGCAAGGGGCCAGAATTACCTGAAGGCTTATTCACTCATATGCCTGGTGCCTGGACAGGGATGGCTCAGAGAATGGAGGTCCAACATGTGGTCTGTGTGGCTGGGCTTCCTTCCAACATGGCAGCTTTGGGGTAGTTGGACATCTTATTCCATGGCTCAGGTCCGCAAGGATGCATGTTCCAGCGAAGAAGCTAGAAGCTACAGCACCTTTTATGATCCAGCCCTGGAAGTCACACACCATCTCTTCTGCTGTAGTCAACTGGTTGAAGCAGTCACAAGCTCATTCATGTTCAAGGAAAGGGGCATAGACTAAGGGGCCATTTGGGATAGTTGGCGAGATAATTTTCTCTTGCTTCTCTACTGATTCTCTGGCTATGCCTTTGGGTTTCCAAAAGATGTTGGGATTCCTCCTAGTGAATTCACTCTGGGTCATCTGTCCTGATCCTTTTTCTGAGCTCCAGAAGAGATACACAGATTATCTTCTGGACACTGCCAATTTAATGTACAGAAACGGAACACATTTATCGTTCTTCTGCAAACTTCCATCTTCTGCAATTCCTTATCGCAGTTGGTGACTTCTTCTCCCTCATCTCTGCATCTGGCCATTTACCCAGGGCTGATAATTTTGTCTCCTACTCTCTCTCTTAAATCTCTTCCTGCTTTGTTATGCAAAAGATCCTTGCTTTAGTTGAAGGTCCCTTCATCTTGGGCTGTTATGATAAGCTTCTAACCGACCTTACAGTCTGTGTGTGCAAGCTCTCCAGTCTGTCCTCTATGGAATGACTTCTCTAAAATACAGAGCTGGCCGTGTTATTCCTCTGCTTGAAATTGTTGGCCCCTTGTCTAGAGGATGAAGGTTAGTCTTCTTGGTTATGGTCTGCAAGACCCTTTGTGATCTAACCCTTGCATCAGTCCTTATCTCCCAGCAGTTTCTCCTTTCCTCTTGATTTGTGATACTGCTGAATGTTTTGGTGCCTAAAACAGTGATATTTCATGCTGCTGTGACTCTACTTGTTCTTCTTATCTTCCTGGAAAACTCCTGCTCATCCTTTAAAACCCTAGTTTAGTTGGCATCTCCTCTTTGAAGTCTTCTCTGACTCTCCTGACAGAGCTTATCATGGATCCCTGTCTTTTTTTGCATGCTCATGCCACTGCATGTCTTTGTCAGACCCCTATGAGAGCTCTAAGAACTAAATTGTTTGGGCTCCTACAGCCTGGTGGGGACTAGGTGGTCATGAATGTCTGAGGTCAAATGTAATTAATCAGGAGCTGGTGATACAGATCTGGGGAGTGGTCACCGAGTCTGTGATTGCCGGGTATTTCATGCCCTTCCCCATTTCACGTGACTTTTTAAATGGTTTCATATCCAGAGTCATCAGTTGTCCTTTTTTTTTTTTTTTTTAATTTTTATTTATTTATGATAGTCACAGAGAGAGAGAGAGAGAGGCAGAGACATAGGCAGAGGGAGAAGCAGGCTCCATGCACCGGGAGCCCGACGTGGGACTCGATCCTGGGTCTCCAGGATCGCGCCCTGGGCCAAAGGCAGGCGCCAAACTGCTGCGCCACCCAGGGATCCCCAGTTGTCCTTTTTATATATAAAGATCCCTCTAACAAATCACCAGCTGTGTGTGTCTGAATCGTAGGAGACGGTATGTGTGCCTCCGCCTGGCGGGATCGTCTGGTGTAGCAGCCTGTGTTCTCTGTGGCTCCTAGATAGAACTTTGGCCAGCTGTTCTCAGGAATGAAGCCTTTCGTCTTATTGTGCCAGCAGTAAGGAGTTCTCAGAATTACCCAAAGGGAGAGAAAGGAGACGAGATGGGTGCTCAAGGGCCTGGAATCATCCACAGACTGGGTGATTCACGGCAGGAAGTACTAATTCACTCATTTGTTCAGCCCATATATGTTATGTGCCTACTGTATGCCAGGCATTCTCCTGGGTGCTTGGTATACACTGGTGAACAAAACAGACAAAAGTCCTTGAATTTATGACGCTTCCATTCTTGGGGGTTTGATTGACCACAGCCCTCCATTAGGAGGCTTCCATTTTGAGGGGTGGGGGGGCATCCTGACTGCAGTGGATTGGTTGTGAAGCCCTAGCTCAATACCTTTATGCATAGCGGGCACTGAACAAATGTTTGTAGAGGGAATGAATGTTGTTGGACAAATGAGGTTTAACTGGGCAGATTGTTTTTCCTTGAGGGAAGGGAACTAGATTTTATTAAGCGCTTGCCAGGTGCAGAGCAATTTTCCCATAGAAGACCCTGGTCTTCCAGGATGAAGTGCCCTTCTGAGAGACCGTGCGCCATTTGCTGGGCCGTGTGGCTGATTTGACAGCCCTCCAGAGTGAACTATGAAATGAGCCCTCCACGTTTTGGCTGACAGTTACAGGTCCCCAGTCACCTCTTTGCCTCAATAAACATCCAGCCCAGACCAGTTAGCTGGGTTGGGCACGTTGGGGGACGTGTCTTTTCTTTTTCTCTTTTCTATTGTTTGGTTGGCTTAGTGCAAGTATTTTAAATAGAACAGACATCATGACCATAAAACATCTGTAACACTACACATTTAGTAAAGTTCCTGGCAGGCAAGCATTCTGTTTGATTGGTGAATGTTTTCGCTATGAATGTTGTTTCCTTCCCCCACCTAGTTTGTCCCTCTGGAAAATAAAGTTTTCTTTTATGTGAGGATTTATAGAAATATGTTCTTGGCATGAGGAGAGCACAGACCTACTAGGATATTGGTGTAGCAGAGAAATATTACCTCCGAGGCATAGACAGTTTTATCTCTTATGGAGAATGACCTTCCTATGTAAAACAGTCTGTTACTCTTCATAGGGTAAGGGGCTGCCTAGGGTAAGGCAAATAAAGACATGGCTTGGTGCTGAGATAGCACCCTTTGTTGCCAGAGGTGCCTTTGGAATACCATGGTTGTCCAGTGCTGCCACTGGATGTGGGCTGATTTCGAAGTGGTGTCTGAGAAATCTGAGAGAAGTAGAATCATAATTAGTCATTAAATTTACAGAGTTTGCTCTGTGCCTTTTCCAAGTGCTTTTTTTCTGTTGTTTAGTCCGTGGGGCAGGCAGGGAAGGTTTGATCCCCATTCACAGCGGAACAGGGACGAAATCACTTGGGAAGGGAAGGTAGTGGAACTGCGGAGAAGCACTTTTATGTGCCTGTCATTCCACCCCATGCTAAGCACGTTTCATGTGTAACTCTTTTAATCTCATTTTGTAGAAGGAGAAACCCAAGTTTGGAGAAGCTCGGTCAGGATCACCTAGTATATATGATTGGGATTGAACTTCTTAGGTTGCTCTTCTTCCTACTTTATCACTTGGCTGGCTTGGGGTGCTGGGATTGAAACCTGGCCCTCATCTCCAGAATCTCCAAATCTGATGCTTTTTTCAGTCTCCATAAAAACTTTCTTGGATTTAGAAAGATCACCTTCCATCCCTTTGAGGGTAAGATATTTAATAAATGGTGGAAAGCCTTGCTCATGGTTTCCTAGGCTCCTCTCTTTCACTACAAACCCTCCTTGGCTCCCCCTTTATCCCTCAAAGGAAGTTACTTGTGGCAGGTGGCAAGGGCCAGACCAGCACATCCTGGGGGAGGGGGAAATTTGACTTTTTCTTGACGAGTAAAATTTATGACCTAACAGATGGCTGAGTGTGATTCCAAAGGCGACCACACCAAGGGTGCAATGTGCTTATCTTTCCTTCTGCCCTCCTCCTCCCCGCACTCCCCTACCACCCCTCAACCCCCTCCCCCGCCCCCCCCCCCCCGCCCCCTGCCGATGTTTTTGGCACTGTGGATGGTAGAATAGGGAGAGACCTGCTGATGGGAAGCTGACCCCAGGCCCCACACATGTCACTTGGACTGTGTCTAGGTGCCTTCATTCTAGTTGGTGCTTGCTTTCCTCACCACTCCTGCCTAGGCCAACACTTAGCGTTAAATGACCCAGCCCCCCCACGACGACCCTGCTTTTCTCTTTCCCGAGTGAAGGGTGGCTTCCCTGTTTCAGCCTTTTGGAGGTTTCTGTCTCCTCCCTGCAGGGCCTTCCCTGTCAAGCCTGGCCCCTCTCCTGCTTGCATTCCATCAACACCTTGGCCACATTCGTTCATGTCCACTTGTGGCCTTTTGGCCAACATTGAAGATGTTGCTGCTTCTGTTGAGGAGGTCCTTCTCCCCTTTCTTTCCTGGCTACCTCCTGCTAACCATCAAGTCTCAGGTCATGCCCAGCCCGGTGCCCACAAAGCTCCACCTTGCTACCATAACACAGCCTCTTCCTTGACAGTGAGTATGTTCAGAGCAGACACCAGATCTTTTTTTTTTTTAATTTTTTTTTATTGGAGTTCAATTTGCCAACATTTAGCATAACACCCAGTGCTCATCCCACCAAGTGCCCCCCTCAGTGCCCATCACCCAGTCACCCCAACCCCCCCCGCCCACCTCCCTTTCCACTACCCCTTGTTCATTTCCCAGAGTTAGGCAGACACCAGATCTCATTCCATTTAACATACATGGAGCCTAGCACAGCACTTGGCACATAGTAGGTCCTCAAAACACATCTGATAGGCGAATGAATGAATGGGTATGTCTCTCTGCCACAGACTATTCTCTGCAGTTTGTCTTCTGGTCCTTCTTGGTCTCCAGGGTCACTCTCCTATAATTCAGCAGTCATTTTCTGAGCACCTACTGTGTGCCAGGTTCTTTCACATACTCATCTCTCATGAGGCCTAGGGCAGCTCCGTGGCATGTAGCAGTTGCCTCCGCTTTACTTGTGGCTTGCCTACAATTACAGGAGGGAAATGGCTGAGTTGGGGTTCAAGCTGCTTCTCACAGAACCCTGATTGCACCTTAGAATCTTCTGGAGAATGTTGGAAAAAATGACTGATGCCCAGGCCTCACTGCCGACCAATAAGACCAGCATCCCGAGGGTGGGGCAGGTATCACCAAGCTTTCAGCAGCCCCAGGAGATTGTGAGGTGCTGCTGGGCTGGGTGCCACTGCGCAACGGGAGTGTCGCGAACCTGCAGCCTGGCTCAGCTCCGCGGATTAGGTAAAACTTGCTCATCAAGAACTGATTGCCGTGTGCATCTAAAATATGCTAATGAAGATAATCAAGGCTAAGGGTTAAGGCTGCCATTTGTTCTTTTCCTGAAATCAACTGGAGGGGTGGGGGGATGGGCCGCCTTGGCTTCAGAGCGTGCCTGCCAGCAAAGTTTTTACGCTTTCCCTCCTAAGAAGAGCCCTTTGGTTGTTGCAGATGAGAACAGGTCTTGTTCTCACTGGGGTGGGTTCTGGAAGTTTCTCTGGGGCAGTCCTCCCCAGAATACAGATAACCGAATGCCCTCCTAAGCCTGGTTTTCCTGTTTTCCTGAACTGAGCATGCGCACTCCCTTTGGCCAGTGCTTCCCGGTGGGGCTCGGGGAGGGGTACTCTGAAGGCTGTGCCCAGCGGCCTGGTCTGTAGGCAGATGCCGGGCCAGCCTGCAGCAGGGTTGGGGTTAGACGCCTGGGTTTGGCCTTCTTAGAGTTCCGGTCGCACAGTTTCGCCTCAGTTTGTGTTGCCCACGCCAGGGTCTCAGGCCCATTTTTCAAAGGGAAAAGTGAGGCCCAGAATTGCCAAGAGACTTGACTTAATCTCATCCCAGGGCCAGGGTGGATATTTGCCCTGCCATACGTCTGCACCGATGTGCCTGGTAGTGCAAGCAGGTGGGCACAGAGAACGGGTCTTAAAGTTACGGCCATTGTGGCATTTGGATCACTGCTGTAGGCTGGGCACCCTGGGTGATCGGTGTCCCCATCTCCAGGGCCCTGCCCCTCACCGTGAGGCGTCCTCCAGGTCTCCAAAGAATTCCACCAGGCTGCACGGTGGGGGTGACAGGCACAGATGGAAGGCACTGAGTTCCCAGCAGCCCCGCCATCCGGGCTGACCCTTCTTCCCCACCTTTCTGGGGTTTATTGAGAATCTGCCTTGGCCTTCTTGCTGGGGCTTTGCAAGCACCTCTTTCGTATGCAGGGATGCGTGGCTTCCTCGCAAATTCAGCAACAGTAAAGGGTACTTACTTAATTTCGCTTAATACCGCTGCTGTAAAAGATGATGGGTTTTAATTGCATCTCCGTATTGGCAATCATTAGAAGACCGGAGAGAGTTGGTGGGGCCTCCCGTGACTCACTCTGTGGCAAGTCATAGGGGGTGAGGGCTCCAAGAAGGGTGGAGTGACGGAGGAGCCACCTGTGGGCGCAGATCAGGTGCCTGTGATCAGAGTGACGGCCGGCCAGCCACCTCGCCGCTCAGCGTCGGTTGACGCTTGGGTCACGATCCTTAACTTCTTGTGCCTTCCAAGGCAACACTCCATCTCTGCACCTTGTTTGGTCCCCGCACCACCCCGTGTCCCTAGTCTGAGCGCCACTGTCTAGGATATGACTCTCTGATACCAGTCTGTGGACGGGTCACCCCTCTGCGGGTGGCTGCATCCCCCCAAGGTTCAGAGGAAGTAGTATTGTTAAATTAGCCTGGGAGGGAGCCAGGCAGAGGGCTCCGGGCTGGAGGTGGGGAGCCTGCCTGAACAGCCTGATCATTTCATTACAAGAGCACGTTCTCCTTTAGGTGAGTTACTGTTGTTTTAATCAGGGGTAATGTTGTAACCTGACTATGCTGGATAATTGTGTGTAAATTATATTCCAGCCCATATAGATGAAGGCTATTTTTTTCCTTCCAATTTTAAAGCTATTTAGAGGGAATGCCAAATTGTAGCCTGAACCCTAGTGCTCTCTGGCTCATAGCTGTAGATGAGGAGAGAGCGAGCTTGGAGAAACATTTGGGGTTATATTTATAATTAGTTTCCTCTGAAGTTAAATTAATTTCTGCAGTTGGCAACATCAAATATTGTTACACCTTTGTCCAGTGGTCAACCAGGGGCGAAGCTAAGCATGTAGAAGTGGCTGGCGGATGCAGTAGCTGGGGAGAGCATGCTTTCTGGGGCACTTGGGTTTATTTTAAGCCCTTTTTGCATTCAGGGATCTTTTTGGCCTCTCAGGAAAAAAAAAAAAAAAAGAAAAAAGAACAGCCTTATTGAGATATAATTCATAGGCCATACAATTTACCCGTTTGAGAGTGCAGTTCAGTGGTTTTTAGTATATTTGCAGATATGTGCACCATCTCCACAGTCCATTTTAGAGCATTTTCATCACCCCAAAAAGAAACCTCATACTCTTTCACCATCATGATCCCATCTCCCCCACCCCAAGCAACCACTAATCCACTTTCTGTTGCTGTGGCGTTAAACCTGTCACGAACCTTCATGTGAATGAAATCCTACAGTATGTGTGGCCTTTTATGACTGGCTTCTCTCACTTAGGGTAATGTTTTGGAGGCTTATCCGCGTTGCAGCATGTCAGTATCTTGTTCCTTTTTGTGGCCGAACAATATTCCATTACATGGATACATCACACTTAATTTATCCATTCATCCTTGATGGGCATTTGGGTTGTTTCCGTTTTTTGACTCTTACGAACAATGCTGCTGTGAACGTTTTGTGTGAGAGGCTTTGGGTGGACATATGTTTTAATTTCTCTTGGGTATGTACTGGGAGTGGACTTGTTGGGTCATGTAGTAGTAACTCTGTGTGTAACCGTCTGAGGGACTGTGCCGTTTTGTGTCCATCCCCACCAGCAGTGTCTGGCCTGTCATTTCTGCATCTTTGCTTCAGGCTTGCAAAGGGCAGAGTCAGACTTGCTTCTCATGGTACCCTCTCCTCTCTCGGCCCCTCTTTTTTTCTGCTGGGAGAAAAGAAGACACCTTAGTCACAAATGAAGGGGCAGGACACTTCAGCGAATAGAAAGGGTGAGATTTTGGCTCTTCCCTTTGCCACTCTGGTACTGTGAGACTTTGGGCACTTAACCATCTCTGAGTTTCCATTTCCTTGACTGTGGGGGAGAGGCTGAGACCCGATGTAAGATTGACGTGAGGCCAAGTAAGGCAGCTCATGAGAAGGGCATAGCCCTCGTGCAGTGAGTGTGCTGTAAGGGCAGAGCTTTTGGAACGTGGAAGGAGACACAGGTACTAAGGGCCTTCAGTGGGAGACAAGGGCCTTTCTTAGCCACTTGGGTTGTGTCAGGTGTGTATGCTGTTCCCTCTTGTATGAAGTGCTATGCCAGGGGATCTTGACTCTGTGGGCAGCATTTGGGTGTCTTCTCTTTCGTCCTTACTTCCTCATCTCCCAGTAGGTATTGCCTTACATTTTGAGGCAGAGGCTTGTCCCTGTGGTCCCTGCCATAGTGGGTATGCAAGTGACAGGTGTGACCTGCCTTCATTGGGGGCAAGTTCAGATTGTCACACATGTGGGTGTAGCGTTCTCCTCCCCCATGATAGTGGGTTCCTCCATGTGAATTCTACTCTGTGATCACAAAGAAAAACCAAGGCCAGGTCTCTAGTATCTGAGGGCCTCCCCCAGGTGGGTCTTCATTATAGGTTTCTTGGGGCTGCCATAACAAGTTGAGATAGCTTGGGGGGCATTAAAGCATAGGAATGTTTTCTCTCCCAGTTCAGGAGTCCAGAAGCCTGAAATGAAAGCATTGGCAGGGCTCATCCCTTCTGGAAGACTGAAGGAGAAGCTATCCGTGCCTCTCTCCTACCTCCTGGTAGCTGGCAGCAGTTCTTGGTGTTCCTTGGTTTGTAGACACATCACTTCAGTCTCTGCTTCACCCTCCCATGGCCCTTCTGTATGTAGTGCATGTCCCTTCTCCTCTTGTAAGGGCACTGGCCTCTAGACTTAGGGCCCTCCCTGTACCCAGGATGATTTCATTTCAAGATCCTTAACTGATGACATATGCAAAGGCCCTGTTTCCAAAGATCTGGGTAGACATGAATATTGGGGTCTCTAGTCAACTGACTTTCATCTTTTTCCATGTGTGATTCTAGAATCATTTGGAGAAGATTCTAGTACCTAACCTGGGTTCTGCTTTTGTGTGCTAAGTGAGTTTTGCCACTGGATTCAGATATGATGGTGGTGGTAGTGGTGATGATAGTAGCAAGAGTAGTAGTTTATTTTTTTATATTTTTTATATTTTTTATTTTTATTTTTTTAAGAGTGGTAGTTTAGAGGGAGGAGGGAAAGATGTAAACAAATGCTGGGGGAACTTGGGAGTTTTAGAGGGCACGTCCCTTGGAGGAAACTCCCTGTGGAGTGAGGCTGTGGAGTTTGGGACTTCTGTGACCCCGGTGAGCCCTGAGAGAGCATCTTTGCCATACAAGGACTGGGCTTAATTCTCAGATGCAGGGAACTGATACTTTGATGATAACATACAATTTCATCTAAGAATCTGAAGAATAAAATGTTCACCAGATTCAGAGTCTGGGATAGAATTGCATAGTATCTGCCAGCATGTCCATTTTCCCTTGTCACTCTGCTTGCCTTTAACCAGCACCTAAACCAACTTGCTTGGACTTGATTTTTCCTTCTGTATAATGGGGACGATGGGCAGTCCCGTTTGCGAAATCCTGCCCAGCACTAGTGCCCTTACATCTTCCTTTCTCCATCTTGGGGCTCCCACAGATGGGAGAGCTTCTGTAAATGAGCCATTGCTCTTGGGCAGTGAAGATGGCCCATATGTGTCACCAGAGGGGGAATTGGAGCTCTTTGCAGGAACGTGGTGATGGCAAGAGCTGACTTAAATTCCCTGGGCTTCTTTACTAGCCATTCAAGACTCTCCAGAGTTGCTGCCTGCCTTCTTTCCATGCATTTGTCAGGATGAGAAACATTTTTAGTTATTATTGTTTTCCTATGTGCCAACTAATATCTTTGGGGCAAAGCTCTTAGAGCTAAGTTTTCCTCATAAACTCATTCTTCAAAGTAATTTCTCTTATCTAATACCTACAACCTCTGCTTTCAACACACATATATGCACGCATACTCTTCTGCTTTATCCTGTTTTATAAAATACAACCATTGGTCCCACTCTGAGTGACCATTTCAGATTCAAACACATTTTTTTAGAGGGATTTTTTGAAACTTAAAAAAAACATAAAGCAGCACTCTGGTTAGAAGCAGGAAGGTGGAGTGTTCTTTACAGCTCTAGTTAGCAGCTGGCTTTGGCCAGTTCTTATGTGTAAATAGCAATTTTCCAAACTGGAATGGGTGCTGGGGTTTTCTTTGTAGAGCCAAGAGGTGTGGAGAGCAGTGATGTTTAGTTAAATTATGGGTCTAGATGCAAAATGTGCAGCAATGATTTGTGAGAGCCTGAACACTCTCCACCCCCTGATGCACACTACACACACACACACACACACACACACACACACACACCACTTCTCAGAGGGCCGCCCTAGACCATAAAAGTAAGGGCATCTGTTGGGGGAGGTGGCTGTCCCCAAGCGGTTGCTGGGCTGTTGGTGGGTATCTGGTGTCTCAAAGTGTGGAAAGCATTCAGATAAAAAGTGTTTTCTACAATCCCTCCCACCAAAAACTCCACGCAAAGGACATTTAAGATGACTTTCCTAATGGATTTTGGAGTGAGCCCTCTCTGGAACAGATGGATGGCTCTTTCCATTTGGGTGCACTGTGGGGACCGCCTGGGGCTGCCTGAGCATTTTGGTGTGCAGTGACCAGCTTCCCTTGCTTTGTGTGGTTCAGTACTGTATTGGTGTGAGGGCTGTGGGTTAGGAAACAGTTACTCAAAGGGTCTAGGGCAGGAAGAAAGCACAGGTGGCTCTCTCCACTGTGGGTAGAGAGGACTTTTTATAATGCAAAGGACTCTGGAATCAGGGGGACCAGTAGTAATTTGTCCTGTTCCCTGTTTCTGAGGTCAGAAGAGGCTTTAAGTTCTGGAGGAGCTGAGGGGTTCCTGGGGCAAGTCGAAGCCAAGACTGAAGGATTGGGACCAGAGAGTTACCCCAGACACACACACACGTGCACATGCGAGCAGACAACGTGGACACAGAAACTTTGATAGTATCGATGGGATTCTGAGGACCTCCATTTTAGACCCACTGGGAGCCTGGACAGGACATCTAGCCCCACTCCTGTCCTGCCCTTCTTGGTAGCCCTGGAGGTAGAAGGGAAACTGAGTGGAAGAGTGTGTTTCTAGAGTCCTCCGCCTGCTTTCTGTGTCTCTACAGAATGCAAATCATCAAGCACTGCATAGTCCATTTAGCAGTGATGCCATCAGGATTCCCAAAGTAAATCACTCCTGTTTCCTCCAGTGTGCCCTGGCAAGAGAGGTCACAGTGCACAGCCCTGTTGCCCACCCCCTCACAAAGCCAAGACATTGGTGAGCAGCTAACAGAGTGTTGCACATCTTCCCACTGGCCTTTTCACGTCTGGAAGGTTTTGATTAAACCAGTTTCCCTTAGTGTTTGCTGAAGAGTGGGATCCATCACTGTATCTGAGCTGATTCCTGGAGAGGATGTTTTAGTAACTTGGACATTTTAGCGCGGTGTTTGGGGCCTGGGATTTCTCATCCTTCTAAAAAAAGTATTTTACAGACTTTTTTGGGACTGTGTGGTTTATACCTGGATGTCTGCCCCAGCATTTAAGGCTCTGGCATGATAAGTTTATGGCTGTTGAGAGACTGTAGAGAGTGTAAGACGGGGCCTTTTCATTTAACCAGTTACTGGGGAATGAACATTCTGTTGACTTCTGTTATTTGGAATGAAGACATGTTACTCATTTAATTATCTGGGTCCGTGTGAACATTTTGGAATATAAATAGGGTCTGCTCTCTACCCACCCTGGCTCTAAACAATGTATAAATGGCACCATAGGGTTCATTTTATAGAATGCTCCTCTAGAGTTTCTTTAAGTTGAGAACTCCACTAGTGCATGCTTGTGGATCACAGTAGTGTTTCTTTATAGATATTTAATTACCTGGCTGATAGGGAAAAAAACAGGAATGAAAAATCTAAAATGAAACTATTGGGAGGCTTTGCCCATCTGAAATCATGTAGAGATTCAGGAAAGTGGTTTTGAAATTACAGTGGAAGAAAATGGGGCACCCAGAGTTGATTTATCAAAGATTTTTCTGTAAAGTCTCTTTCTGCCATACATTTATTCTGGGCTTGAAGGAAGAATTTAGTAATTGACTTTGGATTCAGTTACAGTGACCACTTATCTAGCATCTGCCTGATGTCCTGCTAGACACTTTGGCATATGTTATTTAATTTAGTCCTAATAGGAACCTTGCGTGGTAGGCTAATTATTATATCTCCATTTTATAGTGGATTAAATTCTACATTGTATTGGAATGTAGGCTCCAACACCTAGCCCTTAATGTATCTGTTGAATGAACACATTGGGAAAGTTAGGGTAGTCAAATTTGGTGGTCAGTGAGTGAGTGTAGGGACAGATTGAAATCTGGAGAGGTAGGTCACCTTCATGGGTAGGTACCTGTTCTGCCAGGGTAGACCTGCCGAATAGCTGAGAAGGGAGATGGACAACATGGAGCAGAATAAGATGCCCACTGGTTAACGAGAGGTTCTTGGAGTTGGCACTGCAGACACTGGTGGGACTGTCACAGAATGTTTTCATGTACACGATCTCCTCTGTCTCTCCTGTTCATCTGAAAAGAGATGAAAAGCAGTAAATCACAGCTTTAAACACATGTGGAACCAATGCATGTCTCTCAGAGCCCACAGGAAGTGTGCAGACTTGCTAGGACAATGTCCTCTTAAAATAGTGTACCAGGTTGATTACAAGGACATTCCAGATGGAGCTCTGTCAGTGGGCTGTGGTGGCACATGTCCCTTCCAGAAGCCACTAAGCCAAAATCTGAGCTCTTTGCAGTCTTGGAGCCTCCCATTCATGGCAGCCAGGCTTCCCGATTGATGGGAGTTCAGGCTTAGGTGGGACTGGCACTCTGGTCCGGGACTTCACAGTGCAAAGCACAGGATCAGACTTCAGTGGAGTGCTCCTTGGCACAGCCTGCCTGTCACCAACCAGATGTCTCTCAGCCAGGGAGCTCCTGCTGGAGGTGGGGTGGTTGGTACATTCCCTCTGCTAGTATGGCTCAGCCTTGGGGACAGCGGGGATCCTGGCAGCCATGGCCCCTGTACTTAGGCATCCCACATCGAATTGTAATAGACCGGATATGACATGGTGGGTTTGTTTTTTTTTTTAAATCTGTTTTGTCTTATTCCCTTATTTCTGGGTTTCAGTCATGCTTTTATTTATATATTCTCATAAAACATTTTCCCCTCAGCTTTACTGAGGTGTAACTGACAAAACTGTAAGATCTTTAAAGTGTACAAACATTATGATTTGATACACATGTACGTTGCAACAGAATTTCTCCCCTCAGGTTAAGACATTGGGTTTTTATCATATGCAGCCACAATGGTGAGACCCTGTACCCACTGAGCGTGTTACATTTTTTATTTAACATTTAAATTTGTTATTGCATGTTAAAAAAAAAAAAAACCCACCTACATACCTACACAGCCTAAACTCAGTGTTCAGAACAAGATTCATTTTCTTGTTTCACTTTTGGCTCCTTCCTTATGATACTTGGTTCTGTCTCTAAATCATTTGTATCATTGAACTTCTGCCTCCCTTTGCTTTGGAACTGGTGGAATTCTGAAATGTGACCACATTCATTTGTTTTCACATCCACCAGATATTTGGTGTGGGCTTATGTGTGCCTGGCTCTGTACTTGGCATTGTGGAGGGTACCTGGAGGAATCAGGAATTTACTGTCTGTGGGAGGAAGTAGGAAAGACAGGATTATCCATGACTTTGACACTAGGTGGGAAGAAGTGGGTGCCAGGACAGGCTGGTGGCTACAGCGTTAGAGTTTCAGAAGAGAGAGGGGACAGCTTTCGCATGTGGGAACTATATAGATAGCTTGCATTTTAGAGGTCGTTGGATCTTACAGGATGGTTACAACTTGCCATGGGAGGTTTAGGCATAGAGAGGCATTCTGGGGAGAAGGACTTATGTGGACAAAGGGGTGGATACCTGGGGCTTAACTGGGCCTGATTGGGCGTAGGGTGAATCAAGGCAAATAATGAGGAATCAAGAGGGGAAGGAGAATAAGGATCAGGCTTGGAGAGTGGCCCCTGTGTGCAGGGTCAGCATCTGTCTTGATGGCAGACATGAACCAGCACTCAGAACAGCTCGGTGTAGACAGCCCACCCTTATGTTTGAATGATGTGTGTGTTTCTTATTGACAAATTTTATGGTACTTTCTGGGCGACAGATTTTTATGCACATAGTTCTCTTCTGTTCACATCTCTTAGGTTTAAAATAGCTTTGACGTGCCACTTTTCTCTTTGTGCTAGAAATGAAAATGAAGCTGTGTATTATGGCTTAGAGGTTCTGAAGTCTACTCTGTGTCTGTATGAAACTCAAGCTTACAGGTTGTGGCCTGAAGGCCCAAGATATCCAGCGTGGCTGTCTCCACAGCATTCTGAGATGTCCATACAGCTCAAATTTATCTAAAATTGCCTTTCTAGAGAAACGTGGAGAGTGGCTTGTTTCAGAATCTTAGTGAGCATTGCTTCAGATAACCTAGTTAACCCATGGCCTCCTCTTGTCATTTCTTGCAGATGGTCACAAGAACAAAGAAAATATTTGTAGGCGGATTATCTGCGAACACAGTGGTGGAAGATGTAAAGCAATACTTTGAGCAGTTTGGCAAGGTAAGTGGTGTGTGGGGCTGGCTGCTGCCATGGCCCTTCCTTCTGTCACAGCTGTGCCCTCAAGAACCTTGTCCTTGAACTTGGTTGTCAAGACTTAAGTGAAATCTGTCAGGAGCTGACATGGAAGAGTCCGGCTTGTGGTCGGCACGGTGCCCCACGTGCCTGCAGGAATAGACAGAGTGGCCTTTCAATGTGGTTTTACTGGCCACGTGGGGCCTGGACTGGGAGCCGGTGGTGGCAGCAGCTGGGAGGGATGCAAGATTGTGACTCACAGGACAGAAGCTCCCACAGAAGCTGCTAGAGGCCTGTGAGTTGGTGCTGGGCTTCATTCTATGCCTTTCTGGAAGATACATTAAAAGAGGAGGCTCCCTGGGGTCCTTTGCAGCTGAACCTTCCCCTGTCAGATGCCCGAGGAGACTTGGGAAAGATGCTGGGCCTGTACCTGTCAGAATGTATGTGAGACAGAAGTAAAATTATCCCTTGGGCTCTGTTGCTAGAATAGGCTGGGAACAGTGTAGCGCACCCGCCCTCCCCATCAGTCAGGAACCAGAGTGTGAGAGTGTGTAGGTCACAGACAGAGTCACAGAGATGGACAGATAGGGTGTGTAACCTTGGGCGATGTGCTTTAATTCAGCCTCTCTCTAGTTGGTGGGGGGAGCTGGTGCCTTGGAAAGTGGTGTTTCTCTGATGGCTGCGTTGTCCCGGGGCTCCAACATGGCAGCTTGTCGGGGAGACTGTCCCTGCTGGCTTTGTGTGATACCCCTCCTCTGGCTGCCATGTCCCAGGAGGCTTCCAGGCGAATGGCTGTGCTGGCCTCTGCTTCCCGCATCTTTGAGTAATTGTGGATGTTGTCCTGGGAGTCTGGGTGTGTGATGGTCTCCTCTGCACAGGTCTGCGTCTCTGCTGTTGCAGGGCTGATACGGCAGGAGGGTGGAAGGCACTGTGCCTGTTCTAAGCTTTGTCACTCATGTTCCCCCATGACAGCTGTTGTGCTTGCGCTGGGTGGTACAAGGCACTGCTGCCCACTGACCGGTCTGAAGGTTCTGTGCTTTTACTTGTTTGCTTGAGGTAATGGGCAGCTCTGACCTCGTCCCCGGGTTTGTCCAGTTGTGAGTTACTGTCTGGGATGAGGACAGTGATCACTATTCAGCTTCAAAACGGAGATTTTCCTGTCTCTGGTAATAATCAATTTCTGCATGGCTGGGAGACATACAACAAAGAGACATCAGCCTCCTCCAGCCCAGCTTTGCATGCAGAATGGCACTTAACTGCCCTTCCGGGTTGGTTATGAAAGACGCCTTCCCCATGGCACCATCTTACATTGCCAGTTGGGGGCTGATTCATTCCGGCCGGTTTGGAAGAATGGTTGAGTGCGTTGGTGACCATGTACTTCTCTTCAAGACGTATTTAAAGCACCAGCGGGGGATTTGTCTACCACCCAGCCCCACCCTGCCTATGGGGAGAGACTGGAAGTAATTAAATGAGACAGGTCCAGCTTGTGTAATGGAAGGCTCTGGAGTGTGCACCCCTTTGCTACAGTTCTGCCTCTAAAACTAGGCCAGGAGCAGTGTTTGCAAACATGAGGTGGGATTTATTTTTTTAACCATAAATTGGAATCTCATGGTCCTATTCATGATTGTCAGGGAAGTTGGACTGTGCACCTCTGCACATTCACACCTTCAGGCTCCTCTCTCTCTCTCTCTCTCCCTCCCTCCCCCCCCTCTCTCATTGCCTTGTTCTCCTATTCTCTCTTTCTTTCTGTCTTTTTGCATTAACACTTATAGTCGGGACTCAGTATGCCAGCAGTGGGAAGCTCTGCAAGCTTTGGGCAGGCCCATGGTAGCAACCATCCCTGCCCTGAGAACAGTTCTCCTCTTGTCAGGGAGGCATTCACAGACCATCTTCCCTGGCCTGGTCTGCGCTGGGTCTAAAGCTGCTCAGTTAATTTAGCAGTAACATTTGTAGATTCCAGCAGGATGTATAAACTTATCAGGTGTTTTATTAAAGGACTAAGGCTTTTGAATATATCAAAACCATAACACTTTCTGTGCTCTTGTTTTTGTAGGTTGTTTCATACACGTGCTCTTTGTATTATCTGGGTCTGTCTTCAGAGGGGCTTATCTCTCCTCTTGCTGGTGCCTGGTATTATATTTGTGCCTCCTTGAACAGGACCCACCACTTCTCTGGATTCTGGTGTCATTCATTTGAGTCCAGAGTGATCAAAACAGAGGAGACCATGATGCTGTGCCTTAAGGCAGTGAGTCAATCCAATGGTGAATTGACATACTGACTCTACCCTTCAGTAGTTTATATTCTGGTTGAGGAAAACAGAACACACACACAGGTAGTTGTGTCAAATAGACTCACATGCTTGAACACATTCCCAGCTGTAAAGTTGTTTGGGGCTCCTTTTAGATTGGTAACTGCAAATTAGCAAGGTGTAATTTTATTAGTGAGTATATACTGTGTTGGGTCCTGGGCCAGGCCATTGACTTGTATTATTTCATTTAATTCTTCTCTGGGAGGCTGGTGGGGGTCCTGTCCTACTCACTTTATAGTTTGATAAATGGAGTCTAGCTGGACTGAGTCTTTGATTTAGGGTCACCCCTGAAAGGTATAGCTGGGTGCAGATTTCCCCCCTCGAGGCTTGTCTGATAACAGAACCTAAACTCTGGGCCCTCTTCCAACCTTGGATTGATCTATAGGATGGACTTAGGGTGGGAAGAGTATAAAAGAAAGGAAGAGACTGTGTCCCTCCATGGGCTGGGGGCAGTGCTGAGAACTGGATATATGTTGCCTCATTTCATCTGTACAGTGCATTTTGGTGTCATTCAGCCCCTTGACAAAGGTGAACAATAAGGGTGAGGGAGATAAAGCCTCAAGGAAGGTCACACCAGTAAGGCAGGATAGCAGCCAGAATTTACATCCTGCTTCCTCTTCCTCCATATCCAGAACTTTCCATCCTTCTAAGACTCCATTCAGGGTTTGCCACCTGAGTTCTAGGTTTCCCTTGCTGTCATTCCTCTCTCCTCTCCCTCTTCCCATCGTGCCTGAGATGGCAGCTGCTTCAACTGTTTATTTCAGGTGGCAATCAAGATGGGTAAGACTGCTATCATGGGGCTGGGCTTAGGGAGTTAAATATGTCATTACTGTAAGTGGGGTGGGTGCAGAATGACACACCGAGAGCTTTAAATAACTCAAATTAGAGGTTTGTAAACCCCTTTGTACTTTCCTGCCACCTTCCTCCCAGAAACTTACCCCTACCCCCTTGGTTAGAGATATCATTACTTGTTTATATTTAAGATGAGATTGTGAAGTGTGGCCATTGGCATGAGAATTCTGCTACCTTGGATGGCCATCCTCGCCCCCTGGGTAGCTGTTCTGATGCTGTCATTAGAGGAAGGTTAGGTAGGTAGAAGTATTCCAGACCCTCATGATGGGCCTGACTGGGCAGTGACCCCCCTATGATACCTTAACAGGCCATTTCTTTCCTGGTCTCAGTTTCTCCTCTAAGGGAAGGAGTTGGAAAAGTTGTAAAGGGTCAAATAGTAAATGTTCTTGGCTTTGCAGAGCACGTGGTCTCTGTCACAACTATTTACTTCTGCTTTTGTATGGAGGAAGCAGCTATGGCCCATCCATGATTAGATATGGTTGTGTTCCAATAAAACTTTATTTATAAATACAGATTATGGGCCACATTTGTCTTGTGGGCCATAATTTGCCAACCCCTAAACTAGGTTATTCGTAAGGTTGGTTTCAAGCTTGAAAATTCAGTAATCTAGAAAGTGTGTTTAAACATACAGGGGCACCTGAGTTGGTTGGACATCTGCCTTCAGCTCAGGTCACGATCCCAGAGTCCTGAGATCGCCCCATATTGGGCTCGCTGCTCAGTGGGGAGACTGCTTTACCCTCTCCTTCTGCCCCTCCCCCTGCTAGTGCATGGTTGCTTGCTCTTTCTCTGTCTCTCAAATAAATAAATAAAACCTCCAAAAAACATAAACATACATAGGTCGGTATATGGATAGATATGTATCTATCTAAGGTATCCATAGACTATAACCAGAACAAGATATTACCAATAGCCATGAGCATGATATAATAAGTGAAACAATTGTAACTGTGGTAGGGTTAATTTCTGGATTGCAAGATGTAGGAACAGTGAAGGGATTCTCTATTTGGAAAAAGCTATTTATAAACCAGAATCTTCATCCTGTGAGCAAGATCCCAGGGATCCATAGAGTATTTCCAACTCCTTATTACATGTACTAGATCTAAATTAATGAAGACTCCGAATTTGTGAAGTTCAGGTTTTACTATGAAGATTCTTTTGCTATGAGTTGATGTTTCTGACTTTGAGGGATGTGTGCTTTGTGCTAAGCTTTTTGATGCATTTTAAAACCTGATGCTCAAGGCTGTCAAGCAAGATAGGTGGGGTATCTATCATGTAGATGACCAAACTGATGTTGAGGAAGGTCATGAGCTGTCCGAGATCACACAGCCCATGCTGGAGAGAGCCCAGATAGTCATTCATTTTTGTATAATCTAGCCTCTATTCGCTGTTTATAAAACCTCATCTCCTACTTTACCACTAAGCAGCCTGATACTCAGAGGGAGAAGATTCTGTTCATTTGTCAAGAATGTTGATGTGCAGTAATTTATTTCACTGCGTCAGGTTTCCCAGTGGACGTTATCTGTGCTCACGATTTCATAGTACAGGAATGATGTACACAGACCATTGCGAAAAGTGGCACGTGAATGATGCTCTCAATAGGCACGTACAGACCCAGACAATCGATCGGAGGGTTCTCCACCGTTCTCCCCGCATAGCCGTCCGGAAGAGCCCAGTCTGGTAATTAAAAAGCCCTGGGATCAAAGAAGCTCCGTGTGCATGGGTTTCCTCCTTCTCCCCTTTCGGCCCCTCCTTCAAGTACCGGTTTCTTAAATTCTCACTTATAGGATTTTGGAGATCAAAAAGAGGCCTTTAAACTTAATGAATTCTCGGCTTCGTCCCGGATGGAGCAGTTCTGCACCTTTCAGCTGTTCACCTCGATGATAGGGCTGCTCGGTGCCGAGCTCACTAGGTAATTCTCACTTTATATAACTCCTGTGAAAGCAAAGCAGCCCGCATCTGGAGGCTTCCAATTATACTTCACATGGTGAACTGTGTAATTAGTTTGGAAGACTTACGCTCAGTCGTTGGTTTATCCTAATCGGCTTTGGCTTTCCCCACCAACAAAGTGAGCTTATTTTGCTAAGCTGAAACGACTCTGCTCCCTTTGTTCCAGCCTTTTATTGTCTCATTCCTTTCATTCTGTTTTACTGCCAAAGTTCTGTTTCATTAGGCCTACAAGTCATTTCCAATCCAGTGGGCTGCTACAATCCGGCCTTTATCACTCGGCTGCCCTGGTTCCCATGTCCCTTCTGGGCCAGTGCCCGAGTTTGCGGTTTGACATGAGGGCTTTAACCCTTTCCTGGGCCAGCCCCTCATTGTGGTGGGCGGCCAGAAGAGGCCTGAAACGAAAGGGGTTTGGACAGTTAGAGCTCTTTAGGTCCCATCAAAGGGGAGCCCGGTGGAAACGAGGTGCAGAGAGTCCTTTGGAGTCCTTCTGTTGGGTTGGGGTGGTGTGGGGGCCTATAGAAGTGAACTTGAGCTACAGAGAATGGTGCTTGAGAGCTTTTGGAGAAAAAAATTGAGACCGAGAATGAATTGGCGTTTTAATATGAGGAGATCTTTTCATTTGTCCCGCTCGTGTGTGGGATGGTCAGAGAGTGCGCTCCAGGGAAGTACTTGACACCCGTTATTTCCCAGCTCTGGGTTTTATGTGCAGGTGGGGTGCTCAGATAGTCCTTTTGATACTGTATGTGTGAGGAGAGGAAGATAGATCTAGCATGAAAATATTATAAAGCCTTTGAAATTTGAAAGGCAGGAGACTCGTGAGAAAATAAATAAGCAACGTTACCGTGTTCCTCACGGTGAGCTGTGATTCTGAGGTAATGTTTTTTTTTTATCACTTCCAAATGCGCGTTGTAGAGAAATGGAGCTCCGTGCGGTGTATGGTTTGCTCAGACCAGGTCTGGAAAACTCAAGTCCCCGTCTGTCCTTTGTGGGCACCAGCGTTCTCAGGAGGTGTTTGTCTCCTGATGTGGTTTGTCCAGGGGGACCACCTGGAAGGTGGCCAGCATGTCCAAGCCTCGCCTGTCCTCTGGAGAGCCTTGATGTTTCTCAGACCTTCTTGGGTTACAACCGTGGAGTGGACCAGGAAGGGCCCCAGTTGCTGTCCCCACCCTGGCTGGCCACGCTGAAGGCTACTTTTGTGTTAAATTTTCTTCCTGTCATAACCCAGAACAAGGCCAACACTGTCCTCATGTTTTATTAATTCTCTGTCTGGTTTGTGTCAGTCTCTCCCTTCGGAAGTGTGTCATACGGGGGAGGGGACTTTATTTGCCCTCTGACCCCTGGCAGAGCCGCTGAGAGCAAAAAGCCACAGTTAGCCAACGGGAGAACCTCCCTCGTCTGCCTGCCTCAGCTTCCTAGGCCAGGTGGCAGCAAGCAAACAAGCAGTACCCACAAGTAATGTGATCCGTGGGCTTCGCAGGTAAACCCTCCTACCAAACAAACAACTGTGTTTTCCTGATGAACTTTTTCCTCCATGGATGGATTTCTGCCATAACCAATGGAGTGAGGCGAGTTAGAGATTGATTGAGCACTCCAGCCTCACGATCTGACTTATAAATCTTTTCTTTTTCTTTTGTTTTGTTTTCTTGCCTTTCCTTTTCTCTTGCTTAAAAAAAGGGGGGCTCCTGAAATTGTAGGTTTCTAGGAAAACTTCACATTTCCTTTTTAGCTATAAAATATAGCCAGCTGTTGTTGGGCAAATGCATCAGACATTATTATTGCTCTGTTAACAGTGTTTTAAAATATACAAATAACAAAACAGGATGCCTTCTGGGTAGCAAGCTGGGAAAAGTTTGAGCTTATGCTAATCAAATTCCATGCTTCATATGCATAGTAGTAGGTAGAGGAACGGGGCCTGAACTTTCTGGCTTGGCTGTTTAACTGTGCTTCCGGGTATGGTTTTTTGGCTTGATTTGATTTTTCCAGCGCCCCCCTCCAGAAGAGGAAGGCCCAGCACAGGGTTGGCCCCGGGCAGGAAGGAGTTAATGAGCCCGGGAGGATTGATGGGGAAGGGGTATTGAGCGCTTCCCCAGCTCACCTTCCCAGAGCCGTCCTGGCAGCCTCTGAAGACGTCACTTACAATGGAGTTGTTAGCATGAGAAAGAAAGCCTTTCTCCCCCTGGACATACTTCAGTGGGAACTGCAAGTGTCTGAGAAATCGTGGTTCAAGCTTGTGCCAGTGGGTGCAAGGAGTGGTTCTTATGGAAGAGAAAGCGCAGTTCATTTAGACTTGGCATAGAAATGGAATTCCATTGTTTGGTAGAGTGAACATTGATATGGAGATTCCTGCCCACCCCCCACCCCGTCAATTGGATACCCCATTACATGGGTCGTGTATGCTTTTCTTTTTCTTTTTCTTCTCCTTTTTTCCCCCTTCTTTTGTCCTCTGAGAATTAGTCCCTCTGTAGAACGGCCGGATCTAAGTTACCACCCTCTAAATTTTTACAGCTCTGTATATTCAGACTTGGTATTTGTGAATTAGCTCAAAGTGGGCTGCCAATCGGTGCTTTATTTACATTCGAAGCCATAAGAGTGAGAGCCCCAGAAAAACGTTAATATGCAGAAAGAGGCAGAAGGGTTGAGTTTCTGACTGTTGCTAACCTCACCACTGCCTTTAAAACCAATCATGAGGCACACGGCTGATATTTAATAGCTTTTAGCTGATTATTTTTCTTCTCCTCCTCTTTCTTTTCTATCCAAGTTGACCTGGGTGTACTTGAGCGGAAATGAAGTCATCCAAATGCTGAATTAGAATAATCACAGGCCTCCAAGAATGAAATGGAAGCAGAGATTAAATGGTAGGGGGAAAGCTGGCATTAATAAGCACCAGGAAAACTTTGCATAAAATAAATAGGAGATTTGATAGATTGAATTTGTATATCCCTTTTCCATTTTTCTGCACTTGGTGTTGTCCTCCTAGAGCGGAGCCTCTGGCAAAGTGGGATTTGTTTCACCATGAGTCCACATACCTTCTGCAGCCTGGGTGATGGTTCTTTCTTCTCTGTGGGGCATTTGTGTGACGAGGACGTTTCCAGGATGGAAGAATCTGGGTGGAGGGACCGTTACTGGGAAGGGTCAGGATGACTTGTTGCCAGTTCGGGTTGGGGGGCAGCAACACACTGCAGGCAAACAGTGAATATTATTGACGGATTCTTGATCGAATTCCTGATGGTAGGGAGAAGAGCAGGGTGGCGCGCGCACGTGCGTGTGTGTGCATGCACATCATGCATGCTGGATAAAGGTAGGGTGACCAGCTGACCTGGTTTGCCTAGGACAGAGGAGTTTCCAGGAACTCAGGACATACCGACCAGAATGAGTTGGCCACTCTAAATAAACGAGAGGTGGGAAAAGTGGAGACACTGGCTTAGAACTCCTTACAGGGATGAAACTTTCTTTGACTGACTGCAGGCAGATTTAAATATTCCTTCCTGTGTTTTCCAGAACCTTTACTCAGGTCCCATTTACAGTCTGCTTCCTAATTTCACTCAACCACTGGGGCAGGAGTCAGCACAGGACCTGCACTCCCACAGGCCAGGAAGTGTCAGGGAGCAAGTGGCCTGTGGAAAGCAGGACAGACAGACCACAGTCCTGGGGCAAGGGGTGGCTGGTCATTGACTTGGACTATAGGACCCTTGGGCTCCTGTTTGGGCTCCTCCTTGGGGATTATTTCTCTATCTCTTGAAAATAAAAATAATTCTGCCCCGTGTAGCGAAAAGTGAGTTTCTTGTAGTTAAAGAGCAAAATAAGGATTTAATTCAATTAAAAAACGCAGCAGAGTGGTTTGTTTACAGGAAGTCGTTTTTAGGCGGTCTTAGTAGAAGCAATTTGTGCAATCGGATTAGTTGTAAATTAGAGATTTTTGGTTGTTGAGGTTGCTAACGGTCTTTTGTGATTGGCAGCAGCCGTAAATATTTTCAGACTTGCTTATTGTTTGTAGAGTGTTAGTGTTTGGGGGAAAAAAAAAACCAAAACAATTTAGGGGACTTTTCACTTCAGGAAACATAAATAAATAAGAGTGTGGGATGACCAGAGGTAGCCTCTCTGATCTTATTCTCAGCTTTCTTAGGGAATGGCGGAGTGGGTGAGGGACTTTGCCGATTCTCTGATATGGAAACAAATTAAAAAATTTTTTTATCTTTTAAAAAGACTACCCCATTTCCTTTATTGATATATATATATATATATATATATATATATATATATATATATATATGTGTGTGTGTGTGTTTTAGTAGCAAAAAAGGAGGATTTATTGGTGTCATAGCTCTTCATTCTAACTAAGTTGGCATCTGTGCTCATATTCAGAGATTCCTGTTTGCTGGCAGCTTTCAAGTGTCTTTTGACTTCTATCTGTCCAAACAGCCCCCCGAGGTAGGAGGATTATCTCGTTTTACAGTTAGGAAAGGAGGGCTGGGAGAGTCTAAATGACTCGCTCAGGACACCTCAGCTGGATTGCAGTAGGGGCCAAGGTACAGAGGTCCTGTGTTTACTGTTCCACCCGAGCTGCTCATGTTGGGCCGCCCCCCTTAGGCGTCTGCGGTGCCATGACCAGTGCGGTGCTGTAGGATTACTGTGGCGCCTCTCCCAGGGAGCTATGACTTTATGGTTGTTTGTTTGAAACATATTATATCAGAAGAAATATTATGGCCACAGAATGTGAGATTTGCATAATTGTTTTTTTGAAAAACCATGAGACTTGGAGACATTTCAGGATAGCTGCTGGCTGCATTAGCCTCTGTCCCCTGTCATTCTGGGCTGTCCCATAATTTACTTGACCATTAGGAGTACTTGGGTAGAAACATTGAGAATTACCACTGTTTAGTATAGGGGTTGGCATACTTTTTCTGTAAAGGGCCAGATAATAACTATTTTCGGTTTTGTGGCCCAGATGGTCTCTCACAGCCATTCAACTCTGTCAGTGTAGCGTGAATGACAGCAGCCATAGACAGTATGAAAACAAATGGTTGTGGCTGTGTTCCAATAAAACTTTATTTACAAAAACCAGAAGGCTGCTGGGTTTGGCCCTCAGCCATAGTCGCCGGTCCTCTGGTTTAGCTTATTGCCTGGTAATAAGGGCATGGAATTTTTATACTCAGACTGGCCAATGTCAAATCAGCTGGCCTACTTATTAGTTCTAACCTTGGGCAGATCATTTAACTTCTTTCTACCTCAGTTTCTTTATCTGTAGAATGAAAATAAGGATGGTACTTATCCCACAGGATTAGCATGATGATTAAATGAACTAATACCTGTGCCTGGGTGGGGCAGTCGATTAAGCAGCCGACTCTTGGTTTTGGCTCAGGTTGTGATCTCAGGGTGGTGGGATCTGCTTGGGATTCTCTCTTTCTCTCCCTTTGTTCCTCTCGCTTGGGCTCTCTCTCTCTCTAAAAATAAAATAAGTAAATCTTTAAAAAAACAAACAAACTAATACCTGTAGTGTAGGTTCTTAGCATTCTTCCAGAAACAGAGCAGGTACTTAATAAATACATCAACTGCTATAATTTTTATCCTCTGAGACCCAGCTTCAGCCTCTGGACCTGTCTCTCTAGGCCTATCCAGCAGCAACCCTGACTTGAGTGCATGTGCATGCACACACATGCTTGTACACGCCACAGGCCCTTCCATCTTTCCCACCTGTACTCTGGATGGGCTTACCACTCAGTTTGCCCACCCACCTTGGGGATAACACAAATTGAAAAGTCTTTCCTGGATTCTTTCAGCCTAAAGATGAAGATTCAATGTCTTTTATAATTCTCTACTATGTCATATACCTCCAGTTCAGTCCAGCTACCTTGATGCTTCTGATTTGTGGGACTGACTTCGAGTTGCTCAGGCTTTGATGGAAAATGTTGCACTCATATGGGCCAAAAGAGAATTCTTCTGGTTGAACCCTGCGAGGTGAACTCTTAAACTTGTTTGAATAATTAAACTTTTGTGTTTGTGGGAGGGTAGAAGATACTGCCTGGAAATTGTCCCAATATCATTTAGCTGATGTTTATTGAAATATATATATATTGATCCGCTGATCTGTTTATTGAGTTTATTTGGCCTCTTAGCTTTTTACAACCTCATTTAAGTTTTCTTTCCTTTTCCTTTCATATGATTCTAATAAGCTTACTTTTCTGGTTTTGAATTTATAGCAATTATTAAGGGGTGGGAAGATGTTAATTAATAAGCTCAGTGTAAAGGGGAGGGGAACAAAAAAACCCTATAAAAACAAAAAGACTTAGATCTTTAAATACACCACATTGCGGGACCATTAGTGCAGGGAAAGAGCCATCCTTCCTCATTAGGTCCAGAAGGCATCTTGTCTACAGCCTCGTGTATCATTCATTGTTCATTGATTCATTCACCAGATCTTGATTCTCTTTTGAATGCCAAGCATGAGCTGGGAGCCAAGGGCGCATCAGTGAACGAAACAGACAAGATCCATGCCTACTTATCACTTAAGTTTTAGGATGGGGTTGGGAAGGACTAGCCAAGAGCAAACAAGTAAATAATAAAAATAAGTACAATTTGTCTCATAAAGAAAACAAACCGAGAGCTGAGAGAACCCATGATGGGAATCTTGGTGTATCAAGAAACAAGTCAAACATGTGTACCCTTTTGCCCCCAGTAGACTGTCAGTTCCACTGAGGAAGAGCAGTGTCTATTTACTCACTGTGTAGCTTCAGGACTAGCCCGGCGCTTGGGCAGTAGTTGGTGCTCAGCAAATAGTGACAGGATGAATGGGGCCCTCTGTATCAGAGTGCAGAGCTGTGCCAGTCATTGGAGAAGGAGTTTCAAATGATAAAATTACAATTTTTCTTTTTAAAAATGAGGTTCTAAGAGAATGTATTCAGTTATCTGAAGCATTTCTTCACATGGAACCTATCATTCCCCTGAACCGGGATAAATGAGCTTTTTTTTTTTTTTTTTTTTTAAGATTTTATTTTATTTTATATCTTTTAAAGATTTTATTTCTAAGCAGTCTCTGTGCCCAACATGGGGCCCAAGCCTACAACCCCCAGATCAAGATTCACATGCTTGACCAATTAAGCCAGCCAGGTACCCCTTAAAGAATTTATTTTTAAGTAATTTCTACATCCAATGTAGGGCTCACACTCAAAACCACAAGATCGAGTCACATGCTCTATTGACTAAGCCAGCCAGGCGCCCCTATATGAGCTATTTCTACCCTGTAGTAAAACTTTAATAGAATTAAGGGACTGTCTGGGTGGGGTGGAGCTGGCCAGCATGGCCACTTATGGAGCAATAGTTTCTCAGGGAGGTCTTGGTGTAAAGGGTAGACATACAGCTTATCTGGAAAAGGGATGCAGGAGAGAAGGGTAAGAATGGAGTACATCTTTTCATGTCGCACCATCTCCCCTGCTCTTCTTTCTGTCTTTGGTCTTAGAAAAGTGGTGGAGCTGCTGAGTAGGAGGTATAAGTAGGGTCCGTGGCAGGATTTGTCTTGCCTCATAGGTGCATGGGTCTTCCTGGGGTGGGGACACTAGACGGGCTCTGGGCAGCTTCTTCCGCAGACTTGTTTTGTGATCATCCAGGCTGGGCAGTAAAAACAGGTCTAATAACATTAAACTGAAGCACAAACATCTCTGATGTTGGTAAATCTGGCTGTGGGCAGAGAGAACTCGTTTGTGGGTACAGTTTTTCCCTCCTGAAAGAACAGAGGGATGCCATTGGCATTTTATTGCCAGGTTCTTGGGAATTATTATGTGGGATGGAGGCAAATGATTCTGGACTTTGGACCCAAGTAGACCCGAGCTTGAATCTGGATATTGCTGTTGGCTATTAGTGTTGTGACCTTGGGCTAGTGATTTTGTGCTTTTGAGCCTCATTTCTTTTTTTTTTTTTTTTTTTTTTAATTTTTATTTATTCATGAGAGACAGAGAGAGAGAAGCAGAGACACAGGCAGAGGGAGAAGCAGGCTCCATGCAGGGAGCCCAGTGCGGGACTTGATTCCGGGACTCCAGGATCATGCCCTAGGCCGAAGGCAGGCGCTAAACTGCTGAGTCACCCAGGGATCCCCATTGAGCCTCATTTCTTGTACGTGAAGTGGGGATCCAATTTTCTTTACGGGGGACTCTGAGAATAAAGACAGGTTTGCCTAGTGTCTGTCACATGGGTTTTCGGTAGTGGTGTCTTCTCCCCACATTCATTCCCTCCTTCCTCCCACACTCACCACCTGTGTATCTGAAGTATCACAAGTATCACAAGTATCGCAAACTTCTGACTTCTACCAGGTTCATTTCTGTCCTGTAAAATCTCCACAGTAATCTGCGAGATGCCCTTCCTATTTGCTAAATGGATGGTTTTGAATTTCTTTCATTTTTAAAAAATATGTAAGTTTTTCTTTTTCTTTTTAAAGATTTTATTTATTCATGAGACACACACACACACACACACACACACACACAGAGGCAGAGACACAGGCAGAGGGAGAAGCAGGCTTCATGCAGGAAGTGTGATGTGGGACTCGATCCCGGGACCCCAGGATCACGCCCTGAGCCCAAGGCAGATGCTCAACCACTGAGCCACCCAGGCGTCCCTGGTTTTGAGTTTCTATGGGACTCCATTCTTGGCTTCTCCCAGCCTCTGCTCCCATGCCTCTGTAACCTCAGTTCTCTGATGGGTCCTGAACCATAGAAGTCCTGCATCTAAGATGCTGCTAGATTTAGCCCAGCTGGAGCTACTGTTGGGGGAGGCCAATGGGAGGATTTGGCTTTTTTTCCTCTTATGCTAATGAAGTGAATATGGCAAGGAGTCACAATATTTTCTTTCCAGGCAAAGAAATGTTGTAGTAGGAGAAACAGCATGCAGGGGAAGCAAATGCGATCTTACTGGATTCTCTCAAGGGAGGAATAGGACAAATTGTCAGCTTCTGTTGAGAAGATAATGCTCTCACTATGATAAATGCCAAGTTTCCATTGAAAACCACCATCTTAATGGTGGCATCCCCTAGTACTCGGTGCATGCCCGGCAGCAGAGACCGCGGATGCAGGAAAGCAGATACTTGTAGGGGGTTTGTTTGTTTGCAATGGGAAATCAGTTTACAGCAAATGAGACAGTGCATTAAAAATGTTCTTTTAAGGCAGCTTTATAGAGCTAACTGGAGTGCTCCAGCGTGGCCTGCGCTTAAAACACACCTATGGGGAGACTTCCACCCTCAATAAATATTTCTTGCATATGACTCAGATTAAACAGCACAGGGGACTGGAAAGCCGCCTAAAATCATTTCCCCTCCCATAGGAAGTAGCTGCCGTAATTCACTTGCAAGTTATTTCAAAAGGCCTGTTTGATAGAGATTTTTGCTTTCTCGTGGACTGGGATTTTTCTAGGGCCATCTGTTTGTAACATCCCTTCTCAACAAGGGCATGTTTGATTGTATTTAATTGAACGCCACTCCCTTGAAGGGCTTCTCACTTTTTGGTTGCCTTGTAAGGGGTGCTTTACGCTGACTCCTCTTTGTCTTTTCACTGGTCTGGTCTGCCTTGAGACCTGTGCGCAGGAGACTTGCACATCGTGGGGTGGGGGAGTTCCTGGAGGGCTGGGGACAGTGCATTCAGGATCCCTAAGGCTGCAAAGCCATGGCTAGCTGGGGACCATGGAGCCAGCTGGAGGGAGGGGGAAAGAGGTCTCCATCAGCTGCTATTGAAAAAGCCTGAGATGGATGGTCCTTACTTGTCCACCTGAGGTGATGAAGCTTGTTCCGCCATTCAGACATTCAGTAACCCATATCTTGAGTGCCTGCAAGTATTACACACTGTGCTGGGTTCATGGAGATCAGTGAGGCAGGGTCCCTGCCCACAAGAGGAATGTAGGCAAGAAGTAGAGATGCCAGTAAAGAGAACTGCGGTGCAGCGAAGGGAGGCCGGGAGCCTGCCAGCCATCACTGATGGGTGGGGAAGGTGGTGGCTGCTGTGGAACCCCTCCTCTGTACCTCCCATGCTTTTACGTCTGCAATCTTGTCTCTTCCCCACAAAAGCCTTTGAAGGTGGGCTATACCTCAGCACCAACCTGAGTATTGACAGACACTTTGAGTTCTATCAGAGTTGGCATGGAGGGTAGGGAGGAGTCCACAGTGTGTCTTGCCCCTGAATAGAGCAGCCCTAACTGTGCCCACTTTGGGAAGAAACAAATGGAGAATGCTCAATGTCAGTAGACCTTGAAATAGTGAGCTCGATTTTGTCATCAGCTGGAGAGAGCAGAGAGGGAGGCAGAGTTCAAATCAGATGCCTGCATTCTCCTTGCCCAGATATATTAAGTGCTGAGGATACGCCCTGGGATTTCTAAGACTTTCCTCTTCTTGCCAAGTTTTCAGTTCCTCTCTAATATCTTATCCCCCAGCCCTACCAGAAACTACAAGCCAAGAGAGTTTGTTTGGCCTATGGTGGGGCAGTAGACACTATTTGTTCAGTGCTGGAGAACTTCAGAGAGCATTAGTCAAGCTGTCTCAGTTATGTTCAGCCTCATTATTGCTTCCCAGATACATTTAACCCAGGCTCTGCTGGTGAATGGATTTGGCAGCCCAAGGAAATTGACAAAGATGACTCCTCAGATGCACCTAGGACAAAATGATAGTTGAAGTTAGTGGTTTTCTGCAAAACTTATAACATGTAACCTCTAGCGTAAGTTTGTACAAAGCGTTCCAAATCAAGTGTGTTCATTTTGGATACTTTTTTTTAAGGCAACGAAAATCCCCTTTAAAAAAAAAAGATTTTATTTATTTATTCATGAGAGACACACACACACAGAGAAGTAGAGACATAGGCAGAAGGAGAAGCAGGCTCCATGCAGGGAGCCCAATGTGGGACTTGATCCTGGGACTCCAGGATCACGCCCTGGGCTGAAGGCAGATGCTAAACCCCTGAGCCACCCAGGCATCCCTAGAAATCCCATTTTTATGTGTTGAATCCTTCTAGTCTCAAGAGATCTCATTCATATTCTCATTCCCAGTACCATGCTTATGTAGAAGAGGGGTTGACAAACTGTAAAGGGCCAGAGAGTAAATATTTTAGAATCTGTGGGCCATATGGCCTCCGTCCCAACTACTCAGTTCTGCTCTTGTAGCGCAAAAGCAGCCACAGACAACATGTAATGAGTTTTTGGTTTTGTTCCAATAAAACTTTATTTACAAAAACAGGCAGTGGGCCGCATTTGGCTTGTGGGCCATAGTTAACTGTCTCCTGCTGTAGACAGACATTCCCAGTCTCTAACTTGAGTTTCACAGAAAGTAAGGATTCCATATGACTGTGGATATTTTTAGAGTCCATCATAAACCTATTGGGAGGGGGCACATTTTGATACTATTTTCGAAGAATGGCCCTCTCAGAGTAGACGTGCCTCAGAAAGGTACCTTGTGTGGTTTCGTGCCAACCCTCCTGTCCATTTAGAAAGGTTCTTCAAAATGAGGAGCTGCAAATAAGTGGCCAGAGAGGGTGGACAGGCAAGGAATGATCCTGGGGTCTTTTTCTTGGGTGGCGGGTGCTGCTGCTCAGTGCTTTGTGTGGCTGTGATAGCTGCAGGCTAGAGGATCCCATCTGAGAATATGTGTGCAAAGACCTGCTCGTCTCGCACCACTTGTCCAACCACATTCCTGAATGTAGAAGGTCAAAATGGAAACTTGTGTGCGGCTTGATAGAGCGGATCCTTTACTCTGCTAACTCATGCCCATGAGCTGAGAATTTGCTAATAATAATTTTTTCAGATTTTCTGAGAGAAAAAAAAAAACAGATCTACATAGATTAATTTGCACTCCTTAGCTCTGTAAAAACCCAGTGACATTGACATGTCGATGAAAATGTGGAAATTAACACTTGGAAATTTTTATATAAAACCTGCTTTGAAATTTCAGCTAAACATTCACACAGTAAAAAGAACTATATATTTATACCTGAAAAACTCAATTTGATGCAAGCTGCTTATTTCTCCATTGTGGTCACGTGGGCTGAGGTTCTTGGTATGAAATGTAATTTACACAAATTAGTCCAAGGCAGGTAGAGTGTGAAATTAAATTGATGCCTTGATTTCTGTATTCTCTAGTAAGTGTTTCTCTAAAAATTTGTCATTTCTGTCCTAGGAACTTTGAAGTATGGGTTGTTGTTTTTTTAACAGAGCAAAGAAGTTCTTATTGGCTAAGGACGTGAAACAACCTTAATTACAGGCTGAAGAGGCATGTTTCATTTTGTTTTGTGGCTAAGTATTATTAGAGTAAGCCCAAAGTGTCTACTAGCAGATGAAGAAGACTCAGATTTAACATGCCTGTTACATTTTTCAACTATCTGGGCCAAGCCATTGAATTTCTTTGGCTCTGACTAGACTGGCGCTCCAAGCTGCGTAGACCTGGAAGGGGTGTTGGAGACCCTTTAACAGAGGAGAAAACTGAAGCTCAAGAGTGGTGTTGGGACTTTGGTCATGTCTCCTGGGGCACAGCGGCCTGCCTGTGCCACTGAGGCCCTGGGAGCTACCTCTCTCGGAGGGTAGTTTGTCAGGATTTGGTGCTCTTGCCTCAGCAACCATGGCAAGAATGAATCAAGTAGTGAGTTTCTGGTTCCACTTTAAGTGTCCAAGAGGAAGGAGAATCACCATGTGCTCGGAAATAAACCCTAAGGCCAGCTGAGAAGTCTCATTAGAACATTTTGACAAAGGCAAACATGATTTGATTTTATCTCACAAGCAGGACATCGGCCCTCCAGGACTGAACCCATCTGTAGGGTCTCTGGGTGGTTCTGTTGGCCACCGTGGGCTGAGAAGGGGTCAGGTTGCACTTCCAGGGGCTGCAGTGTCTGGGTTGCATTTTATCCATCTTTTTTCTAGAGTACCCCTCAGCCAGGTAGGCCTGGGTTGGCCTTGCTGACTTTGGAGTGAATCATTTCTGCCCAATAACTAGCAGCTGATGCTCCGGGGCACTCTGGAAAATGAATTATGGGCTCTCATGATTTTTATTTGTCCATGGTGGCATGGGTGGTATTTATCTCTCTTGTCCCCGCGCTCCCCCCCTTCCCGAGCCTTTGTCTCCATCTGAGTCAGCATGACATGGTTTGAAAATTGCCTGTTTGCCTTTTAATGATGATTAATGTCCATAGCCATGTTTCAAATTTAGGATCTCTTGAAGAGTCTCAGAGACCGTTACCAAGAGCAACCTGCTGAGGAGAGTTGAATGTGCAGAGCTTGGTGTTCCTTCTGCCTGGATTAGAGTCCGCCTCAATTTCTCCATCTTCCCTCCAGCACCTTGCGGACCCTTCTTGGGTCTTTGGCGCGAGGGCCTGAGTGGGAGTGGGTGGGCTTCCCCTCCCCTCCTGGTCACTTCCGGTTAGTGCCTCGCGGTGGGGTGTCGGGAAGGGCTACCACTTCTTGCCCCTCCCTCCCTGCCCCCAAATCAGAGAGGCCAATGAGGAGCGAAATTTCCCCCACAGCAGGTGCCTGTCATCTATCTGAAGATAGTTGCCAACATCTGGTACAATTGCCTCCGCGAACGCAGTAACAAGGCGGCCTGCAGTTCAGTTGCAGAGCGCGCGTCGCGGCTTTAATGATAACAGGCTGTCGGCCCCCCCTCTGAGATGAATCCACCTCACAGATGTTTGTCTAGTTTTGGCAATCGTATCGCACTATAGCTTTGGTGATTATGCTCAACTGGAGACTATTACAATAAAAGAAGTTTGAACTTGTTCCATTTTTACATCCCGCCCCCTTTGCCCCTGTTCTGAGGTATAATTTATATCATCGGCTGTAACACCGGTTCCGTTACTGAGGCCTCTTTACTCTTTATGATGTCGGTGGGGCTGCAGCTTATAGCCTGGCTTCTTCTACAGGTTAATGTGTTTTAGTTACATCAACACTTTTAATGTTCTCCCTCAGTGGCCCCGAGGTGGTGCTTCTCACCTTCTGCTGGAGTGCCTGTGGACATGGAGGAGTCATGTGATTACTGTGACTTGGTGTCTCCACTCCTGTGTCGGTGCGGGGAGTGGACATGGGTTATGTGGGAGGCTCGGTAGCTGTCAGGGACAGTGAGCGGATGGGAAGGAGTGGTGGCAGTGGGGAATAAGGCCTGGACACAGAACCTTCTAAACGTCTGTTGGCTTTCCTCCTTCCTCTCTTTCTGCATTCGTTCTTCTTCTGTTCCTCCTCCTACTTCCTTCAAGGAGGCACAGTATGCTTTTACTAAAACAAGCGATTCACAAAATAAATAAAAATCACAAGTTGGTGAGGCGGCATTGGGAGACCCGGTGGGCAGTTAACTGCCACACTGTTGCATGTTTTGGGCTTTACTATTACACAGAGGTTTAATATTTAATATGGTTTAATGTTAGACGTATTTATTATTAGAGCTCTATATTGAAAACTAGAAAGAACTGCCAACTCTCGATCATATTTAGTGATCGCAAATACTAAGTTTTTAAAATAACAACTGTCATTAATTGGGTCTGGGCTGTGTACTAGTCACTCTGCTGATTGCTTTTATTAATATATAAATATAAAATTCCTACACCCTGCCAGGTGGGTAGTCTTCCATCCATTGTCACAATTGAGGAAAATGAGGCTCATGAACATACATGCTCAGTGGCACAAAGAAGCCAGGGGACAAAGACAGCTCCTAGTCCAGGGCCAGCCCCTTCCAGTCCCATGCTCATCCTCCTGTAGGCATTGTCATTAAACCTGCTTGCTGCCTGAATTGATGTCATGGAAAAATCTGCCCATCCGAGAGGCGGTGCATTATATAAATCAGTACGAGGTAAATCACCATCATCACTTGACGTTTCAACCTTTTTTTTTTTTTATTTTAATATGGATATTACTTTGTCAAAGATTAGGAACCGTCATTTTGGCAAGGTATTATTTTTGGCATTGGTCTTACAATGGGTGAGTCAGCCTGGCTGTGAATGTATCATTGGTGGCAGGACACCACGTGTTTCTTTCCTCAGCCAGAAATAGATATTGGTGTCTGCGCTGGTGCCACATGAGGAGGCCCTGGACAACTGCACTGAGCCCTAGCGTAGGAGCTTTCTACGAGGTACCTCTGGACAGGACACAGCCCTGTAAAGAATTCTTTAAATATGGGTTTTATTCCAGTAGGGAGAGAGAAAACAGCCTGAAAAATTAAAATAGAGAGTGATCTTTTGTGCTACATATCAAAATAAAAACCATTGGGTGACTCATGGAAAGTAATGACTCTTAGAAATGGCTAACAGTGTGGAACTTGAAATCTAGCAGATTACTGAAGACTTGAGGACATTGTCTTTGCCATATGCTTGTAACCTGGACCATGCAATGTAATAGAAAAAGCTCCACATAGAAATTTAATGACTTACCTACTAGTCCTTTTTGTGATCCTGGGCAGCATTTACCTTCTCTGGGCCTTGGCCGTCCCTTCTATAAAGTTGTACTAAATGGCATTTTGAGTCTGCTCTGGCCCTGGAGTTCTGTTCTGTTGGCTGAGACCTACCCATGATTGAAGTGTCTGTTTTATGCATGACCATTACCAGCTTCCTTCTGTGTCTGAACTAGATCCCACATTGTCCAAAGTCAGGTCAAGGAGAATCAACCATTGAGAGAAGTTTGTTAACCTGGTGTCTTCTCTTCCTTTTCCTCCCTCCCTCAGTACAGGACTCCTGTGCCAGGCATCAGCTCTAAATTTTTCATACCAGGCACCCAGTGGTCTCCATCCACTCGTGCTTTCAAGCTCCTCCTCCTCTCTCCCTGCCCCTTCCACACCAAATTCCTTCTTCCTCTACAGCGCTAGTGCCAAACCACTAGCAGCAAAGACATGTGGTGTGGCTTTTTCCAGTTTTTCTCTTGCGGTAGTTACAATATTATTAAAAATCCATTAAATTTTAATGTACCCTATAAAATATGTGCTCTTGTGAAAGCAAGCACAGATAATTATTTCTGATGAATAAACCAAGAGGACAAGTATGTATGAAGTTCATGCTGCAGCATTCAATTTTTATTATATACATCTCCTACAGGGGCAATCATTGTGATGTTCCAGCTGGTTATGTCGAGGGCCAGTTCTCACAGATCCTTCGGGGCAACATGAACCCTGAACTATCCAGAATGTTCTCAGAGCTCATTTTTACATGGAGAGAAAGCCGTGTGTGGTAACTGTCTTGTGTTAAACTCTTCAGACCAAAGAATGGGGACTAAATGATTCAGGAGGAGAAAAATGCTGTCCCTTCAATGCTGCCGGTAGCCCTCTGAGATGAAGATCAAAGTTAGACATAACATTTGAAGTTCTACTCAGTGATTTCTTGCTCTTAGCATCTCTGGGCATGTGTTTCCTATCTGAAGGATGATAGCTCTGTGTGCCTTGGGGCTCTGGCTTGTAGCTTCTACTTTCTGTCCTCATTCTGCTTCTGAGGATCCCTTGAAAACTTCTTCATGACGACAGAAGTGGGAAGGCAGAGCTGCCTCCTGGCTTCCTGGAGTCCATATGGTGTGAGGCTTGGGATCTGGTAACACATCACTTGTGGGAGGGTCACTGCCTGCAGGTTCTGGGTCTCCTCGTATGCTCCAGAGGTGGAGGCTTCTGTGTTATTTTCCAAGGGCTGTCCTGCCATGTGGATGGAAGTGCTTCCCTTGGGAGATAGTGGGAGACAACTGGCCCTGCTTCATCCCTCAGAATGCCTCTGGACTCTGTGCCTGATGACTCCAAGTACAGCAGTTAAGTCCTGTACTTGGAAGTGAGGTGGCTGAGAACCAAGAGGGTGGGACTGTGTCCCATGTCGCCCCACCTCCCCCTCCACTCCCCAGCCCCTGGGATGTGTTTGAGAATGTGTCTGGGAACTGACACCTGATCTTTGCAATTTAATGAGGCTCAACTCCTGATCTTTAGCTAGGCCTATTTCCTTCCTGGGGCAGGGTTAGTCATCCAGCAGGATCCGGCCCTGCAGGAGGTGGGGCAAGATTCAGGAAGCACTTGTAACGGTTTGAGGTTTGAAAATCACTGCTGGCTCCTGTAAGCATTTCTTCCCAGGGCGGCAGAGTTGCATGACCCTCACATCCAATCCCATTCCGTATCCTGAAGAGGGGAGAGCTAGGTTTATAGTTGGATCACAAGGGGGTGTTCTGGAATATTCCACAAGAAGAGGTGGGAATCAGCTGCTGGGATCATTAGTGAGGCAAGACTGCACAAAATTGGGTGCTCTGTAAATGAAGGAAGTTTATTTATTTTTTAACATTGTTACGATTTTGTTTAAAAACAAAAAGCATACTAGAAAAAATTAAATACAAGAGTGAACAAAGAACCAAAGACTCCTTTCATATTTCATTGCCCTGAGATAACCCACAGTAACATTTTGGTGTAACTTTCCAGAGGTCTGTCTGCACAAACATAAAACATGTAGTTGTGTGCATGTTTATATGAATGGGGTATAACGTGGTGTTTGCCGGACTGCTTTTTCCTGTTCAGCGATGTGTCCGAGCCATCTTTCCGTGTCACTGTACTCTGTATGATTGTATTTGATGCCTGCATCAGTTCTGTGATACCGATGTGCTGTGAGTGATTGACTCAAACCCCTTAGTTAGGAACATTTAGGTTGTTTTCCGTATCATTGTCTTTATTGGGTCTCATAATGAGTGCTGTCTGGACTGCCCTTGCGAATACATTTCTGTCCTGTTTGCACTATACTTTTGACCTGGCCATCCCGCTTTTAGAAATTTACAGGAAGGAGATGATAATACATTTTACGATTTCCTATTTGTTGCCAAACCACCCCCAACCCCCACCTAGGGAGTTTGCCCTAATTTACACCTCTACCATTGAAAGATGGTTTAAGCGCGATCCTGGGCTTCAGTGATCCAGATTTTATGCCCCAAATTTACATACCTCTGAAATTTCTCATTTGAAACATTAAAAAAACATATCACAGAGGCGTCTATTTTACCATGACTTTTAATGCTTTGCACTGCCTGTCTGTTCCCAGATGATCTGTGAAGTCTTGTATTACTTTGACCAAGTAGGATACAAGGAGAGGGGATCAGGACAGACATGGAGTTGAGTTGATGGTTCAGGTTGTTACCTTGAAGCAAAAATGGCGGCAGATAAAATGTTTTCCAGTCGGGTATGTTCAGTTGTGATTTTCGGTGGGTTTTTGATCATTGTTCCCAGCCTCATAACTGTTTTGTCCTAGAAAGGATATAACTGAAGACAAATGGGGACTTTTTTCCTTGTGTGATACATTTGGCAATTACACCTTGCCTTGTGAAAGCATTCCCATTGTTATTTAAATGCTGCACTGGTCTTTAAGATAAAGATTCAGCTTGTTACCTGTTTATCTTTTCCTTCCAGCTCAGTGGGGACTGCAGACTGCTGCTTTTGTGTGCATCCCCATGGCCTGGGTACAGTGTCTTGCACTCAGTAGACACCCAGGGTATATTTTGTGACTTTCCTTTAATCACAAAGTTTTAACGTTGACAGGTCTCGGAGAGTTCAGTTTGCTCCCCCATTGTAGACATGTTTTTGATTGATTGCCTATTTTATTTTATTTTTTAAAGATTTTATTTCTTTATTTATGAGAGACACACAGAGAGGCAGAGACATAGGCCGAGCAAGAAGCAGACTCCATGCAGGAAGCCCGATGTGGGACTCGATCCCAGGACCCCAGGACCACGACCTGAGACGAAGACAGATGCTCAACCACTGAGCCACCCAGGCGTCCCTGGTCAATTCCCTATTTTAATATATTTCTTGTATTCAATAAATGGTTGTCAAATGCTTTCGACATACCAGGTGCAGAGGTGACAGGGTCCCCACCCTCATAGGAGCTGCAGACAGAGCAGAAGGGGATTCAGGACAGCTTCAAAAGCAGGGCCATAAAGGGGCTGAGGAGCATAGGCCTGAGGCACATGCAGCATTTCCATCTTATTACCTTTTACATCTGCATTTGGTAAAAACCTGCAGAGAAGGGCTTAGTAGAGGTCTGTCTCTTCTGTCTCAGAGTGAAGGTTTAGTTAAGCATGGCCTGGTGGATAAGTGTTTGAGGAAAGGATTAAGAGTTAAGAGGAAGCTGACTCTTCCATCCATTGGGAAAGCAAGCAGTGCCAGAGGTCCCCAGGGCCTAGGGCTCCTGAATTCTAAAGTCTGTGCTTCTGCAGCTCAACTAGCGCAGAGGTGGGGATCCAGGAAAGGTCCTGTGATTACTTTGCAGGATTCTGATTGAGAAAACCTCTGGTTTTCTTCTCTCCAGTGGGACTGACAGAAGCAAGGCAAGGAATATGAGGGCCTCCCTAGATGTGAAGAAGCTAGCCTGGGCAAGGGTGGAGGATATGATGAGGACCCAGTTTCTCTCCCACTGATGAATGAAAGGTACATAACCACCTCCCTCATCATGTGGTTCTGAGGATTAAGCAAGGCAACGTAAGTTAAGTTGTCCACACGAAGTGGGGGTAAATAAATGTTTTGGTATCATTAATAATACATTCAAAAAGTGATTTGGCCTATCCAATCCATGTGGGAATTTCTTCTGTAATTTTCCTGGCAAATTTATTAAATATATCTCACAACCTTCCAAGGCCTCAACTTCCATTTTAGACTAGTTTTTAATGTTTTAAGGAAGAACTTTCCAGGAGTAAAAATCTGCTTCCCTACTTGATGAGCACGTAGTTCCTTATTCTGGCTTTTTTGAGCTCTGCATCAGACAAACTGTGTACGTAATGTATTTTGAACGGTGTTTTAATATATATGGATATAGTTATAAATATAGCTATATTCTTAAATATGTAAAAGTATATATATATTATATGTCATTGGCTTGCTATATATATATGTCAGTGGTTCTCAAATTTGACTGTATATCAGAGTTACTTAAAGAACTTTTAAAAAGGAATTCACAGACCCATCTCTAGGGATTAGATGATAGGACTGGGGCGGGGGCTGGGCGTCTATTTTTAAAGGCCCTAATGCACAGCCAGGGTTGGAATCATTGGTTACCTGTTTCCATATTTAGAATAAGGACACTCACTCACTCTTCTAGGAACACACAAAAATTAATTGAGTGGCAAATAGCAGGGTCTTAAGCCAAGGCCTCCTAATTTTGAATGTCATGTTTTGTCTGCTTTATCACAAAGCTTAGCTGTGTCAGCACAATTATGAGATCCCTTTGTCCTCCACCCCCGCCACAGCACCTGTTTCCCAAGGTAAACATCCCCAGTTACTTCAGTGCTTCTTACCCTGTGATTCTGAGTGCCCTCCGCTCTCCTAGGTAAGAACATACTGGCCATTCAGTATGTATTTGCAAGTCAGTCCTGGTGCATTCTGTGGACAGGACACAGAGCCTGCATTGGAGACTCAGTGTCCAGAAGAGGAAACTCACAACCAAAATACAGTGTCTTAGACCTAGCTCTTGCCTGTGGTGTCATCCAGATTTTTCTTAGCACACATGGCTCTTCCTCGGGTGGGGAGCAGTCCTTCCCGGATCTGAGAAGTGGCTTCAGTCTACTCAAGGCAGACCCTGACAGGCCTGGATGCAGTTGCGTAGGACCTTCTAGATGGCACCTGGGCTGTTTGGAATTAGCCCTGCATTTCAGCCTTATTCCACTGTCACTAGATACACAGCATTGGTCTAAGATCACTGGGCAAAGAGGCTGGCCCCAAAATTTGGGAAGCTTTTTGCTTTTCTGTGTCTAAGAGATTAACTTCAGTAGTTGTGTCCTCCTAATAAGAGGAAGAAAAGCTGATAGTGTGTTGTCAGACTCTGGGAAAGGCATTCTCGCAGGGCGTTCTTTGTGCTGATCGTAAGTGGCTCCTGCTGCCACTGTCCTTCTCGGCTGGATGTTTCTGGAGCTTCCATCCACTCATCCGGCATCCGGGGAGGCTGTGATAAAGTGAGGACCATCTGTTAGGACCAGATAGCAAGGGCATCTGCAGCACATGGAAGGCTGGTCTAGCTGACTGACCAGCCAGGGTTTTGCATACCCTGCATGCCTGGACTCCCACCTCCCTACCACTGATTTGGTTTGTGGATAGGGAAAGTTTTAGCTAGCGGGGCTGTCGTCCTTAATAAACCAACCAACCAAACAGTAAGCCCCCCAGTAATAGATCATGGATTTTTTTTTAATTACACAGATATAGCTAAGCAAAAGGAAGAATGGCTAGTGTCTCATCACTGAGAGCTAGCCACTATTAGCATTTTGGTGTGCACTCTTCTGGACTCGTTTCCTGCGCATTGGCTCTGCAGTTGTCATATCAGTGATGAATATGGATACTGGAGGTCAGCAGACCTGGCTGCCAGTCCGGGACCCTTTCACTTCCCCAACTGTGTAACCTTGGGCAAGTGAATTTCTCTATAAAAAGGTGATACATATAGTAGAACTCCTACCTTATTATAGGATTGAGAGTCTTAAAGGAGAAAGCTATGTGTATATCCTTTGTAGAGGACCTCACACACAGAGTGCTCAGTATAATGTTCATTTAAATCATACTTGTGTTATTATTTGTAAGAATGGGACTCTCTCCAGTGTCTGGAGGTGGTTACCAGACACCTGTGAATAACAGTATCTACACATTTACCCATTCGTTGGCAATTCTGGTGCCACCAAAGAAAACTCACCCTAAAGTTAACGTGATGTGCTTTTCATGGTAAACACCATCATTTTGCTGCACAGTAATTAGGCATGAATGGCAAAAAGTTCATATCGGTGATTATAATTAATTAGTATTGCTTTTAAATATTTTTTTCAGCCAAATCCAAGCTCACTGTCTTTCTCTTTTCATGTGGGGTTCTCTGTAGTCTTAGTAATGCCAGTGTGGATGGTGTCCATGGGGGCGTGTGCCTCAAGGGCAGGTATGGCGTTTGTACCCCACCTGTCTGGCACGTTGGGCTTGAAAATGAGTTAGCAATCCCAACTATCCATTTGTTCATTCATTCACTCAGAATACTTCAGCTAGCACATCCACCCCTAAAGGCAATGGCATTGTTTCCATTGGATTTCTCGTTCTTATTCCATCTCTTCCCTCAACTACCCCCCTGACTCCCCCAATCTGGCCATGTGAGAGATCCTGGGGCTATACTCAACAGAATACATCTGTCTGCCTGCCGCTCAGGGCTGAAGGGCTCTGAGCACCCATTCACCACCTTTCCGGGGCCTATGTGCTCACAGCCCTGAGGGTCAAGACTGTGGTCTATCCTCTCACCCAAGGGGCAAGTGGAAGAAATAGGGCAGAGCCATGGTGGTGGTTGGACAGGAGGGGTCGGAGTAGAGCTCAGGAGATGGCTCTCGTTCTCTGGTCATGAAGGCGAAGGGACATTAGCAGTTTAAAGGTCTGGCTTGACTGTCCTGCCTATCTCCTTCCTGAATTTGGCTGTGGTTAATCATTTCAAGAGCATGGAGAATGCTCCTTCAAGAACCACGAACAAAAGGAAACTCCATTTGCTGTGCCTTCTTCTGTAAAGCCTTTAACTGAAAACCCTGCGTGGTATTCTACTATTAGAGATAAAAGGCTCCCAGTTGCTGAAAGCAGTTCAACATTGAATGGTTATGGATATCTGTCCCCTCCCCTGTTGGTTAACTGGAGGATGGTAAGCTGGTGGCCTTTCTACCAAGTGAAGAATTAATCCCTCCAGGGCCCCATCCTTCCTAAAACTGGTGCAGACTCATGGCCTGGGGGCCGGGACTGACACTCCGAGCCAGGCCCATCCTGAGCACAGAACTCAGAGACCTGTGGTTGGAAATGGCCACCATGTAGGATGTGGCCTGGCACCTGCTTGCTACATTGGCTTGAGCCGGCGGCAGGGGCAGGAGGCCAGGCTCGGGGGTCTTAAGGCCAGGTGTGTTGCAGCATGGCCAGAGTGGCCCATCCTTTCCTGCACCCTCTGTGGGCTTACTGGAAGCCAGAAGCACCTGTGGTCCAGAAGTGAGGCTCTCCCTGACATGAGAAGGCAGAGATGCCAGAGCAACCCCTTGCTGTTTCTGGGGCAGTTTTTCAGAGCTTAGCCCCCTGCCCAGCCCCCTCTCCTTGGCTGACCAATCCCATTTCTTCTCTGACCTTCACTACCTTCTGGAAGACCTGATTGCAGTGCAAAGATGATAGGACCACAGGTCAGAGTGGGCCTTGTTCCAGTTCTGTGGCAAACAATCTCTGATTTGCTGGGGAGGCAGAGAGGGACCCCACTTGGTTCTCTGCCCCCAGTAGTGTCCTGCTGCACCTGGGTGAATCTGCCAGGTAATTCTGTACACAGGGCTCTCCGTTGGAGCTCAGACTGCCAGGGCCCTGGAGTGGGGTGTAGAATGTGGAGAAGACACCCCCCAATCAGCACCACCCCAGTCCTTGTGAATGACTTGCTGTGTTCTGTGGAGCACAACTGTGTTTCCGCTAAGCTGTGCTGTTCTCCCCTCAGCACGTTCAGCCTTTAATTGTAACTATTAATCACCCTGAGCTGTGTCGCACTTCATAACCCTTCCGTTAAATAGTAAGTTTTTTTTTTTTAATTGAGCTTTCCTAATTGAATTATTGAATTACCAGGCACTTAATGTGGCTCCGGTAGATGACAATCACAGGGTTCGGGTATTGAGAAGGATCTTAGTTTCCTCATCGGGGACAGAGAGGGTGTGTGGGGCCCAGGATGGTGACAGCCTTGGCCCCTCTTCCCCTGCCTGGCTCTCTTCCCACCTTGTACTGTTCCTGGGACATAGCCCTTCTCCAGTTGCTGGATGTGTTTTTCCAGTTGTTCCTAGTATTAGAATTGGGTTTAGGTGGAGACAGTCACATGCAGGGGTTGGGAGTGCGGCTCCTATCTGGAATCCGGCAGTCTGTCCTCAGAATGAGATGATCGCTGGGCCTCATCCTTGCCCTGGGCGTCATCTCCCATGCTGCTCATCCCTCAACCCTGGAGCGCCCATGGCCTCAGCTGCCACCCCTCTCCTTGCACAATTTCTACCTGCAGCTGCAGCCCAGCCCTCACTCCACCTGACCCCCCCACACACCTCTCCTGTCAGTACCCTTACTCGAATGTTCCACTTATATCTCATGCTCCACCCTCGTCAGACTGACCTCACTCACTCCAATCTCGTCTCCTGCTCGGAATTCCTGTCTGGGAGAACAGTGGTGTTACTGACGGCTCTTCCTGACTCATTCCTAAGGCTGATGTTTATCTGCTAAGTGGCTCCATGTCCACTCCTGTCCCCTGCTTTCTGTCCCCATCCAGGCAAAGCCGAACCACTTCTGCTTCTTGTTGCCTCATTCCTTCCTGCTCTAATCTGTCTTGTACTTGCCTTCCTTAAATCCTGTTTTTGCTGGACAGTCTGCACCCCAGCTTACAGTGGTCCCCTGCTTCCGGCCACAGCAGTCTGCAGTCCTCTCAGCTCAGCGTGTGTGAACAGGCCCTTTGGACGGACAGGCACCGTTACTGAGGCACCCACCTCCCTTCAGGGTGGATTTGAAACCAGTGGGGGAATGATGGGAAAGGGGAGGCTCAGATGCTTTGGGGGCTTCTCCAAGGTCACACACTTGAGTTGGTGGGTATGTGGGGTTGAAGAGAGTCTCTTCCAGAATTCATGTCCACCTGGAACCTCAGAATGCAACCTTATTTGGAAATAGGGTCTTTGCAGATATAATTAGTTAACAAGAGATCCTGCTGGATCAGAGTGGTTCCTAATGCAATGACTGATGGCCTTGTAAGAAGAGAGAAATTTAGACGCATGGGATATGCATGGGAAGCCAAAGAGAGGTTGGCGTGATGTGTCCCTAAGCCAAAGGAACACCAAGGATTGCTGTCAGCCACCAGAAGCTAGGAGGGAGCATGAGAAAGATCCTCCCTGGGAGCTTCAGAAGGAACCAACCAGCTGACGTGATCTTAGACTTCTGGCCTCCAGAGTTGTGAAAGAATACATTTCTTGGGTTTTAAGCCCTCCAGTCCTCCATTTGCACTACTTTGTTATGGCAGCCCCCGGGAACTAATACAGTGGGGAAACTGGGTTTTGAAAGCAGGTCCCCCAGTTCTGTGTGCAGGGATTTTTCATGTACACAGCCACTACTGTACCCGGCCTGCCTCATGGTCTTCCCCAGTGCTGGTGAGGACTCCCAGGCGTCTGCTTTTGGAGTTGATCAGCTGCAAAGGAGCATTGTGGTCTGCATGTGTCCTGCTCATCTGCACTCCTGTCCTTTGCTTGTACTGTTGTTCATGCCTGTCGTCCCCTCCTCCTCCTCCTCCAGTTTTATGAGGGTCTACAGTATGCCAGGTGCTGGGTTGGACACTGACCCTTGTAAGGTGGACAAAGTTCTTGCTTTCATAGAACAGACATTTCAGTGGAAGGTTGAAGAGAAGGCGTTCAGATGACATGCAAGTAAACAACAGAATTATCAGGTAGTGCTCTTTGCTATGAAGAAAATACTATGGGATCGTGGAAGAGAGTGCTCAGGGTTACTTTTGTTGGAGTGATCAGGGAACGTGTCTCTCAGCAGCTGGCTTTGAAGCTGAGCTCTGTATGAAAGAAGGAGCCGGATGTGTGCAGATCCAGGAGAGGATTGTCCTGGCAGAGGGAACCAGCGTGAAAAGACCCTGTGACAGGGCTGATGGGTGGTGGAGCCCCGAGAATAGGAGAAAAGCCTGTGAGCTGTGTGAAGAAGTGTAGATTTCATTTGAAGAGCCATGGAAAGTCTCTGAAAGGCTTTGGGCAGGTACACGTAATGATCAGCATTTTGAAATATCACTCAGACTCTTCTGTAGAGACTGGATAGAGGGGACCTGGGACACCAAAGGTGATCTGGCCTCAGTGGCCCCAGGGCAATTCTTTCTTTGTGAACCTGAATTCACTGTCTTCTTCACCTGAGCGTTTCTTGCACTTGAAGTCAATATACCACTTAATTAGAAAATCATTTCCACATGTTAAAGGGGCCTCCCTGGCCAGGGAGGGCTGAAGGACAGTGCTGTCTCCCTGACGGCTGCTTTGGAATGCCCCCCCACCCCTATCCCACCCCGGCATGGGTGATGGATTCACTGCACTCGGGTGGGACTGTGTGATAGATCCATGTTTTACATGGATTTTCAGAAGCATAGGGGAAGCATTCCCCTGATCAGAATTCAGAAGCATTCACTGAGAAGTGAATGTACAGTGTTGATCTGTCCAGGAATTGCTACCCTCCCGCGATCACCAGGTTGTGACTTGGGGAGACCCAGGGAGCTGTTAGCGCCACTCATTCTACATGTGGGAAACCGGAACTCCGGGAGCTTGTGGGACCTTGCATCAGAATTGGGGCCCAGGTCTGCTGGACCACGAAACCCACATCTGCTTTCCTGCACCACAGAGTTACAAGTGGACGCATATCTCTTGAGATGAATGCATGTCTGAAAAATGTGTAACTGAGTGATGAGGCAATTAAAATTGGGGAAATTCCTAATGGATTGTAAAAGCAGGTACCACGCTGCAGGGTAGTGATGAGGAACTTTGGAATGAGATGAAGCAGGGACGGAATCCTGGTGTGGCCTTGAGCAGACAGCTTGACCTCAATTGAATGTCAGCGTGCTGCTCTGTACATAAGATGGGAAGAATAATAGTTAACTGTCTTGCGAGGGTGTGGTAAGGATTAAACGAGAGAATTCATGAGAGGGCTCAGCACAGAATATGTACTCAGTAAATATTTCCTGTTATGACAAGGACCAGGAACAGATTATAGAAGAAGGAGGAATGTACATTCACAGATTTTTTTCTGGGAAAACCTGCCATACTTGTGTTCTGGGTGTTGGGTTCTCTGAAATGTATGGATGAAAGAAAAGTGGATGCCCCATTATGTGTGTGTGTGTGTGTGTGTGTGTGTTTTGAGGGGGGGGGGGTGCAAGGGAAGGTCCAGCACGGGCTTTGCTCTGCTAAGTTGGGGGTTGGCAGGTGTGGGAATGGAAGTAGAGAGATTCAAGAGACTGGGACAGAGGAGCCCCTGCATCTGGGCAGCCCACTGTAATCGGGAGGCACGAGGGTGAGAGCATACAGGATTAGCAGCTGAGCCCGGGCTTGCATGGAAGTGAAAGATTACCGAGTGCCATGAGTGTTCCAGCAAAACCATTCCTGGGAGTATGACAACCGTGAATCATAAGATCATAAAAGTTTTAGAATTGGAAGGGCCAAGGAGAGCATCTAGTCCTGCCCAAGGTCAGAGAAGGTTTATTTTGCAAGCAGAGATGAGTGCTGACATGCCCAGGTTTTAGAAGGAAACGTTTCCCCTACCCTTTCTGTCCCTTCTCCCGGGCTGGCTCCAGCAACTCGCCTCTCCCCATCTGAGAGCGCTTGACACGGGACTCAAGGACATGAGAGACACTTGCAGCCTGGAGCCTGGTGTGTGCATTGTTGATGAGTCCCCAAGGCCGAGCCACCACTTGCAGGGTGGATAAAGTGTCTGTTGAATATCAGCACAAATATTTCCCATCTTACCATTGAGGCGGTGACTTGGGAAAGGCAGCTTTCGCATCTCATGTTTCGGGAATGCCTTGATCGATTATGCTCTCTATATACTTTGGGGCTGTAATCTTACTTTTAGATTTATTTTATTTCCCCTCTTAACTCAGTGCTTCATTTATTTTGATCATGCTGTAGATATCTCAGTAGGATACCTCCAGTCCCTTTTGGAACAAAAGGAGGTAGAAATAAATAAATGAAGCTTCTTGGCTTTTGCTCCTGGGACACAGAAAGATGATTCGATGAGCCAAACCTGTTAGATGCCAATAACAGGCTTGAGTCAGGAATTCCAGCTCCGGGAGGGGCTCAGCGGTGGGACTGCCATTCCTGGTGATCGTGGTGCGGCAGTGGTATGAACTAGGAATTGGACTGGGGTGGAGAGAGGAAGGGGAGGGTGTTTTCAGGGCTTGCCAGGTAGAGAATTCCAGCATTCACTGCAATGGAACTGTGAAACTTTTGTCCTTGGCTCTGTCGTCTTTCCAGTATGGGGCAGGGAAACATTTTTCTGGCATGTGACCTAGTCAAAAATAATAAGAGGTATGAAGAAGGGGTGAGGGGGAAGAACCCTGTAAGGTTATATAGTCTATCCTGTGTTTTGCAACGTGGACCAAACAACTTCCAAAGAGGCCTGACCAAAAATAAGTTAGGATTCTGTTTCTAGTAGCCTGTAGTAGAGAGGTTTTTTTTTTTTTTTCCTACTTATTTATTCAATAAATATTTATTGAGTGTTTGATACTGTGGGGAAGAAGACAGTCATGGTCTCGCCCTCATGGGGCCAATCTAGTGGAGCACAGTGACATTTAAACAGATACACAGCGATGAATTGCTGTGGGTCCTTTGCAGGGAAAGCACAGTGTCTTGTCTGGGGGTAGGTGCCTAACCTCGATTGGGTGGTCACAGGAGGACCTCTGTGAGGATGTAGGTGTTCACTTCTTCACTGCAGCCTCTACTTCCCCACCTTGTTGGCCAGGGGAGGTAGATTGAGCCGGGGTGCCTGGGTAGCACCATGCCGAGGAGACGAGGGTCTGGCCAAGAGCAGAATGGGCCCTTCACAGCAATCTCTCTGCTCCCCGTTCCCCAGCTGGGCCACCTGTCCCAAACGGCTGAGTCCTGGGGGAAGGCAGTCAGCCCTCCCGGGGGGTTTAGTAACGGGCACCATTTCTCAGAAGGGGCTGGCCGCAGAGATAAGACCACAGTGACTAGGGGGCCGTAAATTGTTACCTGTGCCACTTGGTTACCCCTCTTCCTCCATCACCTCCTTCCTGAGCCTGTGGGGTTGGATTTAGCAACAGGGTTCCTGTTCATGGAATGGAGCAGAAAGCGGACTTTTCTGGTGGCTGGGCATAATCACTGAGATGCAGAGCACTGATAGCAGGAATCAATTTAATTTCTGTTGCTCTGTGACAGGGTGGTGGGGGACAGGAAGGTCAGGACTATTTTGAAAGCTGCAGTTCAGTTAAAACAAAACGCTACCCCTAAAGGATTAAAAACTACAGTATTTTAGGGTGACTCGGGCTAAATCAGAGGGTTGGGGAGAACAGAGACAAGTCACCACCATGAAAAGCCCAGTCTGACGAGGATCCTGGGGCCTGAGAATTTTAGCTTTTCCATCAGAGAGAATTGGGTTGTAAGTTTGTGGGGCCACTTGCGAGGCTTTTTGGGAGTAGACATTAGGTGTCCATTAGTTGTCAGTGTCAATTAGCTGACGTTAGGTGTCAGTTTCCTGACACGCGATTTGAGGCAAAACCTGTGTCTGACTGCTGATGCTGGGGAAGGTCCTGACTTTTCCAGCAATGTGTGATTGTCCTGCCCAAGCCTGTGTGATATATGGGGTTTTACAGAGTGGAGGCGAGAGGTGTTTGTAGATCTGGATGACAACTTGTGCTCAGTGTGGTTTGTGGGACTTTCTAGTCCAGCTCTGGCCTAGCCTGACTCAGGAGGTGGGGAGGCGCTGCAGAAGCACTTTATTGGGTGATGATACAGATTGAATATTTGGGGGGAAAGAGTTAAGCCACCCTAAGTCTTTCTCAGGACCACAAAGACCTACCCCGATGAGGTGACTTGAATTCATAAATTGAGGGTGGCTATTCTCGGTTGTGTACCAGGCACTGGGGAAATGGTCCTTTTCCTGAAGGAGTTCACAGTGTAGGAGAAGGCCTCCTTTTTTGGGGGGCCTTCCTAAGAATCTGGTGAGTCAGTACATTTCCAGGATTCTTAGGGGATGACCGAAGTCTAGCGTAGTGCTTTTTTTTTTATATATAAATTTTACTCATTTATTCACGAGAGACACAGAGACACAGGCAGAGGGAGAAGCAAGCTCCATGCAAGCCCGACGCGGGACTCCATCCCCCGGCTCCAGGATCACTCCCTGGACCAAAGGCAGGTGCCAAACCGCCAAGCCACCCAGGGATCCCCCCCTCCTTTTTTAGGTTAGTGTTTGAGGGCCAGAGAGAGGGAAATTGAAACAATGAAGAAAAATTGGAGCCTTCTCGCTGTCTGAGCTTGATATTTTGTTGCCATAACAAAATACCATAGACTGGTGGCTTAACCAACGGAAATGGAAATGTATTTCTCACAGTTCTGAAGATCGGAAGTTTGAGATCAGAATGCATAGACGACTTAGGGTGAAAAACCTCTTTCTGGCTTTCAGACAGCTGCCACCTTCTCGATGTGCCCTCACATAGTGGAGAGAATGCTATAGTCTCTTCCTGTTCTTACAAGGACACTTGTCCCATCTCAGGAGCTCCACCCTCATGGCCTCATCTAAACCTGATTACCTGCCAAGGCCCTGCCTCCAGATACCATTACACTGGGAGTTAGGGCTTCAACATAGGACTTTGGGGGGACTTGTGCATTCAATCCATAATACTAATAGAGCAGGTAAAGGGAACCTAACATGTCTGGTTCCCTGGAATATAATGTTGGTCATGTACTGTTGATACCATAAATGTGGATGAGTGAAAATCAGTGCATGAAGGTGTATGTATCTACCTCCTGTCCTTTGGGCTGCTTTGTAAATCTGTCCCTGTGATGTGTGGGGTGGGGCCTGGCGGGGGGTGGGGGGGTCTGGTCTGGCAAAGATGCAATACCACTAGGACCTTCTTGGTAATGGATCGTGCTAAGGGTGAGCTCTGTGCAGATAGCTCTGGTCTCCCCAGAGTTAGGTTGGTTATTTCAACCTCCTGTCACCCCTTGGCATTCTCGACCTAGAAGCCATGCAAGGCAGTTTGAACTGTGCTTGAAAAGCTGAGGAGGCAGGGATTGTACTGAACTGTGAGCTGAAGAGGTGGTGATGGGTACACCATGCGCTAATGGAGGTCTGAGAAGTGAGCCTGATAGCCAGCTGAGTCTCACTGCCGAGCATTCGCTGGGGCGTAAGAAGCCGTGCCCCTCATTCCTTTTTAAACAGCTTTATTTGTCATTCCTGTGACTTGGAGACCTCTTTGGACTCTGTGTCTCTGGGCTTAGCATCAATCAGATCCTGCTTATCAGACAGTCGTGGCCGGGGTTTGTCGTGTGTGTGTGTGTGTGTGTGTGTGTGTACGTGCGCGCACGCGTACAGGCGTGCACACATGCACACGTGATTGCGCTTTGCTAGCTTGGCTGGGTCAGAACTGGCTCTCTGTCGAGCATTTAGCTAAAAGAGGTTAAGAGGAGGCTGGGCTCCCACCACTGCTAAAGGCCAGAGAACTTTGCTGAAGAGCTGGTCATCTTAAAAATGAGCTGGTCTATTTATAATTTGGCTGGCTGCCAGAGGCCTTTAATGAATGGCGGTCTGTGTGGGTGCACACACTTTGTGTTCTGGATCTCAGTGTGTGTGTGTGTTCGTTTATGGTCCTCTGTGCTGTGGGTGTGGACCTGCCTTCCCAGCTGCCCAGGGTGAGCAGTGAGGGACTGGGCCCTGCAGGAAGGAGGCCACGGCTGACACCTGCCAGTTTGGGACAGGCAGAGAGACCTGTGGGGAGTGGGCCTGGGCGATCTCTCTTCCCTCCTGAGGCAACAGAAGCCCAGAGAGGTTGCCTAGTGCTGTTATCAGGCTCTGGTCAGGGGCCCCCTGGGGTGGCTGGGGGCTGTGGCTCCGGCCAGCTTGCTCCTGACAACACTGCCCCCTGCTGTTCGGCTGGAGCTGCGGGGACCTCACAGCCCTCAAGACTACACCAGGCTCCTCTGCAGGCGGGGTGGCCCCCTGGGCAGGAGGGCAGGAGGGCAGGAGGTGGTGACGCCGGTAGTTCACAAATGGGAGAACCCAGTCTTTGTATTTTGTCTCCAGTGATAGGGGTGGGTGTGCAGAACCACGCACACCCTTACCTGGTCCTGGTGATTTATGTGTGCAGGATGGCTGACCAAGGAGCTGGGGGTCCCACTCCCCTGGGAGGCCTCTTGCCACTCTGAGGATGGGTGTTCATGGGCTGGGTTAAATCAGAGCTGCCCACCGCCTCCAAGGCCCAAGGCTGATGCTTCTTAAGACATCTGGCACTGATTTTTGGGCCTGTGGCTCTTGAGTAACAGTAAAATCTGGCCTTGCCAGCCAGCTTCTCTTAGTGTCCAAACCCCGTTGGGAAGTGTTTCCCCCGCCCTGCAGAAGCCGGCAGCAGTTGTCACTCACCCTGCAGCCTGCACTCGACCTGTTGGTGGTTACTGTAGGGAAGAGGGTTTTTTTTTAGAGAAGCATAGAGGTATCACCCACCACCTTGCAGACAGACCTCTGCCGTCGGATGGGACTGGATTCGATTCTCAGCTGCAGGATGCAATTTTTGTACATCTGTGAACTTCTCAGAACCTGCTTCCTTTTCAGTAAAGGGGGATCCTGTAAGATGGTCTCTCCATGGCACAAAGAGGTTGTCTGCTCAGGCTTGCTCTTTTTCCTTATCCCAGCCAGATGCTATTATTGTCTTTGGTTTTGGTTGTTATTTAAACTTACGTCATTTCACTTTTGTCAGGGACATTGTGTTAGTTACTTGGGGTGTGAGAAGGCCTCAACAGGTCTCCTGGCACACAGTCAGACTACAGGCAGCAGAAACCGTTTCTAATGTCATTGCCTGAAGGAAGCGGATACCTATGGGGTTTCCTTTTTTACTATTTCACTATTGCTCATCAGCTTCGGGGGGAGGGCACCAGGGCAAAGGGATCTGAGGGAGGCATTTATTTCCCCCTCCGCCCCCCACCCCCAGGGTGCCCCTGGAAGTCTCCACTTTTTTTTTTTAAGATTTTATATATTTATTTGAGAAAAAGAGTGTGCACAAGCATGAGCAGGGTGGGGGGGGGCAGAGGGGGAGAGAGAGAGAATGTCTCAAGCAGACTCCTTGCTGAGCACAGAACCGACATGGGGCTCGATCCCAGGGTCCTGAGATCATGACCTGAGCTAAAACCAAGAGTCAGCCCCTCAACCTAGTGAGCCACTCAGGTGCCCCAAAAGTCCCCACTTTTAAACTGGCATCCGTGTCATGTTCATGGTATACATCACCACTGCCAATTGTGATGAGCCTCCTGGAGACATTTACCTTCTTGGTTTTCAAGCGTGAATAACTTCACTTCCCTGAAGGGGAGTTGCTATAAGATTCAGAACTTGGAGAGGTTTCTGCTTGAGTGTTTATTTTCCTTGAACAACATGGAGCTTATTGACTTCTGTAGGGTTTCATACAGCCTGCCCACTTAGTCACTCCCCTTTCCCCCAGAAAAATCCAGTGTGTTCTTCCCTGGCCTCTCAGGGTGCTCCTTGTGGGAAATGACCGACAGGCCAGGCTGCCCAAGATAAGCATGGTTGAAAATTGAGAGAGGATGTTGAAAAGACTTTGGAAGGCTCGGAGCCCTGGATGAGGTGGGGCCAAGGAAGATGGTGCTGGCCCAGCGCCATCTTCACCTTCCTTTCTTCCTGACAGGTATATAGAATGGCATCTCTTGCCGGCAATCAGTGGACCTGGCATATCTCTGGCAGACAGTGCTTGAAATTTGATGCTCGGACTCACTGGAATGCCTAAAAAATTGCCCTGGTCAGGATTTGAGGGGGGTGAAGAAAGGCGGTGATGGAGACTCATAGTCTTTCAGATCAACCGCAGAGCACAGATAGGAGTCACCCACCCACTTGACTGGCTCCTTCCCTGCTCTGGGAAACAGAACCTGGTGGCTGGGATTTCAAAACCTTCGAACATGCTTTGCCTACCTCCAGTGCCCTCTCTTGTCCTCCAGGCTGATGATGGCAGGGGCCATTTCTGCCTAGAAAATCCAATCAAGCCCATAATTGGGGCTGAGAGAGGTGCATGCTGGGGTGGGGGGTAGGGGTTGTGGCTGAGGGGAGAGCCCACACCACATGGAGCCCTAGGAAGGTTCTAGAATCCTGTTTTCCTGCTCTCCAGCCACCCCCAAGGTTTAGCAGAGTCTTGGGTGGGTCCCATCGGTGCCACATGTTCTGGGGCAGCAGCTGTTGGTGCTGACTAATGAGACTTCCTGGCAGCTGCATTGGGCACACTTGGCTCTGTCAGGGACTGCCTCTCCTCACTGCCCACCCTACCCCAGCACTCATGGATCCACAGAACAATTTGGAAGGGCCAACTCCCTTGTGTAGAGGACAGAGCATGGTGCTGGGAGGGTGTCTGAGGTCAGAGGGCAAGCTAGGGGCCAAGATGACACTTCATACCATGTCTCCTTTCTGCCCTCTGCATTAGGCTGCTTACTTTTGTGAGGCAGCCCTGTCACAGGCCCGCTCTGTGTCCCAGCCTAGAGCTGAACACTGTTGCTCACTAGCTGCATGTCCTTGGGCACATCACTTCAACTCTCTGAGCTTCAGTATCCTTGGAGGCCAAACGTAATGGTGGTTGTCCATATGTATTTCAGAGGCTTGTTCTGAGGGCAGAATGAGAACCTCTCTACTTCTTTGAAAAATGGGGCTGATGCATGTCTGCCCATAAATCCGGTGGTGCCCTAGTGGATGCTTCAGAACTGCAGCTGCCACCCGCTTAATCTTGGGCGGGGGGGGGGGGGAGATGGGCAAGGCACAGAGCCAGGGGAGATGAGACAGATGCAGGGGTGGGGGGGAATGGGAGAACCTGAGTGCTTGCTGATTCTCACCCCTTTGTGCACACCCCAAGCCTCTCTACATTCAAGTCACAGAAGGGACTAGAAAGGCACGAGTGACCGTACAAAATTTCTGACAATTGGCCAGGTATCTTTTGCCTGATAAGCAGAGCTACTACTCACGGAGCGTCTCCAGGACACTGTCACAGCCTTAGAAGGCAGATTTTGCTAACACCTCCAGTTTACAGATCAGAACACAGAGGCTCAGAGTGGACAAGTGCACCTTACCCAGTGGCAGTTGCTTCAGAGCCACAAGGTGACCCAGATCTTTCCACTTGGCTGTCCTGCTGTCCAGCTTCTGTGCTAGGAATGTTGTCCCCTGGAGGAACAGGAGAATAACTCTGATTGTCCCAAGACCTCTGGATTGCACATCTGGGTAGCTTGGTGTTGACCGTGGCCCAGGCAGAAAAGAGCTTTTCAAGGCATGTCTGGAGCGATGAGAGGGGCCCTGCAGGGCCAGGTCCGCTCCATGGCTGTAATTAAACCTCCCTGCCTGATCTTTTCAAGCACCAGCTTTTCAGGGGTTCAGATAACATGGCTTTGTGCTCAGGGCCCTTCCAGTACTTGAAACAGGAGAATCTGTTTCGACTCTCAGGATGCCTCTTTTTCTCCCCACGATGCTGAATTTTACAAAAGTAGGGTGTTAGCATCGGACGAGTAGCCGACATCTGGGCCTTTTTTCATAGAAATTCCATGCTGGATGTTTTCCCCAGGATGCACAGCCATGTCCCAAAGAGAGATTTATCAGTTAAACCTGCCTGACTCCAGAAGAGTCACCACCGACTTCCTGGTAAATACCCGCGGGCCAGGAATGCGTTTGTGAAATTTTTAAAAGATGATCCCAGAAAAGCCTCTGCCGGTCACCAAACCATGTGTTTGTGTCTCGAGGTGAATTGTGCAAGGGAAGATGTTTGCTCCTGAAATAAGACATTTTGTACAATACACACAAGCCTTTAATTTGACATTGCAGTCAGATGCTGAGCTGTCAGATACTGGGTTTGAAGTTGAAAGTTGACTTTCCCCCCTGTAGCTAACAAAAGTTCTGTGTCAGCCTGAATTTCAATTTCCTGGGATTTTCGTCTGTCTGCAACTCAACTTGGTGTTCTCAGCACCTCTCTGTTTAGTTGTTGTGTGGTTTGCGTTTCGTTTGTCTTTTGGTGGTGGTGGTTAGAGGAGGGATGGGTTAGTGACAGGGCAAGGGGGGCATTTAATCATTTATTCTTTTAAGTAGGTTTAATTGTATAAAGATTATAATGCATACGAACGTCTGTAATTAGGGGAGCTGGTTCTGTTAGACAGTGTTTTAGTGAAGAAAATTATAGTGTTCATAAGCTGTTTAAGAAGGAGGCAGCATATATTAACATGCGACTAGTTTTGTGAATTCATGCTGAGTGTTTACCAGTGCTCCCCGAGGTGTGCCCCCAAATTCCAAAGTACTCCTAGTTCCCCTGTGCTTCCCGGACTGGTTGTTGAACCAGGGCCATTTTCCAGAATACAGAGTCTTTCTGTAAGGGGCTTCGGAGAGCAAACTTTGTTCAACCACAAGATGAGTCTCACTCATTCATGAGACAGATGTTTAGGAGTGCCCTCCAAGTGTCAGGCACTGTCCTAGGCATTGGGGACCTAGACCTGAATGAGACTGCAGGCTCTGTGCTCTCATGAAGTTGTGAGCTAATGGGGAGTCAGACTGTAGATGAGAGAACAAATAAGTGAACATACTGCTCACAGACACAGATCAGTGTGAAGAGGAAGTGCAAACAGAGTATTTGGCTGGGGAAGGCTGGGGAGCAGAGGAGGGGTGTGAGGATGCTCCTTTAGGTGGAGCGGGCAAGTGAGGCCCCTCTGAGGCTGTGGGACTGTCCAAGGACAGGGGTCTCCAGGCAGATGGAATGGCCCATGTAGCATCCAAGATGGAGGTGAGCTTTGTGAGTTCAGGGAACAGTGGGAAGGGTGCTGGAACTGGGGACGGGTGAGCAAGGGAGCTGGTGATGAGACATGAATTGGAGAGGGGCAGGGGGAGGGCAGTGACGGGGTAGGTGTGTGGTGCAGGGGCGGAGTGGACACGTTCTCAGTGTGCTGGCAAGGTAGAAGTGAAGAGACCTGCAGTATGTGTTCTCTACCTGCCCAGACGGCCCCCTTTGGGACTCTCTGCCACAGTGTCTCAGCATCAAAGGCACCGAGTACACAGAATAGGGCTTTTCCCGAGAGGTGAACCCTAAGGCCTCAGCAGAGGTGCTCTCAGCTGGACCTCCTCCTTCAGGATTTGGTCAGTTAGCAGAGCATCGGTACCACGAAGAGCCCGCGTTAGAGAGAAGGTTGACCATCCATCCATTCAACTGCAGGAATATTCTTATAGTGACCAGTAGGCTTTTAAGAGAGATGTGTCCACGTGCGTGGGAGCATCATTGATGCTGCACAGCTCCATCTGGAGGGAAAAAGCATGGCTACTTAAGGATGAGTAGCAGTTTGATAGGACAGATGAAAAGAACTTTTCTGGCAAAGAGAGGCCACTTCGGCAAAAGTGTGTTAGGGGAACATCAAATAACCTGGCATGGCAAGAAACGAGCCTTTTGGGAAGAAGAGCCAGGGTCAGGTTAGGGCAGGCCTTCAAGCTTTGGCTTATACGTGGGTAGCTGCATTCACCTATATTTTGATGCCAGGTTGATTTCATACATGCCGAATCCAAAAAACTCACTTGCTGAGAGGATAGACCATCCCTCTTCAGAACTCTGAAGCCAGCTTTTGACAGTTTGTTTTAAAATGTTAAAATCCCCTGCTCAGGAAGGAGGACCCCTGGACAGATGGCCCGGTTGTGCAGGGGCCCAGTGTATGTTTTGTCTCCGCCTAGAACTCTTACTGTCACCCGAGTAAGACCCAGCTGACCCTGCTGTCGCGTCAAGCTTTTGGTCAGATGGTAAGCATGTGGAACAACTGGCAGGCTCACAGTTTATAGCCATGCTCCCAGCGGCCCCTTCACCCTTTCCCTCCAGATCCTGGGAGACCAGACAATCAATCCCCTGTCGATCGCCTGCATTCTCTGCTCCTTGTTGCTGTGGAACCACATGCTTGGCTTTCCCGGTGCCACTTTTGGCCATCAGTGTGCTGTCTCCCGGCCCCCAGTAATTTACTTCTGGTCGAAAGCCTCAAATACCAGGAAGCACGTCATCTGAAATATTACCGACATGTCTCTCTCCGTTGGCATGGGACGAGTTGTGAGCACCAAAGACGATCAGTTTAGATTTCAGCTGAAGGAGAGTGGAGATGAAGTTACAAGTTACTGAATCCGAGGCCTGCATCCGTGTGCCCGATCCACAGCCACAGCCGGTGCACGGCTCCCTGGTGGGCACACTGTTTCTGGCCTTGCTGAAAGATGGTTTGCGAGGATGAAATAAATATGCCCCTAATTGTTTGTGGTGCGGGAAGGCAATCCCATAAGCATTAATTTGCCCAAGCCCAGAGTGTGTGAGCAAGAGCCTGCCTGACATGTTTTTCTTTTCTATTAACACTTCTGTGATAAACAGCTTAGATGCACTGAGAAAAATTAATGAAACTATTGTAACAACCATGCACATGTACGTAATTTATTAAGGACAATTAAAAAGCTTTAAAAATCATCCATGGGGCAAAATGAACAGGAAGACGGTGTATGTAGGATTTTGGCTGGGAGCCTGCCCGAGGGTGTGTGGAGCAGGTCTCTCCTCCCGTATCCCTCGGCCCCATTAGAGCGACACAACGGCAAGGGGCATGGATCTCGGCGAAACTATTAATGACAAATTCCATGTAAAGACCCAGTTTGGGGAAGCCAGGGTGGGAGCAGGGCATAGGGAGGGTAAGGGACAGGTCTGTGAGGTCTGGGAAGGCTGTCTGGGACCTGTTTGGCTCTGACGTCTTTGAGACCAGAGGAGTTCTTGTCCCTGGACCTCACCTCCAAGGGTTCGAGGAAGGGAGTTTCCTCCCTCCTGGGTTACGTTTGGCCATTTTTGTTAGGACTTTAGTTTGAATTGGCTCTAGGAGCCTCCAAAGCAGGTGAGGAGCAGAAGAGGAAGCCTAGAAAAGTCCAAGCGGCACCATCATGGTGTCATTAGCCATTTATTAGCTTGGACCTTGGGTTAGCCTCCGCATATCTACCCTGAGCCTCTGCTTCCTCATCTGCAAAATGGGAGTAATGGATAGGAGTGAGTGGTTGGGGGAATTGGAGTGAGGGTCACTCAAGATCATGTATGCAGAGTGCTTTGCATGATCCCTGAGACCTAGGTCGTCAGTGCTTAGTAATTGTTAACTAGTCTTTGTTATCATTGAGGGCCTCGTTGTTGAGTTGTTGACTGAAGGCCAAGCTAGGGGCAAACCCCACAGATCCACCTCCCAGGCCAATGCCCTTTTCATGATGTGGCAACAGCTACAGGCCTACCCTGTGCATCCCCCATCACAGGTCTTGACTGACCAGGATGTACACATAATGGCTTGTGTGAGCACCAAAATGCTTTCATTTGGCCTACTCAGTGGGATGGGGCTGCCATGCTTCCTCTTGGTCTCGTATCCTCCCCTTCTCCAGCCACGTCCTGCTTTATAGACCCAGAGTAATAGATCTTCCCCATCTTGGCATTGTCTTCACATATATAGGAGGGAAGGTTTGCTAGGTTTGCTCAGATTTTTTTGCTAATTGGTTGATGACCCAAGAAATCTTTGACCTTGTTGACCATCAGTTTCTTAAACATAGATACATTTAATAAAGTAAACCTTTGCTAATGGTGGTGCTGACCACTCTTTCAGGGTAGTGATTCTTGTCTTGCTCTGTTTTTCCCAGGCTTGATCATAGACACATACGTTGTGTGTCCATTAGAGACATATGCATCTATTTGCAAGAAGTAATTTTTAGTTCACTTACTAACTAGAAAGGAAAATGAAGTGTTTTAGTGCAGACACGTCAGACACGACAGACTTTTTTCTCCTTTCTGTGCTGCAAATGAACAGTGAAAAATTGCTCGCTTTTGCTATTAAAAGCTATAGAGCCTGTAAAAAATAGTAAATTATGGAGACATTATCAAAGTTTATAGGCACTAGAATTTGACCTTCAGCAAATTCCGCATGGGAGGGGAACATGGTTTTCTTTGCCTTCTTCAAAACGAGAAAGGAGAGGAAGAAAAAAGATTTATTTCTTTCTGTGGCTAGAGCAGCAACTAGAAATGGCATTCCTCAGTTTAAAAAAAAGAAAAAAAGCTTTGGTAAATTATATAAGGTAATACAGGAGGAGTGTCTCCTTGGAAAAAATGAAAACCTGTAGAAAAGACGAAGTCCTTTTGGATAATTCACTCCTTCTCCCCTGCCCTTCATCCCCAGTACTTTGCTCTTATCACTTCGATGAATATCCCTGTGGTGGATTTTCTGTGCATTTATATACTTTTGTATATACTCAGAGGAAATGGTATTGTTTTGTCATTGCAGGCTTTCCACTGTCACAAAATTTTTCACCTTTTTCTCTGTTTTTTTCCTGAGTCTTAGCTGGGAGAAAAGCAAGGTAATATGAGCCAGTGTAGGGGTTGAATGGCTGGTGGATGGTTTCCAAGCCATCAGTTCTCTTTGGGCTCCATTCCTTGGTCGTTAATGATCTGGGTTAAGGGGATCCCTGGGTGGCTCAGCGGTTTAGAGCCTGCCTTCGGCCCAGGGCCTGATCCTGGAGACCAGGGATCGAGTCCCACATCAGGCTCCCTGCATGGAGCCTGTTTCTCCCTCTGCCTGTGTCTCTACCTCTCTCTCTCTTTGTGTGTGTCTCTCAGGAATAAATAAGTAAAATATCTTTAAAAAATGATCTGGGTTAAGATTGAGAAGATGAATGGTTGAAAGATGCAGGTTACCAAAAGCAAAATTTGGCGGGGGGGGGGGGGGGGGGTTAGTCAAGGGCCGGGTATTGAGGCTTGAGTGTCCTTTGCCTTTATCTACAACCTGACATTCTTCTGAACCAGAAATGCTTAAAATTGCCAGACACTAGTGTCCGTTGTGTAGTTTTGAGCATGTAAATGTGTGAGAGCGTGGGTGTTGTGTGGATTTCGGTGCACATTGAAGGTGGGAATTTTGTGAAGAAGCCTCCACCTGCTTGGCAGATAATCTTGTCTTCGAATGCACAAATGAGATCCTTCGCTAAATACGTCCCCAGATATAGCGATGGTGTTTGGGGGAAGGCACTGTCAAAGAACTAGGTGCTATTTATGAGACAGTGGGTTGGTCTGCCCATTAGTAGGCTTCAGAAAATCTTCTGAAAGTAACTCCCTCCATCCTGTCCTTCCTGTGACATTTCTGCAGCAGAGGCACCAGCCTGGGGCCTCACATTTCTGGACAGTGAGACGCTTCGCCCTTTTTCCAAGAGCAGAGGCCCCATAGCTGTTGCTGGATCTTCACAGAGAGTGGGTCCCTAATCTCATTCTCGCCTGCTTGTACCTCTGCTCTGAGGCCAGCAGAGAAAATTGCTTTGGTGCTTTGCTGCTCTCTGAGATTTAAGGTGGGAAGTTGAAGATGCAGAGCCCTAGGAAGGCAGATGTGTGATTTGGGAATGACAGTGAAATTGGCACGGCTGTCCAACCTGGCCCATTTTCCTCCTCACCTCCTGGCAAAGCTAGTCTTTAAAACTTTTCATAACCACTGCCCGGCAGGGGCGCTTCGGGCTTTTCAAGGAGGGGGAAGGGACAGGTATGATGTGTTGTCTTTGTCAGCTGGCTCTGGTCCCTAAAGTGAAGCCTGGTCGAAGAAGAGCATTAAAGAATAAGGGGATTATGAAAAAACAAGAAGCCCTGACACCCCCCCCCCCCCATTCCAAGCTTTGCTGACTGTGACCATGAGTGATGCTCCTTTTTTTTTCTCTCCTGAAGAATAGCTCTCCCATGTGCTCACATCTTTATGACCTGAAGATCGGCACCTCTGACCACACCCTTATTCATCAGACTCCAGTTAGATGACATATTCATCAGGCTTCACCTTCAGTGTCTTATCCACCAATTTGGCAACTGGGTGCTCCGTGGAGATTTGTCCAGCTGGTGTCCCAGACAGATGTGGCTGGGAAGTTCCAGCCATCCTCACTTTGGTTCTAGGCAAGGAACCGTGAAGCCCTCCCTTCCCTTCACTGGGAGGGTAGGGACCCTCTCCTCTAGAAGGGGAGCAGGTTGCAGCCTGTCAGTGGAAGGGCCCCCCGGGGACCTGTGTCCATCCTCGCAGAGGGGAAGCAGTTTGCCCAGGACTCACTTGCCAGCATCAAAACCAAGACTGGAAGCCAGACCTTTACTTCCTGATTATGTGTGCCCCTCTTGAGGCCAGAGACCCCAGACTTTTGAGGGGCAGGCAAATTATCGTGGCAGTCTTTCCAATCCATTTGCTCACTTTTGTTGTACATAGATTAGGATCATTAATCATGATCATGCGGGCTGTCTTTTCTGGATTTGGATTAAAAGTGGGAGGAGGATCCTATACCTGAAAAGGCTGGTCTCTCAGCCGGTTCTAATCTAGAGAAAGATGGCCTGATTTCTTTCATTTTTGCAGTGATAATAGCTCCCATTCATTCATTACCTACAATGTGCTAGGCACTGAGTAAAGCACTATCTGGTACCATCTCACCTGTTTCTCCTGCCCAGCCAGCCAGCCCACAGGTGGTCCTGTCATCATCCCTGTGTTACAGATGAGGACCTGGAGACAGGTTCACGTCCTGCCCTCAGGTGATACAGCCAAGAGTTGGGGAGCTGGGATTTGGATGCAGGGTCTAACCTCAGCCCGGAGGGGCTCTCACATGGCAGATGCACACCGGAACCGCCAGACCAGACTAGACCTGGGCAAGGACCGTGTGTGTCAGAGGAGCTTCTCCCCCCTGCACATCATCACTGTGATGTCACCTTCCTGATTTTCAGGGTGTCTTATGACCATCCATGAGGCTCGCTGTCCCTTTTCTGGCTGTCTAGGTGATGGGCACCAAGGCTCCATTGGTAACCTGATGATTTGGGGTTGAGCCATGTCTCTGAAACCTGCTATGTGATGAGTAGTCAGTGGTATCACGGGGTAGTTGTCATTTGCTCACACAGTATCATAGCGGGGCAAAGCAGGAAACTTAATTCCAGCATCAGAAGAGCAGACACAAGCATTCCCCTGTGCCGAGCACACACCCTGTGCCAGGCACTCCTCTGGATTCCCTTACTTAATCCTCCCCACAGTCTTTGTGGTAGCTACTACCATTCTTCCCACTTTGTGCATGAGGAAATAGAGGACAGAGAGGTTAAGTGACTTGTTTGAGGTCACACAGCTGGGAACTGGTAGAGCCAGGATCCATACTGTCTGACCCCAGGGCTCCTGCCTTTATCTTCCTCATCAAACAACACTGGTGGGATGAGTCCCCACCAGGCAGAAAGGACTGTGTTCTATTACCCAGTTGGCCACCTAGGCCAATGCCTAGAGGGGAACCCTCATTCATAGGGCATAATCTTCAGTGAAGTGAACAGCCACCCAAAGGCTGAGTGGAAAGGACCGCCTCCCCCTACCAGTTCTGTGTGGATCTTGAGCATGTTCCCTAAGTGTGTTACTGAACCGAAGGAGCCTCCAGCCAAGTGATGATTAGATCGCCTTTGCCGGCCCATAAGACAACCAGAAGCTTAGGATAGTCCCGCTGCTGCTGGTGTGTGGAGGCTACGTATTTCCATGTGCAGTTCTCAGGGGCAGTCCTGAGTGGTTCCAGCCTGCCTCTCCTCCTCCTTATGGCTGTCAGTGGCACATTTTTTGAGACCTGCTTCCTCTTGACTTTGGACCGCGGCCATGGAATAGAAGAGTTCTTCATAGCCAAGTGGCCCATGTGGCGCTTGAACTCTTAACCAAGTTAAAACCAGCAGAGTTCCTAATCCAGCCCCTGGCCCCGGGAAGCAGGGATGCTAGCTAGCATGGCTCCATCTTTCTAGACTGGTCTGCTCTGTCCCTGCTCCTGTACTGGCTGGACCCCTGCTTCTGCCATCATTAGTCTCATGCCCTTGAGACGGTTAAGTCCCTTCTGAGAGCCTGGGTTTCCCCACCTCCCTTATAAGGTCCTGTAAAGCACCCAGCACAGGCTTAGGCACATCAGAGCTGCTTGATGACTGTCCTTTCCCTCCCTAGGCCTCCTCTTGAGGCTCTGAGGCCTGTGTTAGAACTTCCTCTTCTTTGAGAGTACAGCCAGCTGTCTGTTGCCTCGTATCTGAAACTGTCTCTGTCTATGGTAACTTTGTGCAAAAGATGGTTTTGTGGTCACTCTTGAATAATGCAGAGAAGCCCCTGCCCCTTGGCTCAGACGCAGGCCTCTGTGGTCATGGTCAGACCACTTGGCAACAAAAACAAGACTTGAAATGGGGGGCTTGAAGCCATTGCTTGTAAATTAGCATGTTTTCCTCTCTTTTACTTTTGTGAAAGCCGACTTCCTGTACAGCCGCTTGCATTTAAAAACCCTAGGAAGGGAGGGGAGGTGGCCCTCGGCCCTCATCCACTGCTTGCCTGGTTCATGGGACGGTTATGAATTAAAGATTACAGCCGTTAGAAAGAGATCGTCTTCAAACAAGCTTATTTCCCTCTCTCTGTGCCCCCGGAGTGTCGAAGTTTTTGTGTAGAGTGAGTCCAAAACAAACAGAGATGTACTTGAGGGATATGGTGAGCAGGGCCCAAGCCGGCAGGAGGACGAGGGCGGCCCTGGGAGCAGTTTGCAGCGTTGGCCTCCCATTTGTATTCAGAGACATAGGGCATTGTGGAGTGCTCTGCAGAACCTGCCACATGCCTATTTGCTCTGTGACCCTGGGAAAGCTTTGGATTTGTTCCCCTCCCAACACTCACAAACACATACTCCTTTATTTGCTCACATGGACCTGTGTACACACACACCCCATCCTGACCTGTGCACATTTGCAGATGTCAGGCACAAGCTGCTGTCTGAAAAGGCTCTGGGCTCTTTGGACAAAGCTCTAAAGATGAATTGGGGGAGAGATGTGGAAGACACACGATGGGCCTTACCATTGCGTGTGAAGATGGACCAGTTGCCCTAATGGAGATGACCCTCGTGGAACTCACCCAAAGCAGATGCTAAGAAATAAGGGATTTCTGGGCAGAAGAATAAACCCATCAACCACCACCCTTTCACAGCAGCGACGATCAGTGTCTCTGAGCTCATCCCTGGGTACACAAGGAGGTTGAAGAGCAATGCCTGCCCTTGGCAGGAGCTCATGGTGCAAGGGGAGAGACAGATAGGAAGGGGTGAGTCCAGAGCACTTTATATTTGTACCTCCTCCCATCACCACAGTGTCTTGAAGGAAGGGGTGGAGGGTGCCAGAGCTGACTTCTGGTTTGGAGATGGGTATGCAGAGTCATAGTCTTGTTCAAGGGTCATGGTCAGGAGCAGAATTGGGGCTGAATCCCAGACCTGCTGCCTGTGGGTCAGCAAATCTTTACTGCAAAATGTTGATATAGTTCCCAGGGCTGCATCATCTTAGAGTTTATTTTAGGCAGATGACTGCCTTCTAGGTCATTCTCAACCATTTAAGTATCCTTGGCAGGACACTTACCTGAACCTTCCAAGGCTCTTTGAGATGGGAACAAGGCATGGTATTTCTCCACCCAATCTCCATGCACCCTGGGCCCTGTGTTTTTATTGGCATCTTGTTTGGAAAGTTCCTGGCTATTGGGAGGGGAGGGGAATGAGAGGTTTGGCAGGGTCATGTTTCAAGGCCTAAAGTTTTAATGTGTGGTCAGACTGACCACCCCTGCCAAGTTTACCACTTCTCTGGGCAGAGTTGTACTCTAGATGGAAGACTGGACATTTTCCTCAAGGCATTGTGAAATGTTAGGAGGCACAAGGACTCTGTGGCCAAATAAATTTATTTATAAATAAATTTAGCAGCTCCTGAATAAACATTCAATACAAACCCCCCTCCCTATGCAGGACTTCTCAGTGCCTTTACTCTGCTAACAAGTGTTCTCATTTTCTAAGATCAGGTTAAGGTAGACAGTGTTTTCTGAACTTATTTGGTCACTGAACTTATTTTAAGGAGAATTTCATGGGACTAATGTCTCTTGGTGCATTCCTTGAGAAACTTTCTAAAGTCACTTCTCCTTTAAGGCTGTGAAATGATAGGAAGATACGACCTAACTAGAGTGTTCTCTAACATCTTCACTTCTTTTCAGTTTTTTCTCCTATTGGCTGAAAAATATTTTTCTCTTAAAAAAATCAATCATTAAATATTAGAAAGGAAGATGAATTTGACTTGATAATTCAAGTCAGGTATAAATTTATATATCAATTTAATATATATATATATGGCTATCAGATATACTGCATATACAGTTGGCCTTATGAATAACAGTTCAATCGGATCCACTTATGTGCATACTTTTTTCCATAACTATGGCATAGTAATATAAAGGTATTTTTGCTTCCTTGTGATTTTCTTAATGTTTTATTTTATCCAGCTTACTTTATTGTGAGAGTGCAGTGTATAATACATATAACATATAAAATATGTATTAATTGACTGTTTATGTTATTAGCAAGACTTCTGGTGAACAGTAGGCTATTAGTAGTTAAGTTTTTAGGGAGTGAAAAGTTAGAACTTGGATTTTCAACTGTGCAGGGAGTTGGCACCCCTAACCCCCACATCATTTAAAGATCAGCTATATTAAAAAAGATATTGAAATAAAAATATATGAACTTAATATATATATCTTTAAATTTTTTTTAAAGATTTTATTTACTTATTCATGACAGACAGAGAGAGAGGCAGAGACACAGGCAGAGGGAGAAGCAGGCTCCATGCAGGGAGCCTGATATGAGACTCGATCCCAGGTCTCCAGGATCACAACCCGGGTTGAAGGCGGTGCTAAACCCCTGGGCCACTGGGGTTGCCCAATGTATTTTTATATACACATTTATATGTGTGTACGTGTACATATATACATATAGTTTTATATAATTATATGATGTGTGTTATATATTACATGATGTATGTTATGTCATATGAATTTATTGATTTGTGATATGTATGTTATATATAGTATAATAGTGCTTTGTTATAAATTATAATGAACATATACAACTATAATGTATATGCACATATAAATATAATCTCCCCGTGGCCATCAGAGTTGTAGGTCAATTTACTCTTATCATGCTTTTTGACACTTTGAGTCAGTGTGCAATTTCTGGTTAACTCTTAGAAGTGGGCAAGGCTTCATTGTCAGTATCCTTTCTAGAAATACAAGGACTTGGGATGCCTGGGTGACTCAGTGGTTGAGTGTCTGCCTTGGGCTCAGGGCATGATCCCAGGGTCCTGGGATCGAGTCCTGCACCAGGCTCCTTGCAGGGAGCCTGCTTCTCCCTCTGCCTATGTCTCTGCCCCTCTGTGTGTGTTTCTTTCTTTTTTTTTTTTTAATTTTTATTTATTTATGATAGTCACAGAGAGAGAGAGAGAGAGGCAGAGACACAGACAGAGGGAGAAGCAGGCTCCATGCACTGGGAGCCCGACGTGGGATTCGATCCCGGGTCTCCAGGATCGCGCCCTGGGCCAAAGGCAGGCGCCAAACCGCTGCGCTACCCAGGGATCCCTCTGTGTGTGTTTCTTATGAACAGATAAATAAAACTTAAAAAAAAAAAAAAAAACTTAAAAAAAAAAAAAAAAGAAATACAAGGACTCTATTTGGAAGCCCCTGGCTAAGTGGATGGGGAACCCTAGTCCAATCCTGATACTTATTCTCTGTGTTCCTTGCCTCTGAGTGATCAGTGAGAAGCCTGACTGCCCAGCCCATAATTTGGGTGGGCCACTGTGTATCTCCAGAAAATAATTGGGCCCTTAATTACTTCTAATCCCATGTCTTGAAGCAGGCATGTTGTGTGAGGAGGGCGCCCTTGCAGGCCATGGGAGGATAATTTGAGAATTCCCTTGCCCACGTCTGCTCTGCGGTTGCCTGGCACCTGGCAAGTGTGTTGGGTTGTTTGCTCTGGGTAGCTATGGCAGCTCCTAATTGCCACCAAATAACTTCGGCCCAGTCTCAGCACTGGTTGTTTTGCTGCATCGCTCCAAAGAATGGCTGCCACTTTCTAAGAGCTGCGTAGAAGCTCAGCAGAGATAGGCTTACGCTGTTGAACATTTTTCTTCCCATTTAAAAAGCAATGAATAAAACTTCAATTTGAGAGTATTGGTATGGCACAGAAGTTAAACCATTGGCAGTGTTTGGGGACTTGGGCTAAATGTTTCTCACAAACACCCCTGTGACATTTTTTAAGGACTGCCTTTATGTTAAACCTGGTCTTTGTCAACTTTTCTTTTGAAGTGCTCCCTGCTCTCTTCTGGGAGTGGGAAAGGAGTGAAGTGAGAGGAGACAAGGCAGGCCATCGGGGCATAGTGCAGGTCTCCTGCCTGCGGTCAGACTTTTCCAGAAAAGGGCATCAAGTGGCCCAGTGATAGGGAGAGATTTGAATCATCTCCTGTGGCTTTTGCTTCTCTGACGTCAGAATAACATGAGGCCCTGAACCTTTGACCCTTGGCTCTAGCTTGTTAGGCTGGAACCGTAAGACTTGGTTAGAATGGTTTTTAGAAAATGCTATTGCACATGCACAAGAAGGGGGCATGGAGAGGGAGTGTTTATCCCCCGTGTATCCCGTCAGGTATTGGAGTTCTGGACAGGGGTCAGACATAGTGGTAGGTACTGGAGATGGGAGACACGGTCCATACCCCTGGAGATATCTGGTAAGCTAGAGTCATGCAGAGCAAGTAAGTAAACTATAGAGTGAAGTGTGCCATGATAAAACCGTGTGTGAGGCGGCCACACGAGGCACGGGCCCAGGGGTTCATCTGGAGAGAGTGCTGTGGGGCAAGAGGCCTGAGCCACAGGGGTTAGAAGGACAAATCAGATTCCCCAGCTAGAGAGGGGGGCTGGCGAGGACTCCGGGGGAGGAGATGCTCCTGCAAGGGCCTTGGGGGGTCACGCTGCATAGGAGTTCAGAGGACCACCAGCAATTGGCTGATGCAGAGAGCCTGTGTAACCCTCAGAAGGGAGGTAAGCACTGGTAGCATTGGGGCTGGGAGGTGGGGTGGGGAGGAAGCCAGATTGCAGGGATACTGTTAGAGGCTGAAACTTGTCCTTCATCCAGTAGGGAAGGAGAGCTGAGGAAGGGTGGGGTGGGGAAGAGGTTTGAAGCCATGAAGAGAGAAGGACATTGGGGCTGCAGGTGGTGGGGTCAGCAGGGTGTGCTCCAGGGAGGGCAGTGGTCTCCAGCCAGTGCAGGGCATGTGCTCGGCTGAATGACAGAGGTGAGGCAGGAAGCTGTGTGTCTTCTGCACCACACTTGGTTCCAGTGCTCAGTGCTGAGGCTTCCTGCAGAGGCTGCACCCTTCTTGAGCACTAAGTGGCAAGTTAGATTTGCACATCCTGTGGGCCAGTGACAGGGCTAAAGCCTACCCTCCTGTCTGTGCCCTGTCTCCTCGGAAGCATTGGGACTGGGTGATACTCCTGAGATGGCTCAGCATGTGCCCACAGGGCCCGCTGAAAGCCCTGCCCTTGCCCCGGCCGCTGAGGACAGAGCACAGTTCGCACAGATGCAGAGCCGCCACCCAGCCTCCTCTCTGAACCCCACGCAACAGCATTCTGCTGGCTCCCTGAGGGCCACACGGTCATCCCAGGCAGCTGTTCCGCGGTAATTAGTCAACCCAAGCCTTGCAGGTTCCATGACTCATTGTCTTAAATTTTAATAAGTACGGAAAAACAAGAGTGCTGATTTATTAAAAATTAATCCTCCTAAGAGGTAAGCTCCAGCCGAGGCAAAGCAGAGGGGGCTACCACACTTGGAGGGCTCGCAGGGAATGGGCCAGGAAGCAGGGACCCTCTCCCTCTCGGCCCCCTGCTGCTTTTGGGAACAGCAGGGCACAGCCTGAGCCCCGCACACAGTCCTGCGAGATTTTAAGGAGGTGGTAATGCTGCACAGATGTCTCCTTTCCTTTCTTTCCTATCCTAGGTACTATTTCCTAGGGCTGCCGCAGCTGAGCCCCCAAAGTAAGTGACTTCAACCACAGACATCTATTCATTGCCTTATAGTTTTGGATGTCCAAGGATGAGATGCCGGCAGGCTTGCTTCCTCCTGCAGGTGTGAAGGAGGTTGGCACCCCTCCGCCAGCTCTGGCAATCCTTAGCATTCCTTGGCTTGTGGGAGCATCATCCCACCACCTGCCTTCATGCTCACAGGGGCTTCTGTCTTTGCCCCGGTCTGTGTCCAGATCTCCCCTTCTTATAAGGACACTGGTTGTATTGGATCACAGGCCTTCGCTGTGCTGGTGTGATTTCATCTTCGCTATTTCATCTGCAAGGACCCTGCTTCCAAATAAGGTCCCATTCAGAGGTGCTGGGGTTAGGACTACAACATACCTGTTTTAGGGGGACACGATTCAACCTGTAATACATTCTTTCCCTCTCCCCTCTCATACTCGTCTTCTTTCTGCCCCAGCACTCTCTTAATCACTCTACTCCCTTTGTCTTTTCTCTCTGTGTCTCTCCAGCCTTAGTCCCTCATGATTTATCTTCTTATGTAGGCCCCAAACATCCATCAGCGATGAATGGATGCCTTCCAAGATGCCTGCCCCCACCAGGACTTCCTCCCCTGCCACCTACTGTGGTGGGTGTTGTGCCCCCATGAACCGAGAACATCTCAGCCCTCAGCTGCCAGGTTCCCCTGCCATTCTGAGAGAGTTTTTTCATCCAGGAGGTTGAAGAAGTCCCCTGTCCAGGGTTCAGTTCCAAGCAGGGCGTTGTGTGGGTGGGGGCAGGAACAAGGGTAGACACTGTGAGCCTGCATTTGAGAGAGAATTTCCTTCTGTTGATCAAAAAATATTCCAGCACAGGGCAGGGGGACATCCCCTGAATGAGCCTTATCATGTAAAGCGTTTCTTCCTCCGAGGCAATCAATTTAGGCAAAGTGCAGAGCTAGCCGCGTTGAAATTCAACAAGAAGGGCATGTTGGCCCCCAAAGCATTATGGGCCATTAAGTCTGTAATGTAGCAGAGGCCTCTGGGTAGCTGGAGTTCCTTCCTTCCTTGTTAATGGCAGGGATGTCACACTCTTACACTGTTACATCCCATGTCATACCCGCCAGCACATAGACATGTTCTCCTGTCCTGTGTTGTACCTGTGTGGTTGGCGGAGGCCAGAGAGTAGGCAGGTGACTTCCCCCGGATTATTCTCTGCCTGCATCTCAGGGGGTGCCATCAGGTCCGTCCCACTGCAGGTCTTGGGTGTGGAGCTGTGGTTTCAGAGCAGTGAGCACCCCTTTCTCTGCTTGCATTTGGTGAACCCCAGACCTGGCCTATAGGAAGGATGCAGACCCCTGGCCCTGCTCTCTCCATCCTGCTGGAACCCTTGCCCCACTCACTTCCCCAGGACGGGTTGTTTTCTCTCTGGAGTTCAGGCACACGATGAGGGGATGGGGTGGGGCTGGACCCCCCCCCCCTTCCCGGTATTGTGTATGCAGGGGTAGGATGGGCAGGCTCAATGGGGAGGACCTTTTTTGGAGGAGCACCAGTAGTTTTGAAATGACTTGGAAAAATCGGGTCTTGGGGAATTTCCAACATGAGTAAAACCTAGAGGATTCTTCAAGGTTTTGAGAATGCCACTGCTGTCAAGCTGGTCTCTGCTTCCTGCCTGTGAAATCTCCTTCCCCTCGGTCCAGGTCTCTTCATTCCTAGAGAGGCTGCCTCTGGTCAAGCTCCTCGTCACCCACCAGCCTCCAGGTTGGTCTCTTCATCTTGCAGATCCTCCGCCTCGCCGCAAACATGATCTCCACGGGATTTCCAGTGTTCCTCTTACTCCCAGACCAGCCCAGCTCCTCCTCCTTTCTCTCCCCCGTGGGTTTCACAGACTGAACTTGCTACTCTCCAGCCCCTGCTCTGGGAGGTTGGGACATGTCTGATGTGTCCAGTCTGCAGGGAGCTTCCCTACTCCATCTGTCAAACTTGATCCATCCTTAAGTGCCATTTCTGTCACCTGTCAGCCATATTATCCAAACAGGATGGCTTTTTTTTTCTTTGTCATTTTTGAGATGCATACTGGATTCTTAGAATGGAATAGTAGCTACAGAATGGATTATGTCCTGAATATCTTCAATTTTTGTCACCCCCAGGGTGTTACCACCTTGTCCCCAGGCATGTTTAGTTTGGTTCAGTGTAACAAACATACAGCATTCAGTAAATATTTTCGAAATGGTTGTAACTCTTGGGTTGATATTTTGGGGAATAGGGTGGGGAGTTGAGGAAGGGAGGAAGTAACCTTGAGGTAGCAGAGCAGAGTTGTCTTAGAAGTAAGAAACAGGCCATCTTCCCAGGAGTGGTCAGATCTCAAACCTTTTAGTCAGGGAGGTGCGGAACATGGTTAAATCCATTTCTCTGAGGGCAGCTGGTGTGTCCACTGGGTATGGGCCAGCCTCTGGAGCTGGAAGGAGGAGATGGGGGCAGGTGGGCCCTCCTCCCATGCCAGTGCCCCTCGGTATGCTCTTCATAGCCCTGAGTGATCCTGGTAGGCTACTGTCTGTTCCCATCCCTCCCTCTTTTTCTCAGATTGGCCCAGCGGGCAGGCTGCAGAGCCTCCTGCTTCAGCTTGGCAGGAGGACGCCTGACCTTGATGAAAGTCCTCAGGTGGAAACAGTCCCTCTCGTCAGATATGACGGAGCCCCGTGAACAGTGCCCACCTGGCATGAGGTACTGTGTGTGAAGTGTGTTGTAGTCTCCCCATTAGCTAGTGAAGTGGCTTTGCTACCTGCTGACAATCTCCATCTTACACCTTCCCTGGGAAATACCCCCATCTTGACCATGGGGATGTTTTTCACAGATGGGGAAAATCATGTTTTTTTTTTGTTTTTTTTTTTTTTAAATGGAACCACCTAGAATAATAGTTTTAAGCATGTGACATTATGATATGATATGATTACCCTTTTCATTACTGTCCTATTTCTAACACAGTTCAGTGACTTGTCCTGGAAGCCTAAATGGAGGCATGGAGGAGGTGTTTTGCTTAGACTAGAGCCGGCCCTGAGCCACTTTACAGACATCCCTGTCGGTGGCAGCAGTCTTCCTGGGCTCCTGTTACTAAGCAGGGAAAACGAGGTGGCTCCGTGCCCCGATTTCTTATGAAGCTACTTTGATTCTTTCCTAAGACATGAGTCCTCTTGATCCCAACGACTGCTGCAGGTAGGGGGTAGGGGTCCCGAGGTGGGGTGGAGGGTGGCGGAAGGGAGAAAGAAGCCAGTGTGTCCCGAGGACCCCGCTGTGTGCCGGGCTGTTGGGCTAAGAGCTCTTCCTGCATGATTTAAAACTTATCCAAAGGCCATGGCGCAGGGGTGATGCCTCTCTCTTTTTACAGGGGCCACCAGGCCAGGACACTAGGGGTGTCTTGTAGGAGGTGGAGGTGGGGCTGCAGCATGCTCTTCTCAGCCAGTGGCCATCCTTTCCAGAGTTCTAGGCTTTTTGCTTCCCCCCACCCTTCTCTCTACCTTTGGGGTTGGAGGGGTCCAGAAACCCAAGCTGTACTCAGTGGTGTATCGGTTTCTTTTAAAACCTGAGAATCTGGAAGAACGGGCAGCTTTATTGTGATGCTTTTAGGGAACGTTTGTTCATCTGAGTCCTGTGGAAGGTCTATTAAGTGGCACACGCTTTGGAATCATAAGACTGATTTGAAAAATTGGCACCTAATGGCTTACAACTGGAATAAATTTCCTGAAATTGGACCTGGGAGAGAGGCTTGGGTGCTCGCACAGTGGCCTCCCCCCAGCTCTGCGTACTACTTTGCTCCCCTTGCCGCTTCCCCTGACACACACACACAAGAAGGCGTGGGTCCCCTAATTTTAGGGGAGAGGCCCTGCCACTCTTCATTTTTCAATTTGGACCCAACATTTACAGGCAGTGACCGTGGGGAGACTCCTGACCGGAATTTCTGCCATTGGCCTTTCAAAGGCCAGGGCCTGAGAATTCCTGAAAAATTAATGGGGTCTCTGTAGGTTCTTTACACTTGCTGGTAACCTCGCCTCTCCCAGGCCCACTGTGGCTTTGCAGCATAATAGCTGCTCAGCAGCTGGTCTTTTGTATGCAAATATGACCTAAAGAAGCACGGGAGGCAGCGGCCCATTGTTGCCAGAGACTGTGCGGATTTCAAACAGACACGCGGCTTTTAAAATATTCCAGACAGATATTGAAAATGTCAGCAGCAGCCTTCTCCCACTTACTTCTTGCCTGGCTCTCTTTTTCCTTTCTTCCTTCCTTGCCATCCACCCCACCATAAAATATAATCAAAAAGCTAGTAAATAATTTAAAGAATTGCCTCAAAGGATTTTCAGACTAGAAAGAGATTCCCTTCTCTGGTTTAAGTTGGGAGAAACTGTTTTCATTTTTTTTCCCAAGATATTTAAAATATTCAGGAGTGTCCCACAGGGTCTTGAACTCATAAGTGTCTGCATTTTTCTCACTACGCTGATCTCCCCTTTTCTTTATTGAATTTTTTTTTAAGGTAGCTGTCGGCAACATTTAGGTCCAACTTTCAAATGAAAATCATATTTGAGATACTGGTCTTAAGTCAGACCAACCTAAGGTCTGTTTCATTCATCTGAGTTCTACGCCCTCTGCTCTTTAGTTTAACCAGAGGACCACTGAGTCAATCTTGGCCGCTGTGATTTTCTTTCTTTTTTTTGTCCTATTACCTCTTTTCAAAGGGATCCCTCATCTTGTGAGCAGAAGGGAGTGAGTAGCTCTTCTAGAGTAGTATCTACTCTAGTGAGTAGTATCTTCTTCCAGAAATGTGATCACAGGACTGGATCTTCAATCCCTTCCTGTTTACTGTGAGAAGGGGAGAGGTAGTCAGGCCTCTGGCTAATGAGAAGCTTGGACTAGGGCAAGGGTGCACAAGTTGGAAAAACTTCAAATCTGCCCAATTCTATCCCCCCTTCCACCACTCCCAGGCACCAGACAGGCAGTCCCCCTCCTGGAAGAACTCTAAAGTAGGTATGCATTTCTGGGGTTCCCGGAAGTCCTGAAGCCAAGAGTCTGGCTAGCCAGGTAGAGATTTTTGTACCTGGGAGATTGTTGTATCTCTCGATAATCAGTATTGGAGGGAGGGGAGGGATGGATAGATATATGGACAGAAGGGCAGATGAAGGATGATGGATGGGTAAATGGATAGATTAAAAGAAGGAAGGCTAGATGGACAGATGGAAGGACAGATGAAGGATGGATAGATGGATAGATGAAAAGAAGGATAGAAGGATGGTAGGTACCTGGTTTCCCCTTTAGCATTGGTTCTCGTGCTGTGCTCAACCAGAGGCCCGCTTCCAGGAGCTGGGGAGAGGTGATCTAGAACGCTGGTGCCAGGGAACCCTTACGGTATGCTGTCTTCCTATAATACTCATAAATGCCACTACTGCTGATCCTCCAAGGCCATTCTCATAGAGTTTTTTTCCCTTTAAAAGGATGATGTTGTATGCACACTGTACCTCTTCACCAGGTCCAGCATTACCCCTTTCCTGCAGGACCTGCACATAGACACTCTCTGGCTCAGGGTTGGGGTATCTGCCAGTCTCCTGCCAAAAAGCCAGATGTGTCCTCTCTGGGTCCAGCCAGCAAATGTCACATCCTTGGCACTGTGACCTGTTATCTAAAGCGGTTGCCTCAAGCCCAAGAGTGTGAGTTGTAGTGGATGGGAGTTCAGCCTCTTAGAGGCAGATGGAGCAGGATTTGAATCCCTGGTGCCACCCCAGGTGAGTATGTCACCTCTTGAAGCCTCAGTTTCCTCTCCTGTACAGTGGAGGAGATTGTCTCTCCCCAAGAGCATTGAGAGGAGTCAATGAGGTCATGCACAGAGTCCTGAAACAAGCTGTGCCTAGCCTGTGGCACCTGCACCACGTGATACGTGTGGCATGTACTGTCGTTATGGAGGGGGCACTGCCACTTCCCAAGGAAAAAACGAGAAGAATTCTCGGCCACTCAGGTGATAGTGCCAGCAGTCAGCTCCTCATGTCCTGTGCAGGCACGTAGCTTGTCCAGTGCCTTGGGGGTGTCCTCAGGTGCTGGGGGGAATGTGATGCAGCTTGCCCAGTGCCTTGGGGGTGTCCTCAGGTGCTGGGGGGGGTTGTGATCCGTTTGGCCCAGAGAGTGCTCACAACATGGCTTCTCACACCTCATCTGGGCATCATCCCTGGTTCTGTTGCTACTGCTGTAAATAGATGAAGATGGAGAGCCCTGGGAAGATACTAGAAGGTAGCCAGAGAAGAGTCCTTAGCTACCTCTCTTGTGAGGTCACAGTCTTTTGTTCTCTTAAATGAGACTCTGACAGCTTCTCTTCCCTTGAAAGCAGAAGCCCTAACGCTTCCCTCAGGGGTCCCCCTTTGCTTGTCCCCTGGAGCTGGACCCTAGACAGGTTGCTCACATCAGCTCCCTTTCTGCCTTAGGGGGAGGTGGCTCTTAGGGTGGTAATAGCTTCCAGAGACTGGGGCCCACTCTGACCATCAGAGCACCTTTGTGCCCCGAGATCCAGAGCAACCCTGGCCTTGTGGGCTCCACAGAGCCTTCCAGAAAAACAGTTCCAAACTTTTCTGCCTAACCCTCCTCGCTCCTGTTCTTTTCTATTTTAAAGCCCCTAAGAAGGGAGGGGTGAAGTCCATGATCTGTAAGCATAAAGGATTTTTAAACTAAACAAGAAAACCAATTATTTTTCTAACTGCTTTACTCCTTCAAATCTTTCACTGTAATGGAGATTTAGAATCCATCACAGTTGGGCTATTATTTCTGTGTAAACAGTGTCATGCCCTATTGCACCAAGCAAACAGTCAATTTTTTTCATTACATTTAGACACAGATGACGAGGGTGCCCAGTCAGTGGTCTCCCTGAGCAGGGTTTGGTTGATGGGGAGTGCGTGACCGTGGTCAGAGCTAAGGAAAGGGGTAAGCCTTGCAGGGGATTTCGGTTCCTACCCAGGGATCACCTATTTAGCTCCAGAGTTGTATTAGTCTTCATGCCCTGGCTTGTGACCCTCCTGTGTCTGGAGCTAGGAGGCTGGGGAATCCGGAAGAGAAGATGGGTCAAGGCGGGCAAGAGCTCAACCAGTGGGACCCAATACAATTCCAGTTCTCCCCATCGCCAACTTGTCCCATCTTCCAGATGGTTCTGCTCAAGGATCTCTCTCTTTTTTTTTTTTTTTTAAACGATTTTTTATTTGAGAGAGAGCCTGTGTGTGCATGAGCAGGGAGAGGGGCAGAAGTAGAGAATCTCCCTGCTGAGCAGGGAGCCTGATGCGAGGCTCGATTGAGATCATGACCTGAGCCAAAACCAAGTCGGATGCTCAACTGACTCAGCCACCCAGGTACCCCTTGAGGATCTTTCTACAGTGCACATCTAATTTTGCCTCTCGGTGCTTGTAGTCCTGGGATAAAATCTGAACAGCCCACAGGCACCTGTGCTTCAGTGCCTACCTGGACCTCTTGGCCCCTCCAATACCGACCTTCTTAGAGTTCCCTGACCTCAACGTGCTGCATCATGCCCTTTGCCCAGAACATTCTTCCCATCTCCCCCCTTCCTCTGGCCTCATGCCTTTTCATCCTCTGGGACCCAACTCAGATGTGCCTCCTCCAGGAAGCCTACCTTCACCCCACGGCTGGCACATGCCTGTCTTGTGCTGCCCAGGTTTCCTCTCCACTAACACTCACCACTCTGTAACTAACCCTTGGTCTGTAGTCCTCAATAGAATGGAAGCTCCTTGTATCCCAGTTTCCTTTGTATCCCGGTGCCGGGCACGGCTCTTGGTAGGTGGTACCTTCTCACTGAATATTTGTAGAATGAATGAATGAATCTCCAGACCTGCCTGGAGAGGTGAGCTGAGAGAGTGCCCAACTGCCTGTGTGTCACACTTGCTGGGGGGCCATGCACCACAGCGGGGTCAGCCCTGCCAGCCACAGCAAGGACGGGGATGGCAGTATGCCTGGCAGCTGGCAACTCCTATGGAGAGAGAAGGCTGTAGAGCAGCATGGTGAAGAATGTGGACATCGGAGCCAGATGGCCTGGGTTCAGATCTAAGCCCCACACTATGACCTGGGCAAGTTATTTCAACTGTCTGTACCTCCATTCCCTTCTCTGCAGAATGGGGCTAATACAAGTCCCAGGATTATAGGGCTGTTCATGGTGATGAAGTGTATGACTACAGTCCATGTGAGGTACCCGGCACAGTACGACCACCACGGAAGTGATGGCTTTTGTCATTCTTCATGGGGCTTCTGCTCTGTTGGCTCTGCTGCTTGGGGTGGGGGGGTGGGAGATCAGGGACCTCATGTTTGCACACAGCCTTGGCCACACACTTGACTCTCTGGGTGATGGCTACCCCTTTGAGCAGGTCACCCCACACCCCTACCATCCTGCTTTCTCTTATGCCACCCACTTGGTCTCTGAGGCCCTGGTGTTTGTACCCTCTGTGCTGACCTTTAGCTCAGACCAGGCTCCTTGAGTTGAGCTGACTCTGGCCCATCAGAGTTGTTTCTGGAGTACCTTGTGTGTATACCTGTGCTATACTCCCAGGAGATGAGTTTGTCATAGATGCCTAAGAGAGCTCATTGCTCGGTTCCCTGATCCTATGAGATGGGTCAGGCTGGTATTCTTATTTTTCCCAGACGAAGACATTGAGCCAGGGAGTAGCTTGAGGTGCGCAGCCACAGGAGGTAGTGCAGCTGTGGACCTGCCTCCGCCGTGCCCCCCCCCCCCCCCCCCCACCACCACCACCAGGCCCACACCTGCATTTGTAGTTGAGCATCCTTGCTTCTCTGGTCCAGATGGGCAGATACCCTCTGGCCCTTTGACTCTGCAGAATGTGTCAAGGTCCGCTCATATCCAAAAGCATAGGCATCCAGGAAAGACATCAGCATCCTGAGGACAGGCCAGGACAGGAGAGGGGAGGGGAAACCTCTGAGCCACAAAATGCCTCGACCCTAACCCCAGGGGCTTGTCCTGCAGATCTTGAGAAGCTGCGGGAAGGGAGCAGAAGAGCTGACATGTTGTAGCTGCTCTCAGCTTGGGTAGGCCTGCCCTCACTGACAAGACAGTTGTGAGCCCAGGGAGAGCCAGGGCTGGGCACAGTGAGACCCTCATGCAGGGCCCTGGAATTCCTCCTCGTTCTTGCCACTGAGGGGACTTTGCTTTAAGTCAGGTTAAGAGCTCAAGTCGTGGAATCCCACAAAAGATGAATCAGGTGGGGATTATTCTTTCAGAGAAGTCTTTAAAATGCACCCACGGGTGTCCATAGTAAGGATAGGTTCATGCAGGTTGGCAAGAGGACCTACCTTTTTTTCTGGGAGGCCACCTCCTTGGGAAGCACACAGGAAGGGCCCTGAGAATGTGGCTGCTTGTTTCTTCTAACCGCCGATCCGCACAGAGGCCCTGTAGGTTCCCTGGGAGAGGAGGCTCCGTGACTAGGGGGCCTTGCAAGTCAAATGGCCCAGCCGTGTGCAGTAGGCAGTGGGGAGGTGGAGATCTTCCGACATCTTCTGAAGGTGATGGGAAGGGGATCACTGTGTCTGAGTTTGGGAACTGGATTTGGAACCAGCCACATCCAGGTTTGCATCTTAACTCCATCACTTGCTTGGCAGGTCTTATGAACTTGAGCAAGTCCCTTAATTTTCTAAGCTTTATTTTGTTCACTTGGAAACTGGAAATAATCACAGCAATAATAAGGATATCTAATCTCCTTTGGGTTGTTGTGAGATTGAAATGAGCCAGTGTACGTGAAGTATGTAGCATGGTTCTTGGTATATGGTGCATACCGTGTAGCTATCATGGTCCTGTTGTTATTTGCCCTCTTACAGGGTCCTGCCTTGGACCTCACAGGACTCTGCGCGCACAGCCCCTTTGCCCCCTCACAGGACACTTTGCATCATTGAGTTTTTCCACCAAGCCACTTGGGTCTAAATGTCCTTTGAAGCTAACCAGCACATCGCCTTTTCTTCTCGGAGGCTCGGGCTGCCTGTCTGGGGATTCACCCCGTGTATTTTGTCTTTAATGCATAATATATGTGTGTATGTGAGTATGTGCGTGTAGGTCCCCCCACACGGATGTATATATAACTCATTCCCCAAAGAGAGATTTATTTGAGGGAACAAATGCTTCTGGTTAGCTTCTGTGTGGATCAGATCCAGCCCCTGGCCGTTGCCATGAGTAGAATTCATTGACAGCTCAAGGAAATGAAAACAAACGCTCCCTGACATGGGGCATTTCCGTTGGGGGGCCTCTGGGAATTCTCTTCCTCTATTAAAATATCTACCAAATTGGATGGAGGAACTTGGCAGCCACAGCCTGAGCTCTTTCATTGTTTCTGTGAGGAGAGTATGGTCAGAAGCTGTGCACTGGCCTCCCTTCCAGAACCTTCCTGTCCTTGTTGCCATATGAGAGGAAGGGGCTGCCTGAGACTGGAGGGTGGCTGGGTGCTGCTGGACTCCAGCTCCCACCTCCTGGGCCTGGGTAGCACCTTTCCTCCCCTGCCCTCTGGAAGCAGCTCTTTGTTGGGGGTGGTGGTGCTGGGAGCTCACATTCCTCGGAAGGTCTGAAGCCTTCTGTTTAGCCCCAGCAGACGGAATGGAAATGCACTTTTAATCACAACCAGCTGAAGGGAGCTGCCCCAGACTTATTACCATTTGGCTGTTTTTTGGTTTTGTTTTTTCCTCCTTTCTCTTCTTCCTTATGGGGAAGATGTTTCTCTCATGAGGGAATTTGCTTCAGGGGACAGAGTTCAGGATGGAGGCAGATGATGAGACACAGGGACTGTCACGCAAAGTTGGGGGTATTTGTTGATTCGTGCCATCAGGGCAACACTCTTTCCCCTCCTGCCCCTGAAAAATGGGCTCATAGCAGTGTCTCCCTGGGTCTCTAGACACATTCTGGTAATAACAGCAGTCAGTGTATTGGCGCTAGACATGCTCCTTTATTTGGCATCTTAATCCTCCTACAGAGTAGTTGTGACTATCCCCACTGGACGTTATCAGAAGGCCAGGTCTCCCTGTGGTCAGATGTCTTGCCCAAAGTGGCCAAGCTTATACATGGCAGAGCTGTTCAACTCAGGCAGGTTAGGCTCTTCTAAACCAGGGTTTCTTCATCTCAGTCCCTCAGACGCTCTGGGCCAGGTGATTCTTTGTCGTGGGGACTGTCCCATGCATTGATGTTTATTGGTATCTCTGGCCTCTACCTACTAGGTGCCAGGAGAGGGTAGGGTCCCCCCACCCTCTTCATGACAATAAAAATGTGCCCCTATATCCATGAGTCCCCTGGGCAGTGAAATTATTACCTCCAGTTGAAAACCACTGGAAATTATATTCTTTCTACTCCTCATTGCCTACACCATGTGCTGCTACTCTGGGTGGGAATATGGCCCGATGTACTTTTGAATCTAAGGTGACTGGTGGACATATGAGGGGCATATGGACAAATGACGAAACCCCCTGCATCTTAATTTGCCTACATATATTCAGCAAATACACAGAAACTGCTCACTGAGCTTCTGCTGTGTGCAGGACACTGTAAGGTATTAGTGACACCATGGGCAGGAGCTTCTGACTGTGCCCAGGAGCGGAAGGATTTATCCAAAAGACTAGGAGATGCTCTTGTCCTCACAGAGGGTCCAGTTGAGTGGGACACTCACAAGTTTATTGGGTAGTAGATTTGGATTTCCAGTTCTCAGATGGGCAGATGGTGAGGACCATGGGGGTGAGTGTTGGGGGAACCCCAAAGACAGACACACACACACACACAGAAAGAATAAAACACATGTAACATCATGGGGCTTCCTGTCATCCTCATCGGGACCTGAAAGGCAATCTACTGTCACTTAAACTCCCCCTTGTGCTTTATCTGAGGACCTCACTACATTTCTTATTTCTTCTGAAAACCCAAAGACTTTCCTCTTCTTCTTTTTTTTTTAATCTCTCACTGTTTTTGGAACTTTGCCTTTAAAACAAACACATGAGGGATAGCTGCTGGGCCTTTGCCCTCGTAGTTTCAATTAATTGGTGCCAAAAATATCAGCTAGTGCCACCTATAACCTCATATCTCAGGGTACATCAGACCCCTGGAGAGACCAGGATTCCTCCCCCCCCAATCCCTGGAGGAGCTAGCAGTGTATGTGTGTGTGTGTGTGCGCGCGCTTGCCCGTACAAGGTTGTGTACACACACCCACAAGAAAAGAACATCAGATTGTTCATTTTTCTTCTTTAAAAACTCCAAGAATGCATTTCAAACTCCTCCTGTCTACCAGTCTCTACTCCTCCCCCAAATATCCTTGGTTAAGTCTAAAGACACAACAACAGCAAAGAACAAAGCCCCAGCCGCTCTCCCCGCCCGACAGTGTCAGCTGTGAACTGAAGATCAGAATAGCCTTTAAAATTGTTTTATTGTTGTCAGCGCTGCAGAATGGTGTGTAATCTTTGTGTTCTGGAGAATCTTTAATTGGCACAAAAGGGCAGTTTAGCCGGCATCTTGTAGGAGGTTTGTCATGCAAACGGTTAGTGCCTGCCACTCACAACATATAGGGCTCTCCAGGTTGATTTGCATCAGCAGCTGCCTTGGTTAATGGCCTTAGATGTTTCCTGGGGACCCTGAGCAGAAGACCTGCGGCGGGGATGAGGGTCCCCTCCTCATCCCCTTGGATCGTTCAGGACCTCCTGGCATCTTCCTCTGAGCCCAGCATTGGGGGGGGGGGGGGGTTCAGGATGGGTCCCTCATGTAGATAGAAGCTTCCAACTATTTTATAGGAGTGAAACACCCAGGATCTAGAGTCACCTACCTAAGTTCACATCCCAAACGAGAAGCGGTCCTTCTTGCTACCTATATTAGGGTAACAACGGCTGCTGAAATGATGAAACCCCCTGCATTCTGGTTCTTAACACGCAGAAGGTTATCTCTTGCTCACCTAACAGTTCAGTACAGAGGTTGGCGGTTGGCTTTCCTTCCCTGTGGTGATCCGAGGCTCCAGCTTCCTGCTGCCTTACAGCCTTACCATCCCTTAGAGCCTCAGAGTTGTTGCTGTGAAAAACTAAGTATTTAGGCTGTATGATCTCATTTAATGCTCACAGCAGCTTTTAGAAGTCGACAGTGTTCTCATTTCACAGGTGAGAAAACTGAGGTTGAGAGAAGTGAAGCCGTTTTTCTGGGATCACATGGGAGCAGCATAGGTGCTCTAGAGCCAAGTAAAGGAAAAGCTAGACCCCTCACACCACCCCCTCCACACCGCACTTTGGTAGACTTACCTGTTCTCACTCTTCCCAATTCAAGACCTGAAAAAACAAGTTCTTTTCTTTTCAAAGCCTCATCCCCCTATGGGTCCCTTAACTGGACTAGCAGTTCTGTGGTATGGGGACTTTGCTCAGAGGGGAGGGGCAAGAGGAATCTCAACAAGCAGTGGCCGCTGGCCTAACTTTGGAAAGGCAGGGTGCAGTGGGGAGAAGACTGCCAGGCCCTTCCCGTGTCCTGGGGCGGAGGTCAGCCTCACATGGCCTCAGGTGTGTGTGTGTGTGTGTGTGTGTGTGTGTGTGTGTGTGTGTGTTCCAGGGTGAGGAAGTGAGGAGCTGCTCATTTGAACTCGGGAGAGGTAAACACAGCATGTGGGCTCCACAGAAGGAGTTTCTGTTGACAGGCTGGGCTTTCTCCTGACACAACTGCCCGTTAATGGATTCTGAGTTTGGCAGTTCTGCGGAAAGCCGACTGCCAATGAGCCAGGCTGCTCCAGGCACCTCGTGTCGCTGATCAGATACGGGTTTCCTCCTTTTAAGCCGTGTACTGCTGTGGAGGTGGCCTTGACTAGGCAGAGATGTGGTCAACTGCCACTGGTCCCTGGCATCTCCCAGGGCCCTGCACTTGCCCCCAGCCCTAGCTCTGCGAGGCTCCCCACATTGCTGCGAAAAATCCGCGGGTGGTTCTTCTTGCTCACCAGTGTAAATCCAGCCAAGGGGTGTTGACTTAGCTAGGGAGAGCCCCAAGAGGAGCTTGACTTTGTGTGCTGGGGGGCTGGAGGGTGGGGTTGGTGAAAGAACAGCTCCCTAAAGATGCTAGGGCTCTTGGAGAAAGCGTTCTCTTCCTAGCTGTGGGGGACTTGGTTGTCCTTGTCCCTCCTGGGCTATTCCTGGTGGAAAGGTCGCGAGCATGTGGCAATTATAAGTGGGAGGCATTTGAAAGGCCTGAAAGTGAGAGACTGTCAGACTGATGGCCCTGGGTTAGTGCCTCTAATGAAGCCCTCCTACGTCAACCTGGAGCATATTGGCAGCCACAGCCATGCTTCCTTCTCCTCCCAGCAGGGATGGTGGCTGTAGTTCATGGGGAGGGTTTCATGTGTACAGAACATGGGTGCCCCAGACCCTCTGCCCAGCCTGGTCCTGTGAGGACCTACTACCCAGAGGGCCTTTCACTGGCATCTCCTCACTGGCTCTTAACAGGGGGTGCACTGTGCTAGGGCATGTTCATGACAGGCCCATTGGCTGCAGGCCAGAAGCTAGCAAAGGGTCCATCCACAGGGCCCCCTCTTTAACTCTGGGGAGTTTGGCCTGTGTTGAAGAGAAGGGGCCATCTATCAGAATCAGCAAGTAGAACCGATGATGCCTAGTGGGTCCCAGCTTCTATCCTCAGTACTCTGTTGGCTTCTATTTACATCCTTCAAGAAATTCTCCCAGTATAAAGCACAGTTCAGTCTCTGATGGAAAAGCCTTTGTTACTTAATTCTTGTGTTTTGTTTCAAATTACGAGACAAGAAAGCTTTTAAGATGCACTACCAAATATTTTAGTTTCTTTTCTCAAGAAAGAAAAGGCTCCTGGCCTCTGAAGCATGTGTTCTAATACTATCTGCCCCCAGAACCAAGAAAGATAGATCGATTTCTACTGACGTCTCTCTGTTACTTCAAGGCCAGTGCTTATGTCACTGGGTTTTTGAATTCTCGTGTTGTTGACCAGAAATGGTGAGGAAGGCCACCATGAGGCCCTAGACTGCCCTGGGAGAAACACAAAGTGGTTCTGAAGGAATTCGGGGATCCTATATTAGGTTCGGGTGTGAGCCAGTCCATACTGACCTTGGGCAGGAGGCCAAGTCATTTGTTGCTTTGTTCTCCTTTCCTACCACTGAAATACAGATTTCTTCTCATTTTTAAACAAGGTCTCCATCCTTCAATCCTTTGAGAGAATAGCTACTTGGTGGCTTTGCTACTGCATTTGTTCATTTGTTCGTTCAAACAGTCATTGCGTGCCTGCTGTGTGCTAGTAGTGTCCTAGGCCCTGGGGACGTGTCACTACACAAAACAGACAAAACCTTAGGCTGCATGGGACTTCCGTCTGGTGAAGATCCATCAGCCAAACAAGTAGGAGACTCATGCACTTGATGGGGGTGAAGGATATGGAGAAATGTACCACATGGGAGGGGCAGGGGTGCAGGATGAGTCTTAGTCTTTGGCCTTTTGTGTACGTGACTCATTTGATCGTTACTGACGGGTCTGAGAAGTGAGAATCTACTTTCTACAGGTGGGGAAACTGAGGCTTATAGAGTCAAATAAGGTGTTCAAGCTCCTGCCGACATTTCAACCCAGGTCAGAGAAGTGAAATGCCAGTAATCTTCCCCCTTCACATTACTGATTCAACACAGTCCCATCTCCAGGAAGGAGGAAGGGCGACTTTTGAGTTATCACCCTGGTAAAGGTGAGCTGTAAAGCATTAGTGTTAGCATCCGTCAATATAACTGGTAAAAACTAAAAACAAAATAAAACTGAAAAAGGCTATAACTTCTCCGTAGTATTTCTGAAGCCAGCGAACAGGACCCGTCTTGACATTAGCCAACGTTCCAGCTCCAGTCAGCAGCTCAAGAGTTTCGAAGCCAGAGGAGAGATTTCTCGTCACCTTCATCAGAGTATCTGTCTTACCCTAAGCCCTTGAGTCATATATTCAGAATTCTGAGACGGAATCACGTGAGCGGGACTTACCAGGCCTACCTCTGTCTGTGCTTGGCTGGCTTTCAGTTCTCAGCTGTAGAGATGGCATGCTATAAATAGACGAGGGGAAGAGATTTAGCAGAAAAATCCTGTGTTCTCAGAACTGCCACATTCTACCTTTTGGGCCAAGCTGTCCTAGTCCTAGGGCCATGAAGTTTACAAAAGCAACGTGCCTGCGTCCGTTTCTCTGCCAGCCCGCGCTCCAGTCACAGAAGCATGCCTCCGTAATAGGACGGGACAGTCAGCAAGGAGGTGACTTCAGCCCCTGCCCTCGGTGTTCTGGAGACGTTACAGAACTTCCTGTTAAGCAGCGTGCAAAGACAGAGTGGTCGTTGGTACTGCCAGTGACCATTAGGGGTCGAAGGCTGGTGTGGCGTGGGTAGGGGAGCTACCTGATGGCGGTACAGGATTTCAGGGGCTCATCATAATAGGTGGCCAGTCACATAGGGTGCCCACTGGAGAGTGAGAGGCCCATTTCCTCTGGGTTCATGATAATTCTGCACTTTAGTGGGGCTCTCCCCGTGGCTGGGAGCTATTCTGGATAAAAAGTCCAGGTTCTCAGTGACAAGCTGTTAAAGGCTGCATTTCCCTGTAGTTATGGGTTGCCTTCCTGATTTTCTGGAGGGGACTGCAGAGAAGCAGGCAGCAGGTAATGTGTTTCAAAAGCACACATCCGTTCTGCTGAAAAGCACAGAACCAAAATAATCTGTCACCTATTCCACCCAAATAAAGAAGTCAGCAAATAGGTCTGCTTTCATTGTATTGTTTTCTTCATAAATATCCTTTAAATTGAGGCTGAGTGACAAGATGTGCTTCCGTCACTAAAATGCTATCATTGATGATACTGAAAGAGCTTTTAAAATACCACAATTGTCATTGAAACTATACTTTGCTGCGTTGTTTTTTTTTTTTTTTTTTTTCCTTCTCTCTCCTTTGCTAGTAACTGGGTCTCTTTGGGGAATTTTTAAAGTGACAATTGGTAGATTGTAGCTGGTGATATTTCATCCACATAATACTTCTGAATGCCACTCAACTCTGTCATGATTGGCTCCAAACGCCCCAAGGAAGGAAGACGTTTCATTTGAAAATGTAAAGTTTATTGGAGGTCATCTGTTCCCTAACTTTTACCCCTTTGTAGAAGGGGCGAGGAAGAGGCAGCCGTGGGAGGACCAGGCCTCCAAGGGGCATCACTGCCGCCAGAACCAATCTATACCCGCAGCTTGAGTACACGGTTGTGTGTGCTTATTAGATTCTCGAACGTTATTCAGCCTGATTGCAGCCTTTCTACAAAGGAGTGAAGACGCGGGTAGGAAAGATAATAGAACTATAAATTGCAAGACAGGTTCTTATGAAATCAGTAAATTATTCATTTAACAGTTCTCTCCTTGTTGATTTCATGTTGCTATGGCACCTCAAGATGGAGGCAAATCAGTCGTCCGGTCCAACCAGGGGCCTTACACAGATGCACAAATCCTGGCGGAAGGCAGATAATGCATTACATACAACCTTCGGCCACATGATAAATTGCCTCTTTATCTGGCAAATTCCAAGGAGATCTACTGGAGAGAACTGAAAGAGATATCTCACAGTGGCTAACGTTTCTTGGAAGAGGCCCAACTGTCTCAGGGTTGGAATCAGAATCTGTTTAAGAACGCATTAAGAATGCATTGTCTTGGAGTGACTTGCCCGTCTCCTGAGATGTCGAAAACACCGTGGGCTCACAGTTGCTTTGGCGTCCACGCTACAGTAAATGCCTGACTTCATTTGTTATTTTGATGGGCAAAGAAAACTGCCTGCTGACAGTCACGCTCCCTCCTAAGCTCTTCCCGGCCTTGCTTTTGGAGCCCCCCCTCTCCCCACTTACAATTTGGTTTCTTGCTGCTTGTTAAATTACTGTACAGAAGAAATCAAATGCTTTGGCCAAGCCTGTCACTCATCTTCGATGGAGTTGGAGGGAGCTGGGGACCGATGTTGGCTGTGCAGCTGTTTGACCTTAGATGAGTCCCTTCACCTCATCTATGGCGTGAGGGGTCTGGGCTGGTCCATTTGGGTGGTCCCTTCCTCCTTATCATCCCAAGACTCTGTGCCTCGACTCATGGATCCCTGTCTGTGAACAGCGGGCTTTTATGAGGACTTGGCAAGGCCCTCTCAGCATGCCTGTATTTAGAAAGTCAGGGTGGGGGTGCCTGGGTGGCTCAGTCAGTTGAGCATCTGCCTTCATCTCAGGTCATGATCCCAGGGACCTCAGTAGAGAGTCTGCTTCTCCCTCTGCCTCTACTCCTCCCCTGCTTATGCTTTCTCTCTCTCTCCCTATCAAATAAATTAAAATCTTTTAAAAAAATAAAGCTCCCCCACAGGCATCGGATTATATGGTCATTCTGTGTGAGAGAAATTATCAAGAATGCTGCACTTCATTCTGACAGCTTGAGAGATGGCCTCCATGTAGGAACTAAGAAGGAAGTATTTTTCTAAGAGATTCTGGCTATGTGTATATGTTAGAGGTTTTTCCCCACCCCCAGTCACATTTTAAAACTTTGCTCTGAAAGGTCAATAATAATAATTTATTCCAGTATTCTTTTATTTTTATTTTTTTTAAAGAATTTATTTATTCATGAGAGATACACAGAGAGAGAGAGAGAGGCAGAGACACAGGCAGAGGGAAAAGCAGGCTCCATGCAGGAAGCCTGATGTGAGACTCGATCCTGTGTCCAGGATCAGGCCCTGGGCTGAAGGCAGCGCTAAACTGCTGGGCCACCTGGGCTGCCCAATAATCTTTTATTGTTCTATTAGCCATAGTGCCTCTTCCTTCTGCTTTTGGCTTCTGTGACCCACTATCCTAATGGTTATAAGTATTAGTATTATGAGGTAGTTACTATTATTCCTATTGCATGAGCTCAGGTCCAGCCACGGGACAGAGACCACTCCAGTTCTCTGTGCAGAGAGAATTCAAATAAAAAATTGTTAACAGGATACAAAATTAACAAGTTAACTGCAAAAGTAAAAGGAAAATTCTGAGGCATTTGTTCTCAGACACTAGGATTCCTCAGACATCTATAGGGTTTATTGATTGATTGACTGTGGTGGGGGAGGGGCAGAGAGAGAGGGGGAAAGAATCTCAGGCAGACTTCCTGCTGAGCATGGAGCCTGATGCAAGGCTCAATTTCATGAACCCCAGAAGATGACCGAAGCCGAAACCAAGAGTTGGATGCTCAACTGACGGAGCCACCAGGCACTCTGCCTATAGGGCTTATTAAAACACAGATGACTGGGCCACACTCCAGAGTATCGGATCCAGTAAGTCTGGAGTAGGGCCCCCCAATTTTGCATTTCTAAGTTTTCAAGATGCTGGCTGGTGAAGGGGGGGGCACACTTTGAGAGCCCTGCCCTGAGATACCCTGGAAGTAGCTACCACCTGTATGGCTGACCAGGTCAGAAGTATTGAAACTTGGATGTTTGCAGGAGGAAGGCGCCAGACCTCAGAGGAGGGGGTCTTGGCCTCCAGTGCTGATGTCTCTGAGCCAGGAGGGGAGGGGGCCCCATGTTGCTGGTTCTGCAACTGTTGGGAGAAACTGCAGACTCAGCCACTCCTACAGGAAGGCACTTACCAGGATGCCAGGGTGAAGACGACTTGCTGGGGTGATGCTCACAGGAACCACAAGCTGCCAGGAAGCCCACAGGAAGCCCCTAGGAAGTGCAAGGGAAGGGGCAAGTCCCTTCCTCCTCCTCCTGCCTTAGAGATTCTCTTTAGCACATCCTATTGGCACAGCCTAGCAGGGTCCCACTTTTGCAACAAAACCAAGTATAATAAGTGGGTGGGTTTGGAGCTGAGAGCCAGTTTTACAGATGGGGAAACTGAAGCATTGAGACATTAACAGTAGAGCTGGATGTGAGTCTGGCTCCAGAGCACACACTGATCCCCCCCACAGTCTGTCTGTCAGGATGCTGGTCTCTGTCTTCAGCCTTTGTTTGCTTCTGTGATTGCTTCTCCTTTCCTGCCCCTAAGGTGGATGTCCTTAGGGCTCCGTCCCCTGCACCTCCGCCTCCACCTCCAGCATCACCCTTAGATGCACTGGCTACATCTGTACCTCTACCCTGCTCTACATTTTGGGGTGCCAACCTTGGAAGTCCAGTGATCTGCTGGACATTTCCTCTGGGATGTCCTAGAGACATCCTAGAAACCTCAAATATTTATTTTCTTTCTCTGTCATTCTCCTTCCCAAACTAATAAGAAACGTGATTCCCATTCCCCTCTGTAGTCTAGTTCTTTCTCTGACTTCCATGCCATCAGCTTTCAAAGTTCCCTCTCCTGATTTCAGATTCTGAGTACATTTTTTTTTACTTAGACTGGCTGAGGAACCTAATTATTGCCTTCTTTCTATACTGCTCCTCCACCTGGTTTACTCAGTAAACTGTGATTGGAGAAATGGGATTTAAAAAACAACTTTGTTCATGTCATTCCTCTGCTTGGAAACACTTGCCAGTTGCCCAGACAAAGCTTCCTGAACAAAACCTCAGCCTCCCAGAGAGCAGGGCAGCTTTATTGGTCAGTGGTAAGACCCTGCCTCCTTCCCTGTCCGGGTTTGAACTTCTCTAGCACCCTTAGACTACCGATGTTTCCTCTGACTTGGTCCAGGGTCTCCCCTAGATTGCTGTGGTCTTTCCTGCGACTCCATTTCTGCCTCATCAGAGAGCTTTTGCCCTTGCTTAAAGACCCACTTCTAATGCCGCCTACTCCGTGCAGCGCCCCTGCCTCCAGATCTGCAAGGGAGGTATCACAAGGTGGACGAGGCTCTCAGGCCTAGCCGGTGGCACCAAAGCCCACACCCATGTTTTCAGCCCCCTCTGTGTTTGCAGACTGAGACTGCTTAGGCCACACCGACGCACCAGCCTTGGCTTCCCTCAGTCAGCTCTGCAAGGCCTCTGGGGGTCTGGTTCCCCAGTGAGACTCATTCCCTCTGCCCCCTCCCAAGGAGGCATAACAGCTTCTGCTGCCTCTGAAATAAGTGTCCTCCACTCATGCAAATTATCCTCTGACTTAAACACCCATGTGGCTGGGGACAGGGTTCTCACTGGCCAGTTGGTGAAGGCGGAACCTCACGGTGCTCTTTTTTTTCCTCCTAGCAAATGCAGATAATACCCCTCCTCTAATCAACAAGTTCACATTTGTCTGAGAACCAGAAATGAATTTATAAAGGGCTCTCCCAGCCTGGTGGAATTAGAGCAGAGACACTGCTTTCTTTTCACTTCAGTTAATCCAAATGAGCTGAGTCTCCTTTCTATAGGGAAGGGCAAAAACAAAACAAAATCCCATCCCCGCAAAAAATAAGGCTTTCTTGCTGCCCACATTGGCCTCTGAAATCATTTGGGTCATTGGAATCATGAAAGAAATGGTGTTTATATAACCTCTCTCTTGCAGAGCACCTGAAAGTGATTTCCTTACCTTATTTGCAAATAACGTATGCTATTTGTATCTCCCACTTTTGTCAAACTCATCTCCCACATATGTGTGTTTGAAAAGCTTATTTGCTGGTGAATAGGCTTCTTGTTTTTCCTCTGGGTAAGTTGTCTTTTAGCCAATAAATTCCAAGCTCTGTGGTTCACTCAGAGTTGGGAGGATAGAAGGTAGTTGCCCATCCTGATGTGGAAATGAGAATTTGAAAGAGCTCCCTTATCTCTGCTACCTGGACTTTTTATGATCTGCTGATATTTAGCCTATTGCCAGCCTTCCTGAGTACCTAGTGTGTGAACTCCACGAAGGCTGCAGAGATAAACCGTGTCTTCACCTGCAGGGAACTTAAAGTCTAGTGTGTGAGACAGCGACAGATACATAGTCCAAGGAGAATACTGGGTACATGCCAAGTAAAAGAACAGTAGAAAAATCCAGAGGGTAGGGAGGGGAGGAGTTGACATGTGAGTGGGACTTGAAGGATGGGCTGCATTTCAGCAGGCAGGGGTGGGGGAACCTGAAGAACAGACGTGGGAAGTGCAGCAGGACCTGTGAGGGCTGGCTCACAGGGCATGCAAGGAGGTGCTGTGAATAGGACCTGGCTCTGTGGCACCAGCTCACAAGACTGCAGAGCCAGGCAGTAGTGGGCTTCGGTCCCAAATTAGGGAGTTCCACTTGTACTGTTGGAAGTCACCAGAGTGCTCCAAGCAGGTGATGAGCATGGCCACCTCCTTGTCCTATGGGTTCCATCTTGGTGGTGTCAGCACCCTGGGGGTTGTCTCCACACCTCTTTCTTCCCTGTCCTACATCCATCATCATCATTCTTCCCAGTTGTAAGATAAGCCTGCACTGGTGCCTCTTCAGCTGTCCTACCTACCATTTAATCACTCTTCAGTTCCCTAAGGGCCAGAACTCTTCTTCTGACCTTCAGCTTGGGCTTCTGGTCCATCCTTCACATGCTCCCAGATGATGGTTCTACAAGGCTGGTCTGGCCACATCATTCCCTTGCTTGTCTCCCTTCAGTGGCCCTGTCAACAGCCAGACAAAGCCAAGCCAGACAAAGCCAAGCTCCCAAATGTGGCAGATGAGGCCCTCTGAGGCCCTCTATGGTTCGCACTCCCCCTCCCTCAGCTCAGCATAAGCCGTACCAAACCATATGTACTTTCTGTCTCCAGTCTTTAATTGGGTATGTCCTCTGCTTGGGACTCTCTTCTGTGCACTGCATTTATCCATCCGTCAGCCAACAGACACCTGCAGGCCACGCCAGTCTTCTCCTCCCCTCCCCAACCCCATGCATTTGGCTATGTCTTCCTCCCTCCATTCCCATAACATTTTGTGTCCCTTATGTGCACTCTGTGGCCTGTCCATCATGTCGCTAGACTGTGAGCTCCTCCCAGTGCCTAGCTCTGTGCCAGGCCTGTAGTCAGCCACCATGAAATGCGTGTGGCAAGGATTAAGAGCAGGAGAGGGAAGACCTGTTTGAGCTCAGGACAGTCTTGTTGGTCTCATTTCCCCTGAGGGTGGTAGTAGGATTACTGGAGAAAACAACCAGGGGGAAACTCCTTCATATATCACAACACCATCTCCTTCCTCCTTGTCCCAGGAGTAAAGGATATTTCCATACATCTTAAACATCTGCCTCCCTCCAGCATCTATGGCAGCTCAGTTGAATAATGAAAGGTAATCAGCAATGGGTTGAAATTGCCTCTCCTTGGGCAGATCCTTCTTTTGTACTACCATATTTAGCTCTCCCCACCTACCCCTCGGGGCCTTTCAACCTTACGTTTGTGGACTGGGGCTTTCTTCTTCTTCCCTTTGGTTTCCTGGGGTACAGTGGTTTGTACCTTGCACCTTTCAGAGCCAAGAATGAAGCTTAGAAGTGTGCTCAGATCCTGCATAGTGAGGGTGCCCCAGAGCTGGCAGTGTGCAAACATGGCAAGAGGGAAAATTGAACGTCCTGGCAGCTCCAAAGTACCCTCCCACACGTGCCACTCTGTCTGAGAAGGAACACACTGCTAGGAGCCAGTGGTCTGAGCCCTTTACTCTCAGTTCTTGCCCAGAGATGCAGCCCCCTTCATATTCATTTATGCATCATCAGAGTCATTAAGGTTCATTAAGAGTCTTGGGTTCATGTCTCAGCTCTGCTGCCAGCTGGCTGAATGGCTTTGGGCAAGTCATGTGGCTTCTGGGCCCCAGGTAGCACTCATCTGTCAAAGGAGGGATTTGGATGAGACCTTGGAGGGCCTTTCCAGGTTCCCAGTTCTAGGAGTCTATGAAAAAGCCAAGGTGTGGGATTGGCCTGATGGAACTTCTTGAGGGAGAAGGTGCCCCTGGGAGAGGTAAGCAGCAGTAAGGGGAAGGATGGGAGATGATGGGGGTCTGGGAATAGATGCTCAGGTGCGTGTGGAAGGAGATGAAGGGAAAGAGGTGTGCAACGGAAGGGCAGGTCTGCTGGGCAGAAGCAGCCTGTGGACTTGAGTCAAATGGCTCTGGGGTTCTGAACACAGTTTTGGAATTCCCAATTGGCCAGAAAGGTTCCAGCACAGCCGATGTGTCAGTGGACAGAGCCCCCAGACGTGCCTGTCCTGGGAAGCCAGCTGGTACCACCCAGGAGCTTTCCCTGAAGCACGGTGGTTCAAGTATCTGGCAACACTTAGAAATTTTTTTTTAATTTTTATTTATTTATGATAGAGAGAGAGAGGCAGAGACACAGGCAGAGGGAGAAGCAGGCTCTATGCACCGGGAGCCCGATGTGGGATTCGATCCCGGGTCTCCAGGATCGCGCCCTGGGCCAAAGGCAGGCGCCAAACCGCTGTGCCACCCAGGGATTCCTCTGGCAACACTTAGACTTCTGGTTCCTCCTCCTCCATCCTCTGCATTTTCTTTCCAGAAAGTCTTTCTGAGCATGTGTGGCTCCTCCTTAATTATTTCTTGGCAGCAGCATAAATAAAGAGCCCACTGTGTGCCCAGGGCAGTGCTGGGCACGTGACTGCAGCCGTTGTGTGGTCTTTACCCTTTACCACCCACGCCTGCCATTCTAATGTGTGTCTACCTTTGTGGACCATTAACCCAGCTGGAGCTGGCACCCAAAGGCAGTTGGCCTCTGCCCTGTGACGGCTCCATTCTGCAGATGGGAAGACATTTGCTAAGAAACAGGACTCCAGGAAGAAGGACAAATGCATCTGCTTGTAAATCCAAATATGTCTGGGGTGGGTGTTGTAGACAATAACCCTTTATATTATTTGAAGGACAAGGAGTTGGGGTAAGCAGGGGGTTGAAGAGAGGGTAGTTGGAATGTCCAGGTGATGGAAACTTAGAAGTGAATTGAGTTTGCTTTAAATTCCCCCAAGTTGGGATCCCTGGGTGGCGCAGCGGTTTGGCGCCTGCCTTTGGCCCAGGGCGCGATCCTGGAGACCCGGGATCGAATCCCACATCGGGCTCCCGGTGCATGGAGCCTGCTTCTCCCTCTGCCTGTGTCTCTGCCTCTCTCTCTCTCACTGTGTGCCTATCATAAATAAATAAAAAAAAAAATTTAAAAAAATAAAAAAATAAAAAAAATAATAAATTCCCCCAAGTTTATCCAGTGGGAGACTCAAAGATGGCAGAACTTTGGAAAAGCCCTCTTTGCTTCTGGCAAAAAGAATGTACTTACTGGTCTTAACCTAAGGCAGAAAGATCATGGCCCATGGAGCTCTCCCAAGGCAAGCTGTTTAACTACCTTGAGCCTCAGTTTGCCCATCTGCAAAATGGGACCTGTCTGGCTTATCTTAGAATGGTTGTAGTAGACACATGAATTAAATAGTGCGCGTAAAATGCACAGCACTCAATAAACTCGACTTCTTTCTTTCACTTGCTTAGAATGGCTAGCAACAGGCTTTCCTTTTAGGCACCATAAGGACTTCTCCTTTGTTCTCTTAAGCCTGGTGTGTTTACATCTCTTGTTGAAACCTGATGAAGTTTGCCAGGTGTCTTGAGGTGGCCACCACGCCAACACGTTTGCCCTTGGCATGTATCATGTTGTCAGCTTCTCAGACCTCCTCTGGCAAGAGTACTGCAGGCACCCTCTAATTAGAGCCTGGAGAATTGAGGGCTATTTAAAAATTTTCTCACACCAAAGGTAGGGCTCTGCCTTTGAAAGCCACACTCAGTCATCCAGGAGGGGCTTGTGGTTGCCTTTGGGACAACCAGTGAGGGCAGAGAGGGCAGTGGTTGTGTGGGGTTCACATGTGTGACCAGGTTCCAGAGCAGATGGATTATCTTTTCTGTAGGGGATATATTTGGAATAAAATACCAAGGCTCTTGTTTCAAGATATCATAGGCCCAGAAGTGACCATGATCTTGGTGAGATGCCTTGGTATTTTGTTTCCATAGAGCAAAAGCGGGGCACATATTGAAAAAACCTTGGGTAGTAAGCATTTTGGTCTGTCCCATTTCCTAGCTCCGGTCTTCTGAATGCTGAGTTCTAAGTGGCTGAAATGCTTTCGGGGGTGGGGTGGGGGGATTTTTTTTTCTTTCTCTGCTTGTTCCACCACCCTCTACCCCACCCCACCCCACCCCCACCCCCCCACCCGCCCCCCGCCATCCCTACTCTGTCTTTTCCTTCTTAGCCAGCAGCAGCAGCTTAGTACTTGGAACCAGGAACTGAGAATGGCTCAGACTCCTTGGAGCCAAGATGCATACTGGCAGCGTCCGCAGAGCACCTGGCCCGGGTTCTGGGGTGGGAGGGTGGGCAGATAGGAGGTGCCACTCTGTCCCCCGTGGGCCTTTTCGCTCACAGCTTGCAGTGGCCCTGGCGCCAGGATAAAGGGCTTTGCCCTCGGACCTTGGTGTTCTTGCCAAGCACCCACATTAGTCAGATGATTCTGTTTCTACCACGGAGAGGAGTAACCTGCTTCTTCCTCTTTCCTTTCTTTATCACAAGACTTGGCCAGAGGCCTCTCTCGGAGCATACCCAGGCGCCCAGCTGAGCAGGGCAGTTGAAAGACAGGTCGTGGAGTGAATGAGTGAATGAACCCTGAGATTCTAGGGAGTTAGGTCTTAGAATACCACGTCCTACATAGCTGCAATTCAGCAGAACATTGACCCTGGCATCAAAAATAACTTTCAGATTGGTTGAGGTGCTAGAAAGCAGCCCAGGAGAACACTTGGGGCAGAGGCAACCAGCCTGGGGTTGCATGTTTGGGGCTGACCATTGACTCTGGGTAAACTGAGTGTAGGCATGGCCTATCTCCCAATGCAGAACTCTGCAGGCCAGGGCAGTGGTGGGAGCATCTTGGCCTCTTTGAGGAGCTCTTTGGGAGAGGCTGGGGGTCAGCTGGGGTGTACTTGGGCATGGGTTTATCAGAGAAGATGTATGTCTGGGGAAAGAAGGGAGGAGGCATTGAGATTATAGTTCTAGCTCTTGCAAAAGCCTGACCTCCCATTCAGGAATCAGTCACTGAGCATTCTGGTAGAGGAAGGCCAGCACCATAATGATGAGGATGATGATTTTTTTTTTTCCACAGGACTGATCTAATGATAGGAATATGAAGCCTTCTTCCTGCCACCCTTCTGGCTTGGCAGGTTTGTCTCGTTTTTTTCTCCCTGGATGATGAATTCATAATACTGGCCAGAAGGAAGATGAACATTGCTCTGAAAGTCATCATTTTGCTCTTTTAAAACTTATTTTTCTTTCTCTGAGAACTGTATTAGTGTTGTAATTTGCTCCTGATACCACCTAAACCAGTTGTGATGAAAGCTTTTTCTTTTTCTTCTTCTTCTTTTTTTTTTTTTTTTTTTTTTTTGAGCCAGGCTTGCCACCTGGAGTTCACACATTAGCAGAGATGAAAAGATAGTTTCTGATTTATAATGTTCTGAATTGCTTCAGTCCTTCATTTGTATCTCTCGACAGTATTTGTCTAGTAAAGCGAGGCATCCGCTCTGTTGTCAGGGTCTCTGTAATCCCCATGAAAAACAGGGGAAGGATTTGTGAGATTCTGTGTGAGCATTGAAGGTGATGGACACGTAAAATCAGGACAGTGTAAATTACAGAGTATCTTTCTTCCCACAGTTAATTTCACTGCAGTATTATTATATTAGGTAGGCCCTCTGGGACCCGCTAAGGTCGAGAAATCAGGAAATAAAAACCTTTTAGCATTTGACCTAATCGATCCTGAGGGTTCTCAAATTGATATCTATGTCTTTGGCAGCCTGTGCTGGATGGGCAAGGGGAAAAAGTATTTTCTGATAGATATCGAAGAAATCACAGGGGCAACTGGGGAAGTAGCACCTCACCCCCTTGTGTGTGTGTGTGTGACACACCCTGGACCAGTCCCTGGGTGGCACAGGACAGTCCATTTGGCTTCCCAGTCTTTTTTTTTTTTTTTTTTTTGGAGTATCTTAGTTATTCTTTCACTTTCCATCAATTTTCTACTTGGGGAAGCTGAAAATTAGGTAGAATGGGGTGAGCTAGCATCGAATGGGTTGAGAAATGAAGCCTACTATGGACCCTGTTGGCTTGGAGGAGACCCAGGTTCTGTGTCAAAGGAGGAAACATAAGGCGCGTCCTGGACTCTTGTCCCAGCCACACCACCAGAATTCCAAGCTCCAGCCAACAGGTTCGGAAGCTCAGGTGGGCACCGTGGAGACACGGGGAACAACCATTTTTCCTCCAGACCCTGCCTGTCTGTCGTCTTTCAGGATTGGGGGCCGAGGAGGGGGGCATGCAGTTGTGTCATTTGCATCTGTCAGAAGAGAGGGGAAAGGAGTGATTGCTGTTTCCCTGGGGATTTCTGATTTGTCTTATGATAAAATCTGGTTGCATAGTTGATCTACAGCAAAACAGAAGAAAGAGATGAATGAAATCACTGTCCTCACTTGCCACCTCCTGATTCTTGTATTCTTTGATTGTTAAGTGCAGCAAAAATATCAATAAAGAGGCTGGCCGTTCAGACCTCTGCTGAAGTCAAGGAATGTGTGCCAGGGGCACAATAATACCCTCCCAGGAGAGCTCTGGCCTGGATGGGCATTGTGGCTTTGCCTGCATTTTGAGACAGAACATGTTTGTTTGTTTGTTTTTAAGATTTTATTTATTTGAGAGAGAGAGAGTATGGACAGAGGTGAAGTGCCAAGGGAGAAGGAGAAGCAGACTCCCCACTGAGCAAGGAGCCTGACTCGGGCTCCGTCCCAGGACCCAGGGATCATGATTTGAGCTGAAGGCAGATGCCCTCGGCGCCCAGGCGCCCGAAACGTAACATGTCTGATAAGGGTTCTGTTCCTTTGCCCTCTGAGCACTCCGGACCCACAGTTAGGCAGGGAAATAGCCTTGAACAGACTGAAGATCTGTCTCCTTGTGGTGGGGGAGAGTATTAGCTATCGGATCTTCCGATCTGCCCATTTGTATTTGTGAGACCTTTGTCATATGTCCAAACCACAGTGAACAGGTAGGCCCTACTCTTCCTCCCCTTGGGGGCAGTTTCATGCCCTGTGCGTGTAGGTGTGAAAGTGAGGCTGTGTGGGGCCTCTCCCAGCATCACCCAGCACCGCGAGACAGGTGGAGCCCCACATAGTGAACTCCCCCATGCAGATGAAGACACGAGCCTCCCAGAGAAGATAAGTGGCTTGCACACGCTTGGGAGCTGGCACTCTGGGCCAAGCCTCCCACCACAAGTTCTGTGCTCTTGGCACCTTGCTGTATGCCTTTGGCCGCTGTCTGAGGCTTCCAGAAGCACATCTGGTGTTCACAACCACCTCACAGGAAGTGGCAGTCGGGTTATTATAATACCTGTTTTTACAGATGTGAAAACTGAGGGTCAGGGAGGGTAAGTACCAGAGTAATCATTCCTTTCAGAGTCTGCCCATTTGCTCTGTTTCCTCCATTCCACCTGCAGTAAGGAGAGGAGGCACTAAAACACAGTCTCCTGACTTTATAGAGAAGGTGACTCCAAGGCCAAGAGGTTTATGATTTGCCCAAATTTTTCTTCTCCTTGAGGCAGTGACACCTTCCAAGAGCCCATTGCTGTTTTGGTCTTTTTCTGGTGCCTAGAGTAGGGTCAGGAGCTAGAGGAGTAGAGGGGGTAGAGGTTCTAGAAGGAGGGGTGTGCTGATGGAAATGCGACCTGTGGCTGAATCACCGCCTTTGGTCTGAGAAGTGAAGATTGCATTTTCAGCCTTAGAGGGAATGCCGTTTTCCTCCAGGAAATAGCGTACCTGGAGCGCCCCTGTTCTGCCAGTCACCGTGCTGGCACCTGGTCGTAAATCTTGCCAACACTGAGACATCTCAGGACCGTCTGCCTCTCTCTGCAGTTAAGGAAACTGAGGCTCAGTGAGTGGGGCCACATGCTGGGTGGTGGTGGTGCCACTCAGTCATTCAGCAAACATTCACTGGCTGCATGCTGTGTGTGCCAAGCCCGGTCCCTGGACACTTAGGGACATATCAGTGAACAGAACAGATCCAGATCAGTGCATATAGAGCTGAATTCAAGTGGAAGGAGACAAGGGTAAAGAGAGAATAAGGAAGTAGATCATGTAGCTTGTTAGGAAATGAAGAGAACCATTTAGAAGGAATGCAGCTGAGCGAGGTATGGGGGACCGGTCCCAGGCTGAGCCCGGGGCGGGGGGGTCGGGGGGGATTGAAGGAGGCAAGACAGATCCACACATGCGTCCAACCTGATGCCTGCCTTTGAGAAAGAAAGGGAAGGCCCAGAGTGGGAATGGCTTAGCCAGGGTCACCCATGGAGTCAGAGTGCAAACTGCCTCGAGAACCCAGGATTCTCATAGCTGTGCTGGAAAGTCCCACTCTGCTTCTTTGTTTCCCCTGCACATCTCTGATTTTCCTCTTGACAAGTCTCCCATCTCTACCCCCACATTGCCATGACTGCTCACCACCATCTTCTACAGCCCAGCTTCTGAAGGCGATACTTTCCAGCCTTCAGTGGCATTGAGTTTTTTGGTGGTCCCATGTGAGCCCCAAAGTCTTCCCTATGCTGAGAGGCCCCAGATGGCTTCTTCCCCCCAAAATAAACACACAGCTCTTCATGCCAGCCTCCCGGCACTCCAAGTGGGGAATTGATGCCTTTTTTTTTTTTTTTTTTTTTTTTTTTTACTTGAAGAGATCTGCTGCTGTCATTTCTGCTATCTTCTGGTTTTGTATGCGGGAACGCAGAGCACAATTAGAATACAGTTATATATCCTCATAGTTATTAAAGCTTGGATTAACATGACATAAAGTTTTGTCTGGGGAGTCTTTTGCTATGGCTCAGGGAGCATTTTTTGTGACAGTAATAGGCTACAGTTAATATACTTGAATGATACTAGAATCTGTGTTATAAGGCAGAACAAAAGGGGTTTATCTGAAGCTGAATTACAAAGGTGGAATTATCACGGCGAACGATCCACAGAGATCTGGGCTTAATTATTGTCACTTGTGTCATTTCGGCATAATACGGGTAGTTACTGGAGCAGAGTAGGAGTGCGGGAGGGCTGGCTTGTCAATCACCCAGTGACTGCCCAGACTCCCTCCCGTTCTCCTGAGCACGGCTGGCCACTTGTCCTGTAGATCCACAGACACTGGGACCTTTTGTCATCTAAGGATGTGTGATGCTTCCAGGTTTTGTTTCTGCCAGATGGTTTTAATGACTCCTGTGTCCCAAGGTGAACAGCCCAGTCCCTCGTCCCCCATTTAGGTCCCCTGCCCGCCCGGCCCTATTGCACCATCCATGAGGCTGATGAACGGGCTTGATACACTCTTTGCATGTTCCCGGCCACACTGCCACCACCACCTTCCAGAGCCTAATTGTTCTGACAAGTGGAGGAGGTGAGCTAATGTGCTCTGTCAGCCATTTGGTCGCAGAGCCCGACTGTGGCTTGCCCAGGTGCCTGGCTGCAAATGGGCGCACATAGGTCAACTCCTTGCCCGTCTGCTCCCAGAGGATGGAGCCTGGAAGGCAGCGCCCGGCTTCGGTGCCCCACGCGGGCATTCAGAGTCCTCTGGGGTGCAATCGGGTCTGAGGGGCGCAAGGAGGGCATGTGACAGCTCTGCACTGAACAGGGCAGGGCACCCAAAGGCTTTAGAAATGCTATTTACAAGGATCATAATCCTCTTTTGTTGGTTTGCTTTTTGTTTTTTGCATTCTCCAGCTGCCAAGTGTACGGTTACAACTTGTGGTGTTGGTGGCGGGTTTCTGCACTCGCCCTCACCTGTACTGTTAACTAAGAGCTATGTGGCCGTTCACGTGGTCTAAACACGGTCATTGGCCCTTTGCAGCATAGGTTTTCCTGCCCAGCCAGTCTTCTGAGAGGCTGTTGTTCTCCTGCTTTTTGAGCAGCCACTCTGCGGTACCCCACTGTGGAGTGAGAAGGGAGCAGGTCCACGGTAGGCAGTTGAGTGCGGCAGGAAGAGGATGGGCAGCAGGCACCGTGTTCCCCGTGTTCTCCCGCACTGCTGCGAGCCTGTGTTTCCTCAGAGTGGAGAGGTTCCGGGAGGTGGAGCACCTTGCTCAAGGTTAAGCGGGCAGGATTTGAGACTTAGTCCTTCTGCAGCTGAAGGCCATGCTTTTCAAGCAGCCGTGTGCTCATCTAAAATGCAGATTCCTGGGCCCTGCTCTAGAACCACTGAGTCCTGCTCTCTGGAGGAGTTGCCTGGGACTGTGCATTTAACAAGGTCACCAGGTGCCCCGTGTACACACAGATGGTTGAAGACCATTGCTATGACGGGCAAGTTCACAGAAGCCACTGATGAGTTTGGACGCCATGTGCGAGTTTGGACGCCATGTGCCCAGAAATTCTCTCCATTCCAAGAGTGTTGGTCCCTGATACCTTATACCCCACTGGGCTGAGGTGACAGGAAGTGAGTGCGAGTGATGACCTTGAATTACATTAGAGCTAAAGGGCAAAGGGAGCATGTGGGATTTTCTTCATGTCCCCCATTTTGTAAACAAGAGGAGAGTCTCGAGAGACCCATGCCCAAGGGCACACATTCATGGCAGATCCAGCCCTGATAATGATGACCCCTGCACCCAATGAAAAATAGATGTCCACTGCCCTTTGCTTTTCTATTGCTAAGATAATTTTAAAGAAGGTTTGGTTTAATTAGAATAAACATAGTATTTTTCTTGCTGCAAAGAGGCCTTCAAAGAGGGGAAAAAAATATTCTCAATACCCCAATTATGCCAAAGCATTCCCAGTTCTATCCAGGAGTAATTAAAAAATACAGCTGACGCTTGTTCTCTTGCTTGTTTTTAAATGAATAGCTAAGTATCTGTCAAGATGATGAGCGCCTAGGCCGCTGACGGCCTTACGATCTCAATTTGCTCCCAGGAACTATGGTGATGGGAACGGGAGAGCTGTGGTTTTGAACTGTGAGGCACCTGGCCGCCCCCAGCATGCTCGTTTTGTGGTTGGTGGAGAGATCTCCTGCACCTGGTACAGAGGCCAGACTCGCTGTTCTTAGGCAGCGTGGCAGCGATTCTCCGCTCTGCCTGTGGATGGATGAGGCAGGCTCTTGTGCCGTACAGGGGACTCGGCTCCTCCACGGAACGCAGGATTGACAGTCTTGAGGGTCTTTGCATACAGTTAGCTTGGCTTTGTTGGGGGAAAGCCCTGCTGTTGCAAGTCACTGCTTCATTAGCTCGTGGAATCTTGTTTCTAAAAGATGCTACCAGGTGAATTGAGATGTCATTTTGCATATTGACACTATTCATTTGGTGACAATTGGGCTTTTTTTCTCAGGGGCTAAAAAGAAATCTGTATGCATTCTCCCCACCCCAACATACATATTTTTCCAAAGACAAAATCAAGGGCAGATTTGAACAGGAAATAATGATAAAAGTTATTATAGCATTAGTAGTTCTTAATATTTACCCATCAGGTTACAGCATGTTTTCATACGCGTGGTGTTCCAGTTATCTGTTGGTGCATAACAAATCATCCCAAAGCCTACTGGCTTAAAACAACAATCATTATATTCTCTCTCATGGCTCTCTTTCTCTCTCTGTGGATCAGGAATTAGGGAGGGGCTCGTCGGGGTGGTTCTGGCTAGGGGGTTGCAGTCAGACAGAGGCTGGTGCAGCAGAGGGCTGGCCAAGCATCTCTCTTTCTCTTCATGTGGTCTCAGGACTTCTCCGTGTGGTCTCTCTTTGTGAGCTAGTTGAAGCTCCCTCACATCATGGCAGCCTCGGGGCTCTTGAACTCTTGATACAGTAGCTTGAGGCTTCCACAGAAGGGTTCCAGCAAAGAAAACGAAGTGGCTTTGCTTTTTCTGACCTAGCTTTGAGAGTCCCAGAACTGGAGTGAGTCACAATGTGCCCTTTGGCCACCGCCGCTAGTAGAGGAAGGGCCACCTGGGTCTGTACAATGTGTGTGACAACCAGGCTTTACCCACAGCTCTGTCCTTTACCCACAGTTCTGACGACAAGTACACACCATGAAGGAGAGGCTCAGCTGGGGCCTTTAAGTAAAAAGACCAATCCATAATAATAATAATAATAATAATAATAATAATAATAGCAGCTAACCCTTTTGCATGTTTCCCTGGGTGTCAACACACCATCTCATCTAATATCGTTTTATTCCCCTTTAAGAATGCTGCATTACCTGGGACTCAGTGAGTCAAGTAACGTGTTCTGTTGCTTGCCTAAAGTCACTGCGTGGCTCCTGAGTGTCAGATGTGAAGCCAAGTCTCTGTGACCCTGGGCCCGAGCCCTCGAGCACTCTGCTGGTGTCTCAGTTGGCCGGTGCTGAGCCGTAGTCTGGAGAACTAGCCGAGGACATCCATGGGAGTGTTGGCTGGGCTGGGCTGGGCTGGGCTGAGCATCTTTGCCAGAGTTGTCAAAAACAAACACGTTTTTATGTGTTTACTGCCACACACCCTCAGCCAACAGCTCTTGTGTTATCATCTAGTTTAGAGTGAGGGGAGGAAGCTCCATTAACAAGGACTCGACTTGCTCTCCATCCACCTCCCTCCCCGCCACTGCCAAGGCAAGGCTCTTCCTCAGTTCTGTGTCAGTCCCCTAATGCTGGTACTGCCTCCAGGTGGTCCCACCCCTGTCCCCCTCAACTTGTGCTCACCGGGCTGCTACACTGGCCTTTCACAATCCTCCCCACCTCTCAGTGCCTGAAACAGATTTCTGGCATGCTCAGAAAGGTGCTTTAGAGTGACCAGATGAACCCGTAATATGTGTGTGAGTTTGCTGATTCACTCCCCTGCATTACTGTCTGCACGAGGAGTTGAGTTCAGCTCTTGGCAGTGAGATGGACCTGGGGGGGCCATACCCCCCAAAGGTTTTATCCTCCAGCCCCTAAACACCTCCCTCCCCGCCTACCCTGCTGAGCAGTCACCACTCGCTTGCGGTTTTCCAGGGAGGCTCCTTGCAGAGCACGGGGTATACGGGAGCCTGCCATGGGGTGGGAACCATCCAGGGACCCCGCGGGAGGGACCCCCCGGGGAAGGCCGGGTAGACCAGTAAAGAGGAAGACGGCTCTGAATCCACAGATATCGTTTACTGAACAGTGTGTGTACACTGCATGATGCCTCATGACACACACACGTAACGCCTCACTTCTTACCACAGTGTGGCAGGCCGGGCACTCCCCTTCCCGTTGCACAGGTGACAGGGCACAGACTTGAGCGTGGGCCCTGAAGTCCACTGTGAGGTTTCCATCAAGGCACTGGTCGTCCTCAACAGGGTGAGCATAGCCAAGCCATGGACCTCAGCTTCAGCATCTGGAAATGGACATGATAATAGGTCCCTGAAAGGGTGACTGGGAATGTTGGGGCAGAGCACTGTGCAAAACGCCTGGCATGGTGTGTGATGTGCAATAAGCGAGTAATAAAGACTAACCACTATTATGGATATTATCATTACCAATGGAGGAGGGGGCTCTGTCCTGCATCAAGTCACCAGCCATTATTCTGCTATTCAGGAAAGTCTGGGCTCTGGGCTCAGGCCTCTACTAGGCTGTAACGGTGGATCCCTGCTGTGGTCAGAGGGTCCTGGGGAGGCTGTGTGCGTGCACACGTGCATGCACACACAGACAGGGAGCCTGTTACCTGCCGTCCCTCAGCTCTGACCTTCCAGCCCCACCTCTGCCCTGATGCAACATCAAGAGCGGATGTGCAGTTGGTGGCTTGGGTCTGGGCTCCAGCTCACTCACCAAACCCTGAGCTTCTGTTTGTGACTAATTGCTTTGTTTGTTCTGTATGAGACACTTAATTTTTTTTTCAGTGATTTACTCCTCTTTGTAATTAGGTGTAGTGATTAGAATCTTGTTCCTATTACAATAGAGTTTTCCTTTTAATTCATGCACATTTGCCAGGCCTGTCTCCCGTCTGTTCCATTGACAGTACCCAGTTGGCTTTTCCCAAGCTGTCATATAAATCACAGTTCAGGGGGGCAGCCCGGGTGGCTCAGCGGTTTGGCACCGCCTTCGGCCCAGGGTGTGATCCTGGAGACCCGGGATCGAGTTCCACGTCGGGCTCCCTGCATGGAGCCTGCTTCTCTTTCTGCCTGTCTCTGCCTCTCTCTTAAAAAAAAAAAAAAAAATCCACAGTTCAGGGGTGGCTTAGAGACTGATGTGAGTCTAAGGAATCAAACTGACTGGGAGTTTTGTTATATTCAGCTACCAAATAGGGATATGTACTTGGGGATGAAGTCTCAATTGTTCAAGAAATAAGGAATTGGCAAATAACTTTAATAAGAGTATACTTTACTCTGTTTCCCCACTAATTCTCCCTCTTTTTTTTAAGTTAAAAATCTTACCGGCAGATGCATACATATTTTGCTAGGAAAATATCTGGAAAGATAAACACCAAAATGTTAATGATGGTGATTTGTATTTTTCTCTGTTTTGCTCACTGACAGTTTCTGCTGTGTAGATGGAATATATGTATTAAAAAATAAATGTTTTGCACGCCTTCCTTTATAACCAATTATGCACGGTGCATTTGTCAACTAGTCCAAGGTCATTTCATGCATCAGTAAAAGTCCAGGTCTTGAAAGTCCCAGAGCCATTGGTCAGACCCCAGAGCTGTGCTTCATCTGAGAGTCAGCCCTAAAAGAGTCATGAGCCCTTGTTCTGGGGTGAGTCCCTTTACACAAGGTGCATGGTTTGGGGAGAGAGGTTTCCATCGAAACTTTCTGTTCCCTTGACCATGACTCAGACCTCTGCAAGTCCCCAGACTTTGGTTTCTGTTGCGTGATGTTAGAAAGGTAGCAGGTGTGGAGTGGTCACCTTCTCTATCCTTCTTCCTGAAATCGCCTCCCATCCTGTGGCCTCAGGACAGCCTCCTTGTTGAAAGCTCAGAAGCTCATGTGTCCAGCCATCATGGCCTTTGAACACAGCTCCTAGAGCTGGCCTCCCTGGGGGTCTCCTCATGGATATTCTCATTGTCTTTCTTCTGTTCTCCACACCATGGCGGGTGGATGAAGGCACATTCCCCACCAGCAAAGGTGCTGGAGGAGACTCAGGAGAGAGGGATGAGCCAGGGGACTGGCGTCTGTCAGGGACAGAGAGATATAAGGCTGAAGCCAGCTGGTACTGGGCCAGGAGTGCTTGGACATTTCCCTGTGGGCACTCGGACACTTTGGAAGGCTCAAAGTGGTCCTTCAGGAAAAAGAATCCGGCCATACCAAATGGAATCGATTGGGGGGTGGTCAAGGGGTCCCAGGCAGCTGGTCATCTTGTGTTAGATCCAGACCTACAGCAGCCACGTCCTGAAACCATGAGGGGTGTAGAAAAAGCAAGTGAAGGGTGGGACAGAGGTCACATCAAAGGAAGAAATAACAGAATGGGGTTGGGTGGCTTGGAAGAGGGAAAGGTGACCAAGAGCATAAAGCTTTTGGCCTGTGAGAGGTGGGGGCCCGCTGCAGAGAAGAGGTTTGGGAGGAAGGCGGGTCTCTCTGTGTGAAGACATTGGGTTTTGAGGTCTAGAATGTGCATGTGGCAGAAAAGCATCCGCAGGCAGCGAAGGAAAGCCGGCGCTCCAGGGACAGGCATGGGAGGAGACCCCTGAGAAGGGGGTGTCTATGCAAGCCAAGTGCTTGTGTGAAGAACTCAGAAGGAGAGGTGGGGTGGCAATAGGGCAGGGTGGGCTCAGAGCTGGAGATGACGAGTTGGGAGAGCAAGCGGGAGGCAGGGGAAGTTACAGAGGAAGGAGCAGGACATGCAATCCCCAGAAACCATGGGAGCAAGCATGTGCAGGTGAGCATCATGAAAGAGTGGGATTTGGGGTAAACTCTAAGTTTTCCTATTTAACAAGAACAGGGGGTAGAGGCTTCCAGATTTCTCTGAAGGCATTAACAAAGTAAATCATTACTCCTTAATATATGCAGATATTCCTTGCTTCCTGAAAGAATGCTTCCCCAGAGTTCTTTAAATAGGAATTTGTGTACCTTTGGAGTATGTGTACTATTTTGCATGGGGAGGTCAAGCCCAGAGAGAATGAAATGTAGGATAAAGCTGTGTTCATACTTACTGGGTAGGATTTGGTGGCATCTTGGCTTGGGGCATTGGTGGTGTGTGTGTATTCAAGAGTTAGTGTGTAAGTCTGGTGATGGTGGTGGTGGTGGTAGTGGGGACCCAAGATGAAAGCAAATAAGGAAGTATCTGGAATTGTGTGACTGTTGGTTCTTTCTCTGGACCCAGAGAAACTTTCATGAGTTTTCCTTTACAGGTGAAGCACAGTTTTATCCTGTAGCTGAGACTTTTCTAAATAAAGCAGCCTTCCTTTTAAATTCCCCTCCCCAGACCTCGTCCCCCTCCTCTGGACTCTCTTTAAAATAGACTTTCATGCATGAGGAAGCTTCCTAATGTAACGCCTGTCTTATCGCCGGGACCCAGCAGACACAAAAGGATGGTGGGCGAGCCTTAGATAGCTCAGTGGCCAGGAAAAGTTGGATGTTTTCTTTTGAGATGTCCTCACCTGGGTCTGTTGGGGGCGAGACTCTGACATTGCAGTTAGCCTCATCCAGAGCTCCAGCACTCTGGTTCCTTCCCTTTGAAAGGCTTTCTCAGGATGAGCAGCATGGGGCAGAGTGTCCCAAGGACCTAGGGAAAACCTGTGGGGTTGTTATGGCTCATTTGGTAGATGAGAAGAATCTATAATTTTCCGTTGTGTATTTGCATGCCCCGATATGTGGTAAAGATGGCTTGTGGACTCCTTCATGTTCCAGATGTCTCAGAAATGGCTCAATATCACTTCTGTTGGCTGCAGGGCCCCTCTTTCTGCTTTATGCATAGTGCCATGGCCCCTGGGAACATGAGTGTCACTTTACTCGCCCTGAGGGGTAGCCATACTACACAAAGATCCCTTCTGACCTGGGTGGAGGGGGTTGCATGCGGAGAAGGCTGCCCACTGGACCAGGCCCAGTGGTCCCAGGGGATCTGCTATGCTTTCCTGAGCCATTGGATTGTCTGGATGTGTTCACCCTGTTTGGTTAGCATGGAGCAAAACTGGACCTTGTTCTTCCTGTCTGTTGAGGGGAAACCTTCCTGTGCTGTCCTCTGTGTTCAGGGTACAGGGCACAAGGGTTAGCCTGAGCCACCAGGCAGGGAAGGCAGATCTCTGGTAGCTAAGAAATGCATGGAAATGTGTGCTGGGGCTGGGGGCGGCCTGTAGAGTGATTTGCAAGCAAGTGCGGGCCCAGCCTGGACTCACAAACCTCCTGGTGCTTCGTAAACACATCCTGAGGATGCTAATGCTGTTGTACATCGAGACGGTGAATGTTTTTTACAGCTGAATCCATAATTCATTTGGTGTGAGGCTATGTTCCATCCTTTTTTATTTCGCTTCCTTTTATTTCACCTCCAAGATCCTTTCATGATGAGTCTTTCTCAGTCTGTGTGTATTTGTGTGTGTGTGTCTGTCTCTCTGTTGGTTTCTGTCTCCTTCTATCTGTATTTCTCTCTCCCCCCCTCACCCCCACCCCTGCCTCCCGCCTCTCCCACCCCTCCCTCTTCCCCCACAGTGACTAGAAGCATTAAGACCAGGGCTTTTTCCTACAAATGCAATGTGTCCTCTTCAAAGTGGGAGTCTGTGTACTTATTCCAAAGATCTCGCCTTTGCTCTGAGCGTTTTCAAAGCTTTCACTGTGAAGTCATATTCAGACTCTGTGGCATTTTCTTCTGAATATCCTCACTGGTGATAAATCTTTAGCCTTTGAAAGTGGATGTGATTTTTGGAAACCATCACCAGCCTTAGCTCCAAATGACTTGTGGCCAAGATTGATTATGCTGTTTTTGGACCAAAATGCAGCAGGACTATAAAATAATAAGAGTAGTTGTCTTGCATGACTTGGGAACTGACTAGAAGGGAATCCCCCCACCACCGCCACCAAAATATTCAAAGTCTGAGTGCGTGAAGACAGGGCCCTTCACTGTGTGAGTTCTTTTAATAGGACAATGACCATTTGGTGTCCATCCTGATTTGTTCGTTTATTAAGCAACAAGATGGAAGTTGTATTTTATTGAGTCCTTGCTGCACATTAGACATTGGACCAAGCCAGCTGACATGAGATAAAAAAAAGCCAGAGTCATATATGAATTAATGAAGATTCAGCATGGGGACCACAGATATTGGCCTTTTGGAACTTCTGCTGCATGTCAGCAGTGGCTTTATTTGGGAGCACCAGGGGCCAGGACGGAGGGAGAGCCACCCCATTGGGCCAGAGCCTCTCCTGTTGGCAGTGATTGGCGGGGAACTCTGGGAAGGCCACCCCAGGGGGCTGGGTACGCAGTTTTGCATTGATCAGAGTCTACTGTTATCTGGGCCACATACAGTGACCACACTGTCCCTTCATCTGCTACCCTCGCCCGCATGGACTTCCCAGACTTCTGACCCTTGCAGTGCACAGAAGGTGAGGTGTCTACAAGGACAGCCCATTCTTCCTCATCCTGCTCCCGGGGGAAAATCAGCCCATTTGCTCCATTAATGACTGATAAAGAGAGGACAGGAACCTTAAATCTCATTTTAAAGTGACAAATGCGAAATCCACCTGAGGGCTATAGTTTGGGATCCTCCATGGGACTTGAAAGGCTTTGATGCTGGCTGTGAAGAAGCCTGGGGGTGTTTCCTTTAGGGAGAGAAGAAAAGCCACACCACAGGACGTAAACCGTAAACCCGTTCAGAAGGCCTCCTCCCAAGCCTGTACCTTGTCCCAGAAAGTGATGCTTTATAGCCCTAGATAATACCAGGTGGGCAGGATTGGTGCACCACAGGAAATGAGAGTGCTGCTCACACAGATATGCTAGTGTGTCCGGTGGGGCTGGAGAGGAGTGGATAGAACCTCGGGGACGTGGGGCACCTGCTGATGGCAGCAGTCCTGGAGAGAGGCATGCACCTGGCTGGCTAAGGGGCCGCGGGGGCTGTTTTCCCGTTCTTGCTGGTGCAGCAGTGCTAGGGGGCTGCAGGGTTGTCCTGGGCCCTTTAGAACAGCGTCTTCCTCATTGGAAATGGTGCGGGACCCAGGTGAGAGTACACCTGGGTCAGATTGGCATGACGTCATTCACTGCAGAACCTCAGTCTTCCAGTCTGAGAGATGGGGTGGAGCACTGCTTCTTTGGCGGGTGTGGAACATCAATGAGCCGACTTTTGAAACCTGCTTGGGAGATGAATTGGAAGTGCTAAGTATTACTATTTCATGTGGAAGTCTGAAAATAACCTCACCGACGCGTTCTGATAAATAAATCGGGCTGGCGAGGGAGAAATTTCAGCTGTCTAGAGAGTGTTTCTCTTAAATATTTTTCTCTTGAGCGGAAAGGAGCGTGGGGGAGTAGCATTCATCTCCTGCGTTATCCCGCCCATGGAGGGAAGGAGATTGAGTCCCGAGAGAGGTGACGCCTGGAAGCTTTGACGCTCCGGGGATGCCCTGCTTTCTTTTGCTCCTTCTTGAACTCCAGACCCAAGGCATTTCCAAGCAAATGAAATCCACCAATATTAACTCAGTTGTCCCCCTGTGCCCTCCCCTTCCCCTGCATGCAAGCGCTTTCCCAAAATCTTCTCTGGCTTTTCAAAACTTTCCCATCTTTAAAGATCTGGCTCCATTCCATCTTCTGCTGGGAAGCTGTGCCTGAAGATTTGGCCAAATGGTGCTTTCTCCATTCTTCTTGTTCCAGCACCTCATTTTGACTCAAGAAGCTACTGTTTTTGTCCTTTGATGTTAAATGTCCGATTCGATTTGCTTCTCCAACCAGGGTGTGGGAGGCAGAAAAGGTGCCTTGGTGACATGGTTCTGGACAGCCACATGTTCATTCATTGTCCATTTGTTCTTGAACTGAGGCCTCTCTTCTTTTCTGTGTCAGGCTCCTGGGACTTACAGCCTCTTGGGTGGTTGGGTTCTCTGTAGGCTCCCTTGGGGGGGGCTGGTGTTAGTGGTCATGGGTGAGGAGCGTGCTTGGGCCCCTGGGGCTTTCTTGGTGAGGCAGCGTTGGGAGGTGTTGGGAATGGTACTTGCTCCCATGTAGCCCTCCCATTTCTTCCCACCCTGATGCTTTTTAGCAAGATACTAACAAGCTCTGGCTCACTGGTGTGAGGTCATAACCAATGCCGAACTCTTCCCCACCCCCTTCTCAGTTTTAAAAGTCATGCAAGCTCTGATGCTGCTAGAACTGGCTGGAGCAGGTCTGTGCATCCGGAAGTATCTTTTTAAAAAAATAGGTTTATGGTACATTGCATTTTTCCCTGGCTTTAGCCTCAGCACGTAAACTGGGATTAGTAGCAGGCAGCTTAAATCCCCAGGGTCAGCCCTTATCCTCCTTTGGCCACTCTCCGTTTCACTCTCCTGGAGGTGGGGTAGAGTTGTGCCTGCCACTGGATCGAGCAAACAGATGCCTTTGTCCCCTGTTCCATTTTTGTCTAGGGATGGGAAACTCGAGGTTATTGCTCAGCCTTGACCCTTTGGAGGATGTCACCACCACGAACAGGAGGAATGGCCTCTTGTACTTTACATTGATTCCTAGTCTAGCACCAGAAGTGAGTCAGCCAGCATGGGACACTGAGTCCCCAGAGAAGGGTCCTGGGAGTGATCCAGAAGGTCCCTGCTCTCAGGGAACTTACCCTCCAGTAGGAGCACACAGGCATAAGGGTACTGATCCATGGAGCAAGGAATCCAGATTAACACACTTTGAACAAGAAATTAATATAATGAAAAGAAGAGTGGTGATCCACTCACTCAAATAAATTGAGTAGATCTCCCCACCCCTACCCCTACACACCCAGAGTTAGAGGAAAGGCTCGCTGAGCTAAAATAGTTCTCTCTCCTTCCCGAATGCCTGAGATGGGGCCTGCAAGGACATGGGAGCTCCTCAGCTTTGCAGCCATGGGGCTCCAATGATTCCATTGATTCCACAGGGGATGCTCCTTGGGTCTGGTATTGCCTTGAGAAGACAGATTCTTTCCTACCTTGTTCTGTTGTTCACAGTGATGCCCTCACTGGGGTGATGCCATCTGCTAACTCCAGGCTCTGCCCCTGACCCATTGCATAACTACGGGCAGCAGACAATGAAGCCCCTGACCCCTCAGCTAGCACTGTTGAATCTCCCGCCAGTATATTTAGGGAGGCTGGTTTTGGCCAGGACTGTGTGTGGGCTCTCTGACTTCCTCTTGTGCCCTCTGGCTCCTTTCTGAAAAGCCAGGACCACACCCTCAGGACAGCGGTCTGGGGTCATCTCCCCTTCCGTGGCCCATGTGGGCCAGGCCCACACTGATGGTGGCATGGGCTTATATTTCCCTCCAGACCTTTGGTTCCTGTTCCAGCCTTTGGCGCCTCTTTGCCTAGAATGCCTTCCCACCATGTCCACGACCAACTGTCTTTCTCCTCTAGCTAAGTTAGTGTCATTTTTAGTTTGAGTTTCCAGAGCCCCAGAGGACATGAATGTATGATTAAACACTACAGAATGTCTATGCGTGCCCTGTGGGGGGTTATGCCGCTCTTAGAGCATTTGTCACCAATCCAGCAGTGACTTTCTGCCCCTCTGGACCTCAGGAACGGCAGTCAGGCCTTCCTCATTTTACCATCTTTGTGCTTAATAAAGTGGACTCACAGTGACTATGTGTTGACTGAACTTTTTTTTTTTAATGAATGAATTTTAAAGGTAGCAGCATCACCTGTGACAAACTTTTTTTCTGAGTTAAAAGCTACCCATTTGATGAAGGGCACTCATCCAGCCCAGTTGTTAGGGTGGTCACTGGCCTAGGCTGGAAGATGAGGCCTCTGAAGCTCTCATCACCTGTTGATACCTGGTGACATCAGCCTCACAGGTGCAGGATGGTACAGAAGATCATCAGATTCAGGTGTGGAGGGCCAGCGGCCTCAGTGAGTTAATTTCCTCACCACAGGACTTAGAAGCTAAACCAGTATTAGTGACAATTTGGTCGCAAGTAGCACAGGCCATGTGTGAGCTTGCTAGCACCAGCCTGTTTCTCTCAGCTGGTTTTCCACACGTCTGAGCCCCCATGGCAGGGAGGGCTGGACAGATGGTCGAGATTGTGGCCAGTTCAAGCACGTCATTTTACCCTTGGTACTGCTTGCTCAGGTAAAGCCACCCTCTCCGTGGGTTTTAATTTCATTTGGCGTCAATATCCTAACAGTTGACATAGGAAGTGCCTTAGGTACAATGAGGAACGTTAGACATTTACTCCTGACCGGCTCACTCAAGTGACAGTAATGGGGGATGTCTATTTAGCTCTTTATGTGTGCCAGAAGGCTACATGTGAATGAACTCCTCTTAATGCTCATAACAGCACTATGACATAAGTACCAACTTAGAGGTGAAGACAGGGGCACAGAAGGGTTGAGAAACCTGTGCAAGATCACGCAGCTGGTGAGTGGTGGAGCCAGAATCTAAGCCCAGGGAGTCTGACTCCAGAGCTTTTGGCCTTTCCCACTAGTCGATACTGCCAAGAGGTGCCTCATCAGTAGCTCTGGAACCCAGGTCCTGGTGCCGCAATAAACACGGTTTGTGGGTACCTGCATCATTGGCAGAAGAATGGCAATGCCTTTTATAAACCTTGAGTCAGCTGGGAGTCTGCCAAAGTACCACAGGTGATCCCATTAATGATTTGATTTCAAATTGGTAGTGGTGGTGGGTAGGCATGGGGGCAAGGGGTAGGGGGCAGGGTGGGGGGATCCTTTTACTCTGGGAGCTCTGACCAGCTCCTTGTAGTTCACCTATGATGGTCATGGTCAGGTTCCTGAGTATCACAGAGCACCTGACATCTCCCGAGGCATCTTGGCCCTGGAAATTCCTATCATTCTCTCAAAAATCCCCAGCCCTGAGCTTAAGTGGGGAAAAATTACAGATCTGAGCAATTTAATTAAAAACAAAAAGAAATGTAAATGAATTAGCCAAAAATCTTCATAGGGTGTCATCGCTGGCAGAGGAGGACCGCAAGAGGAGATTAAGGCTTCCTTTTATTTATTAAGTTCGTTGTAATGGACCCCTTGGGCTTGACGGGGTAAGGATTTCTTACAGTCTGGCATGTGGCAAACATTTGTCTTTGTTAATTTATATGGGGAAGGGCAGTAAATCTACAAATGTGCTGCTGGCTCCTGTGCTCTTTCACAGGGGTATTTAAAGTAACAGCACCTGACAGTTTTCCAGCAGCTAAGAGGTTTTTCTGCTTCAGAAAGCAAAATATTGTATGAGTTGTGCAACATGTATAAATGATTTGAAGAATTAGGGGTGCAGCAAATAGTACATTTTGCAGCAAAGAACTGAAGACTTCATCAAATCACAAAGTTAGTGAGCGGAGGGAAGAGGCAGGGTGGGCCCGTGGGGTACAGCACAGGTGTGCTGTGTGGCCTGTCATTCCTGTTTAATTTCCTTTTTCCCTGGTCCCAATTTGAATTGCCAAAATATGTTAGATTGCAGTGCATTATTTCATTTGCCTGCTTTGTAATTCCTCTTTACCTCAAACAGATGAAACACATGGTGCTAAAGCAAATTGACAGCTCTTGAAATGAGAAAGATCTTTATCCTTCAGAGTGTTGATGTAGAAATAAATGAAAGAAAAAAATGCTTGTTGGGTCTTGAAGCAGCTTGAATTGGTACTTTTTTTTTTTTTTTTTTGGTAAGGGTAGATGAGGGTTTTCACCCTCCCTTCTTTTTTACCCTTTAAGGAGTCGTAGAGTTGGTTTTTCTGTCCATCCTCATTTGTAGAGATCTCAGTTATCCCTTGGACATCGGGAGGGGGCCAGAAGGGGTCAGTGACAGGGACGTGGGGTCCTCAAGTTCACCTCATTACAAGCACACTTGCAGGTCACAGGAAAGCAGGCCAAAGGAATTTTTTGGTTTTCTGATGCATATAAAAGTTATACTTACACTATATTACACTATCCTGTAGTCTTTTAAGTGTGCAGTTAAATTATGTCCAAACACTCTACCTTACACTTTTCTCAGTGTAAAGCTCAGTGGTTGAGTGCCTTTGGCTCCGGTCATGATTCCGGGGTCCTGGGATCAAGTCCTGCATCAGGCTCCCCCCAGGGAGCCAGCTTCTTTCTCTGCCTCTCTGTCTCTCTCATAAATAAATAAATAAAATCTTAAAAAAAACCCTTTTCTATTCATAACATATAAATTATACAAATAAATGTATTAGTAAGTTAATAAGTTAAACATATTTAATGAATTAACAAATATATTTAATATTTAAAAGATAAAATGTATAAAATACAAGAATATAGTATTTAGAAATACTAGCTAAGATGTGCTCACCATCATCTGAGCTTTTAGCGAGTCCTAACCTCTGATCACAGATCTCACCATAACAAATATGATAATAATGGAAAAGCGTGAAATATTGTGAGAATTACCAAAACGTGACACGGGCACGTGAAATGAGCAAATGCTATCAAAAAAATGGTACCGATAGACTTGATGTACGCGGCTTTGCCACAAACCAATTTGTAAAAGTTACAGTACTTATGAAGTGCAGTAAAGTGAAGCACAGTAAGATGAGCTGTGCCTGTACTTCAAAAAATCTATCAGGACCTAAAAAGAAAGAAAAGAAGGCAAGAAGGGGATCCCTGAGTGGCTCAGCGGTTTAGCACCTGCCTTTGGCCCAGGGCCTGATCCTGGAGTCCCGGGATCAAGTCCCACGTCGGGCTCCCTGCATGGAGCCTGCTTCTCCCTCTGCCTGTGTCTCTGCCTCTCTCTCTCTGTGTCTCTCATGAATGAATAAATAAAATCTTAAAAAAAGAAAATCTATCAGACGTCAACAGTTATTCCATCCCAAACAGCATGCCGGCCAACTGAAATGTTGGGTTTAGACAACGTACCCCAACTCACTCAGTCCCTGGCCACCTCATGCTGCCAACAGCCCCAATTTACAATTATGGTAAGTGTTGATAAATACATTCCCACACTCCAAACACAGTAATAAGTATAATTTGTTGTCCTATGAAATATCCTAAGACCTGTAATATCCGCATTTCAAAAAAGAAAGAGGATCTCGCTGGCTTAAAAAAGGAAACTTTGGAACCACTAGCCATGAGGCTCTTTTCTGTCTGAATTTTTTTCTTTATCCTGCAAAATCTTTCTGAAATATAATCAGGAAGTACTTACTGTACACTCATTTTTTAAAAAGATTTTATTTATTTATTCATGAAAGACACAGAGAGAGACAAAGGCAGAGAGAGAAGTGGGATCCCTGAAGGGAGCCTGATGTGGGACTCGATCCCAGGACCCTTGGATCACACCGTGAACCAAAGGCAGATGCTCAACCACTGAGCCATCCAAGTGCCCCTGTACACTCATTTTTGTATTAGTTTCTCCAGTAGGTGCTGTGGGCTTGCTGGGTGCCAGGGAAGGTAGTGGAGGCTATCAACACAGATGCTTGTGTGACAAAGTAATATTTCAGAGTGCTTCTGCCCATGCCACATACAAGACACAGGTTAAGGGATCCCATCTCTCTATGATAAGTGTTCCTTATATATGTCTACTTTATCCAAATTAAGAGAAATTAGGGCATTGTTATTTGCTTTATAAACTGATCTGCTAGTGAATTTCTTGAAATAATGAGCCCCCTTGTGGTTTTTAAAAAATTATTACAAATTTTTATTTTTAAATAGTGTAGTACTCACAGAAAGTTGTAAAAATAGTACAAAGAGCTCTTGTGCACCCTTCACACAGCTTCCCACAATGATAATATCTCCTATAACCATAGCACATTGTTAAAACCAGGAAATGATGCTGGTACATCATCAGTTTTAACAGCCACTCCTCTGTGTGTATGTGTGTGTATGTGTGTGTGCACATGTGCATGCTTGTGCGTCTGTGTGGATGTGGGCATGTATGCACACACGCACAGTTCTTTGGAATCCCTCACGTGTGTGGGTTGGAGTGACTGTCCCCATGATCTGGGTGCAAAGCATCCCATCACCATGTAGAAATTCCCACACCCTAACCCCTGGCAACCACCATTCTGTTCTCCATCCCTGTAATTTTGTCATTTTGAGAATGTTACAGAAATGGAATCATACAGTATGGAATAAGCCTTTGAGATTGACTTTTTCCAGTCAGCATAATTCCCTTGAGATCCATCCAAGCTGCGTACCAGTAGTTTGTTTCTTTTTATTTCGAGGAGTACTCCACTCTAGGATGCACCACAGCTTGTCCTTTGGTTCCCCTCGCTCTGTAAACTATGCTTTATTTGCATACAACTCATCATAGCACAGTACATAGAGCAAGGTGTCCTGATGAGGGTAAACCTCGCTCACCTGCACTGGTCTCTCTAAGAATCGGAGCTGGTGGTCATGAGTACAGTCTATTAGGCCGTCACGCAGTCCTCAACTAACGGACATCTCTTGAGCTCCACTGTATGCTGTGTACTGGCAGTAGCAAAGAGCAGCCATTGACCACTGGCTGAGTGCTTTCCTGTATGGTTACGTTAACTGTTTCTACTAACCAAGCCGGGTGAAAGTTAATAACGATCATCACCCCTTTTACACACAAGAAAACTGAGCCGCCTTGGAAAGCCTTGCCTTGAGATTGTGTGTAGGTGGAAATGGTGGGGCAGGATTTGAATGCGGGACTTTGGATGCCACACCGGGCTCCTTCTGCTCCACCACTCCAGCCCAGGCTGGACTCCTTTATGTTTTGGAGTTTTTCCAGCTCAGAGATTTTACGATCTTCTCTGAACAAGAAGTAACTTGGCCAAGTAACCGAATCCTGTAGCCTGTTACCGCACTTGAACTTTGTTCTTGGCGGCATTTGGTTAGCCATTATTTGAAGACACTTTGGGAACTTTTAAAAGTAACAAAGTAGGGTTCCTTTAAACATAGTATGTAGCACAGACTTTCTTTAATTTGTTTATATTTCATAAAGTCATTGGGTCAGGGCTAGAACTGGGGCTTTGACCCAGGGTCCTGGGGTGACTTCAGGGACCCCAGGGTGGGGGGGTGGCGCGGGAGGAGATGAGGAGATTGGCTCTCAGGCTGCCCAGTGGTGAAGGAGCAGGAGCTTCTTCAGATTCTTCAGCCCCATTAAGCGGCTTTGAGATTGGTGGTCCTTGGTGCTCTGATTCAGGTGCCTGATGCCATGAAGTTCACAGGATTCTGCTGTCTGCCAAAATTGGGCTTTAGATCAGAGGAAGCTGCTATTTCAGGCATCTAAGTGCCACTGCGCTGAATTCAGGCCTGAGCAGCCGACCGAGGGGGTGGGGCAGAGACGCTCCGGGCCTTTGAAGCTCCAGAAAGGGTTCAAAAGAGCCTTGGAGAAGGGATTCCTGCACCGGGTGGGAAGTGGAGAGGTGACCTCTGGGTCACTTCTAACTCCCAAAGTCTGTGATTCTGAGAGGAACAGAACCTCCTCTGGTTACCAACAACCACTCCAAGGCTGACTGAATTCCTCAGAATCACAGGCTGGCAGAGAAGAAGAGCTTGTGCTTCAGGACACTGCACGATGTCCCTGTGACCTCTGGCACATCCTCTCACCCCCCTCAGGTGCAGTCAGGGAGAGAAGTGGGGCTCTGGAGTCTACTGGACCAGTCTGCCTCCCATCCCAGTAGCTGGGGACAGTGGAGGAGAGGAGACACTGTGGCATGGGTCGTCTGAAAGCCCAAGGGTCACTCCAAACCCCCATTCTTTTCATCCATCCTCTGCAACTCTTTGTGTTGGGCAGACAGTAGAGCCTTCCTCGTGGCTTAACGAGTAAATGTGTCACCTTGGCAAACCTACCCCCCATCCTCTATCCTCACCAGCCATTCTGTTAAAGGGGCTCTGAAGGCAGAGAGGCTCTGAAGCCATGTCCTAGAGGGTCATGCACTCATGAGTTTCCTGTCCCAGACCCTGGCCTTTCCTGGGTACGAACAAACCTCCCAGCCCATCATCAAACCATGCCATTTACCCTCCCCGTTTTCCAGCGGAAAGAAGATGCACATGGCCCAAAGGACTCAAATCAGGTTTGGGACCTAGGTTTCCCAGCCTGCAGAACTTCTTTTTCACCTCTCCCCAAGCGTATGGCTGCAGCTACGCTTGTCACCATTCGAGATTACATTGGCCACAGGAGATGTGGATGATTTTTCCATTTGGTCCTGATGTTTATTTCATGCCCATCAATATCAGCCCATATTAGGACAGATGAGGTGGTTATTTACAGGCTGTGCATTTTCACACTTGGTAATTATAAACCCTTCCCCTGTTCGGTCAGAGTCGTGGAGATCTATTTTGGCAATTAGCAGTTTAGTATTTGTTTAATGGGAATGCAAGAGAGTGTTACGGCACATCAGTGCTCCACTAATGATTTGCCTGTCTCCTCTGGAGCTGGCAGGTTTGGGCCTTTTTCACGGTAGGTGAGGCCTGATGGGGAGAGGCTGGAGGGGGGAGACAGGAGCATTAGGCAGCCTGCCTGTCTCCCCCCTCCACTCCCAGCACACACTTGCATGCACGCACGCACGCACAACCAATGCTGTAAACAGGCCGTGGATTTCCAGAGCACAGCAGCCGCCACTCGAAGGCACCTCTCACAAGAGGCCGTTAGGCCAGATGCCATTTCCGTGTGACAGCTGTCAAGCCCGCCGGAACCAACTGCTTCTCCTCCAACTGCTCATGCCCAGCCTCTCCTGGTGTCCTTCTCACACCACCTCCCTTCCTCTGCCGCCTCCTGTCTGAGCCCTGGCTCAGGTGTCTCCCCAAGAGAACCTCCTGCCCCACCCTCCAGGATGGTGCTGGACACCAGGCTTCACCTGCTCAGCCCAAATGGAGCCCCCGCCCCAACCACACTTTGCACAGACTCTTGCTTTCCCTGCTTGGGTGTGAGCTGGAGCCTCCTGGGACTGTTCTCCCACAGAACCAGCGTTCTGTTAGTGGCTGTCCCTTGACATGACCCATTGGCAGTGGAAAGACGCACAGAGCTGGATGCGTGGAGTGTGTGCGTCTGCGTGCGTGCTTGAGCACGTGGGTGTAAGTGCATCCTGAGCCAGCTCTTCAGGGAGATTGCCAGTGATGGGGCAGTGACAGTGTCTGTCATGATGACAGTATTCTGCGTATTCGGTACTCAGGAGCCACCATGGGAGCCTGTGTAACAATCCTGGGAAGCAGGGCACACAGCGTTCTCAGGCACAGCAGGGGCTCACAGGCGCTGAGCCTCAAACTGAGTTCTGGGACCCCTCCACCAGTTCCAGCTCTGCCACCAGCTAGTCCGTGACCATGGAACAGCCCAGTGTTCTACAGGCTTTCTGAGTTTGCCAATCTAGAAGCACAAGACCCCCTCTACCGCCTTTTCCTTTACCTCTCTAATTGCCCCCTCCTGTTCTGAGGCCACCCAAGACCACACATGTCTGTCTTCCTGGGATTACCTCTTCATTCTTCTTAACTTTCTGGTAGAGCTTTTTAAAAATTTTTTAAAGATTTTATTTATTTATTCATGAGAGACACAGAGAGAGGAAAAGAGAGGCAGAGACACAGGCAGAGGGAGAAGCAGGCTCCATGCAGGGAGCCCGACGTGGGGCTTGATCCTGGGTCTCCAGGATCACATCCCGGGCTGAAGGCGGCGCTAAACCACTGGGCCACCGGGGCTGCCCTCTGTTAGAGCTTTAAGGCAGTGTTTGTGTGTTGTTTCAGGAGACAGTGACAGTACACTGAACCCTAAGGACTCAAAAACTAGAACACCATTAAGGGACGCCAGTGAGAAGATATAGGAACGTGTCTGGTTTTAAATCCTGGCTCCGGGACGCCTGGGTGGCTCAGTGGTAGAGCGTCTGCCTTTGGGTCAGGGCGTGATCCTGGGGTCCCAGATCGGGCTCCCTGCATGGAGCCTGCTTCTCCCTCTGCCTGTGTCTCTGCCTCTCTCTTCCTCTCTCTGTGCCTCTCATGAATAAATAAATAAAGTCTTAAAAAAAAAATCCTGGCTCCACCAGTTATAGCATATATGATGCTAGGCAGGTCACCTGATCATCATAACTTCCTCACCTGTATAATGGGTATGATAATATCTCCCTCAGAGCTATTTTGATAATTAAATGAGCTTTGCATTTGCCTATTAAGCAGCAGTAAGTAAGTGCTTAATAGCCAGTAAGCTATTACAATAATCATTGTTTCTTGGCAGGGGGAGGTGGAGAATAGGCATTTCGTAACTCAGAGCGTGCTATTAACTTCTGCAATTAATAGCAGAACCCCTGAGCAGGAGGCTCTGCCTCTAGGTAAAGAAAATGTCCGATCTCCAGGATAGAGCTGTTCAGAGACCCCACACTCTTCAGTTCCTGTGGGCAAGTGTCCATTTGTTAAATTCATAACTGCTGTCAGACCAACACTGGGGGTGTTTGTTTGCTAAGTGAAATGGGAAAATGGAATGACCCCACAAGAATAAAAAGAAAAGTAAAAGTAGGGTAAAATGGTGCTGGTAAGGAAGAGTCTTGCCAACAGGGACAGGACTTTCTGGCCGTACCTGGGAGCCCTCTATGAAGAGTTTAGGAAGTGTACTTAATATACTGCACTGAGTACCAGTAAAAAATGGATAAAATGGCAAATTTTATGTATACTTTACTGTAAAAAAAATGTTTAAGAGAAACTCAGCAGATATTTCTCTTGTTACTTAGTTACAGGCATGGGCTTGTTAAAATATTTCCAGTAGATGCAACCTAAAATTTCTGGACCCATGGGATGAAGTGCAGAGGGCCAAAGGGGCAGCAACTACAAAACCCTGAGTGCTTCTGTGGTGGCAGCCTTGCAGGAGAAAACACACGGAGGCTGGGGGCGGCTGAGAAGCTTGCATGCCAACGGCAAGGGAGTGACAAGAATCTGAGATGGGCAGGCAGGCAGAGGCTGGCAGGGTGAGCTCTGGACTCCTAGACCAGTGGCTCAGTCCTGGGCCCAGCCCCTGCCAGCTCTAGGATAGCCAGTGAGAATACTGAAGAATTTGTACTTGTCCCTGTCTCCGCGGATCGTTGTAAGGACCAGAGCAGTAATAGTATTAGTGAAAATCTTGGTGACAGTGGGAGAAGAGCAACTTTTTAAAAGATTTTACTTACTTATTCATGAGAGACACAGAGAGGCAGAGACACAGGCAGAGGGAGAAGCAGGCTCTATGCAGGGAGCCTGATGTGGGTGGGATTCGATTCCGGGACCCTGGGATCACACCCTGAGCCAAAGGCAGACACTCAACCACTGAGCTACCCAGGTGCCCCAAGAGCAACAGTTTCATTAGGTTTTCTAAAGTCCTCTGTTCAGTTTTTGGCCATGCTGAGCTTCTTCCAGGACAGAGCTTTTGCTGTCTTGTCCTAAGACCAAGACAAGACAGGGAGAGCTCCCCAAAAGCAACCTGTGACTAAAGACCAGCCTGCACCTGACTTTTCTGGCAGGGGGTAAATAGCCGATCTATAGGCAGCCAAAGCCTGGTTAGTCCCCCTTTTCCTTAGGGCCTGTTTATTCCTGGGACCCCTCTGCCGTTTCCACTTCTGCCACCAGCTTGCTCTGTGACACACACATAGGCTGTGATTAAGGCTCAGCTCAGCTGTATTTAGCCATTTAGAACAGGGATTCTCAGCTTTGGCTGCCCCTGGGATCACTAAGGAGCTTTAAACACTGCTCTACTAGGCTCCCCCTTCCAGAGATCTGATTTAGCAGGTGGGGGTGTGGCCTCGGCAGCAGGGGGGCGGGTGTTGGATTTTAAAAGTTCTTCAGGTGATCCTGGGGAGCAGTCAAGGTTAAAAACCAGTGTGATGAACTAAATGGGATCTTCTGGCCTCTTTTCCCCTTCCATCCTTTCTTTGGAGAGATGATTAGACAGACCAACCTCACTCTTTGCAAGGCCAGAGCATACTGGAAAGTCTCATTTCAATAAACTAAGACACCTTTGGGGCAGGAGCAGGTTTTGTGTCTGTCCAGGCTGCTTGGAGGAGAAGCGGAGAGCATTGCCATCCAGTATCCTGAAACAGCCCCAGATAGGACCACCTCCGTCTCCAGCACCGATACCCGGCTCCTCTGTCCTGGGCAGTCTGCCTCCTATACGAGTCTCCAGTCTTGTGACTTTATGTGCCTCGAGTTTATAGAGCATAATAAGGTCTGCTAAGCCCTACACACTACAGTATCATGGTATCGCATTTATGGGCGTTTATTTAAACTAACTCTTGAAGTGTTTGAGTGGGAGCAGGAAGCGAAATTCAAGGGCATTTGTTCTGGGGGAGTTTGAAGAGCTGGGCTTCTTTTTTTTTTTTTTTTTTTCTTTCCCTTCCTTTTCCTTACTGTGTCTGACCAGATAAATTAAGGATCATTTGAAGTGCCATTTCCTGCTTTGTTCTTGATTCGTATGGCATGTGGGTGTACATATTTGGATCCCAAGAGGAGTGGGAAGTTTCTCAGCGTGTGTTGGCCACAGCAAAGCTCTGGAACGCCCTGACAGAACAGAGTTTGTGAAAGACCAGTGGTGAATTTGTTGTCCTCACAGGCTCTGTAGTCTGTTTTAGCATTCTAGGCAGAGTCTTTTCTAGTGGATCTTAGGTCGCCATCTCATACTTTCCTCCTTTCATAGTGAGAAACTAAGGACAGAGAAGGGAGGTGATTTGTCCTCCACAAGATCCCAGTAGAGCTGGATTAGACCTTGGGTCCTACCCATGCTTTGTACAACGTTGCCTGCCACCTCTGCTGCCTCCTAGCACCTGCAGAGTTAGTACCGGTAACTTGATTCCCATTAGGTTCCTCCTGGGGACAAGTTTTCTGTGTCCCCAAATCAGCTTCACTCCCCTGCTGTGTACTTGGAGAGCCAAAACTCTAGGCAGAAGAAATAGTGGTCTGAGGGTACACTCTAGGCTCCCAACCTTTGGCCAGCAGGGTTGACCGACAGAATTTTTTACCTCTCTTTCTAGGAGCTTTTTTGCTTTGTGACCTGAAAGGTTTCCTCTTCAGCTGTCACATGAGTTGGGCTGGCTAAAGTCCCACCTCTGGATCTGGTCAATACCAACTGGCTACTTCTAAATTCACCCAGCAAGAATGCCTGGCTCACAATGAACCTTTTGACTCATTATAAAGAGGGTTCGTTCATTCATTAAATGAATTAGGATTAGAGAGGCATCACCCACTGACTTGAGTGCTAATTATTGCTGATTTTCATGGTGCTCATTTAGTGAGAAACGTGTTGCCAATTTCTCCTGGCACTTCTAGGATCTCTGTCTTCAACCTTGCTGCTGGGGTGAGAAGTAGTCCCTTCCCACCCTAATACCTGTATTCCACTTGGAATATGTAACTTGATAGTTTCATACTCAGCCCACATTCCACGTTTTACCTCCAGTTACTTCCAGTTCTTTTCTTGCCTTTGTTCATTGTCCAGTAGTCTTTGAGACTGCCTGTGTATCTTCCAATAGATTAAAATCTTTAAAAAGGTGGTGGTGGGGGAACCATGTATAAGTTACCTATTGCCACAAGAATGCTGTGTAACAAACAACCACAAAAACCTCAGTGGCAGACAATAGCTATTTATTTCAACTGTCTAGAGTGGGAGTGGTTCTGCTGATCTTGGCTGGGCTCACTTGCATGTTTTGAGATTGACTGTCAGCTCACCTAGGCCATCCTTGGCTTGGGCAGCTAAAGCGACTTGGCTCAGCTCCACATGCCTCCCATCCTCTAGCCGACTAGCCTGGGCATGCCCTTCTCTTGGTGATGGCAGAGGTCCAAGAGAGAACAAGCAGAAACACGAAAACCCTCTCTGGGGCAGACCCAAAACAGGCATACCTCCACCTCATTTTGTTGACCGTAAGAAGTCAAGTTCAGATACATGGGATGGAGAGATCCACTCTGCCTCTTTGGGGAGAAAAAACTGCAAAATTACAGAATAAAGGACGTGAGACCATTAATGCCAGCAGTGTACCAGGGACCGATATAATGTGCCTCCTATTTGTACTTTGGCCAATGCTCTGCAATGAATGAGTGCTTGATAAATGTATGTCACACACAAGTAAATAAAGTTAACACCAGCTCCATTTTCTAATCAAGATTGAGTTGGCTGGGTGGTGTAGACCTTAGCTAGAGTTTATCTGTTAGAGGGAGAGTTTATATCATCCTGATAGAATCCAAATTTTTCTTGCATTGGATACAGGGACAGCTTGGTTGTCATAAAGAAGTCCCTCTTCGTGTCATCTCTGCCATCATAGGTTCTACTATCATTATTTTCAGGGACTTAGGATATAAATGGATGAGAGACAAGGGACAAAGGGGAGGACTGCTGCCACACCAAAGTGTATCAGCTGCTTCTGGAGGAGAAATTTGATTCCATGTACTGAGCACTGAAGTGTGTACAAAGAGAAGGAAGCAGCTGAGACCAGTGCCTTTAACCTTTGTTCTTATTTCTCACAGAAAGTGGGGACCACAGGCGAGCAACTACATAAGTATCACCCAGGAACTCTTTGGAAATCCAAGTGCCATAGCATCAGACACTCTAGGGATGAGGTCTAGGAGATCTGTGTTTTAACAAGTCAGGTGGTTCTGACGTGAATGAAGTTTGAGAAGCCCTACCTCAACCCCCATGGGCCTTAAAGACCAACGGCGTAGCTTCCTGACTCTCAGATGTGCTGTGTGCATGGTACACGCTTCCGAGGATGCTACATTGTGGTCCGAACCTGAGGATAGGCAGAAATACATGTTGAAGACTTTCTGGTGTTGAGACAAATGGGGGCAAGGTGGGGGGACATCCCCAGCCATCTTATTTAAAAGTTATTTTACCTTGCCTTTTCCTTCATAAAGATATACCCCTAAGATGTCAGGCTGCATTTGAACCTGCCCTAAGTTATTAAAAGGTATGCCTCAAGGTTGGAGCGAGCTCCTTCTCTCAAAACAGACCAAGCATGTGCCAAGATGTGAGACAAAGTATGCTAGGTTCAGATATCTCCTCTCCTTCTCGGCCCCTCCAGGGACACTCCTGCCCCGAGCCATTAGGCCCAAAGAAATAATATAAGCCTGGTAAGGGCACTGCCAACACAAAATAAATACTACTGCTAGTCTTCAGGAGACCTCTAAGAAGAATTTTCTTTTTTAATATTTTATTTATTTATTCATGAGAGACACAGAGAGAGAGAGAGGCAGAGACACAGGCAGAGGGAGAAGCAGGCTCCATGTAGGGAGCCCGACGTGGGGCTTGATCCCGGGTCTCCAGGATCACACCCTGGGCTGAAGGCAGATGTTCAACCGCTGAGCCACCCAGATGTCCCTCTAACAAGAATTAATGGTGTTTTCTACTTGACAGAAAAATTCCTGTATCGAGCCCCCAACTTTTTGTGTTCTAGCACCCCCAGATGAGGTCTGGGGTTCACATTGAAGTGGATGACTCCACATAGCCACTGATCTACCTGGGTTTCCTGTGTATGTGTGTGTGTGTGTGTGTGTGTGTGTGTGTGTGTGTGTGTGTCAGACAGACAGACACAGTTATCAGTTTGCTCTCCCTGGGGTTGAGTGCCAGTTACCCTGACTGTGCTCCTCGGTCCCCCGTGCTGCAGACTCACACAAGCTGCTTCTGTTTGATTCACACAGAACCGTGAGAACCAGCCCCGTATGTGAGGCCGTGTTTTTCATTCTATTCAGTCTTTGTATATTCAAATTCTCCCCGTTTCAGCTCTTGCTGTTCTGCCAGCTTTCCATGGCATTGATGGCTTCTCTGAATTAATAAGTGTTTTGCAATCACTGAAAAGTTTTTCTCTACACTCCCACCCCCAGCACCGGGTCTTATCCATATTGATTTTTTTCCTTTCTCTTTCCTCTCTAGCTATTTCTCAGATGTTTTATTTTGTAAAGTGTTAATAGAATTTTTCTTTCGCCCTGACATTTTATCTATTCAGGAGGTCCCTGCGAGTCCCATTGTGCAACTGGACTGTAGAGGCAAGAGCTCTATTCTTTACGACAATGGTTGCCCTAAAAAACATACACAGATCCTCCCCCTCGCTCCCCAGGGTGGAGCGAATGTTGAGAGGGTAGCTCAGAAAACATCCAAACTTTGGAAGCAAAAGAAGGAGCCAAGTACACCCTGTTGGGAGGCGGGGGGCGGGGCATTGAAAATATGTTTTTTTTTTTTAATTCAAAATATTTATTTCCTAAGGGGATCTGAGTTTCAGTACCAAAACATGGCCAACACAGAAGGGAGGCTGTTTTCCTTACTGTTAGGCATTTTTAGCTCAAAATAAGCACTTGGCAAACATCTTAGAAAATATGGAGATGGGTGTGAAACAGATGTCACGTTTACCTGCGCAACACCCACCCACCCGCACCCCAGGCATTGGAATTCTTATCGAGGCCCTGGGGTCTGAGTCTGCAGTACCATATGCTCAAGTGTGACTGCTCTGTGTGCAAACAAACCAGTTGATCTTCTGGTGGTTTTGCTTGAATGGTGCATGGAGGCAGACGGCTGTGGTGTGTGTGGCCTCAGCAGGTGCTTGGGGGACCATCAAGCCTGCCTGGCTGGGGGTGCAGGGGCAGGATCTGGTGAAGTCACCCCATCCCCAGCCTAGCACCACCTACTCCCCTCAGCCTGGTACCCGACAGAGAGAGTGTAGCTCCCTGCTGGCAGAGCAGTCACCATGCAAGGCCATTTTCTTCCCAGTAACTGACTTTAGAAATGGGGACCAGAAGGGGAAGGCCCCAGGAGCCTGTTTGTTCAGACTCGGTTGCTTAGCAACAAAGGGGGGGCCCTGATTCCGGAAGGGATTTTTAAGCTAGGCCAGTCCCTTCAAGGTTTGTGGCTTGCCTACCCCCTCTTCCGTTCTTACCTTGACTTTGCTTTTCCCCCTGTTCTATTTGATAGCATCTAGAAAAATAGATTTGATTTGTCTGGAGGCAGCATTTTAAACCTAGTTTTTATTGCTTTGCCCGGTGTCTTCCCCTCCATCAGAGATTGTTGTCTGGGAGGGGTGAAGAATGAATAGGCTATGATTCCCTTTCTCAGCTGGCTTAGCTCAGGCCCCCAAACTCATTTGTGAGTCTTTGAGCTCCGATGAACAGTGCTCAGTCCCTCCCAACCACACACGCACACACACACTGAAATTGCTCCAAGCACAGAGCCCTTTGGCTAGCAGCTTTGTCCGGGACCACATGGGTTGAGTTGTAGTTTTACTGCCAATCTTGGGCACAAAATGAATGAAGAGACCAGGCTGCCCACCTGGCTAAACCAAGTACAGTCCCCAGGTGAGTAGCTAGGACAATACCTGTACAAAAAGATTTGTATTTTGAAGAAGAATAAAGAATTGGATCATAAGTACAGAGAGTGGAATTCAAAGCCAAATCTGGTTCAGTGAGTGTGACTTTCTTAAGGTCTGCATGGGAACAGAGTGCAGATTCTGAAATCTTACTGCTAGAAACATCGGGAACGGTTGCAGGATGCCTAGAAAGACTGAGGGAGGAATAGGTAGAGAGACAGAGGATGCCTTTGGTGTTCTCTTCTCTTTGATCTTTTTGAAAAGGTCCTAGCATGAATGTATTACTCTGTGGGGGCAGCCATAACAAAGTGCCACAGACTGGATGGTCAAACAACACAAATTTATTTTCTCACTATTGTAAGGCTGGAAGCCCAAAATCAGCAGGATTGGTTTCTTCTGAACCCTCTCTCTCCTTGGCTTGCAGACAGCCACCTTCTCCCTGTGTCCTCATGTGGTCTTCCCTCTATACCTGACTGTATTGAGATTTCCTCTTCGTATAAGAACCCCCTAGTCAGTACTGGATCAGGGCCCACCCTAATGATCTCATTTTAACTCAACCTTTTTAAAGACCCTGTTCCCAAATATAGTAACATTCTGAGATACTGGGGGTTAAGATTCCAACATCCAAGTTTGGAGGGGGGCACAAATCAGCTCATAGCAATCAAGATATTAAATTGCCATTGTTCTCTCTCTCTCTCTGTGACTATCATAAAAAAATATAAATTAATTAATTAATTAATTGCCATTGTGTATAACTGGAAAAAATTTTAAATAATCCACTGAAAGATAATTGAGTAGGCCATAGTTTCTCACTTCATGAAATATTATACAGCAGTCAAGATAGTATTTGCAATACCTCACACCCACTAGGTTGACTACTATCAAAAATCCCCCAGAAAATACAAAGTATCAGCTAGGATGTGGAGAAATTGGAGCCTTTGTGCACTGTTGGTAGGAATGTAAAATGGTGCAGCTACTTGTGGAAAACAGCAAGCAGTTCCCCCAAAAATTAAAAATAAAGTTACCATATGATCTAGCAATTTCATTTCTGGGTATATATACAAAAGAATTGAAGACAGGGATGTAAGGAGATATTTGTACACTCGTGTTTATGGCGGCATTATTCACCATAGTTAAAACCAAGAATCCATTGATGGATGAATGAATAAATAAGTTGTGGTATATACATGCAGTGGAATATGGATGAACCGTGAGGACATTATGCTACATGGAATAAGCCAATCACAAAAAGACAAATACTGTGTGAATCTACTTATATGAGATACTGTAGTCCCACCTTATTATGGCTTCATTTACCTGCAGTCAGCCATGGTCCTAACACAGACGATCCTCCTCCTAGTGGATTATCAGAAGATAAGTAGTAGCCGAACGCTACATCACATGCCTACATCACTCACCTCACTTCTTCTAATCACATGGACATATTATCTCTCTTCATCAGTAACTTTACAATAAGATATTTTGAAAGAGAGGGACCACATTCACATAACTTATATTACAGTATGTTGTAATTGCTCTGTTTTATTACTTGTTACTATTGTTAAATTTTCTATCATGCCTGTTGTATAAATTAAACTTTATCATAGGTATTTATGTCTAAGAAGACACATGGTATATATTGGGTTGAGTACCATCCACAGTTTCAGGCAAGCACTAGGGTTCTTGGGATGTCTGCCCTGGGGATGAGGGGTACAATCATAGAGATAGCAGATAGAATGGTGGTTGCCAGGAGCTGGGGGGACAGAGGAGATGGGAGGTTATTATTTGATGGGGTAAAGTTTCAGTTTTACGAGCTAACAAGAGTTCCAGACATGGATGGTGGGGATGGTAGTTCAACATTATGAAGGTATCCAATACCACTGAACTGTACACTTAAGAATGGTTAAGATGGCAATTTTTATGTTTTGTGTATTTTACCATAATAAATAAAGGGGAAAAACCAGTTAATATTCATGATGTATAGTCATCTGGGAATTATTTGCAATATTGTAATGTTATATTTAAAAAGGATAAAAATTCCATGTATAGCACGATTTAAACTATATTAAAATAGGCATAAGGTGGTTTTTTGTTTTTTTTTTTAAGGCAAAAATTGAAGGGAAATATGCCAGATGTTAACTGTGGCTGTTCTAGGCAGAAGGATGGAAAGGACAGTGATTTTTTTTTTCTTTCTAATTTTGTGTGTTTTCAAATCAGTTTTAATGAGCACCTATGACTTTGATAATGGAAACCAGCCTTCCCCACTGGCATATAGCATTTCATATGTTTTGTTAAAATTCCTAAAGCAGACTCCATTGTTTGTTTTGCAGGTGGAGGACGCAATGCTGATGTTTGATAAGACAACCAACAGGCACAGAGGTAAGAGCCCCAGTGTAAGAAGCATGCCCCTTGTGTTAGATAGACGAGGGCCACCATAGCATGAAGAGTCCAGATGCTGAATGGTTAAAAATCAGCCACGCCCAACCCGTGTTCCGATATACCTTTCTAATCCTGGCTTTCTTAGTCTTTGCTAGACCTGAGCACTAAGTGATCCAAGTAGAAATTATTCATAGCAATTACTCAGCTGAGTTTTCAATTTGCATTGAAGGGGGTAGTTTAGAAGCACACTGTCAATCTGAAGAGCCAGAAAAGAAAAAAAAAATATTCTTGTAGCTTTACTCGACGTGTACAGGGATTGCAGACTTGTCAGTGCCCTTTTGCACGTCTAGAGCGTTTAAAGGGCTCTGCGCTGACTCATTTTTTCTCCTGTCCTCTTACTGTCCTATCCGTGTTTTAGAAAATAGATTTCAACTTGGGGGAGGGTCTGTGAACCCCTGAAATGACACACAAAATGTTGTATGTTTGTGCTTTTCTTGGGAGGCATTCCTAGCTTTGAACAGATTGTCAGAGGGGTTTCTGACCTCCATGCCTCCCTTCCCCCATAAAGGAACACATTGAAATGATTGCTTTAAACAGAAAATTGGACAAATCTAGAAAATCCTCCCAGAGGAAGTAGAGTCAAAGGTTATGGCTTAGCGTTCCATCTCCCGTTCTCCAGAAGCTCCTGGTTTCTGGGGCTCCTATACAGGGCGTTAATGAGTAGAGCTTCCGAAGGGAGGTGGCAGGAAGCAGCGTTCTTGAGAGGAGCCAGAGTGAACGGTGTTTCCTTGCCACTTGGATTGCATTTAGATGTTTCTTGTGTTGTTTACATTCTTGCTGTCACCTGTGATTAGAAGCAGTTACCCAGCACTGACTGTATGTCTCTCCTGTTGAGAGCAGGCAGGCTGAGTGAAAGGGAGGAAAGAGGGGGGTGGGAGAAGGAGGAGGGGCTGTCCTGAGTGTGCCTGGCAGTCAGGCTTCCTGTGCGTCCACTGGCAGCATCCTCAGAAGGGAGAATGGAAAACTGGGTGGAAAACTGGGGCATTGATGGTGTATATGTTGAGAAGGGATGGGGAGAGGTGGACGATAAGGAGTAGGGGAGGTGAGGGAAGAAAAGAAGAGCTTACGGGTGTGGAATGATTGCTTTATCCTCTGTATTGCTCAGCATTGTGATTGCAGAGACTGGCAGTTCATGATTATTCTTCACCATCATCCTTACCTGGGCAGTCCGAACACTGCTTCCCTGTGCATCATCTGATCTGATCTTCCCTGTGACTTTGGGAAAAATCACTTAACTTCTTTATCTTGTTGCTCTCAGTTTGTTCATCTGTGAAATGGGGATAATTCAAGTACTTCCCTACAGGGTTGTTTGGAGAGTCTAGTGTGGCCTAGGTTAGCTCTTATTATTACTGTTTTCACTGTCATCACCTCTGTATTGTGCCTGAGGTGACAGAAGGTCAGAGGGGGGTAAGGGACACACCCAAGGTCAGAGCAGGGGCTCCTCCCTAGGACCACTGATTTCAAATTTTGCTCGTTCTCTGTGGTCTCCACATGGGGATGGGTTTGTTAAGAAGAGCGTTTTCGTCTACTTATTTTCAGGGTGGACAAGGCCCATCCCAGTGTGGCACTGGTGTTCGGTTCTAGAATTCATGTTCCTGGAAGATTCTGGAGTGGCCCCACTCTTTTTTTTGAATGTCCACAAATAAAGGCATTTCTGATCTCCAGGTCAAACCCTGTATTAGAGGGGATGATAAATCATCTCATGCAGCCCTCGAGATGTGCCTGGAAGGAGGTGTGGCATCTGGGGGACCCGAGAGGGCCAGTGACTCTCTTAGTAACAGACTGAGGCAGGTTCACACTGAGGGCATTGGGCCCCCGGGCATAGCCCTGAGGAGGTGCCAGGGAAGGTTCTCCCTATGTCTAACCCAGACGCCTCTTGCTATGGGTGGAACCTCTTCCCTTTCTCCAAGGTGCAGGGTGCAGCGATGGGGTGGCAGTCCCTCTGTGACTCCTGCTGTGAGGTGGAGGGAGGTCCATTTTATGGCCCCATGCTCAGGGCGGCTTCCAGGATGGCAATGCTCGCTCTCCCACATCATGACTTCTGGGGGGCACTGGCAGGAAGGAGGGTGGGCACAGCCTCCGGTGCATGCTCAAGGCCCGCCCCCAGCCAAGCCAGGGCCTGCCCACTTGTTCTTTTGCCCTACCAGAGCTACAGTTCCTGTAGTGGTTGTGGGACTCCTTGCATGATTTGTGGAGTAAGAACAAGGGGAAAGGTGGGGCCTCTTATTTAAAAATCATTAAGAATTTCAAGGTGACAGCGGAGCATTAGAGTGGAGCCTTTCTAAAAAAAATTTTTTTAAGATTTTATTTATTTATTTTGAGAGAGAGCAAGAGAGAGAGAGAGACAGCAGCTTGAGCAGCGGGGAGTGGCAGAGGGGGAGGGAGAAGCAGACTCCCCGCTGAGCAGAGCCTGATGTGAGCCTCAATCCCAGGAGTCTGAGATCATGACCTGAGCTGATGGCAGATGCTTAGCCAAATGAGCCACCCAGGTACCCCAGAGTGGAGCCCTCTGAGGATGGGGTCATGCATGACCACATAGGCCACCCATCCAGGGAGCTGGCCTGAGTGGATGTAACCTGCATCCTCCCCTTGGTGGGGTGGGGAAGAGTAGGCAGGAGGGAAGGTGTGCCAAGAAGTTTCTACAAGGAGGCCCTGACATCCTGCCTTCCCTTTGCTCCTGTATGGAAACCTGCTCCCCAGTGTTATTTCTGCACAGACGGGACCTTTGGCCCCTCCATGTTTCCCAGCCCCTCTAAACAGCTGAGAGTTTCTCTTTGACCTGGGTGCTAACACTGGGGTACTACTTAAGTGGTTCAGAGCATCTAGGAGGAGAAAGAATTAAAAAAAAAAAAAGGGAATGTGTCACCACAGAAGCACAATCCTACATATGAAACAATGGGCCCCATATCCCTGGCCTGATGGGATGTGCATTTGGAATCAGGTGAGAAGCACACGAAAATAAAATCCCGCCCGTAGCCACCTTGCCCCAGCCTTACCTTCACCTCCTCAGCTTCCCAGTTCCCATTACTTATCAAGAAGAAAGTGCTGCTGTAGCAGAATTTAAGGACACCTCTCGGGCTGGCACGGCTGCCAGCTTTCTTCTTAAAGAGGTCCACACCGCTAACCCCTGGTGCCGTCACAGTGCCTGCCCAGCACCATCTCACCTAACTCCCAGCGCAGCCCCGTCAGGCAGCCTGGGCCCAGGCCTTGTGAAAACCACCCGTGTGCCCTTGATGCTGAGACACTGCCGTCTAGGATCATGGCCTGTGGGGCCTGGGGTTCGGAAGTCACCACTCCCACTCCTGCCGGCTGTAGGCGGAGGTCAGGGCTGAGTTTCCACTTCCTGCCCCCCAGTGGCTGCCCCCTGCCTCTGTCCCCTGTCAGTCCCATTGGGACAGCGTGGTCCACAGTTACATCTGTTCACAGGAACATCTGTACTTGAGCCTCACTAGCACCTTGGGAAAGAAGCCAGGGGGCAGGAGACAGGGAGCCCTCCTAGGTTGTGAGGTCTCCCCCGTGGAAGCAAGAAGAAGGTCGTTCAGTGTGTGACTCACACAGAGGTGTGGAGACTTCCCCCACTCTCCCCTTGATGCTTGGCCAAGGCACCTTTCCTCACCTCTCTGACACCCCAGGTTGGTCCTCTGGAAAATGGAGGAGCTGGGATTAATGAGCACCAGGACTAAAGTATGTTTCTGGCTTTTTTAGTCTTTTAGACTGAGAGAGTGTCCAAGGTTAAGTCCTTTTTTTTTTAATGTTGATTTTTGTAACAAGGAGAGGGAGGTGAGGGGTTGTGTTTGGGTCCCCTGAGATGAGGATCAGCATGCAGGAGTGCCCTCAGTGAGCAGCAGGCAGGGGGAGAGGCTGATCTGTGGGGCCCTGGGAATTCTGCAGCTAGCACTGTCCCCAGCTGGAGTGAAAAGGACTGACCTCCTACCTGATGTTGATCCGTCACAGGATGCAGCCCATTCTGCCAAGCACACTGACCTTGGGCTTGCCCCGAGGACAGCCTAGAGGCAACAGACAACTGGGGACCATCTTCCAGGATGATCCCAGCAGATCCCAAAGGGGAATCTGGGTATCCCCATAACAGCACACGCTGTGGGGGTACAGTGGGTCCTGTGTTACCCAGGCTGTGTTAATGTTCTTGGTAGAAACAGCCAATGCTTCCTAGGCAGTTCCATACCCCATGCTTAGCACAGTGTTGGCACGTACTGTTGAATCTTTACGAAGGAGAGTTGAACCCGGCTGCCCAGAGTCCCTAGTTGGATATAAACCCTGCCTGGTGACCCAGAGCCCTTGCTCTCAGCTGCTCTGCAAACATGGTGCAGGGCAGTGATTTAAGGCAGGGCACTTGGCGACTATAGCTCTTGAGCACCTCCTCATTACTGGTCCTTCTCTACCTACCCTTCTTACTGGACTATGATGCACCTCTGTCTCAGATGGAGAAACTGAGGCATCGGGAGTTCTGGAGGGCCGCATAGCACGTTCCTGCAACCAGGTAGGAGCTGAGCTGCAGGTCAAAACTGGGACCTTTACATGAGGTTCTTTGTGCCCAAGGGGAGAGAAAGAAGGTGGCTTTCCGATGTCCTCAGAGTCATTTCATTTGCTCTCTCAAAGCTGTTAGAGGTGGTCTGAAAAATATTGGGTTGATCATCAAAGGATTTAATCGTTGGGGGAAAGTTGTTGCTTTATCCTTGCAAAACTCAGATAAGATCTTAAATTCAGTATTAGGTATTGATCCTAGAGTGGGGCTGGAGAGGAGGGGCCAGAGGGAAGGCATTACAAAGTGCTGTCCTTTCCAGTTCGCCCTTTGGGAGGCAGAAGGCTGAGGGGTGAGCCAGAGAGAGGGACAGAGGGAGGGTGGAATGGTTTGGATCTGCCCCCACTGTCCTCACGTCAGCCCTGTTTGAGAGAGTGGAGGAACATGGGGATGTCATGCTCACCTCCTTGTCAGGGAAGGGAGCCCCCACCATAAGGGTCATTCCAGGGGAGCCTTAGCTATCCCTTTCTCTGACCCCAGGCCTCTAGATTCATGAACCCTGCACCACAGGTCCCTCCACGTCTGACCAATCAGGGGAGAGCTGGGTGATTTGGGGTCCCTGTGTAAAATGAGTCGGTGTCTTTGAAGCTTATAGGATCACCTGGTGAGGGTCAGCTGGAGAGGGAATGAGTACAGAGTACAGACTCAGTGACAGGCCTTCTCACTCCCTGTGGCTTCCATTACCCAGCAGGCCTGTTTGCTCCAGAACATTGCCAGAGGCAAAGGGACAGAGACACAGAGAGGAGAATAAAGCTCAGTGTGATGGAGGACTCCTCTCACTGCCGTTAAGGGTCACTTGTTAAGTGCAATGCTAATGGTTTTGGAGAGGACCCAGGGCTTTGAGACAGTCACTGGCTCCCCAGCAGGCCCTTCCACTGTACTGACCTCAGCCCAGGTGGTCTCGTGACCCTCCAAGGGCACCATCACCAGCAGGCCCTTTACATGGAGGGTCTGTTGCCGGTGCGGCCATGCCCTATCAGGAGCTGCCAGGCTGGGGGGCACCCCGGTGGGCCCTGTGGCCAGAGGGAGAAGCCTTTCACAGGCTCGCTCCGGACATGGGGCTGCCTGGGCTCTGCTTCTCCCTCAAAGCTTGCCTGGCATCTCCATCCCAAAAAGCAGTTGGCTCAAGCTGAAGGTCTCCGTAATTTACGTCATCGGTTAATTTATTAAAATGGGGCCAGTAAGATGTCGCTGAAGCTGTGATAGAAGATAATGCTTTTCTAAGGAGGAAAAACAGCCCTTAATGTCCTGACTACCTGCCAGACACCCACTTCTGAAATTGACCTCTGACGTCCAGACTGGGCTATTTTATGTATGCCAGACATGATTCAGGATCGCCCTCTAATTATTTGTTCATTGGTGCCTATTCCCCAAAGTTGGGCGCAGGGAAGAATATAAAATGAGTTTAACAAAGGTGTAAACTAAATGGGAAATGAAAAGGCATGGCTTCCTTCGTAGGTGTGGGATGTCAAAGATAATGTGTGTGTGTGTTTTTCCTACTGAGAGTAACATTCTGACCTAACCTAGGAAAGAAGGTTGGAACTCTCCAGCCTGTAGGTGAGACTTTGTGGGATGGCAAAAGAAGTCCCTCTGAGTGGGAGACCCTAGTCGGGTGGGGTAGGAAGGGTGGCAGAGATACCTGGAATCACAGCTGGTGAGGACATCACACTCTTGTGATACAAGAGTCTCCATACCCATGCCAGAGTCCACCTGCTGCAGTCATGCCTCTGTGTGGTTCCCATCTCTCAAGTCTGCCTCTCATCCCCTGTGCATGCTGCCAATGGTAGTGGGCACCCATCCTGTCCCACCCCAAGTCTGAGATGTATCAGAGGGTTTATTGGAAACCTATAAACCAGTAGCTTGATCATTACTAGTATCAATCCCAGTTCTGCACCTGCAGCTGGTCTGTTATAGGCCATGAATACCAACCAAGGGTCTTGGCTGCCTAGAACTTTCTATGATGTGGCCACCAAGCATGCCACTTGGGCTCTTCAGTGCAGGTAAAGGGTCTCCATAGGGTCAGGTGATAATCTTCTCTTTCCAAAATGGACCATATTAATGTGGGACAACTGCTTAGGAAAGATACTGATAAACCAGGACTCTAGGAGAGAATGCTCAGAATGGGGTAGCAACTTAATATGATTGAGGCTCCTCCCATCCACCCTGGGTAGAAGGGACGTGTGGAGCAGGGCGAGGGCGGCTGGCAGTGATGTGGATGTTAATTGCTGCCTTTGGGTACTTGGAGAGATTCTGTTGGAAAACAGTTACGTGTGTTCTCGAGGTTGGGCATGCTTTAGTTAGAATGGGGGAGAACTGCCAAGTCCTACAGTGGCGTAAGTGAACCTCCAGGCACCTCTCCACTAGATGGTGAGAACCCAGGGCTCTGTGCTCCTAGCTGGGCTCATTCTAAAGCCAGGCCTGTGTAAGGACGTGAGCATGTTTGTACGTGCCCACTATGAGGGGTGCAGCCTGGCTTCTTTGCTGCCTTCTAGGGCCTTACCCGGGGTGCTGTGCAACTCTATACACACTCCACCTACACCCCAACACCACTAGCCCATTTTCCTCAAGGCCTGACCTGTCCCCCAAGCCATCTCAGGGCCCCCTCCAGGCTACCAGGGATGTGCAGCAATGGAGAGTGGAAGGGGGGGGAGCGGGGTACAGAGCTGCGGCCCCCACCCTGAGCCATCTTCCAGAGACCAGTCCCCAGAGCTGTCTGCACATTTATTTTCTCCTTAAATAAACACCATTAGCCTTCCCGAGAAATTGGTGCAAACATGACCTTGCAAATAACCAATTAAAAGGGCAGGGTTGAAGGGGAATGCGCATTTGAAAACATGTAGAGGAGGCCATTAAAGATTCCCGTAGATACCCCAGCCCTGGCAACATCGATCTGAGACCTTAATTTTATTTCTGACAGGAAAGCAAGGAGAGCGCTTTAATTTTTTTTCCTCCCCGAGCTAACTAAGTCCGGAAGCGCCCATTCCGGCGCTGTCTCTTGAGATATTAATCAACACAGTAGCTTGGTTTCTGTTCACCTGCTTTCCTTTGTAGATGGCGGGGGAATAGAGCGCCCTCGGCTCCCTAGCAACAAGGGCCGGGAGACAGGGTGCCCAGCGCCAGAGGGAGCCGGTGTCGCTGGGGGACTCTGGCACCCTGGAGGCCCTGCATCTTCTGGAGCTGAAGTATAAATCTTAAACTTCTTTCCTTTGGAATAAAAGCCCTGGCCCCAAAAGGGGGGTGAGCTAATAGGTCTTCCTGCCTCCCTCCTGGCTGTTGCCCACGGAAGCAGAAAGGGAGTGGGCCCAAGGTCAGCAACTTCACTGACCCAGAAATGGTTTTTTGTAGAGAGGGACAATGAGGCTTCTGTTGGGCCCTGTTCCCATGGAGGCCCAGGCTCTGACTCTCACGACGTGTTTTAAGATCTCGGTGAGGGCAGGGTGTGGAGGCCTGAAGGGAAAGGAACCTTCGGCGTGGCCACTTGATTAAAAGCACCCCTTTTCTTAGCACTAGGGCACTGCTAGGGGCCCCGGACCCCGAAGCCAGGGTGGCCACCTCCCTTGGGGACTCGGGGTTCCCAGAGGAGCCTCGTTGCTGTGCAGCTCCGGACATGAGCTGCTCTGGGCGGGCACGGTATACTTTGAGACCCCAGATCTTGCAGACCATCCCAGCTTCCCACAGGTGTGATCTAGGCAAGTTACCGGCCAGCTTTGAGCCCCGCTTGGCTCCGTGGTTGAGGTAACACACCTGCTCTAGAAGAGTTAAGTGAGTTGGCTTATAAACTGCCCACAATGCGCATACCTCCTTTCCTTCCCCCATAAGGAGGACCATTGGTTTAACTTCTTTAGGCAAACAGACCACACACAAAACCTACGCTTGCATGTGCATAGACTGAAAAGGTACCCACAGACCTGGTCACGAAGCATTAAAATGGCATCGTGGTTAAGAGCACATGCTCTAGAGTCAGGCAGCTGCTGTTTGATTTTTTTTTTTTAAGATTGATTTATTTATTCATGAGAGATAGAGAGAGAGAGGCAGAGACATAGACAGAGGGAGAAGCAGGCTCCCTGCAGGAACCAGACGTGGGATTCGATCCTGCAACTCCAGGATCATACCCTGAGCTGAAGGCAGATGCTCACTGAGCCACCCAGGCGTCCCAGGCAGCTGGTGTTTGAATCTGAGCTCTACGGCGTAATGGCTGTGTGATCCTGGGCGAGTTACTTACCCCCTCTGTGAGTCAGATTCCTCATTTATAAAACAGGAATGATGACGTCAGGTTAGCCTGAGTCTTACAGTGGTTAACAGTGGCAAGGACTTGGAGCACTCTGGCCACATTAGGCCCTGAATATATTTTATGCTCCTGCATTTATATTCACAGATGCAAATATACATAAATAAAAAACAGCATTTGCTTCTGGGGAAGAGGATAAAGTGACCAGAGGTACAAAGATAGGGAAAAACATTTTATTGTGTATTTATTTACCTTGTGAATTTTTGTACCATGTGCATTTATTACCTGTTCAAACATTTACTTTTTTAGTGTAAGCTTTTAAAATTCATTCCAATTTGAATTGTAAATGCAGTGATCTAACAACACGGGAGAGAGTTTTCAAGAGAAAAAAAATTCACCTCATCCCAGCTCCCTAACACAGTAACTGTTGTCACTTCTACGTTGTTCCTGACATTTGTGTAAAGGCTTTAAAACTTGGTTGGAATTGTTGCAGCAACATGTGGCATCCCCTGCTTGGTTGAATGAGATGTGAGCCCTGGCTCATCAGAGTTGCCTCTCCCGCTGGGAAGAGGGACCAAGTTGATCTCAAACAAAATTTGATTAAATGAAGCTGAGGATCCTTTTACCTTCGAGTTGCCTTTTTCTTTCTATAAACAGAAAGTCAGATAGATAGATGAGGATTTTCTTAGTAGTGTCTGTTCCTCCCAGACAATGTGCTATTAATAGAATAGCCGTCCTGGTCTGGGAAGAAACATGGTTTGCTTGAGTTTACCCCAGACCGGAGGGCAGAGAGGTCATATGGAAGACCCTCCATTCCAGAAGTTTAAAGGGCTTGTTAGTTAAAAAAGTTAAAAGCATTTTCCTAACCAAGTTATGATTAAGAAACACGTGGGAACCTTACATAATATGGCAAATTCAGATTCCTCTTCTGTGTCACTGTTGCTTATAGCTCAAAAGTCACAGCAAGCACCCAGTTCATGAAGATCGTGACATGTCCGGACCACGTGGCAAAGGGGTGAGAGCTTCATTCTCAAGTCACACTGCTGGGTTCAGATCCTAGCACTGCCAGCGGTGTGACGCTGGGCAAGTTAGTAAGCTGCTCTGACCCTCGGTTTTCTCATCTGTTAAATGGCTATTGTGATTAATTCACAGACTTGTGAAGTTTAAGTGAGGTAATTCGTCTGTGAAACACAGGACGCTTAGGAGACCATCTATAAAGGTTACCTTTACTACTCTAACAGCTCGTTATTTTGCTGCTAATACTGTTACTGTTGCTTGGGGAATAAAGGCCAAGGTTTGCGGATTGGAGAAAATGTTAACACTCCAGGGTGCTATTTGCAGATGCCGCCAGGTTTGCCAAGATGGGAGAGTATTGTGAGTTGAATTGTATCCTGCCCACCCACCCAAATGGGGAGTCTTAACCCTTATCTCAGAATGTGACCTTACTCAGAAATAGGGTCTTTATGAATGTAATCAAGATGAGGCCCTGCTGGGTCAGGTTCATCCATACAACTAGTATCCTAAGAGGGGGACAGGTGAAGATAGATGCGTGGGAGAGAGGGTCATGGGACCACAGGTGACACAGCTGTGAGCCAAGGATTGCTGGCAATGCCACAAGCTAAGGGCTTGAGACAGATTTTTCTCCTAGGACCTTTGTGAGAATGTGGCCCCGCCAACACCTTGATTTTGGGTTTCTAGCTTCCAGAACCGTGAGAGAATCATTTTCTGTTGTTTTCAGTGCCCCCAGTTTGTGGCACACTGTGACAGCAGCCCTGGGAAAAGCACAGAGGGCAAAGCAGTGCTTTTTGCGGGACACAGACTCTGACTTCCACCCTGGAAAAAAAGAAAACAGAACAAGACAACACTGAACTTCTGAATCTGCCACACAGACTTCTTAATTTCTTTATGATGTCCCAGAAACCCTTCCAGGCAGGAGAATTTGCCAAACTCAATCCTAGAGCGAGTTTCTAAGCTAAATGAATGCAGTTGAGGGCCAAGATGGTAATACCTACAGGTCTCCGGTCATAGGACGCAAGTGGGCACAGCAGGAATTAATAGTTTGAGCACCCATGTGGATGCGCTTCTCTTCATCCTCAGGTTTGGTTGGCAAACCTGGCAATACATAAAAATAACTGCCGTGATTTTACAATGATCAGAGTTGGGCACCTCTGAGCACTCCCTACAAATTCAAAATTTCTTCCTCATTCGCCACCCCATCTTGATATCAGGAAATAATTGAAAGCATATCCTTCTGTCTGAATATTTCCAGCGTGTATGGCTGTGTACCAGCAGCCTGTGTACCAGCAGCCTAGGCAAAGCCGGTGCCTCTGCACCAGATCTGCAAAGTACGCAATGCTGTCATCCGATTTATTATCTTGGAGGCTGGGCCGGTTCATGGATGATTCATGACTCCCGCTTTCCACTGCCACTGGAGGTGACATCATCCATTCTGGGCCCAGAATAGACACAGAAATAACAGTGGCCCCTGTTTCATGTATCTCTTGCCAGCCCTGGGCTCCCTCCTGCCTCACACCCCGCTGCTGCGCATTCACCGGGTAGGAATGGCGGGGGATCCAGGGAGCCCATTGGAAGCATCCCTTTAGTAGAAGACCATTGATGTGTTTCAGTGCTGTTCTAGTCTGCATAGTAGAGAAGGGAACTTCCCCAAAGTTCACCTCTTCTGCTTATGTTCCCTTAGTTGGAACTTAGAGTCTACTCATAACCCAGAGAGTTGTTTAACTCCTGTGACTAACTTTTGGCTTCCTCACTTAGAGATAGGGTTGGCTGGGAAGACCAGGGTGACTTACAGCATCCCACAGCCCAGCATGAAGAGGCCCGCGTGATGAATGCTTGCTGTCACGTCAGAGGTTTGGGACCATATCAGCGGTTTTCAACCCTAGTTGCACATTAGAATCACCTGGGGAGTTTTTTTTTAAACTGGACTAATGCCTGGAGCCCACCCCAGATCAATTTAAATGAGACTCCAGGAGGGAGCTCTGGCATGGATGAGTTTCACATTCCCCTAGCTGAAGTTAATGTGCAGTCAGGGCTGGGAACCCTCTCCAAGGGCCTTCCAGCTTTAAAATTCACCACAGTTGGGCCACTGACCAGTTCTTTGACCTGGACCCGCATCTCTGCTGTGGAGGGGGGAGCCATCCTTGGCATGCACTCCCCAGTGTGTAAGCCTGGGAAGGGGTCTCCTTTAGGTGAGTGGCCCTCAGTGATCCCTGAGGACAGTGGGAGGTGTGAATAATAACCATTCTGTGGTGCCAGTCACAAATCTAGTTACTGTCCTACTGAAATAGTTTGCTGGCTTCCCGTCACTAGTAGGATTAAGGCCTAAGATCCGGATGCTGGTCTGCAGAGTCCTTGACGCCCGGCCCTTCTTTCCTGCCCAGCTTCACTTGACGCTGTGCTCCCTTCAGCCATCCTGACTTCCCGTGTGTTTCCTTAACAGAGCCGCCCTCATAGGCTGTTCCTTGGCTGCCAGGAACAGTCTGTCTCACACTCCTGGCCCATTCTTACCTTTCAGGATGAGTCTTGATGTTCTTTCCTCCAGGAAATATTCCCGAACCCCGCGACTGGGTCAGCTGCATCAGTTATCTATGCTCCTGGTTCCTTGTTCTTTTCCTTCATGGATTGTGTCATGGATTTGATTATTATCTGTGTCTTCCCCACCTCCCACCCCTTAATTCCCCAGTATTTGGCAAATGGTGTTCATATATAGGACAAGAGGGTGGGTGGAAAATGGGCAGGCCCTCCTCGCTGTGGTCTGTTCTCATTCGACTGAAGACAGGTTCTTGTCCCCACCTCCACTTCCTCTGCTCTAGACCTTCCCCTGCCCAAGACCTATGCTCACCAAACAGAGGCGTAGGGGTCTTGTCTGGAGGATGGTGTTAAGAGCTGCAGGTGTTTCCGGAGAGGGCTTTGATAAAGCCTGAACCTGAAGACGGTTTAGGAACACTATTTTTCCAGAGCTAAAGGAAGAATAATTACCCAGCAAACTAACCGGGTGGGGAGTAAGTCGTCGTTCTTAAAAGGAAAAAAAAAAAAAAAAAAAAGCCTTTGGTGTGATGGTAGTTGCCTTTACAGGTGACCTGGAAGAAAAACTGAAAATATTGGTATAATTAGAGAAAGTCCTGCATTCCTTCCTCTGACCCGTGATGAAGCCTGGTGGGCCAGGTGAGATGGTTAGGGTATACTTCAGCCAGGGGTCTGTACCAGGATTTAAAACACTTACGTGCTTCACTCTCAAAGGCCAGGTAGAAAGGTGTGTACTTACAAATTTCTGAATTTCCTCCCCACTTCCAAAATCACTAGGCTTGGCATCTTAGTCGTCTTTTAATTAAGTTGATTCATTTGCCCTGGGTAGATTTCCTGATTCAGCTAGTATATTTATGTATAAACTACTCTGGAAACACCTGGCAGTTTTTCTGAGTGACAATAAGGAAACATTACCTGAAAATTATGGTTTAATTTGCTCCCTCCCCCATGCTGTCTTACCTCTTTAAAAAACAGGTAAGATTTACAAAAGGAGTTTTTATTTTGCCCATAGTCCTGATCCTGTTTTTTTTTTTTTTCTGATCCTGTTTTACAACAGAAATGTGTATCCACAATACCTAATAATTTCCCTTCATGTATTTTTAGAACTCTAGCTTTTAATGGACAATTGAATCATTCCTTGGCAGATGGGAAATCCTCTAATTGCGTGTTCTTCTTGTGAATTTTCAGGTAGGCCTTCAAAGAGATTGGTGAACTTATATGAAAAAGTTAGAATTTAAAAAGTTAGAATAAACATCTTAATGACCCTATTTTTAGGAGTTGCCACCCTTACAAGGTTCTTCACGGCTTGTGTGTGTTGTGGGGCAGGGGTATGGTACATATGTGAATGGGATGTGGCCTTGGTGGGTTTGGAATGTTGGAATCAAAGACATTACATCCAAATAGGAAAGTAGGTACCTGTGTGTATTTTTACTTTATTTTAGATTTGTGGTTCCTTTATTATGGGATTAATAAAATCCCTTGGTAAAACAAAGGCTCATGCCCTGGCTTGGTCAATTAGCAGTCTTTCCCTGGATCGTATACATGGCTTCCACAACATGGCTCGAATCCTAAATTGGGACCTCCTGGGTCCATCTCTTCTCCCCCTCCCCCCCCCCTTTTTTTTGGCTAAATTTCTTTAGCAAAATGTTGGGGGGGGGGCGGATAAGAAACCGCAGGTAGCCTAGCAAATCTTACTGCTGCCAGGGCGGTAGCAGCTGGGTGGGAAAAGGAGAGCAGCTGTGTCTGCCTTATTAGTCATCCCATGAAGAAATTGATTTGATAAATAATAAAGCAGTGATATTAGCAACACATGCTTGCAGGTCAGATGACTTCAACGAAAGCTCCTAGTTAAGTGTGTATAATGGCTTGACAATATATATGCCTTCTAAAAAGCTCCTGTTTTAAAGTGGAAATTGGACCGTTCATGCAATTTTCAGCAGATATGCCAAGCCTGTTACTAAAGGGGCTTGGAAATCTGAAGGGTGATCTTTCTGTTTAATTTGGCCTATGATCTCCCCCCTTTCAGAGGATGGCTTAAACTTCGTTTTCCTGTCCTTGCCTTTTCATTCTGTTAACTGTTTTGATTTGTAAAATACTATGCCTCACATCACACGCCTTTATGATGATTTACTGTGCTGATTTTTATCTTTCACCCTAAATCCTTGATAAGAGTGTTTTAAAAATGAAATTGCTACCTGACACTTATAAAATCCCGTCTGGCAGCCAGGGAAGAAGCCAGCGCTGGGGAAGGAAAAGGAGCTGGGGGCTTGGAAGAGGAAGGTTTTTTAAAGGAATCATATGGTGGTTTTTTCCCCCTCCTGAATTCTAGAAGTTTTTTGTTTGGGGAGTTTTTTAGAGTTTTTTGGAGTTTTTTTTTTGTTTTTTTTTTTCTCAATAGCACATTAACACAACCCGTCGATGTCTCTCATTATTGTACGGTGAACTGTGGGCAGGAAGTGGGTGAAATGCACACCTGTCCCTTGCTGTGGATGAAACCTGATAGATGGACAGACGGACGGATGACATTTAACCTCCTCCACACTTACATCTTGGAACACATGGCCTTCCTAACTCCCAACATCCACACTCTTTTTTTTTTTTTTTTTTTATTGGTGTTCAATTTACTAACATACAGAATAATACCCAGTGCCCGTCACCCATTCACTCCCACCCCCCGCCCTCCTCCCCTTCTACCACCCCTAGTTCGTTTCCCAGAGTTAGCAGTCTTTACGTTCTGTCTCCCTTTCTGATATTTCCCACACATTTCTTCTCCCTTCCCTTATTTTCCCTTTCACTATTATTTATATTCCCCAAATGAATGAGAACATATAATGTTTGTCCTTCTCCGACTGACTTACTTCACTCAGCATAATACCCTCCAGTTCCATCCACGTTGAAGCAAATGGTGGGTATTTGTCATTTCTAATAGCTGAGTAATATTCCATTGTATACATAAACCACATCTTCTTTATCCATTCATCTTTCGTTGGACACCGAGGCTCCTTCCACAGTTTGGCTATAGTGGCCATTGCTGCTAGAAACATCGGGGTGCAGGTGTCCCGGCGTTTCATTGCATTTGTATCTTTGGGGTAAATCCCCAACAGTGCAATTGCTGGGTCGTAGGGCAGGTATATTTTTAACTGTTTGAGGAACCTCCACACAGTTTTCCAGAGTGGCTGCACCAGTTCACATTCCCACCAACAGTGTAAGAGGGTTCCCTTTTCTCCGCATCCTCTCCAACATTTGTTGTTTCCTGCCTTGTTAATTTTCCCCATTCTCACTGGTGTGAGGTGGTATCTCATTGTAGTTTTGATTTGTATTTCCCTGATGGCAAGTGATGCAGAGCATTTTCTCATATGCATGTTGGCCACCAACATCCACACTCTTATACCTTTTCTTACTCTTTAAGACCGGTCAAAGCAGAATCTCCACTAGCTGAGAAGCTGACTTGCCTGGATTAAGTATGTGCTGTATTGGAAACTTGTTCGTTTGTTAGGCTGTGTTCTGTTCTGGAGCTCTCCATTGAGCCACACAAGGCCTTAATGATTGGGGCGGGGGGCGGAGGGGGGAGCTCAGTAAATAGAGCTGTCTGAACCAGCAGGTCATTTAAATTCTAATACAGTGATTTAATGAACTCTTGTCTTTAATTCCTGTGACGTGGAAAAGACAGGCATTCTCTGCCCATAATGAAGCTTGTTAACCCATCTCTTTACTGACTGGTGCTTTTATTATTATCATGACGACTAGAGACCATATTATGTTAGAATAACAGGTTTCCCGAGTGCCTGGCAGAGAAGTGGGTAATGATGGTCTTCTGTAGGAATCACGGTGGTCACTGGCTTATCTGGCAGAGACATCATTATATCTGAGTTTTCCGAAGTGCTGTGTCTGAAGACCTGGTGTTTACTGTCCCTGGGTTATTGGGACAGGGGCAGGTGGGACACATATCACCCCTGAGGGCTCTGATCTTGGAGGTGTGGCTGCCGGGCGCCAAAGCCACAGCCAGCAGGAGGCCCCTGTGTGTTAGTTGGCGAGGTTGGAGCCATTATGCCTAATTTATCACCCACCTCCTGAAAATATAATCCGCCACCAAAATGACTGCTTTTGGAAACTGTCTTGTCTCTTTTGAGCTGAGACTGGAGACAACCAGACAAGGTTCGGTGGTGACGAATAAAGAAACATTACTTTCTGAACACAATCTCCTGTTACCAGTCACTTTTCAACAGACATTCAATCAAAATGCTAATCGCAGCGGCAACAAGGGAACGTGGAGTTATTGTAATACTAATTGATTGGTTGGAGGGTGGGTTTTGTTAAGTGCAGCTTAAGATTTCAGAAATATGATTCTCTTTAATTACAGCGGCACTAATAAAAATGAACAAATGATTTGATGATTTCCCAAGTAATGGCTTAAAAAAATTTTTTTTGTTTGAGTTTAAAATGCGATCTGGGGGAAATGCACCAGAGAAATGGGGCCCCCGGTGGGTGGCCTTGCCTTTAGCAGACCCAGGCGTAGAAATTCAAATCTAGAATGCCCTTGGAAGACTGTGTGGGACCTGTATAGGTGAGAATGGTGGGGGCTCTCCCAGCTGGCCCAAGTGGTTCCAGCTTGAAGTCCTTGGTATTTCCAGAGATGTGGTGGGGGCTGGGTTGTACTCATCCAGTCATGTGTTCATTCTGGAGTTCCTCGGGTTGGCCAGGAACAGAGGGGGCCCCAGAGTACCAAGGGAGTCCCATCCTGTCCTCATGGCTCTGCTGGGTCCTGGGGTACCATCTGTTCCAGAAGCTGTTCCCATTGTAGCAATACTACAAGAACAAAGCAGTCCTAATCCTAGCCCTCCTTTGGAAGCTCACCTTCCTTTGGGGAGAAGGAGCAGAGATCATTTCAGGTACTGCTAACTGCTCTGAAGGCAAAATAGGAAAATCCTTGTTAAAGAGCCTAGGGCCTATTTAGGTAAGTAGGTAGGTAGGTAGGTGGCCATGGTCTCCCCAAGGAGTGGGCAGTGGGCATTTGAATTGGGAGGGAAAGGTATTCCAAGGAGAAGGCAACAGTGAGTGCAAAGGCCCTGAGGTAGACATGTTTAAAGGACAGAAAGAAAGCCATGGCTGATGGAGAGTGATAGGCAATGAGCAAAGGAGGTGGGTTGGGGCCAAACCATGAAAAGTGTGTGAGCCAGGGCAAGGTGGAAGGCAGCCATTGGAAGGAGGGAAGAAGGACAGAGGCATAGAACTTATGCTCTGGAAAGATCCCACTGGCTCCTGAGTTGAGGAAGGGTGACAGGGCCGCACGTGGGGCAGTAGGAAGGCCAGGGGGAGTTCCCGCAGAAGTGAGCTGAAAGCTGCCAAGATCTTGGGCGGTAGCAGAGGGGATGGGGAGAGGCAGTAGGGTTCGGGATGTTTTTGGAGACAGATGTTCTCAGTTGCTGGATGCTGGTTATGAGGAGGGAAACAATGAGGGCTGACTATAGGTTCTAGGGTGGAGCAGCTGAGAAGTTAGTAGTTCTGTCCACGATAATCCGGGGACTGTTTTAATAGAAGGAACAAAATCAGTAGTTTGCCATTCCCATTGGAATCCATTTGACTATTTGAATAGATGGATATATAAAAAGTGCACCAAAGAACAGGGCTCTGGAATTAAAATAATCCACTTAGTCATTTTTGCATAAACCTCACTAAGGAAGGGATTGTTTCAGGGAAGCCCTGAGTAGATGTCAGTGTGGTAGACAGAGAAGCATGAAGATACAGTCATTGTTCGGCCCCTCAACACATCAGGTTTTGTAGCTTTAGAAGTCCCCTCTCCCATGCTTCTCTATTGGTGAGATTCATCCAGAGGATTTCAGGAAAGATGCTGCATCCGAGAATCCAAGCATCATTGCATCTGTCAGCACAGGAACAAGAGACCCCATGGACACTCGCTGGTTCCCCAGTATCCTCCTCCCCTGACTGTGTGCCTTGGGGTCTGGCTTCCCTGTGAATATCCTCAGAAGGGGAGGCCCTGGGCTCCTAAGTCCTGCCCACTCCCTACTTCTTCCAGCTTCCAGATCTCTTCGATTTCAAAGACTTAGTCCTTAAAGAGGGACTCTCACCTTTTGTGGCCCTGACCTGCAGACCATAGGTGGGACTCCTTGAGGTGGGTACAGTTCTGACAGATTGTTTAAAATAAAAAAGCAGATATCAGATTTGTGTTACAGGGATTGGGAGTGGGGGCCTAATTGGGGCGGAGAGGCAGTGCTAGCCTTCCTTTCAATTTGTCAAGCTTTCTTTCAAAAGATCTGCCAAAGAAGAAAGGGTAATTAATAGGCTTGAAGTCATTTCCGATGTGTCAGGATTTCTGCCTTGCTTCCAAGTGATAATGTTCGCCGGCTCGGGGCCTCTGGGGAGCCTTCCATCTTATTAACTTGTCTGGAAGAAACAGGGAGTGGGGACAGCTCGGGCCAGTGGGTGACAAGAAATAAAGATTTGTGGTGTGGTGAGCTGTAAACAGTAAGGCCAAATAAGTTTGGGGTTGGGCACGGGGAGGGAGGATGATTGCTCGCAAACTCCACATCAGCACCCAGCTGAGGGCTACAGCTTCCTGGGTCAGTGACCCTTCACTTGCCTGGAGGCATCGAGGGAAGAGGTGCTTTTAAGGAGCGACATGGAGGCACTCAGCAGATTGGGTATTTGCCTCCTCACACCTCTTCTCCTGAAAAATAATTCAGGGGCACCTGGGTGGCTCCATGGTTGAGCATCTGCCTTCAGCTCAGGTCATGATCCTTGGGTGCTAGGATTGAGTCCCGTATCAGGCTCCCCACAGTGAGCCTGCTTCTCCCTCTGCCTATGTCTCTGCCTCTCTCTCTGTGTCTCTCATGAATAAATAAGTAAAATCTTAAAATACTAATAATAATCCAGTATTCATCTGAGGTATGCAGAGTCATTATCCTCAGCCCTAGAAGGGTCCACATGTAGACCCCAAGCTCTTGATTTAGCCTGGTTGCATGGTGCCCAGCATTACCAGCCAATAACATCTGGGTTTAGCATGTGGATAAAGAATCCTGTTTTCCCTTCACTTCTGATAGTCTTCATCAGCAACAAGGCAGTTGGAATTGGCAAAGATATTGTAGCTGATGCATGAATGGAGAAAGCTAAAGAGTGGGTTGGAGACAGCCCTTTTAGTGGGTCTGTTGAGACCTGGGACTGGCATCCAAGCATTTGGAAGCTGGTTGATGCCGGAGCCTCTTTACTGGCATTGGTCGCCCCCACATGAGGCGGAAGCAGGCCTGCCTCCCCACACCCCACCTCTAGCCCCAGCTGTCTGCAAACACCTTCTTTTCTGAGCCAATTAGGAGAAACCTCAATAGGATTGAGAATAAACACCACAGACAAATGCCGCTTCTAAGTGTGACCAGTGTCGGGGAGGGGGCTTGCAGATGGTTGTCAAAGACAGACTGGGGACTCTTGCTGGTGGCTGGAAGCAGTGGCTGGCAAGGCCCCACGGCCAGCCTGGGCGGGAGGGCGCCCTGGGCAACCTTCGGGATCCATCAACAGATCTCCGTGTCATGCACCTGTTCGGGCTTTTACCTCTTTCTTCTCATTTGTTGGAAAAGTGCTTAAGAAGTAAAAGTTAAGTGAATATAGGAAACCTGAGGTAAATAAATATTGCCAGATTCAGCTGTATGCAAGCTGTTCCTCACTGTGCTTTTCTTTGTTTAAAATAGCAAGGTTTGGATTTTTTGGGTCATAAGGAAAGAACACAGTGTCTCTTACTCTCTGTTTTTCTCCCTTTTTACCATCTCTCTTCTAAAAGGAATTTGCAGTATAATTCAAAGTTAAGCAGAAATCCTAATTCATTCTCTGCCCCTCTTAATTCCCTTCTCCTCTTGTTTTCATCTTTTTGTCTGATATATTCGAAGCCTGGCTGGAAAACTTGGGAATTTTTCAGCTTGGTGGAGAGAGGAGACTCTCTTTTTTAAGGAATAAATACACAGAGTGGGATTAGGAAGTTCACACATCCAAGATACACACACACCCTCCGTCTCTTGCCTGATCAAATCCACACTGCAGGCGTCTTCCACCCTTGGCCTCACCTCACAGAATTTTTCAGGAGCCATTTTTCTATTAAACCAAAAAGTGGGAATTGATAGGGAAAGAAGATGTTTTTTAAAAATAGAAATAGGGATGCCTGGGTGGCTCAGTGGTTGAGCACCTGCCTTCGCTCAGGGCATGATCCCAGGTCTTGGGATCGAGTCCCCTATCGGGCTCCCTGTGGGGAGCCTGCTTCTCCCTCTGCCTATGTCTCTGCCTCTCTTTGTGTGTCTCTAATGATTAAATAAAATATTTTTTAAAAAGAAGATAGAAATAAAATTTGTAATACTGATGAAAGAGAATGGTTATTAGTCACAAGAATGACCACCTCCTGGTAGTTTGCTTTTTGTATTTTTAGGAGTTTTTTCATTTCCCACCCACCCCCACCCCTCCCACCCCCAGTCCTCCCACCAAGTGATATAGAACTGTCATAAAGCTCACTTCTGTGGAGCACAGGCTCTTGCAAGCCATGCACTGAGAATGAATAAAGTCCTCTTTTGGTGCCTGTAGGGGTAAATGGTAATAGGACACAGGGAGCAGTAGTATCTCAAGAACTAAAGCCCTCTTTGAGGCTGAACCTGAGTATCGGAGGTTGCATCTACATTCTGAATTCCTCTTGCTGATTTGCCTGCCCATTGAGGGAGAGGCCTTCCTCAGACTTGCCTGGGCTGGAGAATCCAGTAGGACTCAGACTTAAACATGGCAGGAGCCACACACTTGCCCCCGGAGGGGGTGAGAGGCCTGTGTGAAGAGCATCAAGCTTGTCCAGGTAGGTGGAGGAGACGTATTGGCTACAGCCTCCCTGGGACGAGGTGGCAATTGGATTGGAAATTGGTGTTCAGTCAAGGGTAGAAATCAGGTGCGTGAAGCAAACTGGCTGCTGTGTTAAGTCTGTCGATCCCCGAATGCACCCATGGGTCTCGCGTGTACACACAAGCACATTTTCAAACCCTCCCTTCCCCCACTACCATATTCCACATCCCTTCCCCCACCTGCTGCTGAATCTTAGCTTTCAAGTGCAGGTGTTCAGGTTAATAACAAGACATTTCCCAGTTGGCCCTTTGCTTGAGAGGCTTCTCACTAGGCTCCGAAGGAAAGGAAAGGATTTAAAGGGACCACAGACATCAAAGTTGGACCCTGGGGTGTCCACTCCTGGGAACAAGGATTGGCTGGCAGGTGGTTTTAGGCACCAGTGGCTCCTCTAAAAACAGAAGTCAGGCGGGAATTATGCCCATCCCAGCCTTCTCTTAGCATTTGGCTAGAATACCCCCACTAGGCCAGGCAGCCTGACTTTCCTTAGATCTTTCAGCTTCCAGACTGACTTCTCCACATGCTGCACACAGAAGCTGTGCTTTGCCCAGAGTGCTCTAGAGCTGGGCCATGTGACCTTCAGTAGTACTCTCCCTGGCCGCCCTAGGACTGGTTACTCACTGGGGTGCTGTCCTCCTGCTTTCTCGCTGGACCTTCAAGACCCATCATTCATTAGAATTTACTGCTGATGCCAAAGACCCCACATAACTCATGGGGGTAGTTTCTGTGGCTTAATTAAAATTCAGAGTTCTGTTTGCTGGTCTGTAATTCCTAACTTCCTTTCCGAGAGGGTCCTAGGAAGCCCGGCTTGACTTTCTGCCACCTTGGTGGCCCTGAACATGGAGGCCAGCCAGATTCCCACCCACCCCCATCCTGGCCCCCTAACTCAACATCCTGCTGCTTCCAGACCCTGGGTCTCTGCCTGCGGGTGCTCTCTACCCCAAGCCTGAAGTCATCAGGCCAGATGCTAGGTGTCGCCATTCTGGTCCTCTCTCTCTGGAGGTCTTGGCTGATGGGCTTTCCTGAGCTCTGCGTGACTTGTTTTAAGCCTATTGACCAGTGACCCCTCTCTAATGCTTCCTCAGATTCATAGAGAAACTAGGTGTTCTGATTTTTCCATAATCAGAAGTTCTAGTCCTTTGGCTACTCCAGCCCCAAGCTTCAGCCTTCCTGCTCAGAGCCCCAATGCAATTGACCATTCTGCCTTTTACAGCTTTGATTCATGTTTTTATTATCCAGTGTTGTGTGTGCTTGAGCATTTTAGCACCTCAGGTACTTTTTAGAAAACCCACAGGGATGTCACATATAAATAGCTCTGTAATCACACAACTGTGGACCACCTAGAATTGATAGAGTCTGGGAACCAAGCTGTCCCGAGTTTTTGTGCTGATGCAGCTTGGGCTGGGGAGTCTTTGGAGAGGGTGATGCTGGTCTTTGAATGTACCCTTTATCCCACCAAAACAAAAATGATCCGAAGGACTTAATTTTTTGTTTTAAGAATTTTGAGCACCCCTGGGAGAATACTCGGAGATGCCTCATAGATTCAAAAGTAGGATCAGAAGTGGGCTGGAAATGCAGCCTTTTGTCAGCCCCTCCCCAGGCAGTACACCCCCACCCCCACCACCACCACCACACACACGAGGTCAAGCTCTTAATGGCTCCTATGTTTCATTTGGGCAGCCCTGATTGAACTGGACTGATGGGCACAGAATGTGGAACCGGGGGCCGTGGAGGATGCCAAGGCTCGGCCAGCTCAAAATTACCCATTTGAAAGCTATTGGGGAAGCCAGAATGAATGCTGGTATCATCTCTCACTTGTGCAATTTTTCAAAATTCAGCCACAGGTTTTCCTAGAGCCCTCGCTGGGGTTTGATTTTTCTAAGTTGGGACGAAGGATGAAAGAGACATTTATATGGTAGGAGGGGGATGGGGACATTGAACTGCCTTTAAATGATGTAAAGAAACCCTTTCTTCTCCCTCCTTTCCCACTTCTGCTCTGGTGCTGACTTTGAAAAACCTTCCTGGAGAGGCTAAGAGATGGGGCACTTTCTCAGGCTGTTTCAGAGGTGGGATTTTTTTTTTAAATACACTGGAAATCTATCTGACCTGAGAATCATCTGCTGGTTCTCAGAGGGGCGGGGGTAGGGTTTGTACACGGGTGGCCCAGCCAGTGGGCCTTTGTGGCCGTCCCTCCTGGCCGGGAGATAACTGTGTTTGAAGGCCTGTATTTATCACGAGAGAGCAGCGTGGTCTAGAGGCAGCCTCTCTCTGATGGATGAGGAGCAAACTTTTCTTGTGAAGCCCATAAGTTTGCCTTTTTCAAGAGGGGAAGAAAATTTAAAGCGAAGCTCCAGAGAGATAAGTTTTTTCGGTCTGGTGCTTCATGGAGGTTTAACAATTGTAGTAGGGCCCTGAAAGTGGCAGAGACCCCAATTTCCACCCCTCAACCCCCTCCACATGGGCTCCCTAACTAGAGAGGTTTGCAAAGCTTAAGGGGATTAATGCTCTTTAAACCTCTGCACTGCTTCCTGCTCCTCATGGGATCCGGGTGCTAATAAAGATGTACCAGCTTGGAAAGGCTGGTAAACACTGCTCCGTTGCCACGGCAACAAGCGAAACAAGAAGGACACCGAGTATTGCTAACAAGAGTCCTTATGATCAAGAGTTTAAGGAGGAAAAAAAAGGGGGGGTTCTTAAAAATGCAGAGAGTCTTGGCGAGGTAATTAGACTTGGTGCTCTTGGAGTAAATTTATAGTTTTACAGAGCATTGCTAGAGTGCCTTGTTGCTTGCAAAGTCACCCTCCATCAAGTACCCAGAGCAGCAGTACCGTGAAGAGCCAGCAGCATCTGCTGCCAGTTGCTCTGGTGAGGCTGGTGCCGGCATCTGAGACCCCTTCCCTTCTTCTCCTCAGCCAGGAGTCACTGTGTGTGTTCCCTGGCCCGGGAAGCGTTAAAAAGCTGTTTCCTGCCTCTTTGGCATTGAGAGGTACGAGGGAATGTTCGGCACCTGCCTGACATCTGGGATGTTGTCATTATTAGCACCGATGAGAGATGAGCGCTCTCATCAGAAAGTGCTCCCTCTTCCTGGCCACGGGACTGAGTGTTTCCCTTGCTTTTATCTCCCTGCCCCCTCTGGTTGCCTTGTGCGGCATTGCTGTGATTGTGCCCATTTTTCAGATGAAGAAATAAAGGGGAAGGACCTGGCCCATGGAGACAGAGCCAGCCAGGGGCCGAGCTGAGATTTGAACCCGAGCTGTGAACCCTGAGCATTCGGCTGCTGGCCTGTAGCTTCATAGCCCAAGTCCCACACCTGCCCCTTAGGTTTCCATTCCTGAGCCCTGCATGAGCAGCTTCCACAACCCTGCTGGGACAGGAAAGGCAGGGTGATGGGGCCCAGCTGCTGTCCAGCTCCACCTCCTGCACATCTGGCCAGTCTCTGCACGGTCCCTGTATTGGCCGCTCTGCCTCCTGCAGGTACCCATCACATACTCTCCCTGGCACCTACAGTGACACTCAGGGGACTCTCCGCCCCTCTCTAATCCATTCAAAAGGATCTTTCTGAGCTATAACTCTGATCGTGCCAAGGTTGGTGGCTTCCCAGCCACGTGCCCCAGCTGCCTGAACAATCCTTGCCTGCCTCTCTACTCCCCATCAGCCTGGGCTATCTGCTTAGTTTGTCCGGTGGCCCTGCAGTTCCTTGACCACCAGGGTCTCTCCCACCCTTTGCACATATTACTCCCCACCTGCCTTTCCTTCGACAAACTCCTGAGGGGTCTCCAGGACTCCACCTGGGCCTACTCCAGCCTAAATGGGTGCTCCTCCTTCCTTCCAGATCCCTCTGGCCATTCCTCTGTCCGTGTTTGCTTATGCTGCCTTCCCCCCCGCCCCCCAACTCGGTAATTATGAGGACCTTGCTAGTAGGAGACCAGATTCTGTTCTTGGTGTCCCCACTAGCTGAGATATAACAGATACTTGGAACATGTTTATTAACTAGAGGAGCAAGAGTGTTAGCCTCACCAGGTTGCCACAGCAACAAACTCCACAGCCCTTGAAGGTCAAGTGACTTGGGACCTTTAAGATCCCAAGGTCACAGGACAATCCTCCTCAGCCCCTGCCTGGAGTCCTCCCCCAGTGCCAGGCAGGCAGCACAGCCCAGAACCACCACTTCCTGGTGTGACTGTTAAACCCCACGTCCCAGTGGTGCCTGGAGACCACACCTTAGACACTTCACATCCTTGGTCGCAATGGTAACACATTATCTGAACTTTGTCACTTGTAAATTTCTTTTATACTTGAAACTGGATCGGAATTGAAAATGGGACGTCCAGTATCCATCAAGAATGTGATGGTAAACATTTAGCTTTTTTTTTTTTCCCTCCTTCTACCCTACAGTATCAGTTTTCTTATTGAATTTGGGAAGCAATAGCAATTGATTAAGTTGCAGTGGAGCTTGCCCTAAAAGGAAATGATTGATAATCCGTTTAGGTCTGAGTTGCTTGCTTTTCCCCTCCTGATTTTCTTGGCCACTTTTTCAATTACCAACTGTATTTAGCTTGGTTTGCTCACCGTAACTCATTTCCCCTTCCTCCAGGATCTGCAGGGAAGTTGTAATGTGGGAGTAGTGACATCTAATTATTTCCCTGAGACATCAGTTAGAAATGCAAGAATACATCTTCCTTGAGGTGGACAGACAGGGACCATGAGGCTATGAGGCAGGACATGTCTGTCTCAACACATCACTCTCTGGGGGGTTGGGAGGGAGGTTAGGATGTCCTGCAACAGCACAACCTCCTGGTCCCTGGACTCAGTGCCCACGTGGTCCTCTAGGGGCAAAGGTCATATGATTGATCTCGCAGGTGGACCAGTTGGCTCACTTTTGGGAGGACAGCTACTCAGAGGTGTGTGTCATTCAGTGGTTCATGCCCTTGTCTTCTGAGCTTCCTTTTTGTTTCTTTAGTTCTTACCTTAAAAAAAAAAAGTGTTTAAGAGAGAGAGAGCACATGATCATATGAGCTCGGGGAAGGGCAGAGGGAGAAGCCGGCTCCCTACTGAGCAGGGAGCCCAATATGGGGCTCGATCCTGGGACCCTGAAATCATGACCTGAGCAGACATTTAACCAACTAAGCCACCCAGAAGCCCCATTTAGCTCCTGCCTTTTTTTTTTTTTTTTTTTAGATTTTATTTATTTATTCATAGAGACGCACAGAGAGAGAGAGGCAGAGACACAGGCAGAGGGAGAAGCAGGCTCCATGCAGGGAGCCCAACGTGGGACTCGATTCCTGGTCTCCAAGGACCATACCCCAGGCTGCAGGCGGCGCTAAACCGCTGCGCCACCGGGGCTGCCCTAGCTCCTGTCTTTAAAGTGTTTTGCTGTGTACAATGTATTTTCACTTGTCCAGTGTTGATAGCTTGGGATCTTCCCAATAGTACTATAATGTGAAAGAGCAATTGCTTCAACATTTACCCTCCTAGATTAATAGACATACGGTGTCTGACCCTTATTTGGTGTTCAGTAATGTTCATTCATTCATTCATCTTCTCAAGTGTGTGCGTGGGTTTCAGGACTCCCGGTGTCACAGATGGAGAGACTTGTCCAAGATAGTTCTGTGGGTGGAGTATAGACCCCATGATTTAAGATTGGGAGGGTTACCCCTTATTAAATAACATCCCTCGCCCCTGCCTGAAGAGTGAACAATGGAGACGTAGACCAAAAGAATGGCAGATGGCATACCAGATTACCCCCTCACCTAGCATTTTACTAAGTTGAGGGGCACCTCACTCCACCCCAGTAGTGGAGAGACTTCCTCATCATGGACAAGGCTTCAGGGTTGGGGTGGGCTGACTCAAAGCCGAGGGAGCATGGGGAACTCATACTCTCTGCTGCCCATAGTATCTTCCCTGTTTACTATGAGCAGAGTCCTGCCACTTTCTACCAAACAGGGTGAGACCAGGAGTGTCCCTGAAAAAAGCCAAGTCACTTGGGAGCTAGAGACTTTTTGAAAGACATCGTAACGGAGTCTTAAGGCTCAGCCTTTGGGCCAAGCCCCATTTCCCTCCTGACTCTAATGCATAATGTGTTTGGAATGAATTCAGTAATGCCAGCACCACCCAGCTCACTTCACTTCTGAGTCACTTTCTGTCCCCATGGACTCCATGAGGTCTGGTTTACTAAAGGAGAACCCTGCCTGGGAGGGCGCGGGACCAAGGACTGGCTCGGTGGGTGTTGGCTGGTCCCCTGCAGCCCTGGGCAGGGGTATCCCCTCGACCCCCTCCCACCTCAGGGCGAGGCTGGCTGTGCCTGAGTCTGTCTGCAGCCATTCCCTGTTTGAGATGGGGAAAGGAGGAGATTCAGAGCACCTCTTGGGAGTGCAGACTCCCTGATTCCAAAGAGCTGTTGATGAGCGAGAAGCAGCCTCGGTTTGGGTTGGAGTTAATGGGGTGAAACAGAGCCATTTTCCTGGGCGCCAAATATTTCTTCTAAATGTTCAGGTCCATAACCAAGGCAGCTAAGTCAGCGGATTGTCAGCATTCCAGAAAGCACGGTCTCCCTGGGTGCTGTGCTGCTCCCAGGACTGCAGCCAATGTAGCCCCTCCACACACCCCTTTTTGGTTTTCACGACTTCATTTGCTAAGAAGAATGAGGGGACAAGGGGGGGCATTCCTTGTAATAACCCCCCGCCCATTTTCCCAGCTGCCCGGGTGGAGCTCGCCTGCTCCTGGCATGGGAAGCTGACAAAATATTGAAATAAAGGCTCTGGGGAGAAGGATGGACTCAGATTGGAGTTACGGTCTTGGCGTATTAGGTGCCTCTAATTACACTGATTCAGCTCTGCCCTTCCTGGTCACTGTGCAGCCAGCCGAGGGAAGACGAGTGCTCTAAAAATGGCCCAAGAGCAGTCTTTTTAAAAAGGCAGTTAAACCATCTGGAGCTATAAATAGTGTCTTTCCAACAACTAGCAAAGATGGTTGGTTCCTCCTTTGGACTCTGTTATTGGGGCTCCATGTCCTGGAGTCCGTGGGTGGGGGCAGGAGTGTTGGTGCCTACCCACACTTTTGAGTCTTGGAGACCCCCCTCCCTCCAGCATTTGGGTGAGACTCCAACCTGTGGCACAGCAGTGGAGACCAAGCCCTTGCTGGCTTGAGCTGCCTGCCCACTGTCTGCTTCTGGAGACACATCTTCCCTGGTGGCATAGCAGAAAGCCACCACTGTTAAGTCACTTGTCTCATTGCCAGATCCGCCCTTCTACCAATTCCAAACCACCAGCTTTGCCCAGAGCAAAGGCAAGCCTGCTGGATCCTGTCGTCTCTTTATGGAGTTCCTGAATCACAGAAGCTTCCAGGTTCTTTTTGGTTTGGCTCATAAACATCAAGAATGCAATGGTCTTTGATGCCATTTTAATTTATATCCAGCCTACATCAGTACCACAAGAAGAAACATTACTTACTGTCCAAACAGGCACATGTCAACAGAACTACAAAAGGGGGTGATACCTACTTCACCTTCCCTGGAGAGAATGTTTGGGCTGAAAGACACCTATATGAGGATAGCGTTTGGAAAGCTAAAGCTAAAGAGAGGAGGAGATGGCATGCCCCCTTTGCCCACCCGCCCTATTGCATTCCATCCTCCCTGATGATGAGATGGTTCCCCCCAACTCCTCTGTCCAGACCAGCGGACCCATGGTGATGGGAGCTTCTCTGGTTGGGGATTGGCCGCAAGTGGAGGGAAGGCCTTGGTGGAAGATGAGGCATGTGAATCAGGGCAGTCTGGCTCCTACTTGCCTCAGCCCCACCCGTAACCGCATAGGCCCTAGCGGTAAATACAGAAAATCCCAAGGGTCACTCCAAGGCAGCCCCTAGGCTAAGAAAAACTGAAGGGACCATGTGCTGATGACAGCCTGCAGCCTAAAGGATGCCGGTCTCTGTTGCCACACCCCAGGCAGCACCCTTCCAGCTTCTGCTTGGCGCCAACCACTGTCTGCCTAGGGGTGCCTGGAGAGAGCTTGCCTGCCCCGACTCAGTGATCCCTTCCATGGGCTGTCTCAGGTCCCTAAGAGGTTTGCTTAAGCAGGAGCAGGGTCTCAGATCGGGGCGGGTCCACCTTTTCAGTGTGACTCCTTGGCCACGATTGGTCGGTGAGAAGGCGGGGTCGTAAAATGGATTCTGCAAAGTGCCAAGTGGGTTTGCGGAGGGCCCCCAGCCATCTGGATTTGCACGCTGAACATCCATGTTAATGGGTTTCAAAGTAGAAACACGTGTGATTCTGGGAGTGGGGCAGTGGAGGAGACAGTTTAAAATCGCTCCTTGATATCTCCCGGTACAGTAGCAAATGTGAAAAGCTACGACAGTACACGGAAGGGGTTCATTGCATAATGACGTCTTTATAGCTTGCCTTGCCAGCTGGCTTCTCTCAAGAGTCTTTGGGGGGAAATTTTGCTCTTTTAAAATATTTTGGGGGATGGAGGTAGCAGGAGGAGACTTCATGTGTCCTGGGCCCCTCTGCTTAAGCTCCAGGGATGGAGGACTGGTGGTGTTCTGTGCCCCTCCAGGGAACCCTGGAGGGAGGTGGGGGAAGGACTTTCACCAGACTCCATGGGGATTTCCGGGGATTTTCACAGCCTGCTTCGTGGATGGTGTCCAAAGCTCTTCTCTTTGTGCTGCTTCCTCCCACCTCCTCCAAGCCGCTGTTTGGGGTGGAGAGTAGTAGTTGGGAAGTAGGGACTCTCATAGCAGTGCCTGACTTCAGAAATCCCATCTTATAACCATGTGCCTGCTGAGCAACCTTAGGCAAGTGATGTGACCTCTCTGAGCCTTAGACTCCTCCTCTGCAAAATGGGATAAACAGTCCTGTCCCCTAGGATTTTGAGAGGTGTCATTCAGACGATCCCTCTACAGTTCTTAGCAGACCTAATCAGAGCTCAGTGAAGGAGGTGGTTGTCACTGGCACAGGTGTGCCTTATGGTGTGCTTTTGTTTACCTGATCTCTGCCAAGTGACAGATTGTGGGGTTCTGTTTTGTGGGCACCCAGGAAAGGAGGCAAGCTAGTTTTATCCCAGTGGAAGCATGGTGGGAGCAAGGATGTGGGGGATGGAAAGGTTGCTGTCCTGCTGGGTAGGGACCATGACTTCCCAGGGCCCACCTAGTTGATGACACCAGTGGCAGTGAGGTCAGCGCCTCAGCCCCCAGTGAGAACCCTCTGCCCGGGCTGATCTACAGGTCTAGAGACTCAAGTGTTGACACTGCTTATTCTAAGGCTGTCTGTTCTTGAGTGATGGTACAGAGACCCCCATGGCTCAGAAGAAACCACAGCCCCAATGTGGGAAGACGCCAGCAGGGGTGGGGCTGGGTGCTTTGGAGAGGGCTCTGCCAAAGCAGTGGGTGGAGCGTTTGATGTTCTTGCCCATCTGCCTCAAACATAATACAGATGGTCCCTGACTTACGATTTTTTTGACTTTACAATGGTGCTAAAACCATAAGCATTCAGTAGAATGTGAATTGTGAGTTTGGATCTTTTCCCGGGCTACTGATGTGCAGTACGATGCTCTCTCATGATGCTGGGCGGTGGGCTGCAGCTCCCAGTCCACCCTGTGATTGTGAGGGTAAACAACCCATAACTTACGGCCATTCTGTACCCGTACAGCTATTCTGCTTTTCGCTGTCCGTACAATATTCAGTAAATTACATAAGCTAGTCAACACTTTGGCATAAAATAGGCTTTGTGTTAGATGCTGTTGCCCAACTATAGGCTAATACAAGTATTCTGAGCACAGCTAAGGTCTGCTAGGTTAAACTGTGGTGTTCAGTTAGGTTAGCTGTACTAAACACATTTTATGGTGGGACCCAGCCCCATTGTAAATCAAGGAAAATTGGGGCGCCTGGGTGGCTCAGTCAGTTAAGCATCCGACTCTTGATTTCAGCTCAGGTCATGATCTCAGGGTCATGAGATCGAGCCCCACATCCGGCTCCATGCTCAGTGGCCAATCAACTTGAGATTCTCTCTCTCTCCCTTTCCCCACTTGCACGCGTGGACTCTCTCTAAATAAATAAATAAAATCTTAAAAAATAATAAAGAAGATCTGTATACCTGCAGCCATTTTGCGCATGTTGGCCCTGGACACATCCCAAATGGCACACAAATCTCAGCTCTTGCTCACACACTAGGGGTTGTCCACCTCCAGCCTACCCATTTCTGTGCAGTCAATTCTGGGAAATTCCACAGGCACTGTGCTGGAGCCACGGGTCAGAGACTCACCCCACCCCCCACCACCTAGCCTCCCCTCCAAGCTACAGACAAGAAGCAGTCTGAGCTATAAGCCCAGTTGCTACTTTTCTCCTTCTCAGGCCCCTGTCTGGAAAGGAGGCTGTGCTATTGGGAGATGGGAGGCTGTCGGGAACAGCAAGATAGGAAACCCGCAGCCTGGCTCTTAGAAAGTCATAGCTGTGTCACAGAGAGCAGTCTTCACGGACCCTCATAAGGCAGTGTCCCATTTTCCAGAGAGGGGTCAGCCTGCATCCAGAATCTCAGAGGCTTCCCTGGAAGGTGCCCTCCTAGGCAGCAGCTGAGAGCTCCAGTCTCATTTCATAGACCAGGAAAATGATGGGCAGAGAGGACTGGTTTAATTCATTGCTCGAATTTGCAGCTGTGGAATCCAGCAGGCCTGTATTCGAATTCTAGCTTCTTTCACTTATTATCTCTGTAAGCTACTTAGTCTCATCGAGCCTGTTTCCTTTATCTGTAAAGGAGGGATAAGACTACTTGAGATGGTGATCGCTATAGATTAAATGAGGAGCCGTCTATAAAATGCCTGATACCTAGGAGTATCCAACAATGACGGCTGCTGTTTTCCATGCATGCACCCAGTAAACAGTGATTGAACCCGTATTGTATGCCAGGTGCTGCGGCATCCCAAGATACTCAGAAATGGATCCTGTCCTAGGAGCTTCTGTGGTCTGAGGTCACACTGCCCACTCCCCGACCCCCCACTCCTAGCCTCAGACCTGTGGATTTCTCTTCTCGTGGGTCCTTTGTATACAGAGGGAATATTCTTATTCTTCTGCTGGCAGAAGGCATCACTTGCCAATCCCAAGCCAGCCCACCCTGGACTCCAGCCTGTGGGGTGCCACGTGTCCTCACTGGGCTTTGCCCATGGCCTGGAACTTCCAAGTGAGTGGAAGTACAGAGCTGGTGACGCAGCCCTTCCTCAGGTCTGTGCTGTCACAGTGCATGACAGTGACACCAGCTTTCCAGTAGGATGCACTCACCGCTACGAATGTTAGTCAGCCTTTCAGAGGGTGGAGAACAGCCATCTTTTAAAAATGTTACATTCAGGGGGAAAAAAACACTTGTTCTTATTCCGCCAACAGAAAGAAGTGCTGTCGCTTCAGACTCTGACAGGCAAAGTGGTGGCTGGGCGATCTGACCCTCAGGGCCGCCACTAATGCGTGGCTAAGTCTTGCTGTGTGAACGGTGTGCTCAATATGTTCATACCAACGGCTGCAAGCCTTGGAGGCTAGCTCTCTTTAGTGAGTTAAGTGTTCTTCCTGCTGGTCCCGTGGAAAGTTGTATTCCTTTCCAACCCTTTGCTTTGGGACCACTAATGCCATGCTGGACACTTCACAGACATTAGCTGGTCGGGCTTCCCCACAGCCTGTGAGACAGGAACCCCTTTTACGGATGGAAAAAGCCGGGAGCAGTTAGGCCACTTGCCTGAGATCTCAGGCCGTCAGCGGTGAAGCTGGGAAGTGAGCTCACAGCTCCCAAACCCCCTAAGTACCACCCACTTTTTGCATTTCTCTCCCACCCACCGCACCACCCTGCTTTCATAAATGGTGTGACATTGAATAGAGCTCCGCCGTGTTGGGTAATCTCCTATCCTCCCTAACGGGGACCTTGCCGCTCCAGAACTTAACGTGTTGGTAGCAGCCACATGTTGGTGGCACGGGGACCCACACATGCCCTCTGTGTGCAGATGGCCCCGTCCCCAAATGGGAGGTTTTGCATTTTTCCTTTCACTCCCCTCCCTACCTCCTAGTCCTCAGGCCTGCCACCTCACTGAGGATGTTGTGGTTCAGAAGTTTGCAAAGACCTCATTGTCTGGCCTGGTACACGCTCTGCTGAACAGCCCACCTGAGCCAGAATGGGACTGGGTGCCGCTTCCAATGCATGTCACCTTGCCTAAGCAGAGCCCAAAGAATAGGATGTCTTTTACAGCCAGGTCCTCTGTGCGTTTTTCTCACTGGACTGCTGATATGTTGTGCTCAAGACACAAAGACCCTGTGTCCCCGGCTGCCCATCCTCCCTACCTGTGCGAGGGGCGTGCTCTGTGTTTGTGGGTCTCTTGCTGGAATGGGGCACAGATGCCTGGGTTTGAGCACAGCAATAACTAAGAATTGCCCCAGAGCTAACATATCTGTGGGCACTGGCCGGGGACAGCCCAGAAGGTCACCTGTGACAGGTATCTCATGACTCCTACGCACTTGCTGTTGGTCGGTCACGACTCTGGCTTGTATCCTTTGCCCTTGGGGCCTCTCTCATGCCTTTTTTTCTTTTTTTACTGGAATTTCTGAACTGCTTGGGGTATGTTTCTGTACTTCAGTTGGTCCAGGCAGGGTGCCCTGGAAACTTCCAGTAAGCCCAGGAAGTTGTGTTGATGGTGGTGACAGAGGCCATCTTCACTCAGCTCCTGAGCCCTAAAATGTCTGTCATACCACGTCCTGGGAGAGATGCTGGAGAGTGTGCTGCCAGGAGCCTCTGCCCTCTCGGGAGCTCGGGGCCTGTGCTCAGTGAGAGTTTGGGGTGTGGTGTATGATTATTGCTAAGTGGCACGCCATTTTATTTGTTCATTCAGTACCTGGTATAAGCACATGGTACATACGGAGTGACACTGCCCTATGCCCCCACCGCACTCCCTCATCCAGTTGCCAACACTTACACTCAGCCTTCTCTTCCATGAAAAGGTACCTCCTGGTGCCAGTCGTTGGTGGTGGGTTGCTGGCTACTGTTCCATGTGTATGTCTCGTGTCCCCACCTTTGCTAGCAGCCACTGCTTACAGAACACCTCCAGTGCTGTCCTGAGGGGCCTTACCTGTGTTGCCTTACTCGGTCCTTGCAGAGCCCCTCTGATAGCAGAGGAAATGGAGATTTGGGGGGGGGGTGCTTACTTGCCAAAGACTGCTCAGTATGCACTCAGGCAGTTGGATCCGAGGGCCAGGACTTTGCCTCCTGCTCTGTGTCTTAGGATCTCTCGTAGGATCCACAGTGCTTGGTGTTGTGCCAGGATAGTGCTTGCATAGAAGGAAGAGACCATGATGGATTTCCTGTTTTCTGTTGGATAAAGGCTGAATGTTTTAGCATGGCATTTGAGGCTTCTAACTCCCGCCAACCTTCCCAACCTCACTTTATACCATTCCCTGGTTCTTGAACCATGGCATCCTGCCTGCTGATTCTCAACACACCATGCCCCTCAGACCTCCCTGACTTTGTATGTGGCCTGATCTTTTTTGTTGTTGTTGTTAAGATTCTATTTACTTATTCATGAGAGACAGAGACAGAGAGAGAGAGAGGCAGAGGGAGAAGCAAGCTCTCTGCAGGGAGCCCGATGTGGGACTCGATCCTGGGACTCTAGGATCACACCCTGGGCCAAAGGCAGGCACTAAACTGCTGAGCCACACAGGCCTCCCATGTACGTGGCCTTATCTTTACCTAGAATGCACTTCTCTGCCCCTTTCATGGCCAGAAGCCTCCTCTCCTATGTAGGACTCCAGTGAGACAGATGGACAGACCACATCACCTGCCTGGAAGCTTTCCTGGGTTCTTGCAGGCAGTTACCTTCCTTTCGCCCCAGCCCATCACAGTGTTGGCTGTTTCTTGTTGGGATGTTTACCCCTCCCTCTCCTGCTAAGGGCAGGGATCTCTCTGAAGACAGGGACCTGTTAGATCTTCTTCCCCCGGGGCCAGCGCCCTGCCTGGCATGTAGGCCAGGCTCAGCACACAGTTACTGATGGCATGGATTGGCTTGAGTGGCTTCATGGAGTGGTTGGTGCTGCATCTCGCTAGACCTCAGAAACAGTGGAGGGGAAGGCATTGCAGGCACGTGTCCCCTTCTTGCCACTCTCCTCACTCTCTGGCTCCCTGGCTTTGGTGAAAATTGGCTGTAGTCATGAGATACCTCTGTTGCGTCCTAAATAGCATCTGTTTGCCTTCCCAGGGAAAGTAGCAGTTTATGATGGGCGAATAGACGTGAAAACTCCTTTTGGCTGCCTGCGTGTTGCTGGGGCACTTGGGCAGGCCCCCAAAGACATCCTCACAGACCAGAGAAATTGGGGTCTGCGTGAAGATGTAACATCAGCAGATAGGGTTCGCGGTAGGGAGGCCTTTGAGGTTTTCTCCTCGTTTGGAGAAGTGGCTCTGAGGACCTTTAGATGCAGAGCTTGTATATGGCTCAGCCCCGGAAGGATGAGCTTCTGTTCCACCCATCTTCATCGTGGAAACTAAGAGCAGAGTAATACGTACTTGAGGCTTCGTGTAAGTTAATTTTTTTTGGCCCGGCCCCAGATATCTTGATTAAATGGTCTGTGAAGTGCTGAGCTATCTTGATAATGTACGTTTTACATTTGATTATATAATCAATTATGTTGCTCCTAATAAAATTTAAAATGAGCCAGAAAGCCGTGAGAAGGCTGTACTGTGTATCGAAAGAAGGTCTCCGAAGGAGTAGAAGGAGGCCTTGTCCTCCGTGAGTCTCGGGTGTCCGTGTATCTGTGTCAGGGCGCCCGGCAGGGCATCCGCTGCACTTCCCGGCGCAGAAGCCACTGTCCTTCGCTGTACCTGGGTCTTCAGATGCAGGCGTGCATTGAAAATACGGCCCAGTCTTGTTTTCCAAGGGAAAAGTGGTTTTATCCAGTTGGTGGTTGAGGGAGTGAAGATTGGGCCCCGTGCTGGAAGCTCAGGGCAGAGTGAGAAAAGAACTCCGCAGAGCCAGGCTTGCCGAGAGGCTGCCACCGAGCAGGTTGGGGCCACCAGTCGGTTGACGAAACAGTGAAAGGAGAAGTGTTCAGAGGCACACCGAGGGCGTCGTGCAGCCAATTAGGAGAGTCCGCGCGGCTTTCTCTGCCTGCCTGGGCAGCAGCCGCGCCCGCCGGGGAGGTGGCAGGATTTAATAGGAGGGGCATGCTCAAACCCATTCTTCCCGGAGCGCCCCAGAAGGGCCTGAGGAGTCTTCCCGGCCATCCCCCTGAGGGTGACGTGGAACAAGGAGCTGGGGGGACGGATGCCGGAAGGGTCTGTTCAAAACCATCCATTCTGTCCCGCCGACAAGCTGCTGCAGCATTTTTGTTCCCTTTTAAAACATTGCTATCAACCAGTTGGAATATAGGCCTGGAGGATCGCAGGGAGTAATCTAATTAGTATGAAGTCAATTCAGTCGCTCCTTTTGTATCTCGTGATTAAATAAGTGGGGAAAATGGCTTGAAAATTAGGTGCTAGAACGACCCAATTACATTTCTGTAGCTTTTTGTATTCAATTTCATAAACAATTTTGCTCTTCGCTGGTTAATCAGTGAATGCCTTTTTCCAGTTTGAAAAGCACTTTTGAAATTATAATGCAATTAAATTGTGTGTGGATGTTCTGGCATAGCGAGTGTGAAAGCCGGGGGCTTGGCAGGCTGCCGTGTTGTACCTTGACTGTAATGAGTCCCCAGGCTGGCAGCTTGCGAGTGTCATTCATAATATTGTCCATGCTGGGTTACTGTAAAGTGCAGCTGCCTTAACCGGCAGTTAACCAGCGACCGCCAGTCCCCCCCCTCTCTCTCTCTCTCTCTCTCTCTCTCTCTCTCTCTCTCTCGGTGTGCGTGCTTCTTGCAACAGGGCCTTGCCACGAAGGTGGCAGAGTGGCAGGGCTCCTCTCGATGCTTGCCATACCATCCGCCAAGTCAGGTGCCTTCTCCCGAGATGGTCTGCTTACCTGTGCCTAGGACAGGGTGGGATGTATGTGTCCCCCTCGTGTCATGTGGCACTCCAGTCATCTCCATCAAGAGTTGGCCCAGGGAAGGAGAAAGGGAGAAGTCTTGGACACCTTGCTCTGTGCCCAGCACTACGGGAACTACCTTTACTGAATCCTTAGCAAAGCCCTGGGAGAGGCTTCAGTTGTCCTGCCTTCCTAGATGAGGATGCTGAGGCATGATGAGAGTCTCTAGCTTCCCGTAAGCAGAAGCTCTGGGGTTAGGACGTGAGTTTATCTGACTCCAAATCCTATGCTCTTTCAACGTCTCTGCACCCCGAAGACAAACTGTGAAGTAAAGGCAGGGAGCCTGGAATGGAGGCTGGGCGCAGGAGTGCCGTGTGCGGTCCTTGGTCTCCTGTGCTGGGAGGGTGCCTGTGAGGCAGGCCACACAGGGATGCAGGGTGGGAGAAGCCGTCTGTAGAATCCTTCCCCCGTTAACATCATTCACATTCCTGCTCCTTAGGACTTTGCAGTGTGTCAGAGTGAGCTGAAACGTGTGTGTGGAATGCAGGACAGTGACTCAGTGTTGGGATGATCCAGTGTGCAGGTTCGCAAGGAGCATTTCCATTCCCTTTTTCTGCTCCATCAGTGGCAAAGATTCTCTTGTCTTTAGTGACTGAGGATATGAAGCAGGTAGGAGGCAGGTTTCCAAAGGACCTCACAACAGGAGGTGGTTGAAGCATGCTGATTCTAGAACTTTCTTAGATGCTTTTAGTGGCTTGCCTCCTAACAGTTAACACCTGGCTCCAGCATCACTCTTGCCTCTCAGTTCTTTGCCCTGGTGGAAGCCTTGGAACTAACCCTGGTTTACTAGAAACAAATGATGTTAAACTCCTGGAAGGTCTTTTTCAGCATATCCCTTCGTGTGAAACTTGACATAAACATTCAGCTGAAAGGGAGTGCCTGTGTCCTGGTGAGTGTGATGCCTTCTGAGCGGGGATGACAAGCTTTGCACTGAGGCCAGGAGCAGAGGTTGGGAACTAGAAGGGGACACACCTGGGCCTGGCTGTTGCTGGAGGCAGAAGGGAGCAGGGGGGACAGTATTACTGAGCTGTCTTGTACTTGGGAAGACTGTTTCACGTGGCAGCCTCTTTTTAAAAAAATGTTGGCCACGTGCCTGGGAGATCTTGGGTCAGGTGCAACATCTGTTTTGCAGAACAGCTCGGCAAAGCCTGGATGGGGAGGTGAATGGGGTGGGGCGGTGGATTAGAGAGAAGAGGGAAGATAGGGCTCCTGAGACCAAGCTCGGTTTCGCCGGGAAGCATGTTAGTAACTGCTAGCATGTGCTTCTAATCATCTACTTGCCAGATGTTCCCGGAGTGGGAGATGGAGGGTGCCTTGCCTGAGAGCTCCCTGATGGGGAACAAGTAGCTCAGAATTGGAAATGGGCCCCAGTTTGCTTGCCAGGTGTTTCTCCTTCGTAGAACATCTGGAGGGAGGATGGTAAAGAGGCCTCCCCGGCCCAGCCTGGAGTCTTGGAGTCAACTGTCTTTCTGGTGGATCCTCTAGAAGCTGGACATTCTGGCCATAAAGAGCCAGGAAAATCCTATGAAATGTCCCCTCCTCGTGTGCAGGACCTGAAACTCTAGAACAAAGCGTCTTGCATGCCTGGGCCCCTACACAGCCTATTTCTGGAGAGTTACAAGTTTTCCAAGTTCTCAGAGGAAGAAGCAAGAAAAACGGGTGTAGGAAGATGAAGAAGCAGTTCCTGACCTAATTTCTGGGCCAAAAGAAAAGATTCAAAACGCCTTTTAAGGTGGTGACAGTCCTAAGCCAGCGAGCCTTGTGGAAACCAGGAGGAACTCACGAGGCATGAGTGATCATACAGCCCGTCCCACCGCACAGGCCTTCACTGAGGGCCTTCTGGGTGTATCTTCCCCATGGAACTGAGATGCCCCTCCTGGAAGGGACAACCAGGTTACCCAGGTGGTAAGATCTCTGGGGTGTGGTACAGGCTCCCAAGATGGCAGTGTGGGAGGCCAGCCCACTGCTCCCCGGGTGTGTATGCCAGCAGCCAGGCTTGCTGGCCTTGCAAGCTGGGGAGGAGATCTTCCGTCTGGACTCAGACTCCTTCCTGACACTCTCTCAGGAGAGCACTTGCAGAAGCAAACTGAAAGGAGATTATGGGACATTCCTGTGATGGATTATTACACACCCATTAAAGCAATGTTTACAGGGAATTTTTAAATGACATGTGGAAATACGGATGACATAATATTGCACAAAAAGAGCTATGAAATATATACATGCCGTGAATCACGCTAGAATTCGAATCTGCTGGGGAGATCTGAGAGCCTGCCACATCCCAGGCTACACTTCACACCAAGTCGGCCAGAGTTGTGGAGGGTGGTGCCTGTACATCGTGGTTTTAAAATTTTCTCTGAGTGACGGGGATGCACTGCCTGGGCCAAGCGTCACTTTGGTAGAGCAGTATTCGTGGAAGCAGGGAAATTCTCCAAACTGTTGCCGTTGGTTTTTCCCTGGTAGTGGAGTTGTGGGTGGGTTCTGAGTCTGTACTTTAATCATTTCTCGCATTTGCCAAGGCTTTGCAGGCTGTGTGGGAGCCAGGAAGAGAATGGGCGCCGCTGCCAGCTGGTGAAATGGATAGTGCCAGAGCAACTTCCCTCTGCTACCCCGCTCCCTACCTCCTCATCCCCAGGCCTTGAGGTTCTGCTGATTGGGGCATTTATTTTGGTGCTCTCGGTGGTAAGGTCATAATGCCTATTCAGAACATTTAAGGGAACCTATCTGAGGCAAGGGGGAAAACCCAGCAGAGTCCCCAGTGCCTTTGCTCATACGGGCATGCCCAGGTCACCACAGCAGGCAGCTTGGGGCGTGAGCTCCATGTGAAGTGGAGTTCCCACAACCTAGCATGGTCAGCACATGGATGTGGCTTGCCTGGCTCAGCTCCCCGGGGCTTCTGGGAGAAGAACCAGCATGGGACAGGTGGTCAGGGCAGCGATGACAGCCTCTCCCCTGCACATTAGGGCAAAGCTCGAGCCACGCAGTAGGGTCAGGGCCTCTCACCTGGTATGGCTAGTGGCTGTCTGCTGTCGTAGACCAAGGCAGGAGCGTGCAATCAGCCGTAATTGGCTGCCTCATTGACGTATTGGGTCTGGCTCAGAGCTTTGGAGCAGAAGGCCAGAATGTGGAGCAGAGTTTCATTTCTGGAGCTGTGGCGGTTCTAACTAGAAATCGAGCTTTCCGCCCAGGCCTGACATCATTTTATCATTTAGCTCCAAGGAACCAGCGGCAAGGAGCGTGCCACTAACCTTTTACTGCCTGTCACTATCGAGGAGGAGGGGCAGGCTGCCCCCCGGCAACGGGAAAATCAATTCACCAGTAGCTTTTGTGGCTTGTTAAACCTTCCCCCCTCGAATTCCAGGCCAAGGGACCTGACCGAGATCCTGAAGAGGAGAGGACACAGAGGGAAAAGAGTGCTCCTGTTCTGAGGGAATGGGTCCTGGCGTCCAGGACCTGGCAGCCTTCCTCTGTGGCCCACCTTCTCCAGGCAGCCTGTTTGATGCACTCAGTGGTGTTCTACCTTAGGTACCTCTAGCTCTGTGACCAAAGGCAAGACCAGGGACCCCCTCATCCCTTGTCCTTGTCATCTGATTCACACTGTGGCCAAGATCAAGGGTCACCCAGTTTCTGCCTCGGTTTCCTCTTGGGTTCACACAGGGATAATAATCCCTTTGAATTATTATAGCTCATTGGACAATTGTGAGGATAAATTGAAATAACCTATGGGAATGGTCTTGAAAAGACAGTGGTAAAATAACAGTGATTATAAAAATGACGTATCAGGAGCAGATCCAGGCACTTGTCGGTTCTTTTTCTTTCTGCTTCCAGCTGGGCAAGTGAGCAAATGGGAGAGTCGGTACCTTCTCCAGCTGAGCGTGTGCCCCTAGAGATCAGGAGAGGGCCCGAGCCCTCAGTCTATTGGGGCCCATTTTCCTCTGTATCATCTCAGCCTGTCCACAACTGCCCATGTTTTCCAGATCCCCGAAGAAGGGTGCTGTATTATTTGCTCCTTCCTGCTTTGCTAGGGGTGGTGGGGGAGCCAGAAAGCTGGTCTGCCATTCCAGAGAGTAAATCAGTGGACGCTGATGGGTTAAGGGCAGGCATGTGTAGCAGAATCAGACCCTGGGGCCTCAGCCTGCTGGGGATGCAGTAGAGGATTTGGCATCATTGAGGAGGAATGTCACAGGTTCGGGTAAGGACTCAGAGGTTTAATCAGCAAAGCTATTTAGGTCCCAGTGAGTCTCACTGTGAGAATTATTTTGAGCTTCACCCTGCTCTGGAAATGTTGGGTTTGCTAAGCAAGATGGTATTTGGCACCGGCAACCTGGAAAAGAGAAGGACTTGCCATAGAAGCCTCCAGGACGAGAGGAATTTCCAGAGCTCCGGAGCCCAAGGCAGGCTCCCAGCAGTTTCTGTGGGGCACAGAACTCGAGCTTTGGAGGGAGCTGCCTTTTAAAAGACCAATCTGTTTGCCTTTTTCCTTAAGAAAATCTGTCCTGAATTAGAGTGGTTCTGTGCTCACTAATCCCTGTCCATTTGGTCACCTTGAGCCACGGCTGATTCAACCTCCAGGCCCTCCTGGCACATAAGTGGGTGCTGAACCAATATTGACTGAATCAAAATTGGCTGGCACTTTGGAGGGAATGCCATACCTTCTGTGTAAAGAGCCCTCCTTCCCCCAGAGCTGGCGCTTCTGCCGTGGAGGCTGCCATCCTCTGCATGTCAGCATGGCGCCACGTTTGGGTAGCACCTGCTCCCCCGCCGCCCTGATTTAGAGGAGTCTGGATTTAGGTTTCTGTTGTAAAGTCTATTTTTAACAAAGCTGAGCAGAGACCTGGCCGAGATGGCTGTAATTTATGAGCATTAGGTGACCTGCACAATGTTAACAGGAGGCACAATCCCTGGCATTGCCATGTGAGAGTGGACATGCCCCCAGCAGCTTGGCCCAAGAATCCCACTGGGCACTGTGCCCCGGGACAGAGGAGGGCAGGAGCTTCCCCTACTGGGCGCCCCCAGTGCACACAGGTTCCTGGGGATACCTCTGTACTGACCTCTGCTGTACTACCCATAATCCTTGTCAGCATCCACCTTTATGGTCCAGTGTTGGTTACTGGTTATTACAAAAATACTGGAGGAGTGCCTGGGTGGCTCAGTCTTTTAAGTGTCTGCCTTCGGCTCAGGTCATGATCCCGGGGTCCTGGGTTTAAGCAGGCTCCCTGCTTAGTGGGGGGAGTCTGCTTCTCCCTCTCCTTCTGCCCCTCCCCCTGCTTATTCTCTCTCTCTCATTCTCTCTCCGTCTCTGTCTCAAACAAAAATACTGGTTTACATTTATAGTTCACAAATGCACTGATCCTTATAATAACCTTGTGAAGCAGTAATGGTATTTTAATAAAAAGTATATAATAATAGCATTAATAATAACCAGAAATTTCTGCTTATTGATCCCCGGGTATGTGTCATGCTCTGTGCAAAGTGTTCTGTGTTATCTAATTAATAAGCCAAGTAGGGAGGATGTTAACTGAGATTTCCATTTTTCAGATGTATTCATTCATTTGATAAATTTTTATCGAGTGCAAGTTCTAAGCACAGGAAATTTGGTGCTGAACAATGTAGACTGAAAGAAATCTCAGGCCTGGATGAGGAAGCTTGAGCCCATAGGTCAGGTGAATTGCTCAGGGTGATACACCCTGTGAGGGTAGGGCTGGAAATCAGTCCCTCATCCCTGCAGACCCTCTGAGCATCCCAGTCCACCTTACTTTCCGGCAGGGGTAACAGACCAGGCATTTGGCCTCCATGGTATGGTCCTATCTGGGGCTGTGCTCATGCTAGACCTTCCATTTGTTCTGGTTGCCCTTCCAGGGGCTGATAGAGAGGAAAGCCCAGGCTTTCAGGACAGATGGACCCGGGCTTGCATCCCAGCTTAGCTACTCATGGAGAAACAGTGGCAAGTGACTTCACTGAGCATCAGATTTGTCATTTGTCAAATTGGGATAACATTACCTGCCTTGAGGGCAGGTTGGAAGGATTAGACATAATGTATTTAAAAGGGTTGAGAAAGGCTTACACTAAGTCAGTGTGGTGGTTGTGATGATAATGAGGACCACCCAAGCGATGCTGCTCACCCTGGAGGAGAACCAGTCAGGAGGGAGTTCCACCCCTGCCTAGGTGGGTCCGGGATCATGGGCTCCCAGATTGGGAAGTGAATCTGCAGCCCCTGCCCTCCTATCCTCCATCTGCTCCGCAGTGCTGCTAGTCCTTTGGGACAGTGAATGGCCAAGGTGTTACTTAAATCCTGGCCTCTCTCCAGCCTTTGCTGAGGCCTCTGCCACTGCAGCTCCTTTCCCCATCATGATTCGGTTATGTTCCTTTACAAGCCAATGAAACAAAATAAGCAAGTCCATTATACCTTCTGGCAGGCAGAAAACTAGGAATGAAGAACCAGAATGCAAGGCCTTCATGAGTCTGCAGCATGGTTGTTGGGTAGGAACGTCTTTCTTCAGAGGGAAGGGAGTGAGGAAGGGGTGGCTCTGGGCTAGAGAAGGGCAGAGAGGCCAGCCCATGGACCAAGCCACAGACCCCCGGTGAAGAACACTGTTCCAGGTCCTCTCCTCCATGCTTGAGCCCCCAGTGGCGATCCCCAGCCTCTTCTGGAAGGTGGCAACCATGGAAGAAAAGGCTGGATGCATAGTGCAGGGTACAGTGTTCTGGGCACAGTAGTAACAGACGGCACTGGGGGGGGTGAGAGTCTCTCTCTGAGCATGGGGCTGTCCTCACTCCTGCCTTCTGCCTTCTACCAAGTACAGTGGAACTCCTGGTTGATCAGTCTTAGGGATTGCAAGGCCAAGAGCTCTCCTGGCCTCCCAAGAGCCAGAAATGGTGCATTTTGTCTTTTTTTATTATTATTCATGAGAAACACAGAGACAGCAGCAGGCTCCATGCAAGGAGCCCGATGTGGGACTCGATCCCAGGTCTCCAGGACCACACCCTGGGCTGAAGGTAGGCGCCAAACCACTGAGCCACCCAGGGATTCCCTGCATTTTGTCTTTTAAAAAAGTCCCAGTGAGGGTAGATCTCTCTCCTGGCTGCCTGCTGGCTGGTGCCGTCCCATCCACAGCAGCTCGTTCGTGGCAGACAGTGACCGGGGCATACGGTCCAGGGTTTTGTCTGGCATGTGGTTTCTGTGGCACCATTGACCCCAGATGCTTAAACATCCGGTCCTGGTGGGAGCAGCATAACTGAATTTGAGTTGGCTGGGTGTGGTGATTCAACGGGAGCAGAGCTCACGAGACCTCTCCAGCATCATCCTTCAATCACTGCTCGGTTCTTCCCAGCTGCTACCGCCTGAGAAATGTGAAGTTTTACCTAAGCCTTTGCGACTGCACTTGTTAGAGAAGGAAGATGGCTTTGTCTGGCCAGGCTTAGGGATCCTGGAATTGACCCGCTCCTCAAACCCCTAGCTGAGCAGGTTCTGTGCTCAGGGACTAGAGTCTGGGTGGAAACTGGAAGAGGAGGCCCTGACGGACTGAGGGAGGGTTCTGAGATTCTTTTCCTTAAAATTTCATCTGGTACTGACTGCGTATGATCATAGCTGACTCCATCTTTGGAAAAGTAATATCATTTGTACTTACAGGCTGATCGGCTGGAGTGCCATCCTCCAAAGCCGTTCACCATGTCAGGGTTAATTTGCTAAGCACCCACACTGCACTGGTCGCTAATCAAGGGGATGGGGACGTAGAGGTGAATAAGGCCAACAGCAGTTCTGGACCTCAGGCCAGATAACTCCATTCTTTGCATGGCAAAGGCTGGGGCTTATTCTCCACTGCATCCTTACAGGCTCAGCTAAATTTCCTCTGTATACTAGGTGTCTGGCTAATGTTTGTTATAGCAATCAGTGTTTCCTGTATTTCCCAAGACTCTAAAATGTCTATTACTTTTATAATAAGGTGACAATCAAACTTGATAGGCTAAAGAAAGGAAAACGAAGATTGGGGGGCGGAGAGCGGATTTCAAGAATGGTTTATAGGATGCCCTGGGTTTCAGTTGACTGCATCCATTTCCTTTGAAGCATTGGGATGATGGAACTGCTAAGAAGGCCATGGGAAACTCCCTGAAGACAAGTCCAGAGCAGGGTCTAGGGCTCTGCAGTAGTCCCCACATGGGCAGAGTATTGTGTCCTGTTCTAGGCATCCCAGTTTAGGAGGGATGTTGACAAGGTAGACCATATCTGAGGAGGTCTGATGGGAACTGGACACGGTACCATGGGAGAAATTTAAGAGGAGGAACCAGAGGCGATTCAAGTAGGAAGGAATAAGGTCACTACCTTATTCTGTTAGATCTGAAGGACTGGGACCAGGGCAGGTGGGCTCACTGTTTATAAATGGCTGAGCCTTAAAACACTTTACAAAGTCATGAGGGATGTTATCCTCTCCCTAGAAGAAGTATTCAACAGAAAGGAGAATAAATGAGGTGCATTGGGCCCCAGAACCGGTGTGTTCAGTGGTCACTTTGCAGATCACAAGTGGGTCTTGCTGATATGCGAAATCACATATCCTCTCCTTTCCAGACCCATAGATATCTACCAATAACATGTCCAGAAACTATGTCTTTAAGCTCTGGTCTCTCCAGTAAATACTGGTTTAGTAACCAGTTACTTCCCTATCTGATCTGTGTGAAATGAACCAGGGAGAAAGGAATGAACGAAAAACAACCCTCCTACTCTTTGAGGTGGTAAGAGAAGCCCCACTGCCTCTGCTAAAGATGATTAAAGAAATAAAGGAAAAGCCTTTCTTGGAGTCATGCTGTAAGCCCAAAGGGAAAGTAGATTTTTATTTATGAAAACGGGTTACAGGGCAGCCCAGGTGGCTCAGTGGTTAGGCGCTATCTTCAGCCCAGGGCCTGGTCCTGGAGACTCAGAATCGAGTCCCACGTCGGGCTCCCTGCAATGGGGCCTGCTTCTCCCTCTCTGCCTCTCTCTCTTTCTGTGTGTCTCATGAATAAATAAAATAAATAAAATCTTAAAAAAAAAAAAAGAAAAGAAAACGAGTTATAACTTAAGCTGTCCAGGAGCGCAGCCATTACATGGAGCATGATGCCTCTTAATTCATGCGGCCTTCTTCATAGGCGGCTAAGTAAGCGTTTCTGCATCTTCCGACTCCGGTCTGTTTTTGGTCAGTTATGTTGCTTACAGCAGGTCACTGGGTCCCCCAGAGGCATGGTTGCTATAACCTCTCTTTCCTGCCACCCCGCTCTCCCCGCAGTAAAGCTTTGGAAAAACAGCCAAGTGTTCAGCAGAGTAAAGGCCTGGCTTTTCCTTCCTTCCTCCCCCACACCTCCCCTTGTTGAGAAATCCCATTATCCGGGAGAATGATTGTAAAACTCCAATCTGTCTGCAGCCGAGCTGTGGGCTGCTGTTCCCTCCTCTACTGCCACCCTGGTCCCCTTGTCTGTCTGCAGGGGGAAGACGAATATCTATATATTCAGGCTTTAAGGATCTATAAATCTGAGTTGATTCTCTGCTGGTGACAGCCCAAGCTCTTTGCCACAACGTCTGACATGATCTAATGGGTTTACAGTTGTTGGAGTGTTTCTCCAGAGCAAATGAAAGAAAGCGCTTAGTTAGGGGATGCGTAAAATGGCATTGTTTGTTCCGGGCACCACCGCAAAGCTGAAGGATCATCTTCAAATTATCCACCCTTTGCTTCAGCCGCCCTCGGATGAGGGGGCCCTGCCGAAGGAGCCGTGAAGACCATCCCCGCTGTGCAGGCCTTTCTGCCGGAGAGGTGCCAGGATGCCGGGGGTAGGAATCCTCCCCGGCTGTGTTCGTTTTGCCAGGAAGCTTGGGGCTAATTGGGAACAGAAGGGATGCCCAGGGGATGAGGAGAGGGGACGAGAGGGAGGGAGGGTCTCACCAAGGTAGAAGAGTGACAAATATTTGCTTGTAGCAAAACAAGAGTGAAAACAAGAGACCGCTAATGAGGGCTTTGGGGCATTTTGTGCTGGCAGTTCTCAGGGGCCAGCAGTGTGGGTTGGTGTGATTAGTTGCCTTGCTACTTGGCACGAGACCAATCCCTCTTTTCAATATCAAGTTTCATAAGCGTGGAACAATAACAAATCATTATGAACCCTCTGGGAATGACGAGTGGGTGGTGGTAGGGGTTTTTCCCTTTCTCCGATAAATCCATCTTTTCAGCGCAGGTACATTTTTCCCGTTGTAAATAGAGAATGGCAAGGGACGGATTGTGTCTCGGCAACTTGCTGTATTGTTAATCTGTTATTAGGCAAAAGTCTTAACACCAGGCTGGGTGCTCAGAGGCCTCATTGTGAGCTCGGGATGGAATTATGCATCATGAATAAAAACCGCTGTCAACATGCATTGGTTTCAAAACATTAGAGCATATGGTATGTGATTATCTGTATTGTCAAGTGCAATAAAGTGAATTTGGATATAATAAAGAATGTAATATTTTAGAAATTTGGTAATAAACTAAGGAAGGGATGACAGCTGAGGTTCTTTAGGGCCCCAGACACAAATAAATTGAAGTTACTGGTCTCTGCAGCCAGGCAGCAGAATGGCCACAATGTGGCTCTGGGGGCGCCGTGATTTTCAAGTTAGGTATGGCTCTGCTGTGTCTCAGTTGCCTTCTCTGGAGAGCAGAGAGGCTGGGGCTCTTGGGTTTGATGACAGGAGGGAGGCGGTGGATCCCAGTGGAGAGCTGGGCCTTGCCTTGCCTTACCTGGCCTGGCGATGTGCCCTGTGCCTGTTCTGGGCACAAAAAGGGTCCATTTCTGATAAGGTGTAGCATTCATTGTGCCACGTGTCAGGCTAAACTATCACGATGATCCTTTTCCCGTGGGAGAGGCCCCTCTCAGCCAGTCTCTAGCTCTCTTTGCCTCCTTTTGGTGAGTAGGGCAGGCAGTGCTCAAAGCACAAGAGTCCTGTCCAGCTGCTTCTCAGAGAGAGCCCTGCATCCTCCAGAGTCAAGTTAATTGGCTGATCCAGCCAGTCAGCATACATAAGAAAACCAGATCTGCAAAGGGGCACGAGTGCTCTGGCGTTAAGACCAGGAGGAGGAACTGCTAATAAGCCCTGTGGGCATTGTCTTGTTTAAATGCCCTATTCCCTGAAAATATTAGTATCCCCATTTTACAGATGAGAAAACCAAGGCACAGAGAGACCTCACACAGCTGACCGGTTGTAGAACTGGAATTACAGCCCATGGCTGAACCCAAAGCCCAGACTCTACTCACAACCCACAAATAAGGAGGCTCTTTCTTACTCCTAACCTTTTCTACAAATAAGGGAGCTCTTTTCATTCACAATACACAAAGAATAACCCATGTTAAAAGGTCTTAACATAGGAAACTTTAATATGCTAAGTACCTAGGGCCTTGAAAGAATGTTCCAGAAAAAAAAAATGCAACCAGGTGATATCTCTGTTCCTATTGGTGCCTGGCAGAGGTTGGTCTGCCTTTATTTTTTTTTTTCTATTTTCCCTTAGCTTTGATTTTTACATCCCGGCTCCAGCTAGGTGAAGTAATTTATCATCACTCTAGCAGTTGACCTTCGCCCTTTCCTTATCTTCCTCTGGAAAGGGCTTCTGCCCCAGCTAAAGTTGATTGTTGCAGGCAAGGTCAGTTTGCTTTTCCTGACTGCTTTCATATTTCTGACCCAGGGCTTCACTTTGAGCCTGGCTTCTGACTTCAAGACTTGCCTTGACTCTCAGCTTCCAGGAAACCCTACATGGGGCCTCACTACCATACCTAGTCTCCTTCTTCCCCCTCATCTATGGGGGACACTTCCAGCACTGGTCATGTGTGCTGCCCAGCCAGGTGGACAATTTCCTTATTAGGTGTGAAGAAGAGGGATTAACACCATCGGGCCGGGCTGAAGCACATTGGGCTGTCTGGGAAGAGAGAAGACATTTAGTTCATTTCTTGCCGGAATACCTCTATAATTCCCAGGATGGGGTGGGCAGAGGTTTGAATAAACCCCTCAGGCCTAGAGCTCATATGACCAGGTTTCCATTGGATGTGGAAGCAAGGTGAGTCCAAATCCACTGCCAAATTACTTGGCATTGCACCTCAGGATAGCCGCTACTAGAGTCCATCCCGCTGCAGTCAACATCTGTTGAAAGCTAAACCATTTTCAAGTCTCAGGTGGCGGTCCACTTATTTCAAGCAATATTGGGTGCAAGAGCCTTACATAAAAACTGCGCATGTGTGCAGGAATGGTAGCAGTAGCATGCGTTCTCTTATTCCGTTCACATGCCAGCCCTGTGAGATACCAGCATCTTTATTCCTATCTTACAGGTGGAGACCCAAGATTAGGGGGGTTCATAATGTAACACAACTGCAATTTCAGCCACACTTTTTGGTTCAAGAAAGGAAACTGGCCAGTGGTCCACAGAGCCTCCCTGGTCTGACTTAAAAGGATGTGTTGCTCTTTATGTCCAGCCTGCCCTGAGTGACCCCAGATCTTGGAATAGTTTCCCTTGGGCAAAATAGACTTTGAGTCTCTGTTTCTTGAGCTTGTCCCAGAGACCCTGCCAGAACTTGCAGAGGGGCCACGGGTGAACCACGAGAAGCTGCCCCTGTGGCGCTGCCGGGGGGTTGCCCCCCAACCACCACCCTCCCCTCTGTAGAGCGGCGGAGACAGAACCGAACGCTCCTAATGATCTGTGAATGTATTAATCCTGCTTTCTGTTAATTAACAATATGATAAAACCGGCATTTCCTAAGTCGTCGCTTAACACATGTTTTAGCAATTATGTACTTAGTGGTTCGGATTCAGAATGCTAATAGAATAAAATTTTAATGAAGATACGATGCTATGAAAAATTTATTGAGAAGAGTTCAGGTATTGCTGCTGTTAACGTGCAGAGAGCAGGAGTCTTAAGTTTGGAGCGTGAACCCTCCCCCACCACCACCACCCCGCCCTCATGCCTTTGCAGCACTCTCTGGACTGAGGCAGGAGGACCCAGGAGATCCTGGAATTGGCTGGTTCTGGCCTTCCATGAATATGTCCCCAGAGGCCCCTCCTGGAGGGTCCACACCAGTTGACAGTCACAGGAGTTGTTTACTTCCATCCCATCCTCTGACTTTTCATCATGTCTAAGGGATGGGCTTCAGAACCAGAGTTCAGGACATGGCCCCACCTTCTCCTTGTAGAGCCAGGTGTCTCCAAAATTTTCTAATTGTGCAGGAAAAAAATTAGGGCACACGCCCCCAGTAAATCTTATTTTAATTTCAACTTCTTTACGTGTACTACTATGCTAATATATGTATATTATAAATCTATATAAAAGGAATATAGGAATATATAAACTTCTATAAAAGGTTTATATATTTATATAGGAATATATATTTATATAGGAATATATAAACGTATATAAAAGGGTATATTTGAAATAAATCATAGTTTATTAATAATTAAAATATTTTAGAGTAATTGCAGTTCAGTAGGTTTCCTTTTTTAAAAAAAAAAAAATCTTGATTTAACCCTTTGTGATCCAACTCGAAACGATGAATTCTAAGGTTAGCCTATTTTGGTACGTGGACTAATGCCTGTCACAAATGAAAAATCCACCTCACAAGATAAACAGGTCCCAGTGGAAGTATGTTCACTGTGCTGACTAAATCATGATACTAATTTTTCAATCCCATCCTCCAATTATGCAAAGGATTTTGTTGAAATTCAGCTTGTAAATTTCCATCTTCCCTGATGTCAATCAGTTTTTCACACAAACTAATCAAGTGTTGCATTTTTTATATTTTTAACAAATGGGTTCAAAATCCACTGAAATCTTCATTTTTTTCTTAAAAAAAAAAATGAGTTTTACAGTTCTGTTTCCAAGTCTTAAAAGCCTTTGTAGAATGAGAGCCTTTGTAGGCTGACCCAGTTATATCCCTTTTAAAAGCAACAAAATCACAGAAGAATACAAATAGCTCGCAAACATTTGTTTTCCAGGTGCTTTCTCTATAGCACAAGTTTCTGTTGAAAAGCAGGTTCTGGGGGCACCTGGGTGACTCGGTTGAGTGTCTGACTCTGGATTTCAACTCAGGTCATGATTTTAGGGTTGTGAGATTGAGACCCGCGTCAGGTTCCATGCTGGGTGTGGAACCAGCTTAAGGTTCTCAATCTCTCCCTCTGCCCTTCTCTCCCCATCTCTCAAAAAAAAAAAAAAAAAAAGGGTGGGGGCGAGAAGCAGGTACTTTCTTACTGGGCTGCCACTTGTCCCATCCGATCAGAACACATTTGGGGGGCATGGTATGTGGCTGGTGAGGAGTCTTACTGGGAGCCAGAGGAGCATCGGCCTCCCATTTTCTGTTAGTGGCACATACTTATATTCTTGGTATATTTCTTCCAATCTGGGTGTTCTTTGCAATGCCCATTTTGTTCCCTAAAGCCAGGTCATACAGTCTGTACATCTATTTACTGATCATACCTGAGCAGTACCAGGTACTGGCTGCCCTTACATCAGGTGAGTAAATGAAGTTCCACTCTGACACCCCACCCCACCCCACCCCCAAAGAATTTGTTATCCTTCAGTGGTCTGGAAAACACTGTCTAGGACACAGGTCTCCACTATGTGGATGTGTGCCACTGTAGGCACTAAGACCATTTGGTCCATATAGTAAAACTAGTGAAGCTGAAATCAGTTTTAGATGAAAAACAAAAATTTTTCCAATATTTCTTGACCCTCACTGGACATCTGAGTCACCTGGGGACATTTAAAAACATACAGATGCTGAGATTCTACTCCAGACCTGACTCAATTCTGAGGGTGAGGCCTGTGCATCAGTATTTTTAAAATTTTTCCTAAGAGATTCTGGTGTAGAAATCACAGTTGAGAATCACTGTTCCAGACCAGTGCCTCTTACATTTCAATTTGCATAAAAGTCACCTGGAGAATTTGTTAAAATTCGAGTTTGAGTTTAGGAGGTCCCAGGTGGGGTCCGAGACTCTGCGTTTCCAGCAAGTTGCCAGGCGGTGCCGATGGTGCTGGTTGGTGTGGGTCACCCTGAGTAGCTGCCCCCTGTCCCTTCCTTTTCCACCCCTTCCTCCCTCTCTCTACCCCAGGCCACTGCCCGGACAGCCCAGGAGCAGAGGGAGCAGCAGCCTGCTCCCGGCAGAGCTGCCGCTCCAGCCAGGCTGTCTGGACTGCTGCTCTCAACTTCTCGGAGAGATCTGGCCTCCAGATGTTGAGAACAGTTCCTTTAACAGCCAAAAAAATAGGCCAGCCCCTACTCCACAGTGAATAAGCACGCGTGTCTCATGCAGAAGCGCTGTGATAGGCAGCTCCGTACCCCCAAACTCCCAGCAGGCTTACTGGCAGTCTGGCCAGCTGGAGTCACGGAGATGCAGGCAGAGATGACCCCCACTGCAGGGGGCACGGAGAGGGTGGCGGGCACAGTGGGTATCGAGCCAGGGCTCTGTCAGTTGGGACTATTCTGAAACTGTACCTCATAATAAAAGTCATATAATTTGTGGCGGCGCTGAAAACCTGCTTCCAAGTAGCGGTTTTTTGATGGAGTTTTGGAACCTTCTCTGAGGTCAGTAACCATTCCCTCAGGACTTGGTGGAGGGGAGGCAGGTGGACATCTTGAGGTGGCTGCTGGGAAGACTGAAGCTTTTCTAAGGGGTCCTCTCTCCATCCTGGAGCAAGTGGGGTGCAGGGCTGCTTCCCATCCTTTCTCTTGGAGTAGGTTTTGTTATCTGTGTCCACCCCACCTTCTCCTTGTGTCTCCCTTGGCCTCATCCATCATGTTCCCTCTCCTGAGCATACCAGGGGAAGCCCCCTCCAAACAGAGGCCCGTGACTGTTAGCAGCAGCCAGACTGCAGGCTCACTCTTGGAGCAAAGGCAGGAGCTGCTGGTGGTGTGTCAGTGGTCAGGACAAGGGCCAGCGTGACCACACCGAAGCAGTGAGTGATTTTTGTTTTTACCCAAAGGAAGCACAGTAGGGTCTTTTCAAGTAATGAGACTGGGAATTCACCATATGATTTGTTTTACCTCTCCCTGTCCTGAATCTTGTTCCACTGTGATGGTTGGTGAAGCACCATGGACATCTCTCTGACACACATGTCAAATGAATTTTAACAAGTGGGTCTCAAGGCAGAAGGCTGGGAAGTATGTGTGAAAATAGAGGTTGGAATAGGGGAGAAGCCGTAAAAAGTCTTGTTTGATTGGTGGGCGAGGACAGCTAACCTCTCACAAGGGTTTTCACGCAGTCCTCCTAGCTGTGAGATAGATTTCTTCTTTCCTTCTCACAGAAGATACTGAGGGTCAGGGTGGTTAACGAACCTGCTCAGAGTCACACAGCCAGTTATGGCTGGAACCAGAATGTGAGCCCAAATCTGCCTAGATCCAAAGACCAAGCCCATTTACACACACACACTCACTCACTCATTCATTCACTCATTCCCTCTCTCCCTCCTTCCGCTTAGGGGGTTGGACATTAAAATAGTTGAAACGCACCTTCCAGGATGCTCACTGCATGGGTGGGGCCAGAGGATGTCAGAAAGGGAGACAGACTTGAAACTCACTTTCTGGGGGAGAACCCGGGGGTACCAACCCAAATACCTCTGTGGGGAAAAGCTTCCAGACGGTGCCCCATCTCCCATGAGCTCTGGAAGCCCAGGGATTTAGAAGCCTTGAAGGACACATTCTTACTGGTGGAGCCTGTTGAAACTGGCTGAGGCTCTGTGGTGTCTAGAACAAACACAGAGGCAGGGCATCCTCATGCCCCTGCTCCAGCTGTGCATAGGACCTCAGCCGCCTCCACCCAGCTGGGCACGTACTGCAGCCCTGGCACCTTCTGCTGGGGTCCTGATCCGAGCCAGTTGTCTAGCGATTTAATTTGGTGAATTTACCACTGCGTCCCAGAGTTTATATTGGCACTTAACAGCAGTAATATGTGTCTCTCTCGCCAAGAACTGACTATTTTCCCAACCAAGATGGAACACCACGCACAAAAAAATAGGTTTGTGAACTAATCTGCTGTCCTGACAAGTGTCATTCACAGAATCACTGCGATGGAGCGCACTCAGAATGAAATGAGGTTGGGGTTGTCTGGCCTGGATCACAGGTGCATTTTCCCCCTCAGTTAACAAGAGTCTGGGATGAGACACCCCTTCTCTGCAGCCGCAGGCACTTTTAAACCACACAATCAGTATTCATGGCAGATTTCTCTCTTAGAAAAATGGTTTTTTGGGGGGGAGCCTGGGTGAATCAGTCGTTTAAGCATCTGACTCTTGATTTCAGCCCAGGTCATGGTCTCAGGGTTGTGAGATAAAGCCTCGCGTTGGGCTCCCCCTCGTTGAGCAAAGAGCCTGCTTAAGATATTCTCTCCCCCTCTGCCTACCCCCACTTGCTTGCTGTCTCTCAAAAAAAAAAAGAAAGAAAAAAAATTGTTTAGAGATGTTGGAGGGATCTCTCTCCTTCCACCCCACCTCTCTCTCTCTCTGAATCTCTTTCTCTCCTTCCCTTTTTTTTCTTCACCTCCCTTTCTTCTTTCCAGGGTGATTTTTCACCCTATGACCCCCTCATTGTAAAGTTCTCTCTACATACATACAATTTCACAGACTGAAGGAGGTGCCCCCCCCCAATCAGTAATATATACACATACACACCCCTCTCTGCCCCTGAATACCTGCTTGGAATTCTAATGTTGAACTTAGTGGTTTACCAAATCCTTATACAAAAGCAACTAATATCTCTGGGTTTGGAAGCAAGATCAGTTGTTTACACTCTAGTATGAACTAGTCTCCATCCTTTCTTGAGCCTGGAACAGAGAAACTTTACCCCTGATGGCTCCTTACCATGGATGAGATCTGCCTGTGGGGCTAAGAGATCCAGCTTTCCATGAAAGGGGTATTAGAGGTTTCTTAAAACAGCTTTAGTTTCTCCCTTCATATTAGAGGGAAGCCTAGAGATTCTTTCCTTTTGGAAATTTCTAGGTTATATCTAACCAAATGACCTCTACTCAGCTCATCCTGAATTAGGAAATATGGAGCAGAGGCAGACTTGGGTGCACATCAGAATCCCCAGAGAGCTGGTTAAAATGCAGATTCCTGGGCCACATCTACAGAGCTCACCTTAGAAGGTAGGAGAGCCCTAGGGGCTGCATTTTTAACATTTCCCTCCCCCATCAGAGACTGCCACAGGACCACATCAATAAACACTGGTTTAGGAGCACACTTCCACTTTCACTCCCAACTTGGTTTATGGTCTGGAGGCCTCCAGAAACAGTCCTGAGGTTACTGTGGCTATATGAAAAAAATTACTTATAACTAAAGCCTTAATGAAACACTTGCTGGTTCACAGTTGGCGTCCAACTTCTAGAAGGTTGACGCTCACATTTCAAGGTCAGGTGTTGGCTCCAGCATCCTTGGGCTGAAAAGGAAAGAAAAGTACCTTTCCAGTTGAGAAATTGGCTCCCCTCTGGCAAATGCCACCAACGTAGCTTAATATTAATTTAGGGAATTCAGTCTCGTGCAGTTTCTGTGCGCTAGATTGGAAACCTGATAGTGCCATTCCTGTTATCTGACTTCCCACACACCTGAGATCGCCTCCCTCCCCATCCCCACATCCCCCCAGCCCCTAAAGGTGGCTGGAGAGGCGCAGGTGCGAGCTGGCTCTCCAAGTCCCTTTCCCCTCCTGATTAAGTGATGTGTGGGAATATGGGAGGCCCGTGTCGATTCGCACCGATCTCTGCCTTGCCCGTGCGCCAGCCACTTGTAATTCCCCACAGCCCCAGCCAGGCTCTGCAAGGCAGAAAGAAATATGACCAGGCAAGTTGAGAAAATAAATTAAACTAAGTGTCAACTTTTCTTGTTTCTCTCCTCATTATTAAGAGATGGAATGGGGCTCGTTTATCAAGCAGGGGGAGAAATTAATTGACACGGCTTTAATATCATGATGTCTGGCGTGTCTGGTCACATTCCTTCATTTTTTGGAAAGGCATTTTATTATAGTTTACAGCAACCAGCTGCCAAACTACTGGTGTAAACGAGGAAGCAGGTGCATGAGTGATGCCACGATGGGAGGGCTGCAGGGCCACCCTGAAGGGGACGTGGCAGGGAGGAAAGGTCGGGTCAGAGAGGGACCCCCAAAGAGGCAGCCTGTGGCTTGTGCTACGGAGGAAGAAGGGTACGGGGGAGCAGGGGAGCAGAGAGACCTGTCTGCAGGTTTCTCAAATTCATCTTGGGCGTGTTTGCCTGTGTTTGCCAGGCCGCAGGGGACGGTGGTAGCAAGCATCTGCCTCTGCTGGCCTCCTGGCCCGCAAGTCTTTGTTCTGACCAGCCCCGAGGCTGCATCCTGCGTCCATCACGTCCATCACGGGTCAGCGAGCCAGCCGCTGTGCTTTGTTCTTAACCGGTCCAGGGAAGTGAGCACTACCCGGTTTATCCCTCCAGGGCAGCTGACTCATCAGGGAGGCATTTGGCTGCAGGAAGTCTCCAACACCATGCCTGATAAGCCAACCCTGTGTCAGGCAGGTCTATGGGTGGGGTCTGGAAACATTCAGAGAAGTCGCTCACCCCATGCCCATCCTAGGTTAGCCTGCCTTAGGAGGGAACCTAGTCGTTGTTTGTTTTCTTTTGTTTTCTTTTGTTTCATAAAAGTCATCTTGCTTGTGCACTTCTGAAAAACCTCAGTGTTCCCCTTCGCTGCCTCTATGTTGAAGGACGCAGACATCTCGGGCAGCAGAGGAAGCAGGCGGGCAACTGGAACGGATGAGCACAGCTCTACCCACCTCTCTCTCCTGGCCCTCCTGCTGGGTTGTTAGAATGAGGTGCTGTTACCCATTGGGTAGAGGTTCTTGCAGGGGAAATGTGACAGGGCAGGCTTATAAGAGCCAAGTTGAGGGACAAGTTTAGAATCCAAGAGATGCCAGAGGTAGTGTGACCCACCTTTCGGCAAAGGAAAAACACAGGCGTGTCTCCCCCCCCCCCCCCCCCCCCCGCCCAGTACTTCATCTGTAAAGTGGGATAGTTTCTGCTCCATGGGAGGAGCTGTGAGGACTGAGTTAGTGGCTGCTCAATAAGTGTAGGCAAGCTTTCTCTTTTTAAAATTATCATTAGAGTGGATTTCAGGAGTGTCTGAGTAACATGTAGTGAATATCCCAAAGTGCTAGTCAGAAACATGTCACTTCTTTTTTTTTTTTTAAGATTTTATTTATTTATTCATGAGAGACACAGAGAGAGAGGCAGAGGGGGAGAGGGAGAGGGAAAAGCAGGCTCTGTACAGGGAGCCCAACGCAGGACTCGATCCCAGGACTCCAGGATCACACCCTGAGCTGATGGCATCCCTAAACCACTGAGCCACCCAGGTATCCCCAGAAACATGTCACTTCTTTTGAAAAGACAGCTTGTTGTTTTTTTTTTTTCTCGGAACAGATCCATCTTCTGAGATAGATAGATAGACAGACAGACAGATAGAGCGAGCTAGCAAACCCAGGACCTGTGAACCCACTCCACCCCACCCTGCCATGCATCTGTGCATACTGCTTGTCTCTGCTCCTCTTGCCCGATGGACCCATGGGCAGAGGGTGCTCACACCTTCTCCATCCAGGGTCACAGGAAAACCCTTCAAGGCAGATGACACTGATTTGCCAAATCTGCTGTAGCCCATACAAGTAACCCAGAAATGTTCTGAGTTGGGGATGGGAAGCAGCAGCCTGAAATGACATATCGATAAGCCGACACACAGCTAAGTGGTGGTTGACTCTTGGAGCATGTGAAACACCATGCCTCATGGCTCAGGCTCTTACCCTCTTAAGCCCTAGGGCCACCATATCCAGCTTGAACACTTACTGATCCAAGGAAGTCCCAAATGTCCTGCTCTGGCTTAGTAGCCACGTGTCATCCTGGATGGGTCATTGAAAACTAGGCTGAGCAGTTGAGCAAAATGATGATGGCAGAGCCTGCCCCACCTCTCACAGGGTTAACTCAGGGACCAGGTAGGATGATGTTGGAGAAGCATTTTGAAACCAGAAAGTGCTCTCCACGCCCAAACCCAAGAGATTTGTATTGATACTTAAAACAGCCCACAGATACTACTAGTTCCTCCAGCACTGAGTTATTAGCAAGAGAGGGAGGTTGCTTGAGTTATAAATATACTTGAGTACACATACCTTAAACTCCTCGTGGGATGCTCTGAATAAATTTGACAGTCTGGGTGGGGGCAGTTTCTCCATCGTTTTTTTTTCCCCATTTACCAAGTGTGTTAACTCATGATTTGCATTGATTTTCACTGAAGATGCATTAGGCACCACGCGATTGCCTATTAGTGTTCATTGACCTAGATGATAAGAGAAGAAAATTATTTTTGAGGCAAGGAGGCAGCCATTCCCATCTTTCCCTCCCTGACCTAAAAAAAGAATTCTTTGTAAGTCAACTGTCAGATGTTCCTCAGTGCCTGTGTCTGCAGCAGGTCATTTTAATTTTGAGATATCTTATTTTCAGATTTCTGTTCTCCTCTTCTGTGTGTGTGCGCGTGTGTGTGTTTTATAGCTTTGTATTATTCAGATGAATATTCAGTTTTGTTCATTTGAATAAAAGAGGGAAAAAAGGTTTGACTGTTAAATGCTTATCTCTTAAATAGAGCTTACTTGTTAGTTTCCAATAATAGCTTCATTCAGGAGAATGCTATAGAATTTTCATTTTTAAATGCTCCCTGTCAACTCCTCTCCTGTTTATATCTGTTCTCAAACCCTTTCTGTTTGGGGTTTCATCTTCCCACTTTTTCTTTTTGCCAACTTTGCTGGCTCTTGGAGGCAAATAAATAAATATAAAAGAAAAAGAAATGAGGGGTACAGTTAAGGTGAGGGCTTTGTGAGAGGCTGGGCAGGTATCGTTTTGCTGATGACAGGAGGGAGGGTTTCTGGTGATCTAGCCTGTTGTCCTCCAAACTTTGACCCTGTGACACTGCCTCTCCCTCCAGTTGTCAGTCCCTAGGGGGTTCCTCTTCATTATGAATGGCAGCTTGAGTGACTTTACTTACAGAGTTCTTTGGTTCAGGGTGAGGCCCCCTTAGGATCAAGGGAGATGAGAGCCTGAGCAGGGGGTGATCACAGGGGCACACCCGCCCCCCCAAGAGGGTCCTGATGGAGTATGAGCCTTCATAGACTCACCGTGGATCACAGTCCCCGCATGGCGGGGACCAGAGCAGGACGCCTCCCCACTCCCATGCATCCCTTAACAGGTTCTGCCTACTTTTAGAGGCCCAGAGAGGTCATGGGATTCTCCAGGAGCACACAGCTCAGTTATTTGGTCCTTCCTTTTTTGTGGGTCGAGGATAATCATGTGTTTCTTTCACCTGGCTGCTACGCCTCTGTTTGGTGGGCTTTCATGAGGCTCCATTTCTGATTCCCTGCAGGACTCTCCTTCAGAAAAATGGGAGGGAAATAATCAGTCCTTCCTGCCCCTTCTCAGGACAAATCAGACTTCCTGAGTTTTAGACAGAATCTATACGTCTAATGGACCATTCACAAGACGACCATGCCTTGAAACTATTATGCTGAGTGAAACCGACCAGACACAAAAGGACACATACTGTATGATTCGACTTACATGAGGTGTCTAGAGGAGACAAATTCCTAGAAACAAAGTAGGACGAGGTTACCAGGGGCTGAGGGAGGGAGGAATGGAGAGCTATGGCTTGCTAGGTACAGAGTCTCAGCTCAGGATGGTAGAAAAAGTTCTGGAGATGGACAGTGTGATCATGGCACAACATCATGAATGTACTTACTGCCACTGAAGTATATGCTAAAAAAAAATGGTTACGGTGGTTAATTTTATGTTATGTACATTTTACCCCATTTAAAAAAATTAATTTCAAAAAACAAAAAGACTTTGCTGAAAAAGGATTATTCCCACCTTCCACCCTCTCCTTCCCAAATTTCGGACCCCATTGTCTTTCACTTCTCTGTTTAATTTATTTGGGGGTTGTTCTCCACTGAGTTACTAATTCATTGTAAATGATAATGCACCTGTGAGGGAAAAATGATTATATGTTAAGGAATAACATTTATTGATAATTAAGTGTTTCATGGTTTCTTTGCTTTCTCAAATAGAATACATAAATATTTTAGGCACAATCAAGTTTGTTTTCTCTGTTCGGGCCAAACAGACAGGGCTGTTGAAACGATATAGATCTTTAAAATACTGCAAATGAGTCTTGACATCGCTGAATTGTTATGCATCCAAGGTACACAGGCTTGAAATCCAGGCTCTCTCCTTTGATCAGGAAAATCATTTTTGTGATACTCAAATTTTGAGTCCTGTGGGGTTAGGGAAGAGACCAGCAGGAAAATATCAGAGTCAGAATTCGAAATGATGCGGTGAGTTGTGCCCCCACCCTTCCTGGTACACAGTCTGCATTTGAATTCCTGTCTCCTGTAGCTCTGCCCCACGTCTTCCCAGCTTTGAACGGTGGCACCGAGTGAGAAACTGGGGCAACAGGGAGTCCTGAGCCATCCTGGGCCTGGAGTGCAGACAGTGATTCACACAGTGGACCAGGAAGGCGTGGGCTGCAGTAGGAAAGCAGCTTCCATGGCAGTCATGTCAACTCGTCACCCCCATGGTGACTTGACTTACCTGGGCACTATTCCAGGATCAAGTACCTGTGCTCAGCAGCAAGCTGGCTCTAAACCAGGCTGTCCTCTGGCTTGTGGAGCAGTGCCCTTGACTGACACTGACTTCCTGTTATTTCCCGATGGCATGGATGGGTTGGGTTCATTTGTCCACACTCTCCTGCCTTCTCTCCAAAGCACATGCTTGGACTGGCTGGGGGAGCTCATGTGTGCCCCTGGGGGAGCAGCTGAAACCTGCAACCTTGCTCTACTAGTTTCCTGGGGCTGCAGTTACAAATTACCAAAAACTGAATGGCTTAAACACAGAAACTTGTGTTCTCACAGTTCAGGAGGTAGACATCCAAAAACAAGGCGTTGGCAGGGCCATGCTCCATCTGAAGGTTCTTGGGAATGTGTCCTTTCCACTTGCAGCTTCTGGTGGCTCAGGTGTTCCTCAGCTAGTGGCCATGGCACTTCATTCTCTGCCTGGTGCGTTTCTCTCCCCTCTTTGTCCTCTAGGTCTCAAATGTACCCCCTTCTTTCCCTCCTAAGAGCACCTGTCATTGGATTCAGGCCTTCCCCATTCTTGAGATCCTTAATTACATTTGCAAAAGCCCTTTTTTCCAAACAAGATCACATTCATGGGTTCCAGGGGTTAGGATGGGGACTTGGCTTTTGGGGGCCACTGTTCAACTCATTACACTCATCCTAATTAGCAGCAAGGTTTCCCCTGAGTACCAACGTGTCCAGGCTTGTTTCAGGATTCATGTGTTAACTGGGTTTAGGTACAGGCTAGAGAGGTGACCTTCAGAGACAAAATGAATCTCAGGGTGACCCGCAGGCTGGAAGTGAGGGTCGTGAGGGAGGGGCGAGGTCTATATGGTGGAGACGCTCTCCTTGAGTGGGAACCTCTGACGTATGCCACTCAGGGTACCAATTGCTGAAGAAAAAGGACGCCGTCTTGCTAATTGCTGCATCCTCCATGATCCCTAGCACAGGTGGGGGCCTGTAATGCAGAAGGAAGGACTGAGTCAGTCTCAAGGGGAGGCAGTGGTGCAGATGGATTAGCAAAATACTCAGGGGCAGAAATGGTGCATTCAGTCAGTCATTCGTTCAGCCACCAGCCACTCAGCACTCTCTGTGTTAGGGGCTCCGTGCATCCTGGGGGCCCAGAGGGAATGAGGCTCCAGCCCTGCCATCATCCTTGAAGCCTATGCTAGCAGATTTCCATGGCCTCTGCTGTGCCGTCCCTCTCTCCCCTTGAGGACCTTTTAAAGGGCTCTTCCATCTTAATCCCTTCTTGAGGGACCCCTAGTATCTGAGCTCTAGGACAGTAGACAGAATGAGGGGCTTAACCAAAGTGATGTAAGTCCCTGTGTGCTGATTGGGGCCCCTGAATGGGGGTATAAGCTTAACTGATGGTTTTCACACTCCTTTAAAGGGGGCATAGGAAGCCAACACGCCCAGGCCCAAAGAGAAACTATGTAGAGATTGCCTCTGGGTGTGGCTCTCATACAGCTCTGCACATAGTAGGTGGACCCAAGGGCCAAAGGGGAGACACCCAAATAAAGGGAACCCAGAGAATGGCATTGTTGCTCTCTACAGGGACCTGGTTTGGGGCCAGGGGTTGTATACCTAGTGAAAGATTTTTTTGTTGGGCCCCCTCTTTGGAGTGTGGTAATAAAGTATATATCCTAATGAAGACCGTGGTGGCTGCCATCTGTGTGGTGGTCCCTGCTCTCTGTTTTGCTGGAAATTGTTTGAGAGTAGCAAGTGGCCATTTCCATTCCTTTCCTAGGAATTTTCTAAACCCTGCAGGGGCAATGATGTAGGAGCTCCAGGTATCAGCTGCCTGCCCCATGCTGCTTCTCAGAGATGGTGGCAGGAGAGCCAGAGAGGAGAGACACAGGAGGGACGGGAGAGATTCTCTCTCCACCCTGGGGCACCAGGACCCAAAGTAGATACGTAAGCTTGAAGAGGAAACACCTGTATTTTTACTCGTTGACAGGAAACACAATCCTAATACCAAGTAGCCATTCTGATTTTCACGTTCATAGTTTGTGGGTCCAGGTTTGTGTTGGGTGGGCCAGGTTCATGTCTTTAGGGACTGTAGTGTCTTGGTCAATTTGAGCTGCTCTTACAAAAAGTACAAAAGACAGGGAGCCTCATAAACAACAGGAGTGTATTTCTTACCATTCCTGAGGCTGGAAGCCCTGTGTCAGGGTGCCAGCATGGTGAAGGCCCTCTTTCCTGTATAGGATGGCCATCTTTTCATTGTGTCCTCACGCAGCAGAAAGCAGAGAGAGAAAACACACTTTCGGTGTATTTTCTGAGGGCACTAATCCTATGCATGAGGCTGCCACCCTCATGACCTACTGGCCTCCCAAATGCCCCACCACCTCCTAACACCATCACATTGGGTTAGGATTTCAACATATGAATTAGGCGGCGGCGATGGGGATAGAGCAGAGAGCCTTGCAAATCCCGATTGGGGGTGACAGCCATTAAGAAGCATACAGGATGGGGCAGCCTGGGTGGCTCAGTGGTTTAGGCGCCTGCCTTCCGCCTAGGGCGTGATCCTGGAGTCCCGGGATTGAGTCCCACATCAGGCTCCCTGCATGGAGCCTGCTCCTCCCTCTGCCTGTGTCTCTCTGCCTCTCTCTCTCTCTGTGTCTATCATGAATAAATAAATGAAATCTAAAAAAAAAAAAAAAAAACGTACAGGATGAGATGAGCACTGGGTGTTACACTATATGTTGGCAAATTGAATTTAAATAAAATTAAAAAAAGAAAAATCCTGATTGGGGCTGCCACCTGAGGAGGTGGTCAGCCTCCCCATCTCCCTCTCCAGGTGCAAAGCCCAGGGTGCGGAGCGGGGAAGGGGCTTCCTAGGATGACACATAAGTTCACATGTGCAGAGTCAGGCCTGCTGCCTCCCCATCAGGGTGTCTGCACCCGCGGCACGCGTGTTCCCTCGCGGGGTGCCTGCTGACCCCGCAGCCGCGTTTCATCCGAGGCGGGGTGCCGTCCTGTGAGTGGGGCCATGTGTTCGAGCAGCGCCCACCGAGTGGGGTCTCAGGTGGGCAGCCGACTGGAACCCCGTCCGGGGCGGGGGGAGACGAAAGCGAGGGGGCAGGAGGGTAGCAGAGCAACTGAGGATGGCGAGCAGCGGCCGCCTGCCCCAATTCTCCAGTACGGCTCGGCTCGGCTAGCAAAGCCGGCCTCCAGCCGAGTAGGCACGGCGGAGCTGACGGGCTGACAGCGGGCATCAAACAGTCCTAAACTGCTCTAGATCCGCCGCGCTTTGGAAGCAGCGGTAGAGAAAGGATGCCCGCGTAGAACAGAGGCCTGAAACTTTTAATAGTTTCTTCCAGGCCTCAGGATGTCCTGATGAGGTATTAGAGGAAGTAATTCAGGAAGAAAAGGACAAATAACCACCTCCGTCTGGAGGCCGCCCCGAGGGCTGGCCATTCCAGCGCAGAGGGCCCGCGGGGATCCCCGCTGCCGAGGCCCGGGAAGCCCCCCCCCCCACCTCCGCGGGAGGCGTGGGGCTCTGACCCTTGTGAAAACAGACGAGTGCATTTCTGCATTTCTTGTTTGCTTCCGGGCAAATGTAAACCGTGCAGCGCCCGCCGCATGTGGGTGAAATCATTAACTTTTCCTCACTGTCGGGAGGGTGCTCGGGACAAATTAGAAATCATTTCCTCCACCTCGAGGCCCTTCCCAGGGATCCGGCCCCGACCCTCAGATCAGGAGCCTGTCACTGCCGCAGGACATCAAAGAAAAACATGTGGCCGGCCAGAACTGAACTCACCACCCCCTCTGTTTTTTGTTTCTGTTTTTTTCTCCTTTTTTCTGTAGGGTTTGGCTTTGTCACGTTTGAGAATGAAGATGTTGTGGAGAAAGTCTGTGAGATTCATTTCCATGAAATCAATAATAAAATGGTAAGTTTTGGGGTCACGCTCTGATGCATGCGATGCCCCCCCACTCAACCCCCCCCCCCACCACCACCACACGTGCACAGCTTTGTCTTGCAGACTTCCGTGGCCCACGTCATCATGCAAGAAGCCGGGCAGGGTGGGCACGGGGATGAGGCTCTGAGGGTTCGGTCCTGTCAACGACCAGAGTTGACAGACTTTTGGTGAAGAGCCGAGTCATAAATATTTTCAGCTTTGCAGGCCATGCAGCCACCTGTCGCGGCCTCAGCTCCGAGGTTGAAGCGCAAAAGCATGCGAGGACAGTCCCCGCACTAATAAGGCCGTGGTTCCGTAAGGCTGTGTTTATGGACGCCGATGCTGAAATCTCATAGAATTCTCATGTTGCAAAATATTGATTTATGTATTTATGTTTTTACCGTTTTAAAGTACAAAAACCATTCTTGACTCTCAGGCTGTAGATACAAAAGCCGGCAGGGGCACCATATTTGGCCTGTGTGTTATAATTTGCTGACCTGCGGCTTAGGGAATGTGTTTGCTGTTTGGTTTGGCTTTTTGAGGGCGTATATCCTAGGTAGGAAGGTTCCCACCCAAATTCGTTCTCCCTTTGGGCCCCACTGGGTAATTAACATTCTCCCCTTCTGATCGACCAGCTGGATTTTACCCTCATGAGCATCTTCTTCTATCCCTCATTTGGCTCTTTAAAGGTCCTCTTTCCTCACTCAGCAGGGAAGAGGGTTGGATCATTGCAAGCTGGGGGAGCCAGGTAGACCTCCCAGAGAAGTGGCCACCAGAGGGTGCCATACCATGTAGACCATGTGCACACTGGCTTGCTTGACGTCTCAGACTCCTTCAAATTGAGAAGATGGGTGAGAAACCCGTTTCTTGTCGATTCCAGAAATACGAGAGCTCAGCAGGTCTTTCTGGAGCCATCAGCAGGTCCTTTGGAGCCAAAATAGTTTGGTCGACCAGCATTGCTTCCAGCCCCAAGAGAAGGGGGAGGGCAAATTTGTGTTTCAATTGTAGTTGTAACTTTGGTATTTTTTCCTTTAGTCAAAACATTCCTGGCTTCTGAAACATGTGTTCAGATGTGCATTGTATATTGGTCTGATACGTGTTCACTGACTTTAAATTCAATAATAGAGCTTTTAGTGGGGATAAGATCAAAGCAGTCTGCTTAGCATGTGGTGCTACAGGCCTGATTCAATATTTGACTTGCTAATTTTTTTCCCAGGGCACTAAAATAATATTGTTCATATTGTTCCTAACCATCATAGGCATCTGAAATGAAAATGCTGTTTCTTTGCATACTGTAGGTTGGTGGTGTCAGCTCAGGCATTAAAATGGTATGGGGGAGATAAATGTGGAGGAATCACACGGACCCCTTCCTCGGCATTCTCTGCACTGCCCTCCCCCTCTGCGCCCCCACCTCAGTGCCTTCCGGTTGGTACTTCTCTCCTTTGGTAGATTGCTACTTGCTATTTTTAAAACTAGAGAGATAGGGGGCTTAAAAGGAAATGTAACTCCAGTGCCCAGAGGCCTCGTTTCTCCTAGCCAGGCATGCTGTTGACGGGCTCCACTGAGGGCTGCCTGGGCAGCAGAGAGTGAGAGAGGCATCTGAGAGCATTGGCAGACACCATTCCCGTCCTGCCAGGACTTAACGGTTCATCAGGAAGGCCCAGTGTAGATGGGCAAGAGACTGTGCTGTGTGCTGCCTTGAATGCGTATGTGAGGCCCTTCAGTACAGACTGGCTTTCAAACAAGCCTGAAACACAAGTGAGAAAGAGCTTTGTTCTCCTCAGTGTTCCAGTGGGGAAACTGAGGTCCAGGGGAATCGGCTCCAGGGCTCCCCCAACAGTAAAGGAACCCAGGTCTTGAGCTTACCAGCTGCCAGATGAATGACACAGATAGTTGTTTCGAGCTTGGGGGTTTGAGGGTAAATCCCCAGTTGACCTAGGGGGATAATCAGAAGGTAGAGTTTCATCCCCATGGGTAGCTTGAAGCCAGAGAGGTCTGTCCCCAGTCATTTCACATTTGTCACCTTCTTTTCCACCCAGCTGGAGGTTGACTGTGGTACATGCAGGTAACTGTTCTCTTAGTGGTAACGTTTCTGTTTTCTTTTGAAACCAAGGCTGGTACTTGGTCTTTTTTTTTTTTTTTTTTTTTAAGATTTTATTGATTCATGAAAGACAGAGACATAGGCAGAGGGAGAAGCAACCTCTCCACAGTGAGCCTGAAGTGGAACTCGATCCCAGGACCCCAGGATCATGACCTGAGCCAAAGGCAGATGCTCAACCACTGAGCCACCCAGATGCCTCTGGTACTTGATCTTTAACAGTATTGCAGAAATGGAAGCGGACAAGAGAAGGGGTGGGCGCAGAGTAGTGAGGATCACATACACGCTCTAGAGGTGCCCCTAAACCCAACAAGCCCTGGCCCACCAGTCACTGGCTCTAAAGGGGAAATCCGGTACTGGAAGAGGCCATTGGAAGATCACCAGGCCTTGCTGGGCTCCAAGATAGCAGGCCCGTGGTGACCACCTGGTGGGGTCACTGGGCCTCAGGGAGGTACCAGCAGCAAAGGCCAAACACATTGATAACCGGGTGCTCTTGCCATCGGCCGTGTCGTAGTCACTGAGAGGACCTCTCCAGCAAGCCGTCCTCCTCTGAAGAAGCCTGGATTGCTGAGGATTCTATGATCCTGGTTTCTACTTCTGAGGCCACAGAAAAGGAAATGGATTTAAACTGTGCTATGGACAGAATTCAAATGAAGGATTGGAAAGACGCTGAGAACGCAGAGACTGCCAAGCAGAAACCCGGACAGTTGTTAGAAGGTCCGTAGGAGTGTTTTGTAAACTGGACTGCGCGCAAAGCTGTAAAGACCCGTCTCCTGGAAGCCTGGCAATCTCCCGGAATTCTGCGGGGAGAGATTACCACGCCGCCCCCGGAATGTGCCTGGAGCTACCATTTTCTCATTCACAGATAAGAAAGGTCTTTCTGCTGATGAGTCACGAAGATAGGACTTGAATCCAAATCTTCTTCGTCTTAATCCAGTACTCCTCTGGCTGGCGCTCCGTGGGCCCTGTATAAATAATTGTGGAATGAATAAAGGATTACAGGAGGGTCCACGTGACAGGGAGGTACATCATAATTCCCAAAGCCATTTCCCATCTAATTTGGTTGGTGAATCTCTTGGGTTTTTTGTTGTTTTTTTTTTAAATGAGGGCCCTTCCCCAGCATCTGAGAGAGCCTGCAGCAGGCACAAGCCCTCCTGCCTGCTAAGGCTCAGGGTAGCTGCTGTCAGGAAGCTGGGATCACAACAACTCTGTCCCTGTTCCCATACAGACCCTCCCTTAAAGAGGTCACCTCCATGGTGGTGGTGGCAGGGGGAGAACCAAAAAAGACCCCCATGGCACCCTCCCTACAGAGATCCCACAAATAGTTCACATTTTTTTAGTGCCAGCTGCATACTCTGCTGAGAGCTCACTTTATGCATCTCTTCTATTCTATACTTTGATGTAGATACTGATTATTATCCCCCATTTTACTGGTAAGTAAGTGAGGCAAAGAGAGAAGTTAAGCAGTTTTCCCAGGGCCAAACACTCTGCAAGAGGCAGCACCAGAGTTCAAGCGTAGAAAGCTAAAGTCCAGAACTCCCATTGGTGCCCAGTAAACAAGTAGCCCCTCCAGGCTGAATGGGACTTTAAAGGTCATCTCGCTGGACAACAGCCTTCCAAGACCACTGACCGCCCCCTCCCAGTCAGCCGTGTCGTGGCCCATGGGACTCCCATGTTCTCCTAAGAGAAGGGCAGAGGAGATGGGCTTACCCGCCAGATCCCCAGCTGGGATGAAGGGCCAAGCTTGGGCAGAAGCGGTTCCCGTTGGCCACAACAGATTTCTGGGCCTCTTCCCCCACTGCCCCGGAGGCAGATGAGCCACAGGTGCTGGGGACAGCTGGCCGCCTGCTGAGCTCAGGGGCTGACCCAGGACAGCCAGGACTCAGCCCCTTCCCCCGTCTTGATGTGGGTCAGAGTAAAGCACAAACATGTCTTTATCAGTAAACACACATAAATTCACCAGCGGAGCCACCTGGTGACTCTCCAGAGAGGGCTTCCTCTCCGGCCATTCCACGAGCCCCAGTACAGGTACAGCCACTGACGCCTCCAGCCACGCGCCCCTGATTGGAGCAGCCCCCCCACCCCAGGAGTAGGGATGTGGGCTTGATGTGCTGTCAGCCAGTACAGCCTTCCGGCAAGCTCGCAGCCCCAGGAGGGAGGTGGTGGGCGACACCTACTCTGGGCTTTCTCAGGGGCCTAGCTCGGTCCCCAACCTCAGATGGAACTGGAGAGCCTCGCTGGGGGAGAATAGGGGGTACAGTCTGATGGGTGCCAGAACGAAGGCGCCTCTTCTGACACCTGATTCACCAAGAGGACATTGGCACTTGCCAGGTACTGGAATGGCGCTGTACACGCACGTGGCAATCGTCCCATTCTAGAGTGGGCTTTGGAGCTCAGAGTGGTGAAGGGACTTCCACAGTCCATAGTTCTAATTGGCAGAGCTGGGATTTGAACCGGTGGTGTTTTTGCCTCAACCCTGTGTTCTTCCCAATATACTCTGCTGCCTCCTTAGGGCAAAACCTCATGAATTGAAAAATCTGGGTTGGTTTAAGTAGCAAAGATGAGTTTTTATTTGCTTTGTGCACGGATTACTATAGGATTCCTTTAAATAGTCCTTTCCCTTGTTCTATTGAGGTGATCTGAATTTGGAAATTGCCTAGCATTTTGCAAGCTTATTAGGAATGCAGAGTCTCAGGCCCCACCCCCAGAGCTAGTGAATCGGAATCTGCATTTTGACAAGTCCCTAGTGGTGTGTGTGCGCACATTTAAAGTCTGGGAAGCCCCAGGCAAAGATCACTGCTAATGATCGGAGCTGTGGGACAGTCATAAATGGTCAAGTGTCAGAAGGAAGGGACCCTTAGTGAGGGCTGAGGCCCCAGGAGCATGGAGCTGGATGAGCCACCCTGGCATGGGATCCCCAGGCCAGCCTGCTGCTGTCCCTTTGTACGCATAAACACCAGGCCTCTCTCTCCCCTGCACCCCCGTCTCAGGAAGCCATCCATGCTGGGGCCACACCTCCGGTGCTGGCATGCCCTTCCACTCTGACAAGGGACTGGGAGCATCAACTGTAGATGTTTGAGGCACATCCACTAGAGTGATGAGCTAGATCCCCCAAGTAATGTGTACATGTCTTTGTCCCCAAAACAGTATCTCCTGGGTCACTTTGAGGCACTCAGGGCTTTAGAACATGTGGACCTGAGGCTGAACCCCATATCCATCACTGGTTGCTTTGTGACCAGGTGAATACCCCACCTGTCTGCACCTGTTTCCTCCTCTGAGCTGGGAAGGATAGCAACCACTGTCCTTTGCAGCTTATTGAAGGCCCTGATTCAGCTCCTGACCCTGGGAGCTCTTGGACTGCTCTGGTGTAGAGAAGCTATAATCTGGTAGCCTTGAAAGAATCGCCCTCCCCCAAACCCCATTGGTATCCTCAAGTTTCTTCCATGTGGCCTAAACCAAGGGCCAAAAAACTTTGTAAAGGGCCAGACAGTAAATATTTTAGGCTTTCAGGGCCCTAGGTCTCTGCCATCCTAGAGCAGAACGGAGCCACTGATGATATGTGAGTGGGCGTGGCTGTGTTCACATAAAAACCTTATTTATAAAAAAACAAGCAGTAGGTGGATTTGCCTTTTGGGCCAGTTTCAACTCCTGGCCTATATGAGGTAGCTCGGAGCAGGTGTGGTCTGCTTATCTCAAGGGGCCCAAGGAAAGGCTTTTAGCCAAGAGCTCACTTAAATCCACTGCTGAGGCATTTTAATAGCCTGAGGCCGAGAGGGTCAGCAGTACCCCAAACAGATGCTGGGGCTTGGGATAGTAGCGAGCAGAAAGTATCCGTGCCTTCATTCTTAGGGAGACCGCAAGCACTGTGCAGGCAGGGACCGAAGGAACGGTCAGAACAGGGTGCTGTCAACCCGAGAGGCCACAAATCCCTCCCTGCCCGATGCCCCACAGCATGCCGAGCTCCTCACTGCTAGGCTTTGTGACTTTGCGCACGTTACTCATCACCTGTGCTTTGCTCCCCCTCAGACAGGTAAGGATGGCATCTCTCTCAGAGACTGCTGGGAGTTAGGACTCGGGACCACTTTTTTTTTACCAGTCACCGTGTATTCTATCAAAGCAATAGGCTTTTTTGCTGTTATTGTTAGTTGTCATCACTATCATTATTCTTAGAATAATTTTACTGAACAAATATGTAATCAAAAGGTAAAGGGGTCCCGGACAGATTACAAGTCAGCAGAGTGCAAGGGTACAGACGTGGGCAGAGAGGAGGCTCTGGGATGGGTCCTTGCTGTGCTCTGGCTGAGAGGTGGTCCCAAGGAGAGAAGGTACGCATCCTGCAGAGCAGAGTAGAAGGGGCTCTGCTGAAGTGATTTCCTAGGTCCCTGGGGAGGCCAATTTCCTAGGCCCTTAGAGAGGTGGACTCAGCCCTTCAGCTGAATCCTCCATTGGGGAGGTTCCAAAAAACCCCCTTCAAAAAGCAAAGCATGGTGGGCTCTCAGGATTGCCACCTTCAGCCCAGGTCACACCTGGGGATTCACCCCCAGAATGGGGACGCTTATGGGGATAGCGGGGGCAGGAGGACAGGAGAGCCCTGGTTGGCCTCTCAGGTCAGGTGTTGGGCCAGGTGGTCCATGGAAGCCCCATCTAGGGTTGGCATGAGGCGCTACCCCTATCAGGGGCACCCTGTGAGTGGGTGCACGTCCCCTCCCTCAGACCACTCTTCCACAGCCTGAAGACTTGACGACTAAGAGCTGATCGGGAGCCAGCCCGGGAGTGGGGGACGGGGGCAGGGTAATGTGGGTGGAATTAACTAGGCTTCTGTGTTCACCACCCTATTTGCAGCATCCTCCTTACTCGTAAGCTAATTTTAGCCATCCATTCTGCTTCTGTTACCATTTATAAAATGAGAATGTCAAATGCAATATTAAACAAGCAGGATGAAGGCAAAAAAGGAAATGCCAGAGAGGCACTTAATAAATGAACCTCGTGTTTACGAGCGAGAGGGAGGTCCTGCGCCCCCCACCCCTGCATCAGGCACGCACATGTTTGTGTACCGGCTCTGTTCCTGCAGAGAGAGGGATTTGTGTGCTGCTGGAGGAGGGTGTGGGGAGGCTGGGATGTTGGGTGGTAAATGTTGCTCTTTAGGCAGAACTAATTCGGCTAGCAGGGAGGTTGCCTGAGTTCTAGCTCCTTCGCCCTTCATCCAACCTCTGGGAAGGTCATTGCAGGAAGTGTGGGGAGGACAAGGTCCTTCCTTCTCCATTATCTTGGCACCCAGCCCCTCTGGATTTGCCAACATGTGCTGCTCCCTACGCACCACCCACAGGGTGTGAGCTCAGCAGGGGGCATGAAGACCACTGGAGGAAGCTGCTCCTCTTTCTCTGCACGCCTTCTCTGGGGCCTATTCTTCCTTTGACTTTTCCCAGCTTCTCTGCCCAACTTCCCAGGCAGGTGCAAGCTAATGCTTGGCCACACTTTTTATTTTTTATTTTTTTCACTCGCTTGCTTTCTCTCTTTTAAATAGAGAAATTAAATTGGGCTTGGTGCAGGGTTTCTGGCAACACCCACCCTGGGCTAAGGTAAGCACCCAGCCCTGTGGCCGCATTTGTGGCACCTGCTGGAGGCAGAGGTTTCTTTTCACTTTGAAATGTCCTTGCAGGTTCCCAGAAATAAAAAGAGCAGCTGCTGCTGCCACCATCAGCTTTTTCCCCAAATAGTGCAGCCGGCAAAGCTCCTTTTGCACACCTTGCTGATGAAAGCAGGAAGACGGGCCCTACCGGGCCAGGAGGTGGGGGTGGCAGGGAGAAGATTGGTGGCAGCGTGCCCGGAGTTTGCCAGGCTGGAGGGTGGCAGCCACCTTCTTCCTCTCTGCTCCCTAGGCTTTGGGACAGAAACACAGGCGTGAACCGGCTTTATCACCTTCAGAGATGCTCAGCTAGGCTCCCGTGGCAAAGATTCATGTGTGACACGATCAACTTTATCCAGCCGGCGCGCTTATGGGATTAGCTGGTTTGATTTATTAGCGCGCTGCAGCCCTGGGGGGCGGGTGTCACTGTTACTCTGTTTTACAGATGAGAACGTTGAGGCGCAGAGGAGTCAGGCAGCTGGTTCCCACTCAGCGCTGGTGAGCAGAGGCGAGCTTTAGAGCTGGTGGAAAGGACAAGCCCCCCCCGCCCTCAGATCCAGGGGGAGTGGGGGGCTGCCGTCACAGGGGCACATGTTGGGGAGTAGCTCCTCTGCACTCCTTTCCCATACTCTGAACCCCTCCAAGGAAGAGCCACGTCCTCTTGAATTCATCTCTGTGTCCGCTCCTAGCCCGTGCTTGCTAACTAACCAGGAGGCGCTAATAGTATTGGTTTATAACCTCCTTCACGTTGTCATAGCGGATTTTAATAAAACAGAGGAAACAGCGGATGAAATTAATTCTGGAACTAGGACTGGGGATGGTTTTGTGGAAGGAGTAGCATGCCAATGGGCCTTGAAGGCCAGATAGAAGGTAGTGGGGAAGGGCTGTGAGGGCCACACTGGGGTGGCTGGTGGCCCAGAGAGGGGGACCTGGGACAGAGCCGTAGCTGTGTCATTACCTGGCTGTGTGACCTTGGGCAGATCATTGCCTCAGAACCTCCGTTTTCCTTCCTGTGCTGACTTCAGGGCTAATTAGGCCAGTTCAGAGGAAATGAGCTGATTAATGAGGGTATGGAGAGCATTGGGCATTCTCTGAGGACCTCTGTGTGCCAGACGCTGTGCCTTATATACATGATGTGTATACATCCCTGTGTACACATACAACACATGAGATCATGTATGTGCGCGCACACACACCTCAGGATGCTGTGGCCATGCCTGGCATAGGAGGAGTGTTCCATAAACAATTTGTTCCTTCCTCCCTACAGTAATCCTGCTGACTGGGGAAAAAGTCAAGATTATATGTCCTATGGGACTCTCAGTGCTTCTCACAAATGGGTCTGGGCCGTTTATGGCAAGGATGCGTCCTTGGAAGGTGGATATTTCTGCTGACGGCCTTTGCCTGTCTAAGCTAGTCTTTCTTTTTTTTGGGGGGGGGGAGGGCTTATACAGTAGCTGCTTCTTCAAGAAACTCCATGAGAGGCTCCATATCTGTGAGGACCCTTTTGCAATAGAGCAAGACAAATTGTCCTGTACAAGTGGGTTCTCTAGTATATGGCCACAGGCCAGTGTCCATCTACGAGCACGGTGCCCAATTGAGATGTCTGGGAAGGGAGAGGCGGGAAGACAGAACATAGAACTCCCTTCTGTTCGCCTCCTGGTACTGACAGTGCCCAGCTGAGAGGCCTCCCCAAGTCTGCAGAGGCTGGAGGGCTGGTGCTGGCTGGGGGCAGGTATGGCAGGATGGTGAATCACCCTCCCTGCTGGAGTCACAGGCTGGGTCTTCCCAGTGAGGCTGCCAGGATTTCTGGGTGTGATTGCCGCCCCTCCCATAATGGTGTCTCAGGCCTGGCCTATCCAGCCATACACACATGCTGGTCATGACTCCATCTTGCCGTTGGCTCTGGACAAGTACAGCAACTGGATGGAATGGGAACCCTGGAGCAGATGTTAGAATCCAGATGAAGCAACTTGACTCTGTAGGTCACTCAGAGGGAGATGCCTAATGGGTCCATCTCTAGCGTGAGCTCCACATTGAGGAGGACCGTGGTCCTGCCTTCCCTCCCAACCTTCCCACCTCTCCTCGATGGGCTGTTTCTATTCTTGTCACCCGCACCTTGCTACACCATCAGCCTCCTACGGCTCATTCAGCAGCTGGCTTGAGCAGGGCCAGCGTCCTAGATATGATGCCTGTGTTCAGAAGAGCCCTCGCTGGGTTCCTGCTGTACTGCCACCATCTTGGAACTCCTAGTAATGCTTGGATAAAGGGCCTTTCATCTTCATTTCATAGTGACCTGCACATTCTCTAGCATGTTCTATGGCTACCATGCTCTTGAGGCTAACTCCCAGCATGGAACACAGGGCAGGACAATAGAGACTCGGTTCTTCCAGCCAAATGGTTTACCTTGTGTTTGTCTTCCTTGCTCTGTAGGTTCCTTGAGAGCAGGTCCCCTCTGAATCTTGGTTAGGAACCTGTAAGAGCCCCGTGAAGGGTCCTGCCCTCCTAGAGTCTCCAGAAAGGCTTATGACTGGCAGAGGGGGCAAGAGGGAGAAGGGCATAGCCACGGGACAACACAGGTTGTGCACAGAGCTGGGTGTGGTTTCTGGGCTGCAGCTCAGTCCTCCTGCCTTACCAGAGAGAGCTGGGTAGCTGCCAGGCTCCAGGCAGAACCCCAAGTCTTTACATTGGAGTGGCATCTCCCCTTCCCTTCATCTCCCTGGAAAGCGCTTGGGGGCCTATCAGCGAGAGAAGATGGACAATCTGGGGCTTCAGAGAAGCAGTGTTGGCTTGGAATGCTTTGAAACCAACTGATAAAGGAGGAGGGAGCTGCAGTTTGAGTCAGAGGATAAGCTGATCTTGGGGCAAGACGGGGTCAGGCCTCTTTCACGAAGCTCCACAAAAGGTTGCTGCCCACATGGGAGCTACCAGTCACCACCCTCCACCGCTGCCCCTGCCAAGCACTCCAGCCCAGAAGACCTGTTCCCCTCTCTTCCAGCAGCCAATCAGTCCAGGCTGGTCTCTCTGGACAGCGGTGAACTTTATTCTTTGAAATGGGCCCCTGTCCCCCTGGAGGAGTAAATCATTTCTCATGTGATCAGTGTGGGGTGAGAAGTGAAGCTGCAAACACTGGCCTCCAGGCCACACAGAGTTGCCTTGTCCTGGGTGGTAAATCAAGGCTACAGCCATAGGGCTTGGGTTTCCCCAGACCAAGGCCAGGCTGGTTTCCCTCCTGGCCCCAGGGCCATGTGCTGACTGGGGCTGTTTATGTAGAAACCAGGGAAAAACAAAAACCTTTTCACTTCTCAGACCTTGGCATCGTCCTCAGACTGCCAGCCTCTTCCAAAAGGTGCCCAGCAGGGAGCTTGTCTCAGCAAGGGCTGCAGGCCAGTTGGGTGAGGGTGACCACTCAGAGTAGCTACAGGGAAGTCGTCCCCGCAGAAAGTCCCTGTGCCTTCTCCAAAAGCCAATGCTAAGCATTCCCTCCCACCACCCCCAAGGAGAGAGGGTGTGGCATGGGACTGGCTGCCCTGGCATGGGCCATGGTAGCATTAGGTAGACAGACCCAGCTTCTTTTTTTTTTTTTTTTTTTAAGATTTTATTTATTTATTCATGAGAGACACACAGAGAGCTACAGAGACTCAGGCAGAGAGGGAAGCAGGCTCCATGCAGAGAGCCTGATGTGGGACTCAATCCCTGGTCTCCAGGATCACACCCTGGGCTGAAGGTGGCACTAAATCTCTGAGCCACCCGGGCTGCCCCAGACCCAGCTTCGTACTCAACCTTAGCACATGTGGCCTGGGTCCTAACCGTGAAGTGTCTAATGTTCCTTGGCCCCAGCTTCCTGTTCTATAAGATGGATTTCTATCTATAAAGGACATCATGGGGTCCGCTGACACAAGGCTATGGAAGGTGCATGAGATGAAAGTACTGTATCGTGTGTAAACGTCCTGAGGAAGCTAACTGCCGTACTTACAAAGAAAATATGTTTAGGAAACATGTACCACCACATATGCACCTTAACCCTCCAAAGGTTCAGGAAAAAATAAGCATAGATACAGATATGGATATAAACGGTACAGAACAGTTCTTTGTACTGTCCTTGCATCTCTTCTGTAAGTTTTGAAAGCCTGTCTACATAAAGAGTTAGACCTCCTTGCTAAGTGGCTTTGGAGTGTGATGGGCAGAGGCACCCCACCTCAACAAGCAGCCAGCATAGAGGGTCAGAAACATGCAAGCCCACATCAGGCCTCTGATTCATCCTCTGGAGGAACATACTGCTGCCCTAACCTGTCATTAGAGAGGGTTCAGCTAGATCATTCTTCTCATCCCATCACTGTGCGGGCTACGGGGAAGCCACACCCTCTTCTCCAAGGCCAGTGTGCTAGGGGCAAAGCAGCATCTTTGAAGATTGAAAAATTAAAGCAAATCCCACCTACCTTTGTGGGGGTTTGGCATGTCCTTGGCATCAGGCCCCTGGTGTGGGGTTGCTTCGTGGCTTCGCCAGCTGTGAGACTTAAAATGGAGACCGCATCTTCCTAATGTGAGCAGTTGGTCACAGGTGACCTCTGAGGCTTCTTACAAGCACAAATCCAAATGGAAGTTTCTACAAAATCTCTTCCTCCTCCAACCACACTGCTTTTTCCAGTCATCATTGGAAGCTGTAGCCGTTTTAAGAAACTGCTAAGGGTGGGGTGTGAGCTGTTGATTGAGGAGATTCAAGGACCAAGACTTGGAGATGGTTCCTTCCTCAGAATCTGCTGCCACCAGGGCTGTGCTGGTGGTATGGAGCATTTACTGTAAATAGGGTTCTGTGGGGGCAGAGCTGAAGCAGCCAGAGCAAGAGGCCTGGTCACCTGGAAGAACACTACTTCTGTTTATCATAGGAAGCCAGGCAAGCCTGCCTTGTGCCCCATGGTGGATGCCATGGGGTCCCGTTTCCTCCCTGCCCTTCACTGATCTCTTGTGGTCATTGGTCTCGGAAGACAGCCCTGGTGAGCTTCACCTCTTGGTATGCGCACCCTGAGGGGTCCCTTCCCACAGCAAATCTAGGCTGACCAGGTATAACCAGTAGAATGTGACGGAAGTGGCAGTGTGACTCTCAAGCCTAGGTGGTAAGAAGCCTTGCAGCCTCTGCCTTGGTCTCTTGGAATTCTCAGGCTGAGACAGTCGCTCTGGGAACTCAGCCACCATGGTGTGAGAAGAGGGAGTGCTGTGGAGAAGCCAAGAGGAGGCGCCTCTCCACGGCAGTCACAGCTGACCAGCATCTACTGCCCACCCACTGTGTGCGAGAAGAAGCCACCTGGAACCTCCAGCTGAGTCCAGGCTTTGTCTGGCTCCAGCTCCAGCCCCAGGCACCATCTGACCACCACTACATGAGAGACTGCAAGCAAGAACCTCGCTGGGCCCAGTCAGCTCACAGAAGCATGAGAAAGAATGATCGATTGTTGCTCGAGGCCACTAAGTTTGGAAGGTGTTTGGTACACAGCAGTAGATACATGGGATGTCATGTGTGGCCTCATGACCTGAGTGTGTGACTGGAGCTGGGGAGATTTAGGCTGGTTTTCTCCTTTTGGGTTCTGACTGGAACTCGGGGTATTCATGCTCGGTTCTCTAACTTGCATGAGGCCCAGTGGGGATAGTGGGGGTGGGGGTGACCCAAATGTGGTCTAACTCAAGAGGCTGCAGAGGCTGGCAGGCCCAGAAATGAAACAGGGGTGGGGGGGGGCAGGTTGACCTATGAGTACTTGCCTTAATGTTAGGAGAACAAGACAGAACCTGTTCTTTTCAAGAGAACGAGAGCTCTTGAGGTGGAGGCTTGCCGTACTCATGTCTGCATCCCCCCAAGCCCAGCACTTACTGGGCACATTGAGTCCCTCAGCATTGTTGGGTTAAGAAGACCAGGTCTCCACGACCCTAACGAGCATGTGTCATGTGTGTCAGTCCATGCTCTGTACGGGACCTCACGAGGGACCAGGGAAGTAGGGGCAGACCCTGACTCCTGCGCTGAGAGCTCACAGTCTGATGGGGGAGGTGAGGCTTCTACCAATCTGCTGAGGGAAGTACTTTTCATGCTCAGCAAGCCCCTGGCCCCCCGCAAGGACTCAGGATACAAGCAGAGAGGAGCTATTCCTCTTTCCCGTTTTGTATGTCTTCAGAGAAGCTGGGGGCTGGGTGGGCAGGCCTCCTGGTCCTGAGAGATCTTTCGAGAAGCCTGCAGTACAAGTCAGGCCAAGGCTCCCTGGTGTGGTAGCTACCTTTCCCTGTCACTCAAGTGCCCAGGATGTGCCGGGATCCCCCCAGAGAGTGCATGTGCCACAGCCCCTGGCCTCGGGGAGCACTCACAGTTGACACGGTGGGCGGTTGACAGAATCCACGCAGTGGGTGCTGCCCAAAACAGTGCCAGCAAAGACAGAGCGGAATTAAACGGAGCTGCCAGCCTTATTCAGTGCGAGGAAGAGTAGGTGGGTTTGTTTAAAATACTCCCATTACAGTCAGTTAACCTTTTATGTTCCCTAAATGAAAACTGTATAAACCTGAAATTTTCGTTGATCAGGTTGCCTAGGAACAGGCAGCAGGTTTTCATAAGACAATGCAATAGATTGTCACCGATAGGGCCATTAGGAAGTGAGCTGGTTAGCAGTATTATTCTAGATCCTGGTGTAATGATCTGTCTGCCTCTGCAGAGCACACCCATCTTCCCAGGCTCGGGCAGGCTCTTGCAAATGAGCTTTCTCAGCCTGCTTCTGAGTCCCAAGGATAGCGTCTAGGAGCAAACTGTCACCCTGGGATTAGGAGAGAAGTCTGAAAGACCCAGGTCTGATGAGTTTATTTCTTTTTAATCACTTTCCCTACCCCTACCTACAATAATACCCAGAGCAGAAAAAGTAGCAAATAAACACCAGTAACAAAATGCAGCATAAGGGCAGCCCTGGTGGCGCAGCGGTTTGGCGCCTCCTGCAGCCCGGGGTGTGATCCTGGAGACCCGGGATCGAGTCCCACATTGGGCTTCCTGCATGGAGCCTGCTTCTCCCTCTGCCTGTGTCTCTGCCTTTCTCTCGCTCTCTCTGAGTAAATAAATAAATCTTTAAAAAAAAAAAAATGCAGCATAAAATGAAAGAATAAAGTTGCTCTAAGGCGACTTTGGTATGTCTTTTTAATATTTTCCTCTGTAGGGACGCCTGGGTGGCTCAGTGGTTGAGCATCTGCCTTTGACTCAGGTTGTGATCTTGGGGTCCTGGGATCGAGTCCCACATCAGGTTCCCCACAGGAACCTGCTTGTGTCTCTGCCTCTGCTTGTGTCTCTGCCTCTCTCTCAGTGTCTCTCATGAATAAACAAAATCTTTAAAAAAAATGCTTTCCCTTGTGTGATATGCATATATACTTAATTATTTCCCACAGAGTCACTGTAATTTGCTTTTCTCCCCCTTACATTTAGGGTGACCAACCACCCTGGTTTGCACAGGACTGAGGGTTTCCCGATACCACTGCATGTTATAATCAGCATGCTTTGCTGTAGCTTCACAGCTCTGAGTAAAGCGTGGGTGAACCAAAACTAACTTCCTCTTCTTGGACACTTAGGATATTTCCTTTAAAAAAAAAATCATAATTAATGCTTGTCACCGGAGTAGCCTTATCCACATGTCCATGCAGGATAAACTCCTGCAAGTAGCATTATTCGATCAAAGGATGTATACTTGGTTAGCTTTTTTTTTTCTTTCGGGTTGTCCTCCAAAAAAATATGCGCTGAGTTCACCCCTCCTCCCTGTACTCTCAGAGATTCTGACATCAAGGAATCCTGTTGTCATGGCCAGTCTGATAGGTGACAGTATGTCTCGTTTGGGGATGTCATACGTGGCATGTGATATGAAAGATATGTCTCATTATGAGTCATTTGCAAATTGCTTGTTCGTGTCCTTCACTCATTTTCATTTCAGGATGCTCATCTCTTTCTTTTTACACTATAAAAACTCTTTGTATTAAGCATGTCAGGCGTGATTGTTGAGCCATTTTGTCCATCCTTTTAAAGTATACATGGCTATTCTTTAAATAGCGGGCGTGAATAAGATGTGTTATCTGGTGTCTCTGAAGAAAGAGGAGTTAATATTTTAGGTAATTAAAGCTTCCCTCAAGCCCCATATATGTATGTATGTACGTATGTATGTATATGTGTGTGTATGTTTTGGTTTTTTTTTTTTTTTAAGTAGGCTCCATCCCAGCATGAAGGGCCCAATTCGAGGCTTAAACTCATGACCCTTGAGATCAAGACCTGAGCTAAGGGTGCCTGGGTGGCTCAGTGGTTGAGCGTCTGTCTGCCTTTGGCTCAGGTAGTGATCCCAGGGTCCTAGGATCAGGTCCCACATTGGGCTCCATAGGGAATCAGCTTCTCTCTCTGCCTACATCTCTGCCTATGTCTCTGTTGGACCCTTAACCGACTGAGCCACCCAGGTGCCCCTAACATATTTTCTTAATTGTGAAGTATTTGGGATGAAATGATTTGAGAGGCATCCATATCTCTGATATGGATAGCCCATGTAGATCCCTTTAAAACAATATAAGGCACACACTTTAACTTCTTCCTATCTCAGACATCTTCGGAACGATAGTGATTTTCTGTGTGATAGTGAGTCCCTCAACAGCTGTTGAGCTATGTGGGGTTTTGGCTCCTGTACCATATGGTCCCTGATTCTTGCCTTTCCTCCCTCACTGTCAGACTGATCAGACTGTCTTGCTGATAGTCTTTGCTACTCCAGGCACCCCTGCCCTCCAGGCACCCCTGATAGTCTTTGCTACTCAAGGCACCCTATGGCACCCCATCTCCATCGTCGATGGAGTAGTCGTTAGCACCAGCTAACGATGCGTGTTAGGTTTATCAGTAAACTGAAAGCAAGTAAGCACTGAGCAGGAGTCTGAGACACGCTCCTGAGAACAGCGTAGACGCTTCCGTGGGCCGGAGTTTTACTTCTTTCCTGGAGCTTGTATTCTATATCATTAAGGCTGTGAAGTAAGTGGTTTCTGGGTTGTGTGAGCAGAATAGGATTAAGAAATTTGGGAGGCAGAAGGAAACAGGAAAGATTAGCAACCACTCGAAGACGTAGCTGCAGAACGAGAAACCGGTAATCCAGATGGACAGAAGCAGTGTTTAATGTTATTAGTTCTCCCGGGAGCGTGCTGGGGCAGCTTCTGCGGAGATGGTGGCATCGGCGACCTAAAAACTTTAAAACTCCAGCTTCCAGGCCTGTGCCTGCCAGGCTGTGGCTTACGGCACGTTACACAAGCCTTCTGACGTTCAGTTTTCTTATCTGTGAAATGGAGCTAAAGGGGCCAAAGGAGCAGGGGGGATTATTCCGGCTGCTGTTGTTTTGTCCTCACAGACACACCCAGCAGCCCCATCTGCTCCTTACCTCTGGGGCCTTCTGCTCACCTTCCAGGCTGAGCTCTGAACCCATGCCTGTGGGGCTTCAGCCCACGTCCTTGTCACCCCTCCAAACCCAATTTCACCCTTGTAGGATTTTCCAAAGCAGGATTTGCAACAAGTAGCGTGCTTTCTTAAATATTTGTTTTGCAGGCCATTTGCTTGGCATGGCTATTTTTACAGTGAATAAGGAGCAAGGCTAAAAATACCTTAGCGGGTAACCAGATCGGTTCTGCATTTGACATTTACGTGGCATTCATTTGCATCTCATTTGTTCGCCTTTCTGTTGAACAGGTAGAATGTAAGAAAGCTCAGCCTAAGGAAGTCATGTTCCCACCGGGGACAAGAGGCCGGGCCCGGGGACTGCCTTATACCATGGACGCGTTCATGCTTGGCATGGGAATGCTAGGTGAGTCCGGGCGGGACCCTGGGGACACACCGCAGAGCCACTATGGACTTGGGACTGCGGAGGCCTAGACACCCAACTGGGTCACCTACCAGTTGGGCAAACTGCCTTTGTGCGTTTCAACTCCTTCACCTGTAAGCCCCTTTGTAAGATAGTTGGACCATTATAGAGATGGATGGATGGATGGATGGATGGATGGATGGATGGATGGATGGATGGATAGGTGGGTGGGTGGATGGATGGATGGATGGGTGGGTGGGTGGGTGGATGGATGGATGGATGGATAGATAGATAGATAGATAGATAAGTAGATAGATAATCATCTTATTTCATGCCTAGCTCATAGGAGGTTCTTGATGTCATTTTAACTCCTTTACACTCCCTTCTTCAAAAGGAGAAAGCCGGCCCTCTGCCGCATGCCTCTCTATGGACAGGGTGTTCTTAAAGACCTGAGGACTCCTGGCTGGCTTCACCCATGTGGGCAGAGGCTCTATTTTTCTAAAACTTGGGAAAGGAGAAATGATGAGGGTGGGCTCTAATCCTGTCTATTTAAATGATTAACATTTTTCTCTTGGGATATCAGAATTTGCATTTAAATGGATGTTTTAAATGGCCTGTTTTACTCCTTATTTGCCCAAAAAGGAAAAAAAAAATGATGAAAGACAAAGTGTGTTTGTTCTGACGAAAAATGATCTCTCCTGGCTTTTAGAGAAATTAAGTTGCATATTATGCCCCTTCCTTAAAGGTATCTCTGTCCGTCCTGCGTAGATAATTGAAAATCTTGCCACTGAAATGGCATGAAAAATGGAGAAAGCAGAGGGGAGGCGTAATGGTGTGGGTCGCAACAATAATTAGAAATTTCAAAGCGAGAGAGCAGTATTTTAGTGCGAGTTATTGTGTGTCGGGAAAATACTAATTAAATGGGATAAATGGTAGTTAATGGTAAAATTCCATTCAGGCACATGATCTGTCTGGTTTTAATGGATTTTCATTCGGTTTGGCTACGAGTCCCCCTTCTATATTGTTTGATCGGCTCTTTATGTATTTTCAGATTCACAGCTCTTTAAATCATTCCTGGCTCCATTTGAAATGTATGAAACTTTTTCTTGATGTTACACATTCTTAAAAAGAATTGTCTATTTTGTCTGAGGAAATAACAAGAGCCAGTAAAGTTAGTTCAAGGAACTTGAGAGACAGAAAGAGATGCCTCAAGAATCCTAAAGGTGGTGGGGATGTTACTTCTTCCCGAATTAATGTTTTAGGTTTAACTGAGTTTCAATGGAAATTCCTGTTTACTTCTTTAAGCATTGGCCAAATGATTCCAACACAGATTGGGAAGCAGAAACACATTAGACTAGATAAGATAAATGAGAAAAGACTAGTTTGACCAAATAGCAGAACATGGCACAAAGCTACAGTAATGAAATAGTATGGTGTATAGGCACGCACCTGTTGAGAAAAAAAGTGAAAGCAGATGCACTAATTGTATTTCTATGTAAGAGTGTAGTCATTATGAAGAAGTTACTTTTAAAAATCAGCGGTGGGGGGTGCCTGGGGAGCACAGTCAGGTAAGCTTCGGACTCTTGATTTTGGTTCAGGTCATAATCTCAGAGTCATGAGATCGAGCCTCCAGTTGGGCTTTGCACTGAGCATGGAGCCTGCTTGAGATTCTTTCTGGCCCACTCCCTCTGCCCCTTCCCCACCCCACCCCTGCTCATTCTCTCTCTCTTAAAAAAAAAATTGAATAAATAAATAAAAATCAGTGAGAATTATCTCCTGATTGACAATGAGACATTTGTCCAGCTCTTGTTTAAAATATAATCTTTGGGCAGCCCAGATGGCTCAGCGGTTTAGCACCACCTTCAGCCCAGGATGTGATCCTGGAGACCCGGGATCGAGTCCCACGTCAGGTTCCCTGCGTGGAGCCTGCTTCTCCCTCTGCCTGTGTCTCTGCCTCCCTCTCTCTCTCTGTGTGTGTCTCATGAATAAATAAATAAAGTCTTTAAAAAATAAATAAATAAATAAAATAAAAATAAAAAATAATCTTTATGTAGTCCTTACCTTACATTGTATACCAAGAGAAGCTCCGAATAAACTAATAGTTTTAAATTTGAAAATCAAATCTTAAAGAGTTGCCAGTTTGGGGAGTCTTGAATTTTTAACAGTGAGTATAAAGGTCCTGGGGCATAAAATGGGACTCCTTTTAGGATCAGATGTTCAGGAAGTTCCCGTGCCTTTCTGAGTCTAACTCGATGCCTTTTACATGCTGGGAGGAATGACCTGTTTTCTTCAGGGAGAAGCAGTCGTGTACAGCAAAGCCAGCTCGCTCATGTCAATTGCCAGAGAGCAGAGGTGCAGCAACTCTCTTCACCCTAGAATGGAAGCAAGGACCAGGGGCCCACATCTCTACAGGAACCCAAGCTCGGACCCCTAAACAGAGGGCCCCCACTGGTTTCACAATGGAAGCCAAGGCAGGGAGGCTTTGTTGAATGCAGGAGGTACTCTGTGGCAAGTAGGCTTTGAGCACCTACTGCATGCCTTCCCTGGGCTAGCACTGGTCCCTGTCTTCCAGACCTTGTGGTCTAGTAAGAGTGACCGCAGTTAACAGCTAATTCTACAGATAGCTAGTTACTCATAATAGTTCTGGAGTATTTTAAGAGCACATAATGAAGGATGGAAATTAGTCTGAGGAATCAGGGAATACCCCCCTGTGGAGGTGACCTGTTAGCCATGCTAAGAAGGATGAGCAAGCTAAGGGTGATCCAGACAGGAATAGATTTGGAAGGCTGAAGGTCCTAGTGTGGAACCCTGGGAGCCCACTAGCCTGGCTGAGGGGCCAGGTGCACGCAGGCGTGTGTGAGGAGGAGTGCTGGGCTCAGTACCTATTGAGATACGGATACGTGATGAATGAATGGGAAGTGGTTACTCATCTGCCCCCAGCCTTTTCCCTGTCTCTCATAGTCGAAGTTACGACTTCCCTGAGCTTCAGTAAAGAAATAATTGTTGGTTAGAAATGTTGTCATGGTGAGGCTGTGAGTCCTTGGGTCCTAACCTTCCCTGGGCCACCCCCTACCACTGACATCCTTGCTGCTTCTTGTCTTTGTCCCATGTAGCTCTGTTGAGGCTGCCACTAAGCAGAACCCTCAGACCTCAACTGGCTTCCCTCATGTCACAGAGCCTTTCCTCCTCCTCCTCTAGGCAAACAGAGAGCCCTTTATTTGGAATTGATGGTGTCAGCCCAGCTTCCACTAAGGCAGAGGCTGTGCAAGCCAGTGAGGAGAGCTTGGGACTTTAGAACCAGGTCGAGACTCTTCACCCCATGAGCTCTGTGACTTGGGCAAGTGCCAACAGCTCTGTCCTTCAGTTACTCAATCCTCAGAGAGAGGTATGGGAAACTCCCACTTCATGGGGTTGTTGAGGATCAATGAAATCTTATTGTGCCCCACCAGTGCTGTATTTCCTCAAATCCTAGGTGCTGTGGGTAGTAAAATACATGTTTGTACAGACATTCAGAAAGAAAAACGCAGATGCTGTTAATTAAACTGTACTAAAGCTTTCTTACTACAGTGACTGTGAGATAGAGCTACTCTCAGAGATGGTAAGGTGCGAAAAAAATGTACGTCTTCCTATCAATAAAATACAGTAGTAGATACTCAAACTGGGAGCTCTTATCAGTAAAGGAATGGGGAGCCCTAGGCATTCCCACCCGAGCAGGTGCCCAGCACCCTTTCACGGGGGATCCCTTCCTACCAGTGGCCAGGAATACAGCCAGACCTGCAGGTATGGCTTATACTGTAGCACCTGCCGCCTGCTGCTCCATTCAGACCCTTGGCCCAAGGAGTTGGATCATATTTGAGTTTCTGCCTCCCAACAAAGATCTGGGCTCTGGGCTCCAGGCCTCATTAGGCCCTAGTCCTCCTGAGCTGCCAGTCAGTGTGGTGAGGGCCTCCAGGTACCTGCTGAGACAGGCCTCCTGAGAGCTGCCAAAATGTGCCCTCCACCAGGAACCAGCTCAGCCCGAGGTCCAGGCAGAAGGGGTGAAGTGGACACAGCACCCAGGGAACAAACACACAGTCTCATGGCCTGATTTACCTCTGGCCTCCTCAGCCAGACTGGAGTCTCCGGTGAGCCTTTCATGCACTCACTGGACACTCCCAGGGCTACCCTCGGCTTCTGCCATTGGAATAGCCTGGCATCCCAGACCTTTGGGCAAGGAAAGTACCATCTGTGGTGCCGTGACTGAAGCCCTTGCTTCTTGCTTCTTCCCTCGAAAGTGGTGGCATCAGGTGGCATCTGATTCTTTGCTAGGGTGGGATGGCCTGACATGTCCCCAAAAGTTACCTGGGTCACCCCTCCAGTGCATACCTGTCCTGGAATCACCACCATCACCCATCACATGTCCACATCATCACCACAGTCATCATCAGCCACAATTTGGTTGATGAGCTCGGCGCGGGCAGAAAAACGTTTATTAAAAGTTCGTTAATGAAATGAGATTTTAGGGATATAAACTGTTGTTGGAAGAGCAGAAAATTATGTAACACTTGGACAGATCTTCAGAAACATGACTAAACCATTAAAACTTTAAATCCATTCATTCTGCAAATATTTCCAGAGTACCTAAGGGCCAGGTACTGTTCTGGGTGCTGAGGATTCAGCGGAGCCTGAGGTCCCTGATCTTAGGGAGCCAACATTCTAGTGGGACAACAGATATGCTGGTCTATAAATGACATGGAAACTGTGAAACGAATTTTTAAATATCCTTTAAGATTTCCTCCATTCTTTGGGAGGTCTGGTCAAAGGGAGGCTGACAAGCGTATGGTTACAGTTATTCTTCCTTGATCTCTCTTGATGGAGCCGCATCAGGCCTTGGCAGGAAACCTACAGCTGTTTTGGTTTTAGCTTTCACGGCCTTTGACAGAGTCACAGAATAATCAGCCCGATGAGAATCCCTTAAGAAGAATGTAGGAGAGAAGAGGAGGGGTCATCCTCAGATCAGCTCTCCCTGCCTTCGAGCTGGACAAAACCAAAATCAACTAAGACCCTCGGAAAGGTCTTCTTGCAGCCCTTCCGACTTTGTTCTGCTGCCTCACGGCGGCCAAGAGGGGCCCAGAGTGAGCCAGCTCTGTGCACTAGAATCTCTGAGTTTTCTTCATGAAAGTGGACTTAATAAAAGCAAACCTGATTATTGTTGATATATTTTATTCTTTTTGGCCTACTCTGCCCTCAGCCATGTAACCCTACTGCCTCTAACTGTCTTAACCTCACTGGGCACACACTATTGAACGTGCTGGATACCACTGGTTAGAGAAATGCCTCATTGCTGAGGCCATGAAGGAAAGCTTCCCCTGCAGGCCTGGAAATAGTGGGACTCTGTAGACCAGCTGAAGAAAGCCTGAGGCATTCTTGCTAGCGCTCATACTGAGAAGTCCCTGTGAAGTCTTGACCCAGTGTTCCCCGACATTAAGCCCCTCTGAAATGAAAGGGAAAAAAAATCACCCAGAAGCGATGAGGAGCTCTAATCTGCGGGTGTGCACTAACAGATCAAAAGGAGATTGGCTGGAATTTAGAGCTGCATGTCTAGACTCATTTGTAATTTCAACTGGGATTTGTCTTTCCCCAAAATATCTGTTGAGGTCATTCCCAAGGAGGTCTCCATTTGTTCAGCTGTTTCCTGGTGGACGGAGGAAGCTCAAAATTCAGCTCTCCATTTTCCTTCTAGAACAACACAGTACCCCAGAACTTTCTGTGAGGATGGGAAGGGCCTGTATCTGCACCGCCCAAGATGGTGGCCATGAGCTAATGTGGCTACTGAGCATTTAAGATGTGGCTCATACAACTGAGGAACTGAAGTTTTCATCATAATTCGGACTTAAATTTAAATTGGACAGCATAGGCCTAAAGATGCTCCTGTGGCTCGGGATGACTCTGGAGGTTGAGTATCTGGGTGGACTTTGGCCTTCACCTCCCGGCCTGGGAAGGGCTCTCTGTCCAGAGAGGGCTCACCTGTCCAGTTGTTGACCTGGTTGCGTACCTCATGGAGCCAATGTGGTGCCCCGATTAATGTTCTACATACCACGTGCCACATATGTCACACTTTGGCAGATCCCTGGATAAACAGCCCTTGTCTCTTGTCCTTTCAAGTCAGGGGCCTGGTGGGACCAGTTTTCCGTGACTGAGTAGCTGAGTCACAGAGCCCGAGAGAGGATGAGTCATGTGCCCACCTAGAGTACAAACATCTTCCAGGGTTAGAGCAAACGTCTTCCAGAGTTAGAGCAAAGATCGAGAACCACAATTCTGAGAACTCTGCCAGCAGCCCCAGAAGGGGGCCCTGAAGCGATCCGACCGGCAAATTCAAATTCTGTTGTTGATTGCTGGCTTTCTTTTTTTTACCCCCCCCCAATGGAAAGCAAGAAGGGTGGTCATCCAGGCAGCAGGCTTAGTTTTTCCTTTAGTGACAAGAGATAATTACTGTGGGATTGATCAGGCATCCAGAGTACTGGAGCACATAAATTGTGCAGTGGCCAGTGCGGGAGGGGCCCAGCTACTAATGGAAGTGGTGGCTGGGTCATCTCGCTGTAATATGGCTTGATGGAGCATCCACATCGGTCTGCTGTAATGTGCTATTGATATGCAGCCAGCCAATTTCCCCGTGTGGCTGGGGCTGTGAGCCGCTCGAGCAGAGCTGGGCTGCACAGCAGTAAATGAAGAGGAAAATTGAAGTAATGTTGTATTATAAATTTATGATTTCATCTGCCTGACCCAGAGGATGTTGGTGATGGGGGGTGGCGATAAGATCCCCCACTCTGGCAGATGCCAAATTCTCGTCTTTGTCGTGCAGGAGACAATATTGATGTGTCCAGGAAGATTGGGGTAAGGCCCCAAATCGGGGTGAACTCGACCATGCTTGTCTTCCTTCTTGTTGAAGACCGTCCAGTATGCCAGGAAGAAAGCAGATAAGAAGTGGTAGTGGTGGCCCGAGTCAGGGAGGGATGGGGCATCCCACCCCCCTCCACCCCACCCACCCTGAGGGAGTCTGAAGGTGACACGTGGGCCTGCAGTTCTGTTCTCAGATTAAAATATTTCAGACCCCTAGTGCCAAAGATAGAAGCAACGGAGTCATTTTTCATCAGGAATGGCCCTAGGCAGTGGTGATTTGGCTGTTTGCATATAATCTGTTTATCAATATTGTTGAAATAATGGTTTAAGAAACCTAGTCATGAAAGATCTGATTTGATAGCAGGTGATTAATTCGAAGGAGAACTGAGCTGGCCAGCCATGAAATAAATACCAGGGAAGAAGCCAGTGTGTGTGTGTGTGTGTGTGTGTGTGTGTGTGTGTGTGTGTCCACTTAAGGCATCAACTCTCCCCCACTTAAGGCATGGGCTCCCCCCTCCCTCCACTTCCTCTCTGTCCCTCAGTCCCTCTCTTTCCCCACCCGGTGCCAGAGCTCAGCGTCACACTTGGAGCTTTGAGCAGTCAGCTCAAAGCTTCCCGGTCAGCCTGCTGGTCTGGGCAGCCCTCTGCCAATGAGGCACCAAGCACCGGGAAATACACACACCAGGAAAGGGCAGGCATGAGGCCCTTTTGAGGTAGAAACAGGTCAGTTGGCCAGTGAGTCGTGACTGCACATCTGGAAAGGCTCTGGCTAAAAGCAGGAGACTGTAAGGGAGCCCCGGCTGGTCTCCATTGAGGGTTGGGCCCTTCCCTGCTGCAAGGGACCCACTGAGCTTTGTACAGATGGCAAAGCTCAGGCTGTCAGAAGACAAGGAAGACCTCCCCAAGAGCATGGCCTGGCCCCCAAGTCTCCTGACGCCCACAAGAGCAAGCCTCTCTTCTGGGTCTGATGACAGACCCACTGGTCAAGCAGAAGCTGTGACACCAACAAGCATGGGGAAGTGAGAAAAGGTGGGTCCCATCTCTAGGCCTCTGAGGCATAAAAGCTCTGTGAACAGGCAGCAGGAAGACCTATTAGCTCCAACTCAAGCTGTCAGAGTGCACCCAAGATGGAGCTTTGTGAATGATTCTGTTCCTGTGGCCATCACTGCCCATCAGAAAATGCTTGTGACATATCCAAATGTACTCGGGATGTGGATGATGAGGCCCCAGAGCCTGTACTTGGGGGTGTTTCAGTTGCTGTATCAGACTGCAGAGACACAGGTGGAGAACTGTCAATGCTGCCTTCATGGCTGAGGGCATGGAGACTGTTAGAAACCCCACCCATCAAAGCAACCTTCTACCAGCATCTTGATGGCAAGCAGCAGAAACAATTTCAGCAGCTGTAAGCAAAAAATGATATCATTGGAAGGGGCTCATCAGCGCACAGAAATGACAGGAAGACTGGAGAATTGGCAGTAACTGGGGAGGTGGATGGTCAGGCACAGCCACGACCAAGGAACAACCCAGGAATGACCTGGGGGCGGGGGGGTCACTGTCCCCACCACTGGGTTCTGGAGACACCAGAATAAATTCTGAATCACTGCCTCCTCCTCTGCCCTACTAGCCCCAGAAATGGATCCAAGGAAGACTTCCATGGGCCAAACCCAGGTTCATAACATGCTTCCTACTGCCTAGTTCAGAGAGAGGGGCTCTTTTCTGCTTCCATGATGGGAGGCAGGCCTCTCTCTAAGACTCAAACACAGAGAAGGGGTTCAGGTGGTGGGCAGCCAGAAAACAACCACAGACCTCAGAGGCCAAAGAAAAAGTCAAGCTGTAGATAGTAGTTGGGTGGTGGTGGTGGTAGGTTGGCCATGGTGGTATTTGAAGAGCATGAGTGTATTGGAATTCCCATACATTGAGTGGGGGGAGGCAAGGTGAGCCTGGTGACATAGGAATAGGGCATAGCCATGGGTCTTCTGTAGCTGGCGGAATCAGTCCATGAGGGCTACATGCCAGTCTTTTCTGTTACTGGAGTCAAGAGGCAGAGACATAGTGAAGTAGCCTGAGCACGCACAATGCAGGGTTGAGAGCCAAATGACTGCTCACTAGGGGTTTCATAATAGACCCCAGAGGGTCACACCAGCACCAGAACATGCCAGTGGTTTCCTCTGCACCTCATGCCTAGCCCAGCAGCAATTTCCACAGGCACCCCTCAACTAACTGATCACCTCCTGGGTTATCTGCTAGATCATGTGGAAAATACGCTTGCTGTGAAGTGCCCGCTAAAACACGTGGCATGAGGCTTCTGGGTTTGGGCCATGCTTCCCGGTGCACATTTTAACAACCAGTCTCTCACAATTCTGGGCTGGGAGGAGGGAGGCTTGGGAAGATGCTGGCACCCTGTGGAGTATCTGTGCTTGGATGCAGGCCCCTGGGACCCTGCTTCTCCCAGACCAGAGCTCATTAAGCCCAGTGATTTTCCAGAAGCATAGGGTCAGCCCTGAGTTTTGCCCCTAAACCTGACCCCTAAGTACTCATGCTTTGTCTGACACTGGCACTGCTGTCTGCTCCTTGGGAGGAGGCATTACAAGGACTTTAATCTTCTACTGTCAATAGCTTTAAGGTAAAGTACATTCAGGGTAAGCTCTCCAAATGTCAGAGCCAGGCGCAGGCCCTCTGTTTGGTGCTAATGCGTGGCATTTACTCTGCAGGTTCCAGAAAGTGCGTGGGCTTTGGGGGTCTCTCTGCCCAAATACAGGTTAATTACCAGCAAGCTGACAGCAGTGCCCCCAAGCCGCAGTAGAGAAGGGACCCATGCCCTGGGTAAAGACCCTCATGGGAGACCAATCATGTTGTGCAAGAAAATGACCCAGGCTGTCCTCATTTCCACCCTCCCTGAGATTTCACCCCAGACCTGAGGCAGCTGTACTAACACCATCGTGTTCTTTCTCTCTGTGTTCAAGGCTACCCCAACTTTGTGGCAACCTATGGCCGCGGCTACCCTGGATTTGCTCCTAGCTATGGTTATCAGTTCCCAGGTGAGTTTGTCTCCCGGGGCTTTGGAAACATGGGAGATGGACTGCATAGGAGGGGAGGTGGGAGGATCCCTAAAGAGAACACAGTTCATACACATATCGGTTCAGGAAATGACCTGTGGGTGCTGAAGTTCACATCCACTGAGCTCCAGGGGGAGGATGCAGCTCGATGTCTGGTTAACCCAAGGACAGCCTCAGAGCTAGGTATCTGAGAGTGGCAGCTTTCTGGGGAAAGGGAAAGAGCTGATCAGGACCCTCTCTCTGCCCACCCTCTTTGTCTGGAGCTGGTTACAGGTTCTTTCTCTGGATTGGACTCCTACCCTGGGCCTCCATCATCTCCTGTCTCCCTCCCTCTCTCCTACCTTCCTTCTTCCCTCCCCTCCTCCAGCTCCACCTGGCGGTCCTGGCTTCGATGCCCTTCTGTGTGTAGCTGTGGTGTGCTGTTGGGGTTGGGCTTTGCTATCCTGGGTAGGGGTGTGCACATTTATCCTCTCCTGTGTGTAGGCATCAGAGCCTTGAGGCAGAGCCCACAATGATGCCCGCTTATGTGCCCAGGCTACCACAGCTCCCATGTAACTGGGAGGCTGGCACCCCCACCCCAGACGGGCAGCAAGGGCAGGCATGGTCTTACAGGGGTGGCAGGGGATGGTGCTGAAGGAAGCCATGTCGATAGGGCTTCACTTGTCCCCTGAAGGGGTGAGCCAGCCTTTCCCAGGCACGGGGTATAGATAAGAATATATAGGGGTGCTTGGTGGTGTCTGTGGACAGAGGACAGCTGGAGTTTCTAGAGAAGGCATTAGGAATGGAGTCTTGTCCTCTTGGGTTCTCTGCTGAGGCAAGAGGCTCCCTCAGGAGCTGAGCTTGCAGCAGTCTCACTTTTTGTTGGTCACCCTGCCTGGACCCAGAGGCCTTGGAAGCATAGGGATGGCCTTAGAGGATCATGTCCTGAAGCCAGGGAGGAGGGCAGGGGAGAAGTGTGTGAGGGTCTCACCCAGTGTTTATCTACCTCCAGCTGAGCTTTGGGGTGGGGAAGAGTGTTTCAGAGGAGATCAGGAAGCATTTGGGGCCCTTAGAGCCATGCCCTGTGGGGACAGATCCTCAATCAGCGACAGAGGCCCTAGGCTCTTGCCCGTGGCCACAGCAGGTCACTCAGCATCTCTGGGCCTCATTTCTGTCTTCTGTAAACAAAGGGCTGGGGCAGGATAGTCCCTGGGGTCTGTGTAGGGGTGGCAGGGGTAGGGGAGGCAGGTGCAGTAGCAGAAGCTCCAGATGGAGGAGTGTGAGCATGGGAGACGTCCCCATGAGTGTCCCCTGGGGCCGGTTTCTGCACCAGGGTGGGCCCTCTGCTCCTCTACGGCAGCTGGCTGCTTTGGGGTGGCAGTGGGCCTCTCCAGGCAGGACAGGCGGCACTACAGCCAGAGCAGTCTGCACCTCATTAGATACTCCCTTCTCCAGATGGGAACCCTGAGGCCTAGAGACGTAGAAAACCCTGTTCAGGGGTTCATTAGCAGCAAGGAGCAGGGCTAGGATTCAGACTTAGGTGGTCTGGGTATTAACTGCCACATTCCTCCCTCTCTAGCATCCGTCTGTCCAGTAGGTGACACTAACCACACACAGCTAACATAATTTAGATTTAAAATAAAATTAAGTATAATGAAAATTCTTGGTCACACTATCCACGCTTCACTTACTCAACAGCCACATGTGGCCAGTGGCTACTGGTTAGCACAGCATATAGAATGTCTCCATCGCCACAGTAGGTTCTGTTGGATGGCACCATTCCGGAGCATAAAGAAAGAGGTTGGGGTGGAGTACATGACCCCCACACATGTATATACAGGCCTACACACTGTCCCTCCCGGGGAGACCTGGCATGTCATCATCCCTATTCATTTCTTGCCCATCCTCCTCAGCCCAAGAGCTGGTGGCATTTCAAGAAAGCCTTTCGTCTCCTCCTCTCCCCTGGCTTCCTCACCAGGGTATCAGAGAGACATAGGCTTCCATCCTGGCCCACTGAGAGCGCCATGCTGCTCTGCACACCTGGCACACAGTCAGGTTGCCAGTGCCCCCTCAGTGCGGTACAAGTCTCAGGCAGGGAGAGTTGGGGGATCCTAACATGGAATAATTTGGGGGTGACAGAGTAGATCCCATGCTAAGGGCTCTGTGTCCTTGGATCTGCCCTCAACAGACACATGTATGCAAGACAGAGCTCCAAGTGACCAACCGAGACTGGGGAGGATGAGATAGAGTCTCCCAGCTGTGCCCAGCCAGCCCTTCACCATAAACCAAAGAGTGTGAGGGACCTGTAGTGGACTAGGAGTGACAGTGTCCAGGGCAGGTTTGTCATAGTCACTAGCTCCTGCAGCTTAACACAGTCAGCTGGGTTTGATGAGGGCAGAAATCGGGCATTAAAATGTCTGGACAAAGGCTCCGTGGCCCATGGGACATGGCTCTTCTCTCCTCCCCCAGCCTTCAGACTCTCCATTCCCCATCCTTCCACCTCACAACCTGGACTTCTCTTGTGTGTCCTCACCGATGGCCACAAAGAGGCCATCAGTGGCCACAAGAGTGAGGCCACCTGCTGTCGGGGAAAGTCAGTGTGTGGAGCTGCCCCAGGCCAGGAAGTGGTGGCCCAGTGGCTGGACCTGGCAGCACACATGGCCCCAGGAGGAGGCAGGCTGGCCTCAGAGTTCAGACACCTGGACGAGCTGCCTCTTGTGGGACAGCTGCTCTGTTTGCTGTCCCTGAGCAGCCTAGTTAGTCCTCTGTGGTGTTCCAGTCAAGAGCTCATGACATGGTGGCTCCTCTCAAAAATCAGACTTGACCCTGCCTGGAGCTTCCACCCCAGGGTGAGCTCTCTGAGTCAGGAGAGCTCTGGAACATTCTGACATCTGTCTCTTGCCCCATGCCAATAAGAAGTGCCTTAGAGGGTCTGGTAAGGAGGTTGGGGTGCAGAGAGACGGCCCAGAGGAGGGCGGCCCAGATCTGCCCTCTGTTCACCCCTGTCTGATTGACTCCGTTGACTCCTCCCCACACCCTGGGATCCTGTGAGTCAGTGACATCAGCACCACTGCCACCACCAAACTGCCCTGAGGTCTCTGCTTTGTGATCTTTCTTTCCCATGTCTTTCTCACCCACCTCCCACCTGCAGTCTCACAGTGCATGTGGACGCCACACTCTCCCAGCCCTTTTCTGGACCCTTCCCAGTGGGGCAGTGGGCACCAGCCTGAGAAAGGATAGGACACCCCGGCCCCTGGGAGCTGCTGAGGCTCTTCATCCTGTGTGTGTTCACTTATAGACCATGGGTCTGGGGGTCCCTGTCAGGACAGAGGGCCTTGCGTTTCACCTGAATGGGCCCTTTCTGACTACCCACCTCCTCCCCTGTGCTGGGGTACCCAGTGTCCCTCAGCAGAGCCCCAAGTGCCTCTGTGGCCTGGCCCTGTGGCGGACCTTCCCAGGTCACATGGCGGCTGCGAAGCAGCACCTGCCTCTGCCCGCCTTTAGGATTCTGCACGATTAAATGAGGTACTCCGATAAATGGGCTCGACACCTATGGATAATTAATTATTAGAGTGAGGAGTAGGTCTTCTCTAGAAAGATGGAGGGTTGACCCCCCATTCTGGAAGTAGCTCCTCCTTCCCAGGCCCAGAGGTCCACAGCGGGGGCGGGGGGGCACCCCGGGCACCCCCACCCCAACTCCCCACTCCCCAGGATGAATACCAGGGCTCAGGACATTATGATCCTCACCAGTGGCCTCCCCTCTTTCCTCTTCTTTTCCTCCCTCTGGACTCATTTCAGTTTAATCTGTTAATTTCTGTTCTTATTTCACTTTGCAGACTACTTGCCGATTTCACAAGACATAATTTTTATCAACTAGCTCTTAAGAGAGGCATAGCAAATTGGGGTTTGCTACCATAACTAGAGAGAGGACACAGTCCCGGCCGGGGCCACCCCAGCTGCTGTCAGTGCCCACTGAGACTGTTCTAGCTGCCTGTTTGAACGAATGTTCTTTTTCTCATTTTTAATTCTTGGAAAAGACTCGTCCTCATTGCTTCATTCAGTTTAAAAAAAAATTTTTTTTTTCCTTCTGCCATCCCCTCCCATTTTGCTTCTTGGACACACTGTGAATACCCCCTCCCCACTCCGCTGCACCCCAATCCCCACCTGGAATGTAACGGGGCCAGAGGGAAACTTCTCACAAACTTCAGAGAGCCTCCTCAGGGGATCCAGGAAACGGGCATCAAATTATTTTAAATATTAACCAAATAGGCTTCTTGGGGCATTTTATGAGGTGAGCTTTTTGTGCTGGTGGCCCACAGGAATTGGGGATGTGCGACTTAGAGCACCTGTGTCCTGTGGTGGATGGTACCAACAATGCACACACACACATACACGCACACTCTGTTCTGTAAATAGTAATATGAAAAGCTTCATCTGGGAGCAAAACTGTATCTGGAAAACCATCATTATCTGGCTGTCTGTTTTGGGGGCCAGCCCCTCAGTGGCTGTTAACCATAATGATCAGTGCACCTGTCTTTGAGAAGAGGCAGCAAACGCACTGGGGCATTGCCACATTTCAGGCATTGTGGGCACTGACCCACAGCAGGCCCCTCCTCCCCCAGCACCCCCACCCGCACCTCCCTGTCCTTGCTGGCCTTGGATTTGCTACTGGCGTCAGGGCCTCTTGGCCCCCAGGGCAGGAGGGACAGAACCCAGAGGCCTGTCCTGATCAGATTGGCACTCCTGATGACCACTCCGAGTAGGGCTTGCCTTCCCCACGATCCCGACCCCCTCCACGTCCCTGTTTGAAATATCCCCACTCTCTTGGATTAATGAAGTATAGCTCAGCAGGACCCTCAAGGGCCACCCCTTTGTTTACGCTCCTAGTTTGTGAGAAGTGACCCGCATGCTTCCACTGGACGCATTTGATGTGAGCAGATCCATCTGTTGGAACATCACTGTCCTTGAGACCCAACCTGTATGGTTTTGCTCATCTCATTAAAGATGCTTTATGTAATAATTGGTTAGTTTCCTGTTATTTTCCTGCAGGCTTTTTCATGAGTGCTGGGTTTTTGTTGTTGTTGTTTTTTTGTTTTTTTTGTTTTTTTGTTTTATTAACAATTCTGTATGGCTCCCCCCTCCTCCCCGCTTTATTTTGTTCTGCTATGAATTGCTTTGCTTTGGTGAACGTGTCCTAGTATGCTTGCCTCACCAATGTTTTAGCGATTGTGAATTTTCTTCATCTCTGTAAAGAGTTCATCTGTGCTTCTCCCTAATGACGTTTTATTTTTTCCCCCTGTAAGCAACTGAGGTAGAAAAATAAATTGTTTACCACGGACATGCTGTGTGCTGCCATCTCTTAGCCTGACAGTGTCCTGTTCTCGCTCCGGGGGAGGTGAATGCACTAAATAACCGGTACCAGTGACAGCCCCGGTGCAGTTTCTGAAAGCATGTGGACTCCCCCTGGCTGCCGCCTATCCCCAGCCCTCCCCGCTTCCTCGTGTCCCCTGCACTTGCTCGGGCTGGTCCTGTCCTTGAGCAGAGGGGTAGAGCATCTGCACGCAGCAGCTGCACGGTTTGCCCCCATGCCCCTTCTCTGCCATCACTCTTGCCCTCCAGAAAAAATGCCACTGGAACATCTGGAGCCCCTCACATCTGTGCACCAGGTGTGTGTGAGCTCAGGCACATGCTCATGCACACTGGCCTATGTGTGGTGTGCACACAGTTTGCTTTCCTAACTCCTCTAAATGGTGCAGGTTGGAGGAGGCCCCTCCTTTGCTGGACATAAAACTAGAAGGACCTCATTTCCAGCCGCACTTGGCCATGTAGTACCATATGACCCTGAGCAAGTGATTTAGCCCTTCTGGCCCTAGGAGTAATAAGAATAGTGCCTGGTTAGTTGTTAGAATTAAGTAGGATACTGTGTACATGTCAGCATGGCCTTATAAATTGGTAAATGCTGTGCAACTAGAAGCTTTAGAAATCGTGTTCTTATTATGTCACTCTCTGGAGGGGTTGTCTCTTCCTCATCAATCTCAGCAGAGCTGCCTATTGGTGGATCTGCTTAGCAGGGAAAGAAATGATACAGGATCCCCAAGTGAAGCCAGAGAACTGCTGGGACTTCATTACTACCCCCATGCCCCACCCATCCTCCTCCATCCCTCCACATTTACTCATCATCAGGCACTGGATTTGGTGCCAGCTATCTGGACATGAATGAGCCTCCCTCCTTCAAGATGCTCAGAGTCCAGCCAGGGGAGAGAGAACCAGTCATCAAACCCACTGACCATCATGAGACAGGTGCTTAGCTGGAAAGAGGGAATCACTCTTTGCTATGAGGGGTCTATGGTGGCTGTTTGTCCAGCCTACGGTGCTGTCAAGAATGGCCCCTAGAGAAGGTGACATCAGAACTCGTCTTACAAAGCCAAGTAGAATTAGCTATGTAAAGAAGAAAAGGAAATATATCCCAGGCAGAGAAATGACATGCTTAGACACTGAATCAGGTAGTTTTAAGAAAGAAAAAACACAAAAAAAGAAAACACAAAGTAACAATGGCTTAACAAAATAAGAATTTGTTTCTCTCTCTCATGTAAAAGAAGCCTGGATTTGGTTTCATGATATTAGAGGTCTGGTTTCTTTTATCTTAATGTTCTGTTCTCTTCAACATAAATCTCCATCTCATAGTCTAAGGAGGCTGCCAAGCTCCAGCCATTACATACTTATCCCAGAAGAGTACATCTCTTCCCTTTAATAGTACTACTCAGAAGTCAACTGTGGCACTCTGCTTAGACCCCACTGATCAGACTTTAGTCACATGACTAGTTCTAGCTGCAAGGGATCCTTGGAAATGTCTGTATTTCAGGTAACCACATGCCAGCTAAAAACGGGATTCTGTACTAAGGAAGAAAAACGGAGTATAGATGAGATAATAAAAGTAGAATAATATAGGGTATTTAGCAATCTGTTGCAAACCTGAGAAAGGAAGCAGCACAGGTCCCATGGGATTATGCAGATTTCAGAGTATGGGCAGCTTGCAGGAGTGGTTTGGGGTGGGGTGTGCAGGGGGGATAAGGCCAAAGAGGGAGGCAGGGCTGAGTCATGGTGGGCTTGTGAGTCAGATTCAGTAACTCCGATTTGATCCCAAAAGCAAGTGGAAAGCCCTTAAAGGGTTTTAAGTAGAGGATTAGATCTAATGTGATTAGATTTTCAAAGTGAATCAGAGCGGTGGGGGCCGGTGGAGAAAGCACAGGGTGACCCCTGTTCCCTTCCTCCTGTACCTTCACTTCCTCTCCTCTCCCCTCTGCCTCACTCTCTTGGCTCCATTCCTCTCCCTGCCTCAGGCTGGCCAGTGGCCCTGCCGGGGTCCTTCAGCTCTCTTGGGGACCAGCCAGGTTAGTGTCTCATAGCTCAGTGCTCCCACTTCCCTCCTAGGACAGTTGGGGGAGCAGGCAGGCAGTGCACATTCCAGGTGGGGACGCCCTGGGACTCTGGTTCTGGAAGTTCCAGTTTGTGCTTGTACGTCTCTCCAGTGATAGAAAGCAGGTTTCGTCTCGGGTGCTGGTGATGACTGATGGCCACTGGCCTCCTGGAGCACTGGCTTCAGACGACTTTGAGGCCGAGTCCTAGCTCAGCACAAAGAGGGGCTGTGACTGATTAGCGATGCCTGCACGGTTGCTGGATCTGGGACTCAGGCCCCTTCCTTTTGCCTTCCTTGTTTGTCTAATGATGGTTCTTGGGTGCCAGGGGACTTTCAGTCACTCCAGAAGCTGGCGGGGACAGCTCTGGAGGAGAAGCCTCAGTGGGGGCTGCTGTGGGGTATGCTCTGGTCAGGTCTGGCTGGTCTGAGCGAAGACAGAGGCTTAGTGGCCGGTGGTGTCCTGAAGAACGTGGCTTGAGTGTGGAAAGCAGAGTGAAGAGAGCCCAAGTTCCCGGGAGGGGAAGGAGTTTGCTGTAGACCAGATGCCTGGGGAGAGGGCCTTAGCTGTGGGGAGTGAGCTGCTTCCCCAACCAGCTCACGCCCAACCTTATTGGTTGGGTCTGGGTTATGACATCTTGTGAAGTGTTCAGAAATGCCTTTGGCTGCCACCCCACATGCCCGGGATCCTGCCTGGACTGGTCACCTGGACCATTGCGAGGAGCAGTCCCAGAGCCCTTCTGTCCACCCCTTCTTCCTGCCCACCCCACTCGGCAGCAGACGTGATACCAGGATCGGGCCTCTTTTTCGGAGGGAGAAGAGCAAACCTCCCTCCCCAGCCTCTGCCACCTAGTCAGGGGCGGTGATACCGGGGCTGCCGTGGTGGAACTGTAGAACTAGCGGCCAAGATGACCCCTCATTTGGTCATAAATGTAAACACCAGTACTGTCCCCCGCCCCACTGAAGTGTGTCAGGGGCCCTTTCCTCACACCTCTGTCCCGGCGGCGCCCTGGGCCTGGTGGATCCCCAGGCTCTGTCAGCGCAGCCTGGCTCGTTGCTTCCCGTTGGGTTCCAGAACGGGGCCACCCGGAGAGCCGACCTCGAAATGCTAAGACGAGGTGGTCGGCTTCCCGGGTGCACTGCCCGAACCTCACCCCGTGGGCCGGGCGCCCGCAGCTCCATGTTTCGCTTCTGTAGACAAAACACTCCCTCGAAAGGGGCCCCCGGTGACACGTCAGCCCCCGCACATCTGTCCGCTGCCCACCCTGATCCGCACGGCCCTGGCCCTCACGCTGTCCCCAGGGATTACCCTGCACAGATTGGATCCATGGGCAGATTTTAAATCACGAGCCAGCTCCTTCTCCGGCCAGCGGGCCCCTGGCCCTGTGAGTCCTGGGGTTTGTCCTCTTTGTGAATGTGAAAGGCAGGCTCAGTCAGGAACACAGATGTGCTGCTCTGGAAGACGACTGACAGGTGACTGACAGGTGACACCCCGTGGCAGGGCCGCGCGGGGCGGGGGGGGGGGGGGGGGGGGGGGGGGCGCGGGGCCGGGGGTGCGTGGGCCTCACCACCGCACTCTCCCTCCACTTGGAGAACCAGGAGCTGATGCGATTCCCAGATGAAAGCAGAGCACAGGACCTAATAGGCACTTAATAAATGTTTGCGGAAATGAATTGGAGCGATCTGAATTGACGGGAATTGCGGGTTTCACTTTCGATCAGCTTTCCGTGCCTCTTGAAGCTCCAATGCGTAAATGAAGGGAAATGTAAGCAAAGGCATGCTCGGCTCCCCATGCAAAAGCCTGGAGCACTGCTCTCCCAGGGCATAGTTGAGAGACCCAGCGCTTACCCTCACCTTGCTGGAAGGGTAAGGCCCCTTCTGGGCCTCTGTTTCCCCATCTGTCACATGGGCTCCCTTTCCTCTCAGGTTGTTGACAGGGGCACTGGGATGAGGCATGATACGGTGCTTGGGGGAAGGGGAGGGTCGTGTCTGAGGAGGAGGAGGAGACCCTGCAGGGGCAGGAGCGGCACAAGGGAGGCAACTGGCATGTCTTTGTCCCTCCTCCTCCTCCAGGAGGGCTGAGTGCCGCAGCCTCTGATCCCATCTATCTACCCCTGCACTGTCGTCCTTGCTCCGCTCTCCTACCTCCCCGGGTGCCTGTACCACCAGGCTCGCAGAGTCCCGCTCAGCCTGCCAGCTCCAATGGAATCCCCTTTCTTCAAGCCTTCCAGTTTTAACTTCCATCAGCAAGAACAGGTGAAAGCTTGCCACTTAAAGAACAAAACAACAGAATATTGAGTGTGAAATTACAGGAAGATGGCCACACCAGGCCTGAGGGATGGGGGTTCGTGGCCTCCACGACAGCCAAGGACAAACCAGAAGGCAAAGGTGTGGCCCCCACACCCTCCTCCCCCGGCTGAGAGAGAGCAGTCTTACCCAGAGACACTTCCCAGACTGCAGGCCAACTTGGATCTCCTGCCCCTGAGAGAGATCCCAGCCACTGGAGTCACTCCCTCTCCTCCTTGTGCCTTCAGTTTTGAGGGCAGGGGCACGAGAATGTTTTCTGCAGTGTCTGGAAAAGGTCATCAGCACCTGCCCCAGGCTGGGTCCTCCCCAGGCACAGGGATGCTGAGCAAGCGAGCGAGGCAGTCAGAGCCTGGAGGACATCCCACTCGTGGCCAGATGTGCTCCTATGCAGTCTGGCTGGTGTGCAGAGTGAGCAGGGGGGAGGGAGTCATTGACTTTGCTTGGAAGACTTTCAGGAGGAGATGATACCTGAACTGAGTTTTGAAGTGCAAATAGAAATTTCATCAGGCAGCTGATTAGGGAAGGGTGTTCCGTATCCAGGGACCAGCAAGTTAAAGGCACGAAAGCATTAGATGTCTTACATTCCTGCCTCTGTTCATTGTGACCCACATGAGGGCAGATGCTGTGCCATTGCCTGGGCCAGGACAGCTGGATAACAGACTTTGTCTTGGGGAAGCCAGTGCTGCTTCTTCCCAGCCCCAGGGAATGAATGTGTAGGCCAGAGATGCTGACCCCACCCTTATCTTAGGAGACTGTTGCCGGTCAAGGCCTTTGTAGAGACCGCTGAGCCGGCCTAGCACATCCTGGATGCTAGCTGCCAGGGCTGGCTTCTTTTCAGGAGAGCCTTGCCCAAAAGCACTCAGTCGTCGAGGGAGAGGAGAACACAGCCTGCTAATGCCCCATGGAGGCCCTACTGCCCTGCTCTGAGCCTGAGCGGGTGTTTAGCTGGCCCCAGGGCACCCCTGGCGTTTCATGGGGAGAGTCTAGGGCCAGTGCCGTAACCGTCTTAGTGGTCCATGTTTAGAATCTTTCCTGACTTTCTTCATCTGGTCTCTGGTACCAGCCTTGAACAAGCTAGGATTCAGGTAAGGCTAGGAGCAGGAAAAGGCGCCTTGTTCCCCCCACCCCCTTGCACCCACCTACTCACCATCCTTCACCTGTCCATACTTAACACATCCAGCACATACTTTTTAAGCACCTGCCATGTCATGGGCCCTGCCCTCAATGCTGGGGACACGGTGCTGAACCAGAGAGACACGCTGTTGCCTTGATAGGGCATGTGTTAGGGGCAGAGAAGAAAGCAGGATTCCACTGAGATGGAAGGACCCAAGGAAGCTCCTCTCGCCAGGGCCTTCCTAGGGGAACTGTGAGGAGCTGCACAAGCCTGAGGGTGAGAGGGCAGCCAGTTCAGCCGATGACACGAACACCAGAGCTCTGAGATCCACGACCATACCTGTGGTCACGATGTCACAGGGCCATGCAAGCCCCTGGCTTCCCGCTGTCGCCTTACCCCGCCAAAGTTAGCGCTTGCACTTCGGATAAAACCTACCCTTATCACTCACAAGCAAATTATAAATGTTATCTATGAAAGCCCTTTGGATGTGAAATGTCATGTAAATTAATAGGATTTTAGAATAGGAAGGCTCCAGAGGGAGTTCTCAGCTCCACTACTGTTATTACCTTGGGCAATAATAATAAAAATAGAAATAAAAGTTATTATTCCACTTACTGATGGCTTGCCGCGTGCCAGATAACTGTGCTGAGCACCCAGTGCCCTCATCTCATCGGATGTCACAGCAGCCCTGCCGGGAGGTGCCATTAACCACATTTACAGGGGAGCAGAGGGAGCCCGGGACGGAAGTTTCGTCACTTGTTCTGGGTCACATCTCGTGCATGTGGGAGATGGCATTCTACCCTCTGGCTTTAAGCACTCTGTACGGCTTCCTTCAACCTCTCTGGCCCTGGAGTCCTTCATCTGTTAAATGAGACTAGTGACGTCTTCCTTGCAGGGCTGCGGTGCCAGTTCATTGAGATGACCCGGGCCCCTCTAGGAAGGGCCCGGCTAGAAGGGACTTTCTGGGTTCTTGGCTGTGGATAGTGCCACCCTGGCAGCTGCTGTTATTCTTACTGGTGTGATGATTGTTTTCTTAACCATCTAGGCCAGGTTCTTTTATTGTACAGATGAGGAAACAGGTGTAGAGAAGGTTCTACCCTTTACCCTTTCACCTCGGGCTGGCGTGCAGTGGATGCCTCCGCACCGTTACAAATGTCAAATATGTCTGTGCCAGTTGGTAAATAACAGCCGCCCTGGGCCCCCAGAGTGTTTCGTTGACCACCCCGGGCTCTCTCCCAAGACTCTCTGACCATCCCACAGACCACCAATCAGTGATGCCCAATGCAGCCATGGTCTCTGCCAGTCAACCTCAGAAACATCCTACCTATCTCAGGCCACGAAAAGAGGGAGGAGGATCTATGTTTTATGTCAGGGAGGGGGCAGGCAGAGGGAGTTGAGATCACAGATGTTACTTTACTCACTGAGCTAGTGATGGGACAAAAGGGGGGACTTGGGGTCTTTCAGCAAAAAGTCTGGGGTGCTCAAGGCTTGAGTGTTTCTGGTCCTGGTCCATGGAGGTGGGTGCTGTTTGGAACCGTGCTGTGGCAGAGACATTGGAAAGGCCCATTTAGAATGAAGCATGGTGAGGAGGCCCAAAGAGACTTTAGGCCATTTATATTTAAATGGACCAGCAAAAAGACCCTGTGGGGAGGAAACAGAATTCTGACTCAGGATCTGAAATTTCAGGAATCAGGAAAAGTTTAAAAAGCCATTTAGGGGCAGCCCAGGTGGCCCGCAGTTTAGTGCCTACCTTAGGCCCAGGGCATGATCCTGGAGACCTGGGATGGAGTCCCGCTTCGGGCTCCCTGCATGGAGCCTGCTTCTCCCTCTGCCTGTGTCTCTGCCTCTCTCTCTCTCTCTCTCTCTCTCTCTCTCTCTCATGAATAAATAAATAAAATCTTAATTTAAAAAAATAAAAAGCCATCTAAACAGTGAGCTCTAGAAGGACCAATAGTTAGACCAGTGGTCTGTCCTGACACCCATTGGTGGTAGGTGGGTGAGCATCTCACAAGCAGAGATTGCAGTGTTGATGAAGACTGGGGAGAGGGAGGACTCATGAAAGGAGAAACTCTCAGAATACTTGCTGACGTAACCCTAGAAACTAGTCTGGAATCCCTTCACTTGAAGCCACCGTGGTCTTGGTCACAGAGAGACAGGCAGATGTTTGCTCTGTGGTCCTGGGTTACCACAAACTGCTGGCAGGGAGCAGCAAGGGCTGGTTTGGGAATGAGCTCCCTGTGACCATTCTCCCTCTTGAGGTCTTGCTGGAGAAAGAGTTCTTGATGTTGAACAGAGTGTCCTTGTAGGGCCGGAGCCAGAGCCAGAGCCAGAGCACTTGTCACATGCCAGCCTCTCCTGATGCTGGCCCTTGGACCAGCACTCCTGATCGCTGCCCTCCTCTGCAAGCAGTTTGGTGTGGCCACACCCAGGTCTTGAGTTCGGCTATGAAAAGACCCTAAGGCAGACGCAAGGGCCTGGTTACAAACTAGATGGGTCCGTGGTAGATCCCTCTCTTCTCCTGGCAGAGTGAGCCATAGCTCCCCTTTATCCAAGGCCCTGCTTATCATTGGCCAACTTCCTCTCCTTCCCAGTGAGCTGTTTGTATGCAGCATGGTCCCACAGGTAGAGAGAGCCCCCTTTCTCATCACAGACTAGCAGCTACGGGCTCCGTGAGGGCAGAAAACATGTTATTTTCATCCACTGCTATGAACAGTGCCTGGCATGTGATAGGTGCTCAGTAAATACTTACAGAGAGGATAAGGGCCTGAGAAAGGGTCTGGAGATGGAGAAGGCCCTGACATAGCTCCCTGCAGAGTCCCTGGGTCTGAGAAGCACCTGCAGGCCCCAGTTCTCTGCAGTCTGGGGGAGTAGGAAGGCCCAGGGAGAAGGGTGCTGGGCCAAAGCCCAGGTGGAGCTCTCAGCTTCCTTTCTCCCAGAAGAGCCCCAGGGCCCAAGCAAGCAGAGCCCAGAGTGTGTTCTCAGTTCTCCTCCTGCAGCCCTCACCTCTGTGCTCTGAGCTGGAAGCCAGCCCTGGGTGGAGACCAAGGCCCATTCCCAAGCTTCATTATCAGTCACCAGGAAGATCAGAAGCCACAAGGGTCCGCGTGGGAGTGGGAGGCAGACCTGGCCCCACTGCTGGTGCTCGGGGGCATGGTGATGGCAGGCACTCTGTTTTGCTCCCTGAGCACCTCTGATTTGGAAGGAATCTGCAGGCAAGCACACAGCTTTCGCTTCTGACAGGGCACCCCGGGTCTGCGCTTGCCTCTCCTGGCAGTTTTCTTGTCGTGTCCGAAGGATGCTCCCTGACTTCGGTTTTATGCTTCCACAAACCCTTTCATCCAAACAGAGGCTCTCTGACAACCAGACTGTAAAACTACTCAAAGGTTTGACGTGCAGAGTATCTTCCCTTTATCCCACATTGAAACATCTACAGAGAAAATTAAGCTAAACAGCAATTGTATTAAAAGTTGCTTGGGACAATTTTTGTGCCATCCCTTTGCTGTGGATGCCAACACCCTTGGGGCCCCTGGCCCCGGAGCCTCTCACTTCCTTTAGGCAACTGGCCTTTAGGATCCAGGACCAGGCCCCAGCTGCGAGGCCTTTCCCTGCTTGTGCACTTCCCATTGGCCGCTCTGCCTTCTACCCCAGCACTTCCACTCTTTCCAGCACCTCTGCCCCAGTAGGAGCCCCAGCACTCTCCTGAGGAAGTGGAAGGCAGGGGGAGGAGGCTCTATGACAATGCCCTTATTGGTATCCTTAGGGAATGTCAGTCTTGGTCCTAAAAAGGTGTGGGGAAACCAGATTCCTATTTTGAATGACAGGAACTCAGGCTTTGTTTTTTTTCCCCTTCCCTGTGTGTCCCCCACCCCCCCCCAATATGGACACATAGCAGCAGCTTTCTTCAAAGCAAAGTTTTACAGTTCGATCATGTTCATGTGCCCCTTGGGTTATCAATTGTCCCACCTCTTGAGGCCCTCACTTCTGATCTGTATAGATCAGTAGGTCCACCTATTTCAAAAATGCATCATCCACTCTTTATCCACCCTCACCCCCTTGCAGCCACTGCTCTGTCTCTCTGCACAAAGCTGTGTATTTCCTTTAAAAGAATGAGCCCCGAGCCCCATCACACCAGGCAGGCCTGCCCAGCAGGTGGGCAGGGCCCTGGGCCAGTCAGATGACAGATGGTAGCGTTTTCTAAACTCTTTTAGGATGTGTTTCCTACATTCTGGGTGACACTTTCCTCTTTGGGTTGCTTCTTTTTGAGTGTTTGGATTCAGTAAAGCAACGTTGGGTTTAGCCAAGAATGTTGGAACCATCTAAAGAAACTGCTAGTGGGGGAGATGCAGGACGTGCTAGGGAAGGGGGTTGGAGAGGGCTTTGAGCAAACACAACAGAGGAAAAATTGCTTTCATAATGGACCATTCGGGATGAGAATGCACATTACAAGAAAGTGTTTTAAAAGATTCCCCTCAAAGTCACAGCCTGTTGGAGCCATAAGGAAACTCAGAATTCTCTCATCACCTCTTTCTGCAAGAGGCACAGAGGCCCCACTGACTCATCCAAGGTCACAGAAATAGTTAGTGACTGTGCCAGAACCATATCCCTGGCAGCCCACTCCCAGGCTGGCATCTTTTCATGCCAGGCAGGGAAGAGGATGCAAAGAAAGAGCTGCCTAACCTGACACCCCCACACCCGACAGGACAGGGCCACCTTTTCCGTGTTTACTAAAAGGTAAGGCTTCCTCTAAGTCAGGGATTCTCTGCCTCCACTGGGTGCATGAGAAGCATCTGGAAGGCCTTTACTAAAGATGTGGGCCCCACTTGATTCTTAGTGTATTATTAACAAACCCTCACCCCGCCCGCTGCCTCCCCCGCTCCAGGCTAGACACCCACTGCTCTGAATGGAGGCCCTGCAGGGGATCTCATGAGACATGGTCCCAAGAATTAGATTCACTGCCATGTCATCAGGAGGGCCTTTCTTTCCACAAGGGAGCAGAGCTGTGGACTGTGTACATGTGCACTATGATTTAACTTTTTAAAATTTTTGAAGGCCTTTAAACCAAAAGTTCTTGCCCTTGGCTGTAGACTGGGATCACCCGGGAAGCCCACCATCCAGGCTCCACCCCAAACCAGCTAAATCTGAATCTCTGGGGGTAGGACCCAGGCTTCCGTGTCTGTTAAGGCCTGCTGGGTGGTCCAGTGAGCAACAGGGTGTGGGCCAGCACGGGAGACAGAACAAGGCGCTCCTGGTGGCTGTCGCCCAGCCCCTTCTGCTGGTTAATTACGCTCCTGTGGGCATTTGATTTTTCAGCCCTGGGGTTGGAGGACCACATGAGGAGAGGCAGCTACATGTGCCCGTGGCACTGCCATTCAGCTGTAGTTCACCCAGGGCAGTGACTCACAGCTCTGGCTCTCACGCACCTCTTCAGGGCATCCTGATGCCCCATGAGGATCTTCTTTGGGGCCTCTGCACTAGGCCTTAAGTGGGACATGTGCCTCAGTCCCTGCCCTAGAAGAATTTGTCACCTAGCAAGAGAAATAAGATGTGCACATAAAAATAACTGCTTAGGTGAGGCAGAAATAAGTAAGTGCCACAGAAGCAGTAAAAAAGTAGGTGTGGTGTCATATAGTTCTCAAAAAAAAAAAAAAAATCAGAAGTGCCATTGACTTCTAATTTGCCATCAAGTTTCTCACAGCTCTGAGAAGTCCAGAAAAGCGTCTCATTCACTGTCAGTGGAACGGTGACAGCTTTTACTTAGATGAGTTACTAACCCCGGAGGTGTGTCCATGCCAACCCCAGAGGCACCACTTTCTGGTGACAGAGACTTAGATTTGTCATCGTTTTACATCTGGAAGGCAGGATCATGCAGGGTCAGAGGTGAGGGAGCTTGAGAGGCCATCTGACCTCACCTCCTTGCAGTAGACACGAGTTGGTTACTCAGGGCCCAGAGAAATGAGGCACTGTGCCCAAGTTACACAGCAAGACTAGGGTAGCAGGGGTCGGAGGCTGGGCTTTGACACCAAGCACAGTGATCCTTCTTTTACCCCATCCGAGAGGCAGAGGAGCTTCAGACTAGCAAGACTGGGTCTTTGGGTTTGACTGCCATTAAATAAGGCATGGCACCTGCCCATGCCTGGAGTTCTACCATCCACAGTATTCTTTTTTTTTTTTTTTTTTAAGATTTTATTGATTCATGAGAGACACAGAGAGAGAGAAGCAGAGACATAGGCAGAGGGAGAAGCAGACTCCCTATAGGGAGCCCCATATGGGACTGAGTCCAGGACACAGGAATCACAACCTAAGCCAAAGGCAGACACTCAACCACAAAGTTCCCAGGTGCCCCTGTCAGCACTACTCTTTTGTTTGCAAGCCCCCTCTTTTGAATGCAGGTTTCTCTAACTGGAGGAGCAGACCACATTCCTAACACCTAAGTTCCCAGGTGGGCAACCTCAGCCCCCAGGCCCTGAGATTTTATCAGCAAAACATTTTTTCTTTTCTACCTGATTTACTACTAAGAAACAGGAAGTATTAGAGTAGGAGGGTCATGCCAGCCCACTTGGTCCAGACATTGTTGTGCGAGCTAAACAGTATGCATCCTCTAATCTTGAGCCAGGGAAATTCAGCTCCACTAAAATGACGTTATGAAGCCAGGACAACATGAAGGATTACAGGCCACCGTTATGAGTAAAGAATCCCAGACTCCTGTGTGCTTCTGACTTTCTGACCATGTGGGCCATCGTGGGGAAAGTGGAGCCGCCCTCCACGCGGGGGAGTCCTGTCTTAAAGGCAGGGCTGATGGCTTCATCAAAATGACACCTAATATTCATGTAAGCTTACTCCCTGGCCAGTATTCATCTGAGCATTTTGTGTATATTAATCCTGCACGAATATCATCATCTCCTTTACAGATGGAGACATCAAGGCACAGAAAGGTTAAGCAATTTGCCCAAAGTCACACAGCTAGTAAATGGCTGAGCCAGGATTTGAACCCAAGATTTATGTTCACCTGCCTCACAAGAAGCCTGGTTCATGCATTGGCCAGGCAGGCTGTATTCAGGAGGGCCTTAAATCCACACATTCCTGGTAGCAGAGAGGAGATGCCCATCTATTCTGGGCAGTGAGTGGGGTGCTGGGGCAGCCATGAACCAGAGGCTCTGCCCCCAGCGAGGAGCCTGAGCCCTGTCAGACCTTCTGCCTAATTCCCCAAGGTCTTCCCCTGAGGACCCCCAGCTGGGGCATCTCTCTCTTTGGCAGCCCAGACCCCCTCTCCCTTCAAAAATAAAATGAGAGGTTTCCCAGACAGCTAGGCCGTCATAGGTGACCCCTGGCTCCTCAGCCTGGAGAGAAATGCTGAAAACAGGACCACGAGGCAAGGCTGGAAGGTTTCTCCTCTCTGCACCCTCAGCTTTTTCAGGTCTAGCCCAGGAGGGCTCCTTTCCACCAGGGTCCCTGTACTGGGGCCTCCTGGTCCTTGGGTGCCTCCTGCCATTCTAGAGACAGGCTCTTCTCCATCAGGATAGCTTTAGGTCAGGGTCATGATGCTTCTTTGGCCTCTGACAGCCCCTGGCTGGGGCAACCTCACCCCAACACACACACACACACACACACACACACACAGGCACGCACGCACGCACACACGCACCTTTCCTGGATCTGTGTTTGCCCATACCCCACAAGCCCAGCCACCTAGGACAGCCCGTGGGGCCCCCTGGTAATGGCATCAGGTTTATCCACCAGGTCATCTGAAGAATATATTTGGGTGATCAGTGCAGCTGAATGGCCTAGCAGGACAGGAGGGGGTTGGCAGGGAGCTGCAGAAGTAGTCCGGGACAGAGTCCCGCAGAGCTGGGCTGGGTCCTGGGGCTGTGGCCCTGGCGTCTCAAATGCAGTCACTATGAGGGCTATGGGTGCCTCTCTCCAGGATTGGGGGGAGACTGAGCTCTCCTCGGCCCTCTTCTCACACCTGTCAGTCTGCTTAGCGCTGCTTGATGGTTGAGATGAAATTCCAGCCCTTAGCGGTGTCTGATGCTCAGTCTCCAGCAGAAACCTTTATCTGAGATTAAGGATAATGGATTTCCTTTCTTGGATAAGTTTTTTTTTCTTCCTCTTTCTCTCGGACCTTTTTTTTTTTTTTTTTTTTTTTTTTTTTTTTTTTTTTTTGTCAAAAATGCACTGTACTCCAGAAAATAGGCCTTTTGTTAAATGTCCTTTTATTATTTACTAAACTCGCCCCCCTCCCACCCAGCTTTTCTCCCCCTCCCCCCACCACACTGCTTCCAGGGAAACCTTCCGTTTCAAGTACCGATGAGGAGTGCAAAAAGAATAACTTGACCTTCTCCTTCAGGGTCGCCTGAGCCCTGCTTGAGTGCTCCTGCAGCAGGGCAGCGGGGTGGGGGGGCTGTGTGCTGGAGGTTGGGATAAGGAGAAATAACTGGACTTCTTCCTTATTTTCCTTCAGCACTTTCTGCCACTACCCACATCTCCAGAACTCTAGATCCTGCTTGGAAGAGATGGGGAAAGGACTTGGTGGGGGGAGTGCCTCCATTGGTTTCTGGCAGCAGGGGTCCGTAGGGGGGTGAGGGTGGGAGCAGCCTCCAGGCAGGTGTGTGTGGCCTTCATGGGAACCCTGAGACCCATTCCAGCTGCCAGGGGTGACCTTGTACCCTCATTTCACCTGGATCTTTCTTTTTCCCCTTTCAACAGCCCTATTACCATATTTAAATGCAAGTATGTCTTTTTTTTTTTCATTGACATTTTAAGTAGCTTAGCTTGACCTTTTTAGAGTAGCTTGTTGTCTTTTGAACTTCTTTTCCTCCCCAGTAGATCCATGTAGCTAGGACAATAGTCTTAGAGTTTAGTGGGCTTCTAGTTGGCTGTGTTCGGGGGTGGCTCTGTTTCTCTCCTCTCCCTCCTGCTCCCTGCTCTCCACGGTGCACGCGCTGCCCACTCTGTCCTGTAGCGGTTCTGTATTTGGAAGGCCCCCGTGGCTAAAGCTGAGCAGCGGGCCAGCTATTTGTTGTTTGCTGCTGGCTTCTGACGCATCATTGAAAACCACAGTCTTTGGAAATGGGTCTTGAAATCAGACCCCCAACAGTTGAAATCAGGCCTCGAAAAGTCTGCCTGAATGGCAGACGGTGTGCGTCCTGCGTGCGCGTGCGTGTATCTGTGTGCATCCCCGTGCGTGGCTGTGTGCGCATCATGCCAGTGGCCCAGAGAAGCCCACGGGAGGGGACCCGCCCACCTCTCCCTTCCCCTGGGTGTTCTGCAGCCACACTGGTCACTTTGTCCCTTCTGGCCTTCAGTCCCATTTCTGGGACAGCCTTGCTGCCTGGGGGGTAAATAGGCAAACACTTGATGGGGATCCTTAGGAGACCCTTCACTGCCGACCTGCGACCTGATCAGGATGTGGAGCTCAGACGGGAAAGCCAGATCGAAATCCCCATAATGTGCCCCAGGAGGTTGAAACTGAGAGACAGAGCCACAGGGCTCACCCCACATGGGTCCCTGCGGCCGCCCACTCCCTCCCCCAGCTGCCTCCCCCAGCTGCCTCCCACAGGTGTACGCAGGCAGTCAGCCGGGCCTCCCAGCACACCTCGCCCTCCGGCCTGGGGCTGGGACGCTGCTAGAGTCCACAGCTAAGCCGAGGAGACCAGCAGAGCCTTAGGAGAGCAGCTGGAGGTCAGCCACCTCCTGGTGCATGTGCCTGTGCTGCCCAGAGGCTCAGGGCCAACTGCTCCAGGGACCCCTGGGCCATGCTGGCCCTGCCCTAGAACACACTCTGGGGGCCTGCCCCCCCCCAGTCATTACAGGGACAACAGGGACCCCGCTCTGCTCCCAAGAGAAGAGCCTCCTAATCCTCTTACATTATTTCTGTGTGCCTTCCAGAAGCCTGAGAGCCACTGACCTGTGTCCCTCCCAAAAGCTACCCCGAGGAGATCCCTTGTCATCCCCATCCTCTGAAGGGGGTGGAACACGGCCTGTGAGCCCAGGCTGTGCAAGGGGGGGGGGGGCCCTTCCAGGGTCTGACCCTCACTCCAGCTCCTCTCTCCCCGCCAGGCTTCCCAGCAGCGGCTTACGGACCAGTGGCAGCAGCGGCGGTGGCAGCGGCAAGAGGATCAGGTAGGGAGGTGTACGGGACAGGCGCTCCCAGGCATGCCCCAGTGTGCAGGGGAAGGTAAAGGCCCTGTTGGATCTGTGTGGCTGCGTCTGTCCACTATTGTCACAGCCCAGAGGGTGGGGACAGGGGGGCGCAGGCGAGGCCCTGCCACCCGGGGCAGCTCCCAGCGGGGGTCAGTCACAGGACTGCAAACCAAAGGTAGACTACTATTCTCTCCTTGAAAAAAAAGACCAGTGAACTTGTTTTTGTCTTTGGATGACCCCTTCACCAGACAGCTGGCTGCAGGACACCTGTGGTCATTTCCCCTTCGGCTTTCACTGCTTCACAAGGCTTCGTTCCCAAGAGCGAAGCACCAGGTTGTAAGAGGGAGGCTCAGAGCCCCTGGCCCGCTGCTGCCCCCCACCCCCTCCACCGCACCTGGCAGGTGGCCAAACCCCAGTTTCCGAAGGCCAAGGCCAGATATAGGGCCAGTCCCAAGCTCAGGGAAATGGAGTGATTTCCTGAAGCCCCTGTCACATCCCAGACTCCTCAGAGCAGAGACCAGAGAGCTCCTGGACCTAACCCTAACCCTAACCCTAACCCTGCCAAGGGAATCGGGGTTTTCCCTCCCACAAAATTGCTCTGGTCCTTTGGTCTCCAAACCCAATCTTTTAGGAGGTCTGGAGTCCCTCAGGTGAGCACTGTGGGGCTGGGCTCATTTTCCCAGCAGCACTATGGGGCCAGGTTGGAGCTGGGGTATGTCTAGGATACCAGGCCCCAGAACAACCTTATGCCCCTCTCCCCCAGATGCTCCCCACCTTCCTGAGCAAGTGGGGCTTCTGCTGTGTGCTGGGCTCCCAATGAGGCCTCCTGGCCTCCATGCCCCAGCTGCCAAGAGGTCCTGGCTCCTCCTAGACTAGCCATGGCTTGCAGCTCCCCTCCCACTCCCCCCCCCCCCCCCCGCCCTCCCTGCAGACAGGGCACTGGAGCACCCAGGGAAGCAGTTTGACAGGGCTCTAAGGAGGGCAGGGGGAGGGAGGTGCTGGGGGGTACCAGGAAATGGGGCATTAAAAGCCCAGAGGGCAAATGCCAAAAACCCAAACCCTCAGTGATAAGAGACTGGCACAGTGAGGCCCTTTAGAATCATCAGTAAAACTCCGTTCCATGCAAACTGGCACTGCCTCGAGCTACAAAGGATCCACTCCCTGGAATCACCCACTGGGGATTTGTTTGGAGGGGCCAGGAATTCTCTGGGGGCTGCCGAGGGCCAGGTAGCCAAAGAGCTGGGCGCCCGAGCTCAGCCTCCCGCTGCCCCCACCTGCCCTCCGGCCGGTGTCCCCTGGTGCCCCTGCCCTGGGGGCGGGGCGCGCTGCTGCCTGGTTGTTTCCCTGCTCTGTTTGGTTTTTTAACTTGAGTGCTTTTTGGTATCGTTACAAAACGAGCCTCTGTCCTACCTGTGCCTGGTGGGGGGGGACGACAAAAAGAAAACTCGAGATTTTTGAGTGTTGTTGGTTGTTTTCTCCGTTCAGTTTCTTTCTTATTATAACTTGGATTATGAAACTAAACTTTAACCCGAAATTAACCCTGCCTCTCTCCCCACCCCCGTTCTCCTTGACTTCATGGCAAGTTTAAAGGGCAGCATGGGGTTCTTTGAGAGTCTGAGAGCGGTCTCCCCATGGTCTGTGCACCCCCCCCGCCACCCCTACCTTCTCACGGACCCCCAGAACCAGGCAGGAGTCCCACCCATCCCCCCTAACTCCTAACCCCAAACTCCAGAGCCATCTCCAACCACACTTTTTTTTCCAGGATCAGTGGTGTTTTATTTGTAGCCATTTCCATCGGGAGCCAAGTCTCCCAGGGGCCATTCGAGGTCAGCCATGCTCATCGCTGCACTGTTAGTGAATTCTATTCAGGAGTGTGCTCCCAGACCACCTGCCCCACACCAGCCTAGGTTAGTGTAAGGAGTAAATCTTCAACTCCGAGGTGCCTGGCCCCAGGGGTGCAGGCTCGGCTGAGAAGCTGCAGGGCACCCCCCAGTGCTGCCTGGGGGTCAGGGACTGGGGGCGAGCCCCAGGGCAACGACTAGCTTGTGCCTGCCAAATTCAGAACACCACCTGGGCCGGAAGACACCTGCCTCCGTGTAGCCAGAGTAGCTCAGCCCCTCACCCCCATTCCCCCTTTGGACCTGGAGCAGGGTTACAAGCCTGGGGAATGAAGATCTCTGCCTTTCTTTTAGTGCATTTTGGCCTGTAAGGACTGTCCCCCTCCCTCCCTCTAGAAAATAACCTGGACTCCAAGCCTGGCCAGATGGCCAATTATTTACCTGTTGTAGTAGCCCCTCGGTGGCATTTTGGCAGATATGTGAGAGGAGCTGCACAGACTCATTTGGGTTTGTGCATCAGCCTAAGCCAGCAGGTGATCACTGGTTTAGCCTTCCCCTGCTCCTGCAACCCTACCCTCCCCATGCCAGCTCCTTCCCAGGGGACAAGGATGCTCCTTTAGCCCCCAGGCAAGAGCCTCAGCTGTTGGAGGGCATCACATGTCCAGGCACCTTGTCTAATAGGAAGGAGTCTGTGGGAGTAGTGACCTTGAGCTTGGTACTCTGCCGAACCTGGCAGGGGACTCAAAACAGTAGGAAACGTGGCCTCCACTCCCCAGGGGCTGGCTGTCAGGCTTGGCCTAGAAATCAGGCATCCTATGGAAGGCCCTATTTTGCCTTTCGTTTTTGTCTAGTTCCACAGCTTTGGGGGTTTTTTCCTTCCATATTATGACGTACTGGGGGAGCTTCCTAAGGTGGAAGCACCTGCTGAGGGCTGTGGAGGGGAAGGGGGGAAGCAGCTTGGATTTTGCTCAGGTTGGCAACTGGTAATCTGTCAGGGCTATGGTGTCAGGGTAGGAGGTCCAGGGGGGCCTTGAGCTCTGCACCCACCTCAGCCACCTCCTCGGGGCAGCCTGCCCGCCTTTTCCTAATTCACACAGGACTTGAGGTGAGCAGGGCTCAGGTGACCCCCGCCAGGGGAGGCCCCTGCCGACTCCTAGATAACTTCACTATCAGTGGTCACTTTTCTTTTACCTTCACCCAGTAGTCTGAAATGTCATCTTTTCTTGTGCTCAGTCGAGAGTTTGTTTGTTTATTTTGATCGTATTCATTCAGTTCTGATGGCCTCATCATGTCCCACCCAAACCTAAATCCAGTTTGGTCAGCCACTCCCCCCGCCACACACACTCAGGTGAGGGAAAAGTGGTTCGGATTTGCAGGCTATTTTATTTCTGGGTGACAACACGGGGTGGGTCTGTGTATCAATCGAAGAGCTTCTGAGCCCCCCGCCCACCCCCTGGCCCATCTCCGGCCCCAGCCAGGACCCCTTACTGTACTTTATACTTGCCAGCTTTATTCCAGTCTAGTAACATGAGCTCCTGACGGTGGTGGTGAGTGCGAGAGTCATGTTTCTGTTGTCTTTTCTCTTGCTTGGTTGGGGCTGCGGTGAGAGAGTGTCTCTGAGGCATACTTTCCCGCCTCTCTTACACTAGGATCTGCACACCTCCTCTCAAACACTCTTCTGAGCACGCTCAGCGGGAAGGTTTGTCCACACCTATTAATCCTCTCTCGGTGTCCAGCTTCCTGTTAGTACCAGCTGGTTTGCATGTTTTTGCTTGTTCAGATGAAACAGTTCAAGAAACAAACTCATATCCAACTCTCGAGAAATGTCTTTTTTTGTACACTTTCGTTTTCGATTTTTTTTTTATTAGTTACAACTCCAAAACACCTGTTGTCCAGTAAAACATTTCACACCTCCCCTGCCTGTTCTTAGAGTGTATGTCTCTGTGGGACTGAACTAAATGCATGCACTGTAGTAGATGTCCTGGTAGCCGTAGCTCTAGAACATGCATTGTTGAGTTGATATTACAGGGCCTCCAATAGCCCAGGACAGCACAGCTGTCTGAAGGATAGCGTGGGGGACCAGGAAGAGAGGGGGCTCCATATTTTCAATGTTGCCAAGGGGCTTGGATCCATGTTCTCGCCATCAGCCACCACCACCTCCCCTCACACTCCCTGCTCCCCCAGTCCAGCACTGGGTCACCACCCTCAGCTCTAGCCTTCCGAACTGAGATCTCTGCTGATAATGTCCAACTGTAGCAAGAGAGAACAGAAACAGGATCAGAAGGAGTCCGAAAGCTCTCCCTTTGTTCTTGTCTTGTGGTTCTTGAACAGAGCACAGTCTTTGCTTCTTTCTTAAGGCCCACCGGCCAGGCTCCTCCAAGCCCTCTATGCCTTGGGTCCTTGGCCAGCTCACATCCAGCCTGTCAAGGGAACAGGTCCATGTAGCAGTCCTGTCTACATGGTCTAGTCCCCAGGGTGGAGGGAAAATGAGACATGGTGGGGAAAAGGATTCAGATCTTCAGATCCTCAGCCCGCACACAGGGAATGCATTGGGTCCTAGCAAAGGTTGGCATCTGTTCTTCCGGTTGGTGAAGATCAAGGAGAAGCCTTTACGTGTGCTCTCCAAGGAACAGGTGGGGGTGGGATGTGGCAAGGGGCGTCAGAGTGGTGACATTGCTAGTGCGGAGATTATTGGCACAGCTCCAAGGGGAGGGGATAAGAGGGAAGGGGAACCTATGATGTTCAGAGAGGCCATGCTTTCCCTCCATCTTCCCAGGAAGATTTCCCAGTCCCACAGCCTCTGCCGTCAGCTCAGGGGCATGGGCAGTCAGTGTCCCTGGATACACTATCTCCCCTACATTTGTGGTGACAAGCCATAACAGAGTGCCAGGGGTCTCAGAGAGCTTTTGTAACTAGTCTTTACAAGTTGATGGGATGCGAAGTAGTTGCCACTTGGGACCTGCTCTTTAAGTCAGGCTGGCGGTAGCTCTGACCTAACACTGCAGGAGGGCACCGTGGGATCCAAACCTTCGGGGGATAAGTTATTAATTATGGGAGACTGAAGCCCGGGAGGTCACAGAGTCCACGACGTTCCCAGAAGAGTGTGAGATGACAGAAGGGAATGGTAGCTCCTTGGGGAGTGGTGCATGGTACCGTCAGCATGAACAGGGATTGCAAGTGAGCAGGCCAGTTAGCCACCAGACGAAGGAGGGCCCCGAGGCCCAGGAAGGGAAATATGGGAAGAGCCATCCCGCAGGGGGGTTGGCGGGAGGCAGAGGGAAATGGCCGGAAGCGGCAGGCTTTGGTGGGGTGCTAGAGTTGCAGACTGATGCAGGCCACTGAGCAGGAAGGAGGGTGGGCAGCAGGCAGAGCCAGCGAAAATCCCCCTTATTGGCCTAAATCCCAGGTCTGGCTCTGCTAGGGAAATGGCTTTGCTACCCTGTGACTGGATATCCCTAATAGTTTCGGTTCCGATGGGTAAAATGAACAAAAGTAATTCAAGTCAGGAGGTAGAACAAATAGGTTGACCTTGATTGAACCATAAAGGAGAGGAGATGTGAGTGCTCATGAAGCAGGCGTGCCCATCCCGGGGATTGTCCATGTGCCCCTGACACCCTTCACCTTCTATGTGTTAGGGGCTGGGGGTGTGAACAGTAGCGTCCCCCATACACTCCTCTAGCTGCTGGAGGGATCTGGGAATTATTTGCATCCTTTGTGGCATAAGTTTTAGGGTTCCCAGGTGTTGCTTTCAACAAGCCTGCATTGAAGGTTGCTTTGTGCCAGGCACCAAGGAATATAAAGGCAGACAACATGTCTTGCCTTCAGTGGTCTGAGAATCCAGATTCCTGCTAAGTCCCTATTTCCCATGATGCATTGTTTCTCACACTGTCAGCTTCATTTTAAAAAGGAAAATGGATCAATGTGCTGCCTTCATTTCTGAAGATGGCTTTTCTGCACCTCTGTCAGCAGGATCCGACGTCCAGGAAGGGGGTTGCTGCAGGGCAATCATTTCTTCTTTCCCACCCAGCCTCCCTTGCAGGCATCCTTTGGGCGCTATGATGCCAAGACAGCCCATATGGGGGTAGGGTAGGGTCATGGGTACACCCTCTCGCTGGGAAAGCGCCACATCTGTGGCCGTGGCACGGAGCCAGTGCAGCAGCCCAGAGGGAGCACAGATCTGTGACCCATTATGACCAGCTGCTGCAACCAGCCAGACTTACCTCTCAGTCCACTGCCTTGTGTCCTGGGGATGGGCACCTCATTTCTCAGTTTGTCATTAAAATCTTCATTTCTGGGAGAGCCAGGTCTTTCACCATCAAGAATCCCACACTGGATTTCAGTAATCCCAGTGAATTTATAATAACGTGAAGCTGCACGCTGCTGACCTCTGCTTCATTCACTTTCCAAGGGCTTTTGGACCAATCCTGTTGAGGATAAAATACATCAGCTGTGATCAATAATTTTGTAATAGAAACACCGTGCAGTTGATAAATCAACTCTAGTGCAATTAGTGACTAGCCTTGAAGCCTAGACCTCAGTATAAGTTAATTCTAAAGTGAATGGAGTGGGGAGGGGGGAGGATATTAAGGGTCTTTTAAATCAGTGGAATTATTTTCAGAGGGTGACACATCCCTGTTTAACACCCTCTCCCCGCGGCCCCCCTGCCCCCAAGTACCTGGTTGGCCCTCTCTCTCATGCTGGCTCAGGAGCCCAGGCCCTGCTATCTGGAACAAGGGTAGAAAGTGTGGTGGTGCCCTTGGAAGCTGCATGTAGAGCACAATAGAGATGGGCAGAGGGACTCCCTCCTTGCACCCCGGGCTGGGTGGGGCCACTGTAGGGTGTGGGGAGCCCCAGAAGTTGGTGAACCCACATGTTGGTGAGAGTCATCAAAGGAGCACAGGCCTGGGTGTATCGTGGTTCCTTGCGTTTCTGCGGGGGTTAGATTGCCATGTCTGTGACCATAGCTAGCCCGTGAGATGGACAAGAAAGCAGAAGGTTTTGTTCCAGTTCTGCATGTTTATTTTTAAGAGAAAGCTGATCTGCAGAATGGTTGCATGACTTACCCAAAGTCACACAACTGGTTACCTGGGGTGCAAAGCTGTGGTCAAGGGTGAAGAACCCCGACCTTGAACCCAGATCTTCTCACCTGCTTCAGTAACCCTGCAGAGAAACTGTGTGTGTTCATGAAGAATTCACCTGCCAGCCAGATGCCCCCCATGCTCCCCATGCGGAGTATGCTGAGAGAATCCAGTAGCCTCGGTGCTGGATTGGTGGAGAACTCAGGTCCCTATACCTCACAGGCCCTTCTGTCAGGTGTAGATTGCAGAACTGGGCTCAGGGCTCATCTGCCACAGAATTTACTTCACCAGATATTTATTAAGTGTACAACAACAGTAGTTATTATTACGTGTGGCGCTTTGGGTTTGGGCTATATCAAAAAACCCAACTTGGCATGGTTAAATATTATATGGGATTTATTGGCCAGCATCCTGGAAGCTCCATAGAAAAGTAGGCTTCATGTCTAGACTGCTCAGGGCTCTTTTTTTGCAGTTCCCTTAACTTTGTCTTTCTTTTTGCTTCAATGCTGTCTTTATGTTGGCTTTCCTACGGTGGCAAAATGGTTGCAGTGGTTTCCTGCTTCCCACCAGCCTGTCTTGAAGAAGAGAGGGTCAGATGGTCCTGAATTCTAGCAGAAGTCCAGAGCTTTGTGTTGCTGGGCTAAGGCCTGGTTTGGGAGAACCAGTCACTAAGGGTGGGATCCAACCCCCTCTGAGCTGAATAAAAGGAGAAGAATGGATTTCCAAAGGACAGTCTGGGTGCAGATAAAGAGATGGAAGGATGAATGCTGCTGGGTGGGAAAGCATGAATCCCTGCCCTCAAGTGTCTCCCACCCTAGCATGGAGGCTGATGGGTACTTACAGTATGATGCCATAAATCCAGTAACAGAAAGGGCCCAGAGGAGGAAGTAGTTGGCTTTGTCTGGGAAGGTTTCACAGGGGAGTAGTGAGTGTTTCTACTTTTAAAGGACAAGTAGGAGTTCCCCAAGAGCCAGAGGGAACAGCATGTGCAAAGCCACAGAACCCAAAACAGTAGAGTGAATCTGAAGCCCTACAAATGGCTCACTCTGGCTAGAGAATAAAGTGCAATGGGGGTGGGAGGGGCATGGGGGGAGCAGCCACAGATAAAGCTGGAGGACTGGCAGAGCCAGAGCAGAGGGCCTTTGGTGCCCTGTGAAAGAGCCTGGATTCACACAGACAACTGGGAACTTCAGAGAGGCCTGACCCCAGGAAGTGACATCAGATTTGTATGTTGGACAGCAGGGTAGACTAGAGAGGAGAGTGCAGGAGGACAGGTGACATCATGTAAACACTCCATAAATGTTCATCTGTCACTACCCAGTAAGGGATGCTTCAGGCCTTTGGCTTTTATCCATTAGCTGATTAACTCTGGGCTCAGCATCATGCTGGAGTCTGGGGTGGGATGCAGAATTTCAGGGCATGGTCCTTCACCTTCAACAAGTTCCCAGTCTTTTGGGGAGGACGCAGCATGCACTGGATAAAAGAGCTGAGCTTCAGTAAAACTACGTTCCTGCCTGGTCAGAGAGCACTCAGCAGGCAGGGAAGCTCAGACAGGAAGCAAGACTCACGTGGGCCCCACAGGATTTCAAGCAGGAGATGAGAGGACGCTTCAGGTGAGAGAATTTGGTTAACAGGTTGGCAGTGGGATGACAGTCAGTGCTGAGGGGACAGTGGGAGGCTGTCTAATAGGCTTGATGAGGTCAAGACAGACTAGATTCTGAGAGATCTTGAAAACCAGATCACTACAGTCATACTGGTGGGAGAGAGAGGTTCATATGCTCTATGGCAGTGGAGCTTGGTAAGGACGGAACCAGCTCAGGAAGGTCAAGTTGGCAGCGGCCCCACAGAACACAGCTTGACCCTTCCCTAATCCCTGGGGTGGAGGATTCTAGTCCCTAGAACAAGGGAAGGGGAGCAAGGCTGCCAAAGGAGGGCCTTCCCTTGCAATCCTCCACCTTTTTCTGTGACTCTCTTTTGCTTCTGCCAACAAGTTATTACTCATTCCCTACTTGAGGCTGTTGATTCCCACCCCTGTGCCCTCATGGCAGTCGCAGCCAGTCCACCTTCCTCTGTCCTTGCCTTTGCTCCCTCCATTAAAATTGGCTCCAGGTGTGCCAGGAAGCCACACCTGATTAACCCTACCTGGGGTGCCCCTCCTCAACACAACACTGTGTCCTTGGTGTCCTTCCCTATTGGTGAGGTCTTCTGGATGAGAGGCGGCGTTCTGCCTCTATGGAACATGTTTTGCATGTATTTCAGAATGGTGCCTGCCTTCTCCAACAATATAAACCATCAGTACTCCAGGAGGTGAAGTCGACCTCATTCTTAGTGTAGATGACTAATTATTATGCAATTGGAGAAAGCAGAAAGTAAAGGGGCCCTTTGTTCCTGGATGCTTATTAATATTAATAAAAAAGGTCTCCCCTTGCCAGCTTGGAATCCTGCAGAACAGGAGGTAGGCAAATAATGCTTTTGAACAGCTGTGATTGGCTGTTGGAATTGGACCTGTCAGGATGAGGGAGACACGATGAAATCTACTGTGTGGCATGGATAGGAAGGTTCCACCCAGCACCTCAACATTCACACTAACCTATGAGTTCCCGTAAGGGAAGGATATCTTGCAAGTGGTTGGATAGGATGCTAGAGACACCTTCCACCCAATTTTAATACATGATGATAATAGTCATATTCATAAAACTGCTCCATTATGAGTGAGCCAAGTACTGTGCTACGGCCACCTGCCTTACCCCCATCTAATTCTCATAATCCTATAAAGAGGGCACTCTCTTGTTCCCATTTTTTAAATCTTGAAACCGTGGCTTAAGTAGCTTGTCAGAGGTAGTAGAGACAAGATTGGAACTTGGGTCTGTCTTGTCACATCTGTGCTCTCAGCCATGTCAGCGGATGCTCCATCATACCAGCCCCTCCGATTCCTGAGCAGAGGTCGGCATTCTTAACACCTATTCAAGGGCAAACCACCGCTGCCCATCAACTTAATTCTGCCCTTGTATCCTTGGGGGAAGAGAGAACCTAAAACCATTTACAAGAGGCCTCAGGAAGCATTATATATGCACATTTTGCACCTGCTTCTGCGTCGCAGACTTGAGGTCATGGTTGTGTCTGGCTTCGGCTGACATTTCTGATCTGGCTTCCAGTCCCTGAATCCTTTTCCGACCACAGGCAGACAAAGGAGGCCCAGAGCAGGCGTGGTCGGGTAAGAGGGAGCCAGCCTGAAGGTAGTTATTATTCTGTGAAAGGGGCCTTTAGCTGAAACAGGACTGAAGGAAGTTAGCCACTGCCCAAAAGAAGCGAGGCCATGGAGCCAGGGAGGGCCTCTTGGGGCAGGACAGACCTTCTCCCGCTCTCCTTAGGGATGAGTCAACGTCCCTTCGGTGAGCAGTGAGGCCTGACTCTGGAAGGTCGCTGGGAAGCCCAGCCCAGCCGTGGGGCTGCGAGGGGATTGGCCGCCCCGTTGCTGGGGCTTTGCTTTGGGCCAATGGCCGTGAAGGGGCGGGGCCGGAGGCGGGAGCCCGGGATCCTCGGCCAATCAGCTTGCAGGGAGGTTGGGCACCCGGTACTATGGCAACAGCGAGCAGGGGCTCATTTGTTTTGTAGATGAGTAATTACTACGCAATTAGAGAAAGCTAAAAATAAAGAGGCCCTTTGTTCCTGGTTACTTATTAATATTAATAAAACGGTCTGTCCAGGTCTGTGGTGAGCAATCAGTGCAGACCTGTGCGCCTGTGGTAGAGCACTGTGGGAGGCGAAGGCTCTCTTTCTGGAAGTTATTTCTGACTGTAACCTGCAGAAGGTTGACTTTCCCGGCGGCCTCCGGGGTGAAGAGAGACTGAGCCTTACAGACACACAGGGGACCCAGGCTGCCCCGGAGTCAGGGGTGGGGCAGGCAGGGGTGGGGTTAACCCAGCCTCCAGAAAAGACCAGAAAACCTAGACTGCTGTTGGATGATCCAGTTTTGCTGTGTATCCTTGGCCACCTTATGTGACTTTTCTGGGTCTAGACTGTTCCACTCCAGGCACATCAGACCTTCCACAGAGGCAGCCCCTGAGATTTCAATGTCTCCCCGACCACCTGGCTCCAAGAAAAGCCAATCAGGCTTGGATATGACTTGCTGGAGGGCTACACTGGGTTCGGGGACTGGCCCCACAGCTGTATTGCTCTGGCCTTGGGATAGAAACAGCTCAGCCCTTATAACCCTTCACCATCCTAGGGGACCAGGTTGCCTTGTGGAATAATCAGATAAGAATAATAAACACTTTCTTTTTTTTTTTTTTTTTAAGAGGATAAGAACATGAAAGAGTAGGGAATCAGAAGGCTTGATTCTGGTCTAGCTCTGCCATCCAACAGGCTGGGTGAGTTTTGGGCAAAGGGCTTCAGACTAGAGGGTGCTTGCAGACCTTTCAACTCTGTAGCTCTAGATAGCTGCTGTGTCCACAGCTCTCAATCTCTTGGGGGTGGGGGGGCATGGTAGTGATAGTGCTTTTAAAATTAAGAAGAATGACTGGAGAGAAGGCCAGGGGTTTCCAAGTGATGAGAATGCATTTGAAAACAATCAGTCCTACATTGTTTTCATACATAGAGGGAGTGAGAGGGACAGAAGTATTCCAGAATTGTGAGTATCACAGAAAGAGCCTGTAGTCAGATTTCCATCCTTGGGTATGGTTGATTAAATGTTTAAGGTTTGGCCCTCTGGATGGTATTTGTTAATAAAGGTAGACTTGTTAACAGTTACCATCAATAAGCAAATTTGAGACCAGGGCCAACACGGTGGTTCTTGAACCTTGCTGCTTGTTAGAATCATCTGGAGAGTTTTTGAAATTCCTGGTATCCAGGCCACCCTGCAGACCCATCAAATCAGAATCGACCAGGGTCAGCCCCAGGCCTCAGTAGTAGTTAAAACTTGGACTCAAGTACCACCAGCTTCTTGTCAGCTTCACACCATCTCTATGACTTTATCACCAGCATCCATATCTCAAGTGAATAAATAGAACCAAGCCAGGTAGGTTGCCCCCACCTCATCTCATGACCAGGAGAGCTGGTCTGGATCCTCAGCCTGCAGCCTGGGAGCCCAGGGCTGTCCTGCCTGCCCAGGAGGGCCATCCCTCTAGGGCAGCCTGAAGGGGTCTTTGTCCTCACAGATGAGATTCGAGGACAGGCCTGTCCTAGCTGAGATTAAGAGCATGTGCATATAGAACCAACGGCCTGAAGCAGCCATAAACATGGAAGCAGCCGCCCTCTTTGACTGTCTGATGAATGGGGGTCTTTTGGTAAGGTCGGAGTTTGTTTGTTATTAAAGACCTAATTAGAAACATAAGAGGGAGCTGAATGGCTCCGTGCTTGGCTAATTAGTGACATGTATGCACCCGCTTTGAACTTCAAGGACACAGAGCTATTAGTGCTTACATCAAAAATGGATTAAACTCCTGTGCCTTTATAATCATTAAAGACAGGCTGCTTGAGTGGAAAGCCTTTTGTAGAGGTCCTCAAGGGGCTACCCCTTGGGCATCTCCCCACCCTACCCCCGGGTAGTAGAGCCTGGGGCAGTGAGTTTCCATTCCGAGTGACCAGGCAGTAAATACTGCTGGTCCCAACCGGACTGACCCTAGCAGAATGCAGTGGTCTTTGGGACTGAAACCAGGCCTCTGGTCACACATTCCAGACGCGTCCCTATAAGGGCTCAGGTGTGGGAGGGCTCCCTTTCTGTCTGGCAGTGTCCCCTCTTCCCCACCCTGAGCATAGCATTCCTGCCCACCTGCCTTATGCCCGGCCTTATTCTGGGATGTGGCCCAGAGGAGGGTGGTCTAGTCCTTCGGGAGAGACGTGGTCCCCTATCTCATAGGGCAGGTATGACCCAACCCCAGGGAGCCCCCAGTCTGGACAGGGCGACAGAGCCCTCACCCTCAGGAGCCAGCAGTCCAACAGGGAAGGTTTGGTGTCTGTCCTTGCAACGTGTCTGAGGCAAAGATCCAAATAAACACAAGATGTCCTGTCAGACTAGAAGGCAGGGAAGGACAGCCGAGCAGCAGGATTCTGTTTGACTAGGAGCTGGGAGTTGCCCTGACATCCAAGTTCAAGTTGGGCTCAGTCTGGTCAGAGACACTTCCGAGACAGCTTCCTGCACCACTGTAGTCCTCGCAATTGGACCCATCCTACAGGTTGTCAGGAGCATGAAAAAAGATGGGGTTAAACACCCACCAGTGTACCTGGCACACAGTAGATGCTTAGTACTTAGCAATTCCCTTTCCAGAGTGGCACCCATAGAAGCCACAGCTTCTGGAACTGTGTGCCTCTTGCCTCTGAACCCAACTTTGCCCGTAGTAGCTCCACCTTCCCTAACTGGGACAGGGTGCTAGCAAATTCTTTTTTTTTTTTTTTTTTTAATTTTATTTATTCATGAGAGACAGAGAGAGAGGCAGAGACATAGGCAGAGGGAGAAGCCAGCTCCATGCAGGGAGCCTGATGTGGGACTCGATCCCGGGACTCCGGGATCACATCCTGGGCCAAAGGCAGGCGCTCAACTGCTGAGCCACCCGGGCGTCCCAGTGTTACCAAATTCTGACAAAGCTTTTCATCGTGACTGAGAGTACTACGAGTATACGTAGGTCCAGCCTTGGACTCCATGGTGCTTTCTTGTCATAGTACATGGCGCAGGAAACATGCGCTGAGCCTGCAGAGAGTGGAATCACTCACAAGATAGAAGCTAGGATCTGATGCCTCTGGCCGAGGGCAGCAGACAGGCTGGGAATTCACGAGAGAGTACGCACAGCCCAGCAGCACCGAGGGTGGCTGAGTTTGTGTGGGGAGAAGCCAGGCTGGTGTCTTTGTTGACCAGATAGAGCTGGCTGTGCCTCGGGACATAGACAGTCACCAGATCCAAACAAAAGCAAGGGACATTCTCAGGATTAAAGTAGGAGACACTCAGAGCAACCAAAGTGTTCTGGAGAGAGAGACAGACAGGGAGAGGGAGTCACCCTGGCACCTCACTCCCTGTCCTTATTTCCTTTCGGTCCTCAAGGCAGGGTGGTCAGGAACTGGAAGCCAGGGCCTTTCGAGCTGCCTGGCCCGGTGGCAGTGGAGGCCGCAGCCTGTCTCCCCAGGCTCAGTGCGCTGTTGCGTGGGTGCTGGTGGGCTCTGGGAGTCTCCTTATCTGCCGCTCCTTGCAGGTTCTAACCCGTGTGCGCCTGGAGTCTGGAACCAGTGAACTTACAGAAGAGGCAGCAGGATGTGAGTTTTAAAACCACCTGCTGCAGCCAAACCATAAACAGCCATCTTTCACGTTGATCTCCCCTGTTTCCCAAAGTGCCATAGAGGCTCAGGGCCGAGGCACCATTGAGTCATCCATTCACTTCTAAGAGGGATCATGACCACCTTGCATTTGAGACCAGACCAGACCTGAGCCAGGGCAGCCTGCTGAGATCCTTTCATCTGGTGAAGCCTTTGTGGCCCAGCAGACAGTTCACATTGGCAGAGCAAGCACCAGGCGAGCACCAGAGACCCACCTCATGGCCTTTCCTTCCCTGGAGCCTTTCTCCCCCTCCTTCCTTAGACACATAACAACCAGGTCTGTCCCTGGGGACCCTTGGGGCCTGGGAGAAACAGGAACCTGATGTTAACTCCATGAAGTTCCTTCTTTGCCCTCATGACAAAACCTGGGTTCTTTGGCCACCGGGACCTGCTCAAGGCTACTCCATCCTCAGAATTTACACCATAAGCAGATGGTAGTTAGCCACATGTCTCTTTTCTCCTTGCCTACCTTCCCAACCAATTCCAGCCTTGTCCGTTGTGAGGAGGAGACACATCCACAGACCCAAATCAGGGCCCATAGTAGAAGAGCATCAAGTTAGAGAACAAGCTATTGTCTGTTGAGATTGTATGTCAACATAAAGTATGTAGTCCTAGCCACAAAGCTCTGCTCAGACAGGTTCATTCTGGGTGTCTGGGGGCTTTCTGCTTACACTGATTGATCTGAGTGATAGTACAGATCTCCAGGTTCACTACTAACATATGATGTGAGGCCTTTAGAGCCAGCCTGTAGTAAAGTTCCCTCTTCAGAGGGGTGTGCTTTGACCAGAAGCTTAGACCATTTTACATAATAATTAGTCCCAAGTCCTCTGTTCTGCCGTCCATGCATTCCCTACTTGAGCTAGCCAGCATTAACCAGCAGACATCAGCCCCAGCCCCAGCAGCCTAAAGCAGGTTAGGTTTTGAGAGAACAAGCAGAAACTGCAGTCTTCAAAGACCAAGGCACCGGGGCAGCCCTGGTGGCGCAGCAGTTTAGCGCCGCCTGCAGCCTGGGGTGTGATCCTGGGGACCCTGGATCGAGTCCCACATCGGGCTCCCTGCACGGAGCCTGCTTCTCTCTCTGCCTGTTCCTATGCCCCTCTCTCTCTCTGTGTCTCTATGAATAAATAAATAAAATCTTTAAAAAAACAAAAAAAACAAAGACCAAGGCACCACAGTAACTGACATTTGCAGTGTTTGTGACACTGACTTGCCTGCCACCCAGTGCATGAGCAGACACTGTCCACGTGTCCCATGTGGTATTTAAGATGGGCCAGGCATCCCTGGATATGTCCGGAGTTGTTGACCTCAGGCTGAGTTCGTACCTCTGTAATATATTTGTTTGTATATGGAGACAGGGAAACGGAAATGCCATCACATTACCCTCTTAATCCTCCCCTCGTGTTAAAGTGTTTCTCCTCCTGCCCTTCTGAAATAGCCTGAGTTTTAGCAGAGCTTTCCCAGGTTGTATATAATTGCTGGTCCTATCTGTCTCTCCCACCTTCAGGCTAAGCTCCAGAAGGAAAGTTAGAGCCAGGATCCCTGGGACATAGTGGCCGGGCAGAGACTGCTGGAGCATAATTGTAATTCCCCCTTGCTCTGCTGGAGACATGCTGTAATAATTCACAGCTGAGTATTTCTCCTTCCATTAGCAGGAACAGGCTTATCTTTCCATGCTGACCTTTCCCATTTGACCATCTCCATTAATTTATAGTGGGTCCTACTTTCAGAGGGCATGGAGGATCAGAGTGGGGTCCTTTACTCTGTTCCCAGGAAGGCCTTGGCTGCCCGGCTGCCATTCTTCAGAGCCCATGAGCAAGGAGTGGCTGGCTGTTGAGAGGGACCTGTGGAAGTCTCCAGTGTTGTAGGAGTCTTTTTTTTTTTTTTTTTAAAGATTTATTTAAGAGGGAGAGCACATAGAGTCAGGAGAGGGGTAGAGGAAAAGGGAAAGGGAAAGAGAGGAGAGAAGCAGACTCTCCCCTGAGCAGGGAGCCCAACTCAAGGCCGGACCTCATGATCCCAAGATCATGATCTGAGATGAAATCAAGGGTCCATCACTTAACCAACTGAGCAACCCAGGCACTGGTGCTGTGGAGTTTTTAATGAAGGCAGATAGAAGCATGACATGGACAAGGTGAAGGTAGAGGGGAGAGTTGGAGGGGCAATGACCTTGACCTCTGTTTCTCTGGCATCAGCCTATCACCACAGCCCCTCTACTCATTCCTCTTTCAGTTTCTTTACATTCTTTCAAACAAACAAAAAAAACCTAACACCCAGTGTGATGGTTGAAAGAAAATCACAGAGGCTTCTTTTCCCAGTCCTCCATTCTGTCGGGAGCTGGGGGTTGGGAAGGGGAGCCCTGACACCAGGCAGCCCATCCCTTCTCTTTGGCCCTGAAATGCCCTGTGTCGTGAGTTCTGTTTTGGCAGCACCTTACCCTCAGAGCTGGACTGGGCGAGGACAGGCCTGCCATTGCCTGTACCTCTCCCTAAGAAGCACATGCTCTAGAAATGTGATGGGGGCCACCAGGGCCTCCCACCTGAGATGAAACCTGCAGCAGCCGATAATTCACAAGGTAGATGATTGCAATTGTCTTGAGGGCTGGCCCTGCCCTTTGACGAAATGCGAGACCCACCAGAGCAGGACCACGGTCTAACACTGGGACTTGGCGGGGCCCCAACCTGTCCCAGATATGTGGGCTGAGCTCACCTAGGGAGGATTTTGTAAACAGTTCCTTTCTCTGGATCAGCAATAATCCAATTTTTGGATCTTGAAGCCAGGCGCTCCTAGAGGTGCCCCCCTCATAGTCCCAGGCTCTAGCTTTCTGCATCACATCCAATGACATCACTCAGGGATCAGATGGACACCGAGACTTCCACGCTTTTGGGGTTGTTCTGAGTCTCAGTGTGCTAGGACTCCCTGACCCACACTCTCAGCCCAGCTGCTTCTGACCACAGTTGGGCAGAGCCACAGGCAGACTGTGTGCCTGCTTGGAGGCAGGCATCTCCCTGGGTTTGCTTTAAAACCCTGAGGTACCCATGAGCTTTGGATCCAGTCCCTACAGGTAAGGATGTAAGCCTGTAGGACACACCTTTGTGAGGGTCTCTGGGATAAGATTCCCTGGGTCAGCCATGAAGGTACTTCATTCCCTTGATAGGAAGTTCCTCCTTTTATCCAACTCAGAACGCCTCCAACTTTAAGTCAAATGCATTTCCTCTTGCTGGCCTCAGTGAGATTCCAGGCCCTTGCTTTCCTGCCCCTTCCCGCCTCCCACCCTGTGTCTCAGAGTCCTTCATCGGGTCCAATGTGATTAAATCCCCTAGACAGATGAATTGAAGCCTTTTTTGTTTGAGGGGGGGTTTAAAAGATTTTATCTATTTATTCATAAGGGACACAAAAAGAGAGGCAGAGACATAAGCAGAGGGAGAAGCAGGCTCCTCACAGGGAGCCCGACATGGGACTCAATGCCCGGACCTGGGATCAGGCCCTGAGCTGAAGGCAGATGCTCAACCGCTGAGCTACCCAGACATCCTGAATTGCAGCCTTTTGTAAATCACTTCCTGATTGTGAACTATATTTTCCTATACCAGATTTTCCTAAATTTGCCTATGGTACCTGTATTACTGGGCTCTGCATCCACAACTATTTTAAAAATAGGCATGTTTGTGCTTTCTCTCTGCCACTTTCATGTAGCCTACTGAGAGGTAGACCAAGGCAGACAGCACTCACATGGTGCAGATGAGGACTCCTCCCCTACAGGCTGAAAGGTTTACCCACGGCACACAGCCAAGAGGTCAGGGCCAGGGTCACACTCAGGTCTTCTGACTCCAAGTCCAGTGCTCCTCTCTGCACCACAGCTGCCTCCCTGAGCGTACCGGCTGCCTGGACCCGGAAAGCCCAGAGGATGCTGGGGACCAGGGGTGAGGGGTGAAGAGGAACTTGCCCAGAATTAAACTACTGGTGGACAAGTAGCCTCATCCCAACCCCTCGCCCTTCACCCTGCCCAGTGAGCCCCCCTACTGCCTGGTGAGGGGCTTGCCCCAGGCTACCTAATGCTCACAGCTTCTGCGGCAGAAATGCCAAGGTGTTTGCAAGACATTGTCCTCTCCTGAGACAGGAGTCATGATGTCCCAATTTATAAATCTCAGCACTGTTTATTCAGCAACACATTCTGAGATCCCTTCCCTACACACACACACACACACACACACACACACACACACACACACACCCCTAGAGCAGAGCATACCCTTGCCCATTGAGAGTGAGGGTCCATCCCCTCTTCCCACCCCAATCCTGGCCTGGGGGAGTGGTTTGGCCCCTCCAGATGAGGCTGGGTGCCTGGGGAAAGGCACCTCCACCAAGACACTTCCCCGAGCACTGCCTGAGGGCTGACCGCCACAGAATGCACCCTGGGGTCGGGGCTCAGCATCTGCCTCCTCAGCCTGCCCCTCCCTCCGCTCAGGTCACCCAGCTCAGAGGGAGAGAGAGGGTCCTCGAGTGACCCCCCTTCCTGTGTAGCCAGCCGGTGTTCAGTATGAACTCCCCAGAAGGCAACCCTTGGTCCCTGAGGCCTTCCCCCCGCCAGACAGAAGGAACAGCTACCGACAGACTGCATGCAAAACGGCACTCCCTACTCTTCTGGGGCTCAGAGCCATTTGCTTGCCGCGAGCCTGCCCAGAGATGCATGGGTGTCTGGATGGCTTGTCTGGGGACTTTAACCCGCTTTCTGGCGCCGGGGTCTCCTGCCTACCGAGAGACACGGAGGGAACTGCTGGCGCCGAGCGCGGTGGCCCGACTCCGCGAACTGCGGAACTGCTTAGCGCCTGCCAGCTGCGCCCCCTGGCCGAGACCCACACCCCGCTCCGGCCCGGGGCTGGGGGTGAGCCGCAAGGTGACTTTGAGCAGGCGTGGGGCACCGTGAGGGGCACGTGTATGACAATAATGGGACGTGAGTTTTCAGAGCTGTGTCCTGATCGGATGCCTTCAGCGTTGTGACTGAGCAGGGAGGGCCGTCGTACGTAGGCTAAGAGGTGCTGCTTATCCTGCTAACCGTGGAATCCCTTTGGCCCCCGGGGCACACAGGCCTGGGGGAAGTAGAGGGGGCTGTTTCTGGACGGCAGCCTTCTATGGGCATGCTCCATCCTGTCTCTGAGGCCACTTCTGCTGGCTCCATTAGTCTCTGGGTGGCTCTCCCAGCTGGAGGGAGCCAAGACCCAAACCCCCTTCTCCTAAGCCCCTCAATAGGTGGGCCTGCCCACACTCTTCCTGCACCTTCATCTGGCCAGAGGAGCAAGAAGCCAAAAAAAAAAAAAAATCTTTCCATCTTCCACTGCAGGGTCTCCTCCCCTAGCCTCTCTTTACCCTGAAACAGAACTGGCTGGTTACTTTGCATAGCAGGGGTCAGCTGCCAGGCTAAACCCAGAGTTCACTGTCTGAGCTCAGCTCGCTCCATTTTCCCTAGCCCAGAGCAAAGAAAAAAAAAAGTGTCAGACCGAGATAATACCGTCTTTGAATATCTCAGCTTGATATTTGCCTCCATGAGTGAGAAAGGCCAAATGTTATCTGCAAGTTTAATCTTCTGTATTCAGAATTCCTGCCCTCTTTGTCTGCCAGTGCATTCGCAAATCAGCCATTCACTTGCTCTAAGCCTCTGTGATTTTTTTTTTCTCTTTAACCTGTTTTTTCCATCTGCTAGTTGACTCATTTCTCAGCTCCTGCTTCCCAGGGGCCTCACTCTAGAGCCTCCTGCCCCAAGGGCACCTGGAGGTATCAGTTTCCCTTTTTCTGTGCTCAGTCACAAGCCAGATGCTGCTTGGTTTGATCTTTGTATCTCTGTGCCCCATCTCAGTCTCTGCCAGCCTGGCTGGGGTTGCGTGGTCAACCTCTTCCCATCCCCAGCACAGGCGGGTAAAAAAATCAATCCACGTTGAGCTCTTCAAGCCCCACCAGATGTGAGGGGACCGCAGGCACAGGTCCCTGGGGCAAGGTCACAGCCAAGAGTGGGGCTGCAGGTGTTAGAGGCAGCTGGTCACCGGACAGAGAGGGAAATGCCACGGGAAGCAGAGGGAGAAGATTGCAGTGAAAAGCGGCGCCTTGGAGCCAAAGTCGTGGCAATAGGCGGTGTCCGGCTTGTCTGGTTCTTCCACTTGGGTTAGCCGTAGCCCCCAAAGTGGCTGGTCCCAGACTCACCTTCAGCTTTCAAAATCAATGAGAACTTACTTTTGCAATTAAAAAAAGAATATTCCCCCCATTTTGTAAAGAAAACTGCTGCTAAGGGGAAATGAAAGATGAGACAAAATTTAACCCAGGTGCCGCTGTGGCCCTCACTGAAGAAGGAATGATGGGATTGGGGGGGAGCAGGGTGGCTACAGATGGAGGCCCAGGCGGTGTCTCCTCCCGCTGCCCCTCCTCACCACCACTCTCAGGATCTGTGGCTGTGGTCTCCTCTCTAGAGCACAGGTGCATTCCTAGCTCTTTGTCTCAGTCTGGAGTTTTATGAGGTTAAGAGAGAGCAGCCATTTCAGTCAGATATGCTTTAGCTGTAAATCGGTTCGGTCAGTATGCTCTGCATTCATACTTCTTTGTCTTTTTTTTTTTTAAACAAAAGGAAAAAAAAGTTTAAACCCCCCCCTTTCCTTCTACTGCAGGAGGTGAGTGTGTGGGTGTCCTGTAGAACCATTGGCATTCACCCAGCTTCGGCCCCAGTCTCCAGATTTGCCATCCCCACCCCACCCCCTCCCTCCATCCCCTGCTCTCCACCCCAGAAGGGGATCCCTTGCCACCATCATTACGGGTTATGTTAAGATGCCCAAATTTTCCATGACATATCCCATCCTCCGACCACGTTCAGTAGTGATGACTTTCATGCAGGGATATAAACGGGGGTGGGGGGAGGAGGTAGCCAGTGGGGGTGGGGGCGGAAAGAGGTTTGGGGGCGGGGAGGACTGGAGATCTTTTTTTGTCTTTATCTTTTTTCAAAACAAATTTGTCATTTAATGGATCCAAAAACAAACAAACAAACAAGAAAAAAAGTGAAACAAAAAACAAATTTTTAAATCCCTTCCCCAAAGATTTTTTTTTTCCTGGACACAAATTGCTTTGTTTCCTGTCACGTTTTAATATCAATATTAACACAATGTGTAGTCTAAAACTAGTTCCTTTGTAGTTTGCATGGGATGTGAATGCTGTCTCAACGTGCCCAGATCTAGACAAGACTGCATGAGCACCAATTCAGATGTGAAAACAAATCTCTCTCTCTCTCTTTTCCTCTCTCTCTTCCATATATATCTCTATTTCTATTGTGATAATTTGGTGGGCAGTGAAGCACCTCCGGTTGGTTGCCGTAGTGTGTTGAATGATTGTTTTTTTATTCTCTCTATTTTTGGAGCTCCGAGCTTCTTAGTAGTAGCCTGGGCTGAGTATTCTTGAGTCCCTGCTAATGTTTTCGCATGGCCTTGGTTGAGTGTTAGAAGTTGGGCCTCAGCTGTTTTTCTCGAGTGTTTGGCTTGTAATGACCGGTGCATGCCTGGCTTCTGGCCTCATACCCAGCTCTATTCTCTGCACACCAGTCCTGAATAGCTACAGTGCTCAACCGAATTTTGGCGCGCCCGCTTCCCCGGCAGGCTCCAACCCCGCGCGGCCCGGAGGCTTCCCGGGGGCCAACAGCCCAGGACCTGTCGCCGACCTGTACGGCCCTGCCAGCCAGGACTCCGGAGTGGGGAATTACATAAGTGCGGCCAGCCCACAGCCGGGCTCGGGCTTCGGCCACGGCATAGCTGTAAGTACCTCCCTCCCCTGCCCTCCCGCTGCCTCCTCCTTTCCCACCTGTCTCCCCTGGGAGAGGGGACCAGAAGAGCCTGGGGTTGGGGGCCGAGGAGAGGACAGTGGGTTGCCCCACCCCATCCACATTCCATCAGCCACCTAGGGCTGTTGAAATTTTCTTGAGCCACCAGCACGTGATGGAGTGGAAGGAGCATGGTCAGGTTCAGGTCCCCACTCCATACCCTCGGTCCATGCAACCTTGAGCCTCTCATATAATCCTATAATCCATCAGAATTTCACTTCCCTGGCTACAAAATGACAATAAATACACCTCCCTCCAAAGGTGGTGTGAGAATTAATGGAAATAGGATACGTCACCTGCTACCTCATAATAGGCCCTCGGCATCAGCCACCCCTGCTTGATCCCCCTGCCTTCTGGAGACAACCATATGGGCTGGGACTTGAGGAGCTTGGGAATATCCCCACACACACCTCAGGATAGCAGCCTTGGTCAGTAGAGTCCCCGGGCCTGAGGTCCAGAGGCAGCACTTGGCCCTGGGACACAGTGTGGGGTTCATGCTCCCTCCCAGGTGGTTTCCTTTGCTAATGTTTCTTCCAGTTTCCAGGTTCCAAGTAAGTTCCCATTTGCGTTCTTTAGCTGCAGCCCCGCAAAGGCCAGATGCATTTGATATTTGTAATGCTCTGTGGTTCTATAATCTAACTAATCCAGGCAATGGAAATTTGCTTAACAGATTTGCATGCTGTTTTCAGATTGTATTGTTCTTCCCCTCCTGGTGTGTGTGAGCATGAATGTGCCTGAGCCCACTCGCTCGCTGTCCCTTCCATTCGGGAAACAGAAATTTGGCCCCCCTCCATTCCAGCCAACCTCAGCATTTTGGAGGCAGTTTGGTTTGGGGCTCAGATGGGAGTGTCTGCTGTTCCAGGTCCTGTCCCTGACAGGAGAACCCTGCCCCGGGGGCTGAGCTGGAGAGAACAGAGCAAGTGCAGACAGTCCGGGCCACCAGGGCCCCCGTTCCCTGCCCACCTCCCACCCCAGCAGTGGAAAACACACACACACACACACACACACACACACACAGAGGTACATGCACACACGCTCTCATGCACTCACTTGAGGGTACACCCATACACTCAACACACACATGCACACTTTCTCTCACATACTGCCTTACACACACACATGCACATTGCTGCCACCCCTGGCCTGTGCAGTCTAGGTCCATATGATTTCACTCCAAAGCCAATATCACTTAAGTCAGTAGTCTGATGAGTCAAATCCCCTCAGATGAGCTGTAGTACCAAATCCAGAGTATTATTATTCAGTTTAGAGCTGCATCAATTTGGGAGAACATCTATCACCACGTAGAGCACAACTTATTTCTATTGCCAACGCCCAGAAACACAGACCCTATTTGTTCTTGAAAACCTGGGTTTCTTGACCTGTGTGCTGTGGCACCTTTCTGGAATGACCACGCGTGGCATCACGTTTTGTCTGTGCAAGGGCTCGCTTTCTCCCCAGCTGGAGCTGTCGGGACTGTGGGCAGAGACCCTGGTTATCTTTGCCCTCCGGGGTTCAGGGCAGCAGCACCCACCATCCTGGGCACAGGCCTCCCCTTCCCAACAGTGACACACCCCCTGTGCCTCTGGCTTGGGGTGGGAAGTGGGGGCTGGAGGGCCCGGAGCTGGGGAGGATGGCCTCCGGGCCCCTTGTGGCGCAGTGTCTCAGAATTACATATTCATGCTGGCAACCACGGTCTAGTCCTAGAGATAATTTCCTTTCCCAGAATATGACAATCTGTTCCCATGTATAGCGTGCTGATGACCTTAACAATTGTGCAATTTTAGGGACCTTTGATTGCAACGGCCTTTACAAATGGATACCATTGAGCAGGTGCTTCTGTTGCCATCCCACTCTGAGGTATTACCTTCTCTGCCCTGTGTCTCCGCCCTGCCGGGCGTGTCGTACATGTATGCACGCTCGCATGCAAGTACGCACGGGCCCTGGTCTCATCGCGCCAACACCTCTCTCTCCTCTCTCCCAACCCCTTTTTGGGGGGGTGGGGGCAAAAAATCCAGTCTTTTATTCTCTCATCCCTTTCTCCAGCTTTGATCATGACCCTCACCTTTTTTTTAACTTTTTTTTTTTCTTCTTGATTTGGTTCTTTTGATTCCTTTTCTTGATCTTCCCCACCCCTCATCTTTCTCCGTCTTGAAATACAATCAAGAGCATAGGAAACTGGAAGGTGATCTGGTGCTGTACCTGTCCCAGGGGGCCAGAAGCAGGAGAATCCTGGCCTTTGGCCAAGGCTGGGGGTGGGGGCCGGGGCCGGGGCCAGCCCTCTGGGGTCCTGTGAGATGGCCTTTCAGGTCCCTGGGCCCTTTTAGTCTACCAGAGCTCGCTGGCTTCGACTGGTGGGGTTCATGCGGTCAAACAGCCAGACTCCATCTTTTAGTGAAAAGAAAACATTTTTGCCAATAACTACTGAGTAATTATCCAGATTACCGCACAAAAAGCAAATTAAATTAACGACATCACCTGCGTAACGTGGATTTGGATCCCTGCCAGTTTCCTAACCTTTTAAACTGAGCTCAAGTTAATTAAACATTTTTTTTTTAAATCACTCTGATGGGGATATGGAAGGGGTGGAGTGGAGAAGGGGAGATGGGGGCAGTCAGTGAAGGAGCCTCTTGCCACAGTGTCATTGGAACATGAGTATCTTGCTCTTGGGAAGAACCCCGAGAAGGAAGAGGGGTTCTCTTAGGAAACCTAAGTGCGTACTGTGTTAGCACAGTTTGGGGGCTTGAAACGTGGGTCTGTCTCTCTGGAAGAGGGAGGATGACAGCGGAGGATGGGAATGGGTCCCAGCTGGGGCATAAGTGCCTTTCTCTCTGGGAGTGGGGACATAGGAGAAGAAAGGCTGGAGATGGACTTGCCACTTTGGTTTGCAGTACGTAGGACACCTCTCATAGAGGGGGTTTTACTCTAGGCCCTCAAGTCAGCCAGGACTCTCTAGGATGGGCCCAGTTGGGGGACCAGATTGAGTTGAGCTCCATAAATCTCCTTTGGATTTCTCTAATGTTGCTGCTAAGGAATCACCTCAACTAATGCAACTGCCTCTCTTAACCAAATAAACCCCGTGTGTGAATTTTCCCCACGCCTCACCTCCATTTCCCTTCGAGCACTGACCCAGCCATTGCTGGCCAGAGCCAGAGGCCACTAACAGTTTGAAGGAGAGCTACTCACTACTAATTAATCTGGGCTTGGGGGACCAGGGGAGGTAGGGTTCCTCAGAGAACAAAGTGGACTGCTGTCTCCAAGAACTCGGGATTGGAGGTGGCTCTGGCCCTTTGTGGAGTCAGATGAGGAAGGGATAAAACAGCTACCAGGCACAGCAGATCCCTGCAAGGTCAGACACCACACTGCCCGTGCCCTCACTCTCTCTTAGAAATGAGGGCGGAATAGGGCTTCCCACCACAGCCCGTCCTCTAAGGCCACTGTGGGAATGAGGGGAGAGCATCCAGCCCATCCTCAGCATCCAGCTAGAGGAACCTGTTCTCGCAGAAGGAGAACATAGCCAAGAGAGTGGTGGTAACACCCGACCCCCCTCCAAAACGGATAAAGTGAGCCAACTGAGTGACATGTTGGAACCAAAACACACACGTTGTCCCTAACAGAGGCTTCATTCTCTGCCATTTAGCGCCATCCACAGAGGAGACGCTCATGGTTGATTCAGGGAGACTCAGCAAGTCTGGGAGTTCTGGGCCTGTTTTTATTTCCTGTAACCAAAGCTGGTTATTTGTTGCATATGTTTTTCCCTGACCTTGAGTCCTTGATGTGAAATATCATTTTTTTGGATTTTTTAAAATTTGCATTCTCAGTTATTGGCAGTCATTGACAGTATCAGATAAAGCAGGTTTTTTTTTTTTTTTTTTTTTTTTTTTTTTTTAACATTTAGCTTTGAAAACCAGAAGTGTAACCAGATTTTTTTTAAAAAGTATCACTCATCAGTTTGCAGTTCACCAGTGTAGCCGAAAACCCAGCATGGCCACATTTGCTGACCACATTTCCTGCCATTACCCCCAAGAATCCAACAGTACAGTATCAGACCAGCAAAATAGCAAGCCAGCAAAATGAGTCGCAGAGCTGTCTGCTCCCCAGTGTCAGGGTGGCAAAGATGTCAGATTTCCCAAGTCGTGATCCCAGTAAGTTGTGAGCCTGGCTGTTTCCAGACATACTCAGGAGCCCAACGCAGTCATACTTTGAAAGCGCTAGTGAAAAAATTGGAATGAATAATACGTTTGCCTGACACGTCTCTCTTCTCCTGCTTCCCACTTTATGTTCTCCTCTGGGCACCCCCGACCTTCCGCACCCTGCAGAGCATACCTGGATGTCCAGGCAAGACTGGGCGAAGTTTCTGAGTGGCCCTTTGTTTAGGTGATGTCATCAGACCTGGACCCCCACCAGCCTCACTCCCCATCCCAACCAGAGATGGCTCACTTCGGATCGAGGGTTGACTACATCTCATCATCTCACGAATCTGCTGTAATATAAGACAACAGCTTTTAAATGTGTATATAACCCATGATTTTGGTTTTGTTTTGTTTTTCTTGATGGTTTCCCTTCCTCTTCTCTCTTCCTCCCTTCTCCTTTTGAATCTCTTCGAATCACATTTGGTAGTGATTTTGACTTAGTCCTGTAGTCATATAGCTTTAATATCTAGTTGAAAGCTAATCATAGTATAATTGTTATATTAAGGTATTATTTTTTTCTTAAAAAGATTATTATTATTTTTTTTTTTTTTTGCTCGTTTTGATTCTGTTCTCACTTTTAAAGGATGCTGAGATGGTAATATTACTCTCAATATTTTGGTACCAATTCTGAGACTGTATGGATTTTCTGGTGGAGCTTGTGCACCCACGGAAGCAAAGTGTGGAGCGGGAGGTGGGCATAAACTTTCTCCTTTGCGTCGTATAAGAAGTGAGATGTAGTAGGCTAATTAACAGACTCTATAGCAGTTCTTTTTTGTGACGTCTCTTTGTTAACCTAAGTATATCTATTTTCGGCAATAAGGTAAGGACGACAGTGTTTTGAGTGTCCTCCTTTTCTATAAGTGCTTTTTTTCTGTTGAAAGAGGTGATATTATAAGGTTTTTTGAAATTGTGAATTCTAAAAAAGAAGCGTTGTAAATACAATTCCATTAACTACATAGAAACTATTAAGAAAGAGAGAATCAAAAATATTTTTGTGAGGGAGTCGGTCCCAGGCAGTTGGATGCTCTGTGGAAGGAGGAGGGGAAGGCATGATAACCAAGTCAGTTCCCAGGCGGAAGGATACCCCGCTGCCAGGACGACCCCCCCGGGAAAAGTTAGAACACTGTTTAGCTCCTTCTGTCTGTGTGATAGACCTAAGAACTGTATTAGTGTCATACCAGCATATTAACCTCTCGTCTGTGCACAGCTTCAAATGTTACCGTCTAGTTAGATTTTTATTTAAAATATGAAAAACTGCTTTTCCCAAGACGTTTTTTAAAAAACAAAGCTACAATTTTAATATTTAACATATTTAAAGTTTCAAAGCACACCTGTTTGGCTTGGGTGGGGAGGGGTGGGGGGACATTCTTTTTCAGTCTTAATTTTTAAATATTTGATCATTTTCTATTGTCCAACCATTTCAGCACCTCCAAAGGTCCCTAGGACACTTTGCCTCTCTTTGCTCCCCTGCCCCCCACCGGCCCCCCCCCCCAGCTCCAGGGGGGCCCCCCTCGGGCCAGGGGCGGATAAGCCTGCATTAATGAAACCTTTTCTCCATTCACTTCCTATTTACAAATTAGGAAAGCAACCTTTTTGGTTTATATATTTTTTTTAATACCTCAGTGCTGCAAGTATCACCAGAGAGGCTATGGAAGAATTTTTTTTTAATTTATTGTAGATGTAAACAGAATTTTAAAAATAAAAAAGTATAAACATCGCTGCACTGTGACTGGTGGGAAAAACACAGTTTCCTGTTTGCACATGTTTAACATTTGGCTGTTATAATATATGGTCCTCAGTTGGGGAAAGATACTTATGATGAAGGATATTTTTTAATTTAACTTTTTTTTAATATTGGTAATAGGTCGGCAACAGCAACTATAGAAGTACAACTCAATAGATGGCATTAAAACCTATTGTAGTGTGGATAGATATTTTTTCTTTTTTAAAATGTGATATTGACGTTTTATTAATATTTTTTAAATTGTTACGTTTATAAATTTGGTACTTAAGGCACAGCCAGTATGAGACACTGAATGCGACATTTATTATAAAGAGCTGCTGCACTCCTACTATTTTTATAAATTTTACTAACAAAGTAGACTAATGTAGACCTTCACAGACATGGTAGGGCAAAAGCCTCTTCAGACAAAAGGCTCCAAAATGCTAACTCAGAAAGAAAGAAAAAAAGCCTTTTCCAATTCCAATTAAACAGCAACGACATTTAAAAAAAAAAAAAAAAAAAATCCTGTTTTTCCGATTAAATGTTCGGTTGTTTGGTGAGGGTTTTTTGGTTTTGTTTTGTTTTTTTCTTTCTTTCTTTCTTTCTTTTTAATCTCCAAACAACCAAGTTAAGTAAAATGCTGGGCGCTTTTAAAATATCAAAACTTGTTCAAGTGATACAATAACAAAATAGAAGTTTTATTAAAAAAAGAAAAAAGACAATAAATTCCCAGAAATTCAGTGTCTAGACTAGGGAATTTAATTACTATTTTGTCCATGTTGGTGATGTACTGTATACCCTTCCTTTCTCTGCATCCCCCGTCACCTCATAGAAGAACTCTTTGTTGATCACTGTCTGTTAATAATGTATAAAATGGCTATCTCGTAAGCGTGCTGTCCTGGTACTAGTGTAGTGACTTTTTTTCTTCTCTTTCTTCTAGTACATATTGATAGGTATAACGTAATTAAGGTTTAAAAAAAAAATTAGACATAGTTATTCAGATTTAGGACCAGTAAGGATAGAACTTTCTCTTATTTATGAAAAAAAAAATGCTAATAATTTTGGGGCAGTTTTTTCCTTTCGATTTTTTGTTTTTCAATTTCAACTTTTTATTTTATTTTTGCTGATCTGATGTGGTTTCAACTAACCCAAGGTCTCATGATGTTCAAATGCCGGCAGACTCTACGGCGTTTTGTAGATTCCCACCCCCCCAACTGTGAAGGGGTGTGCCATACTACCTTAAATGCTAATGCTAGATATGCAAAACTGGATTTTTTTAATTTATTTTTTAAAAGAGGGAGGCATGGTATATTAAAATGATTTTACTAAGAGAAAAAAATATTTTTTTAAGAATGCTCAGAAGAAATTGATAATCTGTGTGAATATGTTTTAGATGTTTATAATACCTTTTGAAGAGACCCAGTAGCCCATAGCACAAATCTCGTGGAAATCTGATATGTTTTAATGTGGCTACCTAGGTTAAGGTTCACGTTAGTCCCCCCCATTCATCTAGAAGTCCATTTTGAAAGATTTTTGTAAATTATTTTAGCACTGATGTTCAGCCTTGTCTTTGTTTCAGTTAAGCTCAATGGCGAACATGGGAACCACCTTTCGCCTTCCCTGGGGGAGAAACCCTCTTGGCTGATGGCTTTCCCCCCCGGAATCACGAAATAGCCACCGGGTGACTTTCTGGCTTCCAGATCCATCTGCCTGGGACCCCCGAACTCCTCTCCTCCCGAGCAGAGGGGAGTGAGTGACGTTAGCTCCCGGACCCATTCCTGGTTCTACCCGGACGTGGAGCTGACGGGGATGACCGAGCCTCCGGTCCCCTCCCCAGGAGCCTTCTCAGCCCTGGTTTGTGGCCTTCCTCACACCCACTGGGAAAACCAGACAGACTCGCTTTCTATCCCAGTCGCTCATTGGCTTGATTCAAACGAAGCCCCGACAGGCCTTTGCGTTTCTACCCTTCATAACCTTCATCCCAATTTGAACTTGTAGCTTGGACTTTAAGGTAGCATGGCTCTATTGCTGTCAATTTAATGTCTCACTGCACAGCAATTCACAGCCAGTGAATGTTACACACATCTTGCTAGACTAGTGTAAAAATCATTGGGTAATTGTTGGTTCTAATGACCTGAAAGGTGTTCAGTTTTTGTTTTCAGTTTTTTTGTTTTTGTTTTTGGGTTGGGTTGGGGTTTTTTGTTTTTTAGGGGGTTTTTTGGCGGGGGGGGGGGGGTTCTTTTTTCATTTGGGGATTATGGAAAAAAAAATTTTTTTTTGGTTCCAAATAGAAAAACAAAACCTATTTTGATCTTTAGTGCAAACGAGGGCTAGGGACTTAGCCACCACCACCACCACACTGCTTCATCCTGCCATTCGCTCACTGCAGCATAATCAAGAATAAAGCAATATAGTTTACTACATTTTTTATTGAAGGTCAGCCATGCTTTCTGTATTATATTGCATATGAAATTGTTTACAAAAGAAACACTAACTCATACTTCTCTTTATCGGTTGGGAGTGGCACGCAGGGACAGAGGGAGACTGGGGGGGTGGGGGGAGCGGGGGAGAATGTGCTTTCTTGAATGTGCTTCACCAGCCCAGCCGGGCTAACTTCCAAGGAAGAGAAGGGAGGGAGGTGGGAGGCGGTGGGGGGGTGAGCAGAGGGACCCAGGCTGGGAAGCACATTGGAGAGAGACAGCACCGGTAGGCTCCTCTGCCCTCACCCTAAGCAGAAACGCAGCAGAATCAGCTCAGCCCAGTCCTGGGCACAGACACTACACAAGGAGACGCTGTACGTTAAGCAATACTTTAATACTGTAATATGTTTGTTTTCCTTTTTTTCTTTTTTTAACCAAAAAAAAAAAAAGTAAGTAAACTAAAACAAGAAATATATATAATAAAACCCACCCCTCTGGGGAAGCAACCTTAATTCAAACACTTGGCTATCAAATAATCAGAATGTATTGTCTCAGACAGGATTTCATTTCCGGGAGGCAGGGGCACGAGGGGGGCGGGGGATGGGGTCTGAGAGACAAAAGTTCCAGAGCCTCCCTAGAAGGCTCTCTGCTACTGTATTCTGTACATACTGTACCATCCTGTGTGGAATCTGTGAGTGTCCTCTTGAGTAGCGTGGGCTAGCCAATCTGCCGTTCATGGTGTATTGTAAACTCGGAATTCCATATGTAATAGGATGCAAGTCTAAGCGTTTCATGTGGACATAAATGTATCTAAATAAAACTTTCCCTAGCACTGTGGCTGACCTCACCCTTACTTTTATACTTTAGTATGAAACTGATGACAACTTTGGTAGTGAGTATTTTTTTTATATATATACATATATATGTATCTATATATATATATATCTCAAGCATCTTTCAGGTCTTTGTGTGTGGCTTTCTTAAAGCCCTGTTGTAAAAAATTACTATGTGGATGGCAGTCTCTCACATCACAGATGTGGAAAGTATAATTTTATATTTGTATTTTCAAATAAATAAGTTTGTGAAAGGTTTCCATCCTCTACTGTGGTCCAGAAATCAATGTGTTTGTCTGACAAAAAAAAAATAAAATACAATAAACTGTTTTGAACAGAGTTGTTTGGTGTTCTTTCACTTGCAGAAGAGGGCTCGGCTCGGGGTTAGCTGTTGTTTGGTTTTTGGGGGGCTGTCACCAATCATACCTGCCTCCCCTCAACCCTTAGCACCAGTGTTGGCCACACCACCCCCAGTGGAGAAGAAGCCCTTCTACCTGTCCCCAGGGAGCTGATGGAACATTTTTATGAAGTGACAAGAGAGCACTGCTGTGGAAGAACAGGCTGCAGAACACCTCAGAACCCTTGCGTGGTCAGGGAACCAACGCCAAAGGTCCTGTGAGATCATGGGATCCGGAACCGCAGATGTATGTCAGAGTTAAGTGGCTGTCCAGGTTGCTGGCCTCAGCAACAGCCTGCAGGAGAAGGCACAGAATCAGTTCCATGGCCCTCACATAGGAGTCTGAAAGGGTATCAGGAAGCCCTGCCTTTGCCCTCACAGTCAAAGTCTTGCTTCGTGAAGAGAATTGTGTAGGATCACAAAATTAAAGGTCTAGAGAAATAGATCATCTATGATACTTCTGCTTTCTATCAAATAGTTGAGAGAAAAGAACTGAGACACAGTTCATTGAGGACAAGCTCCAAGACTTGGTGGTAGTAGTCAAGATATGGCCAGAACCAGAGGGATTCCCTGGGTTTTAAGCTCTGGTGATAAAAGCCAGGCCTCTGGGTTTGTAAGGGATGGAGCTTCCCATAAAGGCTTCCTCAGAGTGCTGGCCTGGCCGCCCTGGGCCACTCCTCCAGTGTCCTGTCTCTTGCTCATTTCAGCTTCTTTATCGAATGGACATTTCTGCTACACAAAGGTCCAAGAAGAGAAAACAGAAGGTGTCCCTTTCTGTCTGAGGCTGGAGATAGGAGACTCTGGTGCTAGGCCCAGCTCTTACATCCATAGGCAAAGCATCAGCACTCAGTGTCTTGTGAACCTTGAGGACAGCAGAGTATAACCTCCACCACCCCACAGAAATGAGAGCTCAGGTGAAAATTTCCTTTTAGGAATTTGGAGAGGAGTAGGCCAGAGACATGAACTTCATCCTCATCCTGCTCGCTCAGTTCCTCCCAGAAACCTAGGGAGAGAGTAGGGGATAAGGGCATCAACTGTATGCTAGTGAGGCCCAACGTGGTTGGTCTAGTCTTCGTGTGTTATGTGACTGTCTACATTTTAATGTTCAGGGAGGACAGGTGATTTGCCCTCAGTCCTATGACTGCTCAATGGCAGAATTGAGCTGTCATCCCCAGGACATCCTGCTGGTCTCAAGCCTGGTGACACGTGTCCGCCAAAGTGTTGAGTGTGACTGGCTGGGGTTGGGGGAAAGCACTCAAACCAAAATGCCTAAATGTCCCCTAAAAAGAGGCAGAAAAATACCAATCTAGAGAAAAACTTTCAGGGGAAAACACTAAAAATACTAAATAGAAAACAAATCAGCAAAAATCAGGAGAAAGAAAAAAGAAACAACGTGAAGGTAAACGTCAGCATAAGTAAAATAGCACTGAAGGAATGCTAGCAATTTAATCCATAATTATTGGAATATGAATGGATTGCATTTTCTACCATTGTAATACAGGTGTGTTCAGAAAAAAGCAAAACCCAATTATCTGCTATTATAGAAATAGTTACAACAATGGCTGAAAATAAAGAGGTGGCAAAGAAAAGCAAACACAAACAAAAAAGCATGAATTGAAATGTCAATTGGTCAGACAGGGCCAGGAATTTAATATTAAAGCGCTCAACAGGATATTCTCTAATGACAAAAGACACAGGAGGACATTGAGGTGATAAACCCTATGCCTCAATTACCAGGAGAACTGAACACTTAAATCAGAAACTATTAGAATTGCAAAGAGAACTTGATAAAAATTAAAACACAATTATAGAGACTTTAATACACCTCCCTCAGAACTAGACATGTATAATAGACAAAAATAAAGACAGAGCAATTGTATAATGCAATTAATAAATGATCCTCAGACTATAGAATCTTTAAGTAGAGAATGTACATTTAATCTTTTATCCATGGAACATATACAAAAGCCCACTGTGTGGCAAAATATTACTTATTAACTGATAAATGTTAATCATGTAATTATTAATGATTAAATATTAGCTAAAATTAATATTAAATAGCAACATTGTGGGCCACATTCCATGATCACAATCCAATAAAATTAGAGATAATTAAAATGTGATTTAACTATTATAACTGCACAGAAATTGAGAGACCCAATTCTGTACATCTTTGGATCAAAGAGGAAAGTTAAAGAAAATACAAACGATCTAGAAAGCAACAAAAGCACATATTATATTTGAACTTGTAACATACAGCAAAAAGCTGTACCCAGAGAAAAATTCATGGATTTAAATGCCTTAAAAACTATTTTTCGGTGAAAGAACTTATTATTCATCTTAAGGTAGTAAACAGCCACCTAAAAAACTAGAAAGAAATTGGTAGAAACTAAAAGCTGTAAAATAGAACAAGAGGGGCACCTGGGTAGCTCAGGCAGTTAAGCATCTGCTGTTGGCTCAGGTAATGATCTCAGGGTCCAGGGATGGAGCCCTCAGTTGTTGGGCTCCCCACTCAGCAGGGAGCCTGCTTCTCCCTCTCCCTCTCCCTCTCCCTCTCCCTCTGCCCCTTCCCCTGCTTGTGCCTTCTCTCTTGCTCTGCTCTCTCTCTCAAAATCTTTTTTTTTTAAGATTTTTATTTATTTATTCATGAAAGACACAGAGAGAGCGAGGCAGAGACACAGGCGGAGGGAGAAGCAGGCCCCATGCAGGGAGCCCGACGTGGGACTCGATCCCAGGTCTCCAGGATCAGGCCCTGGGCTGAAGGCGGCACTAAACCACTGAGCCACCAGAGCTGCCCCTCTCTCTCAAAATCTTATAAATTATTTTAAAAAGACATAAAGTCATTGAAAGGATAAATTACCCCAAAAGCTGGATTTTTACAAAGATCAATAAACAAAGATGAATAAAGAAAGGGCAAAAATAGCAATCTGAGGAATAAGACACATAACTACAGATAACAATGAGAAAGAATAGCAAGACTAACATCTAAAAATTTAAAAGAAGCAGAAATTTTTCTAGGAAATACTAAAACTGATCAAAGTAGAAAACCAGAATAAACATATTACTACAAAAGATACTGAAAGGGTAATTAAAGATCTAATATTGAAAAATGGACTGGGTACAAATGAGTTTTATCTAACTGGCAATTCCATTGCTATTTAAACCATTCCAGATGATAGAAAAACATGGAAAGCTCCTGTTTTATAATGCTAGCATCGCTTTGATGTCAAAACCCAATACAGAAACAAGACAAAAATACATCTACAGATTTTGCTCAGATGCAAAATTCTTTTTTTTTTTTTTAGATTTTTTATTATTTATTCATGAGAGACACAGAGAAAGGCAGAGACATAGGCAGAGGGAGAAGCAGGATCCCTGCAGGGAGCCCGACATGGGACACCATCCCGGACAAGGGATCACAACCCGAGCCAAAGGCAGATGCTCAACCACTGAGCCACCCAGGTGTCCCATTTTTTTTTTTTTAAAGCAGATGCAAAATTCTACAGTTCTACAAATGTAGCAAAGAGAATCCAGTATTCTGTCAAGAGTATAACATAATATGACCAAGCAGGATTTATTCCAAAAATGCAAGATATTCCAGTATCAAGAAATTTTATCAACATAATCTGTTAATATTAATAAACTAAAGGAGAAGAAGACCATGTGATCATAACAGTAGATGCTCACAATGTATTTGAAAATACAGCAGCTATTCCTAATAAAACCCCAGAAAGTTGAAACAGGAAGCAATTGCATATGGCATAATAAAGACTCTCTATGAACCCAATGGCAATTATCCTAAATGGCAAAACACAAAACCTATTTCAATTAAAGTAAGAAATGGTGAGGAGTGCTATCATTTAATATTTAATATTGTCTTAGAGGTTAAAGAAAGCAATAAGATAATGAAATAATATAAATGTTGAAAGGAAAAGACAAAGATAGGATTGTAGTCCTAGAAATTTCAAGAGATGCCAGTGAAACAAAACACAAATACATAGGGGCGCCTGGGTGGCTCAGTATGTTAAGCATCTGACTCTTGGTTTCAGCTGTCAAGATCTCAGGGTCATGAGATCAAGTCCCAAGTTAGGCTCTGCACTCAGCATGGAATCTGCTTGAGATTCTCTCTCTCCTTCTTCCTCTGTCCCTTTCCCGTGCTCTCTCTCTTTCTCCCTCTAAAATAAATAAATCTTCCAAAAAGAAAAAAAAAAAAAACCCAAATACATAAAATTCCTAGTGGAATTGATGTAAAACCTTGACAAGGTGGCTAGATGCAAGATAAATATATCCAAAACAGTAACCCTCCGCCTACTCAGTGATAAACACCTAATAATGATATTAGGGGGAAAATATTTAGGGATAAATTTTATTTTATTTTTTTATTAAAGATTTTATTCGTTTATTCATGAGAGACACAGAGAGAGGCAGAGACTAGGCAGAGGGAGAAGCACGTCCATGCAGGAAACCTGATGTGGGACTTGATCCCGGGACCCCAGGATCATACCCTGGGCTGAAGGCAGGCTCTTAACCGCTGAGCCACCAAGGTGTCCCATAGGGATAAATTTTATAAGAAAGGTATATGATCTGGGACACCTGGGTGGCTCAGCAGTTGAGTATCTGCCTTCAGCTCAGGGCATGATCATCAGTATGAGGATTGAGTTCCACATCAGGCTCCCCACGGGGAGCCTGCTTCTTCCTCTGCTGTCTCTGCCTCTCTATCTGTGTCCTTCATGAATAAACAAATAAAATCTTAAAAAAGGTATATGATCTATAATAAATTATAAAGTATTATTAAAGGCCATAAAATAAGATCTGAAAAAATGGAAAGATCACATTCCTGAATAGAAAGATCTAATAATAAAATGTCAATGCTCTCCCTTCCCAATTTTTTTTTTTTAAGTAGGCTCCATGCCCAGTGTGGAGCCCAATGTGGGGCTTGAACTCATGACCCTAAGATCAAGACCCATGCTGAGATCAAGAGTCAGAAGGGGAGCAGACTGAGTCACCCAGGTGCCCCAGTGCTCCCAAGTTTTATATGTACTGCAAAACATATAGAACATAGAAACACAATTCAAAAAAAAAATCCTCATGAATTTTCTTAATTGTTTAAATAAATATTCAAGTTATATAAAAGAATAATTGCTCCCAAAACAGCAAGAAATGTATTAAAAAGGATCATTAAGCTTACTTGTATTACCAAATCTCAAGAATTACCCTAAGTGACTTTGTTCTCATCAGTGTAGCAAAAGTACAGAAAGAATCAAGTAGGGGGTATCTGGCTGCTTCAGCCTGAAGAGCATGCAAATCTTGATCTTGGGGTCATGAGTTTGAGCCCCACGATGGGTGTAGAGATTACTTAAATAAACAAGGGACACACGGGTGGCTTAGTTGGTTGGGCATTCTGTTGGTAATTCCTACTGAGGTCATGATGTCATGGGTCGTGGGATCAAGCCCTATATTGGACTCCTTGCTCAGCAGGGAGTCTGCTTGGGATTCTTTCTCTCTCCTCCCTCTACCCCTATATGCCTACTTGCACACTCTCTCTAAAGTAAATAAACAAAATCTTTTAAATAAATAAATTAAAATTAAATAAACTGGGTGCTTGGGTGGTGCAGTTGGTTAAGTATCCAACTCTTGATTTCAGCTGTGAGATCGAGTCCCACATAGAGCTCTGTGCTCAGTATGGAGTCTGCGTGAGATTCTCTCTTTCTCCCTCTGCCCCTCCTGCTGTGCTTTCTCTCAAAATACATAAATAAATCTTTAAATAAATAAATTTAAAAAAAAAGATTAGAGGGATAGAATAAATAATTTGAAATAAATCCTGGTATATATAAGAATACTGCGTGATAAATGTAATGAGTATTTTAATTCTGTTGTAAAAGGATGGATTACTTAATATATGGTACAACCATAGCTGGCTTTTCAACTAGATTAAAATAAAAGATGACTTTCAACCTATGCTACTCATAAAAATAAATCCCAGATGGATTAAGGATTTAATTGTAAAACAGTAAAATTCTGGCAAGAAAATCTATACCATTCATGTATATTCTAGAAGCTTTTTTAGCTAAAACCAGAAACCCAGAAGCCATTTAAAAAATCTAACATTATAAAAATATTTCAACACAAAAAATACTTAAATTTTCATATGGCAAAGAAATTCAAACTTAAGATAGATCAATGACAGATTTGGGAAAAAAATACTTGTAACACAGAAGTCAAAGGTCATGATATATGCAGAGCTCTTATGAATTGACAAGACAAAGGCAACCCAATAGATAAATGGGTAAAAGACAAGAATAGGTGACTTATGGAAGAGCTGATTCAAATGGCTCAACATATAAAAATATGCTCAAAATCACTAAATAGAAATAAAAAGTAAAGCCATATTCATCAGTCTGGCAGAAAATGAAAAGAGCTGTATTACCTATTGCTCTGAGCAAAGGGTGTTCATCTATTTCTGCTAAAATGTGGTGTTTTGGTCCCTTTGGGAAGCTTGTTGAGCTATCACTGGACCTTAAGAGACATTCCCCACCTTTCCTCATCAGGATCATTTGAGATTGCCCAACCAGAAGTACATCTGTAAGTTTTCCCACCTTCTCACATCATCCTCTCCTTCACAGTCTTGTAATCTAACGAAATGACTATGTATTATTTTCTGAATGTTTTGTGCTCTGCCCCCCTCAATGTGCTAAGCCTTCTTTGCCTGGTTTTATATACAGCCTACAATATTATAGGGACTCTTCCCTCAAGATTCTTATAATTTCCACTTTGCCAGTCAATTTTTCTTTGACAGTCAGGATTGATTTCAGAGTAGCCAGACGACTGGTCATTTCCTCTACCCCCTGGGAGATTAAATTGTTGGGCAAGTCAAAAGCAGTAATTGGAAGAGATGCTTCTTCGAGGGCATCCCTTGGCTGCCGATACCCTTCACCAACCCTCGAAAGGTGGATGGGGGCCAGGGAGCCCCTCTCGGGGAGGAGAAGAGGCTGGTGGCAGCACCAAGCCGCCTGGCTCTCCTGCCGCCCTCGCCACCCTCCCACAGGTCTCTGGTTAATTGCTGTGACATATTTATGGGCACTCTCTGAGGAAAGAGCAGGCGAGCTGGCCCACAGCATCCCAGCTCAGCAATCATCGCTGATTAAAAACCAGTTACAAAGCAATGAAGATGGAATCCTGCATTAACCAAATGACCCTGTCCATGGCCAAGCCCAGATAGATGGCAGTGATTATGAGAGCATCACTTACAACGTCGGCAAACGTTAACGGCTGTTTGAATTTCCGGAAGATTTACGGGGTAGTGACAGCATTTGGCTGGATGGGACTCGGGCTCTACTTCCTGCCCAGATGTGCCTGCGTCTTTATGGGTTCCTGTGGACTCGGGCCTCATCAGAGTGGTCTAACTCTGCTGAGCTTTTAGGTGGGTCTTAGCTGAATACTCTGGCTTGTGGCAAGTTGCAATTTATCCCTTTTTTAAAAAGATTTTATTTATTTGAGAGAGAGCAAGCAGGAGCAGGGACAGAGGGAGAGAGAGAAGCAGGCTCTCCTGCTGAGCAGGAAACCTGACACAGGGCTTGATCCCAGGGTCCTGGGATCATAACCTGAGCCGAAGGCAGACACTCAACCCACTGAGCCACCCAGGCGCCCCTGCCATTTATCATATTGCCAATTTTCAGAGAATCTAAATTAGCTCAGCTACACTTAATGCTGAAACTATCCTGAATGTAATTTAATCTTTCTTTAATGATTCAGAAGGTGCTTTGAAGTCTTGCACTAATCAGAGTCATGGTTATGAATATCAGAACTTTATATTGAAGCAGTGTAAAAGTACCCATAAAAGAATTAGGTGAGGGGATCATGGAAGAGAGCACATGTGGATGTTTCTGCAAGAGCTATGTGCATCGGGGGCCGTGTGAGAAGACGCCTAATGCGGGCTAATGTTGAGGTCCCCACCCCACGCTCAATGTCAGACCCTGTGAAAAAATGCCTTCCTCCCTGGCCCAGTCCACTCCCATCCCTTCCAAGGAGAATTTGATTTTTGCCGGTTGAGGTCTCAGTCTTACAAACTTGTAGTGAGGGGGAGAATCATTCTGCCCAGGAAACACGCAAGAGCCAAAGACAGGATCCCCTTAATAGGTAAAAGAGAAATGAACATATATGTATGGTGAGCAGGGCAGGGGAAAAATGAGATCTCACAGGAGCTGAGTTGAGAAAGAGAAAGTAGAGAAAGTAAGCAGGCAGTTGCCATGACTGTGAAGTGTGCGTATGGGGGTGTGTGTACGTGTGGTCTGTGCACATGTACACCTGTATTCTTCCTTAGAGCATGCATGCATGCAATGAGGATAACAGCTCCCTCGTTAGGTTGTTAAAAGACTGAGGAACCCACCATGCTCTTTCTGGTGAAAGAAAACTCAAAAAGAATCACCGTTTGGAGGGGCACGTGGGTGGTGCAGTTGGTTGGGTGTCTATCTCCTTGTTTCGGCTCAGGGGGTGATCTCAGGCCCTGCGTGGGGCTCTGCGCTCAGTGCAGAGCCTGCCCGGGATTCTCTCTCCCTCTCCCTCTGCCCCTCCTGCTCATGCTCTTTCTCTCACTAAAATAAATAAATAAAATCTAAATAATAATAATAATAATAATAATAATCACCATTTGGAATTTTGGGAAATACTTTGGGAAAGATTTAAATTGCTTTTCAGGGCAGCCTGGGTGGCTCAGCGGTTTAGCGCTGCCTTCAGCCCAGGGCGTGATCCTCGAGACCCGGGATCGAGTCCCACGTCGGGCTCCCTGCATGGGGCCTGCTTCTCCCTCTGCCTGTGTCTCTGCCTCTCTCTCGCTCTGTTTCTCATGAATACATTTTTTAAAAATTGCTTTTCAATAACTTTTGGCTATAGATGTGTATGAATATACTCCCACATGCAAACGGGCAAAAAGTTAGGAGCAAGAAGGCCTGGCTTTAAAAGCTTTAAGAAAAACCTTTTTTTTTTTTTTTTTTTAAAAAAAACCCTTAAAACGTTTTATAACAATACCATTTAAGACCAGAGACCCTCCTGTACATCCCAGAAGTGATACCCAGTGGCGGGGTCAAGCAGATAGTGCTGGGCCAGACTGGAAAGGCAGCTCGAGAACCACTGAGGTGGTCACCTCTGTCCTCGCCCATCACCAACCAGAGGAGATCTAAGTGCTCGATGACTGGGGCAAGAACAGGATGATAGGGCAGTACTCACAGCTCTAAGGAATAAAAATCAAATTGCCCTGAGTCTGAGTCATAGGGGCAACTGCAGTTTCTTCCCCAGGAACCAGGCGTGGAAGCTGAGCATCCAACCTGGGGATGGAGAGCAAGCTGAGCTTAGAGCTGTAACTCACACAGCCATCGTGGGGATCCGAGGTCAGGAGAAGACCAAGAACTTACCCTTAAAGGACCCAGCGCTATGGAATGGCAGGCAAAACCAGCCTGCCCCTGCCTCCCCCTCTGCCTGACCCCCACAACATCTGTCAACAGCCCATGTGTCCAAGGAGTTGAGCCCACAGCGTGTACCAGACTAGTCTCCAGATTGGAGACCTGTCCCCGGCCCTCTCCCACCATTGACTTCTCCCCTAGATGACTGCAATAGCCACCCGTGTCCTCCCTGGCCCCAGCCAGTGGCCAGAGTAGGCATGCTGCACCACAAGCCTGACCATCACTGCCCCTCGGACCTTCATCGGCCCTCCAGACCCACAGAGAGGTTCTCAGTGTGGGTATTTAGCAGACAGGGCCAGGGCTGTGGATGTTGTCAAGTGTGGGGCGATCCTACACAGGGATGACTTGTCCTGGGTCCCAGGAGGCCTGACGGGTCCCGCAATAGCCACGTGATAAGAAACCAATCTATATTTATCTGGGTCTTTTCTTTTTTAAAGATTTTATTTATTTATTCATGAGAGACACACAGAGAGAGGCAGAGACACAGGCAGAGACAGAAGCAGGCTCCATGCAAGGATCCCGATATGGGACTCGATCCCAGGACCCCAGATCATGCCCTGAGCCAAAGACAGATGCTCGACCGCTGAGCCACCCACATGTCCCTATCTGGGCCTTTTGTCTAATTTTGTTTGACAGTCAACTCAAGGTCTTTTGCACATTCTCAATGTATAATAACTCACATGGGAGCATAACAACCATGTAATTGAAGAGAAGAGCGTGCTTTGTTTCGTTCAGAACATTACCGAGTTATTCACCAACTCAGAAAAACAAGTCATCGATGGCAATGGCCCTCGGTCAGTCTGCATTTACAGGGTCACATTCACGGTGACTGCACAAGTGGAAGCAGCAGACCGCTTCGTCACGCCCTCTGACATAGCCAATCCCAAACGTTTACATATTCAAATACAAGCCTTTTATCATAAATCATTTATGTTACATTATTCCCTTATAGACTGAGAATTTACTGAAGTTTTTTGAAAGTACATAAGTTCTATTATTTGTAGATTTTCTTTTGGGCTAGTAAAGGGGGACATTGCAACATGTTTTTATAAAAAGGAGGGTTGGGTCTGATGGAATTGAGAAACAAGCTACTACTTAAACCTCCTAGGAAGGCTTCCAGACCCTTCTGATGCAGCCCCTTCCAGCAGCTCCAGCCTCATCACCTACCACCCCCAGCGTGGGAGCTTGGACTCCACTTACTATCATATAAACAGGGCCACAGAAACACAGCACAGGTCCTGCTCGCTCCCCCTGCAATTGATTGGACTTCCCCCTACACGCTGCCCAAAGCCACCACACTCACCTCTTCCTATGCCTCACAGGTAACACCTCCTACAGAAGGGCAGACTGGCCTCTGCCCACCTGACCCTCTCCTCCTTGGGAGCCATAACGCCTCTGCTGGATCTCCTGAGAAAGCAGACAGGGAAACAAGTGAATGACATTGCTACTCCAGAAAGGCCTTGAAAGTGTGGTCTGTCTCATGTGTATGATACAGTTTGGTACCTGAACCCTTTTTGATAACAAATTCCCCTATGACTGGAATGGCACCAGAGCGACACCCTCAGGTTGAGTCCCAGGGACCTTGGAATAGGGGTGCCCTTCTTCTTCCAGCCCTGAGCTGCCTTCCCCACCTGCCTAGATCCACTTCCCATGTCCAGCCAGACTTGCCAACTCAATGTGGAAGCAGGGCACTATGTCCAAGTGTCCAATCTGCCCAGTTTAACATGTTTTCTAAAAATTTGCCTCTCTTAACTGTTTAGAAAGGTTTTGGAGATCTGTGTCAAATTAAACCATATTAGGGGTGCCTGGGTGGCTCAGTCAGGTAAGTGTTTGCCTTCAGCTTAGGTCATGATTTCAGGGTCCTGGGATAAAGCCCTATATTGGGTTCTCTGCTCAACAGGAAGTCTGCTTCTCCCTCTCCTTTTCCCCCCTGCTTGTGTGCTCTCTCTCTCTCTCTCTCTCAAATAAATAAAATATTTTCTAAACAGTTGAACCATATGAGCATTGAAGATGTCCATAGGGTGGTCACCCACTGTGTTGAAACAATAGATGAGGTTTCTGGGCAGACAGTGGGAGCTCGACTGGGGAAAGACACCTCGGCTCAGCCTGGAGGTCCAACTCAGTGAAGACTGGCAAACCCAGTGCAGACTCTGGGAGGGGAGAGGGGGTAGGAGTCTAAAGGCTCCAGGACCCTTGGAGCCCAGCTCCCCGCAGACTTGCTGAGCCTGCTAATCCACAGACTACAATGAGAAAGCAATTTCTTGAACCCACCAGTTGGTTGCAACCACTTAGAGTTTCATTCCAAACTCCCAACAAAGGAGCCACTTCCACAAAAGTCGGCTGGAGGTTTCTTCTGTGGCAGGGACATGTGTAGTAAAAGGGCATCCACACTGTTAGGAGGGTACATGAAAGAATGGACCTGGGGGAAACTGTGCAGATAAGTCTAGCTCCTCCAAGGGGTTCTAGATCATGTCATGCAGAACCATCCTCAATTCTGTTGAAGACTAGGTACAGAACAATTTCCTGTCACCAAAAACTGCCACGAAGACCACATCTCAAAGAAACAAGGGGTGTGTGCAAATGGGTAAATTCAGTAAATTTGCTGAAGCCAGTTAATCAATGACTTGGTTATGGGGGTGCTGACGTGAGGATGAGTTACTGGGGGGCTTTCCTGAAGTGCCACCAATGAGGGGTTCAAGGTCTCTCTCGAGGACTTAAAACTGTAATGGGCAGAAACCTATGAGTTGGCCATGAGAGCACAGAATGCAGAGAGTCTCAGGGCCACAGTTCGTCTTCTAGGAAGAGGAAGTCTTGGCAAGAAGCTTCAAGTGTTGCAGGCAAGCCTAGGGCACTGCAAAGTGGCAGCGGAGGCAGGGCTTTGAGTTTACGGATTTCTAGTACTCTTGTCTGACGCTCACATCTTCCTCGCTGAGAGACAGGGGCATTGACCTCTTATTGATGCAGGGAAACACTTCTCCATCCAGCTCCCCTGTTCTGATTGAAAACGTGCTGAGCAACCTTCTTGTTATAACCTGGCCTCCCAGGTAGTCCTAGATGATGTCAGCGAGCTGGCTCTTGAGACTTGTCCCTCCGTGTGCAAGCAGAGACGGTGCCACTGCAGGGTGCTGATGGATCCCTGCAAGCGGATGAGTGTGAACTCCACAAGGCAATGTGCGTATGCCTGAGGGGCCTGCCTCCCACAGGGGGCCCCACTCACAGGGTGCAGTGCCCACCTCCTCTATCCCTGCCTTTGGGGAATACACATCTCTTTCCCACCTGGCCTCCAGGCAAGTACCACAACTCTGTGTTTGCGTCTCCAGCACTTGGAGCCCTGCAAGCCTGTGGCCCAACCAGGAATGAATCCTGGCACATGACAGGCACTAAATAAAAACATATACAGGGAACAGACCTGTGGACCATTTCCCTTCTGGCCTACTCTTCAGAGATGGAGCTCAGGCTCTCCACCCCTTCCGAAGCATCTTCTGAGGCTTTCAGGGTCAGCTGACGACTTTCAGAATTCCTGTGACTCTCCTCCTGGTTCTGTAGGATTGGGAGGATCTTCCAGTCTGTCCTCTTCTCCATCCTGCACCACGCAGGCTTCAGAACCAGCCACTCCTGGGTGGAAAGCCCGCTTTGTGATCTTGGGCAAATTATTTAACCTCTCTGCACCACCTCAGTTGCTCCTTCTGTGCAATGGGAATGAGCTGCCAACTACACTGGAGATGGGGTGGGCTTTTCTGTAGCCCCTCAGGTTTTGGAGTAAGGAAGAAGAGGCCAGGGAAGGTAAACGTTCCTCTGAATTGTCTACTGAACAGTGCTGAGACACAAATGCCTCCTGTCCCACTGCACCCTCCCTCCACCCCCACTTCTGATGCAGGACACTTTGAGCTGTGCTCTTGCAAAGAAATCAAAAGCGCCCTTTATTTGCTTCCCTTCCCCCCCTTCCTTCCCCTCCCTGCCTCCCAGGAGTCTCCAAGGTGAGCCAACCTGGCCCGACAGCTTTGGAGTTTGTCTTCTGTTCAGGGAGGGGACTGGCATCTCCATCTGGAGCGTGGAGCAGACGTGAGCTCTGCACAAAAAAGATCTGTCCCTGCAACCCTGCTCTCCCTCTGCCTCCCACCCGCATGGCAGCTGGCTTCCAGGGGGATCAAATGACAGCCAGACTCCGGGGAACCGAGCTGGCAAGCTGGCAGACCAATTCCGTGGAGTGATCCATAGTGACAGAGAAGCCTTCAGGCCTGGGAGCCCAGCAGGGGACCAGTTAACCCATAAAGGGACAGACAGTCTAGGGACAATGGTCTGCTCCTCTGCTCCAGTGGGCACTGATTCCCTGCTCCTATTAACCTTCTGGAAGCTGCAAATGACCTTCTGTTGTTGCCTTTCTGCACACAAGGTGGCTTCTGCTCTCTCAGGGCGGTTTACCCTGCCACACGATGGCCTCCATTCTGGGTGCCTGCCCACCTGCCTGTGCCTCCCACTCAACCCCTTGCAGTTTCCCAAAACGTGCCAAGCAGTGCCTGTCTCTGTCCTGTGGCTCATGTGGCTTCCTCCGCCTGCAGTGTCCTTCCCTGCACTGTCCTCTTCCACCTGACTTCCTGAGCGGGCCCCACTCAGCTCTGGGTCACCGCCTCCGGGCAGGCCTCCTAGGAGGAATGGGTGACGTGCCCCTGTGCCGGGCTCCCACAGCCCCTGGGCTCTCTTCTGCAACAGCAGTGACCCAGCAATAGTGACACCGCTTATCAGTATCTGTACCTGTACCTTACCAGTACCTGTCTGAGCTTCCAGGGCTTCTCTTGTCTCCTATTCCTAAATCTCAAGCTCCTAGCACAGAGCCTGGGCACTTTTTGCTTCCTTTTAAGTTCGACGTTTTAGTAGATGTTCCACAATTTCATATTGAATTTAACTGAATTTGGAAGAAGATTCATTTTTTTTCCCCCAAACAATCATATCAGATTAGAATTACACTGGAATTTATATATTGGTTAACCATGCGTATGCACTTTGCTATTTTTTTTTTTTTGGTAAGAGCTTTATGGAGATATAATTTATACACCATGCAATTCATTCAAAGTCAGTTATTTTTTGTAACTTCATAGCGTTGTGCAATTATCACCGTGACGAATTTTAGAACAATTCTGTCTCAATAGATTTTTTTTAACTTTTTTTTTTTTTTTTTTTTTTTTATGATAGTCACACAGAGAGAGAGAGAGAGGCAGAGACACAGGCAGAGGGAGAAGCAGGCTCCATGCACCGGGAGCCCGATGTGCGACTCGATCCCAGGTCTCCGGGATCGCGCTCTGGGCCAAAGGCAGGCGCTAAACTGCTGCGCCACCCAGGGATCCCCCTGTCTCAATAGATTTGTCTATTCCGGACATTTCATATAAAGAGATTCATATAATACATGGTCTTTGGTGACTGGCTTCTTTCACTTAGCATAATGTTTTCAAGGATCATTCGTGTTGTAGTGTGTATCAGTACTTTGTTCCTTCTTATTACCAAATGATACTCCATTGTGTGTATACACATTTTATTTACTCATTCATCTGTTGATAGGCATCTGGGTTATTTCCACTTATAGGCTATTATGAACAGCTTGCTTTTTTTTTTGAGTGCTAGAGATATTTTTTATTTTAAAATAATTCCAAACCTACAAAAACATGTTTGCAAGAATCGTACAAAGAATTTTGTTTAACCATTTGAGAATGAATGGCTGACGTGATGTCCCAGCCCCATAAGCAACCCCACTGTATATACACATACAGACGATCCTTGAGCGTATATTTCCTACAACAGAGACACTCCCCTACATGATCACAATACAACCATCACAATTAGGAAACTAACCTTGATTCATTCCTACCAGACAACCCAAGTTTCACCAGTGGCCCCAATCATATCCTTTATCGCAAAAGCTGCAATCAAGGATCACGCATTATATTCGATTGTCCGGTCTCATCAGTCCCCCTCACTCTGGAAAAGCTGCTCAGCCTTTCACTGACTTCCACAACCCTGACACTCAGGAGGATTATGGGCACGTCATTTTGCAGAGTCCCTCAATTTGAGTTTTGGGACTCTTCTCCATTACTAGTCTCCGGTGATGCCTTTTAACAAGAGTATCACACTAAGTGGCGCTGTGTCCCCACTGCAGCCTATCAGGTGCTACATATTTTCTATTTGTCCTATCACCAGTGGTATTAGCTTTAATCGCTTGATTAATTTGCGTCTGCCAGGTTATTCCACAGTAAGTTTCCTCATGTTTCCTTGTAATTAGTCAATATTTTGGATGGAAGCTAGCTTGAGACCGCGTACCTATCCCTTCCTCATCACTCTCTAAGTCTGGCATCCACTCACACCTCTTTGGCTGAAGTTGTTATTACCGTGGAGGTAGCCAAGTGCAGATTTTCCAATCCCACCTTCTCTTCTCTATTTCTTGGTCGATATTTTACGCAAAAGAAAACTTATTTATTTATATCAGTACAGATTCAGGGCGTCTTACTTAAAGGACTGTAATTCATTATTATCACTACTTAATTTTTTTAAAAGATTTTATTTATTTATTCATGAGAGACAACAGAAAGAGAGAGAGGCAGAGACACAGGCAGAGGGAGAAGCAGGCTCCATGCAGGGAGCCCGACGCGGGACTCGATCCCAGGACTCCAGGATCACGCTCTGGGCCAAAGGCAGCGCTAAACCACTGAGGCACCCGGGCTGCCCTAATTACTTATTTTTAATAAAGATTTTACTTATTTGAGAGAGAGCACAAGGGGGGAAGAGTGGCAGATGGAGAAGGAGAGGCAGACTCCTGCTGAGCAGGGAGCCTGACATGGGGCTCGTCCCCAGGACCCTGAGATCATGATCTGAGCCAAAGCAAGACACTTAACTGACTGAGCTCCCCAGGTACCCCTCTCATCATTACTTATTTTTATGCTCAAAATGTCCATGATTCGAGTTGCAGAGGTGGCCCCTCAGCTGTCCCTCTGCGTCTCTCTGACACTCCCTCATCAGTTTTTTAGCACTTTATTATTTTCTGGTACAAGGTATTCTCAGCTCATCTTCTACTGTCTCTGCCCGCACTAAGACTCACCCATTTCTCCAGGGAGTTCTGGCTCTATCATAGATAAGGGTATTGAGAAATCCAGATATGGGCACTAGGTCTGCTCACTGGTATCAAGATACCACTTCTCTAGGGCCCTCTCAACAGACAGAGCTAAAGCACATGCATGCACACACACATACACCAACATGTACAGGTATTTATATTTATATCCATATCTATCTAGATATTGAAAAACATGAATTCATACTAACATCTCTTATTCCAATCCAATGCTACAGTTAATTCTTATTTTCCCCTCTTTCATATTTGTAATTCCCTTCTGACAGTGAGACACGTGGCTCCCATTATTACCCTCAACTTATTTTCTTACTGAATGAACCCATATGTGTAACCATCACCTTTCCGGATGCCCACATGTGCACCCTCCTTACCCTGCTTTGGCATTAAAATCCCACGTGAGGGGACGCCTGGGTGGCTCAGGGGTTGAGTGTCTGCCTTCGGCTCAGGACGTGATCTTGGGATCCAGGATTGAGTTCCATGTCAGGTTCCTTGTGGGAGGCCTGCTTCTCCCTCTCTCTCTCTCTCTCTCTCTCTGTCTCTCATGAATAAATAAATATAAATACATAAAATATTTTTTAAAAATTAAAAAATTAAATAAAATCCCACATGAGGCCAACGCCATCCTCTGTCCACCCCTTGTAGATGCCCTCTTCAGCCCCCTCAGCTCCAATATACCACACCCTACCTCTCCCACCAGGATGCCCCTTCCACATGGATACTCCCCTCACCCTGATTCCAACTCCTCATGCTGGGTTGCCATTGTGGCCACTCCCACCCTGACCCAGCCTCTGAATACTCCCCACCCACCAATGCAGACACTCTCCTCACGTGGACTCTAACTCTCATGTGCCTTGCCACAAAGACACTCTCCTCACTCACCCTGCTTGGGCACCGACACCCCACACTGGGCTGCTGCCACCTGCCCCCCACCACCTTGCACCAGGGACACCATTCTTACCTACTCTGCCTCTGATATCCTGGGCTGGAGTGATGTCACCACCACAGTGACCCTACCTACACATAGAACCTACCTTGCTTGTTGAAAAGACTAGAATCACAGTTCCGTAGGTTTTTCACAACTGAGATTTTGCTGATCACATCCCCACAGTGTCCTTCAGTATGTTTTTCTTTCCCTTTCAAAAGATATTGATAGTTATATAGGTTCGATAAAATTCAGGTCCAGTTTTTTTGGCAATAACACTTTACGGATAATGCTGTGTTCTTCTATCACATAGCACGTGATATGGAGTTGTTCACAATTTCATTAAGGGTTGCAAAATGATGTTATTTTAACTCTGTATCTCACTCTTCATCTGAGAAGCTACTTATCAACCATTTCTCTACCCTGTGGTGCATATAGCAAAAGTCGGTAAATGCTTGATTCCTTCTCTTCATTTCTTTTTGTGAATGTTCCATAACATCCTCCAAAAGTGATCACTGGCTTTTGTTCTTTTCTTTTCTTTTTTTTTTTAAGATTTTATTTATTTATTCATGAGAGACACATAGAGAGAGAGAGGCAGAGGGAGAAGCAGGCTCCATGCAGGGAGCCCGACATGGGACTCAATCCTGGGTTTCCAGGATCACGCCCTGGGCTGAAGGAGGCACCAAACTGCTAAGCCACCCAGGTGACCCCTTGTTCTTTTCTTTTAAAAATTTATTATGAATTCATGGCTTGAAAAATATCTCATTTTTTTTCCCAAATTATCAATAAGTAAGGTCAAATGTGGGACAGATGGCATTGCATAGAGTGCCCATATAACCTAATGTGATATGTTGAAACATATCTATTGCAGTTATTATTTTATTGATAATCAAACTGTCCCACCTTTGGCCAGTAGGAGCCTCTTCAAATTGCTACTAACCAGTAATCTCTGATGTAACAAATGTTCCAGGGTCATCTTACACATTTTGTGCCCTAGAACTAGAATCCTCACTTCTCTGGAGGATCTTCATTTCTTGGATAATAGTATTTAGAGACCATAATCTGGTTTGTAGAGGTGTTCACTGTTACTAGGTTAGCCACTATTCCCAGGTCTTTCCACTGGACAGAAAATGAACAGAGCTTAAAAAATAAAAACATACTTCCTGAATTCATATTGATACTCTCAATTCAGACTCAGGATTATAGGGCTTTCACTTAGCCCCATCAGTCTTATATCCATATAATCCCTTCTTTCACATTGAGCATAAAACCCAATAAAACCAATATAATTACTCACTTCCTTATCTCACAATATAAACCCAACAATCTCAAATAAACAATACCAGTATTATCATTAGTAATATGCATATCAATAAACAGTTTAAAATTTTGCAGCTGTTTTTATTAGGGTATATCCCCCTTGGGTTGATAATCAAGTTAATTTAATTAAGTCACTTATTTTTTTTTTAAACTCTTAGTGTAAATTTTTTTTAAAAGATTTTATTTATTCATAGAGACACAGAGAGAGAGAGGCAGAGACACAAGCAGGCACCATGCAGAGAGCCTGACGTGGGACTTGATCCAGGGTCTCCAGGATCACGCACTGGGCTGCAGGCGGCGCTAAACCACTGAGCCACCTGGGCTGCCCTAATTAAGTCACTTAAAACAGTATTCTCTGTGTAATTATGCTACCATACCAATCAACACACAGGTGTCGGGGTGCCTGGGTGGCTCAGAAGTTGAGTGTCTGCTTTTGGCTCAGGTCCTGATCCTCCCTGCAGGGAGCCTGCTTCTCCCTCTGCTTGTGTTTCTGTCTCTCTCTTTCTGTCTCTCATGAATAAATAAATAAGATATTTTTTTAATAAGATCTTTTTTAAAAATACAAAGGTTTCTTTCCTTCATTTTGCTTTCACAATTTAGATTTTTTTTCAATTTTTATGGATTCATTTTCTCAAAATTAATTTTTTTATAACTGAAAAACTTTTCAACTTTTTAAAGCCACATCTACAAAACAAGTTTTCTTAAAAGAAGCCTTCAAATCTCAATCTATTAAAATTTAAGCAGCTCTTAAACATGCTCAAAGTAGTATAAGCACCTCAGACTTGAGATTTTGCAATATCAACAGTCTGGCTGCTCCTTACTTATTCATATCAAAGCATTCTATGGTTAGAATAGAAGTTTGGTGCTGAAAAAAAAATTAAAAAAAAAATTAAAAAAAAAAAGAAGTTTGGTGCTGTAAAAAGACCCTAAAATAACAATAATATACAATTCTCACTTAACTTTTCTAGTATAAGCTCTCTAGGGCTGATGTGATGGCACTATGCTGCAAGGGACCTAGCCTTCTTTCACCTTGTTTGTTACTCCGTTACCCTCAACACATGGCTTCAATTTTGTGATCTAGATGGCTGCCCCAGAGCCTGTCTCATGCCAGGCAGCAAGAAGAGCAAAGGGGAAAAGGAGACCAATTCTCTTTAAGGGCAGAACCTAGAGGTTGCACACACAACTTCCATTTATATCCCATTGACCAGTTAGCTGCAAGGAAAACTACGAAATATAACATTTTGCTGGAATAAAATTCCTCAGCTAAAATCTTGAAGTTCTATTACAAAAGGAAGAAAGAAGGAGTAAAATATTGAGGGATCTGTCTCAGTTACATCCTCCAAATAATAAGCCAAAGCATCATTTGATGCAAGGATTTCCATCAGCAAATTTTTCCACTCTGATAATACTTTTTAAATTTTGGGATAAAAGCAAGTGGCTGGCTGGAAATACATGTGGACAATATGGGAAAGGAAGCTACACTTAGCCTATTGAAAAAAATCTGCGTTTTTAAATAGTTAAATCTATCTTTTATGAATTCTGCCTTTGTGTCTACATTGAGAAAGGCACTCTCCACTTGAGTTGAGATACATGTTGGATTTCTTTCTGTAATTCTTTTCTATATTTTATTACTTTTTTGTTTTACACCTGCAATTTTTTTGTTGAACAGTATCAGGGAACTATAGCTATTTTTTTAAAGATTTTATTTATCTATTCATGAGAATACACAGAAAGAGAGAGAGAGAGGCAGAGACACAGGCAGAGGGAGAAGCAGGCCCCATGCAGGGAGCCTGATGTGGGACTCGATCCTGGGTCTCCAGGATCAGGCCCTGGGCTGAAGGTGACGCTAAACCGCTGAGCCAACCCGGGCTGCCCACTATTTTTTTTCTAACCTGCCAATCAGTAGGCTCAGATGTTGGCCATATGACCAAAATTACCTAGAACAATTTCAAGTCTTTGTCAATGTTAGTTGAGAACTTAGTACAGGTGTACTGTACTAAGATCAGGTTCTCTGCCAGGATCCCAGGACATGAAGATAAAGAGACCCAGTTCTTGCTTTTAAGGGACAAATAAAGGAGACAAATCATAAGCAAACCAGTGCTAGCAAGTGTAATCAGTGCTGGGGACAGTGTGGAGGAAGAACATGCAGGGAAACTTCACGTAGGAGGTGACACTTGAGTTGAAGCAGAAAAAAACAGGGGGTATTTTCCAGGTAGGCAAGTGGGGGCAGGACATTTCAGGGCAAGTTGCTTAAACTCTCTGAGCCTTGGTTTCCTCATCTAGAAAACAAATGGGTAGAGCCTCCTTCATGGGCTCATTGTTGGAATTCAGGGATGGTACCTTGTGCCTGGTTGGCTGTACAGCAGAGGATTCCATTGAGGGCTCCCCTTCCCTTCCCTGGCAGATGTCAGCATCCCTGGTTACATGACTCCTCTACCCTTCCTTCCCTGAATGTGGGGAAGTGGCATTTCCAAGTGGTATAAGGCTTCATGGAAAAAGAGCTCTAAGATGGAAGGAAGCAAAGGCCCCATACACCTGTGGAGGAGTGAGGGGTAAGAGTGTCCCTGGAATTGGATTGGGTCACCTTCACAGTTTCCACTGGAGGCAGACCCAGTCTCTTGCTGCAAAACTGATTTTGGAGTAGAAGACTTAGGTGGCAGAGCTCTAGAGACCATATGGCTAGTTTACTGCATGACTTTGGCCAAGTCATTTCCCTCATTTGATTAACTGTTTCTTTTAACTCTAGGACATCCACGGCACTCCCTATGGCCCTGATCCAATCCAAGGGTGAAGACAGAGAAATGGGGATGTATACCTTTAAGGCTGTCATCCCACCCTTAATGGATGGAGTTCGCTTGCCAGCTGTCCCATCGCCAGGTCTTAGGCCAGCAGTTTGCTGTGGTGTGTGGACTAGAAAGGCACGTTGCTATAATAAGATGTGTTTATTTGAATAAGAAGGTCAGGGAGTTAAGTAGTTGGTATTCCAGTCGTATAGAGTCGTTTGCACAGTGTCACTAATAATTAAAGGGGGTTTTGACTAATCTAGTTGCTCTTCCTAAATATACTCTGCTCAAGAAACTCATCAAAGCAGCAAAGTAATCTTTGAGGTTATTAATCTCCTCTGCTTCACAGCTGGGGCAAATTTATTTGCTTGAATTAGCATGTAATAAACTTATAATAAAGCTGCCAGAGCCCCAGCTTGGTAGAGAGTGGCTCCGTGTAATGGGTAGTTACATCTAGGGAATGAGGTGCTGGTCCCAAGGCCACCACTGCAGGCGTGGGGAGGCTGGGGCCTGTCCCCAGAGACTGTATGGAGAGCAGGGGTGCTAGGTTTGGGAACCCCAAGATGGAGCTGAAGCTGCCGACTGGTCTACCCTCCTAGCTCTGCCCCGCCCCACAGCCAAAGTGAGTAAGCTGAGGCCCAGAGAAAAGAAGGATGCACCTGAGGCCTCACAGAGGACATCGTGGAGGCGGATGAGCACCCAATAGGAGCTGTGGCTTCCCCACTGCCACCACCTCATTGTTGTCAGTCCTCAGGGGCAGGGGCTCCCCCTTCCCTTCCATCACAGACCTCTGTCTGTGTCCCTGATCTCCCTACTGTCTGCCCCTTCTTCCTGCCTCTTCCACACACCATAGCCCCACCAAGACCTGTCTTGCCTTCATGACTTCTCTATTCTCCAAAGTAATGCTGCCACCCCTGGAAGGCTGAGGAAAGAGACGAAAGAGGGAAGGAGGATGTGGAGAAGACTCTCAGGCTCAAATGGGAGCCCCCAATCTTCAACCCCCATCTCCCCCACTTCCCCCATCAACCCATCCCCATCCCCCATTCCTTCATCTTCATCCCCCATCTTCATTCCCCATTCCCTCATCCCTGTTCTCTAGCCCCTCATCCCTCTAACCCTATCTTTATCTATTCTTTCATCTCCCAATCCTCTGATCCCTTTTTCTTACAGTCTTTGGGGGAAATGGAAAAGGAAGCAGAAGAGAGGCTTTCCAGAGTTTCCTCAGACCTAGGACCTTGAATCTTTCCTTCAGCTACTTCTAGGACATTGATGTGAGTGACACCCTTCCAGCAAAGCTCACACTCACAACCTTCCCAAAGTCACAGTCATTTTTCCCCCAAGCAATAGACAACAAAAATATAATTAGTGATCACTGGGAGTCTTGAAACCCTAAAAGACTGAGAGCCACATATCTAGGCCAAGTCCCTTTTTTGAAGCCAGGCAGAGTAAGTGACTTGCCTCAAGTCACGTACCTCCTAAGTTCAGGGCAAAACTACAACCTGGGTGTTTGGGCCTGCCTCTGGGGGCAACTAGGGGGCATCCAGCCTATGGACTCTTTCAAAGTCATCAAAACCCCTTTAGAGTTTGTAAGAGCCTGGAAAAGGTATGCTGACAGGTTACGTAGAAACAAGGTAACAGGACAAGGTCACCCATTTTCTACCACGGACACACACTACTGTTCCCTGTATTATGTACAGTAAGAACACTGTGGTACATAGCATTTATAAATATTTATGTCTTTTAATTCTATTATCAGCTGTTTACAACTATCTAACACAAACAGGCTATGCCTATGGGAAGAGAGCACACCAAATTGTAAATTGGGTAATGTCTTAAGACATTTGTTTCCCAAATTTTTGACAAAGAATATGTACTCATTATATTGGAAAATACCTAAACACTTTTATTTCAAGAAATAAAGAGAGGGAATAAGGGAGAGAGGAAGGAAAAGAGGAGAAGAAAAAGAAAATTGGACTCAACATACATGAAGCCAAGGGGCACCCAGGTGACTCAGTGGGTTAAGCATCCAGCTCTTGATTTTGGCTCAGGTCATGGTCTCAGGGTCATGGGATCAGCCCATTGGGCTCCACTTAAGATTCTTTTTTCCCCCATCTTTACTTACTCCTATAAGTGTGTTCTCTCTCTTTCTCTCAAGAAACAAAACAAAAAACATACATAAAGCCAGAGAAACTCTGGTCTCTTGGAGAGCTCATGGCAAGACGTCAGGAGCTAATACAGAACCCCCGGCAGGCATCTCTGAGGGATTATAGAGTGCAGAAAATGGTGAACTATTAACAGCCCACATCCCGATTTTTAGAACAAAACATTAAATCCCAGTAAGGACAGGCTGGCAAGCTTGATAACAACTCCCAGCAAATTCCTAAGTATAAAGACTTATAGAACAGGAAACAAGAATCCCAAGGAACCAGCATGAGTTCACCAGGATGAGCAGCGCCTGCTTGAATTCCTGTCCTGAAGGACAACTAGAACAGGAGGGACCAGGGGGTGCCTATGACAAAGGGCGCAGTGTGGCAATTCAAGGGATCCATTCCTCAAAGCCTCTGCACCCTGGATGAGAAGGCACAGTGTTGCCTGCCTGATGGCACAGGCACTGGGGAAGCAGTGATGGGGCCCCACTGGTGGCCCGGTGGGCGGCGCCCCCAACCCCAGCAGCTCAGCCCTTGACCTTGTCTGCCTCAACCCTTTCTCAACAACTTGGATGAAGCAGAACAGAAGAGGTGCCTATCAAATTTACAGTTGACACAAAGCCGGAGAGATTGTTAATAGAAAGGCTGGCAGAGTCGAGACTCAGAAATATCTTGACAGGTTGAAATAACGGGCCGAAAACATGTAAAAGGGATAAACGTAAATTCCCGCATTTAGGTTTTATTAAAAAAAAAAAAAGGTTTCATAAACATCAGATGTGAGAAATGGGGCTTAAAAGCAGCAAAGAAACTAGGTAGGAGCCAGTGTGGCATGGTCAGTAGTCTGAAATCGGGGGAAGAAAGAAAGAAGACAAAAATTCAGTAGATGTACCAGGATCACATGCTTTATTTATTTATTAGATTTTACTTATTTATTTATGAGAGACACAGAGAGAGAGAGGCAGAGACACAGGCAGAGGGAGAAGCAGGCTCCGTGCAGGGAGCCCGACGTGGGACTCGATCCTGGGTCTCCAGGACCATGTCCTGGGCTGAAGGCGGCGCTAAACCGCTGAGCCACCCGGGTTGCCCGGATCAGATACTTTAAATGACCACATACCATTTCTGTGCACAGGCACTAGGGCTGAGCCCCTTTCACAGAGGAGAAAACTGGCTCAGTGACATTGATTCCAGCTATTAGTGATTCACATCAAGGTACTGGAGTTTAGCAACAATGATTTGAATTTAGGTCTTCCTGTCTTCGGGACTAAACCTTCCCCTTCCCCAGTGGGTCAATCTTGATGAATCTAAGTTCATTGCACAGCTTCCTTTCTCTTCCTCATCACTTATGGTTTTGAAAAGGGCGCATCATTCAACTCTGGCCAAAGAGATATGGGGGCAAGTACATTTGGGGAGCTTTTGGTAAAGTTTGCCACTGTTTTGAAAAGAATGCCTAGAGGGCAGCCCGGGTGGCTCAGCGGTTTAGCACCACCTTCAGTCCAGGGCCTGATCCTGGAGACCCGGGATCGAGTCCCACGTTGGGCTCCCTACATGGAGCCTGCTTCTCCCTCTGCCTGTGTCCCTGCCTCTCTCTCTCTCTCTCTGTGTGTGTCTGTCATGAATAAATAAATTAAAATCTTAAAAAAAAAAAAAAAAAAGAATGCCTAGAAACACTTGCCCCTGCCTCTCTCTTCTGACCCCTTAGCCTTGTTAGAATGTGAGGTCTGGAACTGCAGCAGCAGACTGGGCACCATGAGGAATCTGGATTTTATTATAAGACCAGCCAAATGAGGAGTACATATGCTGGAGAAATGGAAATGCCCCAGGTCAGTGATGGCTCTCTTGGGGCACTGACTGGGCCCAAACCACTCCACCATAGGACTTCTCCTTGAGGAATAATCCTTTTATTCCTAATTGTTTGAGCCCCTTTTGCTTGGGTTTTCTATTGTATTCTACCTGTAAGCATCCTAACACACAAAGCCAAAAGAGTCCCCTTTAGTGGCCTTGGTAAGATCACATTTGGAGTGTTACGCTCAAATCAGACTTGACCAGGATGCTGAGTCTGGTACCCACTCCCCACCCCATCCCTCACCCATTGGCTACCACTAAGTAACAGTGACTTGGGGAGTCTGCCTGAAGAAAAGATATGGAAGGAAAAGTACCATGATTAGGTTCTTCAAATATATATACATGCCTGCAATTTCGAAGAGCAACTCAATTTTTTCTGAGGTCCTCCAAGAGAGGTGGAAATCACATGAGAAGAGGTTACGAGGAGGCAGATAATGTTTTGGTGGAATCAGAGTTATTTTCCATAGGATACGTGTCTAGTAAAGAAGAGTCAGCCATCGGTGGAAGTGCCCCAATAGCATTAAAGTAGCCAGCAGAAAGTGGCTTTCAAATCCAAATTCCTGGGATTCTGTGTTATGCACACAGGGTAGCGCTAGAGCCTTCCAGGAAAATAATCAAGTAGAAGACCTAGAAGACCTAGAAGACCTCGTGTCTGCCATCTACTCTCTCATTCCAGCTACAGTGAGACCCTGTCACAGAGAGACAGTTCTGGGAACAACCCTGGACAGGGAATGTGGTAAGTGCCCAGGGTGAAAAAAGGCCCAGTGTTCAGTGAGAAGTCAGAGGTGGAGGTGAGCCCTTCCAGGAGGGAAGGTTGGAGAGGGTGGCCTGGAGGAAGGACACATAAGCAGGGCTTAACGAATGGGCAGGATCTGGCTGTGAGACATCCCCCCATGAGGGCATTCGGTTGGGCCCCTTGCAGGCTCAGACCTACCTACCTCTGTTCCCAGGACCAATATTAACGGGAAGGAGGAGGAATGTGAGGTAACCCCAACTCTCAATTCTAGGACTCAGCAACATCACCTGTGCTGCGGGTACGATGCTGACTCCATGCCCCAGGTTGCTAGCAGGGCTTTCTGTTGTTTCCAAGACACTTCCTTGCTCCCTTGGTGCCTCAGCTCTGTAGGCAGGGCTCTGCGTCATTTGTGTCATTTGCTACAGCACGGCTACCTGGTCATGGACATTTGTTCTGATCCTTAGCTGCACTCACCAAACCCCTGTTCCTCTGGTAATAGACCCCACCCATAGGTCGAGGGCGGCTACCAGGATTGGCTCAGAGCCTGGTTACTAGCCGGTGCTAACTAGAGTTTCTGGGGTCCCTGGACCAGTAGACTACCAAAGAGGCAAGCTGGCACCTAGGCCTGTTGGTGGGAGCAAACCCAGTCTGTCAAAGAGGAGAAGGAAGCAAGTGGACTCAAGAGCAGAGATGAGGGAAAGGGGTGGATGAAAAGGGAGTCATGGCCTCCTCTACTCTGGTCCCTGGATTCACCCAATTTCCTGCATTTTCTCAGAACTGGAAACTACCCTCTGCTTCCCACCCAAAAAGTCCCCATGTTTTCCTCTGCAGTTTGATAGGGTTTCTGTAAGCCAAAGAGCTCTGACCAATACTGCAGCCTTTCCCATGTCTTCATGGCTGCCCTGGTGCTAAAACCTTACATCAGCCACATCCGAATGAAGGCCCCAGGATCTGTCTGTTCTGGCCTGTGTATGGGGGTGTCCAGCCCTGCCCCACTGCTCTATCTTGCTGATAGGTCACCAGGCAGTGCTGTGTCCAGGCCTGAGAGGCCACAAGAGCATGGAAGTCAGGGTGTGAGCCAAAGGACAGGAGGAGTTGGGGTAAGTGCACTCAGGAAGTTCACTGATTTATTCGTTCAGCAACTATGGATTGAGCATCTGCTATGTTCAAGGTGCAAGGTCCCAAGTCTTAGGACAGGGGCCGCAAACTTTCTCTTCAAACAGACCAAATAGTAAGTATTTCCACCTTTGCAGGCCAGAAGGTGTCTGTTGCAGCTCCTCAGCCTTGCCTCGTAAAAGGAAAGCTGCCACAGACAACATCTAAACCAATGGGCGTGGCTGGGCTCCAATAAAAATGATTTATAAAAGCAGGTGGTGGGCCAGATTCAGCTGGCTGTCCATGGTTTGCCAACTCCTGACTTAGAACACACAGTTGGAAAAAAACAAAAAAAAAAAAAAAGAACACACAGTTGGGGAAGGGGATGGGAGGTAGATCAGTAAAGCCTTGAATGCCAGCCAAAGGAAAATAGATGTTTCCAAGTGACTGCTGGGAGTCTTGGAAGGTGTTTACACTGGAGAATGGCGAGAGTGGGGCCGATGGGGGCTGGTTCAGCATCAGCCTCCGAGCCAGGCACTCACTACTCCTTCATGGATTCAAGGAATATTCCCTGAATGTCTCCCCTGTCCAGGCACTGTTCCAGGAGCAGGGAAAGAGTGGGGAGCCAGGTAGGCAAGGTGCTGGCCCTCATGGAGCTTCTGCTCTACTAAATGCACAAAGCTCTTCATCACGGAGTCAGAGCCCCCCTTCCCAGCCTCATCTCCTCTACTCCCCACCTGTTAAACTACTCACACTCCCAAGTGTTCCTGCCCACTTCTCTAACTTTGCTCTTCCTGGAGTGGCCGTACTGTCCACCATCCACCTGCAGATGTCCTTGGAGCCGGACTGAGCTGCTCCTCTGGTGAAACCTGAGCCTGCCCCCCCACCTTGTGGCCCTCCCACACCCCCAGGGAGAGCTGCTCACTCCTTCCTGGTTCCTCAGCACTTTGTACCTCCCTCAGCTCCCATGCTTCTCACGTGGCCCTGAAGTTCTTTGCTTCCCTAGGGCTATCCCTAGCACCTGGCAGAGGCCCGGCCCACGGGCTCAGTGGATATTGGTCGAATGAACGAATGAATGAGAACAGCTTGGGGAAAGAGAATTGTGCCGGGAGAGAAACGGGAGACACTCAAACCTGGGAGGAAGGCCGTCCACCACCTTTAGGGATTCTAAACACTTGAAAGACACAAGGCATCTTATTTGTGGGCTTAGAACTCCTGTCCAAAATTATTTGTTGAGTGTGAACAATAATACAGTCTCCCTCTCTGAAACACCGCGGTGAGGGCTCCTTTGTCTGATTAAGGGCTGCCGGGAGTGATTGATGGGCTCCCGCCGGACAGCCGAAATCTCTCTCCTCCTGACAGAGCAAGTGATAGCCGAGCGGAAACTGACCTCAGCTGACACACTCATCTTAAAATATCTCTGTTTCCCTGCGGCCTAGATAAAATAGCTGTCGCACTAAAATAAGGGCTCCACTCGGGGGGATGCTGGCTTCTCCCAGGACCGGTGATGGAGCAGCCTGTGATGTCAGGGTTCAGTGGAAGTCCAAATCAAAAGGACCCCAAGAAACTGGCCCTGGATGAATTGAATTCCGGGAAACAGCTCGGTGTTCGGCCTCCCAAGGCTGGGCCAGAAGCACGAGATACATCATCAACAGCATCAAGGAGCGTATATTCAGCGTGTTTCGGCATGTGGTGCTAGCTTCAGTTCAGATCAAAGAGAATAATGTAGACGTGGGCCGTTCCCAACTATACCTTGCACACACGCAAAGGATGATAATGACCCCAGTCAATGCTATGGGCCTTTTTGCTCGCCAAAGAGCTTTCGGCAACAGCAAAGTAGGCAGAGCAGGTGTGAAAACTATTTCCACTTCAGAGGTGAAGAAACTGAGGCTCAGAGAGGTTAAGTGTCTTGCCCAAGGTCACACAGCTGGGAAGGGTCAGAGCAGGGATCCGTTTCAGGGCTGAGACATAGCACATTCAAAGGGATAATGGAAGAGGCTTCAATGACAGGATTCTTTAAAGAGCTAGGGGCGGCGGGGCTAAGGAAACGAGGACCAGGAAGCAACCGCCAGTGTTATAAGGAGCATCCCCCAAAGATGATATGTTGACTCCCTAACCTCACCGTCCCCCATACCTCAGAATGTGACCTCATTTGGAAATAAGGGTCATTGCAGATGTAAATAGAAAAGCAGATGTTGTACTGGAGAGGGGCGGGCCTTTAATCCAATATGACTGGTATCCTTACAAGAGGAAAGGAGACAGAGACATGAAGGGAGAGTGCCCTGTGACCGCGGAGGCAGAGACTGAAGAGGTGCCTGCCAGCCACGGAAGGCCGAGGACTGCCGGCCTACCGCCGAGGGAAGGGGGGAGGACGGATTCTCCTCTGCGGGTCTCGGGGAGCAGTGCCCTGCCATCGCTTTGATTTTGGATTTCCAGCCCCCAGAACCCTAAGAGAACATAGTCTTGTTGAAGCCGCCTGGTTTGTGGTGCTTTGTTACAGCAGCCCTAGGAAACGAATTCCAATGTTCCCACTGAGGTGGGCAACATTGGCCTCCCCACCTCTAGGGGTTATGTTTTAGGAGTCCGGGGAGAGCGGGATCCACAGCTCAGGGCCTGCCTGACAGGACTGGTCAGCCACTGCCCCTCACGGTCCCTCAAGGAAGGAGCTGGGCAGACAAGCGTCTTGACCTCTCTCTCCTTCCCTTCCTCCAAGGCTCCCTGCGGCGTATGCCAGCAGCTGAGCCTGAAGAGGAGCCGGCAGGCAGGAGAGCAGGGGTGGTACAGTTTGCCCCCATCAGCTCCCTGGCTCTGAGAGACGATGGCAGAGGGTGCGGTGAGGACCAAGAGGAACAGCTCTCCAGCCCTCCTCTGGCACTCGCCTCCCACCCAGCTGCTAGTTTGGGAAGGGTCCCTTAAGAAGTGGTAGGAATACTTTTGCTCTTTGGGGACCCTCTGGTTTCATGGATGACCACAAATGCATGAAAAATGACAAGAGTGTTAATACACGCAATAAATAAATGAGGGAGCAGGGGGAAATATGCTCTTAGTTAGCCAAACGCAGGATGGTCAGGGGCCCTGTTGGCACCCTGCTGACCAGGCTGAAAAATAGGAATATTGTCTCCTTGCCGAGGAATAGCTAATAGGCAGAAACAGGCCAGTGGTCAAGGTGGCCTGGGAAGGAGGACATGGGCGGGTTTGTGACCCTTTAGCCTTGGACAGTCTGGCTCAGGCTGGAGAAGGAAGAAAATTCTCTCTCTCTGGTCGGGGTCGGGGGGTGGGGGGGATTCAGTGGGCAGGGCTTGGAGCAGGCAGTGGGCCTACAGAGCAGGATACCTGAGTGGGGCAGGTGCCGCCCTGTGGCCTTCACCCAGCAGGCTCAGCGGAGGCCTGAGCTGCCCTGCTCTGTGCCCAAACAGCTGACTCCCACTCTGGAAGCTGGGGAAGCTCTGTCTTGTTCAACTGTATTTCTGGGACATAGCACAGGTCCCTAATGAATATTTAGAGAGCGAGAACAGGGGTGAGGTGGGAGTGGGGGTGGCTGCAGAGGAAGAGAAATCACAGCCCTACTGGGGGGTAGACAAAGCCAGGTCACACAGGTGGCCCCAGTTTGCAGGGGCTTCTGGATGAAGCCAGGAGTCCCCCCCATCTAGGGGCATCCCCACCCTTCACAGACACGCCCCAGAGCCACGGGCAGGGTGAACCACAGAGCAAGGCCCTCCCCAGACCCAGGCCTCAGTGTCACCGCAGACCGCGGGAGCTCCCGCAGGCAGAGTCGGGCCCTCACCCTACCCTGGGCTGGTGGCCGCCTGGGACCTCAGCACAGAGGCCTCCGTCACGGGCCCCGATCCACACAGCTCCGCAGGTTTCTCGGGGCAGCAGGCAGATGGGCTAGAGCCGGAGAATGTGGGAGAGCTCCCGCCAGGTCGGGAAAGGCCAGGACCACAGGGAGGGCCTGTCCAGCAGCCAGACAGTGACCGGGGAGGGGGCCCCCAAAGACCCGCAGACGGAAAGGTCTGTCCTCACCAGAGTGCTTGACTAAAAGACCGTCCTTCTCGGACTCAGACTTAAACTGAGGCTTTAATTATAGCTTGTCACTCACGCGCCTTCCCCAGGAGATGGCCAGGCTGGACGGTCACGGAAATGAAACTCGCTCTTCAGATGGCTCATTCTGTCTGTCAGGAAATTTCAAACTCACAAACAATACTGTCTGCCACTGTGGCAGCACAGTGCTTCCTGGGGGGCTCGGCGCGCCCCCCCGCCTCCTGCGGGCCCCCCGCCCCCCACCCCTCACCCTCTGCAGGCCCGCCCTGGGAGGGTGGGCCAGCCGTCCCAAGGAGCCCTTTCCTCCCACACAGGGAGACACTTGGCCCAGTAGGGCAATGTGACTAGCTCAAGGTCACCCAGCTGAGGGCTGGTGGGCCAGGGAGACGCGAGAGCATTGCCTTATGGTGGACTCGTGGTCTCCCTGAAGACTTCCCAGAAAGTCAGGCCCCCCGCCGTAATGGTGCTAACAGTTTGTCACCTCCTGGTGCCAGGAGCTCAGGCTCTGTATAGACCACTTTCCAGTCCTCACAGCACCCCCACCAATTGGCTGTAATGACCTTCGGTCTTCTTCATAAGGAAGAACTAAGACTGAGAGCTTGTTCAGGGTTACAACCTGGAATCAGGACTTGAACCCACATTTCCCAAGGGCAGAGCCTAAGCTCTTAACCCCCACGCTCTTTCCTTATGCTTGTCCCTGATAAGTGGATGGAAGACCTGGAGTTCTTTCCCTTTGTCTCTGCCAGGAAACACAAATTGCTTCTGGAAGCATCTAGCAAAGGACATTCCCCCACATCATGGAGACAGGCTGCCCTTGAGCCCCCCCAGGGTCAGCTGTGAGCAGGATGATCTGGAAAGAGATGACCTTGCATCTGTCCCACCAGGTTGGCCAGATGAAGTGCTCACGGCAGGGAGGGGGGCTCCGGGCTCAGGCTAGGCTCCAGGCAGCTCCTCCATGAGACCTGGTGCCCTCACTGGGCATCTTCACATCTTCACATCCCTGAGCCCCTGGGTCTCAGGCTGAGAAGAGGGTTAGGCACTTGAGGGGCTTGGAACAGGATACCAGCTCCCGGGGGCAGGAGTGACCCAGAGGGACATAGAGTGTGCCCTGCCCCCCAAACCTCTTCCCACAGCAGCGTATGCGCTAGATTCCCCACTAGGGGCTTCCCAGAATGGCATCGGAGTAAGCTGCTGTGAATTATCTATGTGGCCAAGGTGTCTACCTGGTTTGGGAAAGGAGCAGAGTTTCAGCCTTAAGACGATCCAGGGCAAGAGGCCTACTCACTCAGGGGCTGAAGGGAAATTGCATTGGCTCAGGGTCCAGGATTGAGAAAACCCAATCCAACTCTTGTCCTTCATTCAGGGCAAGCCCTGAACCCCTGGGAGCCTCAGCTTCCTCTTCTGTATGTAGAGATGACCACCCCTGCTTCAGGATGGTGATGAGGACTGAGCCCATCCCTCCATGGTGTGGGGGTGAGGTGGGAGGGGGCATTCTGCGGCCCTAGGATTAGGCCTCTGTCTTCCTGGGAGCCTGGGCACAAGGGCTTCTCAGCTTTTCTGCTCCCCTTAGGTGGAACTGGAAGGCTTGAGGGAGCAGGGGGGAGGCATTTCTCTGCCCCCAGGTCAGTTAAGTCAGTCTCTGATGACACCCCAGCAGGTTAAATTCTAGTTAACTAGTTGCTCTTGAGGGAAGGGCTCCTTAGGCACAGAATGCTCTCAAGTATTTCCAAAGGGTTCTTTTGCCAATCCCCATGCAGGAAGCAAGACGGGATCCTTCTCCAATCTTTCCTGTAAGAACTTGATAGAACGCCTGGAGGTAAAACACACAAAAGTTGCATATGACTGGGTCCCCGTGGAGTTTTTCTCTGTCTGGCTTGTCCATACTGAGCCTCTGGCAGTCCGTCCATTACAGTCAGAGTTTTCCTCCCCCAGCACGGCTCCCGCAGTGGTTTCTGCTCAGGGAAGTTGTAGTCATCTCTGTCCTCTTCCCTGGCTTTCCGATTTAGGGGGCAGCCGTTTGCCCAGTGACCTCCATCCTCTGACGGAGCTAAGAAGCACTGATTTTTCGTTTGTTCAGCATTTCACTTGTCATTAAGAAGGGACCACCACCGACCTCCTTCGCAGCCCGTGTGCACGTAAGGCCTCGTGTGTACACAATGTGCTGGCTCCAGTCCACTCGGGCTCTTGGAGAGCCACCTTTGTGCCAGACATGGACTCACTCACCATCTCCTGTTCATCTTGCTTATTACTCATGGCCCGGAAGGAAAGGTGCTACAGACTCCCTTTTACAGACAAGAAAACTAAGGACTGGAGAAGTTAGATCACACAGCTGCTGGAGGGGAAGGTTTGCCAAAGCCCAGTGTTTCCACAATGACTGTGTGCTGCCGCCCCTCCTTCTAACTGTGCCTCCCCCACCACCCGGGCCTCCCCGTAAGCCAAGCTCCTGGCCCCGTGAGGAGGCTTTGGATCAACTCCATCTGTACTTGGGGTGAAGTGTTAAACCGCCTTCCCTGATGGGAGGGAAGGCCCTGGCAGCCCCCTCTCTGCAGGGTCCAGTTACTGGGAAATATGCTCAAATCGTGCATTATAGTTTTATGAATCCGCTCCTTCTGTTGTCCTGATTGAAGTACAGAATGCCCGGGGCAGGCTGCCCTCCTTCACAAACCCATTTGTCATGGGAATTGATTAAGAAAGAGAGAGAGAGAAAGAAAAAAAAAAAAAAAAGACAGGCTGATGGCTTGATTGCATCTGTTTGAGGCAAGAAGGGGGCCGCCACCTGTCTTGGCCACCCTCAGCTTGCTGGACCCAAGGAACTGCTGGCTCTTTGTCTGCAGAAACAGGAGGAGGAGCACCAGGGGATACTGGGAGGAGCTGGGTGGGGATCGAGATGATGGGAAAGCAGAGCCTCCCCAGCCTGGGGTCTTAGGGCAGTGAGGTGGCCCATTATGTGGAACCATCAGCCTTCAAGGAAGAAACAGAGACCCAATGGAACATTCCACTCCCATTCAACTCGCCACAGGCTGCAGAGCAGTGTTGCTCTGGCTTCAGGGTCAGAGGCAAAGAAAAGAGGCAGCTTTGTCCATCTCTGAGCAGAATCCTCCCACCCCAAGAGGCAATGGAGCAAATCCTAGGAAACAGAGAGTGGTGTAAGGAAGGGTGACCTCAGGCGTTCACCTATTCCCCCCCTATCAAGATTGCCCCAACATGGGAATGGAGCCTGATCACTCTGTGACTCGGTGCAAGGTAGAGTCAGACCCTGAGGAAGGCAGCCATGGTGCCACCTGCAGAGAGAGGGGCTACGCTTATCCCAGGCTTCTGGGAGAATCACAGCATTGCAGACCACTGAGTCTCACTCCCTTGTGTGACAGAGAAGATGGGACTTGCCAAAAGGGCACACCTGACAGTCGCAGAGCCAAAACCCAGCTCACCTCATGATCTCCAAGAAATGTAGCAAGAGGGAGCAGTAAGAATGAGCCATTCTCCTTGGCCATGGGACAGTGAGAGAAAGGACTTCATCCCCTTGCCAGGACAAACAGCTGGATCAACCTTGGCTTGCAGCAGGGAGGCCAAGGCCTCTCGGCCACCTCCCATTAAGCCTGGGTTTTGGATTCTCATGTGTCCAAACCCTGGCTGCTGCTGCTTGGAGGAAAGGGACCCTGTGGGGAAGGAAAGAGGAGAGGAGGGCCAGAGGAGGGCAGCTGGGATGGAGGAACAGGTTTGTTCACACATAGAATGCCCAGGATAGATTTCTGCCTTCAGCACGAGGCTGGAAGAGTAGACCCATTGAGATGCCATGTTGCTTTCCAGAGGGTGTCCCAAGGGGCCCAGAGCCAGAAGGCCCACATGGAACTGGAGCTTCTCCTCCTCGTAGGGCAGAAAGCAAGAGGCATGCAGCACCCAGCAGCCCCAGACACCTACAACCCCACAGCTGTTCCCAAGGCCCCACCGAGACACCCTTGGGGCTGAGCCCCTTTCCCACTCACAGAGTGTGTGCCAGCACAGGGTGGAAGGAAGACGGCCACAAATACCATCTTCCAATTCCAGCATGTGTGGCTTGTGTGCCTCTTTACAAATCTGACTGAGTACCTGCAGGTGCGGGCCCAGGGATACCAGGATATACATATAATACAGAAACTTCTGAATTATGGCAACACCACGGTGAAAAAAAGGCTGAGATGCATGTGAGCAAAGATATTATAGAAGCACCAGGGCTCAGAGCCAGGGAGGAGAGGCTGTCCAAGAGAGCTTCCTGCAAGAGTGAGTCTGAGGGGATGGGTGGAGGGAGGGGCCAGGGGAGCCGGTGAGACTGCGTAAGCAGCACCCAAAGGTATAGAGGGTGGAAATGGATGATGGGCTCGGAGGACAGAGCTTCGGGGGTTGTGAGGCTGGGAGGTGGGCTGGCTGGGACTGAGGGGCTTGGGTGGACTTGGGTGCTGAGCAGGGCCTGTGGTACCCACTGAGTGCACCCTCTCTGGTCCTTTCTGGGCCGTGTGCTGCTGCCAAAGATGGCCCCAGGCTTGAGCTGTCTTGTGGTCCTGCTCCAGGTCACCCTCAGGCCTAGGAGCCATGTAGCTCTGTGCTCCCAGCCACCACTCCTCAGCCAGGCCAGCAGCAAAGCCCCTCCCCCACCCCCTGCCCCGCTGAAGGGCGTGGGGCTCCCGGGGAGGGGGAAATCTGCAGCTGCATCAGCTCTATTTGATGGAGAGATACCTGAGCAAGACACTCTCAAATGTTAGACCCCCAGAAAGCAAGGAGAATGCCCACCTGGGGCTTGATGGCACAGACCTCCTTGTGCCTCTATCTATACCAGGAGCTCTAGGCTCTGAGTGCACAGTATGGTCATCAGGGTCGCTCTCCCTGGTCCCAACGCCTGTGCCCTGCCCAGACCAGTTATGTGTTCCCAGGGTGGGGCCTGGGCCTGGCTCTATTAAAAAGTCCCCCAGGTGATTCCCTCAGCAGCCAGGGCTGAGAACCACCAGCCTCTACCAGCCAACTCAGGTTCTGGCCTCCTCCCTGGCCTCTGTCCTCACCCGGCCCTCCTCCTCCTCCTGCCTCTTCCTCCTCTCCTCCTCCAAGGCTCTCCCCTCTGCTGAGCTTTGGGTCTCATCTTCTCCCATCACTTGAAGGACCAGACTCCAAAGAAAATTATAATAATCGTCATAATAATCATAGCACGTAACAGGTACCAGCCCTATGGGTTCTCCTTTAGATTTCTCTCCTTTACGGAAGGGCCTCTTATTTGTCCCTCTTTACAAATAAGAAAACAGCTCCAGGAGGTAAGGTAAAAAGCCCAAGGCCCCAGCACCACTGAGAGGAGGACCAGGACTCACGCCCAAGTCCCTCTGCCACCAAAGCCACGCCCTTAGCTCTCATGGAGACCACGTGTCAATCACCCCTTAGCTCCCACATCCCCGACTGCCATGGCCTTATGCTTCCCTAGCAGGTCTGTCTGTCACTGACCTCAGTCTTTCCATCCTGGCACCCGAGCTAGTCTGCAGGCCCCAGGACGGATGCAGGTCCTCGGGTCTCCACAACGTCTGCCCAGGTTGATGCTCCCAGCAGGCACTGGGCCTGCAGAGTTTCAGAAAGGCTTTGGTATAACCTGTTTATCTCATCGGTCACCCTGACCATACAGTGACCCCTCAAGCCAACACCCATGCCCTTACTTTTCAGGGAGGAAGAAAGGATAATCTGATTTAAATAAAGTTTTTAAAAAATCCAGCAGCTCAAAAAAAATAAATAAATAAAAATAAAATAAAATAAAATAAATAAATAAGTAAATAAATAAATAAATAAATAAATAAATAAATAAAAAATAAAAAATCCAGCAGCTCATAAAATGTTCCATTGCACCCCGTGCCTGTTTGGTGCTGAAAGCATGCAAGTGCTTAGAGCATTCACTCCGCCCCCACCATTTCCCCGTGTTCTGGGCTTCCTGCCATGAGGATGATCGTGGAGATGCCTTTGTGCTTCTTCCCTGGGTAGAGGGAGAAGGAGAGCGGGGTGGAAGGTGTGGCCTGGGGCACGACAGATGCTGTGTGCTATGGGGCTTGGAGGGGAGATATGGCAGTGTGCATGCACCCTGTAGGGTGGGAGGTGTGTAAAGGCTGTGCATGGGTTGTGATGTGTGTTGGGGAGGCTGTGATGGATGTGTCTCGTAGCCGTATACGTATGGGGGCAATTTGTGTGCAGTGTGTTGAAGGGTGGGCATGCCGTGTGATTTGTGAGGGGCGTGATGTATATTTGATGTATGTTGTATGGTGTGTTGGTATAGCTTGTGCCTTGACATTCCATATAACCAGTGGTGTCTGTGTGGCACATGATACATGTGTAGCCTGTAATATGATATGTGGAATGATACATGTGGGGAATACGATATATGGAATGAGATGTGGGGACTGTGTATGGTGTTGGGTACAGGTAGGCAATATGTGACACGATCATCCCACTCCTAGCTTGTCTACCTGGCCTGGATTCTCCATGAACCTTTGTGAGGCTCACAGACTCAGAGCAGAGGAGCCCCATCCCAGAAGTGACACAGCAGCCATCAGGGTACTACTAGACTCCCCCCGCCAGGTTTCCGAGCTGCTCAGAGCCCTCCGACCTGGGGCTCAGGATGCTCAGGATGCCAGTGAGGAGAGGATCCACCGAACCTATGACTATAAGTGACTATAAGTGGCAATCCCCATATTGGGTTGTTTTTTTTTTTAAGATTTTGTTTATTTATTCATGAGATACAGAGAGACAGATAGAGAGAGAGGCAGAGACACAGGCAGAGGGAGAACCAGGCTCCATGCAGGGAGCCCGATGTGGGACTCGATCCCGGGACTCCAGGATCACACCCTGAGCTGAAGGCAGACACTTTAACTGCTGAGCCACCTAGGCGCCCCAGCAATCCCCATATTCTTAAGTCTTTTTCCAAATCCAGGTGGCCAGGGTGATGGCTGGGGACATGAACTGGAGAGAAAATTCCCATTTAGCACCTCCAGTTCACAATAGGCTCAGCCTCACACCTGACATAACCCTTAGAAAGTTTGGGTTCGTGTGGCTCAGTCTCAGGGCACCGTCTGCAAGCCACTCCTGACTCAGTAAATAGGAGGTTCACAACCAGGAACCCCAGCAGCTCTCATCAAAATCCCATTTGTTCTCCTACCTACTTCTTCCTTACCCTGCAACTCAAGTGTGCCTCTCCTCAACCCCTTGAAAAAGCTCTTCCTTCACCCCAGACCCTACAAGCCTCCTTTCTCTTCTCCCAGCTCCCCCAACCCCAGCACTTGATTATGTAGATCTGTGTGCCTCTCTTCCCACAAGAAGGAACCATTTTTCTCTAGGGGGTGAGGGTAAGCTGATTGTTGTAGCCTTCTCCTTGTAAGAAAGGGACATCAGGAAAAAGCACCACTTTCATAATTTGATCAGGGCACATAAACCAGGTGGCCGGTGTGAGTTGCATGTCCTCCCTAGGACTCTGTTTCCACAGGTGGTCGGGCAACCATCTGCCTCAGAAAATTCAGATGTCCTAAAGAACCAGAATAACATCAGGGCAATGTTATAGGGGAGAAGACTAGTATGTAGGTAGGTTATCTTTCTCATTTTGCTTCCAGCAAGGCCGTGCCCATGGCAGGAGAGCAGCCTTGCCAAAAACCGATGGGAAGCTACAGAGAGACCACTTGAAACTCAGATTGGAAACCAGCACCAGTACCTTCCCATGACACGGGGTTGGGATTTAGGGGGCCGGCTAGGTGGGTTTGCATGTGACATTCCTTCATTACCAAGGGCAGGGAGGCTGACTCTCCCTCCCTCCAGGTGACGCTCTTGTTTCCACTCTCTACACCCACCCTCGCCTTTTCTGAGGCTCATTTTCTTCACTTGTAAAATGAAGGTGACAATTGAATAAAACAGTGCCTTCCAAACCAGTCTTTGGAACGAGTTCTGCTTTTTCTTACTAGATATGAGACCTTGGGCAAGTTATGCAACCCCTCCGTATCAGTTAGCTATTACTGTAAAACAGCCACTTCAAAACTTAATGGCTTAAAACAACAATCAGTTATTATTTCTCATGAATCTAGAAGTAGCCCGAACGGTTCTGCTGATGTGAGCCAGGCTTGGCTGATCTTGGCCGAGGTCACTCGTGCATCTGCAGGCAGCTGGCAGGTCGGCTGAGGCTGGCTGGTGTAGGATGGCCTTGGCTGGAATAACTTGGCTCTGCTCCACGTGGCCTCTCATCCTCCAGAAGGCTAGCCCAGGCTTGTTCTCCTGGTGGTGTTTAGGTCCAAGACAGTGAGTGGAAACACATGTGGGCTTTTCCAAACCTCTCCATTAAGTTTGCTGCCGTCCCATTGATCAAAGAGTCATCTGGCCAGGTCAGAATGGAAGAGGCCTATAAAGCTACGTTGCAAAGGGCCTGGACCTGGGGAGGAGGGTAATTAGGGCTGCCGATGTAACCAATCTACCACGCCCTCCAGACTCAGTTCCCCTTTTTCAAATTGAGGTGAAATTCAGATAAGATAAAATGAGCCATCTTAAAGTGAGCAATTCAGTGGCATGAAGTCCATTTATGGTGTTGGGCATCCATCACCTCTACCTGGTTTCAGACGTTTTAACTACCCCACAATAAAACCCCGACTCTATGATGGAGGTACTCCCCAGCCACCCCTGCCCCTGGCAGCCACTAGTCTGCTTTCTCTCCACAGCTTTCCCTATCCTGGACATTTCATATAAATGGACTCCGTGACCCTTTGTGTCTGGCTTCTTTGACTTAACGTGTTTTTGAAGTTCTTCCATGTTGTAACGTGTTGTCATCAGCAATTCATACTTTTTTACAGCTGAATAATATTCCATTGTGTGATTAGACCTCAACTTGTTTATCTGTTCGTCCATCTTTTTTTAAGGTTTCATTTATTTACTTGAGAGAGTGAGCAAGAGAGAGAGAGCATGAGCAGGGAGGAGGGGCAAAGGGAGAGGGAGAAGTAGACCCCCACTGAGCAGGGAGCCCAAGGCAGGACTAGATCCCAGGACTCCAGCTGAAGGCAGACACTCAACTGACTGAGCCACCCAGGCGTCCTATTCATTCGTCTGTTGATGGACATGTAAGATGTTTCCACCTTTTGGTTATGGTGAATAATGCCGCTGGAACATTCATGGACAAGTATCTGAGTACCCACTTTCCATTCCTTTGGGTACATGCCCAAAAAAGGAGTGGAATTGCTCACACAACAGTTCTATGTTTCCCTTTTCGAGGAGCCCAGTTTCCTTTCTTTTTAAAATGGAAATAATGACATTCTTGGCAGGGAGGCTCGGGGGCTTAGGGAGAGTACATCTAAGATGCTCTGCACAGAATGCAACCTCAATAAATGGTTGATATAACTATTCTTTGGTTCCTTAATTTAATCACCATTTATTGAGCCCAGGATCAGGAGTTGTGTGAGGTGCTGGATAGATATATGAATGTATAAAATATAAAATATCTATAAAACACATGTCTATATTTTTATAGACATATAAACATATCCCCAGGGTCCCCTCTAGCCCAGACTCACAATCACAATGGTTCCATCCTTGCTTCTTGCCTTATGTGTCCTTCACAAACAGAAGACAAAAGGTGCTCTCCCTCTCTCTCTCTCTCCCCGTTAGCCGATTCCCCAGGAGGCTGCGGGCTTCATCGCTCCCCACCTGAATCAGTTCAGACCACCTATTTCAGATCTGTCGGCTCTTATAAATGTAGCCACACACCCGCAAAGTGAGATAAAATGGCAATGTGATTAGTGTGTGTGTGTGAGTGCGAATGCTTATGTGTCCCTGTCTCATTCCTTTTGTAAAGATTAATACATCAGAGCAAGCACTTATGAAAGGAAGAATAAAAAAAGAAAAAACAACAACAACAACCAGGTCCAATTCTCCAGACATTCAATAACCAAATGTCACCCACATGGTAAGCAATAAAATAAAAATATATGCTTAGCGGAGGCAATATAAATATGATGTATATTTTGAAGTTGGATAACAACACGGTGGTGTAAAAATAATACCCGGTGGCAAATTCAGGAAAGCGACCTTTTTCAAACATGGTGTTCCTTTGGGCTGCCAGTCCTAAAATATCGCAGCGACTTGAGCAGTAAAGCAGAGGTTGGTTTAAATCTGACAGGAGCACCCTGGTAATGAGGGCATGGAAATTCTTGCCAGCGTTCTGATGCCAAGGCAGCATCTTATTTCCCCGCCACCCTCCCCACCCCCTCACTCCTGAGAACCTCACCTCAATCTGCCAACTTCGTCCCCTCTGCCTGTCACAATAATCCCTTACTTTTCAGAACTCCTTCCCAGACATTATTTCATTTGACCTTCACAATCTGCCTCTGAAGTTGGGAGGACAAGTATCATCATTGCCATTTTATGGATGGGAAAATGGAGGCCACACAAGTCACATTAAATCTGACACCACGCCTCCACCCTAGGGAGAGAATATTTCTTTTCCCTCTTAGGGACCATCATTGTCCTGCTCTCACGTGCATACCAAAAAAATCATTGAAAAGATGTTCACAGAAAACAAATACCTCTCTGCGGCCCAGCACAAATCGAGGTTGCTCATTACTATTTGTTTAGAGAATACAAACCAATTTTTGCATCAGCCAAATAAAATATTATTAGAAAGCTGAATCTGAGAGTGTACAGGTAAACATCAAAATATATCAAAAATAGATGCTGTCCATTTCTTAATATGCATATTTCTTAATATGCATATTTTTTGTGACCCTTAGGCACTGAGGTACAAACATTGGAGTGGTTTGAGGTCTTGAGCCTCAAAATGAGAGCTGTAGAATTGGATGCATACTATTGTTATAGAGAAGAGAGCAACCAGCTGTGTGTCTTTAGGCAAGTCAGTTGACCTCTCTGAGTTTTCTTTTTCCCCATGATGGAACATGTAGAACTAGATGACCACTAAGCTGCTTTCTAGTTGTGAAAGCCTACAATAAAATAGTAGGCTCTGAAATAAAGTATTCAGTGCTGGTCCAGGAGAGCCCTGGGTTGCTCACAGAGGGGTCAGTAAATGGACCACTGATGGAACCCCAACCTCTAATGCATTCAAGGTGGGGTGGGGCTGGGGAGTCTGCTCAAGAACAAGACGTGGGCTCTGGTCCTAGATCGGCCACTAACTCACGGTATAACCTTGAGCTTCTCCTGTTAAATGAAGAATTTGGACTAGGTGAGAATGCGAAATAAATTTCACATCACGTGCACTCTGGCTGATAGATGGGGGCTGCCTGGAGGGTGGGGTTGAGAAAAAATGAGGCTGCCTCCAACTCCAGAGGAAACAAGGACTGGGATTGATTAGTGATGTCTGCCATGGGTAAGGGAGGGGGTGGCTGTGTGGGAGTTGGCCTTCCTTGGAGGAGACTCTCACAGTAGATGGCCTCTTCCAGCTGGATGCTAATGCCCCATGAGTAGCACACAGAGAACTGGGGGTTCAGAGTCACCGATGCACAGGAAGCAGAACTTGGCTTGTTCAACTGTTTTTATATTATCCATGGCTTGGGTTTAAATAATCTGTCCCCTGATACCACTGTATTTCAGAAATTGCTACCTAAGGCAAATTTTCCACTTTTAAACTCATTTCCTGAGTCGGTCTTTTTAAACCCCACATTAAATATTGATCTGCCCTGGAGAGATCTAATTTATTTAGTAGAGACAGGTTTGACTCCACCAGAACTGTCAAACCCAGAAATGGGGCCATGCCCCTCCTGAAGCAATAACCAGCCAGGATGGTGACAGGCAAGCCAAGGACACTGGAACCAGGAGCCAGCTTCTTCCCTCTCTGTGTCAGGGATAGGACCTGCTTTCCCTGTCTCTCTCGCACCCCAGATTGTTAGGGTATCTTTGAGAACCTTTCCTACAAGGATGGACATCTGAAAGTCAAGGCATTCCTCTGTGCTGGCTGGACTCCCCAGCCTATGCTCCAAGCTCTGACCTTCAGACCCTGCAACCTCTCCCTGGAGTCCCAACTCCTGCCCAGGGAAGGTTGCACTTCCACTTGGACCTTGGTTTTAAACCGCAGCCCCTATGAGCTTTGACTTACTGTCTTTCCAAATGACAAATTGCCAGCTATCTCCTAAAGGAACCCCCTCTGTGCTTAGTAGTGTAATTCCAATGAAAAGAGAGAGAGAAAGAGAGACTCAGCTCCCCACAGCCTGAGGACACAGCCCAGCACACCAGGCTGGATGCAGCGATCCAGCCTCACCCTGGGAGCTGGCCTCTACCTTCTGCACTCCCAACACCGGCTTCCATCACCTTGCACTCTGGGCTGATCCAGCATAATTTCTCTCCATAACTTACGCTTCCAAGCACAAATGCCAAGATTCCCTTCTGGGTTTCTTAAAACATCTGTTTGGGGCCCCACAAACAAGAGTCCCTGCGGCAGGGAACACAGCCTATCTGTGGGTTAGGGAACCAAACTGTAATTAAAATCTCAATTATCCTGCCATACCTATCTTTCCTCTGTTAATTCACCCAAAAATCCCAACCAGGTAGGCAGGATTGTCATCTCCTTGGGAAACACGGGGAGACTGAGGCTCACCACCAGCCACATATGCCTGATTAAAATTACATAAAATTTAAAATTCAGTTCCTAAATCCCATTCTCCATGTGTCAAGAACTCAATAGCCCCACGTGACTACTATGGCAATACTGACAGCTCAGAATTCGAGAGCATTCCTATCATCACAGTAAGTTCTATCGGATGGGGCTGCAGGAGTAAAGTAACAACCCTGTGCTGTACAGAAGCTGAGGGCAGGGTTGGTATTCAAACCAGGCCAGGTTGTCTGCAGAGCTGGAATGCCAAACCAGTACCCTTTCCTGCTGTTGAAAGAAAGTCAAAAGGAAGGTGAGATGAGCAAGAGGTCAACCAAGAGATCTCACCAGAGTGAAGCCTTTTGGAGACAAGACGTGTCAGAGACAAGACCTTTGAGTAAGACCTCTTTCCTGGCTCCTGGTCATGTGACAGCTGTAGGCAGCATCTTGAGCGACATTGTCCTGATGCTGTCTTTACCCCATCAACAGTGTCTTCTGGGCTAGAAGTGAACGGTGGGGCTTGATCTCCATCTAGCATTTCCATCTCCTATGACCCTGGAAAGGAGAATCAAGCACACAACTGGGCACAATAGAATGGGATCTTCCCCACACTGCCATGTTCCTGAGACTCCAGGAACCATTCAGAGATGGTGAAGGTCAATCAAGGTCATTGATGGCAACGTTTTGTGCCTCACTTGCAGTTTTGATTCAATTATCATTTGTGAAACACCTGTTATGTGCCAGTCTCTGAAATCAGGCACTTTTTACATATGCAATCCAAGTAAATTCTGGAGCCCATGTGGTTCCAGAATGTCCATAAGGTAAAAACAATTTAAAATAATCCTAGTCTTGATTTGTGTCTCTCTATATTGAAAGGGATTTGAATTGCAAATCGTAGCATCATTTCTGTTTTTTCACTGTGCCCTTGTACTTACACTTTATTTTTTATTTTTTTAAAGATTATTTATTTATTTGAGAGAGAGAGAGAGCAAGAAAGTGAGAGAGCAAAGCATGAGTGGGGGGTGGTACAGAGGGAGAGGGAGAAGCAAACTCCCTGCTGAGCAGGGAGCACAATGTGGGGCTCGATCCTGGAACCGCAGGATCATGACCTGAGCCAAAGGCAGAGGCTCAACCACTGAGCCACCCAGGCGCCCCCCCTTTTTAAGATTTTAGTGCACAGAGATTTTCGGGCCCTTTTGTCAAACCCACTAGCCATTGCTCTTCCACACCCACAGCCCCAGGCACCCACTGATCTCTGCATCCTGGCTCTATAGATTTGTCTGTTGCAGACATTTCACATAAATGGTATCATAAAACATATGGCCTTCTGTGACTGGCTTCTTTTGCTTAGCACAGTATTATAGCACAATATTATATGGTTAGTAGTTCATCCCTGTCCTATGGCCAAATAATATTCCAGCGTATGGATGTACCACATTTTATTTATCCATTCGTAGACATTTGGGTTGGTCCACTTTCGGGCTATTGCAACTAGTATTATGAACATTCACATATAAGTTTTTTTCAAATATTTCATTCATTTATCATGAGAGACACAGAGAGAGAGGCAGAGACACAGACAGAGGGAGAAGCAGGCTCCCTGTGGGGAGCTCGGTCCCCCCAGGACCCCAGGATCACGCCCTGAGCCAAAGGCAGATGCTTAACCACTGAGCTACCCAGGCGTCCCTCACATAAGTTTTGTGTGGACATGTGTGTTATTTCTCTCAGGTACACACCTAGGAGTGGAATTGCTGTGTCACATGATAACTCTATGCTCAACACATTGAGACGCTGCCAAACTGTTTTTCCAGGGACAAACAAGGAAAAGATCCATACCTGATGAACATTGAAGGGGCAGGGAACATTGAAGCCCAGGGCTTGCTGCTCTTAGCAGTCCAGGAATTACTACAGGGACTGGATCCAAACAGGAGGTCACGTTCTACGTGTGGAATAAAGCCAATGCCCAGGCCCAAACCCTTGCTTCCCACACACACCACTAATTCTGCCCAGCCCTGCTGTCCCTTGGAGCTTTCTTCTTCCTGGTGCCAGTTGGCAGGTAAGACTGAAGTTGTGGCAACTGAGATTCGTTACCTCCCCACGCAAAGCACTACATGTTCAGCTCTCCTGCAGTCAGCCATCTTGCCACTCACCTGAGCAGCCAGCTTGCAGCAGACACAGGACTTGGGGTTCTGGGGAGGGCTCCCTTGGCTGCCATGGAGCTTCCTAAGATGGAGCCATGTGTCTTTTTTTTTTTTTTTTAGTTATTATTTATTTGAGAGGAAGAAAGAGAATCTCAAGCAGACTCCCCACTGAGCACAGAGCCTGCCATGGGGCATGATCCCATAATCCTGAGATCATGACCTGAGCCAAAACCAAGAGTTGGATGCTCAACCAACTCAGCCACCCAGATGCCCCCAAACCATCTGTCTTCTGTTTTAGAATTTCAAAGAAAGTAAGCAGTGGGCTGCTCAATTTTATTGCTACAGTCGAGAGGAGAAGAGTTGGAGTGAGGGACTCCATCTTAACAGCTGCAAAAAGCTGTCTCTCTTCATGGCACCACTCAGACCCCGGGCTTTTTAATCTACTGCTGAGCCCTCTGTCTTCCGAGACTAGGGTCTCAGCTGTGAGGTATGGCCTAATCAGGAATCACAACTGTTCACACAAAGATCTCAAAAGTTGCTGAGAAAAGGCCCACCTCTCAAATCTCCTTACTCACCTGAGGTGACGGACAAGCACCCAGCAGTGGGGAAGAGAAATGCAGTCAAGGAGAAGCCCCTCCTGCCACAGGATGAGCAGGCCAGCCACCTGTGCTTAAAATGAAAGCAAAGATGCACCAATCTGCCAGAGCCTGCCACCACCACTCTTGTTTCCTGCCTGGCCTCCTGTGACTTGCCCCACCCACAGCCTCACCTGGATCATCCCAAGCTCTCTGTCTAAGGCAAGCTGACCAACCATTCCAGTCTTCCCAGGACTGAGAGGGTTCCTGGCATATAGAACTTTGGGTTTTCAGAGATAGTCCCAGTCAAACTAGGGCTAGTCACTCTAGACAGTGACATGTGGATTGCATCTCTAAGAGTGGCTGCCTATTTGAAGGACTGAGGAGTTACAAAGTCTCCCAAACACCCTTTGGGTCATCTTAAGCTTCTGACTTCAAGGGTGAAGCCTGAGTTTGGGGAAGTAAGGGTAGTACAAGCAAAGGCAATGGATTTGCATGCACAGCACTGAAGTGTCACTCCACACCTCCACCCAGCCCCTACACCTAAATCCATGCTTCTGGGGGATCCCTGGGTGGCTCAGCAGTTCAGCGCCTGCCTTCGGCCCAGGGCATGATCCTGGAGCCCCGGGATCGAGTCCCACCTCAGGCTCCCTGCATGAAGCCTACTTCTCCCTCTGCCTGTGTCTCTGCCTCTCTCTCTCTCTCTCTCTCTCTCTCTCTGTGTGTGTGTCTCTCATGAATAAATAAATAAAATCTTAAAAAAAAAAAATCCATGCTTCTCTCCAGCCATGTGACAGCCACTCACACTGCCAAGCTCTGCCCAGCATGCCATTTCCAAGCACATTATTCTTCCTGACCCTATCTTTTTTAAGATTTTATTTTGTTATTTATGTCAGAGACAGAAACAGAGAGAGATAATGCTAGAGCATGAGCAGAGGGAGAGGCAGAGGGAAAGAGACTCAGGCAGACTTCCTGCTATGAGTGGAACCCGACACGGGGTTCAATCCCATGACCCTGAGATTGTGTGACCTGAGCCAAAACCAAGAGTCAGGCACTCAACCAACTAAGCCATCCAGGTACCTCTAACCATCTGTATCTATTGAGTAGAAAAGGTAAGACTGAGGTTGTGACAGGTGGTGTTGGTTACCACCCAACAGCCACACTCTCTGATGGAAGCTCAGATCTTGGATAACCAAGGTGCTCAGCTGGTTGAGTTACGTTTATTGCTTTCCTCTTTGTCCACAATTGGTTTAGGATAGGTCAGCAGCCCATGTCTGTCCAAAGAGATGTCAAAGAAAATTTGCTGGGGGGATTCGCAAAGGGGTTTCCTCTCTGATAAACAGGAGGCTTGCAAGAAAAGCTGTGCTACTTTTTTCCTTCGTTGGAAGTCATTGAGTGATGACACAATTCTGGAACTCCTGCAGCCATCATCATGTGACCATGGGCTGTGAGGGGGTGGTGAGGAAGAAGGGGAATAGGAGACAGAGATACCAACTAAGATCTGTCATTGGTGAGTTACTGAACCTATCATCTACTTCAGATGTCTTGTTACGTGAGAAAAAAATAGTCTCCTCAAAGAAGTTAACATAATAGTCATCATGTGGCTTGCAGCTGAAAGCTCCCGAGAGAGGAGAAGCAAGCTTGAAACCCTGCTGTGGGGAATACCAGGAGAGGACACTTAGACTTTCACCCCGTCTCCAGCTAGGGCATCTATCTAACCCAACATGGACATATGTGCATCTGAGCTCTCCAAGACAAGAAATGCATGCAAGCTTCCTGCCTCTTCCTCGAGTACTTCCTCATCATCATCCCAGGATGACAGCTGGAGGGCCTTGGGGCCACCCCTATGGGACCTCCCAGCAAAGGGGGCCAGCCCCTCCCTGCAAGTCCCTTCCTTTGGGGTGGGATGGTGGTCAAGAGAGGGAGCTCTGGAGTCCTGCTGTATATCTTAGGCTAAGTACTTACTTTCTATGTCTCAGTTTCTTCATCTGCCATGGGGATAATAGCAAGTAGCTCACAAGGTTATTGTGGATGAAATGTCAAGTGCATCTGACATGGTATCATGGGTCCCCAAGACCACTCTCAAGTTCAGTGATACACTAGAACTATTTGCACAAGTGAGAAAAGCTATTATACACCTGGTTACAGTTTATTACAACTACTCAATGCAGATTTAGATTGGCAAAAGTAAAAGGAGCACAGGGCAGAGTCCAGGAGAGACCAGCCATAAGCTTCCAGTTGTCTCCTTCCAACGGAGCTGTAGGGACAATGTTTAATTTTCCCAGCAGCAATGTATGACAAGACGTATGAAGTACATCAGCCAGCGAGGCCCCGAGTCTTGGTGTGCAAGGTGTTTACTGCTGGTTTATCACCTGCCTTGGAGCATCTCCGTGGCCTCATTCATTCAGCCTCTAGCCTCTCCCGAGGTCAAGCTGATACAGCTCAGCAGCCCACCTACCCCCTCCACAGTGAATCACATCGTGAGGTTAACTGTCTGTCCTAAGGCCCCAGGTAAACGAAAGGCAGTCTTATCAGACAGCATATCACAAGGGTTTAGAGGTTATCTCCTGGGAGCCCGTCAGGGGTCCCTATAGAGGGTCTCTGCCTCTCTCTCTCTCTCTCTGTGTGTGTGTGTCTCATGAACAAATAAATAAATAAAATCTTTTTAAAAATTAAAAAATAAAGAAACTTCTAAAAAATATATTTTATTATCTATTAGGGAGACATACACACACACAGAGGCAGAGACACAGGCAGAGGGAGAAGCAGGCTCCATGCAGGGAGCCCAATGTGGGACCTGATCCTGGGACTCCGGAATCACACCCTGGGCTGAAGGCAGAAGCTCAACCGCTGAGCTACCCAGGCCTCCATTCCTAATGGAGGCAGGGAAAAGAAAAGGGACATTTATTAGCCCCCTCAAGCCCCAAGCACAGTGTTTGGAAGGTCATGATCAGGTCCCCTCTCAAACATCTGCCACCAAGGTCCCCAGGTTATCATGCCCCCTTGGGATTCCCTGGCTTGCCCCCATCTGCTGGGCACACTCCAGGCTGTCCAGGACCTTCTAGAGTGTTGGGCCAGAACTAAGCACAGAGCACTCCCAGTGTGGTCTCAGAGGCACCACCCCAGGGCAACATCTCCCCATCTCTTCTCAGAATTCCCGTGAACACCACCAATCCTGTGCAGCCCTATTAACACGCTGAACCTACAGTAGACTCAAAGCCTTTTCCACATGAATTAGCATAAGAGCCAGTTTTCTTGTCAGTTGATGTTTTTTTTAAGTGAGCCCTATGTCCGATATGGGGCTTGAACTCACAACCCCGAGATCAAGAGTCATGTACTCTACTGATTGAACCAGCCAGGAGCCCTAGCAGTTGATTTTTTAAACCTTTTCTTATATTTGACCAATCTAAGTTCTTCATTTCAGATACATTTGTACACACACACACACACACACACACACAGACACGTGTCCTTTACAAGGTCTAAAGGTATAGGAATCCTCCGCCCAAAACAGTCCTTTTTCCCAGAGCTCACCTCAGCGATATCAGTATGCTCAGCGCACCTACTCAAGGAGGACTTAGCAGATATTCATTAAGTTCCAGAAATACTGCATGTTGGTTAAAACAAGCAAGGTCTCTAGAGTTAGTCATTCCTAGGCTCACATCTCAGCTCTACTATGTACCAGCTGTGTGACCTTGGGCTCCGTAGCTTCTCTGAGCAGTGGCTTCCTCCAAGTCTGAAAGTGAAGGATTGTAGCCATATGTGCCCTCAAGGGGCCAAGCCTAGGACCTGGAATACAGCACATTCTTGGTAACTAAGCTGGTAGCAGTCGTGGTAATGTCACTAGTGTTTACATTATTACTACTTCAGCTACACCTTCCAAGGTAGAAAGTCTGAAGGTAAAATAGGGGTGCAGCTCTTCAGGGTGGATGGTGATGGATGAATATAACTATTAGCAGTGGGTCACAGGGTCCTTTTGTGAGATGCAGCATGAGGATTCCAGATGTTCGAATCTTGTTGGGAGAGATTCTATGGAACAGGAGGCAGATGGGGCTGAAGGTGAATGTCAGAGGGTCTGGCACAGGGTATAGATCCCTGGCTGGGAGGACAGAGGCCTGGCTCTGCTCAGGTGTTGACTCTGGCCTCCAGGCACCTTCTGTTGTTTAGGGGACAATCCCTGTTGCATTTTGGGGGGGGGGACCGGAGAGAGGATATGTGACTCGATGAAACAGAGTCTCATTGGAAACAAAAAGGCAGAGTGAACGTTAAGGAAGCCCCAAGTCACCTCTGTGACAGTCTCGATCCTCCAGAAGAACAGGTCCAGGAAGGGCCTGATGTGGTTCCAAAGGGGCAGCAGGATGATGAGCACAGATGCCAGACTTGAAGTACAGTCCTGCCGCCTGCTAGCTTGGAGAGCTTGGGTGAAGGACATAACCTCCCTGAAGTCAGCCTCCCCCTGTGCACAATGGGGAAGTAACACTTGCAACCAAAGGTGCCTGTAGAAGTGGGTAGGATGGTATGTGTGTCCACTGCCTGATAAATGTCTGGGCACTGTAACAATTCCTGCTCCATGGGTCAGATGGGAAAACCAGCTGCCCTGGGCACCTGGGGCATGATCCCAGGGTCTTGGGATGAAGTCCCACATCGGGGTCCCCTCAGGAAGCCTGCTTCTCCCTCTGCCTGTGTCTCTGCCTCTGTGTGTCTCCCATGAATAAATACATAAAAAGCTTAAAAAAAAAAAAAAAAAACAGCTGCCCTGCCCTACAACCCACCTCACAAGTGTCGCACCTCAGTGCATCCTCCTGCATCTGCACACTGAGCTCTTAGGGCCCCACCCAGAAGAGCCCGAATGAGCTCTGTCCACCTGTGGGGCCAGACCGCTGGCTAAGCGCAGACGGAAGTTCAGGTCCGCAGAGGCAGCAAAAAAAGTGAGCTAGGACGGTCTAACGAGGAAAGCAGACGAAGAAGCCCATTAGGTGAGGATCTGAATTACAAAAGTACTCAAGAGACCACTGGGTGCATAGGCAGACGATCAACCCCTCTCAATGGACCTGCATCAAGTAACGACCCGGAGAGCCTTGAGTCATTGGAAAAAAAAAAAAAAGTAAATCTGTTCAACACATGAGTTTAAGAAGATTAAAAAAAGCCATGTTATACATTTGAGCAATATTACCATTACAAACAGGAAAACAGTTAACGGTGAAAGTTACAGGTGTCTGAAAGATGGGGCGCCTCCTCCTGTGATGCTGCTGGGCACACGGAGCTTCCCCCAAAGAACATACTGGGGTCTTTTCTCCTCTCAGCAAGGTGTTATTGAGGAAGAAGAAAAGCAGTGGAAAAGGGGAAAGGGGAGCAAATGGACAGGGACTTAGGGTTGGTCCTTCCACTTAAAAAAAAAAAATCTTCTACTTGGGCCGTTGCACTGGAAGCTGGGCTCCCTCCCAAGGAGGCCTCAGTCGGCCTGGATCTTCTTGGGGACGCCCTGCACGACCCGGCCTGCGCCCAGCAGCATGCGCTCCAGCCGCCTGCAGTGCTCCCGGAGCTGCTTCTCGCGGGGCAGCAGGAAGGTGAGGACCTTGTTCCGCACGACGCCCCGGTCCTCCTCCTCCCGGAGCCGCTGCTTCACGCGCGCAGCCTGTTCCTCCTGCTGCGCCAGCGCCGCGTTCATCTCGCAGAAGGCGTCCTCCAGGTAATGGATGGCCTTCAGCGCCTCCTTCTTAAAGTCCTCCAGCTCCCGCTGCACCGCGGCCACCTTCTGCTGCAGGATGTCCAGGTCAGCGGGCGGCAGGAGGCAGGAAGGCCAGGACTGAGGGAGGGAGAAGTCTCCAGACTGCAGGCCGTTCTCCACCATCTTCTTCCCCTGCAAGGTGTTCACTTTCATGAGGATGGACCCAGCCCGGTAGAGTGGTTCCATGTCTCTCTTCCCCTTTGGACAAAGAGAGGGAGCTAAGAGACCCGTCCGGTCAGTGAATTTTTCTCTTATTATTTTTATTTTTATTTTCTTTGTTTTGACTAGAGACACAATCACTGGAGTGAAGAAACCCCATGCATTGTGACATCGGGGCCCCTCGGCCAACCAGGACCAAAGCCACAATCCATTCATTTGCATATTGGAGTTTCCTTGGCTGGTTATCCAGGGCTTTGTCGGTTGGTTCATCTACGCAAATGGTCTTCCCGTTACGTGGATTTTCATTGGCTCATCACCCTTCCAGAACCAGAGCTCAGTGTCTGCTATTACCTGAGGGACAAACTGAGGCTTAGAGCAGGGCAGTCAACAGGCCAGGCTCCCGGGCAGCCAGGGGTGGGCACTCTTCCCCACAGGCGGTCTCTGGCTCTCAGTGGCTCACAGGGAAACTGGCTTCTTGACCGCCTCCAAAGTTCTAAGATCTGCACAGCCCTTCCTTTAAACCTCTCCTGAGGCAATTACTACCTTCACCCTCTTTTTTTTTTTTTTTTTTTTTTGACCTAGGACCTTGTCCTTCCAGATCCCCATGGCACAAGAAATTCCATGAGGACATTGTAAGAGATGATGCCTAAGCTCACTTCTAGCTCTAAAATGTGAGAGAGAAAAAAGAAGAAAGGAAGATAAGGGTGATTTCTGATTCCAAAATCCATATTCTCATAACAATGCCATCATTCTTGATCATCTTAGAAGTCGTGAGGCAGGGATCCCTGGGTGGCGCAGCAGTTTGGCGCCTGCCTTTGGCCCAGGGCGCGATCCTGGAGACGCGGGATCGAATCCCACATCAGGCTCCCGGTGCATGGAGCCTGCTTCTCCCTCTCCCTATGTCTCTGCCTCTCTCTCTCTCTCTGTGACTATCATAAATAAATAAAAAAATAAAAAATAAAAAAATAAAAAAATAAAAAGAAGTCGTGAGGCATGTACTTAGGTTTTGGTGTGTGGTCCATGGCAGTGCTGAGTTACTTTCAGGGTAAAAGCGGGTCACTCACTCATTTCTTCTGCAAGTGCTTACTGAGTGCTCACTATTCATCCTGACCAGGGAGCGAGTGTGAACAAGAGTGCCTGGTGCCCCACTCCCTGCCCTGCTGGCTCATGCCTGAATGTGGACACAGATGAGAAAAAAACATACAGAAGGGTGAATCTCGCACTTCTTACCTGAATACTGTAAGAAAGGGAAAATGTTTCTAGCTAGCTTATGCTGGATTGGTCAAGAACAGACCTCTATCCTGCCTATCTCACTGTCCTGCCCAGCCTTCTCCTGGCCTCCACATGTGAACATCTCCCAACAGCGTGCCTCAAATCCAATCTACCCAAAGCTAGACTAGTTATCATTTTGCCCAAACTGCTTCTTGTTCCAATATTGACATCGAGTTAATGATGCCATTGTGGGGTAGCACCCACATGAGAAACCAGGGATCAGCCTAGAACACTTTGCATCCAAGTGGCTCTGGGTCCTCTTAACTTTACCTGAGGCTGAGCAACCTAGGACCAGACCACCAGGGCGGGGTCTCAGCTCCACCACCTATAAGCCGTGTCTCTTTGGCAGATGACCTCACCTCCTCTATAAAGTAGGACTACTACACAGTGGTGTGCAGCTCCCTGGGCAGTGTGGGGGAGAGGAGGGCGGGGGAAGGCTCTGACTTAGAGCTGTTGCCGATTTCCATGGTGTGAATACTCCCACCATGGCTGCTTTTGAGCTTCCAACACAATGTCTCTGGGTACAAGTGCACACAGTCAGCTGTCACAAGTGGAGCAAGCTGACCCCGCACCACAGGACCCGTGATGAGGACCGACCTATCTGGAGTGCAGAGAGGTTTATGGCTAAACTAAGGTAGAATTTTGAATCTCAAAATGAATGTTTGGTGAAAGGAGCACTGTTTGTAGGAGTCAGGAAATCTGGAGCCTGAAATCGTTGTATGACCACAGGTCAATCCCCAGCCTCCCTTCTCTCTTCCCTCTGATACAATATGAGTAGGTGGGAGACAGTTTCTCTGCAGTCTCTGGTTCTAAGATCCACATAACCCTTCCCTTGAGCCATTCCTGAGGCACCACCTTTTCCCCTTTTTTGTGACCTAGGACCTTGTCCTCCCAGTCCCAAAAGGCATAGTAAATTCCATGAGGACAAGGGAGTGTGCATTTCTCATCCTATGTACCCTCAAGTGTCCTGCCTGATGCTCTGCACATAATGGCACTCAGAAAACTAGATGGAAAAAAAAAAAAGAAAAAGAAAACTAGATGAAATAGAATTTATGTTCATAGGTGGCCATCCATCGCCTCGACTCCCCAGCTTTCCCTCTGACATGGTGACACCTACTGGCCTGAGCGGGAACTGCATGCTCTTTATTCCCCAGCATAAAATCCAGGCGGGGACTGGCGCGATGGCGTGCACAGGCTTCCGTGGTGTCCTTACTAGGGCTGTGTGCGCAGGTCGGGCACAGGGCAGAGTCTCAATGATTTTTTTTAAAGATTTTATTTATTAATTCATGAGAGACACATAGAGAGAGGCAGAGACACAGGCAGAGGGAGAAGCAGGCTCCACGCAGGGAGCCCGACTTGGGACTTGATCCTGGGACTTCAGGGTCACGCCCTGGGCAGAAGGCAGGTGCTAAACCACTGAGCTACCCAGGGATCCCCTATTTTTTTTTAATCAGTGAAAGGAAGAACATGTGCCTTTCTTCAGGATTCTGTGATTTTTTGAGTATCTCTCCGATTTGGATCCTCTGCCTCTTTACCTGGGTCTCCCACAGAGAATGGTGGACGTCATAACCAGAACTATGAAAGAAAAGCAGCAAAAGTTAAGCAGGAATGGCAATTATTCAATTTCCCTGGTGCTTTAAAAAAAACATTTTATTTATTTGAGAGAGATGGAGAAAGCACAAGTAGAGGGAGAAGCAGATTCCCCACTGAGTGGGGAGCCCAATGCAGGGCTCAATCCCAGGACCCCAGGATCATGATCTGAGCAGAAGGCAGACCCTTAACCAGCTGAGCCACCCAGATGCCCCGCTGTGGTGCTTTGCTTTGCTTTTCTTCCTTCCTTCCTTCCTTCCTTTCTTTCTTTCTTTCTTTCTTTCTTTCTTTCTTTCTTCTTTCTTCTTTCTTTCTTTTTTTTTTTTTTAGATTTATTTATGAGAGACACAGACTGAAAGAGAGAAAGAGAGGCAGAGACACAGGCAGAGGGAGAAGCAGGCTCCCCACAGGGAGCCCAATGTGGACTCAATCCCGGATTCCAGGATCACGACCTGAGCTGAAGGCAGGTGCCCAACCGCTGAGCCACCCAGGTGTCCCCCTGTGGTGCTTTTTTTTTTTTTTTTTTAAGATTTTATTTATTTATTCATGAGAATGCACAGAGAGGAGAGAGAGAGAGAGGCAGAGATGCAGGCAGAGGGAGAAGCAGGCTCCATGCACCGGGAGCCTAACGTGGGATTCGATTCTGGGTCTCCAGGATCGCGCCCTGGGCCAAAGGCAGGCGCCAAACTGCTGCGCCACCCAGGGGTCCCTCTGTGGTGCTTTTTAATGAGCTTTCAGTTCATTGCTCCTCAGAACTGGCCAGAGAGGACTGCTTCTACATGAACCTCAGCAGAGACTGAGGGAGAATGAGCACTCTGTCAGCAGAAGACTCCAGGGTTGGTGGTCTCCTGAACCTTCAGACAGTCCTCAGCATGGAAGATCCAATGTGCACATGCTCTGAATGCCCTCCCCAAAGGTCTATCATCCAGGTCTGTGCCTTCCTCACAAATTTCCTTCCAGTCCTCATAAAGGAAGAAGGCAAATCTATTTGTCCCCTTCCGGAGGTCAAAGGCAAGGGCTTCTAGCATCTCTGGAAAGTCATTTCCAGGCCACTGTCTGGAGGGTTTCCCTGCCCCCTGGTCTGTTTCAGCTATTGATGGGCTCCCCATGTCTTGGAAAAATGGCGGCACAGGTGGGGGTCTCAACCCCACAAAGATCCAGACCTCACCCCCCTGAGAACCAGACAACCTGAATGAGTAGGGGCTTAGCAGTGGGCATGTTTTAGGAGGGCCAGGGTTGGGCACTGCTGGATCAGAGCACATTCCTGCTGGGCCCTGCCCAACATTTGAGAAAGAAAACTGCATGGATCATCAGCCTTCCCCAGCCTCTGTCATATGTCCCCTCTGCATGCCTCTGCCTCTGCATGTGAATTAAACCTCAATCCCTTTGAGGATCAGGAAAAGGGACAAGACACAGGTGCACTCCTTCATGGTTTTTTTTTTTTTTTTTTTTTTTGCGAGAGAGAAAGAGAGAGAGTACAAGCATGAGGGGCAAAGAGAAAGGTAAAGAGTCTCAAGTAGACTCTGCACTAAGCACAGAGCCCAACATAGGGCTCAATCTCACAACCCTGAGATCACAACCTGAGCCAAAACCAAGAGTCAGATGCTTAACCAACTGCATCACCCAGGTGCCCCGTGTGTATGTCTTTAAAAGTGAGGGAAACCCTTCAAAGCTCCTCACAGCCCTATTCCTTACCCAAGCGCTGGCTGGGGGTTGGGGTTCCTACAGATGGCTCACACTAGTCACAGGTCCCCTCTTGGGCTGAGGCTGGGCCCGGCCTCCCTGAAGCACCAGTCCCCCTATACAAGGCCTACATAGGGGTTCTGTGCCTAAGCAAGATGGAAAGGATGTGCAACCAACTGGGGCTTCCGTGGGGAATAGTTATACTTGAAGAGGAAACAGCAAAAGGACCATGCTTAATTCCCCCAAATGAATTACTGATGTCAGCTTTCAGGCAGAGTGGAGAAGCAGTCTTCTAGGAGTTCCTGGAAACTGGTCTCTCTGTCCCCATCCCAAGAAAAAAGTTATGAAAAAAAAAAAAAGCAAAATTAGAGCAATCTCTCACTAACACCGAAAAGCATGTGGTTGGACATTTCTAAAAAGCAGAACAGCAGTTGGCCCTATCCAGAATATTCTTTTCCCAGAATCCCCTGGGCCTGGGCCTCCCTTGGCAGCTGCTGGCTTGGGTCAGGATGCAGCCACAGAGCCGGTGTCTCCCTAGATGTGCTCCATCAACAACAACAATCTTGACACAGTGCATTTTATTTTATTTTATTTTTAAGATTTTAATTTATTTATTAGAGATAGCGAGAAAGAATACCAACAGGGAGGAAAGGGAGAAGCAGGCTCCTCGCTGAGCAGGGCTCAATCCCAGGACCCTGGGATCACGACCTGAGGTGAAGGCAGACGCAACATGGTGCATTTTAAATCCTACAGGGGGTCTTCCCTCTAGCCATACACCCATCCAGCCACCTGGCCCGTCTTCCATTCGTCCATCCATCCAGGCACATATTCAGTGACATTCACTGAGTACCTGCCTTGTGTGCACTAAGTTAGCAAACGAGATAGAGAAAACCCCTGTTCTCAAGCCACTGGCATTTCAATGGAAGGAGACAGACAATGAAGTGAAGCAAAGAAGGTGATCTGGGCCGGTGCTAAGTGCTCTGGAGTGACAGAGAGCCTGGGGCTCGAGCCTCCGCCCGGGCCTTTGAGAAGGACACTGGGGTGGACGGGATGGGGAGGATGCCTGGGAAGCAAGTTCAAAATGGAACATGAGTGGAAAGGCTTTGAGGCAGGAGGGGGCTGGAGGAACTTGCAAGGCCTGGGTGAGTGGGGACCATGAGGAGGAGGGGAGGGGGTGCAGGGCTCCCGCCATGGGGAGGCTTGGAAGGGTATCCCCAGTGTACCCCCGGGGCACGAGGGCCGTCAGGGCCTACCGTAGCTGGGCGTGCCTCCTGCCCCTGCAGCCGGGATTCCAGTCTGGGGAATGGGGACAAGGCTGGGCTGGGGGTGGGGCCCAGGATCAAGAACCGAGCCCAGCGCTGTTCACCGTGATTAATTAACCTGGAGCCAGAGCCCCAAGGCACAGTGCTAAAAATAACCTGCTTCCCTCGGAGACCAGGCAGCTGCCACCCAGCAACTGTTACCCATCGCCATTTGTCATAATTTGACACTGATAAGGAGTGTCCACGGGGCTGTGTGTCTGCAAGAGCCGACTCACCCACAGCCCACCAGCCAGCTGGTCCTCAGAACCCCTTCACGCCATTTCCTACCTGAACTCTCCCCCCATCCCCGAGCCCCCGCCTTGGCCACCCCTGGATGCGCCTGCCACCTGCCCCCCCCCAGCTCCCTCCCCCTCCTGGAACCCGAGCGGACCCGCCTCCGGGGTGGGAGCCAAGCGCTCTCCAGAGCAGGAGCGCGTGGCGGGATGGCGTGTCTCACACCACTGCAGCCCTGCAACTCGGGTTGGAGGCATCTATCAGAGGCCCTGCCAGCCCAGGGCGGCACTTTAATTAAAATATGTAAAACATCTTGGTGGGAGTGGATCCGAAGACACAGGAGTGGTCCTTGGACACGAGAAATGCAGGCGCCAACACCCCCACCCCGCAACCCCCAGTGGAGCTGGCCCCTCTCCAGCCCCGGAGCCGAGGCCTGTGCCAAGAGGGCCTCCAAAGCGTGCTGGGGCGTGGTGTCGTCGGCCTCGCACCATCCTCTGCTCCGCTGGGCACAGAACAGCGTCACAAAGGAGAGGCCCAAGAGTCCACAGGCCAGCACGGTGGTCCCGAGAGTGTGCCAGGGAGGGCCTGACATCCTCCCGCCCCGTCAGAATATTCTACCCCCGCCCTCAACACTAATCTTCTTAAACAACCCCTCATGAAGGCGGTACCTGGACATTTCCATAAACTCTTCAGCAAAGCCAATTCTGCTCCCCAGACTAATAAGCTACTGAGGTTTCCTCTTCACTCAGATGGCCTTCTATGTGGCTGGGAACCGTGGTCTGTGCTGTTCAGGACAGGCACGAGCCAGTTTTTTTGCCCAAAGATCAAATCAGAAAAAATATATCTATATAGGCCCAAAATTTTAATCCCCATCTTTTCTTAAAATCAGAAAATGCTATTGTGTTTAAACATTTCTTTTTTCCCCATCGCTAAAGGAATTTGTGATTATTATGGACATGTCAGAACCTGAACGAGGGTTGCAACCCATTTCCTCTGCAATGATATAGATTGTGGGGAGCATTGAGAGGCCTGGGGAGGCGTATTGGACCCTGATCCCGGCCAGAGGCGAGGAATTAGAAAGAGGTCCCTTGGGAGCTCCTGTTCCAGGGAAGCCAAGGGCGGAGGTGGGGTTTGGAGGGGAGCCTCAGGGGAGAACCAACAGAGCACACGCAGGGAGGGTGATGTGGGCCAGCGCTGTGTGAGCCCCTGAGTCTCTCTTTCCTGTTCTTCCCTGGGACAGGGGCCAGCAGGGCGGGAGGGAGCCCAGGGGCTCTACAGTAACCCCGCACTGAGATTTGCTGCACCCCTCTGGCCTGGGCCAGCTTCCACAGCCCTGGGCTAGAGCCACTGCCTGCATGTCGGGGTGTCAAGCTGAATTATAGGAGCTTAAAAACCAAATCCCCTCCTTCCTGGGTTACTTAACTGTCTGCCTGGCGAGGCCGGGGGATTACTGGTGACAGACACCAGGGCCTGCCTGGCTGCTCCAGACAGAGAAGCTTTGATCACCTGGAAAACTCGACACCAGAACTCCTAATGATGAGTAATGACCTCAAACCATCGGAAAGTTACCCGGTGCGCCGTGCTGCGGGGACACACACCGCTTCCCACGGAAGCCTGGGCCAGGGAGACGGGTGCAGTCATCCTGTGTCCCAGGGAGGAGTGAGAACCTCGCTCCCACGCCAGCCAGGGTCCTGTCACCTCACGGATGAGGCAGACGTGTTCCTGGCTCCGGCCCCTTGGCTGTCACAGACTTTATCTTTTTTCAAGATTACAGCCCTCCTCGTTCACTCACTCATTCATTCATTCATGTATTCAACACACATTTACAGAATGACTACAATGAGCCAGGCCATGGTGCTTGCTGCTCAGGCAAAAAAATGGCTAGGATGGGTGTCTGTCCTGAGAGAACTTGGAATCTAGCAAGTCCAGGGTCACAGACTCTGTGACAAGGGACCGGACAGAGAGGCTGCAGGGCTCCAGACCACCCAGAGCAGGGGGCTCCAAGTTAGACTGGCCCTTTTCTCAGGAACAAGGAGCAGGCTGAGGGTGGGGTTTGAAGATCCCAGGCCCCCCGAGATTCAGTTTGACCCTGTGACAGCCTCCAGCCCTAAGTCTTACCCACATCCCTCTGTCCGGGACCTCCTCCTGCTCTGAGGTTGGCCAGGAATATGTCAACCATGAGTCCTCTGTTTTGGCTTCTTAGACACTTAAGCCCAGTGGTTCTTGAACTTGGGGATATATTAACAATCTTTGGGAGAAAATGTTAGAAGTCATTTTTAAGGTCTGGATTTCACCTTTAAGTGATTCTAATTCAGGAGGTCTTGGGAGACGGGAATTAGGGTGACCAACCCTCTTAATTTGCCCTGAACCGAGGGGGTTCCTGGGATGTGAGACTTTCCATTTTAAAACCAGGCCTGTCCTGGGAAATCTGGGACAAGTCACCCTAGCTGGGGCAGATACTGTTCATCTCTGCCCAGGAACATTCCTTTCTTCCTTGGGTCATAGAATTTTATTTTGATCAGGAAGTAACATGCTCAGGGGAGGTAAGCCATCTCCCGGCCCCAGGTGGTAAGCCTTGAGGCATTCAGTAATGCCATTCCCCATTGCTACTACCTCTGATCCACTTCATACCAATGAGTTGTAAAGAGAAGACTTTTGGACAAGTATTACCTGTAAAAGAGTGAGATATGGTGAGTGGCAGGGAGAGGTCCTGCCCCTTTTTATGCCTTGGACATAGTTGTATGATTGTATGAGAACATGATGGTTGGAACTGTGGCAGCCACTCTGCAAACATGAGGCAACAAACCTAAGGACAAACAATTAGATAAAAAGACCCCCAATTTTTTACAACATAAAACACCAATCCTCAAATTATCTCCCTCTCATCTAGCAGATATATGATTAAGTGTCTTTCTCGTTCAAACAATTGTTGTCTGGCATTGTGTTAATTATAGCCAAACACATCATGACTGTTAAAGAGGACCTAGAAATTAATATTTTTAACAAGATCCCCAAGATCTTTCTGATGCTCCCCATCAAGCTAGCTAATCCAGTGGTTCTCTCTTATTTTGAGTTCACAAAGTCTTGTGGTCTTTGTATCAGCCTCAATCAGCATCACCTGGGAACGTGTTAGAAATGCAAATTCTCAGACCCAACCCAGACCTTCTGAATCAGAAACTCTGGGAGGTGGGGCCCACCAGTGTGTGTTTTAACAAGGCCTCCAGATGATTCTGAAGATTGCTAACTTTAAAAATCATTGCACTAAGGGGTACTTCGGTGACTCAGTTGGTTAAGTGTCCAACTCTTGATCTCAGCTCAGGTCTTGAGCTCAGGGTCATAAGTTCAAGCTCCCTGCTGGGGAAGGACCCTACTCCGAAAAAAAAAAAAAAAAAACAAACTATTAAGCTAATCAACATCTGAGACTCCCTAACTAGTGCTAGACTGAACTCCCAAAACTTTTTTTTTAAGATTTTATTTATTTATTCATGATAGACACAGAGAGAGAGAGGCAGAGACACAGGCAGAGGCAGAAGCAGGCTCCATGCTGGGAGCCCAATGCGGGACTCGATCCCGGGACCCCAGGATCACGCCCCAGGCCAAAGGCAGGCCCTAAACCACTGAGCCACCCAGGGATCCCCTCCAAAAACTTTTTTGGTAAGATTTTATTTATTTATTTATTTATTTATTTATTTATTTATTTATTTATTTGAGAGAGAGAGCATCAAGCACACAAGCAGGGGGAGTGGCAGGAAGAGGGAGAAGTAGACTCCTCCATAAGCAGGGAGCTGGATACAGGGCTCCATCCCAAGCCCCCCTCAGGACCCTCCAGGACCTTGGGATCAAGATATGAGCCAAATTAATGGACTGAGCCACCCAGGCACCCCTGGAGGAGGCTTTTTTTTTTTAAGATTTTATTTATTCACAAGAAAAAAGAAAGATTTTATTTATTCACAAGAGATACCAGAGAGAGGCAGAGACACAGGCAGAGAGAGAAGCAGGCTCCATGCAGGGAGTCCAATGTGGGACTCGATCCGGGGACTCCAGGATGACGCCCTGAGCCAAAGGCAGTTGCTCAATGGCTCAGTCACTCAGGCGTCCCTGGAGGAGGCTTTTAAACTTACGCCATGTCACACCTGCTTCTTTGCTTGGAAAATAAGTCGATAGGTCTTCTCACCTTCTGTGCTTTATCTCCTCCCTCCCTAGCCCCTTCTCCAGGTAGTCTTGGACTAGTTGAATGCTTTGCTCCAGATCTACTGACCTGTGTTATTACCCAGCATGTGGTGATAGGGGAGGGAAGGAGGCCTTCATGGTCAGAGCTGGGCCAGCCTACTGAGGATGAGTGGATGTCAGTGTCCCAGACCCAGTTATCCTGGCCAAGCGTGTCTACCCACCATGCATGCCCACTCATCAGACATCACATCACACAGCGGTGGCCCCAAAGGGAGGGGCAGGAGTGGCCCAAGCAGCCTCACCTTCTCTTCCTTCCCCAGGGGAGCACTGCTTCAGCCGGCCTTTTATATTCGGAGTCCCCCACCCTCCACATAATGAATTACTCAAGCCCCAGTGAGAGTCCAACAGGCAGAAACTGAACAATAGACTTCATGTTGTGAGGGGAATCCATTCTCAGCTAAAAAAGAAATGATAAAATCCCTAATTACACTTCCTCATTATAATACTTTTTTTAGCATTTCACATATGCTCCTGAATTTTGCTACTCTTCTTCACGACGGAGTACACTGTCAAATGATTATCCTGCAAATATCACACTATTAATAATTTCCTAAAAGTAAAAATAATAATAATTCCTACCATTAATTTAGTGCTTCCCATGTGCCAGGCCCAGTGCTTCCAAAGTGTGTTGTCAGAAAGTGAGGGCCATGCCAAGTCCTGCCTGTCCTAGCTCTGGTCAGGGGTTCCTGATGTCTCTGGTTCCCGCTCCCATCGGTCTTGTGTTGGGCTGACCTCTCACAGGGCTTCCCCAACCCCCAGCCAACCCCTATTTTCAGGCTACCAACCACCAGGGACACTTTCCAGGAAGAGTAGGGCTTTACTGCTATTCAGTCCCACTCACACCCACAGGCAGACACACTTTCATCTCACGATGATCATTGGCCTGAGACGTCCTCAGCTGATCTCACGATTAACCCTTTTCTTGGCTATAATTGCTCAGTCGTTATGACAAGCGAGACCAGGACACTCAATGGCACCCCTCAGCAGGACAACGACGTGGGTTGGTACTAAGGATGTGACAGCATAAGCAGGAAAGCCAGAAAAGGCCAATGATCAGAAAGACTCGTTCCAGGCTCTCTTAGAGTCCCTCCTCTAAGGGGAGGAGATGTAGATCATGAGACTGCTGACCCAAGCAAAGAAGACTCTCAGCTGCCCAATATGAGGTTGCTACTGGGGCCGAGCCAGCAGGGCCTCGAGTTGGCTCCTCCCACAGCCCATGTTGACTGACAAGTTGCTGTCCCTCCCACAGCGCCCCCTTCCCTTCTGCATCCTATCCTGGGGCACCTCAGCTGCTCGGCTCCCCTCCAGCTACAGAAACTCTTTTTTTGCCAAGAGCCTGGTAGTCCCAAGCCACCCAATGCCCATCCAGGGAATAGAGAGAAAACCCCGAAGCCTGGCTTTGAAAGCCCTTTTGGTGTGGTCCACGGCCCTTGGGTTGGGGAGGGGTCAGAAGGATCTCAGGGGTTGGGGAAGAAAACTCAGCAGAGGTTGGCTTCACCTCCAGAGGAAACTGCTTCTGAGACAGTGTTCTGGGAACAATTAAAAGTCCTGCTCCATGGGAGAAGTGCTGACTGCAAACCCCTGCCAGGGTAGGGCGCTGGTCAAAGCCCAGGAATGGGCCACAAGCCCCCCCAACACCCTCAGAGTCACAAAGCCTTCAGGAATCAATCACCTTCTGCAGGATGCACATCCTGTCTGAGCAGCAGCCTTTTCTCCCTCTGTTCTTGCCGGGGGAGGTCAGAGTTCACATCAAATGTCATTAATCATCTTCCTGGGGGCTGGGGGCTTCTTGGACAGTCCTATTAATCAGAGGCCTATCACACCCGCAGCCTGGCTGGGTCTCCATTGTCCTGTTCCTCACCTATCATGGAAAGATTAGATTATCAGTGACAACTGAGACACCCTTTGAGTCACAGGGAAGCCAGAGAATGGGGCTGCTTCTATTTTTTTTATTTATCCTCCTGATTTGAGGATGAGCTGTTTCTTGTCTTGTCACGCCGAATCCTTTTCTTCAAAGAATCAGCTTTCAGAATCCAATTTGTCAAACTGGACAATCATTGGCAAATCCATAAAAAAAGGGTGGGGGGACCTCAGCGACTTTATCAAAAAAGGTAAAATAAATCAGAAGGTTTAAAATGGATCCTGAAAGGATTAGAAAATAAGTTGCATTTGACAACAATTAATCCTCGGAAAGCAGACCTTTGTCAAAAATGAACAAGCCGACATGTGTCCAAAAGAGATTCTGGAAACCCACACCAGTCTATCCAGGGCTCGGGCATGACCCGTCTTCAAGAGGAAGGTCAAGGTGAGATTTCAGTGCTGAAAAACAAGAAAGAATGTCCTGTGTGCTTTCTCCTGACTTTCTGCCTCCTGCAACGAGACACCCCGAAACAGTTCAGGACACAGCAACACAAAGCTCGTAGCTCCCCGTTTCTCCCAGTGCAGTGACAGTATCGGTCACTGGGCACCGACTGAGCCCACCCTGGTGGCCACTGTACAGGGTCACCCAGGAAGCGGACACTTTCCAGCCCTTTCGATGTGCAGAGGATCAGGTGAGCACCGGTAACGCCTGAATCCGTTAGATGGGACAGGCCTTGGCAACCAGGGGCTGCAAAGCCACATGCCTGGCGAGGCCAAGGAACAATGTGAACCCAAGGTGGGGTGGGGCACACAGGCCTGCCCAGAGGGTGTGAGGCTCTGTCCTCTACTCACTGTCGCCTTGTGGGAAGGGGAGTTCACATCCATCAGATCTTCCGGGTTTTCACGGGATGCTGGAGACCCGGGTTTTTAAGTGCACACTGCCTATTTTAAGTGTTGGCAATGGACTTAAACAAAAAGCGTGGGATATCTGGGTGGCTCAGTTGGTTAAGCATCTGCCATTGGCTCAGGTCATGATCTCAGGGTCCTGGGACGGAGCCCCACATCAGGCTCCCTGCTCAGCAGAGAGTCTGCTTCTCCCTCCGCCCCTTCCCCTGCTCATGCTCTCTCTCTCGTTTGCTCACTCTCTCTCTCTCGAATAAAATCTAAAAAATAAAATAAAATAAAATAAAATAAAATAAAATAAAATAAAATAAAATAAAATAAAGGAAAACCACTGTGCATACTAAGCAAAACCTGTCAGTGGGCCCACTTTGGCCCCACCCCTAGGATTTAGGAAACTGATCTAATCTACCTGCCTTGGTGCAAATCAGGACCGTGGGGCCCAGAGGGGCTGGAAACTGCAGAGGTAACACAGCTGGTTAGAGGCAGAGCTGGTTCAAGAGCCTGACTCTTCAGACTCCCAGACCAGAGCGCTCTGCTCCAGACCTGATTATATGAACCTGCAAGTGACCCATCCGCAGTACAGTCATCCAAGTGCATTAAAAGTGATTAAAATCGGGAGGAGAGCCTGGATCCCACAACCTCGCCTTAAAATTAGAGAAGGAACTGAGTGAGTCCCACAGCTTGAAGCTGGACCTCAGGACCCAAACGACCCAGTTCAAATTTGATTCTGCCATTTATGAGCTGTGTGACCTCCGGCAAGTTACTCAATTTCTCTGGTCCTCAGTTTCTTCATTTTATTTATCGATTTTTAAAAAATTTTTTTCTTTCTTTTTTTTTTTTTTTTTTAAGTAAGCGCTACCCCCAACATGGGGCTCAAACCCATGATCCGAGATCAAGAGTCACATGCTCCACCGACTGAGCCAGCCAGGTGCCCCTCCATTTCCTCATTTTAAAAATGAGGATGGGGATCCCTGGGTGGCTCAGCGGTTTAGCACCTGCCTTTGGCCCAGGGCGTGATCCTGGAGACCCGGGATCAAGTCCCACGTCGGGCTCCTTGCATGGAGCCTGCTTCTCCCTCTGCCTGTGTCTCTACCTCTCTCTGTCTCTCATGAATAAATAAAATCTTTAAAAAAATGGGAATGATGAGAATACCAACCTCAGGAGATCGTTGTGAAGAATAGAAGTGACATAGAACAGAGCCTGCTCCATGGCAAGTGCTCACTAAATCATTATTGTTGTTGTTGTTATAATACGTAATCATAACTTATTTCATCCTGATGGTACCTGATATGGAGACACATCATGGGTTATTGAGTCTGGAAGGAACCTTAGAAACCATCCTAGTGTGACTGTCTCATTTAGAAAAAAACAGTGGCACACAGATGGCAAGGAGTTTATTTTCTGCAGTGGGCACATTCGAAAACCTATGTATTCCTACAGACATGATTCATTTTTGACCACATCCATAGGCTTGTGCCAGCCATTTCATTTTCCTACTGTGACCTTATTGGAAATAAGAAAGTTTCTGCTATAAATGGGTTTAGAGCAAAGCATGCAAGCCTTCAGGCTGCCAAATATTTCACCACATCAGCCTGGTGAACACTGCATCACGCCTCCACTCTAGTGCTTGTTACGGAAAGATTTGTGAGACAACTCGGGGCTGTATTTGTCCACTGCAACTTTGTGACCAGCTTCATTTTTAAAAAGGATTGTTCTCCAAGGCGGTTTGTGATCATTAGGGAGACGATGCACCTCAAAGTAATTTCAGTATTTGGGAAAAGATGCCATAGCTTTATGGCCAAGCCAGGTAATCATTTCTGAAAATTGCACACTAGCACATGTTAACTGTTGACAAAACTTGACAGGTACGGTGTCTGTTTTTATTAGGGGTTAAATAAGGACTTCTGGCAGTGGAGTGGTAGGGGCCTGGTATGGAGTGGAGGGCCGAGATTTGGTGCTAGATGGATCTGAGGATAGATCATGACTCTTCACTTGGCTCTAAGGCTGTGAGATCATTTCTTAAACTCTCTGAGTCTCCAGTCCATTCGTGTGTAAAATGAGGGAAATAACACCCACTTCATAGGACTTTGTGAGCATCCAAGAGAAAATATATGCACTCGGGAGCCGTGAGCACCCTTCCATCTCACTGCATTCCCTTGAGAAATAGAACCTGCACTCACAGGAGAACAAGACAGTGTTACCCATTGGACGAGCATTCACTGAGTGACCGGTGCGGAGACCCTTGTTAGGTGCTGGGATGAGTCAGCTCAGAGCCAAGTCCAGGTTAATGTCAAATGAGAGGAGAGAACAATGGACACGTTCATGCTTTTATGCTTCTATTTATGCTTCTGATCTGAAAGCAAAATGTTGAATTGTTTAGTAATTATTTTTTAGATCTTTTTAAAAAATTGTTTATTCAGGAGAGACAGAGAGAGAGGCAGAGACATAGGCAGAGGGAGAAGCAGGTTCCCTGTGGGGAGCCCAACACCGGACTCGATCCAGGACCCCAGAATCACGATCTGAGCCAAAGGCAAAGACTCAACCACTGAGCCACCCAGGTGCCCCTGCTGGCTTGTTTATGTAAGAGTTTACACCCAAGTTGGAGCTGATCTGGAAACCTAGCTGAGTCTTTCTTTCTTTCTTTCTTTCTTTCTTTCTTTCTTTCTTTCTTTCTTTCTTTTTTTTTTTTTTAGATTTTTATCTATTTACTCACGACACACACACACACACACACACACACACACACACACAGAGGCAGAGACACAGGCAGAGGGAGAAGCAGTCCCCACACAGGGAGCCCAACGTGGGACTCTATCCCAGGTCTCCAGGATCACACCCTAGGCTGTAGGCGGCGCTAAACCGCTGAGCCACCTGGGCTGCCCCTGGCTGAGTTTCATTTCACGTGGGCTATTTTCAATGGGTTGACCTTTCTGCAACCTTCGACTGTCAGAAGCAATCTGCAGAGAGGAAGGCACACGAGGTGCCTCCCTAGGCACCGGTGTAGGGGGAGGTGCTGGCCCTTGGAGGGGATATACCATGAGCCCAGGGAGACCTCTGGCCCATTCTTCCTGCTCTGGGGAAGACCCCCCATGAGTGACCATCTACCAAGGAGTTCAGAGATAAATGATTCCACCGCCAGGTAGGAATGGGAGATAGGATGGGCCTGGAGTCTGCAGCCCGAACAAGAGAGAATCATGCCAGCTAGTATGTGTTGAACATCTACTATGAGCTAAGTGCGATGCTTAAGGCTTCACACCAGCATCTTAGTCGATCCCACATCAACTTTATGAGGGAGTAAGCCTTTCACAGCTGAGAACATTGAGAAGTCAGGCCTCCTGCCCAAGGCCATGTGGTGCCCACAAGACAGAGCCTCAGATGTGAAAGCATGGCACCCAACTCTCACCTGCTGGCCACACAGCTTCTCCAGATGCATCAGGTTCCTTCAGTGCATCTTCAGGCAAAATCTACCTTCTTCCTGGCACAGACACCCCTCTACGCAGAAGCCTCTACATCCTACTTGGGGCCACTTGTCTGCACATCGAGATGCCAGAGGTCACTTGGTCCTGGGTCTGAACCCTACCAGACCAACACGCCCAGCCTAAAGTACAGAGGTAATTCCTGGGGCTCTGCCCCGCCTGAGGAAGGGGCAAGGGCCTCTCTTCCCATCCCCCCGCGCTCTCTCTCTCTCTCTCTCTGCCCCTTGCTCGCCTGTTGGAGCCAAGGAGAGCCGAGTTTACCTCCCATTTGCTTCTGTGCTGTGTCCTTGCCTTCCACGTCCTTATAAAGGCTCTTCTCTAACGTGCTGCTTAGGTTTAGGGCCCAGAAGAAAGGAAAAGAGGAATAGCTGAGGCCTTAAGCAAGTCTATGAGGGACCAGGAGAGACACTCCGGGCTTCTAGAACCAAATGAAGACTCTGTAAGCCTTCAGCGTCCTGAAATTGTGGCGCTTCCCGCCCCCCCACATGCTTAATACAAGCTGACAGCCTGCATTGTTCTGCCAAGACAAGGTAGCCGAGTCCCAGTGATAGGGTGAGGGGAGCAGAGGGACAAAGGCACAGGAGCCGAGGAGGGGCGAAGGCAGGGGGTGAGAAATAAAGAGAGACGGCCGGTGGGGGGTGCCTCTTAATCGGGGGCCTGGCAGGAGACCCTGGGAACGGCAGCCCACTGACAGTGGGGACCAGGAGCTCCAGATGGCTTTTTGTCTCGATGCAATAAAAAATGTAATCTGACAGGCCCTGGGATGGGGCTCAGGAAACAAAAGTGTGCGGGCGGGGGAGGAGGAGTGAGAGTGGGCAGGGTTAAAGGTAGCGAGTCTGACAGAGACAAAAAGAAGCTACTGTCTCTTCAAGCAATTATAGGCTTTGCAAATGACATTTAATTCCAGGGGTGCACACGGGGACAAAGCCAGTTGTTTTCTGGTCTTGGCGAGGGGAGGCGGATGGGAAATGCTCTGGACATTTGGCCCCGAAGGAAGGTGATAACTTTGCCAATTAACCACGATGTTGGTTCTTTGTATCCACACCACCCTCCCCCCCAAAGTCATTAGGGGATGATATAAAGATACAGGGCTTCCTGGTGCAATTTAATTGCTCATAGACGGGAAAGTGATGAGCTCTGTCGTCCTGTGCAGACGTCCTGTAGGAGACCAGATGCCATATTAATACGGCTTCTCAGAGGGGGACACACCCCCACCTGCTTCACCCGGAGTATACAGGCGCCCAGGGAAACAGTGGCACCTCTGTGGCCTCTGATGAGGCTGTCGATTTGTATTAAGTAATCTCTGCCTTTTGAATCACTCCATGTTTTCTCTCCAAAAGTCTTGGTTGCTGTGTGGACAGCAGGCTCCTGATAAATATTAAACAGTGGATGCAGATGATGTCTCCAGATTTCATTGTAGGGGACAACTTCTCCAGGGGACAGATCACACTGTAGAACCATGGCATGGTCACCGTGACTGGATAACAGGAAGTTTAAGGTGTGAAGTTTTAAGGATTTTAAGGCAGGAAAATGGGGTGAGAGGTTTAGTGGCTACTAACAAGAGCCTGTGAGCAAGACAAAAATAATAAACCTGGAAAGTGCACAGTTCTGGTGAAGATGTGGGGAAATGGGGACATTCATGTGGAGGGGAGGGAAGTAAGGCTCTTTCAAAAACAGCGTGTCAGGGCGCCTGAGTGGCTCAGTCGGTTAAGCATCTGACTCAGGTCACAGACCCAGGGTCCTGGGATCAAGCTCCATGTTGGGCACTCTGCTCATGGAGAGCCTGCTTCTCCCTCTCCTCCTTGCTCGTGCTCTCTCTCAAATAAATAAATTAATAAAATAAAATAAAATAAAATAAAATAAAATAAAATAAGAAAACAGCATGTTAACATTGATCAGAACGTTAATGTCCACACACTGTGAGAGCCAACAATTCCACAAATCCACCCTATGGCTGTATGACAGATGTGTGCAAGGTGGTAGGCATAGGGTGTTCATGGCAACCCTATTCACAATTTTAAAAAAGGAGAAACAATCTTAAATACCCATCATTAGGGACATCAGTGGTACATCCATACAATGAAATACTCTGCAGTTTTTAAAAATAAGAAGGAAATCTACACCTACTATCATGGAAAGACCTTAAAGGCACATCGTTGAGAGGGGGAACAAAAGGGGGCACCTGGGTGGCTTAGTCAGTTAAGCATCCAACTCTTGGTTTCAGCTCAGATCATGATCTCAGGGTCATGAGATCAACCCCTGAGTCAGGCTCCGTGCTCAGTGGGGAATCTGCTTGAGATTCTCTCTCTCTACCCTTTCCACACTCACACATGTGCTCTCTCTCTCTCTCTGTCGAATAAATAAATAAAATCTTTTTAAAAAGATTTATGAGAGAGAGAGGTACAGGGAGAGAGAGGCAGAGACACAGGCAGAGGGAGAAACCAGACCATGTAGGGAGCTCAATGTGGGACTCGATCCTGGTACTCCAGGATCAGGCCCTGAGCCGAAGGCAGACACTCAACTGCTGAGCCACCCAGGCATCCCAATAAATAAATCTTAAAAAAAAAAAAAAGAAAAAAGACAAAAACCTAGTCCAAAAACAATATATACAACATGATAGCATGTATGTTGAAAAAAAAGCCCTAAAATACCTAAATATGGGTGCTTGAGCAAATATATGCACATAAATGCACAGACAGTGGTCATCTTTGGAGGGTTTAGGCAAAAGGAATGGTGGGGGGAGGATTGTGAAGGACCTCTTTAATGTATTATGCTTAATTTTTATAATGCAAATATCTATTCATTATACAATGAAAAATTTTACATATGTATTTGACAAATATCAATGGTTCTTTTTAAAAGATTTTATTTATTTATTTGAGAGAGAGAGAGAGTACAACTGTGGGGAGGAACAGAGGGAGAGGGACAAGTGGACTCTACACCCAGAGTGGAGCCCAACTCAGGGCTCGATCTCATGACCCTGTGATCATGACCTGAAATCAAGAATTGGATGCGTAACCAATTGAGCCATCCAGACACCCTACAAATACCAATGTTTTTAAAGCATGTTTTAGAGTCTGTTCAGGGCTTGAGCCCCAGTGACATGTCTCTCCTGGTCTACGACTGCATTTTGCTGTGCCTTGGTGCAGAGGTTAGTAATGGCACTAGCTGTGTAATGCTGTTGAAAGACTCAGGTGAGACAGGCACTGAATTGCTCAGCGCCCGACACATGCTCAGTAGCGGTTAGTGTGGTTACAAGGAAGGAGAGGGACAGAGGAGCCTAAATGCCTGTTGCCTTCACACCCAATGCGAGGCTCAAACTCACGACCCCAAAATCAAGAGTTGCCTGTTCTACCCACTGAGCCAGCCAGGTGCCTTAGTTTATGCCTCTTTTCAAGGAACCCCCCACCTGGGCAAAGGCTTTTAGGGCAGCATAGGTCCTTGGCCATCAATGGGACTTTGCTCTCATTTGGCATGACTTCCAGTCCCTGAAGAGTATTAATGTTGGAAAAACCACCACCAGAGCTATTAACTGAGCAGACAGAGGCACTGACTTATTAAATACATGTTGAAGGATTGAGTGAAAGAGAGAGAGAGAAAGCTAAGATTCACCCCTACAAAAGTAGAGTGTATCCCTGGCTCTCCTCACAGCAAGGCCCTTTGGAGAAGACAGGACAGGATGTGAGGAAAGCCCATTGAGTCTCTATTTTATTCAGAGGAAACTAACCCCAGAAAAGGCAACAGTTCCTCTAGAGATGCGTAGCAAGTGAGTGGCCCAGATAGAAGGTAGTTCTGAGTCTCTAGATCAGGGCTGTCCAAGAAACGTACCATGAGAACTATGTATGTAGTTTAAGATCACTTAGGAGTCATATTAAAAAGGGAAACAAGGGCAGCCCGGGTGGCTCAGCGGTTTAGCGCTGCCTTCAGCCCAGGGCCTGATCCTGGAGAAGACCTGGGATCGAGTTCCACGTCGGACTCCCTGCATGGAGCCTGCTTCTCCCTCTGCCTGTATCTCTGCCTCTCTCTCTCTCTGTGTGTCTCTCAAGAATAAATAAATAAAATCTTTAAAAAATAATAAAAATAAAAAGGGAAACGAGACAGGTAAAATTAATTCTAATAACATGTTTTATTCAGCTCAATCCATCCAAAATATTATTTCAACATATAATCTATATATGGTGACCATATTTGACAATACTGTATGGTAAATCTCAAATTTGCTAAGAGAGTAGATCTTAAAAGTTCTCATCTCCAGAAAAAAAAATTGTAATTATGTGTGGGGATTAATGGTAAATGAACTTACTGTGGTCATCATTTCACAATATATATAAATATCAACTTACCAGATTGTGCTTCTAAAACTAATACCATGCTATATGTGAATTATATCTTAATTTTAAAAATTAAATTAAATTTTTTAAAAAATTGAATTATTATATATCTTCCTTTTGCATAGTAGGTCTTCAAAAATCTGCTGTGTATTTTGCCTCATAGCACATCTCAAGTAGGACAGTGTCCCGTCGCTGGTGGCTGGGGGCTACCACCTAGGACATAGCAGCTCCAGGATTCCTTCAAGTGTCTGACTACAGTCCCAGTGTGTGCGGGTGTTGGGGCAGGTGTGGCTGGGGGTGGCCTGGGGAGCCCTGAAAAGAAATCCGTGATTGGGAGTATGGATTCATGAGTGTGCATTCATGAAGTCGCAGCCAGCAGCAGCAGACCAGGCCAGCACAGGGTGTGGCTGTAGCTTTAGAAACGGATGCGAATAGGCCAAAGAGAGCTGCAGCCACACCACAGAACCCAGAGAACCCAGGGGCTGAGCAGAGAAACCAGCCAGGGGGGTGGAAGTTGCAGGAGCCCTGGAGAAGGCCTGGCCGGCTCACTTAGCAAGAGCAGCTTCCAGGAACCCCTGGGTGGCTCAGTTGATTAAGCATCTGACTTCAGCTCAGGTCATGATCCTGGGATCCTGGGATCAAGTCCCATATTGGGCTCCCTGCTCAGTGGGGAGTTTGCTTCTCCCTCTCCCTCTGCCCCCCCCCACCCCCGCCTCGTGTTCTCTCTCTTTCTCTCTTTCTCAAATAAATAAATACAATCAAAAAAATTAATAAGAGCAGCTTCCATATACCAGTGAGGGGCCTCTTCCTTAAATCAGAGGACCCAGCCCCATGCTTCCTGTGAGTTTTGCTAGGGAGGAATACCACTGCATTTGCTACTTTTCCTGGGTCTAGACCACCACCCAGTGCACAAGCCTTTACTCATTCACTCCAAGCCAAAGTGAACAATGCAAGCTCAAGACGGCAATGCAAAATCTAACAGCACTTAGGAAACAGCCACCTGGTAGGGATTTGGTATCAGGAAGCCTGGGTGCAAATCCCTGCCCCACCCCTTACTAGCATGTACTCAGGGCAACTGACTTTCTGAGCCTCCACTTCCCTAGTTATAAATTGAGGGTTCTAAGCATGCCAACACAACTACCGACCTCATAGGGCAGTTGGGAGCATAGTGGGGAATTGGTGCATGTCAAGCCCTTTACAAAGTGTTCGGCACACAGGAAGTCTTCCCCTAATGGCTGCTACATGCAGGCAATCCACAATTTCCTGCATTATCTCCCTTGACCTTGGAGCTGCAGGCAGCCTTTGCCGTCATCTGGCTGAGAAACGAGAAGAAGGTAGCCTGATGACTTGCTCAAGGTCCCGCAGCTGATACTGGCTTTGTGACTCCTACCCTCTGCTCTTTCCATGATGTTTCTGTTTAGTGTGGAAGATGGGATTCTTTTTGCTTTCTCTTTAGCTTTTTAGTCTTGGTTTTTGATGTTTGTTGTTGCTTCTAACCAAGAGGCAGGGCAAAGCTTTAAGAAGCTGGTATCTCTCCATCACTTCTGTTGGTCAAGGTCATCCTCAGAGGGACTCAGACTGCACAAGGAGGCCTGAGGGGAACCAGGGTGCTGCTCGAGCAGCTAAAAAGCCAGGACTGAACAAAGAGTACAGGATGGTGAGGCTCAGGTATGTGGCGAGTGGGGTGGGGGGAGATGGGCTGCAGCAGGGGTGTGTCTATGAGATGCTAGCTGGGCCTGGCTGGGCTCACGGCCCCAGATCTGGAAGCCTTGCTTGGAGGACCTTGGTGTGAGTCCAGAAGCCCCACTTCCTCATGCCGTCTTGTCCAGATGAGGGCAGGCTTCTCATCTCCAGGGGCAGGGAGCAGGCAGGCCACTAGGAGTGAGGCCACCACTGCAAACCCTCGTGGGGCCCAGGACAGATGTGTTGTCCTAGAAGCCACCTTGGAAGTCATCTTGTCCAAACACTGTTTTGCAGTAGATAAAAACTGAAAAAAAGAGACAAGGAAATGTGCTCTTAAGAGTAGCAGGGCCAGGTTTCTTGCAACAGCTTACAGGAGGTGGTGGGTGGACATGCAGGGTGGGACTGGCCTAAGGCCGAGGGCGGAAGGGAGAGGAAGAAAACATGTCTGCAGAGGACAGAGGCTGCAGGCCTGCTCCAGCCATCTGCACAGAGAAGGTGGCCCGAGCCCTTGTCTGGCTCACTCAGAAAAGCGGGATTGCCATCAGGATGAGTGACAGCCAGAGGGATTTGGAGCGGAATGACACAGGGCAGCCTCCCTGCAAGACTCCAAAGGACCATCTTCCATGAAAGTAATCCCAGGATTGCTGACTACACACCCTTAACTTTGGGGAAATGCAGTATGAAGTATTAACACTACACCTGTCCTTGGGGGATGATTTACAGCCTCAAGTCGGCTGAGGAGGAGAGATTGAAACCAAATAAGATTGCAGGTGGTGGGACTTAGATTGGAAGAGAAGAAGAAAGTCTAAGACGTCACACCAAAGAGGCCAGGGTACCCAAAGAATCAGCAACGTGTTTCTCTAGGGCTCAAAGGACAGGGTAGGCGACAGTCTTCATTGAAAGTTTAGAGGCTACAGGCCAGGAGATGGATCTGAAGGCCTCCTAGGGTGTCTCTTACCCTGAACAATTCAGTTATTAGAAGACCATAGGTGGTCCATTCTTCTCGTTGGCAGCAAGAACCAGGCCAGGCCTGCCCCTGAGCAGGAAGGTCCCTGCCAACTTGGAGCTTGCCTGGGTGCAGGAGGCGGGGGAGTGAGGTGGGCAGTGGGAGTCCTCAACCTCCCTCCTGCTCTGGTGTCTCCTCTCCACCAGACGGGGAGGAGGGGGATGGTTCTGAGCGACCCTCACACTCTCACAGCGAGAACATTAATGGATATGGCCAACGTGCTCAGAGAGCCCGAAACGGGGGTGTCAGCCAAGGGCTGACATCATTAGAGCAAATGACGGCTATTAGTATTACGCTATTGTTATTATGTTTGCTCTCTCAACCCTTAAATCACACTCCATCTCGCGATGGCTCGCATTTTATGTAATTATAGCTTATATAGGTAACAAATGGATATTTCTGCAAGCCGAGGAGAGAGCCTTCTGCATACATTAATTTGCTTGATTAGTTCTCTATTTGGTATGCTTTGTTCCTCCAAACTCCCCTTTCCTGTCCAGCTTCAACAGAAAATTAATGAGTTTTAGCACCTTGTAAAAGTGGGCTGTGCCATGGGAATTCCTCGAGTGTACTCTGGGTTTTAAATCCACACATTCAGAGGCTTCCTAAAGGTTATGCAAAGGTTAACAAACAATTAATATGTTGAATCAGTGTGCTAAATCTGTTTACTCAGTCTTTGCAATCTAAAGGCCATTAGCCATCAGCCTCAACATTTTAGATTGATCTGTCTCTCTCCGAACCCACCCCTACTCTGTCCCTTGGACAATTTGGGTGAGAAAGAGAAAGAGAAAAGCTGAATTGAGAGTAGGAAAGAAAAAAAAAAAAAAAAGAGTAGGAAAGATCTCTGGAAAGTTGGGTTTTCTTGCTGAGACTCCAAGCTTTGGGAAGAGTCCTAATAGACTTGATAAAGTGTGTTGAAAGTTTCTAGAGGACAACGGGGGATGAGATGCATTTCTGCCTTTTTAATGACGAGCGCAATTTGAGTTAGGCTTATGAGAGGATGCCGAGTTCCTGTGTTCATTTCCTCCCTCGTTTAGAGGGAGAAGGGGGTGGGGAAGAGGTAGGAGGCGAGTCCCACCTTGGGGCATCCACAGGAAAGAGGTCTCCCACCACTCTGTCCTCCTAGAACAAATTGCAGAGTAGTGGGGGCCCAGAATGTTCCTTTCCTTAGCAGGCAGAGGAAGAGAATAAGAAATAGCCACCTTTGGGGTGCCTGGGTGGCTCAGTGGTTGAACGTCCACCTTTGGCTCAGGGAGTGATCCTGGGGTCCTGGGATCGAGTCCTGCATCAGGCTCCCTGCAGGAAGCCTGCTTCTCCCTCTGCCTGTGTCTCTGCCTCTCTCTGCATGTCTCTCATGAATAAATAAATAAAATCTTTTTTTTTAAAAGAAATAGCCATATTTAATCCAAGTGGTCCCCCTAGGGGTCTCCTAGTTCCACAAAGAAACTCCTCCTTCTCCACCTTTTAGGATGCTGTTTGTTGATGATGATGATCTTGGCAACATGAAGACAATGACCTTGATGAGACCGGCAACATGCTGTCCTTCCCAGCCTGGCTCTTTTAAAAGAAGCTGTGTGCTGCCCATATAATCTACCTCTAGCCCACGCTCAACAGGAACAATCTTCCATGTTGACCTGGAACCCCCTCTTCTGTACCTGTTCCCATCTTTTGTGGCTTACCAATCAGCTTGTCTCCCTACCTAAGACCAGCTTTTTGGATGACCATTCTTGGGCACGGACTGCCGGCTTTGGCCTTGGGGTGCTTTCTTAGACATCATTTGACATTTCTTTAGGACTCTGGTCTCTGGGGAGCTGGTGTCTCCAAGGAACCCAAAAGAGAAACACAACCCAGAGGACACCAGGTGACAACTGTTCTGGTCAACCAAGACCTAGCCAGACCCTTAAATCTCTGCCCCACTCCTCTTCCACACTGGCTGAGGCAGAGACAGCCCACCAAGTCGGACTGGAGGGAAGACCAGGGAGAGAACAGAGAAGGAGCTGCCCACACCCTGCACCCACAAGCCAAGCTTGGGTGGCAGGGGTGGGGGGTGGAGGGAGAGAAGCATCACATTGCACTAGAGTTTCATAGGAGATTGGACTTGTGAGTTTATTACCTGAAGAAATGAGACTTTTCACTAGTACCTGAGAGTATCCAAAAAGCAAGGGGGGGCGGGGAATGAATCCCCAGAGTCAGTGTGCAGGGGCAGTGGGCAGGGAGGACTTTGCTTTCTCTTATGTCCTACCAAGCCCAGCTCGTTCAATCATCCGGTCACTCCATAGTGTCCCTTTTTTGCGCTGAACTGCATGACTTAGATAGAGAGTGGAAAATAAACTCTATCTTTTTTTCTTTTAAGATTTTATTTATTTGGGTAGTCCCGGTGGCCCAGTGGTTTAGCGCCACCTTCTGCCTAGGGTGTGATCCTGGAGACTGGGGATCGAGTCCCGCGTCGGGCTCCCTGCATGGAGCCTGCTTCTCCCTCTGCCTGGGTCTGTCTCTCCCTGTCTCTCTCTCTCTCTCTGTCATGAATAAATAAAAATCTTAAAAAAAAAAAAAGATTTTATTTGACACAGAGAGAGGGAGAGTGTGTGTGTGTGTACAAGAGAGAGAGAGAGAGAGAGAGCACACGAGCCAGAGGCAGAGGCAGAGGCAGAGGCAGAGGGAGAGGGAGAGGGAGAGGGAGAGGAAGAAGCAGACTCCCGCCTGAGCAGGGAGCATGATGTGGAGCTCGATCCCGGGACCCCAGAGTCATGACCTGAGCTGAAGGCAGACGCTCAACTGACAGCCACGCAGGCACCCTCCAAACTCTATCTTTTCAAATGAAAGAAAAGAGCTTCATGCTTTGAATTTCAAAGTGTTCAGATTGACAAAAAAGTGTCCTGACAAGAGACAGGACTGACCAGCAGAGGAAGGAGATGAGGTGTATTCTTGGGACTTAGGACATAGGTTTCTTTAAGGTTTTGTGTCTAAATGAGATTACAGATTTCAGCAAAAACAAGTTAGGGGGTGAGCTCTGGGTGCACATTAGCCACCTGAACCATGGGGTCCAGGTGGGTAGTTGGAGTATCTGGTGTCTTTAGAATATTAAAGTATTCCTCCAGCATAAACACACCCTTTTGTGCAAATTCCCGAGAAATGCACGCTCGGCTTGTTCCTGGGTTGTATGGGAGAAATGCCTTGAGGAGAGAACTGTTTGCAGCCAGGATGAGTTCGTTCCATGGAGCTCCCGGGGGAGCCCCGGTCTTCTGATTGCAAGGCAAGGTCTCCGAGGCCATGTTTCATGTCTAAAGAAAGAAAATAGTTTCCTTGTTTCGAGAAATGCCAAGCTGATGATATGAAGGAAAAAGTAGATAAGCTCTCCCCTGCCCTCTGAATCATTCAGGCATTTTATGCATAGATTTTTATCCTTAAAAACAGAGAGGGGAATTAGGTCTGTTTGGGAGGGCTGAAACCACCGGATCCGGCTTGCCCGGCGGTGCGTGTGTTGACTGAGGAGGTGGCAGTGCTGGAGGACAGACGCTGGAAAGACTGGTCCTCTGGTTCCGCAGCCAATGCCTGACACCCAGCGCCCGTGCACCCCGCAGCGACGGCCCTGAGGGAGAACAGGCTGGCTCGGAGCCCACGGGCCCTGGGGGATGGAGTCACCCACGCCTTCTCCTGCCCCTGCCAGAGACCACCCCCCGCCGCACCCCCCGCCCCCACCCCCCCATCCCCGGCCGCGGCCTGCACAGGGCACTCTGTGCCCTGCACTCTTCACTCCCCTGCTGAGCCCAGAAGCCCAGGCCAGAGCCCTGGTTCGTCCTGGGCAGGACTGGGGCTCTAACCTGGCATCCTTCCCTGCTGGGTCTCACTCTCAGTTTGGGAGGATAAAGTTGCTGGGGACTCTGGGCAAAATGCTTCCGGTTCACAATGAGAGGGAAGGAGCGTTCTGGCCTCCTGCAGCCTGGGTGGGAGCAGGGATGGGGTGGGCAGGGGCTGACCGCTTGCAAGGAGACGGGGAAGGATGCCGCCACCCCTTCACGAACGCTTCTGCCACCAGACTGGCCTGTACCAACGAGGAGTAGACTCTGTGGCCTGCTGGGCCCTGCCCGCCTGTGGGAGGAAGTGCAGGCCCCAGACGGATGGGGCAGCTCTCTCCAGACGGCTGCCCAGCAGCACCCCGCCGCCCAGCAGCACCCCGCCGCCCGTGAAGGGTGCCACGTCCTAGCCTGAGCCTCGGAACATGGGGATGTGCCTTCTCTCTGCTCCCTTCCCCTCTCCTGGTGGCTGCAACCGTGGCAGGCCAGCCTCACGGCCGTAGACAAAAGCAAGGCCTGGTGGCAGGAATTCAGGTCAGTCTGACTGTGTGGAAGGCTCGCCTCGGACCGTGATACAAGACAGAAGTAAATGCCGACTTTATATGAGCTACTCAAGGACCACTGGGCCCCTTGGTTACAGGCCTGGCTTCTAACCAATATACTCCTCGTGCCTCTCGACCAAGAGACCAAGCCCAGCGCTCACCTCCTTGCCGTCCCCTCCAGAGGGAGGCCCAGAGAAGGGCCGTGGAAGGCAGCACCGCCACACAGGGAAGCTCTCCCTGACACGTAACCTAAGTGAGACCAGAGGCGAAGAATCAAACCCCAAGCCCCTCTGATTTCTCCTCCTTTCTTAATTATAATCCCATTTGTAAGCCAAACCCTGTCATTCTGTCTCCCCTAATGGCTAGTTTCTATTCTGAGATTCTCTCCACCCTATTATCTTTTGCAATATTTAGGAGCTCAGGCGAGGAAGGGGTAAGGCCGCTCCTTTAGCAAGCCCAACCTTCTCTATCTTTTTAAATATTTCAGTTGCTCCCAGTCCTTATTTTTGCATTTCGATTTCCTGTGGTACAGTCCATTTATCTCGGTCACTCCATCAAGTTTTCCCCGGCTGTCCCCCCTTATCTTCCCCGCTCCGCGCTGACTGAAAAGTACCTCCATTATCTTTGTGGCCACTGCTGACTGGAGGGAAAGCTGCAGATTGTCTTGATAGTGAGACTGGGAAGCGCTTTGCCCAGCAGAGGCCAAAGTGAAGTGTGTGACCTCAGCGGCGACTCTCTCAAGGTGAACCTTCCCTGGTGGCCTCCTCCTCCAAAGGCGTTTGTAAGGGTTCTCCTCTTCTTTCCTGGTGAGAGCCAAACCTTCCTGCCACGCCTTCGTCCTCCCTTGGGATGGGTTTGCTGAAAACCTCACCCCCCTCACCCGGCCTCACAAGGCCTCGACCACTGAGTACCTGAAGTATCCAGACATCCCCCTCAGGACACCCACAGGCCATCTCGAGGTTACCAGGAGATGAGTAGCTATCCACCCCTAGAATTCTCAAACCACGATTTGAGAGAAAAGTTCTATCTTTACTCTCTGGAATGCTGAGGATCTTGAAGTGGAGAGTCTCTCCTTGGACTATGTTGTTTCCTCATGTGGAGGGCAAAGCATGGGGATGAAAACAGATGCCAATCTGTGCTTTTAAAGGTGAGAGCTAGGGTAGCCCTGGTGGCTCAGTGGTTTAGTGCCACCTTTAGTCCAGGGCCTGGTCCTGGAGTCCCAGGATCGAGTCCCACATCGGGCTCCCAGCATGGAGCCTGCTTCTCCCTCTGCCTGTGTCTCTGCCTCTCTCTGTCTCTGTATCTCTCATGAATAAATAAATAAAATCTTTAAAAAATAAAAATAAAGGTGAGAGCTAGGTCCTGCCCCGGATCTCTGCGTGGCAGGCCTCACTGGAGAACCCTCAGCTCTGTCAGGTTTGGTGACAGATGGGACCAGATGGTAGCCTCACTGTTATTGCACTGGACGGTGGAGGGGAACAGGGGATGGATGGGTCACTGTTAAGCAGTCTTACTGATGTGTGGTTAACCCACGTGGATCAGGAACACATAAATAATCGTCCTTTGTCTCAGGCCATGGTGTATCATCACATCTGTCCAGGATCCACAGATAATTCGGGATCCTGCTCTCAGAGGACAAGGCCTTCAACCTCAGCTCTTGGCCTTGTGCGGCCATCCCTCTCAGGATTGAAAAGGAACATGGGGATCCCTGGGTGGCTCAGTGGTTTAGTGCCTGCCTTTGGCCCAGGGCGTGATCCTGCAGTCCCGGGATCGAGTCCCACGTCGGGCTCCCGGCATGGAGCCTGCTTCTCCCTCCTCATGTGTCTCTGCCTCTGTGTGTGTGTGTGTGTATCTATCATAACAAATAAATAAATCTTAAAAAAAAAGAAAGAAAAGGAACACCCCTAGGCCCCCCTAGGGATCCTTTTAACCCACTTCCTCCCCTTCCCCAGGGTTGCATTACTACTCAATCCCTGGTACACATTTTTATCATTTTGCTCCAGTGCATGTGATGACTCTGGAACTGGGGGACAGGGTAAGAGACGTGTGTTTGGAACCTGCCAGATGGACTCCTGTTAGCAAATCTCTTGTGCGTTATAAGCCCTGCAAGCTACAGACCTTCTCTGAGGCTTTAACACTTAAGAATTGCATTTATCTTCCTGTAAGAGAGACCTGATCAATGTGGCCTAAACAAGATAGAGATTTATCTCTCTCGTGTTACAAGAAGAAAAAAAAAGAAGAAGCCAGAATAAGGCAGCCCAGAGCTGATCTGGTGGCTTCCAGCCTCCTTCCGTGCTTCTGTTCCACCACCTTCAGCATGTGACTTCCATCCATGGGGTGCCTTCATCGTGGCTGCTGGAGTTCCAGTCACCATGTTTCATTCCAAGCAGCAGGAAGGAGAACCAAAGAGCTTCCACTTTCATCTCATTGACCATATGTAGCTGTAAAGGAAACTGGAAACTAGTTTGTCAGTTGGACATGCTGTCCACAGTCTCAGGACTTAGGGAAAAAAGAATAAAATGGATATCCAACAGGCCAATGGGAAGGTCTGCCACAGAGGTGGTCAGAGCAAAGGTCAAAAGATGAGGCCCTGGCATCAAATGCATAGGTTTAAATCCTTTGCTCCACGAATTACCAACTATAAAAGCCTCGGCAATTTACCTACCCTCTCTCCATTCTCACCCATATAATGAGAATAACCATAGCACTGACCTCATTGTTGAATACTATTATTGCTTGATTATTGGGAATCTACAGTGCTCAGGTGCGTGGTAAATGCTAGTCAGATGTCAGTTATCATTATTCTTCTGCCTGTAGTCACATTATTGATGCCCTGACTGTTCCCCTGCCCAGTAGGCACCTTTTCTGTCTGACCACAGAGGAAGAAAGGGGCTTGGAGCCAGCTGAGGGAGAGGAGGGTGGAGAAAGTTTACAGTGCATCTCTTTAATTTCCCACTCCCAGAGCCCAAGAAACTCAAGCCACTTTAGAATGTTTCTTTACTTTCCTCTCTCTCTTCCTCCAGAAAGGGCCAGGGTGCAGGGAGGAGAAAGGAGGTCATGCAGAATGACGCCCCCTCCCCATCCTTTCTGTCATCTCAAGCCCCAAGTTCAAATGTTGAAAATGTCAGCCCTCCATCTAGACATCCTCAAGTCCCTAAATGTGCATAACCTCGTTCCAGGGGCCCAGGGCACCCACTTGAAGCCTGCTCCAAGGAATCATAGTCTAGAACAGGGGTCAATAAAGTACAGTCTGCAAGCCAGACCCAGCCCAGTGGCTCTTTGGGTAAACAGTTTTATTGGCACCCAGTCACCCTCACGTGCTTACACATCGCAGGTGGCCACTTTCACAGGACAACGGCAAAGCCAGAGCAGCTACAACAGACACACTGTGCCTCATAAGCCTAAAATACTTACTTTGTGTCTCTTTACAGAAAAAGCATGGCAACCTCTACTCTAGCTGGAGAAAAGGAAAAGGAACATATTTTTGAAGATACCAACACGTATACATAATCAAATAGGACACTGAGTGGTATATGTAAAGATATAGGAAAGGACCCCAGAGAACTTCCAGCCCCCCGGGAAGTCCTGGGCCCCCACATGGGAATGAGAAGAGCAGATGAGGACATGGTCAAAGACAACGTTAACCTGACCTGTAACGTTTGGTTTTATGAGGATAGACTTGGGTAGTTAAAACCTAATTTTTAACAGAGTGTATTGATTGCTAGAAAGTGTGACATGTTTAACACTTTTATAGACTCCTAATAAAGTGTAAATTAATATAACCCTTTTGGAAAGCAATTTAGAAAATATATAAAGATCCTTAAACATGCTCGTACTCTTGGCCTCATAATTCCACTTCTGGGAATCCATCCTAAGGCTATAAACTAAAATGTCAAAAATATTTATGCACAAATATGTCCACCGTGATATGACTTATAGTGGCAAAGAGCTAGAGCCGCTCAGATAGTCATATCAGAGTTAAATAAATTATGACACAGTCATATGATAGAATCTTATATAGTCATTAAAATTATGCTGACAAAAACTTTATAAATAATCAAAGGAAATCTACGTGAGTGAATAGGATACAGAGTTGGGTGCAGTTTCATCAAAGCTGCGTTGAAAAAATTTAACATTTCCACCCAGGCATACCTAAATGTCACAGTGTTACCTTTGGAGGAGTGGATGATTCGTGGTTCTCTTCTCTATGTGTATATTTTTTTCTCCTGAAAAATGTTGGGTTTATTTTCTAATGGGGAATATGGATATCATCTTAGACCATAGGGGCTTTGAGAAGGTTCATAGAGAGCCAAGTGGATCAGACTCTGAGAGTAGGAGACAGAGTTAATCACTTCATTCCTGTAGTCAGGAGAGCAGAGCAGAGGGAAGGGGGAGATTTACACATCACTCTGCCAAACTAGCAGGTCAGAGCATGCCCTGTGTATGCAGCTGGACCAGGTGCCACCTTCCCCTGCCCATCCTCCACTGCTAAAGACCTCAGGCAGGAGGGGGGAGGGAGCTCAAAGGACTGAGTTTTCCATTTCCTCCAGGAGCTGGAGTCAAGCTCACCAACATTCACCTCCTTGGGTATCAGCAGAGAGGGAGGGAAGAGATTGTGAAGGAAGGACAAGAAGGCTGGGGTAGGAGTGGGGTGACTCCATTCATTTTCTTTCGAGGGTCTCTGAGTCACAGAGATCCCTGCCCTCTGCAGGTTTTCCTCCGGCTCAGACCCCCCGCCCAGTTCCCAAACTGCCAGGCAGGCTCCTCCCTAGTGTTGTGTTTTTTCTTAGCAATAACAATATTTGGACTATTTGGACTTCTCTTCCCTCATCCAAAGAAAGAAAGAAAAGAATATCAAAGCTGGGTCCTCAATCCATACAGTTTTTAGGGGGGGCTCCAAGACACCTGGTCTTCTTGAAGGCAGCCAATTCGACACTCATGGGAGAGTCCTCAGGAAACAGCTATTATCTGGGTCCCTTCAGACCCAAGCTTCTCAAATCCTGGCAGCGCTCTGACTTAGCTCCTTGACCTTGGGCAAGATAGCTACACTCTCTAAGTCCCCATTTGCTTCGTCTGAAGCAAAAAAGGGTAGGGGACAATCTTCCAATCATCGTCACTGTAAATATCAGAAATCATTTATTTAATGTGTCCCCCCCACCGCCGTGTCTTCATGCAACGATTGGCACATAGCAGGTGCTCATAGAAGGTCATTCATAATGTATGAGACTACATTTCCTGGGCACCCTGAAGGTGTGAGGGGCAGAATCAGGTACTAATCTCAAAGCAAAAAGGCAAAAAAGAACCATGAATCCTTTTTAATAATATCTGATGTAGTCAGCCTTGCAGAAGCAATTCAAATCCAGGCCTCCCTTTCACCCCCCTACTCCTCCCACCCCCACCGACCCCTCCCCCAGTGCGGCCCTTCCAGAGCCCACGGGCCTGGAGCACCAGAGCAATTATTGTAGGAGCCATTCACTTGGTAATTAGGCACGCAGGGACCTGTGACATCCCTTCTGCGGAGTTGGAACCGGTGACTTAGGCGGTCCCTGGCACCACACTTCCCACGCGGGCACCTCATCTCTTCCGGTAGACTAAGGGGCCCTGGCGGGCGAGGCTGCTTTCCCTAGGTCCTGCTCTAGTTCTCTCTTCAGTAGGCGATTAATCCTTACTTGCCGCACACTGGAATTTTGTGTTTTCTTTAGGCCCAGCCCACAGAAAGTGCAGCTATGCTTGGCTGATGCGGGGTAGAATTTTTGTAGCCCTAAACACAACAGAAGGCTCCAGGAGGGCTACTCCCTAAGGGGAACTGCAGAGAATCTGCAGCTGGAGGGGGTTTTCTACACCCCTGGATGTGTGGCTCCCCTGGTTCTGAGCGGATTGCGGACGGTGGGGAGGTAAAGCCAATGCTGCCAAACCGAGGGCTAGATCTGTGTCTGGGGCAATGCCAGGTCACTGGTTGCTTCCTGCCACCCACAGCTGCTTCTGGGACTCCCGGGGAGCAGTTGCCCTGGGGAAGCCGGACTTAATCAGTAAGCACAGGGGCACAGAGGCCCCACGGCCAAGCCAAATCTGGAATCATTTAGAAAGGGGAGCATCCGGCTCCTCCTCCCTCCCATCTTCGCTCCTGGGTCTGGGCTGTGGGTCCAGAGAGGGCTAAGAAGTGCCTGCTCCCTGCGGAGCAGCTGTGTCCCAGCCCTCCCTCGGCGCCCGGGGCGCCCCTGGGCAGGGCAGGAGCAGTCACAGGCAGCTGACAGCTGTGGTGGCGCCAGGCTCAGGCGCCCACCACATGGCTTCCTTTTTGATTCTGGCCCTCCCCTGGGCTGGCTGCTCCTCCCCTGCCACCAGAGCAGCAAATGGCCAGTGGGGTCCTCAGAGCAGGGGTGTAGGCCGATGGGGAAGGGTGAACGGCACCTGCTCCCTCTGCACCCTTCTTCCTGTGACATTCACTTCAAAGTCACAGGACGGTGCTTCCTTTCTTTGCTGCATCCCTGCTGATAAGGGAATCTGTTTTCCCAACTGGGAATTCCTATTCCAGCGCTTCTGCTGGTTGGAGCTCGGGAAAGGAACTTGGGAAAGAAAGCCAGTATTTGATGAGTGCCAGCTAAGCATCACATGCACACCATTCGGGGCCGGGCTAGACTCCTAGGACGGGGCTGCGGGGCACCCAGAGGCTCAGCGTGCTGGTGCCCTCGCTCCTCGCCGCTCCTGTAACACCTACAGCCTCTGGCAGAGTGCCAGGGCCTCCCATCTCTACCCACCCCGACCCCGGGGCCTCTCGGCGGGGCAAGGATCTTCACAACCGTCTGCTCCCTCGAAATCGCGCGGCCGACAGCACCGGCTGTAGGTTCTGATGGGGAAGGAGCCGCGGAGGGACAAAGCCCTGCTGGGCGGGCGCCTGGTTCGCCCCGAGCCCCGGGGGTTCCGGCCGCCTCCCGCGACAGGAGAGCGCCCCCTGCTGCCGGAGCCGCGCCGCTGCGCCCAGCCCGACGCGGGGAGCCCCGCAGCACCCGGGGCGGCGGCGAGCTGCACCCCCTGCACTGCCCTCTGCCTGCAGCGGCCGGGGCCTGCACCAGCCCCTCGGGCCAGGCCTTCTCCAGGGCGCTGTGCTTGAGAATATGGGATCTGGGTGGCTCAGGGGTCGAGCGGCTGTCTGCCTTCCGCTTAGGGCGAGATCCTAGGGTCCTGGGATCGAGTCCCACATGGGGCTTCCTGCATGGAGCCTGCTTCTCCCTCTGCCTCTCTCTCTCTCTCTGTCTCTCATGAAAAAATAAATAAAATCTTAAAAAATATATTTTTTTATTATTTATTTTTATATTATATAAAAAAATATATATATATAGGCTCTGGGGGCGCCTGGCTGGCTCTATAGAAAGCGCCGGCCTCTTGATCTCGGGGTTGTAAGTTCAAGCCCCACCTTGGGTGTGAAGATTACTTGAAAATAAAACCTTGCTGCATAAGGCCCTGGGCATACAGATGTTTTAACTTCTGAAGCTTCAGTTCTTTCATCACTGAACTGAGATCGTCAATATTCTGTATATCACAGAGATGCTTGAAGGAGATAATTTCAGTAAAACACACAGTTAGCTTTCAATAATAGTAACTACCGGTATTGATTCAGGGGCCACCTCCACAAGTCAGTGATGAGACAGTCACGGATAAGATCCCTCGGACCGGAGTCAGGGATTTGTTTTTTTCAAAGCATTTTCATCATTAAATGGATCGGATCTAGTTCCATGGGCATATTTGAGGGAAACAACTTTGCCTAAAGGCGAAATAAACACCAGAGACACTCACGGAAGCATCAACCACAAACAATTACTAAACACATTGATCAATGCTCCAAGCTGTGCAATAAAGAAAGGGGGAGAAAAGTTGCATTTGGGGAGAGTCTGACCTGAATTACCAATCTTTACCATCTTGCTGGATTATATCTGTTAACCACAAACATTCTGAATCCTCTCCCGTATATATTTTTTAAGAAGCCAACGTGGCTCTGTATTCCCCTCCTGCTAGCCTCCCCTACCCCCAATTTCTTGAAATTTGCTCAGCAACTCAGCTTCCTCTGCTTCTGTGAGCTCTGGAACCTACTCACAAACCCAGGTGTTGTGCCCACCACTCAGGCCACTTTCCCGCCCTTGTCCTAGTCACCAGCAGCCTCTGCACAGTGCTTCACCCTCAGGCCTCATCACTCTGCTTGACAGCAGCAGTGACATAGTTGATGGAGCACTCCCTGCCCCTGGAACACCTTCTTCCTTCCACTTACCCCTGGTTCTCCTCCCTCCTCCCTGACCAGTCCTTGTTAGTCACCTCTGGCTGAATGCTTATCTCAGCCTCCGCATGTGGGGACTTTCCTAGGTTCTGTGTCCAGGCCTCTTTCTCTCTGCCTCCCCTCCAGGGGACTCCCACCAGCCCCATACTTGAAGGGCTGTTCACTGGTGATGCCCATGTCCATGTCTCAGCTTCCTCCTCTCCCTGGACTCCAGACAGGCACATCCGCAGCCTCTCCACCAACCCCACTTGGAGATCCTATTGGCATCTAACTTGATGTGTCCAAGTGGAGCTCCTGACTCTCTTCTTCTCCCCCCTTTCTCATTGAATAAATGGCAACTTCAGATTTCTAGCTGCTCAGGTCATCCCACTGCCTCTCTTTCTTTCATATTTGACATGAGTCCATCAGCAAATCAAGTCAGTCCTCCCTTCCCAATTTATCCAGAATCTGACCATTTCTTGAATTCTCCTCTACTACCCCTTGTCCAGGCCATTATCAGCTCCTGGCTGGTCTACTAGTTTCTACTCACGTTCCCCTGCAGGAATTTCCAGATCGAAACAGAGAAGAGTCTTTTATTTAAAAAAAAAAAAAAAAAAAAAAAGTCATGTCACTCCTTTGCTGAAAATCCTCCAAAGATTTCCCTCCTCACCAAGAAGAGATTACAGTGGTCTACAGGGCCTTATGCAATCTCACCCAGAGCTTCTCCTACAACTTTATGTCCTACCCCCGCATTCACTTCACTCAGGCCACCTGGCCTCCTTGGTAATGCTGCAGGATTCTGAACAATATTCTGCCTCAGGGCCTTTACACATGTTGTTTTCTCTTCTGGAAATGCTCTGACCCCAGACCATCACAGAGCTCCTACCCTCACTTCATTTGGTCTCTGCTTAGCAGAGAGGTCTTTCCTGAACATTCTATATAAGACAAACCCTTTCCTGACCACTCTCTGTATAAGTAATCTGAAGGTGGCTTATCAGTGGGGAAGTTAATGCAACCAATCCAGGCAAGACATGGGAAGGGCAGTGATGTGTTGTGGGGCTGGTGCCAAGCCATGGACTGGACAGCAGGAAGATTTGAGGACTAATGGGATGGGGAGGAAAGGCAAGGTGCAGAGAGACTCCCAGATTTGGGGCCTGGAGGACTGGACACCCACCATCCCTTCCTCCTCTCTATTCCATGCCTCCAGGCTCTGATTCATCCTATTGCCCCCAGTTTATTCACAGACCCGTGTGCCTCATGGCATACCCTTGCCGTACCTCAGCTTCCCCACCCATAATCAAGGCAAAAGTAGTCATTTCCACCTAAATCTGTAGTGAGGAATAAACTGTTCGTAAAAGTGTTTTGGATAGTACCCAGGACATAATAAGCCCCCAAGAAATGGGGAACATGGTCATTATCATCATGGCCTTCAATGCCACAGTCATTATCATCACCAACAGTGTCACTTCCTTTCTACCCTGACCCCCCCATGCTCCTTACCACCTCATGGGCCTCCTTTTCTACACTTGGGCACACTCTGGTCTTCCCTGGCTTCATTTTTCTGGGATTTTCAAGGCCTCCACATTTCTGCCCTGGAAGAACTTTTTTGCCACAAGACTTTCACTTCCTCTCAAAGTAAGTCAAGTTACAGTTGAGGAGCACCTCCCACCTCAGGCCCCACACCATCCCCGCCTGCATCCACCGTCCCTCTCATTCCTCTCAGGTGGCCAGAACGGATGATAGGATCAGGACAGAAACTCCATCCCCTCCATCCCCCCCGCGCCCCCCCCCCCCCCCCCCCCGCTGCCAACCACCTGATGCCCTGGCTGAAAACTGCTTGTTTCTTTTTCCGTTCTCTAAATGCTCACAGATGTCTGTCTGCTTTTCTCTATTATGTGCCTTCCAGAAGAGGGGGGAGGATCAGATACTTGTAAATATTTTAATCTCGCTTTTTCCTTTCTCTCTTAGTATCAAAAGAAGCAGGGGGTGGATGAGGGGATGTTTTCCTCCTTCCAGGTGGAGTTGAAGTTGGCAAAACTTGCAAACAGCTTCATTTCCTACCCTAGGGCGATAGGGACGGTAAATGAGCCCACCTGGGAACTAGAATGGGCTCTTAACCCTTTACTCTTGCTAATCTCTCCAGGTCCACCAGACTCTGAGAAGCATCAAACATGGCCACAGACTGAAGTGGGAACCAAGCAGGGTCCAACAATGGACAGTTGGTTTCTAAATTGTTGTAGGGAAAAATAAATAAATAAATAAATAAATAAATAAATAAATAAATAAATAAATAAATAAATTGTTGTAGGACCTATAGACAGGTCCCCAGGAGGAAAGACAGGAATGATCACAGATGGTCTTAGATGAGACTGGGAGAAGAACCAGGGCGGATGGCGAGTATATACTGCAGCAGGAGACTGCTTTAAGTCTTTCAGAAAGAACCAGACGGTTTGAGAGAGGAGGGGATATTGTCACAGGTGTCAGAATCTTTAAAGTTTGTATCTGAGCAGGAAAATAGAAAGCGTGGTATGTGGGACGGTGTCACTCACAATTTAAAGATTCAATCAGGACTCCTGTGGGAGTGTAAATCTTTTAAAAAGCAAATTGGCTAAATGAGTCAAGAATCATAAAAATACCCATCATCTTTGACTCAGAAATCTCATTTCTGGGTTTGGATCCTAAGGAAATTGCTCCAAATACAGAAAAAGATGTTTGCTATGGTTATTTATAATAGCGAAAACAAAACAGCAGAAATGGAAACATCCGTCTGCCCACTTACAGGGGCAGAGAGAGCGCCATCAGGTGCATCTTTCAGGGAACCACCTGGCAGTGCACCTCTTAAGAGCACACCATAACACAGAGGCATTTTACAACAAAGTTGGAAATGACAGTTATGTAGGAAGTTGTATACACTAGAATTTCAGCCACCAGCACAAGATGATGAGGCCTGTGGGTTGAAAAAGACTAGCGGAGAAAAACAGACAAAAATGTATTTACACTTGTGTTTGGGTGATGGGACCATGGCTAGATTTTTTACTTGTTTTATGTTTTCCAAGAGTTTTCAAATGGGGTGTTTCACCTTTAAAATGGAAAATAATGATTGAAATCAGAAAACCCATCAAGAGTTTTTGCTTTAACAGTTAAATGAAAAGTTTTACATGGACATCATTTCTTCACATTTGTGTGTGTGTGTGTGTGTGTGTGTGTTTTTAATTGTATACTCTAGTGGTGTGAACATTCTGGTACTCCGAGCATATTAACATGCCTTTGCTGCCTCAATATGCCCACATTCTCTTAGCTTTCACCTCCAAACAGGGAGGATAATGGCGGGGGAGGAGTGGGCCAGCCAGAAACAACTACAATATAATATACACAGCTAAATATAGACTACTGTTTACACAGGAGGACCCAGAGGAAGTTAAGATAAAATTTTCCACTGGATGACCTCATTTGCCTAAAACACTCAGTAGTCCTGGTCAGATCTCACAGAAGTACCAGCCTTCCGTAGTTGGAGCCAGCAGCCTGCTTTAGAAAAGTGGGGTGGAGGGCCTGCAATCATGGAGGAGGCGGGTCTGAGCAGGAGAAACCATTCCCTCCAGGCCTGGCAGAAGCATCCAGGACAGGTGGGCTGCGAACAGGGGGAGGAGCCTGGGCTGAGACTCAGTAACATTGCTCAGAAGTCCCTTCCCACCCCTGTGAGAAAGGGGAAACATGGGTCAGAGAGGCCTGGCATTCACCTCTTGAATCCTGAACACCCACCTGCATGGGTGTGAGACCGGAAGCTCCATTGATGCCGCTTGAGCCCCTGCTCTGAGCTCCTGTTTCAAATTGCTGATACCCTCTGTCAAAGAAGACTCAGCAAGTCATCTGGGAGCCCGGAGTGAGTGCAGCTGGTTTGAGTTAGCCTGTGAGATCTTCCTCCTAATTATGGCTGCTCTGTGGAGGGAAATGGAAGGATCTGGGGAATAAATATGTAAGGAAGCAAACAGAAAGGAGGCTGCCCCCAGAAGCCACCCACCTTGTCAGAGACACCCTACCTGGGAAGCCTCTACATGGCTTGGAGGGTCCTGGGTCTTTGAACCCTTTGACTTCCTCCCAGCCCAAAGCCTTCCCATCCTGAACACCTGTCTCACCACTCTCCATGTTCCTTTGGTTCAGCCAATCAAACAGCTGGATTTTTTTTTAAATAAACTTTTATAAGGAAACATTTTGGAGTATAATAAACCCTGTATATCCTTTTCCTAGATTCAATAATTATTCATTCATGGTCAATCTCGTTTCACCTGTGTTCCCATTTTTTCCTCCTTCACCACCACTAATTTGAAGCAAATCCTAACATTACAAAGTTCATCCATAAAGAGTTCAGCATATACATATATACAATAATAATATATGTGTATATATATTTACATAATATATATACACATATATAAAATAAGATCTTTTTATTTTTTTAAGATTTTATTTTTATTTATTCATGAGAGACACAAAGAGAGAGGCAGAGACACAGAGAGGGAGAAGCAGGCTCCCTTCAAGGAGCCTGATGTGAGACTCAGTCCCAGGACCCCATGATCATGACCTGAGCCAAAAGCAGATGCTCAACCACTGAGCCACCCAGGTGCCCTAAAATAAGGTCTTTTTAAAACCATTGTCACTATACCATGTTCAACCTGTAAAAGCTAATACTAATTCCTCATTATTATCAAATATCCAGGCAAAGTTTAACTTTTCCTGATAATCTCATATATTTTTTTTTGTTTACTTGAATCATGATCCAAATAAGGTTCTTATAATTGTGACTGATTGTCATGTCTTGAGACAAAGAGCTGAACTATGAAACTACAAAATCCAAATTTAGAGCAGGTAGCAGAGTGACATTCTAAACAAGTACCAATCATTAAACCTAAGCATTCACTCATTGATTCATTCAACAGATACTTATCAAGGACCTCGAGTGCACCAGGCCTGCATGCTACACTGGGGTATAATGGTGGCTGTGATTATTCTTGGAGCCTGTATTAATAGAGGGAGTCTGGTGAGGAAAGCAGACTTTTTTTTTTTTTCAAAGATTTTATTTATTTATTTCAGAGAAAGAGAGAGAGAAAGTATGAGGGAGAGAGAGCAACCACGAGTAAAGGGAGGACAGAGGGAGAGGGAGAAGCAGACTCTCCACTGAGTAGGGAGCCCAATGTGGAACTTGATCCCAGGACCCCAGGATCATGACCTGGGGCGAAGGCAGACACTGAACTAACTGAGCCATCAAGGCACCCAAGGAAAGCAGATATTGATCAAACAGTCATATAAGTGAATGAGGCATTTAAAAGTTGAAAAGTGCTATGAAGAAAGGTGCTACAGGCACCAATAACATGGAGTTTACATAAATCTACATAACAAAATTAGGGTCAAGAGGTTGAAGTGTTGGGGAATCAAATTTGGGCACAGTAGAGGGAAAATCTCAAAAACAACCAAGTGTAAAAAAAAAAAAAAACAATGTAAAAAAAAGCAGGAACATATGACTCATAACCAAGAGAAACAGCAAGCATCAGAAATAGATCCAGAAATGACACAAATGATAGAATTAGTAGACAGGGTGTTAAAATAGCTACCATTCCATATGTCCAACAAGGTAAAGGAAAATGTGATCATGATAAGGATAGACATGGAAAATATTTTATAAGACCCAAGTTGAACTTCTAGAGATGAAAATAAATCTGTGTGGACTTAACTGCAGAAGAAAAAATTAATGAATTTGAAGATCTAGCATTAAAAACCATATCAGTAAAAAAAAAAAAAAAAAAAAAAAAAAAAAAAAAACCATATCAGTGCTCTGTGACATAACATCAAGCATATGTATAACTAGAGTTCAAGAAGAAGAGAGAGGGACAAAAGAGTCTGAAGAAATAATAGTTAAGATTTTTCCAAATTTGATGAAAATTGTAAACCCATGGATACAAGAAGACAAATGAACCCCAAAAACAAACATGAAGAAAACTGCATCCAGTTGTATCATAATCACAATACTTAAGACCAGCAATAAAGAAAAAAGTCTTAAAAGTAGCCAGAGGAAAAAAACACATTCCATACAGAAGAATGATGGTAAGAATGACAGCAGACTTTTCATCATAAACAATGCAAATGAGAAGGTAGTGGAGTGACATCTTTGTTAGGGAAAAAACTATCAGCCTAGATTTCTATATGCAGAGAAAATATCTTTCAAAAATGAAAATGAAGGGACACCTGGGTAGCTTGGTTGATTAAATGTCTGCCTTCATCTCAGGTCATAATCTCAGGGTCCTGGGATTGAGCCCCACGTTGGGCTCCCTGCTCAGCAAGGAGCCTGCTTCTCCCTCTCCTCCCTACTTATGCTCGCTCTCACTATCTTTGTTGCTATCTCTGTCTCTCTCTCTCTCTCTCTCTCAAATAAATAAATAAAATCTTTTTTTAAAATGGAAACAAGGGCAGCCCCGGTGGCGCAGCAGTTTAGCACCGCCTGCAGCTCAGAGCATGATCCTGGAGACCCTGGATCGAGTCCCACATTGTACTCCCTGCATGGAGCCTGCTTCTCCCTCTGCCTGTGTCTCTGCCTCTCATTCTCTCTCTGTGTCTCTATAAATAAATAAATAAAATATTTAAAATAAAATAAAATGGAAACAAAATAAGGACCTTTTCAGACCTATGAAAGCTGAGAGAAGTCATCACCAGCAAGCCACCAGTACAATGAAATCTTCAAGTGGGGTTTTTCAAACAGAATGAAAATTATATCAAAAGAAAATTTGGATTTATATAAAGGAAGAGCCCAGAAATAGTAAATAATTGAGTAAATATAAAAGTCTTGTTTTAGGGGCCCCTGGGTGGCTTAGTCAGTTAAGCATCTGCCTTCGGCTTAAGTCATGATCCCAGAGTCCTGGGATTGAGCCCTGTATCAGGCTCCACACTCAGCAGGGAGACTGCTGCTCCCACTGCGTGTGCTCTATCTCTCTATCAATTAAATAAATAAAATATTTTTTTTAAATCTTGTTTTGTTATTACTTAGGTTTCCTTAAAAAAAAAAGGAATTGATAGTTTAAAGCAAAACTGATAATTACACATTGTGGAGTTTCTAGCATATGTAGAAGTAAAATGTATGACAGCAAAAGCATCAAGACCAGGAAGGGAGAAAAAGGCTAGTGCTATAAGGTTCTTTCACCATATGTGAAGTGGTATAATATTTCTTGAAGGTAAAGTGTGATAAGTTAGATGTCTACATTATAAATCCTAAAGCAACCACTAAAAGAAAAAAAAAGGTTTGGCTAATAAGCAAATAAAGGCGATAAAATGAAATCATGAAAGAAACACTCATCATTTCATACAAAAGCAAAAGAGGGAGGGGGGAAAGGAACAAGGAATAGATGGCACAAATAGAAAACAAATAGCAAAATGGTATTTTTAAATCTAACCACATCAATAGGCAACCCCAATTAAAAGGCAGAGATTGTCAGACTGGATAAGAAAGCAAGGCACAGGGCAGCCCCGGTGGCTCAGCAGTTTATTTTATTTTTTAATTTAATTTAATTTTATTTAATTTAATTTTATTTTATTTTATTTTATTTTATTTTATTTTATAAGATTTTACTTATTTATTCATGAGAGACACAGAGAGAGGCTCAGTGGTTTAGCACCGCCTTCAGTCTAGGGCGTGATCCTGGAGACCCAGGATCGAGTCCCACATCAGGCTCCCTGCATGGAGTCTGCTTCTCCCTCTGCCTCTCTCTCTCTCTCTCTCTCTAATTAATAAATAAATAATCTTTAAAAATAAAAAAAGAAAGGCACAACTATATGCTCTCTACAGCGAATCCACTTTAAATATAAAGAATAATTTAGGTTAAAAGTAAAAGCATGGAAAAAGATATATCATACTAACACTAAGCAAAAGAATGCAGGAGTTCCCATAAAATGTCAGACAAAAGCTCTAAAGAGCAGGAATATTACCAGGGGTAAGCGTCATTTCATAATAATAAAGGAGTGAATTCATAAGCATAAATATTGGTACACCTAACAACAGAGCTTCAAAATACATAAAGCTTACTGCCGTTATTCACAGGCAACATAATTGGGCACATAGAAACCACAAAAGGATATAGAGAAGAACTATTAGCATAAATAAGTAATTTACCAAAGTCACTGGATACACAGTCAATATACAATCTCTTACATTTTAGCCATTCTGGTAGGTGTATAGTAGCATCACATTGTGGTTTTAGTTTGTATTTCCAGGATGACATTTTTCAAAAAGATGTATTTATTTGTCTGAGAGAGAGAGAGTGCATTCGTGAGTGGAGGGAGGGGCCAATAGGGAGATAAGCTGAGTGGGGACCCTGACTGGGGGCTTAATCTCAGGACACTGAAATTGTGACCTGAGCCAAAACCAAGAATCAGGTGCTTAACCAACTGAGCCACCCAGGCACCTCTCCAGGATGACATTTTTAAAAAATTAATTAATTAATTAATTTTAAATATTTATTTATTTATTTATTTATTTATTTATTTATGAGAGACACAAAGAGAGAGGCAGAGACATAGGCAGAAGGAGACGCAGGCTCCCTCCAGGGAGCCTGATGTGGGACTCAATCCCAAGACCTCAGGATCATACCCTGAGCCGAAGGCAAACGTTCAACCACTGAGCCACCCAGGCATCCCGAGGATGACATTTTAATATACTTTTTGACTATTGAGAAATTTTCTTTTATAATGTACAAGTCTTTTGCCTATTTTTCTATTGGATTGTCTGCCTTTTTCCTGTATTGATTTGTAGGGGTTTCTTCTATATTCTATGTATGACTCCTTTGACAGCTTACATATGACAAATATTTTCTTCCACTCTCTGTGGCTTGCCTTTTCACTTTCGTTCCAGTTATAAATTTACTACCTTTGTGATTGCCTTGCTCTGCTTTGTGATTCTGGAACTGGACTCTGAAGATGATATTTCTCCTTTGCCAGCTGGCTTGATGATATGTTTTGTCAGCAGAAGATACCAGAGGCTCATTGCAAGGCTAGAAGAGGATGAGTTACTTTTTCTCTTCTGTTGTTATATTTTGCATGGAACACCAAGTGAAGCAGTGTACAAAGGCTGTGGCTTGTTTACTGCAGTGGTGAGTACTTTCCAGCCATTCCCTTTGTGACTGCAGTAGTGGACTGTATATTCTGAAGCAACCATGCTCCCTCCTCAGAGATCTGAATCTTGGCCTTGCAGGGCTCTCCTTCTCAGTTTTTGGGTTTTTCAAAAAAGATTTATTTATTTGGACGCCTGGGTGGCTCAATGGTTAAGTGTCTGAGCTGAAGGCAGATGCTTAACCTGAACCAATAACCTTTATTTGAAAGAGAAAGAGACTGCACTGTGGGGGACAGAGGGGCAGAGGAAGAGGGAAAGAACCAGACTCGCTACTGAACACGGAGCCTGATGCAGGGCTTGAATTAACGGTTCTGAGCTCAAGGCAAGAGCTGAGATCAGACACTTAACTGACTGAGCCACCCAGGCTCCTCAAACATAAAACCTCAAAAAAAAAAAAAAAAAAAAACAAAAACTGGGCCACCTGGGTGGCTGAGTTGGTTAAACGTCTGACTCTTGATTTCTGCTGAGGTCGTGATCTCAGGGTTGTGGAATCAAGCTCCACATCTGGCTCTACACTCAGTGGGGAGTCTGCTTAACTTCTCCCTCTCCCTCTGCCCCTTCGCCTCCTACTCATGCTCTCTCTCTAAAATAAATAAATAAATATTTAAACATAAAAAAGATTTTATTTTTAAGCAATCTCTACACCCATTGTGGGGCCCAGAACCACAACACTGTGATCAAAGTCGCACACTCCACCAGCTGAGCCAGCCAGCGAGCCTGAGTTTCTAGGCTCCCTCCTTGTTCACTTTTCCCTCAGCCCTGAGGTGACAGCTGCTTCCTGCAATTACTACCTTTATTACATCTTAGCATTCTCCTTTACCTTTTTAAACATTAGATCACCATTTTCCTTTTCTTTATATTGTATTTCTTCATGTTAAATGTCTCTGCTCATGTTATAGGTATAATGTCAGGCTCCTGACTGCATTCTGATTTACACTCTCTTGATACTGACATTTGGTGAATAAAAGTTGTTAATCTTAACATGCTTTAACAGCTTTGTTGAGACTCATTTGGTCCCATATGTGTTGGTCTAGTTCTGGACTTTCTATTTTGTTCCATTGATCTATATAGTTATCTTTACACTAGTACCACACTGTCTTGATTACTCTAGCTATATAACAAATGTCTTGAAATCATGTAGTAGAAGTTTCCAACTTTGCTCTTTTTCCATGCTGTTTTGGCTCTGCAAGGTCCTTTGAATTTTCATATAAATTTTAGAAATAGGGATGCCTGGGTGGCTCAGTGGTTGAGCATTTGCCTTTGGCTCAGGTCATGATCCTGGGGTCCAGGGATCCAGTCCCGCATCAGGCTCCGCACAAGGAGCCTGCTTCTCCCTCTGCCTATGTCTCTGCCACTCTCTCTGTGTCTCTCATAAATAAATAAATAAATAAATAAATAAATAAATAAATAAATAAATAAAATCTTTAAAAGATTTTAGAATCTTTAAAATGTTTAAAAATATCTTGCCAGGGCAGCCTGGCTGGCTCAGTGGTTTAGCACCACCTTTGGCCCAGGGCCTGATCCCGGAGACCTGGGATCAGGTCCCACATCGGGCTCCCTGCGTGGGGCCTGATTCTCCCTCTGCCTGTGTCTCCGCCTCTCTCTCTGTGTCTCTATGAATAAATAAATAAAGACATTTCTATAAAAATGTCTTCTAGTATTTTAATTGGAATTGTGTTAAATCTCTAGGTCAATTTGGGTTGAACTGACATCTTTTTATTTTTTTTTAAGCAGGCTCCACATCCAATGTGAGGCTTGAACTCACAACCCTGAGATCAAGAGCCTCATGCTCCACTGACTGAACCAGCCAGGCACACCAAACTGACATTTTAACACTCTTGAATCTCCTGATCCATGAACATTGTGTTAGTCTACTCAGTCTGCCATAACAAAATACCATCGACTGGGTAACTTAAACAATAGAAATTTCTTTCTCACCTTTCTGGAGGCTGGAAAGCCCAAGATCAAGGTGCTGGCAAGGCCAGTTTCTTTGCTTTGCTTTGCTTTTTTCTTTTTTTTTTTTTTTGAGACTGTATTTATTAATTTGAGAGAGAGAAAGCATAAGTGAGGGCAGGGAGCAGAGAGAGAGAGAGAAATAGGCTCCCCGCTTAGCTGGGAGCCTGACACAGGACCACATGAGATCATGACCTGAGCTGAAGGCAGACACTTAACCAACTGAGCCACCCAGGCTGTCCCAAGACAGATTTCATTCCGAGGCCTTTTCTCTTAACTCCCAGGCAGCTACCATCTCACTGTGCTTGCATGACTTTTTTGTGTGCACATAGGAGAGAGAGTAAGAGAGAGAGAGAGAGAGCTCTCTGGTGTCTCCTCTCAGAGGGACACTAATCTTATGGGATCCGGGTTCCACCTTCTTGACCCCTAACTACTTCCTCTGGGGCCCCATTCACAAATACAGTCACATTGAGGGTTAGGGCTTCAACATATGAATTTGGGGGCTATACAATTTAGTCTATAGCAAACTTCATATATCTATTATTTAAGTCGTCTTTGATCGCTCTCAATAATTTAAAATTTTTTTCAGTGTGTTACAAGTCTTAAGTCAAATATATCCCTACATGTTTAATATTTTTCTGCTATTACATATGATGTTTTTAAGGATTTCAGTTTCCAATTGTTTATCGCTAGCATAGAGAAGTAGAATTTATTTTTGTACATAATAGACCTTGTAACCTGAAACTTTTCTAAACTCACTTATTAGTTCTCATAGCTTTCCTTAGGGTTTTCTTTTTTTTTTTTTTAAGATTTTATTTATTTATTCATGAGAGACACAGACTGAGAGAGAGAGAGAGGCAGAGACACAGGCAGAGGGAGAAGCAGGCTCCATGCAGGGAGCCCGACGTGGAACTCGATCCCAGGACTCCAGAATCACGCCCTGGGCTGAAGGCAGATGCCTTCACTGCTGAGCTACCCAGGCGTCCCTCCTTAGGGTTTTCTACATTAAAAATCATGTCACCTGTGAACAAAGATGGCTTTATTGCTACTTTTCTGTTTGCATGTTTTTCCTTTGTTTGTTTTGCTTTATTAACCTGCTAGAATCTCCAGTTGTGATGTGGTAAGAATGTTCATCTCTTTTTCCCATTAAGTATGATGTTAGCTGTAGGTTTTTCTTAGGTGACGTTCATCAAGTTGAGGAAGTTTTCCTCTATTTATAATTTCCTGAGAGTACCTATCATAAATGGGTAGATTTGGGGGCACCTGGGTGGCTCAGTTAAGCATCTGCCTTTGGCTCAGGTTATGATCTCAGGGTCCTGGGATCAAGCCCCACGTTGGGCTCCCTGCTTGGTGGGGAGTCTGCTTCTCCGCCTCCCTCTGCCTGTGGCTCCCCCTGCTTGTGCATGTGAATATGCTCTCTCTCTCTCTGTCAAATAAATAAATAAAATCTTTTTTAAAAAAAGAACAAATAAATGGGGAGATTTTATCAAATACATTTTTCTATTGAGATGACCATGTAGTTTTTCTTCTTCACTCTGTTAATAAAATTAATTACATTAATTGATTTTCAGATTTTAACCAACCATGGATTCCTAGAATAAATCCCATCAGGACATGATGTATTATCTTTTTTATATATTTCTGGATTTAATTTTTTTAAGAGTTATTTATTTATTTATTTTAGAAAGAGAGAGAGTGGGCAGGCACGGGGAGGGTTGGGCAGAGAGAGAGAATCCTCAAGAAGACTCCCTGCTGAGCATCGAGCCCAATGTGGGGCTTGATCTCACAACTCCGAGATCACAGCCTGAGCCAAAATCAAGAGTCAGAGGCTCAACTGACTAAGCTACCCAGGTGCCCACCGGATTTGACTTCTTAAAGTTTTGTTAAGAATTTTTGCATTTGTATTCATGAGGGATGCTGTTATATGGTTTCCTTTCCGCATAATATCTTTGGTTTGGGTATCAGGTAATACTATCATAGAGTGAGCTGCGAAGTCTTCCCTATTTTTTGAAAAATTTTGTATAAGACTAGTATTATTTCTTCCTTATCATCACTCACTTCAAAAATATTTGTGATTTCTTCTTTGATTCAAGGATTATATAGTTGTTGCTTAATTATCAAATATTAGGATGATGTTTTATTTTAAGATTTTATTTTTTTAAGCAATCTGTATACTCAGTATGGGGCTCACAACCCTGAGACCAAGAGTCACAAGCTCTACCAATTGAGCCAGCCAGGTGCCCCTAGGGCCATATTTTAGATATCCCCTTATTTTTGAAATCTATTTTAATCCCACTGTACTGAGAGAAGATATTCTATATTATGTCAATTCCTTAGGTTATTGATTCTTGCTGTATTGCTCGTATTTGGTCTATCTTTGTGAAGATCTCTGTGTAGTTGAAAAGAAGATCTGTTCTGCCATCATTGTTTAGGAACAAATATCAGTTAGGTTGATTTGGTGAACAGTGCTGTTCAAATTTCTAGAGCCTTGGGACACCTGGATGGCTCAGTGGTTGAGCATCTGCCTTTGGCTCAGGGGGTGATCTTGGGATTCTGGATCAAGTCCTGCATCAGGCTCCCCATAGGAAGCCTGCTTCTCCCTCTCTCTGTGTGCCTCTCATGAATAAATAAATAAAACTAAAAAAAAAAAAAAATTCTAGAGCCTTACTTTCTATCTCTTTTTTCTATCAAATACTGATCCTTTCTAAATATCAGTTCTATAAATTCTTTTTTTTTTAAGATTTTATTTATTTATTCATGAGAGACACACACAGAGAGAGAGAGGCAGAGACACAGGCAGAGGCAGAAGCAAGCTCCACGCAGGGAGCCTGACGTGGGACTCGATCCTAGGTCTCCAGGATCAGGCCCTGAAGGCGGTGCTAAACCGCTGAGCCACCCGGGCTGCCCCTATAAATTCTTTATTCATGTATTTTGAAACTCTGTTACCAGATGCATTCAGATTTAGAATTGTTAGTGCCTCTGTATTTAAGCTATGTTTACCCCATATGGCTAAAGCAAAAGACAAAAGACCCTAGCCAAAAATACCTGTGACTGCATTTTTTTCAAATTCCAATTTCTAAATTAGTAATAGAGATGAGCAAAAGCAGAATAAAAATCAAGCCTCATCTCACCTCTAGAGAGATAAGCAGCATTGCCATTTTAGAACATCTTTCAAAATATTTTCCATGGGATCCCTGGGTGGCGCAGCGGTTTGGCGCCTGCCTTTGGCCCGGGGCTGATCCTGGAGACCCGGGATCGAGTCCCACGTCGGGCTCCCGGTGCATGGAGCCTGCTTCTCCCTCTGCCTGTGTCTCTGCCTCTCTCTCTCTCTGTGTGACTATCATGAATAAATAAATAAAATCTTTAAAAAACAAAAAACAAAAACAAAATGTTTTCCATGAACATTCTAATATCTTTTTATAACCAAATAATCATGAACATTTATATGTCATTATTTTTTTACTATCCGACATTACTTTTAGTGGCCGTGTAATATTCCATTGTATGAATAACCACAATAAAATTAACTTCACATTACATTTACATTTCTCTTTTTAATTTTAATCTTCTAGCTATCTGTTCATTGGAATCTCTTTTTCAACTTTTTTCCCTGTGTTCTATGACTTCTTGTCTCACTTTAGTGTTAATCAACAGATTTACTTAGATGAGCTCTCTATTGACCCCTTAGATGTAGATATAAACGTTTTGCAGTACAGACCCCAGTTGGAGTCCTGCGGTCTCTGCTCCTGGAGCTATTCCTCGAAAGAGCAGCCATTTCTTCCATGTTCTTCTGAAATGTTTGTTCAATCAACTCTGCATCTACCTAAGTGTACTGTCATCTTTCTCCTCCAGCACCGTTTGGAATACGTTGTGGGAAGCTAATTCATTTCACTGATTTCTTGTGGATACCATACTTGGCATCTGCAATGGCCGTCATCGAAACACCTCCTGGATCCTCTGGGATCCCTTTCACCAGCATCGCGGCTCGATGCCCACTCTGTGCTTTGCTAATAACAGCTTGCACTGACAACATTCAGAGGATTGACCTTGGGCACCAAAGCCGCTTCACTCTAGGATTTAACACTTTCTTCTTGGCAGCTTATAGCCAATAACTGGTGGCTGATTTGAGACCATAAACACCAGTAACTTTGATTCAGGATAGAAAGCTCTAAAGTAAAAATAAATAAATAAATAAATAAATAAATAAATAAATAAATAAATAAATAATTTTTAAAAATTAAAAAGTTTTTTAAAAAATTAAAAAAAAAAAAGAAAGAAAGAAAGCTCTAAAGTGTAATTTGGCCTCTGGAGCTCCCCATGGGATCAGCTGAGTCTGGGACCTGAAATCTCACCTTTGCTTGGTTTCTTCCCTTCCCTGTCCTGCTTCTGGCATTCCCCTATAGATCTCTTCTGACAGCAGTTCCTTTATAAATCATCGGCACCCGAGTCCTTGACTTAAGCTCTTCTTTGGGTAAAACCTCACCTTAAGACGGTATCCAGATACCTTGGGCATCACACAGAGGAGGCTTCTCCCCAACTGTCACCCACACTCCAATCCCCCACTTTCCACACCCAAGAAAACCGGCGTTGCCGAACTTCAAAACAACATGACGTCTGAACACCTATGCTCGCACTAAAAGATAATCGGTGTTTTTAGTCACCTTACAAAAGAATCTACAACAGGGTTCTAAATATAGGGAACTCCACTTGCAAGTTCACAATAAAATTACACAATTTTACCCAAAAAAAAATTGACCTAGAGCAATTTTTCCAGAAATAATGCATCCTATATAAAGCAGTGCCCTGTATAGCAGGGCAAATTGAGACTTTGAAATCCCTGTCTGTGAAAGTGGTTTTCTCCTGGGGCCCCCTGGTACACTTTGGACTCTTTCCCTCAGCCCACTCCTTCGTGCCCTGAAGGGAGTTGCCATGGTGACCGTGGGACCTTGACCTCTGGAGTAGCTCAGGCTCAGAAGAAAGGGGTTCCGCCAGCCAGCGTGGCTCAGGAGCCCGGAGCTGAGATGCAAATGGCATTCTTCTGGGTCAGCCACACACATATTCACTGGTTGAGCCCCAGAGACGTGAGGAAAGTACCCAAACAACTTCCCAAGCGGGGAGCCACTACTGGGCGCACCCCTCTCCAGCAGAGGAGAAGCCTTCACAATACACCTCATCCTGAGCCTGATCCAGACACCAGCTCTTGAAGAAAGGCCATCCTCAGGGAGGCGGGTTGGGGCTGAATGGCTCTAATTAATTTATTATTGGAGTTCGAGGATATAAAGAGAGGGTCACTGCAAATGTAAATGATGTTGTTTTTTATCCCAGGATCTAAAGCCACTTAACCAAGGAAATGAAAGCTATCTCACATTTGTTTAATTAGCTCATTTGAATAGAAGAGAGGCCAGGGAGGGACAAAAGGCCTGAACTCAGGAGCTTGCCCACATTCCTCTCCCCCTTAACAGGGAAGCTCGCTGAACTCCTTCCTCAGTATTTTTTTGTAAATGTTAATAATATTTGCAATTATAAAAACAGTTTGTGCTCATTGTCATCAGGCAAACGATACAGAATTTATTTTAAATTACTATCTCCCCTACAATTCCAATTGAGGTAATCAGTGCTAACATCCTGGAGCATATGGCCTTCTGTCTTCTTTGTGACCCTTTCAATGCACCTAACCATTCCCCGGTATGGCCTTACCCTCTGCCTCACCTGCTTTAACATTATGTCATGGTATCATGGAGATTTCTCCATGTCAACATATATGCATCTAAATTAACTCTTTAAACCCTCCATAATCTGGGACGCCTGGGTGGCTCTGGGTTGAGCATCTGCCATTGGCTCAGGGCGTGATCCCAGAGTCGCAGGATTGAATCCCACATCAGGATCCCTGTGAGGAGCCTGCTTCTCCCTCTGCCTGTGTCTCTCATGAATAAATAAATAAATCTTTGGGGAAAAAAAAACCTTCCATAATCTGTTGGGAAAATTGGACAGCCACATGCAGAAGAATGAAACTGGACCATTCTCTTACACCAGAGACAAATATAAACTCAAAATTATTGAAAGATCCAAGTGTGAGACAAGAGTCCATCAAAATCCTAGAGGACAACAACCTTTCTGAACTTGGCCACAGTAACTTCTTGTAAGACACATCTATGAAGGCAAGGGAAAAAAAAGCAAAAATGATTAGGACTTCATCAAGATAAGAAGCTTCTGCACAGTGAAGGAAACAGTCAACAAAACTAAAAGACAACCTACAGAATGGGAGAAGATACTTACAAATGACATATCAGATAAAGGGCTTCTATCTATAATATATTCAACATTCCCCTATTGATGGACAATTCTTATTATATCCAGCTTTTGCTACTATAAGTAGGCTCCATCTTTTGTGTGTGTATATACATATCTTATTGTATATATACAATATTGTATGTCTCATTACCTACACTGTATATATCTTATATATATGTATACTGATGTTATTATTTCTATAAGACACATTCTCAAAATTGGGATCAAATGATGTGTTAATTTTTACTTCTAAAAGTCACCTTGAGATTACTTTTTCAAAAAGGTTTAGCAATTCACAGAGTCTCTGTTTACCCACGCGCCTGACAACATTGGATATTATCAATCTTTAATTTTTGCCAATCTAATGTGTAAAACTGGTACTAATTGTTTGTTTTCTTTTGCATTTCCCTGACTACAAATAGAGTTGAGTGTCTTTTCATATGCTTGTTGGACATTTGTATTCTTTCATCTGTAAAATGCTGTAAAATGCTTGTTCATATCTTTTGTCCATTTTTTTTTAAGTTTTGTCTTTTCCTTATCAGGTTACACACTCACAATATTATTTATTGTCTGTCACAGGTATCATCATTCTTAGTTTCTGGACCTAGTAGGACTCAATCATTTTTTCCCTTCCCTGTCAGTTTCACTTGTGAATGTCAGCTTTCGCTGCTTTTTCCAAGTTAATGGCTGGGGAAAAGCACGCCATGACTATACAACAAAACAGAGAGGAGGTTCAAGTGATCAGAGCAGTGAGTTTGTGCTGGGAAAACCAAGCTGGACAAAATTTAGCATCTGTAATACTCATATCTGGTGGAGAGAGTGAGTAGCTTTTCCAGAAATCAATCTCTTTGTTCTGCCTTATTATTTTTTAAAGATTTTATTTCTAAGTAATCTCTGTACCCAACATGGGGCTTGAACTTATAACCCAGAGGTCAAGAGTCACATGCTCTACCAACCAAGCCAGCCAGGCACCACTGTTTATTCTGCTCTAAATGTTCCTCCTCCTCCTCTCAGAATAGAATTCTTCTCCCATATCCCTTTAGCTTACTCCTACTCATTTCTCAAAACTCAGCTCAAACATCACCTCCTCTGAAAAGCCTTCCTTGATCCACCCACCAGCTGACCTAGATGCCCCTCCTATATATAGTTCTGTTCTAGCTCTTGTCGTATCATATCATAACCCACTGGTCAGCTTGTCTGTCCCTCACACTCTAGGTGGACCTTTAGAGCAAGATGTTAGAGCAAGCTCCCTTTAGAGCTCCTGTCCATCCTCAAGGTCAAGCACCTTTGTGAGTGCTTTTTTGTTCAAAAAATAACTTGGGGGGCGACTGGGTGGCTCAGTTGGGCTAAGCATCTGCCTTTGGCTCAGGTCATGATCTCAGGGTCCTGGGATTGATCCCCACATTGGGGTCCCTGCTCAGCAGAAGCCTGCTTCTCCCTCTCCTTCTGCCCCTGCCCCCTGTTCATTCTCTCTCTCTCTCTCTTGCTCTATCTCAAATAAATAAACAAAATAAAAATAAAAAGTATAGCTTGAACAAATTGAGCCAAGTTTTCTTTAGTACCTCTGTGCCAGGTGCTATGAGAGTAATGGAAGAATTATAACACGTGAGCCCTGAAACCAGCGTGATTATAACACACTAAAATGGAGATGGTAGCAATTCTACTTCAATAGAATATTATGTCATTGAGAATATAAATGAGATAGAAGCCCTGGAGGAAGGGGACAAGGAAGGGTCATGGAGGACGTGGAATTTGCTCTGGATTGTGATGGCTGGGTGGGATTTGGGTAAGGAGTAAAAAGAAACCAGGCAGCCAGTAGGGGCAGCAATGGGCAAAGGCGTGGGACTGGGAAACAGCACATAGTGATTATGTGACAGCAGGGAGGCTCGAGTGACCAGAGCAGAGAGTTTGTTCGAGGGGGAGGAAACCCACATGGGACAGCATCTGGCTTCCGGCAAAGAATTTCTGCATTACTATGAATGTGCATGCTGCCTCCCCAGGTCTTGTTGGCTGATTATGGCACTCCGTCACATACTCTAAAGATGTGTTCACATGTCTCTATCACTAAATTGTAAGCTCCTGGTCTGGAGTGTGGTTTAAAGAATAATGACCCCACACACACACGCACAAACACACAAAGATGTCCATTGCCTAATCTCCAGAATCCGTGAATGTGCTGCATTATGTGGCAAAAGGGAATTAAGATTGCTAGTCAGCTGACCTAAAACCAGATTATCCTGGATCCATCTGGCTGGATCCAATATAATCACATGGGTCCTTAAAAATGGCACAGAGAAGGCAGAAGAAAGGAGTCAGAGGGAGCTGAGACTCCTGGAAAAAGTCTGAGTGATGCAATGTGAGAAGGATTTAGCCCACCGCCCGCTGGCTTTGAAGGTGGGGGAAGGAGCCAGCAAGTCAAGGCACACGGGCAGGCTCTAAATGCTGGAAAAGGCAAGGAAATAGATTCTTTCTAGAGTGTCCAGGGAGGAAAACAGGCATCTCGATTTTAGCTCAGGGAGACCCGATTCAGGCTTCTGATGTATAGGACTGGGAGATACTATATACGTATTCTTTAAGCCATGAGCTTGGAGGTCATTTTTACAGCGGCAATAGGAACTGACGCGGGAAGGACGGTGGCTCGCCTGAATTTACATACACACGTAACCTAGCTCTGTCTGTTTCGGTGCTCAACAAATGTCCCTTAATGCAACTGCATTAAGACTTCCTGGCTCTGGAAGCCCGGGTGGCTCAGCGGTTTAGCGCCGCCTTCAGCCCAGGGCCTGATCCTGGAGACCTGGGATCGAGTCCCACATCGGGCTCCCGGTGCATGGAGCCTGCTTCTCCCTCGGCCTGTGTCTCTGCCTCTCTCTCTCTCTCTGTCTCATGCATAAATAAATAAAATCTTAAAAAAAAAAATTCCTGACTCAATATCCCTCCCTGAAAACATGAAGCAAACCCTACCAACATCCGTGGGCTTAGAGCCACGTGCTCTAGGTCGGTTTGCTCTCAGCACAGATTTTGTCTTGGCTTTTATAAAATAACACCAGAGCAAACATCATTCCTCTGTTTTTGAAACAGTTTGCTTATCCTAAGCAGATTTCCTGGGTCAAAGACATGGACAATGTTTATGGCTCTTGACCCATTTAGCCAACTTACTTTCCAGAGAGTTCGAGCTAACCCACGCCCTTACTTGTAACCAAGCACCATCCTCAACCACAAGGGGGCCCAGCAGCAGCTCCTCCCTCCCCCCACCGGCCAGCACAGCCTCCTCCCTGCGTATTAAAGTTCTTCCTCCTCTGATATCAGCTGTATAAGCTCTGGCCCCCGAGTCGCGGTGCGGCCCTCTCCCACTGAGCAGAGATCCTGGACTTTTTGCTGTGGTGACCTTCCGGGTGGCAAGAGCCAAGAGCAACTTCTCCACAGCCAGGAGGAACATTCCTTAGAGATAGCGCTGGTCCAGGAGGGAGCAACCTGACGCATCCCTAGTTTATTTTTAGTCAGCAATTACAATGAGAGCAATTTTTTTATAAGAGTTGTAGGAACTGACCTGCCTCTGTTCAGGAAGCTGCTGATTTTCCAGTGTCCCCTGAGACGTAGCCTGGGAACTGGAGGGATGGGCCCAGAGGGAAAAGCAGGTTGATTTAAAGGTTTGATTCTTTCTTTCTACCTTTGCAATACAGTGGGTGAGGTGTTTTGTCTTTATGGATCTTTTGTTTACTATGCTAATAAGAGCATCACAGAAGCATTTTCCCACCCGCTTTGAGCCACCAGACACAGACCTGCAGGCTTCATCTTCCCTTAGGAATGACTGTCTCAGGGGCGCCTGGGGACACCTGGGGTGGACACAGTGGTTGAGCATCTGCCTTTGGCTGGAGTCGTGATCCTGGAGTCCTGGGATGGAGTTCCACCCTGGGCTCCCTGCGGGGAGCCTGCTTCTCCCTCTGCCTATGTCTCTCCTCTCTCTCTGTCTCTCATGAATAAGTAAATAAAATCTTTTAAAAAAAATGACTATGTCCCCACTTTAGAAGAAAAATCACATGAATAAAACTTGGTTTGTTTCGACTTCAACTTCGTCATTCACAAAGGTCTTACTGCTCCTGGGTGAGAGGATGCTGTGCAGGTGGAGGCAGCCAGGTAGGGAGGGGACCAGCAGGCAGTTCCTGTCTCAGGCTTTCTGCATGGTCAGGCAACCTGGTGGCTCTTCCTAGTTTCCCTCTCTGAAATGGCCAAACAATCCTGCTTCCCTGCTTCCCAGAGAGTGAGCACACGGTGGGCCTTGGGAGAAAAGAGCAACAAATATTTAGGAATCCATCACCGAGGTGGCAGCTGAAAGAGCTGACGGAGCAAAGCCCAACCCAGTCAGGTCCCGGACCTCCACGGGCCTGTTTCTTCCCGCCGCGGCCCACGCACACCCTGACAGAGCCAGGCTGACCTCCAGCCTCTCCGTGGGGCCCCAGGCGAGTTCCAGGCCCATGAATTTCCTTTGGCACTTTGAGGCTCCCCCAGGAGGATTCATGAGACCGCAGCAGGAAATGAGGAACATATTTTTAAATCAGAAGGGGGAAGCAATGTCTTTGTGTCAGATAAGTGGCCTGGATCCAGGGCTGAGAGACTGTGGCGCATTTCTCTTCGCAGACAGCAGGTGCTCTTCTAGATGTGGTTATGGCAACAAAATAAATGATGGATAATTGCTTTTGTGACAACTTGCCAATTAAATTAGACTCAGCAGAATAACATAATGACAATTTGTTATGCTCCGGTGGGCACTAACATACCAATCATAATTAAATGCTATGACTGAAATAGAATACTGCTCGACGCAGGAATATATAACCCCAATTCCCTCTCCGTGAAACATTATAGGTTGAGGCTTGATTTTAATTTCAGAAAGATAATGGCATTAGCGCATATCCAAGTGGGCTTGTGAAGAGGCCTGTGGCGAGGGACAGAGGCCTTCGTGGGAAGACTGGGTCTGTGAGGCAATGCCCCAGGGGCTGAACTCCAAGGTCATGGGGAAGAGCCCAGGAGCCCCTGGATGTGAAGACAGGGCTTCAGGGGCTGCGGATGGGCCTGGGCCTGTCAGCCCAGCTGGAAAAGGGAAGGAGGAGGAGGCCTTTGCCCACGGCTTCTGCAGTAACAGAGCCTGTGCTGTGGCAATTCTGAGGCCTCCACACGGGAATGTTCCAGGAGCAGACACATCCTTGAATGAGAAGCCCAAGCTCATGCTTCATGATAAAGCTACATGGAAGGTCTACTTTGTGCCAGATAGGTATTCGGTATTCTTCATCCACGAGGCATTTTCTCCTCACAACCCTTAACTCAAGTGAGGAACCAGCCTTAGAGATCAGGGACCTACTTAAAGTCACAGTCAGTTAAAACCCAGGTTGTCTGCCTTTCCAAGCCACTTCCCCTGTTTCCAGGATGTTCTTCCTGGCTGGATGAGGCACTTATGTCCACAAATATGAGGGAAGGAAACAGCAGAGAGAAACACAGAAGGAGGCCCAGTGGAGGTGAAACGTCTGCCCTGGTCACGCCACTCTGCCTTGGACGCCGCACCCTCGTTCACCGCCCAGACGGCCAGGAGGGAGCAGCACACCCAATGCCGGCCAGAGTCTCCCTCTGCGAACTTGGCAATGGAGCTACTGCAGTTCCATAAAGTGGTAATAAACGTACACATCTGTCTCAGTCTGTTTGAGCTGCTGTAACAGAACACCATAGACTGAGCAGTTTATGAACAACAGGAATGCATTTCTCACAGTTCTGAGGTCTGGGAAGTACAAGACTCAATGTCTGCTGAGGCTCCACCCTCCTGATCTAATCAGCTCCACCTCCACTGGGGATTAGGATTTCAATAGATGAACCTGGGGCTAAGCCCCGGAGCTACCCAAGGATCCCAGCAACACTGAGTTTATTTTACTTTTTTAAGATTTTATTCGTTTACTCATGAGAGACACAGATAGAGAGTGAGGCAGAGACACAGGCAGAAGGAGAAGCAGGCTCCATGCAGGGAGCCCAACGTGGGACTCGATCCCGGGTCCCCAGGATCACACCCCAGGCTGAAGGCAGGCGCTAAACTGCTGAGCCACCCGGGGATCCTGCAACACTGATTTTAAAAGAGCTTCCACCTAGGGGCGCCCAGGGGGCTCAGCGGGTTAAGCGCCCGACTCTCCATCTCAGCTCAGGTCTTGATCTCAGGGTCATAAGCTCAAGCCCCACACCCAGCCTACTTTAAATAAAAAAAAATAAATAAATAAAAAAAAAAGGACGCCTGGGTCGCTCAGAGGTTGAGTGCCTGCCTTCCGCCCAGGGCATGATCCTGGAGTCCTGGGATTGATTCCCACATCCGGCTCCCTGCATGGATCCTGCTTCTCCCTCTGCCTGTCTCTCTCTCTCTCTCTCTCTCTCTCTCTCTCTCTGTGTCTCTCATGAATAAATAAATAAAATCTTAAAAAAAAAAAAATACAGAGGGGAACCTGGATGGCTCAGTGGTTGAGCATCTGACTTTTGTGCAGGGCATTATCCCGGGGTCCTAGGATTGAGTCCCGCATGGGGCTCCCCACCAGGAGCCTACTTCTCCTTCTGCCAATGTCTCTGCCTCTCTCATGAATAAGTAAAATCTTAAAAGAAAAAAGAGCTTCTCTGTATTATAATATACACACTATGCATGCAGCTCAAAAAGGGCTACAAATTGACTATCAAGGGGGATCCCTCCGTGGCTCAGCGGTTTAGCATCTGCCTTTGGCAGGGCGAGATCCTGGAGTCCCCGGATCGAGTCCCACATCGGGCGCCCGGCATGGAGCCTGCTTCTCCCTCCTCCTGTGTCTTTGCCTCTCTCTCTCTATGTCTATCATAAATAAATAAATCTTTAAAAAAATTAAAAAATAAAAGTGAGATATAACATTATAAAAAAAAACAAATTGACTATCAAAAACCTAATCAAAACTGGATATTCTGGGCAGCCCAGGTGGCTCAGCGGTTTAGTGCCACCTTCAGCCCCAGGCGCTGGGATCAAGTCCTGCTTCAGGCTCCCTGCATGGGGCCTGCTTCTCCCTCTGCCTGTGTCTCTGCCTCTCTCTCTCTCTCTCTCTGTGTCTCTCATTAATAAATAAATAAAATCCTTTTTTAAAAAAAACCTGGATATTCTGATAGTGATAAGTATTAATTATGTACTCATTTTAATACCTTTATTGATTCATTAATCGCAAGTCATTCCATAAAAGATTTGAGATGGCTTTTTAAAAAATCAAGTAACAGGAACACCCGGCTGGCTCTGCTGACAGAGCATGCTTGATATTGGGGTCATGGGTTCAAGCCCTTGCTTGAACCCATGTTCAATTGTTAATCAAGTAACAATTATTTGTTTGCTTTTTTAAAATTTATAAAGGGATTCTGTAGAGATAAAAGGGATGATTGAGGTTTCTCTCTTTATCTTAAAAACTTTACTGAGCTACTTAAAAAATAATGCAAAAACAAATCATGTAATACCAAAATGTTTATAATGAAAAACCCACCCTCATCAGTCCCATTCCCCTACAATGGTCACTGAGGTCAGTGTGGTGTGTATTGTTTGAACCCTGCTTCCCTGTCTGTACCATCCTTTCAATGTGGAAGTGGACCTGAGTATTTATGGGTGCAATGACAGGATACTTGGGATTTGTTTCAAGTAATCCACAGGTGAAAGAAGCAAGTGAAAGGGATGGAAAAAAAACAACCAAGAGTTAAAATTATTGCAACAAGGTGATAGGACTGTAGAGGTTCATTAAGTTATCTCTCTGCACTTTTTATGAACTTGACAATTTCTATAATAAGAGCTTAAATTTTTAAATGCTGCTTTTTAACTGTTTAGAAAATGGACTCACACTTTAATATTCAATTTGCTTTTTTTTCTTTAACAGCTTCTTGTGGACCTTTTTTTTTTTTTTTTTAAGATTTTATTTATTTACTCATGAGAGACACACAGAGAGAGGCAGAGACACAGGCAGAGGGAGAAACAGGCTTCCCCTGAGCGGAAGGCCGACACTCAACTGCTGAGCCACCCAGGCGTCCCACTTCTTGTGGACCTTATTCCAAATCTGTACAACATAGATCAGGCTTGTTCTTTCTAAAGGCTTTCTATTGTATGGATATCCCATAATTTTTCCAACCTCTCTTACCCTGATGGATCATTCTCCATTCTTCTGTGTGAAGAAGGCTTGGGAGTCTGCAGAGGTGGTGCTAGAACCCCCACTACCTTTGCCTCTGAGCTCAAAAGATTTGGGGCCATGGCCGCTCCCTTTCTACCCTAAGCTGGGGCAGCCCTGGTGGGACAGTATATATTTCAACTGGGAACTACTTTCTAGTCTGTGTGGGCTACTGAGCCGGACCTGCCCTCAACACAGCCACTAATCTAGAGCCCAGAACACTTTGGAACCAGACTTAGACCTGTCTGCATAGGAGCCATCATCCACGAGCCAGAAGGAGTCAGTCAGCCCCCAGAGAACAGGGCACTACAGAACACTGGACAGCTACCTGCCATGGCTGGTTTTTAGCCACATCCATCCAGCTCTGGACACCGCCCTCCCCTCCCCCCCAGAGATGGAGATCTATGGTGGTGGGGACTTCTAGAACGATGCTGTCCTCCACTACCCCACCCTGGATACATGCTACTTTTGAACCATAAGCCATGACCATATGGCCTTAGGAAAGCTGAAGGATCAGCCTGGGAAACTGTCTCTTCATTTAGTTCCTAATAAGACAATAAATGTTGTTTTTAGAGGCCTTCAAAAAAAAAAAAAAAAGGGCACTGTTGTATTGTCTAGCACTAATGTGCTAGAGCAAATGATGCTAAGTAAACTACTTGAGCATACATCTCTTCTCTCTTGAAAGCAGGTTTCTGTATGACCAATTCCAAAAAGTATAATTTCTGGGTCAAAGAGCAAAATTTTTTTTAAGATTTTATTTATTTATTCATAAGAGACACAGAGAGAGAAAGATAAAGAGGTAGAGACACAGGTAGAGGGAGAAGCAGGCTCCATGCAAGGAGCCTGACGTGGGACTCGGTCCTGGGACCCCGGGATGGTGCCCTGGGCTGAAGGCAGTTCTAAACCGCTAAGCCACTGGGGCTGCCCTCAAAGAGCAAAATGTTTTAAATTTGACTGATATTGCCAAATTATTCTTCAAAACCATTATTGCAAGTTTCAGTTCCAATTTTGTATCCCTTTTTGTCTGTAACCTTCCAAATGCAGAGTAGCAATCTGGTTAACCTTTGCCAATTTCAACAGGGAGACTACATCACATTTTGTGTTAATGTGTGTTGTTCTTTTTTTTTTTTTTAAGATTTTATTTATTTATTCATGGGAGACACAGAGAGAAAGAGAGAGAGAGAGGCAGAGACACAGGCAGAGGGAGAAGCAGGCTCCATGCAGGGAGCCTGACATGGGACTCGATCCCGGGACTCCAGGATCACACCCTGGGCCAAAGGCAGGTGCTAAACTGCTGAGCCACCCAGGGATCCCCCAATGTGTGTTATTCTAATTGTTGCTGAGATTGCTCATCTTTTCACGCTTTTTCTGCCACACATATTTCTTCCTCCACACATTGCCTGTTCGTCACACTTGGTTGTTTGTCTATGGTATGTCTCTTTCTTATTGATTTGTAGTAGCTCTTTTGTTAACCTTTTGTCTAGTGTATATTTTTAAAATATGTTCTTCCATTCTTTAAATATTGTTTGCGTTATTTTTCATACCACAAGAAGTTGTTGGTGTTACTTCATGTAGTCAGAACTGTCACTCTTTCCCTGCTGTCTTCTGGGTTTCATGTCATGCTCAAAAACACACTATATTTTCTTCTAGTACTTTCATAGTTTTACTTCTTTATTTTTAGATCTTTAGTTCACTTGGCATTTATTTGGATCCGATAGAGAATTAAATTTAAATTCTCCCTGAAATTCACAACCTATTCTCAACACTGTTTATTTAACAAACCATCCTGTTCTCACTGATGTGAAATGCTATCTTTGCCATATGCTTAATGTCCATATATATATACCAATTTTTTCTAGACTCTCTGTTGTACTCGCCTGGTCTAATTACCTATTCCTATACTTTTATCATGCTGTTTTAATTATTGTTGCTTCGTAATACATTTGATAGTAGGTAATACTACATTCTGATATTTCAAAATTTTATCAGCCATTCTCATGTATTTATCCTTCCAAGTGAACTTTATTATCAAGTTGTGAAGTTAAAAATAAAAACTGCAATGGGATCTAATTAGAATTCCCTCAACTGAGGCACCTGGCTGGCTCAGTGGTTGAGCATCTGCCTTTGGCTTGAGTTGTGATCCCGGGGTCCTGCATCAGGATTGAGTCCTGCATCAGGCTCCCCACCAGGAGCCTGCTTCTTCCTCTGCCTATGTCTCTGCCTCTGTGTGTCTCTCATGAATAAATAAATAAAATCTTTCAAAAAAAAGAATTGCCTCTACTATATATATTAAGTTGGGGAGGATGGTCAAAGACTCTTTTTGTGAAAGGGAAAAACAAAAACTATGCATGGATTTCTCACATACCCAGGATGCCATAGCCAGAATCCTACAGGTTCGGGATCAATTCTAGAATGATCCTGCCCCACACACCAGGTCACCCTTCACTCAGCCTGCTCTATAATCAACTCATGCTTTTTCTTACTGTTGGGGTCCAACCCTGATTCCTACTTGCATTTGAGTTATGTGTTTCTCTGGCCTTTCAATTACCTCCTATTCTTCTAGCATGGAATGGCTGGTCTTCTCTCTTGACTATTCTGCAATATGCTCCCTCATGCAGAGGAGTAGTCCCACCCACTGAAGCTGGCCAGTAGGCTCCAGATTGGACAATGTCTTCAATGTCATGGTAACAGAAGGAAACTTAAGAATCTTCTAGCTCTGGATGCCTGGGTGGCTCAGGAGTTTAAAGCCTGCCTTCGGCCCAGGGCATGATCCTGGAGTCCTGGAATCGAGTCCCGCATCGGGCTCCCTGCATAGACCCTGCTTCTCCCTCTGCCTGTGTCTCTGCCTCTCTCTCTGTGTGACTCTCATGGATAAATAAATTAAAAATCTTTAAAAAAAAGGGAGGGGAGGGAGCTCAAACTCCCTTCTCTGACTTCATTTCCATAACACAAAAATCATGTGGAAATGACCAGGGGCTTAGAAAAACAAATTTATAGAATAACTGGCTGGTTGGGCAAGGTGTTTTTGAATTTTTTTGGCAATAGTAACAAGTAACACCTTTCCCTAATGTTCACCTTTCCATTCCCTAAAGAGAAGTGGAAAGGAAATATTCTAGGACTATGTCCAAGATTCCACCAGTTCCAGAAAGATGCTGCCTTCATGGTAGCTGGAAAGTTTATCCTGGTCAACCTGAAATTTCTACCATTTCTGATATCAGATTCCATGAGTGTCAGGCAAGGCCAGGACTAGGGTGAGGCAAGTGCCAAATTTGCATTTGTATGATCTTGAGAATGAGTGACTCGTTAAATTTGGGCCCTACTCTGGCCCCAGCCCTGGAGTTTGATCCCTTGAATGGATACTCTGGTGCTCTGCCCAGACCTCCTCATCACCCATTCTAGCTGCTGAGACTATCAGCTGATGGTGACTGCTGGCTACATCCTTCACTGGGGATAACTCCAGCCCCAGGGCACTACTTTGCCCAAAATTACACCCCTTCCAGGGGGCAGGCTTATAGCCAAGGAATGACTAAGGTGAGCATGAAAATGCTCAGCCTCCTTTTCTCATTTGGAAGAGTTCTGAAGAAGTGTCCCAGCTCCAGAGTTCCAGACCTTCAGCTCCCACCACCAATCAAGAAGCACAATGTCTGGTAGGCCTCATCAAGTCCTGGAGGTACCAAGGTCCACACTTTGGACATCTCCATAGAGATGGAGAAACTTATTGTGTGAAGCAAGCGAATCTGAGCAGCTCAAAAGACAATCTGCTATGGGTTCTGTCTCCTGAGATCGCCCTCTTTGGGGCCACCTACCCATCCTCCAGCTGCTGAAAATATGGGCTGCTGATGGCTCATCCCTCCCTGGAAATTGCTTCACCCAAGGTACATCCTCTCCCAGGGATGGCCCTAACAATGACTAGCTGATGGAGGAGATGCAAAGGCCCAGCCCCATTACCTGGTGACAACTTTGAAGGGCCATCTTACTTAAAGAATCCCTGTACAATTAGATGAGGTCTTCGTGGCAACCACGATAGGGGACATCTTTTCCCTCTGCTTGGTCCTGCCTTCCTGACCCCCTCACAGGTGTGTCTCCAGAAAATGCCCCTAACTAAGGTTTTACATGCAGCTCTCCATCTCAGAGTCTACTTCCAGAGAACCCAACCCAAGACATCCCCAAACTCAGGCCAAGATATTAGGACATTCCAATGATGCTGACTTGGATCTCTGACACAAGGAACCCCAACAGATGTACAGTGACCTACTCATCAATAGTTAAGTCTTAGGTCAATCTTCAAGTTGGTTGTTTCCAACCCATCCCCTCTCACCAGTATTCAAGGAAATTACCCAAAGAAAGGAGAATGCAGCCTAAACCACACTTCATTGGTGAATTCCACTCATGTGCTCTTTTTCCTCACTTTAAATCATATGACTCGAGAAAACTTTAAATAATAATAGTAAAGCCTTCAGCAAGACAAGGACAAACCCAGGGACATCTGCTAGGGAGCACAACCAAGCTTGTCCTTCTGCAAGGAAGGGAAGAGTGATTAGCATTTATGATGTCTATAGGGGATTCAGTGTGATACAGGAATATTTTTAGTAAATGACAGAGAAAAACATAGAAAACAGGCTGATTGATTGGCAGACAACCCAATTTTTAATCTGGACATCTTTAATAAATTCTGCAATGCAGAATTATCAATCTTATCTTACCTGGATTTCTACCTTCACAAGGAGATGCCCTTGATTTTAGAGGCCAGAATAAGTGGCTTCTTTATCAAAAGGTTTACTGTAAATGGCCAAGCCTCAGCAGCCCTAAGCTGGCCCCCAGGAGCCAAATCTCATCACCTTTTCATGGTAAAAGAGTTTTTCTGACTATAACACATAGGGAATCAATCTCCTTACATAAATCCTTCCTGGATTTAAACACAAGCAAAATGCAAATGCCAATTTCACCTGGATGTTTTAATGCTGTTCCAAGAAGCTAAAGTCACAAATGGCAAGTTTCATGTGTCAACAGAATGTAAAGCTCTTTCCACCCACGATCTTGGCTCCTTCAACCTTTGAATTAGGTGCAGTGCTATTACTATCCCCATTTTGCAGATGAGCAAACTGGAGCTCTGAGAAGTTAAGTAATTTGCCCCAAGCTTACAAAATATACATGGCAGAGCTGGAAATCCAACCAGTCTGAGCCTCTGTTTTTGTCCAATATCCTACAGATGTTTCACAATGTCATCTATACCTCATAGCATCATAGCCACTTACATTTCAGATTTTAACATTTATATATCAAATGTAATATTTTCTGGGGCACCTGGGTGGCTCAATAGTTGAGCATCTGCCTTCGGCTCAGGTGATGATCCTGGGGTTCTGGAATCAAGTCCACCATTGGGCTCCCCACAGGGAACCTGCTTCTCCCTTTGCCTATATCTCTGCCTCTTTCTGTGTCTCGAATGAATAAAGAATGAATTAATAAATAAATCTTAAAAAGTGTAATATTTTCTATGACAATTTAAAGATGTGAGGTTGTATACTCCTCTTTTTTTTTTTTTTTTTGCAGAATAAGGGGGTAGTATATGGTCTGCTGTCTATTTTCAAGATTTTTCAGTCAATTTGTCTAAAGATATTTCTTACTCCTATGTTGACAATAAATTTCAAATTATAATTTTCTAAAGTCACAAATAAAGGCCAAAAGGAAGATCTGTGCTTAACATTCTTTGTTGAAAATAACCATATTGAGACAGAACAATGCTTCTTTTCATTTGCTTAATAACAAACCAACTGAGCTTTCCATATTGAATTCTGTTGCTCAGAAATCTTTCTTCTCTGGTGGATGGAGGTATGGAATGGGTGGAGAGAACAGTGGATAGATAACTGTATATTTGTCCTATAATAACTTCTTGTGTTCTGCTCTCCAAAGATATCTTCAAACTTGTCTTTTACTTATTTACACATAGGAAGGAGGAAAAGTCATTTATTGTCTCTAGTCTGATGGCTTCCATATTGAAAGTCTTGATAGATCTGCTTTTATTGTCTGTTTTTGCTGGTTCTCATTCACAGAGTTGGGTTTCCTTGTGTGCCTGGTTATCACTGACCACAGTCCAGTATCTTAAAAACTATCTATAGGAATAATATAAGGTCTAATGGAAAAGTCTCTATACCCAGAAATCCACTTCTTTAATTCATTAGAGCCATACCAGTATGGGCCCAAATTAAATCAAGTGCAAGGCCTGCGATTTCCTGGACCAGGACAAGCTGGTAATTGGAACCTCATGTAGTAACTCTGTGATCGTTGCTCCACTTCCAGATTGCCCTCACCCAGCGTACTGTGGAGAGAGCCCCTCCTTGCTATATTCTGGTCCTCTCTTCCCTGGAGGCTGCAAGGCTACTGAGGATCAGTAAACCCTCAAGGCAAAACCAGCCTCTGTGCCCACTCACCCCTTTGGTTCCTACTTTTCCATCTGTTGACCTCATCATTTCTTACTGTTTGTCAGCAATTTAATACTATTTAAGAAGATTTCAATAATTATTTTATGCTTTTATAGTTGACTCCAATGGGAGGGTTGGTCCAAATAGTTTAGTCTGCCATTGCTAGGAAGTCTCATCATAAGGACATCTGGGTGGCTCAGCGGTTGAGTGTCTGCCTTCAGCTCAGGGCGTGATCCCAAGATCAAGTCCCACATTGGGCTCCCTGCATGGAGCCTGGTTCTCCTTCTGCCTGTGTCTCTGCCTCTCTCTGTGTCTCTCATGAATAAATAAATAAAATCTTAAAAAAAGAAAAGAAAGTCTCATCCAAAAGTTTCTCAAGAAATAACCAATTCAAGGCAGCCCAGATGGCTCAGCGGTTTAGCGCCCCTTCAGCCCAGGGCGTGATCCTGGAGACCAGGGATCGAGTCCCATGTCAGGCTCCCTGCATGGAGCCTGCTTCTCCCTCTGCCTGTGTCTCTGCCTCTCTCTCTCTCTCTCTCTCTCTCTCTCTGTGTCTCTCATGAATAAATAAAATCTTGAAAGAAAGAAAGAAAAAGAAAGAAGAAAGAAAGAAAGAAAGAAAGAAAGAAAGAAAGAAAGAAAGAAAGAAAGAACTCAGAATAAACTGGGGATCCTATTAATACCTGAGGTTTGATTTATGTGTCTTAAAACAAAATAATCAAATTTTCAACATAGCATCTTTAATGGTGCTGAGACCTGTAGTTCACAAAATGGTTTTGGGCTCAAAGGAAGGCAGTCTTGGGGTGGGAAGGGAAGATTACAGGAGTCATCTGCAGCATCAGGCTCACTGGATCTGCCACTGAGCCCCTGTGCAATCTTGGCCAATGACACCTGCTCTGGCTGGCTTTCTCAACTGAAAAAGAAGAAGGAGAAGAAGGAGGAGGAGGAGGAGGAGGAGGAGGAGGAGGAGGAGGAGGAGGAGGAGGAGGAGGAAGAGGAGGAGGAGGAGGAGGAGGAGGAGGAGGAGGAGGAGAAGAAGAAGAAGAAGAAGAAGAAGAAGAAGAAGAAGAAGAAGAAGAAGAAGAAGAATGCCTGTCTGACAATGTTGTCATATGAACTAAATGAGATTAAATAATACATGTAAACCCTTTAGCACAATGTTAAATGTCTGATAAACATGATTATTACTATCATCCCTAAGATGCCAATGTCCTTAGACACACAGACATACACACACTCAGCCGACTGTCCCCACCCCCATCTTCCCCACACATGCACACAGGTCTAGTCAAGAACCACTGCCTTAGTTAATGATAATTTGAATAAATCACTCAATTTCAGTGGTCTGGTTGCTAAGGACATCATTCTGATAGCCTTAAAGGCAGGCCTTCTGGATTTTATCTCCTTTAACTCATTCTGTGACATGTAAATGGAAAGGACAACGTAATTCAGACATGGAAAGGGCCTGGAGAGCCCCCTGATGAAAGGTACCCCTGCAACCACGTGGCCAGTTGTACTGTTGTGATAGAGAGGAAGGCTGTTTGGAAATAGTCAAAAATTCTCTCAGGAAGCCCAATTATATTTTTACATCAAGAATCAAAATGCTAGTGCTGCAGACTTCAGCCTATCATTCACAAACCTTTTATCCTGTAATTAAGCCAGATCTGCTGCTGGGCTAATTCTTCCCTGAATGACACCACCCTTTGAGCCAGCCCGTATGTCGGCAGAAGACTTCACTCTGATGATCTATTACACCAATACATCACCGCGGTGAGCTGCCTCCTTAATGATTTATCCATAACACATCATCAGAGTGAGCCACACTCATAATATATTGCTCAATAAGTCTGCAGTGGCCAAGGGGGAAAGCCATGAACAGCGGCCGAGTGCGTGCCCTTACATGGTTGGTGTCAGCATGCAGGGCCCATGCTGGGCTCCCCCTTCCTAAACAAATGTTTATATAGGTAGGAGGGCTCTTGTGCCAACAGGCTTTTAAAACATGAAGAACCATGACCTTAAGAAAGTCCTATAAATCCTGAGCAGCAAAGCCCCTCAGTGGGTAGGGGGGGCTACCCTTCTAAGCCTGTCAAGTAGGTAGGAAGCATTTGCTGTAAGCTCTTACTTACAAGGCCAGGGCCACTGCACTGCACAACTCCAGGGGGCGCCATTCACATTGCAGTCTGTGCAAATGGTGCCCCCAAGAGTTCTGCAGTGTGCAGCCTGGGCCACCTCACACTACAGCCCTGTAGGAGGCTCTGGGTAAGAGTATAACTTCTGACATGAGACTGCTTCATCTGAGTCAAATTCTGGGACTAATGGTCCTATTTATGATGTTGCTATGAGATCAAACAGGATAATGCTTGCAGAGCATCTGTGACATAGTAAGCACTCCGTGTTAGCATTACTGGTAGCAATCTTGATGGAGTCCTGAGAGGCAGGAAGCCTGTCAGTCCAGGCTGGGACAGCAGGCAGGGGATTGTGCTCTTTGTTCTGCAGAGTCCTAATTTTTATGTATTTATATCTCGCATCATTCAAAAAAAAAGGCAGGTGCGTGGAGAAGAGAATGCTCACAGAAGTACATACTAGGATAAAAATAAATAGAAATATTCAGGCAAAGGGAAAGAAAGATTTAGCAAACTTTAAGCAAAAGTAGCGCACCAAAACACCAAGAATGGGCCAGCGCGAGAGCCATGCACTCAGGTGAAAGTGAGGATCAGCACTGATGTTCTAGAATCAGAGAAGGAAAAATGGGCACACCCCACAGCCCAGCAATCCACTTCCCGGTGTGTGTCCTGGCTTGGAAGAACTCTCTTGCACACATGCACAAAGAAACAGATAGAATAATGCTCCATACAACATCTCGGAGACAGGGAAAAACTGGAAGGTCCACCGACTGAAAAATAAATGTGCAACAGTGATAGCCAGCCCTTGAATAGTACACACTGTGCACCAGGCATATTTCAAATGCTTCATAACTTCTACCTCAGTTAATCTTCACATCAACTCTCTGAGGTAGGCATTATCATTTTCCCCACTTTATGGCCAAGCTGGGAACCCTGGCATTCTGGTCCCAGGCCCATGCTTTGAAACACTGCATAATCATGTGTCTAGTCTTCTAGTGGAATACTACACAGCAGTGAATATGAATTAACTGGAGCTGCATGTGTCAACGCAGGGAAGTTTCAAAGTAAAATCTTGAGGAAAAGGAACAAACTACAGAGCAGTACATATAGTACAAAGCCACTTACAGAATGTTTTTAAATATGTAAAACAAAACCATATGTTCGTTACAGGGATACATTTGGAGAAAATTTGTTATTTTGTAAATAGGAAGGGATAAAGCAAGTCCAGGAAGAGACCTACCATCCTGGGAGAACCAGGTCAGGACCCTGTGCTCAGAGGGCTTCAATCCGTCTTTGCTGTTTTTTTGGTTTTGTTTTGTTTTGTTTTTTGTTTTTAAAGATTTCATTTATTTATTCATAGACACAGAGAGAGAGGCAGAGACACAGGCAGAGGGAGAGGGAGAGGGAGAAGCAGGCTCCATGCACGGAGCCGGATGTGGGACTCGATCCCAGGTCTCCAGAATCACACCCCAGGCTGCAGGCGGCGCCAAACCGCTGCACCACCGGGGCTGCCCATGTCTTTGCTGTTTTACATCTAAAGCTGGGTGACAGGAAATTTGTCACATAGTCTCTGTAATTTTTATATGCCTAAAATATTTAATGATTATAAAAACAAATGCCACTATAAGTTCCTAAATCGGTTCTATATGACTGCAACTTTAACTCTGAATTTACTCACAGTCCAAGCAAAGAGGGAAACCAAGGTACCAAATTGGCCAAGACCATGACAGTAAACTATCTCAGGTGTTCAGAAGTACAGGTTTTCTTTGAATCAGGATGTGACAGGAATGTTGCCCATGGGTCTTCACAGTGGAAAAGATGGTTAATGACATTCCTACAGAAAAAAAAGGGTGGGGGGAGCAGCACACAACCATGTGCTAGCATCTCCCAATGCACGCCAAGGGTTAATGCCAATGCAGGACTCAGAAGGGGCTGCTCTATGAGGGGCCCATCTCTATTGCCAGTGTCTGGGACTTTCCAAGAGGAACAGGCCTGTGTGATGCAGGAGGGAAGCAGGCAGACTCTAGAGGCTGCTGCCTAGAGGGGAATTAAATAACCTCGATTCTGGGCAGAACTCTCCCTCAAACGCCTGCTCCTGACTCTGGGTGCAAAGAGTTGTGGACACAGCGTCCAAGCTCTGCAAACAGAGAAGATGGAGCAGCAGCAGCCCTGGAACCAGAAGGCATCCACCACTTGCCAAATGCAGCTCTTAATCGCTTGGACTTCTCACGTCTTGGGTCCTTCCAGTTGTGTTTAAACCTTTGGTTCTTACCCTCATCATACAAAGTAGGGAGTCAAGAGGTAGTGGATAGAACAAGAAATAGAGGCATACCTACAACCCAGCAATTGCACTGCTGGGGATTTACCCCAAAGATACAGATGCAATGAAACACCAGGATACCTGCACCCCGATGTTTATAGCAGCGATGTCCACAATAGCCAAACTGTGGAAGGAGCCTCGATGTCCATCGAAAGATGAATGGATAGAGAAGATGTGGTTTATGTATACAATGGAATATTACTCAGCCATTAGAAATGACAAATACCCACCATTTGCTTCGACGTGGATGGAACTGGAGGGTATTATGCTGAGTGAAGTAAGTCAATCGGAGAAGGACAAACATTATATGGTCTCATTCATTTGGGGAATATAAAAATTAGTGAAAAGGAATAAAGAGAAAGGAGAGAAAATGAGTGAAAATATCAGTGAGGGTGACAAAACACGAGAGACACCTAACTTTGGGAAATGAACAAGGGGTAGTGGAAAGGGAGGTGGGTGGGGGGTTGGGGTACTGGGTGACAGGCACTGAGGGGGGCACTTGGTGGGATGAGCACTGGGTGTTATGCTAAATGTTGGCAAACTGAACTCCAATAAAAATAAATTAAAAAAAGAAATAGAGGCATAAGTAGTTTATGGGATTGTAATACTGTGATTCATAATAAGAAATACATACTGGTCTTTGCCTCCCAGCTCCTAACACAGAACTCCTGAAACTCTTTTAATTTCTGATAGGAGTGATAGGAGTATCTTTTGTTCTAATGAGGTGACTCTGGGTGGGTTCCTGTTTGGCTCCCAGATGAGGGCCGGTCACTAGAAAATCCAAACCATAATTAGAAGCTTGGAATTTTTAGCCTTGCCTTCCATTCTCTCAAGAAGGGAGAGAGGGAAAAGTAGAGTCAATGATTAATCATGCCTGCATTATGAAGCATCCATAAAGTCCCTAAAGGACAGGGTTCTGAGAGCTTCCATGTTGGTGAACATGTGGAGGGAGGTGCTGGCAAAGTGGTCCATCCAGAAAGGGTCTGGGAGCTCCATACCCCTTCCCACATACTTTGTTCCATGCATCTCTTCCATCTGGATGTTCAGCTGTATTATCATATCCTTTATTTTTTTAATTTTTAAAAAATGATTTTGAGAAGGAGCACGCATGAGCAGAGGCAAAGGGCAAAGGGAGAGGGGCTCGATCCCAGGACCCCGAGACCAAGACCCGAGCTGAAGGCAGACACTCAACCGATTGAGCCACCCAGGTGCCCCTATTATCATATCCTTTAATAAACTGGTAAATATAAGTGTTTCCCTGATTTCATGCACATTGAGGAGTAGTCTTGTTAGACTGAACCCTTAACGTGTGGGATCTGACACTGTGTCTGAGTAGATAGCATCAGAATTAAATTAAATTGTAGGATACCCAGTTGGTGTAGCAGACAATTGCTCGTTGTGGGGACCCTCCACACCCTGCCAGAAGTAAAGTGTTTTATATGAGTAATAAAGGAAAGTCATAGGGAGAAATGCAGTAGAGAAGAACTGGGTTTTTCCCTACCTAAGAACGTGGAAAGTCAAGCTTTCCCTTATGGTGATGTCCAAAGATAGAGGAACCGTACTAGTTTCCTAGAGTGGCCACAACAGATTGCCACAAATGGAGGGCTTAAGACAACAGTAATTAATCGCTCCCAGTCTGAAGGCTGAAATCTAGGTGGTGGCAGGACCGTGCTCCCTCTGAAGGCCCTGGAGAGACTCCTGCCTTGCCTCCTGCAGCCCCTGGGGGCCGCTAGCAACCCTAGGTGCTCCTTGGCTCACGGCAGCCCCACTCCAATCTCTGCCTCCATCTCCACATGGCTGTCTTTCCTCTTGGTGTGTGTCTGCTTCCAAATCTCTCTTTCCCTCCAAGGATGCCAGTCATTGGATTTAGGACCTGCTCTATGCCAGCATGACCTCAGCTTAACCTGATCACATCTGCAAAGCCCCAATGCCAAATGAGGTCACATTCACAGCAATTAGGACTTCCACATACCTTTTTGGGGGCCTGGGGGGGCGGCTGGAGGGCGTATACAATTCAACCCCAAACAGAACCTTGGTAAGTGTTACTACACAGAGGAACTAGGAAGGAAGTGCTGCCGTGAAAGAAAGAGAAAATAGAGGTTACCAACCGTAATCTCTCCTAGAAAAGAAAGCCAACCAGTGAGGACAGCAGATGGGGGTGTGAACTCACATGCGAAGAACTAAACACAGAAAGAGTTAACCGTGTTTGACCCCAGGGATGGTGGAGGTAGGAGGAGACAGACAGCCTGTTCCAGGGACTGTGGGGAGGTTTGACTACAGACTGGTTATCAGGTAATATTACAGAATTACTGTTAGTTGTCATTTTATTAGGCTTAATAATGGTAATGGTGTCGATGTAAGGAAAGGTCCTATTTTTCAGAGAAGCAGGCTGAAGCCGTGAGAGAGGTCATGTCTGAACGTGCTATAAGATTCAGAAAAATATATCGATACGCAAAATCTTCAGAAAAGATCTAGATGAGCAAATAAGGCAAAATATTAACAATGGCTAAGTCTACGTGATGAACATGAGGATCATACCACTCTACCTTTACGAGTGTTTCCAGAATAAAAAAAAAAAAAATTTTAAGATTTATTTATTTATTTATTTAATCATGATAGACACAGAGAGAGAGAGAGAGAGGCAGAGACACAGGCAGAGGGAGAAGCAGGCTCCATGCCAGGAGCCCGACACGGGACTCGATCCCGGGACTCCAAGATCATGCCCTGGGCCAAAGGCAGGCGCCAAACCGCTGAGCCACCCAGGGATCCCCCCATAATCAAAATTTAAAAGTGAGATTTTAAATAAGTATTTAGTAAGTCTTGGAACATGCTTGTTCTCCCCATCTTTGCAGCTCTTCTTGGACCAAAGCCCCAAAGAATAGTTTCCAAGGTCTTGTAGTTCAACCCCCGTATTTTACAAATAGCTATAAAGGTTGAAGAACTTTTCCAAATCACAAGGCCAACGAGTAGATAAGTTGGGGCTGGACTGGGATCTCCAGGAACCTCATGTGGTGCCTCAGGGGCATTCCCATGTCATCTTCTGCCTCAGTTGTAGGCTGAAGGAGCTATTTTTAAATGTCAGTAAAATAATGGAGGTACACTCAGTTCTTTTTTCTTTTTTAAGGAAGACATGGCCTATGGATCACTGAGTTCTCGTATATAAGAAATCTTGATTATATCTGAAAGCTTTATTCTCTTCAACAACAGTAAAATACAGTCAGGTCCTTTAGATCTTAAAGTAACTCCTTTGGGGTTTGGCAGGGCGCATGTCAGTTAAGCAATAAGCATCTGTCATCTATCTTTCATTAACATTAATTATAATATGAATTTCATTGGTATTATATGTAATAGCATTTATAATCTATTATATTATAATATTAAATATAGTTATTAATAATGAGTCAACAGCACACAGGAACTAAATCCTGCTGATGAGATTTTTCTAAATTTGACCTCTTGACTTTACAGTTATTTGAACTGGTTTTTTTTTTTTTTTTTGTATATTTTTTATTGGAGTTTTGATTTGCCAACATGTAACACCCAGTGCTCATCCCATCAAGTGCCCCCCCTCAGTGCTCATCACCCAGTCACCCCATCCCCCCACCCACCTCCCTTTCCACTACCCCTTGTTCGTTTCCCAGAGTTAGGACTCTCATGTTGAACTGGTTCTTTTAAGGAGCCACCCTAGTTGTGTCAATCAACAATCAAAAGGGAAGGAATAAACAGTTCCAATCTGGAGAACACACACTGCATTGGAGCATAGGTTGCCCAGAAGGCCAGCAGAGACCTGGCTGGAATGCTGCAGGACTGTGGAACGTTCTGGTGCCTTCCACCTGCCTGCAGTTCAGACTACCAGACCTCTCTGACTCCTCTGGCCTGTCTCCTATAGCTCTTTCCTCTTCTCTCACAACCCAGAGTAGGAAAGTCAGGGACAGTGCAGGGTTGCCAAAGACAAGCTTTGCCTTCTTAGGATTTAAATCTGAAACTTCCTGGGATTAAGCTGGCTTTCTCTTGTTCTAACCTCAGGGCCCCATGAGTGTGGCTGGACTGGGGAAACCAGGGGCTGAGGCTCGGGCACACTCACCGAGGTGAGCCAGGCACTGACCCAACCTCTCCTCAGCCTGAAAAGAGAGACCCTGCCTGTGCCTTGAGTCAGCTCAAGGCTACAGGCAGAAACGGTACCACAAGCCCATCATCCCTTATATTATACATTTAAGGGGCTGGAAGCCTTGAGGAACCCAAGTGGCATACATGCCAGGGCAGGGGAAAATGGTTCCCAGCAGGGAGCCAGGCCTGAAGAAGGGATGAACTCCAGGAGGGCAGGGAGGCTGTGACCCTCACTGCTGAGACAGAGCAGGGCTATTTCACTCGCCCTGGCAGGAGCCGAGGGAAGCTGGTGAAGCTCAGGATCCAGCTCTCCTTGTGCTTAACATTCAAGAGGTAATGCTGAGCATGCTCAGGATTTAAAGCAAGCACGCAGGAGAGGGTTTAAGAACCCAGCATCTCCGGCAGAATCCCTCAGCAAGCAGAGCCTAGACCAGCCATCTGCGCCTGCTGCCAGTCCTCTCCTGAGCCCGCGGTCCTGGGCTCCCTGCTCTCCTGCCAGGGCAAGCCCAGCACCAGCAGCTCCAGGGGCATTTTCTTCTGACCAGCAGCTTTACTTTATGTAACTGTAGAAGGCTTGAGAGTACCAAGTTCTACCACAACCAGCATCTTCTTTGGGTTCTGCACCCCAGAAGAGTACTATGATCCCTATGTTTAGATGGGGAAACCATTCATTTCCTCATTCGTTCACTCAACAAGTACACTTTCAAGGATCTCTTAGCTCCAGACCCTGTGCTGGAACTGAATGCAGCTCAGAAAGGTTAAGTGACCTGCCCAAAGCCACAGTCACACAGAGTGGCAGTGCCAGGATGGAACACAGTTCTTTGAGACCTGAAGAGGAAAGAGGCCAGAGCTCTTCCCCTGTAATATCCCTCAGTGGCCCCCTCAGCCCTGTGTCCTCTAGCCTAGCACCCCAGGTGACAAGTCGCAGAGGGGTCCCACAGCCCACCTGCAGACCAACTAGGGTCAAATGGAATAAGAGGGGCAAAAGACAGTGGGAAGGACATAAATAGATCTTTCTAGCTCTCCAGACTTCACTCCCATCCCACCTACCATTCCAACCCTGGCATCTCCCCTGCCCTTCACTGGGAAGAGGACTAGAGGGAATTCCAGAATCTCCTGCCCCAATGGTTGAGCAGCCCAGGCCCCAGGAACAATGTTTCTGGGGTTGGAGCCATTCTCCTCTGTTGAACCTCTAGGTAGTGACCCTCTGGAAAGAAAGGAGCAAAGTTTACTGCAAGGAGGCCAAGGGGAGCAACAATGAGGATGGAAAAAAGAAACAGAAGGAATGCCATTGAGACAATGCTTTTTGCGTGTGTGCACGCACACACACACACATTCTCTCTCTCTCTCTCCCTCTCTCTCTCTCTAAGAAATAATTAAACACAAGCCAAGCTTTCCAGTGAAACCTACCAGCACTGGCTAAGGTCTGACAGTAGGTTCCCAGGTTGTTCTTTAGCTTCCTCCTTTGTCTTTTTGTTTTTAATTGTTTGATTGATTGGCTGATTGATTGGTCCTAGAAGGTTGGAAGAAGATAAAAGAGATCACAACTGCTGGGGGGAGGTGTTGAGGAGAGAGAAGCAGTTAGACAAGTAACTGGTAAAAAGGGACACAATCTGATTTTTGGTTTCTCCTCCATTTGATTTTTTTTTTAAGATTTTATTTATTTGAGAGGGAGAGAGCATGTACAAGAGCAGTGAGGAGGGGCAGAGGGAGAGAGAGAAGCAGACTCCCCGCTGAGCAGGGAGCCACAGCTTTTGCTGGCCTTGATCCTTGACCCCGGATCATGACCCCAGCCTAAGGCAGATGCTTAACCTTAAGCAACTGAGCCCTCCAGGAGGCCCTCTTCACCATTTTCATCTCATACACGTTTATTCACCCCGTGGGAAGCAACAGTTGCTGAAAGCCTTACAAGCACTCAGAGCAAAGACTACTTCAGTGCCAAGAACTTTGTTCCTGCTCTTACTTAACCTGTATGGCACCTTGATGAGGGAAATGTTAGGACCCCTGCTTTACACATGAGGGAACTGAGGGTCAAGTTATTCACCAGCTCCTCAAATGTCACAAGACAAAGCCACGGGTCAGGGTCTTAGTCCCATGTCTGACACTGCAAGGCCTGGGGTTTTTCCGTTACTGCCTCTCTGCCTGCACCACCCCTGCCCTCGTCCTCTGCAGCAAATTCACAGATTTTTGTCATTGACTGGAGAAGGTTAGGAAACACTGCTCTGGGCAGTCTCTAGGGACTCAGCACAGTTATCTCCTTCATCTCTTGCTCCCACTAGGGTGCAAACACGGTCGGTTCCCCCCCAGGCCTCTGTCGTTTGTCCTGTGGACTATCTGTCCCCATCTCTACCCTATCTCAGACACCCCAGGACCTCAGCCTCCTAAACCTCAGCCAGAACATTAGAACATTATTTTACAAGGACACTTGCCAACCTTGAAAGTCAAGGTACCCCAAGGCAAGGAAAGAAAATTATTGTGGTTGAGCAGCATGAGACTGCAGCGCCACCTAGTGGTTCTGGGGCCAAATGGTCCCGGGTGGTGACATTTTCAAACAATCAATATCTCATTATTAACCATAATCACAACCTGATGTTTACTTTTTGGAGAAATGTTCAGCGGCAAGGGATGCACATGCACTTTTCTGCATGTTTCAGAGGCCTGCGATCCTAAATGCCACAGTGACTATTAAACAGTGTCCTGCCCATGAGCAAACGGGAGGGAGCAGAGATTGATTGTATATCTTTTTCATCTAAGCTACTCACCAAAAACAAAGCATCCGTTGAAGCCACTGACCTTTCACTAACTGCTGGAAGGAAAATGCTTGATAAATAATAAATAGACCACTACTGGATGATGCTTAGAACCAGTTTTTAATTAAAAGAACGGACCAACTAGAAGGTCAGGTGACTGACATTTAAGTTCCAGTCCAAGACAAGCCTCAATCAAGGGTAAAACTATACCCCAAATGTAATTTCATTGTCAGCTACCATTCAACAAAAATCCTCTGTCTGTAATACATATGGATGGAAGGGTTGGTGGCAGTGACATCCTGGAGGGGACATAACACTCAACTTCCTGCCTCCTTTGCCTTCCCCTAGCGACCTCTTAAATGCCACAGCAAAAACAAAAAACAATTGTCTGGTTCAGCATCTCCACAGAAACTGCTCCAACACCTGGCTCATCCAATCACACACCCACATGCCACACTGAGCGCTACCTAGGAGTGACCTGGAAGCCATTTCCTGTCTTTCTCACAGGAGGGCAGGTGCCCTTCCTCTGCCAGACAAGGTGACTTCAACCAAGTTGCTCACTGAACCTGCTCAGGCATCCATCTCACTGAACGCCGTCAAAGGCTCAAAACACATGACTGACCTCGCCAGTCAGTCCTCCACCTTTGGGTTGTTCTGGAATAGAGCTCAGGAACACAGAGACCCTGGACGAAGTCATAATCTCGCGCCCCGCCCCACCATACACACATACTCCCCTTTCCCTGTTCCTAGCTCCACATTCCTGAGGTAGTACCAGCACTTCCACGACCAGAGCCACATCTTGTTGTCTGCTCTAGTGCCCACATAGTCAGGAAAATTGCCAGCCCAGTTCTGAGTTAGGCCTGGTCATAGCTGAGAGCCTAGAAGGATGGAAGAGGCCCCACGACTCCTGCACATCTGTCTGGGTGCAGCAGAGGCAGCACCGGGCTCAGAGACAATCTTATCCCACATGAATGACTTTATTTTTTTTTAAAGATTTTATTTATTTATTCATAGAGACACAGAGAGAGAGAGAGAGAGAGAGAGGCAGAGACACAGGCAGAGGGAGAAGCAGGCTCCATGCAGAGAGCCAGACGTGGGACTTGATCCAGGGTCTCCAGGATCATGCCCTTTAAAGAGAGAACCTGTGGAATGTTTTTAAGTGGTCAGCCATCATTTATTTAAAAGAAAGGTATCATTTTAAAAAAATCAGGAATCCTTTGGGAGTACCAATTTTCCTATAATACCACTTTATCTGAGAACATGATACTAAATATTACACAAAATTACAAAAAGACTTGGGCTCGCCTTTTAAGGACACATGATCAAGAATCAGGCCTACCAAACAAAATCGAGGAACTCTAAAAAACCTTATATATCCAGGACCACATAAAAAAAGCCTTGTTAGACGATGGTGGAAGATGTGGGACCTGTTTCCTTTGTTAGCCTTCTCGTTCCTCCTGTCCCTTAACTAAGAGCATTCACCTGGCTCAGCCCCCAACACCCTGTGCCTCTCTACACTGTCCTTGGAGAGTTCATTCATTCTCCTAGCTCCAACCCTTACCCCTATGCAAGGGACTCCCTCTCCATCTTCCAGACATATCACTTATCTGTCTATTTGAACGATGCAATATCTCCTCTCAGTATGTTGAGAACTGAAGCCCTCTTCCCAACTTTGCTGTTAGTGATGCAGCTACTCTTCTGGTCACTCAGGTTTGTAGCCCTGGAATCTGCCTCCAATTGGCATGGCTGCAGAGAGCAAAGTCTGACAGGACTCCTCTTCCCGCCCTCCCTGCTCCCTGCCCATTCCACCAACCTCATTCTTTGGATCACACCTGAGTGAATCTTCCTTCCACCTGACATTGCTTTCACCACATTACTTCCCTGTTCACAATTTATTATACCCCATTGAACAACTTAAGGTAGTTACTGAGGCCACCAGGATCTGACCCCACACTATCTGTTCAAACCTGTTTTCCACTACTCCTCAAGAGTAACAGAAGCATCTATCACACATATTGTAAATGAGCTTTGCATTCTCTGTCTCCATTTTCAAAAAACTAACTAGAAGACAGAAGAAAACATTTTCCCTACTTTGTAGTCTGAGACCCACATAGGCACAAAGTCATATCAGCAAAAACAGGAGTAACCTGAACTAGTCCCAGATCTTCAAACCTGTCCTTGCAAACTGCCCTGTAACCTGGACACATGCTTTTCCTGCCTTCAGCTCAGCAAACCCACACTGGAGGGCCCACCCCAAAGAGGCTGTTTAATGCTTCAGCGGTATAAGGAAGAATTTCTGCACTTGTTTACACTGAAGAGAAAGAAGGTAGCCCCCCCTGGAATGCATGACCAGGGGGAGGCAGGAGTGCCAACAGCAGACCAGGTGTGCCAACTGAATGCGCATTAGTACAGCCTGGAAGGGGCTCAGTAAGGGCCGGGAGATCTGATTTGAACATCAGGTAACATTTCCAAGCAGGTACCACTTTTCTTTTCTTTTTTTTTTTTTAACTGAGCTTTATGCCCAACATGTGAATTGAACTCAGGACCCTGAGATCAGAAGCCGCATGCTCTACCAACTGAGCCAGCCAGGAGCTCCTGAACAGGTACCATCTGGAAATGGCAGTGAAAATAGTTTCTAAAGACTGTGGTGGCAGGGAGGGTGCTCCCAGCAGGCCTCCTTCATGCATACTTCAACTCCCCCTGCCTTTCAAGGCTCTCCATCCAGTATTCCTGGACTAGTCCAGAGCTGGCTCCTCCCCAACTCAATCATTATTTTAGATCATAACTTAAAAGAATTCCTGTTCATCTTATTGTTTCCAAAGTCACTCATCTTCTCAATTAGATTTTAAGCTCCCTAATGCAAGAATGAGATTGCACTTCCATTCTGAGCATCTCTATCCCGACAATGGATTTTGCCCACACCAACTGTGAGAAGGGCTCTGAATTTCCCAATAAATTTCACTTTCACTAGTTTGACCACTGAAATTCAACCTAACGAAAGTTTGCTATGTCTAGTCTCTCTCCCTTCTACCATGCTTAGGCTCTCCTCAGGGAAGAGCCTGGTCTGGTTTAAAAAGATGGAAACGAGGGTGCCCAGGGGACTCCATCATTGTGTCTGACTTTGGCTCAGATCATGTTCTCTGGGTCCTGGGATTGAGCCCTACCTCGGGCTTCATTTCACACTCAGTGTGAAATGCTTCTTTCTCTCCGCCCCTCCCCCACTCTGTTCATGCTTTCTCTCTCAAATAAATAAAATCTTTTTAAAAAAACCCAACATGGGGATCCCTGGGTGGCTCGGCGGTTTAGCGCCACCTTCAGCTCAGGGCATGATCCTGGAGTCCCGGGATCAAGTCCCATATCAGGCTCCCTGCACGGAGCTCGCTTCTCTCTCTACCTGTGTCTCTGCCTCTCTCTGTCTCTCATGAATAAATAAATAAAATCTTAAAAAAAAAAGAACATGATGGAAAGGTACTGGTGGGTTCCAGAGATACAGGCATCTCCGTATTCTGCTGGTGGGAGTAGAGCTGCGTAGTCTCTATGGAGGACAATTGGACATTAAAGACAAGCTCTTCCAGTAGTATACCACTGAGAAGGATGGAGCCACACAGCACTGGCCTTGTCTGCAGCACAAGTAAACACAGAGCCACTTTTGTCACTTGGGCACTGATTAAATCACTATGCAACCACACAAAGGATCTGACATGTTAAGTGGAAAAACGAGGTAAAGGACAGCAAGCACAGTGTTCTAATGCATATCCCAAAATACTCCTGGGAAGGAAATGGGGATAGTGATGCCTTAGGGGAGAGAAACAGGTGGCTGGAGATGGATTTTGGAAAGGAAACCACCCTTTTACCTAAATTCTGAACCATCTGCATGTATAGTTTTTTAAAATAATGATGCATCAGGGGCACCTGGGTGGCATGGTGGGTTAAGCATCTGACTCTTAGGTTTTAGCTTGGGTCATGATCTTGGAAGATCAAGATCACCATTCAAACTGGTGGTGAAACTGAACCCAGGATTGGACTCCACACTCCACGTAGAGCCTGCTTCAGGTTCCCTCTCCCTCTCCCTCTGTGCCCCTGCTCATGCTCTCTCTCTCTCTCTCAAATAAAAATTTTAAAAATATATACATCAAACAACTTTCTAAAAATGTCTTCATCATTATGGCAAAGAAACTACCTTCGAAGCCCCAGAAACATAAGGTTTAGAAAAGTAACAAGAGACCCTCCCTCCACAATTGTTCCCCTGAGAACAAAATTGTCTCTTCCACCCGCTTAAGTCCTCCTTCCAAGGCTTGGCACTCACTGGCTATGGCTGTTGAATGGATGAACTTTATTTTCCCATCTAAAAGTAAAGCATTCCACAAACAAGAGGAATTGCAGAATAGTGACAGAGGTGGCAGGGAGATACAGCGTGGCTGAGAATTGCTCTTGCCTCATGTACTATTCACCTTTCATTTGCAGAGCACTGTGTGCCAGGCCGTGCACATGCTGAGATGGGGGCTCTGCCCCTGGTCTACCAGGAGATAAAAGAGACTCTACATAAACAACAGAAAAGTTATGTGAGTTTTAAAATAAGAATTTCTGAAGCAGCTTATTACCAGTAGCTGAAAACCACTGGCCTGATCACAAAAACAAAGGCTCAGAAGAATATTTCATTTATTCAGTAGAAGATATGAAAATGAAGAAAGGAGAACAGTTCGTACGGTCTTGTAAGTACATCTCTACACCACGGAGACAAGTGGATGGTGGTGGAGAGCAGTGTCTAACTGAGCTGGCCCCCTCTCGGCAATCCAGTTATCTATACATGTTCTCTGAATTCAGTCTTCAGCTGAATGTAATCATTTATTCATTCAAATCTTTACTGAGCAGACTATGTTTGGGCATATGCTAATTGTCTCCATAACTCTTAAGTCTAGGAGATTAAAGCTATGGTTTTGACCTTGGTCTATCACCAATGATAGGTTCTAACTCTTACCACAAAGCACAGGTCAGCTGGGCCTCTTAAGCTGAAGATCAACAGCTCTATAGCAAAATGTAAAGATTATGGGTAGACAGAAACAGGTGGCCCAGGGGACACACCAAATGCACAAGTAAAAGCCTGAAGGAGCCAGAAAAAAGAAAGATACCTGAGAACCAAATATAGCTAACCCACATGTTAACACAAAAATCCAAGCAAACCTACTCAGAATGAGTCCCACTCAAACAATGCTTATAAAGGTTTCTTCATGTTATTTACACTTTTAAAGTAAATTTACTTTATAAGCAGTCAGGGAATTCTTTATTTAATACCGTCCCAACATAAAAGTTCATTTAAACTGTGAAACTGAGATTTATGACAACCTAGAAATAGGAACTAAAAGAAGACAAACATAATGCCTAAGAGACTGTGAAACATTTACACAGTTCAACTGTTAAAAACAGTTCAACATTCATCTAGTGAACACAGTTTGGATGTCAGTATACACGGTATACAAGTTCTTCAGGGAGGTGAGAGACCTTTCGACTGTTCTTCAGAAGCCTCCGAATTCTGGTCCTGTGGAACTTCTTGCAGAGGCTGCCTTTTTTCCAATACTGTTTGGGGTTCGGCATCCTTAGGTTCAGATTTCCAGGAAACGTGACTACCTTCCTTGTGCTTAAAAGGACATAAATATATCACATGGACATTGTCATTTTCGCTCCACTGACTGGCAGAAGCTGTATGACTAAGCACATTCTATCATGGAATCAAACTTAACATTAATATCCCAGGTCAAATTCTATTGTAACAAGCAATACACATGATAAAAATCCCTACAGAATCATAATTTCAAAAGCCCTAATGACAACTCACTTGTTCCAAGTAGCAGTTACTATCACAACATTTCAGTATGTGTGTGTGTGTGTGTGTGTATACATGTATCTATTTTTTTAACTTCAGTATATTTAATACCAGTATTTGACCTGGTGTTCACGGACATAAGCCAAGGTTGTAGAAGGAAAACCAAGCCTTCCTTTAACTTCTAACAAACTGACAACTAATCCTAATAAAAATCTTACTTAAAAAATACTCACAGTCCTTGCTTCTCCTACTCGTCTCAAAATGACACCTTCTGCCAATAAAGCCTTCCCTGTTTCCACAAATAACTTCTCTTCATCTGTTTCTCCGAGTTTCTGGAGCTCAATGTATTTCTCCACAAACCTGGAATTCCAAGCAGTCACATCTGAGGTCTGTATATCTAGAGTCCTCAAGATACACTGTTACACAGTATCAAGCATTCCCTCAACAGGTCTTCCTACAGGAGCCAGGGGCTTTTTCCTCCAGTGGAATTCAACAAAATTCCTCAAAATGCTAACTAAATTCCTTAAAAACAAAAAAACTAACCCAGGACTTGTAAAATGACTTACTGTTGACAGGTAGACTTGAAGTTTGGATTGAACAGATCAAAAGCTTTCTGACCAGATCCATAGGCTGAATAAAATTTCCTAGAAAATATAAACAACACAGTGTAAATCTCCATTTATAGATCATGGCCAAGAACTGAGAAAAAAAAAAATTACTAGGCCAGGCACTTTTTTTTTTTTTTTTTGTAATAAGTAGTGCATGCACACAGTAAATACACCAAATATTACAAAAAGGTATCCAATGAAAAGTTAACAGTCCTGCTCACCTGTCCCCAAACCCCCAGTCCCTTCCCAGGAAGCAGCACTAACTAGTTTCTTGTGTAACCATCCAAGAATGTTCTAACATACAACCACATATGCATTTATCATTCCCTGAACCCAGAGACACAGTTTAACAGGAAACACTACTACACATCTTGCTTCTTTTTTTTTTTTTCTTAAAGATTTTATTTATTTATTCATGTAAGACACACACAGAGAGAGAGAGAGAGAGGCAGAGACATAAACAGAGAGAGAAGCAGGCTCCATGGAGGGGGCCTGATATGGGACTCGATCCTGGGTCTCCAGGATCACACCCTGGGCTGAAGGCAGACACTCAACCGCTGAGCCACCCAGGCGTCCCACATCTTGCTTCTTCTACATAATAGTTCTTAGAGATCATTTCAAATCAGTGAACTAGATTGTTTTCAATTTTTTGCTCCTTTAGACAGTACTGCAATGATTACCTTTATCAATATTTCTTAGGGTACTATGCAAATGAACCTGGAATAAATTCATAAAAACAGTATTATTAGCTCAAAGTATGTGCATTTGTAACATGGCCTTATAAGACTGCCAAATGCTTTCCAAAGTGGCTGTAGCAGTTTATGCTCACACCAATAATGTAGGAAGAGTGTCTATTTCTCCATAACCTAGCCAAACTCTATTTTCCAACTTTTTGATCTTTGTCAGTTTGACAGGTGAAAAATGAGAACTCATTGTACTTTTGCCTTTTCTTATGAAAAACACTGGACATCTTTTCATGTTTATTATTTTTTTTAATTTTTTTTTAAATTTATTTATGATAGTCACACAGAGAGAGAGAGAGAGGCAGAGACAGGCAGAGGGAGAAGCAGGCTCCATGCACCGGGAGCCGGACGTGGGATTCGATCCCGGGTCTCCAGGATCGCGCCCTGAGCCAAAGGCAGGCGCCAAACCACTGCGCCACCCAGGGATCCCCTCTTTTCATGTTTAAAAGCAAACTGAAGGGACACCTGGGTGGCTCAGCAGTTGAGTGTCGACCTTTGGCTCAAGGCATCATCCCAGTTCAGGGACAGAGTCCCACATCAGGCTCCCTGCAAGGAGCCTGCAAGGAGCCTGCTTCTCCCTCAGCCTATGTCTCTGCTTCTCTATCATGAATAAATAAATAAAATCTTTAAAAAAAAATTTAAAGCAAACTGAATCTCCTTTTCTGGGCTCTGTCCACGTTCTTTGCCTTCCATTTGGTGGTTTGTGGTTTTTTTCTCGATTTATAAGCAAACTTTAAACCACTATAAATAGGAAATGAGCCCTTTGTCATACCTGTTGCAAATTTTTTCCCCCAATATGTTGGATGACTTTTGATTCTGCTTGTGGTACTTTCTGGGAGCAGAAAATTTTAATATTTTAATTTATGGCTTTGGGGTTTTATGTTGTACTTATAAAGGTCTTTATCATTCAGATTATTTTTAAAATTCTTTCATGGTTTCTTCTAGTACTTTTATGATTTCATTTTTTACCTTTAGGTTTTGATATGTCTGGAGTTTATTTTGTTGTTGTAAGTTCTTTAAAATAACAAAAACACTAAAAAAAAAGCCACAAAAATAAAGGTTCAAAAATTTATTTAAATTCAAAGTATTATCATCTTGGCATTAATACTAATAAAAAAGGGAGTAGTAAAATATTCCACATTCTCCAATGACCTATCACCCAATTCCTACTATCCATGTAGACACAAAAGATTTTTTTTTTTTAACTTTGAGAGAGAGAGGGAGAGAGCAAGTGAGCATGCAAGAGAATGCACACATTAGCCAGGAAAGTGGCAGAAGGAAAGGGAGAGACTCCAAGCAGACTCTGCATGGTGCGCAACGCAGGGCTCAGTCCCAGGACCCTGAGATCATGACCTGAGCTGAAATCAAGATTCCAATGCTCAAAAGACTAAGACACCCAGGGATCCCTGGGTGGCTCTGCAGTTTAGTGCCTGCCTTCGGCCCAGGGCGTGATCCTGGAGTCGCAGGATCAGGTCCCACATCAGGCTCCCTGCATGGAGACTGCTTGTCTCTGCCTCTCTCTCTGTCTCTCATGAATAAATAAAATCTTTAAAAAAATAAAATAAAATAAAAATAAATAAATCCTAAGTGCATGCAATGAGCCCACCCAGAAAAGCAGTGACAAAGTATTTAACGCCCCCAAAGATCTCAGATATTACCCTGAAAATTTAGAAGTAGAGTTAAGAACATACTTGTCCTCCCACCTCAAGAAGTATTGGAGGCCAGGGGAGGAGAGTCCTCAAATGAAAGGGGCTTAGACCTCAAATAAGAATATAATGACTTCAAAGGAAAAAAAAAAAAGAATATAATGACTTCAAAAATTGTTTTCTTACATCCGGAAATAGAGATAAGAATAAGGGAGGGTACGGTAGTTGAGTATCTAACTCTTGGTTTTGGCTCAGATCATGGTCTCAGGGTCAAGGGATCGAGCGCTGCTTGGGGCTCTGAGCTCAGCATGAAATCTACTTCTCTCTCTCTCTCTCTCTCCTTCTCCCTCCCTCCCCCACCCCCTCGCCTCTACTCTCGTGTGCGTGCTCTCTCTATAAAATAAATAAATCTAGGGTGCCTGGGAGTCTCCTTCTCCCTTTGTGCAAGTGCTCTAAAAAATAAATCTTAATAAATCTTTAAAAAAGAATAAGGAATATGTATTACCTTGTACAACTTCTGATTTTTTTTATTTTTTTTTTAAGATTTTACTTATTTATTCATGAGACACACAAAGAGAGGCAGACATACAGGCAGAGGGAGAAGCAGGGTCCCCACAGGGAGCCCGATGTGGGACCTGATCCCAGACCCTGGGATCGCTCCCTGAGTCAAAGGCAGATGCTCAACTGCTGGGCCACCCAGGCACCCCTGATCTTAATATTAAAAAAAGAAAGAAAGAATCACATAAATTCTATGTACCAAAAACTGACATCAATATTTCAAGGAAAGAGTGCCACCTGAATGGCTCAGTGGTGGAGTGTCTGCCTTTGGTCTCCAGGTCTTGATCCCAAGGTCCTGAGATAGAGTCCTGCATCAGCTCCCCGCAGACAGCCTGCTTCTCCCTCTGCCTGTGTCTCTGCCTCTTTCTGTGTCTCTCATGAATAAATAAAAATCTTTAAAAATAAGAAATTCAGGGAAAGAGCTCTGCCCCCGATTCCCAGTGAGCTGACCTCGTGGAGCCTCATAGTCCACATGAATAAAATGGACACAAGATACCTATGTTGCAGGGTTAGAGTAAGACCTAAGTTAGAGAACGTTTTTTAAGGGCTTACCATAATGCTAATAGACGCACAGCAAAGGAAAGCTGTACTTACAATAATCAGTCCACTGCTGGGCTCCAGATTCTACTTCCCAGAACTAGTTTCTCTCACATATGCACGGGGCACTGACTCCCTGACTGGGTAGATACACAAGACCTTCTCCATAGGGCAAGCCCTGGCTGGACTCGGGTTAAAGTTATCAGACCGCTCGCTCGGCGTTTCCTTCCAAAGTGTTGCTGCCTTCTGCCCACCGTGTGGGCTTTGCACTCACGCTCTGATCCGATCCTCGGGGTACAAAACGTCCTGGATAGCAGCTTTCGCTTTGCCATATCGCAAGCGGGGCCTCCGGAAGACCGGCTCTCTTAGCGGAGGGAAGGCATCATATACATCAAACCAAAGGGGCTTCTCCTTCAACACTCCAGCCCGAATCAGGTCCCGAGTCCTTATGGAAGGAAAAATAACGAGGGTGGGTCGGTGAGAGCAGCCTGCGTAATCACGGCCTGGGACACCAGCAGACCACGGAGTCCGCAAGACAGAAGGGGCAGGAGGCCGGGACACGCGTGCTCCCCACCCACACTTGATAGTTCCATGTTCCAAACCAACCGAGCAGTGCTCAGAGGGTAAGTCCTTCTGTTTTGTCGCGTGCGTTCCACCCCCTTAGCCCCATCCCCATCGCGTCCAGGGAAATGCACAGGCGGCCCAGCGCGGCCCATCTGCTTCTTCCTCCTTCCGTCTTCCTAGCGAACTGCACTCGCCTAAGGGGCCGGGTGCAGTCGCGAACCGGAGAGACACCGTCGGGGAGTGGCGTCGTCAAGCGCAACCTATTCGGAGGCAGGAGACCGCACCAAAGGCCTCGCCCGGCTCAGACCCCCGCATTCCGGAGAAGGCCCCGCCGCGCGCGCTGACGCACCCAGGGAGAGTGGGAGCGGTCGGGAGCCCCCGCCCGGGGGAGGGACCCTCAGCCCACCCCGGGCTCCGAGCACGCACCGCGAGAAAATGCTCCCCACGGTCTCCAGCCGGCTCCTCGCCATGCCTGGCGCCTCGGACGCGGAGGGCCTGGGGCTCCCGGAAGCGGAAGCGCCAGCGGCAGGCGAGAGGCCGCTGGCCGAGCCGAGGATCGCGGCGCTCTCTCCACAGCCCCCGCCGGAGAGCCAGGCCAGGCAGAAGCAAAGGATGGGCCGAACTGGCGCGGCCCTCGGCCCTCGGCCGGGTTCAGACCGGAGCACTCGATAGCCGAGCCGAAAAGGGCGGGAGCGGGCCAGAGCCGGGCAGAAGCAATAGACGACCGATCGGGGGGGGCGGGGCGCGGAGGGAAGACGATGGGCGGCAAGGGAGGCGCAGCCTGCGTCGGGGGAGCCAGCCGGGCCCGGACACGCGTAAGGCGGAGACGACCGGTCGCCCCGGCGCTAGGCCCGGATGGCGCCTCGTCTTGCTGGGGGCCGCAGACTCCACGGAGGGGGCCGAGGCCGGGGACGGGGGCCCGACTGGGAGCGGTGCCCGCGCCCCGAGGGTGGCGGCCTCGGAGCACCTCGAGCCCCCGCGCGCGTCGGGGCGCCGCGGCCCGCAGGTGTTCCCTCGGCGGAAGGCTCGCGGCCTCGCTCCTCCGCGGAGCTGCAGAAGCCAAAGAGAACCCAACAGAGTGCGAGACGCAGACCCCAAAACCTCGGCGTCGCCTTGTGGTCCGACAACACTCCTTGGAGGAGCGCAGCCCAGAGAAATCAGGCGCGATTCCACGAGGATCCTGAGGGGTCGTCACTGCAGCGCGTAGCGCGCGGGAAGTCGCGCCGAGAGTCTGCCCCGCGGCCGTCCTGGCGGCTCCTCCAACCAACAAGTTAGAGACCCGCGTGTTACCTGAGGCGAGTGCCCAGGACTTCTAGTTAAGTGGAAAGGAAGTTGCAGAGACACATCTCACGGGCTCCTAACCTGCTCAAAGGAAAGACCCCTTTATAAGTGTTCGTACGAAGATAGAAACCACGTGCAAAAAAACAAAAAAAAAAAAAGAAAAAGAAAAAAAAGAAAAGAAACTACGTGCAAGGCACACACACCTGTGGACATGCATTATCTCCAGAGAGACTACAAGACCGGAAGATAATTTTTTTTTCTATATATTTCCCTCAGAGTTTGGCCTGTAAAGAGTTTTTTATCCATATTTGAACTTTTTAATCCAATGAAATGTTTTGAATCACATACACACAAAATAGTTCCTGGGAGCCCACTATCTTCTTTGTCAGCGAGAAAGAGCACCAAGTCATCCCAGAGCCCTCGGCTCCACGGGAGGCTGGTAGGGAGGAGGAAAGTAATGTTGGAGGAGCAGTTACTGCTCGTGTGTGCGATCTTGGAGTCCACACACCTACCCAGACGGTAGCTGTTATTAGCCTTATTATAGACGAGAAAGACCATGGTGGGGGGAGGGAGTGAGGCTCCTTGTCAGATACCTGACAGAGCCAGACTTCCAGTGCAGCCTGGGCCTTCCCCAGAACCCACAGCCCTCCTTAGCTATGCCTCAAGTTGGAGATTGGTAGACCTACCGAGGTCAGACAAAACTGGCCCCTGGGGCAGGGGGCAGGGTGATTTCAGGCCCAGGGCTAAACTCAGGTGGGTTTCACTGTTGCCGCAGGGACCTGTGGCACAGGGAAGAGAGAACACAGTTCTGGCTGCTGGGCCAAGTGTAGAGATTCCAATCTCCCAGTCCTAGGAAGGTCTGGAAGACTCTGTTCCAGGGAGAGCAAACATGCTCCCAGCTAAATATAGTCTTCCCAGCCCCATTACAAGTTTCTAATTCTGTCCAAGCCGGAGCTAGCTGCCAGCCCAGACCACAGACACACTTCCCTTCTCCCACTCCGGCCTGCCCCCCCAGGCCACTGCCATTACCACTGGTAAAGAAGTCAAAGAGTTTATCCCAAGATCAGGGAGGAGAGCCAAGAACCCAAACCCTCAGTAGGGGAGGAATTGCAAGGTGGAGGTTTTCCTCTAGATCTTAGAAAGTTCCTTCCTGGAATCCCTGGGTGGCTCAGCAGTTTAGCGCCTGCCTTCAGCCCGGGATGTTGGTCCTGGGGTCCCAGGATCAAGTCCCACGTCGGGCTCCCTGCATGGAGCCTGCTTCTCCCTCTGCCTGTGTCTCTGCGTCCCTCTCTCTCTCTCTCTCTCTCTCTCATAAATAAATAAAACTTTAAAAAAAAAAAAGATTCCTTCCTCTTTTGAGCCTTTAAAGTTTCCCCTCCAGCATATAGTAGTGCCTCTGTGACTGAGCCAGGGGAATGCTGGTGGGTAGATAGGAGGACCTTGGGGATGTGTGAGCAAGATGAATTGGGAACCCTCTGAGCCTGCAACAGGAAGTGTGCACCCCGTGGAGCATTCATTCAGGAAAAGGAAGAAGCTGTCCGGCAGCTGGGGGCAGGTAATGTGACACTAGAGGCTTCTGTCTTCTCACCAGGACCTCTCAAGGCTGCAAGGAGCTGACGCACTCATGCCACACACTGCACCAGGAATATGGATCGTCCCATTTAGTTAGTCAACTACCTGATGCCATTGGTAAAGTCCTGGCAGTCTTACACAGAAGGAAAGAGAACTTGTAAACTCTTCAAAAAACCTTATTCCTTTTACTACACTGCTCAGCCCCTGGAGATGTGCCCACTAAACAGTGTCAACTATCTGTGTGGCTTGCTGCAAGGGTTGAAGCCACCATTCGTGTAAAGCCCTAATCGTAGCACCTGGCACATAGCAAGTGCTGGTAAATAACAAGTATCAAGTAACAACCAATGGCAGTTATGGCATCACTGTTGCTCTTGTGACCTGTAACCCACCCCCCATTGCCATCTGGGACTGTAGCATTTTGGTATTTGATAAATTGCCTTATTGTTTTGCTTTCTTGCTAAATGATCCATTTATCTCACAAGCATTTAAGCAACTACCTGGCCCTGTGCTGAGTCCTGGAAAAGCTGATTGCCCAGTGGGGGAGACAGAGAAACAAATTCATAATAGATAAATTATGGGCTGAATAGCGTGTGGATTATACTAGTCTGCTAGGGCAGCCATAACAAGTACCACAGACTGGGTCTCACAGTTCCGGAGGCTAAAAGTCCCCAATCAAACTTGCCAGGGCTGGATGCTTCTGAGGCCTCTCTCCTTGGCTTGCAGGCGGTCACCTGCTCCCTGTGTCCTCACATGGTCTTCCCTCTGTATGTGTCTGTGTCCTTTTATTATGACAGCAGTCATACTGGATCTGGGCCCAACCCCATGGCCTCATTTTAACTTCAATATCTCTTTCAAGAGTATCTCCAAACACAGTCACATCTTGAGGTACTGGGGGTTAGGAGTTCCACATAGGAATTTTGGAGGGCCCCTTTCGAGCCCCATAACATTGATAAGTACTTACACTGAGTAGCTTCCATCTGCCCAGCCAGATCTGCACCCACTTTGTGCTCTTCACCCAGCTCTGTCCCTCGGGAGGCTGACTTCTTTGGACTTCATCCCCTGGCTCTCTGCTCCCAGTCAGGCTCCAGTTGGTACCACCAGTGGGAGGTCTTGGTAGGGGAATGGAAGGAAGGAGGGGAGTAGAGCCAGTCTCTATGCCCCTGGTTCTCTCCATGTACAGTCCAGGAACATTGAGTCACAGCCCTCATGGGGAGGCCTTTTTGTTGGTTTGTCTCAGGAGTAAAATTCAATGTTTCATCACTTACATATATGACACCCATGCTCATCCCAGCGAGTGCCCTCCATCACGCCCATCCCCCATCACGCCCCTCCCCCCCTCCAGCAACCTTCAGTTTGTTCTCTGTGGTGAGTCTCATGGTTGCCTCTCTCTCTGCTTTTATCTTATTTTGTTTTTCCTTCCCATCCCCTGTGTTCATCTGTTTTGTTTCTTAAATTCCACACGAGTGAAATCATGATATTTGTCTTTCTTTGACTTACTTTGCTTAGTGTAATACCCTCTAGTTCCATCTGCATTGTTGCAAATGGCAAGATTTCATTCTTTTTGATGGCTGAATAATAATAGTCCATTGTATATACCTACCACATCTTCTTTATTCATCAGTCGATGGAGATGTGGGCTGTCTCCATAATTCAGCTGTTGTTGATAGTGTTGCTATAAACACTGGGGTGCATGTGCCCCTTTGAATCAGCATTTTTGTATCCTTTGGATAAATTCCTAGTAGTACAATTGCTGGGTCCTAGGGTAGCTCTATTTTCAACTCCTTGAGGAGCCTCCATGCTGTTTTCCATAGTGTCTGCACCAGCTTGCATTCCCATCAGCAGTGCATGAGGGTTCTCCTAGGGGGCAGCCCTGGTGGCTCAGTGGTTTGGCACCACCTTCAGTCCAGGGCCTAATCCTGGAGACCCGGGAGTCCCATGTTGGGCTCCCTGCATGGAGCCTGCTTCTCCCTCTGCCTGTGTCTCTGCTTCTGTGTGTGTGTGTGTGTGTGTGTGTCTCATGAATAAATAACTAATCTTTTTTTTTTTTTAATGAGGGTTCTCCTAGGGCACCTCTTCACACAGAACTCCCTCACCAGGTTCCAGTCCCCATTCCGTCCCTTGCCCCCGCAGGCCTAGATTCAGCAAACTGTGCCCCTCTGTCACTAGTTAGAGGCTCTAGGCCATCCTCTGTGGCTTCCCTACACTCTGCCCACATCTTTATGAATAGTGCCCCTATTTAAATAGTGCCTGGGAGTGTGTCAGACAAAAAGAGAAAAAGCATTCCCAATAGCTGAACAGCCTTAGTAAGTGAAAATCCCAGCATATTGATGAAATCATCAATACTGCTACTCACTTTTGGCAGAGAGCCAGGATCAAGGAGAAATTAGCTGCTTGCCTCAAAAGAAGAGGAAAACAATAGTATATATTCAGTACGAAGTACCAGGACCAGGAGGATGAAAGACAAGGAGGGAGATGTCCAAGGAGGAGGCAGGAGTGCCATCTCCCACCTCCAGGCTGTTGTGTGCTCCCTCTCCTGGCCCAGCATACTCCTCAGAGGCCCAGCCTCCACTTCCTTTCAAGAGTCAGCTAGGAGGGCACTTCAGCCCCCAGGACACACTCTGCAACTGCAACCTCCCTCCCACCCTTGGCTTATCCCTCTCAAAATGTAGCCTTGCAACTCTGTTTACCTGAGTCTCTAACTGGGCCTCTCTGAGGGGAGGAACTAGGTCTCTTATCTCTGCCTCCCCACACCCAGCCTGCCACTTGGCCCAGAGATGACTCTCAGAAAGTTTGTTTTGTTTCTTCAAAGATTTTATTTACTTCTTAATGAAAGACACACAGAGAGAGGCAGAGACATGGGCATAGGGAGAAGCAGGCTCCCTGCAGGGAGCCCCATGCGGAACTCCATCCCCAGACCCCCGGGGTCACGCCCTGAGCTGAAGTCAGATAGATGCTCAACCACTGAGTGACCCAGGAGTCCCTCAGAAAGAGTTTTCTAATGAACAACACGGATAAATAAAGCCAAGTTAGGACAAATGAGGATGGAACCATCCCAGCCCTCCTTCCGGGAGGCCTTACTCAGATATGCCCTGGGTGTGTGGGCAAAAGCTGTGGTTGAATGGAAAAAATCCTCTACCTCACCACGAACCTGGTCATTTCTAGTTCTGGCTATCCTCTGTGCCTCTCTGACAGATCCATTTTACAAACCTTTGGGCCTCAGCTTTGTTATCTGCAAAATGGGCATAATCGTAGCACCTACCATACAGCCTTGTGGTGAGGAGTCAGTGGGTTAATACCTTCAGAATGCTTCAAATAGTGCCTCATGTGTAGGCTTAAGGAATAAGAGTGATGATCATAGTATTTTCTGACCATTCCACATTAACAAATCACAATTTATTAAATCACACCTACTAATTTGCAGGGCATGTTCACACAGCTGCCCATTCATTTCTTCAGCAAACAATCTTGCCCCCAACAAGAATCCAGTTCAAGCAGAGGAAAGAGAAACACTTTATGCCTCTACCCACTCTGTATCACCGTGGCTCCTTTTGTAGCCAAGGAAACAGAAGCCAGCTGGGCCGGAGGCAACAATCTGGCCTTTTATTATTGGAATTAAAGGCCAATTGGAATCACTCTGGAGCTTTCCCAGCAGAGGATGAGACCCTGAAAGGCAGATATTTCAGGCTGATGTGGGCCCCTCTTTTCTTGTGGAAGCCAGAGCAACTCCTCCCTAAATGTGCACCTGAACCTCCCAAGATCTTGGAAAAGGCAGATTCTGACTCAAGAGGTCTGGGGTGAGGACCGAAGCCCTATATTTCTAACAATTTTCCAAGTTGATGCCAATGCTGCCAATCTGCAGGTAGGGTAACTGGCCCAAGTTTGCCCAGGACGTTCCTGATTTTAGCATCGAGACTTGCACATCCAAGGAACTCTTCGACCTGGCAAACCAGGACAGTTGGTCAGTGTGTCCACAGAGCACACTTTGAGCAGCAAGGAGGTAGCCAGCTGAGTTTGTGCCGAGCTTTGCAGCCCCTCACTCCAGAGTCCCTGGAACAATCCTCCTGACCTGGTAAAGAATTGTGACTCTTTAATCTCTAGAAATGACAGGGTAGCTTCTGGTTTTGTGGGGCCTAAAGCTTATGTAATCTTAGTGGCTTTTTTAAGAAAAAAAAGTGCAAAAATATCTTTGTTTTGCAAAATTTGCAAAACATATAACCATGCAAACAGAGTAAATTCCCTTCTGTCTGTTTGGGCTCTGGCCAAACAGGTGCTCACTTCCTTCTGGGAGAATGGTGTTGGCCTTTCAATGGCCAATTCTGAGAGTTGACCACCAGGTGGCAGTAGGTTTACACAGCCCTCTTCAACCCCCGCCAGGCCCCCACCCATCTCCAGAAATTTCTAAATCTTCCTCCAGCTGGCCTAGCCAGCTAATCCAACAAATTAATCTATGCTGTGATAATGGGGAAAGGAGTTCATGTGCTTCTCTCTAAATAGCAAATTTTCCATTTAATGGAAATACTAAGAGATTGTTTTTAAAACCAAATAAAGAATGCTAATAGGTGAGTTCCAGGCACACTGTTGGATCACACATCATGAAGGAGATGTTTTTAAGCAGGTAGAGTTTTCTATGCTTAACAAATTCCATCTACGGAGGGGTTCTAGGTCTTAACACCTGTTCCCGGGATGCCTGGGTGGCTCAGCGGTTGAGAGTCTGCCTTTGGCCCAGGGCATGATCCCGGCTGGAGTCCTGGAATCGAGTCCCATGTCTGGCTCCCTGCATGGAGCCTGCTTCTCCCTCTGCCCATGTCTCTGCCTCTCTCTCTCTCTACCTCTCATGAATAAATAAAATCTTAAAAAAAAAAAACCCACCTGTTCCCCCACCCCAATATGTAGCTTAGTGTTTAGGTACCAACTTGGGAGTTTGGCTGCCTGGGTAGTAAGTACTACTACTTACTGAGGGTCATGTTGAGTAAAGACCTTCACATCTCTGCACCTCAGTTTCCTGATCAGTGAAATGGAAGTAATAATGCTGATTTCATATAACAGTTGTGAGGATTAGGTAAAATGATGTTTTTAAAGCACCCAGAAGAGTTGCATACAGTAAGCACTCAGTAAGCAGCTATCATCTTCATCATCCTATACTTTGCCTGCCTTCTGCCTTCTTCAAACCAGATTCTCCTCCTCCTGTCTTTCCTCCAACCTCAACTCCTTACCAGGTGCCTCGAGAGAAGAGGGGGAGGGTTGAACCCCCAGCATGGTTATAACCAGATCAGTTCTTCTGGGCACAGCATTCCCCAGACCCATGATCTCCTTTCAAATTGGGGCTGAGCCCTGGAGACACTGAAGCGTACAAAGTGGGAGGGGCACTGGCTGGACCAGAACTCCAGATAGCCCAGCTCAGCATTTTTGCAGGAGGTAAATCTCCAAGCATTATCTTGTGGATACCAGGAGCCCAACCTCTGCAGATAAGCCTGGCAGCTGAGGGCAGATGGATAAGGGGGTCATCTGGCCCAGCCCAACTCCCTCCTAGGTTCTGGGAGGACACTGTTCAACATGGAGGGACTCATCATGGAGCAGAAGCTTCATCTGCTGTGCTTCATCCTCTTCCTGTTGGATCTGGGAAGCTCTTTGCCTTCTCTCCCCACATCCCCTCTCTGGTTATAGTCCCCTTCAGTCAGCTACACTAAAAGACAAAAAGGTGAATGATTCTCAAACTTTGCTGCATATTAGAATCACCTGAGGAGCTTTTACAATCGGATTCCCAGATTTACAATCTAAATCCCAAACCAATAAAATCAGAATCTTTGAGAATGAGACCCAAATTTAAGAAATAATTCCAATATGGGGCACCTGGCTGGGTTAGTTGGAAGAGTATAAAACTTGATCTCAGGATCGTAAGTTTGAGCCCCATGTTGGATGTAGAGATTACTTAAAAAAAAAAAAAAAAGAAAAAGAAAAAATAATTCCATGTATAGCAAGTTTGAGAACCAGTGCTCTAGAGTTGTGTTTCTCCAGCCTCATAGTGCATTCAAGTACCCTGATGAGTTTATTAAAATGGATATTCTAGTCCAGTAGATCTAGGGTAGATCCTGAAATTCTTTGTTTCTATCAAGCTCCAGATGATACAAATACTGCTGGTACGTAGACCAAATTTTGAGTAGTAAGGTTGTAGAACTGTGCTTCTTAAACTTGGCGTGTATCAGAATCATCTGGAGGGCATGTTAAAATACTGCAGTTTCAGATTTGGTAGATCCGGAGTAGGGCCCCAGGTGACACTGATACTGCAGGTGGATGTGCACACTTTGAGCAGCAGGGGTAGAGAGCATAGAACAGAGGTTTTGGAGTCAGGCAGCCCAGGGCCCTGTTTCTGGCTTCACACCTTGCCAGCTCTGTAATCTTGCGAGTTACTTAACCTTTCTGAAATGTCATTTCATCATCCGTAAAGTGGCCATTGTTGGGTAAGATTAATTGAGCTAGTATGAAACACCTACCAGACTTCCCAGTATGCCGGTCCTCAAATTTGATTGCAAATTTGAATTACCTGAGGAGCTTTTTTTAATTTTATTTTTTTAAAGATTTTATTTATTTATTTATTCATGAGAGACCCAGAGAGAGGCAGAGACACTGGCAGGGAGAAGCAGGCTCCATGCAGAGAGCCCAATGTGGGCCTCGATCTCTGGACCACAGGATCATGCCCTGAGTCAAAGGCAGGCACTCAACCGCTGAGCCACCCAGGCATCCCTTGAATTACCTAAGGAGCTTTAAATAAATCACTCTATGGTTGTTGATTTAATTGGTCTGGGGTACTGAGCATCAGGATTTTTTTTTTTTTTTTAAGCACTCAGGTCAGGGACGCCTGGGTGGCTCAGCGGTTGAGCACCTGCCTTTGCACAGGGCCTGATCCCAGATTCCCAGGATCCAGTCCTGCATCGGGCTTCTTGCATGGAGCCTGCCTCTCTCTCTGCCTGTGTCTCTGCCTCTCATGAATAAATAAATAAAATGTTAAAAAAAAAAACAAAAAACAAAACTCAGGTCATTCTGTGCAGCCAGTACTAGGTAGTGACCTGGTGCTGTGGCTCCCAAACACTAGAATCAGATTGCTGGGCTACACTCTCTGTGTGTCTGGGTCTGTATATCAAGGGTAGGGCAAAGACTTGGCATTCCTAACAAGTCCCCAGGTGTCAGCACTATCCTCTGGGGATTACATACTTATCAGTAAAGAAATGCATAGGGCCAGGGTGTTTGGCTGACTCAGTCAAGTAGAGCATATGATTCTTGATCTCTGGATTTTAAGTTCAAGCCCCATGCTGGGTATAGAGATTACTTAAAAATAAAATCTTGTAAAAAATGCACAGAGTAGGGTTAAGTTAAAGAATAAGCTTGAGAGAATCCCTGGGTGGCTCAGCGGTTTAGTGCCTGCCTTCGGCCCAGGGCCTGATCCTGGAGTCCTGGGATCAAGTCCCACATCAAGCTCCCTGCATGGAGCCTGCTTCTCCCTCTGCCTGTCTCTCTGTCTCTCTCTCTCTGTCTCTCATGAATAAATAAATAAAATCTTAAAGAATAAGCTTGGTGTGCCCACATGCAAACAGTATGCATGGAAAGAGCGGCACCAGCTGTCCCACCTCAGTCTGACTGGCGGTGAGAGAGAAGCTCTTTATAAGGAGGGCAGGAGGAACCTGCATTGTTCCTCCAGACACCGTGCTCAAGCATGGCATCAGGGGGAAGAAGCAGTGGCCTCAGCCTGGGCGACTGGGAGCCCAGAAACAAAATGTGTGGGCAGAAGCCACAGGAAGGCCTTTGGGCTCAGCATGAGGAAGAACTCTTTAACCTTGAGAACTGCCCTGTCTGGAAGCGGCACCAGCTTCCCCTTCTGGAAGTGAGTTCCCTGGCACGGGAGGTAGTCCAGCAGAGCTGAGGAGTAGGGAAAGCTAGAGGCACTTGCATGGGAAGATCTCTGCCAGCCTTTGGAAGTCTGACACGGCAACATTCCTGCAGCCTCCCGTCAGGGTTACTCCAGAAGCTTTCTGTTTATCTGGGGAAGTGATGGACTGGGGCTTTCTCAACAGACTGGCTTTCCCCTTGCTGTTTTCCTTTGCCTCGCAGCTAGCGGTTTACTTTCCCTGGGCAAACAGGAAGGAGACTGCACTGAACAAAGCCAGCAGGTCGGCCAGGTTGCTGTGTGGGTTGCAGGTGTCACCTCCTGAGTGCACTGCAGGCAGGGCTGAGCCCTTGGGGCCTTACACTTGGCTGCGGGTTAACTGGTTCACAGGGTGGCGGGGAGGCAGGGGGCGAGGCGCGTGGTCCTCGGGAGTGACCCGGACTGGGGGGCGGCGGCAAGCCCTTCCCAGGGCAAGAAGAGAAGAGAAGGGTCCAGCCCACACCGCCGGCCACATCAGAGCACCAAGAGAACACCAAGTCTTTATTACAGGAATTCCTATGAAACAGCTCCAAGAAAAAAAACCCACACATAGGAGAAGAAACAACTAACAAAGCAACACGCACAGACTTGGGGCTGGGGCTTCCCCGCCAGGCGCTGGGAGGGGTCCGGGCCACAGCCCAGAGGCCTCTCCTCTGCCCCCAGGGTCCAGACAGTCTGGGGGGGCCACGGGCCAGGTCAGGGGGAGCAGCGGACGGTGGGTGGCGCCGCGCCAGCACCCCAGGCCCCGCGCTGCTGCCAAACTTAGGCAAGCTCCGCGGCCCTCTGGGGGAGCCCCAGCCCCAGCCCCGCTGCCTCTCCCGGGGCCGCCTCTCCAGAGCGCGCCGGGGAAGCTGGGCCAGCGAGTGGGCCCGGGCCTCTGCAGAGACGTGCGACCGCGGCCGCGTGCCCGCATTACCTCGGGGTGACGTGTGGCCACCAGGCCCCGCCAAGGCCAGGCGCTCCCAATCCCCACACCCCGCATCCTGCGCGTTTGGACTGGGCTGGTGCCCCACTGCGGAGGCCGGGGAGGGGGACACCTCGTGCCCGCCCAGGCTCCCCAGCTCTCCCCGGAGGTCAACGCGTTCCCATCTCCGAGGCTGGCCGCAGAGACTGGGCCAGCCGCCCTCCCACTGGCAGTGGTTGGTGCCCAGTAAGGCTCTTGAACCGGAGCGTTCCTCTGTAGATCATCCACCTTCTTGTTTTCAGCAAGAGGCACCCAGCAAGCCCTTCTGCCCCAGGCACCCCCCTACCCCAGACTAGCAGCCTCATCACCTTTGCTCCTCAGTCCTGTGCTTTCTCAAGGGTCACCTCAGAACCTGCTGCTGCCCACCCTTAGTGACAGTAGGACTTCCACTTAGAGCCCCCTGTGAGCCCCCGCTGTTGGGTGACTGGCTTCTGTCTTCTGCCATCGTGGAGAATACTCCTGCCTAGCCAGTGCTCCAGCTCTGGGATGGCCACCCTCCCCATCCCTGCTGGGGGCCGTGCCAGCCCCTAACAGAGGCAGTTGGAGGGGCCCCGGCAGGGTGCCCAGCAGCCAGCTCTCCCTAGTGGCTCGTCACTCCTCTGAAGGGGCCTGAGTAACTGCCCAGTGCTCTCCCACCTGGGGCTCCGTCCAGGGGTTGTACCAAGGGTCCGCAGCCATGGGGGAAAGGCTGAGATGCAGGAAGCCATGGGAATAAAGGGCCCAAGGTGCCCAGAAGGGAGCTGGGGGTGGGGACAGGGTGGGTCAGGTAGTGTCCGTGGCCCAGAAGGACAGTTGGGGAAAGGATGGGGGCAGGGGTTCCACCATCCTGCCCTTTTGGGTGCTCCAACATTTGCCTTTTTTCTGGGATTTTTAAAGAAGGGAGAGGGGGCACGGTGGTGGTGGTTCCTGCATTTCCACCCATTGCCCATAGAACAGCCTGGCTACAAAAGGAGCTATGATGGGCTGCTGCCCCTAGGACCCCAGGTCCTTTATCCAATCACAGCACAAAACTCCGAAGTTCTAAGTCCCATGGAAAGTGGCAGTGACAGTAGCAGTGGTAGGGCTGGAACGTGGCCGGAGAATCACCAGGCCTCAGTCCTCAGCGCCATCTGTCCGGCGGCAGCTGGGCCCTTCAGCTGGGGGCCGGTTTGGCTCTCCGGCTGCCTCCACCAGGTCAGACCATCTCCAGCAAGGAGGAACTGCTGGCATCTGGTAGGGAAAAGAGATAGAAATCGTTTTCAATGCAGCCAGGTGGTCTTTACTTGTCAGCGGTCCCCGCAGAGGTTTCGGGCAGAAGGTACCAAAGACAGGTGCTCTCTCCTTCTTCCAAGGACTCTATGCCAGCCTTGGAACTCTGCCTGAGGTCATGTCCTGCTCCCCCCACCCCCAATCTAAGTTCCTAGAACAGCAGTAACAGGGCTTCTGGCAGCTAGAGATGGAGAGGGGGGCTGGAATTCCAGGCAGAAGCAAGTGTACAGGAGGGGCTCAGGGTGGGGAAGTGGCCAGCCCATTCTGGGATGCAGCATTAACTATGATGAGCCACTCCAAAGGGACCTGTGGGAGCAGGAAACCAATTGGGGTCAGAATTTGGTGGGCTCCACACACCAGGCTGAGGAGGGCCCACTCAAACAGCAAGGGAAGGAGTGCAGAGGAGTGGCATCCTGGTGACGGGTGACCAGAGTGGGGGCAATGAAGAGACTAACAGCTGTGAACCAGGCAATGAGAGTCTACCAGTGAAGGGGTGAAAGGGACAGGAGAAATGAAATGGGGAAGTCCAGAGAAGTTGCAGTCTGGCTTCCAGCAACTTCAGACCCAGGGCTGGAAAGACGATCTGATCATGGGCACCCAGGGATACGGAGTGGATTTGGTGGACTGAGAGAGGAGGTCAGAGTTAGGACCCACCGCACAGAAGACTTGCTGTTGCTGTAAAAGCAGTGGTGAAGTGCCAGACAGTGGGAGTGAGAAAGTCCAGGGCAGAGCTCCCGGGAGCGCTGGGACTCAGGGACTGGGAAGAGCAGCGAGGAGCAGCAGGGATCGGGGAGCAGCAGAGAGGAAGAAGACCCAGGACTCCTGGGCCACAGGAATGGGGAGAGGGGGCAGTTTCAAGAAAACGGTGGGCACGGCGTGCAGAAAGGAGCATGGGAGGATGCAGAACGTTAGGACCTGGACCTGGCAGGTGACCTTCCTGAATCAATCTGGGGGTGGTGGAAGGACTGCCAGCCTGCAACAGGTGAAAGAGGATGCCACTTTTTCCATAAGTTGGTCAATGAAGGAAAGTGGTGAAACCTCTTGGGTTTTTAAGATGGGGAGGAGGAGAAGGGTGTAGACTTGAGGAAGGAACTGGAAAGGGAAAAGCTGGATGGCTTGGGAGAGGAATAATGATGGCAAGGTCCTGATGTGGGGGCGGCTTTGGACCAGACAGGTTTTCCAGGGATGGGGGCAGCGCAAAGGGGATGGAATGGCAACAACGGAGTGGGAGGGGGGGCCTTTCCCCACACTGGCTGTATTTGGGTATTCTGGACCAGTGGGAATCGTGGGTATAGCTCCGTGCCTGAGGAAGGCCTGAGCTTCCCCGTACTGGGGGATGTGGGAGGCAGTCACCCAGAAGGGGTGTGAAGGCTGGGTGCTCAGGCTGGTTGATCCAGCTCCATTACAACTATCCTAAGGGCAGCAAGCCACTTCTTCATACTGCGAGACAGTGCCACCCTTGCCACATGGTCAACTTGAGAAAGCCCTGTAGATGCTAGCCATGGGGACAGCAGATTGAGGAAGCGTTGACAGGCAATCCTCTGATGGAGGGGGGCTGGCACGGGAATAGGTTCCACTGAGCCCTGGAGGGGTGATGACACTCCCTGATTTGCCCCCAGGGATGCACAGAAGAGGAGGAGAAGCAGCCTGAGGGCCCAGGGCTCTAGCCAGAAACAGCTGCCTTGAGAGAGACTGTTTCTTTATGTCACCCACCCCAAGCCAGCAACGGGACAGTCACAGGGCTGTGTATGTGTATGTGTATGTGTATGTGTATGTGAGCACAGGGCTGGTGAGGCCGGTTCAACTTTTCCCAAGTCATCTTCTGACTGTGTAGTGTGTGTCCTGGACTGTCTTTCAAACAAGCTGTAAACTATTAAGGTCAAACCTGACTTTTTCCCCTCCTGTTCCCAGGGTCTGGTACAGGCAGGTGTGATTACTTTGCTAAATGAATAAATAACCAAAAAGTGAAAGGAAACGCAAAAGACTAGCTTCCATGCAGAAGACTGTGTCCTCTGCCACAAGAACAGGGAAGAAAACCAGGATCTATGCCATCTAGATGCCTGCACCCAATGCCTCTGGATCCCTGGGAGGACAGCTGGGGTCCGGGGCACAGCAGGCCCAGCCTCGGGCAGTCTCTGGTCAGCTGTAGCTCTAGGCCTTACCTCTTACTGTCCTTCCCTTAGGGCTTCCTCCGCCTTGGGCACCTCCTGCCTCCTTCCACGGAAGTCTTCATCTGAAAAGCAGAGGGAAGTTGCCTCATCCTCCACCACGCAGGACCTCACTCAGGCAGGTCCCCCAGGCTGACCCAATTCTCTCCATCCCCCTTGTTTGCTGGGGCACCTCCTGATCCTGCAGTGGGGCAGGGATGTGTGGGTGTGCCCAGAGGCACCGGAGCAGAGTGTGGGGTTAGGACAACTGGATGCTGGCCTGGTTCCATCACTGAGCTCCTGGACAAGTTCTTTCCTCAGCTTCCTCATCTGTAGAATGGGTGGGGGAGCTATACCCTCCATATGGCCTCTAAGACCCTCCTAGTCCTTGTTTCTGGATGTCTCCTGACCACCAAAGGGCCTCTGAGGCATGAGGATGAGGTTCAGCTCTGGGCCTGCTAGGGTCTAAGGCAGTGTCTCCCAACCCACATGGCCTTTGGGAGGGACTAGATGAACGCTGAAAGTTCTTTGGGCACAGAGACTGAAACTGCACAGCACTTGGTTCTTGAGGTGAGGCCTCTCCACGTGGGTAGGTCTGTCTGCCCCCTCCCACCTCAGAGAAGAGTCCCCAGAAACAGCACCTGACACTTTGTGCTCCAGGCAGAGATCTAGGTGGAGGTGCGGCTGGGGCCCCCTTCTGGGTGTGGAAGGAAGGGAGAGGCAATATAAACCAAGTAGGAGGACCCATTTCTTCAGGTCACTTGCCCACCTACCCACGATGTGTCCCCCAGGTTGGGTCCACCCACAAAATACCCAGACCCTCCTCTTGGAGAGTCACCAGTCACAAGCGATTTACAGCTCATGCTCCCCTGCCCTCCTAGCCTCACCACAAGTGTGGCCCTCCATGTCGTCCAGAAGATTAGCCGTTGACACTGCAGCTCCCAGCCTGCCGGGCCATTCAGGAAAACTGTCTCAGAGATGGGTGGGCACTGCCATCGTCCTCCTAGGTCTACCACTCCCTGTCTCTGGCCCTCCACCACCCACTCCAAGCTCAGGACAGTACCAGCCAGTACTCTTCTACAGTACCAGCCTTAGCCCCCAGTGCTCCCCAAAGCCTCCTTTCCTTGGGGTCTGGTGAGCAGCCAGGCCCTGACTTTCTCACCCAGCTCCCATCACTGGGGATGGAGAAGGGACTTCCTCCCTATTCCCCTTTGGGGTTCAGCTTAAAATATTCTGGGCCCTATTTGACAAGCATCGGTGGGGAGTCTGTGTGAAAACGTGCAGAACCTTATTTTTACTCAAGGCCCTTGAAGTGAGAAGGCAGGGCCCAATGTGCTTGAAATGGGAAGGCAGCAAGATCTATGCATCAACTCAACTCAAGATATTAGGGAAGGGTTTGCTGAGCTCAGTGGAAGAACCACGTTTTCTCTCAAGAGCAGATTAGCCCAATGAGAAAGTGGAGATGTCGTGGGACAACTGGGCAGGGAGGAGCCCACGGAAGGAAGTGGAGATGCTGGCCTGCTCCCAGCCTGGTCATGGTGCTCCAGGCCAGGGGCAGCCGCAGCCCTGGGGAGGGGAGGGCACAGCCTCGAGCTGGGCCAGGGGGTCAGCGCCCTCAGCGCCCCCGAGCCAGGCCAGAAAGGATACGACTGGTGCTTGGACAAGTGTTTCCTCTTTGACTTCCTCATCCTGGTCTTCTCGGAGAAGGCCCTGGCCAGCTCGAACAACTTCCTCCGGGTGGCTGGGGCAGAGAGACCCGTGAGCCGCAGCCGCAGCCGCAGGGCCGCCCCCGGGGTGGGAGCAGGCGGCGGGCCACAGGAATGCGGTGGCAAGGGAGGGGTGGGTGGCAGCGGGGAGGCTGCCATAGCAGGCTAGCCCTGCAGGGGCAGCAGAGGCCACCGAGGCAGGCAGCCGAGATCCGGGTATTCCTGCCCCAGCTGCGAGAGACAGCGAGCGGGCGAGCGAGCCTCTTGGCTGTCTTTCCCGCCGCCTCCTCCGCCCCCCTTCACCACCTCCAGAGTTGGTTCTGGGATTTCCATGACTAATCCGAGATTTTCCCTGAAATGGAGCCTGGAAGGATGGCAGCCTCATTCACACTTGTGTGTGGGGGGAGGAGGGGTGGGGGTGGTGGTAGGTGTGTCCTGGTTGGCAGGACTTTGTGGGAGAGGTCACCAACCCCTCGGGCCTCCTGCCCACAGAAAGGGGGCCTAGCACGGGCCTCCCCACTCATCAGGCCTGGCCAAGTGCCTTCAAGCCACCAAAGGCTGTGAACTCTAAAACTGGGGTGGGAGTGGGGTGGGTGCAGCACATTATTATTTTTCGGCAGACAGCTGGCTCAAGAGGATTTAAAACTTAATTTGTAGCCAGACTCAGCTGCAGAGAGAAGACAGGCAGGAAGGCTGAGGGAGCCAGCCTGTGCGATTAAAATGTCACTTTGGTTCACCAAGAGTCAGCTACGTTAAAAAGCTCCTGGTGGCTACCTCCCTCCTATGAGGCCACAAGGCCTGTCTTAGAAGAGATGAGGAAAGGGCATAGGCTGGACTCACATTTCCCCATATGTTTCAACTTGTCCCTGAATAAGGCATCTTCAGACACAGCAGGATTGGCATCACTGGTTCCTGAAAGGGGAAGACACTTCTGAGGGCAGGCTGGAGAGGGAGAGGGGCTGCCCAAAGGCCCTCCGGGGAGAAGGGGGGCAACATGTCAGGGCCGTCACCACAGGACAGGGGTTCAGCCTAACTTTTCCTTTTGAGGAATGGGGCAAAGATCAGGCTTCTTCCCTAACCCAGAAAGAGCTTTGGGGCGCCTGGGTGGTTTAGTGTTTGAGTGTCTGCCTTTGGCTCAGGTCGTGATCCTGGGGTCCTGGGATCTAGTCCCACATCAGGCTCCCCACAGGGAGCCTGCTTCTCCCTCTGCCCGTGTCTCTGCCTCTCTCTGTGTCTCTCATGAATGAATAAATAAATCTTGGGCAGCCCCGGTGGCGCAGCGGTTTAGCCTTCAGCCCTGGGGTGTGATCCTGGGGCTCCGGGATCGAGTCCCACATCAGGCTCCCTGCATGGAGCCTGCTTCTCCCTCTGCCCGTGCCTCTGCTTCTCTCTCTGTGTGTGTACGGCTCTCATGAATAAATAAAATCTTAAAAAAAAAAAAAGAAAGAAACATTTTAAATAAATAAATAAATAAATAAATAAATAAATAAATAAATAAACAAACAAATCTTTAAAAAAAGAAAAGACAGAAACAAAGAAAGAGCTCTAAGAAAGGAAGACACTAGGGATTTGGGGAGGACTTCTTTCTCCACTTAACCTTACTTGGCTCTTTTGTGTATGCTCGGAGAGCTGGCTCACACACACTTCCAACCATCCGCTTCTCTCACAACTCCGCATTCCATGAAGTCATGCTGCTGGCTTGAAATCAGTTGTGGTGGGGGTATTTACATCATAGAAGTCACCCAACGCAAGGCACTGGGGCTTCCCCGACATACTGAATTGGCCATTAAATATTCACCAGCACACAGGGGCTAGCCTGCACCCAACCCAGTCTGAGAGTTAATAAGGGAATGGAAAGGAGGTGCAGGCAAAAGAGCAGGCCTTTGCACTAATGGTGATTCCCTTCTCCTTTTTTTTTTTTTTATTTTTAAAAAAGATTTTATTTATTTATTTATTCACAAGAGACACACACACACACAGAGACAGAGACAGAGGCAGAGGGAGAAGCAGGCTCCTTGCAGGGAGCCCAATGTGGGACTCGATCCCAGGACCCCTGGATCATGCCCCGAGCCTAAGGAAGATGCTCAGCCACTGAGCGACTGAGCCACCCAGGCTTTCCTCCCTTCTCATTCCTGCCTGGGTCAGCCCCTCCATTATTCCCTCCAGACATGAAGTTTCTGACTCATTAGACATTAAGTGGGAATGAGAATAGCACTAGTTCCAAAGTCAAACCCCAACTGGCTACCCGGAGTCTCTCGGCTCACTCAGCACCCACTTACATCTCCTACTGCCCTCCTAAAGCCCCTGCTGTCCAGCCTGCAACTCGGCTAATCCCAAGTCACCTTGCCTGCTAAGTCCCCTGTGGGTTATTATGATCCATCTCAGCAGCCCTGGTGTGTCTAGTTCATTCAGGATCAAGGGTGAGAGACTGTCGTTAAAACTCCCAGATGCACATCTGGTAGGGCCTAAGCTCCAAGCCTGTTGCTTATGAGTCAGTTCCACAGGATTTTCTCTCTTTGAGCTGGGATCAGCTGAGCTCGCTGTCCTTCTGCTCCTCACCCCACTCCACTGGGTGATGTAAGGTCTGCTTTGGGCAAAAGCTGCTACTGCTGTCTTCTCTGCAGTGGGCAGCCTAAGCATGGATGGAGGCACTGGCTGGCTAGGGGCCTTGAGGCACACACAGGGACACGGGGACAGGGTCCTACTATCAAGTATGGAACCTGGGCCTCCTGGACCTCTCTGCCCATGTTCCCAGCTCCAGCTCAACCCTTGTGCATACATCCCAATAGCCTGCTGTCTGTTCCTCGCCCTCCTTCAGGGGCTAGGGCTCCTGGAGGGGCCTGCACTCTTTTGAGGCAATTCTTGCTTCTCACCATCTTGTACACAAAGCTCAAAATTCTCTTCCTCCAGCACTAGGGTGGGGCCCAGCCACCAGCCATGGCAGATACACTCTCAGATAATGAATGAATGAACCCTGCCCTGCCCTTCTCCCTACTATGAGCATTTACTATAATCGGTGTGTCCCCAGCTTTGCTGGTTTGTTCTACCCATTTCTGGGATGGTTCTCTTGCATTCCGCACAAGACCATAAGCTCCCCCAGGGCAGAGATCAAGCCTTGGAAGTCTCTGAATCCTCCTTGAGCCTACCCATTGTGGAACATTTGTGCTGTGGCATGTCCTCTTCCTGCCCATGCTCCTGGCACTTTCTGAGTAGTTTAGCCACCTGTAAGTCAATCCCAGGGGGACCCCAAGGAGCCAGGTCTGCTAAGCAGAGGGGCCGTCACTGGAAGTAAGCAAGGTGGTGGGCTCAGAACCCTCCCAGCCTGTTTCCCCACCCAACCCCCAAACTCAGATATGCAAAGCACAGCTGGGGTGTGAGCCTCTCTGCCCTCCAGGCCGCTCTCCCAGGAAGGCAAGGTTACCTGGGGCAGGAGGAGGAAAGCCCAAGTCATTTCCCACAGCCATGCTGCTGCTGGATTTGGATTTCTGGGACTCGTATTTCAAACGATCTGGAAAAGGACCACATTCCAGTCAGGACATGAGCTCTCTTCCGGAGGCACCCTGGGTGGAGATGCAGGGGGCTGATAGAGGCTGAGCCCCCACATCTCACACAACACACACAAAATACGTGCACACGCATCTATCGGCCCTCAAAGAACCAGCTGTGCCATAGAAACTACAGCCCTGACAAACACCTGCAATAACAGAACATAACAATTAGAAGGACCCTGAGATCACACAGTCCAATTCTTCATTTAAAAGGAAAAGCCCCCCCCCCAAAAAAGGAAAAGCCCTGGGGTTCCTGGGTGGCTCTGTTGATTCAGTGTCTGACTCTTGATCTGACTCTTTCCACCCAGGTCATGATCTTGGGGTTGTGGGATCTAGCCCCACAGTCTGGGCTCCATGCTCGACGGGGAGTCTGCTTGGAATTCTCTCTACCTCTCCCTTTGTTCCTCCCTCTGCACGCATGCATACACTCTCTCTCAAATTAATTAATCAATTAATTAATCAATCTTTAAAAAAATAAGGGGTGCCTAAGATCAACCAGAGAGAAGGATTGGCTGGTGAGTCGTATCCCTGTTGGCAGAATTCTGAGGTTCCCACAGGATAACCTGGTAGGGGGCATGTATCAACAGGACAGAGGCCACCAGATCACTGCTCCCTCTGTGCCCCAAGGCTCCAGCTGACTCCAGCCCCCTTCCCCAGCCACAAAGAGGTGGTCACAGGGACCCCACTCAGTACACCACCTCTCTCCAGGGCCAGGAGGAAGTCCCGGTTACGCTGCAGCTCCTTCATGAACTCCTCGTTCTGCAGGAAGAGCGCAATCCTCTCGTCCTCCAGGTACTGCTTCCAGCGGTTCTCCTGGTCCCGGGACCCAGGCCCAGCCACAAGGGGTAGGCCTCCCTCTCTGCTCCCAGGCTTGGAGGCCCCAGGGTTACCCTAAGGAGGGAAGCAAGCACTCTGAACAGCTGCTCACAATGGCACATGCTGCACAAACCTCCATGCATACTGGGCTCACACGTGTCCTTTCCCAGGATCCTCCGGCCACACCCTGGGGCCTGCACCTGCCACTGGGCTCTAGTGGTCAGTCAAAGTCCAACTTAGCAGGCCAGACTCCTCTTTCTACCTGTGGGCCATCCCAGCCCCCATCTACAACCTGAACAGTCCTGAAAAGTGATCTGCAAGCCGCCCAATAGCTTGGCTAGCTCCACGTGGATGCTGAAACTCAAAACTCTCCCTGTCCTAGCTGTGTCAGGGTGAAGCCTCCTTCTTGCAAGGGCCATGCCAACAGCAGGGGAAGAAACTATCCCATAGGAGGGTGGGGAGGTGCCCGGACCCTCTGCCACCGGCTGCCCCTGTGCCCACCTCCCTCCAGCCTGGGGTGATGGCTGTAGCCACAGACTCCTCAGGGCTGTCACCTTCCCTGGGTGGAACAGGAAACCTCCAGGCCCAGGCAGGAAATGAGGCTTTCGGTTCAGCATTCTTTCCCTGCAAACCCAGGGCAACAGAAATAGCTCAGCCTGGACTCAAACATCAGGAAGCGAAACCGGCTGGCACAAACTGGGGGCAAGCACAGCTGCCTGGGGGGCTTTCCCCATTACCTGTATGCTGTCCAGCTGCTGGGGCAGGATGCGGAGAAAGTCATCAGGGAGGTTGCCCAGCAGGGGTGGGTTCCAGTTACGATAGCGTCTCTGGCTCGAAGTGGGTCCAGAGCCCAGGACATGGATGCTGGAGGGTGAGAGGTAACAATGATGAGGGAAAGGGTGTCTCAGCCCATCACACCAGGATCCTGCTCAGAATGGCATTTCTGCTCCCAAGCTCCCCAGGGCCTCCAGGGCCTCCCGGACAAAGGTCCAGAGCTCTATCTCTCTTCCCAATCGGGCCTCTACTAACCTCAGTCTCTGGCCCCAGGGCCTGGGCTCCTGCTCCAGACCCACACGGCTCTCCAGCTACTCTGTGCCCTCAAGGTCTCTAGGCCTAGAGCACTGTCTGTTAATGGCGCTCCAGCTGGGCGTCATGGATCTCCCTGTAGATGTTTATGAATGCCCTCTACAGACAGCAGGTGTATCCCGGGCACCCAGCACAGTGCCAGCTCCTGGCTGCTGAGAAGCCGGCGTGCTCCCAATGACCAGACACAAAAGCTGCCACCCCCAGCCTGCCAGAATGCTGGTCTGCTGGGTTGGGGTGTGGGGACATGGGGATGCAGGACCCCTAGAGAGCAGAGCAGATTCAGGCCCCAGGTCTGGCTCAGTCACCGCCAGCAGGCTGACACCCCCCCCACCCCCCCACCCCCCACCCCCGCTCTCCTCTGGGACTCCGGCTTCCTCATGGAGAAGCCGTCTCCCTGCCGAGGTGGGCGGGAGCCCCTCACGAGGCTGGGTGGTGAATGGGGTCCTGAAGGTGGGAATGGGTTCGAGCGGCCAGGGGTGCTCAGAGCAGCTCTCCCTAAGGCGGGAGGTGCCATGGCTGAGGCCATCGGCCAGGGGTGGCGAGGAGGACAGGAAGAGAAGCGGTGGCCCGAGCCCCCCTGCCCGCCCCGCGGGCCCGGCCTGCCATCCCCGGGCTGAGAGCAGCCTGGGGCGCAGCCAGGAGCTCCCCACAGCTCCTCGGTGGCCTGCAGCGTGGCAACCGCAGGACACGTGTTCTGCTGAATCAGGGAAATGACACACACAGAAGGCTGCGGCTGGGGGTGCGGCGGCGCTCTCCCGGCTTTGATTTGTCTCCAGCTCCAGGGATCCCGCCGCCCCCTCACTGGAGGGGAGCTTTTCCGGGCTGCCGCTGACTGTGGAAATAACTTCCTTTCCTGTTCTATTCTGGGCGGGTGGCCTGGCGGGGCGAGGGGGCGGGGGCGGCAGACGGATAACAAGCTGCCAAGCGGCGGTGGAGCCCGGGGAACCCGCCGGCCACCCGCTGCCGCGCAGGTGAGGGGAGGCTCCCGGAGGGAACAGGGAACGGCGGCCAGGCAAGCCGGCCCGTCCCAGGCAGCTCCCCACCATGCTCGGGCCTCTGTCCCTGTCCGAGGCCTCATTCCTCCTGAGGGCAGGGGCCACGATGCCCCCGAAGTAGGGACTCGCAGACCACCCCCCTCCACCCCGTGGTTGGCCCCAGCGCAGAGAATTCCTCTCCAGGGCCTTCCCCCAGGACACGGGTACCCACTCCAACTCACTCACACCCGGAGCCGCCGGGGAAAGTGAGGAGTTGCCCTGGGACCCCTCTAGCCATTTGTTACTGAGCCCAAGAGGGGAGGGGGACTAGGAGCGGGAGGCCCGGGCAGCCTGGGTGGCTCAGCGGCTTAGCACTGCCTTTGCCCAGAGTGTGATCCTGGAGACCCAGGATCAAGTCCCACATCAGGCTCCCTGCATGGAGCCTGCTTCTCCCTCTGCCTGTGTCTCTGCCTCTCTCTCTGTGTGTGTCTCTTATGAATAAATAAATAAAATCTTTAAAAAAAAAAAAAAAAGGAGCGGGAGACCCCTCCGCAGCCCGGTTTCCCTGGCTGCTGGGCCCAAGGTTCTGAGGAAGGTCGGGCCTGGCCCGGCAGAGATGAGGTCAGCCCAGCCGCAGCTGCAAGAGCCAGAGGGGGGGTGGCTCAGAGCCCCGGCGGCCCAGGCAACTCCATTGTGGTCGGAAAGGAATGTCAGAAATGAGCTGAGAGGCAAATAAAAAACTTCCAAGGCTGTAATTTCAACAGAAAACGGCAGGTGGCCTGGGCGGAGGGGTAACTCTGGGTCTTAGAGACCTCTTTCATTCCGGAGATAGAGGGAAGGGCTGGCTGGAGGAGGGGAAGCAGAGAGAAGGCTAGGGGGCTCTCCTGGCCCAGGGCCTCTGCTCCAGGAACCCATCAGACCCCCAGGCTTACCCATGGAACATCAGACCCCAGAAGGATTTCAGACATGAACCTTCCAGGCAGTATCTTTGTAACGACTGGACACTGAGGCCCAGATGGAGTCGGGCCCTGTCCAGGGACACAGATCACGCAAGCAAGCCTGGGCCCAAGAGTTCTGACTTTGCAGGCCCTTGCTCCTGGGATCACCCTGCCTCTCTCTTGTCTCAGCAGGGCAAGTTCCCAAACCCTACCCCATCTGCAGTCCCTCAGGTGACTGGAGGTGGGCAGATGGACAGAGGGGCCTCCTGCTATTCCTTCTCCTCCTCCACCACCCCACTAGCCCCACCAGCCAGAGGGAGATTCTAAAACACTAACCTGATCCTGTCACTCCCCAGCTTAAACCTGCCGGTTGCAAGATAAGGCCAAAGCTCCTCAGAGGACCCAAAAGTCTCCTCAGGATCAGCTCACTGCTCCAGCCTCAGGGCCATTCCATATTTTCTGGAGTTCCCCCAAAGCTCCCGGATGGTTCTCCCTCTCCTGCCTCTTGGCCTTTGCACAAGCTGTTTCCCTTGCCTGAAATGCCTTCCTGTCCTCTGCTTCACTGGGAGTAGCTTGGACATGAGTTCCTCCAGACAGACTTTCTTGCCCCCAGCTCTATGCCTCCTCCGGACTCTGATCTCCTCGGGGAATGGTGGGGAGATCTAGGCAGTGCTGTATTCATCTGAGCATCACACACATGGTTCAGCACCTGCATATTGCAAGAGACTCAGTAGATACTGGGAATGAATGTTCTGGATAGAGAGGCTGAATAAGTCCCTGGAAATAACCTAGGGGTGGGCCTCGGCCTAGCAGGGCCATCCTGGGACAAAGAGGGCACATGCTCAGAGCCTGGCCCTGCTTCTTCTCACCACTGGCCTCAATGTTCCACATTAGAACTCAGAGGCCAGGTGTACAGCCCAGAGTGGGAAGGAGCAGTACACCACAGGTGATAGGTCTGATCCATGCCTGGGACTGTGCTAAGTGCTCCACGCATAGTATTTTGTTCGATCCTCACAATAGTGCTGATGTGGGGATTAGTATTTCCATTGCACAGGTGAGGAAAGTGAAGCTCAGAGAGGTTAAATAGTGAGCCAGAGGCCACGCAGCCAAAGCACCTAAAGTATCAGAAGCTGGGCAGCTGAAAGAAGGAGGTAGGAGAAGGAATTCTATAATTCTGTAATTCAAGTTCTCTGCCCTGTGTCCTCCCCAGGCCCAGCACAGCCTTCATTTCTAGGTCAGGGCCCTAAACCTAGTGCTGAGGTCACCTCGGCCCCAACTGTGGCTTCCGTCACTGAGCTCCACTGCCCCTGCCCTCACAGCAGCTGAGCACCCAGCCAGAGGAAAAGAGGGAGGATGCAGCCTGGGTACCCATGCCAGGTTTACCCTGAGACTCTGTCTCTTATGACCCCAGTTTTGCCTCCTGAAAAACAGGCAGAATTACTTTGCCTAGTACAAACTGAACACTTTGCAAAATCATCTTAGAATATTAAAAAAAAAAAAAAAGTCAAAGGTTAATCACTTACCCCTGGGCTCCATGACCCATGTGAGGCTACAAGTCCTGCCAAGGCCTCACTTAGACCAACCCACATACATCTTGCATCCCACCCCACTGGAGCCTCCACAAGAAAGGAAGGACCCGAGCTTGCTCCCTTCCCTGACTCAAAACACTGTTCCCTCTGTCCTGTAACCTTCTAGGCTTCCATCAACTCCCTGAGCTATAATCACAGCGAATTTTCTCATTAGGGAGGTGAAAGACACAGCAGTGAAGACATTGGTTTTGGAATCAGAATGGCCCCAGCTCACAGCTCAGCTCTGTGGTCTTGGGAAAGTTATGAAACTTCTCTTAGGCTTTGCTTCCTCATCTGTAAAATGGGGATGCTAACAGTGCATTCATAAGTCGTTCAATGATCAGAATGTGATGTACATAAAAAGCCTCACCAGTTTCCTTCACTTGGTGGATGGTGGCTGTTGTCATTGACCCTACCCGCATAGCAGAGTTCTCCACCACCACAGCCAGAGGTGCCCAAGATCCCCAGAAGGAAAAATCCACTGGCACAAGTGCCCTGTCCCACCATCACCCCCCACCCAACTCCTTAGCTCCCCAGCCCTGAGCCATTCTAAGGAACTGCAGCTCTGAGACTCCAGCAGCCCCACTACAAACATCATGAAGCCCAGAAAAACAAGCACCTCAGGGACCCAGCTGGCAACCAGCTCCACGTTAAACTTCCAGATTAGAGTCCCTCCCGTGGAAGAAGTTTCCAAGAACCTAGCAGTCTATTCCTCCACCTTCAGTTATCAAAGTATCCCAGAAAAAGACTTACTTGCTCCCATTGCCTAAAAATCCCCAAAACATTCCTAGACTAGGGATGGCAAACAAATATCCATCCCATCAATTATTGCAGACTGTCTGGGAGTTGCTGTGTAGAAGAGGATTTGGAAGTTCTGTCTCAACTGAGCAGGAAAGGGCCTGGTGGTCAATTAGTAATGTTTGCCAAAGGCTCAGGAGGGGAATTTTCAGTACATAGGCTCTGTGTTTGTTTCTCCCACTGGCATGGGCCTTGACTATAAGATCCCAGAAGGCAGCGCCAAGCCTCATGTAACTCTGTGCCCCACATCGTGTTCAGCATCACACCTAGTCAAGAGGAAGAATTCTGTGAATGTTTGCTCTTGGGATCCTGACAGTGTGAAAGTTCTTCTTGGTATCTAGCTAAGATATCTCTTGCCGCAGTTATTGGTGGAATAATATCCTGAGGGTTCCAGCCAAGTTTCCCACTGTGTTTGTACTCAACCCCACCCACCCCCACCATTCCCCACCCCAGATCCCTTTCCCCACTGCCATGCTCTCCAGGGGAGATGGGTTCTCACCGGGGTGGTGGAGTAGGGGGAGCCAGAGGGTAAGGTCTGTCAAACATGTGCATGTGGTAGGCTGGCGGGGAGTAGACAGGCGGGGGTTCTTCATCAGAGCTATCAGGTTCCAAAGTCCTTTCCAAGATCTGTATCAGAAACAATAAAAAAAGAAATGTTAACAATCCTTTGAATTTAAATAACATTCAGACAAAATCAAGCATGGGCAAGGATGCGTAGTAAGGGACTCTCCGTCGCTGTGGGAGTGTAAATTGATATGGCCACCACTTTGCCAAACTGTTTGGATTTATATGAAGCTGCACGCATGGCTGCCTCTGACCTTACAATTCTCATATACTCAACGGGCATGAAAGCACATGTCCCCAAAAGAATGTTCAGAGCAACATTATCCACCCTAGCAAGGTTTAAAAACAGGCAAAACCAATCACGGGGCTAGAAGTCAGAGCAGTATGATCTCTGTGGGGGTGCAGAAGGTTGGGAAGGGACCCCAGGGGGATTCCAGGCTGGGTTGATGTTTCTTGACCTGGGCACGGGGGAAAGGTCATTGAGCCGCACACATATGATCCGTGTGCTCTTCGGTACATGTGTTACTTCTGATAAATAACTTTGACATCATTCATGCTCTCTCTCAAAGTACTTCCACATCAGTTATCTCACCTGAACATCAAACAACTTGGCAAGGTAGCATAAGGATCATTACTCCCATTTTATAGACAAGGAAACTGAGGTCCAGGCTCATTGACATGGCAAAGCCCTATGCTATTTTTGGAACTGAGTCTTCAACTTAGTCTCCACAGCAAGGATCCATCCTTCAAGCACAATGCCCACATGCCTTGGTTGGATTCTCAGGATGGACGGTGGCAAGGGGAGTACCCAGGATGCTTCTCCCTCCTGGACTCTTCTCTTCATCCAGAAGACAGAAAGCGAGGCAGGGAAAAGCCAAGGCCTGGCCCAAGCCTAGAGTTTCTACTCTGTGGACTGACTGACCTGGATCCTTCCACAGAGATCCCCAGAGGAGTCTGGGGCGGAAGGCAGGAGGTGACCATCGACCAGGTCAGACACACCCCAGCTGGCCTACCACACCTTAGCTTCCTGCTCCCTATCCCCTGCTCTCCACTTCTGTTCCCATCTCCTTTAAAACCAAAGAACACGAGAAGGTCTCAGAGACTGTCCGTGGGCCCAGAGACCCCAGGCCCTGCATTTTAACACTGAGTGAGTTTGCAGAAGTCATGCTAAACTGCTTCTGCAAGCCTGTGTGGGGCTTGGCTGCATTGGCACCTCTCTGCCCTGAGCCCACCCATGCCCAGGCACCCAGGGGCTCACAGGGACACCCAGGCACACACACAAGTGCATACATGCACACACACATACACACACACACACACACACTGCCACACTTTGTGCATACACAGCCAGCCTGACCCAAGGAGGCCTCCCTCCCTGGAATGCACTAACGTTCTTTCCTTTGAGGCGGAAAGTATTTAAACAGATGCTTTTGCAGAAAAAGAAGAATGTAGCTGCTTTGTGGGCCACTGCTCTGCTTAGCCCAAATTTCCACAAGACGAAAAAGAGAAAGAGAGAGAACACTGCAAGCTCCAGTCCAGTTCACTGGGGAACCTTGGGTGCCTGGCACAGGACAGGGCTCAGTACCTACAGGGTACACCCAGAGAACAGGTTGCTTCTGGCCCCCAGCCCACACTCCCTACCCCTCAGTCCCTGCTGCTCTGAGGGACTGGGTTCCAGACGGGGGCCCTGATGCCAACTTCTCCTTCCGTGGCTGGTGTATGCGTGATGGGTAAGGAGGGGAGGGCCATGTCCCCGAAGGAAGCTGCTGGAGGGTTCCCTAGATTGTGGCCTGTACAGCAGCCTGCCTCCAGACTCAGGGAGATCAGGCCCCCTCCCCTGGCAGGCGCTCCTGCTCCTCAGACCAGCCTCCTGGGGCTGCAGGAAGCAGACGTTCTTCAGAGGCTCCCAGAGCAGAATGAGGAACCACCAAGGAGGCAGGCAGCGGGCCAGGCACGCTCCAGAAAGGCTGATCCCGAGTCCCTAGGGAGAGTAAACCCGCCGTGCTCCTGGCCTCTCCCTCAGCCTCTCTCCCCACAACCCCACCAGCCACAAGGAGGTTGTTCCTCTGGCTCTCGAGGTGCTGAAGTTTTCAGCTCCGTGGCCCCTTGGCTCAACTCAGTCTGGGTGATGGATGCCTGCCAGGTGTTCTGGGGGCCGGGGGCCAGGCCGCCAATCTGACAAGAGATATTTCTCTGTGGCAAGGATGCCCCCCCTGGGCCAGCCCACCATCCATCAGGGCCCAGCGAGGGGGCTTTCTCCAGTCAGCAGTTAGTGTCATTCCAGCTGCTGCTCATAAATTTTCTGAAGCACTTTCCGCTGGCTCAGGAACTGCCTGCCGACGGGCCAAGCAGAGCTCCAGAGGTGGGGGTTTGGGGAAACAGCCAAGGAGGGGCGCCAAGAAGGGGCTCAATTTGGAAATCGAGTCTTAGAAAAACAGAAGCACACACGGTGCAGGCCTATCTAGGCGATAGTGAAGCCCCGTGGAGATCACAGGCCTGTGGGTGCCGTGGACGAAGGAGGAAAGACGATTCTATCCTACTTGCCAGGCTGCAGATTCAGTGAGGGTGTAGAAAGGGTCAGAGTATACAGAATACTTTCCTTCCAGCTCACACTTAAAGGATGTATTTGCAAACAAGCACCCATGCTCACACACACACTCACCCCTCCTTTGCACAGAGGGGATCTGGGTTTTCTAAGACTCCTTCCACTGGCTAATCCAGGCAGATCGAAGGAGTGGTCTCCCAAGGAAAGAGACTAAAGAAACCTGTGCAAAGGCAGGAGCAACATTTATTCACTCAACGAGTGTTCCCGGGGTGCCTGTGATGGGCCTGGACTGTCCTGGGTGCTGCAGATGACATAGTGATGAGGCAGATTGTCATCTCACCCGGGGGAGAAATCCCAGGCAGCACCGGCTAAGGGAAGAAGGGCCAGTAGCTTCGCCCTGCAGGAGGCCTCTGATTCATAGAGTGGATGCTTGCAGGGCTGTGCTGACAAGGAACCTGAGGCTATATCGGGGCCTAGGTTTTCTGTCAATGGAGGTAATAAGGATGCCACCTCACAGAGCATATGACTGGAAGGACAGAGACATCTGAAGCACGTAAGATGTGCCTGTCACAGGCTGGAGACTCAGTGAAGAGCAGAGTTAAATGCCATCCACTGGGCCCTTCCATCTCGTCCATAGCCGCATGTCCCAGAAAACCCTGCAGGCAGTAACCCTATCACGGAAAGACTCTGTGTGTCCCTTCTGTACCCAGCACTGCAGGTCCTGCAGAGACTGGAGGGGAGGGGGGTCAAATATTTACTGGACTCTTGGATGGGGCCAGATGGGCCCTGATGCAGCAGGGTGGTCCCTTTGCCCCCAGCGACCTCCCTGAGAAAGGAGGAAACTGCTTCGGCAATGCCTGCTGCTGCCTCCATCATGTCTTGGTCAGAGGAATTTAGCCAATAAATCTGAGGTCACTCCTCTTTGGTGGCTCCCTATGCTCTAAGGACACAGCCCTGTTCTTTCTCGAAGGCCATGCCTTCTCAAGTTCTCAGTCTCTGCAGGCTCCAGAGGTCCTGACAGATGGTCCTGCTGCCAGCTTCCTCATGACTCACGCTCTCTTTCACCTTTGAACCTTTGCATGAGCAGTTCCTTCCATCTGCACACCCTCTTCCTCACTCCCCACTTCTTCTTTGGGTCTCAGTTTGGCCATCTCTTCCTCTGGGAAGCCATCCTTCCTCTCCTGCTTCCACTTCTCCTACCATAGCACTCACTGCCTCTGGCTATCACTGCCTGACTCTTGTGAGCTCTGTGTCGGGAGAAACTTGGTCTGACTTGGCCAAGGTGGACACCCAGAGGTGTAAAAGGAGCCTTTCTAGAAAAATACAGGCTAGAGGGCCCCAGCCTGGAACTGGACCTCAGTATGTTGGAGTAGGGCCCAAGTGTGTGCATTTTGAGCAAGCTCCTCAATTCTGATGACCCCACTTGGGGTCTAGTACTGTGCCTGGCACACCACTGCGTAGGTATGCAATGTTTGTTGAATGACTGTATGATTTCTGCCCATAAAAGGCCACCGACTGGCTGGGGTATGGTGTTCCTACGAGAAAGGGGCTGTTCATGAGTTAGAACGCAGCCAGGGCTAACAACCCAAGTCCTCTAAGAGGGTGAGACGGCGTCGGGCGAATCCTGGGGCCGTGCCCCTACCTCGGGGGGGATGCTGTCCTCCGAGTCTGAGCTGTCCTCGTAGACGCCGCCGCCACCGCCCTCCAGGTTCATCTGCAGCAGCTGGTCGATGGTGGCGTCCACCGCACCGCTGTTGGCGCGCAGCACGCACTCGATGATGTCGTAATCCATGTTGGGGAACATGGTCTTGAAGTCGTCCATGGCCTGGTTGAACTCGAGGCGGCGCACCTGGCGGGCCGGCCGGCTGTTGTTGAGCTCCTGCGAGGCGGCCGCGTCGCCCCCGGGCCCGGCCCCGCGCGCCCCCGCCGCGCCCCCGCCGCCGCCCCCGCCGCCCCCGCCGCCGCCGCTACTCCGGCGGAACAGGCTGGTCATTTTGCCGAGCCGCTGCGGGAAAATGTTTGCGGCGGGCGCCGAGCCCCTGCCGCCGGGTCCCTGCGCCGTGGCCGCTCGCTCGGGGGGCTCGGGGGGCGCGGGGGGCGCGGGGGGCGCGGGGGGCGCGCGGGGCCCCGGGGCGCGAGGCTAGGGCGCAGGGCCGGCGGCGGCCCTCGCGGAGCGGCCCTGGCGGGGCGGCGGCATCCGGGCCTGGGCAGCCGCTCATCCGCACCCCGGGGACATCCTGGGGCCGGCTCCGCCGACGGTCCCACCTGAAACAGAGGGGGAGAGTCAGGGGCGGGATGCCAGGGCAGTCGGGGCGTCCCTGCCCGCGCGCCCGCGACAGCCCCTTCTTGGCGCTTCCTCTCCAGCCGCAGTAGTCCCGCAGCCACGGTTCTGTGCTAGCGCAGAATTGCCACCCGTGGCGAAGGCTTACTTTAGGCCGGGCACCATCCTGCGTGTTCTGGGCGGGCCGACTCCTGACAACCCGACGAGGTGGGCGCTAGTGTCCCCATTTCGCAGGCAGGAAAAGTGAGGCATAGAAGCCGAGGAAGTGGAGGGACTCGGATTTGAACCACTGGTCTCAACCACTACTCCTACTGCCCAGGAGCCTCGAGGACCTGAGGCCACTGGTCTCCAGCCTACCCAGTCTCTGCGTCCCAAACCATGTTACCAACTTGATGATGCCAACATCATGGCCTCCAGCTTGTGGATGGTGCCAGTAAATCTTCTACTTTTTTAAAAGATTTTATTATTTATTTATTTATTCATGAGAGACACAGAGAAGAGAGAGAGAGAGAGAGGCAGGGACACAGGCAGAGGGGAAGCAGGTTCCATGCAGGGAGCCAGATGCGGGACTCGATCCTGGGACCCCAGGATCATACCCTGGATGGAAGGCAGGAGCTCCACTGCTGAGCCACCCAGGCGTCCTGCCATTAAATCTTCAACAGAAAACTGTCCAGCCCACTCACAACCAAGCACGTAAATCACTGCCAAGGTCACATTTTTGTTAGTGCGGTCAACTGAGAGTTGAATATATCTAAAAACCTCAAATTCTGGCTTTCTCATGCTGATCCCAAGATTTACAGTAATTTTGTTAATTGTAGAAAAGTGGCAGCTTTAAGGGACCATTCCATCAAAGGGTACTTATTTCTTAAGTCTGACAAGACAGGTGCAAAGCTGTTGTTTCCCTTTTCTAGGACATGGGGTCAATCTTAACAGCGGACATAGGTTCCTGTGTCATGTGAGCAAATCAACATGATGCTCTTCCTTGCCCTGATCTCAAACAAACAGATGATAGTGTAAGAAGGAGGAGAGCAGAGGAGTGCGGAAGGTGCGGTAGATGGGCTCTCACTCACCCCAAGGTCACAAAATCCAGAGCAAGCATGGATTCTTTCTGTCCCTTTCAGTCAGTCCCTGCACAGGTCAAGTAAGACTGCATATTGTTCCCCAGTGCCACCATATTGAGATTCTAACCTCCTTTAAACCTCTACCTCAGGGACGCCTGGGTGGCAGAGGGAGAAGCAGGCTCCATGCAGAGAGCCCGATGTGGGACTCGATCCAGGGTATCCAGGATCACGCCCTGGGCTGCAGGGGGCGCCAAACCGGTGCGCCACCGGGGCTGCCCATCCCTCCCAGCTTCTGGAAAACATTTATTAACACTGGTATGTCTACATCTAGATACTTTCTCTATGCATCCACTACCATATGTATGAATTTATTTTATGGAGATGCGATCAAACCATAAATTCTATGCAACTTGTTTTTCCACTTAATAATTTATTGTAGCCATCTTCTCATGTCAGAACATATAGATCTACTTCATCATTTTTAATGCCTGAGTAGTATTCTGTTGATGACTGGGTGAAGCATGATTTATTATCCAACTTCTTCCACCCCCTGTCTTCCCAAACGAGCAACTCACAGCCCAGAGAGGCCATTTTACAAGGAGACACGGAGAGGTGACCTCAAATGATCAGTCCAAGAACTGTGATGAAAATGAGCACAGGAAGGTAGCCAAGTATGACTTGCCGGCTTTAGACACCCCAACCCCCATGCCCACACCTCTCCACCACCCCTGCCACGTCGGAAGGTCAGAGGATGCTGCTCTGATTCTGCCAAAACTCTACCCTGGAGTTGCTGCCTTTGTCCTGGGCTCTGGAAACCTCTGCTGAGGCCTCTAACAAAGACTTCAGGGGCACGTGGCCCCAGAAGCCAGTGCCCGGGGCGGCCATCTGCTGTCCTGCTGTCATCGCACACACAGGTCAGTGCCTTGTGTTAACACTCTCTCTGGAGTAAAGCCACCTTCTCCCTGCCCTGCAAGTAATTTATTAAAAGATTGAGGGACTTGGCTCTCACTTTGCCAAGGTCAGACCCTTGGAGAGAGAAGCCAGGATCTGACCCACCCCTGGTGGAGGAAGAATGAAGATGATGGGGTCCACATTTTCTGCTTTACCAGCCCCCTGGATTGGCCCATCAGGCTGTGTCATGAAGGTCCTGAGAGGCATTCCCATGGCCCTACCGTCTACAGGAAGTAAACGGGTTCAGAGCCAGGCTGCCAGCCCTGTTCTGCCAGGCCCCAGCTGTGGGATCTTGGAGGAATGTCCCCTCCTGTCTGTTCCCAGTGCCCGCACCTGTACTTCGGGACTTCAATGAGCATGAAACAAGATCATTCTCCACACAGTGCCTGGAACACAGTGAGCTGCCTGGATGGTATTGCCACCACCTCCAGAAGGCTGGCAAAGCGCCAGGATCAGTCGGAACACTGGCCAAGCCATTACCCAGAGTGGATGGGGTGGGTGAGTCCTTCAGGCCTCAAGAAGTGCTGATCCTCGAAGCCCCAGGGAAGGCTGGCTGGTCTGGGCAGCCGGGGACACAACAGGTCAAGCCGCCTCCTCTTCCATCTACCCCAGGTGTGAAGCCTGGAAAAACAGCCTTTCCTGCACACGTGTACCACTACACGGCATGGCTGACAACTCCGGGCCAGCCCCACAGCCTGCTCCACATGTCAGATGAAGACAGTGGCACCCAAGGCTTGTCAGAATGGCTCAAAGACATATGGCTGGTAGTGGCAAAGCCTAGACTTTCCCATCACAGGTCGTCCTGTGGATGAGGAGAAAGTGGCTCAGAAAGGCTAATGGAAAGTGCAAGGAAACAGGATTGGCTGTTCAGAGATACCATCTCCACAAGACTCTGCAAGAACACACAGACCCAAAAACCAAGCTGCCTATAATTAGCAGCAGGTGGGGCTACGCACCCCTTGAGGACCATCCTTCTCAGAGCTCAAGTACAGAGTGTGAGGCCAGGGCTGAGGTGGACTGGCACAGCTGGGAGCAGGCAGGAAGAAGGGCTGTCCTTGGGGTCAGTGTCATCCACACCGGGCTGCCTTTTGCAACAAGCATGGCTCAAATGAAAAGCAATTTAAAACACATGGAAGAATTAAGGCAGGCGACTTAGGTTTACGAGCTTGTGCCAGGCGCTTTCTCATTTCATCTTTATTACAACTCTAGAGAGAGATGTTATCGTCTCCATTGCATAGCTGTGGAAGCCAGTTCAGAGAAGTCAGGTAACCTGTACGAAGTCACACAGCCAGTGCGTAGAGAGGGCCAGAATTAGGAACCCACCCCCTGAGAGCCAAAAATGCCCAGTCAGGCTCGGAGGGCTAGGAGCCAAGGAGCCTCAGAAATGCAGCCTTGCTTGTGGCCCAGGCTCAGAAGACTAGGCGCAGCCTGGCTGACATTCCAGCAGAGGAGATAGGACCTAGACAGCACTGGGGGAGGGGTGTCTGTTGGCTCCGCCCCAGAGCTGGCCCTGTGACCTTGGGGAAACCGGTCCATCTCTCTGAACCCCAGCTGCTGGGAGCTGGCTGGGCAACGGAGGGAGATAACCCCTGACCCACTTCTGAAAAAGGAAGTGAATGAAACCCGTTGAGCCTGTTAGATGTCTGGGTCTTGGAGACCAACTCCGAAGCTTTCCTAAACTCTGGGCTGTGAGTGACCTGGGTACTGGGAAACAGAAATCTCACACCTGTCCTCCCGCAGGTCCCAGGGAGCCAGGCCTTCCACTTCCCCCACTAAGGAATCCGGGCCTGGGAGGAGGGGGACAGCAGCCTGCCAATCCTCACTCTCAGTGTGAGGAGACAGCCAAGGCCTGAGTCACTCCTGGCCTGGCCCAGGGAGGTGGGCAAGCTGCCCGAGTGCTGTTCTCCTGACCTTGCCCAAGGTCATCCCGGCCAGTCTCCTGCAAGACCAGGTAGGGTCCACCTGGGGCGGCGGAGGGGGGGGTGGGGGGCAGTGAGAGTCTGCGCCAGAGTCTTGGGCTCCTATTCTGACTGGGCCCAGGAAGGCTGTGTGACCTGGAGAAATCACTTCACTTCTCTGAACCTCAGCTTCCTCATTTGTAAGAACAGGTGTAATACCACCTGGAAGGAATGTCGTGATGGAACTTACATGGTTGCCTGGAGCTAGTAACACCCAAGGAGACAGGTTGGTGCAGTCTCAGGCACAGACTTTGGCCCTTGGCTACACTTAGAGCCTGAACAATCTTATCCAGTCTCATGACTTTAAATACCATCTACACGCTGAATACAGGTTCCCAAATTTCTCTTGCCCCAAGGCCTCCTGGGAATATGCCCTTCAACTCTACCTGGGCACATCTGACCTGCTGTCCCCACTTGGATGTCCGGTAACAGCTCTGACATAACGAGTCATCAGACTTTGTGGTTCCTTCGAAGCCCACCCTGCTCCTCCCACTTTCCTCATCTCTGTGAACAGCAGCAGCTCCATGTGACTCTGGCCCAAAGCCTGGGAGTCCCCTTGAGCGCTCCAGTTCTCTTACACTCCACACCCAGTCACAGCAAATCCAGTCTCTCCTATCTTCAAAACCATCCCTGGGTGGCTCAGCGGTTTGGCGCCTGCCTTTGGCCCAGAGTGCGATCCTGGAGTCCCGGGATTGAGTCCCACGTCAGGCTCCTAGCATGGAACCTGCTTCTCCCTCTGCCTGTGTCTCTGCCTCTCTCTCTCTCTATGTCTATTGTGAATAAATAAATAAAATCTTTAAAAAAAAAAAAACATCCCAGAATCTGGCCACACCTCACCACCTCCATGGCTACCATCCCTGTGGGTCTGCGTCCCCCCTTCCTCCAACAGACAACTCAGCACAGTGGTCCTGTCATTCCTCTGCTCCAACCCCCTTCCCCCACCACCCACCCATGCCCTTGGCTCCTCATATCCTCAAAACACAACCTGGAGCCTCACCGTGGTCTGCCCGGCCCCACATCAGCAAACCCCACTCTGTCCCCAACCTCACTCTCTCTGCACATCCTGGATCCTTGCTCATCCACCTGCAAGCCATGCACACTTGCATCCGGGGGCCCTGATCTTACCCCACACATCGACATGCTCCCTCCCTCCCTCCCTTCTGGCCTCTACTCAAGCATAACCATAACCTTAGCAAGCACCACCCCTGCCTGCCAAGGTCCTCACCTTACCCCTCACCATATGTCCTGCCTTGTTTTCTTCATGGAACAGACCACCTGAGAGATTATTTATTTCCTTGTCATTGACCATCCCTGCCACCCAGTTGTAAGCTCCATGAGGGCCAGGTTTATGCTTTATTCCCTGGGGTAGGGTGCCTCCACAGTGCCTAGCACTGACAACAGACACTTGTCAGGTGCGTAAAGAAAGGAAAGGAAGAGGCAGGAGTACCATGAAGTGTGTGTGGATTGTCTTCCCTTCTGTTCCTCCTCTGGCTCCTAGCAAGGTAGGCATAGCCGGAGGACTTTTCTATTTCCAAAGCCCCTTCTCCTCTATGGTTTCCTTTAGTCCTCATGAAAAAGCTATCATTTCTATAGGGGCATGCATTATTATCCCACTTCAGAGATGAAACAACTGAGGTCAAAGCAGTCGGTGCCTAGTTGAGGTCCCAGGAGCCTCCTGCTGCCTGGCCTGAGGGCCTGAGGGCCTCCTCACTTACAAGGCACCCAAGGCTGATGGCAGGATGGTCCCCTGGCCAAGCCAGTGTCAGCTCCAGGGATCAGGAAGTTGACCCCCCCTCCAAGATCCAACATAACATTCCACTGCCCCCTGGGAGGACCCAACCCTGAAAGGTAGAGGTAGAACAGGAAGCCTCAGGAAGAGCTGTGGGGTTAGGAGGCCAGAGGTCCCAATTGCCAGCACTTTCCTTTCCCCAACCCTCTGTCCTCTAGAAGGAGGAGGGACTGCCCGAGGCCAGTTCTGTCTCTGTACACCCCTGGCTCCATCCTCTGAAAATCCCCCAGGGACAAGGGACATACCAGATCTTTTGATCCATCTGTGATTGCTGTGGTCCCGCCCTGCAGAGGGGACTCACTGTCCATCTCGCCTCAGACCTGGGCCCAGCCCAGTGGCACCGCCAGGCCAGGCCACTAGGTGGTGTCTCAGGGCACAGGCCGGGGCTCCGGGGAGAGGGCAAACAGAGCTGCTTCTCTCCCCCACCCCCACCTCGGACAAAAAGGAGAGGAACCCAAACAGCCCAAGGGCCTCGGACCCCAAGACTGGAAGAATTTCAGAATAATTTATCTTGTAAGTAGGAAACACAAGGCACACACGCCACCAATTTCCAGTCCCCATCCTCAGCAGACATCACGAATCCATCCAGGTATTATCATTGTCCTGTGGAGCCCACAGAGCCTTTACCAAGTGATTAGAGCTGGCAAGCAAGATGCACCCTGCCTGCCCTTTCCTCCCCACGCGGGAAGACGGGAAGACGAGGCCCCGGCTCACTTTGTCTCATCAGGAATCCAGGCTGTAAAAGCCAGCAGGGCCAGAATGAGGTCATATGACCCCTGGGACGCTTGTGTAACCATGGCTAAGTCCTGGGGAAAGCTCAAGTGGGTAATGGCAGTGCTAATGGAGAGGCTGCGGGCTAAGGGCAGCTGCATCCTTGTCCAATTGTCACCTCGGACGCCGTGGGGGCAGGGCGCAGGGAGGCCGGCTGAGCATCTTGGCTTCTGAGCTGCAGAGGCCACAAAAGGGGGAGAGAAAAAGGGGGGGGCCCAAGAGACAGATGGAGGCTCTCAGGGTCTGTGTGTGGGTGCACGAGTGTGTGCGTGTGTGCGTGTGCGCGTGTGTGCGTGTGCGCGTGTGTGCGCCCGGCGGGGAGGGGAGGGGCAGCCCTGACAGAGGCGCCTTGTCCTCCTGCCCCTGCACAGGCTTGTTTTCTTCCCAAGCTATTAATGTCGCTGCAGCTTCAAAAGCCGGGTGACCTTTAAATGCCGAGCCTCCTGCTCCTGCCCAAGGCGCGGAAAAGGCTTTAATGGAAAACTCAACCCACCACAGCTGCTGGGGCGGGACAAAGCCAGCCTCGTTCTGAGGGGGACCGAGAGGCGGGGCAGCCACACGGGTGCCCACCTCTGGGGCACGACGGGCAGAGAGGACTCTCGGGCACAGCCCTCGGGGAAAGGAGGCCTGGCTGGACCTGAGAGGAGCCAGAGGAAGATGGGGAGAGACAGACTCGGCTCTGCTGCGCCCTGCTGGGTGACCTTGGGTTGCCCGCTGACCTTTCTGGGCCATCCCCATCATTTAGTTCAATCTAAAGCTGGGGCAGAACAAAAACCCCCCTTTCCAGAAAAAAAGATCTTTTAAAAACCGGCAGAAGAAAGAAAAGGAAAAGGAAAGACATTTGCTTTCCTCATTTTTCTCTCCCTTGCCTCAACTTCCATGGCCAGGTCTGTGGTCAATGGGAGCTCTGCCGTAGGGCCTAGGGCAAGAGGCTTCAAAGGAAGTTACTAAGGTCCCGCCCCTACGGAAGGATTGGCCCTGGAGCCTCAGTCCCAAGGACACCATGGTTCATCTCTGCTCCTGAGGCCCCGGTTCAGGGCTTGGCTGCTATAAAAGGCACCATCGAGAAGCCACTTCTGCATTCCGGCTGAAAAGGTCCATGATGAAGCTCCTCAAGCATGAGTCACATGTCATTTCTTTGGCTTGGTAGGATAATGGCAATAGTAATAATGATAACCTAACACTGTTGCCTGCTTCCTTCCGAGCCAACCATATTCCAAGTGCTTTCTGCATGTTAACTCTTTTCATCTTCTCTTTGCAGGCCTGCAAGATGCATATTTGTCACTGTGATTTCTAGATTTCTACTTTATTGGTAGAAAAATGAAGCAGAGAAGAGTCGAGGGACTCGTTCAGGTCGCACAGCTAAGTGGCCAACCTAACATTTGGGCCCAGGGGGCCTGACTCCAGAATGAACACTGTAAATCCATCCAGCTCCACCACCCCTCTGTATTCCTAGGGCTGAGCACAGAGCCAGGCACACGGCAAGAACTCAGTAACTGTGTACTGAACTGGGTCCTCACAAGGCAGAGCTGCCCTTATAGAGGCTGGGGGTCCTGGGGCCTGTGATGGGGGAGTGAGGGAAGAGGGAGAAGTTTGCAGGCGAAGCCTCATCCTGAAGGAAGAACCACAGTGGCTTCCTCACAAAAACCTTTTCCCCACCCTACCTGGGTTGTTAGTTGTCTGGACGACCAACTGTTTTCCACTTCCACCTGAGTTGCTTAAAAACTATTTCCACAACAATCCCTCTCTCCTTTAACAAATTCTATCAGCTTAGCCAAGACACTCAGCCCAGGAGCCTGGGAGGAGATCAGATGTCAGTGGACAGAAGGGGTGCTGCTCCCCAGTACCCTAGCCAGGGGTCATAGCCCTGGGGAGCCCCTCTGAGCTGGCAGCAGTGTCTGTGTACTTGGAACCAATGGCCCAAACTCACAGAAGGGAGCCACTGGCAGCTCAGGTGCAAGGCAGTGAAGCTGGGCTGGCTCTAGGCATGAGCTCATGCTGGCTCACGTCCAGCTCCTTGGGAAAGGGGGGCCAGCGGCCCCTCCCTGGGCGTCTCCTTTAGGCAGCTGGGCTGCAGGTCCCTTCACAGACCTGCCTGCTTGGTCTGGGGCTGAACTCTCAAGTCTGGACAGTCCCAGATGCCCCTGGGCCCTTGGGACACGTGGTCAGTCAATGATGCCACACAATTTAGTTATCTGAGCACACCCAGGGAATCCAGGCCAAGGAACCAAGATTAGGGAGGGGTGCTCAAGGCAAGCAGCGGTGGGTCCTGAGAACAGAAGTCCAACTCTTGCCCCCTGCCCCACATGCCAGCACACATTGTGCACCCACCCACTGATCCATGAAGCCCACTTCTTTGGAATTTGTGTAATATGTAGAATGGTACTATACAACAGTAAACAAAAATGAAGCATCTCTATGTCTCTACGCCCAAGGCCTATCGCGAAGGGGAGCGATGCAAGACAAAACACAGTGAGGACAGTCACTGTACTACCATATAGTACGTTTTGGTGTGTGTGTCAGTATGTATGGAGAGGACATTCATAAGAAACTGATCCTATGGTCTGCTGGGAAGAATCAAGTTGTAAGAGACAGATCACGGAAACTGTTCTCACTTTTTCTCACGTAAATCTTTGTATATCTTTTAAATTTGGATTCATGTTCATTCATTAGTTTAAAAATAAAATAAGCAAATAACCTATAAAGAATAGCAAGATGACAGCAATACCAGTGATTCTTTAATCCTTTTGCACATATGTATATTATCTACGACAGACATGAACTATTTTTTAATAATAATTATAGCAAACATCTGTGAGCATTAACTATGGGCCATGCACTGTCTCAGCACTTGGCATGCATGATCTCATCCAAGACTCAGAGTAAAGCAATTATAATACCCATTTAAAAAAAAAAAATTTTACAGATAAGGGAACTACAACCCAGAGAGTTTAAATAACTTACGTGGGGTCACACAGTCAGTGATGGAACCAAAATCTGAATCCAAACGGTCTGGCCCCAGAGTCCATTCTCTTCTTAACCTCCACCTTATACTGTCTCTCTAATTAAAACAAAATAAAACAAAAACAAAATTTGAATGGTGACAGAAAAAAGTCTTAAGAAAAAAGCAAACCACAGAGCCTCTAGGACTTTAGAACTTTTGTAATCCTTACAGTCCCGGCTCCATCCTTCCTGCCTCTACCACTCCAGTCCTGCCTCAGTGGGAGCTAGGCACCACTGCTCCCACGATGCTCCCTCCTGCTCAAGGGCCCGCCCCTCTCCCGGTGGCCTTGCAGGGGCCATGGATAAGGTGGTGGCCCATGCCACAGCTGTTCCAGAGGTCAGACCACAGCATGGGGGGGTCCTCTGGGGCAGAGTAGGGCTAAGTCTGGACAGGAAGCTCCTTGCAGAGGGGAAACAAATTGTGAATGGCGGAGTCTGGGGTAAAAAGTCTTTAGAGCCCAGAGTTTTAGCTCTGGGCCAATCTCAGCTTGCATTCTCATCACCACTGCTTGGGTGAGTAGAGCATCTCTGAGTGAGTTTCCTCATCTGTAGAATGTGATACCTGTTCCTCTGGGGATGGGTTCCCCTCCAGGGGATTTCATGCGATGGGCACACCCAGGCTCCACACAGATGCCCTCAGCCCGGGGTGGCTGTTAGTAAGGCCCTCAGGCCATGTGGTTGTCAGGGGCTGAGTCTAGAACCCAGCCCACAAGTCAGGCCTGGGGTTACAATCTTGAATGCAGCCCCGGAAGTGGGACTGTACAGCACAAAGGTCTCCCATCAGAGGCCTCCAGGACTTCAGGTTGGGGGGCTCTGGGGCCCCGAGCGGAGCAGGGAGCTGGGCCAGCAGCCCCATTCCTGCCCACACTCTGCCATGCATCCTAGGGGAGAAGGGACTGGAATATCCTGGGGCCTGGGTCGACCAGGCCTCCCACCCCTCCTGGGGGCCAGGAGGCTCCCAGGCGATCCCAGGGCCATCCCAGGGCCGAAGGAGCCACACAGGCACTCAAGCTGAGTAGCCTTCTCAGAAGTGCCGCCTCTGGCAGCTGAGGAATGCAGGCCTGGGGCTGGGGAGCAGAGGCTTGGGGAGGGGGTTGTTGGCCCTGAGCTTCAAAAGAACAGGGAGCAGCTGTGGCCAGAAGGGCCAGGCCCTCCCCCTCTGGCAGCTAAGACACCATCAGAAATTCCACCCCAGCAAGAAGGGCCAGCTCAGACAGCAGATGGAATTGTTTAGAGCCACTTACCAGGCCAGCTACTTTCCCCAACCACAGGCTGCTATCCCCTCTTTGCTTTCGCCCCTCCTCAGTCTGGGTAGCAGCCAAGCTCCCCTTCCACAGCCTGGGGCACCCAGAAGCAGGCCCCCAGGCTTCCCCTCCTGACCTGAGGCCCTCACTTGTCCATAATGCCTCACCTCCACATAGCCATGTGCCCACACATGCCCTTTAGAGAAGCCAGGTACGTAAGGGAGGAAGAAATCTCCTGTTCTCACTTCCAGATGGTGCTTGTTGCCAAAGGTCACAGGGCTCCTTGGCCTGTGATTTGAACCCAGCTGGGATCTGAATCAGGCTTCCTGAGCCAGTGCTCTCTCCATGTGGTGCATACACTAGCAACTCCAAAACAGCTCATGTGTCTGCGTGTGCAACATGCCCCAGCTCACTCAAACTCATTCACTCATAAGGCCATAGGACACAAACAACCTTCATTAGGTTTTTCCTGAACACTGTCATCCAGCGCAGGTACTCAGTCCATTCCTCTCTTCACCTAACTCTGAAGCTGTGTTTTATTTTTTTTTAAGATTTATTTATTCATGACAGAGAGAGAGAGAGAGAGAGAGGCAGAGACACAGGCAGAGGGAGAGAAGCAGGCTTCATGCAGGGCCCCTGACGTGGGACTCAATCCTGGGTCTCCAGGATCACACCCTGGGCCGAAGGCAGGCCAAACCGCTGGGCCACCGGGGCTGCCCGGAAGCTGTGTTTTAAAAATTATAGCCACACTATCCTCCACACGCACTAATTGCACTAACAGTCCACTATGCAAGCCACTCCCTTCACTGGGCTGATGGCAAGGCCTTGGGAGGCCCCAAAGCCCTCTCTCTTCCCCATCTATACCCAAAATGTTTTTTTACAGTGTCTAGTCAGCAAAGGCAAGTTCAGGTTGACCTGACTGGCAGCACAGCTGCCCAGAACCAGGAAGCGGTACACCCTGGCCAAGGCACCGACTTCCTGGTTGCTTGCAGGATCAGCTCCTGGAATGGAGTGCAGGGAAGGGCCTCGGGACAGCAAGGGCTGGCAGCCCTGGCCCTCTACTGTGATAGTCAGAAGAGGGCAGGAACTCCTAGGGTTCCAAAACCAGCCTTCTTTGCCTCCTAGGCCCTTGGTCTCCACCTCTAGAAAAGAGAAACAGGCCCTCATTAGTCTCACCTTTCCCATTACTGAAGCCTCCCAGGGATGCAGGACATGGTGAGGTGGGGGTGAATTAGGGCCAGAGAGAGGCACTACCATCCTAGGCATAACATGATGGTGCCTCCGCAAGAGGAGGTGGCTGTATCCTGGTCCCCCGAGGCTGGAAAGACTTATAGCCTTTCTTAGCCACAGAAGCGGAACCCCTTTTGTCATATGAGATCCTCAGCAGAAGTCCACTCTCTAAGGACATGAAGTCCCTCAGCCCCCTCCCCGGGAAGTCATACATAATCATTTACTGAGTGCCGGGCCATGCTGCCCACGCATGATGTTGGGTAAGCCTCACCGGCACCTAGCGTGTAAATCATCACCTTCTACCAGTATCAGAGCCATTTTACTGAGCCCTGTGTGACCTAGAGGTTGTCCAGGGCTGTGCCACATCCAACCTCCATGGCCTTACATGGCAGAGAGCAGTATGCCTGTCGTTTCTCCGGACACACTAGTTGCTCACAAGAGTTTTAAAGCCTGGGTTTAACCTCCATGCTCTCATCTCTGGGTTCTTTGCATCTCTGCCCGTTTCCTCTCCTGCTACCAGCCTACTCTTGGGAAATGTTAATGTGCTTTTCTATCAGTCTCAGAAGCAAATACTCTTTGCATTAAAGCAGTGTATTTCAGAGGGTGGTGAGACTTCATGAGACTCCCCTGACCCCTGAGGTGTTTGCTAAAAACAAACACTCTCTGCCTCACTATTAAATCAGAATGTCGGGTGGCCTGGGTGGCTCAGCGGTTTGGCACCGCCTTCAGGCCAGGGCCTGATCCTGGAGACCTGGGATTGAGTCCCACGTCGGGCTCCCTGCATGGAGCCTGCTTCTCCATCTGCCTGTGTCTCTGCCTCTCTCTCTCTCTCTCTCTCTCTCTCTCTCTGTGTCTCTCATGAATAAATAAATAAAATCTTTAAAAATAAATAAATCAGAATCTCAGGGTGGGAGTGGGGTGCTGGCCTGGAAATCTGCTTTTTAACAAGCTCTCCAGGTCATTCTGATGCCCAGTAAAGCATGAGGACCATGACTTCACAGGGTAATGCAATAAGAAGCCCTGGATTTTAGTTTTATTGCTATCACTAACCAGCCCAGTGACCTTAGGCAAGTCATTTTACCTCCTGGACCTCCAGCTTCCCATCTGAGAAATGGGCAAGGAGGACTAAAATGATCTCCACGGCCATCTCCCCCCGACCTCCTCTGTGTCTGCCCTAAGTCCCCCGATGGTCCCCAGGTGTATGAACTGAATTTTGCAGACTGTCCATCCCCTATAGCAGTGTACACTGTAGGCGAACATTAAAGAGTCCCAGTCTGACTGATCTGCAAAAATATCTAATCTCTGACTCCAGCCCTAAACAAATCCACAACACTTCTCCCTCCCCGAGCATCTACCTGCTTCATGCCAGCCCAAGACAAGCAGGATTCTGTAAACACTGGGTCTGCACACCTGGGCTTAGTGAACAGTCAGCAAACAAAAGCTCTGCCAAGTCACCCCACAAGCCCAAACTCGCACCCGCTCTCTCAAGGAGAAGCACCCAGCCTGGGATGTGGGGACCCTGCCCACCCTTCCTCCCATCACAGAATGGGCATGAGGGGCCAGGTCTGATAGAGGGTATGGCCAGAAACACGGCACCCTCCAAGTGGGTTGCAAGGTTATCCAGGCTTAAGGGCTGTGAGGCAACAGCATGGGAATCACCCAGCAACCGCTGGGACTTTGAAAAGCAGTTAGACATTCCTTAGTCCCTGGGGTTCCTTGATGATCACTAGTTAACACACAGTGTATCCAGTGAGCGCTCAAGCATTGCTTGCTAGCGGTAAACATGGTTCATTTGTCCTTCAAGACTATGCATACTTAGCAGTGGAGCTGTGGAGATTCTCAGGCCCAATGCCCACAGACACAAGGTGGATTCAGATTCATGCTACCTTTGCGGACAGTGAGCCCACGTGTGCTCCCGCAAAATTAACGGAGGGGAAAGGACGGGCAGGAAGGGCAAGGATGGAAACCCAACCTCCACGGGGCGAGGCAGCCGGGAGTTACAGCCACGGTCTGCTGATCCTACTCATTTAGGGACACTGAAATAGATCATCTTCTCACTCTGAGCACGCCAACCAGCCCAAAGATGGTGCTTTACATGTGTGCACAGCTCTTCACAGTTTACAATGCCGGGGGAGAGTGTGCAAGCCCTTTCCATTCAGCCAGGCTCCAGGCTGGGCACGTACTCTGCATACCCTGCAGGGGGACTCCTCTGGCACTGTGTGAGGTGCTCTGCCTACAGGACTCCTCGAAACAGTCCCACAGGGTAGGAAGTAGATTCTTTTGTCGATGAAGAGACTGAGGCACAGAGGAATTAACTTGCCTGCGGTCTCACAGCCAGGAAGTGGCGAGTCGAGATCTTCCCCAAAGCCCACACTCCCAACCACCCACTTTCCGCACTGTCACTGCACTTACGGGGGGAGGGGGGGTTGATCTCTGCCTGGGCAAAGAGAGAAACAGGCTCCAGAAGGGCTGGGCCGTGGGGTCTGCCTGGCAATGGTTCCCCACCCCAGGTATCCCGCGGCGTGGAGCAGGCCCCGGAGCAGGGAAGTACAAAACAAGTGGGCACCGCTCCACGCAGAGCCAGGGCTGCCACTTGCCTCACTGCCATAGTGGCCCTGGGCCTAGAGGGGACAGTGCCAGGCTTCTTCTCCCATCCCCAACGGGACCTCCTTGTCCTCAACACTCAGCTGTACGCCCCACGGGAGGAAATGGCCACACTTGAAAATCATTTACATGCAGGGCTGAGCTTGGGGCTTTTGTTCTTGAGCAAAGACGGTAACATTTCACTTTCAGGAAGGAGCTGGGAGGGTGGGGCCGGCTCAGAGTTGCACAACCAAAAACACAGGCTCAGGCACACACAAGTCCCACGTGGAAGTCTGCTTAGACAAGCCCCCTGCGGAAAAGCAGAAGCAAACCCATGGCAGGTCCGCACGGAGAGAGGCTACAGGCCAAGCCATCCCCTCAGCTTCTTAAATCAGGGCCTTGTGGTCGGTCATCTCAGGAAGCCAAGTAAAGGGAGGCACTAGTGTGGCAGCAGAGGCAGGGTGGGAACTTAGGCCTCCAACCAACCTCACAGGGCCCCTGTCTGAGAGAGGGACGACTGGGCCACATCTGGCTGCAACAGGCAGCCCTGGGGAGACTACCTACCTGTGCCTACCCTTCCCAGAAAGCAGCATCCCTCCTCCAACCACGCAGGTGCCCTGCATCCCGTGCTGTCCCCCAGATGCAAGGAAAGGACAGCAAACCGCCCTCACAGACACCCTGGCAGCATCAGGGTGCCCGCTCTTCTCTGAAGGAGTCACATCTTGGCTCCCAGCAGTGGTGGTAAGGGCTGCGAGGTGAATTAGTTAATTCTGCAGGGAGGGAGTTTGAAGTATAGGGAGGCCAGGAGGAAAAAAGGGAGAAAAGGGAGAAAAGTCAGTCAGCAGGGAAAAACCTGCTTTTAAAAAAGTAATATAGGGAGTCTGGGTGGCTCAGTGGTTGAGCGTCTGCCTTTGGCCCAGGTTGTGATCCTGGGCTCCTGGGATCAAGTCCCATATTGGACTCCCTGCGAGAAGCCTGCTTCTCCCTCTGTGTATGTCTTTGCCTCTCTTTCTGTGTCTCTCATGAATAAATAAATACAATCTTAAAAAAAAAAAGGTAATACAAGAATAAACCGGGTTTTGAGCAAGTCCCATAAGGCCTTGGAACCAGGGCTGTCCCTAGATCCCCAGGAATGGGCCCCTGGTCCCCTCCCCACCTTGCAGGGGTCAATCGGAGGCTAAGGCTTTCACCTGCTCCCCTCCTGCACCTCATCAGAGCTTCACCTCCAGGCTCTCAAGGAAACTGGTAGAAATGGGGTCTTTGTCCTTTGGCAATTACAAAGTAAACAGTTCACTGGGGGTTCACCCTCCTTTGGGGGGGGGTCCTCTCACACTCTCAGGCAAACCCCCCTCCCATGCTCCCACCCTCCCTGAGCTCCACTGGAGGCAGCAGCAAGAAGTACAAGGGAATGGGCTGGTCTGGGGCCGGCTGGCAAGGGCAGGCCACCCACTGGGTCCAGCTCACCCCCCTCAAAGCCTCTCTGTTTGTAAAGGGCTTTCGGGGACAGGAAGCAATAAACAGAGTCAAGCGGCCAAGATGCAGGGGCTGATTATGCAGTTTATGGATTTTCCAGGCCGCTTTGTACTCTCCCACCAGCTGCCTGGGGCTCTGCAGAAAAAGGTGCTGGCAAAAGACGGGCTGGTCCTTAGCTTGAAAGGTGGATTTCTGCCAAACCTAAACTGGGTCTTTCCTGGGGGAGGGGGGGGGTGTTAGGACACTGCATGCTGGCCCACAAGCACCTTCTCGGTGCCCCAAAAAGAAACCCCACCCTGCCTGCCCCACACCACCAGAGCCCAGACTCTCTCTCCAGGCCACTGCTCACCTCTCCATCCAGCTCTAAGTTACTTGACTCCTGGGAATTCCCAGAGGAAAGGGCGTGCCTGGCCAAGGCTGCCTCTTCCCGAAGGTGGGTGGCCCTCCTTCACAAAGCAGCTCACGGCTCAGCTTAGCTTGGCTGCCCTGGGAGTGGAGAGCAAGTTGGGAAAAGCTGAGCCTGGTAGGGAAGGTGGTCCTGGGCTGCAGGGCCTCCCCAGTATCAAGCTTGGCTCACATTTTCCCCCAATAGACTGCGACCCGGTGAGATGGGGGCCCACGTGTGCAAAGCAGTAAGTGCAGAGCAGTTCACAAGACCAACACAGAGGGGAGAGCCCCCATTTGCCTCTTAGAACCCACTAGCCAATAAATATGCAGACCTTCTGGGGCTGAGACGGAATGACATGAGAAAGCCAAGTTAGCGGGCCATGTGCACAGAGTGCTAGTTTTGCTGAGGGGTCTGAGTGTGTATGTGCATATCTGGACAGGCACAGGCAGATGTCTGAGCACACACACCAAATACTAAGTAGCAGTTACTTAGAGGTAGGGCTGCATGAGGGGTTCTGCTTCTGTTTACTTCATGCTGCTCTGCATCCTTTGAAGTTTTCCAATAAACATGCATTATCTCTGTAGTTTAAAATTAAGAATTAAAAAAAAAAAATAAGGTGCACTGCTGGTGGGAACATAAAATGGTGCTCCGTGAGGGGGTGGGGCAGTTTGGTAGTTTCTTACAAAGTTAAACACAAAATTGGGATGCCTGGGTGGCTCAGTGGTTTAGCGCCTGCCTTTGGCCCAGGGCCTGATCCTGGGGTCCTGGAATTGAGTCCCATGTCAGGCTCCCTTCAGGGAACCTGCTTTTCCCTCTGCCTGTGTCTCTGCCTCTCTCTCTCTCTCTCTCTGTCTCTCATGAATAAATAAATAAAATATTTTTAAAAATGTAGTGTACACATAGGGAAAAGTGGAGTTTTAGTCAGCCACCAAGGGGAATGCAACTCTGTCGTATGCTATGACACGGATGCACCTTGACAACACGCTAAAAGCCAGACACAAAAGGACAAAGGCCATATGATTCCACTTCTATGACTTACCACCTAGAACCGACAAATTCTTAGAGACAGAAAATAGAATAGAGGTTACCAGAGGCTGATGGGATCGGGGGAGGAAGTCATTGTTTGATGAACACAGTTTCTGTTTGGGATGATGAACAAGTTCTGGAAATGGATGGTGGTGATTGATGATTATACAACAGTGTGAACAGACATAATGCCACTGAATTGCCCCTGAAAAATGGTTAAAATGGTAAATGTTGTGTTCTATACATTTTACTACAAGAAAAGAACTAAAGGAGCGCGTGGGTGGCTCAGTTGGTGGGTGGAGCATCTAACTCTTGATTTCCGAGCGGGTCATGACCCCAGGGTCAGGAGAGCAAGGCCCTCGGCCAGCGTGGGGCTCCGCACTGGGCGTGGAGCCTGCAAAGGCTTCTCTCTCCCTCTCCCTCTGCCCTCCCACCAGCTCTCTCTCTAAAGAAAAGAAAAAAAGAACTGAAAAGTCAGGCACAAGGAGGCAGTGAGCGGTAGCACCAGCAGACAGAAGGGGGCGCTATTTGGGCTCTCCACACACAGGCAACCAGGCTGCAGGAAATCCTGCCTGCACAGAGGGGCTCTGTCCCCATCTGCATGGAGCAGGCCAGGGGACAATGACACCCCTGTGATGAGGACTGTTCACGTGGCCTGCAAAGTCACACATGCCACGGGGCAGCGGGGAGATGGCGGTGCAAGGATACTTTCCGGAATGTTCGGAAGAGGTGGGTTATGACACTCTAGGGAACAGCTACAGGAAAAGGTTAGTGGGCTGAAATACGAAGCCTGCATCTGAAAGCCTGGGATTGAAAGGGAGCAGGGAGGATAGAGGGCTTGCCAGTACTGCAGGGCAGAGGAAGAAAAGACAGAAGGAAAGCAGACACAGAGACTAAGAAGAGCTCTGTCCCGGGTGCTCTGGCAGGCGGAACCCACTCATTCATTCAGCAGACACTACAGGGCGCTCCCGGGTGCTAGACACGGGGAGAACACAGGCAAGGGTGAGGTGGTCAGAGCACCAACCCATCTGATAAACAACCGGTGCTGCTTTGGGGCCACTGTCCAGCTTGCTCAAGAATATATTCATATATAAAGCCAAGAAACCCTAAACTGCCCCCAACCTCCACCTTCTTTCTTTTTTTTAAGATTTTTTTTTTTTTTTTTTTAAATTCATGAGAGATACAGAGAGAGAAGCAGAGACACAGGCAGAGGGAGAAGCAGGCTCCACACAGGGAGCCCGACGTGGGACTCGATCCCGGGACTCCAGGATCACGCCCTGGGCCAAAGACAGGCGCCAAATCACTGAGCCACCCAGGGATCCCCCAGCCTCCACCTTCATACAGAAAGTAAAAATGCTTCTTACTCAAGACCAAGATGTTCAGATAGGAAGTAAGATCAAAACTGCCAGAGTGTGGGCAGGTCACCCTGGTGACCCGGCCTCATTCACACCAGTGTGCCCAGCCTCGGGCTACACCAGGCATTGGCTGATACTGGCTTCTTCCCTCCTCACAGGGAGAAGCAGGGAGCAGAACGGGCTCTAAGGCCTGTAACGGCAGGATTCACACTTCCTAGGTGCAGGGTTTCCTGACATCCCACCCTGCATAGCTCTGATGGTGCAAGGATGATGAAGAGAAGCCATGTGTGGGGACACATTTGTGGTCAGTGGCAGCTCTGCCTCACTTGAGATAAAAATATATAAACAGTAGACTTTGTTATAAAAGGACATTGTATCCAGGGCCTTCCTGAAATGTGTAATGTGTGTCTGGGATGGTGGGTGCGGAGGAAAGAGGGTGGCAGGCAGCTCTGATACATCTCGGCTTGGCCACTGTGGCCTTATCGGAGACACACTCCTTCTAGAACCGTACTGTTCAATAATGTAGCCACTCATCACAGGTGACAATATAAATTTCTATTGTAATTAATTAAAATAAAATACAATTTAAAACTCAGTGCCTCAGTCATCCTACCTCATTTCACATGTTCAAGAGCCACCTCAGCTACTGGTTGTCACATTGAACAGGATATATTTTAGAACATTTCCAACATTGCAGGAAGTTCTAACAGACAGTACTATTCTAGAACGAAAGGGGAGCCCCTCTGCCTTGACAGGGTGAAGCCCTAGAGTGCTTTATTACAATTATCCACAGAAGACCAAGGACTATGGGTCACTGATTCCCAACAGAGAAGCCCTTCCACATCCTTCTGGAAAGGGTGGGTAAGGGCAAAGTTCCCTTCTCCTGAGCAAGCAGAGCTGGGGTAAGCACCCCTCACTGGTGTCCTCTGCTCCTGCCAAGATTAAAGCCTTGGCCCGGTTCTGTGACACTTGCCAGTCCAGGCAGAGAGAAGCAGAAGTCCAGATAGAAGCCCAAGTCCTGGCTCCTCAGAGGGCCCGGGCCTCGGGAGGCCAGGTACAGAAAAAGCCTTCCAATTTGTTTGCCAGGAGACAGGGTATGCTTAGCATCATCAAGGCTTATCCAGTGTCCCCTTCTCTAGGGATGCCCCATGGTGGCCCCAGCACCGCCTCCTTGGGCTTGTCCAGAGCAATGGGAAGGAGTCGGTGGAAAGGAGAAGCAGAGACAGAGGGGCCGTGGGTGTGAGTGGGTCGGGAATGTAAGGGCTTATATAGAAAAAAAAAAAAAACAGTATTTCAAGGAAACTGATGGATCAGGCTGAGGAAGGGGATTCTGAGAAGTGAGTGATGTTGGGTGTTTAGGTCTATGTCTTTGAACCAACCAGAGAGAGCAAGACTGATCGAGGCACCCCGCCCCCCCAGCCCTGCACACACCACACATGATGGCAGGACGTGACTGACACACTTTCACTCCTAATCTGATTGATCTACTTCAGAGTTTCCCCATTTCAGGCAAGGGCCACCCATCACTGTTCTCCCCAAACCACAGCTCAGCCTGGCCCTCAAAGTCAACCAGAACCAAGCCTACAAATCTGCAGTTGCAGCAAGTGACCGACTGGAGGCTGGGGACAGGAGCCGGGCGAGCAGACAATGCATAGTGTGGGGACAATGGAGATCGAAGAGCAGAGGGTAACCTCTGAGCCTGGATTCTGTTCCTGGCTCTGCCACATGGACTCTTGGGCAAGATCTGCTTTTCCTTGATCTATCTATCTATCTATCTATCTATCTATCTATCTATCTATCTATGAGAGAGAGAGAGAGACGTGCAGAGACACAGGCAGAGGGAGAAGCAGGCTCTATGCAGGGAGCCCGATGCAGGACTCCATCCTGGTTCTCCAGGATCACGCCCTGGGCGGAAGGCGGCGCTAAACCGCTGAGCCATCCAGGCTGCCCTCCTTGAACCTTTTATTTTTTATTTTTAAAGATTTTATTTATCTATTCATGAGAGACAGAGAGAGAGAGGCAGAGACACAGGTAGAGGAGAAGCAGGCTCCATGTAGGGAGCCCAACGTGGGACTGGATCCTAGGACCCCGGGATCATGCCCTGGACCAAAGGCAAGCACTCAACTGCTGAGCCACCCAGGCATCCCTCTCCTTGAACCTTTTAACAAAATAATAAAACTGACTGGGGCACCTGGATGCTCAGTCGGTTATAAGCGTCTGCCTTTGGCTCAAGTCATGATCCCAGGGTCCTGGTGTTATGCTCCCTGCTCCTCGGGAAGCCTGCTTCTCCCTCTGGCCCCTGCTCTCTCCTCTCTCTCTCTCTCTCTCACTATCACTCAAATAAATAAATCTTCAAAAAATAAAAAATAAAACTGCTAAAGTAAACTGCTATAAACAACATAAGTAAGCTTAACTAATTATCCTAAGGCAACATCTTGCAAGCATCCGCATCAAGAAAGGAGACATTGCTGGCCACTCCACAACCCCTCCCCATGCCACACGCTGACTTCTGAAATCAACACTTCCTTGTCTTTCTTTCTTGTCCAAATGTACACCCGTGGACACTGGACTTGAGTCTTCCCTGTCGTTTGTCCTCTAAGTCTGTCTTAATCTACGGCCTCCCCCATCATCTCCTTTTTTCCCCCTTATAATTTGTGAGTTGACGCACCCAGGCCATATGACAGCTGTCTTCTCTACTGTCTGAAAGTCATGGACCAAGTTTCCTTTTCTCTCAGGGCCTCAGTGACTCCTTCCTTACCAGCACTGCCCTGGCCAACCTACCCACACTCCTAGGATGATAAAAAGAGACAGCCTGGAAGCACATCAGGAAATGCTTATGAGGTTTTGTTAAGCAAAGAATGCAGGACGCAAAAAAAAAAAAAAAAAAAAAAAATGCAGGACGCAAACAGATTGAATGCTTTCGGGCCCCACCAAGAAAATGTGCATAGGAAAAAGGGCTGGCAGGTAGCACATCATCTGCAATAGTTGTCCTGGATGGTAGATTTCTGTGTCCCTCCTTTCTTCTTTCTTATATTTTTCCATGATCAGCACATAACAATGTGACAGGGCACAAGACATTTTTAAACATTTTAAAGAAAAGGATGTTCTTAAAGTGGGGCACGAGATCAAAGGTGTCACCAGGGCTGTCCTCTCTCCCTTCACAGGACCACTTGGCTTTGCTCTCTGTTCCCAGAGCTACCGCCAATCCAGCCAAGATCCATAAACCTCAAGCTCATCCTGTGCCTGCTTCTCTGATGCCTCCTGGCCGCCCTTCCTGTCCCCCTCTGGTCTTCTCTCTGTGCCTCTAGCAGAAGAACTCATCTGAAATATGCCGGGTCACTTCCCGAGTCCTCTGGGCCCCCCTCCTGTAAAGATCACTCCTTCCTGTCGGCGGCAGGGTGAGCGCTCACCACATTCAGTAAGCATCGGGGTGGCTGGCAGGGCTTGTCGTCCACACACCCAGTCCCCAAAGCTCCTGTCCCCCTAGGTCTGGGGTTGGGCCCAAGAACTTGTAGTGCTCAGGTGATGCTGGTGCCATTGGTTCTGAAACTACACTTTAGAATACCGACCTGTCCCTCTCCTCTGTCCTCCTGAACAAGCCCTGTCCAGCTTTCAAGAGCTAGTTCAGGTTCCCCTTTCCATGAGGCATTCTCTTCCAACAGCCAATACTGGCTTTCCTCTGTTCTTTTTTTTTTTTTTTTCTTCTTTTTTTTTTTTTTTCCTCTGTTCTTGAAGCTAATGTCCTTAGCACTGAACATGGTTCCTGGTGGCCTGGAAAAGTGGCCTTGAGGATGGGCAATGTGGCACTCAACCATTCATTGCCTTCATATCAGCTCTTACGGGCACAGCCTGGAGGAGCACTTCTCCAGCAGCCCTACACTATCCAGGAGATGCTCTGACTGTCCTGGGTAAATTGAATCTTTTCTTCCACACATAGACTTCTAATTATTCACTCATTCATTCACTGTGAGTCAAAACCAAATCAAACCAAACCAAACCAAAAAAACCTTAGTGAGCACCTACTGCATGTCCAGACGCATAACATGAGAATCTTTTCTTCGTGGAAACCAAGAATTACAATAGCATTGTTACCACAGAAGCCTGCAGAAAGGGCTCCTTCCAAAGGCAGCCAAACGGCCCACCCCTGCAGCCCTGGAGACGGCTACCCACGCACAGCCGTGGCCCGAGCGGCAGGTGTTGGTGCCCACCAGCAAGCACGCACGGTGGTGGTCACACCCACGTGTAGCCATGGTGGAGGTTTGGTCGCCAGTTGCAGGCTTCGTCTTTCCTCGGCGAAGCCACCCAGTACTCGGAAACAAGATTTATGGACAGATATTGTCAGGAGAACAGATGCCTAAGTAAGCAGGCTGAACAAATGGAAACAATGGTGGTGAGACAGGCAAGCAGAAGGGACTCCATTTTCGAAAGGCCCCATTTACTCTCTCTCTCTCTCTCTTTTTTTTTTTTTTTTAAAGAGATTTTAATTATTTATCTGAGAGAGAGAGAGCATGAGCAGGAGGCGGGACAGAGGGAGAGGGACAGGCAGGCTCTCTGGTGAGCACAGAGATGCTATACTCCATCCCAGGACCCTGAGATCATGACCTGAGCTGAAATCAAGAGTTGGACCCTTACCTAACTGAGCCACCCAGGTGCCCGTCATACTCTCTATTTCACCTAGCATCTGGGTAAACCGAAGAAGCTACTTTCCCACTCCAAGGGGGAAGCAAGGGAGTGATTCATTTCCGAGTCTCATCCCAGCCCCCTAAACACTGGATAACATCTAAGAAGAACCAGATCCCAAACACGTTCCAGGACATTAAGTTCAAACAAACTGCCCCACGCTGGCATCAAAACCTCCACTTGCTGTGATTTATAGAGATTCCTGAAGGAACACATACCCTGGACCCCTTTCCTGTATGAACCCCTAACTCCAGCGACGAGATGTAGTCTCCTTTCCTTCTGAGTCTTTCAGACACTCCATCTGCTATGCCCTATCACTTACGCTATTCAGTAAACTCTGCTTTCATTACCTCCTGGCTTGCATTTGATTTCTATCCTGCACAAAGCCAAGGACCCTCTTGAGGGTCTTCCCATGGGGCCCACTCTGGGGGTCAATTGTGATTGTGCAGGCCTGGAACCACTGGAGGGAAACAAGAAGGTACCACCTCCTAATAAAAAGGTAGCAAATGTCTAAAAGATCCTTGTCCCATTTCTGCAAACATCTGGGGCTCTGGACATTTCAGCCTTCTGCTCCAGAAGACATTCTGAGCAGGCTGGAGACACCACAGATTCTCTAAGGCAGATGTTGGGCTTCTCTGTGACCTGGGACAACTTTTACTCTTCATGCCCTTATTTCATTATCTAATGATATCTTTTAAAAAATAGTGAAGCTCAAAACAAGATGATAGAGATCCCCATTGGAAGAATAAAAGGAGAGGTTTAAAAACAAGCAACGGGGGCGCCAGGGTGGCTCAGTTGGTTAAGTGTCCAACTTTTTTTTTTAAGACTCTATTTATTTGACGAGGTGGGGGGTGGGGGGGAGCACAAGCAGGGGGAACAGCAGAGGGAGAGGGAGAAATAGGCTCCCTGCTGAGCAGCGAGCCCTATGATCCCAAGGCCCTGGGGATCATGACCTGAGCTGAAGGCAGACACTCAACCGACTGAGTCACCCAGGTGCCCCAAGCATCCGAATCTTGATCAAGACTCAGGTCTTGATCTTAACATCATGAGTTCGGGCCCCACATTGGGCTCCATGCCCAGCGCGGAACCTACTTAAAAACAAACAAACAAACAAACAAACAAACAAACAAACAGGCAACAATAATGCCATCTGTAAACATAAAAGAAAGTAACCACAAGGAGACCAGGTAGGGAAAAATCCATCAGTGCCTCAGTGGCGGAAATGCTATAAGCATTCAGGCCCCTGGAGCAGAGATCCTCAGGTGTAGGGATGCAGCAGAATCTCTGCGAAGCTTCTGAAAGACAAAGGTGCAGGGCCCCTACTGAATCAGAGTCCCTCAAGGAACATGCAATTCCCATTCCCCACCCCACCCCCTCCACAGCAAGTCAGAGAGGCTCAGGGTATTCTGGGGGCTTCTAGTCTTGAGACACCAGCCCAGAGGTGAGTAGGAAATTAGTGGAGGGAGGGACAGTGGTCATGGGGAAAACACCAAGGGAACCTAGAGACCAGCTGGAAAGGAGGAATAATATCAACACTGAGGTAGGTGCCTTTTGTCTCCTGCTCACCCACCCCTAACACTCAGAGATCTGATTCTGGAGAAGAGATAACATCCTCCCTGTTCGGGCCAGGCTGGCCAGTCCTCCAGGGACCTGCTGCTTTAGCCAATGCACATCTGAGTCCCGGGCCGTGCCCTCCTCCGACCACCACGGATCCTGGCACACTTCCCTGTACTCTTAATGCCTTGGCCCCAACAGCCTCACACTGACCAACTATGACTCTTTAATTTCAGGATTCAGATTGCAGTCCTCCTCCTCCAAGAAGCCTTCCCAGAGGCATTTTTTTTAAATTTTTATTTATTTATGATAGTCACAGAAAGAGAGAGAGAGAGAGAGGCAGAGACATAGGCAGAGGGAGAAGCAGGCTCCAGGCACCAGGAGCCTGACGTGGGACTCGATCCCGGGTCTCCAGGATCGCGCCCTGGGCCAAAGGCAGGCGCCAAACCACTGAGCCACCCAGGGATCCCCCCCAGAGGCATTTTTTGACACACACCCCCACACCTCCTTGGCCTGTTAGAGTCTTGTTGCACCATCAACGTGGCAGCACAGGTCACATATCACAATGACCAGTGTACAGTGGGTGGCCCAGACACACGGTGGTCACCCGCAGGGCAAGGATTTGTTTTGGTCTCATTCAGCTCTTTGAGCCCCACACCCAGGTCAGGACCCAGCATAAAACAAGCCAGTAACACAGATATTTATGACGATCAGGACAAGGTGGGGGGGGGGGGGGCGGAAACAGCTCCACTAGGCAAATTTTTCAAAACTCTGGAGAAATCACAGCAAATATTTTTTCGGCACTTCCTATGTGCCACAGAGAAGGCTGAGATTAGGCAGACAGGGAGGCCACAGTGGCAGAGCTGGGCAAGCAAGTACCCACCCAGGCAGCCTGGCTCCAGAGTCCTTGGCCTCCACCAGTGGGCTATGGTTGATGTAGTCCATGCAAAGGGAGAAAGATTAACACCTGGGAAAAAAAAAAAAAAAAACTAGCTCCCTCTGAAGCCCTCGCTCCCTGCGGTTCAGGGGTCCCAGTGGATACAAGCTTCACTCTTTGGACAAAGCTCGGATCCAGGTTGCTGTCCATGGGAGCAGGAGCAATTTGTCCCTGCTGCGGGCCCCTCACAGTCAGGGACCAGGGACACTGCTGCAACCATGTAGGGGAGCCCAAGAATCAGCAGTCCCATCCTGTCCATGTCTCCTGGCCCAATGGCTTGGGAGCAGCAGTGGGGTGGCCTGCAACTGCCCCATCTGGCCTGTCTGGTCCCAGGAACAAGAAGAGGATGTCCCACCAGCCCAGGGGCTTTACTCAAGAGATGCTGTGAAGAAAAGCAGTATCTCTGAGTGACATCATGGTGGCTGGGAAACAAAATGTAGTCTGGGTCAACTGGGGCGACTGAGAATGAGCCATATGATAGTACATGGTGGGGTGTATCTCTAGAACCTTCATTTGATTTTCACAATGACCCAGTGAGACAGCTACTATTCCCCCTGTCTTACCAACAGAAAACTCAGACCTTGTTCTGCTGGAAGGAGAGAAAGCAAGAAGACAACCGTCAAAAACAGGAGTGTGTGTGGCCAAAGCTGAGCAGAGACGGAAGAGTCTTTGAGTAAAGCATTCAGGATATTTGCTCCTGGTTCTCTGTCTTTCTTAAAGTCCAGAGAAAGTGAAATGGGAATTAAGTTCGAGTCCAGAAGAACCTTACAGACTATAAGGAGGCATGTGAGAGTTCACTTCTCAGGAGAGAAACCCAGAAGTTCCAGCTCCATCATATACCCATCCTATAGGCAGGAGACTGGACAACTTGACCTTTACCACCATGAGTGTATCACCCAACACACTCAGAAGTCTCCTCAGGCAAGTCGTTGAGGGTCCCCGTCTGGAGGGAGGCTTTGGGACAACGCAAATCTGAGGTTAAATGCATCTTCTGCTGCATGGGTAGAGAGTTCAGATATTAAAATGAAGTTTAGGGCAGCCTGGGTGGCTCAGCAGTTTAGCACCGCCTTCAGCCCAGGGCCTGATCCCAGAGACCCAGGATCGAGCCCCACATCGGGCTCCCTGAATGGAGCCTGCTTCTCCCTCTGCCTGTGTCTCTGCCTCTCTCTCTGTGTCTCTCATGAATAAATAAAATAAATAAAATCTTTAAAAAATAAAATGAAGTTTAGAGTTTGCTGATTTAATTGATGAGGTTTAAGTGACTGCCTTTAAGTTAGCACGAGTGCAGAACTGCTAAAAGCCTACTGGGTCGCCTGTCGGATGATGGGAATGACGGAGTTTGGCAAAGCCCAGGCAACCGAGGTGACCACAGGAGCGGCGGCAGGCAGCCGGCCCAGGCCCCCAGGCTGGGCACTGCTGCTTGGCCGCAGCCTCCGGAAGCCCCAGCCCACGTGGGCCCCCTTCGCCCCCTCACCAATGAACTTCTTTGAGGGAGGACTGCAGGACTCCAGCAGATCTATTATTGTCCCAGGCTGCTCAGACCAACACTTGTGCTTGGCCTGGAACAGAAGGATCCCCTGCTAGACCCTGATCAGCCAGGGACGCAGAACACCCTGGGCCAGAGGAGGGGGCGCCTGTGGCGGGGCTGGTACAGAAGCAAGATGCTCAGTCTAAAGAGAGGTTTCTGATTCTCAAGTGTCGTCTCAAACCAGGCAACTCACTGGTTTGAATCAAACACAGGGTTTACTAGTCACCATAGAACAGCTTGTGACAGTAACTTAGCAGAATTTACCCAAATATGGGGTTTCCTTAAGGTTAAAGAAGTCACATTATGGAAAAGGTTTAAAGCCCTCTGGAGAAACCAAGGCCCAGAAAGGTCAAAATCCTGCCCACCCACAAGGTCCTGACAAAGGGTCAGTGCTGATGCCAGTGTTCCCACCCAGCCCCCAGCCCCCCGCCCCCGGTGGCCAGCAGCTGCCTCTGAGAACACCGAGGGCCCAGGAGGGCTGAGTGGCTACAAACCACTGCACGCCCGCCTCTATCTGACACGGCCCCACGATGCACGCGTTGCCACCACAAAGGGGACGGCGGGAATGCAGGCCAGGCACCAAGCCTTGGAGTCCCAGCCTGGAGGAGTGACAGTGGCTCCCTGCCCCAGGCTCTCCAAGCCACGAAAGGCCTCCTGTCAATCCCTGCGCTGCCCCCACCTCTCCCTTTGATGCTAAATTGGGGAGGGAGGATAGCAAAGAAAAATCCCCACTAGGCATCGATTTGCCCCGAGCAAAGGCAACACAAAGGCTGCACCTGTTTCCATGGAGACAGGACTGACAAAGCGAAGGAACAAAACAGAGCGAGAAACACAAACCCGTCACCACCTTCCGGGCCAGCGTGATCGATGTTGGCGGGCTGGAGCCCTGACAGGAAGGATTAACGGTAATCAGAAGATCTAGAAGCCATACCCTGAGCCCCCTCAGCTGGTAGAGAGGGAGGCGAGAAGCCCCCCCTCCCCCAGGCCTACCAACTAGCCTGGCTCCACTCTTGAGAAAGCTCCTGAACAAAAAAATCCTGGACAGAAATCCAAAGTGAGCAATTATTCACTCTACAAAAGGATTCTCTGCTTGACAAAGGGATTCCTTGAAACAGCAAAACCCCATGGCAGATTGGAGCGTCTTTTTTGTTTCATTATTTACTTCACTGAGGCTGAGGACGAGGACAAGGGAGTAGTTTCCAGTTGGAAGCTTGTAAGAAAATATGACAAAATAAATTCCCAAGGGGAAGGGATGGAGGGGCGAGGACAAGACTCTATAAAACAGCTGCTGGGAGAGGCCCACGGAAATTGAGGCAGGGCAGCTTTAAGACAGAAAGGTGAGTTGGTTGAGCATCTGGGGCCCCGGCCACCACAGAAGGGCACAGGAACCCCCGAGGGAGAGGCCGACAGGTCTGGCAAGGTGGACTCTGGTAAACAGGGCACTCCTGATGCTAGTAGCTGAGGGAAGATGTGGGGAGCATGGGGGGGCAGGCCTCATTCCCCCAGGACAACAAGAAGGCCAGAGGCTTGAATGCTCTCAGGTGAGGGCCAGAGGAAGATGCCAAGAGTAGGCTCAGCAGGTGGCAGGGGCTCGAGGCAGTACTAAGAGCCTCGGGGCTTGCTCTGGTCATTTGTCAGGGGGCATGTAGTAAGTAAGCACTCCTTCACACATGTTGCTGTCCTGGGAAGGAGACAATGCCACACGCCAGCATGGCTCTGCCCTCGGACAGCCTCTACCAGGACTTCATTCCACTCAGCTTTTCCCTGACCAGAATTCCTACAGAGAACAAAAAACAAGCATCACCACAACAATAATATTTACTGAGCATGCTGCGTGGGCCAGACACTATATAGTCATTGTTTCCTTTACCCTCTCAACCAGCCTGTGAGGGAGACACTAGCCTCATCCCTGCTCTCTGATGGGGAGACAGGCACAGAGAGGCAAGTAACTGGCCCAAGGTCATGTGACTAGTGAATGACAAAGCCAGGTCTGCCCAACTTCAAAGCCTGTGAACACTAGGCTAAGTGCCGGCCCCATCAGCCCATTTAGCAGACCTGCTGGGGCAGGGGATGGGCTTCGAAAACCAGCTCTTGGGATCCCTGGGTGGCCCAGCGGTTTAGCGCCTGCCTTTGGCCCAGGGCGCAATCCTGGAGACCCAGGATCGAGTCCCAGGTCGGGCTCCCGGTGCATGGAGCCTGCTTCTCCCTCTGCCTGTGTCTCTGCCTCTCTCTCTCTCTGTGTGACTATCATAAATAAATAAAAATTAAAAACAAAACAAACAAACAAACAAAAAAAACGAAAACCAGCTCTTCTGACCCACCCAAGGCTTTTTTTTTTTTTTTTTTTTTTTTTGTCTTGTGATGTCTCCCCGGGGAAGGCCAGTGGCTTTCTTGGTGGGGTACATGGATTGTTCTGTGGCTGTGGACTTACTGTCCTTTTCTGGGCCTCTGTTTACCTATAACAAGGAGACATCATTAGAGTGTGAGCTTCTGCCACCTCAGTGGGAAAAGAGGAGCTGGGAAGAGACATTCGACATGCATCCAAGGTGTCACCGGAGGAAGACTCAATCCCAGCTCCAGCAAAAGATTCCCAAAGGCCCCTAAGCTCTGGAGTAAGTAATAAAATGCTCACAGAGCAAACTCCCACCCCCTGCAGCATCTCCAGGGGGCACATGGTTCAGTGTCCTTCCCACCAGCACTCATCTGGGGAATGCAGGGACTTCCAGGGGGGTGCTCAGACACAGCTGGCTTTCAGGGAATCAATTTGCCAAACCTCCACTTCCACAGGGAGTCCTTTCTCAAAGTGCCATGCTCGCAACCATCTGGGTCTGTAGTTCTCCTTACACAATGGCCCCTCCTAACCATTTCCCCAAAGAGAGCCCCCACTTTGCCCCCAGCCGTCCTAACTGGACCCTGGTACTCTCCCTGAGGTGTGAAAGCTCACCAAAGGGGCCACTGAAGAATGCAGCATTCCTGCAGGAGGCCCCAGAAGATGGACATGGAAAGAAGGGGGCTGGCCTTATTTTGCCAAGGCCTTATCAGTCTTAGCTACCCATCTGTTTGTTTTAGGGTTAGAATCAGGAAGCAAGGAAGCTGACACAGGGACACCTGTTTAACACATTTATTCAAATCTCAAAACAGAATCTGACTTTTTCTGACACAAAATATGATTTGCCTGACGGCTCCAACAACAAGGTCCAGCTTTGCCGATTAGGAATCACAACAGACATTTTCCTAATGGCATGGGCCAAGTTTGCTGGTTCAAAGCTTTGACAAAAAATATATATATACAGATACACACACACACACACACACACACACACACATATATATATATTTTAAAAGATTTTTATTTATTTATTCATGAGACACACACAGAGAGAGAGGCAGAGACACAGGCAGAGGGAGAAGCAGGCTCCATGAAAGGAGCCCGACCCGGGACTAAATCCTGGGACTCCAGGATCATGCCCTGGGCCAAAGGCAGGCGCTAAACCGCTAAGCCACCCAGGGATCCCTATATATATATATTTTAAAGATTTTATTTATTTATTTGACAGAGAGAGAACATAAGCAGGGGGAGCGGCAGGCAGAGGGAGAGGGAGAAGCAGGCTCTCTGCTGAGCAGGGAGCCTGATGTGGCACTTGATCCTGGGACTCTGGGATCGACCAGAGCCTTGAAAGGCAAACACTCAACCAACTGAGCTACCCAGGCGCCCCAACAAAAATATATCTGAAGTGAGTATATGACATACAGTAAGCCTGAAAATACACTCTACTAAAAAGTATGATAAAAGCTTTTATTTTATTTTTAAAGATTTAATTTACAGAGTGAGCACAAGTAGGGGGAGGGACAGAGGGCTGAGTGTGGAGTCCCACATGGGGCTCAATCCCACAACCCCCAAGATCACCATCTCAGCCAAAACCAAGAGTTGGACACTCAACTGACTGCCACCCAGGTGCCCCAAAGTTGTGATAAAAGTTTTTAGGAGCACCTGGGTGACTCAGTCGGTTAAGCATCTGCCTCCGGCTCAGGTAATGATCCCAAGATCCTGGGATCCAGCCCCACATGGGGCTCCCTGCTCAGCGGGGAGTCTGCTTTTCCCTCTCCCTCTGCCTGCTGCTCCCCCTGCTTGTGCTCTCTCTGTCAAATAAATAAATAAAATCTTTTTTTTTAAGTTTCTTTTATGTGAATTTAAAAGTGTGTAAGAAGATACAGTTTTTCAAAATTCTTTTGACAGATGTAAGAGCAAAAAAAGTTTAAAGACTGTCACTTTACTTCCCTGGAACCAGGCTCAGAGGCTCTTGCTTCCATGCCACCAACAGGAGAAGTCAGCTGGAGTGTATACAGCCAGCACCAGACCTGGGTGTAACTTTGTATCTGCTACTTCTTAGCTGTGTGGATCTGATTAAGGCACCCAGACTCCCTGAGCCTGTTTCCTCATAAGTGAATGGAAATAACAGCATATAAGGCATATTAAAAAATCCTGATGATGGGGACGCCTGGATGGCTCAGTGGTTGAGCATCTGCCTTTGGCTCAGAGCGTGATCCTGGAGTCCGGGGATGGAGTCCCACATCAGGCTCCCTGCTTGGAGCCTGCTTCTCTCTCTGCCTGTGTCTCTGTCTCTGTCTCTCTCTGTGTGTATGTGTGTCTCTAACAAATAAAATCTTAAAAAAAAATTCTGATGATGATGGAACTGAATGAATAATGGAAATGTATATCAGCATATACAGCCCCAAACAGTAGCCAACCAGCAAGCATTTCCTGTTTGGCTTGAACGGCTTTATGGTATTTGTCTCCAGATCCTACTAATAACTTATACTTATTGAGTGCTCACTACGTGCCAGGCTTCATGGGCCCCAGACCATTTTGTTTTCACAACGGTCCTGTAGATAAGGTGTCCTTTTTATTCCCCATTTACAAGCACAGAAAGCTTACACCTTGCCCAGCTCCATCAGCTAGCAATTAAAGGCCCAACAAGTGTGTTTGATTCCAGAGATGGTGCTCTAAACCCTCCCTATTCAAAGTGTGGCCTGCGACTGGAAGAATCTGTACTGACTGGGACCTTATTAGACATGCAGGACCCTCAGACCTATACGAAACCTACTGAATCAGAATCTGCAATTTAGAAAAATCTATAGGTGATTGAGTCATACACACATCCAAGTTGGAGAATCATTGCTGTAAACCACCAGTCCATTTCCCTTCCTAATTTATCATCCTGGTTTTATCTTGCTGAAGGTAATATTAGAATGTTTGCTTAACTCAGTCAGTTAAGTGTCGGAGTCTAGGTTTCAGCTCAGGTCGTTGATCTCAGGGTCCTGAGATTGAGCCCCATGTTGGGCTCTATTCTCAGCAGGGAGTCTCCCTCCCTCCACCCCTCCTGCTCGTGCTCTCTCTCTCTCAAAACTGATACATAAATTTTTAATAAAATAAAATAAAACACAAGCACAGGGGCACCTGTGTGGCTGAATCAGCTAAGCATCTGACTCTTGATCTCAGCCTAAGTCTCGCTCTCACAGTTGTGAGATCAAGCTCCATGTTGTACTCCATCCTAGGCATGGAGCCTACTTAAAAAATAAATAAAATAAAAATAAATAAAACATAAGCACAGATGACTGAAATTGACTATTTTATGAGCTACATCTATGCAAGGCTATTGACAGCTTCCAGCTCCACACTCTGGAAGGCCCAAGGAGGGAGTCATCAGAGAAGCATTGGTGGGACACAAGGAATGCTGTACTTGGAGTGTGAAGACCTGGATTCAAGGCCAGGCTCTACTCCACTTTGCCGTGGGACCTCAAGGCTCTCACTTAGCATCTGTGTGCCTCTGTGTCCTCTGCTATATAATGCAAGACACCCCCTCCCCCGCCCCACTACACGTCTCGCCCCATAGTGCTGGTGTAGGAGCAGCAATGCAGTGACATGCATAAAGGCCCCTGAAACTGCAAGGTGCCATATAATGCAAGGGAGTTTTCTTGAAAAGAAAAGCGATGAAAAAAAAAAAATCCGTGAAACATCCACCCGCACTCCTCTCATCCCCTCAATGCAGCTATTCCATGACTTTATAAGGAAGATGCACACAGTAACCTGGATTTAGATTCCGTGGGAGCCTCAGGCTGATTTTCAAACCCTTATTCGAACTTAGAAGTCAGGTTTGGACATGGTTCAAAACCTGAAAGAAAGGGCTATTTCTCAATGTCTGGCCCATTTTCTTTGTGCTTCTCGCCTGGTTTCTTTACAGCCTCACAAATCCTGGGGAGCTCTGCTACAGGGTTGTGTGCGCTGGCTGGCTGCTATGCTCTTTGACTCCCCATGGCAACCAACCCCGCGCAGTGGCCTCCCCGCCATTCCCTGAGCAAATGACCTGCGGTCTGCAGTTTGGCTTGTTTCTGGCCACTGCCTCAGTTTCCCCCACTGTTATCTTAGATTTGCAGAACTGGAAAGAGCAGCATGAGTTCTGCCCTCGCTCATCAAATAGATAAAGCCAGGCTGGGGCTCTCCAACCTTTGAAAATTCCTTAAGGCTTCTCTATCATTCGTTTGCAACTCGTCTGTCACTCATCTTGCCCCTGTCCCTTCATTCTTGGGGACGCATGAATCTGAGGACTAAAAGCCGCTGTGCTTTTCCTCAAACTAAATGATCCTAAAACCACAGGGTCTGAAAGTATCATTGAAATTGAGCCAGAAAAAAAAATCCCCTGCCAGATTTTCCAAGGAGAATAAGATCCATCTAAACAATTATGAGCTTCAGTTACAGCAATGGCAAAAGAAGCCTCTGGGCAGGCACTTCCAGCCCACTATTTCTGTGGCCTTAAGTGCCTTGCTTCACCTCTGTGAGCCTCAGTTTTTTCAAGTATGAGACAGTGAGAGAGCTACCACCTTCAGGTTTAAACGGAGATTCTAGGCAAAGATAAAGACCTTCTTCATACAGGATTCTAGATAAGGGTGATGACCCTTATGCAGAGTAGAAGCTCAGTAAGCAGCAACTATGACCATCACGATCATCATCCTTTTGGATGTAGATCTTGAAGACACGGGTCCAAGTTGTTCTTTTTTTTTTTTTTTTTTAAGATCTTATTTATTTATTCATGAGAGATGCAGAGAGAGAGAGAGAGGCAGAGACATAGACAGGGGAAGAAGCAGGCTCCCTACGGAGGAGCTCGATGCAGGACTCGATCCCAGGACCCCGGGATCATGACCTGAGCCAAAGGCAGATATTCAAGCCACATAGGTGCCCCAACACGGGTCCAAAATAATTCTCCACTCCAGCTGCACATTATCACCTAGGGAATTTTTTCCTTTTTAAATAACAGTGCCCAAATCTTATCTACAGTGATTCTGATTCAGTGGTCTGGGGTAGGACCTAGGGATGCAGTACATTTTTTTTACAGCTGATTCTAATTGCACCTGATTGTGAACTGATCTAAATCAGTGGCCCCTGGACATTTAATATGCACATAAATCTCCTAGGGATCTTGCTAAACTCCAGCTCCTGACTCAACAGGTTTGGTTTGAGGCCTGAGGGTCTGCATTTCCAACTAGCTCCCAGGTGATGCCGATGCCACTAATCCATGGCCTCCAGAGGAATGGCATCCAAAACTCCAAAACTTAAGGCCTTGGGAAGATGGCTGGAAAGTTTCTAAGATTCTTCTCTGGACAGTCTCAAGGGCCAGCTCTGTCTAGCCAGGCTAGAATTCACTGCCTCCTGGAAGCAGTCAACTCTGTGACCTCACACTGGGGCACCAGGACCCAGAACCAAAGCCCGTCCCCAGATGACTCTCTCTTTGGCTTCCTGTTGGCTTTTTTAGGTTCTAGCAAGAGCCTGCAGACAAGTGTGGCCACAAAGACATACTTGCAAATTAATCATGATGCCACACCCTGCATTCTCACAGAGTTGCCTTCTCTAGACCAGCCAAGGGAAAAGCCAAAAAGAAAGGGCCCTAGTTACTTTCACTTGGATAAGCAAGGCTTAGGAGAAAAGGGCCTGACTTGGCAGGATGTCCCAGCCAGGAGCTGAAAACAATGTCAACTCTGGTCTGCCATACTTCTCTGATCGGCCAAACAGGAACACTTCCTGCCTAGAGCTGGCCAGGTAATCGCACAGTTGAAAAGACTCCGGTAAAATCTGAGCACGTAGGGGGGGAGCAAGTCCTTCTCTGGCTTTGAGGTAGGTGCATTCTGTTTCTCTAAACAATATCCACAAAATACTGACTGGGCACCCACTGTGTCACAGGGAATTTTACAGAAACAATCCCATGTTATCCTTGTATCAATTTTGCAAGTCAGGCATCACTGTCTTCGTTGGATGGATAAAGAAATAGGCTCTGTGGGTCAGCGACTATGGGACATACAGAGGACAGAGCCAGGATTGGAACCCAAGTCTGGCCAATCCTCCCTGCTTCCTTACGCTGCTGCCCCAAGCTCTCAAATCACTCAACGCCTCCATTTACCCCTTCACTGGGGCAAGAAGAAAGGGAAAAGGATATGAATCAAGAGAAGTGAAAGGGCTTTGGATAAATAAATAAATAAATAAATAAATAAATAAATAAATAAATAAGGCTTTGGGTCTTAAGCACAAAGGATAATGTTTATTATATCTGTTATTAATCATTATCACCATCAGACATGTAATTAAGAGGCACTGGGAGAAAAAGCTGGTGTCTACCCTGCCATTTGGAGTGGCTGAACAAGGCAGTGGCCCTAGACAGTGTCCAGCAACCCAGGCCACCGCAGTCCCCAGTCCCTCAGCGGAAGGGTAAACAACATCTGAGGACTCCGGAGTGAATACCCAGGAGGCCTGGAGGGAAGGCTCTGCTGTGGGACAAGGCAAGAGTCCAGAACAGCTCAAGGAAGAAGACCAGACTGGGTCACAGCAGCATGTTCCTGGCACCTGGGCTACCCTGCTAGGCCCAAGACTGGAAATGAGACTCCACCAATTCCCTGATGGGCTGTGAGACCCAACCTGAACCTGTGTCCCATCACCTTACCCCTGCATCAGCCGCAGAAGCTTCCTGAAGCAGCCAAAGGCCACTGGAACAAATGCCCCACTCTAAGGACTATGAAGCCAAGCACGGAAGAAGCCGTGCTAGGAACCTCTGTCTGCTCTGGACCTACACCATAGCCAGGCCCCTCCTCTCAGTGCCTTGGCAAGAAGAGGCCTTGGCAGAGGCCCCAGCTCTGGATTAATATTACACCAGTACAACCCAAACAAATGGCTCCTGACTGCATGTTCCACAAAGTTCTGAGGCTTAAAATGAAGACGAGTTGGGGAGGGGATGGTCAAAAACAGGGGAATGTGCAATGAGATGGTATGGCCATGAGATGAAATATTATACAGCCGTTGGAAATAATGCTTTAAAATTATGGCATTTCAGGACACCTGGGTGGCTCAGCGGTTGAGCATCTGCCTTTGATCCTGGGATCCCGGGATCAAGTCCCACATCGGGCTCCCCGCATGGAGCCTGCTTCTCCCTCTGCCTATGTCTCTGCCTTTCTGTGTCTCTCATGAATAAATAAATAAATTAATTTAAAAAAAAAAAGGAAATGAAGCATTTTCCAGTTTTTCTTTGGTGAACACGTAAACTGTGCAGGAATAAGATTACAATCCGTGTGAGAGTCAGGATGAAGCCCTGCCGGGGTGACATAAACCACAGGCAGCCCCCAGCAGTGAGATGGAACAGGCACAGCTGCCTCCAGAGGCCCCCGCAGGGCTGCTGTGTTGATCCCGGACAAGCAAGCCAGTGGGGGACCCTTCCCAAGGGCCTGAAATTCTCCAGGGAACAGAACAAAAAGTCCATCAGCCCTGAATGTGCTCTACAGGATTGTGTTGAAACACCACCTAGTCAGGTGCTCTGCTCCAGGCAGAAAAGCAGAAGACAGCTGCACTGCGGGGGCTCCCAGGTCCTTTGGAGACCCCCAGCAGACAAGGATTCCTGCCTGCACCATTCCCCACCCCAGTGCAAGGATATAAAAGAGACAAGCTTCACCATATGGGGCTCGGGAACCTCGTGGGAATGTCGGTGGGAGTGAGAATGGCAGGTCCCTAAAGCGTGTGCAAATGCGAAGAAGGAAGGGGGTTTAAAGCAGAAAAAGCTGCACCAGCTGTCTCTTAAAGAACACTAATTACAGGGGCTGCACCGCCTGAACCAGGCCTGGTTCTGCAAGCAGAGATTCTCCCAGGGGCCCAGCAGTCAACCCACCGCCTGTGCTTTGCTGCCTGGTGGCTGGCCCGGTGGGGGCAAACAGGGTACCTGTCTGGGGCCGTAGACCTGTTGCCTCTCCTCGCTGGGCAAGGCCAGCCGGGGTCCAGAAAGCAGGTTCTGCAGGTCCCACTTACTGGGAAGTTCACATCACAGGGTCAGGAGGCCTGTGCCGAGTGCCAGGGCCGGGTGACACTGGAATGTGGACAGGGCTGGAGAATTTCCTTCTCTGGAGATTTTAAAGACCTAAGCATCTGGAATAGCTCAGCACTAAAAAGAAAAAAAGAAAAAAAAAAAAAAAAAACCTTCATCCCTTGAAGCTGGGGAAGGGGCAGAGTCCAGTGGAGAGATGGAGCATGGGTTCACCATCACCAATGGTGCCCCTCGGGAGGTTCTCCTGTGGCTGGCACTTGTGCTGAGACATGCGGGAGGCCTGAAAGAGGGCCACTCTCAGGAAGCCAAGGAGGCAGGGGCGCCTGGGGGGTCAGCCCTGATCTCTCACTGCTCTGCAGCTTCCTAGCCCCTGCACTCCCCTGAAGGAGGCATCAGTGGTACCCATCCCGGCCACTGTAAGCAGCCGTTCCCAGGTCAGTGAGAAATGTATGGGACAGCACTTCCTTTTTTTCCTTTAAGATTTTATTTATTTATTTTTGAGGGAGAGAGAGCGAGAGAATGACGGAGTAAGCATGTTAGCAGCGGGGGGGGGGGGGGGGGGAGAGGCAGAGGGAAAGAGGGACAAGCAGACTCCCCGCTGAGCAGGGAGCCCAGCCCGATGCAGGGCTTTATCCTAGGACGCCAGGATCATGACCTGAGCTGAAGGCAGATGCCGACTGAGCCCCCCAGGTGCCCCTGGGACGGCACTTCTGAAAACTATCAAATTCTAAACAAATGGAAGTTGTCATTATGATTACTGGGGTGGCATTATAAAGGGGGGCATTTTACTCCTCTTTCACGTCAACATGCCAGCCAGAAGCAAACACAGACGAGCACATTAACGTGTTTTTTCTTTTTTCTTTTTTTTTCTTTTTTTTCCCAAATCATTCCCCCACGTGCTCTGAACTCAGACTGGATGGGTCCCCGTCTGCAGCGCGGGAGGCGGGCTCCCGAACTGAACCCGAACCCGAGGGGAGAGGAACGGCCAGGAGGGAGGAAACAAAACCAAGGGAGCCAGGGAAGAAGTAAGATGGTTAGGGCTGCGATTGCACCCTCCTGGGAATGCGCCCGCATCCCTGGGAAAGAGGCCCAGATGAAAGGAGGCGCAGCTGGGGGAAAACAGGCCGTGAGAACAGAAGGGCAATTGTTCGGGGCCAGGCCAGGCGCTGCTCCCAGAGCAGCCGGCCGGCACTGCCGCTTTGTGCGCTAATGTAATTAAGGGCCCGGTGGGGGCCAATGTTTGGAGTCCTTTAACTCCTCGCCATTCTCCCAGAACAGCTGAGCCAGGGCAGGGGGCTGTCACGGGGGCGGCCCTGGCTTTCTGGGCAACTCAGCTAAAAGGGGGCAGCAAGGGGTACAGGGGTACGGAGGGCCAGGACCGTGGGAGGCACAGCCCTCATTCTGGCCCAAGAGGCACTTCCTCCTCCTCCTCCTTCTCCTCCCCAGCACTGTCCCCAGGAGTTCCCCCAAGCCCTGCCACTGCCCTGACCCCAGTTAACACTCCCACTAATTGCTGGGGCCGCAGAGAGCCTGGGGAGCAAAAGAGCCAGAGTTAATTAAGGGGAGAAAAAAAAGTCTGCTCCTCCATTCTTCATTTCGACTCCTCCCCACCCTCTGGGTTGGGCATCTAGTTTCAGGGAAGCTCCCAATGCAGGGATCTCTGCGCCGCCCCAAACCACAGCACAGGGCAACTACAGAACAGGAGCAGCTAGGTCTAGCGGGGTTGGCTTCTAGGAGCCTGGCTCCCAAGCTCTCCAGCCCTTAAGACTTCCCAGAGGTAGGTCAAGGGGTCTGCTCCCCACGCACCCAAAGGAAAGCCTCACGTTCTCAGTCCAAATACTGGATGCTCTGAAACAGGAGCCATATGGGTTCTTGCTTCCTCCAGAAGGCAATGGGACATTCTGTAGGCTAAACAATCATGTAACAGGAGCATCTGACAAATGTCACCTAGTCTAATCTCACAACTACCCAATTGAAGTAGGTATTATTCTTATGCTCACTTGGAAGATGGGAAAGCTGAGGTTTGGGGAGATAAGTAACTCACCCAAGGTCAACAAGATAGCAAGTAGCAAAAGAATGATTCAGACCCCAGAATTCAGGACTCCAAAGCCCCTGCATTTGTCCCTTGTCTCATGCTGTAGGTCACCTAGATATTCTATTAGACAGGAAACAAGCCTTGTGGAGCTTACAGCCTCCTCTGAGGTTCTCAGCCAAGGGTCTTTGAGGGTTTGGTGAAGTCCATGGACTACTTCCCAGGCTCCCACACACACCACAAAATCAAACCCAGAATTTACGGCATTGCTGTGTGCATTCACTTTTCAAGATGGAAGGGACTGAGTTCTCTATAGATTATGGAAAGGGTCCGAACTCAAGAAGATGGTAAGAACTGTGGGCCAGTGAGGTGATGCCTTGCTAACTTGATGCCAGAACACAGATCTTTTGACTTGACCCCTCTATTTCTTGACTTCACCTCCCTGCTCTGAGGAAATGGTCAAGAGGGCAGCCTGAATTTCTCCAGAAAGGGAGGATGTAGAACTTGGCACTGAAGAGTCACCCTGCCCGCTCAGGAGAGGGTATCCTGGAGAGAACTGGGGGGGGGGGGGGGGCAGGGAAAGAGTTAACAGCAGAGCCCTGTGGGATGACAGGGATTTCCTACAGTGTTTATTACTTCTTTCCATTACTCGAAAACAAGTTCCAACATTGTCCCAATTCTGATTCTGGATTTTGCTTGGATCCACACACAGGCAAATTCATGATCAGCAGCCCTAAACCTAGGGGAAAAAAGTTTTTGTTCCAAAGGAATTTGCTAGTTTTAAAGACCACTGTCTATCCAAGAACAAGGGCATGCTTTTACAAGGGCTATTGTCTTCACTGTCAGATGCTCCAAGACATTAAACAATGACAATGGTGCCATTTGATTAGCCAGCATCATCAAGTGTGCCTTCTGTGCAGTGGGCTCTGTGCCTTACCCCTGCTTATCTCATTTAGTCCCCACCCCCATCCTATGAGGTAGGGGCATTATCATCTCTGATTTACAGATGACAAAATTATGGCTCAGAGAGGTTAAACAGCCGTCTAAGAACAGCAAAGAAGTGACAGAGCTAGGGTTCAAATCTGGATCTAGGGATCCCTGGGTGGCGCAGTGGTTTGGCGCCTGCCTTTGGCCCAGGGCACGATCCTGGGGACCCGGGATCGAATCCCACGTCGGGCTCCCGGTGCATGGAGCCTGCTTCTCCCTCTGCCTATGTCTCTGCCTCTCTCTCTCTCTCTCTGTGACTATCATAAATAAAAAAAAAAAAAAAAAAAAAAAAAATCAAATCCGGATCTATCTGACCTTAAACATGGAGTTCTAGAAGGGCCATTAAAAGCAAGTTCACAGGGGCACCTGGGTGGCTCAGGGGTGAGTGTCTGCCTTTGGCTCCGGTTGTGATCCCAGGGTCCTGGGATCGAGTCCTACATCAGGCTCCCTATAGGGAGCCTGCTTCTCCCTCTGTCTATGTCTCTGCCTCTCTTTGCAAATCAATCAATCTTTTAAAGATTAAAAAAAAATTAAAAAGACATTTCTAGCAATTTGACATTTCAACAGCATCCAGGCATGTGGTGGTGAACTTACCTCTTTGAACAGGGAATGCATACAGACCGGTTCAGATACTGTTAGACGTGTGCAGACTCATGGGACCACATCCCCATCCCTGAATGAATGAAAACCACAACCCATCCTTCCCCTTAGCTAGTTGAAGAAGTCTTTTAAAGCACTCTGCAAAGACAGGGGCATGTGTGATACTCCAGCCATCCCCTTGATTGTCCCCTCAGCAAGCAGTCTTCCAGCACGGTGCTTCTCAAACCCCAATGTACACACGAATCCCCAGGGATCTTGGTAAAATGCAGACTGACTCAAGCATTCTGAGGGAGGGCCTGAGACTCCACTTCTAACCAGGCGACATAAGGGCTGCCGGTCTGAAGTTTGGACTTCAAGGCCTTGGCAAGGTTCTAACCACAGGAGCACACCAGGGCAGGTGAGGCTGGAGCTGGTAACTTCACCTTCCAAAGCCAGCTAGACTCCAGCAAAGGGTCTAAGAAGAGGCTCACCCCCCCTGGGCCTGGATGTGAAGAAGGCAAAAGGCCTTGGTGGGACTAGGCTTGGCTCAGAGGCAGTTCTCGCAATACATCTTTTTCCACTCCAGCCTGAGCCTGGAACATTCGGGGCCCTTTGCTCCTGAGTTGCAGAAATAGAAAGCCTTTTTCTATCACAAGGGCTTGACTGAAGGTGGAGAAGAGCAGCTCAGAAGCATGTGCAAACATTCAGAGGAATGCTACCTCCCAGCGTACCTGAGAGATGAGGTATTCTGGGGGAACTATGCTCACTTGCTCCACTCATGCCAGGCTGCCAGCCAGTGGATGTCCAGCAGTGAGGCCTGGGAGACTTATTATGCTCACGTGTTCGGACTGCATTTTGTACTCCTTATAAAAGAATAGTCAACTCTACTGGGAAAACTAAGAAATCTAATTAAGAGCTAGAAGCCTCAGAGGAAGGAGTGTAAAGTGCATCACCCCAGGAGGGCAAAAATGGCCCCTCAGTGGCCGCTCCGGCAGCCAGAAAGGACCACGAGCAGCTCCCCTCCAAATAGGAAGGGTCTCTGCTTCCCTCGGATAGCCCTCAGGTTAAGTGTCCTACTCCCTGGAAATTCTTACTATACAGATCTTCCTTCTTATTGTCAATCTCAGTCTCTCCTAATTCCAGTTAGGGCACAAGGACTGGAGGACTACGTGCTTATAAGTGGAGCAGTTCACAGAGGCAGCCCGGATCTTCCATTCATCCAAAAATTTACTCATTTATTCAAAAATATTACAGACCAGGGACACTTGCAAGGCTCAGGCAGTTAAGCGTATCTTGGTTTCAGCTGAGGTCATAATCTCAGGGTCAAGGGATCAAGCCCCACATCAGACTGCGGGCTCAGTAGGGAGTCCGCTTGAAGATTCTCTGCCCGTGCCCCTCCCCACCTCAAATAAATACATCTTTTTTAAAAACAAACATATGGACCAATCGCCACGGTAAGACCATCAGGAAGTGGGCATAGAGCATGGACTCAGCAAACTAGGGCCTTCCCTCACCTTCTCTAAGGAGCAGGAATACATGAAATGGGCCATTAACTAAGGCAAAGGGCATGGCCTGTTCCTGACACCACAGAGGAAGCGCACAGCTTTCCCATATGCAGGAGCTTAGGGAAAGGCAGCCCCAGAGTGGGACTGGGCATTTGAAGCCAAGGGTACCTGAGAGGAGCTCCTTCTGTCACAGATCGGAGAGAAGCCTGAGGGTACTGACACTCATAGCCAACACAGTCAGAAGGGCCTGATGTCCCAACCAGTAGTCCCTTCACAAGATGCAAGCCCGACTCCATGGGGCATCAGGCTGAAAACATCCTCTACATCTCAGATGACTACCATGAAACCACAAGCCTCTTTCTCCCTCTGCAGAAACCAAATCACAGGGGCAGCCCTGATGGCCCGGGGTATAATCCTGGGGACCTGGGATCGAGTCCCACGTCAGGCTCCTTGCATGGAGCCTGCTTCTCCCTCTGCCTGTGTGTCTGCCTCTCTCTCTCTCTGTGTTTCTCATGAATTAATAAATAAAATCTTAAAAAAAAAAAAAGAAACCAAATCACATTCTCCTTCCTCCAAACCCTGCTGTGTGCTATTTCCCTACGTGATGCTCCCACTTGGCTCCTTTCCACCGACCATCCGTCCTTCCTTCTCTCAGAATTCTGCTCAGCACAAATCTCCAGAAAGTCTGGTAGGGGCACAAGAGCCAGGTTTCTTCACTTTGGGCACCACTGACATTTAGGACCAGATCATTTTCCGATGAAGGTGTCTATTCTGTATGTTCGGAGATGCTTGGCAGCATCCCTGGCATCTACCCACAAATGCCACTAGTAATACTATCCCCGGTTGTGCCAACTGAAAATGTCTCTGGACACAACCAATGTCCTCTGGGGGACAAAATCATCCCCGTTTGTGAACACTGCACTGGAGAGATGGCCTGCAACCCTGGTGGTACACCTGGGGAGCTTATGAAACTCACCCATGCTTGAGCCCCACTCTCCACACCTTCTGGTTCTGTTCTCAGATTCCATAAGGAAATAAGAATTTCTGTCACTTTACGAGTCCTTAATATTCTTTTATTAATGTGTTGGTTGGTTCATCCATTAGACTGGATCTCTCCAGAAGCATGAGCTATATCTTCTTTTATTCTCTCTCCACAAAGCTCTGTGTGGTTCCTCCTATTTTATGCTAATCAGAAAAGTTTGGAAAGTTATTGAGCTCCCTCCACTCCAGCTTCAGGTGAAGAAGCCATTTCAAATAGCACCATTTCCCCCCAATTCAACAGCTTACGGCAAGAAGAATTTACAACCTTTCAAACTTCAAGAGGAGGAGTGGATAGAAAACATGAGGGTCCATGAGACTCTAGCCACCTGATTTTGCTCCCAGTGTCCAACCTGTGAATGAGAACCCTTTGTGCTCCCCCTTGGGTATGAGGAAATTTGGCTCAGCGGCCAGAACCACTCACCTCTATATACTCAACTCTGTGGAGTCCCACCTCTCTGGACCAGAATGGAAAGGTGTGATGCTGGAAGTCGTAGCAGGACCAGACACTCTGGTCTACCAGACTGGACACTGTGGTCCTCAGACTTACAGTGACTTGGAAATAATGTAAGCAGGCCCCCAACCAGCTGTTTTTGAAGCCTTAAAGGCTAGGATCTTTCCCCACACATCCCTTAAGGATCCCCAGAAGGACTGGGAGAGCTGACAGTGGGTTGGCCATCCTAAAGTGTTAAGGGACACAGTCAGATCTGTGTCCTGCCTCCCCACCTCCTCACACCCAGGCCTGGCCCCTGCTGGCCACCTCTTCAGACAAGGCCAGAGAGGAATGCCGCGTCAAAGGAAAGGATCTAGTTACAACGCCAACCTAACCTACACGGAACTGCATTCATCACTCACTCATTTGGTAACAAACATAAGGAGGAGACCTCATAAATGATGTAGGTGCTTAGCAGGCAGCCATGCATCCTACCGGGTTTTTACACTTGGGTTGGCTTAAAGACAAAACAATGAGAGGGGAATCCAGGGGCCAGGCTCCCCCAAAGACAGTGAAGGCTATTCAAGCTCCCAAGATCAGCCTTCTCACAAAGATTCACTGGCTCATACATAAGAATACAGATTCCCAATGAGATTACATTACATTTAATGAATGATTTAATGTTTTCTGGGAGGTTATTGTCATTTGATATTCATGGCCAAAAGGATGAGCAAGTCTTAAGGATCCGCTTCCTGTGGCCCTGGTCAGCTTGCTGAAAGCGGTCTAGGGCACTGAGGGCTTCCATGGGGGGCCGCGGGATAGTGGGGTTTTTTTCCAAGCTTCTTCCCCTCCCCTCAATCACACACACACCCTGTTGCCTGGAGACTGGACGCATTCCCGACGCGGACGCTTCCTTTCATTCCGCAGAAGCTGGAGCTTTGGGAACCCGGGCCTCCAGGAAACAGGCCGGGGGCGGGGGCGGGGGCCGGGCCGGGGGCCGGGGCCGGGGCCGGGCCGGGTGACGCTTCCTCGCCGCCCGGCCCGCCCCTCCCGGCGGCCCTCCCTTTCCTCCCCGGGACTGGGGAGCCCCAGGCGGCTGGAACAAGGCCCCCTTTGAAAGCGCGCCTCCCGCGACCCCGACAGGTTGCCATGGCCACGGTGCACCCCGGCAGGGCGCGCGGGACGCCGGCCCCGCACCCGCACCCGCACCCGCACCCGCACCCGCCGGGCCGCCGACTTCCCGCAAGTCTCCGGCTCAAGACAGTCCTGAAGGGAACGACCAGAGGCTTGGGGCTGCCCCCCGGCCCCGCGGGGGCTCCCCGTCCCGCCGGCCGCTCGCTGGCGGGGCGCCTTCCCTCGGTGGCCCATTGTCGCCGCGCCCGGAGCCCGGAGCCCGGAGCCCGGAGCCCGGAGCCCGGAGCCCGGGGCCGAGCGGAGCGGCGAGGCCAGCCCCGGAGCCGCAGTCTGAGCCCCGGGCCCCAGGACCCGCCCGAGGGAGCGCAGCCTCTGAATAACTCCGCCCTCAAAGAGCTCCGTGCGCAGAGGGGCTCCTTCGTCTCTTCCGCAGCTGCCCGGATCCGCAGCTTCGCCCCGGGGAGCGCGTTAACCCACCCCCCGCCCTGCTGCTGGGGGACCCGGAGCCTCCCCAGGCACCCCGCGGCCCCGGCCCGGGGCTGAAGGCCAGGACCCCCCCCAACTCAACAGATTGCTGCAGGCAGATGGGGCGTGGGAGGAGAGGGGGGCGCGGGGCGGCGCCCCAGGGGCTGTAAGCTTCACCTTGCACCTGGCAGTGCGGGCAGAACTGAATTCATCGAAGGCCGCGGGCTAGGCCTGCCTCTGTCAGCAGTCTCCCCACGCTCCCTCCAGCCCCCTAGGTTCCTCCGGCTTCTCCTGCACCCCAGCGCACTAGGGGACACAGCTCTTCTAAGCAAAGGGCCTGGGCGCCCAGAAGCACCATGCCATAGGTCCCTGTCCCTGCAACTGGCCGGCTCTGGCTTCTATTAATACACTAGTGGATACTGAGCACTCCTTTCATGTAATCCCCACCATAACCGTATGAGGAAAAGACTACAAGTATCCCCGGACTCAAGGAGATGAAGACATTTCCCCAGGTCATATAGCTGACAACTGAAGTGACAACAAGGGTTCGCACCTAGCTGTGTTGATTCCAGACTCCAGGCCTTAACTCCCACATTACAAGGACACATGCATATACTGCACAACAGAGCCTGCAGGGAACTAACCCCAGAGAGGGGAAGTGACCTGCTCGTAGTCACACAGCCAGCAGGGACACTGTCGGACAAGGAACAAAGTGCCATAACCTGGGCTATGATCCTTTCCACATCACAGCCTCAATTACAGAAGCATCCACATTTTCGCAGTGGAGAGCACACTCAAAGTACTCCCTCTTTTACAGTGTTAAGGTCCAATGGCCTGTAAACTTGGCTTGACCTGGGGCAATGCCTCAAGCTAGTCCCACCGGTTTCCTCTGGTCCAGGCTGTGTGTGACCTTCTAACAAACAGCTCCAGCTCTGCTGCAGCTACAGGAGTTTTATCTGGGTTTTGTTGTTGTTGTTGTTGTTGTTGTTGTTGTGTTGTGTTGTGTTGTTTTGTTTTGTTTTGTTTTGCTTAGTAGGCCTCTCTCTCTCCCAGCATTACAATGTCTCCCATCCCCCTTCAGGGCAGCGCAATCTCCAAGATTCCTAAGGAGAAATCAAGAAATCACACACCAACATGCTAGTTCCCTTTAATGCAGCACTTTACAATGCTCAAAGCTTTCTTCCAGATATTACCCAATTGACTTGACAATCCCTGAACCAGGTAAGCAAGGCCCCTCTCTGAGGACTGTCCACCCCCACGCACCAAGGCCCCCCAAGCCTTGGGGAATGCCTTACAGACCAGGTGTTCCTGGCTACAGCTGATTGGACCAACGGGAGACCAGCGGGCACAAATGGGCCAATCAGAGTCTATCACCAGGAATTTGAATCTGAGCTGCTCAGCCTGATGGTTCCTGGAACCAGAGCCCGTCTAGTTGGAAGCCAAGGGGCCAGGACATCTGGCACACATCCACAGAAGCAGTGGCATCCTGCAGGTGTAGGCACTTGGGAGGCCAGCCATGTTTCCTGTCCTTGATTCTTTCATTCTCTTGAGACTTCAAACAGCTCAAGCTGGTTTCTGTTACTTGCAATCAGTGGAGTCTGAACTAAGAGATGGGCTGTATTATTATTCTCCTTTTACAAATGTGAAAGGAGGCTCACAGACTCGCAAGTGGTGAAGTGACGCAATGAAAGTCATGTGGCCAATGTGTAATAAAGGAGAGGTGAGGGGATCCCTGGGTGGCTCAGCGGTTTGGTGCCTGCCTTTGGCCCAAGGCGTGATCCTGGAGTCCCAGGATCGATTCCCACATCAGGCTCCCTGCATGGAGCCTGCTTCTCCCTCTGCCTGTGTCTCTGCCTCTCTGTGTGTCTCTCATGAATGAATAAATAAAATCTTAAAAAAAAAAAAAAAAAAAAAAAGGAGAGGTGAAGGGGAGCCTGGTTGGCTCAGTCAGTAGAGCTTGCCACCCTGGATCTCTGGGTCCTGAGTTCGAGCCCCATGTTGGGCACAGAGATTACTTAAATAAATAAATCTTTAAAAAGAGGTTAAAATCACTGCTGTGAGTCTCCTTCACTGCCATCTCATGCCTCTTTCTCTTAAAGGGTTAAAGGAAGTGGCAGGTGTTGCCTTCCTGTCAGTGTATAAAGAACAGCACCTGAGGACAAGTGATTAGGCCAGAGACCCTCCAAAGGTCTAATGCCATGGGCAAGAAATACAAAATGCTCACCTTTGAAAGCACCAAGGCAGTCCCTTGTCTGCCTATATTTCCCAGCCTCCCTAGCAGTTAGGTTGAAGCCATGGGACGAGTACTGGCCAATGAAATGGAAATGGAAGTCAGGGGTGTCAGTTCCTTGCAAGGCAGCCAAAGCGAGGGGGCTGTGTCCATCTCTGCCTTCCACTTCTGTGGTAACTCTGAAGGCACCGTATTTTAGATGGTATGGCTAGAGATGGGGGAGGACCACTTAACTGCATCAGACTTTCCATGAGCACAAATTAAACCTAGATTGTGTCAAGCCACTTGCATGGTAGGGTTGGTTCCATTATGGCTCCAGCACGGTCTAGGCTCTCCTGACTGAAGTTCACAAGTTTTTCAACCTGTGCCCCTTGGCACATTTCCCTGGCCTGCGGGATGCTGCATTTGTTTAACAAATATTTCCAGAGGAAAAAATATATATATATTTCTAGAGCTCTGGTGCCAGGTGCTGCCATGGGGAGAGCCAGGAGCATGGTAGTAAAAAAAAGGCCCAGTCCCTCCCCTCAAGAAGCTCCTTATCTGGTGACCCACAGGGTCCACTCTGGGACTAACAAGCATAGTTCTACAGGTGTGAAAGCAGGACCTTCCAGCCAACCCTGGCTGAACTGAGCGCTGAGCAAAGGTATGTTGCCAGGACACAGAGGCAGCTTGTCCCAGCCACTCCAGGAGGGTGGCAGCCAAGAGTGAGTTCACACTAGGTTTTCACACCCTGCGAGCCACCAGCTCCCCCACTGCCAGCCTCATGGCCACACACAAGTGCTTCCCTTGCCCTGGGCACAGAACACAGGAGAGAAAGCATGGGGAGGAGTTGTCAAGAGAGCAGGTGGCAGGTTGAAAATGGGAGCAGCAAAAGACACCACTCATCTGCCCTCACCCTCCTCTGCAGCAGAAGTATCTCCTCTGAGGATTCCCCCCACCCCCTGCTTATTTTACTTTAGCCTGAGCCATCCCCAGTGACTGAGCTTTTCTCCCATGACCCCACATAGCTAAAGACCAACCAGAGACATCACCACTGTCAGGGACTGGTACCTGGCTACGGTCTCCTTTTTTTATGCCAAAAGCTAGGTGAGAAGTTAGCTGGCAGGGTCGCCATACACAGTTGTGTGAGCTGCTCACTTCACAAGGCGCCCATCCAAGGGAGCTGGAATCTAGCCTATGCTCTGCTTACCAAACTCTGTATCCTGGAGAAAGAGTCCCTTCTTCTAACTCACACAAAGGTATCCTGCTATATGCTGAAGCCACAGAAGCCCCAGAGCCAGCACTTCTCCATAAAGAGTGGAAAAGTGGGGATCCCTGGGTGGCACAGCGGTTTAGCGCCTGCCTTTGGCCCAGGGCACGATCCTGGAGACTCAGGATCGAATCCCACGTCGGGCTCCCGGTGCATGGAGCCTGCTTCTCCCTCTGCCTGTGTCTCTGCCTCTCTCTCTCTCTTTCTCTCTTTCTGTGTGTGACTATCATAAATAAATAATTAAAAAAAAAAAAGAGTGGAGAAGTTTGATGAATACATGGGAATGTACTATACTGGTCTCTCTACTTCTGTGTATATTTGAAAATTTTCACAATGAAAATTTTAAATCAAAGACCAAAAACCATCCCACCCAGTAAATGGCTGTTACTTGGAGAAGCTGCTTCACCCCTTAGACCTCAGCCTCAGCTCCCGTATCTAAAGAGACAATAATCCCTGGTTCACAGGGTTGATATAGGACTAAACTGAATTACTTAAAGTGAAATGCTTGACACAGAGTAAGTCCTCTTACAAATGGGAGCTATTAACAGTAACTGCCACTGATGGCCAGGGCAGGAAGGAAAATGAGGCAAAACGGGGGCAGAGAGGCATTGTTGAGAAAAGTCAATGCTCTGGGAAATGTGTGCCATGAAGACAGAGTCTGAAAACACAACCACCCTTTTCACCTTCCAGGGGGCTGGTTTGAGGAGTTTCCTTGTAACCCCTCCCCAACCCCTCCTCCCCCCACAGCCTTCACATTCCCCTGGGGACCCCAGCCTCAACTCAGAGGTCCACAGAAAGGTCACAAAGAATGTCTCAGAGAAGGATATGTTCCCCAGCCTCCGAGCAAACTCAGATATCGGGGTAACTTGAGGGTGGAGCTGGGTGGGCGGGGAGTGCTCACCCCCTGAAGACTCCTATCTGGAGTCCTAGAGGAGAACAAGAAATCCCAAGGAAGGCTGGGGATCAAGTATTAGCATAGGGAGGCCCCTGCCACCTTCACGAGATGGGGATAGAAGTAGCCATTCCCATCCCTGAAGGTCAAAAGCTATTTTTGAATTGTCTAGTTTTACGTAATGAATTTTTATGTTAGCATCTTCAAAATTACCACTGCTGTGTGTGAATTTCACCACTGGTTTGTCATTTAAGGATGAAACACCCCCTATTCATTCCCCAGAGCCTCACTGATGGTAGCAGTGACAGGAAGCTGAGAGCCCTTCCCAAAGTCCCTGGAGGGACCTCAGCCTCGGCTTGAACCCCTGGGCCCCACGTGGCAGCCTGGCCCCTGCCCCAGGAGACTGCCACAGGCTTCTGGTTCCAGTCAAACGCCATCCCACTCACTTGCTCTCTCCTGTCTTCTTTTCCAGGATGCTAGCTAATAGGATGATTCATTCCCTTATTAAGTCAATTCATGAGGAAAAAAAGAAGTCAGACAAGTTTCCAGTCCTCTCTTCACTGAACACCAGCCACTCTGTGGCTCGTCCCCATACAGGCACTCCATAGAAATTCAGTAGCGAGGAAGAAATTCTGTGAAAAAGCCCATCCTCACCTCTCCTTTCACGTCGCAAGAATTCGCTACCCTTGGCTAGTTTTCTAAGTTTCTAAAGCTGTCACAGCTGAGGACCAAGTTGGGATTTAAAGACAGGCTTTCAGATAAAATGTGATAGGACAGAGGCATGTGGCTCTTAAACCCACAGACGGTGCACTCCCTCATGGGAGAGAGTAAAAATCCACCCAGAAAATGTCCTTCTCTGTCCCTACCGGCTCTCCTCAGCTCTGTCCCAAACTTAGAAACAGCTGTTTCCCTATAACTCCAAAAAAAGCTCTCATATGCTCCGTCTCCTCATTCTTTCCAACACTGTGATCTGTACACTTAATCTACCTCCAGGCTCAGCTTATCCGTCCCTCAGCTCCTCAAATAAGAAGAGGAGTAGTCAAAGAATGAAGAAGCCCAACGCTACCGCAGGATAAAGCTCTCCTGTAAACACCATCTACAGACACAGTAACCTGGCTTTCTGAGTTCGGACCCCAACTCCTCAACTAGCTCTGTGACCTTGGGCAAGTTGACTCAGCCCTCTGTGTCTCAGTAAAGTGGTGGTAATACTAGACTCATATGGAGCTGAATAAATAAATGAATGGGTTTGAGAAGGTGCCTGGCATGCAATAAGCCATGTAATAAATGTTTGCTATTAATATTAGACCATCGCAACAATTCTGTACAGTAGGATTATTATTACCAGCTCTGTGTACAGATGTGTTCAATAGCCATTTGTTCTTATGGCTATAATATAAGAAAAGTATAAATTAAAAAGCTGAGTGATCAGAGGCACATGGGTGGCTCAGTTGGTTAAGCACAGACTCTTGATTTCAGCTCAGGTCTTGATCTCAGGGTTGTGAGTTCAAGCCCCACATTGGGCTTCACACCCAGCTCCACTTAAAAAAAAAGAAGAAGTTAGGTGATCTTCTCAGAATGACACAGTTCTGGTGGCAGGAATGAGACTAGATCTCTGTTTTTTTACTCCAAATCATACTCTCACAAATTTCACACTTTCACGTGCTCCCTCCCTCAAGCATGGAAATTTGAGAAGTGCCATGGATCAACATCAAGAACAGATTTCAATTCTGTAACCCCCAGGGAGTAGCAGTATCTCAAGGGAATGTTGTACAATTTGCCAAATAAAATTAATTTCCATTTGTTTTCATATTCCAAGAAAACATACCAAAGCAGCCTTACAGGAGATGGTCCACCCCATCAAAGGTGTCAAAAGACCCCCTCAAGGTGAGGCTTGTACCAGCCTCAAGGATGTTTCAAACTAAAAGGGCTCCCTGGGGAGGATCCTAGGCTGTCAGCGATTTGCAAAAAAGGTCAGTGCAAATCGTTTGGGAGCACATTTATGCAGGCCTGGCCTAAGCCATGTGGACTTTTGCCAAGCCCATAGTTTTTTTAAAACACGCACTGTCTTCACCCTTGATAAATAGCAGCTAGGCTACAGAAACATTTCCATTACACCCGAAAGCCTGCTTGCCACCACAACTCATCGAAAAGGATATTTCCAGTTTGAGAACTCTTCCATAAAAACACTGAAAAACACCCAAACCTTTCCAGCAGAGGTAACCAATCTGGCTTTTAGAGAATCTCTAAACCCAAGTAAACAATATTTGTGGAAATAAATTATTTGGTAAACATACACTCCTGCCCAAAGTCTAATTATATTTAATAAATGGATTAAGCCCATCTCTGTTGTGAACATTCATTACAAGATTTCTACACACGTGCTTCCATAAATGCCCTTCACATCGTAGATCAAGACAGATGAAGTCACCTTCTGGCCAAGCTGGAGAGCGAGGCGGGAAGAGCATTCAGCATTGTAGCCCCTGCCCAACCACCAACTACCATGTGATTTCATGAAACGATAATAAAAACAATGACAAACGGCAGCAGCAACCTCAGCGAACATTTATGGAGAACTTACGAATATGCCAAGCACTGCACTAAGGACTTAATAAGTATTTGATTCTCATTAGCAATCATTAGGCAGTATCAATACTTTCATTGTGTGAGTCAGGAAACCAAGGCTCTGAGAGACTGAATAACTCACCCCAAGAACTCATCAGCCAGTGGCAGAGGCTGCATTCAAGCTCATGTGCTTAACCACATACCATAGGTCTCTCTGAAGTGCCTGAATGACCCAGGATTACAAATTCCTCTAAGAGTAGTCTGGGTGATCTTCAAAATCCTTTCTGGCTTTAAAATTCAGTAATTCTCTCATCTACTTATTATTTTTTAAAAATTTATTTAAATTCTTTTAGAGAGAGAGAGAGCACCTGTGTGCACAAGGGGAGGGGTAGGAGGGGCACATGGAGAGGGAAAGAGAGAATCCGAAGCAAGATCCACACCCAGTATGGAGCCTGACCTGGGGCTCAATCTCATGGCCCGAGACCACAGTCCACGACAAAATCAAGAGTCGGTTGCTCAATTGACTAAGCCATCTAGCCACCTTTGATTTTTTTAAGGAATCTCTAGGGGTACCTGGGTGGCTAAGTTGGTTAAGCATCTGCCTTCAGCTCAAGTCATGATCTCAGGGTCCTGGAATTGAGCCCCTCACTGGGCTCTCTGCTCAGCTGGAAGCCTGCTTGTTCCATTCCTCTGCGGCTCCCCTTGCTTGTGTTCTTTCTCTCTTGCTCACTCTCTCTCTCTCAAATAAATAAATAAATATTTTTTTTCCCTAAAAAGTAATCTCTACACCCAATGTGGGGCTTGAACTCACAACTCCAAGATCAAGGGTCACATGCTCTGCAGACTGAGCTAGCCAGGCACTCCAGCGATTCTCTGAGAGTCAAAATGAATTTATGACTTGGAGAAATAAAATGCAGTGATGAGATGGGACTGCTAAGAGGGACAAAACATCTGTGTGTGCCTCCCCCAGATCCAGTTGGGGAGGGGTACTGCTGGTTCTCTAGGATAATGATGCCTGGGAAACAACCAGACTGGCCCCATACCGTCTCTGGAAAAATGACAGCTTGAAGTTCTTACAGGATGCCCCAACTTGCAAGGGTCTACAAGTTCTCAACTGTCAGCTTGCAAAACTTAATTTGACTTCTTTTTCTTTTTTAAGGAAAAGAAATTGCAAGGAAATATGCACAGTGGGGGCTAGTTTGAAGGATGCTAGTCCCAGGTGTACTTATACCTTGCCTTCCTCTCAGGTCTACACCTGTTCATGGAAAACCCACACACATTGTGCAGGTAATGTGTGTTTTACAGCCTCCCTGTGACCTCCCAGCCCGTGCAGGCTTGTGTCCTACGCACACCCACTGCTATCTTCACATGCTCCCTCCCTCATCACCCATCCCAGTCTGCAGACACACAGACACTCGATGGCTTCCTTGCCCGACTGCACCTCTGTTTCATCTTCTTCCTCAGCGCAGGAGTTCCCTGTCTGGCCACCTTGCCACTAGCCCACGTGGCCGATGGGGAGACTGTCTCCCAGCTCACCCCTCCCTGAGCTCGCCCTAGCTCGCTGGCTCGCTCAGCTCCTGGCACAGCCTGAAACCGAAACTAATCTCAGACCTGAACAAAATGAAATCATTTCCTATGTGTGATCACCCTACATGACCACAGAGAATCTTCTCTCCAACAGAGCTTCAAACCAGAGCTCTGTCAGGCTCCCCCTAGAACCTCCTGCTTCCTTAACAAACAAGGGACAACAGGGTCAGAGGAGGAAGCCTAGTGTTTTCTGCCTCTGCTTTGCTTTAATTGGCACAGGTCCATTTAAACTGACCCCCAGCAAGTAAAGTATTTTAAACCCACTGTTCAGCATCCATTCCTAGTTGGCTCAATCTGACTGATTCTCTTCTGAGACCAAGACTTGTTCTCTTCAGAGATTTCTGTAGCCTTCTAGCTGAATGCATGCAGTTTAGATCACTGTGTCATATGCTTTTCCTAAGTTTGAAAAATGCAGCCTTTACTTCTGTGCTAGGAACTATAACAAACCTAAAACATCATAGAACATCAAAACATTGTAAATGAACATAACGTCAGCCCTTGACTATCTTTCAAAGAATTGTACGTTTGGAGGAAGATCCTAAACCACGTTGTGTTACTTAGCCTTGCTGCAGCAAATTTGGGCCACCTTTTATTCTCTGTGGCTGGGAATATTAGATAATGATTCTACTGTCAGCTTAAGCAAAACACAATTGGAGAGACAATGCACTAGCCCAACAAGTGCATGGTAAAAGAGCAACAACTTTTGGATTGTCTGCTATTACTTTTCATTCAGCAAAGTTTAGGGGCAGCTGGGTGGCTCCGTGGTGGAGCAAGTAAGTGCCTTTGGCTCAGATCATGATCCTGGGGTCCTGGGATCCAGTCCCACATCAGGCTCCCCATAGGGAGCCTGCTTCTCCCTCTGCCTATGTCTCTGCCTCTCTGTGTGTCTCTTATGAATAAATAAATTAAATATTAAAAAAAAGTTTATTGGGGGCTCCAAATGTGCACCTGAAGCTCTTGTAGGTGCCAGGCTAGCAGGGTGACTAAGATGACCCCCTAGCTCCAACAGGGAACGTCATTGTCAGAAACATCTGAGCAGAGCTGACACTAGTTCTATAGTGCCAACAGCCAGAACGTCAGCCCCTCGCAGGGTTCCTGCAGCCCTTTCCACAAAGCTTGGACCTCACCCTATGGGCGCTCCCAGTAAGCATCCCCTCTGACTGGGATCAGGGCAGGGCAAGACCTCAGCTGTTGGGCAGATGTGCTTGGTGCGTGGTGTCCTGGCTCACTGACTAATGGATGAGCCACTCCACATTACAGGCCATCTGCCGTGGTCACTTCCATGGTAAAATAAGGATTGAGGCCAGATTTGAGCAATCTTCTAGCTCAAAACTTCCAGCTCCTCTTACCCTCCTATCGCTGAGCTGACACAGATCTCTAGGGGCCTCTACTTCATCTTCCTGTCTCCAGATGAAACCTCTTCAACCACCAAGACAAATGAAATTTGTTCCCATTTTCAAAGACCTTCGGGGAAGGCCGTTCCCCTCCACTCCTATGAGTCACTTGTTCTCACATCTCACATCCTATCTGCAAGGAACATTTTCTTCATACCTTACTTGAGTCCTTTGCAGCTTACATCCATTTGCCTCTGGTTCTGCTTCTAAGTTCAGAGGGACTAGAGTGAATCACTGTGCTCTGAGCGTAACTTTTTTTCAAAAAAAAAAAAAAATTATTTTTTTTAAGTAATCCCTACACCCAACATGGGGCTTGAACTTACAACCCAGAGATCAAGAGTTGCACGCTCTACCACTCTATGCTCTACCAACTGAGCCAGCCGGGCCGCCCTCTGGGCAGTAACTCTTAGGAGATTTTTACTTCTTCTTCAGCAAGTTCACTGCAAGCATTACGGAGGTGACTCTTAAAAACCACAAGACATCAAGGAAGCCAACTGCACTTCCCGGTTCCTGCCTCATCTCGGCCAGCATGTTGCCAAATCCAGAACGTTTGACCCTCGGTTCTAATCAGAGTTCACAGAGTGACGTCCTCTGTGGCCAGATCGAAAGCCCTGCAGAGTGGAGCCCTCTTTACCCTCACTCAGCTCAAGTGCTGACTCTTGCAGGAGGCCTTCCCTGCCCCACTCTACTGGATGGCAAAGCATCCCCTCTGCAGCACTTTGTCTCACCGCAGTACTTGCCATGGCCAAGAACTGGAGTTCTAGGCTAACATATTTGTCTCCCCTACTAGACCATAGGCATCTTGTGGGCAGGGGCCATGTCTTAATGACCTTTGTGTCTGGCATCAGGCCCCAGTAGAATGCCTGGCCCTTGGCCAGTTCTCCACAGACTGAACAATTCAGGCATGTTCTGGTGATGTTTGAACATTGCATGGGCAGCCCTTCAAGCATAGGACAAGCCCCTTCAACCTCCCACCTCCTCTACACACACACACCCCCCCCCCTGCCCAGTCCTCACCTCTCTCTACTACTAGCCCAGGAGTGGTCCCTCTATGAATTTCTCTAAGGATATAACCTCTGTAGCCAGGCCTCTTGGATTCGAATCCTGGCTCTACCACCTTCTAGCCATGTGACCTTGGGCAAGTTATTTCACCTCATTACATCCTGTTTCTTAACTGAAAAATAGATATAACATCTCATAGAATCTTATGAGAATGAAATGAGCTGATCCGTGAGAAGCACTTGAAACAGGATCTGACCCATAGCAGGTGCCCGGTGAGTGCTGGAATCACTATTCCCCAAAACTTTTCCTTCCCAGAATCCCCCTCCACTCTTGACTGTATCATGGGCCTGTCCCCATCCCCACCTGACTCCTTTCCTCCAGACCCCCTTTGCCCCATCCCTCCAGGACCAATGTTAGCATCAACATAAAAGCTGTGCAACCCTCCTAACTTATTATGATCCTCCCCCACCCATCTTATCCCTACTAGCTTACAGGGCAAAGTCTCCAAAGAGAAGGGAGAAGAGTTGGTCCACAGCAGGGCTACTGATGCTGAGTCATTCTGCACTCAACTATGCTTCTCTCTCGTCCATCACCCCTGACATTTCAGGCTCCCCATCTCCCCATCATGCAGTCCTCTTTGCTCATAATTTTAAAACCTCACCCCACTCCATCAGACCCCTTCTAAAGCCAGCCTCTACCTCTACAGTCTTTACCAAAGATTTTCCCTAACAATAAGGAGCCTGAAAACCATTAGTACCCATGTACGGAAATAATAGTAATAATAATAAATAATAGCTTCTGCACTGAAGAAGTACACTACACTCTTTGTCTGGTGTACACATTAGATCTCCTTCCACACTTTCTGAGGCTGAGAAACTGAGGTGCTTACAAAATCAGAATGGAAGATGAAGGACTGGGTCCTCTGAACTACTGATCTTAACTCTACTGAGCTATGATGGGGAACTGCAAAATGAGCCCTGCTTACTTCCTGGGGAAAAGAGGTCAGAGGGAGCTGGAACTTTTTTACCCACCAATCATTCCTCAAAGAAACTTAGTGCCACTGTAACACAAAGGAAAAGGTGATGTTTTATAAGGGAATTTATGTTTACAGGCATTGTTATAGCATGTATCATTTATGACCTGTTTTAAAAGTAAGAGTAATAGCTGGATGAATCGGAGTCCATTATACTGCTCTGACATGTGGGAGGTGTTCCCTGGGAGGCTGAAAGCAGAGCCATCAGAGAAGCGCTGAGTGAGCCACCACAGCCAGCATCCTAAATTCACCATCAGGTGTTTTGTAGGCCAGCAGCAGGCAGACAAGTCCTGGCCACTGAGGAATGTGAATTTTTAGTCACTGCCACAGGACCTTTACGTCTCAACAAGATGACTTTCAAGTCCCAAATTCAGGGACTACGGGCCCACCACCATCTCCAAGACCCTCTGTGGTTCTTACTTCCTGTAGGCATAAGAGCCAATGAAATGGAGGCATCTCTTCCAGGCCATCTTCTATAGTCAGAGATGATCCCTGTCTGACTCCCAGCTTCCAGCCCCCAGTGCTTTTGCCATATATGCTAGGATGGGGGAAATCAATCAAGGCAGAGTAAACATAGGAAGCTCCCAAGGGGGACACAAGTGTGAGTGCTACTCTATGACAAACGTTGTGCAGGCGAGTTAAACAAAGTGAAATCCCCATGAGCTACCTCTGTGTGGGGGCACTTGAGCATAGGAAGAGCCTCCCAACACCAAAGCAGAGAAGTCAGAGATGACAGGCCCTACTAAAGGCTCTTCCGGATCCCCAGCAAGTGCAGATGCCACAAACAACCGAGCAGCCCAACTAGGGAGCTTTGGCTAAGAAAGAAAAGCAGGCCATCCCTCCTGGGAAGGCCACTGGGGTTGGTGACAACCATCTCCTCTGGCCCCCACTTGCCTTTTAAAGTCCAGAGAGATCTAAGGAACCTACAGTATGTAGATCCTGGCCTTGGACAACTCCTCCCCAAAACCTCCTCAAGAGGAGCGTTTTCACACTTACACTCCCCACTAAAGCTCCTTCTCCCACCTCAACCCCACTTCCCCAAGAATAAGCTGGGGTTCTTAAAGCACCTGGCTCCTATACTCAGTAGAAATACCAGAATATCCATCCCATACCCTAACCCTTATATTTGCCTCTAATTCAACAGCACTGTGGCCCTGGCACAGTGCCCAGAGCTTTCCTACCACCCAGGCAGGCAAAATCAGCCCCTGGAGAAGCCCCCCGTCCCATACACCCACCCCCATCCTCTGGCTAACTGTAGGGAGCTGGATCTTGTCCAGAGTTCCCAGGTCTCCATGGCCACCAGCCCAAAGTTGCATGAGAAGGGCATTGAGAAAAGACCTCTTGGGACGTCTACTCTTCACACCCTGGGATTACTCACTGACTGGCCACGAAAGAGGAAACTATTCTGAATGGTCTATGTTGGGCCAGACTGTGGGTCAGGGGTCTTCAAAGGAGTTCCAGTTCCAAAGGGTATAGTAACATTCTGATAGTGTGTACAAAACGTGTCCCTGCAACATACATGTGTGAGGCAGGAAGAGTTGGAGCTTTCACCATATTCTCAGAGGGGGCGGTGACCCCAACCTCTGGCCTCCAAGTGCCCCCTAGTCATATGATCACTCCTAGGCCAGCCTAGTTGTCCAAGGTTTCTCTCCGGCTTAAGGATTTGCCCAGGCCTGAGGCACCTCTCCTGTTCCCTTGTCTCCTGCTCCTTCCAGCTGCAGAAAGGGGACAGGATGGTTTCAGACCCAACTCTCCTGCACACACCCTTCAGCCTCTTGGTGACCTGAGCCAGGTTTCTCTGTCCCAGAGATGCCACGCTACATTCAAAATAGAGGTCCCAATGGCATCAACCCTCGACAACAGAGAGAGCCCAATTTCACACCTGATCCCACAAGGGAGTCGAATCTCATGGTAAGATGACTTCCTGCGTGAGAGAATTCCTGTGTCCCTCACCTCTTTCAGGCGCACGTGGTTACCCCACACAGGCTGTACAGATGAGCATGCCTGCCAAAGAACATCTCCCTGAGTCTTTTTCTCCTGGACCAGTTGGCTCAGGATTTGCAGGATAACAGAAGAGAAGGGTTATTCCCCATGCTCAGTGGCACTCCCACCTGGAGGCCAGGTGGGCAGTGAGATGGTCTCCTTGCATCTTGTACCACCCCTAGGACATCTTATTCTAAACTCCCAGTCCTTCACCTCACCCTCCACTCTCACCAAAATAAACAAACAAATAAATAAATAAATAAAATAATAAAAGAAAATCTAAGACCTCCTTCCCCCTAAAACAAATTCCTCCCCGGGAATTTAATTTCAGTATAAATTTCCTGCAGCCAAAACTTCTAAGAGGAAAAGAAATGACCAAGCCAACGCTGGGTGTAAGGCAACAATGCAAGGAGAAACTGAAGAGGGAAGGGTGAAGAGACGCCAACACCAGCCCCCTGGCGCTTAGAGCCCGGGGCGCTCGGAGCGGGAGGGCGGGGGAGCAGGGGCGGGGACAGCGCGCTCTGAACTTTCCCCAGCGAGCCACCGGGAGATGCAGCTCCCAGGGGACCGGGTGGGACCAGAAAGGGCAGAGCCGACCTGTGACATCGGCGGGGACGGGAGGCCGGCCTCCCCTCCCCCCAGGAGGGCTCTGCCCCAGCCGGCGCCCCCACCCGCCAGCGCCCCCAGGCCGGGGCACGCGGCGAGGGGCGCACACACGAAAGGGGGAGCGGCCGGGCGGGGGCTCGGGGCGGGGGCTCGGGGCGGGGGCTCGCGGCGGCGCCGGCCCGCGGAGGCCTGGCGGCCCTTCCCCGCCCGCGACCACCCCCGCCCCCGCCCCGCCCCCACCCCCACCCCCACCCCGGGCCCCACTCCCGCCCCCCGGTGCCCGCCCGGCCCGCGCGCCCACGGCCTGGTGGGGGGCGGGGGAGGGGGCGAGGGCCGCGACCCGGCCACGTGCGCCCGGGGCCGCGCGGGTTCCCCGGGAGCCGCGGCGGCAGCGCCGGGAATCAAACTCGCGCCCGCCCGGCCCGGCCCTCCCGGCGGCGCCCGGCGCCCGGCGCCCGAGAAGGTGGGGCCGCGGGGCCGAGCGGGCCGGCCCGCGGGGAGCGAAGGAGGGTCTTACCGAGCAGCCGCCGCGCGCGTCCGCTCCCCGCGGGCCGGAGGGGCCGGAGGGGCCGGAGGGGCCGGAGGGGCCGGAGGGGCGGCGGGCGGGGGAGGGGCCGCGATCCGGCGGCGGCGGCGGCGGCGGCGGCGGCGGGCCCGGCGCGGCGGCGCGGCTGGGGCGCGGGAGGCGGAGAAAGCGAGGCGAGGCCGGCTTCCTAGCGGCGGGCGGCGAGAAGTGCAGCTGTCCCTGCGCGGCCGCCGGCGGGGCCACAAGTGGGGCCGCGCGGGGAGGAGCGGGGCCGCGGGCGGGGCGCGGGGCCCGGCCCGGCCCGGCCCGGCCGCTGCGCCCCCAGACCCGCTGGGAGGGGGGAGGGGAGCGGGAACGGGTGGGGAAGCGGCGGGGTCGCGGGGCCGGGGGGCCGGGGGCGCTGGCGGGCCGCCTCCGTGTCCGCCCTCCGCCCGGCCGCCGCCAGTCCCCGCGGGCCGGCCGCAGGGCGCGGTGGAGGAGCCTCGGTGCCCCCGGCGGTGGGGGGCGGGGGGCGGGGACCGCAGAGCCCGGCGGCCCCGCGCGAGTGCGGAGCGCGGACGCCCGGACGCACCTGTGGGCCCGGGACGGCTCGAGTGTGGGGGAGGGGCTGCCCCGGGAGTCCCGGCTCGGGAAGGGAAGCCCGGTGTCAAGGTCAGAGGAGGTGGTGGGGGGGGTCAGGGCATCAAAGCCGTCACCCATCACATCGGCGATCCCTCCTGCCGTTCCCCCTGGTTCCTCCCTGCATGCCCGGTCACTTCAGAGGCTCCTGAGCCCCCGAGATTTTTCTATAGAAGAACTTGTTCAATAAATGGGAAATCAACTTTGTTCTTTTTCCACCTGGTTTGGTTTCAAACTCCCAGTTTGAGGGTGGGTAGGGTGGGGCAGGTGGCCACGGCCCAGCACCTGCACTGAAGAGAAGCTACCTAGGAGCTCTGAGGAGGGTACAGTCCCAGCTCTGCCCCCAGGCAGCCGCACAGAGGGTCTGCCCATGGTCTGAGACAAGCCAGCCTTAGAGGCCCGCTTCCCTTCCCATCTGGGCCCCGAATCCAGATAATAGCCCCTCTCTCTTCTTCCGAGGGCTTGCAGTCCCCTAGCTCTGCGGAGATGAACCAGCGTGCTCAGCCACAGAGACATCTGATGGTAAAAACCACAAACCAAAGTGCCCCAGACACCGTGTGTTTCCATCATTTGCATGTCAAGGGAGTTTCTTTAGCAAGCCAGGAACCTGGGAGCCAGAGAAACCTCAGCACCACACCCTCCTTGAGGAGACATGGGCTTAGCCTGATGAGCCCAGCTCAAGGACTGGGCTCCCAGAGCCTTAGGATCTCGGCTCTTCTTCCACCCCCTCTCCTCATGCTCCTTCACTTGGTGATACATTCAATTTCGGGAGGGCCCTTGACACACCAGGAGGTAGTCCCTAAACCCCAGGTTAAAGATCCTTAATAATCAAGACAGACTGACTCATGCCTCCATGCTGACTCCTGGCTCTTGTCCTGAAGTTGTCACTGGGAGCTTGGGATTGATCCTCCTTGCCAGTCTTCTAGATTATGTCATCACAGGTGTTACCTGACTGCTGCCCACCGTGCACTTCATCTGTCGCTTTCCTGCTTACTTGCAAGATCCTTCTGCAGTTCCTCGCTGTCACCTTGGCATTTCGGAGCCCAGAAAATGCATGGAGATACCCCTGTTTGCATCCCCTCCGAGTATTCATAGAATCTTTTAATGTGTTATTAATATAGTCATCAGATGAAACCAGGCACTCATTTGAATGCTCTTCCTTGAAGGACACGTCTTGAGCACAGAGTTGTCTCCTCAGAACTTGTCCTCGGTCCCCTCCCCTGCCCCTCACAGCCTCCTGGGTAACCTCCGTCACTCCCACCCTTACAGCCTCTAAGCTGTAAGTTCCTCCTGGGTTCCCAGGCCAGCCTGGGTGCCAGACCTGCCAGTGCAGGTCCCTGGCACTCCTCAGGGGCAGGAGGCTGGAATCCAGCTCAGAGCCTCCTGGGTAACCTCCCTCACTCCCACCACTGCCTCTAAGCTGTAAGTTCCTCCTGGGTTCCCAGGCCAGCCTGGGTGCCAGACCTGCCAGTGCAGGTCCCTGGCACTCCTCAGGGGCAGGAGGCTGGAATCCAGCTCAGAGCCCTTCCCTCCTCAAGCCTCCTCCTCCTCTGGCTTGGCAGCTAGAAAGCTCAGTCCTCAGTGTCCCTTGCCTGCGTTCTATTGGTTATCAAGTCCTGTTCATTCCTCCTCCACTCTCACCCCCACCTTATTCCCCAGCTTCTGCCCTGGGTCCTCCCCTATGGGTTATACTCAGCTCAGAGGATGAGATGTCCCTGAGCTTTCAAGCCCAGCCCTCCTCCTGCTCCAGGAGACTACATCAGTTCTTCCTTTCTCCCCTTCTCTCTACTTCATACCTATAAACCTGAAGGATGTCTCCTTTTCCAGAAGCCTGAAGCCCAGCCCTGCCCTGCCCTCAGGCCATGCCCTGGTTCTCTCTTGCCCATTCCTCAACAGACTTCCTCTAAAAAGAAACCAGACATACTCGGTCTGCTTCCTCATCCCCACTGGATCTTGCGGTGGCGTCTTCCTCCAGCATTCTGGGGACAGCTCTGGGAGGGGGGAGGTCACCAGCCAGCCCCTAGTCATTTCCCCCGGGGCCCCCTCCCTGCCCCACTCTGTCCCCTTGTAGTCCTGGATGCCCCTGAAATGACTCCAGATGCTCTTGGTTTTCCTGCCAGCTCCTTCCTTTCTTCCATTCAGTCCATACCAGGAACTTCTCCAGGGCACAATTCTGTTCAATTTCCCCTGCGATCCCACAATTCCCAGGATGTTACCACAGTGGGGCTAGAGTGGAGCAGGGACCAATACTGGCCGCTCCACTTGCCTGCTGCATGTCCTCGTTACTGAACTTTCTCTGTGCCTTGGTTTCCTTCCCTGTGTTCGGAGCTTACAGCATACCTATCTCAAAAGACTGTGATGAGGATAAAACCAATCCACACAGGTGAGGTGTCCAGAACACCGCCTAGCACATCGAATGTTCAAGAACTGCTAGTGTCGTTACCGGTAAGGGCATTAGATCAATGTGCCTGCTGTCAGCCGTCTGTGCTGGTGACCCATTCTAGTACTCACTCCCTCTCCTGGGCTCCTGATTGGAATGTGTGGCTGCCACTGGACGGGCTGGCCCAGAGCCACCTCACCTCCAGCATGGCAAGCCTGGAACCCATGATCTCTGTGTCCTCCTTTGCCAGAATTCTGTGTCCTGAAGACAGGCACCTCCCATTCATCTGAGCTACCAATTTCAAATGCTATTTTCTTCCTGTCTCTAAAAATTAAACCTCTGAGTAAATTCAGGGCTTTCTACTTCCTGAAATTCACTGGAATCTCCTCCCCATCCCCATTCCCGCTGCTCTGCCCTAATTCTGGCCACCGGGGCTCCTGCTTTCCGTCCATCCTCCTCGGTTGCTAGCCCCTGTTTGCTAAAGCAGATACTGGTGATGTCTCTGTCTTGTTGAAAAGAGGATGGAGGAGGCCGGGGGGGTGGGGGTGAATGGGTGACGGGCACTGAGGGGGGCACTTGACGGGATGAGCACTGGGTGTTATTCTGTATGTTGGCAAGTTGAACACCAATAAAAAATAAATTTATTATTAAAAAAAAAGAAAGAAAAGACGGATGACTCCCCACTGCTTGGAGAATAAAATCTAAACTCCTTAGAGAGGCGCTTCCCAACCTGTCCTCCAACTATGTTCCACTCTCTCCCCTTTGTGGTCCTCACTCCCTACTCCTCTGCTGGAACAGTCAAGACCACTTGCTGTTCCCAGAGAGCAAATGGGAAATTGAGGAAAGCTTCTTGCCAAGTCTGGGGCTATATTAAGCACAGAGACATGGGAGCGTGTCTGCTGGGTCCCACCTCTGCCATGAGGCTGAGGCTGCTAGAGAGCTGCGGGGCTCCAGCTTGGAGAGAATGGGTTCCAGCTGGACCCCAGGGAAAATGGGCCATATCCCCTCTGAGACTTCCGCCCCACACACATGCTGGGGCGCAGATCGAGGACAAGAACATGTGGCTGTGGTGTTGGCAACAACCACATTGTCCTGGCCACCAAGAAACCCTCTCCTCCTAGAATCACCAAAGGCAGCTTCACTGGGCCAGAGGTGGCAAAGAAAGTGGTGTGAACATCCAGATAATTTGGGGAATCCTATCCTTTTCTCCATCTTCATGGATCTGACCAAGAAAACTCAGACACACAAACAATTGGTTGTAACACTTGGGAGTTTTGAAAAACTACATGGATGAAACATGGAAACAGTGGAAACATTTTTTATTAAAAAAAAAAATGAGTAAAACCCCCTCCCAGGATGGTGGGATTGGTAACTGGATGGGTGCCTGTGGGATTGCCCACCTGACTTTCATCTGAGAGAAGGAGCCCGGGCTCCTTCCCCCATCCCCCAGAGTGCCAGCACCAGATGTCATGCCATAGCACTTTCTGTAAACTGTCCTTCCCTTGCATAGCGAGCTGCTCCTTAGTGGCCCCTCTGCCCCTCCTGCCCACCTACGTGTCCCAGGGTCTTGTTGCTCTCCGCAGGAGCTCCTTCTGCCTCAACGCCCACACCTCCCAGCCTGGCAGGCCCCATGAGCTGAGTACAGCTCTTCCTCGACTTACAGTGGAGTTACATCCTGACAAAGGCATCATAAATTGAAATGTTCATAAGTAAAAAACACATTTAATACATCTCACCTACTGAGCATCACGGCTTAGCCTAGGCTGCCTTAACTGTGCTCAGAACACTTAGAGTTGGGCAAAATCCTCTTCTATAAAGCCTATTTTATACTAAGGTCTTAACTATGTCATGTAATTTATCAAATACTATGCCAAAAGTGAAGAACAGAACGGGTATGTGGGTATGGACTGGTTATCAGTACATGGGTTATGACCCTCCTGGTCTCGGAGCTGGCTGGGAGCTGAGCCTTGCTGCCTGGCATCACGGGAGAACATCATACCGCATATCACCAGCCCAGGAAAAGATCCAAATTCACAATTTGAAGTATAGTTTCTACTGAATGCATATGGTCTTCGCACCATCATAAAGTTGAAATTCGCATACTGTACCATCAAGTCAGGGACTGTCTGTAACTATTTGCCAGAGGACAGACTTCTGACAGGTGAGTGAGATGCATATGTTTTGTCCTTACAAAAACCACCTGTCTTCCCTTCACTGGTACCAGTTTGTAAGGCTCCAGGGATCCTGCCCTCCTGTACAGGGGCTGCCAGCTGGGGGCAGAAATCAGGCATACATAAATGGAATTTCAGGTAACCATTAAGATTTTTTAAAAATATTTTGTTTATTTATTCATGAGAGACACACACAGAGAGAGGCAGAGACACAGGCAGAGGGAGAAACAGGCTCCATGCAGGGAGCCCAAAGCGGGGCTCGATCCTGGGTCTCCAGGATCATGCCCTGGGCTGAAGGCGGTGCTAAACCACTGAGCCACCCTGGGCTGCCCACCAGGACCATTTTTGATCACCTCCTGTGTACCCATACTGAGATCCCCAAAATGAACAATATGTAATAGCCCCTCCTCACCTCCCAAGTTTAAGGGGAGGGTCGATGGGGAACAGCTAGCAAATAATACAAGGCAGCGTGGGCCAGTAAAGTCAACTGTAAGCAGAGGGCTCTGGGGCTCCATGGGGAGGAAGTGGTTCATTCTCATGGGGGAGAGGTCAGAGAGGGCACCTTTGATGAACTGGCTTTTGAGCCATGCCTTTAAAGATGAAAACAATTGTAACTGGGGATAAAGCATTGAATTCGGGGGCCCAGCTTAAGGTGGGAGTGTTGTGGGGCATTCTAGCACCAGGCTCTATCCCAGGACCCTGAGATCATCAGGGTCTATCTATCTCAGAGATCATCTATCCCAGCCGAAATTAGATGTCCAGCTGACTAAGCCACCCAGGTGCCCCAACATTTACGTTCTATTTTAAAACTCTTTTTATTGGGATGCTTGGGTGGCTCAGTGGTTGAGCGTCTGCCTTTAGCTCAGGTCATGATCCTGGGGTCCCGGGATCAGGTCCTACATCTAGCTCCCTGCACGGAGCCTGCTTCTCCCTCTCCCTATGTCTCTGCCTCTCTCTGTCTCTCATGTACAGGTAAATAAAATCTTCAAAAAAATAAAATTCTTCTTCTTCTTCTTCTTCTTCTTATTATTATTATTATTATTATTATTATTATCATTATCATTATTTTTAAACTCTACACCCAACGTGGGGCTTGAACTCAGGACTATGATATCCACTCAGGAATGGATATCATACTCCATTGCCTAAGCCAGTCAGGCACCCCAACATTCACATCCTTACCTCATTTACTCATCAACAGCCCTCTGGTAGGTACTACCACTAGGCCTTGTTCACAGATGAGGAAACTGAGGCGCAGAGAGATTAGTGACTTGTCTAAGCCTCTTTGCAAAGCTGGGGATAAGGACACAGGTGGCCTGGCTGCAGAGTCGGTACCTTGTCACTTTAATGCACTCAAAGAATGATGCCTGTTTTGCTTATTATCATTCTTATAATTCCAAAGAGGCCTGCCTGAGATCAATTGAGTCTGAGATATGTTTCAATCTGGTTCTTCTCAGCGATAACGATTCATGGAGGAGGTTGGGGATGGGGCAGTATTCCTAGGTGGGATTTGGGGAGCAGAACTACAGGTGAAGGAACATCTGGGGAGGGCTCCTTCTTGCTTAGAGGGAGGGGCCCTCTGCAGGGCCTGTAAATGGCCAGGAAAGGAAGGAGAGGAAGCTGCCACTACATCACTGGCCCCTGAGCGAGGCTCTGGGCACTAGTGGAAATCCAAAAATGTCTTATTCTTTGGTAGGAGAGCTTCCCTAGGGTTGTACCACAGCCCATTCCAAGGTGGTGGGCAGAGAACCCTAGAGGGCCAAGTGATATCTCTGAGGAAGATTCTGCTTACTGGGTCTCTCTCTCTTTTTTAAGATTTTATTTATTTATTTATTTATTTATTTATTTATTTATTTATTTGAGAGAGAGAGAGAGAGAGAACACAGAGATAGAGGGAGGAGGCTTCTCACTGAGCAGGGAGCCCGATGCAGGGCTCAATCCCAGGGCCCTGAGATCATGACCTGAGCCAAAGGCAGATGCCCAACTGATTAAGCCACTCAGGTGCCCTTGGGTGTTTCTTTCTTTATTTTTTTTTCCTGAAGTTTTTTTTCTTAAAGATTTTATTTATTTATTCATGAGAGACAGAGAGAGAGAGAGAGAGAGAGAGAGGGGCAGAAACACAGGCAGAGGGAGAAGCAGGCTCTACGCGGGGAGCCCGACGTGGGACTCGATCCTGGGACGCCAGGATTACGCCCTGGGCTGAAGGCAGGCGCCAAACCGCCGAGCCACCCAGGGATCCCTGGGTGTCTCTTTATTTTTTTTTTAATTTTTAAAAAAATATCTTATTTATTTATTTATTCATGAGAGACACAGACTGAGAGAGAGAGAGAGAGAGGCAGAGACACAGGCAGAGGGAGAAGCAGGCTCCATGCATGGAGCCTGACGCGGGACCCGATCCCGGGACTCCAGGATCACACACTGGACCAAAGGCAGGCGCCAAACCACTGAGCCACCCAGCGATCCCCTGGGTGTCTCTTTAAAAGGGAAACCAGAATCCTTTGGCAGGGCTGAGCCCTTGGGATAAGGGGACGCTGAGGCCATGGCAAGACCGGGTTCCCAGGGTCCAGACCCTCAGCCCCAGGTCTCATACTTGAGCCTGCAGGGCCTGCTCCCTTTGGGTCAGGGACAGGTAAAGGCCAGGGCTCAATTCAGCTCCATTCCCTAGTCAGGAAAGTGTCACATGATGGTGGCGGTCAGAGGAGAGGCACAGCCCGTATAATAGCACAGAGGGGTACAGCTACCACCACAGGGTCAGTTCTCTCAAAGGCTGAACTGAGTTGGTTTTTTTTTTTTTTTAAGATTTTATTTATTTATTCATGAGAGACACAGAGAGAGAAGGGCAGAGACATAGGCAGAGAGAGAAGCAGCCTCCTTGCAGGGAGCCTGATGTGGGACTTAATCCCAGGTCTTCTGGGCCGAAGGCAGGCGCTCAACCACTGAGCCACCCAGGTGTCCCTGAACTGAGATTTAAAGGAGCAGGAGGATATGGACATCTATTTATTGTGGATTCGTGGATTATTACTTTCCTTCAATGGCTTATAATTTATTAGCATTATTTACTTTGATGCTTAGATTGTTCCAGATTTGGCCATTTGCTTGCTCCTGTGTTTTTTCAGTATGTTCCCATTTTCTTTGATACATTTCCATCCCCACCTCCTTGTGCCAAGAGATGTTTACACCACCATGGTAAACATTGAATCAGACCATCAATGGATGCTAAATCTAGGGAGAAAGTTTGATGAGGAGCAGGATATTTAAAGGGCCTTAAAGTGTTTCCTCACAGATCAATTATTAGTTGCAAGGGGGAGGGAGGAAAGTAATTATACAGTGGAGAAACTGGGCAACTTCTTGGCTGGGTGATCAAAATTAACATTGTCTATGGGAGACAGAGGGACATCATGTGCCTCCAGATATGATATCCTAAGGATACATTGCCTCAGCAGTATTCCAGCGGAGAGTGTATTATCTCAATTATACCAAGGGGGAACATCAGATAAACAGAAAATGAGGAATACTCTATTAAAAAAAAAAGTCAGGTGGGCAGCCTGGTGGCTCAGCGGTTTAGCCCCTGCCTTCATCCCAGGGCGTGACCCTGGAGACCCAGGATCGAGTCCCACATCGGGCTCCCTGCATGGAGCCTGCTTCTCCCTCCGCCTGTGCCTCTGCCTCTCTCTCTCTGTCTATTCTCGTGAATAAATAATAAAATCTTAAAAAAAAAAAGTCAGGGGTCTGTAATAATATTTTTTTAAAAGCCAGTTATGTAAATATTCTAGATTTAAGGAATCTAAAGAAATACAACCAATGGGGTGTTTTGGTGACTCAGTCTCTTAAACATGTGACTGTTGATCTCAGTTTAGGTCTCGATCTCAGGGTCATGAGTTCCAACTCCTCCCCGGGCATGGAGCCTACTTAAAAAATAAAGAAAGGAGCACGACTACTAAATGCAATACCTGACCCTCGACTAGACCTTGTATTGGAGGGGAGAAAATGCTATGAAGGACATAATTTAAAAAAAAAAAAAAAAAGGACATAATTAGATCAACGGACAACATTTGAATATGGATGGTAGATTAAATAAAAGTATTATGTAAATGTAAGTGTATAAAGTTCATAAGAGTGTAAGAGCATCTCTCTATTTTTAGGAACTACAGAAGTATTTAGAGATAGGGGCCGAGATGTGTGAAACCCTGTAATGGTTCAAAAAAAAGTTAGAGATAGAGAGACAGTCCATGGGCACCTGGGTGACTCAGTGGTTGAGTGTCTGCTGGCAGAGAGCCTGCTTCTCCCTCTGCCTGTGTCTCTGTCTCTCTTTCTGTATCTCTCATGAATAAATGAAATTTTTAAAAAAAGAGAGAGAGAGAGCCCATATGTGGTTAAGCAAAGGATAAACTGTTAAACATAGGTGAATCTGGGTAAAGGGTATACAGATGTTTCTTGTACTATTTTCATTTTTGCAACGTGTTGCAACTTTGAAATTATTTCCAAATAAAAAGTTTTTCGAAAATGTTCCAGGCTCACTTTATGTGTTCCGTGCCCAAGCCCTGCAATCAGGTTTTTCTCCAGAGGAGCCTAGTGAATAGGAATATTTATTTATTTATTTATTTATTTATTTATTTATTTATTTATTTTATTTTAAAATATTTTATTTATTTATTCATAAGAGACGCAGAGAGAGAGGAAGAGACACAGACAGAGGGAGAAGCAGGCTCCATGCAGGGAGCCCGACGCCGCACTCGATCTCAAGTCTCCAGGATCATGCCCTGGGCCGAAGGCAGGCACTAAACTGCTGAGCCACCCAGGGATCCCCCTGAATAGGAATATTTAGACACACACACACACACACACACACACACACACACACAAAGGGCAGCCCGGGTGGCTCAGCGGTTTAGCGCCGCCTTCAGCCCAGGGCGCGATCCTGGAGACCCGGGATCGAGTCCCATGTCGGGCTCCCTGCATGGAGCCTGCTTCTCCCTCTGCCTGTGTCTCTGCCTCTTTCTCTCATGAATAGATAAATAAAATCTTTTTTTTTTAATTTTTATTTATTTATGATAGTCACAGAGAGAGAGAGAGGCGCAGAGACACAGGCAGAGGGAGAAGCAGGCTCCATGCACCGGGAGCCCGATGTGGGATTCGATCCCGGGTCTCCAGGATCACGCCCTGGGCCAAAGGCAGGCGCCAAACCTCTGCGCCACCCAGGGATCCCGATAAATAAAATCTTAAAAAAAAATTGGACGCTTGAGAAGGAAAAGCATTCCTAGCATATGGAACAACATGACAGAAGGCAGTGAAATATAAGTGTCGGTAGACAGCGCCGGTTCTAGCGACGTGAGTCTTCTGAGAAGCTGCCCCAGCGAAGGGGATGAACCGCGCAGCCTCCCCCGCGCTGCAAAATGCAGTCCCCACCACACGCCTCTCCCTGTTCTCCACCTGTGTGCTTTGGATGCAGTTTACAGCAAACTGAGAGATGGGGCCAACACTATTTTCGGCGGCACCTCACCTGTGGACGCATAGACCTGCATTTTATCTATTTACCTAGAAAGTCCAACTGTTGTGCGGAGAGTAGAAAGTGAAGCAGCCCTGGAGAAACTTCTGCAAGAGGCCTGCTCTAGATGAATGAACGCCCTGGCCCGACCAATCAGAACGCAGACAGGACATTTCAGCCAATCCCGGCTCAGCAACGCCCTTGTGGGGCGGGGCCAGCACGCCCGGGGTGGGGCTCGCCGCCGCGGCGCCGCGGCCCTGCAGTCACTCCAGGGGGCCCCAGGGCAGGGGGGGCGGGATCCCCGAGAGGAGGCCGGCAAAGTAGATCAGGACAAACGGTGGAGGGCACTGGACGCCAGCCCTGGCGGACTGGGCACCACAGGGGCTTGACCCATGCAGCCCTGGCAAAAGCCAGGTGTGCCACGCTCCCTGCGGGGCTCCCGTCTCGGAGCGCCTTGAGTCTGGGACGCCTTCCCTCGGGGGAGCAGGTGGAGGTGCCCAGGACTGACTCTGGAGCAAGCACGTGTGAGAAGGCTGTCAGGCTTCTCTCCCCTGTCCTGCCTAGGGGGGGAGGTGGCGCTCCTTTTCCTCTTGGGAGGGCAGGAGGTCAGGCCTGTGCCAGGCTTGCAGCAGCCGGCTTTAAGAACTACCTGTGAGTGCCAGGCTGGCGGGACCACCGGGAAGAGCGGCCCAGGCGGCCCAGGCGGCCCAGGCATCGTGTCTGGATGTAGTGCATGTAGGAGAAGGAAGCGAGATAGAACGACGTGCCTGAAGCAGGATGCACCATCCCCAGATCGTGGCTGCTTTCCCAGGTTTCCCAACCTTGCAGTTCTTCCCTGGGTCTAACCTGAACCCTCCTTTGCCACATCTCTGGCCAGCCTTCAGTTAGCTGCTTTTTCCCTGCCGGGTCTTCCGTCTAACTTACTCACTCTTGGATGAGGCTCTGGTTCCTATGCTGGATGCCAGTCCTCAGAATCTGAGAGTCTGAGGTGCGGAGGCCATGCAGGGAAGCATTCTGCAACTTTGTAGGTCTTACAGAGAATGGAGTTAGTGCCCCTGAGCAAACTGATGTCGCTGTTAATGAGATAGGGAATAGGAGGACCAGGTGGAGGTGGGGTACATTCTTGTTATCATTCTTATTTTACAGCTGAGCAAACGGAGGCCAGAGAGGTTGTGCATCTTGCCCAAGATCACAGCTCCAGATGGCACAGCCTAGATTTACACCCAAGCCTGTCAGATCCCCACCCTCTGCTCGAGTGCAACCCTGTATTATGGGGACCTTATGCCCATTCTCACCCTGCTCAGGATCCTGTGGGGGCCTCATGTACCTGTTGCTGCTGTTTCTGGCCTTGGCACTTGGTGTTTTGTTGTGTTTCAGGCTTCCCAGACATGGGGACCCGTCCATACAAGGGAAAGTCAGCAAAACCCCAGGCTGTCGTGGCCCCACTAATTTGGAATCAGAGATTTGGGGGTGGGGTGGGCCCTAGAGTTGAACTTAGAAACCAAAGGGTGCTAGACTACCTCCATTTTATTTGGGCATCTCCCAACTCCTCTTGTTATACCGCAGACAAATGAGCCAACTGTCTAATGTTACTGGTTAGGTTTCAGAGCAACATTTAAATTGTTTTGTGGGATATCTAGGGGTTCACAATGGAGCAAATGGGTTGCAGGGTTGTTTGTGGAGAGGACATTCTAGACCTGGGAACAGCATATAGAAAGGCTCTGTCTCATTTGTCTCTGTCCCCAACTCTACCCTTGCCCCATTCTCCCCCCTTGGAGATCCCTGACAGCCACAGAGCGCCTGGTGTTGACCGAGTGTCAGAACTTCTCTTCTGTTGGGCAGGCCACCATGAGTCACAGGGCCTACTCTCTTGGGTTGAAGCTCTGGGGATTCCAGAATGGGGGACCCCCACCTCTTCACCTGAAAGTGGCTCATGGATCCCACCTTGGGGGGATTCCATACTAATCACTTGAATCTTGCCTATTTATTCAGCTCCTGATGCCGTCCTTTTTATGGCGGCTAAAGGACACATCTTCTTTTCTGCTCAGTGAAGCTAAAATGATCACTGCTGGCTTGGACCAGTAGCCTGTCTCAGTCCTTGGAGCAATCATGTCCAGCCCAAGGCAGATAGATGGAGGGGGGCAGGGGGACTCGGGGTGACCAGTTACACCACAGGAAGCACAAAGACATTTCCTCCCAAATCTCTCTCCCCTTCCCGGGGCCTCTTCCTAGAACCTCCAAGTCCCTCAATTCCCGCCTCCCTCTACCCCTCCCCCCATTAAGCAGAGTTGATGTATCTTTGGCTCTTTTCCCACCATGAACAAAGCTAGGAATTTCTTGGCTTGTGCGCCAAGGGCCTTGGGTGTCCAGGTTCCTTCAAGTCAGCTCTCTCAGTGGATTAAGCTCACTGTGGTTTAGGTGGCCCTGATTGCCTCTACGAATGACAAAGATTTAACTTTGCATCCGAGTCTCTGAGGCTGGCTCCTCTCTCCATGAACAGCCTCTAGGGTTGGTACATCTGTTCCCAGTCTGGGATCGGGGCACTGACTTTCAGACAGAGTTGGTGGACTAGTCACTGGGAGGGCATGTCCCTGCCATTGCCCCCTTGGTCTCCTTGTCCTCTCCACTTCCCATGCCAAAGGAAGAGCTCACTGGCAGAACAGGATGCTGGACTCAAATGTCCATCTTTAGCCTGGTAGTTCTTGCTTCAGGCTCTTTATAGACGTATTTAGGAAAAAGTGACATACAAGTCACAGGGCTGATGCAGCCAAATCAACCTCACTTTGAGAAAAATCCATAAAGAACATAAACTTCCAAAAACATTCCAGAGAATTCCTCCTGCGTGGCTGGCAGTACATACTCAAAAAGGATTAATTCCAGTAAGAATAGTGATTTTAAATTATTTTATGCACTCTTCAAAAAGATATTTAGGGATTGGGAAGGGGATGGGATGTCAATTTAAGATGATCAAGGATGAAGAAAAACTCTGAAATTATGATGCAAGTCAGTGGTGATACAGAATCTGAAGTGTGAAAATCCCTTCTCTTACCATGACATGGCAGTTTTTGTAAAGTGAAGTATACTTGACCCTCATGGTCCAGGGCCAAGATCTGGGTCAAGTGCCTGTTTTGGGAAGGGAAAAGCTAACTAGCCAGCCCCTGACAGATTGCCCTAAGAAGGCTAGATTACATGAAAATCCAAAGCAAAGCCTTTGACTGTCTTTCCATTCTTTCCTTGGGAACTAAATGAGTCTGACTGCCCAACAGTGGGCAACCAAGAGAAGCTGGAATCTAGATCAATGCACAGTCAGTATTGAGTCCTGAACCATCACACACTGGTCTCCCCTACCCCCTCCTTTTTAGAAGACCAGGGGGAGATTATCCAGTAATCTGCCAGGGTCAGACCAGCTGTGGGGGAGATTTATAGGCTCAAATGGGGACAAATGGCATTCGTTCAGGCTACAAGGCTCTTTAAGGGGGAAACAAAGAGTGCAGGACTGAGAGCCACATTTACTAGAGTAGGGAGGGGGAATGTATAATTATATCCCATGAACACACTGGACTTCTTGTCCAGCGATCCTTGAGGACACTTCAGGGAAAACCTTCTCTATCCCCTTTATATCCTGGACCCAGGTCTCTTTAGAGAGGACGAAACTGCTGGGCCCCTTGAAAAGAGCAGAGACCTGGACAGCCAGGGCTGTAAAGGCTAGCTAGCAACTCAGGGAAATAACACTTTCCGCTTCCAGACAGAAGCAACACTAGGAACACTTTTCCTCCAGCTGTTTTCACCGAGTCAACAGAGACTAAAGCAATCATCAGAAAAGGTTTGGGAAGCTTCAATTCTATATAAAACACATGTAAGTATCCAAAACTTTTTCACTAAATGAAGGAAGGGTCAGATTCAACTTGATCTGGTGAGGATACTGTCACTTGAGTGCTTGTCATGTTCCTCTTCCAGTGCCCTTGGGAGATAGCAACCACATCGGAATTGCTTTACACAACCCAAGAGTGCCCAAGGAGCGCCTGGCACATTACTGATACCCAACGGACATCTGATGAATCTAGCTGAACACAAATGGGTATGAGACCCAGCCTAAAACCCTTTACAAGCAAGGAAACTGGGTTCTAGAGCATGAGAAATGCCCTAAACCCATTTTTCTTTTGGGTAGAACAGGAGCCTATGCCTAAGGCCACTGACCCAAGGCCTGGGTTCCTAGCTTTTCCTCAAGCTGACTGGCAGGAGTCTGTCTCCTGTGATCAGTGTGGTGCATTTCCACCCTCTTCTTGGTAGCAGCTCAGTACCAACCAGCATGACAACAGTCCCTCCCCCTTTCTCCAGCCCCATACTAAGATGTGTACACCTGGAGAAGCAGTGCTTTAAAACCTTTCTACCATCATAGTGAACTGATGAAGCTTCTGAGATAGTAAGCAATCCATCATAACGTTTGTGACTGGTTAACTTTAATTTGTCAAAATAAATCTGCAGTATTTTGCATGTTAGTAATACAGTGCTGGTATTGACAGGAAAAAATCATCATCTGCTTACATAGAAACCTTCATTTAGGAGCACACCTTAGGAGGGAAATGGATATACAATAAAAGGCAAATGCAGGCCAAGCAGCGAGCCCTAGAGCATAACAGGCTGGATGTCAGATTTGAGGATTATCTAATACAACTGTTTAGCTGCCAATCTGATAAAGGGGAAGCTCTCAACCAGGTTACAACCAGAAGGGAAAAACAAAACTGCTTTTTCATAGCGTGGTGGCCGTCGTGCCTTCAACACTTGGTTGAATCAGTTCATCAGCATCAAAACTCAATTCCAGTTCCAAGACACAGGAGAATCTCACCACACAACCTATTTGGCCCCCCTTTCAGTGGCCCGCCGCCACCCCCTTCCTGCCGACTCTCTCCCTCCCAAAAGAAGACACGACGTGGCTTTATTATTGCAGACAAGCTTCTTAAGTGAATAAAGAATGCATACAAAATAGCATTTTAACTGAAGTCATACAATGAAGTCTCACTCCTGTTTATTATACAATGAATTGATAAAACAATCATTTCTAGTATATATCTTTTTTTTTTTTTAAGAACTAATACTTTCAGGGTTCTGACGACCACACTCTAGCCTGGGGGTAGGGTCCACACGTGCCCCCACTGAGGACTGCTCCTTGGGCCACTGTGGAGGAAGCCTGGGCTATCTGAATCAGGGTGGATGGTGACTGCCAGCCCAGCCAGAGATGACAGGTCCTAGCAGGCAGAGCCAGAACCCGGTCCTGGGGCTGCATGCCAGGAAACATACACTTCCTCCAAATGTGGCCACTACCTGCCCAATCTAGGCCTCAGCAGGGCCGTGTGTGGGCCTTCCCTACACAAGTCCTTCCAGTAGTCCACACATAATGCTCTACAGATTAAAAACAAACCATCTTTGTACTGTGGATAGGAACAGTTGTAACAAAGTCATAGCTACATATTTTTCTCTACATTTTGTTTATTGAGACAAACTAATTAAAAGGCACAAACATAGGGCATGTTTACATGGACATTATAACAAACATATACATTAAAAGTGTAGGAATGTGTTGCCTTCCTGCTAAACAGAAAGTTCCTAAGCTTTTATATATACAAAAGTTGTACAATTTAATGTCCTAAAGTACAAAAGATCATTTATAAAATTATTTTACACTAAGTACTATTTTATTTTTTACTATGTAGTTCAACCCCCTCGAACTGTTTTGTATAATGACACACAGATACCTGTCCCTGATGTAGGAAGTCTGCCTCAGATGTAAGGTATTGGATGCTTGAACTGACACAGTGGGGTATAAACGGAAGTCATCCAGTTTGATAGTCAGTCCTGCAAACATTCTCCAAGATTAATACAACTAAATTCCATTTCTCTTAACTGCAAGATTAAAAAAGGAAAAAAAAAAAAACCAAAAACATATTGCAACTTAAAAAAAAAAAGATCACAGCGTCTTGGTTTTAGTAACTTTTTTTTTTTTTTTTTTTTAAAACACAATGTTTTAAAAACATTAATGTGTGGCATGATGGTGTAAAGAGTATCTGTTTCCCTAACTTTTGGTTTCTACTTTATGTACAGAAATAAAACATCCTGCTAAGAAATAAAAAGCACATGTCTTAACGTGCACAATCATTGCTGGGTCTCTACAGGGAGCACAGATAGCTGTCTCCCTGAAAACACCACAAAGCTGATACAAGTGTTTTCTCAAAGAAAAAAAAAGTGATGTTCATATTTACAAAGTTGAACAAATCTGCACAATACTTGATTAAGAAACGGAAGGAGAAATTAAAAAAAAAAAGATACACTCTGCTTGTTCTGAAGGGGTATACTACCTAGTTAGTGGTTAGAATAAAAACTGTATACAATTTAATATAAGACATAAACTCTAGTGAGCAACTAACACATCTTCCCCTGTTGTAATATCAACAGGCTCTGATTGGGAGAGAGAGGGGCATATCACATCCCAGTGCCTCCAGCATCTTCCAATTTAAAGCAATGTATTTTAACTGTTCGAAAGTACTCCTTGGCTCCTGAATAGGAGTCCCAGTGGCCTCTGTTAGGAGTCTGCCCATCCACACACTTGACTTCTCCTCTGTCAGTTGAGGCCTTTTCTTACCAAAACACAATTTGTATATTTTGGTGTGTGTTTTTTTTTTTTTTTTTTTTTAAAAGTCTACTACAATGCTATATTCCATCAGGATTAATATGCTGAGCAATATTTACATCTCCAAATATCAGGTCACAATCCCTATTATATGTTGAAGTTAGAATGATAAATTATCATATGCTTTGCATATCAGAGCTGGTATCACCTTTCCCATAGGGAATGCTGCCTGAAATTAACATATTCCCAAAGGTAAAATGCATATTCTCTGAAATGCATTTTATTATGACAATGCATGTATTTACTCATAAAAACAATAAACACAGACAATTCTACACTAGCTTTCTGTGGATTTAGAGCTTCTGGTTAAAATCAGCCATCCACCTCGTATGGGGAGAAGAGTTCTGCTAGTGTTTAGAATAAAATGATTCCTTGGGATTAGAAACAGTAATGCTGTTTTTTTATTTTGAAATGGGTTTTGCTTTTTTATGATTGGTTTTAATTCTGGCATTTTACCTTGCCAACTACTATTGTTTAAGCAATGCTGTCAGCTAAAACGAATTTCTGATTAAACTAAAGTGGTCCAGTGATAAGTTACATACACACCCTACCTTGAACAATCCCAGCCAAATTGGAAAAAAATGCCACTACACTATTATTAACTAATATAATAAAATCTCCCAAATTCATGGTTTACTTTTTGCTTTAATAAACTAAAAGTAAGTTGCTGGTAAATATTTACTTTAACCCATATTTTGATTTTATAATACTGTTTACCAAGGTGGTGATGTAGGCAAAGCTTGGGGTAAGAAAGGCATGCTCTCTACAGGCCTCATTGCTATATTGAGAGGGGCAGCTAACGTCATAGGTGTGGGCAGGTTCATTGGAGACGTGATGGTGACAGGGTGTGCTATATTCACTGGAGCAGTGACTGGGGTGGGAAGGTTGACTGGGGTAGTAAGTGTTAAAGGAGAGGTCATGGATAATGGACTGGTTATAGTTACAGGGTGCCCTATGTTCATTGGGCTGGTTATGTTAACTGCACTTGAAACATTTACTGGACTTCTCATGCTCATTGCAGCTGCCACTGTGACTGGGTTTGACATCGTCCCAGACGACACAGAGGACGTTATATTGAATGGAGTAGTGAGAGTCACAGGTGTCGTAGCAGCCGTGGAGGTTTGGCACAGGTTAGCAGCTTCTAAAATAAGAAGACAAAATGGCCTTTAGACTCCCAAAACAATGAGTAAAATTCACAAACAACTTCTGAACCAACTCTTTTTTTTAATTAAAAAGGACATTTAATGAATGAAATTACAGGTTCTTTACCAAGCGGTCAACAGGAAGGGAGGCTCTTTCTGAGTACAGGACTGGGGATGCATGAATCTTTTCTAATGCTATTCCTCCCACACGGCTTTGGGCAACTTGTTTAGCCTGGCGCTTTTGGTTTCAGATTTAGATTTACTTACCTACCTCACAGTGATGCTGGGAAGATCAGTTAATTTCTGCTAGGCACTCTGGGAGGCAGAGATATCAAGCAGGGCTTAGTATTCTCACTACCATTTCATGCAGGCAGAGCCAAGCACTGGCAGGCTGGGAGAAAGAGCTTGTTTACACAGAGCTGGGCCGATGGTCACACAAGAACAGGTAATCAGAAAAATCTTCTAGTAAGGCACACTGTAACTAGCGGAGAGAGTTGTGTATCCTCAATGCTATTTACTCTAAAGCCTCAGAGGTGAAGCTACATTCTGTTAAGGTTTTAAAAATCCCAAAGTAGGGACTGACCAACAAGCTATTTTCATATCACCTGTTTATTTCAGTCTTAGAAAAATCGTTTAAACAATCCTAATGTGTCTAGTTAGGTTCCCTAACTATGCTAAGAAAGAGAAAATATCTCTCAGTGGGTTTATATTTTCCTCTCCACTCCCATTTCTTCTCTTTCTGATGCTGACAGAATCACCCACTTTACACCCAGGGTCATATAACTGCGCACATTCTATACATCATCAACCATACCAAGGAGGACTAATTAAGCAAAAAGACCCTACAGTGATTTGTGGGACCTTGGTGCTTGTTACCCAGCAAAGCCTGGGTACTTCTTAAAGAAAACTTCCCTCAGAGGTGACACCCCCACCCCACCCCTCAATAAAATTCAGCACCACCTGCTGGTGTGTCAGAAAACAGCAGTGAGAAGACAGATGAGCTGGCTAGTTGGATGCATGTGACTTGGCTATCAAAATGGAGAAAATACATTTAAGACTAAGGACAGAGGTCTGCACACATTCCACACATCCGAGTCAAATCACCTCACGCTGATCAATATGATGGAACTCTGGCAAACTCCATACTCTCTGTCAGGAATTCCCAAACCTGGCTGATGATCAAAATCATTTCTCTAGGGAGCTTTAAAACAAAAACAAAAACCAAACCAAACCAAACCAAACCAAACCAAAACTTCCCAGGAAATTCAACAATGATATTTAGATGGAACTTTAGAAATCTGTATTTTTAAAAAGCTCTTGAGATGGGTGATCTGATTCTTACTCAGGTTTGGGGACTTTATATTACCTTATTTAAAAAAAGAGACCTGGTGATTCAAGTTTAGGTTGTCAGGGCAGGAATCTCCTCTCCCCAAAGATGTGACATTTTACTAACACGAATACAGACGTTTCTAACATTAGTGGTCATTTCCAGAGAGATTCATGCTACAAATGGGAATACAATAGCATTTTGTTTCGTGGAGGTCAAAAGATGAGCTAAACAATTGAGTCTTATTGTGCACGCAAAATGAAATACAACACCAAAAAGAAGAGTGCAGAAAGGGAAAACCGACTCACTTTTGAGGTGATGTTAGCACTGCTAAAGTATTCTTGTTTCCACCAAAGAAGGGGCTTTCACCCTCACCTGTGCCGGCCCCTCCCCACCCGCCCCTGCCTCTCCTTTCAGTCTAACATCATCCTTTTCTAGGACTTAAATCATTTTACTCTTACTCCTTCTCAAGTAAAACATCCTTCATAACATGCTTTCACCTACTTGCGACTGTCATAGCACATAGACATTTTCCTGCACACCCTCATCTCCACCTCTTCTAACCATAAAACATTTTATTAAATTATAACAAATTTTCACTTGGAAGAGAAGAGCACGAAGCTGCTGAGGAAGGGTAGAAAGCCTACCTGGCTGCAATGCAAGTAGATGTATGAAAAAGGACTCTATATTCCTTTCATCTTTATCCAAATACAGGGTGTTTAGAAGGGATCTGTGGAAGGGAAGAGCTATACTACATGAAAGCAAAGGAGGGAAGAGACTACACAGTGAAGGAATTACAGAGGAGCCTACAGGCAAAGGATTCCTTATGAATTTGAAATAAAACAGTAAGACATGGCAGAGGTCAGGAAGGAAAGAAGCAATTTAGGAATCTCTCCTATGGCTGATGGTACACAGACAAAATGATTGATTTGAAATGCCCCCACAATAGTTCAGAAGCCAAAACTCTTAAGTCTTAAGTTAAAAAGCTGTGTGGAAAACAGATACTCCAACTGATTCTTCACAAGATTTAGGAAAAGAAAGCAAACCATTCTCAATCTTAGTAACAATGACAGTAAAGTCCCTAACAACTTAAGTACACACATGTTAGGCTAACACCAGCCCCAGTAAGAGACTGAATGAGATTAAGGTAAGACCAAGAGCAAAAATATCAGCACCGTTAAGCCGGAAACAGGTAATACATAATGCAACACAGAAAGAACATTAAAGAGCAGAAAATAGCAAAGTTGTAAGAAAATAAACTTGTGCACCAAAAGAATATTTCATCCACCTCCAAAAGTGGGAATGTTTTAGAAGGGCAAAAGAGGAGCCCATAATGCATGGAGATTGACATAAAAATGGAACTCTGAACATACACAGTGAAGGACCAAATCTGGCTCCAAATTTCTAAGAAAAGGTCAATCAAAAGAATATGACCAGAAGCACTAAGGATTTTTTATTTCTTTAAGTAAAAAAAAAAAAAAACAAAAACAAAAAACACTTATCTGGAAGCTTAGAAGCTTTGTGGCCAACATATAGTATTTCCAGGTTTCCAGGAAGCCAGATTCCCTAAGTTGTGGATGCCTCTCTTGGAGCCTGGGGCACACTATGTGAACACATGTCAGCCGTACCATGAGCATTGGCCACCTCATCTTATCTTTGTTTTTTTGAAGGATTTTATTTATTTATTCATGAGAGATACAGAGAGAGAGGCAGAGACATAAGCAGAGGGAGAAGCAGGCTCCCTGTGGGGAGCCCAATGCAGGACTTGATCCCAGGACCCCAGGATCGCTATTTAAGCTAAAGGCAGACGCTCAACCACTGAGCCACCCAGGTGTCCCTCATCTTACCTTTCTTTCTTGCCTTGACAGCTTCCTCCCACAGTCTCAGTGTCTCCACCTGCTTCCCTGGCCAGCTTGTCACATGCTGCTGCTGTTGCTGCTGCTGCTGCTGCTGCTTCTGGCTGCTGGTTTCTTCACTCATGCATGCTACTCCAAAGATAAACCATAGATGCTACATTACCTTGAAAAAGTGTAGCCATTTTTTCAAAATCTGAAACTTAGATACTTTGGTTCTTCAAGCTTCTCTGACCTTTATTATTATTTGACTTGATAGTTTTTACTAGAGAGATCTTCTTTTGCTGCTTCTGTCTATACTGGTCAAAATAAATAAATTACTACAAGAAAAATGGAGAGAGCTGGGGGAAAATCAATATAAAAGAGAAAATAATTCTTTGCTATATTAAAAGTGTCTTTTAGAATGGAACTTGGGTGATAATAGTATAGACTAATTTATGCTCGTCAAAATATCTAATCAAGTTGGCTACTTGACCACAACAATGCACACTAAAAGCAAATTTTTGTAAAGTTAAAAAGTGTGACATGCCAGACAATAAACCCAATGTACTTACAAAGAAGCAAAAATGGATGAGATTAAAACAAACTAAGTGTTCTTTTCCGCTCACTTTTGGCCACCTATTCTGAGAATTTAATGTTTCTGCAGCATAAAGTGTGTGTGTGTGTGTATATATACATATTTATAAAATAGAATACAGAATTAGGAATAGATTTTCTTCTGGTGGTTAGGGCAATCTCAAAGACAAAACCTGGGTAAATGCAAATACTGAATTTTACTCATGAGTCCCTGAAATATTCTATCTTTGATTCTGAATTTAAGATAATCAGAGCACTTACACTTCCAAATGGATAGGATATCCCAACTTTACCGATTTGATTGAGAAGCAAACTTGATGCCACATTCATCTTTAAGGTTATCAAGGGCATTTTATTAACTCAAACAGGAGTTAGGAGACACTGATGCTTAAGAATCTTCCTTAACCTCATAAAACTTTCTTAACAAAAACAATGAAAACTGTCTCACAGAAGCTGCAACTTCCTAGTGTGGCTTCTGCTGCCACAATTCTAAAACACCAGAGCTTTTTGTTCAAACTCCACAGAAGGGACACGTTGAAAAAAGAGCGACAGGGAAATTCTGCTTTTCTAACTTGACTGTTATTAGTAGACAAACACTGGACTGGGCAAAATTAGTGGAGGGCTTGTCAGTGTTGTCTGTATCCACCCACACAGGTGAAGCAGATCTCCAATACCAGTATATACTCTCCATTAACATGTGTTTATATGCTTTAGTCATAGGAGAAAAACATGTAAGATGAATATGAACACAGTTCTGAGAGCACAGTAAAAACATCTTCAAAACATTATGAAAAACATCCATTTCATCAATATGAAATGCAACAGAAATATAATTTGAAGTGTCACCTACTTTTACTGATGCCTTGTTTACATGTATTACAGTTGATACTTTGGCTCTGCCCATGTGTCTTTAAGTGGCTGGTGATGTACGCTGCACTCAGAAGCTTCCCACAGATGTTACATGATACCTTGCCTTCGTGGCGCACCATGTGTGTCCGCAGTCTGTCTTTGGTGGCAAAGGCAGCAGTGCACGTCTGCATGAGGGAGGAAAACTTTTTTTAAATATAGACTATCCTGTTCTACTCATTTTAAAGTACGTTATATTCTAGGCATAACCCTATCCATGTCTGCAAGCAGACTGAGTTAGTTGCATTTTAACTGCATGTGTTACCTAGAATCATAATCGTAAGGAAACACTTGGTGAATTTTAGACCCTTACATTTAGGGGGAAGAAAAAATAACAGAGTACTGAAAAGCTGTAGTCAGTTAAACCTGGAAATAAATGCAGCTCCTTGATTCATGAAACAGTGTAACACTAAGCAAATTAACCTATCTGCATTTGTTTCTCCATCTGTAAAAGGAGGGTAATACCTACCTCACAAAATTACTGGTGAGATTAAGAGCCTGGCCCAAGGCCTCCCACATAGCAGGCACTTGCTCAAATGATACTAGCTTCCTTCCTCGGATTGGATTTTTCTTAGGATTCAAATCATTTACTCAATAAAGTCAGTTGTTAACACATTTAACTGAAAGGAGCACAGAAAGACTTCCAGCAACAAACTAAAATTACTGATGTCTAAAAAAGGTCATTGGATTTAGCAAGATTCTTAACCTTTTCATTATCACAACTTAGGCCAAATAAAATCAACAGATTTTCAAACTAGAAAAGGCTCCAATTTGACAGACAAACATCCAATAATTTTTCTCCACTTGGGAGAAAATTCCTATTTTCTTCTTTTACGGTTAAAAATCATCCACCCAGAAAATAACTTAAAGCATTTCATTCATTTATTCATTTCAAATACATAATGACCTTTGCAAGACTATACATTTTTTTCTTGTAAGATAAATACTGTTGCCTAAGGAAAGGGAAATGCAGCTTAACGAAAACAACACATTTACATTTTTAAATGCTCTTGCCTCACAGAAATAGAAGCTGTCATTTATATTGTATAAAACCAGAATTCAAATGGACCACATTTACTCAAGTCAGTGATTTTAAGACTATTCAAGAACGGTGAGATTTGATTGGCTCAGACCTTCTGGATATTGTGCATTAAGTGCTACACTAAGGATAAGTCATTTTAACTCTTACTTGGCATTTGAAGGGTCTTTCTGTTGAATGGACATGTTTTACGTGACAGCTTAAGTGGTCAGGCCTGTGAAAGAGAGAGTTTCAACAGAAGATGTAATGGAACACACATTGAGAAATGCTACTCACTGTGATGTTTACATGCTTGGCAGCTTTGGGTGGAGGGCATTTTAAAGAAAGCTAGCAGAACTATCAACTCCCCCTCCCCCCAGTGCAAGCCTCCTTACCTCTGTTACCATAAACAAAAGTTTTTAGTCCTTTACCTGTTAATTTTTCTCTTCTAGTCAACATCAAATCATGTTAGGTCTTGGTTCTTTAAATTATAAAATACCCAAAGTTTCAGTCCTAACACTTGCCAGAGACAGTTACTACTATATTAACTTCAAAAGCCTTTAAAAAGGAAACTAGTGAAAGGTTAGTAACCACAGAAAAATGGGAAAAAGTCCTAAAAGTTATACTAAGAGTATCCAAGGTCATCCCAACTTCCGGGAAATAAGTTTCTTTGATTTACACAGTGAACCTCATGTCTAGTCACCCAGCTGAATTGGAAACCAATAGTTTTGCAGTGATAAGAATTACAGATGTGCCAAACGAAGGCCTGAGTCCACCAGGCCACTGCTTAACTGAAATATTAAGCTAATCACTATGTCACCACTTGTCAACCACACCAAACTGGAATTAGACCTGGAAGTGTAATACTTTATCTATCATCAATCTCCTCTAATAACACAGGCCTGCCCACAGCTATTCTCACATAATAAGCCTTCTGGGTCACAAAAAGACAAAACTGAAATTCACTGATACCTAATAAAAACAAAAGCAAAGCAAAATGCAGTACCTCGAGAAACCTTTCCCACAAACACTGCAAGTATAGGGTTTGGTGATGCCTCCTTCATGAGACCTCACATGGTAAGTCATCCGGTCCTTCCTCTTGAAGCGCTGATTACAAACAGGACACTCGAAGGGCTTTTCGTCCGAATGGGAGAGCTTGTGCCGATTAAGGTGGTACACATCTCGGAAGGCCTTCCCACACATCTCACAAGCATGGTTCTTCTTGACAGGCTTACTGGGTTTCTTGACAGACTGGGTCACGGGCATAGCTGTGGTGCTGGCACTGCTGCTGGGGTTGGTGCCCGAGGAAGATGTAGTGACTGTTGATAAGATGCCAGCAATGGTCGAGACCAACGAAGTTCTGCTGCTGTCCCCAGCAATGGTGGAGATGAGGGGAACCACCGTGGTGGGGGTTTTCTTTGACCGGGACACCAACTTGATCCCTGTGTGGCAGGACTCATGGCGCCTCAGGTGATAGCTGTCCCTGAAAGCTTTGCTGCAATAAGTGCACACAAATGAAGTTTTGGGTTTTTCTTTTTTAATCCCAATGGCATCCTTTAATGTTTCTGGTGCTGCTTGAGGTTTCTGAGTTATTGGTATTGGAAGCAATGGTTTCTGATCAGGGGGCTCCACAGCAGAGCTCAGGAGGGGCAGCAAGCTGTTCTGTGCTGCCTGCTGTTGGTGATGGGAGGCTTCATGGGCCTAAAACCAAACATTTACACTTCAGAAACTCAGCCTCGCACAATGGCCTTCAAAATTCAACATGCTCCAGACAACAGAGACCAGAAGAAACAAAGAGCCTGTAAGCTACTCCCTGCAGCAGAGATCCAGCAACCACCTAGTTACCCTCAGAGTTCCCAAAACAAAGCATTAAAAATCACTGTGCAGACACAAAACTTTTACGACTAAGTTGCTGACAGTGATCTTGCTTTCAAACAGCTGACTACACACCACTCTGGTTCATAAGAGACACACCAGCTGATGAAATCAGTTTGCATAGTCTGTCAGTGCTGAAACCAAGTTTAAATAACTTGTCAAAAGAATTACACTCCAGACTTAAGTATTTACCAGTACCTTACTGCAGTAATGCAGACGCTAGACACTCACACACATATACATATATACACATAATCATCTATTTGTCTATTTTACCTAGGAAAAGAAAGGCAATGTCTCCCATCACAGAACTTAGTGACTGAGGAAGGAGGCTGTTGCTAAGTGATAAAAAGGACGCTAGCTCTCTGAATACTTGCACTATTTGTTAAGTTTACTTTTAAAGTTTTCTTTAAAACTTCTTTAAAAGTTTACTTTTTAATTTTCCTACTAAAAGATCTGATTGAAATGAAACTTGCTATTAATCAGCCTGGAAGGCATCTGTGAAGGTATAGCCTACAGCAAAACACTGGTCAGTTGTCTCTCAGTTCATTTGATCCTACACTAGAAATCTGCATCCTTTAACAACAAACCCTACACTCTCTAAGACAGACTAGCAAGAAAAAACAAACTAAATATAATTAAAATTCCTTTCATTTTCATCCTCTTCCAGCACTTATACATTTTGTTAAAGTATTAAACATTTGCTGTTATGATGTGCTTCTCCACTCTAGAGTTGGACACTGGAAATTTTCCTTAGCTGCAACTGCAATTTCATCGTCAGGTTTGTGATCAGGTTCTTGGTATTTATGAATAGTTAGTTACTCTCTTGGTTTTTATTCTTTCAAAATTCTCCATTCTGATAAACATTTAGAAAATGATGGGAAACATTCCTGAAATAGTTCTTTCTGGTACGTTGTACTTTATCAACGTTATTTTTTGAAACTTTTTGGACAGTGAACCCAAGCCCCTATGCTTGAGTTTTGTAATCCTCAAAGGATACATGCACTTAGCGGTAAGAGTTCCAAATACTTTAAGTATACAACATCCTAGGAGGGGCCCATCCCATTATCTTAGACATTCTAGTCACTTATTTAGCCTTCTTACTCTATAATCACAAGTCCTACAGTTAACTTGATTAAGAGGAAAACAAGGAGACAGACACACACATTCACACAGAGCTTCTTCTCCCCTAATGTATAGAAATATCTACCACACATAGCTCCATTTTTACTTGATGGCAGCACAACAGCTAAGCCTGGAACCAAGTCTCCCCCAAGTCATTAGGAGGTGTGGTATTCAGAGTTACCAGTTCCAATTTAATAATTTTGGTTGAATCCCATTTGAGTCCTGGAAGTACTCACAGAAATTATGTGCTGACCTGTTGAGTATCTTTCTGGACTTAGGGATCATACCGAATTATAGTCCACTTTTAATTTAATTTATGGAGCTCTTGTAAATGTCAGTGTCTGCCCATGAGACATTAGTGGAAACTTTACAGAATTTGGATGCAAATCTTATCCCCTTTCCAACCTGGCTGTGGATACCCAAGTTTCCATACAGTATACAAACAGTTAATAGCTGAAGATAGTTCAAGATATACAATTTCAAAGGCTAACAGATCAGATAATAGGGAATGCAAATCTTCTGGACAAAGTTCAGACTTATAGTGTTTAGAGGCATTTTTCAATTCTAAACAACCATTAGTTTGATGGAGTACTAAAAGCACTTACTGCCATTTTACCAATTCAGATGTCTGTGGCAACATAAAGTATTTTTACAGCATTGCTGAAGCTCACTCTCACACGAGGGTCACACCAGGTCCCTGCTTCTTGGGTGAAATGCTGTAGAATGCCTCGACCACTACGGGAATCACTCTCTGAGGATTCCTAGGATCCCCACACTTCTACATGAAGCCTTCTAAGAGGGGAACTGGGTTTTCCCAACTTGTTCTCTGAGGGAGAGACAGAGTAAAATAACAACCATGGCCTGCCTTCAGTTAAGTGATTAAAAAAAAAAAAAAAAAGAACAAAAAAAAAAAAAAAGAACTTCTGGGTAGACTTTTATTTGACTGGTATCATCAAACCAATGCTTTAATTTTATCTCCCATCTCTTTCAACTTTAAGGCTTTTTTAACCCTGCCCAAGCTTTCCTTTTTCTGAAGTTGGCAAAAAAAACAAAACAAAACAAAAAAAACAAAAAAAACAAAACAGAAATGTTATTTCATCACCCAGGGTAGTAAGATATAGCACCATGAAATCTCCGCTGCCAGAGGGCAAAAAATTTTGTACTGAAACAAATTAGCATCAGTGAGTCATATCTTGAATGTCCTGTTAGGAGAATCATCCATCAAACATTTTAACAGCTATGGCTTTCACTTTCCACCAGGTTATCTGGAAAGCAAGCAGGTATTAAATTGTTTTAAAATATAAATTCAATAATATGCTCTAGGAAACAAACAAGAGAGTTTAACTCTCCCATTTCCCCAGTAAAAATTACTTAAAACTGAAACTGAGTAAGTCTATTCATACCTTTCCATAGAAAAGACTGAAATATTCTCTTTACCCATTCAACTGTCCTCGGCTCTAAATTATTTTTCCAACAATTTTCACTGCACACATTGCCAAGCCCAGGATCAAATATTAGTTTTCACACTTCTCCATCAGGTGGAAAAAAAGATTTTAATTGCTGAAAAAAAAATTAAATAATATAAAATCTAATTAACAAGTTGATCAATAAATGCTTGGCATTTGTCTTATCCAGAAAAAGAATAATAAAAGTATTCCAAAGGATTGTTCAATTAGCTTTCCAAAAATCAGTGATTGGTTTTTCCTTTACATAAAGAACTCTTTTTTGCAATCTCCATGAAGTTTATGGGCAGTAGGTTTAATATGGTAAATCTAAATCATTCCTCACATGAAAATCACTTAGGTGGCCCATTAATCCCATATTTAAAACGACCATTTGAAAGCTTTTTCTAGGGAGGGCATTTGCCACCTTTACACCAATTTGGATGCCAGCTAGTTATTTATCATTTTTTTTTCTCAATGCATTTTTTTTAAGTTGACTTAAAGCATGATAAAACAATATCCGATCAGAATGAGAAAGTTTGTGAGTTCCATAATTTTGCATATCTTCAATTTTGAGAAGCCGGAACATATTTCAATCAACTACGTAAAAACCGAATTACTCACATTTGAGAGAAAATATGTCTTAAAACAATAAACCAGCTCTACACCATAGGTAATGTTCGAATTACCCAATTCCCTATATTACTTCCACTGGGATGAGTCCAGTGGCTGGGCGAATTTTTTGAAAATTCTGCATCCATTCCTGGTTAGTTTCAAAAGGTCTCAAGCGCCCAAGTAACGCGTCTGGGATTTCACGAAGTTATTCAAAGAAGGAAAATAACCCAGAGAGGCGGGAAGAACGCGTTTAAAGTGACAAGCTTCCTAACCTCCTCCCGTTCCGAAGTTTCCCCGTGAGCTCATCACTACTGCCCACTAAGTGCTTCGTTTGCAAATAGAAATGAAGCAGGGAAAAAAATCAAGTTCCAGCCTAGGTCTTCCCAACAGGGGTCCCCCACCTAAAATGGGCGGGCAAGAGGACTGCCAACGTATCGTCTACACTTTCAAGTTTCTTGCAAAAAAAAAAAGAAAAGAAAAAAAAAAGTGTAGACCAACACCCCAACGCATGACTCATCTGGGGGCTTTGTAAGCCGACTTTGTTTGCTCTCTCCACTTTCCGTCTCCCCCACTTGGTTGGAGGAAACGTTCGAGGTGGGACGAGAGGGAAAAGCGCTCCGGGAGAAGGTCGGGCCTCCAGGAGTCCCGGCACCCCCGGCACCCCCCGCCCCCCCGCCCCGCTCCTCCCGCCCCGGCCAGGCTGGGGGATTCCCCGGGCTGAATGGGACGGCGGGAGAGCTGGACAGAGGGAGAGGGTGTCAGCTGCCAAGGCTCGGCAAAGGCTTGCGAGAGAAAAAAAAAAAAAACACGTAAATCCAGTGAAAAAGTTTGGGGAGGGGAGACACACAACACCCCCCAACAGGGTAAACACGAGGGGGGCGGCGGGAAGGGGGAGTGGCGGGGAACCCAGGGATGCCCGCTAGCCGCGGGGACGGGGGTCAGAAAGTCAACACACACACACACACACACACACACACACACACAAAAAGAGGGGAGGGCGGTGAGGAGGAAGGAGAGCGAGCGAAAGATGGATGAAGTGCGTGTGTGTGGGGAGTGTCTCGGAGCCGGACCTGGGGACCCCCTCACCCCACCGTGCGGGCCCGGGCCGGGCGCGCTGCGGCCAGGCGGCCAGCGGCCCGGCGCCCTCCTTTCTCTGGGCCGCGGGTGCTGACAGCGACCGGCCTCCTCCCTTCCCCTTCAGGGCGGGAGGGAAGGGTGTCTGCGTGTGCCTGAGTGTGCTGGGGGGGGCCCGGGGTTCACCCCGAGGCCTGCTCTCTCCCCCGCACCCCGTGAGGCCGCCTCCTTTCACCTCAGCAGCCCCGCTCCGCCGGCGCGGGCGGGCGGAAAAACAAAGGGGGATTAAGGCCGGGCCGGAGCGCGGAGCCGGGAGGGAGGGGAGGAGGAGCGCCCGCCCGCCCGCCCGCCAGCCCGGGGCCCGGCCCCCCTGTCCCCCCCGTGCCCCCCCGGGGGGGCCCCCAGTACCTGGAACAGGAACGCGGTCCAGTTGGCCTCCATGGCTGCGGCGGCCGACCCCCCTCCTCCCCACTCCCCCCGCTCGGGGAGCCTCCTCAGCCGGAGGAGGCGACAACAAAGCGGCGGCGGCGGCGGCGGCGGCAGCGGCAGCGGCGGCTCCTCAACATGGCAGCGCCGAGCGCGGCCACTTCCGGTAACCTCCGGGACGCACCACCGCCGCGGCGAGCGCGGGCGGGGGGGGAGCCCCGACCCGGCCGCCGCCGCCCCCGGCCGCCCGGACCCCTCCCGGGCGTCCCCGCCGCAGGCTCGCCGCCTCGGAGCTCAGCCAGGGCCCGCCGGCGGTGGGGTCAGGGCCCCCGCGGGGGGGCTGGGGTGGGGCCGGGGGCGGGGATGGGGCGCGGCGTCCCCCCCCGCGGGGGTGTGTGGTGCTGCGGTCCGCGGCTCCGGCAGCTGGAGCAGGGGGAGAGCAGGAGAGAAGATGGAGGACGCCAGGGTCTGGCGCGGGCTCGCTGGGCACGGCGGGGCCGTTTCCCGGGACCCAGACGCGGTGCCCGGCGGCGTCGCGTCCTTGCCAGACCCCCGGCGGATGGCGCAGGCCACGGCGGTCACCCGGCTCTTCAGCCCCATATACGCAGCAATTGGAGGCGCGGGCTCCAAAGGGGGGGAAGCCCCTAGGACCTCGAGCGTCCCTCCCCCCTGGTAGTTCGTCCCTAGCCAGCTAAACCCTCGCACTCCTGCTACAATACGCGTCTACTTCTGAGCGGCAAGGAATCCCACTGGGGTGCAGCCTCAGATCCTCCCAGCTGAGGGAAACACTTCCCACGCGTAGAGATGTCATGACTGGCTTATTCCTGGGCGAAGGGCTGAGCTTTCTCATCCTCCCTTTAACTCCAGATAGGATATGAAATCTTACCCGAACATCCCTCTCTCCCGCCAAAAAAAATTCAAAAATAAAAACGAGTGAGAAAGTATAGACAAATCATTTTAGTGCTTCAGTACAGTTTGCTTCCTCACCCCACAAAACAAAAATTGAACTTGTGGTTGGACGGGCATCAGATGTCACTGAGGTGACCCGGCCTCTGTTTGCAGTTCCACGTCTTCCGTGTAGGCGTCACTGCTACTGGAACTTTGTATGATGATGTCCTGAACGTTTGCTATCCTTTCCTCACAGAGAGGTAGCTACTGGGAATATCAGAGACAAGCTATTATTGTGTCTCCAGTCCAAGAAGTCTCCTGTGGCGGGAAATGAGGGGGCAGGCTATATCAGTGATATTTTTATAAACTCTGGCTTAAAAAAAAATTCCTCAGATGGTCACATTATTTCAAGGCTTCAACATCTTTCAAAACCAACTGTCTCTTATCTAATACACTCCATTTACTCCTCTCCAGACACATTCTAATCAAGGTCACCATCTTGAACTTCCCCTAAACTTACACAATAGAAATAATATGGTTGTAGAATTCTATTCGTAAAAGAAACTAAAGAGAGTAATTTGACAGTCTGTTTCCCTTCCATCCACTACACATGTATAACCCCTCCCACTGTTTCCTTCCCTCAGTCACCAGAATGAAGGGGCTGGAAACGTTCGTTGGTCTGGTTCCTTTTAGAGTCGATTCCCTATTGGACATCGCTTCAAGGCCTTGGGGATGAATGAGAAGTTCTGCAGTATGGATCAGTAGCAGAAGCAGGTAGCACATCAAGGACCAGGTCAGCCTAAGACAGGAGGGGACAGAAAATGATGAACAGTTTCTCACACATCCCTCAGCTAAGCTGCTACAGTGGCTCCTAGGTCTCCTATAAAAATGTCCATTGCTCTTCTGGGGAGGAAAAAAAAAGTTTCAGGAAGCCTAGGTTTATATGCACATGCAAGATAAGGAGTGAACTAAGATGTAAATCTAAGGAATTAACTAGGTAAACTAAAGCCCTTCTGTTCTGACCTTAGATACTGCCTGTTCTTTCATTTTCATTCAGTGTATCCAAGTTTCTGCTTCTGGTGCACACATTCCCTTCAAGGTCTATATAATTCATCTCTACTAAGTTCTCTTCCTCCCCAGTTTAGCCTCTCCTCCTTTGCAGCCTTTCAAACTGTGTTGAAAATGAGGCTTGAGGATAATGAAACCAGTAGTTAGGAAGACCATTATCCTAATGATAAAATTGCTGGACTCTCTTGAACTTCTTATTCCAGGATCTAGAAAACCTTCTCCAGCAATCTTTCTCACAGCATCTCTGGAGAGGGGTTTTCCCATTGAACAGGAAGTAGAGGTCAAGTGAAAACAGTCCTGTTCTCATTACTAAAGAGCTGGGATATCACTTTTCTTGAGGAAAATGGCTAATTTTATCTTCATCCATGAGAGGAAACCAGAATTCCTGATTGTTCTCCAAACTCTCCCTTAAAAAGAAAATTTAATAGCTTTTTAATTTCAGATGAAATTTTATATCTCATGGTATTTTCCAAAGGGAAAATTTGGATCCAAAAGTTTGGAGCAATTACTCAAAAACAATTAGCTCCAAATGTTTTGAGGAATTTAATGAAACCAGTAAGATCAAAGACTCCATCCTTAGTAGGGGGATTTCTACCCTTAGGACAGACAATATCCTTAACTACAAACAACAGCCCCTCCTCAAGCCAGCTTCCATAGCTATACTGGGGCATAGTCAAAAGATTGGGGATATCTAAACACAGTAAATTCATTCTTTGTATCGTAAACAACTTCTTTCAATGGGTGAGTCAATGGTGTTACTCTTTGGTATGATAACTGAAAATTTGGTGTCTAAGCAAAAAAAAAAAAAAAAAAAAAAAAGTGTGCCTACATTCACCCAAATAAAACTTGATCCCCTCCCCATCTTGCTCCCCCCTTTCCCTTGCTTGGGAAAGGTTCCTCTTTCCCACCTCAGCCCCAGCTTGTATAACCTGTTACTTAACCTTTCAGGGCCTCATTTCCTCATCTGGAAAATGAGGACAAAATAAGTACCTATCTATCTTACAGAGGGGTGACTTGTGAATTAAATGAGTAATATATGTAAAATGCTTAGAACATTTCCTGTAATATAATGAGTGCTAAGCAAATATTTTTATTGGTGCTATTTAGTGGTTTTAGATTAATTTTGGGGCTGGGAATTGTGCATAACTGAGCCACTTAATTACTCCTCTTTCAAAGTAACAATTTTTTCACCATGCCTCAAAATTCCCCCCGCCCCTTTTAAAGATTTAGTTTTAGAGCGAGTGCACGCAGGGGATCACTCAATGGGAGGAGTGGGAGAATCCTGATCATACTCCCTGCTGAGCAGGGATCCCAGGACCCCAAGAGACCATTTCTCTAGCAGAAACCAAGAGTCAAACAACTGAAGGAGCCACAGAGGCATCCTCCTGTCTTCCAAAGAGCCCTAAGTAAGTGACCAAAAGGCTAATGACACAAGACAAAGGAAGATGCCTATTAAGATCAGTTTTTCTAGAGGTGCCTGCTGGCTCAGTACAAGGAGCATGCATGTAATTCTTAATCTTGGGGTTGTGAGTTCAAGCCCCACATTGTTTGTAGAAATTACTTTAAAAATGATCAGCTCTTCAAAGGCAACTTTTAGCAAAAATTAAAAAGCAACAGGATATTTCCTTCCAGTTTTGGAGAGGATTTTAAAATCTGTGAGTACAATAGGATTATAAATTAGATTTAGAATCCTAAGAATAGAAAATGTCACTGCTGTTGTCAATTACCTATCCCCAAATAAGACTGCTCAACAAATTGAAAACCAATCAAATTCAAAACTTTCCACAGGGAAGATCTACTTCAAAGAAGTAAAAAGAGGCTGCAAATCTGCCAAGTTAGTGGACTAATTCTTCATGCAAAAAAACTAGAACTGACAGTGAACAAAACTACTAGTAAAAACCAAAAATGCAATATTTGCAAATACCAAAAAAAAAAAAAAAACAAACCTGACCAGAGAGAAATGTTACTGTTACTAGCCTCAATGCAATCGAGGACCAGAGGAGGAAAGGAAGCACGTTTTACCAAGGGGAACATCCCCCCTACTCCCCAAATCAAAACAACACCCAGCAAAGCTTCTGGGAGGAAAGCAGAAGTAATCTCCCCACCCCCTTGCAGTCCACTCCAACTTCATAACCACACTAAGGGCTTAAGCCAATTGCCTGTGGCCCATGTGGTCAGAAGTTGGGTTTGTGTTTCAATTCTACCACCTAAAATGTCATCACTAGTTATTTCTGCTTTAACTGGTAAGGTGAGGAAGGGGAAACAATGTAGAATTTTTTTCCTGAATACCTATTTAAGTTCCTTGACATCTGGATAGTCACAGAAAACAAAAGTACAGGAAGCAAATCTACCAATTTCCATGGTAGACATTTAGTTCAACTGGCAGTTGAGGGTTCTAAAACACTATTGTTTCTTTCTTCTTCTTTCCTTTTTTTTTTTTTTTGTAGTTTTAAGTAGGCTCCATGTTGAGGGTGGAGCCCAACACAGGGTTTGAACTCCCCATACTGAGATCAAGACATGAGCTGATATCAAGAGTTGGATGCTCAACCAACTAGGCCACCCAGCACCCCTAAAACATTTTTTCTAAGAAGGGTCATATTACTCAAGGTAAAGATTAAGCCAAGTCCAAGTCCAAAGCCACGGAAACACATTTCTTACTTTAATTTTAGGAAGAAGTTACCAGAAATCAATGCTAAGCCTATCAGTTCCATCCACAAAGCATTTGAGTAGAAATACTAACTTCCATTGTACAACTCCTGAATGACTGACAGAAGACATCTAACAAATAGAAAGCAAAAAAGCATAGGACACAAGAAGGAAAGAAACTAAGACAGGTCAAAAATACACCACGTAAGAAATTCAATACAACTGGAAAACACACTCTCAGGCACCAACATTTCTCTTTTGGCCACCTGTTCCTCCCTGCCCTCAAATGCCCCAAGCTCAGGGTAATGGCTAAGCTCGAAAAAAAGTTGATACCTAACAAGTCACACAAACTTGGTGGGCCTGAACCAATAAAAGCTTAGCTCAGTTACATCATGCTAATGTTCAAAAAACATAAATTCTTACGTGAATAGTTATTCTGGTATAGAGGTAAACCTCTTTTTCAGTGGCCTTAGCCTCCACCCCAAACACATTCCACTAGATTAAAGAAGAATGTAGTAACACCAAATAGCACTGTGCTACCCATCTGCATTATCAGAAAAACTATTCATTTGCAAAGAAAGATTATTACTTATTAGTGCCTGTCCAAATGTTGTGAAGAGTAGGGGCAGAGGAAAAACATAAATTAAGTAAATATTCTTTACCCAAATCCCAATAGATATATCTCTTTAGTAATTTCTTCACAACAGATTGAAGGATTGTCTAGAGTTCAGGGATGATTTCATTTCTCAAAATCTCCAAAGAGTTAGCATATTAGTACATGTGGATTTTATGGTTTCCCGCTTTCTAAGTCCTTCCTCTCCCTTTCATGGGCCTAGAATTAAGAAAAAACCTCATCGGGTCAATCTGATGTTCTACTGAGGATTCCTTCATTCCTGTTAAGAGGAGAGGAATAACAAAACAGGTGTTGAGGAATTGATGCATTATGTTCCCTGTGGAGTGAAGTGAGCAGTGGTGACCGAAGATACTGATACAGCATCACAAGACTAGCTAGACTAAGCTTGAGAGGCTGCTCTGTTCTAGAAAGCAATGCCAAAAGATGGCAACACAAGGCCAGGACAGCATAAAATCTGTCTAAGGCTCCAGGGGAGGGAATTCACTCCTTTAAAGATGTTTCTCAGAGACCTGAGAAGTCTCTGAACTCAACACTGCGTAAAGTCCAGTCATTGGGTCCAGACATAAAAGCAGGTGCAGGAACCTGGCAAGCTGTTTGTTAAAGCTCAACGTAGGGACTGAACTGGACTCAGCGTTTACCCCTTAAGCTGTGAATAGAACATCAAGCTTACCAGCTATCCACAAACACTACTGGAAACGTTGCACCCTTGACTGCCTGAGCAGCAGCAGCAAGTTCCTTGCTAGAATTGAAGAATGAAGACCAGAAATGCTAGAGGATAGTGCCTTTTAGATTTTGACTCCATGAAGGGATTTACTATGGTAAACAAGGAAGATGGGTCAGATTCAGAGAATCTAGATCTTTCTTCTGAATTAACTTTAGTCTTTTTAACAAAACATTATAAGGCTCTCAACTAGTTGACACAGACCTTACATAAGTAGCCCTCCCTCAGATTCCAGCTGTTTCCTCTTATTTTTCCAGCTTCCTCTCCCCACTACACCTTTCCTTTCACTTTCCATCCCAGCATTCAGGATTTTATACTTAGGAGAGCAGAAGGCAAGTAGTCAATCCAAGCCAGTGAAAATGCTTCCTATCAGGTATAAGGTAATCCCAGAAGCAGGCATTCTGAAGGTTAGGATACACATTCTTTCTGCCTTTTAGATAGGAAAGACATAATATACTATTTATATATGGAAGAGCATCTTCAGGCCAATGTACTAAAACTAGACTCATAATATGGGGACAAAAAAAAAATCCCTTAGTGATGCTTTGCAGGGACATTGGAACTGATAACCTTTATTCCTTACAGTAATTAATCCAGTCTCCAGTGTACATAGTACACTCAGCAAAACTCATAAACCCTGAGGAAGCCCCTATATGTTTGATAGATTTAATTTAGCTCAGATAGTTAATCACTTAAGCAAAGCAGATGGAAGGGTCTAAGTTGGCACTATAATAATCTGGGATTAGCCCTCTCACTAGAGATAACTGAAAAGGGTGCTAGACTACTAGAGGTAGGGTTAGGATTTATTCCAGTGATTTCCTGAAAACCACAGGAATTTTGAGAGGTAAACACATCTGAGTAGGCAGGGAGCAGAAAGGGGAAAGGGCACCACCAAGCCTACATCTCAAATCAGTAACATTTAATTTAGTAATCTATCCTGGTGGCTCTAAGAGCCCTGGTGAACACCCAGTCTTAGACATTGCATGGGTAAAGTTAAATTCAGGCTATGCTAATTCTAACCCAGAATGACATATTTCAGATTACAAAGGCCAGCCAGGACACCCCAGGGACTACTTCCTCAGTTCATAATGGATTCTAATCAGCTTAAAGACAAGGACCTCCCTATGCCTAATGTAGACTCTCTTCCTTAGAGAAATGGCTGTGTATGACTGTCCCCTAACTACCATGGAGGCTTTGCTATCTTAGTATACAAGTATTTACTGAGCACCTATTATATGCCTGGAACTGTACTAGTCACCAGGATACTTTTAAGGATCTCTTCCAGTAATGAAATTAAAGCTTGAGAAGTATTATAGACTAGACATTTGTACAAAGTGCTTAAAGAGCACTGGAAGAAAACAAAATTAAAGGATATTTGTGCTCTTTAATACTAAATAGGAGACCTCACCTTGTTAGTTCTCATGTAAGTGAGGCTTTGACACCAAAGATAAACTGTAAAGTGGGAAGTCACCACACAGTGTCTTTTAAAACTCATCTACCTAGAGTGGGAAGTAAAGCAATTCAATCTTTCTGTCCTGGATCTGTTTTATTGATATAAATTTGTGTACATGTAAACTCGGCTACCAAAACAAATGCATACATATGTGGACATTTACCCATTCATGGGGTCTTTTCTATACTACTGTTCTTTGTGGGACTCTTGCCTAGTTAAAAATTGCTAGCCAAGCCCTGCTGTCCTGCGAGGCCAGCCTGACTAGCAAGAGGTTAAAAGAGGGCAAGGGCAACTCTGATGCTGGCTTGGCACTGTATACTAGAAAGTCAGCAAGCTAAACACCCCCACTTTCTTACTGCTGAGTTCTGGGCTACCACCACAGAAACGAAATGAACTCGGGCTTCAAAACAGCCATCAGCAGCAACATGTTAACAACTTGGATCAAAGACAGCACAATGGGACACCCTGGTGGCATCAGGTGGATATTACAGGTGATGTTCACTTGAATCAAAGACTTAACCTACCCCTAAAACCGCCCTACTGGAAAAGGCAGGCTGGCTTTTAAAAAGTGGTAGTAAAATAAGTCTGTCACAAAACAAGGATTCAAGTTCTGGGCCTGTTACTTTCACCTCTTTGAGCCTGTTTCCTCAAACTGCAAAATGAAGCTAAAATCACTGGAGATTAAAATGAGTGAAAGTACCTTATGGAACAATTAGCTACTACTTTCCTTGAGAATAAGGTATATGCCTTAATGCTCTTGCATTTTTTTTCCTTCAAACTTTCCATTAAAAAAAGGTAGCAAGGACATGAATCCTTGAAGTCACTACTTTGGAAATAAGCCCAATGATTGGAGGACCATACTAATCTCAGCTATGCAATGCACCTACCTAGGATTTCATGAACATATTCATAAACATTAAGGTGTGCATTAGCATACCACATATCTCAGAATAAGTGTCCAAAAGTTAACTGTGCTTGCTCTCAAAGAGTTTATCAGGTACCCCGGGGAAGCAAAACACATACACATGAAACAACTAGACTGAAAGCAACATACAAGCGCATACATTATGCATAACACTATATAAACACGAAGAAAAGCAAAGCAGAAATATAGTGCAATTACTCCAAGAGTATTTAAGTCTTTAGCTGATCATGAAAGGGTGGAAGAACTAGAGTCAAAAGAAATGGGGATGCTTATAGGGTATGTGTGTGTGGGGAGAGGTTTGCGGAGTCTCCTGGCTTTGAGACACTTAGTACTAGTCAAGAGTCCTGGAGTCACGTTGATTCCCTAACCAAGGAAATGTACTATAAATCTTATATAAATCTTCACCTTATGCCTTAACGGATAATAAAGAATTCTCACTGAGGTATGGCGATTAAGTTTGTAAGTAATTTAAAGCATGTTAAGAATCATGCTTAATGATATAAAAAGGAGACTTAGGAGAAAGAGGGAACTTCTCTTAAGACAACAGGATCAATTCTTGATCTATACCGTAACTGTGCGCAGCTTGCAAAAAACCAACTTTCTCCTTGACTTTCCAAGACTGATCTTTGGGATATTTACTTTTCCTGTTATACGTGGCTTAGGCTAGCATTTATTCATTTGAGAGGAAAAAAAATGTGACCAGGGGAGGAACAGACAGGGAAAGGGAGGGGGAAAAGAATCCCAATCAGACTGTGCTGAGCACTGAACCCCACCTCACAGCCCAGAGTTCATGACCGGAGGAGATAAAACAGAGTCCCATGCTCAACTGAGCCACCTACGTGCCCTTAAGCAAGCACTTCAATTTGAGTTTCCTAGCTTCACATCTAAGAAGGAATTATTTGATACAGTACTAAAATTAGAATTTTCTCCAACAATCCACCTGGTTAGCCAAGTTTGTGAAACAGGCTTCTAGTGGGTTGCTTTTAAGGAGTAAGTTCTTTCCACCTCTTACCATTTAGCCAACTGTTAGCACTGCATGTGGCTGCATGGTATAGAAATGCTACAGAAACCTCAATGGGTAGGAAAAATTAACACAAAACCTTCAACAGTAACAATAGTTTGTGAAATTAAATGCACCACAGAGAACTACTATATGGGCTTAGAAGTTTACTTTTTAGTTTCAGGAATTATGTTTAACTGAGAATGAGGATTTGAAGCTTTAGTGATTAAGTGGGAAGAGGAAGGAGAAATGTCTACAAACACACAGAAGCAAATAGAAGCATTGTATTTACCAGACCAACCAGAGTAAGGGAAGATGTGATTGAGAATAGTGGTACATTGGGAAAATAGACTATAACCCACTGTTGATTTGTATTAGGGCAGTTAACATGTTTTAGGAAGATCAGACTTGATGGCCAGGATATAGACTGGAGTCAGTGAAACCAGCAAAAACACTTTTAGTAATGAATCTGGATGTACAGGTAAGGATGCTGCTATGCCAAATGGAGATGGAACACAAAACTAAACAGCATTTTGATGTGGCAATTAAACAAAACTCTTAGTTTTGTGGTGGTACTGTGGCTAAGACCTGGTTATAAAGAAAGTCATAGAACTCAATTATCACCTTGGTACAAGTTTACTATCTAGTTTTAGAGGACAAAGGAACCATTTTTAGTTTTCTTTGTTGTAGTGTGCTTGCTGTACTGCTAATCAACATTTTAGGTCTTAAAATGTGGATGTCACTCTTGACATACTTTTGTAATTCAAATTTCTTAAAAAAAAAAAAAAAGTCTCCAAAAAGAACTAGAAACACTCCAGGAGGTCACAGAATGGAAAATGATATTTTAATGTTACATACAAATATTTAGCTTCTACTACTACACAGTAAATATCAATTAATGATTTATTTCCAACTTAGACACAAAAGAAACTTAGACCTCTATTTACTGGTTACTTATTCAAGATATTCAGTACGGGAAAGAATTCAAATTTCTAGGTTTCTCTTCCAAAGCAATTGATTAATTATCTTGAATGTCTATTCAGTGCATAGCTATTTTGTGCTATGTACCTGGAAGGGGGAGGAAGAAAGGTTATGACCTGTTAGAAAAGACAGACACATAAACAACTCACTGATAATCAAGGCAGAATGGCAAAAGTTTTAAAATACAGTAGAAATACTCTGTGGGAACAGAGGAAGAACCAATAGTGCTTACTCTTTTTGAAGTGGGTGCTTTCAGCGACTATCGTGCCAAACATTATCTTGGTGCCTCAGAAAATAAAAATTAATGAAGCAAGAAAGTTGAAGTAGATGAATGGATAAGTGCAAGCAAGCTAAGTGACAAGGCTATGCCAGAGTAAAATGCACAAGGTCTGTGTCCACACACCAAAGAATGATTCTGTCTCTATCATGGGTATTAAATTTCCAGGAGGTGATTTTGAGGTACTATCCAAAAGTTTCAGTTCCACCTCTCTAAACAAACGGATACAAGGCATTACAGGAGGAAGGAATAGGAGGACCAAATGCAAGAGAAATGCTGGAGAATGCCAAGTCCTGGGATATGGAGTATATCAGGGGAGGCTAGCTAGAGAGGAAACTTCGGAGGTAGTAGGTTGGGAGCTAGGTTACCAAGGGCCTCAGGTGCCGTATTTCTAAGAGTAATTTCCAAGCGCTGCAGTTTCAAATAACTCTAGTAGAAAGTGACAGGATACATTTTTCGTTAAAAAAAAAAAAAAAAAAAGCCCTAGCAATAGTAACTGGTGGGCTGTTGGGGCTTGGAGTGAAGATACTGAGTTTTTGACCACACTTGGCATTCACAGGCCATACAGTAGACGGTTTAAGTCAAATTTCTACAAGCCACTTTAGGGGCAGAAGAGATTCAGCCCAGGACTTCAAAGGACTTCAAATTCAGCCTTGTATTTCAAGGCTGTTGGTGGTCTTTTGTGACTGATGCAGCAATCTGTTCCTGTTTTAAACCTTAATCATTGCTGCAACTTGAAAGCTTATCCCAAATTTTGTATGTTAAGGCTTCCCTAACAGCACCTCAGGACACAATTCTGCATGCCTCTGGCACTTTACAATCTCCAAATTTTAGCCTTTCTCTTTTACAAAGGGAATTCTGGATTTTCAATTGTACGATTTTGGTTTTAGAGTATCTCTTCATAAGTTAAATTGGGACCTCCTAGGTCCTAACATTCCTAGGATTAAGGACAGGCAATAACCAAACCTAGAGCATTCTCAATCCAACTTGCACCAAGCCTGCTAATCAGCAATCACCTTCTGCAGCCTCACTTGCCACAGAAAATGTTAAGCAGGCAGACAAGTTTTACTGTGTAAACTTCATTTTCTTCTCTCCTGGAAAAATACTTTTATTTGCTTAGTATCTTATTCTTCAAAGCAGACAAGTTTCTAACAATGTTTTAAGAAGGGTGCTCCCATACCATTTTCTTGACTAAGATCAAGTGGGCCTAAGAAATGTTAAGAGTATTTTCAGTGAATTTAGAGATAAGTTTGTGTCCTTTACATTTTTTGCAATGTTAGGTTATAGGGAAGGAGATAACAGGAATGACAGATGCTAAAGTGTTAATTCCCCCCAAATTTTCAGCTGTCTTAATATAAAATGGCATTAAGTAAACATGACAAGAGAACCATGTATATGGACTTTCTGATCATGATACTCTATGCCTAGTTAAGCAAAGCCTAGAAATAAAAAATATAGTAAGTCAACTTGACAAATAAGCAGGGTTTTAAGACTGTAACTAACACCAAGTCTTCGTAATGCTGAGAAATAAGATTCCAGAAATCTTTTCATGCCATAAAAACAAATGACAAAGATCTCTGAAAGCATATTTGTTTTTCCTAGTAGGAGACCAATTTTATGCCTAGATTACTTTTTGCAGCACATCCTGTACCCAATTATTACACTTCTAGCCTTACTGATCCATACCTGTAAGTGTACAAGGCAGGCAGAAAAACAAGCAGATTCACATCTTCAGCATTTTCTAATTTCCTGAACCTAGACATATTTTTCTTTAGAGGGTCCAGTACTAAAAACACTCTGTTCAAGACCTAAATGGATCCTTACTCAACAGATAAGGCAGAGGTAAAGTTACAGGAAGAAAACTCACCCACAGCAAACACCCCACCTAACTTTGGAGTTGATAGGGAGGATTAAGAGTTGGTTTCCAGGGCAGCCCCGGTGGCGCAGCGGTTTAGTGCCACCTACAGCCCAGGGTGTGATCCTGGAGACCCGGGATGAGTCCCATGTCAAGCTCCCTGCATGGAGCCTGCGTCTCTGCCTCTCTCTCTTTGAGTAAATAAATAAATCTTAAAAAAAAAAAAAAAAAAAAGGAGTTGGTTTCCACTTCTCTAGAGCTGTTTTACAGTAGGGATACTTTCCTGGTTGATTTTGTACAATAACTCCCTCTAGTGGCTACACAGTTTTCCCTAGCATTTACTTAACAATGGAGTGCAATAGAACATGGTAAAAAAAACTTACTAGACATTTGGCAACCCTTTTAAATTGTTTTGTTCATACTGAATGTGTATAGCATTCTAGAGAGGCTCTCAATTTCTGCTATTTTCACACTGATAGTTCTTATCAATAGTTGATAGGTAACAGTCTCCCAGGATCTGCCGAACTCAAGACCAGAGGTATTTTCATCTGTCTGTTGTTTTGTACACCCATCTAAAACAGCAACTCCTTAAGCAATGGCATGCATGTATTTTCTCTCTCCAATAGCCCAGCTGAAGAACTTATTACTGTGAGATTATTTATAACTAAATTAACTTCTACATGACAAAGACTAATTTATTCAATTTCTTTTGGGGGGGGGGTACTACGAAGCACCAGATAATTTTTTTAATAGAAAAATTCCTTGATCCCTACAAAAATCACCACCACCTTCACATATAGCTTTTGAAATTATCAAGAAGCATCCCCAAAGTCCTCAATCACAGGAATAAGTGCTCGTCTAACTGTAACTCATTGGGCCTCTACTTAAAGCAAATTTTTGCCAGGACTATTTATATTCAATAAACAATCAAAATTATAATCTCATCACTTCATGCCAATCCCAGCTTTTCCTATAGGATCATAGTGATCAATATTCCTGCAAAGTACTGAAAAAAAAAATTACCTCAAAGAAGTGAATATACCACTACATACACTAGGATGGCAGAGTAATTTCCTCCAGTGGAGTACAACTGTGAGTCTACTATAGCAACAGAATATAAAGAAATGTGGGTCATACCTTTTTTCTCGTGGCTGCTTCAGTCTAAAAAAGTCGGGGAACTCAGATCTCCATTAATAAAGGATCCACATTTAACAGGTTTGTTTTTATTCACACGCCCAAAATTACACAGAAGCTTTAGCTCTATATTCTATTAGAGTTCTATAATCTCTTATCCAAACTCAAGGGACCAGGCATATTTGTAATTGAGCCATTCACTTTATAAAGTATGGTAGAGTCCATATCATGTAACAGCCCCAGCAAAGCCTATGCCAACTGTGTAATGAAGCCTCAGTATTTCCGCTAAGACCATGTAGTCCCCATAAGTACAAAACAAAGGCATCGATTCTGGTCAGGTTTCACATTTAACGTTTTCAGAATTTTTTGGATAAGAGATTGTGAACCTGTTTTCTGCCTCTGTACTCTTCATACTGGGATGGAACTAAATGAAACCACAGGATGGTTATGTTACAACAAAACGTCAGTCTAATAGTTTCTTTAATACTTTATGGTAAATACATACATAAAAGTTATTTAAATTGTAATTGCGGTACAACTTCATTATACAAAATAAAAAGACACATCTAAGAAATTGATCTACATAGACAATGTGAAGGAAAAAAACCACACCAGTCGTAATGAGCCAGAAGTTTCAAAGATAAAACTAAGAAAGCTGAAATTCTAGAATCATATTGAACTTAAGGACTACAATAAATGGACATGGGAGCACTCAAGATTTATGTGGGTATAAAACTTAGGGGAAAAACTTTTTAAACGAAGAAAATGTTCATACAGTCCTTGAAAAAAATTACTAAACCAATTTTAAAAATAAAATTCAGGTCCCAAAAAACTAGGAATCAGAAAATGGGTTTCTTACCTTTTGCTTCCAGAAGGATGTGGGCTGAACAGCAAGGTGTGTTATTCAATCTGATGTTAATGAAAAATAATTGCTTCTTAAGTTTTTCCTTGGTTAGAAAATAACAAACTAATTACAGGCTCCCTACACTATTCTAAAGGAACATAAATAGGGAGAAAAGGGGAACAATTCAGGGCCACCTTTAGTTCCAAAACTGACGTTCTTTAAATAGCTGTCAAAATGGATAAAGATTAAGGTTCTTTTCCTAAGACTGAAAAACAAAGTCTGCATCTTCCCTCAGAGGTTTTAGCTGCCTGGTCTGGTACCCGGCTACCTTCTATAAATATGCAGCCAAGTTCTCTAATCTTCAGTTTATTATCAGACAATATTTTGTGTCCCACGTCTATTCTGAGGTTGGGACTACTTAAACTTTTAGTAGAGCACAGCTCTCAACTTAGCTTAAATGCACTATCTTCAGTGAAGGCAATTTTATCTTGGTTTCCAACACATTTAATGAACACATGCTTAAGTCTAACTCATACTAACATTTCAAAAATTAGTCATTTAAAAATATTTATATTCTATACATGAAACATAGGTTTCAAATAGTAAAAATCTTTCCACTTCTTGACTGTTGTATTTTAAATCCTTGCATAAAAACTAGTAACTTCCTTAATTTATACCAACCAAGTTCTTTACTTAAAGGAGACTCTTAAGTTTTGAACTTAATATCCCATTCTCTTCCTTACATTCCGCAAGGTTCATCTAAATGTTTCGGTTGGGTGTCCTTATGTAAATATCTTAGGGCCCATTTCTTCTATTACCACGACTATGTATAGTTTTTCCAAGGTTTCAAATTATGTCACCTGCATAGTGGTCTTAAATTCAGCTTCCAGCTCTGATTAGCATCCAAGGCAAATGTTTAAGATTTAGTTATTTCTTTTGGGTGCAGAAAAAAGTGTTTTGATGGTTTTGACTAGCTATGAGGAAATCAAAAGAAAAAGATTAGGGATTTTAAGTAAAAATCTCCTCCCCCAACTCAAATGAAAATATAGCACCAAGGGGCTATCAAAATAAAAAGATACAACAACTAGCAGACTAAGATATAAATCACTGCTTTGGTAGGTTTTGGATACAGAATCAGCTTATGGTTGAGAAGGGTTTTGCAAAGCAAAATTCTAAAGAAAGCCCAGCTTTTTATTGACAAATAAGCAGTTAATATTCTAGTGTATTATTCACATTTCAGAAAAAAATGTAATTTGTGTTAAGGGTGCTAATCTGTGCTTAATTTAACATTTAATACTTACCAATTTTTGAGAAGAGCATGAAAACCTCAAAGGCTATCCCCAAGTTAACATTAACTGGTCACTACCCAATTTTGCATAAAAGCCTATGTTGTCTAGATGATCACCAAAAATTAAACATCTATAAATTTAATCATTTTTATCAAAGTATGGGAAGATTATCTTTCAGAAACTAGATCACCCCCCATTTACCATATTATATACACAATTGCCTTATTCTTAACCTTATCTCCCCCAGAAGTCTTTTACAATTAACAATAAGAGATGGCTAACTCCACTTACTAGATTACCTTTCAAGAACCTTTAATTTACTAACACACAACATAATCTCATCAAAAGTATTAACTGATAAACTAGTCACCCAACTGAAATTTTACATGAAGAGGAAAAAGGACAACCATGCATAGTTTTTTAAAAAATGTTTATTTTTTTCAAAGAAAAACGGCAATAGCCAATTGGAAACCTACTTATTCTTCAACTCCAATTTTGTTCTTTAAATTTAGAAGTGACTTACTGATTTACTATTTTAAACAAACCCCCCCTTTCCCCTTTAAATGTTTACCATCTACTCGTGCTGAATCCTTCCAAGGAGATTGCTCCAGCGTATTATCTCCAGGTCCTCGCTTTGCTCCTTTTACCAAAAAATGCAAAACACAATTCCATCGTGCATCTTAAGGGCTCCAATCGTCAAAAATAGGAAAAAAAAAAAAAAATCTTTGGAATAGCCAATTAAGTTGAATAAAAAAAAAAAAAAAATCCACACGAATGCGGTTTGGTTGGGGCAGGAATCCACTCCTATGTTCCTGGTAATCTGATCCCGCTCCATGAATCCTTGTAATTCATCCTCCCTATCCTATCCACATTATGATTTGAATCCAATGATCCAGCTCCAAGGATTGGGATCCAGTGAGCCCTCTCCAATCCAAACCTTTATAACCAGCAAAACCAAAAAAGAGGAGGCAAAATGTTAGATACTGTAATCAAAAAAGGTTTCTGGGGAATGATGAGTTATGTCTGTCATCAGTTTAACAGATGTACATCAATAACTATCAAATTCCCCAAAACAAGTTTCTGAATGGTGTTCAGATAAATTTTAGAAACTTAATCATCATAGAGACTAATTGGAAGAAGCATTTTATATTTACAGTTCAACTGATAATGCCAACACTTGTTACTGTACAGCGTATTACAGGTTTTGTGGTTGCAAAAAGTTATGTAGTTGAAAAGTTTACTCGTATTGCTACCCACCCTAAGGCTAAACTAAACCTAATGCTCCCATCTGCAATTTAATTTGTAAATTAAAGTGTTTTAAACATGAGTCAATTATGAATATTAGTTTAAAGGGGAAGGTGAGACTTAAAAATATTCCCAACTAGATTATCTACACCAATACATTGGAATTCTATTTTGCTTTCATTTTGTCTTAAAAAAATGAAATAGCAACGCTATATCAGTCACACAGAGGACATGCAGATTTAGCAGTATTGATATTATACTCTATCTGGTTGGAATTAAAGACACCCTGTACCCACATGTACACCAACAGCAGGTCACACATTAACAGTTGTAACTAAGCACTGTGACAAATTAGCCAGTTCTTCCCACATTAGTCCCTATTAAAACAAAAAAGGGGGGAAGGGAGCAAAATAATTGTTACAAAATGGGCAATGTAATTTTGCCACAATTGCCAAGGTTTAAAGAGCAAAGCAATTGTAGCTAAAGATAACTGCACAAGATGTTTGCAAGTGTTTTAAGGTAGATGTATATATATATATATATATATATAATCACTTTTATCCCTTGCCTTTTAGTATAAGGTCAATACTGCCAATTTCATCTGTGACAATAGCACTTGGAGTCATACCATTGCCTCCATTATTGATCTGATCCTCCTCAATCCTCCTTTTGACAATCCTAAAATGATTGAAATGTGCTCCACAATCCTTAATCCAAAGCATTCTTAATCCATCTCTTCAGATATGTCTACAGAAAGACACATGAAAAGCAAGATAAACATAAGAACTTCCCCAGGTAAGATAACCACAAACACCCCCAACATCCCAGTTCACACAAACCAGAGCAGAATAGACATTTACACAATATCACAGTCTGAAGAGCATGGAGAATTAACTAAATTTCAACAATCCTGTCTATGACATCACTTAAAATACAATTTATCAGACATGAGGGGAATGTAGATGTTAGGAGCAAGGGGATATTACACAAGAATGCAATTCAACACTTTAGCCCATTCTGAACAAAACAGTTTGAATTAAAAAATGAAAAGATTGTACTGAGTAAAGGAAAACTGTATACAACATGGGTTCTACAAAAAGTGTCACCAATCATCTTATGTACGAGAGCGAGATCTGCTATGACGGGGAGAATAGCGTGGTGATCCTCTGCTTCTCCTTGGGGAGTAACTGCGACTCCTGCTGTTGCTTCTGCTACGGCTTCTGCTACGACTACGGCTTCGAGATCGAGATCTTCCATAACTTGGACTTCTGGGCCCATCAACTTTAACCCGGATGTAGGCAGTTTCTCCCTATTGAATAGACAGAACTTTCGATTGAAAGATCTAAGCTTTCACCTGTCTTCAGGCATGCTGAACGAATACAATGTAACTAAAACCAGAAATCTGGTATTTTACTTGGACACCCTTGCCTGAATCTTACCTTCAAATTCCACTGTTAAGACCACTGTATCCAATTCTGGCCAAAGAAAAGAGTAAGTGTAAAACCTACCTCATGAGATCTAAACTTAGTGTTATCCAGTTTTCGAACTGCATAGGTCATATCTTCTTTCCGTACAAACTCCACGACACCAGTGCCATCTCGGTAAACATCAGCATAACATACATCACCTGCTTCACGCATGTGATCCTTCAAATCCTGCCAGCTTCCACTTGGAGGCAGTCCTAAAAAAGTATTTTTTCAATACCAATCACCCTAAATTTCACACTACACTTAAAATCTATACTAGAACGAAAACCACTTTAAAATTAATCAGATTCAAGATCGTAGGTAAGAGAGCCATTAATTAAGATTCTGGAATCCAAAGTCCCAAATTCTCTGTAAAGTAAGGATCTTCATCGTCCAGGCATCCGACCTAATGGTAGGTAACTAGCACACTGGTACACCTCCACTACGGTTATCCTTTACTAAACTCACCCGAGAAACTAAATTTAAGACCTACCACAAAAACAGGCATTTGTCAAAACCACTCACGCAAGGGAACACTTAAAAGTGGCTCCTGTCCCTCCTCAACAACCCTCACCAACAGAAAACTCACCGGAGACAACCACTCTGTTTTCAGAACGCCTGGATGGGGGCCCATAGCGGCCTCGGGGAGCCCCGCCACCTCCACCCCCGCCGCCGCCTCGGCCTGTACCACGGCCGCTTCGAGGAAACTCCACCCGCAGACGGTATCCATCGTAATCATAGCCGTCGCGACCGTACACCGCGTCTTCCGCGTCTCTGCGTGATCAGAGAAAGCAAGAGGTGTAAGAGTAAGGCCCGGGAGGGGCAGCTAACTCAGTCGGGAACTAGCGGCCCCCGCACATGCGCACCCAGCGAGGAAGAGCCCACATGCGCTGCATAATAGGAATGGCCCCTCCCCCACCCAGAAGCACGCCAGGCTCCCGACCACTACACCAGCCCTCGGCGCCTCAGTTTCCCGCTCCGAGACGGAGAGTCCACTCTGGGGACGTCCGTGGGCCCAGCCACCAGAGAAACCACATCGACTCGGCTCTTACTCGACTCCTGCATGGGCGACACAGTCTTACCCCCAACCTAAAAGCCCACCTCCCCATTCTCGGTAACAAGGCCTTTCCCCAACTACTCCAACTTATTGCCTCCAGGCGGCGAGGCCCAGGCCGCCTCACCGAGGGTCCTCGAACTCAACGAAGGCGAAGGGCGGTCCTCCGCGGCGATTCTTGAGATCGATGTCGCGGATAGCTCCGTATTTGTAGAACACGTCCTCAATGTCCTTGGTTCGGATGTCTGGAGGTAAGTTACCCACATAGATGCGGCAGTCGTTGTTCCCTGCCGGGCCACGAATCACACCACCTCCCGACATGGCGGCGACGAAAAGCGCGGACTCGAGAACAGGCCTTCCCACCAAGCCTAGCGCACGGCAGAGCGAGCCCGCAGCGACACCACGTCTCCCGCGGCCCCTCCAAAATGGCGCCTTTATCAGCTCGGCGCACGGATATGGGGGGAGGGAGGAAGAGAAGCGGGAGGAAGCTGCTATTCGGTCTCAGTACGCACGCGCAAGAGCGTAACGGGTGCTGCGAGCGGTACGCTCACGCATGCGCGACGTCACCCTCCGCGCGAAGGGAGAAAAAAGTTCCTCGCGTTCTGGATTTGTGGAGTGGCTCGCAAATGACGTGACCGGCCCTTTGGTAAAAATTAAACAGAGATCCCTCGTCCACGGAGCTACTAATCCCTGAAGAATCTTAAAGGATAGTCCGTTTTCTCAGGAATGAGTCTCTTTTAAAACAAGTCCGCGCCTTAAAAGCATTGGGTGAAACCTAGCCTGGAGCCTTGTCCCACGATGCTCTGCGGCGTTAACGGCCTTTGGCGGGAAAGACTGCTGGGGGCGGAGCTAAGGGGGGAGGGACCTGGCGGTTGCTCCGGAAACGGGAACATCCTCGTAGAGGGAGGCTGGTCCCGGAGCTCCGCTGTTGGTGCTTCAGTCCCGAGCTGAGTAGTGATTTTGTTTTCCTGCCCCCTCTGGTCTCAGGCGGTGGGCTGCTCAGACAAGTGTCTCATTTAGGGCAACCCAGCTTAGACCCGGTTCCACCGCCGGCTCAGAACTTGACTTTGTATAGCTCAGCTCAACACGCCTTGACCTAGTGGCGGTGGCCGAGCCCTGACCAGTCAACTAGGACTGAGACCTCAGCTTCTCTTTAATCGCCCATCACTGGGCCTAGCGCAGAGGTGAGGTCCATTGAAAGGTTGAAGAGTGAATTGTGCCTGTTACGTATCCAACTCTTTCAAAAAAAAAAAAACAAGAAAAAGCGCGCGTGTGTTGGCAGAATCCTGGAGTTTGTTCCTCTTTCTGACCTCATTCCCGAGCCTCTCAGGTAATATTTAAACGAGCTGGGGGGATGTGTTAGAACTGTGACCCCTGGAGACCACAGTTGCTGCTCAGAACTGATCCCACTTGCATGGCGGCCCAGGGAAATAAGAACCTGTTAACATTTTTTTCAGAGATATCTGAAATCTGGATTTTTATGTAAAATGTTGGGATTTTAAAATATTTGTAATGAATTCAACTTTTAAGAAAACCCTGCCGTCATAAATATGCTAAAACATCTGCACCCTGAGTTTACGGAGGATTTTCTTCATAGTATGTATTTGTTTGCAATGGTCCCCAAGGATGTGAAGCAGTTTACAGAGATAACCTAGAACATTATTAAAACTACCAAGAACTCAGGGGGAATAGGAAAATAAGAGGGGAGGAATTTAAGATGAAGTCATGGATAAGGATACTATACAAAATGCCTGAGGTAATTGCCTGCCCAGTTACTAAAGATGGACTGCAAATTTGACTCCAGTCATCCCAGAAGTCATAGGAAAGAAGGGAACACAAGTATATTCAAAATCCTAAGTGCCTTTGAGATTAAAAAATAAGTACATTGTTTAGGGGAAGGGCATGTTTTCTTCGTTCTAAAAGTTGATTGAGTGCATTTTACCAATGTCTCTGAGTGATCCCGAAATAAAAAATTCAGTTTGATCCTGAACAGATTCATAGAGGATCTTTGGTAGTTCTAGAACTCTGTGATGGTTTCCAAAATTATGCATATACACGCATGTACTTTTTCTGCAAAGAGGATTTGAATTTTTAGTTAGATTCTTATAGGGGTCTGTAGATTCCCAAAGCTAAGAGACCTCTGAAAATTTTAGAGGGAAGGACAGATTATCTATCTTTTAGAATATCCTTCATTGATTATCCATCAGTGGGATTTTTGAAACTGGGCTTTTAATTAAAAAAAAAAAAGAACCTGATTATTTTCAAAATGACCAAAGAAGCTGACCAAAAAAGACACTATTTCAACAAATTTTTTTTTTAATTTTTGTTTTTATTTATGATAGTCACACACACACACACACACACAGAGGAGAGAGAGAGAGAGAGAGGCAGAGACACAGGCAGAGGGAGAAGCAGGCTCCATGCACCGGGAGCCCAATGTGGGATTCGATCCCGGGTCTCCAGGATCGCGCTCTGGGCCAAAGGCAGGCACCAAACCGCTGCGCCACCCAGGGATCCCTATTTCAACAAATTTATTCAGTTTTTAGCACTGTGCTACTCGGTTAGTAGCAGAAAAGACATTAATTAATTAATTAATTTCAAGACATTTTCATTCCAGAAAAATAAGAAAATTGTAAATTTGCTTTGATTTATTCTTGTCCAATTTCAGGCAGTTATTTCTTTTTTTTTTTTTTTCAGGCAGTTATTTCTGATGTTCAGATGAATACAAGTAGAATTTAATATAGAATGAATAGGATATTCTTGCTCCTCTCTTGGCTTCTTTTATTGTATTTGATGTAACCAAATTAGAGATTCTGGGGTCCATCATGAGGTCAGAATATAGCAGGAAAAGTCTGAGTGGCTCTTTTTTTTTTTTAATTTTTATTTATGATATCACAGAGAGAGAGAGAGAGAGGCGCAGAGACACAGGCAGAGGAGAAGCAGGCTCCATGCAGGGAGCCCGATGTGGGACTCGATCCCGGGTCTCCAGGATCGCGCCCTGGGCCAAAGGCAGGCGCCAAACCGCTGCGCCACCCAGGGATCCCTGAGTGGCTCTTTTTTAAGGTCTACCAGGATGACATTAGTTTGGTGATTATTACAGTTAAGGCTGTGATCTTTTTTAAAGAAGTATTTTATTTATTTATTCATGAGGCACACAAAGAGAGAGAGAGAGAGAGAGAGAGAGAGGCAGAGGCACAGGCAGAGGGAGAAGCAGGCTCCACGCAGGGAGCTCGGTGTGGGACTCCATCCTGGGTCTCCAGGATCATGCCCTGGGCAGAAGGCTGCACTAAACTGCTGAGCCACCCAGGCTGCCCCTCTTTTTTTTCTTTTTTTTTTTTTTTTTTAAGACTTATTTGAGAGAGAGCACGAGTGTAGGGGTGAGGGGCAGAGGAAGAAAGAGAGAATCTCAAGCCAACTCTCATCTGAGCACAGAGCCCTCCACAAGGCTCAATCTTAGGACTTTGAGATCATGACCTGAGCCAAAACCAAGAATCTGAAATTTAACCAGACTGAGCCACCCAGGTACCTCAAGGGCGTAATTTTAATATCAGTATCCCAGGGGATCCCTGGGTGGCTCAGCAGTTTAGTGCCTGCCTTTGGCCCAGGGCGCGATCCTGGAGTCCCGGGATCGAGTTCCACATCGGGCTCCCTGTGTGGAGCCTGCTTCTCCCTCCTCCTGTGTCTCTGCCTCTCTTTCTCTCTCTCTCTCTAATAAATAAATAAATATTTTTTAAAAATATATTAGTATCCCAGAGTTAATTAACATATTTTAGTCCACAAGAGTAAAAAATAAGAAAGCAAGCAAACCAAACCATTTATTCATTTTTTGGGAGGCAGGGAGTGGGGGGAACAGATTCATTTTTGGTAGCCAGGATGCTCAGATTGTATACACCAAGACAACTGTTTTGGCAGGTCTGGAAAACAGATCAGGCAGTTGCTTAGTAAATGAGTAATCAAAGCAAAATGAGGCGAATTGTTTTGAGAGATCTCATTCAGATAGTGGTGAGACCTTAAAAAATGACCCCTGCCCCACTTCAGAGTATATGTCTTCATTTATACCCCTTGGATTTTGTGTGTCTGCTCCCTGGACAATGATGCTGGGTAAAGACTGGAGATTTTTTTTTTTTAAGTAGGCTCCACCTCCAGCACAGAAGCCAATGCAGAACCTGAACTCAGGACCCTGAGATCAAGAGTCAGATGCTCACCTGAATGAGTCACCTAGGCACCCTGACAAGTCTCTTTCTGTAGCAGATCTTCACATAAACTTTGAACAGCATACTAGACAAATTAGATTTCTGCTAACCGATTTACAACCACTTCCAGTTTTCCTCCTGAGATTACATCCTCACCTTAATTAGGGGTTCACAGTATTTGCCAACCCCTCAATTACACATTCACTGGTAGTTTTAGGGCTGCTCCCACAGCTAGCTAATTTATGAAGTATACATTTTATTAGCTTAATCCTCAGAAGTTGCCTTATTTTTAACACTGTTGCTGTTTATAAAAAGTGACTTCCTCAAAAAATTTTATTTTATTTTTTCTTCTTTTTTTCCTCAAAAAATTTTAAATGCTTTCAATTCAGTCTAGTAAATATATACTAGTGTCGGCACTATATTTTACCCTGGAAATAATTACTTGAGGGAAAAAAAAAGGTTGAAGTCACACAACCCAGTTTTTCAGTTATTTGCCGAACACTTTATTCTCTATACCTGTGGTGATAGTTATGCAACCCTGTAAATATACTAAAAATCATTGAATTGTACGTACATAAAGCAAGGGAATTGTATAGTATGTAAATTGTAACTCAATAAAATTTTTTTTCTAAATGGGGAAAAATATTTACAAAATCAGGTAAGTCACTCGCTAATGCATTTCTCTAAAGGCATTATTGGGGATAGTGAGTATTCTAGAATAATTTGCACTGTAATACGGCTTTTTGAATCTGGAAGTTCTGTTTTCCATATTCATGTGTCAATCCCTACTGTCTTCCTTGGGGATTCCTTATTTTTACTGGGTAAAGAGACACAGAGATGAGGAATATTTGATTCTACTGTGTACAGGAGTTCCCTTCAGGAACAGTTCATTTGCATGACTCTGTTCCCTTGTTCCACTTGCTTTAGTGCTAAATATTCTCTGAAAAAGGAAGGACTAGTATATATCTTTTTATTTCATTTATATTTGTCTCATTTCTAGCAAACTCTACGGAGGACAGATTTCTGCTGTAACTTCTTTATTACCAGTAAAATCTCTGTTAAAATTATTGACAGTTTGGTAACTGCCTTTTGAAAGAGGTGGGCCGTTAGATGAGCAGAATGTTGTTTCTATGGAAACCTCATCATGTTGCTACCAGTGGATAGACACAATGGGTACAAGGATTGTTTTCATTTCACAGTATAAAAATGATGGCCACTTTACAGGCCCAAATAAGTCCTCTAATAATATAGTCTGGGTAATCTTATTTTAGGACTGGCTTCCCTTATTCTTTGACTCTTCTTGTTTTGTTTTTGGCCATTTCTTCCCATCGTTAATAACAATAAGATATGATCTTGCCAGAAACCAGCTATTAAAATGATGTTACAAATAGATATATTTTCACCATGTCTCCCTCTTCCTATTAATATTATGACTCTCTCTTTCTTAGTTCTTTCCCTTAAAAATTAAAACTGCAATTCATGTTGCACATTTCCTAATTGGAGTAAATGGCTCTTTAAGGAACTTTATGGTTTTTTTTTAAATTTTTTTATTTATGATAGTCACAGAGAGAGAGAGAGAGAGAGAGGCAGAGGGAGAAGCAGGCTCCATGCACCGGGAGCCCGATGTGGGATTCGATACCGGGTCTCTAGGATCGCGCCCTGGGCCAAAGGCAGGCGCCAAACCGCTGCGCCATCCAGGGATCCCTCTTTAAGGAACTTTATTAAAAATATGTCGGATGGGCAGCCCGGATGGCTCGGCGGTTTAGCGCCGCCTTCAGTCCAGGGCGTGATCCCGGGGACCTAGGATGAGTCCCGCGTCGGACTCCCTGCGTGGAGCCTGTTTCTCCCTCTGCTTGTGTCTCTGACTCTCTCTCTCTCTCTCTGTGTCTCTATGAATAAATAAATAAAATATTAAAAAAATATGTCGGATATGCTTTATTTGCCAAAAATGCTACTCTTTTTTTTTTGACAAATCTTATAACTTGGGTCCTGTATAAGTGTTAGCTGTGACTATTAGTAATAGTGATATTATATCTTAGTAATGCTATAGGTATGTTAGAAATATATATATATATTTAAAATATATATATATATATTTTAAAGATTTTATTTATTTATTGGACAGACAGAGCATGCAAGAGAGTACAAGCAGGAGGAGTGGCAGAGGGAGAAGCCAGCACCTCACTGAGCAGGGAGCCTGACTGATCTGGGATCATGACCTGAGCTGAAGGCAGACACTTAATGGAGTGAGTCACCTTGGCCACCCCTGTTAGAAATAATTTCAATAAAAATTTTTATTTAAAAGTTTTGAGAGTATAGGTATTTTTTTTTAAAGGATATCCCAGATTAGCTTAAAACTGTCAGAGTTATTTTCTAGATTTACTTGCAAAGTGGAGTAGTTGCAGCATAGACTGCATGATCCACAAGCCTAAAATATTTACTGTCTGGCTTTTCACAGAAAAAGTTTGCCAATCTCTGACCAAGAGGAAAATAACCTGTTCTTGTGATTTTTACTTAAACCAGATTCAAAATACAGTTTTGTCATGGTCTCTCTTCTTTCTACCCCAACCCCCAGGTGTTTTTATCACGGGTAATATTTTACATTGTTAATATTTGTAACCATAAGTAATACACTTTTTAGAAGTAACATTTTTTACAGGCGCTTCATTAACCATTACTGAAGTTTAGCATATGGTACCTAGAACTGGTGGAAACCAACTGCCCTGCGGGTGGGACCAGCTTTGAAAAAGAGGTGTTGTTGATCTGCTCTGCTTGCATTCTTTTGTAATTGCATTCTTTTGTAGTGTAGTTGACTGAAAATTGCCAGTGCAAGAGTGAAGGTTTCTGTAACCATTCTTGCATTGAAGTAATGCAGCATGCAAAGAGTTCATAACAGGTTTTGTTCTAAGTAAATATCTAATAATGTCCATTCACTGTGGAATTTGCAGATGAACTTCCCCAAAATTTGCAGATTATATTCTACAGTTCTGGTATCCTCCCAGCTTTCAGGCTGGTGCTGGCCCATTATCTAGACCCATGCCAATGAGGCTCTTCCTTGTCTGGCTCATACTTGCTTCCACGTGGCCAGAGCCACTATGCCTCACCAGATGCAATTCCTTCGCAGTTATTTTCTATTCTGTGGAATCCAGACACCAGGGAAGAAAACATTCTTTCCTTTGGCTTCAGAGTCTCCATTTCCAGTCTTGGGATCTATCTTGTATATGATTGAGAGTGAGACTGTTTGCCTTTAGAGGAACTTCTTCTCTTTCTGCAGGAATATAATCTCTCTCTCCACCTCCACCAGAACAATTTCATCAGGTCTTAATGGGCCAACATTGGTATATTTTCTGAAGTCTGGATTGTTCACAATTAATACCACATGTAGGATAGTCTTAGTACATAGTCAAGGATGAACCTTGCCAGCCAAACATAGTCCAGTATATTTTTTCTTTTCCAGTTCCATTTCCTTTAATAAGAGATGAAGTCTATCTTTTATGTGGTCTTTTGGATCTCAGTTTCTGATACAGTGCATTCCACATCTTAAATAACATACTCATCCCTACAAAAACATATCAAATCAGTAATGAGCTAAGAAATATTTCTATCTGTACCTTCTTAGCCCCTCTAATAATTTAGAGTGGAATAGCATGTATTGGGGCAGCCCAGGTGGCTTAGCAGTTTAGCGCTGCCTTCAGCCTGGGCCTGATCCTGGAGACCCAGGATGGAGTCCCACATCGGGCTCCCTGCATGGAGCCTGCTTCTCCCTCTGCCTGTGTCTCTGCCTCTCTTCTCTCTCTGTGTCTCTCATGAAGGAATAGCATGTATTTACCAAGCATAATTTATATGTCCAAGTAATATATTCAGCTTCTCAATCTAAAATATCTGCATTTAGAAAAAAAGCTTTCTTTATAGTTTTTCCTCAAAATGAGCAAGTGGGTGTTGCTTTAAATTTGCACAACTAGAGGGATCCCTGGGTGGCACAGCGGTTTAGCGCCTGTCTTTGGCCCCGGTTGCCATCCTGGAGACCCGGGATCGAATCCCACGTCGGGCTCCTGGTACATGGAGCCAGCTTCTCCCTCTGTCTACGTCTCTGCCTCTCTCTCTCTCTCTCTCTCTCTGTGACTATCATAAATAAATAAAAAATTTTTTAAAAATTTGCACAACTAGAAAGCCCCATTAGGTAGGCTTCTTAACACAAAAGAAACAGTCTAAAGGATTATTCAGATCCTTCACCTTTATGGATACAATAACTGCTTATCACTCTAACATGGTCTTTTTTTTTTTTTAGCTTCAACTAAATACAGTTTTTTTTTTTTTTAAGAATTTTATTTATTTATTCATGAGAGACACACAGAAAGAGGCAGAGACATAGGCAGAGGGAGAAGCCTATGGTCCATCCCAGGACCCCGGGATCAGGACCTGAGCCAAAGGCAGATGCTTAACCGCTGAGCAACCCAGCCGTCCCTAAATACAGGTTTTAAAAAAGTTACAGTCATGTTTTTTAATAATGTTTTATCAAGTTACAGTGCCAAAAAGTTTCTTATAAACTCCTAGTTTGCTAGTTCACAAGACCCATAAGAATATTTGGGGCTCTAGTTACATTTCCATCTGACAATGTACTCTTTAAATACTCTAATTGCCCTTAAGAAAATCTCTCTCTAAATGTTGATGCAGCAATTTGTATTCAACAATCTGAATGCCAAAGCCACACCCCCACAGATTGAGTCTTGCCTGCAGAGCACCATCATTTTTGAGCCTTTGTCCTAAATCAAAGAAAGTACTTGCTTGGGGATGCTATAAAGCAATGGAAGCTCTCACTAAGCATGATTTGCACTGTACCAAGTTACTAAAGTGGTTTCCAAAGTTTGCACCACTATAAACAGTAAAAAAGCTACCTGTATCAACTAAATTGTGTTAGGTAAGCCTACAATAATGAAACAACCTCAGAAATTTCAGTGGCTTCACAAAAGGTTTACTTCTTATTACCTAATGGCAACCATGGGTGGGCAGAGGCACTACTCTACAGATCTTCTTCTAGATTCTACAAATCTCGAATTCTGATCTGGTGTGATGGGTTTTTGTTTAAATTCCCTAAACCAGGGATCCCTGAGTGGCGCAGCGGTTTGGCGCCTGCCTTTGGCCCAGGGCGCGATCCTGGAGACCCGGGATCGAATCCCACGTCGGGCTCCCAGTGCATGGAGCCTGCTTCTCCCTCTGCCTCTCTCTCTCTCTCTCTCTCTGTGACTATCATAAAGAAATAAAAATTAAAAAAAAAAAAAAAAAAAAAAAAAAAAAAAATTCCCTAAACCATTTACTCGTGTGATTTTGTACAAGTTCCTTAACTTGGTTAAGACTCTGTTTATAAAATGGAGATAATGATAGTACTTTTAGGGTTGTTATAAAGGTTAAAAGGTTAAATGTGATAACATGTAGAAATCGACTAGTAGTAGAGTGCCCTGTACACAGACGTTTTCACTAATTTCACAGTGCTTTGTATTCAGGCTCTGAACTCCTGTGCCCTTGGATTATCAACATTTGTGGTTCAGATGTTAGTCCACTCTACTTTGGAGGGAAGAATAAATGAAACACAACTTTGTCTTGTGACTAACTTGATATCGTGGGGATCTAGCTTAGTAGAAGGTAGGTGAAGTTCTTTTTGTTTGTTTTTGTGGCAGGCAAAAAGGGTTGGGAGATTTACAGGCCTATGCTGAAAAAAAAAAAAAAAAAGTTGAGAAATTCCCTCTGTGTATCACATAAAGAAGCAAAAGTGTCCCTGGCCTCTAGGAGGATGCAGGATACAGCCTCCGTATCCTGGAGCCTCCTCCAGCCAAATATATAACTGGAGGAAATGTGATGTAGCTCTTTTGCCCTTCTGTGTTTCTGAAGAATGTCTCCCTTGTGGAAAAGCTGACAGGATGATAAAAACCTGATTAATGTAATGCTTTTCTCTATTGCTCAGGGCTTATCTGTGTGTGTGTGTGTGTGTGTGTGTGTTAAAAACTAGGTTCCGGGGATGCCTCGGTGACTCAGCAGTTTAGTGCCTGCTAATCCTGGGGTCCCAGGATCGAGTCCTGCATGGGGTTCCCTGCATGGAGCCTGCTTCTCCCTCTGCCTGTGTCTCTGCCTCTCTTTCTCTCTGTGTGTCTCAAATGAATAAATGAATAAAATCTTTAAAAAAACAAACAAATTAGGTTCCTCTTTGCTGATCTATTTCATGTGCTGAGCATCAACCTATTCTTATAACAGTATAGACTTTGGAGGTAAGCAGATCTGAATTTGCATCCTGACACCTTCACGTGCTCATTATATTATCCAGGACATCTAAATGCATGTCCTTTTAAAAAATAATAAATAAATAAATAAACAAATAAATGTCCTTTTATTAATCAATTCATCTGTTCCTGTATTCATTCTCATTCTGAACATTTATCTTGCTATGCCAGGCCCTAGCTGGGGTACTTCAGGGTTACAAACATGAAGAAACATAACACCTACCCAGAACAGTTTGCCTTTGATCCTCCACAGTAGCCTACAAAGTTTCCTGATCAGTCATACCATCATTAAACACTTTTTTTAATCATTAAACATTTTTTAGCACAAACCTCTCATGTATGTACATTTTTATATATTGACTTATATATATACATATATATATATGTATATATATGACTTCTATACTGTTGTGTACATAATAAGACATTTGATTAAAAAACATATGGTGGGGCACCTGGGTGGCTCAGTCAGTTAAGCATCTGCCTTCTGCTCAGGTCATAATCTCAGCATCCTGGATCAAGCCCACATTGGGTTTCCTGCTCAGCAGGGAGGCTGCTCCTCCCGTCCCCCCCCCCCCCCCCCGCCCCCGCCCCTTGCACTCTTGCTTACTCTCACTCTCATTCTCTCTCTCTCTCTCCCCCACTCAAATAAATAAAATCTTTAAAAAAATTTAAAAAGATGGTATTTTAAGAGTGCCTGCATAGCTCAGTCCAGATTGTCCAACTCTTGATTTTGGCTCAGGTCATGATCTCAGGATTGTGGGATCGAGCCCCACATCAGGCTCCCCTCTGGGTGCTGGGTGCTCTCCCTCTCTCCCTCCCCCTCTCCTACTGCCCCTACCTCCCACTCTCTCAAAAAAAAACAAAAACAAAAAACAAAAAAAATATGGTATTTTATTATACACCACCTGAGTGTATACACCCAATTTTATATTATTTTTTAAGATTTTATTTATTCATGAGAGACCCAGAGAGAGGAAGACACTTAGGCAGAGGGAGAAGCAGGAACCCCCAGACTCCAGGATCACGCCCAGAGCCATTGAGCCACCCAGGTGTCTTCCCCAATTTTAAAGGCTACTTATCTAGTGATAAGTTTTTCTGAACTTCACTTTCTTTCTGGGTTTTGTTTTTGTTACGTAAATTAATCCATTTACTAGGCTGGCAATGTTTCAAATGCTATAGCTTCTACTGGTCTTTTAACTTCTTCAGTTTTCTGGTGGCAGACTTTGCTGCGAGGGTACAAGTGGTGGTGTGGGTCCAGGCACTACCAGCTACTGTTTTCATTTTCATGCAGACACCACAATGCCAGATCCCCACAACTTGTCTCTTTTTTTTTTTTTTTTTTTTAAGATTTCATTTATTTATTCATGAGAGACAGAGAGAGAGGCAGAGGCATAGGCAGAGGGAGAAGCAGGCTCCATGCTGGGAGCCCAATGCAGAACTCGATCCCGGGACTCCAGGATCACACCCTGAGTTGAAGGCAGGCGCCAAACTGCTGAGCCACCCAGGAATCCCCACAGCTCATCTTTTCATCTTGGTTTTGCCACAGAATGAGTTAGTGCATTCGGGGTGCTGGCTTATTTCCATCTTCACAATTTTTCTGAGGGAGGCACTGGAACAGGTCCTGGATTTACCAATTCCAACCTTCTTGGTGTGTTTAGCTGTGTCCCCACAAACTAGGTCTGACTCCAGAAAGGAAAAGATGCGTTAAACTTCACTTTCTTCATTAAAATTCTGATGATGAAATCTTTCCCACGGTATTGTTGCTCATTTACTCAACAAATTTCATTGAACACTCTGATGTTAGATTCTGTGTAAGGGGCTGGAGAGATAGTGCTAAATGTCAGTTGTATTTTTTTAATGTCTAAGGGGAGTTTCTGTTGCAGGGCGTTACTATTTATACCTCATGTTTTAATTGATATTCAATATATTAAAATCCTTAAGTTTTAAAATCTAGTTTCTCAGGGCATCTGGGTGGCTCAGTTGGTTAAGTGTCTGTCTTCGGCTCAAGTCCTGATCCTGGAGTCCTGGGATCAAGACCTGTGTTGGGCTCCCTGATCAGTGAGGAGCCTGCTTCTCCCTCTCCTGCCCCCCCACCTGTGTGCGCGCGCGCGCGCTCTCTCTCTCTCTCTCTCTGTCAAATAAAGTCTTTAAAAAAAAATGTAGTTTCTCCTATGTTTTTAGAATCAAACATTTTGGTAATTATTAATCTTCTGTAAAGATAAGATCCATTATTTTTACTTATTCTATGATTATTATTCAATTAAAACTTACTTTTAAAAGATTAAATCCTCGACATTTAGCATGTTAAGTAAGTAGTTCTCAAGTTTCACAAAACATTTAATTACAGATTCAATATAACTGATTCTTTCAAATCCTTCAAATTCCTAATGTTAGTCCTCTACCAGTCCGGGTTCAATATAGGAAACTGACATCTCTAGGTTGTCTTAAGCAGAAAGGGGTTGAATATAGGAAATTAGGTACTTGCCAAATTGTTGGAAGCAATGGAGGAGTGGACTCGAGGTATACCTCTTGGCATGACTCCCAGAACATGACAGAACTGATCTATCAAGAATGTTGCTGCTTCTGCCACAATCAGGAAAATGGAGATAGGAGGCCAGAACCTGAACTACTGAGACAAAATAAATCCAACAGGGGTCATAGAGCTGGGACTAGGAAGTCCTAGTCACCACCACCACGATTGCCTTAACACTGAATTGTGCTATTGGGCTGCCACTTCTGCAATTGTTTCTCAACACCCAAGAAGTTAGAAACTAGATACTGGCAACCCCAAATTTTACTAACACAACACACTGCAAAGTGCCAAGAAGATGGGCTTTGCCACACTTCTATCTTCTGTCTTATTTGGTCCTTGTTGCTCATGTGTATGTTGTGGTTCTTCTAAGTGAACTGAAATTTCCAGGAGGAAAGGTGTCATGCCTTCTTTTTTTTAGCCTGTCATACAGGCACACAGAGGTTGCTCAGTAAATACACACTGATGCTTGGGTATTCAGTATATTGACATTTGATACTGTCATTTTGATGTCCTGGTTTTGATTATCCTAGTCTTCCATCTCCTTCAGCTTAATTTCCAGTATGCCAACCATAAGCAATTGAGCATGCACAGTAAGTATTATTGAAATGCGTAAGAAGAACTGGATCATTTCCACTGGTAAGTCAGAGACCTTCATTGTGGACATTACTGTGTACCTATTTTGCTGTTAATAACAGATGGTTTAGGAGTGGTTGTCTATAGCAGAAAGTTTTATAGTTTATATTAGGGCATAAGTACATCTAATTGGCAGAACTTCATTTATGCCCTGTACCCTAACTGTGTAAGTGTGTTGGGAATGGTACCCGTATAGGGTACTTATGGCCATCATGCACATTTAATACAAAGCAAAATTTCCTGTTGTAACACTACTTACAATCCAATAATTATCTAAAAATTCTGTTTAGAATGTTAACCAAATTCTCTTCAACTTTTTTTTTTTTAAGATTTTATTTATTTATTCATGATAGACAGAGAGAGAGGCAGAGGGAGAAGCAGGCTCCATGCTGGGAGCCCGACGCAGGACTCGATCCCGGGACTCCAGGATCGCGCTCTGGGCCAAAGGCAGGCGCTAAACCACTGAGCCACCCAGAGATCCCCCTCTTCAACTTTTCATATTAAAATCAAATATTATTCAAACCTTTCCAAATAAGTATGGTTCTAGAAGACTTCTGGTTTTCAGATAGCAGAGTATAGACGTATCGGTTCCACTATCATCTCAAAAAACACAAGAACAAAGACCATAGACCAAATCCTCTTTGATAAAACTTAGAAGACGCCTGAGGCTTTAAACCATACGCACACGTAGAAAGTGGGAAAAGTAGAGAAAGTAGAAGTGGGAAGTCAATGAGTGACTTGGCAGCCTGGCAGAGTTGCAGAAGGGCACCCAAAGCAAGCTGAATTCTCTCACACAACCTATGAAAGACTCTGAAACAGGGTGCCAGGTACCTGAGTGGTGGAGACTGACACAAAAGATAGAAGCTCTGGAAAATTTTGACCCAAAGCAAAAGAATTGTAGCCAGTTCTCCCTCCAGTCAGGTCCTGCCCTTCTATATGCTGCTTACAATCAACTTTTTAGTGCCTACTCATAAATATGAACGGTCAGTCAAGGACTGCCAGAAAATATCCAACAAGAGGCTGAAACAAGTAGGGAAAAAGAGCAGATGTGTGTGGTGTATTTATAAAACAATTATGGGGGCAGCCCCGGTGGCGCAGCCGTTTAGTGCTGCCTTCAGCCCAGGGCTTGATCCTGGAGACCCTGGATGAGTCCCACATCGGGCTCCCTGCATGGTGCCTGCTTCTCCCTCTGCCTGTGTCTCTGCCCCCACCCCCTCTGTGTATCTCTCGTGAATAAATAAATAAAAAATCTTAAAAAAAAAAAACAATTATGGGGTAAGAAAGGAACACTCTTGAAACCTTTAATTATGATAGTAAAGAAATGAAACAAATTCAAAAAGCAAGGACACCTCTCAGAAACTAGAAAAACAGATGACACTGAGAGAAAAAATAAGAAAATTAGAGAATTCAGGAAGTTTAAAAACTACTAATGAGTATTCCAGAAAAAAGACAGAATGATAGGGAGAATATTATCAGAGAGGTTAGTACAGAAATATTTCCAGAACTAAAAGATAGGAGTCTTCAAATGGATAGAGATCACCAAATGCCCAGCACCATGAACTAAAAGGAAACTCCCCAAATTATATCCTTGTGAAATTTTAGAATACTATAGGTAAAATATCCTAAAATCTTTTCATGAAAACAAAATACATCACCTACCACAATCTCCCTCTCAGCCCTGAATCAGAATATCAGATTTCTCAGTAACAACACTGGAAGCTAAAACAACAATCACAATGAAACAATTCCCTGACGTTTATGAGTAAAAATTTATTTTTGGTGTTTAGTTCTATACACATCCAAACTTTCAGTCATGAGCAAAGCCAGAATTTTTATTTATTTATTTTTTATTTTTTATTTATTTATGATAGTCACACACACAGAGAGAGAGAGAGAGGCAGAGACACAGGCAGAGGGAGAAGCAGGCTCCATGCACCGGAAGCCCGACGTGGGATTCGATCCCGGGTCTCCAGGATCGCACCCTGGGCCAAAGGCAGGCGCCAAACCGCTGCGCCACCCAGGGATCCCAAAGCCAGAATTTTTAATGATTTATCTTCCATTCATTATTTCTCAGGAAGGTGCTGGAAATTTGTTCCAATAAAAGAAAGAAGTAAACCAAGAAAAAAAGAAGACATTGGATGCAGAGAACAAGAAGTTTATGTGGAGAGAAACAATGGAATTTCTAGTATGATGTCAGAGGGCAAACCCAGGAAGACAACTCTGCAGCTCTTTTTGAGGACAGCTAGTCTAGATTAGAGCAGAACACTGAAAAACTGCAAGTGTGGTGTCTTTAGCAGGGGAAAAAAGTAATGGATAGATCATCTGAAAAAAGTGACCATGTAAAACTTGTATTGAAACATTTCAGTATTGAGTATTGCAAGATTTAATGGTAAGTTCAAAAATATTTAAGCGCATGAAAAATGAGGTTGGTGTATCCATACAATGGGATGTTACTCAGCAGTTAAATGAACTATGAAAAGACATGGATGAATCTTTTTTTTAAATAAATTTATTTTTTTATTGGTGTTCAATTTTCCAACATTAATACCCAGTGGTCATCCCGTCAAGTGCCCACCTCAGTGCCTGCCACCCAGTCACCCTCACCCCCTGCCCTCCTCCCCTTCCACTACCCCTAGTTCGTTTCCCAGAGTTAGGAGTCTTAACATGGATGAATCTTAAATGCATACTGATAAGGGAAAGAAACCAGTCTGAAAAAACCACATACTGTACGATTCCAATTATATGACATTTTGAAAAAGACAAAACTGTGGAAATGATAGATCATGGTTGTCAGGGACTCAGGAAGAGGGAAGTGAAACACATGGGCTTAGGATGGTGAAACTATTCTGTAGGATACTCTAATGACGAGTATAAAACATTAAAATCTATAGAACTTTTTCAAAAACCCATCTTTACAGCACAAAGAGTATAAAGTTTAATGCATGCAAATTTTAAGTATCATTTAGGAAGTTGAGGGAACCCAGTATAAAATGCATAATGTGACAAATCTAAATATATTGCAAATATATGAAGCAAGCTCTCTGGTGGGAGTGGGAGAATAAAGTTCTTACCTAAGTAACTTTGGAAATGAGTGTAGTCTGTAAAACTAAAGGCAGAAGGAACTGTACATAAGCACTGTATACACACTGATAAACGGATTGCTTCCTGGGTTAATAATTCTGAAAAAAAACTGTATATTGGAATTGAACCAGTAAGTGGAAGGCTGATGGTGAGAGCTATGTTCTCAGTATTGGAATGGGAGCTTATAGACAAGGAGAGAAAGACGCAAGGATGATTCATGTGGTAATTGGAATAGAGTTGAAGATGGTATGAACTCATGTTTATATATAGAGACTCAACTACATATAGAAATATTTATAGATTTGAGGGTATACATAGATTAGCATACTGTGTATATCTCCTATTTCTGTCAGCTGGGAGGGCCTAGAAGCAAGACACCCTAGTAGAAATGAGCATACCTAGCACTCAGGTCTTGGCTTCTAATACCATTCTCCGGTAGAAGGAACCAGAGTTCCTTGGAGAAATGACTGTAAGCCTGTAGCATTTTGTAGTGCCAGAAAGTAAGAGAATGCTTAAAAAAAATCTGGGAAGTCTGGGTGGCTCAGTCAGTTGGGTGTCTGACTCTTGATTTTGGCTCAGGTCATGATCTCAGGATTGTGTGGTCCAGCACCACATCTGACTGCTCAGTGAAAGTCTCCTGGAGATTCCGGGTCTCCTTCTGTGCCGCCCTCTGCTCTCTCTCTGTCTCAAATATTTTAAAAATAAGGGATGTCTGGGTGGCTTGATGGTTGAGCATCTGCCTTTGACTTAGGGTGTGATCTCAGGGTCCAGGAGTGAGTCCTGCATCGGGCTCCTTGCAAGGAGCCTGCTTCTCCCTCTGCCTATGTCTCTGCCTCTTTGTGTCTCTCATGAATAAATAAATAAAATCTTTAAAAAATATATTTTAGAAATAAAATTTTAAAGAATCCCACCATAATGATGGAGATATTGTCAAAGGCATATAGGAGCCCCCTGACAACTCCCAATGGCCAAACTGGAACAATTTTAAAATAATGAAAAAAAATTGTATTGGATAACCTGAAGTGTAAAAAATAGATATCCATGAGTTTGTACTGTATAAATAAATGATTGAATAAATAGGGAGAATAGACAAATCTCCCATATAGAATTCATTTATGAATGTATGTAGAGTTAACCCCCCATTATTAACTGTGGGCTGAACATAGTGACTTTAATGAGGCAGGGACTGTTGATCCTCCCTTAAGCAAGAAGATCAAGGTTAATGCCAACAGTGATAAGTCCTATCAATAATAGGTACACCTGGTATGATCTAATGAGAATAGTCTTCTCAAAAATAAATTACCCCACACTAATAATGATAAAAACATAAGACAAATCCTCATTGACAGTTATTCTACAAAATATCCGTCTAGCATTCCTCAAAACTGTGAAAGTCATAAAAACAGGGAGGGTCTGGGAAACTCTCAGAACCATGAGGAGTCCAAGGAGACAGGATTCTGGAACAGAAAAAAACAAAACATTAGGGAAAAATTGAGGAAATCGGAATAGAATATACTTTAGTTAATGCATGATTATTGATCCATTAATTGTGATAGCTCTACCCCAGTGTAAGTAATGTAAGCTGTTATAATAAGGGAAACTAGATGGAGGTGTTATGGGGTCTCTCTGTTGCTATCTTTGCAATAGTTCTGTAAATTTAAAACTGATCTAAAATAGAAATGTTTCTTTAAAAACTGAGTTAATTATTAATTCCGGGAAAGCTAAATAGGTTTATGAGAGATGAAGTAAAATCACAGTATACTGTTGGATCAGCCTTGAACAATGTTTACATAGTCATGGTAACTAAAATGTAAAATGTGGACCCAAGCAAAAACTGTGATATAACTGTATTTGGAGGTTGGATGGGGGAGGGTGTAAGAAGTAGTTAACACACATGTATCATAAGAAGTCACTGCAACTGATGAATCAATAGAACAGTATATCACATAAATGTAGAGGTAATTACGAGAAGAACTAAAAGAATGGAAAGTGTTTACTATTGGAATTGACTGGGAGCTATTGTTTTTGGTCGTCTCAAGTCACTATTTTACTTTTTAAACTATATTGAAGAATATAGTTTACATTGCAAAGCACGGAGTACTTCGATAAAAATCTTAAAATATCTAATGACAATAAACATTTCAAATTAAAATCACAAATTTGATAGGTTAAATTCTCTAATATGTTGGCTTTTCTAAAACATCTCAAACATCTACATCATCTATACCTTTATGGGATGGTAAAAATCTCTTATCTAAGAGAAGCCAACCAATGAGACTTATTTTAAAGACTCAGGACCATGATATAGTTCTAGATTTGAGATATAGTAAGATATTCTGTACCGAGACGTTGGTTCCTAGTTAACTAATTCCACGATGATTCTACCTAAACTCTAGGTTTTCATGCCAGTCTCTTCTTAAAACTCCAGAAATAACACCTGCAGATGCAGGCAGGAGAGACTTCTGCTCTAGTTTCAGCACATAGGACAAATACACATTTATTTAAAAAACACAGGCACCTTGGGGCACCTGGCCACTCAGTAGAACATGAGACTCTTGATCTTAGGGTTGGGGGTTCAAGCCCATATTGGGTGTAGAAATTACTTTTAAAAAAATCTTAAAAAACACACCACATAGGTTCCTTAATTTTGTTATGTGTATTTTACCAAATATTAAAAAATCTTTTTTTTCCCTTTAGGTAAAAATGACAGTCTTAAGCATAAATAAGCCTCTGAATGTGGTAACCTTTTTCCCCCCACATACATGGTAGTACCTGCTACATATTGAAGAGGAAGAAACAAACAAAAAGCCCCACAGGTACCTCTGCCATTCTTGATTCTATGCTCAGTTTAGAACCAACATGATCTCTCCTAAACATCTACTCTTTTGAGTTTTTTTTCAGGCCCCAGGGCAACACTTCTCCACAGCTCATGCCTAGTATCTGTGAAACAGAATAGGTTGGGCTGCTGTCTGTGTTGGGGACAGAATGCTATGGATTTGAGTCACAGAGGGTTTAGGTAGCAGAAAAGACTAACATTAAATTCTTTCTCTCAGATAGCATAAATGCAATAGATTCTTACGTAATGTAGTATTTCCCAGTAGTGCCAAGCATCCATTTTTCTTGCTTCTCTTTATGTTTCATTCATGGTTCACGCTGATTAGTATGATACTTGCAAAAGTTACAGAGGACAAAAGAAAAAAAATAACTAAAATGGACTTCATTGAAAGAACATTTGCTTCCAAGGATAACATCAAGAAGGTGACAAAACTGTACAGAATGGGAGAAAATGTTTGCAAATCATATTGAGAAAGGAACCTGTATCTAGAATATATAAAGAACTCTTACAACTCAGTAATAAAATGACAATGTAATTTTTAAAAAATGGACAAAGAATCTGAATAGACATTTCTCCAAAGAAAATATATAAATAGCCAATAAGCACATGAAAAGATGCTTGACATTATTAGTATCAGGAAAAGCAAATTAAAACCACAATGAGAGTGGCGCCTGGGTAGTTCAATTGGTTGAGCGCCCAACTCTTGGTTTTATCTTTTTTTTTAAGATTTTATTTATTTATTCATGAGAGACACACACAGAGAGATAGAGGCAGAGACACAGGCAGAGGTTGAAGCAGACTCCATGCAGGGAGCCCAACGTGGGACCCAATCCTGGGACCCCAGGACCACGCCCTGGGCCAAAGGCAGGTGCCAAACTGCTGAGCCACCCAGGGATCCCCTCGACTGTTGGTTTTCCCTCAGGTCATGATCTCAGTGTCCTAGAATTGAGCCCTGCATCTCTCTGCCTTCCCCTCTACCCCTCTGGCTCATGCTGTTTCTCTCTCTCTCTCTCTCTCTCTCTCTCTCATTCATAAATAATTAATTAATTAATTAATTAATTAAACAAACAAACAAATTCTTTTTTAAAAAATGGATGAATTGTATGGTATGTGAGTTATATCTTACTAAAATTGCTGTTTTAAAAAATGGCTTTGGGACACCTGGGTGGCTCAGCGGTTTAGTGCGCCTGCCTTTGGCCTAGGGCATGATCCTGGAGTCCTGGGATCGAGTCTCCCATCAGGCTCCCTACATGGAGCCTGCTTCTCCCTCTGCCTGTGTCTCTGCCTCTCTCTCTCTCTCTGGATCTCTCATGAATAAATAAATAAAATCTTAAAAAAAAAAAGTGCCATCTATGGGGCACCTGGCTGGTTCAGTCAGTAGAGCATATGACTCTCCACCCCAGGGTCCTGAGTTTGAGCCCCACTTTGGGGATAGAGTTTACTTTTAAAAATGCCATCTAGCTCTTATTCTGTGCCTGGCCTATGGTAGAGACTGAAATAAAAGTTCTTTTTCTCTTTTCTCTTCCCCAAACTTCCCAACCTAGAATACCCCTGAAAGACTTGCTAGATTATTTTACCTCTGACAGGATTTTTACCCACCACCATCTAGGTGATCAGGTTTTCTCTCTACACAAACACCATACACTTTAGACTTTGCCCTTCCTTTTTTGCTTTCCACTGATCGCCAGCAAAGGAATTTCCTAGGATAGGACAGGATACACTGACACTCATTTGATTGCTGAGGAAGCAGCAACACAGACCAGCTCAAAACCGCTTTGTCACAGACTGCTTCTGTGGGCCCTTCTCCCTCCAGGGATTACTTCGCTATATGACTTCTACCTGCCTCACCTTCCCCTCTCTCTAGTCCAAGCCGCCCATTTCCTCTACACTCCCGCTCCCTTAATAACAAAATGCTCTTTCTGTCTGGGCATCAGATTTACCTGTTATTAAAAACTTACTTAAAGTTAATACAACAGGGACACCTTGATGGCTCAGTGGTTGAGCATCTGCCTTTGGCTCCAGTGGTGATCCCGGGGTCCTGAGATCGAGTTCCGCATCGAACTCCCTACAGGGAGCCTGCTTCTCCCTCTGCCTATGTTTCTGCCTCTCTCTCTGTGTCTCTCACAAATAAAATAAAATCTTTTTTAAAAAGTTAATACAACAACTACCAGTAAATATTAGTTTCTTCACAGCTTCCTAAAACTTAATATTTCCCTGAGTCTCTAATTTACCAAGGTCTCCCTGAATCAGTTCTATTGTTGGCTTGGTGTTAGATTTTGGACTTCATTTGCTTGTCTGTAAAGAGAAGTGAGTGGAGGGTGAATGGAGTCCAGATTCTCTGAGGCTCTTCTGGTTCTTAAATTTTATCTTCACTTATTCTTAAGCCTTTTTTAACAGCCACTCAAGATAACTGATCCTATTGCTGCCTGTATGTTACTTCTAATTTTTATAGCATTGGTGTTCAATAGGGAGCTGAAGGCAAGGAGGTGAGGGCAAGGATTAGAACCTGGGCCTCTGTGTTCTTTCTGTGTTTCTTGTAACCCAAACCCACTCTGGAGCACAAAACCAGGTGACCATGAGCCCTCAGTATGCTTATTCATCTTCTTGTAATATGAACTACCAGGGCAAAGAATAGTGCTAAGAGCTTCACATGAACTATTATTTAATCCTCAATATAACCCTATTGTTACTTTCCAGTTTATAGATGGTAAACTGAAAGACAGAGTAAGACCCTAGCCCAAAGGCAACCAGCTGGTAAAACAGTTGTCTAGGATGGGTAACCAGGGATGCTAAATCCTTAAGGCAAATGTTTGTATATCTGAGGAGTAATGTTCATTCTGATGATCCTATATCCGCCTGAATGGGGTTCTCAAATGGTCGTATGACTGGGAAGAAAAATAGGTGCTATGTTCCTTGATACTCAGAGTGGGACCCAGACAGTCACCCAGCAGCAGATAAGTAGGCAATCTTAACATCTGTTGGCAAGATTCTTGGAATGTGGGAGTCTCTAGCCTTTCTCTGAGTGATGAAATTTCAGTCTGTTTTTCAGTCTGTTGTGAAAATATCATTGTAATCAACTAAATCAACTAACTAACTAACTAACTAACTAACTAACTAACTAACTAACTAACTAACATATTCTCCTTTAGAATCCTGTTCTGGTGGCCTCAAATGAACCCAGGGTCTTCTGTGTCCAGTTGAAGTTTGCAAAGCAGAACCTTTAAAATACTTGAACCATTCGAAGCAGGACCTCAAGTCAAGCTGTTGCCATAAAAACACAAATGTTGGGACCCAGAAGACACTAAGAAAAAAAAAAAAAAAAAGAAAGTTTTGTTTGCTCTAGAAATGTTCTTAAAAGTAAGACAAGCCCCGGGGCAGCCCGGGTGGCTCAGCGGTTTAGCGCCGCCTTCAGCCCAGGGCGTGATCCTAGAGACCTGGGATAGAGTCCCATGTTGGGCTCCCTGCGTGGGGCTTGCTTCTCCCTCTGCCTGTGTCTCGGTTTCTCTCTCTGTGTCTCTCATGAATAAATAAATAAAATCTTAAAAAAAAAGTAAAGCAAGCCCATCTCTGTCCAGGACCAAAGGAGATTAAACTGTGCATAAAGGAAAACAGAAGAAAGGTAGTGACCTATCATCAGATTTAGGTCACTTGGGCCTGGGAATTACCTAAGACGCAGAAGTTTGCCTAAAAGCAGGGTTATTGGGAGAATCACTGAACTTTGAGCTAGGGAAAAAACTTCAAAGTCATTCACTTTAATAATTTTATGACAGAAGGAAAGGCTGCTTAGAAAGAAGGTGGTTTCCTGAAGGTCACCAGTCTGAAGTGGCAGTGGCAGTGGCAGAGCCAGAGGTGGTGACCAGACCTCCTTATAGTTTTACTTCTAGCAGCTCTGGCTGAGCCAGGGGAAGCATGTGAACAAGGAGAAAAGTGCAAAGCATACCTCCCCCATGCCCCCCGCCCCACGGGCTGGTAAACAAAGAAAAGGAGCCACAGGAGGAGGGTTGGAAGAAAACTGCCGTAAGAGATTGAAGAGATGGGTGACTTGAAGTCCTCCTAGGGCTCGGAGCAGAGCCAGAAGGTATTGGGGGGAATCAGAGAGATTCATGCTCGATGGAGGAGGGAGGTCAAAAGAGGGGATGAAGGATATCAATCTGGAAGTGTTGTGCAGGCTGCATTTGAGGAGGGATATTTTAAGGCAAGGAGACCAGTGAGGACACTACTGAGGAATGCATGGGCTAGAAGTCCTTTTACTTCTTAAATATATGAGAGGGAGAGATGTGTCAACCTCGTGCTCATACTCAGCTAGAATTCAGACTTGTTGGGACATATCAGATGAATAGCTTGGGCTGCCTTCCATGACCTCTAAACCCCTAGAGTAATTTCCAGAAGGTCCACTTCCATCCTCCCTTGCCGACCTGCCTGCCTCAGCCGAAGTGAATCCACTTTACCGTGGGCACTCCTACGTACAAAGAGGTCTATTGATGGCACATTGGTGGACAAAGAAGCAAGTGGCAGCAACTGCTCAATGCTTCCCCCCCACCAACCCCACCCCTTGCCCAGCCCAGGGTGGGATTCCTCCCACCGGGAAAAATGGAGCAGATTCTGTGCTCAGAGCTCCACCTGCATGGAGGTTCAGCTGTATCACCCTCCATCTCTGCTGTCCAAGCACAGCTGGTGGAGTCTGGGGAGTCAGGGCTTCCTCAGAATAGGCTTCCATCAGCTGCGGACTATGACCAGGGCCTGACCTTGGGTACCAGTTCCCCCAGCTCCACCCTGCAGGGGCAGGCCTGCTCCGGACTGGACGCTTCCTGCCAGTGGTTCCTGAGAATCTTATCTCTCATTGGCTAATCTCGCCTCTCCTTTCTGCCACCGGTTTGAGGAGTAGGGTCTGTTTATGAATGGCATAACTGTTTCCATCTTTCTTAGGGAAGCAATTGAACAAATCAGTACACTTTTGAAGAATTGTTATTAAACAAGCGCAGCTCCTGAGATGTAATTATAAATCTAAATTCGCTCTCTCGTTAACCCTTTAAGTCCAGTGGGGCTGCAGGTTTGCTGCACCTGAATAAGACTTGAGGCAGTCCTCACGATTTTCTTGTTTTTTCTTAGTCTGTGTTTACCTGAAGTCTGAATATAGATGCAACTCAGTGATTAACATGTTCAGATAATCATTAAAATTTCAAATATGCTGTGAAATTAAGGCTTTTCCCCTCTGAACTCAGGCTGAACATAGGCGGTAGGCAACACTTCCGTCCCTCCCCTCCCATCTTTTTAGCTGTGGTCTCTGATGCTTAACGGTGTTGGAATGGGAAGAAGCAGGAAAGTTTCCACTTGATTGGTTCTGGCATTGGGATCTGGCATTGATGTTCTCCGAACTTGCCAGGTGTTTAAAGTGGACACTTTTATGTGCTTTATTATATCCACCCCTGTCTTAATCATTTAGGGCTGCTGTAACAGAGTACCACTGGGTGATTTATAAACAACAGAAATTTATTCATGCAGTTCTGGAGGCTGGAAGTCTGAGATCAGGGTGCCAGGAGGGATGTGTTCTGGTGAGAGTGCTCTTCTGGTTTACAGACTGCTGACCAGTCAATTTGTATCCTCGCGTGGCAGAAAGACAGCAAGCTAGCTCTTTGGCCTCTTCCTAGGAGGACATTAATCCCATTCATGAGGGCTCCACCCTCATGACCCTACTACCTCTCAGAGACCCCACCTCCTAAATATCATCACATTGTTGTGGGGTGGGGGTAGGATTCCAACATAAGAATTTGGGGATGATACATTCAGTCCCTAACACCACCATTCCTGGGGACCTCTCACTTGTAGTTCTCTCACTTTGGGTGATGCATTTTCCTTTGGCTCACTGCTTATTCCTTCTTCCACCTTTGGGAATCCAGCCACACCTTCAGGTTCTCCCTGAAATCCATTGGTCCCTCTGGGCTGCTCTCTTATATAGCATCTTTGACTATCCCAGGCCAACACTCTTCCTCACAGCTCTCCCTCTGCCCCAACAACTTAAGGATAGCTACTTTCCAAGTGTAACCCTTCTGTGCCTTTTGACATTTTGGTTTCTCAGGCTTGACATCTTTGAGATATGGGTCGAATGGAACTCAGAGCACAGCTTTCTCCAAAGAAAGTCTTTTTTTTTTAATTTTTATTTATTTATGATAGTTACAGAGAGAGAGAGAGAGGCAGAGACACAGGCAGAGGGAGAAGCAGGCTCCATGCACCGGGAGCCCGATGTGGGATTCGATCCCGTGTCTCCAGGATCGCGCCCTGGGCCAAACCGCTGCGCCACCCAGGGATCCCTCCAAAGAAAGTCTTGTCTGAAGTTTTACTTCGTTTGTAACCTAAATACTCTTTGCCATTTATTTTGTAAATCCTGGTCTAGCACTTCACTTTGTTATTTGGTATTTATTGTGATTCAGCTAAAGCTTCTATTTTAACATCTGATTTCATTTCATATAGGACACACCTTGAACCAGAATGCTTCTACTATCTGAATCCTAAGCATTACTATGACGTTTACTCCTATTTTAAAACATTTTTGGGGAGGTGCCTGGGTGTCTCAGTCAATTAAACATCCGACTGTTGATTTTAGCTCAGGTCATGATCTCAGGGTTGTGAGATGGAGCCCAGTGTAGGGCTCTGTGCTCAGTGGAGAGTCTGCTTGAGATTTTCTCTTCCTCTCCCTCTGCCCCACTCCCCCACGCTCTCTCTCTCAAATGAATCTCTCTCTCTTTTTTTTAAAGATTTTATTTGAGACAGAGAGTCAGAGAGCATGAGCAGCAGGGAAAGGAGAGAGAGAGGGACAAATAGATTTCCCACTGAGCAGGAAGCCCAATGTGGGGCTCAATCCCAGGACCCTGAGATCATGACCTGACCCAAAGACAGACACTTAACTGACTGAGCCACCCAGGTGCCCCTCAAATAAATAAATCTTAAAAAAATTTTTTTTTCATCATGATAAGTGTACTCTTTAATCTTCATCATCTATTTCCCCATGCCCCCACCCACCTCGGCTCTGGGGAACCATTGGTTTGTTCTCTATAACTAAGAGTCTATTTATTGGTTTCTCTCTCTTTCTTTTTACTTTTACTCATGCATTTACTTCTTGTTTTCAAGCATAGGACACTTTACCATTTGGATATATTTCCTAAGCCCCACCATTTGGATCTTACAGATTCAAATCTAGACTCAAGTGAGAGAGGGGGGCTCTAATTTAAAAGAGAGGCAGCAAAAAAGAGAGAAAGATTGAGAGAGAGGCAGCATTTCAGCTGAACTCTAAGGTCTTGGGGCATCCCTGTATGGTCTTCTAACACTGGAGGAGAGTTGCTCTCACTTTCAGATTTCTAGTGTCCCTGGGTTATGGTGTGAGATGGTGGAGCAGGGGCAAAGGTACACATCTTCAACAGCAGACTTTGCTGGGGATTCCCTGCAGGAAGAGGCAAGAGCCAACAGAATTCCAAAACTTTGGGCATACATAACCTTGAGCATTTTACTTCTGAGTCTTGGTTTCCATATCCGTAAAATGAGAAGTAAGGATCCCTATGTTCCTGATCACCAAGAGCCTAGGAAGTGCATTCTAAATTGAGATGTGGGTCACAAGTGTCTGGAATAGTTTCTTATAGTTACTCTACTTAGTCTCTCATCTTGGACTGTGCAGACCTTAAAGTCAGGGCCTATGTCATATTTGTTTTTCTTCTGTCCCAATGTGAGCACAATTTATTGGATGGAATTGTGACGCTGTTGGCTTGGGTCTCTTTGGAATGCTTGTGGTGTGGATTTGCTCTACAGAATCACATGTTTAACTTACACGTGCTCTCCATCATGCCAAATCTGCAAAATGTGCATGAAGGACCAGTACTACTCCAACTTCATCATATCCCACAAAACCCAAGTCAAAGCCCCGTTAATAATTGACTTGAGGGCACCTGGCCATTAAAAGTCTGCCTTCAGCTCAGGTCGTGATCCCAGGATCCTTTGGGGCTCCCTGCTCAGCTGGAAGACTTCTCCCTCATCCTCTGTCTGCTGCTCTCCCTGCTTGTGCTCTCTCTCTGTGTCAAACAAACAAATAAATGAGTAAATTCTTTAAAAATATAAATAATTGATTTGATAACTTTGTTTCATTTTCCAAGATATTTTTTGAAATGTTGGGCCCAATTTTCTTTGCTTCTACTTTTGTTGTGACTCAAAGTCTTATTCCTGAAAGAGTTTCCTTCCTTTCCCCCTTATTCTTTCAATAATGTCCTTTTTATCTTCACTTGCCTCCGAGTGTTTGGTGCGCCCTGTGAATTGTATTCATTCGCTGAGACGGGTGTGGAAGAAGCGTAGGCCAGGAAACCCCAGCAACCTCCATAATGCACGGGAGCCTTTAGTTTGGTGATTACTACAATTGTTACCTTGTGGAACAGTGAGCCATTAGCTGGTTCTCACCCCCCTATTAGTATTACCCTGTAATTTAATCACAATTAGACTCCTAGAAACATAGACAGAGGAAACAAGCGGGCAAAGGAGTCAGATAGCAGAAAGCAACAGCATTTAGGGGTTCTAATCAAAGGCATTGTTTTCGGAAGGTGCGGGGCCAAGAAGAGGGAGGTTGGAGCTCGGAATGAGGTAATTGGGCAAATGATTAAAGGGACTTTGCATTTTACTTTCTGGTATTGGGGTTGGAGTCTACTGGGCATTGATCTCTGGGCTGGGTCAAGCTGGGTTTGTTTAATAACTATAGGGATGAGGGGTGCCTGGGTGACTCAGTCAGTTAAGCATCTGCCTTCAGCTCAAGTCATGATCCCAAGGTCCTAGGATCAAGCCCCATGTTGGGCTCCCTGCTCAGTGGGGTGTCTGCTTCTCCCTCTCCCTCTCCCCCTGCTCATGCTCACTCTCTCTTGCTCACTCTCTCTCAAATAAAGAAATAAATTCTTTAAAAAAAAGCAATAGGGATTTAAAAAGGCCTTGAGTGGTGACCCCCCATGTCCCCTTCACCTTCTTTCCCTGGAATCTGTGGGAGGAAGGTCTTAGAGAGGATCCTCAGAGGAAGTGTTTCTTTGTTTCATCTGGCTGCTTCCCTTGGGGCCCAAAGCAAGGTCTTGAATGTATGTTGAAATTGACCTCCTTTCTGAGGGGTTCACAGAGGCTCAGAGATACCATTTGCATTGGCTATGTGTTCGCTGGGGAAGTATGGATGTGGGCAGCGGACACAACCAGGGCTGGAAGTAGGGGCATTGTGAAGTAGAGGAAATTAGACCTTTTTACAGGACTGTTGTCCTACTCATGTCTCAGAAACCTGGACTGCAGTGTAGAAAGAAAGAACCCCAGAATCTGAGTCCCCAAGTGGCAAGGAAAATATTATATCACACTCCAACATGGATTGGTCCACAAAGAAAAGAGCCAAGTGTGTAAGTTCAGCACAGCCCAGTCCCTATTCATTCTTCAATAACAGTAGCCACCTTTGGCCAAAGTCAAGTTATTAATGGCACAGTTGGCTGAGGCCATGGCAGGGATATGGCAGGGGGAGGAGGGGAAGGGTGACTGGAACAAGGCAGGGTGAGCAAGAAGCTGGGAGCCCAAGCAGCTGTGAGCAACATCATGAAACACCTTGGAGGTCTCCCAGTTCCCTTTACTCCACTTCTCCTCTTACCACTTAGGATCCAGTCCTCCAGCAAATCCGCTAATGTGTTCAATAACAGAACATCCTCAAGGATATTAGAAGTTTCTGGTATTCCGGGATGTTCTGGAAGTCAAGGGTCCTTTTCCCAAATCAGAAGGCAAGCCCTAGGTGCCTGGGAAAGAGGACTTCTTCCTTCTGACTCTCTTGGCCTCAAATTCTCCAATTCTCATGGTAACCTTGTGATTCCCAAGTTGGGGGCTTTCCAGGACAGTGCTAGTTTTAAATATTGTATCCTATTGTCTTCATAAGTACTTGTGAGGCCACATGCCCTGATTTTGTTATGGGAAAAAACTGTAAGTACAGTCCTAGTTCAGAGCATTTCTTGTCCAGCTGAGTCTACATGAATCTTGCCCTTCCTTAGCACCTAGGCACAGTGGCATTTGGAAGATTTGTTGGAATCCCAGCTAAGGAAAAGTTAGCTTGCAGGTTGGTGTGGGAGCAAAAGTGACCTCCTGTTTTTTGAAGCTTTATTCTGGAAACCTCAAAAGGTATGCAAAAACCCACCCTCATTATGGACTAAGATTCAGACTTGTTTTCACCTGTGGTATATGGCTTTCAACTTTTCAGAATTCTCTCTCCCCCTGGCTCCCTGATAAAAGTCCCTTTATTAGAGAATAGAGCCTTTTCCTATAGAATGAGAGATGAGAGTTAACTGGCCTCTTCCTTCTGGGGCACTGTTTTTCACACTGAAGTTCTCAACCCACTGTTGGGTCATGAAATCAATTTATGGGTCCTGACCTTTGGCAAAACATTGAAACTCTGTATAAATTTGGATATAGATATATATATACATATAGATATGGACACAAAATAGAAGAGGGAAGGGAAAGGAACAGATCATACTTGATTCGGATGAGTACTGCTTCAAGAAACATTTGTTTCTGTTTTATCTACCTGTGTGTGTCTTATATGTGGGTCACAACATAAAATGTATTTTCTCCCCCATGGGTCATAGTAAAAGAGTTGGACGGATACCTGGGTGGCTCAATTAGTTAAGTGTCTGCCTTCGGCTCAGATCATGATCTCGTGGTCCTGGGATGGAGCCCCTTGCTGGGCTCCCTGCTCATTGGGGAGTCTGCTTCTCCCTCTCCCTCTGCCCCCACCCATTCATGCTCTCTCACTCCCTCAAATAAATAAAATCTTTAAAAGAAAATAAGAGACCACTCTTGTAAAAGAGGTCACCTTGGGATCCAAACTGCTAAGGCAGACCATCCCCTGAGAGCTGGTTCCTCTGGGAAAAGGGAAAGAATCACAGGCTGCTGAGCACCTGTGTGAAAGGAGCCTGGCCAAGGGCGGGAGGACAGGGAGTGCAGGAAGGAAAGAGGGAAGGGAGGCTTCTGAGCTGAACCCATTCCCCATCACCTCCAGCTCCCCATGACCTCCGCAACAGCAGCCAGGATGCACTGAGCACCAACAGTGCGCCAGCACTCCACCAAGTACCTTAACTGAGTTATCCCTTTTTGAGTCTCACCATATCTGCCAAGATGAGTATTGTCTTTACAGTCCCCATTTTATTTTTATTTTTAAAATTCTTTTGAGGGCAGCCCAGGTGGCTCAGCGGTTTAGTGCTGCCTTTGGCCCAGGGCCTGATCCTGTAGACCCGGGATCGAGTCCCACATCCGGCTCCCTGCATGGAGCCTGCTTCTCCCTCTGCCTGTGTCTCTGCCTCTCTCTCTCTCTCTCTCTCTCTGTGCGTCTCATGAATAAATAAATAAAATCTTTGAAAAAATAAAATAAAATTCTTTTGAATAACCTCTATGCTCAACATGGGACTGGGGCTCACGACCCCACAATCAAGCGTTGCATGCTCTACCTACTGAGCCAGCTAGGCACCCCTACCATCCTCATTTTAGAGATGAGGAAACTGAGGCTCAGGAGGTTGAATAACTTGCCTGAAAACACACAGCTTGTATCTAGCAGACAAAACTGGGTATCACACCCAGGTGTGCCTGATTTTTCAGCCCATGCTCTCATGCAGTCACAGTAGGCAGTTGGTTTCTGGCCTGGTGTTGATCAGTATCAGTGATTAAGTTGGGCCAGCCAGGGGCCTTGCCAGTGGGCACAGGGTAGGCAGGGCCAGGGAGTGAAGGAGCCTGCCTTGGGAGCCCTGGGCCAGGGGCTGGTGGCTGCTCCGGTAGCAGAACCCTCCCCCAGCCCTGCTCCCACTGGTGGCAGGCGGCAGCTTTGCCACCAGCAGAAATCGCTGCTAATTATAACCAAACAATGAGCAATCACAGCCCGCTGGCGGTTTAGCTGTCATTAGAGGTCTGGCAGGCTTTTCATTAGAACTTCCCTGCAGCCTGAAGGCTGCGGCAGGAGCTCTGGGCTCCAACTAACTTCTCCCACTCCTCCTAGCCTGGGCCCCCAGTTCAGTGAGGGCTTACTGAGCTCTTGCCCTGTGCTGGGAGGGTGGGGGTGGGGACCCGAGGCAAAACTTCACTCTGGCCTTTGGTGAGCTCACCATCCCCCCAGCAGTCTCTTGATTGGAATCCACAAAAGCCAGGCCCACTTAGCCTGGCAGAGAGGAGAAAGGTTTTGAACAGTGCTGTGTCCTTGGCTGCTTCTATCTGAAGACCTTTCTTGGGCACTGCAAAAATTTATTTTCTGCTATTTGATAACATGGAGCATCGCTTCTTGGCCTTTTGGCTAAGATCAAGTGATAACATGGAGCACAAAAATATTTGCTCCGTATAAAGGATCTCTAGTAGTGCTCATTTCTATGGAACATTCCAGGGAGAGGGACTCTCAGGATTTTGAGAAGCATAAACCTAGGTCAATAAGTCATTGGAGGCCTTGGAACCTGGAGGAGTTCCTCCAATGCCTGTTTTGAGGGCTCAGGACTTAGGGAAGGGTGTGAGGGAATAGACAGCCCCAGATGGTGGAGCAGCTGCCTCTGGTTTGGGAGAAATTTACTCTGTTAACCCTGTTAACACTTCCTGGGCTGAATTGTGGACAGGTGGATCCTTGGCCAAAACTTCAAAGTAGATGGCATTTGCCTTTGCCCCTTCATCCCCCTCTTATCTTTCCTGGCATTTCACTTCCCTCCAGTGTGCCCTGGGGACCATTCTTCCTGCTTCTATATTAGGGTTTCCTTGTCTGCTATCAACCAATCACTTAGGTCTTAGTTGAAAAGTCATCAAGATACTATCCTTCAGGGGAACCATCATGGATGTTAGGGAGAGTTGGGGCCTATTCCCAGAGGAATCTATAATGCCTCCCTAGCAGAATGCTTGCCCAGAGCAATGGAGCATGGTATATGTTTGTGGGGTGAATGAAGGAACATCCGGGAGAGACATGAGAGTACCTCTAGTCCTCATTTCCCAGGTGAAGATCTAACCCAGAGCTGAGTGACCAACTTGGTCACTTGGGACTGAGGGGATTTCAGGACATGGGATTTTCACTTTTAAAACCCAACAAGTTGGGGCACCTGGGTAACTCAGTCAGTTAGGCATCTGATTCTCAAATTCAGCTCAGGTCATGATCTTGGGGTTGTAGGATAGAGCTCCATATCAGGCTCCATGCTCAGCGGGGAGTCTACTTGTCCCTCTCCCTCTGGCCCTCCTCCCACTCTCTCTCTCTCTCTCTCTCTCTCTCTCTCAAAAATAAATAAATACAATCTTAAAAAACAAAAAACCCAAGTTGGTCACCCTGTAAGAAGTGATAAGTAAACGGACGTGGACAGAGTAGATAGGTAACAGAAGTTGGCTGCATTTTGTTCATCAGAAAGATGGGAACAGACAGAGGCCTGTTGGAGGGCAATTCTTCTTTTTTTCTTAAAAAAAACAAAGATTTTATTTATTTATTCATGAGAGGCAGAGAGAGAGGCAGAGACACAGGCAGAGGGAGAAGCAGGTTCCATGTGGGGAGCCTGATGTGGGACTCGATCCTGGGACTCTGGGATCACGCCCTTAGCTGAAGGCAGACTCTTAACCTCTGAGTCACCCAGGCATCCCAGGGAGGGCAATTCTTAAAAGAATAAATAGTTGTGGCCACTAAGCAGAACAAAACAAATTTCAGTCTTATCGGTAATATCAAAATACAAACTAAAGCAATTTTCATTTATATTCAAACATTTAAAAATACATGAACACCTTGGGAAACTGGAAGTCTCATTCATTGCTGGCAGAGTATAAACTTCTGTTTTTTTTGGGGGGGTTAGATTTTAATTTTAAGTAATCTCTACACCCAATGTGGGGCTTGAACTCACAACCCCGAGATCAAGAATCACATGTTTCATCGACTGAACCAGCCAGGCACGCCTAAACTGTTTTGGTCTTTCTGGAGGATAATTTGGTACCAAATAAAAAAATGTCTTTAAGATATCCATGCCCTTTGACCAAATAATTCTGCTTCTTAAAATCTGATCTGAAGGAAATAGAGATATGATCAAAGTTTTGGGTACAAGGATGTACCCAAAGCTTATTTACTCACAACAGCTTCATAATAAAGTCAAGTTGGAGGCAGCTTAAATTTCCTTTTAGGAAGCCAAATTAAAAAAAAAAAAATCCTCTTGATTTTTAAGCAAAGCAATTCAACTCTCCTTATGTTCTTCCCTCAACTTCCAGCTTCTGTCTGAAAGCTCATATTTTAGACTCAGACAATTCTTTCTTAAAGAGGAATTTTGGCCTGTACAGTATTTTTTTTTTCAGCTACCTCTAGCTTGTACCACTCACATAGGGTATCCTGTCCCCTGGCGTAGTGACTCTGGTCAGAGTATTTTTGGTTGCAAATAACAGAAACCAACTCAGACTATCGCAAGAAGGAGGAGGAGAAGGACCAGGAGGAGGAGAGGGAGAAGGAGTAAGAATGGTAGCAGGGAGGGTTTGCCTAAAATCCTCTGGATGGGCTGCAGTTTCGATAATTGGATCTTACTCTCATTTAACACAAATCTGAGTTTGAGTCCCTAACTCTGGCCCTTACTGGCCATGTGTCCGTAAAGTTGATTAACCTCTCTGTACCTCAGTGGCTTCATCTGTAACAAGGGATTATTGGTATCTTATACAGCACTTACCACGTGGCAGGCTGTGGTTTAATAAATAATTACCTGGTTCTGGCACAGAGTTCCTAAAAACCATGGAATTTCCTGAGTGATAGGAGTATCTTATGTTGCTCCTAATGAACCACTCCTAATGACCACATCTGAGTTTATGCTGATGAGATGACTCAGGTTGGAACCCCTCGATAGCTTCAGGATAGAGGCTAGCCATCAAAAAGACTAACAGGTATGATTAGAGGATGGGAACTTTCAGCCCTACCCCCCAATTTCCAGAGAGGGAGGAGGGCTGGAGGTTGTTCAAGATAAAAACTCTTGAACAACGAGATTTGAAGAGCGTCTGGGTTGGTGAATATATCGTGTACAGGAAGGATGGTGCACCACGACTCCTCAGGGACGGAGGCACCTGCACTGGGACCCTTCTGGACCCGTTCTATATACCTCTTCATCTGACTGTTCATTTGTATTCTTTATAATGAACCAATAAATGTAAGTAAAGTGTTATCCTGAGTTCCGTGAGTCATTCTAGCAAATTACTGAGCCTGAGTGAGGGTTGTGGGAACCTCCCAATTTGTAGTCATCTGGACAGAAATGTAGGAAGTCTGGGCACCCCACTCATGGCTGCCATCTAAAGTGGGGGCCATCTTGTGGGACTGGGCCCTTTAACCTGTGGGATCTGATGCTAACTATGTGTAGATCGTGTCAGAATTGAATTGTTGAACACCCAGTTGCTGTCAGAGAATGTTTCGCGTCAGAAAACACAGTCAGGCACTAAGCATGAAGTGTTAGCTCTGTTAGTCCTTTTATCAAGCCTCTGAGATATGTACTATGATCTCATTGTATGTGTGTGTATGTGTGTGTGTGTCCTCAGATCCTCTGCTTCCCCTCCTCTTCTATCAAGTTTTCTCAGAACCTTGATTCCCTCCTAACTTGGGTGTGCACTTGACTTCTTAGGTGCCACTTCCGTCTTCACATGGCTACCCTCCCCCCAGACTCACAGACTAGAACCTGGAATGTCCCCTCGAGGCCCACCTGCTGTCAAGTTCTGCCCCCTGTTAACTTACTCTCTTCCCCAGTGCTCCCCATTCACTGAAGACCTTATAGCTTGTTCACTGTCTTTCTCTCCATCCCTCTATTCAGCATCATCCTGGTCCCTTCAATATCTCTTAAATGATCTTGCCAATACTCCGCCTCTCTGTTAATCTCCTTGCCACCAATGACCTTTCCCTTCTGGCCCACTTTGGTCACCACCTCCCACATCTCATCCTAGATCTTGTCACCAGCATTAATTGTGCCATGTCCAAATATCCCCATTTTGAGTTGTTCTTTCTGGCCACTACCTCATATCTGTTCAATTTGCTTCCCATTCCTGCATTCCTCCACCTTCTCAGGGACTTCATCTCTTCATGATTTCCAGTCTATTCATTCATTTCTCTAGACCACCACCTCCCTCCCTTCTCCGCTTAGAGTGCATGGTCCATTACAATAAACACATTTTCTTATATCCTTGTCCTTTGTAATGATATTAAAATATGTCTGCAAGTTCTTTGACAGTTGTTTCATCTTCTTGGGGTGCCATAATGAAATGTCATAGACTGGGTGGCTTCTACAACAGAAATTTATTTTCTTGCCATTCTGGGGGCTGGAAGTCTAACGTCAACGTTCTGGCCAGTTTAGTTTCTGGTATAGACACTCTTCTTGACTTGCAGATGGTAGCCTTTTTTGCCATGTCCTCACATGGTCTTTCCTTGTGTGTACATGGAGAGAGCAAGCAAGTGACCTGTGTCTCCTCTTATACAGACACTAATTCTATCAGATCAGGGCCTGACTTTCATGACCTCATATAACCTTAATAACTTCCTTAGAGACTCCATTTCCAAACACAGCTACACTGAGGGTTGAATTTGCGGGAGACACAAACATTCAGTCCATAACAGTAGTCCTCCCTTCAAAAGGTGGAATCTAATTCCTTCCCCCTTGAACGTGGACTGGACCTGGTGACGTGCTTCTAAGGAATAGAATGTGGCAAAAGTAATGCAGTGTGACCCAAGTCTAGTCGTAAAAGGATAGCTTCTGCTTAGTTCTCCCTCTTGGATTGCTAGCTGTGGGAGAAGCCATATGTTTGATGGTAAGGACACTCAAGCAGCTTATGGAGAGGCTCACATAGAGAGGAACTGAGTCTGTTTGCCAACGGCACTTCTGGCTTGCCAATCATGTGTGCCATCTTGGAAGCAGATTCTCCAGCCCATTTGAGCTTTCGGATGACTGCAGCCCAGCTAACATCTTGACTACACCCTTATGACAGGTGCCGAGCCAGAACTGCTCAGTCAAGCTGCTTCCAAATTCCAAGTTCTGTCTCATAGAAACTATGAGATTATAAATGTCTATTGTTTTAAGCCACTAGGTGTTGGGATATTTTGTTTAACAGCAATTGATAATTAATACAACCATCTTGACCTTCTTCTCTCCCAACCTATAGGCCTAGTAAAACCCTAACATGGATCCAATCTTTTATCTGTTCCACACCTGCACTCCAGCTGCTGAATGTAGCAAAAGGCCTTCCTTTAAAGGAATGTTAAAGTTATGACTTCAACCTCAGAGGACCACATCCTGCAGAGCAATCCTACAATCTGCCCCCCTAGGCAAGTCACTATCCTATTCCTTGGGATAACTGCATCTCACTCCTCCCTTCTCAGGTCTTCACACAACTTCCCCTGCTTCTCACTTTCAGACATTGATATTATATTTTCCCTATTGAGAACACAGAAATCAGAGAAAAAAAATTCTTATTCTCCCACTACCAAAAATCCCAACCTTCCTGATTCAAGCTCTCCCACTCACTCTGCTTTCCCTCCTCTTACGACTATGTGTCTGAGGTCGGGCTCTTCCCTTGCACACTGGATCTCTTCCCTTCTTGCTTATTAAAAGCGATTATCTTTTTCATCTGCATTGTCAAATTTTCTCTCTTTTGGACCATTCACACCAGCACAGGAATGCACTTTAACTCTGATCTTTAAAAAACGAAATCCTTGGCTCTACCTTCCACTTCAGTTACTGCATCATGTTTCTGCTAACCATTCATAGCAAACTTAAAAAAAATTACTGTTTTGGGACACCTGGCTGGCTCAGTTGGAGGAACATGTCTCTCCATCTCAGGGTCATGAGTTCAAGCCCCATGTGGGTGTAGAGATTACTTAAAATAAGTTAAAAACAATTTCTTAAATTGTATACTGTTTTTATCTCCTCACCTCCTATTCTCTGTTACACTTACTCCAATCAGCCTTGTTCCCCCTACCATCACAGTGAAGCCACGTTGATCATGGTTCCCAATAATTTCAATGCTGACAAATTCAATGGTCAGTTCTCTGTTCCAACTTGACCCATATGGTGCAATTTCCATCACTTGATCACTGCCTTGTTGAAAGGCTTTCTTCAGTTGCTTTCAGATATCCCAGTCAACCAATCTTGATTTCTACTTTATCAGCTCTCCCTTGTTCATTTTCTTTTTCTTTTTTTTTAAAGAGTTTATTTATTTGAAAGAGAAATAAAGATAGCCCATGTGCACATGAAATTGGGGGTGGGGCAGAGAGATATGGGGAGAGGCAGACTCCCCACTGAGCAGGGAACCTGATGAGGTACCAAGGTACTCCATCTGAGGATCCCAGGATTCCAGGATCCCAGGATCCGGACACAAATCGTGACCTGAGTTGAAGGCAGACACTTAACCGACTGAGCTATCCAGGCACTCTGCCCTGGTTCATTTTCTTTTTTGGATTCACTTACCCCTTTCACCAGCATTAAGGTTGGGATGCCCTGGGGCTTAGCTCTTGGATATCCTTTCTCTCTTCTCTCTTCTCTCCCCTGCCCTTCTCTCCTCCTTTCCTTCCTCCTGGGTGGCCTGATCTAGTCCCATGGCTTTAAACACCATCCACACACTGCAAGATCCCCTCCTTATATCTCTAACCCAGAGCCTCTCCTGAGCTCAGGATGATGAAAGGCAAAGTATGTATGTCTTCAGCTTCCTCCCTTTGGGGCACATTTCTCCCCATCTCTGCAGTTTCTTTCTTTTCTGATCTTCAGTTTATTCATACTCAGGGGTAACTGATAGGATTACAGTGTTAGCTAGCACTTAGTACAGTGCCTTGAGCATAATGGAAAATTAATCAAATGTAACAAAATTACACCTTTCAGGGAACAATATTTACATTTGGCCAAAGGCAAAGTTATGCCTTTCTACTGATGAAATTTCAGGTATGGGCAGATAGATTTGGTTTCACCCTCATCAGGCCTGGGATGGAAATGGGGGATGTGAGTGTATTTTTGAGGGTGAGAGGCTTTTCTACAATTGCTCAAATCATGTTGATCACTGACTCAATCTTTCCGTAGGAGGTCCTTGATATTTCTCTGTCTTTTGGTCTCTTTGTGGTCAGGATAAGGTAGATTGACTGACTAGAGCAGCAAAGCCACACCCTAAATTTTAGTGGCTCCTGCTTGGTTGTGGCAGCCCTGTTGTTAGATCACAGCTGTGACACTGTGGATCCACAGTGTAGATTCTTTTTCCACTTAACTTTTCAGAGAGATGCTGTTCTTTAGCCACTGACTAAACCCTTAACTTGGCCAACAGTAGTGGGTATTCTGGTCCAAAGATGCAAGTTAGACCTTGACATTTGACTGAATCATCTTTGAAAATCTCATGTCAGATCCTCCATAAAAAAAGACTATAATCCTACCTCCCACCACTCTCTACATTGATGAGATGAGACACAATGAGGCATCAATGCCATGGAAGTCAGGGGCACTAGTCAGTCTGGGTCCCATCACTCCAGACTTGGATGAAAGGGATGTTTACAGGTTCCAGGGAAAGCAGAAGAGTGAGGAAGCAGGGGAGGTAGTAACGAGTTGCAAGGATCAGCAACAACAGGAACTTGTTACTACCTCTAGGCTGAAGAGGCTGGTAAGGAGGAGTGACCCGATCCCAGGGGCAGCTGGGAGAGGGCCTGGGACACGAGACTTGGCCAACCATCAGCCCACCAGATGGGATCTGGCAAAATAAACATCCTGACCTCTTCTTCCTTCCCATCTCCTATCAATGCCCCCTAAGCCAGCCAGAAACCAGAGGGCAAGAAAGCCTCTTGGTATAGACCACTCAGCTCAGCCTCCTGGATCTTAGAGCAGGGTGGAGACAGCTGGAGAGTAGAGCTGGAGAGGCCATTGGAGAATATTCTAAAGACTTGTTCTGAAAAATAACTCCTGGAGTCTAAGTTATTATTATAAGGTAATGTTCTCAAGACAAACTCCTATCTCCACCAACAAATACAACTAAAGCTGATGTTCTGCTTCAAGATGGGGTATGTGATAGTTAATTTGTGTCAATTTGTTTGAGCTAAGGGATGACCAGATAGCTGGTTAGACATTATTTTTGAGTGTATCTGTGAGGTTGTTTCTGGAAAAGAATCAGTGGACTGAGAAAAGAAAATCCATCCTCATCAATGTGGGTGTTCATCATCAAATCCATGGAGGAGCCAAATACAACAAAATGGTGAAGGGCAAATTCTCCCTCTCCATCCCTTTTTTAGTAGTCTCTAGACCCCACATGGGGCTCAAACTGACAACTCTAAAACCGACCAGAGTCTCATGTTCTACCAATTGAGCCAGCCAAGCACCGCTTCCCTCTCTGTTTTTGATATAGAATGTCTGTCTTTTCCTGCCCTTGCACACTGGAGCTCTTGGTTCTCAGGCCATCAGGCTTGAACTGAATTATACCACCAGCTTTTCTAGTTCTCCAGCTTGCAGATGGCAGATCATGGGACTTCTTGGCCTTTGTAACCATGTAAGCAATTCCTTTAATACATCTCTTATATATATTTCTATATATCTTATTGGTTTCGTTTCTCTGGAGAACCCTAATACACAGTATTAGAATAATCTATGTGTGTATGAGACTGCAAGTCTGTTCCCCAATAATGCTTATGTGACAGGGACAAGATTTGTTGAAGTGTGAGTGTTCTACAGAGAATTTTATCTTGGTAACTTTGATGCTCAGATTTTCTCAGATGGAGAATTGGGAGAATGGCTGTGGAGAGAGATTGGAGGCAAAGGGGAAAGACCTGGAACAGGAGGCTAAATCAGCCTTTGGAATCAAGAGCTCAGAGAAAGGGGAGACATTTGGGTACTGGAGAGTGTATAGAAGCTTTTGACATAGAGAAGATCCTTAAGTAGCTGTGGATGTGCCAGATTTAGGGAGGAGAAAAGGGGGCTATAGAAAAACTTTGCCAGTGCCTGGGTGGCTCAGTCGGTTAAACATCTATCTTCAGTTTAGGTCGTGACCCCAGAGTCCTGGGATCAAGTCCTGCATCGGGCTCTCTGCTCAGCGGGGAGCCTGCTTCTCCCTCTCCCTCTGCTGCTCCCCCCAGCTTGCTCTCTCTCTCTCTCTCTCTAATAAATAAAACCTTTAAGATAAAAACTTTGCAAAGTGCTTATGTCTTTTCAAGGATGCTAATACATGATTGCAATTCCTTCTTAAGTGCCTTTTAGTTGCTGAACCATATTCCTTTATATGAGTGTCTGAGGAGAGCTAAAGGCCCATAGGGAACCCATAATTTTATTGGAGTTACACTAAAAAAACCTTCTGGATGGTTTTGGCAAGTGAGGACTGGTCAGAAACCACTCCACACACCACAATCTCTATGCTCAGAGCAGTAGCTCATGAGCCTGGAATGTTTGAGGACCCAGCTTCCTTCCAAGCTGTTGCTCCTTACATAGGACTGCTGTAAAAAATGGAAGGGATGACCATTCTACTCTTTCTGTACAGAGGCCAGAGAGGATTTCATGGTCACACAAAAGACTAAAGGAGAAAGGAGACACAGCCCTGGTCTCTGACTCTGTGTGGCTTGCATTCTGCTCAGTTGACTGCCTGCAGATTCTCTTCCTTCCCTTTTTAGAAAGCAAAAATCCATTTCTCCTTACCATCCTAAGAAGGCCCAGGCTTTTGCAAAAGGCCTGTCTGTGTGGGACAAGACTGGAACACAAGCTTTTATAAAATCATTTCTTTGGAGTCCTTAATCTCTTTCTTGAAAGTAGTTTAAATTGTCCAGAGTTGGGAGGTGAAGCCCAAGGACTAGGAGTTAAGGTCTGAGCATTGAGGCATGCCATCTCTACCATGTTCTGAATTTCCCAGCCAGGCAGCACTGCTGTGTCAGAGGCTCTCATTGGGATGCGATGTTTCCCAATGTGGGCTAATGAAATGTGGGAGACATTGACTGAGGGGTTCTGGAAAGAAGCTTCCACTTTTTTCCCACATCATCAAAAGTGCAGCTTGCCCTCTCTCCTAAGTGGGGATGAGTGTGCATACAGCTTTGGTTGCTACTAGCAAGACCACATGGCAGCCTTGAAGGCTGAAAATTTTCACATGAAGTTGACACCAGCAGGAAGGACGGAGAGACCAAAAGCAAGCAAGCAAACAAAAACTCATAGGAGGGACGCCTGGGTGGCTCAGTGGTTGAGCATCTGCCTTCAGCTCAGGGCGTGATCCTGAGACCCTGGAATTGAGTCCTGCATCAGGCTCCCCACAGGGAGCCTGCTTCTCTCTCATCTGTGTCTCTGCCTCTCTCTATGTCTCTCATGAATAAATAAATAAAATCTTAAAAAACAAAAAACTCAGAGGAAATTGATCGGACCCTGGGTGGGCTTTTGCCCACCCATGGCGAACTGTTTTATCCTCATGGTCCAGTAGATTCTTTTTATTGCTTAAGCCAGTCTGAGCTGTGTTTTCTGTTATTGCAGTACAGACCATCCATCCTCCTGATACCTTGTGTGGCAGCTTAGACTCTGTGCTGCAGGATCAGGAACAGGAAGGCGGAGTCTGGGTCTGAGAAGATCCTGTCCAACAAGGGTGATAGGTCACTGTGTCACTGGGTTTTAACTCTCTTCCTTGGGGAGGGAGGGAAGGTCAGTTAAGTTCATCTCATAGCTTGTGGCCAGGGGTGACAAGTCTGTCATTCAGCAAAGGCACAGCTGAAAAGACGCTTCATGTGCTTGAACTGCCAGAGCCATGTGGGCCAGGTGTTCTCTACTCCCAGCAGGTCTGTGGAAAGACGTCAGGAAGTCCATAAAACCCTGAGACTGCATGAGGACTTTTTGGGAAAACATTTTCATCATATTTTCAAAAGGAAAGAATCACTGCTCTGTTTAAATGGTATAAAGCCTTCTAAACCCACTTGCCTGGCTTTCCCCTTGTCATAAAACAGAGTGACTACTCCTCTCTTCCTTTTTTCCCCCCAGAGGGGATAAACATCCAAGAGATTGTAGATGGTGTATAAACCCATTAGACGGAGAAATCATGCTTAAATGATCAAGAACTGTGCTGACTTATTGGGAGGGTGAGCAGGGCGCATGTTGTGAGGTGAGAAAGTCCATCTGGAGGTGAAGGCAGACATGAGCATAGGTGAAGGAGAATGATGAAGATCAAACATGCCCTCTCTGTAGGACATCCAGGTATATGGATACACATGAACATGTATCTGTGCATGCCACATGCCATGTATATATGGGATAACAGTGAACATTTGTACTGTCTGCTAGTTTTCAGTGGGCATTTCTGTAACACTGCCTCAAACGGGTCATGGGAGCTGGGTCTCACATGTTTTCCCCAGGTTCAGAGAGTTCAGGGCTCAGGGTCCTCCAGTAAATGGTGGTGCTGTTACCCAAATTCAGGTGTTCTGTGTTCTCTCCTGGTGCTCTATCCTTTATAGCAGTGGTTTCTAAACCTGACTGGTCAGCAGCACATCTGGATGCTTCCCTGCAATGTAGAATCTTGGACTCTTCTCCAGCCCTTGAAAGGCTGATTCAGTATGTCCAGGACAGGGCTGGGGATCTGCATTTTTGGAAGCATTGCCAGGTAAATCTGAATACCACTTAGATTTTGGGAACAACTGCTATATATTAAGAGCACTACGTGTGTGTGTGCGTGCACACAAGCACCACACACATGTTCTCCGATAGGCAGGCCTAGCAAACCTGTAAGATAGGTAACATATTTTGGATGCCTCTCATCTCCTTTTTAAGGGCTCTTCTACCCTTGGGCCGTTTTTCCTGATGCCTCACAGTTCTTTTGCTAACCTCTCTTTAGGTAGCAGCTTAGTCCCTTTTAGGGGTTGGTGCATCATCCCAGTAGACTCTTAGGGATGGAGAATCATCCAAGTTCAAAAGTAGTAAATCTCTGATGGTAGAATTTCAGGCTTTGGGACAGGCCAATGGGTATGAGAGTTGTTTTAGGGAGAGGAGACATCTTATTGTGCTGTAAACAGTGGTGGCGTATTTGCCATGGCAGCTCTCTGCCACAGAATTCCCTTGTGTATTATCATACGTTTGCATGTCTACCATACAAATATAATACCCACAAAACTCTCAGAATGAAAAGCAAACACATATAATGAGCAGGTGGATTTTTAGAGTGTGCAATCTTTTTTAGGGAGAAAAAAAGCACTATGAAAGCATTTTCAGTGTCAAGTCTCAGCACAAGGCATGCTCTTGAAGCTGGAAGAGAGGCATCCAGAAATATGAGTTTGTCATGGAAACGCTGACAGAGCTTCAGCAGAGGGATGCTCACAGGTGCAGCCTGGAATGGCGCGGTCTCTTGTGGCTTATTTACATTCTGACTCACTGAATGAATTCTCTTTTCCTGTTTCCTGGCCCTGGAAAGCCAGCTGGCCTTCTGGATCTGGGGAGTTCTTACCAGAAGAGTGGCTCTGTCTCTCTTGTGATGGTTTTTAGACTTCTGGAGCAGGGAATAGAGATGGTCTTAGGATCAGTTTCACATCTGGAAGAAGGGGTCGGGAGGGAGCAGAGAAAGAAATGAGGGAAGGGGGTGGGGAGGTATGAAAGTAGGAAAGAAGGAAGGAAAACATACTGATTCCAAGTGCCAGGCACAGCCCTAGAAACATAAGCACCATCTACGTGTCTTTATCACCATCGGCTCATGGATTAGGAAAGGTTATTGCTCTGTTACTGGGGAGGAGACAGGCTGACAGCACATAGACTGTGAGCATACAACTCAGCTGTGGGTAGACTAGCTGGCAGCGTGGTGTAAGGGTTAGGAGGTTTCCCTGAACCTGCCACCTTTGTTGATGCCCAAAGCAGGACACAAAGGCCTTCCCTTTCACAAGAAAGCTATGAAAGCAATTCTTCCTGGGAGAGGCTGCGAGGTGACCACCCTCCATCCTGTCAGGGGCAGGTGACTTGATGTAGACCCTGTGCTGTGGGCCAGCATTGCTGGAGGTGGAGCACTGGGTCCTTGGAAATAGGGGCTCTTTCTTCTTCCAAAAGGGGCCCCAGGACTCCGGCAGGAGCTGAGACGGGTATCAGCCGCTTTAGGGAGCCCATGGGGGCAGGGCCTGAGAGCCTGGGGGAGAGGGTTGGGAAAAGGAAATGTGGTTTCTGCCTGTGCAGTTTCCATTCAGTGGGGACGTGTGGCCCCTTAAGGGCTCCCAATCCAGTTCTACAAGGGGGAAGGGGCTCACTGCACGTAAGTCCAAGAGAGATGAGAGAAGGCACGGCCACACAGTCCAGGGCTTCCCAGTCTGCAGAGAAAAGACTCGTTTCTTCTCTCCTGGCCATAGGCTGCCCCACCCTCGACCAGCCACGTCCAGGATCAAGCTATCAGCCCCCCTGGCCTGTGGCAAGCACTGGGGTGGGGTAGGTCCCAGGCAGCGTGGTTCCAGGCCTCAGGGCACCCTCTGTGGCCCTTTCTCTCCCAGCTGCCGGCTCCCGGGGGCTGTGCGGGGGGTGCTGGCTTGCAGTCAGGGCCTCTCTGCTCTGGCCCACCTTTCCTTCTCCACCAGGAGCCCCGGGAGCCAGGGAGACACTCCGGGCTGGCTCTGACACGTATTTGCTGCTCAGTGTGCCAGGCGATAGAACTCACTCCTCTCCCTCTTCCCTTGGAGGTGTTGATAGTAACAGCAGAGCGGCGCTGCCAAGTTGGCAGGAGAACAGAGCGACTGTGCACTGCGGCTCGAGGGGGGCGGGGAACCGCCCGCCAGCAGAGGGCTGGGCCAGAGCGCCAGTTTGTTTATCCTCCAGGCTGGCAGCCGGCGTCTTGCACGAGCAGGGGAGACTGTGCTGGGAGGTGGGAGGCTCCAGGGGAGGCCCGGGGCAGGGGGGCAGGCTGAGGCGTCAGGGTGCTGCCACAGAGGATGGGGGGACCTCCTCCCCAAGAGGCGTGCCAGGCCTCACAGGCACAGTAGAGATCCATCTTTGTTCTTGCAGCTGCTGAAGCAGCCACGGAGTTTCCAGACTGGGGTGGACCTGGGGTGGGAGCTGGCGGGTTCTGAAGCTGCTTCCCCCGAGAGAGGGAATCTTAGGAGGGGGCACCCAGGCTGTCAAGTGGACCCAGGACCTCGGGCAAGTCATTTGATTTCTTTGAGCCTCAGAGATTAGTAGCTACTTCAGAGCTTTGTGTGAGGATTCAACAAAGGAATAACAGCAAAAACTTATCTTTCTACCTGGCAGATACTATGTTAAGAGCTTTTGTATGTAAATACACTTAATCTTCAAATGACTTTACCAGGTAGGTACTGTTATTCCCATTTTATTAATGAAGAAACTGAGGCACAGAGAGGTTAAGTAACTTACTCAAGGTCACAGAGCTAGTGAGTAGCAAAGTTGGGTTTGAACACAGTCACATGTCACTTAGGCCATGCTCCCAGCCCTTATGCAAACTGCATTCATACTACAATAGTCCTTAGCATAGTGCCTGGCATAGAACAAGCATTTAATAAATGTGAGCCCTCCCCCTCACCCCAGAGCAAGTCCAGATAGGGGACCCAGTCTCCTGACATCCTCCCCAGGGACTCCGTGGGGCCCTACAGTTGTCTTCCCCTTCCATCTTTGGCCTGCACTCTTTCACTTATTCTAGGAGCTGGAACAGTTCCTCCTTTGGAATGAGAGCCACTGGCCTTCCCTGCTCCCCTCCTCCTCCTGTCCCCTCCTCTTGCTGAGGCAGAGCAGAGCAGAGCAGAGCAGAGGAATTCTCAGCTTCTTCTAGTTACCCTCAGCCTGCAAAGAAAACAGAGTCTGCTGTGTCTGCTGCCAGTTCCTTGCTGGTGACAGCCACAACCCATTTGCTCAGCACCAGCCCCAGCCCCTGCTGTGGGGAGAGTGGGGAGCCTCAGGCCAGACTCCGGTGCCCTACATTAGACCCTAGGCCGGTCACTTTAGGGCGGGACCTTGGAGGCTGTTCAAAGGGAGAGAGCTGGGCCAAAGAATTTCTTGCAGACTCTTTTGGCTCTAAGAGCCGACTGAGGGTTGATGTGCTACAATTCATAGTCTCTTCCTAGGGTAGGAATTCCATTGCATCGATAAGTTCCCATAGTTGGTTGGGGGTGGGGGGAGTCCATTAATGCAGCCTTGCAAATTAGCAACCAGCTTTAGGAATCCACTAAACTGAGCTACTGGCCACCCTTGCCTCTTAGAAGGGACCAGAGAAAGAGTCCTTTGCCACTTTCTGGGGAGCCAGAGCTACCTCTGCCTGCTGTGAGATAGCCAAACCAAAGCCAGGAGTTTGGATTACTGACTGCTTCTAAGGCCCAAATTCCTTCCTGAGACAATTAAACCCCAATTATCAGTGCTGGGGGAAAGGAACTGCATGCAATGTAGACATCTTAAAACAGCACCATTTTGTTATGTGTGTGTGTAAGTATCGTGGGTATCTTAGCTATGGATTTACCTCCTAATTCTTTCCTTCAGGTCATGACTGATGGCAGGCCAGCCCTGAAGCAGAGGAATGCCCAAAATGACTTTTAAGAGTTTCTTCCCACTGGAAGCCTCCATAGAAATCCAGAATGAGCAAGCAGAAGTGGGTCGGGGTTCGATTTTCCTAAAGAAGCCCTGAACTGGAGACAGGATGCGTTGACTATTTATTTATTTATGAGGCTATCGATTATAATGCAGCTTTTCCACAGGATCCTGGGCTGGAGTTGGGAGAAGAATCCTCTTACCAGTTAGCTTCCTTTGCCTGGAGATGTCAGGTTCTTAGATAAGCTGCCCCCCCCCCCGCCCCAGCTCTTCCTCCACTCACTACCCCTTCTGTAACCCTCACCCCTGAGCTCACTGAGGGGTGGGGACTCCAGACAGCCCCCCTAGTTTTCTCTTTCTTTTCTTATGTCTGTATGTTCTGGGTTCCTTCCAATATTGAGGACACACTTGAGCACCCTAAATCTTAACAGCAGGGCATTGCTTAATTTGGGTACAGACGTCAGGGACCTCGGGCTCACCCTGGTTGTGAGCTGTTAATGACCTCTGAGATCCTTCCAGCAAAACTCTTGTTTTACTGAGAAGGAACAGAAGCCAAGGGAAAGTGATTTCCCCAAAGACACACAAAGAGAGAGACGCATGAGCTAGACAAGAATAGAGGCCTCCTGATGCTCCAGGTAAGGACACTGAGTGCTTTACTAGGTGGCCTTCCTGTCTGGCCCTCTCGACCTAGGGTTGGGAATGGTGCTGAGCTAGTAATCCTTCTCTGGGAAGCTGTTCCCTTTTGCAGGCTTTCCTTAGCTTGTTTTGTGTTTGATGAAATATTTGCTCTCAGTCTGCCCTATTCAAACATGGTATTGACGGGGCTCTGTATAACCCCAGAGCAAAACAGAAGCTCATGATCATGATTATGAGCATGCTCAGCCTCTCCTGGCTGAATCCACCCTCCATTCCCACCTCCCTTCCTATCTGCCACCTTTCCAGGGGCGTCTCCTAGGCTTTGTGCCCCAAAACCAGGCTTCAGATTGGCAGGGAGTCCCATGTCTACTTGTCCTTGGAAAAGAAAATGAGGGCTCTCCCTTGGCCCTATTTCCAGGGCTGTCTGCCAGAGGGGCAGGAACTGGTTTTTCTAAGTGGGCAGGATCCAGGAGACAGGCTGATGCACCAAGACCCAAGGGCTGGCTCCCCTCTTTGGATACCCTGAAGTTTGACCTCAATTGAACATGGCTCTAAAGATGAGGAGGACTACCAGTTGGGCCTAGGCAGGCACTCTGCACTATGTCATTCTACTTCTGTTCATTTTGGCATCCAGTGTTCCAAAGTTTAACCCCAGCCAAGTTTACCAATTTCATCTCTTTTTCATCCCTTTTCACAGCCTATTTTGTAGCCCAAAGGAATTTCATACAAGCCCCACACCTTCTTTCTGTGTCTCTATCATTCTAGAATGCCTTACCCTGTTCCACACACGCAGAAAACCCATTTTCTATGCCACTTTCCCTGAGTATAGCAGCCGACATCCACAGCAGCTGGACACTTGATCTTTACAAGAACCTCAAGATTCTCTTCATTTCTCTGTGGAGTTACATAGTTAGTAGGTGGCAAAGACAGGATTTGAACCCAGGTCTGTTGTCCCAGAGTCTGTACTCTCAGCCGTTGCACGATATTGCCTATTAAGAAACAACTACTCTTCCCCAAATTATCTTCCTCGTATCTAGGATTTTACTTGCACTCTCCTTATCACACATTACTTTTTTATGTTTTTTTTACTGTCACTGTTTACATCATATACCTTAACTTTCTTACTAACCTATAATCTCCTCAACAGTAGGGGTTGGGACACACATTTGGTGTGTCTCTAGCACCTGGCCCTATGCTGACACATGGCAGGGGGCCATTAAAATGTGTGTTGGATGAAGGAGTGAATACATGACTGAATGGATTTGAATCATGGTGAGGTCTAGTGTCTGCCCATGATAGAGTAGGGAGTTGGAACTTACTTTTCTGAAGGACCCAGCTTTACACTTCCTCGATAAAGACACCATGGGAAGTGAAGGGGACGGAAGTGTTTCATCGATGAGTGAGGTCAGGAACACAAGCCCCTGCACGTCTGTAATTACAGAGCTTCTTCATGCTGGCAGCATGCTGGGGAATGTTTTCAGTTCTCCAGGTTGAAAACTGCAGGTATTCCTGATTGCTTTGTGTGAACTGACATAGCTATGAAAGGAAAAAAGAGAAGAGGATAATACAACTTGTGAGCGGTAACTTTGCTGAGCACAGAGTCTGCCCTGAGAGCAAGGGCCTCCAGCATGTATCCCACCTTCAAGACCCACTTCATTAGCTCAGAGGGGACTCCAGCCACTATTTCTGTGCTGTATGGACTCTTTGGGGATCAGGGACTCCACATGGAGCAGCCTGTGGCAGGGTGGTCTGTAGCAGGGTAAAGGGCAGGGTCAATCCACTGAGAGTCCTTCCAAGTTGAAAAAGGATAACAGGAGGCTCTGAGATTCAGGGCACTGGACAGAGGGCCTGGAATGTGGGTATCACCTACAAAGATGCATATTTGTGTGTTTGTCCATGTTCTCCTGAATGTGTCAGAAGCCATGAGGGAGGCCAAGATGGGACTGTCTTGTTTTCAGGGACTTAAAGTCACCTGCTGGGCTCACTTTCCTCAAAGCTCTATTCAGGATTCAGCTTTTCTGGTCCAAGGCACAATAGGCAGATTAGGGTCCTGGGAGGGTCATGGCTGAGAGGCTGGTTTCCCCACTCTGCCCTCATGTAAACTCACCCTAGTTGTGAGAAGATAGGTTCTTACCCAGAATTTCCAGCCTCATTCCCATAACTCTGTGTTCATCTCCTGGCCAAACAGAGCAACAGCCTAAAAACCTTGCCTGTGCATGATATTTTTATTTTGATACTTGTATTTTTAAAACCCATGCACATCCATTATTGCCTTCCAATCTTTTTTTTTTAAATAAAGCTTTATTTATTTATTTATTTATTTATTTATATTTTTAAGTAGGCTCCATGCCCAACACAAGGCTCTAACTCACTACCCTAAGAGCAAGAGTCACATGCTCTATGCACTGAACCAGTCAGGTGCCCCATCACCTTTCATTCTTATAGCAACCTCTCCAGAGGTGCAGAAAGCTGATTCTTTTGATTATAGAAGAGGAATTTAGGCTGAGAGAGGCCATGTGACTTTGTTTTGGGTCACACAGCAAATTAGTGATGGAAACCCAGGCATCCCTCCTCTGGCTTCGTGACTCCAAGTACTTCCCTGCCTTAGGTTCTGTATCCCCATCTCCTCATCTCCTGTCTCCTCAAAGGAAATTTTCACAGGGAGGCTCACACTTTATTAGCAACATGCACATCAATTCTCTTGGTACTAGGTAGACAGCAACTCAAAATGGGCACCCTTCTCACCTCCCTCCCCCATTCCTATCTACCCACCCCACCCCCATCCAAGAGGAAGCTCATTTCTGGTGAGAATTCTCAATATGGCTCTTTCTGAAAATGTTGGGGCACATGCCAGGGAACTTTTCTGGGAGGAAATTCAGCACTATTTGCTCTTCCTGAGAAAGAGGAAGAGACTGTGGTGGCCTGGGTCTCCATAAATAAGCCAGTGCTGGCTTGGAGCAGGACTGAAGACAGGGCAATGTGTTTGCAAGTTTCCTTTTGCCTCATTTCCCAGATTGGGAACCTAATGGTCACTGGGTGACCATTTCTTTGAGACTTAGAAGTCATTTGGTCCCGTGCTGCTCTCTGAAACTTTATCTGGCTTTGGGGTGTGTCATTCATCAATTCATTCATTGACTCAGCAAATACTTGTTGACTGACTACTGGACACAGGTCAGCCTTTCCTCTGGATACCACAGTGAAGGTGACAAGCAAGATAATCAGTCCGGAAAAGGACACATTTGGCATAGCTGTTGGGGGTGGGGTAGAGTGAGGTCAAAATAGAAATGTAAAGGGAGGTCAGAGAAGCAGTGTAGCTGGGAAGGCCTCTTGGAGAAGAGACATCTAAGCTGAGGATAGAAAGATGAGTGGCACGTCAAGAAACCAAGAGGAGAAAGAGTGCTCCGGACATGGAATAGCAGGTGTAAAGGCCAGGAGCCTAAAAAGCACCTGGTACATTTAAGGAATGGAAAGAAGTACATGGGGCTGGAGTGCAGCATGCAAGGAGCAGAGGAGGAGGGTGGTGATAAAAGATGAGGCTGGAGGATGAGACTAGGACTGGGTCACAAAGCCTTGGAAACCATACTGAGTGGAATGAGTTTTATTTTAAGGACAATGGGGGATCCCTGGGTGGCGCAGCGGTTTAGCGCCTGCCTTTAGCCCAGGGCCCGATCCTGGAAACCCGGGATCGAATCCCACGTCGGGCTCCCGAAGTAGGGAGCCTGCTTCTCCCTCTGCCTGTGTCTCTGCCTCTCTCACTGTGTGTGACTATCATAAATAAATAAAAATTAAAAAAAAAATAAAGACAATGAATGGTTAAGCCACTGACAGGGTCTAAAAAGATGTGTGACTTGTTCAGATTTGTGCTTTAGAAAAAGATTTCTTTTTGGCTTTATGTGGAGTGGTGCTCTTCAATGGTGATGTGATGAGAGCTACAAATGTGAGCCACATATGTATTTTAAAATTTTCTAGGGCAGCCTGGGTGGCTCAGCGGTTTAGCGCCGCCTTTAGCCCAGGGCCTGATCCTGGAGACCCGGGATCGAGTCCCATGTTGGGCTCCCTGCATGGAGCCTGCTTCTCCCTCTGCCTGTGTCTCTGCCTCTCTCTCACTCTCTCTCTCTCTCTCTGTCTCTAATAAATAAATAAAATCTTAAAAAAAATTCTAGTCGCCACATTAAAAATGTAAAAAGAAATAGGTGAAAAATTTAAAATTTAAAAATGCTATTTTAACGTATAGTCAATAGAGAAATCTTAAGATATTTTATTTTTTTCATATTAAGCCTTCGAAATCCCTTGTGTATTTTACACTTACAGCGCATATCAATTTGGACCAGGCACATTTTGAGTGCTCAGTAGGTCCATGTGTTTAGTGGCTACCACATTGGACAGTGTAGATGGAGAGAATGTGTATGAGAGGAGCAAGAATGACAGAGCTGTTGCAGTTGACCTGGAGGAGGATGGTGGTAGAGAGATAGAGACAAAGGGACAGATTTCAGAGAAATGACTGACTTGCAGGCTGCCATACCAGGCCTGGACTTAATATCTCCAGACTCCTTTTAGAAGCATAAACTCCTATTTTGTTTGGGCCATTTAACTTGGGGTTTTCCTTCTACTCACATCTGGACCTAATTTTAAAGAATACATAGCACCTACGTGGAGATGTTCTAAGTGGAGTGGTAGATCTGATGGACCTAAATTAGGGGAGAGGTCTGAGAAAGCTACACATAGATTTGAGAGTTCCCAGTCCATATTTGGTCACTGAAGCTATGGCAACATAAAAGATCTCCAAGGGAAAGGGGTCCAGTGAGAAGAGAAAAGAATCTAGAACAGAACTCAGAGGAACAACAACACTTAGGATGGGCAGAGGAAGAGGAGGAGCCTGCTAAGTAGACTCAGAAGGAACAGCCAGGGAGGTAGGAAGTAATCAAGGAAGTGCTGTGCCATGAAGCTTAGGGAGGAGGGAGTCCCAAGGAGGGTGTGATCAACAGTGGTAAAGGCAACTGTCTCTACCTGCTTCTGTAGGTATGGATGGCACCAGAGTTTGAGTAAACCAGCCCAAGTTCCAACAAAGGCTGGAAAGGCTAGTTTTGTTATCCTCCTGCTCAGTGCACTTAGGTGGGCTCCTGGTTTCTTTAAGAAAAAGTCCTTGCTCCATAGGATATCCTTTAGCCACCTCCAGAGTCGATCCTAGTTTCTGTCCAGACTGTTTCCTTTTCCAGAATGCTGCGCTCCTACAAGGCCTTACCTCCTATCATTCCCTGCCTTAGCTTATAAGCTTCTCTCTGACTGAAAAATCTTCCTTCCTTCCTTCCTTCCTTCCTTCCTTCCTTCCTTCCTTCCTTCCTTCCTTCTTTCTCTTGTCTTTTTTCCCTTCAAATCCTACCATACTTCAAGACTTACCTCAAATGTCAACTCCTCTGTTCCCTGATTCTTCCAGATAGATTGCCCTCCAACCCTGTGTATCCCATTGGGAATTTGCTCACTCTCAATCACAGCCTCCATTGTAGTCTGGCCTGGAGTCAAGTTGGTTGTGTACATGTGTGTACATGTGTGACTAGGCTGTGAGCTTGGAGGTCTGAGGCTGCATCTGGATACTCATCCCCATCCCTCTTCCAGAGAACTTGCTACAAATGTTTAAGGAATGTTGTGGATTTCATGGAATTTTGTCCCTCATAGCCCCCAAGTAATAGTGATCTCTGTCTTCTTTGTCATATCACTACAAGGATATGGGGGTGAGGGAGACACTGAAATAGAGAGACTCCTGATTTAGAGGGAAATAGATAAGGAGCTGAGTTTGAATCCAGATACTTTAAAGAAATAGTCCCAGTCTGAACTTCCACTGACCCAAGCAGCTTGTATAATCTGAGTGCTCGAGAAGCACCACATTAATAGAAAAGCAAAAGAAAAATTAATGCAATAAAAGCTGGTACTTTGAACACAGCTGACAAATCTCTAGCAAGACTAACCAAGAAAAAAGAGAAGACTCACTTACTAAAATCAGGAATGTAAGAAAGGACATTACTACAGATCTTAAATAAAAAAGATTATAAAGAAATATCTTGAATAACTACATGCTATCAGATTAAGATAATCTGATAGACCTAGATAAAATGGACAAATTCTTAGAAAAGAGACAAACTGAAACTACTTCAAGAAAAAGATAATCTGAATAGACCTAAAAGTAGATATCTTTTTTTTTTTAAAGATTTTATTTATTCATGAGAGACAGACAGAAGCAGAGATATAGGCAGAGGGAGAAGCAGGATCCCGGCAGGGAGCCTGATGCAGCACTCGATCCCAGGACCCCGGGATCATGACCTGAGCCAAAGGCAGATGCTCAACCACTGAGCCACCCAGGTGCTATTGATATTTTTAAAACATCCCACAAAGAAAATTTCAAGACTAACAAATGGCTTTAACTGCATTTTATCAAGTGTTTAAAGAATAATATCCATTCTTCTAACTCTTCCAAAAAAATAGTATAGTAGGGAATACTTTCCAAAGGAGTCCAATATTACCTAGATGCCAAAACTAGACAAAGACATCACAAGAAAACTATATATCAATATTGCTTATGGGGGTGCCTGGGTAGCTCAGTCAGTTAAGTGTCTGCCTTTGGCTCAGGTCATGATCCAGGATCCTGGGATCCATTCCCACATCAGGCTCCCTGCTCAGTGGGGAGGTTGCTTCTCCCTCTGCCCCTCCCCCTGGCTCATCCTTTCTCTCTCTCACAAATAAAATATTTTAAAAAATATTGCTTATGATTATAGATGCAAACATCCTCAACAAAATGCTAGTGGAACAAACCTAGCAACATATAAAAAGGATTATATATATCCAAATGGTATTTATTCCAGGAATGCAAGATTGGTTTAATACTTGAAAACCAGTTGTAATGCACCATATTAGTAGAATAAAGGAACAAAACCACATGATCAGCTCAATAGATGCAGAACAAGTATTTGAAGAAGTCCAACACCCTTTCATGACAAAAACATTCAACAAACTAGGAATGAACAGAAGTGAACTTCCTCAACTTGTTTTTTTAAAGATTTTATTTATTCATGAGAGACACAGAGAAGGGGAGACACAGGCAGAGGGACAATCAGGCTCTCCGCAGGGAACCGGATGCAGGACTCCATTTCAGGACCCTGGAATCATGACCTGAGGACCTGAGCCCAAGACAGACACTAAATCACTGAGCCACCTAGGTGCCCCTGAACTTCCTCAACTTGATAAAGAGCATCTACAAAAACTCCACTTCTAGCATTAAATTTAATGTTGAAAGACTGAAAGCTTTACCCCTAAGATTAGGGGTAAAACAAGAAAAGGATGTCTCTCATCAATTCTATTCAACAGTATGCTGAAGGTTCTAGCAAGGACAATTAGGCAAGAAAACAGAATAAAAGGCACCACAATTAGCCAGGAGGAAGTAAAATTATCTGTTCATATGTGATTTGATCTTGTATAGAGAAAATTCTGAACTATTAGAGATTAATGAATGGGGTCAGCAAGGTTGCAGAAGACAAAATATAATATACAAAAATCAATTATATTTCTATATACTAGCAATGAACAATCTGAATATGAAATAAAGAAAATTCAATTTACAATAATATTTTCATTATTTTATTTTATTTTTTTACAATAATATTTTTAAAAGAATGAAATACTTAGGAATATATTTACCAAAAGAAAGATATGTATGCTGAAAGATATGTAGACTGAAAATTATAACACATTATTAGAAGAAATTAAAGAAGACCTAAATAAATGGAAAGAAATCCCATGTTTGTGGATCAGAACATGTTAATATTAGCTTAATTATCTTAATGTTGTTAAGATAACAATAAAAATACAGCTAGCTTTAAAAATTTTTTAAATTTAAATTCAATTTAGTTACTTGTGCTCTCTCCCTTTAAAATAAATAAAATTTTTATAAAAATATAAAAACACGAATTCAAAGGGATATATTCACCCCAATGTTTACAGCAGTATTATTAACTATAGCCAAATTATGGAAGCAGGCCATGTGTCCATCGATAGATGAATGGATAAACAATATATGTTTATACAATGGAATGTTGTTCAGCCATAAGGAGGAGTGAAATCTTGCCATTTGCAATGACATGGAACGAGCTAGAGAGTATAATGCTGAGTGAAATAAGTCAGAGAAGGACAGGTACCATATGATTTCACTCATATGTGGAATTTAAGAAACAAAAAATTGAGCAAAGGGAAAAAAGAGAGACAGACCAAGAAATAGACTCTTCACTATAGAGAATAAACTTGTAACCAGTGGGGAGGTGGGGCAGGCGGATGGGTGAAATAGGTGATGGGGATTAAGGAGCACACTATGATGAGCACTTGGTGATAGATGGAAGTGTTGAACTACTATATTGTACACCTGAAACTAATGTAATACTGTATGCTAACTACATTGGAATTAAAAGAAAATAGAATATGTTAAATGTTAAGAAAAATAAATTCAGTTTAGTTAATATATTGTGTATTATTAGTTTCAGGGGTAGAATTCAGTGATTCATCAGTTGCATATAACACCCAGTGCTCAGCGGGGGCCTGGTGGCTCAGTGGGTTAAGCATCTGCCTTTGCATCAGGTCATGATCCTGGGGTCCTGGGATGGAGCCCTGAGTTGGGCTCTCTGCTCAGTAGGGAGCCTGGCACTTCTTCTTCTCCCTCTGCCTGCCACACTGCCTACTTGTACATTCTTTCTCTGTCAAGTAAAATCTTAAAAAACAAAAAACAACCCAGTACTCATGACATCAAGTGCCCTTCTTAATGCCCATCACCCAATTACCCTATCCCCCCACCCCTCTCCCCTCTAGCAACACTGTTTGTTTCCTACAGTTAAAAATCTCTTGTGGTTTTGTCTCCCTCTCTGTTTTCATCTTATTTTATTTTCCCTTCCCTTCCCCTATGTTCATCTGTTTTGTTTCTTAAATTCCATATATGAGTGAAATCATATGGTATTTGTCTTTCTCCGACTGACTTATTTCACTTATATAATACCCTCTAGTTCCATCCATGTTACAATTGGCAAGATTTCATTCTTTTGATGGCTGAGTAATATTCCATTGTATGCATATACCGTACTTTCTTTATCCATTCATCTGTTGATGGACATCTGGGCTCTTTCCATATTTTGGCTATTGTAGACATTGCTGCTATAAACTTTGGGGTACACGTGCCCCTTCAAATCACTATTTTTATCCTTTGGATAAATACCTAGTAGTGCAATTGCTGGATTGTAGGGTAGTTCTATTTTTAACTTTTTGAGGAAACTCCATACTGTTTTCCAGAGTGGCTGTACCAGTTTGCATTCCCACCAACAGTGTAAGAGGTTTCCCCTTTCTCCACATCCTTGCCACCATCTGTTGTTTCCTGAGTTGTTAATTTTAGCTATTCTGACTGGTGGGAGATTTGGCTCATTGTGGTTCTGATTTGTATTTCGCTGATGCTGAGTGATGTTGAGCATTTTTTTATGTGTCTGTTAGCCATTTGTATGTCTTCTTTGGAGAAATGTCTGTTCATGTCTTCAGCTTGTTTCTTGACTGGATTTTTTTTGTTTTTTCGGGGTGTTGAGTTTGATAAGTTCTTTATAGATTTTGGATAGTAGTCCTTTATCTGATATGTCGTTTATGAATATCTTCTCACATTTCATACGTTACTTCTTAGTTTGTTGATTGTTTGCTTTGCTGTGCAAATGGCTAAATGCTTTTTATTCTGATTAAGTCCTAATAGTTCAGTTTTGGTTTTGTTTCCCTTGCCTTTGGAGATATGTCTAGCAAGAAGTTGCTATGGCCAAGGTCAAAGAGGTTGCTGCCTGTGTTCTCTAGGATTTTATGGTTTCCTGTCTCACATTTAGGTCTTTCACCATTTTGAATTTATTTTCCTGTATGGTGTAAAAAAGTGGTCATTTCATTCTTATGCATGGGGCTGTCCAGTTTTCCCAACACTATTTGTTGAAGAGATTGTCTTTTTTACACTGGATATTCTTTTCTGCTTTGTTGAAGATTAGTTGACCATAGAGCTGAAGGTCCATTTCTGGGTTCTCTATTCTGTTCCATTGATCTATGTGTCTGTTTTTGTGGCAGTTCTATACTGCCTTGATGATTACAACCTTGCAATACAGCTTGAAGTCCAGAATTGTGATGTTTCTAGCTTTGTTTCTCTTTCTTTTTTTTTAAGGTTTTATTTATTTATTTGAGAGAGACAGAGATAACAACAGAGATAGTAAGAGGGAGCACAAGTAGGAGGAGAGGGAGAAGCAGGATCCCTACTGAGCAGGGAGCCTGATGTGGGGCTAAATCCCAGGACCCTGGGATCATGACCTGAGCTGAAGGCAGATGCTTAACCGACTGAGTCACCTAGGCTCTTTTCTTTTCAACATTACTTTGGCTATTCAGGATCTTTTCAGGTTCCATACCTTTTTTTTTTCTTTAAGATTTTATTTATTTGAGAGAGAATAAGAATGCACAAATAGAGGGAGGGTCAAAGGGGGAGGGTAAGGGACTCTGCTGAGTATGGAGCCCATCAAAGGGCTTGACCCCAGAACTCTGAGTTTATGATCATGGCCTGAGACACTTAACTGACTGAGCCACCCAGGTGCCCCACAGCTGGCTTTTTTTTGTACAGAAATTGGGAAGCTGGTCCTAAAAGTCATATGGAAACACAAGGGACTCAGATAGACAAAGAATCTTGAAAAAATAGAGCAAATTTGGAGGACTCACACTTCCAGATTTCATAACTTATTAAGCTATAGTAATGATGACAGTGTTGTACTGGCATAAGGATAGACAGATCAATGGAATAGAATTGGCAGTTCAAGAAGAAACTTATATTTATGGTGATCTTTCATAAGAGTGTCAAGACAATTTAGAGGTGAAAGAATAGTTTTTTCAAATAAAGATGTGGGACAATTGGATATTCACAAGCAAAACAATGAAGTTAAGACCCACCTCACACCACACACAAAAATTAACTCAAAAATGTTCATTTAGAAAGAGCTAAAACTCTTGGAAGAAAACAAGTAAACTTTTGTGATCTTGGGCTAGGCAATGATTTCTTGGAATGACATCAAAAGCACAAGGGATAAAAATTTTGACAAGTTGGTCTTCATCAAAATTAAAAACTGTTGGGACGCCTGGGTGGCTCAGCAGTTGAGCGTCTGCCTTCGGCCCAGGGCGTGGTCCTGGAGTCTCAGGACTGAGTCTCGCATTGGGCTCCCTTTGTGGAGCCTGCTTCTCCCTCTGCCTGTGTTTCTGCCCCTTTCTCTCTTTGTGTCTCATGAATAAATAGGTAAAACCTCTAAAAAAATTAAAAACTGTTGGGCTTCAAAGGTCACCATTAAGAAAATGAAAATACAATCCATAGAATGGGAGAAAATGTAAGCCATATCTCTGGTGAGGGCCTAGTATCTAGAGAATATAAAGGACTCTTACAACTCAATAATAAAAAGATGACCTAATTTAAAAATGGAGAAAGGATATGAACAGACATTTCTCCAAAGGAAAGATACACACTGCCAATTACATGAAAAGATGCCCAAGGTCATTAACCACCGAGGAAACACAAATAAAAGCTACAGTCGGGTATAGTTTCATACCTACTAGGATGGCTGTAATATAAAAGACAATAACAGGTGTTGGTGAGAATGTGGAGAAGTTGCAACCCTCATATGCTTAGGAATGTAAAATGATGTAGCTTTTTGGAAAATAGTCTGACTGCTCCTCCAAAGGTTGAGCATAGAGTTATTACAAAACCCAGTAATTCCACACTCGGGTGTATATCCAAGGGAACTGAAGGCATATATCTACACAGAAACTTGTGTATAAATACTTATAGAGGTATTATCCATAACAGCTAAAAAAGTGGAAATAACTCAATGCCCCTCCACTGATGAATGGATGAACAAAATGTGGTATGATTATATGGTGGCATATTAACCAGTCATAAAAAGAAATGAAGTACAGATTCGTGCTATAACATGGATGAATCTGGAAAACAGTATACTAATTGAACTAAGATAGTCACAGAAGACCATATGTTCTATGACTCAATTTATAGAAAATGTCCACAATAGGCAGATCTATAGAAATGGAAAGTAGATTAGTAGAAACTGGAAGGGAAAATGGATGAGTGACTTTTTTAAAAAAAATTATTTATTTATTCATGAGAGACACAGAGAGAGAGAGGCAGAGACACAGGCAGAAGGAGCAGCAGGCTCCATGCAGGGAGCCCGACACGGGACTCGATCCCCGGACTCCAGGATCACGCCCTGAGCCAAAGGTGGCACTAAACCGCTGAGCCACCTGGGCTGCCCAGAGGAGTGACTTTCAATGAGTACAGAGTTTCTTTTTGGAGTGTTGAACATTTTCTAAAGTTAGATAGTGGTGATGGTTGCACAGGTTTGTGAAAGTGAAAAACCAGTGAATCATGCACTTTGGAAAGGTGAGTTTTATGGTATGTGAATTGAACTGTATCTCAATAAAGAGGCTATATATGTAAAAAACAGAACTAACTTAATACATTACAATGTAAGGTGTACCTCCGTTTCCTAATGAGATTTTTTTTTCATGTTTTTATCAACTGGAATATACTGTGATATGCCTAACAAGGCAAAGTTTTCCTTCGAAATTGTTCTCAGAGAGGAGGGCAAAGTTGTACAGACCTCATTTTTTAGGACCCCACTCACCATCCCCCATCTCACTCTGTGGGACTGAGGGTGAGAGAGCTTAGTGTTTGTTTTTATGACAGTGGGGACAAGGATCTCCCTCATAAATAATCTCGCCTCCCACTCTGGAGGCTCTCCAAGAGTAGACATCTGTGTTTCTGCCTGCCCAGCACCCACTCTCTTGCTTCTTGTAACTTCATGTAGGTTTCCCTTCTGTCAGATATTCCCCTTTTGATCTTAGAAGGTCTCTCAGGCTGCCTTTCACTTCCATGGCCAAAAAGTGGGCCTGAGACCCAATGTGTCCAATGAGATGCCCTTGTTCGGGAATTTGAATTGACAGTTGGGTGACTTAAGGAAAATGCCAGTGATTTGTGCCATTGGGATGCTCTGAGGAAACCATTTCATGGTTCCTGCTCCCTGGAGTCTCGGGTTGGGGGTGATGGTGGCTCTGTTGGCCCTGTTTTTTTCTTCAGGTGTTACCTGCACACAAGAACCTTAGCTTGATCTTTTGGACAAGTACCGACAAATTCCATATTATTGTCTTGGTTCTCCCATGGCAGGGGCAGGGTTCCTCAGGATTGTGCAGATAACAAAGGAGAGGAGGACTCCTGAATTAGGAGGAGTCATGATCTGGAAACCGCTTTGGAACATCTTTTCTTCAGTTCTTTCTTGATGACCACTTGCTTTCATGTTTTAATTGAAGCTCAAACATTCATTGAATCTTAACTATGTCAAGGCACTTTGAGAGGATACACAGCTGAACAGAATGATATCCCAGCTGTGTTGAGTGACGGGAGGGTAGAGAAATGCTCTCCGAATTCTAAGTGGATCAGAGAGAAGGATCAGAAAAGAGGTATTTAAGCTTGGCTACATGTAGAGAAATTTCTCTGACCCACAGGTAAGATATACTTTGTGATAGGGTATTGGAATCAGAAAATCATAGATTTAGGGGCTGACAGACCTTATAGATTATTCAGTCCTACGTTTTCTAGATAAAGAAATCTAGATTCTAAGGAACGAAATTATTTGACTAGGGCCAAATTGGTTCAGGAATTCTCTGACTCCCAGACCAGTGCTCATCTCACTAGTTGTCAGCACATTGTTGACCATGGCTGGTTCCTCCAGTTTTCAGGAGACTTGGGAAGTAGGAAAGGGTGTGCTAAGTAGTTGCCTAGGGAAGTATATTTTATGAGGCCACTCAAGAAATCAGTGAGGAATTAGGGCAGATTCCACTAGTTCTTATCACATTACTTTCTTCCTTAGGTTCCCCCCCCCCCCCCCCGGGGACTTGGCAGAGGGGACTGGCACTAGGGTTTACACTGTACTAAGTGTCAGGGTATATGTATGTAACTACCCTTCTCCATCCTTCTGGAGTCTTTGAAGCAAGTCAACAGCTGAAGGGCTTAGTGAAATGACTTTTGTCAATGCCATCCTCTCTTTCTTCTGGGTGACCCAGTCACCTGGGGTAGAGAGTCTTTGACTGTCTACCTGTAAGGGTCAGGATATCAGCCAACTACCCAGCAGGGAGTATAAGGAGAAAAATCCATCCAAGAGTCAGGCCTGGGTGTTCCCCAGCATGGACTATGATTTACCTCAGCCAGCAACTTGCTCTGAGTGGGAAGGCCCCAGTGTAAATAGCATGTGTTGCCAGTTCTAGTAAAAGAGAAGAGCCCTAATGTGGTTCTTTGGATGGAGGAAGGGATGGAGTGTCTTTTGAACCCATAGTTTTCCGCCGTGTAGTAGTTTCATTCACATTCATGGTTGTTATCACCATGTAGGCTCTGATGGTCCCTTAAGTCCTGACCTCTCCACTGTGGGAATCCCACAGGTCCTACCCTAATCAGCATAATTAATTTAACTAATACTTACAAAGAACTTCCCGTGTTCTAAGAACTATGCTAGGTTCTACAGCCCACATATAAATAAGATGTAACCTCTGCCTGCAAGGAACTACAGACAAACTTAAGCCTTACAAGTTTAATAGAATGTGGTTAGTGATAAACACCTGAGATTTCCAAGGCATTAGCCAGTAAAGAAAACCACAAGCCTCACAGGCAAGGGAACCACATGAACAAAGGTGTGGAATCTGGGTGTGGGGGAAATTCGTAGGCAGTAGCCCACATTACTAGAGCACAAAGAGGGAGCTGGGAAGTGTGGAGAGATAAGGAGGAGGTGGGGGGATGTAGAGGGTGAGATGGGGGAGGGAAGTTATGGGAAAGAGCAGTTTTTGTATTGTTTTGTTTTGTTTTTCTGAGTAGGGAGGAGGGAAGTGCCTGGGAGATTTGCATTTTAGATGGATCAGTTCAGTGTGGGTTGGGGAGGAGGTACTGGGATTGCCGGCAGGGAACCAACTAGAAGAGATTGAGTTCCCCATGCAGGGTATTCATAGTGAAGGGGAATGGGGGCTGTAGAAATAACTAAGAGCTGAGTGATGATAGACACATGGTGGGCAAGAGGGTTCGCAGGTTCCTGACTTGGTTCCTGGGTGGATAATGGGGCCACGAACCAAGGTAAGAAACACAGGGAAGGGAAACAAGTCTGGAAAAGAAATGATGATGGCTAACCTTTATTAATCACATTTATGGATGAGGCATCATGCCAAAAGGTTTTTTTTTATGCTGCGTTTTTAATGCATTTTCTCATAACTATGAAATAGATATTATTCTTGATTTATAGATGAGGAAAATGAAATTTTGAGATGATGAATAGCTTGACCAGTTCTGCACAGCTGGTAGAGAGGTGACAAGAGCTTTGAATCCAGACATTCTGGCTCCAGGGCTAGTGCTTCTAATGACCAGACTTTATATGTGTGTATGGGAAGAGTTGGAGAAGCCTGTGGAATACTCACAGTAGAGAGGTCTGAGATTTAGGGGGGCCACCAGGACCGAATTATGGTAAAAAACCATGAACGTGAATAAAAGTAAAGTTGAACAGTGACCAAAGCACAATGCCCTGGAGAACTGTTAGGTTAAAGAAGGAGGCAGAGGGTATGGGGCCCACCGATAAGACAAGAACGAAAGTCCTTTCTGATTTATAAATCTTAAGACATAATTCTGCCATCTGGGCAACAACAGATAACTGGGCAATCATGAATTTGTAGTGGCATCAAATAAAAAGGTCCACCAAGTTAAGCCGACATGTTAATTACTACTGTTACTAACATTGCATGGTAATTAAACAATAAGCATTTCATGTAAATAGCAGTAATTAGTATAGCACACAGTTTCTCAAACTGTATCCTATGGAATAGTAGTTCCCTGAGATGTTAATAAATGTTTGGATAAAAAAAGGCTTTGGGGTGCCTGGGTGGCTCAGTGGGTTAAGCATCTGCCTTGGGTCAGGTCATGATCCCAGAGTTCTGGGATGGAGTCCTGCATTGGACTCCCTGCTCAGCTGGAAGCCTGCTTCTCTCTCTCCCTCTGTCCCTCCCCTTGATTGTGCTCTCATTCACTCTCTCTCAAATAAATGAAATCTTAAAAAAGGGGAGGGAACTTCAGAGCCAGATACGTTAACGAAATGCTGGTATAATTCAGATAGAGAGCCAAACCCCCGGTCTACACTTTTTTTCTTTTCTCTGTTAGAAGGCAGGATAGTGGAATGGCTTAGAGAATAGGTCCTGGGAACAGACAGCCTGGGGCTAAATCCTGCTCCGACAAAAACTGGGTAATCTTGAGCGTGTTACTGAACTTCTCTAAGAGGTAGTTTCCAAATCTGTACAGGAAGATGGCAATACACATTTGCTGCAATTGTTCCAGATTTAAATGCAACAATACATCTAAAACATTTAGACGGGAGCCTGACACAGAGGACTTTATAAATATGAATTATTATCTATAAACCATACTATTAGTAAATCTTCCCAATATCCCAGAGCCGATTTATACGTCGGCAGTATGGCCTTGGAAGGGCCACCACTAGTTCAGTCACTTTTATGCACACTTGAAGAAAGTATGCATCTTATGGGTGAGCACTGGCCTGTACCAGGGCACACAACTTAGCAAGTAGTGTGCAGGCTTTATTTTAGCCCCTGGTTGCTCTTTGGGCTGGATGTCATTGTATAGTGAACAACCTGCACAACCATACATGGCAGTTCTGACCTTCAGGCCATAGAAGGGGCTGGAAGCTAATGACCATTGGAGAAAGAGGGTACGACTTCTCTTCCCAGTAGTCCATGAAATCAGCTCTCCACAAGCCTTGAGGTGATAGAGCGACCTCCTTCCTGCCCTCTGTCTCTGCCCACAAGTGCCCCACCCCCCATTCATCCACACTGTGGCTGACATCAGAATACCCTAAGTGTGAAGGGATACATCAGGCCTTGCCTATTTCTCTGAAATGCCCGCTGAGGCTGGGAAAGGACAGAGCTGTGGAAAGCTGAAGTAGGAGGGCATGATTTTCCAGGCTTCCCCTGACACATAATGAATATTAAATTATGGGTACCACCGCCAGGGCAAGTCCGACTTCCTGACCAAGGTTTGGGCCAGTAAGGGGAAACCGATGAGAAGGGGAGCTTCTTAATCCTCACTGTTGTGGCCCAATTGCATGGCTCCCTATAAAGATTCTCACCACCCCTTTAGGTAGACACTTCACTTCCTTTGTGAAACCGAAGGGAAGAAAAAAAGGCAGACATTTCCTGTTCTCTGGAGGTGGGTGGGGTAGAGTGGAGGCCGGCACTCGCCTGCGTGCACAGGCATCACACACACTCCCACAGAGAGCCTCCTGGGCCACCGCGGGGGCCGCTGCCTCCAAGCACCACTTTTCAGCCTCGAACCCAGGACCAGGCCTGCCCTCTCTGTGCTTTGGTTCTCTCCTCGGTAAGGTGAGGACTACGGACGGGCTGAGCTTTCAGGCTCCCCACAGCTCTGCCCGACTCTGGTTCGCACCTCTCCGGGGTTCCAGGCACTCCCCCTCCGGTCTTGACCGGCCAGAAAGGGCTCTCTGCCGCCTCTACCCCAGGACCCTGCGTGCCAACGACCAACCTCCCCTCTCCCAACTGTGCCTTGGGTCTGCCTCCATCTTGCTCCTGGTGATAAATAGCAGCGGGGGCTCCAGCTGGGGGTTGAGGTCCTGTGGCCTTGAGACTCGGAACAAAGGCAGAGCTGCGTGGGGAAGGGACTTCTCCCGAACGTAAGGGGAGGGGAGCCCTGGGGCTGTTTGTGCCTTTACCTCTCCGCAGCGGGCCGGGCCGTTCCTTCCTACGGATCTGGGGGGAGGGAGGGGGTCCTGTCTTTTCCTCTGAGGCTGATGACTTCACCTCCCTCCCCTCCCTCCTCCTCAGGTTAGGATCTCTACCCCTTCCCCATCTGTCCCCTGGGTCCTTAATCTCCATCCCTCTCTCTCCGTTTATTCTTCTAGGGATTGGGGTCTTTAACCCCCTCCCTCTCTTGAAGCCTCGCCTCTTTATTCCTTTTTAGGCCTGGCCTCCGAGCCCGAGGTGGCGGGGTCTGCATTCTTCGTCTCCTTTCTCTCCTTAAGGCCACAGCTCCCTCCCCCCACCCTTTTCAGCTCCCCCCTCCCTCCGCCCCGAGGCATTGTGGGAGGAAACAAGATGTGGGGCGAGAGCGGCGCGGGGAGAAGCCCGCAGTGCGGGGCCGGGCGGGCGCAGCCAATGGGGAGCGCGGACGGCAGCGCGCGCGGCGGGGGGGCGGGGGCGGGGCGCTATTTCAGGGGGGGCCGCGCGTCGGCCGTGCTCAGCGGCAGAGCGGAGCGGAGCTGCGAGGCGCCAGCGAGGAGCAGGCGGGCGGGCCGGCGGGCGCGAGGCGGAGCGCGGGCGGCCGGGGAAGCTCGAAGGGCGGACGGCAGCGGCAAGCCATCGGCCCGGGGCTGCGGGAGCGGGAGACCGCGGCGGCGGCGGCTGCTGCTGCAGGAGAAGCCGAGGGGACACCGCCCCTGCCCGCGCCCTGCCTCAGGCCATCGCTGCTCCCCCGGGGCCCCGCGCGGACTAGTCTCCGTGAAGGTGAGCGGTGGGTGGGGGCGTCCCCGGGGCGGCGGCCCGCGCCGATCGCGTGCGGCGCCACGCGCGGGGCCCAGCCCCGGGGCCCGGAGCGGGGCTGGCTTCTGAGTGACGCCCCTCGGGGCCCCTCCTTCCTGGGGCTGCGCCACCCTGTGCCCTCTCGACCCCCGGGCGCGGCCGGAGGCCCCGGGCTGCGGAGGTGCGGCTCCCCGCCCCCTCCCGCCCCGGGAGTCTCCTTGCGCTGCGTGGAGGCCTCCTCTGGTGTTTGGGGCCGAGGGAGAGGGGGTGGAGAGGGCTCGGGCGTGACGCGGCGCCTCCTGCCGCCGCCACCCTCTGGGGCGTCCTTCCTGCAGCGAGGACGCCCAGTCACTCCGGCGCTGCTCCAGGCCAGGCGGGGGAGGGCGGCTGACCGGCCGGAGCGGAGGTGGGGGGAGGATGCTTTCTCATGCCCCCAGGTGCCGTTCTTTGGGGGCCGCAGCTCTCTCTGGAGGTTGGCATGGTGGAGGGATAAGCCCCCTTGGAGATCTCAAGGGAGGAAATACCAGCGTTTGTGTGTGTATTGGGGGCTGGGGAGGATGGTCCAGGTCTCTGAGGCTTGGCCTTTTCTGTCCCCAAATCCGGGATCAGGGAAGGAAGGGGAACTGTCCTGGAGTGCCCTCTTGGCTTTTCCAAGGAGCCCCTGCCTTTTAATTGAGGCAGCTGGCCTGGGGCCCTCTGGTCATCCTTCTCTTTGGAGGCCCAGGTCCTTTTTTTTCTCAGGAGGGAGGGGGTAGACCGGGCACCTCCCTATCTCTTTCTCGCTGGCACCTTGGACAGGGCAGATTGGGGCTAGGCCTCACTTCTCGGACGCCTGGGGGGCCTGGGGTAAAGAATCGTAGCATTGTAGTCACAAGACCAGCGTTATGTAACCGCAGGCGCTCTCCTAGTAGAGAGTAAGGTGGCTTTTAATTACTGTGACAAAGTTGTTCCCTTGGACTTCGGGGATAAGGCAATGGAGCAGGTGAGCTTGCTGGGAAAACCGATGCCAATTTCAGCTTTAACTTCACTCTCTAACCAGGCCCCACCCCCACCCTTGCGTTTGTAAACAGTGCCCCCTTCTGAGTGGTAACCTGGAATAGGCCACCAGGTGACACTAGTTTTCGTCAAATATAGAGTTTTATAATCAGAACATTGCTTGCTGATTATATATCTGCTCAAACTCATTGAAGTTGCCTCATTTATCTTACTTCAACTTGACATTGATTCTTAAAATGAAGATGTTGCTTTGCCCAAGGTCATGTAGCTAGTGAGGCCTTGAACAACAAGGTTCTCCTGACCTTTCTTCAGCACCAGGTGGTGCTCACATACTCCTTGAAGCCCTGACTTTTCCTTTCAGGGTTGTGAGGTCAGAGGATGCTGAAATAGAACCAGCCCTGCTTAGTTTGAGGTGCCTTGGGTGTGGTCAAGGGCTGTGTGGCTAGCAGCTGGCACGTATGCTTTCTTTGCATCTGGTGCAGGCTAAAGGAGTAATCATGAGTTCTGCTTTCCTTTTCGGTTCACTCAGCCCACAGGCTAGTGTGGACTCAAGAGATCAGAGTGGCCTGGGATGATACCGGGAATCTCTCCTTAAGCAGGCAGGCCTTCGTGCAGCCTTAATATCAGACAGGACTGGAATGATGACATCTGCCCCCTGGGCTGGGTGACAGAGTCTTTGGGGGGGGGGAGTGTGTGGGGGATCTGTGTGATGGGACTGTGATCAAGGACAGAGGATTGGTTTTTGTAGCTCGTCTTCTCTGTTCTTGCAAAGCACTTGGAAGCTATAGAGTGCTCAGCAGGTTCTGACCAGCCTTCTTGGGATTCCTGTCATCCCAGGTATGGATGGACCATGCAAGATCTTCCCCAGAATTCTATTTACTGTAGGATGAATGCCGTGGCTTAGATAGCTGGGATATGAAACAGGGCTCTTAAAATAGTAATTCCTCACCTTTTGTTATCTCTGTCACCATTGGACATTGATAACCTTTTTCTGTGCAAGGCCAGATAGTAAATATTTTAGGCTTTATGGGCCATGCATTCTCTTGCAACTACTCAACTCTGCCATTGTAGCCTGTTCCTATAAAACTTTATTTTGCAGAAACAGGTGGAGGGCTGAATCTGGCCAGCAGACTCCAGCGTAGACTGTCCTTGTTTGCAGATGTTCTCATATAACCTTAATTAATCTTATAACAAACAACCCCTGATAGAGAGCTAGCCTTGTTGCTAAAATGGAAGTAATGAATGCAGTAAGGCTGAGTGTCTTGTCCAAGACTGCGAGAGTTCATAGTCAGGACCAGAAGTCAGGCCTCCTGATTCCTAGTCCATCTTCTTTCCACTGTGATACCAATGATGCAATAATGGTCATTAAATCAAGGGCTTATTGTCTTCAGGTGTTAATGTCACCTGCTTTGCCCTCAGTAGGGCAAAGTCTCCATTTTAAGATGATGGTATAAAAGCACAAAGGTTAAGTAACTTGCCCAAAGGCACAACTAGTAGGTGATGTATTGTAATATTTTGGCAATTGGTGCTATTCAAAATATCAGAAATAGATAAATTTAGAGTTGGAAAAACCTCATAAATGATAAAAGAAAGTTGATGGCTCTTTATGTCTTTTTTCCCCCATCCATCTTGTATTTCCCAGATTTGGGGACCAGGTCTCAGCTAAAAGCTTAAAACCTCCCCCTTCTAATAATGCCTCATGTCTGTGTTTTCTACTGCCCTCACGTTCTGTTTTCAGCTCTCCCACTGAGGCTCCACACTCAGCTGTTAATGTTCATTTCTTAGAGCACTGGGGGTGTCAGCTTCACCTCTCTGCTTCTTCTGCAGTGTCACGATGTCTGACCGGAAGGCAGTGATCAAGAACGCAGACATGTCTGAGGACATGCAACAGGATGCCGTTGACTGCGCCACGCAGGCTATGGAGAAGTACAACATAGAGAAGGACATTGCTGCTTATATCAAGAAGGTGCACCAAGAGAGCTGTGGCTTTTGGTCAGGGGTGGGGATGGGCATCTGAGCTGTGCCCTCAGGGAGGCCTAAACTGGGAATTTAGGAAAGCGGGTATATCCCATGCAAACAAAAGCCAGGAGCTTGCAAAGCAGACAAATTAGGGAGTGATTCTTGCCAAAGCATTCATCTTAGTAGTTCTTATTAGGAACTCAGTTCAGGTGTGCTTGTATGTATATATGTTTACAGATAATTATGTGACTCTAAGGCATTGGGGAGAGAAGTTTAGGAACAAATATAACTGGCTCAATTCAGAGCTATTCAAAATGTAGATCAGGGATATTTGAACAGATAATATAAGATTATATACAAACTTTTCAGGGAACTGCATCATTTAAAGTGGGATATCCCCATTATAACCCTTATCATGCAGGAGGTTTCCTTTTCTTTCTCTTAAAAAAAAAAAAAAAAGACTCTTGCATCATCTCCTCCCAACCTTCTTAAGAAAAGGGTAGGCTGGAATATATAATTTGCTTAAAATGGATGAGCAATATTGGGGTAATAGGTTTAATCCCTGAAAAATTCCTGAGTGAATGGGTGAATGAATATGGTTTACACAGTGAGGAAGCAGCTGAGCTAGAAATGGGAAGTGGTACCCAGGGCCTCTGATTCCCAGTCAAAATTCATGTCTACTAGTGGCATAATTCCAGTCTTTGATGTTTTTAGCTCTATCCCAAAGGGAGGCCTAAATGTTAGTGGTATTATGGTCCATAGAGGTGGTAGGGCATCCTTAAGTTTTACAGACTTCTGTTTTCCTACTTAGGCAGGGTGGGATGAGAAAAGGAAACTCTGGAGTCCTGAGAGACTTTCTGAATAAGGAGCCAGTGGGTGCAGAGCCCGTAAGGATGCTGGGGGTGCCGGCTCCTTCCTAATTGATGGCCTTATCTGTCCTGTACACGGAGAGTATTTGGAATCATGGACTCTCCGAAGAATCTTTAGATTGTATCTGGTCAAGCTTCTTTGTTTTGCTGATGGGGAAAATGAGACCCAGGGAAGTGACTGTGGCCCTTCTATATTTTACAGAATCTTGAGAGTCAACATTAAGGCTGGATTTGGTGACCCATCCCCTTTCCACTGCTCCCTAATACTTCTTGGAGTTCCTTGGTGTAGGGTCTGTGAGGAGACCAAACAAGTTGTATGTTGAGCACCTGGGGGACAGTCCCAGGGTTGGCAGCTTTGCTGGGTCCATTGTGGAGGGCTGTTGCATGGCAGGGTGCATCTGCTGAGCCATCTGTTTCCTGCTGCATCCATGGAGTGACAGGGAACTGCCTGTCTGATTAAGTCACAAGGATTTCCTAGGTTGCTTTGATGCTGAACTTGTGCTCCTGAGAGAAGTGAGGGAATTACCCTGATCTCATGGCTGATGTCCTTGTTCTGCTTCTTACAGCCCACACAGTGCCTGGCACACAGGAGTGCCTTTAATGTTGACTTACAAAGAACTGTTTCCTGGTACTCCTGACATTTGGCTCCAGTGTCTTGGCTTTGGCATTTGAAAATGCGGGTTTAGTAATGTGGGAGGCAGCAGGTGGCAAGTCAGGGAGGCTTGATCCTCCTCTGCTTTCCTCATGCTGTGTGACTCTGGAGTGGTCTCTTCTGCCCCTGGCTTCCCCAACTCTTTTGCTAAAGAATCACAGGGTAGGCTGTGGAGTCAGGATAGCTAGGAGGAGGAGGAAGAGAGATGATCAGGGTGTAAAGTGGCAGAGAGAAATAATGGAGCCTTTGCAGTGTTCATTATTAATGAAGGAAGGAGTGTCCTAGCCAGCCTTAACCTGAGCTCCTGAGGTTTGGGGAGCTGAGGCCATGGGCTAGAGGGGGAGGGGGAGTAATAACTAAATTAATCAGATTCCTATTCTGATTTCTCATCTTCCAGCTGTCCTAATCACCTTTCTTCTCTCCCTTTTGTTCTTGTTTTAGGAATTTGACAAGAAATACAACCCTACCTGGCATTGTATCGTGGGCCGAAATTTTGGCAGCTATGTTACACATGAGACAAAGCACTTCATCTATTTTTACTTGGGTCAAGTTGCAATCCTCCTCTTCAAGTCAGGCTAGGTGGCCACAGTGAAGGTGTCAGTGGCGGCGGCAGCGATGGCAGGCGGCGTTGCTGGGACTGTTTTGCACTGGGGCCAGCATCAGGATGTCCTCTCCAATGGCTGTGCTACTGCATGGACTGTATACTCGATTTCATGTGTATGTCGCAGTAAACAAAACCAAACTTCTTTCTGTTTAGTTGCCTGGGGAAGAAGGCTGCTTTATGTTTATTTTTCAAGACTTTAAAATTTTTTTCTTTGGTTGTATTGCACTAGGAAATCTCTCCCATCCCTCCCTCTTCTCTTTCTCTCCCTACATATAATAAAAAGCCCTCAACGAAGCCTGAAAGACGGGAGGGCTAGGGGAGAGAAATCAGTTTCTGGAGGCGGAACTCAAACTGTGCAGCTGCCTCCTCCTGGTGGTGGGTGCTGCTTTGGGAGGTCCAGGGAGGCTCCAGGGGACAGCATAAGGGTTGGCAAGGAGAGAGGGATAGGAAGGAGGGTGGGGGATTGATCTAGTACCAGGGAGAATATTCCACTGAACTGTGATTCCACGGCTTGGGGCAGAGGGTAGGGTGGGGTGGGGGGTGGATTCTTTAAGGGGCCCTGAGACGTGTTTGTCTGTGGTGTGTGGGAGTGGGGAGCAGACTTGTCTTGCTGTCTTTGTCAGAAGAGTTTCTAAGTAAGGGCTGTGTCTTTGTGGATTACCTTCTTTTATTCTTCCTGCCAGAGCTCATGCTAGGAGGATGTTGGGGGTAGGATTAGCTTGATTTTTCTCTATTCATTCTTCTCTCCTTCTGTCTGCTCCCTGCTTAGCCCTCGGTTTTCTCATTCCTCTGGAGTTCTCTTAAAGCAGCCCCTGTTAGTTGGCTGGCAAGGGAATTTCTGGTGACTGTAGTTCCTTAGTTAAGTCTTAGCAATCAAACCAAATCAATGTCTCCCTTGATTCTCCTCTGTATATCTGTGTGTATGTATGTGTGTGTCTTGGTTTGGGGTAGAGGGGAGGGAGGGGCAGGACAGTGTGGAATCTCTAGGGTGTATGCATAGGTAGCCTACACGGTTAGTTCTAATTGGGCCTTTATGTTAAAAACCTCTGGGGGTGTCTGCTTTGGGGGTGAAGACTGGTCAAGCCCCTTAGGCCATCTGGCCCAGATACTACTTGGCCTATGGCTGTCTGCTTCCCAGAAGGCTTTAGGAGAATAGCCCATGAGGAGATGACCATGATGCCATCTGCTCTGGAACTGATTCTCAGTGACTTTGGGGTGACTTTGTGGGGGAAAGTGACTTTGTGGGTGGTTGCAGCCTCTTGTGGGAGGTGGGGATGGAAGTGATAGAGGGCTGCAAGGACCTTTGGGGGAACTTCAGAAGGGATTAGTCTTACAGTGGTGGAGCCCAGGTATCAGGAGATGGAGCAGGGCCCCTAGTGGGAGGAGATTCCAAGGAGAGTGCAGGGGGAAATCTTGTCTGTTGGTCAAACAGGGATGGGGGGGGCGGGCGGGGGAGTCATTGCCGACTGAGCTGCTGATTCTTGTAAATCGCATTTAAAACTCATCTGTAGGGTTGGCACTCTGGGAGGGGGGTGGTTGGGATCCAGCTCATTCATTCTTTTCTTTTTTTCCCCTGAGTCCATCCTTGGGGCCTGGGGAGGCAGGAAAATGCCCCCTCCCCAAGCCTTTAGTGTGTGCCGAGCTTTCTCTTTGATGCTGACAGGGGAGGGTGGGTACTGGGATGGTGAATGAGTTCCCTATATCAAACCCTTCAGTGGGCACAAGATTGAGTGCTTGGTTTTAGGTTTTATTTTTTTATGAATGTCCAAATCTGTGTTTCCCCCTGCCTTCCCAGACTTGTGTGGCCAGTTGGAAATGTCTGGTTTGTGTTCATCTCTCCCTCGTTTCTGGAGCAGGGGCTCAGACCCCACCACATCTCCTATGCTCTGCATCCATGCCTCTTTTGGACATTAAAGGTCGATTGATGCACTTCTGAGCTGTTTGGGTTTTTTGGGGGAAGGGGGAACAAAAGGATTGCTCTGGTGGCAGTTGGGCCACACATGGGTGGGGGTAGAGTGCATCAAAGGTGAAGTAGAATGAGGGCTGAAGAGTTAAGACCAGACAAAGAGACTGATTGGCCTGAATCAGATCTTAGTTGTAGGGTCTAGTCTAAGGCCCTTTAATTGGAAGGAAAATTAACCAGTAGTACTTACCTACAAGGCTTTCTAGGTCCCTTAATAGAGATGGCCAGGTGAGCCATATTTTGGGTCTTTGGTACAGATGTTGCCTTCCCAGTTTCCAGCCCCAGGTCCAGATGGCAGTTTTCCAGCTGCTGCTTAGACCTGAAGGAGCTTAGCTTCTTAGAACCTTTGGCCAAGGAGTTCATAGCCTTCTTACTCCTCCTGTGCTTTCCTGAGACCTGCACACTATATCTGGTAAGTTCTGCTCTAGCTACTTAGAAGTGGAAAAGTGGGGGATTTCTAGAAAGGGGGGAAACAATCTTGGTGGAACACAGGGATTCTCCGACTCCTAGGTTATCCTGGTTGTCCTGCTCTAGGGCTCCTCCCCCCACACACCTAAGGAGATGGGCAGTACTTTTGAGAGTATCTGCCCACCCCTGGTACCAAGCAGTTGTCACAATCGTTGTGGGAGTATCGGAGAGCAGGGGTGCTTTGTACTCCTTTCCATTGCCACTTACTCAAAAACATTTACTGGATTTTTATGTACTTGAGCCTAGGATGCTGTCACAGCAAGACAAGTTCTGAGCTTCCATAGCACATATATTCTAATCAGGTGGTAGAGCAGGCCTACACATAATATGCTCTTTCCAATAGTGATAAATGTACAGTCAAGGAGATAAACTGGGTAATGAGCTATTCAATGTTGGAGGTAGGTACAATGAATTCCTTCAGGTACAAAGTTGGTAGCCTGGATCTTGGAGAAGGTTTTACCTCTGGGGCAGTGGCTCTAGGGACTCTAGACCCCCAATTTCTGTTCCTACCTTCGCTAGTATGAAAAATTGGACAGAGCTAGAGCATTGAGGGATGAGTGAGGCCACTGTCCACATTTTGTCTCTGATGGCACTGATGTCTCTAGTGCCCAAACTCCTCTTCTGCCCTGGTGAGAGAGGCTGTCCAACTGGTGTCTGTGGACACATCCCTTCACAGGTAGGTACACTGCACATCTGGAAGGCTAATCTTTTTTTTTTTTTTTTAAGATGTATTCATGAAAGAGTGAGAGACAGAGGCAGACACATAGGCAGAGGGAAAAGCAGGCTCCATGCAGGGAGCCTGATGTGGGACTCGATCCCGGATCCTGAGATCGCAGGATCACGACCTGAACCAAAGACAGGCGCTCAACCGCTGAGCCACCCAGCCGTCCCTGGAAGGCTAATCTTGCAAGGCTTTGTGGGGAGGATGGTTTCTAGAAGGGGCTATGGATGGCAGATGGACATCATAGTACAGAAGAACACAGCCACTGTCAGAATGGGCCAAACAGTGGGATTTTCCATATCCTACCTCTCTTTTATCCTGTTCAGTCTTCTGGGGCCTTTGGCTGAACATAACCAAAAGGCAGATGGCAAGGCTGACCCAGGGATGCAATCTATAGGGAACAGGAAAGAAGAGTGGAGAATAAGTCCAAATGGGGGGCAGACTGAACCAGCATGGTAGTTGTCTCTGTTGCCATGGATGTGTCTGTGTGTCTCCAGAATTCTAGTGTCCACTAGCCTAGACCTAAAGTGTGGCTGTCCCCCAGACTGTCCTCTCACTTCTTAATGTCTATACTCAGACATCCTGTTATCTATCAGAGAGGCCTACTGACATCCTGTATGAAGCAGCACCTCCCTACTACTGCTACTAACCTTATCCAGTTTAATTCAGCACAGAACCTGCCAATGCTTGACATGTTTACTATTTACTTGTAGGTCTCCCGCAACTAGAAGATTAACTCTGTAACAGCAGGGCCATTTTCTCTTTCCTTCACTGCCTTATCTTCACACAGAATGGCACTTGTCCTATATTAAATGCTTGGTAAATGTTGGTCAAATGAAAAAGGAGTGTAAGTGAGCATCGTTAGCCCCTCTACCCCAGGGCAGCCCAGCCTTTCCTGAAGACAATTCTGTCTGGCTTGTTGCCCTCTTGCTACCCAACCTGTACATAATTACCTGCTGCCTGGAAAGGAGTGAGTGGGTCACCTCCCAAGTGTGCTCAAGCTTTGGCCCTTCTTCCTTGCCAGCCGTGGAAGAATGAAAGCGTGTGTTCATAAAGTAGATTTAAAGACATTTCAGTTTGTTTATGAACTGGAAACCTCCAAGCACCCCTCTGAGCTAGACTCAGCAGTCACTAGCCACATTTTGGATAAGCAGACTGAATTATAGAGGGCGAGTGACTTGCCAAAGCTGGTAGTGTTACTAGAGCCCAGGCACTGTGACTCATAAGGGCTGAACTGGGTTTGACAGAAGTGGTTTCACTGATATTCCTTAAGGTTTAGGCCCAGCTCTCTAAGCTTAGGAGCAAAGCCCTGGTTCCACCGATATTCCCTTTCCTGGCCTCTGCTTTAGCAAGGGCAGGGAGGTTAGTTCCCTGTTCTTCCCTTCTCGTTCCTCCCATATACTAAGGATTGAGGACTTGCCCCTTTTTTCTTTAGGTCTCACTAGAGAGGTAATAAGTCTTGTGGACTTAGAGAACAGAATCGGAGTCCTGGCCTCCCACAGCTTCTCTACCATTCTGGTAACAAGGAGTGCCCTATATCACCTGTTGAAGAGGTCAAGTGTACCTTTATGTATATCTGTGATGTCATAGCCTTGGTGTCCACACCAATGTAGAGGCGTACTTCTATGCATAGACTGCTGCTGTGCCAGTATAGACAGGTTCATGAGCAATCAGAGAAGACCCTAGATCCCTGCACCTCTGCTCTCTTGCTTTGTCCAAACAAAGGTATATAGTGTTTGCACTAAGGCTGCTAGACATTGCTCTCTTGAGTTCCCAGAGAGAGGCTAAACATGCAAAGACAGTGTGATAGTGTGGGCAGAGAACCCAGGATCTAGGATTTGAAGACCTGGAGCTGAGTCCCATCTCCAACACTTACCCACTGTATGAACTTGGGCAAGTCCTCTCAGGTTCAATTTCTTCATCTGAAAATGGGAATAATACCTATCTACCTTAAAGGTGGTTATGAGGATCAAATGACATATGTGAAAATGCTTTGAAATTGGAAAGCAATGAGGAGGAGGATACGTATTATCGAGGTCTGACAATAAAGCTTGGGGAAAGAAAGGATTCTGGAGAGTCAGGCCCTTCAAATGCTCCCCTCTCTGTCCAAATGCATCCATATTATAGAGAAGGAAATTAAGGTCCAGACAGAGAAAGAAACTTCCCTAAAGTCACATAAATGTTGGGGACAACTGGGGTGTAGAACTTGATCTCCTGACTCCCAAGCCAGTTCTGATTCTAGTTTGAGGTGGTGGAGAGAACTAATTTATCAGTAGGTGCTGAGCCCCCTAATGAACTCTGGAATACCCTGTATTTGGTGATGGGCATACAATTCAGTGTTTTGGTTTCTTAAAAAAAAAAAATATTTGAGAGAGTGTGAGTATGCATGAGTAGGGAGAGGGAGAGTCTGAAGCAGATTTGGCACTGAGCCACCTAAGCACCTCCAATTCAGTGGCTTTTAGCATTTTCAAAGTTGTGTAACCATCACCACTATCTAATTCCAGGACATTTTTATCACTCCCCAAAGAAACTTTGTACCCATTTGTGGTCACTCCTTATTCCTTTTTCCCCCTAGCCCCTGGAAACCACTCATCTACTTCCTGTCTTTCTTAATTTGTCTATTCTGGACTTCCACGTAAATGAAATCCTACAAATGTGGCTTTTTGTGTCTGGTGTCTTTCACTTAGCATAATGTTTTCAAGGCTCATCTGTGTTGTAGCGTTTATCAGCACTGCATTGTTTTTTTCTGGCCAAGTAATGTTCCATCATATGAACATATCTCATTTTGTTTATGCATCAATTGAGGGACATTTGGCTTGTTTCTGCTTGTTGGCTATTGTGAACAGTGCTTCTATGAACATTCATGTGTATGTTTTTAATTCTCTTGGGGCATCTTTTATTTTTTTAATGCCAATTTGCCTTTCTATTTTTAAAAAATCTCCATTGAAATGGGCATTTTTTTTTTGTAAATGGTCAGATACTATTTTAGGCTTTATGAGCCATATGACATCGTGTATATAGTTGTCGCAACTGCTGAACTCTGCCATTGTAGAATAAAAGCTGCCATAGGCAATATATAAACAAATGAGCATGGATGTGTTCCAATAAAACTGTATTTTTTAATTTTAATTTTTTAAAATTTTATTTATTCATGAGAGACACAGAGAGACAGAGGCAGAGACATAGAGGGAGAAGCAGGCTCCCTGTGGGGACCCTGATGTGGGGCTCGATCCCAGAACCCAGGGATCATGACCTGAGCCAAAGGCAGACACTCAACCACTGAGGCACTCAGGTTCCCCTCCAATAGAACTTTAAACAGACAGTGGGCCAGATTTGACCTGTGAACCATAGTTTGCCAATCCCTAGTCTAGATAATACATTTACATGATTCAATATTCCAAAGGTAGGGGTGCCTGGGTGACTCAATTGGTTAATTGAGTGTTCAATTAACTCAATTGAACATTGGTATATTGAGTGTTAATTAACACTTAATTGGTGTTCAACTCTTGGTTTTGGCTCCGGTCATGGTCCCAGAGTGGAAAGATTGAGCCCCACATCAGGGGGGATGCTCAGCAGGGAGTCTGCTTGGGATTCTCTCTCTCCCTCAGCCCATCACCTTCACCTCTACTTGCTCTCTCTCTTTCTCTCTCAAATAAATACATCTTTAAAAAATATTTCAAAGGTAGAAAAAGTGAAAATTCTCCCACTTCTGTCTCCCAGCACTAACTGCGTTTCCCTCCTTAGAAACAATGATGTATTTTATATTCCTCTTTCAGAGAAAGTTGATAAAAAGTTTTTTTTTTTTTTTAAGATTTAATCCATTTATTTGACAGAGCCAGAGAGCACAAGCAGGGGGAAGAGGCGGAGGGAGAAGCAGACCTCCTGCTGAGTAGGGAGCCTGATGTGGGGCTGGATACCAGGACCCCGGGAGCATCAAGTGAGCTGAAGACCGAGCCTAACTGACTAAGCCAGTCAGGTGCTCCTAAAAAGTCTATTTTTAAGTGGCTATGCAATATTCCAATGTATTGTGTATACTTTAACATCCATGGAAGGACTAAGATATCTGAACGCATGCCCTAAAAGAACAATGATCTAGGTGCGTTGCCCTGACCTGCCTAATTCACTCCTTCATCAGAATACTCTCTTGAACTCCTGGGATTTGCCTAGGAGTTCTGGGGATCATGCCTCATCCCTTTTGGGTCAAAAACAAGCTCTGACTCTTGGAGATGCAATACATTTTTTTAGGTGGTTTATGTTACAGTTCCACAGGAGAAACATAACCAGTAGGAAGGATATCTGTTTATCTATCTATCTATCTATCTATCTATCTATCTATCTATCTATCTAATCTAATCTAATCTATCATCTATCTATCCATCCATCTAATCTATCTAATTTATTACCAGAGTTGGCTTACTCGGTTGTGGGGGCAGGTTGGCAAGTCTGGGAATATTAGTGCAGTCTGTAAGAAAGGTCAGGATGGAAGCTCAGGTGGGAGCTGACACTGCAGTACACAGGTAGAATTCTTCAGGGAAACCTCAAGCCTTTAAACTGGTTAGAAGTTGGACCACTCAGATTATCTAAAACAATCTCCTTTGTATAATGTTAACTGATTATAGATATTAATCACATCTACAAAATAATTTCACAGTAACACCTACATTAGTATTTGGTTGAATATCTAGGTATTATATATAGCCTAGCCAAGTTAACACATGAAACTGATCATTTTAGTCCACATCTGGTCAACCCAGCACCCATATGCATCTCCTTAAACTATACTTAACTTCCAAGTAAAAACAATAACAAAGTCATACTGCCACCTAACATGATGCAATTACCCTAGTACAACTGAAAATGTGCTAACCTTTTCCCCAAAGAGAATTCAAAGTCTTTGGGTGATGTTCACTCTTCTCCTTGATAATCCTGTAACTTCAATAATTTAAGGTAAAGTTAACTATTAATATCTTTTATGTTAGAATACAAGGGGGATAAGAGAGGGAAAATACACAGAAATAAATATATTTATAATAAAATAAGGAATGAATACTCATAGTCCCCCTTTCTGCAGTTGGTTGGGTGGTCATAGGTGGTATTTATAACTACCTTCTTCTACTAATTACATATTTCCTTTGCCCTCAGCAAGCACCTTAGTGCTGGTTGTGGTTCTTTTCCTAGCAGAATGCCCCCAAACCTTCATTCTTGAAAGGTCTGTGCCATTAGAAGTTTTGGCTTAAATTGGGTTGTTACAGTTTCCCTTTGGTTTTAATCACAGGACATAATAGTACCAGTAGATGCCTTAAGGCTCTCTTATATTCCAGACATACTTTTCCTTACCTCCATTATGTAGTAGAATCCCAATTTCCCCTTGGTGGTCAGAATCAACCACCCCAGCTAGTACAGTAACTCCCTCCTTGGTTTGTTGATTCAGAGGCATGAGGAGCTGGGGTGGCAGTCCTAACTTCCAATTCAATGGAATCATGTCTTCTGGGAAAAGTACTCTTCCCTTTGGCATGAAGACTTATAGACCAGCAGAGCATAACGCAAGGATGGGAAGAAAAATTGTACTAGTGGGTCACTGGGTGTTACTACTAGTGAATAGTAACATTCCATTTCCACTCCTTAATTCCTGGAAGCATGAATCCTAGCTGTGGGAGAAACAGCACCATACCTGAAATGCTGATATAGAACATATATAGTATCCTGAAGTACATTGCTACAGTCCTGCAAAGTATTGTCTACTAGATCTTCAAAAGGCTATTCAACCTTTATAACAAGCTGGCTATTTCAGGATAATGGGGTAACATGATAAGACCGGTAAATTCCATGGACATGGATCCATTGCTGTACTTCATTTGCTGTGAAGTGAGTTCTTTGATTAGAAGCAATGCTGCTTGGAATACCATGACGGTGGATCTGGAAGTCCACAGATGGTAGTTTTGGCAGAAGCATTATATGCAAGGAAAGCAAATCCATATCCAGAATAAGTGTCTGTTTCATGAAGAGCAAAGCACTATCCCTTCCATGATGGAAGTAATCCAATGTAATCAACCTGCCATGAGGTAGCTGGCTTATCACCCCAGGGAATGGTGCTGGCTCTCAGTTTTGGGCTCTACTGCTGGCAGATCAGGCACTCAGCATTGGCTGCAGCCAGATTGACTGTGGTGGGTAGAAGTCCATGTTACTCAGCCCATATATAACCTCCATCCCTGCTACTGGCTGCTATGTTCATAAGCCAATGGACAATGACAAGGGTGGCTAGGGAAAGAGGTTGACTTGTATCCACAGAAGAGGTCATCCTATCCACTTGATTATTAAAAATCCTCTTCTGCAGAGGTCACCCTTTGGTGAGCATTCACGTAAGATACAAATAGCTTTACATTCTTTGCCCATTCAGAGAGGTCTATACTACTAGGTTTCCTGTCACCAGTTTTCCAATCATGTTCCAAGTCCCTAACTATCCAGCCAAACCACTGGCCACAGCTCGTTAATCAGTATAGACTTAAGCCTCTGGCCATGTCTTTTGCAGACAAAATGAATGAGCAGGTACTCTGCTCAAAGTTCTTCACCACTGTTCTTCTGGGATGTCCTAGAAAGGGGCTATAGTGCTATAGCTGTCCACTTTTGGGTGGTGCCTGCATATTGTGTAGAACCATCTATAAACTCATCCTGAGGGACTGTTCCTCAGTCAGCTGGTCATAGGGAACTCTCCCTGAGGCCATAATTGCAGACTGGGAAGGTAATGTGACTATGGTCATTTAGGGCTACTTTATTGTACCAGGAAAAAAGAACTAAGCCAGAAATAGGGAAAAAATATATATTTATATTTATATATGCCAAGTGCTTGCAAAAATTTTTTTCCATTGTTAATAAAAACATTTATTTTGCATTTTATACAGAACAACCTGAAGTCTGGATCATAACTTGACAGTTACCCAGGGGTTTACAGACAATGTGTCCATCTCAGTGTGGTTCTGGGGATTAGGGAATCCACACAAACATAGGCAGGAGTTGCAAGAGAAGGAAGGGGGTACAGTAGGAGTGTATTTCAATCCTTTCTTAAAGAAAAAGTCTCAAAAAAAAAAAAAAAGGCAATCTCTCTCTCTCTCTCTCTCTCTCTCTCTCTATATATATATATATATATATATATATATCTTCTATTCAGAACCAGCATCATGTATAATATATATGATACATAAATCTATGTATAATTATTGATAATATAGGATCAATAGGATAATATAAGATCCTAGTAGATCATATATATAATATATTATATATATAAAGAGATTTATTGTAAGCACTTAGCTTATGTGATTGAGGGCTGGGTAGGTAAGTTTGAGGTCCGTAGGCTGGCAGGTTGGGGCCCTGGCAGGAGCTAAAGCTGCAGTCCGCTGGCAGAATTTCTTCTTCCTCAGGGAAACTTCAGTTCCATTCTTAATGCCTTTCAACTGGTTGGATTGGGCCTGCCATATTATCCAGGATAATCTCCTTTTCATAAAATCAACTGATTGTAGATGTTAATCTTACCTGGAAAACCCCGTTCCAGCAATACCAGGATTAGCGTTTGATTGAAAAATAGTTGATACATAAAATTGACTATCATAGTTTGCAAACTGAGATTCTGTTACACCTTCTCATAGAGGAATCCAAACATGTACAGAGAGGCAAGCCATTTTTAAAAGCAAGTTTATTGAAGTGTAATTGATACACAATAAATTGCACATATTTAAATTGTACTATTTGGGGCACCTGGGTGGCTCAGTGGTTGAGTGTCTGCCTTCGGCTTAGGTCATGATCCCGGGGTCCTCGGATCGAGTCCTGCATCAGGGTCCCCATAGGGAGCCTGCTTCTCCCTCTGCCTATGTCTCTGCCTCTCTCTCTCTCTTTCTGTCTCACGTGAATAAGTAAATAAATAAAATCTTAAAAAATATAAAGTGCACAATTTGATACATTTTGACATATGTATAAGCCACTAAAACTATCAACTACAATCAAGGTATCAAACATTCCTATCCACCCAAAATCTTCTCATGACCCTCTCTGACCCTCCCTCTGCCTTCCTTGCCACCCTCCAGCCCCAGGCAATCACTGAGTTGCTTTACCTCACTGTAGATGAATTTGCATTCTCTAGAATTTTGTAAAAATGGCATCATGTGGTATGTACTTTTTTGGGGGTTTGGTTTCTGTCACTCAACATAATTAGTTTGAGATTTATCCATGCTGTTCTTCTGTGTGTCATAGTTTATTGTTGAGTAGTCCTGTCATGCTGATATACCACAGTGTATTTATCCATTCCCCAATTCAGGAACATTTGAGGTTCCATTTTGACAATTATGACTAAAGCTGCTATAAACATTGTATTCAGGATTTTGTGTTCAGGTTTTTATTTTATTTGGGTAAGTAACCTAGGAATGGGTTTGCTGCATTCTATGGTAAACACATGTTTAACCTTCAAAGAAACTGCCAAAATAATATTCCAGAGGTGCCACACCATTTTATATTCCCACCAACAGTGTGTGAGATTTTCAGTTTTTATTGTCAATTTTTCTTTTTCTTTTTCATTTTATTTCTTTATTTTTTCAATTTTTCTTTTTAAATTTAACTTTTCAAAAGGTGTGTAGCAGTATCTCATTGTGATTTTAATTTCCATTTCCTAAGTGACTAATGATGTTGAGCATCTTCTCAAGTGATTGTTATCTATATATCCTTTCTCATGTTTAATTGGGTTATTTTCTTTTTTTTTTTTTTAATTGGGTTATTTTCTCATTGAGTTTTAATAATTCCTTTTTTTTAATAAAAAGATTTATTGATTAATTTTAGAGAGAGAGCACATGCAAGTGCCTGAGTGGGAAAGGGGCAGAGGGAGAGAATCTCAAGCAGGCTCCCCACTGAATGTAGAGCCAGACTTGGGACTTGATCTCACCATCCATGAGATCATGACCTAAGCCAAAACCACAAGTCTGTTGCCCAACCAACTGAGCCACCCACATGCCCCTTAAGAATTTCTTCTGTGCTCTGGATCTGAGTCCATTCTCAAATACGGGATTTGCAAAGACTGTTTTTCAGTCTGTGGCTTGACTTTTCATTCTCTTAATTGTCTTTTTACAAAGTAAACATTCAGTCTAACATCTCTTTTTTGCATTGTGCTTTTGGTATATCTAAGAACACTTTTATAACCTAAGGTAACAAAGGTTCCTCCTACTTTTTTCTAAAAGTTGTTAAGTTTGTTTGTTTAGATTTTATTTATTTATTTGAGAGAGAGAGTGTGAGAGAGAGCACAAGCAGCAGGGAGACGCAGAGGGAGAGGGACATACAGACTCCCCACTGAGCAGGGAGCCCCTTGTGGGGCTCTGGGGCTCTATCCCAAGGCCCTGCAATCATGACTGGAGTCAAAGGCAGACACTTAACTGACTGAGCCACCCAGGTGCCCCTAAAAGTTTTACGTTTAGATCTATGATACATTTGGAGTTAATTCTTGTAAATGATGTGAAGTATGGATCATGGTTTGCTGCTTCTCTTTTCTCTTTTTTCCCTCCCCTCTCTGTCCCTTTTGCATATTTCCATATCTTCCAATTGTTTTGACATTTTTGAAGACTCCATTTTTTTGTTCAATTTCCTTTGTGTCTTTGTAAAAATTCAATTGGCCATATCTGTGTGTTTCTGGACTTTCTGTTCTGTTCCATCAATCAGTGTGTCTATCTTTCTGCCAATACCTTACTGCAGCTTTATAGTAAGTCTTAAATTTGGGTAATGTGAATCCTCCAAATTTGTTCTTTTTTTTCAAAATTATTTTGGCTGTTCTAGTTTCTTTGCCTTTGCATATAAATTTAAGAATTGTTTTATAATATTTACAGAATATCTTTCTGGGGTTTTGGGTTGGATTGCATCAAATTTATAAATCAATTTGGAGACAATTGGCAGCTTAAATTAGTTTGCTGATCCATGATCCTTCTGCCTTTTTTGTTTTCTGTGACTTTTTTCTATGATTGTTCTGCACATATTTGTTAGATTTATATCTAAGTATATCTGTGCTATTGTAATAGTAATGTTTTTATTTTTACTTTTTAAAAAGATTTTATTTATTTATTTATTCATGAGACACACAGAAAGAGAGAGATGGGATGCTTGGGTGGCTCATCAGTTTAGCACCTGCCTTTGGCACAGGGCATGATCCTGGAGTCTTGGGATCGAGTCTCACATGGGGCTCCCTGCAAGGGGCCTGCTTCTCCCTCTGACTGTGTCTCTGCCTCTCTCTGTGTCTCTCATAAATAAATAAAATTAAAAAAAGAGAGAGAGAGAGAGAGGGAGATAGAGAGAGAGAGGCAGAGACCTAAGCAGAGGGAGAATCAGGCTCCCTGCAAGGAGCGCAATGTGGGACTGGATCCTGGATCCTAGGGTCATGCCCTAAGCCAAAGGCAGACGCTCAACCACTGAGCCACCCAGGCGTCCCAATAGTAATGTTTTTAAACATTTATGTTTCCACTTGTTCAATATTAGAATATACAGAAACATGATTGATTTTTGTGTGTTTACTTGGATCCTGTGGCTTTGCTAATTATTAACTCATTTTTAAGTTCTAGCACATTTTTGAAGATTCCATGGCATTTTCTACTATCTGTAAATGGAAACAATTTTATTTCTTCCTTTCCTTTCTGTAAGCTTTTCTTTTTCTGCATTTGCTACAACTTCCAGTATATACTGAGTAGGAGCGGAAAGAGTGAACATCTGGGCTGCTTCTAGATCTCAGGGAGAAAGCATTCAAGCTTTTACCATAAAGTATGGTATTAATTGTAGGGTCTTTGCTTTATTTTTATAAAATATCTTTTTTCAGGTTAAGGAAGTTCCATTTTACTCCTGGTTTCTGAGAGTTTTTGTCTCAAATAGACATTGAAATTTGCCAAATGCTTTTTCCATGCCTGTTGAGATGATCATGTGGTTTTTCTTTTATATCTATTACTATGGGAAATTACATTGATTGATTTTTAAGTGTCAAGCCAAACTTGCATTACTAGAATAAATGCCACTTGATCATAACAATTATACTTTTTATATGTTGTTGAATTTTATTTGCTAAAATTTTGTGAAGAAGTTTTGCACATGTTTTCAGGAGGGATGTTGGTCTGTAGTTTTCTTTCCTTTTTATATTTCATCTGGTTTTGTCATCAGACTCAGGTTAGCTTCCAAGAATGAGTTAGGAATTATTTCCTCCTCTTTAATTTTCTGCAAGTGTTTGTGCAGAATGGTTATTATTTCTTTCTTAAATGTTCAGTAGAATTAATCTATGAGTCCATCCATATCTTGAGTTTTCTTGTGCATAGATTTTTAACTGCAAATTCAATTTCTTGAGTAGATTTAGAGCTATTCAGATTATCTACCTCTTTTTTGAGTAATCTTTGCTATTGCAAAGTTATTTCTCCATTCCATCCAAGTTATAGAATTCATCAGCAAAAGTTAATGATATTTCCTTATCATTTTATTTACATGGGACCCGTAGTAATATCATCTACTATTGGTGATTTTGTCTTCCCTCCTCCCCTTTAATTAGTTTTGCTGGAAGTTTATCAACATTATGGATCTTCTCAAGAAACCAGATTTTGGTTTCATTTATTTACTCAATTTTTATGTTTTCTATTTTGTTTATTTCCACTCTAGTCTTTCTCTTTCTCTTACTTTTTTCTTTCTTTCTTTCTTTCTTTCTTTCTTTCTTTCTTTCTTTCTTTCTTTCTTTCTTTCTTTCTTCTTTCTTCTTACTTTGGGGTCAATGTGCTGTTCTTATTTTTGTGGAAACTGAGGTCATTGCTTAAGATCTTTCCCGTTTTCTAATATAGGCATTTAGTGCTATACATTTTCCTCTAAGCTTGGGCTGCATATACAGATTTTGATAGGTTGTATTTTGATTTTCATTCAGTTCAAATTAATTTCTAATTTCTTTTTAAAATTTAATTAATTAATTAATTTATTTATTTATTCATGAAAGACACACACACACACACAGAGGCAGAGACACAGGCAGAGGGACAAGCAGGCTCCATGCAGGGAGCCTGACGTGGGACTTGATCCAGGGTCTCCAGGATCACGCCCTGGGCTGAAGGCGATGCTAAACCGCTGAACCACCCAGGCTGCCCTTTTTATTTCTTTTTTAATTTTTTCTTTGACCCATGGATTATTTAAAGTAAATTATTTAGTTTCCAAATACTTGGGATTTTCAGTTATTTTTATGTTACTGCTTATTTAATTTCATTGTAGTTAGAGAATATACCTTTATGATTTGAATCCTTTAACATTTATTTAGATTTGTTTTATGGTCCAGAATCTGGTCTGTCATGGTAAATATTCAATATTCATTAAAAAATAATGCATCTTCTGCTATTGGGCATTGGGCCAATTTGATCAATATTGTCTTCCGTGTCCTCATTGGTGTCTGTCTACTTGTTTTCTAAATTACTGATAGAGAAGTGTTGAGAATTCCAACTATAATTATTACCTTTTCTATTTTTCCTTAAATTTCTAGCATTTTTTTTTTTGTTTCATGTGTTTTGAAGCTCCGCATAAACATTTAGGATTGTTTATCCTTTTGATGAATTGATTTATTTATCATTATGAAGTTATTATCCCCAGTAATATTCTTTGCTTTGAAATCTATTGCATCTTCAACTTTCTTTTGATTAGAAGTAAAATAGTATATCTTTCCCCCATTTTAAAATTTTAATGTATTTATGTTTTTATATTTAAGTGAGTTTCTTGTATGTAGCAGATAGTTGGGTCTTACTTTCCATTTTTTAAAAAATTGGGATATAATTTGTATATAACACTGTGTAAGTTTAAAATGTACAATATGTTGACTTGATATATTTATATATTACAATATGATTACCACAGTAGCTTAGCTAACACCTCTATGATGTTGTATCATTATCATTTCTTTTTTGTGGTGAAAACAATTAAAATGTAGTCTCTTAGAAACTTAAAAGTTTATAATGCAGTATTTTGGTGATAGTCACTATGCTATGCATTAATTAGATCTACGGAACTTATTTATCTATTTGCATTCATATTTTTATTTGCTAAATATGGCAGCCCTGGATGGAGAAGAACTGAAGCCTTCCGCCAACAACTAGCACTGACTCTTCATCTATGTGAATGAGACATTTGGGAAGCTCCAGTCATGTCTTCAGGTGACCACAGTCCTTGCCAATATCTTGACTGCAATCCCATGAGAGAGCCTGAGTCAGAAGCAACTAGCTAAACCACTCTAGAATTCCTAATTCTTAGATACTGTGTGACATAGTAAATTCTTATTATTGTTTTAAGCCCCTAAGTTTTGAAGTAATTTGTTACACAGCAATAGATAATATAAGTACATATACATTTGAATACACGTGCAGAGAAAAATTTGGATAAACTTTAATCTTCCAGAGAGGGGGTTGGCTTTGGGTGGTGGCAGTGTAAGGCAACTTTAATTTTACCTATAACCTTTTAAAAAATTTATTTATTTATTTATTTATTTATTTATTTATTTGAGAGAGAGAGTGAGTGAATGAGAGAGAACATGAGTGGAGGGGGGGCGGGCCTCCAAAGGCCATAGCTTAACCAACTGAGCCACCCAGGCACTCCTTATCTATAATTTTTAATAAGGAGAAATGAAGGATGGAAAAAATATGTGCTATGTAAGTATTAATTAAAATAATGTCCATTAAGGGGCGCCTGGGTGGCTCAGTTGGTCAGCTTCAGGTCAATATCCCAGCATCCTGGGATTGAGGTCCACATTGGGTTCTCTGCTTCTGCCTCTCTCTCCCTGCTCATTCTTTCTCTTTTTCTCTCTCTCAAATAAATAAAATTTAAAAAAAAAGAATGTCCATTAAGAAATAACAAGTGTAGGCAAGGATGTGGAGGAAAAGGAATCCTTGTGCACTGCTGCTGGGAATGTAAATTGGTGTAGGCACTGTGGAAGAAAGTATGAAGGTTCTTAAAAAAATTAAAATTAGAAATAACATGATCTAGTAATTCCACTACTGGATATTTACCCAAAGAAAAGGAAAACACTAATTTGAAAATATAGATGCACCTCTATGTTTATTGCAATATTATTTACAATAGGTAAGATATGGTAGCAACCCAAGTATCCATTGATAAGTGAATGGATAAGAAAGATGTATGTATCTACAATGGAATATTATGCAGCCATGAAAAGGAGGGATCTTGCCATTTGTGACAACATGGATAGACCTAGAGGGTGTTATTTTGCTAAATGAAATAAATCAGACAGAGAAAGACAAATACCATATGATCCCACTTATATGTAGAATTTAAAAACCAAAACAAATGAATAAATGAACAAACAAAAAGCAGAATCAGACATATAAATACAGAGAACAAATTGATGGTTGCCAGAGGGAAAGGGTAGGGGGGGTGGAGGAGATGGGTGAAAGGGAACAGAAGATACAGCCTCCCATATATGGAATGAATAAGTCACAGGAATAAAAGGTACAGTATAGGGAATCTAGTCAGTGTTGTAATAGCATTGTATGGTGACAGATGGAAGCTACACTCATGGGGAGTGTAGACTAATGTATAGGGAAGTCAAATCACTATCTAGTATACCTGAAACTAATGTAACATTGTGTGTCAACTATACTGAAATTAAAAAATTTGTAAAAATAAAAGAATGTCTATTAACTTATGTATAGCTAAAGAAAAGTGTGGTATCCATACAATGGAATATTTTTTGGCCATAAAAAGGAATGGAATACTGATTATGCTTATAATGTGAATGTTATGCTAAGTGAAAGAAGCCAGATATAAAAGACCAAATAAAACCTGTAAAATAATAAATACGTATTGTTTTGGGCCACTACGTCCTGGAGAAAATTTGTTACACAGCAATAGATAACTAATGCGGTGGGTTTATAAGAATTAGTATGAATAAAGGAATATATGTGAAGTGTCTGACATATATAAGGCCACCATAATAAATGGTGGCTAGCATGAGTGGGAAAAATGTCCTCCAGTTTCAGAGATTATCTCTTGTAGGCAACCAGGGATGAAGAGAAGTATGGGACCAGGGCCTCAGCCCTTGTCCCAGCTGGACATAGCCCTCTGTGTTCATTCTCCACTTGACCTCATCCTTTATCTCCACCTAAGTCCTTTTCAGGGTACTATCACTTTGTCTGTTGAGTAGAGATATGTAAATACAGTTATACAATATGTAACTAGTATGGATATAATAGTTACCTATGTGATATATATTTATTATATAAGTACTCCTTAGTGTTTATGTGCCTGGCCGGCAGAGCCTTGTCTTGTTTACTTCTTCTGCACATCCAACACAGTGCCTTGCACACAGCAGACACCCAATGCATATTTGGAAAAAGAACAAATGAAGAATAACATAGGAAAGAGCTATTGAACTAAAAAAGAATGACCCACATGTTGACCTAGCTCACTTCTAGGAATCTGTCACAAAGTGGGTGTAGAGGAGAAAGCCATATATCCAAGGATGGTTATTGCAACATTGCTTCTAACAGTTAAGAAGGAAAGCTTGGAAACAACCAACAATCTCTTCTTAGGGGAGTGGGTGAATAAATTGTGTTACAGCCATACTCTGGAATGTTATGTAACCTTTCAGAAAGAATGAGTGTCTGTACACTGACTTGATATTAGGTGAGATGAACAAATGGCAGAGATGTGCATATGGCATGATCTTAAGTTGTCAAACAAATGTGACCAAAGAATCCTCTAAATAGGGTATGTGTGTTTGGACATGGCTACATGAGTATGGAGTTGAGGATAGAGCTATGTTCAAGCTGCTAGTATTGAGGGGAGCTGGGAAGAGATTAGTGACTTTTTAAAGTATACGATTGTCCCATTAGATGCAATAAACACGAGTTACTTCCATGATTTTTGAAGAGTTAAAATTCTGAAGGAAACCAATGGAAACCTTGGGTCTAATTGTCCTTATTCTCAGTTGCCTGGAGGTGGATCCTGGATCTTTTATCAGGGAGTCAAATGAGAGGAAGGTGGACCTACTTCACCCTTGATTTTGAGGTCCACTACCCTCTTGTGTGTGTGTTTTAAAGATTTTATTTATTTATTCATGAGAGACACAGAGAGACAGAGACACAGTCAGAGGGAGAAGCAGAGTCCGTGCAGGGAGTCCGATGTGGTACTTGTTCCGGTGACTCCAAGACCACGCCCTGAGCCAAAGGCAGACGCTCAACCACTGAGCCACCCAGGCAACCCCACTCTTGTGTTTTTTGTGAAACCATTTGAGAGTCTCCTATCTTCTACAGGAAACCCCTTTTTAGCCTCAAAGCCAACAGCCTCTGGCCCCTGCTAGCCAGGAAAGACTAATGTGAGCAGGGACTGCCTTTCTCTCTCCCCACATCTGGCCTGAGAATGAATTCTTCCCTGTTTTCTAGGGAGAGTTCTTCCTATCCAGAGAAAAAAAAGTCTGTGGTTATGGCCCCTTTCTCAACCGAAGGGGATATGGCCAGTGTTTCTCTAACCTGTGTGCACAGTCTTTTTAAAGGGAAAAAATTCCCAGCACTCCCAGTGTTGACTGATTTTATTATATTACTTAAGTATGTATAAGCATAAAACTAGGTATAAATGTATGCTTATAGCTCTTATGTGACTTTGAAACCAAAAGCAAATTGGCAAATTAAATACCAACAAGATTACAGAACCTATAAAATTCAAATGAACAGCGCGAATGCAATTTTTTTCTCTTTCTGCATCTAAGTCACACTTGCTGCCAGGAATATATGCCTGCTAGCCACAGCACAGGTTCTAATACCTGGGATGCTCTACTGGACTGGGCCAGGAGGACCGCTCACCTCTTGCCACCACTTGGCTTGATGTGAACCCTTATGAATCCTCCCTTCTAACGGTGCTTCTGGGAGTCATTTGGTTTCTCCGTGGTATGAGTACATTTTCCTCTCATGGACTCTGAATAATGAAAGTAGCCAAAGCTACCATGGACAGAAACAGGCACATTAAAATGGGGAGGGAGCTCTTAGTTTTAAAGTGGACACCCAGGGATCCCTGGGTGGCTCAGCGGTTTAGTGCCTGCCTTTGGCTCACGGTGTGATCCTGGACTCTCGGGATCGGGTCCCACATCGGGCTCCCTGCATGGAGCCTACTTCTCCCTCTGCCCATGTCTCTGCCTCTCTGTGTCTCTCATGAATAAATAAAATCTTAAAAAAAATAAAGTGGACACCCAGCATTCACTAAAAAAAAAAAGAAAATTATAATCGTCACATGGATGGGCCTTGAGGGTATTCATCTTTTTTTCCAAATGTTATGCTTTTTAAAAAATTTTATTTATTTATTCATGAGAGACACACAGAGAGAGGCAGAGACATGGCAGAGGGAGAAGCAGGCTCCCTCTGGGGAGCCTGATGTGGGACTTGATCCCAGGACCCTAGGATCATGATCTGAGCCAAAGGCAGACACTCAATCATTGAGCCATCCAGGTGCCCCAAGGGTATTATTCTAAGTGAAATAAGTCAAAGACAAATACTGTATGGTCTCACTTATCTGTGGAATTTAAAAGCATCAAACTCATAGAACAGGGAGTAGAGGGGGTTGTCAGGGGCTGAGGGATGGAGGACATGGGGGGTTTTGGTAAGAGGGTACAGGGTGACAGTTTTAGGATAAGTCAGTGTCAGGGATCTAATGTGGAGCATGGTGACCATAGTTGACAGTACTGTGTGCTCCAAAGTTACAATGGCAGTGGAGCTTGAATATTGTCACCACCACTACAGCAAATGGTAGTTGTGTGAGGTGAAGGGTGTATGGACTAACCTATGTAAGGTGGTAAACATATCACATTAAATACGTGGATCAAATCACCATATGTTACATGTCATTGAGTTACTTACACAATGTTTTATGTCAGTTACATCTCAATAAAACTGAGAAAAGTTATCAAAAGAAAACATAAAGTAAAAAATTATTCTAGTGAATTCTTGTAACCCCAAGAACAGTTGAGTTAAACTGATATAGGGGAAGTGGGGCAGACTCAGAGGCTGTGGTCTTCATCTTCCCCTCAGCAGTCATGTGTACTTGGGCAGACAATCTTGCAAAGCCTCAGTTTCTTCATCTGCAAAATAAATATAGTAAAAGCTTACTCCTCAGAGTTCCTGTGAGGGTTTATTTATTTTTATTTTTTAAAAAAATATTATTTATTTATTTATTTATTTATTTATTTATTTATTTATTTATTTTAGAAAGCAGGAGGAGGGGCAGAGGGAGGGAGGGAGAGAGAGAATCTCAAGCAGACTCTCTACTGAGCATGGAGCCCAGTGGGCTAGATCTCATGACTCTGAGATCATGCCCTAAACTAAAATCAACAGTAAGATGCTCAACTGACTGAATCACCCAGGTGCCCCTCCTATGAAGGTTTAAATAAATTAGAGTGTATGGGGGGGGGGGAGCAGCCCAGGTGGCTCAGCGGTTTAGCGCCACCTTCAGCCCAGGACCTGATCCTGGAGACCCCGGATCAAGTCCCATGTTGGGCTCCCTGCATGGAGCCTGCTTCTCCCTCTGCCTGTGTCTCTGCCTCTCTCTCTCTCTCTCTCTCTCTCTCTCTCTCTCTCTCTGTGTCTCATGGATAAATAAAATCTTAAAAACATGTATATGAAAGTGGTTGACAAATTCTCAAGAATAATAGAAATATCAGCTATTAATCTTGGTGGGGGGGCACAGTATGCTTTGAAGTCACCTTGTGATTTGGCCAGGTCTCTTATGGTAGCCTCCGTTTTCTTATCTGTAGAGTGGGAATAACAACTGTTGCATTGGGGAATAAGTGACAATGTAAGCAAAAGTACTTTATGTATTAAGTCTGCAGATATTTGAGGAGAAGCTGCTTTGTGCCAGGTACATCATTTTTCTTCCCATCTCTCTCCAAGACTTATTCTACATCTAGGAATTGTAGTGTTCAGACTGAATACTCTTTGGTCCTGCCACCCTGGCCTTACACTTAGGTCTCTAACCTGCAGATACAACTCAATCAATCAATACAAAGTTACTGACCACCAACCAAGTGCCCCATGCTGTTAAAGCTACAAAGTGAAAATCAAATCAACGTTTAACAAGCACCTACTTCATACTTTTACCATCTCTGAGCATAATTAGAGTGCCTGGTGTTTAAAAGTAGGGTTGTAAAGCGAACTCTGCCCAGAGCAGCATTTGATGCACAGAATAAATGCAGTTGAATGGACACGGAGAAGCAGCACCATCTTCTGGCATATATGGGTAATGCTGCACCACTGTGGGAGCACAGAGGCAGTTCTCCTAGATGCAAGAAACCTCAGAAGAGAGCTCCAAAAGAGGCTCCCTGAGTGTGTGTGTGTGTGTGTGTGTGTGTGGGGGGGGGGTTTGTTGGATACCACTTCGCTTTTCCAAATTTACCATCCTCTACCATTAGAATTTTAGCCTGAGAATGGTTGAGGCATCCTGGCCTCTTGAATGAGAGGGTTGCTCTGAGGAAATTTAATCTAAATTATCCCCTGCCACCCCATTGCAGATGAACAGGCTCAGAGAGATGAAAGGCTGGCTCAAGGTCACCCTGCAAGGTAGTGCCAGTGGCAGGACTGGAACCAGCACTCCTGACTCTTCATTCAGGACTTTTCCCAGGACCCCAGCTAAAGACCACTTTTCTCCTGAAGGCCAAAATTTTTGGGTTTTATTATTATTTTTTAAACCATAGTCTCTTTGAAGTGGATGTGCAATTTGGAAAAAGTCATTTGGTTGGTGGGGTGCAAGAGTGGGGAGTTGAGGGAAATATCATTTATTGAACATGTTATGTGCCAGGCCCTTAAATATATATTATCTTAAACTCCATCGTCTTGCACAATTGGGGTGATAATTGCAGCTATTTGAAGGGATCATTATAAATAATATAAATGTAGTGATATATGTAAAATACTAATGTATGTAAAGTTGATGGAATATAGTAGACGCTCCATAAGTTTTAGCTTTAGTTAGATTTTTTATGATGCAGTAAAGTTACTTATAAACAGTCTGATTGGTTTAGATCTTGCTCTTATTAGACAAGTCTTGGAGTTCCATGTAGGACAAAGTATTCCCCAATATGGAAGAATGACCTTCCTGAATATTCAATGCCCTGTGATTATGAGTTTTTATAGTCTAGCTGGTGGCAGTGGCCTCCATTTCCGGCTCTGTGAGAATGCAGGGCACTGTTCTTTTTCCTTTCACAGGATTATTTCCCTGGCCTCGCATAACTTCCTTACTTGCATGCACTGATGAGCCTTCTGAGAGAGACCCTCTGGAATCTCCAGAGGTCTCTCTCCTCCACACTCTGTCCTGAGAGCTTTATCCACGTTGGTTTCCCCAGACTCTCAGTTACATCTCCTCAACTCAGGAATTCCCCAGACTCCATCTGGGTCCCCACCCCCCATCTGTACTGCCACCTGGAAACTTTTTCTAGGCAACAAGCTGGGGCAATCTTGGGGCTCACATCATTTATTTTTCTGTCTTTTGGGATCACAGTCCTACATTACCCACCCAAAGTCCAGAGTCTTTCTGGGTTATTTTCATTGTTTCAGGTAGGAGGATAAATCTGATCCCTGTTACTTCATCTTGAGCAGAAGCCTAAGTCTATCAATTAGATTTTGCTGCATAACAAATCCCCGAAAATGTGATGGGCTTAAAACAACCATTTATTTGCTTATGTTTTGGCAGGTTGGCAGTCAGGGCCAGGCAGTTCTGCTGGTCTTAGCTGGGTGAGCCCTGGGGTCTACAGCCAGCTGTGAGTCAGCTTGATGGTTCTCCTTCCTGGACATTTGCTGGCTGTTGGCTGGCGTGATGGGGGCACCTGGGCCATGTGTCTCAAACACAAGAGAGCAAGCACTAGTGATGAGTAATATTCTAGTCTATTCTAGCAACACCTTTGCTACTGTTCCTTTGGCCAAAGCAAGTCACAAACTCAGATTCAAGGAGTTGACAGTCTCTTGATGAGAGGAGGTACAGAGTTACCCTGCAAGGGCATAAATACTGGAAGGCAAGAATGTATAGCCATTTTTTTCAAAGATTTTGTTTATTTATTCATGAGAGACACAGAGACAGAGGCAGAGACATAGGCAGAGGGAGAAGCAGACTCCCTGCAGGGGACCTGCAGGACCTGGGATCACAACCTGAGCCGAAGGCAGATGATCAGCCACTGAGTCACCCAAATGCCCCTATGTAGCCATTTTAAAGGTTAGTCTTTTTCTCTTTTAAGATTTTATTTATTTATTCATGAAAGACACACAGAGAGAAAGAGGCAGAGACACAGGCAGAGGGAGAAGCAGGCTCCATGCAGGGAGTCTGATGTGGGACTCAATCCTGGGACTCTAGGATCACGCCCTAGAGGCAGGCGCCAAACTGCTGAGCCACCCAGGGATCCCCTTTCTTTTTCTTCTTTTTAAAGACTTTATTTATCTTTTTTTTTTTTTATAGTAAGTGCAAGCAAGGGGAGGGGCAGGAGGAGAGGGAGAGAGCAGACTCTATACTGAGCACAGAGCCCAACATGGGACTCAATCCCATGGCCCTGAGATCATTATCTGAGCTGAAATCAAGAGTCAGATGCTTGACCAACTGACCCACCCAGGTGCCCCAGAAATGACTTTCTTCTAACCTAGCAACATCTCTCTAAGATCCAGAAATAGGAAATAGAAGAGTGGGGAAAAATAAGAGATGAGGGAGAGAGGGAGAAAATGAGACACAAAGAGAGAGAGAAAGAATATACAGAGGCTGTTAGAAAGGCACCAGCCCAAAAGAGTATCAAACGGTTCTTTGGTTTAGAAATATTTATTTCTACCATGAGAGAAACGACCCTAGACCTAGACTATGGCCAAAATACTGAAGAACTGAAGAATATGGAAAACTTTGTACACCAAGCTAAGCAAATGTAAGTAAATATGGATAAGATTGGGAGAATAATATCAAAATGGTTCAAGTGAGCTGGTGGCTCAGCTGGTTAAAGATCTGCCTTTGGCTCAGGTCATGATCTCAGGGTCCTTGAAATCGAGTCTTGCATTGGGCTTCCTGCTCTGTAGGGAGTCTGCTTTTCCCTCTCCCCCTACCCCTCTCTCCGCAATGCTTTCTCTCAAATAAATAAATAAATAAATAGAATCTTAAAAAACAGATGGTTCAGGTGAAATAATACCAGTTATTATACAAAAAATCGCATAGCTTTTATTTCATGATGAAAATAAAGCCATATGAAAAGTTTACATATTATGTAATATGTATATTGAAAACTATCAGGTTATATGTTTTATACACACTATATCATGTATTATATAATATATTGTGCATAAAATATTATATTTGATATATGCTTAGAATTATATATTACATGAAGATCGATAATATTCCCTTGAATATTATATATTAAAGATTTATTTATTTAATATAGATATAAGTATATCTATGTTAAATATTTATTTATTTATTTTAGCTAGAGAGTGTGCACTCAAGTGAGGGGAGGGGCAGAGAGAGAGGGAGAGATCTCAAGCAGGCTCCCCACAGAGCTCAGAGCTCCTTGTGGGGGTCCATCTCACAACCCTGAGATCATGACAAGAGCCAAGAGGCACTTGCTTAACCGACTAAGCCACCCAGGCACCCCTTTAATCATATATTCATTATAAAATTGAGCCATATAGAAAACTTTAAAGAAGAAAGCAATAAACTATCCAGTTCTATCACTCAGAAATAGCATATTTCATTAAATCTAGGTTTTGATTCTAAGACAAATTATCTTCTTATATTACTAAAAAAATGCTGCCAATTAAACCACGATATAATGATTTTTTATCACTTAGAATGTTTATGAAAGAACTCTTTTAGACTTACTTAAACTTGTATTTTGTGATATATCATTCTTATGCAAACATAAAAAGGCAAATAGAAGTGAAATTGGATAACATATTCCTCAACCTTTCACATTTATTTTTTAAAAGATTTTATTTATTTATTTATTTAAAAAGTATTTTATTTATTTATTCATAAGAGACACAGAGAGGGAGAGGCAGAGACATAGGCAGAGGGAGAAGTAGGCTTCCTGCAAGGAGCTCAATATGGGACTCCATCCTGGGGCCCTGGGATCTCGCCCTGAGCCCAAGGCAGATGCTCAACCACTGAGCCACCCAGGTGTCCCTTTATTTATTTATTTGACAGAGAGAGAGACAGAGAGAGTGCAACATCAAGCACCAGTATGGGGAGTATCAGAGAAGAGGGAGAAGCAGGCTCCCCACAGAGCAGGGAGCCTGATGCAGGTGCTCCATCCCTGGATCCTGGGATCATGACCTGCACTACAGGCTGACACTTAACCAACTAGCCACCCAGGCACCCCTAAAACCATTTCACACTTAGAGTTTAACTCTTCTGAGTCTCTTCTTGATTCTAAATCACTGTGTGTATGTGTATGTGTATGTGTGTGTGTGTGTGTGTGTGTGTGTGTGTGTAAATACAATATAACCCTTTGTGCATTAAGAGTACAGGTGATGGAGTATTGCATTTCTTAAAAGAGTGATCAGCTATCATCTCTGGACTTTTCATTCAAAGAACTGATACCCTGTTATGAATTTTGATGCTGGGCTTCCTTTATCTTACCAGAAGGTGTCAGCAAAAACAACTACTTCACTATTGGCACCTGGCCAACAGCCTTTGCCTGAGCTCACTAAATTTCAAAGTTATTTACATGTGAAAAAAAGAAATCTGCATTTTAGAATGGATGAAACAGAAATTCTGATAAACATTATTTCAAATCGCTCTCTATGCTCATATACAAAAAAGAAGAATGAATAAGTGAAAGAAAGTTTTAGATAAAGTTAAACCAAAATGATTTTGTAGGGACACCTGGGTGGCTCAGTGGTTGAGCGTCCGCCTTTGACTCAGGGCCTGATCCCAGAGTCCAAGACAGAGTCCCACAACGGGTTCCTGCAGGGAGCCTGCTTCTCCCTCTGCCTAGGTCTCTGCCTCTCTCTGTGTCTCTCATGAATAAATACATAAAATCTTTTTTAAAAAAATGATTTTGTAAAAGTTGATCCCACTCTACATTTTATCAAAATATAAACTCAATTCTAATCAAATTCAATGGAAGAGAAATAAATTGAAATAGATCTGAAGGAAATGCTGTACTTTAAATATTTTTTTCCACCACAGGAGATATATTTTTTTTTGTACACCACAGGAGATATTAATTACCAAAAGATCTCCCCAAGGTTAAGAAAAAATGATTATGAAAACCATAAAAACCAGAAAGAGGTTAGAGTCATTGATTTTTCAAACCTCACATTTCAATTTGAGACAGTATGGATTGATTCTTTGCTATAAAAGGTGCTGTGGTTAGCTCATTTATAATTCCTCTCTTTACCAATCTCCCAATTTGGTTACTTCTGCTGCTTTTCCTTTCATCGGGGTTTATATTTCATATTCTGTTCTGTAATTACAATTTCCAGATTATATAATTAAATGTATCTAAATCTGGCTGCCCAGTCTTTTTACACTGGCTTTTCCATTCTTAGTTCTTCTGGTTTTGTAATTCTTTCTTTTTTTTTTTTTTTAAGATTTTATTTATTTATTCATGAGAGACACAGAGAGAGATTGAGCATCCACATGCTATAGAACAGGTTCATCACCTAAAAAAACTCCCTGATGTTGTTACCCTTTGTAGTTACACTTTCCCCCAACCCCTGAACCCTGACAACCACTGATATGTTCTTTATCACCATAGTTTTTTTTTGTTTTTTTCAGAGTTTCATGTAAATGAAATCACACAGTATGTAATCTTTTGAGACTGGCTTCTTTCACTCAGCATAGTGCCTTTGAGATTCATTCAAGTAGCTGCATATATCAGTAGTTCATACTCTGAATACTGAGCAGTATTCTATTATATGGATGTAATGCATTTGTTTATCCATTCATCTATAAAGGATATTTGCATTGTTTCCAGCTCTTTTTTTAAAAAAAGGATTTATTCATTCATTTAAGAGAGAGAGAGAGCATGAGTGAGCAGGGGGAGGGGCATAGGAAGAAGACAAGCAGACCCCCTGCTTAGTGGGGAGCCTGATGTGAGGCTTGATCCCAGGACCCTGAAAACAAGACCTGAGCCAAAACCAAGAGTCAGATGTTCAACTGACTGAGCTACTCAGGCACCCCATTTCCAGCTCTTTTTTATTCCAGGTAGAATTGTTACAAATCTTTATTCATAGACTTTGTATGAACAGATTCCCCCCTCCAGGATCAATGCTTAGGATTGGATTTGCCAAGTTATATGGAAGTATATGCTTGACTTTATAAGACTGCCAAACTGTTATTCTGAGTGACAATGTCATTTTATATTCCCATCAGCAATGTTTGAGCTTGATATCCTTGTCAACATTTGGTATTGTCAGGTTATTTATTTATTTTAGCCTTTCTAATAGGTGGGTAGTAGAATCTCATTGTGATTTACTTTGCATTTCCTTAATGGTTAATGATATTGAGCATCTTTTCATGTGCTTATATATTTTAAAGATTTTATTTATTTATTCATGAGAGAGAGAGAGAGAGGGGCAGAGAAACAGGCAGAGGGAGAAGCAGGTTCCCTCTTGCAGAGCCTGATGCAGGACTTGATCCCAGGACCTCAAGATCACCATCTGAGACAAAGGCAGACAGTCAACCACTAAGCCACCCAGGCGCCCTTTTTCATGTGCTTATTGACCAACTGTAAATCCTCTTTGGTGAAATGTCTTTTAATCATCTTAAACTTGGATTGTTTTCTTACCGTTGAGTTTTGTACGTTTGTTTTATTATAAATCCTTTGTTGGACATGTGACTTACAAGCAGTATATTCCAGTGTGAGATAGTCTTTTCATTTTCTTTTTTTTTTTTTTTTTTTTTTTTAGTCTTTTCATTTTCTTACTGGTGTTTTTCACAGGGCAAAATTTTAGTTTTGATAAAGGTCAACTTACAATTTTTTTCTTATATGGATCATGCTTTTGGTGTCATGTCTAAAAATTCTTTTTCCCCCCAAGCTTTCCTTTATATATATATATATATTTTTTTTTTTTTATCATGTCTAAAAACTCTTTGTTTAATTCCAGGTCACAAAGATTTTCTTCTATGTTTCCTTTTAAAAGATTTATAATTTTACATTTAGACTTATAGATCATTTTGAATATATTTTTGTATAAGGTGTGAAGGTTAGGACTAAGTTCATCTACCTGTATATGGATGTCCAATTGTTCCAATATCATTTGTTGAAAGAATATCATTTCTCCCTGAATTGTCTTTGCATCTTTGTCAAGAATCAATTGGCCATATTTGTGTGGATCTATTTTTAGGCTCTACTCTATTTCATTAATCTCTGTGTCTATCTTTTTATCAATATACACACTATCTTGGTTACTTGACTTTATAGTAAGCCTTAAAATCAGGTAGTGTGATTCCTCTAACTTTATCCTTTTCAAAATTGTTTTGGGTATTCTAGATCTTTTGCCTTTCCGTGTATATTTAATGTTTTAAATTTTTTAAAAATATTTTATTTATTTATTCATGAGAGACACAGAGAGGCGCAGAAACATTGGCAGAGGGAGAAGCAGGCTCCCTGTGGGGAGCCTGATGCGGGACTCGATCCTAGAACCCTGGGATCGCAACCTGAGCCGAAGGCAGACGCCCAACCACTGAGCCACCCAGGTGCCCCTCCATGTGTATTTTACAATCACTTTGTCAATATCTACTAAAAAAACCTGCTGGGATTTTTATTGTGTTTACATTGATTCTATACATCAATTGGGGGATGATTAACATCTTAACAATACTGAGACTTTTGGTCTATGAACACAGTATGTCTCTTCATTTTTTTAGATCTTCTTTGATTTTTTTGATCAACATTTTATTAGATTTATACCTAAGCTCTTCATTTTCAGAGCTATTTTAAATGCTCTTCTTTACATTTTGGTTTTTGTTCACTGCTAATATACTGCTAAACTCATTCAGTACCTTAGTAGATTCTTTGTTTTGTTTTGCTTTGTTTTTTTGTTTTTGTTTTTGTTTTTTTGAGGAAGTGTTTTGAGGTGAGGGTTTCTTTTCTTTTCTTTTTAAAGATTTTATTTATTTATTCATGAGAGACACAGAGAGAGAGGCAGAGACACAGGCAGAGGGAGAAAGCAGGCTTTATGCAGGAAGCCTGATGTGGGACTCGATCCTGGGACTCCAGAATCACTTGCCCTGAGCCAAAGGTAGACACGCAACTGCTGAGCCACCCAGGTGTCCCATTCTATGGATTTTCTGTATAGACAATGACGTTTCCTGAGAATAGGGACAATCTGTGTGATTTTTAAATTCCTTTCTATTGCTTTAATTTGCTGGCAGGGAATTCCAGTATGATGTTGAATAGGAGTAGTGAAAATGAGCATTCTTGCTTTTTTTCAATTCTCACAGCATCTTAATAAATGCCTAAGCAGGAATTATTAAACATTTGAGGAAAAAGGGCAATAGAAGTCTTTCTTAGTCAGTTTGAGCTGTTTTAACAGAATACTATAGACTCGATGGCTTATAAACAACAGACATTTATTTCTCATAGTTCTAGAGGCTGGACAGTCTAAGATCCAGATGCCAGCTGACTTAGCGTCTGGTGAGGTCCACTTCTTGGTTTGTAGATGGCTGTCTTTTCACTATGTCCTTACATAATGGAAGGAGGGTGAGAGAATTCTCTGGGGTTCCTTTTATAAGGATTTAATCCCATTCTCGAGGGCTCTACCCTCATGACCTTATTATCTCCCAAAGGCCCTCCTTCCTGATACCACCATGTTGGGTCTAGGACTTCAACATACGAATTTTGGGGGTAACTCAAACTTTCAATCCATTGCAGAGCATCCAGCTTGCTCTGAGGAATCTGAAGCTGTTCTGCTTGTTCTCTTGTGATAGCCCATTACTTACCTCTTATTCTTATCCTTTTAAAACCTCCTTTTTGTCTTTAGTGTCCTGAAATTTTACAAGAAAGTGTTTAGTGTGGGTTTTATTTCTTCTGCTGATATTTGGTGGACCTTTACAATTTAGGAAATTTCTTGTATTATTTCTTCAATAGTTTTTTTCCACCTCTTAGTTTTTTATCCTATATTCAGAGGTAATTTCAACTTTATCTTCTAAGACCTCTATTGAAGATTTTATGTCTATAAATATATTTGAATTTTTAAGAGCTGTTTCTTGTTTTCTATTTTTTCTATTCTTATTTTTTATTTTTTTATTTTTTATTTTTTTTATTCTTATTTTTTAAAGATATCTATTTATTTATTTATTTGAGAGAGAGAACGAGAGAGTGAGTGCACGGAGAGGGACAAGGGAGAGGGACAAGCAGACGCTGAGCTTAGCATCTGAGTCCAATGTGGGGCTCAATCTCATGACCCAGAGATCATGATCTGAGCCAAAATTAAGAATCAGATGCTCAGCCAACTGAGCCACCCAGTGTCCCTTTCTTATTCTTAGAAGTATTATATCTTCTTGCTTCTCTCTAAAGATGCTAATTATATGAACTAGGGATTTTTCTTAAAGGTATCTTATGTTACCTGCACCATTTTGTTTACTTCTTATTCATTTTTCTATTTGTTTTGTCTTGAAAGCCTTCCTTAAAATGCCTGTTGATCCTTCTTTTTTTTTCCTGTTGATCCTTGATTGTCTATATTCACTTAGGAGTAAGACACTGAAATGTTGACTGAGACCTCTATGCATAGGGGGAGCTTTTATATTGATAGAGTTGCCTTTAAGGGATCAAGTGGGAAATCAGTAATTCACTAGAAGACCTCCAAGTACCAGCATATTGAGGCTTACATTTCTGGGGTTATTGATTCTCCAAAGAAAAATCTTGTTTTTTTTTTTTTTTTCACCTTTTAGTTAGATGCTATGCTAGAGTCTTACACTGGGTTAAGGAGTGAGATGAAACTAAGTTTTCAGTTAGTCAGGGAAGTTCCCACCCACATTCTTTCATTTATATTACCTACATTTTAGTTTGTGAACCATAGCATTGTAAGAATTTTTCTGTACAAGGTAGGCTTAGTGCCATTCTCAAAATTCTCTTGTTTTTCGCCCACCATGTTCATTCTTATTGCTAGATACTTTACAACAACATGGCAGAGACTGCAAGTTGCCTACTCAGCAGCCATTCCAAGTGCCTGCTCTCTTTGCTGACTCCTACCAAAGTAGTTGAAAAAGCCAAGTATTTATGTTCCCAGACTTCTTAGTGGCCAGGAGTAGTCATGTGACTAACCTAGTAATGACCAATAAGATGTAGGGCTACTCCCTGGGGAGTTTGGGGATTTTTTTTTTTCCTACATGATTAAAGGCAAGAGATATAGGAAGAGCAAGAAACTGTTCCACATCATTTTCCTCACTTCCAGTCTTTGAATTAGAGTGTGTGAGGATTGAAGCAATGGAGTCCATCTTGGCTCATGATGGAAAGGCCAAGAGCATCACAGAGTCACTGAAGTAGTGTCTTGATATTGGGCTATGGATCCCAATTGGCTCACTGGTTTTGACTCCCTGATTTTGCTGAATTACCTTTTTATCCTCCTCTTTCTTCTCTTATCTCTCATCTCCTTTCCATCCTCCTCTCTTCTCTTCACCCTCCTCACATCTTTAAGGGTTTTTGAACCTGGGATGGGATGGGTCAAGGACTCAGGCAAAGCTACAGACCCTTAACTGCTGCCCTCATTAAGTCTTTTATGAAACAAGATGGGGTACAAAGAAACAAAGGAATGGCTTCCCCTCTGTCTTTCTCCCCCATCTCCCCTCCTCCTGTGGCCAAGGAGGCCTTCATCTGTAGGTCACCCTCCTGCTCATGTCCTCCACTGGCTTCTCATGTCCTGTCAGATTAACTCTAAATTTGTTAACCTGATTTCTCAAAGCTCTCTGGGGTCTGATCCCTGCCTCCTCTCCAGCCTCATCCCCCACCACTTGCCCTGTGCTCTGGCCTTGCTGAGGCACTCAGGGTTCCTGGAGCGTATGCTGTGCCATTTCATCTCTGGGCTTCTGTTCTTCCTGTCAGGAACGCACTTTTGCCCACATGCATGAACTGCCCCTTTGTTCAAATGTCACCTCCTCTGGGAAGCTTTCCCCTCGTTCCCAGGCATGGCTAGCCACTTAGCCCTTTAGCCTTTGAGCTTTCTCCTGATAGAGCTGTTTCCTCTTTGAAGTAAGTGCATTCATGTGTTTCTGGGTCTGTTTTCCCCACTAGACTGTGAGTTTGTTGAAAGCAAAATATATGTCTTATTTTGGTATCCCCAGCACTGAGCATGGAGGTTTAACCAGACATGCCTCTTGTTTTTTAACACTTCAAGACATTTCATTTCAAATTATGAATACCATACTTAACAAAAGTTTGCTGAATGCTCACAATAGACCAGGTACGATATACCAAAATAATCACATTATAATTAATTTGTAAAATAGAGAAAAGAAGAGGATTAACCATCCATAGCCCTACATCCCTTAACACATTTGTTGTTGGGATTTGGGTATTTACTGCAGGTATTTTTGAACAAACCAACTTTTAAAGTGGTTCCAGTGAGCCTTATTAGCTGCAGTGGCCGTGGATCTCTTCCCGGTGCTTCCATTAAAAGTTTACAGGCCTCAGGAGAGGTGGACGAGCCAGCTTAGCCCTCCCGTGGGTTCTGACCTTCCACTGGGGCCCATCAGTGAGTCATTTTCTAGTGGGGATTGTCAATGAGGTTGATAACCTATCATTTGAATATACTTTCTATTTTTCATAGTCCTACAGTAGTGGTAGTTCATTTGCTCTCATCTATAACCCTCACTGTGCCCACTGTGCAGATGAGGAAATAGAGGTGCTCAGCAAGGGGTGATGGAAAGAGCATTGGCATAATAGTGCTATGTATAAGAACCACTATGGGGGATCCCTGGGTGGCTCAGCGGTTTAGCGCCTGCCTTTGGCCCAGGGCGCGATCCTGGAGTCCGGAGATCAAGTCCCACGTCGGGCTCCCGGCATGGAGCCTGCTTCTCCCTCCTCCTGTGTCTCTGCCCCGCCCCATGTCTATCATGAATAAATAAATACATCTTAAAAAAAAAAAAAAAAAAAGAACCACTATGCCATTAGCCAATCAGGTTTTATCATGTCTCTAGGCCTCGGTTTCTGCATTTGTGAAATGACTTCTCAAGGCTTCACATAGCTTCAAAATTCCATGACTTTTTGTGCTATTCCAGGTTATGTAGGGGCCAAAGGGCAGGCTTCCTCAAAATTTGCCACTTTGTTTATTTTAAATAATTGATTGATTATTTTAATCAAAGTTACTTGAGAGGTATCCTGTGCAAGAAGGACACTTGGATCCTCCTCTGTCCCCCTGAAAACAGGAAATCAGTCTCCCATATGAAATGTACCCTCCCTGTACCAGGAGGTTAAAAGACACCCTTATCACCAGAGGCAGGAAATTTAAAGCCAAAAAGGCAGTATAATCAAGTTACTTTTACTAATTTACTCCCCCAGCCCAAATTCTGTTTAGAATTCCTTACTAACTGAAGCTCACAAAGTTGTTTTCTTTGTCCCATCAATGCCTCACAGATATATTGTCAGGGGTGCCTGGGTGGCTCAGTCAGCTGGGAGTCTGCCTTCAGCTCAGGTCATGATCTGGGGGTCCTGGGATTGAGCCCTGCATCGGGAGTCCCTGCTCAACAGGGAGTCTGCTTCTTTCTCTCCTTCTGCCTGCTGTTCCCTCTGCTTCTGCTCACTTTCTCTCTCTGTCAAATAAATAAATAAAATCTTAAAAAAAAAGAATCACCCTTAAAAAAATAAAAATTATAAAAACTATTTGCCCTGGTTATTTCTTTAAGTTTCAGTTTCATTGTTGGGCCTCAGTACACACATAATAAAACCATGTGTTATTTTTTTCTCCTCTTAATCAATCTCATATTAATTTAATTCTTAGTCCTGCTGGAAGACCTGGAAGGGTAGAGAAAAACTTTTTCCTTCCCTGAATTTAGTTACATGGCTTGTTTGTAGCAGAACCATGTCAAAAATCCAGGGTTTTTGGCTTCTGGTCCAGTGCTTATCCAATCAAACCACAAAATAATCTGAGTTCCTCCATGAGAATTTCCTCCAGAATGAGCGGATGCTGTGGCTTCTATCCTCTGCCTCCATCCATTGTTGATATAGAAAGATTTGGCAGGAGGGAAGAAACAAGGAGGGGGTTGGGTGAGCTGAGAGCATAGATAAAGTAAAGAAAGAACAGAGATGTAACACTTTGCACTTAAATCTGGGCTATAAGGAAGAGTAATCCAGGGTATAAGTAGTGGAAATCTTGGGGGACAGTGGTCAAGCCAATTTTTGAAGCATTTTGAGGAGGAAAGGAATGAAACTCAGTTACATATCTTCAATCTTGAGTAAGGCAGCTTTTAAAATAGTGGGATAAAAATAAATCTGATTCTAGGGCACCTAGCTGGCTCAGTCAGTAGAACATGCAACTCGTGATCGTAGGGTCATGAGTTTGAACTCTACACCAGGGGCAGTGTTTACTTAAAAAAAAAAGTCTGATTCCATGAGCAGAGATACCTCTGAAAGATAATGTATGGCAGGAGAGACGGGAGAAGCATCTAACCAAGGGAAGATGTGGAAGCTTTGTGAATCTATAAAATAGCCTCAAGGTTAAAGCAGTAATGAGCTGAGACTTTGGATAAGGAAAACAAATCCAGAATTGCCCAGGAAACCAGAGACACCACAGAACTCTCGAGCTCCTGTTAACTTCCTTTCACTTTAGCAACGGGGTGATTTTTAAAGCAGAAAGAGAACAAGAACACACATGCATACACATGGAAATGAGACCCTGCAAAGGTGGAAAGATGGTAAATCCATATCATCAGGCCCAGACAATCTCACCTCTCAGGCAAACTCTCACTATGTGTGAACTCTGCCCTGTTTGTGATCTTTTTTTCTCTATTTTCAGATTGGATAATGTCCATTGCTCTACCTTTAAGATCAATTCCCTCTGTCATCTCTGTTGGGTCCCTTCAGTGAATATTTTATTTCTGTTGCTGTATTTTTCAGTTCAAAAATTTCCATTTAGTTCTTTTTCTACAGTGGTCATTTCTTTGCTGAAAACTGCTATCTTTCCATGTGTTTCAAGGATATTCACTTTTACCTCAGGGAACATGGTGATAATAGCTACTTTAAAGTCTCTGTTTAATAATTTCACATCAGCATCATGGTAGAGTCAGTGTTTGTTGTCTTTTCCTTGCAAGTTGTGGAGAGTTGCCCATTTTTTTTTCTTTTAATGTTGAATAATTTTGGATTGTATCCTGGAAATATTACATTGTGAGACCTTGAGTCTGTCAACACCCTCTGGAGAATTTTGTTTGTTTAGCTGTCAGTTAACCCTTTAGTCCTGACCTGTCTTGTGTGAGGTGTACTTCCAATGTCAGCGGACCTCAAAGCCTTTGCAGTGCTATTTTGGGTCAGTACTATGTGCCTCCTAGGAGCCAGGCTGGGACCCCGTTGGTGGTGCACGCTATACCTCAGTTCCTAAAGCCTTTGCTATGCTACTTCACATCAGTGCTGCTGATACACAGATGTAAGGATCCCTTTCTCTCCATAATTTATGCCATCGGGCTCCTAGGGACTCCTTTTCCTGGTGCTTTGGATTACAAAACCAGGGTTTTCACATCCCTGTGCTGTCTTGAAAGTCCTATGACTAAATTTGTCTTGGAACAAAGTGGTGAAGAGAGAGAGAAAGAGAGAGAATGAGAGAGAGAGAGAGAGAGAAGAAATCATGAGGCTTCCCTATTCCTTCCCCCAGCCCCATTATTTGGACATTGTGAGTCAGTTTATTCAGGTCCTCTTGCAAGAGAAGGTTTTTGGTCAGAGTTTTAAGTGTCTGTGCAGTTGCTGCAAAATTGTATTTCTATGACCAGGCTCTCCTTAGGATAGGGCCAGGAGAAGAAAAAGAGAAAAAGGAGGGATCCCTGGGTGGCGCAGCGGTTTGGCGCCTGCCTTTGGCCCAGGGCGCGATCCTGGTAGACCCGGGATCGAATCCCACATCGGGCTCCCGGTGCATGGAGCCTGCTTCTCCCTCTGCCTGTGTCTCTGCGCCTCTCTCTCTCTGTGTGACTATCATAAATAAATAAAAAAAATTTTAAAAAAAAAAAAAGAGAAAAAGGAAAAATGTTGATTTCCCCATGTATTCTCAGTTCTGTAGTGGCCCTTTTCCCAGTCCTCTGACCATAAAGAGAGGGCTTTTCTTAGATGTTTTTTGGTACACATCCACTGTACATTTCTGGGACTCTAGAGTCTAAGGCAATAGCTATGGAAGGAAAAAACAAATCAGGGAACCAGCTACCATATTGATCGATATTCAAGGTTTGACTTTCCTTCCCAAGCTGCCTGCTGTTGTTTTCTGTTTGGTGACAGATTTTAGTTTTTATCTGTAATAAATGAGAGAAGTTGGATGGTGTTTTAGAATCTCTACATTGTATTTTTTATTTGTTTAGTGGACATGTCCTTCTGGTGTGATCATATTGTCCTTGGGCTATTATTCTGCTCTTTAGGTTTTTATCTCTTTAGTCTTTTATTTCTTATAACAACTTTGTATGGGATTTTCCCTTAAATTTTTTTTCCTGTGGCTTATTTTTTATGTGAAAGTAGTTTTGCTGAGCTTTTGCTCAGTAGTTTTACATGCCCTTTTGGAAAAGGGCATGATTCATGCATCTTCTCTTCTGTTGTTTTTATGTAGTATCTGAAAATATGGTTTCCTGCTTTCTGAGATCTACTAGCTCTGTTAGAACTAGCTCTGTCTACACCACCATTGTTATGTGTACCTTCTATTTCTTTTGTCTCTTTGTCTCCTCTGGATCAGTTTTGAGCTCATCTCCAGCAGTTTCTCTTCCATGTAGGGTATGTGCTGGAAAGAGGCTCTCTGGTTTATCAGTTCTCAGAGATTTGACTCCAAACTTCTTGCATTTACTTTCTACCCCATTTGGAAGAACCACACTGTTTTAGCTGCTGTAATTGAATTGACCTGCCATACTTTCCATAGAATACTTGCTGGTTATTTTTATTTTCTTCCTTTCAGGTCTATTAGGCATTTTGTTGCTTCCCTCTGCTTCCTCTTTCACAGATTCTAAGACCATGCAGCTCTTGTGCAGGGATTTTCCTCACTTGCTTGTTGGGGTTAGTGGGTCTTGTTATATAATTTTATTGTAAATGTTGTCCATGGATATTTACTTTGCTATCTATCACTCTGCTGTTATTTTCCTAATTCTTTTATTTTGGAGATACAGAATAGAAGTTGAGAAAGCTTAAGTAATATTCCAAAGGACATACTGTTAATTTGTCCTGGAGTTAATACTATAGCATATGTCTTCTGGATCCTGGTCCAGTGTTTTGTTGTTGTTAACTAAATATTGTAGATTGATACACAATTGTAAGAAATAATAGAGATTTCTTATACGTTTTCCACAATTTCTTCCAGTGGTAGTGCTTTGAAAAATTATAGTGTAAGATCTCATCCAAGATATTGCTGGATGTTTTAAAAGATTGAAATCGTACAAAGTATCTTCTCTGACAATAGAAAGAGGCTGGAAATTAATAAAAGGAAAGCTGGAAAAATTTCAAGTATTTGGAAATTAAATAACATTCTTAAACAGCAAATGGATAGAAGAAGAAATCACTAGGGAAATTAGAGGTCAGTGAAACAAAAACACAACACACTAAAACTTATGAGATGCAGTAAAAGCAGTATTTAGAGGGAAGTTTATAACTTACATGCCTCCATTTAAAAAGAAGAAGGGTGCTGGACTGCTTCAGTCAGTAGGATGTGTGACTCTTGATCTCAGGGTTGAGTTCAAGCCTGGCATTGGATGTAGAGATTACTTTTTAAAAATCTAAAAGAAAAAAAGAAAAATCTAAAATCAGCAATCCAACTTCATACTTTAAAGAACTAGACAAACAAAAGTAAACTAAACCCAAAGCCAGCAGAAGGAAGGAAATAATAAAAATTAGAGCAAGACAAATGAAATAGTGGATATAAAAAAATAGAAAGAATCAACAAAATCAAAAGTTGATACTTTGAAAAGATGAACAAACTTTAGAAACCATTTTCTAAACTAAGAAAAATAGAGAGAAGATGCATATAAATAAAATCAGAAAGAGAAATCAAGCTTATGGAATGAAAATTTGCTACAATAAAACATATTACCAATCTTATAGAAATGAAAAGGATTAAATAGAATACTCTGAGCAATTATATACAAACAAATTAGATGATCCTTATTAAATGGACAATTTTTTGGAAACACAAATTACAAAAGTATTGCTCAAGAAGAAATAGAAAAATCTCAACAGACTTATACAAGTAAAGAAGATTGAATTAGTATTTAAAAACCTCCTAACAGGGGCACCTAGGTGACTCAGTGGTTGAGCATCTGCTTTTGGCTCAAGCTGTGATCCTGGGGTCCTGGGATTGAGTCCCATATTGAGCTCCCAGTGGGGAGCCTGCTTATCCCTCTGCCTATGTCTCTGCCTCTCTCTGTGTGTCTATCATGAATAAATAAATAAAATCTTTAAAAAATAAAAAACTTCCTAACAAAGAAAAGCCCAGGAGCAGATGGCTTCACTGAATTCTATCAAACATTTAAAGGAGAATTAACAACTACTCAAATGTTTCCAAGAAGAAGAAGAAGAAGAAAGAAGAAGAAAGAAAGAAAGAAAGAAAGAAAGAAAGAAAGAAAGAAAGAAAAGAAAAAGGAATGCTTTCTAGGGCATTGTATAAAGTGATCATTACCCTGATACAAAGTCAAACAAAGGTAACACTAGAAAATAAAACTTCAGGCCAATATTCTTTATAAATATAGAAGCAAAAATCCTCAACAAAATACTAGCAAACCAAATCCAACAGTATGTTAAAAGAATTTACACCACAACCATGTGGGATTTATCCCAGGAATGTAAATATAGTTCACCATAAGAAAATAAATCAATGTAAGACATCACATTAATAAAATGAAGTAATACCCCACATTATAATGTCAATAGATGCATTAAACACCCTTTTATGATAAAAACACTCACAAAATTAGGAATAGAAGGGAGAAATTTAAAAATTTAAATATTTATTTATTTATTTATTTATTTATTTATTTATTTATTTGAGAGAGAGAGTTGGGGGTGAGACACAGACGGAGAAGAGCAAGCAGACTCTGCATTGAGCACAGACCCCAATGTGGGGGCTCAACACCATGACCCTGAGATCATGTCTTGAGCTGAAATCAAGAACAGGATGCCTAACCAAATGAGCCACCCAGGTGCCCCAAGAAGGGGGACATTTATGAAACTCATAGCTAATATCAAACTCACTGGTGAAAACCTGAAAACTTTCTGCTCACTAAGATCAGGAACAAGAAAAAGATGCCCACTTTCGCCACTGCTATTCAATACAGTATTGGAAGTTCTACCCAGAGCAAATAGGCAAGGAAGGGAAATAAAAGGCAGGAAGAAAAGAAGGAAGAAGTAAAAATAATTGTGTTTGCAGATGACATGGTTCCATATGTGGAAAAACCCATAGAATCCACAAAAAAATATTAGAACTAAGAAATAAATTCAGCAGAGTTGCAGAGTGCAAGATCAAAACTAGTTGTGTTTTTTTTCTCTAAACTAGTAAAAACCAATCAGAAAAAGAGGTTAAGAAAACATTAACAATACCATTCAAAAGAATAAAATCCTTAGGAAAAATTTATCCCAGGAGGTGAAAGACTTGTACACTGAAAAATGAAAAACATTGCTGGAAAAAATTAATGAGGATTTAAATAAATTAAAAGACATCCCATGTTCATAAATTGGAAGGCTCAATATTAAAATGGCAATACCCTCCGGGGTATTGGTCTACAGAATCAATGTAATTCCCATCAAAATTCCAATGGGCTTTTTTTTTTTCAGAAGTAGAATACACAGTTTTCAAATTCATTTGAAGACAACAGTGGAGCATTTCCTTATTTTCAAAAACATGTTTTCTCAGCATTAGGGGAATGTTTTTGTTGAACATTTTGGAAACCTATACTAGGAAAAGCTTAATGAACAAGAAACACATCTGAGGCATTTAAATAAATAGTAAGCCAGAAATTTTTTTTTCAAATTCATATGCAACTTAAACATATAGGTTTAAGCTTAAGCATTAAACATATAGGTTTATAGCTTAAGCAACATTGAAAAAGAAAAACAAAACAGGAGGATTCACAGCTCTTAATTTCAAAACTTACTACAAAGCTATAGTAATCAAAACGCTATGGTAGCGTTAAGGATATGGAAGCATTAAGGTACAAGGATAGACATCTAGGCCAACGGAAGAGAAGTGAGTGACCAGAAATAAACCATACCATCTATGGCCAATAGTGCCAAAGATGTTCAGTGGAGATAAGATAGTCTTTTCAAAAATGGTGTTGGGACAACTGGATAACTATATGCAAAACGATGAAGTTGGACTCCTACTTCATTCTACACATAAAAATTAACACGAATCAACTACTACATAAAAGAGCTAAAACCATAAAATCATTAAACAAAAACATAAGAGTAAAGTTTATGACCTCAAATTTGTCAATGGATTTTAAAATTTGACACTAAAAACACGAGCAACTTAAGAAATAATAGATGCATTAGACTTCATAAAAACTAAAATCTTTTAGGCATCAAATACATTATCAAAAATATGACAAAATAACCTACAGAATGGGAGATGATATTTGTGTATCACACATCTTATAAGAGTTTAATATCTAGAATATACAAAGCATCAAAATAACTCAAAAAAGATGATAACTCAAATAAAAAAGGACAAAGGATTTGAATAGACATTTCTCCAAAGAAGATATACAAATGTCCAATTAGCCCATGAAAATATGTTCAACATCATCGATCATTAGGAAATGTAAATCAAAACCATAATGAGAGGAAGACAAGGATGTCCACTCTCACCACTTTTATTCAACATAGTACTAGAAGTCCTAACCACAGCAATTAAACAACAAAATAAGTAAAAGGCATCCAAATTGGTAAGGAAAAAGTAAAATTTTCACTACTTGCAGATGATATGATACTATATATCAAAACCCCTAAAGACTCCACGAAAAAGCTACTAGAACTGATGAATGAACTCAGTAAAGTCACAAGATACCAAAATCAATGTACAGAAATCTGTTGCATTTCTATACATAAATAGTGAAATAGCAGAAAGAGAAATTAAGAAAACAATCCCATTTATGATATGCCAAAAGTAATAAGATGCCAAGGGATAAAGCTAACCAAAAAGATGAAAGACTTGTACTCTGAAAACTATAAAACATTGATGAAAAAATTGAAGATGACACAAAGAAATGGAAAGACATTCTATGCTCATGGACTGGACAAACAAATATTGTTAAAATGTCTATAGCCAAAGCAATCTACCAATATAATGTAATCCCTATCAAAATACCAACAGCATTTTTCACAGAATTAGAACAAAAATACTGAAATTTATATGGAACCACAAAAGACTCTGAATAGCTAAAACAATTTTGAAAAAGAAAAGCAAAACTGGAGATATCACAATTCCAGACTTCAAGTTATATCACAAAGCTCAAGTAATCAAAACAATATGGTGGTCCTGGCACAAAAATAGACACATAGATCAATGGAACCCAATAGAAGACCCAGAAATAGACCCACAATTTTATGATCAATTAATCATTGACAAAGCAGGAAAGAATATCCAATGGGAAAAAGACAGTCTCTTCAACAAATGTTGAGAAAACTGGACAGTTACATGCAAAAAAAAAAAATGGAACTAGACCACTTTCTTCCTTCATACACAAAAATAAACTTGAAATGGATTAAGACCTAAATGTGAGACCTGAAACCATAAAAATCCTGAAGAGAGCACAGGCAGTAATGTTGGTAGCAACATTTTTGTAGATGTGTCTCTTGAAGCAAGATAAATAAAAGCAAAAATGAAATATGGGACCACATCAAAATAAAAAGTTTCTGTACAGCGAAGGAAACAATCAACAAAACCACAAGAGAACCTACTGAACAGGTGAGGATATTTACAAGTGACATATCCAACAAAGGGTTAGTATCCAGAAGATAAAAGGAACTTCTACAACACAACAAACAATCCAATTTAAAAATGGGCAGAAGACATGAACACACATTTCTCCAAAGAAGACATCCAGATGGCCAAAATACACATGAAAAGACATTCACATCACTTATTATCAGGGAAACATAAACCAAAATCACAATGAGACATCACCTCACACCTGTCAGAATGGCTAAAATAAAAAACACAAGAAACAGCAAGTGCTGATGAGGGTTTGGGGGAAAAAAGAACCCTCATGCACTTTGGTGGGAATGCAAACTGGTGAAGCGACTGTGGAAAACAGTATGGAGATTCCTCCATAAAACTACTCCATGAACTAGTATTGCACTATTCCATATTCACCCAAAGAATAGGAAAACACTTATTCGAAAGGATATATGCACCCATGTGTTTCTTAAATTATTTGCAAAAGCCAAATTGTGGAAACAGCCCAAGTGCCCATTGATAGATGAATGGATAAAGAAGATGTGGTATATGTATACAATGGAATATTATTCAGCGATAAAAAGAATGAAATTTTACCATTTGCAACAACATGAATGAAGCTAGAGAGTGTAATGCTAAGTGAAATAAGTCAGTTAGAGAAAGAAAAATATCATATGATTTCACTCAAATGCGGAATTTAAGAAACAAAATAAATGGGCAAAGGGAAAAAGAGAGAGAGAGACAAACCAAGAAATAGATTCTTGGGGCACCTGGCTGGCTCAGTCAGTAGAGCATGCAACTTGATCTCGGGATTATAAATTCAAGCCCCATGGTGGGTGTAGAGATTACTTAAAAGTAAATTCTTAAAAAGAGAGAGAGAGAAAGAAATAGACCTTTAACTATAGAGAACAAACTGATGGTTACAAGGGGGGGGGTGGGGGGCAAAATAGGTGATGGGGATTAAAGAGGGCACCTCTTGTAATAAGCACTGGGTGATGTATGGAATTATTGCATCACTGTATTGTACACTTGAAACTAATACAACACTGTATGTTAACTATACTGGAATTAAAATTAAAACAAAACCACAAAAATACTTCACTCCCACTAGGATGGTTATTAAAAAAAAAGACAGATGATAAATGTTGGTGGAGAAACTGTGACTGCTCATACACTGCTGGTGGGAATACAAAATGATGCAGCTGCTGAAAAACAGACTGGCAGCTCCTTAAAAGATTAAACATAGAATTTTATATGACGCAGTATTTCAACTTCCAGGTATATATTAAAGGTATGTAAATATTCAATTATATATTAATTGAAAACGTATGTTCACACAAAAACATGTGTGCAAATGTTACATTATAGCAATGTTATTCATAATAGCCAAGAAATAGAAACAAGCCAAACATCCAAGAACTGATTATGGTAAACAAAAATGGTATTTCCACACAATGGAGTATTATGCAGTTGTTTTTAAAAAATATTTTATTTATTTACTCATGAGAGACAGAGAGAGAGAGAGAGAGAGAGAGAGAGGCAGAGACACAGGCAGAGAGAGAAGCAGGCTCCATGCAGGGAGCCCAATGCGGGACTCGATCCCGAGACCCCAAGACCACGCCCTGGCCCGAAAGCAGGCACTAAACCACTGAGCCATCCAGAGACCCCAGAATATTATGCAGTTGTAAAGAGGAATGCAGAACTAAGAGAGGAACTTTGGAAACATTATGCTTGGAGAAAGAAGAAAGAAGCAAGAAGACAACATGTTATATGCCTCCATTTACAGGAAATGTCCAGAATGGGCAAATCCTCAGAGATAAAAAGTAGATTAGTGATTAGTGGTTCCCAGGGCCTGGTGATAGACTAGACTGAGGAGTCGTGCTAGAGAATAGGAGGTTGCTCTATGGATTTTCTTCAGAGAGTTGGAACAAATAATCTTACGATTTGTGTAGAATCAGAAAAGACCCCGAATAGCCAGGGGAATATTGAAAACCAAAGCCGGGGGCATCACAATGCTGGATTTCAAGTTGTACTACAAAGCTGTGACCATCAAGACAGAAAAACACAGGCAACACCCTTTTTGAACTTGGCCACAGCAACTTCTTGCAAGATACATCTATGAGGGCAAGAGAAACAAAAGCCAAAATGAACTATTGGGACATAATCAAGATAAAAAGCTTCTGGACATCAAAAGAAACAGTCAACAAAACTAAAAGACAATCACAGAATGGAAGAAGATATTTGCAAATGACGTATCAGATAAAGGGCTAGTATCCAAGATCTATAAAGATCCTGGAGATCTATAAAGATCTATATTAAACTCAACAGCAAAGAAAACAACAATCCAATCATGAAATGGGCAAAAGACATGAACAGAAATTTCACCAAAGAAGAAATACACATGGCCAACAAACACATGAGAAAATGCTCCACATCACTTGCCATCAGGGAAATACAAACCAAAACCACAATGAGATACCACCTCACACCAGTGAGAACGGGGAAAATTAATAAGACAGGAAATAACAACAAATGTTGGAGAGGATGTGGAGAAAGGGGAGCCCTCTTGCACTGTCGGTGGGAATGTGAACTTGTACAGCCACTCTGGAAAACTGTGGAGATTCCTCAAAGAGTTAAAAATAGAGCTACCTACGACCCAGCATTTGCACTACTGGGGATTTACCCCAAAAATACAGGTGCAGTGAAATGGCAGTACACCTGCACCCCAATGTTTATAGCAGCAATGTCCACAATAGCCAAACTGTGGAAGGAGACTAGGTGTCCATTGAAAGATGAATGGATAAAGAAGATGTGGTCTATGTATACAATGGAATATTACTCAGCCATTAGAAACGAAAAATACCCACCATTTGCTTCGACATGGATGGAACTGAAGGGTATTATGCTGAGTGAAGTGAGTCAATCGAGAAGGACAATCATTGTATGGTTTCACTCATACAGGGAATATAAAAAATAGTGAAAGGGATTACAGGGGAAAGGAGAGAAAATGAGTGGGAAAAATCATGACAAAACATGAGAGACACCTAACTCGGGGAAATGAACAAGGGATAGTGGAAGGGGAGGTGGGTGGGGGGAATGGGGTGACTGGGTGTGAGCACTGAGGGAGGCACTTGGTGGGATGAGCACTAGGTGTTATACTGTATGTTGGCAAATCAAACTCCAATAAAAATATACATATAAAAATAGAGTGAGGAACGTGCTCTGGAGTTAGATCATGGCTGGTGGTGGTTACACAAACCTGTGAATACGTGAAAACCCACTGAACTGTGCACTTTAAAATCGTGAATTTGATGGCATGTGAGTTACACCTGGAGAATAAACTTAGCCAATTTGTAGTGAGATGGTCACGCTGGCTGTGAGGAGAGCAGGTCAGAGGTTGGGGTGAGATATGCTTTAACAAATGGACATGTGAAAAAGGCTTTGGAGTTGACTCTACCAAAGGCATGACCTGGACCATGTCCTGGAATAGAACTCACTTTTTCAACTAGAGTGGTGGAAGCAGAGGGTGGAGGCCTTGTACTGCCCATGGTGCTGACCTCCAAGGATTTGGTGCTTCTAAACCTCCTCAGGAATTCATTTCCCATAAGGGTTCTTCCTCTTCTTCATCTTGGTCCTATGATCAGTGCCCCTGGAGTGTTGGAACCCAAGACGGCTTTTCAATGATAATGTACATCTGATGCAACAGCTCACAGACTTTTTTTTAATAACTCCCATTGCTCCTGCCCCTGGCAGCCTCAGCCAAGCTTCATTGCGTGCATTAAGCCGTTTTTTTTTTTTTTTTTCCCTGAGGAGTGTCCTTTCCCTTAAGGCCAATCCTCTGTGTGTTCTTGGTCTGACAGAGGCCAGGAGAAGAATGGAGCTGCAGGAGAAGGGTAGCTTGGAGGGTGAAGATTCTAAGTCCCTGTGGCCATTTTGGGCTGGAGGTCAGTGATGGCCACAGTGTCCTTCCCATGGACAAGCCAGCACTGAGAAGGCTCCTGCAAAGCCTATTGTAAGACAAGCATGGGGTAGAGTGAGGGTATGGAGAAGTCACTGGGCAAGAATGCTGGGGGACGGGGATTGGGGGAACAGTTGATTTTATCTGGAACTAAGACTTTTGTCTGTACTGGCTTATGTGTTGTGTGGAATTCAGGACAGAGGGTGGGAGGGAGAGCAGAAGAGAGACACAGCTGGTTTCTCCCCCATCTCCCACCCACATACTCCAGCTTCTTCCCACACCTAGAAGAAAACACACCAGGTCTTTCTCTCACACATCCCACCCTCTAATGTTTCCCTTTTAATCCTCTGTTCTTCCTCCTCCTACCCACTGCTCTCCCACTCCAAGTCTCCATTCCTTCTCTACAGCTGTACCTCCATCCTCTCTTCATCTATGTCTTGTCTTAATAAGATCCATTAATACTTCCAAGCTGACCACAGACTATATTTACCCTTATTTTTGGAACCACTTGTTCCCCCTTCCCCACCCCTTTCTCGGTCCTGCATGGACAAATTTCCTACAAGCAAAGTGGATGGGACACAAGGTTGAGCAATAACAGGAAAGGGTCTAGGATCCTTCTCTTTCCCTATTCATATCTATGCCTCTCAGTATGTCTCTTTATTTTGCTTTCCAATCTAAATCTATTCTTTTTTGCATGTAGGTGGAAGAATCATTTCTAAAGATTCTTACAAGTTTGTGCAAAGCATGCTGACCATGCTAAGATGATGCTTTTAGATTTGTAAACCTGATGATGCTGGGAATTAGGATTTGGGGTTCCCTTGAATTTGGCGGTGACTTGCTCTCTTCTGACCTCTCACAGTGGTCTGGCCCATCCCAGTACTCTGCCCACCATCAAGCCATCAAGCACTCTCTTGGGAACCATCTATGAGAAAGGCTATGCATGTCCTAGGAACTGTGTAGCACTCAACATATCAGACTTGCACTGAAATTACAAACACAAGTGAGGAGATAGAGCCACCTTTGTGGGAAAATACCAGTCCATGCTAACGTTAGGGAATAGCTCATTACTCTCGGGCCTTGAAGGAGGGGTAGGATTCAGATAGATGAACAGGATGGGAAGGCAATCCAGGTGGGGCGCTGGCCTGATGAAAGCTCCTGATGCATAAAGAACTGAACAGGGGATCCATTTGGTTGAAGCCAAGGGTTCTTAGCAAGAAGCAAGTAAAAAGAGAATAGTAGTTAAGAGTGCATATTCTGAGACTAATCAGACATGAGTGAGAGTCCCAGTTCTGCTACTCACTCTCAGTGTGACCTGGGACAAATTATTTAACTTCTTTAAGCCCCAGCTTATTTATCTGTAAAGTGGGGATAACTAATAATACTATATTTTATAAGCATGCAAATACTATATGAGAATCAAACAAGCTAATATTTATAAATTGCTTAGCATAGTGCCTAGCACATAGTGAACACTCAATAAATGTCTACTCCTACAATGACAGCAATTACTGCTAAAACTACAAGAAATGTTTACTACTTCAATAACTGCTAAGTGGCAGGTGGATCTGCAAAGAAAGGTAGGAGCCCTTGAAAGACCATCTAAGTGTGAATTCTTTCTTTCAGGCAATGAAGAATTTTTTAAAGTTTTTATTTATTTATTTTTAAATTTTTATATATTTATTCATGAGAGATACACAGAGAGAAGCAGAGACATAAGCAGAGGGAGAAGCAGGCTCCTTGCGGGGAGCCTGATGTGGGACTCGATCCCAGGACCCTGGGATCATGACCTGAGCTAAAGGGAGATACTCAACCACTGAGCCACCCAGGAGCCCCAAAAGTTTTGATTTAGAGGAAAAATATCTTTTAGGAAGTTGACATTACATAGTGTGCATCTCTGACTGATAAAGGCATATAAAAGTGTGAGATAGTTGAAATCTTTATAGGGATAGAGATAAGAAAATAATGCTATTTGCATTTTAGCAATCAGTAATTAAGTGGGAAGGTTGGAATTGAGGATAAAGTGCTAAGGATCAAGGGCTTTCACAGAGAGGCCAAACCAGGCCATTTAAGATGCTGCCCACCCAGTCTAACCTTGGCACCATGTGCTAGAGCAAGGACACAGAGCTAGAGACAAAGATGTGTTATCCTCTGTTGGGGTTGCTCCGACAATGCGCTTGGAGTATCTGCTCCACTCCTGCCTGTCTCGGGGCTTTCTACCCTAGTGTGCTGGGATAAGCCTATTTTAACTGTTTCATCATGTCATTTCCCACCAAAAGGCTTACAGAGGTTCTCGATTGTCCATAGGGATGCTTTTCAAATAGTCTTATGCTAGAAGTTGGTGAAGCCACAGAATAAAGTGCATCTTCCCAGAACACCATTTTTACACAAACATTGGGGTACACGTGAATTTTAGATAAGATAAACATGATACTGTTTTAAGTACTGAAACACCTCACAGATAATTTCAGAGATCATTCTGTTTAATATTTGTTGATATAAATCTTTTTACACTTTTCAATTCTCTATGAAAACTACTTTAGTGCAATTGCTGTTGTTCTTCCCATATATCAGGTGGGACTCAGGGAAGAAAAATCTTTTTATGTTCTATTATCTTCACAGGGTCAAGCCTCAGGGCAAATTTTCCTGAATGATTAGAGAAAACAATTTTCGAAAGGTGTAACACAAGGGGATGAGTTTTAACATTAAAGAACTCCCTTTATTTTTCAAGTGAATGTCTTTTAGAACTTTCACTTACTGAACTAAAGAAATGTTTCTTCTCTATTTTATGTTTTCTATAACTCCTTGGTCTAAGCAATTGAGGTTTATGAGCCACAATACTTATTTTTTAAAAAGCCCCTCAAAGATTGTCTAGAGATAGGTGTATAATAGAAAGTTCACATAGTTTTTAAAATATAAAGCTTGAGAATTCAAGGAAATTTTGCATTTGTCCTGCGCTGTTTTGAGTTACCTTTGCAGACGGCCCAATGGCAACAATGCCATTAGAGAGGTATTTATGTAGAAAAGTCTGAGAACTACTAATCATCCCACCTTCAGCCAAGATCATCTGCTTGTTGGCTTTACATCTGGTTCCAAATTAGGGCATGACAATTTCTTCTCATCCACACCTCTCTTCCTTCAGCAATGAATCATATGCAGCTAGTCAAACCTTTGCCATGAAGAAGCATCTATTTGTTTATCTAAAATCATTAGTCTCTATATCCTCTCAAGATTTTTGAGATGATGCTGATATTTGTGGTCACGTGTACTTGATGACATGTTTATTAATTGTTTTTTTTTTAATTCTACCATATTTGTGGAACCTGTATTTCACAGGGCACTATGTTGGGCACCTCAGGTATGAATCAGACATGAAACCTGTGGACAAGGACAGAGGGATACAAAGGGGGAAAGACTTATAAATAAACGCCTGTGATACAATGTAGGGTGTGGTTAAGGAAAGAAGTCTGTGAGAGCCTTGAAAATGTATTTATCTCCATGGAAGGTTCTCCTAAGCTGCATCTTGGAATATATTTAACAATGACCTTGGTTAACTTATTCCTGACTCTCCAAAGGAAAATGATGGAATTTTCATGACTTTTTTTGCTTTGCATGATTATTCTTTAGGCATGTGGTGAAGATCACATGGAAGCACAGAACATCACACAAGTGTTCCAGTTTGTCCTTTTAGGATTTTCACAGACCCAGGAGCTCCAGAAATTCCTGTTCCTGGTGTTCTTATTTGTCTATGTCACCACCATTGTGGGAAACATCCTTATCATAGTTACAGTGACTTCTGACTCTCGGCTCCACACGCCCATGTATTTTCTGCTCCGAAATCTGGCTGTCATAGATCTCTGCTATTCCACAGTCACTTCTCCAAAGATGCTGGTGGACTTCTTTCATGAGGTCCGGACCATCTCCTACCAGGGCTGCATGGCCCAGATCTTCTTCTTTCACCTCTTGGGTGGTGGGACTGTCTTCTTCCTTTCAGTAATGGCCTATGACCGCTACATAGCCATCTCCCGGCCCCTCCACTATGTCACCATCATGAACCCTCGATTGTGTGTGGGGCTGGTGGTGGCTGCTTGGGTAGGGGGATTTGTTCACTCCATTGTCCAGCTTGCTCTGATGCTCCCGTTACCTTTTTGTGGCCCCAACATCCTGGATAACTTCTACTGTGATGTCCCACAACTGCTGAGACTCGCCTGTACTGATACCTCCCTTCTGGAGTTCCTCATGATCTCCAACAGTGGGATGTTAGTTCTCATCTGGTTCCTTCTCCTTCTGATATCTTACACGGTCATCCTGGTGATGCTGAGGTCCCACTCAGGGCAAGCCAAGAAGAAGGCAGCTTCCACATGTACCACTCACATCATTGTGGTGTCTATGATCTTCATTCCCTGTATCTATATCTACTCCCGGCCCTTCACTCCTTTCCCCATGGACAAGGCTGTGTCCATCAGCTACACAGTTATGACCCCCATGCTCAACCCCATGATCTATACCCTGAGGAATCAGGAGATGCAGGCAGCCATGAAGAGATTAGGCAAGCGCCTCATGGTATGTAACAGAGAGTGGACTTAAAATATCTTGGCTTTAAATGACAAGCCCTGCCTCTAAACCTTTGTTTTACTATGTGAAAAGTGGAAAGAAGTCTTTATAGAGTGTGACATTTGAGATTAAATCGATATTTCTATGGACCTACTCCCGTGTCAGGTACTGTGTCAGGCGCTTCTCACTTTTATCTCATCCTCATAAAATGGACAGTGGTTATATTATTTTATGTTAAACACTTTAACAAATGAGAAAACTCAGAGAGAAGTGACTTACTTAATGGTGACCTGCAAGTATGTGGCAGAGCTTGGCTGGGACTTGGATCCTCTGACTTCAAGTTTAGAGACAAGGGCTATGGGTGGGATGTGAAACTCAAGGTCTCCCACAAACACAAAGGAAAACCTAGAGAGTTCCTCAGCTATGGGTGAATATCTGTGGTGACTGGAGAATAATTTCATCTTACCTCTGGAACAATCACAATCTTTTCTGCTTTCTGCTTTTAATCTTCTTTCTTTATCTTTGGAGTTCTGTAACGTTACTCAGCTATGTCTTTGCATTCACTGGTGGTTGTCAATTTTCTTGTGCCCTTTAAATCTATTGACTCCATTTGTAAATGACAGAATGACCAGAAGTCACTTACTGGTTTAATTTTTTTAAAAATTATCTTGAGTCCCTTTTTTAATTTATGAAAATTTTACTTATGTGATCCAGAATATTAATTCTAAGGATGGAAGGAAGCATAGAAATGCTAATTATAATCTATAACATTGACTTAAAGGAGAGAAATGGGAGACATTTCCTCAGATGTATCTTAATATGTGGTCTCACAACATGAGATACTCAATTCTGAAATGAATTTTTTTTAAAGACTTTATTTATTTATTCATGAGAGACATGGAGAGAGAGAGAGAGAGAGAGAGAGAGGCAGAGACACAAGCAGAGGGAGAAGCAGACCCCATGCAGGGAGCCTGATGTGGGAATTGATCTGGGGTCCCCAGGATCAGGTCCTGGGCTGAAGGCGGCGCTAAACCGCTGAGCCACCAGGGCTGCCCTCTGAACTGAATTTGTTGAGAAATACCTCCTTTAGAAGGACACAGCTGTAGACCTAAGAATTTAAGACATCTCTTACTGAGGCTATGCTATGTTTATGATATAAATGTGACTCAGATCCAAATTTATTAACCTTAAATGGGTTGGTGCAATGTCTTTCATGACAAAGGCTGTACAGAAAAAGTTTAAAATAAGTTGTTCATGGGGTACATGTGTGGCTCAGTTGATTGGACATCCAACTCTTGGTTTTGGCCAGGGACATAATCTCAGGAGTCCTGGGATTAGCCTCAGGTCAGGCTCCGTGCTCAGCAGGGAGTCTTCTTGAAGATTCTCTCCCTCAGCTGATCCACCCACTCATGGGCTTTCCCTCTCCCTCTCCGCCCCCCTCTCTAAAGTAAATGAATGAATCTCAAAAAAAAAAAAAAAAAAAAGTTGTTCATAAAATAGTTTAAATTAAAAACATCCCCCACGTTCTGATGCTGTCTTTAATTGTATAGTGAGACACTAACAGGATTTGTGGCCAAGGCTCTCTCAATCTGGGCTCCAGCTCTTGTTAGTTGTGTTCCTCTTGGACATCATTGAATTTCTACTTCTTTAGCTATAAAATTTACATAATTGCTCACAGTGTTGTGTGGGTCAGTGGGGTAAATGGAAAACATCCAGCACAGGACTTGGCATATAGTAGGCATTCAATTAATGTTAGTTCCTCCACCCATTCCCATTTATAATTATTTTTTTACTTCCCATCAATACTTTCTCTTAAATTTCATTTCCAGTATCATTCATATACAGTGTTAAATTGGTTTCACATGTAAAATATAGTGATTCAATAATTCCATGTATTACTCAGTCCTCATCAAGGTAAGTGTACTCTTAACTTCCTTCACCTAGGGGTGCCTGGATGGCTCAGTGGTTGAGTGTCTACCTTTGGCTTAAGTCGTGATCCTGGGGTCTTGGGATCGAGTCCCACATTGGGCTCCCCACAGGGAACCTGCTTCTGCCTCTGCCTATGTCTCTGCCTCTCTCTGTGTGTCTCTCATGAATAAATAAATAAATAAGATCTTTAAAAAAGTCCTTTACCTAGTTCACCTATCCCCCAACTACCTCCCCTATGTTGGCTCATTATCTGGTTTGTCTCTTTTTTCCCTTTATTTGTTTTGTTTCCTAAATTCCACATATGAGTGAAATCATATGATACTTGTCTTTCTCTGACTTATATCACTTAGCATTATACTCTCTAGTATGTTGTTGCAAATGGCAAAATTTCATTCTTTTATATGACTAATATTCCATTGTGTACATATATCACATTTTCTTTATCCATTCATCTATCAATGGACTCTTGGACTGTTTCCATAATTGGGCTATTGTAAATAATGACTCAGTAAACCTATGGGTGCATATATCCTTTCAAATTAATGTTTTCCTATTCTTTGGGTAAATATAGAGTAGTGCAATACTGGATCATGGAGTACTTTTGTTTTTAATTTTTTGAGGTATCTCCATACTGTTTTCCACAGTGACTTCATCAGTTAGCATTCCCACCAAGTGCTTGAGGATTCCATTTTCTCCACATCCTCTTCAGGACTTGTTATTTCCTGTGTTTTTGAGTTTAACCTTTCTGACAGGTGTGAGGTTATGTCTCATTGTGGTTTTGATTTACATTTTCCTGATGATGAGTAATTTGAGTGTTTTCTCATGTCTTTTGGCCTTCTGGATGTCTTCTTTGGAGAAGTGTATGTTCATGTCTTCTGCCCATTAAAATTTTTTTAAAATTTAATTGAGAGAGAGAGGGAGATCACAGAGGGAGAGGAAGAGGGAGAAGCAACTCACTGATGACAGGGAGCCTGACTTGGGGTCAACCCCAGGATGCTGAAATCATGACTTGAGCCAAAGGCAGATGCTCAACTGACTGAGCCACCTAAGCACCTCACTCCCTTTTTTTAAAAAAAGATTTTTAAAATTAATTAATTAATTAATTTAGAAAGAGCAAACATAAGGAGAGAGAGAGAAAGAGAGAAGCAGACTCTGCTAAGTGGAGAGCCTGATGTTGGGTTCAATCCCAAGACCCCAGATCGTGATCTGAATTGAAGGCAGACCCTTATCTGACTGAGCCACCCAGGCACCCCTGGATTTAAATTGGATTTCTTGTTTTCTGCTGTTGAGATGTAGAAGTTCCTTATATCTTTTGAATACTAACTCTGTTGGGTATGTCATTTGCAAATATCTTCTGCATTTCAGCAGGTTATCTGTGTTGTTGATTGTTTCTTTTACTCTGCAGAAGGTTTTTATTTTGATGTGGTCCCATATTTCATTTTTGCTCTATTTCCCTTGCCTCAGGAGACATTTCCACAAAAAATGTTTCTATGGCTGCTGGAGAGACATTACTGCCTATACTCTCTTCTAGGATTTTTATGGTTTCAGATCTCACATTTAGGTCTTTAATCCACTTCCAGTTAATTTTGTGTATAGTGTAAGAAAGTGGTCCAGCTTCATTCTTTTGCATGTAGCTGTCCAGTTTTCCCAAGACCATTTGTTGAAGACACTTGTTTTTCCCATTGGATATTCTTTCCTGCTTTGTTAAAGATTAATTGGCCATATAATTGTGGATTCACTTCTGGGTTTTCTATTCTATTCCTTTGGTGTTTGTGTCTATTTCTGTGCCAGTACCATATTGTTTTGATTACTTGAGCTTCGTAGTATAAGTTGAAATCTTCTCAACAACACTTTTAAGTTAAATCAAGATAGTTAGGGCAGCCTGAGTGGCTCAGTGGTTTAGCGCCACCTTCAGCCCAGGGCCTGATCCTGGAGACCCAAGATGGAGTCCCACGTTGGGCTCCCTGCATGGAGCCTGCTTCTCCCTCTACCTGTGTCTCTGCCTCTTTCTCTCTCTCTCTCTCTCATTCTGTCTCTCATGAATAAGTAAATAAATAATCTAAATAAAAGAGATAGTCATCTGGTTCTTTAGGGTCTAAACAATCAGGTCTAGTCAAGTAATGGTCTTTTGTCATTTTATTTATATAGGATTAGTGAAAACAGCGCTCTCAGAAGTTGTTGATGGAAGGCTGTACGTTATTTCAGTAGTAGCAGGTTAAAACGATATTTTGTTTGAGTGTAACTATACTCAGCTGACACACAACGGTACATTACTTTCAGGTGTACAACATAGTAATTCAACTTCTTTATACGTTATGCTCAGTGATAGTTTGATTCTGGCTCAGAGAATACTCCATGTCTTAGCCTCATTAATCTGCAAATCTTGCCATTCCAGTTGCATTTATGATCAAGTTCAGGGATGACTGAGGTATGAGGAGGAGAAGACCTCAATTAGCCCTGCCTAGGAGTTAGTTTTACATTTGATCCATACAAGGTGGTGTATCGGTCAGAGTTCCACCAGAGCAACAGAACCAGTTGCATAACCAGATAATATGAATATATTAAGAGATTTATTACAAGGAATTGGCCTACATGATTGTGAGACTGACCCCTGAGCCAGTAGAAGTGCATAGGACAGGCATCAGGAAGGGCAGGCAGGGGCTCTGAAGCCACAATCCAGAATGTCACCTTCTTCAAGGAAACCTCAGTCTTGCCCTCAAGGCTTTTTAAGTCACCGACTCACGCACATCCAGGTTATGTAGGAAATTCTCTTTTACTTAAAATCAACTGATTAGGTAGCAGTCACAAGTGTGAAGTACCTTCATGGCAACACTTAGATTAGTGTTTGGTTGAATAACTGGGAACTATAGACTCATCAAGTTGACATATGAAACCAGCCATCATAACAGGAGAATTATTACTATCAGTGATGCTGGGCACCCTTAATGAGAATATAGATGAAGTTCCTTCCAGATTTATCTTGCATCCATACAAGTTTGAGGTGGTAACAACAGTTAAGCCTGACAAATATTTATTTTCTTAGATATATGGTACATGGGGAAATCATTTTCTCAGTTCAGTTTTCCATGACTGGGTCTTTAGCATTATTACTCCTTTCCTGCCATTCTGGTGTTGGGAATTCATTATGTTGGCCAGTGGATGCAGTGAACAGATGAGGTTTGGTGGACATTCTACAGACCCATAAGTGTCTTGACAGGGGAAATACATTAACTGAAATATCTCAGTTTTCTCTTAGTGAAAGCTAAGTCAGAATCAGAACTCAAAAATCAGCCACATGATCATCAACAAAATGTACAAGCCCTGTCCCTTTCCCCAGAATCAATCCAGACCACTTGGTTTCAAGTGATTAAATTTTAAATTGGACTGAAGCTCTAAACAAGAGTTAGTGGTTGGTTTCTCTTTTAATCTACATTTCCTGTATGTGGAAAATCTTCACATTGTATTCTTATCTGCCAGAGATACCCTATTAGGCCAACTGTAAACATGTCCAATGCAAGAATATAGACCAACCTGGAAATGCTATGTAGATCAGAGAGACTTAAAAAATCAGATTTTACAACACATCAAGCTTACAGTGGCAGTGAATTTTGGTTTTGATCGCTTTCTCATAAGGAGACATTTTAAGAGTTTCTTGTAGCAATCAGTGTGCTAGAATCAGTAATAGTTCGCATATAAAACGCTAGCATTTTATATGCAATGGCATATTACTCAACCACCAAAAAACTGAAATCTTACCATTGGCAACAACATAGATGGAACTAGAGGGTAATATGTCAAGGGAGATAAGTCCATCAGAGAAAGACAATTATATGATTTCACTCATGTGTGGAGTTTAAGAAACAAAACAGAGGATCATAGAAGAAGGGAGGTAAAAATAAAATAAGATAAAAGCAGAAAGGGAGACAAACCATATGAGACCCCTAACTATAGGAAACCAACTGAGGGTTGCTAAAGGGGGGTGGGTTGGAAGATGGGGTAACTGGGTGATGGGCATTAAGGAGCGCACTTGATGTAATGAGTACTGGGTGTTATACACACCTGATGAATCACTAAACTCTACCTCAGAAATTTATAGTACACTATGTTATAATTAATTGAATTTAATTACAATTTTAAAAAATTCTACCATTTTATAAATAGTATGAGTAGACCTGGATACAGTTGGTAAATCAACACTGTGGTTCTGGTTGGTAAAATAAAAGAAAGGATTTTTTTTTTTAAAGATTTTATTTATTCATGAGAGACACAAGAGAGAGGCAGAGACACAGGCAGAGGGAGAAGCAGGCTCCATGCAGGGACCCTGACGTGGGACTCCAACCTGGGTCTCCAGGATCACACCTGGACTGAAAGTGGCGCTAAACCACTGAGCCCCTCCCCCGCCCCCAGGCTGCCCCAAGGACAAGATTTTTCATGAGTTTCCATTGTAGTATAGAAACATTTTCCCACATACTACTTTCCCTAAATAAAGACCAATTAAGTTTAAAAGCAGAAGGAGGAAGAAAGAGAAGAAGGAGGAGGAAAGGAGAAGAAAAAAGGAAGAAATGTTAGCTTGAATATTCTGCACATGCGCATGAGAGAGAGAGAGAGAGAGAGAGAGAAAAAACAGTCAGTGGTGCTAAATGTGTAGCCCAGGAACAGGAGCAACAGAATTATCTGAGAACTTGTTCCAAATGCAAATTTTTGGCCCTATTATCGCCCAACTGAATGAGAAAGTCTGGGGCTGGGGACACTGTCTTAAGCTCTCCAGGTGATTCTTTTAAGGGTAAGAGTCACTGATCTAATAAATGGGTTTGTCTAAAACTCTCAGAGTCTGTTTCCTTGGAAGAGACTCTTGTGCTTTCGGATCATGGTCTTAGAATCCTACATCCTGCAAATCTCTAAAGTTTTCAATGTCCTTGGTACTTTGGCCCCCAAGGAAGACCTCTCAGAGAGTATATGTTTTTGAGACATTTAGAAACTCTTTTAACAACTCCCATTGTTCCCTGGCCTCCAGGGGGAATCAGTGATGGTGGGGGGGTGGGTGTGGAATCACCCTAGCTCTGCTTCCAGAGGTGAGCCCAGTCCAATAGTGTGTCCCCAAGGATATGCCCTCTTTCCCTAGGGTCACCCCTGCCGTCATAGGTGATCTGTGGGCAGTGGCCAGGGAACTGATGCTGCAGGAAAAGGCTCTTCAAGATTATGTGAGACCTGAAGCCATTCTTTGGTTCTGGGCTGGAGGAAGGTAAGACACCAAGGTTTTCTTCCTTGTAGATAAATCAGCTGTCAGAAGGACCCAAAACACTTACTGGAACGTAGGGGAGAATAAACATAAACAAGTGACATAGACTGGATGGTAGTAAGTCTGAACTATGAAGAGAGTCTCAGGAAGGAATTCAGGGGAAATGTGACATTGAAAACAGATGCCTCAGGTTGCATGTGAAAATCCAGGCTTTTTTTTTTTTTAAGATTTATTTATTTGTTTGTTTGTTTATTTATTTATTTATGATAGACATAGAGAGAGAGAGAGAGAGAGGCAGAGACACAGGAGGAGAGAGAAGCAGGCTCCATGCCGGGAGCCCGATGTGGGACTCGATCCTGGGACTCCAGGATCGCACCCTGGGCCAAAGGCAAGCACCAAACCACTGAGCCACCCAGGGATCCCCGAAAACCCAGGCTTTTAACAACCAAGCAGGAACGGAGGGTGCTGAGAGCAGAGTGTGAGGAAATACACCACAAAATCCCCACCTAGACCCAGAAAACAAGGTCACAGAATTACCTACTACTAATCCATTGGTTAGCAAACATGTTTGGAGCAACTGCTAAATCAGCATTTCTGTTCTAGGTGCTGAAGCTATTGAGTCACCGAATTTACACTCTAGTTAAGAGAGAGGGACAAGAGAAGAAAGGGAAAAATGCTCTAAGGGAGCTATTTATAAAACCTTGTTGGCACCCAGAGAAAGAGATTAATTCTGCATGCAAGAGATGGGGGAGGAGTCACAGAGCAGGTGATATCCCAGTCCTTGTAGGGTGAGAAGGTAGTAAAAGGCATTTCAGGAAACAGAACTCATTACCAAGGCTACAGAAAAAAACGAGTTTATGGCACATATGAGAAGCTATGAATTTCTTAAATGGCAATCAGTTCCTGGGTGACAGGGATACAAAGGTAGGTGAAGGCTATATTTTATAGCCTTGTGTGACTCGCTGAGAGGGAGTTGCATGCACATATGTAAGCATGTGTTTCAACTCTGTACAAATGCACAAAGCATGTTGAGCAGCATGGAAGAGTTTGAGTTTTAATCTAGGGGCACTAAACAGTCATTGGAAGCAAATGGAAGCCAAAGAATGAGATTAACATGACCTTTAATCTATCTAGACTGCAGAAAGCTCATGAGAGAGGATGGGACTGAGACAGGGCAGGAGGAGTGGGAGAGGCCCCTAGCCCGAACCCCACACCCCTTACCTCTTCCCCTCCACCTCCTTCTCCAGTTTTGCCCCATTCCCTCTCCTTCCCCACTGCAACCATTTTCCCTTCCTTCACCTGCTCTCTTCTTCCCTCTCCCATCCTCTTCCTCTCCTGCCTCGATTCCTTTGTCTGTTCCTATTGCTCCTATCTCAACATCTTCCTTCATCTTCTCCCCTTACACCAGTAACATCTTCTAAACTTCTTGTTTCCTCTCAGTAGAGCTCTCTGAGTCCCCATCATGCAATATTCGTCATCTATTTCTTAATCCAGAGACTCTCTTGTCTCAGCACACATCCATATATTTCAGGCCTCAGGAGGTAAGGGGCTGCACCCCACAGTTCCTCCTCCACACAGCAGTGAACACTACCTGCTTTTGGAACGTTGACTATCCACAAAGATGGGCACAGGGCAGAGCAGGAGGAGGGGGCAAAATAAAGATCCATGTCTCTGCCTCTGGGAGCTTTCAGTTAAATTGTGGAGGAAAAACATAGTCACAGGAAAAGCTCATTAACAGGAAGACGTATTAAATATTGATTGAAAACTGGTTATTAGAAAAATTTATTTGAGACTAGTAGAAGGGAGGATGTCTTTAGAGGAGGGGAATATCCAGAAGAAGTGATTGCCAGAATGATTTATTTCCAGGCTGTTCTAGGAACTTGATGTGTCATTTTATTTCATCTCCTAAATGGTTCTATAAAGAAATGTTTTTATTCCTATCTTACAGACGTGGAAACTGAGGCTCAGAGAAATTAAGTAGTTTAATCAAGGTCAGATCTCAAGGAAGTAGAAACCCTGAACTTGACTGCTGGTATGTTGAACTCCAACTGTCTCCCCACCCAAATATCCCATGTAATCTTTGAAAGACAGGTTGCATGTGGCTCTGGATGGCTTTAAGATATCTCATGAATGTATATTACAGCACCAACTTGTAAATTGTCCAAGGTAAGCCCAATTAATCAGCACCTGGTGATATGGTCTGCACAAGAGGATCCATCATCTAGGCCTGGAAACTCGGTTTGAGTCCCTAGCACTAAAAGCGACTTCATGCATCAATGCCTATGGTTCAGTTTCTTTAGGTGTATGGACAAGATGCCATGGAGCCAGAGAACCTCACGTGGGTATCAGAATTTGTCTTCTTGGGGTTCTCCCAGACTCGAGAGCTCCAGCTTTTCCTGTTTCTGGTGTTCTTGTTTGTCTACACCACCACTGTCGTGGGAAACCTCCTCATCATGGTCACGGTGACCTCAGACACCCGGCTCCACACACCCATGTACTTTCTGCTCCGAAATCTGGCTGTGCTGGACCTCTGTTTCTCCTCTGTCACTGCCCCAAAGATGCTGGTGGACTTTCTCTCTGAGAAGAAGACCATCTCCTACCAGGGCTGCATGGCCCAGATCTTCTTCTTTCACTTTCTGGGAGGTGCCATGGTCTTCTTCCTCTCTGTGATGGCCTATGACCGCCTCGTTGCCATCTCCCGGCCCCTCCACTATGTCACCATCATGAACACTCAGCTCTGTGTCCAGCTGGTAGTGACAGCCTGGATGGTAGGTTTTGTGCATTCCATTGCCCAACTGGCTCTGATGCTCCCGCTGCCTTTCTGTGGCCCCAACATCCTGGATAACTTCTACTGCGATGTCCCACAAGTGCTGAGACTTGCCTGCACTGACACGTCCCTTCTGGAGTTCCTCATGATCTCCAACAGTGGGCTGTTGGATATCATCTGGTTCTTTCTCCTCCTGACCTCCTACTCTGTCATCCTGGTGATGCTGAGGTCCCACTCTGGGCAGGCGAGGAGGAAGGCAGCTTCCACCTGTACCACCCACATCGTCGTTGTGTCTATGGTTTTCATTCCAAGCATTTACCTCTATGCTCGGCCCTTCACCCCCTTCTCCATGGACAAGGCTGTGTCCATCAGCCACACGGTCATGACCCCCATGCTCAACCCCATGATCTACACGCTGAGGAACCAGGAGGTGCAGGCAGCAGTGAGGAGACTAGGGAGGCGCCAGCTGCTTTGTAAAAGGGATCTTGGACAATGAGTAGGTCACTTCTCCCTGGCTTGCTTTTCCATTTGTGAAATGGAGGGAGAGCTACTGTTCCTGCTGTCTTCACAGCTTGTGGATACGTTGTGGAGGTCATCACAGAAGTGACTGAGTTCTGAAACTAAGCACCTTACTCTGATTCTTCGGAAAAAGGAACAAGTCCTGTTTGGTGGCTAAGGTTTATGCTGGAGTTCTAAAACTCCTGCTACAGTGAGAAGTTCTCATGGCTCCAGAAAGCCACCCTTCTTTTCTCCTTGGTGGATGGTTTCCCCTTACAAGAAAGGTATATCCCCAGTGAGAGCAGTTCTAGTTTACGTGTTTTCCCAGCCACTTTTGGTCTGTGTCCAAACATGTTAGAGAAAGCACAGGCCTTTGAAGACTTAGCCCTAAACTGGGAGCCCCTGGCCCATTTGTCACCAGACTGGTGACCTCGGAGAGGCCACCTGGCCTCTCTTGAACTCGTGGATTCCTCTGCACAGGACTGGCATGAAGCAATATCTGTCCCAACAATCTCACAGATTTGTTACAAGATTCCAAAAAAATGTGTACGAATATTTTATAAACCTTACATAGAACCTAGGTAAGGATTATTGTCATTGTTATCATTCTGCCTGACATTTCTTCTCTCATCGGATAGGTAGTGTTTTGGGAGTGTTTGGTGGCAATTCCTCAGTCAGTGAGGGGGGCCTGGGGAGGGTGGGAGGGCCATGCAACATGCCCAAGAGTGAAACAGAGAACAGAGAGTGAACATAGATTCAGGGGCATGTCTGCAAGAAAATGTTCTTATTTTTATTCATGATGGATGATTTGAGCTCTTCTATGACAATAAGATGTAATCTCATGGAAGCTTTCTGGAAAACCACACTCTAATTTCTGCCTTCCTGGTGGATGGTTCCCGGTTATGATGACACCATTCCTCCATAAGAGCTATCTACTGCCTATCTATTTTCCAATACTCTGTTTTGGTGTGAGTCTGGATTGTTGGAAACAGTACAAGATTTCAAGGTTAATCTTTAAATGAGAGCCCTAACCCATCACTTACCAAATTGATGATGACCTGGGATGAAGCACTTGGCCTCATGACTTCTTCTTCAATGAACTTGCTTAAATTATTATCTGACCTCCAAACCTCACACATTTATTATAAGAATCAAATATAAAAATCATGTGATATAACATCGGGCAAACCATGTAACTAGTTTTTTTCTTTCAGTCTTTTTTCGAGGCTTTTTATTTTCAAATTTGAAAATCTAATGAACGTTCAGAGTATTTCCTCTTTCCATTTTCAGTGTAGTGTAATAATTGTTACAAAAAAGATTATGTGTAAAGTGCATGTGAGTTATAAATCATTATAGCATTATGAAAGCTCCCATAAAGACTACTTGATTCAAGAAATAGAAGTTACCAGTAACTGATACCTACCCACAGGGTCCTCTTCCTCACATTCATTCATTCCTCCCGCAATGAAACCATTTTCTTGAATTTTTAAAAATATTTTATTTATTTATTCATGAGACACACACATACACACACACAGAGTGAGAGAGAGAGAGAGAGAGAGAGAGAGGCAGAGACACAAGCAGAGGGAGAAGCAGGCTCCATGCAGGAAGTCTGATGTGGGACTCGATCCTGGGACTCCAGGATCATGCCCTGAGCTGAAGTTGGCGCTAAACCGCTGAGCCCCCCGGGTTGCCCCATTTTCTTGAATTTTGCATTTGCCGTCTTACTGCTTATAAAACACTTTTATCACTTTTTCACATAAAAATTAGTATATTGTTTCGTTTTGCTTTTTTTGAGCTCCCTGAAAATATCCTACTGTATACATAATAAACTGGGAATTGTTTTTTTTTTTTTCCACTCAACATTCTATTTTTAATCTTACTTGAGTTGTTTCTGGTTTGTTGTGGGGTTCTTTTGTTGCTGTTTTTTATTTTTTGTTTTTGTTTTTGTTTTTGTTTTTTTTCTATTGCCAACAGTGCTATTTTGAATATTCCTCTATTTGTCCTCAGTTGCTATGTTGAGGAGCTATGGGTTATATACTTTGTAATGGGATTGCTAAGTTTTGAGGTTTCCAAAGCTATAACTTTACAGAATAGTACCAAGTTGTTTTCCAAAATTTTGGTGCCAGATTACACGGTCTTAAGTGGTGTCTTAAGTATTCCCATAGATTCACATTCTTCTAACAGTTGATATTGTCAGAGCTGTTAATTTTTGCCAATTTATTTTATTTTAATTTTATATAAATCCAATTAGCCTACATCTAGTACATCATTAGTTTCAGATGTAGTGTTCAGTAATTTATCAGCTGTGTATAACATCCAGAATTTTTGCCAGTTTAGTAGGTAAAAAATATTTCTCTGTAGTCTATAGAAATTTGCATTTCTTTCCTCCCTGATGTTTCTTTCTATGTTTTTATTGCATTCACTTCTCCCATGGATACCTTTTGTTAATTTTTCTTTTGACTTTTTTCTAGTGAATGTAGGAATTCTCATTATCACCTGATTACTGCTCTGTTGTCAGTTGTATCATTGCAATATCTTCTCTATATGTGATGTTAATTTTAACGTAGTCAATGTATCAGCCTTTCATTTTAATATTAACTCTTATTGATACCTAATTAAAAAAAATTGTTTCTCACCCAGAGGATAGAAAGATATCCTCTGTATTTTTTTTTTTACTTTAACTTAAACATTTATTTAACCTAAAAATTTTGGGGGGTGCCTGGATGACTGTCGGTTAAGCAACTGACCCTTGATATAGGCTCAGGTCATGATCTTGGTCCTGAGTTGGAGCCTCCTGTCAGGCTGCTCACTCAGCAGGAAGTCTGCTCCTCTCCTTCTCCTTCTGCCCCTCCCCCTACTCACAAGTGCACTCTCTTTCGAAAATAAATAAATATTTAAAATTTTTTAAAAATTTCTTGAAAAATTTCAAACTTACAGAAAAGTTCCAAGTATAGTATAAAGGACTATTTCCTGACGGCTTGAGGGTAAGTATCCAATATGATGCCCACCATTCCTTAATACACCAACATGCATTTTCTACAAACACATTTTCCTATGATACTGCCATACAGTCATTAACATTAATGCCATAACAACACATTGCTAGAATCCAGTCTTTGTCAAACGTCCCAGTCAAGTCATATGGAAAAAGAATCTGATTCAAAAGTGCATGTTGCATTTCGTTCTCGTGTCTTTTTAGGGTCCTTGAGTCTGGAAGAGCTTCTCCTTGAATTTGGTGATTTTAGCACTTTCAAAGATAACGGGCCAGTGATTTTGTACAATGTGCCTTAATTTGGATTTTTCTGATGTTTCATGGTGATTAGATCCAGGCAATGCACTTTCGTGACTTTTTCAGGGACTTCCTAGGAGTCATGCTGTGTTCTTATTGCATCTTATAAGGTGCGAGTGATTTCACTTTGTCCCATTACAATCATCCCATCACTTTGATTACTTGTTAGACTTCTCACGTTCGTTATAACTATCTTTAAAAATAGCAAATATTTTGTCGGGAGGTACTTTGAGACTATGCAATATCTGCTTCCTTAGCAAATTTCTGATTTATTCTTTTGTTTATTTCTATCTGTGTGGACTTATAGTTTCCTTTTTTAAATCAATTGAGTTATAATCTATTATAGCTAGTTGAAGTCTCTCTTAGCTGGCTCCTGTGTTCTTTTTCTTCTTTGAGCACATCCTTACTTTCTGCCCCAGTGACATGCCCACGCTTATCTTGCAGTTTCCCCTTCCAGCTCTGGAATCAAGTATTTCTCTAAACAGTCCTGATTCTTTTTGCTGAAGAATGGCTTTTAGGAGCCATTCACTGTTTGGGTGCTGGGCATGCTCACTGCTATTTTTTTTTCTAAGAGTTTTATAGCTTTAGCTTTTATGTTTTCGATCTCCGATCCATTTTGAGTTAATTTTCACATATGGTCTGAGGTAGTAGTCCGGCTTTTTTCTTTTCATGGGATATCCACTTGCCCCAGCACCATTTGTTGAAGAGACTAGTTCCCCCCCCCCCATCTAACAGTCTTTTGAAAATTAATTGACCATAAATTTATGGATTTATGCCTGGACTCTCAATTCTATTCTTTGATTATATATATATATAATATATATATATTATATATATATATATATATCAAAGTGTTTCTATGGAGGGATGGACCCTTGGAGTTCTCCATTCCACCATTTTCTCTGTATCACTCTGTTCTTAATTTACTAACCTATTCGATTCATTGCCCTCTATACAACCAATCTCCCATATCAGTTCCATTTTCTCCCTCCATATGGGCTTTGGTATCACACTGCAGGGCAGCCCCCAAGGCAGGCAGCTTTCTTATCCTACTCATGCTCCCAAACCTCACATCCCAACATCCATCCCCGCCAGGTGGACCCCATCCTCACCCTGCTTGGTCTCCAACACCTGTGTCAGACCTCTACACAAACATATTTCTTATCCCTTTAAACTGGCTCCGTGCACTGAGCTGTCTCCCCATGGAGACATTGTGCTCACCTTGCTTGAACGCCCACAAAGGGGAGCTGCCAGGAGGGGACACCCAGGCTTTGACAATCCACACTGAGCCCCATCCTGTGGAAACCCTATTCAAACTACGTTTTCAGTCTATATCAGAAGCGATTCTCTCAACTCAATTTTCCAATTCCTCCATTATAGTTTTCATGTCTGTCAATATATTTTGATTTTTGAGAGCTCTTTCTTGTCCTGTTCTTATTTTATGGTTCTTATATATTCTTGCTTCTCTCAAAGGATGCTAATTATAGAAACAGGAGATTTTTTAAAAGTTTTTTTCTGCTTCCCAGGCCATTTCTGTTTTCTTCTCATTCATTTTCTATTTACTTCATGTTTGCTCTTTGTGTTGGTGGTCTTTCTTAAACTCCTGGTGACCTTCATTTATCTACAGGAAGAGTAAGGCAATACAATGCTAATTGCTTCCTCCATGTATAGGTAAAGCTTTCAGACTTCGCTTTAGGGTTCAGGTAGAAACTCGCTATTTGCTGAAGGACTCCCAAGTGTCAACACATAAAGATTTATTTTTCTGAAGATTTTTCTCTAGAGAAAAAAAATCTTGATTTCCTGTCTCTGGCTCAGATGCAAGAATTCTGCACTACACAGAGGTGGGTGATGAGCCTCAGTACCTCTTTGGATAGAGAGATTCCTACCTGACCTCCCTCTCTCATTTATATTACTCGCATTTGAGTTTGTGACCTTTGCTATTATGAATTTTCCGTCAGAGAAACTTTGCATCTTCGCCAAGATTCTCTTGCCTCTGGCCCATTACATTCATTCCTGTTCCCAGGTGCTTTATAAGAACATAGCATTGCTCTTGGGGGCCCACCCAACGGTCATCCCCAACCACTTCCCCCGTGATGGTCCCCTAACAGAGGTGTTCACTTTGCCAGAAGACTTAAAAGCTAGGAATGCCCACATGTTCTTATGATCCAGGAAGGACAAATACAACAAAAAATGTGTTTGCCAGGGAGCTTCTGGAAAACATTTTTCCTCTATGATTAAAGCCAAGAGATCAAAGGCAGAAGGAGAAAGAAACTGCCCGCATCCCTTTCCTCACCTCTAGCCTTTGAATGAGAGTGTATGAGGACATACAGGATGAATGAAGCCATGGAGTCCATCTTGGCTCATGACGGAAAAGCCAAGAGCATCACAGAGTCACTGAAGCAGTATCTTGATATCATTGGGCCGTGGATCCCAGCTGGCTCATTGGCTTTGACTCCCTGATTTTTTTGAATTACCTTTATATCCTCCTCTTTCTTTTCTTGGCTTCCATCTCCTTTCCCTTCTCCTCTCTTCTCTTCACCCTCTTCACATCTTTAAGGGTTTTTGAAGCTGGGATGGGATGAGTCAAGAACACAGGTGAAGTTACAGGCCCTTAAGTACCCTCATTAAGTCTTTTATGAAGCAAGATGGGGTGCAAAGAAACAAAGGAATGGCTTCCCCTCTGTCTGTTCTCCCCACCTCCCATCTCCCCTCCTCCTGTGGCCAGGGAGGCCTTCATCTGTAGGCCACCCTCCTGCTCATGTCCTCCACTGGCTTCTCATGTCCTGTCAGATTAACTCTAAATTTGTTAACCTGGGTTCTCAAAGCTCTCCAGAGTCTGATCCCTGCCTTCTCTCCAGCCTCACCCCCACCACTTGCCCCGTGCTCTGGCCTTGCTGAGGCACTCAGGGTTCCTGGAGCGTATGCTGTGCCATTTCACTCTGGGCTGCTGTTCTTCCTGCCAGGAACACACTTCTGCCAACATGTGTAAACTGCCACTTTGTTCAAATGTCACCTCCTCTGGGAAGCTTTCCCCTCGTTCCCAGGAAATGCTAGCTGCTCAGCCCTTTAGCCTTTGAGCTTTCTCCTGATAGAGCTGTTTCCTCTTTGAAATGAGTGCATTCATGTGTTTCTGGGTCTGTTTTCCCCACTAGACTGTGTGTTTGTTGAAAGCAAAATGTAGGTCTTATTTTGGTATCACCAGCACTGTGCATAGAGGTGCCCTGCGCACCCAAACATGCTGTCTGTGCCCTCCTGCTCTTCAGAGAAGATAGCTTCCGCTCATGCTAACAATCTTTCTGAGTTTTCACAATGGGCCAGCTACAAAACTCAAAAACAATAAGCCACAGTGTGATCAATTTTATTTTTATTTTCTCAATTTTTAAAACATAAATTATCCACAATCTCACACTGAGGAGTCGACTTTGGGGTAGAGATGTGGTTTAGTAGACATTTTACAGACATTTATGTTCCTTGAGAGGAGAACTATATAAACTAGAATGTACATGGGCTCTATTATTGAGAGCTAGATCAGAGTCATAAGAAATCAATCTAGGTAATTTAATTACTGTTAATAATGTTACAATTAGTGACGTCTGATAGTTAATGAGATTGGTAAAACCTATTGCCTTCCCCAGCATTAACCCAGACTATTTCTACAAGTGGCTGGATTTTAAAATGGACTAAAACGCTAAATATTGGAAAGAATGAGCTTTTGAAATCTATAGCTCTTATATGGGGAAAACAACCAAAGCTTCGTGTGGTGTTTTTATATGCCAGAGGGACTTCATTTTGTTAAGTATAAATATTTGCACTGGAGAACTCAAACCAATCTGGAAATCTCATGTAGAACAGAGAGCTCTAAGATATCAGTTTTTATAGTATACCAAAGTTACAAAGCCAGGTAATTCCAATTCTGACCAGTTCATCATAATAAGAAAACATATGTACTCCCTATACTAGTCCTTGTATAGGAGGAAAGATCTTACTGAATAATACTCATATATATGGAGTACTAGAATTTCATAGATGGTCCAGTAGAATTGGATATGAATGGGGAATCAACTTTGTGGTCTGGTTGGCAAATAAGAGACACAGTTTACAGGGTTCCGCTTTCCAAGGTAGTATACATTTTCCTACCTATGACTTGCCCAAGTTAGGATCAATTAAAATTATTTTTTGAGATATCAAACCAGTGGTGTTGGTGATGCTGTGGGAGAGAACCATCCATGTGCTGTGCTGACAAACTTGAAGTGGTTCTCAAACTGGCCCCAGAGAAGCAACATCAGCATCATCTGAAACCTTCTTAGAAGTGCCAATTCTCAGGTGCCACGCAAGACCTACTAAATCAAGCCTTCTGTATGGGGCTTCTGAGTTTCAACATGCCCTGCACGTGGTTCTAATGCATGCTCAAGTATGTGAACCACTGTTCCATGAAATGGGTCCTTCCAAAAATCCCAGAAATTTGAGTTCTTTTGAAGGGACTCTGTCATTTCTCATCTTGGCCTCCTAATCCTATATGTCACGAATCTCTCCAATTTTCAGTGTCCTTGGTAGGGTTTCTGTTTGTGTATTGCACCCAAGACAGATCTCTCAAACAGTGTTTTGAAAGACTTAGCGACTTCTTAACAACTCCCATTGCTCCGTTGCCCCCAGAGGGGATCATTCCAGTTCTGCTTCCTGAGCCCATCCAATAGTTTCTCCCTGAGGATAGGCCCTCTTCCCCAGGGTCATGCCCATGAGGATGAGGACGCATGTGAGGAGACTGATGGTCTCCTCACCTGCTGATAGGTCAGCAGTAATTGGGTTCTTGAAAACACCTGCGGGGCGGGTAGGGGGAGGGTGGGGGTGGTGGCCAGGATAAATAGGTGACAGACTTGAAGGTAGTAAATCTAAAGTGTGAGGAGACCCCCTGGAAGTAATTCAGGGGGAAGTTGCTGTTAAAACAGCAGCTTCCGGTTACATGTAAGACTCAGTAATTTTAGCAACTGGACATAGAACCAGCCTTCTGAGGTAGGGGCTGGGGATGAGTAACGTTACTCGAAAACTCTCCATGTAATCAATTACTTCTTGATACGGTACTTTGACAACAGTCATTGAGATATGTGTATCAGAGTGGCTGTATCTGGTTCTGGGGTTACTAATATATGGAAATTATAATGTCGGTTGATGGGAGAAGATGGAACAAATAAATGATGATAAACCTATAACCAAGGTGTTTTAAAATATTACAAGAAGCCCAAGAAATGGGAATTAGTTCTGTAGGGCAGAATGGGCTAGATGAGCGCCAGAGAGGGTGAGGTCCAAGTATTTTCTAAGTCAGAGAAGGTAGCAAACAGAATTCGACGAACCGCACATGGAAATAAGCGAATAGGTGGCATGTTTAAGAAACTACAGTCCGTTAAAGAGCCAGTGGTCCTCAGGGGCAGAGATCCTGATTAGAAAGGCAGGCACAGGCTTTGTTTTGACGGCCCACAGGACAGGCTGAGTGCATGCTGTATGCACAAATGCAAGCAGGTGTTTCCACTATGACGGGATCTACAAAGTGGCTCCTAAGGATCGCTAGCGAGCGCGCGGAGCCCCACTGCGAGAACGGGAGAGGCCCCTGACCAGGTCCAGGAAGGCCTCCGGGACAGCCGTGCAGAAGGTCGACTGGAGGGAGAGCAAATGGATGTGAGACATAAGAAGAGAGAGACCTCTATTGGATAGTGGGCAGCAGCGGCAGGTGAGAGAGGATGGGAGAGGCTGCCCCCACCCCCTGACCCCCGAACCCTGTCCCCCTCCATTTCTCCTACTCCATCACCTCCTTCTCCAGCTTTGGCTCTTTCTCTCCCTCCCCTGCCCGCCCCCTCCCATTTCCCTTCCTTCACCTGCTCTGTTCCTCCCCCTCCCTCCCTCTTCTTCCTTTAGTTCCTCCTCAATTTCCCCATCTATTTCTGCAACATTTTCCTTTCTCCTCTGCCTGTGGATTCAGTACCATCTTCTGAAATTGCAGTACTTCCTTTTGGAAGAGTTGCATCTTCTTCAAACAATATCTTCATCATCTGTTACTCAATGTAATGAGAGTCCCGTATTCCTCTGCTTCTTGGGTCGCCTATGTTCTGGGGAGCCTCACCAAGTAAGGGAACACCTACACTAAGGGGTGGAGAAAACTGGATATCCCCCGCACCTAACCATGTCCCAGGGGCTCCCAGAGGCTCACTGCACCACTCTGCCCACCCTGTAGCCACTCACCCAACCCAGCAGTCAACACCAGGTACTTACTAAGCACTGACTGCGAGCAAGGAGGGCCATGGAGAGGCACAGATACGTTGTGAAATTGAGACCGTATGTCCGTAGGATCATACAGGGCTGTATTGTGGAGGGAAAACAGACAACATAAAAAGTTCATTAACATTATATGATGTGTTAAATATTGTGTGAAGAGGGACCGGTAGAAAAATTTGAGACTGGAAGAAGGAAGGATGTCTTTAGAGGAGGAGATGACACAGAAAGTGATTATCATTTATTTCCAGACACTGTTCTAGAAACTTTGTAGGTATCATTCTACTTAGCCCTCACAAAGTCCCATAATGTATTTTTCGTCCTAACTCAGATAATGACACAGGCCAGAGAGATTAAGTAAATTTAAGGTCAAATCTTAAGGAAATGGAAGACCTGAAATTTGACTGATGTTCTATTGGCCTCTGAGTGTCCCGTACCCACTATGTCACACCAAGTCTTTGAAGAGCAGGTTGGATAGGTCTCTGGATGGCTTTAAGATATCTCAAGAATGTATATTATGCCACCAACTTGTAAGCTCTCTACAGACAAGGCCATTTAATCAGCACATAGTGATATGGTCTACACACAAGATGCCCATCATATAGACCTGGACAACTCAGTTCTGAGCTCCAGAGCACTAAAAAAAGGCAAGTAGTGACTTCTTGCATCAATGCCTGTGGTTCAGATTCTTTAGGTGTATGGACTTCTCCATACCACCATGGAGCCAGAGAACCTCACGTGGGTATCAGAATTTGTCTTCTTGGGACTCTCCCAGACTCGAGAGCTCCAGCTTTTCCTGTTTCTGGTGTTCTTGTTTGTCTACACCACCACTGTCGTGGGAAACCTCCTCATCATGGTCACGGTGACCTCAGACACCCGACTCCACACACCCATGTACTTTCTGCTCCGAAATCTGGCTGTGCTGGACCTCTGTTTCTCCTCTGTCACTGCCCCAAAGATGCTGGTGGACTTCCTCTCTGAGAAGAAGACCATCTCCTACCAGGGCTGCATGGCCCAGATCTTCTTCTTTCACTTTCTGGGAGGTGCCATGGTCTTCTTCCTCTCTGTGATGGCCTATGACCGCCTCGTTGCCATCTCCCGGCCCCTCCACTATGTCACCATCATGAACACTCAGCTCTGTGTCCGACTGGTGGTTGCTGCTTGGGTAGGGGGATTTGTGCATTCCATTTCCCAACTGGCTCTGATGCTCCCGCTGCCTTTCTGTGGCCCCAACATCCTGGATAACTTCTACTGCGATGTCCCACAAGTGCTGAGACTTGCCTGCACTGACACGTCCCTTCTGGAGTTCCTCATGATCTCCAACAGTGGGCTGTTGGATATCATCTGGTTCTTTCTCCTCCTGACCTCCTACTCTGTCATCCTGGTGATGCTGAGGTCCCACTCTGGGCAGGCGAGGAGGAAGGCAGCTTCCACCTGTACCACCCACATCGTCGTTGTGTCTATGGTTTTCATTCCAAGCATTTACCTCTATGCTCGGCCCTTCAACCCCTTCTCCATGGACAAGGCTGTGTCCATCAGCCAAACGGTCATGACCCCCATGCTCAACCCCATGATCTACACGCTGAGGAACCAGGAGGTGCAGGCAGCAGTGAGGAGACTAGGGAGGCGCCGGCTGCTTTGTAAAAGGGATCTTGGACAATGAGTAGGTCACTTCTCCCTGGCTTGCTTTTCCATTTGTGAAATGGAGGGAGAGCTACTGTTCCTGCTGTCTTCACAGCTTGTGGATACGTTGTGGAGGTCATCACAGAAGTGACTGAGTTCTGAAACTAAGCACCTTACTCTGATTCTTCGGAAAAAGGAACAAGTCCTGTTTGGTGGCTAAGGTTTATGCTGGAGTTCTAAAACTCCTGCTACAGTGAGAAGTTCTCATGGCTCCAGAAAGCCACCCTTCTTTTCTCCTTGGTGGATGGTTTCCCCTTACAAGAAAGGTATATCCCCAGTGAGAGCAGTTCTAGTTTACGTGTTTTCCCAGCCACTTTTGGTCTGTGTCCAAACATGTTAGAGAAAGCACAGGCCTTTGAAGACTTAGCCCTAAACTGGGAGCCCCTGGCCCATTTGTCACCAGACTGGTGACCTCGGAGAGGCCACCTGGCCTCTCTTGAACTCGTGGATTCCTCTGCACAGGACTGGCATGAAGCAATATCTGTCCCAACAATCTCACAGATTTGTTACAAGATTCCAAAAAAATGTGTACGAATATTTTATAAACCTTACATAGAACCTAGGTAAGGATTATTGTCATCGTTATCATTCTGCCTGACATTTCTTCTCTCATCGGATGGGTAGTGTTTTGGGAGTGTTTGGTGGCAATTCCTCAGTCAGTGAGGGGGGCCTGGGAGGGTGGGAGGGCCATGCAACATGCCCAAGAGTGAAACAGAGAACAGAGAGTGAACATAGATTCAGGGGCATGTCTGCAAGAAAATGTTCTTATTTTTATTCATGATGGATGATTTGAGCTCTTCTATGACAATAAGATGTAATCTCATGGAAGCTTTCTGGAAAACCACACTCTAATTTCTGCCTTCCTGGTGGACGGTTCCCGGTTATGATGACACCATTCCTCCATAAGAGCTATCTACTGCCTATCTATTTTCCAATACTTTGTTTTGGTGTGAGTCTGGATTGTTGGAAACAGTACAAGATTTCAAGGTTAATCTTTAAATGAGAGCCCTAACCCATCACTTACCAAATTGATGATGACCTGGGATGAAGCACTTGGCCTCATGACTTCTTCAATGAACTTGCTTAAATTATTATCTGACCTCCAAACCTCACACATTTATTGTAAGAATCAAATATAAAAATCATGTGATATAACATCGGGCAAACCATGTAACTAGTTTTTTCTTTCAGTCTTTTTTCGAGGCTTTTTATTTTCAAATTTGAAAATCTAATGAACGTTCAGAGTATTTCCTCTTTCCATTTTCAGTGTAGTGTAATAATTGTTACAAAAAAGATTATGTGTAAAGTGCATGTGAGTTATAAATCATTATAGCATTATGAAAGCTCCCATAAAGACTACTTGATTCAAGAAATAGAAGTTACCAGTAACTGATACCTACCCACAGGGTCCTCTTCCTCACATTCATTCATTCCTTCCCCAATGAAACCATTTTCTTGAATTTTTTTTAAAGATTTTATTTATTTATTCATGAGACACACACACACACACACACACACACACACACACAGAGTGAGTGAGAGAGAGAGAGAGGCAGAGACACAAGCAGAGGGAGAAGCAGGCTCCATGCAGGAAGTCTCGATCCTGGGACTCCAGGATCATGTCCTGAGCTGAAGTTGGCACTAAACCGCTGAGCCCTCCGGGCTGCCCCATTTTCTTGAATTTTGCATTTGCCGTCTTACTGCTTATAAAACACTTTTATCACATTTTTACATAATTATTAGTATATTGTTTCGTTTTGCTTTTTTTGAGCTCTCTGAAAATATCCTACTGTATACATAATAAACTGGGAATTGTTTTTTTTTTTTTTTCCACTCAACATTCTATTTTTAATCTTACTTGAGTTGTTTCTGGTTTGTTGTGAGGTTCTTTTGTTGCTGTTTTTTATTTTTTTATTTTTTTATTTTTTTATTTTTCTATTGCCAACAGTGCTATTTTGAATATTCCTCTATTTGTCCTCAGTTGCTATGTTGAGGAGCTATGGGTTATATACTTTGTAATGGGATTGCTAAGTTTTGAGGTTTCCAAAGCTATAACTTTACAGAATAGTACCAAGTTGTTTTCCAAAATTTTGGTGCCAGATTACACGGTCTTAAGTGGTGTCTTAAGTATTCCCATAGATTCACATTCTTCTAACAGTTGATATTGTCAGAGCTGTTAATTTTTGCCAATTTATTTTATTTTAATTTTATATAAATCCAATTAGCCTACATCTAGTACATCATTAGTTTCAGATGTAGTGTTCAGTAATTTATCAGCTGTGTATAACATCCAGAATTTTTGCCAGTTTAGTAGGTAAAAAATATTTCTCTGTAGTCTATAGAAATTTGCATTTCTTTCCTCCCTGATGTTTCTTTCTATGTTTTTATTGCATTCACTTCTCCCATGGATACCTTTTGTTAATTTTTCTTTTGACTTTTTTCTAGTGAATGTAGGAATTCTCATTATCACCTGATTACTGCTCTGTTGTCAGTTGTATCATTGCAATATCTTCTCTATATGTGATGTTAATTTTAACGTAGTCAATGTATCAGCCTTTCATTTTAATATTAACTCTTACTGATACCTAATTAAAAAAAATTGTTTCTCACCCAGAGGATAGAAAGATATCCTATGTATTTTTTTTTTTACTTAAACATTTATTTAACCTAAAAATTTTGGGGGGTGCCTGGATGACTCTTAAAATTGATTTTAAGCAATTGACCCTTGATATAGGCTCAGGTCATGATCTTGGTCCTGAGTTGGAGCCTCCTGTCAGGCTGCTCACTCAGCAGGAAGTCTGCTCCTCTCCTTCTCCTTCTGCCCCTCCCCCTACTCACAAGTGCACTCTCTTTCGAAAATAAATATTTTAAATTTTTAAAAAATTTCTTGAAAAATTTCAAACTTACAGAAAAGTTCCAAGTATAGTATAAAGGACTCTATTTCCTGACGGCTTGAGGGTAAGTATCCAATATGATGCCCACCATTCCTTAATACACCAACATGCATTTTCTACAAACACATTTTCCTATGATACTGCCATACAGTCATTAACATTAATGCCATAACAACACATTGCTAGAATCCAGTCTTTGTCAAACGTCCCAGTCAAGTCATATGGAAAAAGAATCTGATTCAAAAGTGCATGTTGCATTTCGTTCTCGTGTCTTTTTAGGGTCCTTGAGTCTGGAAGAGCTTCTCCTTGAGTTTGGTGATTTTTAGCACTTTCAAAGATAACGGGCCAGTGATTTTGTATAATGTGCCTTAATTTGGATTTTTCTGATGTTTCATGGTGATTAGATCCAGGCAATGCACTTTCGTGACTTTTTCAGGGACTTCCTAGGAGTCATGCTGTGTTCTTATTGCATCTTATAAGGTGCGAGTGATTTCACTTTGTCCCATTACAATCATCCCATCACTTTGATTACCTGTTAGACTTCTCACGTTCGTTATAACTATCTTTAAAAATAGCAAATATTTTGTCGGGAGGTACTTTGAGACTATGCAATATCTGCTTCCTTAGCAAATTTCTGATTTATTCTTTTGTTTATTTCTATCTGTGTGGACTTATAGTTTCCTTTTTTAAATCAATTGAGTTATAATCTATTGTAGCTAGTTGAAGTCTCTCTTAGCTGGCTCCTGTGTTCTTTTTCTTCTTTGAGCACATCCTTACTTTCTCTGCCCCAGTGACATGCCCACGCTTATCTTGCAGTTTCCCCTTCCAGCTCTGGAATCAAGTATTTCTCTAAACAGTCCTGATTCTTTTTGCTGAAGAATGGCTTTTAGGAGCCATTCACTGGGTGCTGGGCATGCTCACTGCTATTTTTTTTTCTAAGAGTTTTATAGCTTTAGCTTTTACGTTTTCGATCTCCGATCCATTTTGAGTTAATTTTCACATATGGTCTGAGGTAGTAGTCCGGCTTTTTTCTTTTCATGGGATATCCACTTGCCCCAGCACCATTTGTTGAAGAGACTAGTTCCCCCCCCCCCCCATCTAAGACTCTTTTGAAAATTAATTGACCATAAATTTATGGATTTATGCCTGGACTCTCAATTCTATTCTTTGATTATATATATATATATATCAAAGTGTTTCTATGGAGGGATGGACCCTTGGAGTTCTCCATTCCACCATTTTCTCTGATATCACTCTGTTCTTAATTTACTAACCTATTCGATTCATTGCCCTCTATACAACCAATCTCCCATATCAGTTCCATTTTCTCCCTCCATATGGGCTTTGGTATCACACTGCAGGGCAGCCCCCAAGGCAGGCAGCTTTCTTATCCTACTCATGCTCCCAAACCTCACATCCCAACATCCATCCCCGCCAGGTGGACCCCATCCTCACCCTGCTTGGTCTCCAACACCTGTGTCAGACCTCTACACAAACATATTTCTTATCCCTTTAAACTGGCTCCGTGCACTGAGCTGTCTCCCCATGGAGACATTGTGCTCACCTTGCTTGAACGCCCACAAAGGGGAGCTGCCAGGAGGGGACACCCAGGCTTTGACAATCCACACTGAGCCCCATCCTGTGGAAACCCTATTCAAACTACGTTTTCAGTCTATATCAGAAGCGATTCTCTCAACTCAATTTTCCAATTCCTCCATTATAGTTTTCATGTCTGTCAATATATTTTGATTTTTGAGAGCTCTTTCTTGTCCTGTTCTTATTTTATGGTTCTTATATATTCTTGCTTCTCTCAAAGGATGCTAATTATAGAAACAGGAGATTTTTTAAAAGTTTTTTTCTGCTTCCCAGGCCATTTCTGTTTTCTTCTCATTCATTTTCTATTTACTTCATGTTTGCTCTTTGTGTTGGTGGTCTTTCTTAAACTCCTGGTGACCTTCATTTATCTACAGGAAGAGTAAGGCAATACAATGCTAATTGCTTCCTCCATGTATAGGTAAAGCTTTCAGACTTCGCTTTAGGGTTCAGGTAGAAACTCGCTATTTGCTGAAGGACTCCCAAGTGTCAACACATAAAGATTTATTTTTCTGAAGATTTTTCTCTAGAGAAAAAAAATCTTGATTTCCTGTCTCTGGCTCAGATGCAAGAATTCTGCACTACACAGAGGTGGGTGATGAGCCTCAGTACCTCTTTGGATAGAGAGATTCCTACCTGACCTCCCTCTCTCATTTATATTACTCGCATTTGAGTTTGTGACCTTTGCTATTATGAATTTTCCGTCAGAGAAACTTTGCATCTTCGCCAAGATTCTCTTGCCTCTGGCCCATTACATTCATTCCTGTTCCCAGGTGCTTTATAAGAACATAGCATTGCTCTTGGGGGCCCACCCAACGGTCATCCCCAACCACTTCCCCCGTGATGGTCCCCTAACAGAGGTGTTCACTTTGCCAGAAGACTTAAAAGCTAGGAATGCCCACATGTTCTTATGATCCAGGAAGGACAAATACAACAAAAAATGTGTTTGCCAGGGAGCTTCTGGAAAACATTTTTCCTCTATGATTAAAGCCAAGAGATCAAAGGCAGAAGGAGAAAGAAACTGCCCACATCCCTTTCCTCACCTCTAGCCTTTGAATGAGAGTGTATGAGGACATACAGGATGAATGAAGCCATGGAGTCCATCTTGGCTCATGATGGAAAAGCCAAGAGCATCACAGAGTCACTGAAGCAGTATCTTGATATCATTGGGCCGTGGATCCCAGCTGGCTCACTGGCTTTGACTCCCTGATTTTTTTGAATTACCTTTATATCCTCCTCTTTCTTTTCTTGGCTTCCATCTCCTTTCCCTTCTCCTCTCTTCTCTTCACCCTCTTCACATCTTTAAGGGTTTTTGAAGCTGGGATGGGATGAGTCAAGAACACAGGTGAAGTTATAGGCCCTTAACTACCCTCATTAAGTCTTTTATGAAGCAAGATGGGGTGCAAAGAAACAAAGGAATGGCTTCCCCTCTGTCTGTTCTCCCCACCTCCCATCTCCCCTCCTCCTGTGGCCAGGGAGGCCTTCATCTGTAGGCCACCCTCCTGCTCATGTCCTCCACTGGCTTCTCATGTCCTGTCAGATTAACTCTAAATTTGTTAACCTGGGTTCTCAAAGCTCTCTGGGGTCTGATCCCTGCCTTCTCTCCAGCCTCACCCCCACCACTTGCCCCGTGCTCTGGCCTTGCTGAGGCGCTCAGGGTTCCTGGAGCGTATGCTGTGCCATTTCACTCTGGGCTGCTGTTCTTCCTGCCAGGAACACACTTCTGCCAACATGTGTAAACTGCCACTTTGTTCAAATGTCACCTCCTCTGGGAAGCTTTCCCCTCGTTCCCAGGAAATGCTAGCTGCTCAGCCCTTTAGCCTTTGAGCTTTCTCCTGATAGAGCTGTTTCCTCTTTGAAATGAGTGCATTCATGTGTTTCTGGGTCTGTTTTCCCCACTAGACTGTGTGTTTGTTGAAAGCAAAATGTAGGTCTTATTTTGGTATCACCAGCACTGTGCATAGAGGTGCCCTGCGCACCCAAACATGCTGTCTGTGCCCTCCTGCTCTTCAGAGAAGATAGCTTCCGCTCATGCTAACAATCTTTCTGAGTTTTCACAATGGGCCAGCTACAAAACTCAAAAACAATAAGCCACAGTGTGATCAATTTTATTTTTATTTTCTCAATTTTTAAAACATAAATTATCCACAATCTCACACTGAGGAGTCGACTTTGGGGTAGAGATGTGGTTTAGTAGACATTTTACAGACATTTATGTTCCTTGAGAGGAGAACTATATAAACTAGAATGTACATGGGCTCTATTATTGAGAGCTAGATCAGAGTCATAAGAAATCAATCTAGGTAATTTAATTACTGTTAATAATGTTACAATTAGTGACGTCTGATAGTTAATGAGATTGGTAAAACCTATTGCCTTCCCCAGCATTAACCCAGACTATTTCTACAAGTGGCTGGATTTTAAAATGGACTAAAACGCTAAATATTGGAAAGAATGAGCTTTTGAAATCTATAGCTCTTATATGGGGAAAACAACCAAAGCTTCGTGTGGTGTTTTTATATGCCAGAGGGACTTCATTTTGTTAAGTATAAATATTTGCACTGGAGAACTCAAACCAATCTGGAAATCTCATGTAGAACAGAGAGCTCTAAGATATCAGTTTTTATAGTATACCAAAGTTACAAAGCCAGGTAATTCCAATTCTGACCAGTTCATCATAATAAGAAAACATATGTACTCCCTATACTAGTCCTTGTATAGGAGGAAAGATCTTACTGAATAATACTCATATATATGGAGTACTAGAATTTCATAGATGGTCCAGTAGAATTGGATATGAATGGGGAATCAACTTTGTGGTCTGGTTGGCAAATAAGAGACACAGTTTACAGGGTTCCGCTTTCCAAGGTAGTATACATTTTCCTACCTATGACTTGCCCAAGTTAGGATCAATTAAAATTATTTTTTGAGATATCAAACCAGTGGTGTTGGTGATGCTGTGGGAGAGAACCATCCATGTGCTGTGCTGACAAACTTGAAGTGGTTCTCAAACTGGCCCCAGAGAAGCAACATCAGCATCATCTGAAACCTTCTTAGGAGTGCCAATTCTCAGGTGCCACGCAAGACCTACTAAATCAAGCCTTCTGTATGGGGCTTCTGAGTTTCAACATGCCCTGCACGTGGTTCTAATGCATGCTCAAGTATGTGAACCACTGTTCCATGAAATGGGTCCTTCCAAAAATCCCAGAAATTTGAGTTCTTTTGAAGGGACTCTGTCATTTCTCATCTTGGCCTCCTAATCCTATATGTCACGAATCTCTCCAATTTTCAGTGTCCTTGGTAGGGTTTCTGTTTGTGTATTGCACTCAAGGCAGGTCTCTCAAACAGTGTTTTGAAAGACTTAGCGACTTCTTAACAACTCCCATTGCTCCGTTGCCCCCAGAGGGGATCATTCCAGTTCTGCTTCCTGAGCCCATCCAATAGTTTCTCCCTGAGGATAGGCCCTCTTCCCCAGGGTCATGCCCATGAGGATGAGGACGCATGTGAGGAGACTGACGGTCTCCTCACCTGCTGATAGGTCAGCAGTAATTGGGTTCTTGAAAACACCTGCGGGGCGGGTAGGGGGAGGGTGGGGGTGGTGGCCAGGATAAATAGGTGACAGACTTGAAGGTAGTAAATCTAAAGTGTGAAGAGACCCCCTGGAAGTAATTCAGAGGGAAGTTGCTGTTAAAACAGCAGCTTCAGGTTACATGTAAGACTCAGTAATCTTAGCAACTGGACATAGAACCAGCCTTCTGAGGTAGGGGCTGGGGATGAGTAACGTTACTCGAAAACTCTCCATGTAATCAATTACTTCTTGATACGGTACTTTGACAACAGTCATTGAGATATGTGTATCAGAGTGGCTGTATCTGGTTCTGGGGTTACTAATATATGGAAATTATAATGTCGGTTGATGGGAGAAGATGGAACAAATAAATGATGATAAACCTATAACCGAGGTGTTTTAAAATATTACAAGAAGCCCAAGAAATGGGAATTAGTTCTGTAGGGCAGAATGGGCTAGATGAGCGCCAGAGAGGGTGAGGTCCAAGTATTTTCTAAGTCAGAGAAGGTAGCAAACAGAATTCGACGAACCGCACATGGAAATAAGCGAATAGGTGGCATGTTTAAGAAACTACAGTCCGTTAAAGAGCCAGTGGTCCTCAGGGGCAGAGATCCTGATTAGAAAGGCAGGCACAGGCTTTGTTTTGACGGCCCACAGGACAGGCTGAGTGCATGCTGTATGCACAAATGCAAGCAGGTGTTTCCACTATGACGGGATCTACAAAGTGGCTCCTAAGGATCGCTAGCGAGCGCGCGGAGCCCCACTGCGAGAACGGGAGAGGCCCCTGACCAGGTCCAGGAAGGCCTCCGGGACAGCCGTGCAGAAGGTCGACTGGAGGGAGAGCAAATGGATGTGAGACATAAGAAGAGAGAGACCTCTATTGGATAGTGGGCAGCAGCGGCAGGTGAGAGAGGATGGGAGAGGCTGCCCCCACCCCCTGACCCCCGAACCCTGTCCCCCTCCATTTCTCCTACTCCATCACCTCCTTCTCCAGCTTTGGCTCTTTCTCTCCCTCCCCTGCCCGCCCCCTCCCATTTCCCTTCCTTCACCTGCTCTGTTCCTCCCCCTCCCTCCCTCTTCTTCCTTTAGTTCCTCCTCAATTTCCCCATCTATTTCTGCAACATTTTCCTTTCTCCTCTGCCTGTGGATTCAGTACCATCTTCTGAAACTGCAGTACTTCCTTTTGGAAGAGTTGCATCTTCTTCAAACAATATCTTCATCATCTGTTACTCAATGTAATGAGAGTCCCGTATTCCTCTGCTTCTTGGGTCGCCTATGTTCTGGGGAGCCTCACCAAGTAAGGGAACACCTACACTAAGGGGTGGAGAAAACTGGATATCCCCCGCACCTAACCATGTCCCAGGGGCTCCCAGAGGCTCACTGCACCACCCTGCCCACCCTGTAGCCACTCACCCAACCCAGCAGTCAACACCAGGTACTTACTAAGCACTGACTGCGAGCAAGGAGGGCCATGGAGAGGCACAGATACGTTGTGAAATTGAGACCGTATGTCCGTAGGATCATACAGGGCTGTATTGTGGAGGGAAAACAGACAACATAAAAAGTTCATTAACATTATATGATGTGTTAAATATTGTGTGAAGAGGGACCGGTAGAAAAATTTGAGACTGGAAGAAGGAAGGATGTCTTTAGAGGAGGAGATGACACAGAAAGTGATTATCATTTATTTCCAGACACTGTTCTAGAAACTTTGTAGGTATCATTCTACTTAGCCCTCACAAAGTCCCATAATGTATTTTTCGTCCTAACTCAGATAATGACACAGGCCAGAGAGATTAAGTAAATTTAAGGTCAAATCTTAAGGAAATGGAAGACCTGAAATTTGACTGATGTTCTATTGGCCTCTGAGTGTCCCGTACCCACTATGTCACACCAAGTCTTTGAAGAGCAGGTTGGATAGGTCTCTGGATGGCTTTAAGATATCTCAAGAATGTATATTATGCCACCAACTTGTAAGCTCTCTACAGACAAGGCCATTTAATCAGCACATAGTGATATGGTCTACACACAAGATGCCCATCATATAGACCTGGACAACTCAGTTCTGAGCTCCAGAGCACTAAAAAAAGGCAAGTAGTGACTTCTTGCATCAATGCCTGTGGTTCAGATTCTTTAGGTGTATGGACTTCTCCATACCACCATGGAGCCAGAGAACCTCACGTGGGTATCAGAATTTGTCTTCTTGGGACTCTCCCAGACTCGAGAGCTCCAGCTTTTCCTGTTTCTGGTGTTCTTGTTTGTCTACACCACCACTGTCGTGGGAAACCTCCTCATCATGGTCACGGTGACCTCAGACACCCGACTCCACACACCCATGTACTTTCTGCTCCGAAATCTGGCTGTGCTGGACCTCTGTTTCTCCTCTGTCACTGCCCCAAAGATGCTGGTGGACTTCCTCTCTGAGAAGAAGACCATCTCCTACCAGGGCTGCATGGCCCAGATCTTCTTCTTTCACTTTCTGGGAGGTGCCATGGTCTTCTTCCTCTCTGTGATGGCCTATGACCGCCTCGTTGCCATCTCCCGGCCCCTCCACTATGTCACCATCATGAACACTCAGCTCTGTGTCCGACTGGTGGTTGCTGCTTGGGTAGGGGGATTTGTGCATTCCATTTCCCAACTGGCTCTGATGCTCCCGCTGCCTTTCTGTGGCCCCAACATCCTGGATAACTTCTACTGCGATGTCCCACAAGTGCTGAGACTTGCCTGCACTGACACGTCCCTTCTGGAGTTCCTCATGATCTCCAACAGTGGGCTGTTGGATATCATCTGGTTCTTTCTCCTCCTGACCTCCTACTCTGTCATCCTGGTGATGCTGAGGTCCCACTCTGGGCAGGCGAGGAGGAAGGCAGCTTCCACCTGTACCACCCACATCGTCGTTGTGTCTATGGTTTTCATTCCAAGCATTTACCTCTATGCTCGGCCCTTCACCCCCTTCTCCATGGACAAGGCTGTGTCCATCAGCCACACGGTCATGACCCCCATGCTCAACCCCATGATCTACACGCTGAGGAACCAGGAGGTGCAGGCAGCCGTGAGGAGACTAGGGAGGCGCCAGCTGCTTTGTAAAAGGGATCTTGGACAATGAGTAGGTCACTTCTCCCTGGCTTGCTTTTCCATTTGTGAAATGGAGGGAGAGCTACTGTTCCTGCTGTCTTCACAGCTTGTGGATACGTTGTGGAGGTCATCACAGAAGTGACTGAGTTCTGAAACTAAGCACCTTACTCTGATTCTTCGGAAAAAGGAACAAGTCCTGTTTGGTGGCTAAGGTTTATGCTGGAGTTCTAAAACTCCTGCTACAGTGAGAAGTTCTCATGGCTCCAGAAAGCCACCCTTCTTTTCTCCTTGGTGGATGGTTTCCCCTTACAAGAAAGGTATATCCCCAGTGAGAGCAGTTCTAGTTTACGTGTTTTCCCAGCCACTTTTGGTCTGTGTCCAAACATGTTAGAGAAAGCACAGGCCTTTGAAGACTTAGCCCTAAACTGGGAGCCCCTGGCCCATTTGTCACCAGACTGGTGACCTCGGAGAGGCCACCTGGCCTCTCTTGAACTCGTGGATTCCTCTGCACAGGACTGGCATGAAGCAATATCTGTCCCAACAATCTCACCGATTTGTTACAAGATTCCAAAAAAAATGTGTACGAATATTTTATAAACCTTACATAGAACCTAGGTAAGGATTATTGTCATCGTTATCATTCTGCCTGACATTTCTTCTCTCATCGGATGGAGAGTGTTTGGTGGCAATTCCTCAGTCAGTGAGGGAGGCCTGGGGAGGGTGTGAGGGCCATGTAACATGCCCAAGAGTAAAACGGAGAACAGAGAGTGAACATAGATTCAGGGGCATGTTTGTAAGGCCCTAATAGCTTACTGCAATCTCTACCTCCTAACCCGATTTTCAGACTGCACACTTCTTGCAAATTGAGTGGGGAAGATCTGATCATTTACTCATTTATTCATTTTTGTAAACATACATTTGAGGCCTGCTGTAGTACTTTGTGTGTAGACCGTGCTCTCTAGCAGTGTGCTATTTCTCTTTATCCCCACCTCTTTTTCCCTCTCTCCCTCCCTACGTTGATTTCTGCCAGTTCAGTCTTTCCATCCACGTGGGCCAGTTTACTGGTGTTCCTTGCTTTCTCTCTTCCTGGACCTCATTGCCACACATCTATCATGTATTTCCTTCATTCTCATGCTGGGGCTTTGGGGTCAGGTTGTTCAGGAGACTTGATGAGAAAGGTTATGGTAACAGTTGCAAGGGGCTGTGACCTTTGCCACTTTCAATAAAAAGAGGAGGTTTAAAGTCCTCCCTGAAGTTGTGTATTGTGGGAATAAGAAGCTGTCAGACAGACACAGCTGGTCTCTCCTCTTTTCTGCCCCCTTTTGTCCTTAAGAGTCACCTTGTATATGACTCAGAGCCTCAGCCTGAAAACCAGACCTTCCCATTCTGCCTTCTGCAGTCAACTAGCTCAGTGTCTCAGGTTCAAATTCCAAAGCCCTATGAAAATAATCTGATGGGCTGAGGTTGGGTCACATGTCCCATGTGGCTGAGAGGATGTGCTGGTCATGTGACATAAGCATGGGCATTGAGGTCCATCCCTCCAGCAGATATTGTGGTTGAGAGTTGTTCCCAGAGAAGGAGCACGTGGGTGGACAGATTCCCCTCCCAGATATGTTTGCCATAAAAGGCCCAAGCAGAGTATTCCTTAAATGACACCATCCAAGGAACTTGTAATTATTTATGTCTAGACATTCATGTTTTTGTTCATCCATTAAACAACCATTAAACAAGTATTTACTGAGTGTTTCCAATTTAGTTTTTCTGTCCCACCTGCCCTCTGTATCCCTAGGTTCTTAGGAAAACTGACTTCGTTTTGGTTGAACCAAGAGAAGAAAGGACAGGACCATGAGGATGCAGGGAGTCCTCAGAAGAGTATGCAATAGTCTTTGCATGTGTCCAATGCAATAGGAACCAGGAACAACTAGTTGCTGAGGGAGCTGAGATTGAGGGAGAGCTAAAAGTGGGAGAGGAAGCAGGTGGGCCATGAAGGACAATGATGCCTCCCATAGAGCTCCCTATAGCCATGTCTCCTGCATCTCCTGGATGCTGGGCCACACCAAGGAAAGGGAAGAGCATGCCCATGCAGGCCATACGTCGTTCTTTCTCAGTGGAAAAGTTAAAACAATAAAACTGACTAAAGGTGCTTCAGTAAGTACCATGCCTGGGCAACTTTAAACAATATCAAAGCTAAAATTCTCCCTGCCAAGTGGGTTATTCCCAACACCCTGCCCTTCATGAAACTGGGGTGTGTGTGTGTGCATGAGATATGGGGGGGACCCTGAAAAGTGGGGAAAGAATTAGAACTAAAGAGGTGAGAAATCAGTGGCCTTATGGAGGAGAGTGTGAGCAGTGAAAAGAGAGGACCTCATGCTCTCTCTGATTCTGTACTGATGTCAATAAAACAGCAAGGCTGTGGGGATGACCTCTGAGATGAAGGTCAGGGGGGGAAGAAGAGGTCGAACTGTAACCCTGTCTCCCATGACAGGGAATGTGCCTCAGGAAGCCTCTTGCAGCCCTCCCAAGAATGTGGATATGGGGCCCACAGGCCCCTGGGTTTGTCCTATGGTATGAATGGACAGAGGAGCCACAAAGACCAGGAGACCCACTTCCTTGCAGTGAGAACTCTCATAAGGAAAAGACACGTCATTTCCTCCTCTCCACTGGAGGTGTTGGAAAGAGGAAGGAAGGAGTGTAAGGAGGTAGATAAGTAATAAATGGACAAATAATCTTATGAATAGAGACTATAAAGGAAATTCATGGAGTACTGTGACTGTTGGGGGCGGGGGGCAATATTATAAGATGTGGTTGAGGAGGAATCTCTGAGAAGGGGACATTTGAGCAAAGATCTGGATAGTGAGGAGCCAGTCAGGCCAGATCCAGGTGATGGGCAAGCATTCTAGATAGAAGAAACAGTGAATGCAAAGGTCCTGAGGTAAAAATGAACTTGGTGGCCAAAGGGAAAATAAAAGAGAGTGTAAGTGGAGTGTGATGAACAGAGGATCTTGGTAGGAGAGGAGCTCTAAGATGTTGTATTAATTATCTACTGCTGCATAACAAATCAACCCCAAACCCAGCAGCTTGAAACTCGTAGTCCTGTATTATCTCTCACAAGTTCCATGGGGCGAGGAGTTCTGGCAAGCCATGGCAGAGGCAACTTAACTTTGTTTCTTGGGCCTTGGCTGCAAGACTAAAAGGTGAAGGGTAGAATCATTTGAGTTTCACTCTCTCCCATGTCTGGCTGTTGATGTTGGTGTCAGTTGGGTACCTGGGTGGGGCAGTTGACTGGCCTACCCATGTAACCTGGGCTCTCTCACAACATGGTAGCTAGGTTCCAAGGACATGTGTCCTGGGACAGACAGCCAGGTGGAAGTGGTAGCCTTTCTACCATGTAGTCTCAGAAGTCACAGAGCATCTCTACCACATTCTCTTAGACAGAAGTAAGCCACCCAGGGCAGTCCACGTTCCAAGGAGGGAATTAAATTCTATCTTTTGAATGAGGAGTGTCAAAGAATTTGTAGATATATTTTTAAGTTACTATGGATGCGTAGATAAGAGCCAGATAAGGAGAGAGCCTGAATTGTATTCTAAATGCAGTAAGTCTTTGGAAGGTTTGAATGGAGGTTGGGGTGGTAGCATGATCTAATTTATATTTTAAAAGGTCATGTTGAGGAGCACCTGGGTGGCTCAGTGGTTGAGCATCTGCCTTTGGCTCAGGTCATGATCCCATGGTCCTGGGATCCAGTCCTGTGTCAAGCTACCTGTGGAGAGTCTGCTTCTCCCTCTGCTTATGTCTCTGCCTCTCTCTGTGCCCCTCATGAATAAATAAATTTTTTTTTTTTTTAAAAAAAAGGTCATGTTAAAAAAAAAAAAAAAAAAAAAAAAAAGGTCATGTTGGCTGCCAGGCAGAGAATGAGTTATAGAGGTCAGACCTGGTAGAGGAGGTTAAAAATTCAATGTGTAGAAAAGAGACCAATTCAAGTTCAAGTTCTGCACTAACTAGCTGTTTCCTTAGGAAAGTCTAACAAAGGACTTAGGAGTACCCTTTCACATTTACATGAGGGTGTACCTAGCTAGGGCTTTTCCTTCCTCAGACCTGCAGGGGGCAATGTTTGTTTCATGTCTCTCCTGTTTTTGCTCCCCACCATATAACCCTAGGGCCTCGCACAGGACCTAGCATGGGAAGGCTCGCCACAAATATTTGTTGAAAGAATAAATGAGCAAATAATATCGTAAATATTGGTCCTTGGCAGCAGATCTCTCTGACCTTCTGGTTCTGGAGTTTATCCACCAACCCAATACCCCCTCAGCAATAGAGCTGTGTCAGGGAGGAACACTGGGAGAACATCTGACTCCATCTCTTCTGGCTAATTAGAAAGGACGAATACCCACCATTTGCTTCAACAGGGATGGAACTGGAAGGTATTACGCTGAGTGAAGTAAGTCAATCAGAGAGGGACAATCTGATGATTCACTCATACGGGGAATATAAGAAATAGTGAAAGGGATTACAAGGGAAAGGAGGGAAAATGAGTGGGAAAAATTAGGATGACAAAACATGAGAGACTCTCAACTCTGGGAAATGAACAAGGATAGTGGAAGGGGAGGTGGGCAGGTTATGGGGTAGCTGGGTGACAGGCACTGAGGAGGGCACTTGATGGCATGAGCACTTGGTGTTGTATATATGTTGGCAAATCGAACTTCAATTTCAAAAATGGAAAAATAAGAAACAGCCAAGGAAAGACCAGAACAGGGCTTCTGGTTGCCCCTATTAATAGTCATGTACTCATTACCATCTGGCAAAACAAACAAATAGGTGCTTTCAATATTTAAAATAAAACTATTATCTTATTTTTAAAAAAAAAAAGAAGAAAGGGTTTGGCTAGTAGGCTTCCTGCCCTGGACATTGGGTGCTGGTTCTAGCCACTTCCAGTGCTGCCAAGGACTGGAACCACCCCCAGGCTCATCACCCCCACCAAAGATGCTGGGAAGGCTGTGATGGGGAGGGTAGGGGTAAAATCTGCACAGTCTTACAAGTTGTTGTTCGCGTTTAAAAAAAAAATTTTTTTTTTTAAGTAATCTCAACACCCAGCATGGGACTCAAACCCACAACCTGGAGATCAAGAATCAGATGCTCTACCACGGAGCCAGCCAGGTGCCACCCAAGTCATTGTTTGCATTTTTAAAACTTCTAAATTATAAATGTCCCAAGCAAGAGACTATTGCATTCAACAGGGTGTCTAAATTTCTACAACTTTCAGGCATTTATTCTTTCTAGAGGTATTGAGATGCCAAGATGCAAAAATGGATCAGTGTGGGCCCTTTTTTGTGGAGAGACTGTTTTGGGTTTTTATTTACAGTGTGAGGCCAGGGGGGCTGAGGGAGTGTGCAGCCCTCCCTCTTAGGCTCTGGGAGCCAGCCCCTACCTCTTTCTGTGCTCCTCCCTGCCCCCCCTTACTCCAGAGTGGCTTCCATTCCTCCCACACATTGGGGCAGCCACCACAGCAGCTTCACCCAGCAGGGAGCCTGGTCAGTACAGGTGGGCAGCCAGCCTGGCCTGTCAGACTGTCCTCAAGTCCTACTCAGGGGCCACCAGGCCTGCCTGTGTGCTCAGGCGCAGGTCACCTTCCCAGTCTGTCACACCTGTGCCCTTAGAAGCTCGGGAAAGAAGGAAGCAGCTGGTAGAGTAAGACCCAGATTGAGATCCCCTCCCTGGCTCCAAGACCATGACAAGTTTTCTCTCTACTTCAACAATAAAACTGAGTTCTTAGAGGCAGCACCTGCCTCATAGGGCTATAGCGAAGACTCAAGTGAGCATAGTAAAGCACAGAGCCCAGGCTGGCAAATGACAAGGACAATAAACCATACTACGCCAGCTGTAGTCCTCCCTCTGGAACTGGTACTTCCTAGCCTCAGTGACTGCACAAGTGGCAGAGCTCTGCGGGTCATATGCCCCACTGAGCCCTCTCACTCACTATATTGCTGATTCAAAGCAGGGTCTGCTTTGTCTGAAAGTCCACAATCCTTCTTCCCTGCCCGCAGCCCTTGCCCCTGGGAGTTTTCAGTCCAATGGAGGAGGTGAGGTACAGCTCCCACACACATAATGCCAAGGCAGGAAAGAGAAAGGAAGAGCGCTGGCCCTCGGCTGACCCCCGCCCCCTAATCTGGACCCAAGCATCTCCCAAGCGCTCACCAGAGATTGCTCCTGTCTTCTGAAATTCCCCCTTATTGCTGACTTTACTAGAAGATCAGAGAGATCAAGCCCTCACTCAAGGTCACAGAGCCAGTGTGAAGCAGGCCTCCAGGCTAGCTCTCCAAGGCCCCACAGTGAGTTTTCTCCAGCCTTGTCCAGGACAGTCTTCAGCTCTGGAGCACACGTATATGCACGTGCACATACTCCTGGCCTGACCTGGCCTCTGGCGCAGTGTGGAGCCACTACAGTTTGAGTCAAGCCCTGCACCCTGCAGACCTGTGTTCTTATCATGAGAATAGGACCAAAGACCCCATTCCCAGAAACCCCTGGGAACAGGAGCAGGCCCAGCAGGCCCCAAGCCCTGTTCCACAGCAGCTGTTTCCATGGGGGCCGTTGGGGCTGAGCAGATAAAGAGATCCAATCAGACCTGTGGCCAGCAGCTCCACCATAGCTGGTGGACGGTTCTTATGAAAGTGCTTGCAGAATCTTGAGGTTTTGAGATGGCCAGGGGAGGGTGGGCGGGAAGGTTCTTGGGTATTATTGTAGCTAAAAGGTGCCAGAGAGGGAAGGCTCCTTTCTGGTCCAGGGTCTGGGCCACAACAGCACCCAGTAACCCAGAGCTGGCCCAGCCCAGGGAGACCAATGCCACTGACCAGGGGTACCAGGTCCTAAAAGATGAAGAGGAGCAGATCCATTCCCTGGCCCAAGAGCTATGACGGGCAAGGTCACAGCTGATCCCTCCATTCCACAAACACTTATTAAGGCTTTATACCAGGCATTGTGTTAGGTGCTGTGGCTACAGTGAGCAACAGAACAGGCACACACAGACCTTTAGGGAGTTGGAGCTTAATCAGATCCAACCACAAAAATACACGTGTAGTTACAATGATGTCACGTTCTATGAAAGGAACTGTAAGAGCAGGAAACAGGACAGCCCAGCCACCTGAGTCCTGGCCGGTGGGGCCATGGCAGGCAAGGCTCCCTATAGGTGGGACCTGAGGGTCAGTAGGAATCACCAGACACAAAAGAAGGGCCTTCATGGTTGAAACCCACAGCAGGTAGACACAGGCCTGCTGTAGGAGCAGGAAGCCAGTGGGTTTAGAGGGTAAAGAATAGAGGAGATGGGGCTCCGGGGGTGGGGGGAGGTGGCAGGAGCCTGACCGTGTGAGCCCGGGGGCTCCTTTCCTTAGGGGACGGCATATGGAGGTCCAAGACAAGTCAGCAAAGGGGACAGAATGCTTACGGGACCAGTGGTGCCAAGTCCCCCAGGAGCCTCATACTCCCATGGCCGTCAGGGAGGGAGGGGGAGCAGGTGAAGGGCTGACCCACAGGATACCCTTACCCTTGCTCTGGCCCCCTTCTTCCCAGTCCCCACCAGCCTCTCCTCCCGTCACCCCCAGGATGTCTCTTTGGTAAGTCTCAAACAAATCCCTCCCTCCTGTGTGGCTCAGTCTTAGGCTCTCATGTTGCCCATTTCATTTTCAGAGGAAGAGCTCTCCTGCATAAGTCCCCAGTCTCTAGGTCCAAGCAGGCCGCAGCCTGTAAAGAGCCTTACCCATCCTCAGCAGCGAGTTCTGGACTCCACATACGGAGGGAAGAACTCACCCATGCCTTGGAGGGAGCCAAGCTTCCCAAACACCCAACCCTGGGTGTAGGTGGGTGGGGCATCCCACTGTGACATCCTCTGCAAGTGGCCTCCATGCTTAGTTGGCTGTCCATCCTCATGTCCTTTGATGTTCCCACTCCAACTGCCCCCAGCACAGGTTCCTGCCCTCCCAGGCTCATACTGGGAATAGTCATGGGGCCCACCTAGCACCCACCTAAGGCTCTATATCACTGCCAGTGTGGTTCCCTAACCCCTGCCACACCCCAACTAACTGGCCTATCAGGCTCAAGGTCCTGGGAGTGCCAGACTGCCACCTGGAGCAGGAAGGAGAGACCCCCACTGGGTGGGGGAGGGGACATGTCCTCCTTTCCAGGGTGGAAGAGGGTATGGAGTTAAGCTGGGACACAACACAGTTCACTCGTGTTCCACGAACATTTCTGAACACTGGCCACGGGCCCGGCCAGTGCAAGGTGCTAGGTACACAGCTGTAAATGAGATCAGGTGTGGGGCCCCCAAAGGACTCAGGGGCCAGCCCAGGAGGTGGACATGGTGAGAGTGTGGCCTTCGGTTCACAGCCTGATATGTGCTGAGAAAAGCATCAGTGCTCTGCTGATATAACCCGGACTGTGTTGGAGGGTGAATAGGAAAGGGATGAAGGAAAGCTCCCTGGAGGAGGTGACTTCTTAGCTAGGTTGTGCGGTTGAGGAGAAGTTAGTCAGGCAAAGGGACCATTACAAGGACCGAGACATGAGGGAGCACATAGCGCTTTCAGAACGCACCATGGAGACCAAAGTTGGAGTGTGGTGAGCAGGTGGAGAGGGGTGAGTGGAGGCTGGAGAGGTCCTGCAGGGCCTGGAAGTGTGGAGGGATTTGGGCTTCCCTGGGCTGCTGTGCAGACTCCCAGAGACCATGACCCCGGGCCAGGTGCATCCCCAGTACAGCACATAAGCAGCCTCTTCCCCACTCCTCAGTGCTCAGAGCCCCATGCTCCCCCTCTGCCCTCCTCCAGGCACCCAAACTTGGGGTGTGTGAGGAGGGACTTGCAAATGAAAGCCTCTTGACTTGTCTTTTGTCAAGGGCAAGTGGAAGGGCAAAGCACCAGCACCAAGGACAGGGCAGAGGATGCAGTCACCTCCATGCAGGCAAGAAGGGGTGCACCGTCTGTAGGAAATGTGGGAAATTCTAATAACACAGAAGGGTGGGCTGCTCCTGATGACCCACCACCGTGCATCACTGTCAGTGACGAAGACCTGTCCCCAAAGACATCTTCTGCCGGTCTCGATGCTACACAACTGTTGCAATTATTGTTGCTTTAATAACATGCATAAGCTTCAAATGAATGTGTCCTTATTGCTTATCCTTTAATGAGCACCGCGTTCTCCCTGGAGCTCATGTGGGAGGGTTCTCGCTCTGCGTGGCTTCCCTGGCTGCCTGCGTGCATCCATCCGGACGGTTCAGTCAGGGCAAGGGCTGCGGCTGCGCTTGGCTCCTTCCGTCCCCTGCTAGTGCTGCATACTCTTGCTTTTATTTTTATTTATTTTTATTTATTTTTGAAAATATTTATTTTGAATCTGAGAAGCAACCACAAAATTTCATGTTTACAAAAGTTGACAAATATTACAAATATCAAATTCAGAAAAATAGAGTATCCTATTTCTGTGAATTAACTGCTTAACACAACTATAATACTTTTTCTTACATTTTTCTGGCTACAAATACTTTGTCTCCTTATGTGACAACAATTTTTGGTATCATTTTATTTTCTAAGGAGAGGAAAGAAAGATCATCTTTCCTCCAGCATCATTGTTAAAAATTTGGGGTTTTTTAATATACATATTTTTTTATTCATATATATTTTTTAGAGATTTCATTTATTTATTCATGAGAGACACAGAGAGAGAGAGAGAGAGAGAGAGGCAGAGGCACAGGCAGAGGGAAAAGCAGGCTCCATGCAGGGAGCCCGACGTGGGACTCAATCCCGGGACTCCAGGATCACACCCCAGCTGAAGGCAGTGCTAAACCACTGGGCCACTGGGGCTGCCCTTTTTTGTATATTTTTTTTATTGGAGTTCAATTTGTCAACATATAGCATATCACCCAGTGCTCATCCTGTCAAGTGCCCCCCTCAATGCCCGTCACCCAGTCACCCCAACCCCCCGCCCACCTCCCCTTCCACCACCCCTAGTTCATTTCCCAGAGTTAAGAGTCTCTCATGTTCTGTCTCCTTCTCTGATACTTCCCACTCATTTTCTCTCCTTTCCCCTTTACTCCCTTTCACCATTTTTTATATTCCCCAAATGAATGAGACCATATAATGTTTGTCCTTCTCCAAAGGAGCCTCGGAGTCCATCGAAAGATGAATGGATAAAGAAGATGTGGTCTATGTATACAATGGGATATTACTCAGCCATTAGAAACGACAAATACCCACCATTTGCTTCGACGTGGATGGAACTGGAGGGTATTATGCTGAGTGAAGTAAGTCAGTTGGAGAAGGACAAACATTGTATGGTCTCATTCATTTGGGGAATATAAAAATTAGTGAAAGGGAATAAAGGGGAAAGGAGAGAAAATGAGTGGAAAATATCAGAGAGGGAAACAGAACATGAGAGACTCCTAACTCTGGGAAACAAACAAGGGGTGGTGGAAAGGGAGGTGGGTGGGGGGTTGGGGAGACTGGGTGACGGGCACTGGGGGGGGCACTGGACGGGATGAGCACTGGGTGTTATGCTATATGTTGGCAAATCGAACTCCGATAAAAAAAAATAATTAAAAAAATAAAAAATAAAAAAAACAAAAATAGACCTGCCCTACGACCCAGCAATTGCACTGCTGGGGACATACCCCAAAGATACAGATGCGGTGAAATGCCAGGACACCTGCATCCCAATGTCTATAGCAGCAACGTCCACAATAGCCAGACTGTGGAAGCAGCCTCTTATTTTTAGACAATGGGTTTGAGGCGACAGCAGGGACATGGTGACTGCAAAGATGAAGAGATAGAACTCGATTTCCTTCAATTCCGTCACTTTCTGTGACCATTTGGAGTCATAATTTGCATTAAACATTTGAAACAGGGCAGCCCGGGTGGCTCAGCGGTTTAGCACTGCCTTCAGCCTGGGCCTAATCCTGGAGGTCTGGGATCAAGTCCCACGTCGGGCTCCCTGCATGGAGCCTGCTTCTCCCTCTGCCTCTGTCTCCACCTCTCTTTCTGTGTGTGTGTCTCTCTCATGAATAAATAAATAAATTCTTTAAAAAAAATTTTGAAACAGTGAAACAGGGTGAACTGCAAAGTACAGTGGGTTTAAAGTGCAAATTTTACTTCATAACGTGAAGAGTTTACTGAATGTGGATATCTTTACCACTGAGATCAATTCTTCTTTTAAAATTTCAAGTTATACAAAAAACAAAAACAAAAAAAAAAATAAATAAATAAAAAAATAAAATTTCAAGTTATTTGTTTTAAGACTAAAAAACAAATTGGGAAAATAGGAACTGTGATAATATATTAACTATTATAATAAAACCACCAATATGTAGGTAGCTTTCCCCCTTTATTTAAAACACAGTCGCAGGGGATTCCTGTGTGGCTCAGCAGTTTGGCGCCTGCCTTTGGCCCAGGGTGTGATCCTGGAGTCCTGGGATCAAATCCCACATCAGGCTCCCTGCATGGAGCCTACTTCTCCCTCTGCCTGTGTCTCTGCCTCTCCCTCGTGTGTCTCTCATGAATAAATAAATAAAATCTTAAAAATAAATAAAACACAGTCACATAATTAAAAAGTTTTAATCTGATACTCTTTTCCTTTTTATGTTTTAATATTTTGTCTTTATTTCTTCATTGGTATGATGTCACGGGAACATCCACACATTACTTTTGAACCATTATCATTACTTGTTTCATTGAATGAGTATTATTGGAAATAATTTTGTTATGTAAAGGAGAGGATATCAAAAAACAATCTGCTCCCGGTATCAGGTACTCTTGGGTTGCCACTGGGCAACACTTAGCCCCAAGGAAAGTCTAAAATCCCTCCAGTGAGGTTCCAGTGGGCGTCATGAAAGGCCCATGGGGGGAGTATGTGAGGCTTGTGGCCCCTCTTCTGGTCTCTGTGTGTTTTTGCCCTGACTGCAGAAAAAAGCACGGGTCAAAGCAAACCACTGTGAGACCTGCCAAGGACCCCACGTGGCCTGACCTGCCTCCCAGTAAAGGTCACAGCTGCAGAAGGGTGCAGGTACCCAAACTGGGGAGGCCCTAGAGGGCTTCTCCCTCCATCACTGTCAGCCCACTCGGTTTCCAGTGGCCCAGAAACTGGCACCTGCAATGGCCTCTCTGACATGAGGAGGAGGGCTCAGAGAGCCAGATCCAGAACAACCCTAACTTTAGAGGCCAGCCTCCCTCCCTGGCCTTTCTTGCTTTCTTCCAGGTGCCAGGGCCTGGATGGTCTACACTGCCTCCTGCCTTCACCCTGATGATAGTTGCTCCCCTTGTGGGAGAGCCTGGAGTGAGCTCAATAAAGGAAGCACGTGGAGGCCAAACAACAAGGCCTATACAGCATTACTGAGTAGCGCTGTGTGCCAGGCACTGTGGTGCCATTTTACATGGATTCCTGTAAGGTAGACATAGTAATGACCTCCATTTGACAGTGATGGAGTGGGCTCAGGGGCGGAGCAGCTTGCCTGAGTGGATGACAGTCAATGAGCTCCTAAAGGCTCAGGACTGTGATTCTTGGAGGGAGGTTTCCTGGAGACTCAGACCTGGAAGCAGGGGTATGGGGGAGTCATCCATGGAGGGTTGGGCCTCTGGAGCTTAGAGGCAGGGTCTGTGGCAGGGTGGCAGAGAGCAGGCCAAAGGGGCAGCAGAACCACAGGGCAGACCTAGCTTTTCCTTGGGTCTCCTTGCCTGAACCTTTGCCTCCCAGCCCATCCCTGGCCACGTCCCCTGGGAGCGGGCCCTCCATAGATGGCTTGTTCAGGGCCCCTCGGTGGTCCCTTTCTATCTGCTTGCCTCTCATCCCCACCTCCAACAGTCAATGGGCCAACCCCCCCCTCTCCCTGAGACCAGCCAACGTGGCAGGGCTGAGGCTAGAGACAGCAGCCCGCAGCTATGGCAACCCCCCTGAACAACTCACCCCTGCTGAAGAATTAGAGTCCTCTCTGAGGGGAGAGCAAAACTCATGCCAAGTCCTCTTTAGGAGGCATCCTGGGAAGAGGGCAACCCAGGGTACGGATACCCCACCTTGGTTGCCAGTCTTCTGAGGCAGCTGGCTCCCTGTGGGCAGAAGAGGTGAGGTGCATTTGAGGAGCACTCTACAATTTTAAAAATCTCTGCTTCCTGAGGCTCACTGTCCCCATCTCACAGGTATGAAAGCTGAGGCCCAAGAAGCCATGTGATTTACCCCAGGTCACACAGGGGGACAGCAAGGAGGAACTCGGTGTGCTTTTAGCCACTACACAGTGACTTTCCATCCAGGCTGCCTTGTCACAGGAGACTGGCACCTGGTTAAGAAAGGGAGATAAGATCCGCAGGGCTCCTGCCTTCAACTGGAGCTTGTGAAAGACGTTGCTTAAGGGGTGTCTCAAGGGCAACCGCCGCCAGGGCTGGGGGCATTGGGGTGGGAGGCGGGGCTGCAGATGATGGGGAGAATGGGGCTCGGAGCAGGTGCTAGTGGCACCGGGGAAGGGATGACCCTGGAGCAGGAGCAAGGACAGGCAGGCTGTGGGGCGCCGGGGGTGGGATGGGATGGAATGGGGTGAGGAATCTGGAGCGCAGCAGCAGCTGGCACCCTACTCCGGGGGCGGAATATGATGGGGACCAGCCAAGGACCAGCGGCTGGGGACGCCCTGGGAGGAAAAGCAGGGGTAGGAGGAGGCGCGGCCCTTGGGGGGCTTCTACCCTTCTGATGTGGAAATGGAGGCCCGGACAGGGTCGCACAGGGAGTGACTGAGCCAGTCCAGACCCAGGCCCACTGCTCAGCGCTAACCACTGAGGCACCGGAGGAAACCCGGAGTCCGCTTGGGGGGAGGACTCTCCGCGTGCTACCGCCCCTCTGCAGGTGCTTTCCCTGTGACACCCAGGGGGGCCCCCGACGCAGCCCCTTATTTTCACCGCCCAGCTCTGCCTCAGCCATCCCCTCACCGTCTCCTTGGCATCTTGCAAGGAGCTGGCAGGGACAAGCAGTAAGGGAGAGGGGTCCGAATCACTGACCTGACATCATTCCTGCGCTCCATGAACACTTACTGAGGCCCTACTGAACGCCCAGCCTTGCGCTGAGGTGTCTGGGGAGATACAAGAGTAAGGCCGCCCCAGTTTCTGCCCAGTTGGGGGAGGAGAGGAGCCTTTCCAACAGTCTGGTCCAAGTCCTACTTTAGGGTCATGGAAAGTCAGTTCTGGAGAGGGCAAGACACTTGCCCAAGACCATACAACTTGGTTAGTGGCAGGCCCAGGCCCAGCCTTCTGAGGCACGTGGCTCCTTAATCTTCCAGCAACTATTCATTGAGCAATGCCTGTGTTCCAGGCACTGCCCTGCACGTGGAGGGAAATACCAGTGCACTCAGTAGCGAAGAGGGTGGGAGTGGGGTGCTTCAGTTTCACAACTCCCCTGAAAATGAGAGGGAAGTTCCAGGGCTCCACCTCAAGAGGCTGGGCTTCCCCTCCCCCACCCTGGGACAAGATATAAAAGTCCCTTTCCAGACACTTCCAGAAAAGAGGAGGAGGTGAGAGGTCAGCTTAGAGACCTCCGGGTGAGAAGAGAGCAGGGGACCCACCTGTGTGCAGGATGTGGGTGTCGATCCCTTGCCCCGGTATGGCTGGGTGCCTCATTGCCAAGATGAAGCTGTTCCTGGCCCTGGCAGGGGTCCTAGCCACACTCATTCTGGCCCCACTGTGTGAGGGCACTGGCGCAGGTAACATCCCTTTGGACAGCCAAGGAGGAGGGCAGTCGAGGGGGAGGTGTTTGGGTCTGGGGAAGCCCGTGGCTCCTCTGGACTCTGAGCCCCCTCCTTTTGAACAGCCTCCCCTAGGACAGTGGAGACCTCGGTCCTTCGGGGCTGCATAACAGAGGCCAAGTTACTGGTGGATGCTGCCTACAATCAGACTCAGAGGAGGTGGGTCTGGGAGGGTCAACGAGGTGGGTGGGCTCCAGCCACGGTCATGTCTGCCATCACCCTGCCCCCGGGCACCTTGGGGCAGTGCCATGTCAGCAGAGAGCCTCCCTTCCATCCATCCTGCCTTCTCATACTGCCCTGACTGTCCACCCCCAGGCTGGGGCTCTGCTGGGGGCTTCTGCTGGGGGGCTCTGCTTCCTTTCTCCAGTCCTTGCTCTCCTTGTGCAGCATCAAGGAGCGCCTCCGTAGTGGCCTGGCCAGCCCCTTGGACCTCCTGTCCTACTTCAAGCAACCATTAGGAGGCACCAGAACAGTGGTTCGGGCCGCCGATTATATGCATCTGGCCTTGGATCTGCTGGAGGAGAAGCTACAACTCCAGGGGTCAAGTTCCTTCAATGTCACTGGTACTGTGCTCCCCACTGAGCCCCAGGGTCTTCTCTGGCCTGGGAAGGTGGGGTACACAGCCTGGGCTGTCAGGAGGGAAGGGGTAAAGGCATGGGAGGTATGGAACAGATCCAGTTGGGAAGGAGCTAGGACCCTGGACCCAGGACTCTGCCCTCTGCCCCAACCCCAGATGTGCTGACAGAATCCCAGCTTCGGCTGCTGTCCCAGGCCAGTGGCTGTGCTCCCCAAGACCAGAAGGAGAAGTGCAGCAACAAGTATCGGACCATCACTGGGAAATGCAACAACAGGTGTGTGCCAGAGGCCACTCCTGACCCAAGGGTCCCTCCTTTCCCTCCCCCACGCCCTCACCCCATGCTGAGTGGTCTCTGGGTCCAGAACCCTTGCTGACCAAAGCCTACCCACTGTTGCAGGAGAAGACCCTTCCTGGGGGCCTCCAACCAGCCCCTGGCCCGCTGGCTAGCAGCTGAGTATGAGGACGGGCTGTCACTTCCCTTCGGTTGGACACCCAACAAGAGGCGTCATGGTTTCCTCCTCCCTCTTGTGAGTGGGGGCTGAAGGTTCGGGAGGAGGTTCCACTACTTCTCATCATGGGGAGTAAGAGCACAGCCCAGAGCCAGCTGGGGTCCGGGCTCTCCGCTTGCCAGCTAGGTGACTCTGAGCAAGTCATACAGCTGAGACTCAGTTTCCCCAGCTGTAAAATGGCAGTAAAAGCCACCTCATATTGCTTGTGTGTATATTAAATAAGGGTTTTAGTATAAACATCTATGTAGGATGTGATCTAGTAACCTTAGCCATTATAGTATTGCTTTTTCTGAAAGAATTAGTGTCAAAAAGTATCTTAGCTAATATAAAGAGCTGTATGTCTTATTTTATGTCTATTGATCTAAGTGATTTCATGTGTATTGGTTTATCATTCTTCTATTCATATGTCAATATAACAGCCACCTGTTTATCCACTGACATCTATTTATTAATTCTTCCTCCATCTATCTATCCAGTTCTCTCTGTATTTATTATAATGTACCAACTGGTTCATGTATACAAGTCACTTCTGTCATCTAGGTACCCGTTAGTCTATATATGGATTGATCTATTGGTTTGATCTATTTACCTCTTTGGAAGAGCTGTAGGATTCCAGCCAGCCAACCTGGCCTTTCCCCTTCTCTACTCCTGGAATCCTCAGGAGCCACACGGGGGGGCCATCCTCCTACACATGACAGCCATGCAGTGGGTGGGACAAGGTAGGAGTAGGGAGGGGAGGGCAGGAGAGGAGGAGAGACTGTGTTCACTCCAGCATGGCTGGTCTGCGGCCCCATGCCCCATGTTGACCATCTCTCCACCAGGTCCGGGCCGTCTCCAACCAGATTGTGCGCTTCCCCAATGAGAGGCTGACCTCCGACCGGGGCAGGGCCCTTATGTTCATGCAGTGGGGCCAGTTCATTGACCATGACTTGGACTTTGCCCCCGAGTCCCCAGCCAGAGTGGCCTTCACTGCAGGTGTGGACTGTGAGAAGACCTGTGCCCAGCTGCCTCCCTGCTTCCCCATCAAGGTATCCCCACCGGTCCCCCAGGTCCCAGCTATGGCCTCCGCTCCAGGCCAAGAGCTGGGGGTGGGGGTCTGTAAGACTGAAGCGCCCTCCTTAAAGAGCTGTCTGTGATGCTGGAGTATCAGACAAAGGAGAGGAGCACGGCCCCTGCACAGACGCCCCGGTTCTGTGCATGTCCTCGGGGTGGGGCTGGGGGTGGGGCTGGGGGTGGGGCAGTCTGCAGGCAGGTTTCGGGCTGGCTTCACTGACTACCCTTGACACATGGGTTGGATCCCAACAGGAGAAGCCTCTGGGCTGCTGCTCTTGAGAGCCTTTAGGGTCTCTTAGCTCTTGTCTTCCTCTCCTTCCTGAAGCAGTCCAAGGGTCCTGCAGCTTTCACCAATTCCCAATTCCTGGGATGGCGTTGTGAGCAGGGTGCTATCCTTCAGGCTGAGAGGCAAGGATGGAGTGGAGCACTAGGGAAGAAAGACAGACTCCAGAAAGGAGAGCCTTTCTGGGGATATAGAGGGGGACACATGTGCATACACTCCCACATCCATTCACCCCTAACAGGTAGGGCGACATTCGTGGGGCACGACACGTGAGGGCTCGTAGCTGACTCCTCCCTGGTGCAACCTTACCCGTTCCTTGAGCACCGGTTCAAGGGTAGCTCCTCGTGGGAATCTTCCCATATTTTCCTAGCATACCTTTCACTTTTGGCTTTTAGATCAAGCATAGCAAATAGCGCCTCAATTTAGAGTTATACTCTCTATGTGTGCACCTGTTTTCACTGAATGCCAGCTTCCTGAAACCTGTGCTGGATTTTGTTGACTTTTGTTGGTCTCCAAAGCACTTGGCATAGAAGGGTGCTCAGGAAATGTCTGTAGGATTAAATGGAATGAGAGGGGCACCGGCCCAAATGTCAGGAGAACTAGGTCTTAATCCTTCTTCTCCTGCTATCTAGTTGTCACTTCCTGTCTCTGAGCCTCAGTTTCCCCATCTGTAAAGTGAGGATCAAAGGCCTCATCCATTTCTCACCTTTCATAACTCTGATACAAAGTGCTAAGGATGCTCAGATCCACCTGGTGGGCAGCACGAGTCTGGGTGAGTGGAGGAGGGCTTCCTAGAGAAGAGGAGTTTCAAGCAAGGTTTTGAAGCAAGTGAGGGATGATCCAGAAGAGTGAGCTTGTTCCTGGGGGGGCCCCTTGTCACTGGCTCCTCTTCCACTTCAGATCCCGCCCAATGATCCCCGCATCAGGAACCAGAGGGACTGCATCCCCTTCTTCCGCTCGGCACCCGCATGCCCCCAGAACAGGAACAAAGTCCGAAACCAGCTCAACGCGCTCACCTCCTTCGTGGACGCCAGCATGGTGTACGGCAGCGAGGACCCTCTGGCCACTAGGCTTCGAAACCTGACCAACCAGCTGGGGCTGCTGGCTGTCAACACCCGCTTCAGGGACAACGGCCGGGCCCTGCTGCCCTTCGACAACCTGCGGGACGACCCCTGCCTCCTCACCAACCGCTCTGCACGTATCCCCTGCTTCCTGGCAGGTCGGTGAAAGAAGAGTAAATAAGACCTGGTACAAAAGAGTTTAGTTCAAAGCCAGCAAATGACGGTGTGTAAGGCCCCCCTTCAGGAATTTGCTTTCCTCCCTGGCCTTGAGGAGAAGCTCTCTACAGGAACTGGCTCTGCCCAATCCTCTCTCTCTTTCCCCTGGGCTCCCTGGGGAGAGCAGCCTGATCCCCAATTCCATAGCTGGGGAAAGGTCTAGCCCTTAGTGGAGAATGCTGATGGATGCAGGTCGTGCGACAGATGGGTTCACAGTCCCAAAGTCAAGGTTCCTGGAGTCAGCCAGGTCCCTCCACCAGGGATCCATGGACCTGGTCACTTGTAGAATAGAATCATTAGGCCCAAGTTCAGCAGCTGCTCTGTGCTTTCCCACCTTGCCTGAACCTGTTTCAGTAATTTGGGGTCTGAGACCCCACCGTCGTCCCCCTCCTGATCCCCTCCTGTGTGGGGCAGAGGGTGGCAATCAGTGAGGAGCCTTGTAGCAGAGCTGTGGGATGGAGGTCCAGCAAGGGCCTGCAGCTTGGCCCAGGTCACAAAGTGCTACCACCTCTTCCTAGTCCCCAGAGCTCTATCTTGGCAGAAAGACATTTCTCTGGGACGTGCTGTGGTGACTCTGAACTTGGGGTTTTCAAGGTGACTCCCGATCATCGGAAACCCCCAAACTGGCAGCTATGCATACCCTCTTTATGCGAGAGCATAACCGGCTGGCTACGGAGCTGAGACGCCTGAATCCTCGGTGGAGTGGAGAGAAGCTGTACCAGGAGGCCCGAAAGATTGTGGGGGCCATGGTCCAGGTAGGGAGCCCTAGGCCCAAGTATCCCCTAGGAGATAATATGGCATGAGACACCATTTGAAAGAGTGGCTGCCATTTTCCTTAATACATCCTTTGGGGATATGCTTCAGATTAGCTAGGTCTGGGTGACTGGGAGTCTACCTGAGATCTCACCTGTACCCCAAACTCTGCTGCTCACTGTGTGACCCTGTCCTTGTCACCTCACTCTCTGAGCTTTGAAATCCTCTTCAGCCAATGGGAAACTTAAGATTTCCACAGTTGACATGATGGCAGTAAAGAATTAGGATGTCTGAGCAGCCCTTCAGGAAGCAAAGGCAAGGGAATGGGGTGGGTGGCCGCTAAGGTAATGTTCCTCCTGTCTTCTCTTGAAGATCATCACCTACCGAGACTTTCTGCCCTTGGTTCTGGGCGAGGCCCGAGCCAGGAGAACCCTGGGGTGCTACCGGGGGTATTCCTCCAATGTGGACCCTCGTGTTGCCAATGTCTTCACCCTGGCCTTCCGCTTTGGCCACACCATGCTCCAGCCCTTCATGTTCCGCTTGGACAGCCGGTACCGGGCCTCAGCACCCAATTCTCGTGTCCCGCTTAGCACTAGCTTCTTTGCCAGCTGGCGAGTCGTGTATGAAGGTGACTAGGTTTTATTTAATTTTTTTATTATTCAAAGATTGTATTTATTTATCCATGAGAAACACATAGAGAGAGGCAGAGACATAGGCAGAGGGAGACGCAGGTTCCCCGCAGGGAGTCTGATGCGGGACTTGATCCCAGGACCCCATATCACGACCTGAGCTGAAGGCAGATGCTCAACCGCTGAGCCACCAGGTGCCCCAGAAGATGGGAGTGGGGCTGGGGCCAAGCTTAGTGCCAGGAGGCCAGGCTGCTGCTCAGGCCACTGCTAATCATCTTCCCAGGGCACTGAAAACAAAGCAGGTGGCCAAGACCCTCAGGCCTGGGCATCCCATCCCCTCGGGGATAGAGGATTTCCAAAAGGGGAGGAGACTCCTGTCAGACTGGGGGGGGGGCTTGTGGGCCGAGTAAGAGCTTGCCTTCTCCTTCTTTAACAAGTGAGGGTGACTTCTTTCCCTGCCGGCCCCAGCTCCCTTCAAGTCTATGCAGGCCTTTGTGTCCTGATACAACTATTACAGAATATAAGCCACTGGCTTGTCCAGCTCTGAGCTAGCTTGGCATCAAGTGATGACCCATGGGCTCCCCAGAGGCTGACCCAATCTGTGCTGCTCACATTCCCTGCCACCAGGTGGCATCGACCCCATCATCCGAGGCCTCATGGCCACCCCTGCCAAGCTGAACCGTCAGGATTCCATGTTAGTGGACGAGCTGAGGGACCGGCTGTTTCAGCAAGTGAGAAGGATCGGGCTGGACCTGGCAGCTCTCAACATGCAACGCAGCCGGGACCACGGCCTCCCAGGTGAGGGGGCTTTGCTTGGCCCGGGGCTGCTTCTGCTGGCAGTGTGGGAGGGGGCTGGTCAGAGAAGATCTTCCGTGCATCCTCTCTGGCTGGAACTAAACCCCATGTGCTGTGGTTCAGGAGCAGGCAAGGCTGAGCTTGATGCAGTAAAGCGGCCCCGGGACCATCCTTTTGCCATCCTGCCACATCTCCTCCAGCCACTACAGGGCCTTTACCTGTAGGTTCACACTATGGCTGGGACTTGGGCACAGGAGTGGACAAAGCAGATCAGGACTTTCCAGATGGAGAAAATAGTAGGTTCAAAGGGCAAGGAAGAACCGCTCCATTCTCCTCTACCCTGGCGAGTTCCAAGGAGGCAGACGCAAGTACTGGGGACATAGAAACTAGCTCCTGCCTCTAAGTATGGAAAGGCAAAGAGCCGGAGAGGCAGGAACAGGTGGAGTGAACTTAAGACAGCCTTGGCTGTTTCATGAAGATACAAAAATCCCAGCAAAGAAGAAAAATTTATCCCAGGAAAGAAAACTTTGGCATTTTGCCAGGAATTTTCATGGCTATTAATCATTTCTTTCTGCCAATGACCTTGAGAAGCTGAGGAAATAAGCTCAGAGACATCTAGGTCATTTTCTCAAGGCCACAGAACTAGGAAATAGTAAAATTTGAATCCAGTTCAAATTTCTTCTTTCTTTCCCCCTGTGCAAGCTACAGTGTTAGGGGAAGGCTTTGGTCACTGCCTTGCTCCCCTCTCCTCCCGACCTATTACTTTCCTGTCTAAAGACAACCCGAAGCGCCATCTGCCTCGGCTAATCTGTGGCTGTGTAGAACAGGGTGGGGGCAATCTCCACCCCGCCTGATACAGCACCTGGCAGGCACACAGCAGGGGCTCAAGAACCTGTTTCTTTCCTCCTTACACTTGGGGGCTCCAGACAACTAGAGCCGTGGGCGCCCCCTGCTGGAGAACCGAGATTGCCAGCCAACCAAGTGCCACAGTTTCTGTGCCGCCCTGCCCCCATACCTTTCCTTCTGCCCTGTCCCAGAAATATTGTCCTGATACTAGCTCTGACAGTCTTCTACAATCCCTTCCCAAGTTCAACGACCAAATTTGGAATTGGAAGAGCTTGTTTGGACTCCACTTAATGGAGTGACCTTAAGAAAGTCACACTTGCTCAAGCTCAGCAAACATCCATGGATACACTGGAGACTACAAAGTGCCTCACAAAGGTGTTGTGAGGATCCTAAGAGATTATCACACACCAGTGCTGAGTGAGGTAAAGCATTAGAATGTTTTCCTTTGCTCAGCTGGAAGTTGGGTGTTTGTGAGTTGTAGTTCAATGGACAATCGTGTGCAGGTGTTTCTTCAAGGTTAGGGCAAACCTGTCTCCTATCTCGATGGACCCCACCTCATCATCTGGCTTAGTCTTGGTGTGGGATCCTCTAACAGCCAAGAAGTCAGAAGGTCGGCCTTTGGAAGTTTCTGAGTAGGTGAAAAAAGAAATTCCAAACAGCTTTACTGGAATATAATTAGCATACCATAAAATTTACCCATATGAAGTATACAATTCAATGACTTTAGTATATTTAGAGTTGTAGATTGATCACTTTTTTCTTTTTGGCTGTTAAGGTCTTTGGCCCATTGGTCACCATTACTAATTTTTATCACTACCTTACAACAAAGAAACCTTACAGCAACCATCACTCCTGGTCCCCACCCCAGCCCCTGACAATCACTGATCTTTGCACCTACCTCTACATAATTGCCTATTCTGGACCTTTCATGTAAATGGAATCATATAACATGTGGTCCTTTTCTGAGTAAACTTTAACCACACTCAATTCTTGGTTTGTTCACCTATGTGTTTATTCATGCCTTCTCAAAACCTGATTAAGAGTCTTTTATGTTCTGGGTCCATCTTATTTGTACCTAACTGATGCATTGGTGCCCAGTAATGTCTTTATGGTTATGATTGTTGAGTTACAGCAGCTTCTTATGTTAGGACACACTCCTTGGTTGATGCATGGTTGTCCACTCACTTTGAAAATTAGAGGGCAGTGGTTTGATCTTTGCAAGTTTTGGCCCTCTTCTGTCAGCAGAGATCTTGTTCTGCCTGACATTTCCTGACCACAGAGCTCTCTCAGGAGAAGCTGTGGAGAAGCAGAAGCTAAGGGGAAGGCAGCAGGGTAAGACTGAACCGCCTCTGCCCCCTCTCCCTACAGGGTACAATGCCTGGAGGCGCTTCTGTAGCCTCTCCCAGCCCCGGAATCTGGCACAGCTTAGCCGGGTGCTACGAAACCAGGATTTGGCAAGGAAGTTCCTAAATCTGTATGGGACACCTGACAACATTGACATCTGGATTGGGGCCATCGCAGAGCCTCTTTTGCCGGGGGCCCGAGTGGGGCCTCTTCTGGCTTGTCTTTTTGAAAAACAGTTTAACAGAGCCCGAAGTGGTGACAGGTAAGTGACTCTCCCCTAAAAAGACCAGCCCCAGAGGCAGGGCAGAAAAGCACTAGCATGTCAAGACTCGGTAAGGGGGATAGTGCCCTTTTTAGATTCATTTCTTCCAAATTCACAGGGTCTGAGATCAGGAGATTTCTCTGTGGAGAGGTCAGTCAGAGCAAGAGAGACCATGGGCCAGGCAAGGCTGATGGCATCTGAGCTACATGCACCTTTAGCCCACAAAGCAGACTTGTTCCTCGCTGTTCCTCGCTAATGGATCCCAGAAAACATGAGCAGGAAGGGCTAAATCTGATTTACTTCCAACAAAGCTTATGGCTTAAGACCTGACTCCTTATTTGGATTTGGCATTTACTTGGGTTCAAATCCAACCCAGGCCACTAAAATTACTGTGTTTAATATTGAGCAATTTACTTGACCTCTGAACCTGTTTCTTCATTTATAAAAGTGGAATACCTATTTTGCAGGAATTCTGGAGAATTCAATGAAATGATGTCAAGTACCTGGCATACAGCAGATGCCTATTATGTTAATTCTTCCCTAACCTTCACCCACATCCCTCCACTTATCTCGGTAGGTTCTGGTGGGAAAAAAAGGGTGTTTTCACCAAGAGACAGCGCAAGGCCCTGCGCCAGATTTCCTTGTCTCGAATTGTGTGTGACAATACGGGCATCACCACCGTTTCGAGGGACATCTTCAGGGCCAACGTTTTCCCACGGGGCTTTGTGAGCTGCAGCCGCATCCCCAGGTTGAACCTGTCAGCCTGGCGAGGCAGATGAGGCCTCTGCAGGTAAGGGAAGGCCCTCCTCCAATGGCTCTGGGCGGGGCCAGGCCTTTGCATCTTCCCCTGGGCCAGGTGGCTGAGTCCCTTAAGACCTCTAACAGAGACAATACTTGTCACTACAGGCAGGGTAATCTTTCCTAGTGGCTTCTGGTATGCTAGCTTCAGGATGGATAGTTAATCCAAAGCCTAGGACTTTGGGGGGCAGTTAGGAAGTGTCCAATTAGCTTCAGCTTAGTCTTTGGGACCCTAAAAGAGCTCTGTCTGGATACAAGCAAGTTCCTTCCTTGTCCACTTGTGCTTCTTCCACAGGAGCCCATCCCAAGCCTCCAGCCTTATACACAAGGGAACCTGAGGAAGACCACAAGGCTGCCTTTTACCCTGGAGCAACCACATCTGCTGACGCTTCTGCTGGCTATGGCTCAGAGCTGGTTCCGTGGCTGACAGCTGGCGCTCTTGGCAGCAATGAACCCTCCCACCTTGGGAGCCTCCTAGGTATTTGGTCAGGCATCAGCTGGCTCCCAGTGTAAGGAGGTCTTGAGGCTCAGGCAAGAAGAGTTATCTGGATGGTTTCCAGTCTCTTTTTCCTATTTCCCAGCCTATCCCCATCCCCCACCCATGACTGCAGCCCACACCACACCCAGCCCCAGCCGCCCCACAATCCTCTGCTGGAGCCTGCAGGCTGGGCAGCGTGCTCTGGTTGTACCAATAAAGGACTGCTGAGGCCAAGAGCTGGTTTCTGCGTTGGGCTGGGGAGGGCATAACTACAGTCCCATGCTTTGCTCCAAATATTTAAGAGGAGCACTGCCAGGACACCACCAGCACTAACCCCTAAATTTCTCCTGCGGGCTGACTTAACCCAAAGAGACACTCTGGAGTAGGAAAGGGCAGAAAGGGAGAAGGTTCAGGAGAATACTTTGGCCACACCAGCAACCTGAATACAAAAACAGCCGACATGTCAGTCAGTATAAAAAGTTCTTATGTACAAAAAGCACAATAAAAGATACTACCTGGCTAGCAGAGAGGGCACTGCCTTCAGCCTTCACTTACTCATATCTCAAACCCAACAAACCCCAGGCAGCAGGACAAGGCTACCCTAGAAAGGAGGCTGAGGCTTTCAGGCAGGAATTCAAGATCTCTCCTTCTTCCCTTACTTGAGCCTCCATATGTAAGGCAGGCTGAGAAGCAGGAGGCACCTGCAGCTCCCTGCTCTTGAGACAGTGAGACAAGCCAGAAAAGAGAACCCCACACTGGGCTAACCCAATAGGCCTGCCTTGTTGTGACAGCCACTTGCAGGAAAGGAAATATGAAGAGGGGCACCATAGGGTCTCCAGCGTTATTGCTACCCAGCAGTGGGGAGGCCCTGCTGAAGATTAGGCAGAGGGGCTGGCCTGGGACTTGCTCAGCTCTTCTGGTTCTCGGCAGTCCAATGGGATCACTTGTGAGAAAGATGAAGACGCGGGAGGGCACTGGCCTCAGATGGTACCCGTCTTGTCCTCTTGCACAGGGGACCGGGGCCACAGTGAGCTAGGAAACCATGGTTCCCGAGGGGCTCACCAGGTCCTGGGGAAGGCTCTCTCGGGCCTCCTGCATGCGGCGCCGGGCACGACGGAAGGCCTCTGGGAGAAGAGTGATACAGCAGTGAGCCACTGTGGCGCAGGCAGGAGCGTGGCTCAGGCTGGTGTGGGGGGAGGTAGGGGGGATTGGCTGCGAAGAGGAGGGAAACCTACCCAGCACACTGTGAACTGAACTCTGCTGGCTGAAACCTTCCAGACGGTCCAGCACACTCCGCATCCTTTTCCGGAGGAAGCTTGACTCCATGAAGGCCCTGCACAGAAGCCCACCATGTGGCCACAGTTGCTCTTCAGCCCTCAGGGGTATGGCTGAGGGCCGGGGTCACTCACCTGGACTGCTGCAGACAGTGCAAGCGGAATGTGACACTGCCTGTGGTCTCGGTGCGGAACCCAAAGCGGCTCAGACGCTCCCCCTATGGAGTGCAGTTCAGTGTTAGGCTTCTGGGCACCATGCTAACCTCACCCCCGTTCTTACTCCCATTTTCGCAGAACAGATCTGCTGGGGAAACCTCATTCCCACAGACTCCATCACCTCAAGGCTAACATTGGGCTCCCAACTGTAAATCAGGGGATGCCGCAACCTCATTTGAGATTAAGCAGTCTTACAAGTGTCCTGCCAATCCTCCCCACCTCTGATTACTGAAGCCTCAGTGATGGGTTGGAAGGAGGGGCCAGTAACTCTGACGGCACCCAGGGAATCTCTAAGTATACTCATTTCCTGAGATCTCCTAGGATAGAAGTGTAGATGTCTGCACCTGGTTCAAGATGTGGCCATGACCTCCAGCTTAAGGTACAGGAAGGAAGGGATTAAGTAATAATGAAACAATTAAGGGGCCTTAACCGAAATCCCACCTTCTCCAGAAGAGACAGGAACCTAAGCTCCCAGCACAAAGTCTCTCCAGAGACAAAAGTCACCTTGAAGGTTCCTGGTATCCGCACGTAGGTGAGGTCCTCCAGTTCCAGAGAGCCGCCAATGAAAAACCTCCTCAGCTCAGCCACCGTGCCGAGCTCCATGGGCCTCCACGTGGAGACGGTCAGGGTGTGCGAGCCTGTGCCAGAGAGGGGAGAGGGGCCGCAGCCAGAAAGGACACATGGTCTCTGACTCCCAGCAATGACATAGGCCCTAGCCTCCACTAAAACACCTTGTCCGGTGATAACCTGACCACCAGTGAGGTGATCATGGTGGTCTGAGGCACCTGTTTGGAAACCAATCAGCTAGAAATTCAAATTTTAGCCCTGCCAATTATGACCTGTGTCCCTGAGACAGGTTTATTAACCCCTCTGAGCCCCATTCTGCCTACTAGGAAAGTGGCAGCGGTAAGGCCTATGCCTCAGAGTGGCTGGTGGAATTAAACGGGAAGCACTTAGTATAACGCTTGGCACCCAACAGAAGACAATGGCTATTGTTTCAAAACAAAGAATGATCCATTCAATACATGTATGCCAAGTGCCCACCCTGCCTGAGCTTCTCTGTCAAGGCTGCATGTCAAAACAGAGGAGCATGAAGCAGATGCCACAGATGCTCGGGCTGCACCACTTCAAAGTTAGTTGCAACTTCATTCAGTTGTCCCTAATGCAGGGGGGAGAATTCCTCAAAAGGAGCAAGGAATCTTGCAAGTTAAATGCTTCTAATTCCTAAGTATCCCTCCTTCTCATGGAAGAGGCCAAATCTTTTAGAAGTGTTAGTCTTGTTCCTAGGAGCTAGGGCATGTGGGCCAGTGGAGGGTGGGGACCAGACGTCACCTGGGGTAGCAGGCAGCACCATGGCCCCGTAGCCTTCCACACGATACCTCTGCCAGAAGTCCAGTGAGAGGACCTCACAGTAGAGCACAGGCCACTCTGGGAGAGCATCTGGGAGAAGGGAGAGAAGTCAGCCAGGTCACAGGAGGCCTTCCTGAAGAGAGGGCACCACCAGAGGAGACCCCGAGCCTAGGACCTACTCACCAGTAGATTCGTCTTCATGGAGGAAAGAGGCCTCAAATGTGAATGGGTAGGAGAAGTAAGCCACCTTCTCCTAAAGAAGAGAAGTATTATTTTATACTCAGTGTCATGGGGTAGGCAAGGCCTCACTGAGAATCTGTTCTTCCTGAAGCCATTGACACCTTCGCAAGGAAAATGAAAAACTATCACCCCATGTGGGAAATAAGAGGCTGAGAGAAGAAGGGGCACCCACATACAAGCTACTACCATTCTCAGAAAAACAGAGAGGGAACCTCTGGACCAGGAAGCCCTATAGAGCCTGCAGAGAAGGGCCAGACCCAACTCCGAATCCTTCCCAGGGTGGCAGCCCCATAATTTCCTCTCCAGATACCCCTCTTGTTTTCCATACCATTCCCAGGGATTTGGTGGCACAGGTCTGTGTTATTCCTGAGAGCTGCTGGAATGTTGGGCTTGACCAATCTGAAAGCCAAAGACCATATATAGTAAGATGACCTGGGAGGAAGGTAAGTAGTTGAGAAAAAGACAAAGTTCCTTTATCCATTCATTCACTCACACACTCACTCATCCACTTAACATTTACTGAGTGTCTCCTATGTGCTAGGACCAGTCATTGGCGATATATTGGTGAGCAAACAGGAGAGATCCGTTTCTCACAGAGCTAATATTCCAGTTGGAAGGGGAGACAGACAACAAATCAACCAACAAGAGGCTATTAGGTAGTGATAGATTTATTTTCTAAAAATAAAGCAGGCTCTTTTATTTATTTTTTTAAAAATATTTTATTTATTCATGAGAGACACAGAGAGAGAGAGGCACAGACACAGGCACAAGGAGAAGCAGGCTCCATGCAGGGAGCTCGACATAGGACCTGATCCCAGGTCTCCAGGATCACGCCCTGGGCTGAAGGTGGCGCTAAACCGCTGAGCCACCCAGGTTGCCCAAGCAGGCTCTCTTAGATCGGGTGGTGAGGGAGGACCTCTCAGAAGTGACCCTTAGGCAAGACCTAAACTCAGAAGAACCAGTCATGCAAAGATATGACCGAAAGGTTTTCAGACAAAGGAAATGATCCCCAAAAGGCCCTAAGGTGGAAATGAACTTGGTATGTTCAAGAACAGAAAATCTGATGGGAATACTGTAAGGGAGATAGGCAGGGGCCAGCTATTTCAGGCGTTGGAGCTGGGATTTTACTCTAAGTGGGAGGGGAAGCTGTTGGGGTTTAAAGCTCAAGAGAGACACAACTAATTTACATTTTCAAAGGTTCAATTTGGCCATGGTGTCTGTGCAAATGAACTGTAAAGGAAGCAAAAGGGTAAGTTAGAAATTTAATTCATCAGGCAGATGTAGGTAGAAGAGAGATGTTCAGGACATCATTTGAAGACAAAGCCGACCGGACCCAGTGATGGAATGACCGGCTGTAGGGAGCTAGAGAAAGTGAGCAATCAAGGGTATCCCTGGGTTTTGGGCATCAGCAACTAAGTAAATGACATTGCCAAGTCCCTTAAGGAAGACCATGAGGGCACATTTGAGGCAGGAGGGAGAATCAAGAGTTCTCTGGATCCTGTTAAGCAGGAATGACAAACAGACAATGGGATATGAGCCTGGATTCAGGCAAAAGGCCAAGGCTAGAGAGAAATCTAGGGGTCAGAGACATATATATAGTATTCAAGCCATGGGATGGATGGGACCACCTAGAAAGACTCTAGAGAGACAGTAACAGAAGGCCCAGCCCCAGACTTGGCCACTCTAAAGCTTGGAGACCAACAGATGAGCAAACAGCCAAGGGACTGACGAACCACCACCAAGAGAGAAGAGAGGCATGTGGAGCCAGAAGCCAAGAGCAGAGTTTCAGTGAGGAACAGTGAACTGTGCCACATGCTTCTGAGAGGCCATGCAAGGTGCATACAGAGATGTCACCAGAAGATTTGACAACTTGGAAGTGATTTATGACCTTAAAAAGGACAGTAACAACTTCTTTGAAAAAAGTGGGGAAGCCGGACTGAATGCCTCTAGAAAATGGTCAGAATGGGTATAAAAGAGACATGAATATTACTTACTAGTGGTTGGCAATTCCACAAAGAAGTGGACGTAGAGATTGTCATACTCATAGCCTTGGGCTGAAACTAAGAGAACAAGATACAATTTCAGCTTATTCTCTTATCTCCCTTAACACCCAACAGTCCTGAAGGGCCTGCACACTTCAGGAGGCAAGTCCCTTGAGGGCCAGGACCTCTCTGTGCTTCCAGGAAAGACTCATGACTCAGTTTCCCAAGTAGCGTAGACAACCCAGGGCCTCCCCTGCAGTGGGGCGGGTTACCTTGCAGCTGTCAGGGCACTTGCACAGCAGCAGGGGAATGTCTGTCTGGAAGGACACTTACCTACCTCTCCGTTTACAAAGAGCCGGAGGGCACCTGGGGCAGTCTAAGGGAGAGAGGAGAGGGACAAATAAGAGGTCTGGGGGAATCAGCACTCCGCCTCCAGGGCATCCACAAATCCCCGAGACCTGACACGGGCTGCCAGATCTGAGTGCACCACTACTGCGCTTCCTCCCCGCTCTGCCACCTTTCCGCTGCTCTCTTTCCTTCATTTCTAAAAGTTTGTGACAATAAAGAAAGTACATAATTTAAAGGGTGAGGAGGGCAATGAAGCATGGAGAGCTTATAAGAATAGCCACTTTACAGTGGGAAGCTGGTGGCCCCTGTTCCCTTTAGATGCCTGAGATCAAGGAACTAGGGAGTTTGCTTTTTTAATTACTTGTGATTTCTTATCTGACTTTTGGACACTGAACATCTGCTGCTGATGCAATATAAAAATAACGATTTTTTTTAGGGAGAGGGAGAAAGAGAATCAGAGAGGGAAACCGCTGGGTAATCCTACGCTTGTTTCCTGATCTAGGAATGGAATTCGTGGAATAAGAAAGCAGGACCACAGAATAACTGACATAAACTACTTTGTTTGGTTTGTTTAAGAGCTAAACTATTTAGGAGCACCTGGGTGGCTCAGTGGGTCAAACATCCGCCTTTGGCTCAGGTCATGATCTCAGGGTCCTGGGATTAAGCCCAGCTTCTTCAAGCTCCCTGTTGAGTAGGGAGACTGCGTCTTCCTCTCCCTCTCTCTCTCTCTGTGATCTCTTTCACTCTCACTCTCTCTCAAATAAATAAATAGGATCTAAAAAAAAAAAAAAAAAGCTAAACTACTTGATAAACAGAAAGGGTGCCCATTCCTTCTCTATGGGGCACTTAGGAAAAATATCCACATGAAGAGTGAGGAAGACATTGTTCATCTTTCTATTAATTTTATTTTTTTATTTTTTAAATTTTTATTTATTTACGATAGTTACACAGAGAGAGAGCTAGAGAGAGGCAGAGACATAGCCAGAGGGAGAAGCAGGCTCCATGCACTGGGAGCCCGACGTGGGATTCGATCCCGGTTCTCCAGGATCATGCCCTGAGCCAAAGGCAGGCGCTAAACCGCTGCGCCACCCAGGGATCCCTTTCTATTAATTTAATTTAATTTAATTTAATTTAATTTTATTTAAAGATTTATTTATTTATTTATTATAGACATAGGAGAGAGAGAGAGAGAGAGAGAGAGAGAGAGAGAGAGAGAGAGAGAGGGGCAGAGACACAGGAGGAGGGAGAAGCAGGCTCCATGCCGAGAGCCCGACGCGGGACTCGATCCCGGGACTCCAGGATTGCGCCCTGGGCCAAAGGCAGGTGCTAAACCGCTGAGCCACCCAGGGATCCCCTCTATTAATCTTAAAAATTAATTATAAAGTAATATGTGAATGCATTACCAATGGTAAAATTTTAAAACCACTAAGTTTAGGGAATAAAAAGTAAACATCCCTGACATATCCCTCTCACTACCCAACACCCATCTACCTTCCCACCCCTATCCCCACCCCAGAGAAAGCCACCCATAGCATGTGTGTACCCTTCTAGACTTTTTTCACTGACATCTTCTTTTTCATTAACAGTTCTTTTTTAATATACCATATTTTATTTTATTTTACTTTTTTAGAGAGAGAGAGCCCGCGAAAGCTCTCTGAAGGGGGGTGGGAGGAAGGGGTTGAGGGAAAGGATCTCAAGCAGACTCTATGTTGAGCACAGAGCCTGACATGGGGCTTGATCTTATGACCCTGAGATCATAACCTGACCCAAAATCAAGAATCAGATGCTTAACTGACTGAGTCACCCAGGCACCTCTGCTTTATTTTGTAACACATAACAAGAACTCTGTTCTATATGTTATTCTCTGATTTCCTTCTGGCATAGAGAATATGTCCTTTAAAAGAGATGCTATTACTCAGCCACATTCTAAATGCTCTGGCTAATCCCAGCTCATGGTGCTGCGGGATGCCAGGCCACTCACCATCTCAAAGTCCGTGCCCACAAGGCTGCTGAGATACTCCTTGTGCCGGCCATAAAGCTGAGGAAACAAACCATATTCAAACTCAAAATGCAACCCTAACCAGACCAGGGTCAGTTCTGAATGAGAGGGAGAAAAGAAGCTGTAATGGGAAATGCCACAGACAACTGGAAGCTGAAGCATCTAAGCCACTGACATTTTAAAGTGAAGTACAGAGCCTCTGGAGTCTGCTGGTCTGGGACCCAGCCTTGGCTCTTGCACTTACAAGCCCCATGACCTTGGGCAGATTTCTTAGCTTTTCAATCTCAGTTTCCTCGTTTATAAAAATGGTAATAATAAAAGCATTCGCCTCAGAGGGTTGTTGTATAGTCTCAATGAAAAAGTATGTGAAGGGCCTCGCAGAGCACGGTAAGTACTCAAACAAATGGTCATTGTTATTATTATTATGTTATAGTATGATCAAAAGTTCTTGATATGTCAGCAATGCTTCCTATGTCAGGAGAGGACCAGTAAGAAAGACCCTGCAACTATGAACATTGACCCCGAACATGATTTCAGCTCTCAGGCACCAAGGCTCATCCCTGCACTTGGAATGAACTCGCTCTTACATCCTTGAACACACGCTGTTCCCGCTCTTCCTCCTCTGGCTGTGCGAGGGAGGATGCATTGTCCACTGTATACTTCCACACCTCCTGCTTCTCCCCCTCAGTCTCAATTCTGTAGGGTCAAAGTCACACAAAAAGACCAACTATGGTAAGAAGAAATGTGTCTCTCCAGACCTAGCTCAGGGATGACCCATCATTGGCCATACGCCTCACTTGAAGCAAACGAGGATGAAAGTGGCCAGAATGATGAGCAGGCGAGGGAAACAAAGCGGAAAAGCAGAAGGGGCATTAAAGTGGACACACAGCATAGGTTTGGGGCCCATTTCTGCCTCAAAGTCATGGGGAAACCCTAAAGCACAACATCCTGGTACCCAGTTCTCTCACCTTGATCATTTCTAACGTATAGTTCTCTTATTGTAAGACATAGAGGTAGGAATAGTCAGGCCCAGAGGAAGCGATCTGTCTGAGCTCACCCCATCCTGTTCTGGCTGGTCCTACAGGCAGCAGCACAGAAAATTATTTTCACTTAATTACACCATTGAAGTCAGCCCTTTCAAACTGGTATAGCTGCACACTTTCCTAGAACAGAGTCCCCAGGATCTTAAGGATTTATTATAAGACAGAATATGAACTATTGGCTGGGAATTTAGAAATCAGGGCAGATGAAGGATTTTCTCAGAATCCCCTTAACTAGGGGGAGTGAAGCCAAGGGAAGGAATGAATGCCAGTCCCCACTCCCGGTTTTTTCTTCTCCTCACCTGTAGGGTCCTTTGAGGCCAGTGAAATCAGGTTTTACTGTGATCACACCATTGCTGTCCACCTTCAGAGTACAGAGGACATGTTCATACTTCTTATAGCCAAGTCTAGAAACCAGGAAATCAACACCTAGGTTCAGGACCGCTGGTCCCATCAACCAGAGAGGAGGAGGTAGTCGGCCCATGCCAGGGGAGAGGACAGAGGCTGTAGTGAGAATTATCATAGTCAAATACCTTCTTCTAAGCACAATCAAGAAGAAAAAGAAAAAGTCCCCCCCTCCTACATACCCCAAGGTGACTATAACAGGATAGGTGATGGATAGAGAGAAAAGAGGAGGATCTGAGCTGGGTGGTGAGGGACTTCTCTCACTTTCCATACGGCCCAAGGTCTGCCATGATGTACATTGTCTGAAGAGGGGTGTTGATGACATGGTTGTTCCTGACAAACTCTTCTGAGGGTTCCCAGGTGACAATTCGTGACTTGAGGATGCCGCCTTCCCTGAAAGGCACCACAGGAAGTGTCAATTCCCAGGCACCCCCTGAAGAGCCTGAAGCCCGCACTTGGGAGAGCATGCCAGGGGCGAGGCCTATGCAGGACGGGGAGCTCGAGTTGGTAGACATACCCAGACACTGGCCTAGAAGGACTACAAAGGCCCCTCCACCCAGCCCCCGTGCTCATTTGCACTTACATCCCTCGCCTGTCCTGCCGTCGTCGCCTGACATTGGCCATTCGTTCAACCAAAAATGATGGTACCTCCCGGGCTGCAGTGGTCATTTTCTGACAGTGCTAGGAAAAGAGAGCAGTGCCCTGTGACCCAACTGGTCAGGGCCACATGGGATCAGGTACTGAAGGCAAGTCTTCCTTCTGAAACCTCATCTGGGACCTGAATCTAAGAGGTAAAGCCATCTCACAATTATATGTGTTGGGGAGGGGAGCAGTGGTACAAACAAGCCAAAGAAGATTCCTACCACGCCTTGGTTTGTTCCAAGATTTTAGCAGCATGTTATCCTTCAGAAATGGGTTTATTTATGCTAACATTAAATGAGTGTGTAGGGGCACCTGGGTGACTCAGCATGGAGTCTCCTGGAATTTCTCCCTCTCTCTGAGCCCCCTCCCCCTGTTCTCGCTCACTCTCTCTCAAATAAATAAATAAATCTTTAAAATGAGTCTCCAATTTCTGAGTACATACCAACCAAAAGTTGGGTAAAAACAAAAACAAAAAAAGTTGGGTGAGTGTGCCCGGTAGATGTTGATGTTACCAGGTACTTGGAAGATGCCAAATAGGATACAAAGCATAGTGTGAAAAGTCCTCCCATCGGTAATTCAGCGCTAACTGTAATTTCATTTACTTTTCTAAAACAGAAAACCCAAATTTTACATGCTACCAACCCAGAGCTTTCTTAACATTAAGCATTAATCTTTCAAAAATACTCATTTAATACCTGCTTCATGCAGAGCTACAAGGTCATAGACAAAAATCAGAAAATATGGGCTCTATTCTCAAGGAGTTTAAAAACTCCCTGAGAAGAAAGAACATGTCATTCGGGGACTAAGGCAAATGTAAGGGTGTGTGAGCACAGGCAAACTGCACTAAGCCACTACCCACAACTGTACTGATTGTCTCGTCAGACCCATAGACACAGAGTTGTGGCTGCATTCTCTGATGACTTTTATCTAGATGGTTCGAGACTTCACCCACCTGTCTCATCTCATGATGCATGGAAAAACTCAAGCCCGGGGCTGCTTCTCCTGGTCTCTAGTCTGCAAGCCTATCATTAGATACAGCGCCAGCTCCCCTAGGCCCTCCAGCAGGTGGGCAAGGAGCAGCAGCCACACCACTTGAAGACTGTGTCCACTCTACTCCAGACTGGCTGCCAGCAGTACAAGGTAGTTCCTAGTTAGGCTGTCTATCTTAACAGGCTTCTGGTTTAATGCACAGGACCCAGTGAGGCCAGAAAGCGAGGGGAGGAAAAGAAGGAAGCTATGGGACCCCAGAAAAAACAATACCTCCTCCACGTTGGTGTATCTATCAGAGTCCGTGTAGGTAAAAATCCTTCGGTTCTTCCTGCCACCAGAATCCTCCAGCTTCAGGATCTCTTGACGGTATTGATGATCCAAAGGGCTCTGACAGGCTGCTTCATTTCGGTACAGATCTACTTCAAACTAAGGTCACAGGGACACAGAGATCTACTCAGAATATGTCAAACTTTTGTTCCTGTAACTGTTTAGTCATATCAGTTCTATAGAGCCGACGCAATTTGACATGTTTCCATAGCCAACTTCCATTTATCTGAACTAACAGAGGGTAGCAGATCCAAAGAATGTTAAAGCTAAAAGGAGCCAGAGTGATGGTCTAATCCAACTCTGCTATTATAGATGGCAGATTTCTTTCACCCAGAGGTGAAAAGTACTTTACCCAGGATTATAAAACTGAGTAGTCATTCACTATGTTATATTGCCCTTTAAACACAACAGGGGAGTGGGGTACCTGGTTGGTTCAGTCTGCTTTCAGCTCAGGTCATGATCTCGGGGTCCTGGGATTGAGCCGCATGTTGGGCTCCCTGCTCTGCGGGGGGTCTGCTTCTCCCTCTCTCTGACTATCCCCCTGCTTGTGTTCGTGCTCTCTCCCTCTCTTGTCTCTCAAATGGATAAAGTTTTAAACACCCCCCCCCCACACACACACACACACAGTGGGGGAAAGTATAAGCTGCTATAACTTTCTGGAAATCAGTTAGGTAATATATATCAAGAATCTTTCCCCAAGACCAGCTAGGTGGAGGTAAACTGAGTGGATAAGTGGCACTGGCTCACCTGGCTAAAGAGCTTCTCCTGCCACCCAATCACGACCTCTTCCTCTTCCTCTTCCTCTGAGCGATGTCCACCTCCAAAGATCACAGAGTGAATCAAATGTTTGAGTCAAATCAGCACTACTTCTTGCTCTGTGAGTAGTTATAACCCAGGTCCTTGCCCTAATATTTACCACAAAACCAGCTGGAGTTTGGGGATTTATTAAGCACTCACTGTAAACAAAGGTTAGAGAGGCTGTGAATATATGTAGAAGCCAGGATTAGAACCCAAAGAGTCTTAATTACTACTCTAATTTGAATAAAAGGAAGTCATGGCTCCCAGGAATTACTTAATCTAATTCAGTGTCAGGAATTAAATTCAGAATATAAGCTAGCTAGCTCTTCTTCAATTCCAAATGTCAACATTTGCTAGAAAGGAGCTCTGGTGTTCTTGTCTTTGCTGTTCTTGAGGCCATATGTCTAGAACCACAAGCACTGCAGCCTTAGGAGACCAAGTACCAGAATAGAAGAGGAAAGGCAAATAAATTATTATTTAAAGAACCACATCGAATACACTGCTAGCTGAGTATGCCTTTTTGAGACACATGCTTCATAACCCACCAACTCATACTCCTGCCCAGGAGTATATCTGAACAGATAACAACAAATGCAGAGAGACTAGTGATTTAACACAAACACACCGCCCTCCCTCACTCTTCTGGCTTCTGAGGTAAGGAAAACTACATTTGACCACAATTCGGATCAGCTCTTGATGGCAAGAACCATGTCTTACCCGATTTTCTTACACAACATAATGGAGTAGTTAAAAATGCTTGCGATCAAATCCTTGCTTCAACATGTACCAGCCATGTGACCTTGGGCAAGGAACCCAACTTCTCTATGCCTTTTCTCAGATTACAGATCTGGGCCTATTCTATCTTAAAAGTTAACTACTGCCCCAGACCCTTCCCCAGATCCCCCAGAAGCCGCATCAACACCATACACCCACTGGCAGTTGGGTGAGGCCTAAAAGTGGCCAAGTCTATGAGGTCCTTCCCAAGCTGGGCAACGGGCTGGTAACGGAGGAAGTTGCTGGATGTGATTCTTTGCAGGTGGACTCTGTGAGGAAAAGAAAAGCCCGGAATACTCATTACAAGACACATAACGTGATGTGAACACAGAGCAAAGATGGGGGTGGGGGGGTAGGGGGACAAAAGAAAGAGGGTGGGGCTAGCAAGGTGGGCTAGGTGCACATGAGCGCGGCCGGGAGTCTTAAGGGAAGAGTGCGGATGGAATCTGAGGAGGGCAGCCTTGAAAGGGCTTGGGTAGGCCCGGAGGCTGTGAGTGGAGGGGGCCGAGGGTAGCGAGGGAGACGCGGAGAGACCAGGGAGACAGAGATCAGGATTGAAAGCGCAAGTGGGGACTCAGCAAACAAGAAGTGAGGTTCAGGCTCCAATTATCGGAGAGCATTAAAAGCACAGGGCTCTGGGACGACGCGACTACCGGAGGCGCAAGTTGAGCACGGGGTCCCGGGAGCGATACACAGCCTCCCCGGTGTCAGGGTTCCAGACCGTCTCCGCCATGACAGCTGCGACTCGCCGCGACAGCGCCGGAAAGCGCACCGCCCCCAGCGCCCCTGGCAACGGGGACGCGGAGCTCAGGAGGCGGCTGGGGTGCTGCGCGCGCAACCTACGGTGCCCGGCGAGGCGCTGCGCGAAGCGGGCCCGGCCGGGGCGGAAGGCCTGGGCGCCGTCGGGTAGAGGTACGTGCGGGGTCACCGCCAGCCACGTGGGCCACAGGGCTCGCCCACACCCAAGGTCGGATCGACGCGCTTTACCAGTGAGGACACTAGAGCAGCGCCGTTGGCCACTTTCATAAAGATCCAGAAATGGCGATGGGGACCAGACCCAGGCGACCTGAGCCCTCGACTTCGACTTGTCTCACCACACCACACCACACCACACTGCCTTCCGTTGAATGCGGGGGAACTCTCTCCTGAAAATCGGTGGACGTGCCTCACAGAAGGCACCCGTTCTTCCCAGAGGAGGCGGGGACGGTGTTGGCCCTTCCTCAGACGTGAAAAATGTATTTTTGGAAGAAAACAAAAAAGTGTCAGAAGTGTCGTTAGTCCTGGTGTTGGTATTCACTGAGCCAGAGAAAGAAGAAACAAGGAAGCTAACAGTAAGGAAGGGAAATGTGTTATTATTGAACTGGTTTTCCCCCCTGTATGTGTTAGTTCCGGATTTTTAAGCCGCCTTAGGATACTGTACCGGCCCCCTGAAAAGGCAGCAAAGTGCTATTCAGAAATCATGCTTCGTTGGACTATCAAAGCGAAGACGCACCATGAGCTGGAGTGCGGCACCGTGGGGTACGTCAACAGTCACCAGTGTTGGACGTTTGCCCCCCTCCCGAGAGAGTAAGCAGTTGTCCCCTGAACTCCAGAATCTCATGCCAGTTTGATTACCTGGCATTGGGCGCCCTGGGCAGGGTAGCCGCTGTTGTCCAACACCAAGGACTCACCATAATAGCGCCATTTATGTAGAATCTAATTCAGCCTGCTCGCTCTGTTTGCATTGGCCTGATTCTCATAAAAATCCCTTAAGTAGGCATTGTTACTCCCTCTGAATGGATGAAGTCCCTGAAGGCCAGGGTTTAAAGGGCTTACTAAGGTTGAACTCTTCTGAATGGTGAAGGAGCTGGGATTCCAGCCCAGGTTGGTGTTTGAAGCCTGACACCTTCCACTCTGCCCTGCAGCCTCTCACCACCAGTTTATTCCATAAGAGCACACAATTTCCAACGTGGGAAATAATTATTTCAACAGATGAAGCTATGAAGACAGAATACTAGCTCTTAAGAAATGGTCTCTTTAGGGGCGCCTAGGTGGCTCAATTGGTTACATGTCTGCCCTTGGCTAGGGTCCTGATCTCAGGGTTCTGGGATCAAGCCCCACGTCAGGCTCCCTGCCTAGTGGGGAGTATGCTTCAGCTTCTCCCTTTGCCTGCTGTTCCCCCTGCTTTTTTTTTTTTCTCTCTCTCTGTCAAATATTTTTTAAATATTTTATTTCTTTTTAAAAAGATTGTATTTATTTATTCATGAGAATACACAAAGAGGAGAGAGAGAGACAGAGAGAGGCAGAGACACAGGCAGAGGGAGAAGCAGGCTCCATGCAGGGAGCCCAACGTGGGACTCGATCCCAGGTCTCCAGGATCACGCCCTGGGCTGAAGACAGTGCTAAACTGCTGAGCCACCCGGGCTGCCCCAAAGATTTTATTTATTTATTCATTCATGAGAGACAGAGGCAGAGACATAGGCAGAGGGAGAAGCAGGCTCCCCATGGGGAGCCCAACAAGGGACTCGATCCCAGGATCATGACCCGAGCCAAAGGGAGACGCTCAACCACTGAGCCACCCAGGTGCCCCACAAATAAAATCTTTTAAAAAAAGAAATATCTCTAATTTTTCCTTTTAAAGTTGTAAATAGACAACACTATGCCACATGAACAACAAATGATAAAGGCAGAGCATGAAATCAAAAGTTTTGTTTAGGGATCCCTGGGTGGCTCAGCGGTTTAGTGCCTGCCTTTGGCCCAGGGCGCGATCCTGGAGTCCCGGGATTGAGTCCCGCGTCTGGCTCGTGGCATGGAGCCTGCTTCTCCCTCTGCCTGTGTCTCTGCCTCTCTCTCTCTCTATGTCTATCATAAATAGAGGAGGAGGGGCAAGATGGCGGAAGAGTAGGGTCTCCAAACCTGTCCCCACCAAATTACCTAGATAACCTTCAAATTATGTCTATCATAAATAAATAAATCTTTTTTTTAAAAAAGTTTAGTTTATAGCCAAATCAAACTTATAGTGTCAATCTGACATAATTATAAGCAAAATAGGTACTATACCACATAGTATGGAAATGTAAATTATTAAAGTAACCATGATCAAATTACTTTTTAAAAGAAATTTATTTATTTGAGAGAGAGAGAAAGGACAAACTGGAGGAGGGACAGAGGGAGAAGCAGACTTCCCACTGAGCAGGACTGCTATGGGGCTCCGTCCCAGGACCATGGGATCATGACCTGAGCAAAAGGCAGATACTTAACCAACTGAGCTACCCAGGTGTTCCAACTGAATTATTTTTATACTAATAAACTAAGTTTTTTCTTTTCTCTTTATTTACTGGTATCTGTATATCAGGGTTCTTAAAATGTGGTCCATGAGTGAGGTTCAAGGGATCTATTAATTCTTTCCCTAGAATTTCATGGGGTGCATTTTCTGGAACAAATTCATGGCTTTTATCTGATTCTTGAAGGAGTTCATACTGTCATATCAAGAATGATGTGCTCCCCACCACACTTATATACTGACATCTTTCTAAGAGTCATAAGTTTGTATTATACAGTATAAAGGGCAATATCCTTTGAACCGTCACCAGCAACCCTACCACCCTCATTGCCAACCAGGGTGGTTCAGAGCTGACATCAGTGTTCTCCCTAAAATAACATCATCATTTGGAGAAATTGATTTAGAAAGCACTTGTAGAAGCCATCATGAAGGGTATTATCGTCTCCATTTCATGCATTTATAAACCAAGATGTTAATCAAATTTCTCACAGTCTTAAGACCAGGAAGCAGAGAGCCCGGACTTTATGTAGATGTTCTGACTCAAATCTATGGCCTCTCCTTCGAATTGTGCAGCTTCCTTAGATCTCTTCTCCCGCCCCAACCACTTCCCTAATTTTTCCGTTCCTAAACCAGAGCAGTTCTGAGCCACATCAGAATAGCCCATCATTCTTCCTTTCCCTTCCCCAGTTAGTACTTTATAGCTCACTCGGGCTGTCCTCACTATAAGACCTCAGGAAAACATTAAGAAGAAGAACATCTCTATAGTTCTTCAATAACTTTTCTGGGTCCCACAGTGTCCATACTTTGTGCCTAAAAAATATCCCTTGAACTTACCTTGGTCCCAGGAAGAAATCCTCCTGAATGAAACAATCTTATGAGGAAAAATAGGACCAACTTCTGCTTTAGTCTTTCTCTCTCCAATTTTGAAAATGGAGGAAGGGGTCGTGAAGTATAAACACTCCGTTATAAATCAGAGATTGTCAGATTAGTTTTTTTTTCTTTTTTAATTTATTTATGATAGTCACACACAGAGAGAGAGAGAGGCAGAGACACAGGCAGAGGGAGAAGCAGGCTCCATGCACAGGGAGCCCGACGTGGGATTCGATTCCGGGTCTCCAGGATCGTGCCCTGGGCCAAAGGCAGGCGCCAAACCGCTGCGCCACCCAGGGATCCCTGTCAGATTAGTATTTTAATAAATCCAACTATATGCCGCCTACAAGGAGCCCACTTTGAATATAAAGATAGTTTAAAACTGAGAGGAGGGCAGCCCAGGTGGCTCAGCGGTTTAACGCTGCCTTCAGCCCAGGGCATGATCCTGGAGTCCCGGGATTGAGTCCCATGTCGGGCTCCCTGCATGGAGCCTGCTTCTCTCTCTGCCTGTCTCTCTCTCTCTCTCTCTCTCTCTCTGTCTCTCATGAATAAATAATTTTTAAAAAAAAATCTAAAAATAAAAAAACTGAAAGGATGGAAAAAGATCTACAATACAAATTAATCAAAAGAAAGCTGTTGTGGCTATATTCATAACAGACAAAATAGGGGCACCTGAGTGGCTCAATGGTCTAGCGCCACCTTCAGTTCAGGTTGTGATCCTGGAGACCCGGGATCGAGTCCCACATCGGGCTCCCTGCATGGAGCCTGCTTCTCTCCCTGCCTGTGTCTCTGCCTCTGTGTGTGTGTCTCTCATGAATAAATAAATAAAATATTTTTTAAAAACCAGACAAAATAGGCCTCAAAATGAGGAATATTAGCAGAGATAGAGATATATTTTGTAAATATATACTAATAAATGCAATTTATCAAGAAGACATAGGAAATCTAAATGTTTATGTACTACTTAATAACAGAGCTTCAAAGTACATGAAGCAAAAAATTGATAGAAATGAAAGGAGCAATAGGAAAATCCACAATTATAGTTAGAGATATAATACTTTTTTCTTAGTAAATAAAATATGTGGGGAGAAAACCAGTAAGTTTATAGAAGGCTTGAACAACATCATCAGTCAATTTGACCTAATCAACATTTGTAGAATATTTCAGTCTGCAACAGAAAGCATATTCTCTTCAAGTGCACATGAAACATTGACTAATAAGACCATTTCTGGGCTATGAAACAAGTCTAATAAATTTTAAAGGATCAAAATCATATAAAATACATTCCAATACCAAAACAGAATTAAACTAGAAATCAAAAACAAAGTTATCTGGGAAACTCTAAGTATTTAGTATTTAACATCTAAACAATCCATTTTTCAAGGAAGAAGCCATAATGGAAATTAGGAAATATCTTGGATTGAATAAAAATGAAAATACAATGCATCAAAATGTTGGGTATGCTTCAAGGGAAATTTAGCATAAAATGCTTCTGGGGTTCATGAGTGGCTTAGTCAGTTAAGTGTCTGCCTTCAGCTCAGGTCATGATCCCAGAGTCCTGAGATTGAGCCCCACATCAGGTTCCCAGCTCAGCGGGGAGCCTGCTTCTCCCTTCCCTCTGCCTGCTGCTCTGCCAGCTTGTGCTCTCTCTCTCAAATCAATCAATCAGTCTTTTTAAAATGTAAAACAAAATGCTTCTATAAGCAAAAACCTTTCAAATCAGTAATCTAAATTTCAATTTAGATTGAAATAATAATTACTAGGAAGAAAATTAAAACCAAAGTAAGAAGCAGGGAAAGAATAATAAATATAAGAGCATTAATCAGTTAAATAGAAAACAAAGACAGTTTAAAAAAAAAAACTACTTCTGGAATGGTGGAGGAAGAATCTCAAAAACCGACTTCTTCATAAAAGCAGTAAATGGCAACATTTATCCAAATCAACTTTTTTAGAAATCTGGAAATTAACCAAAAGCATGCAATAATCCAAAGAGCATTTATTCAAGCAAAACAGCCAAATTTCAGTAGGAACAATGAGATGTGTGGCATCTTAATTGTCCTGTTCCTTCTTTCCTCTCCTCAGCTCAAGCTTACAGTGAACAGCCTTTTCCCTGAGGGGGAATGTCAAAAGCACCAACATTGCTTTTGTTCAGTATTGCACTTGTTGAATACTGCAGCCATTTGAGGTGATGATAATACCTGAAACAAACAAGAAACTAACTAAAAAACTTGAAAGGAAAAACTGGAGACTGATAAATGTTCATGAAACTTTTCAAAAGCTGTGGTATGATCTTGGAATTCTAGAAGGCAACACACATGTGCAGGGTGGTGTGTATATCCAGGAAAGACATGATTCCTGAATCTCTCATCTATATATATGTATATAAGATGATAGACAGATAGACAGATAGACATATATGTATAATGTTTATATGAAAATAATTTTTATATAAATATGTTCAAAGAACTAAACTGTCTGAAGAACTAAAGGCATGTATGAGAATGATGTCTCACCAAACAGAGACTATCAATAAAGAAATATAACTTATTGGGATCCCTGGGTGGCGCAGCGGTTTGGCGCCTGCCTTTGGCCTGGGGCGCGATCCTGGAGACCCGGGATCGAATCCCACGTTGAGCTCCCTGCATGGAGCCTGCTTCTCCCTCTGCCTGTGTCTCTGCCTCTCTGTCTCTCTCTGTGTGACTATCATGAATAAATAAATAAAATCTTAAAAAAAAAGAAATATAACTTATTTTTTAAAAGAATATAAATTCTGGGGTTGGTGGGGTCAGAGAGAACAATAAAGGAAGTGAAAAATTCACTGGAGAGCCTCAGTAGGACATTAGCACTAGCAGAAGAAGGAATCAACAGACTTGAAGATAGGCCAATTAGTTATTCCCATACCCAGACCCTGGTTTCTAACTACCATACCATTCTGTATTACAAAGCAATCAGGGATCATTAAAGAATTGACTCCCTGAAAGAAGCAAAATGGAACTTCTTAGGCACCTCTGGGCTAGGGAACACCCATCAGCCAAGAGCAATCCTGAGATAGGTGTGCATGTAAGCAGTTGGCAGTCAATATGCTCAGCAGCTGGTCAAGGGGACCGGGGCAGGGCACCAACAGCATCCGTTATAATTAAGTTTGAGGGAGGTGATCCTAAGAAACACTGGTATGGGAGTGGAGCTAAACCTAGGCCAACTTACTCAGGCCATCCCTATCTTTCCCTAGTCTCTTCCAGGCAGTGTACCCACGGGTGGAATAGGCGGTACCACATGGTTATTTGCACACTGACATTACCAGACTTGGTAAGAGAATAAGATAAGTCAGCAGTACCCAGTACTCAGCTTCTGAAGCAGTTCATTCATATGCCCTAGTCAGATCTCAAATGCCTTTTCCCAAGAAATATACTCAGTTTTTGATTATTAACTGCTTTTTATCTTGGGCAGCCCCATTTTCCCTACAGTCCCTACAAGTTAGCCCAGGTCTTCAGTGTTGTGTCAAGGCTTGGAGCAATAGGAGTGTTCTGAATTGTAGGAGTCTTGATGACATCAGCTTCTACAGCCCCTCCCCCTCCAAGAAGTTTCCATTTTTAGAAATATAGAGATTTTAAACTTCGCCTTCCATGCTCCTTTCTTTCTTGGTATCCTCCTAGAAATGTAAAGAAATTAATGTCTTCAAAAAATTCTAATAAGCAGCAGAACTTTCTGCCACCTGCAGGCTTCTTTCAAGTTTAATCATATTAAAGCCCACTGACTTTCCTTGAATCAGCAATGAATTTTTGAAAGTCTATATTCATAGCTACATAATAATTTTGAGTTGAGTTTTTGGCTATTCTCTCAAAAAAATCATTTGGCCACAGCTACTGGGGTTGAAACTAGGGGGTGATGCAACTTGCTTTGAGTAAGGATTCTTAGCAATGCTGTCCAAGCCCCTAAAATGTGGTAGGTATGAGTTTATTCCACAATTCATCAATTCATTCATTCATTAACTTAACAAATATTTATTGCTGGTCTTCTACGTGTGGGGCACTGTGTTAAGCCCCAGGGACATACAGTCTCTGACTTCATGGAATTTACATTATGGTCCAGGTAGATAGTAAAGAAAAAAGTAAAACATGGTACAATATAGAGTGGTCAGCTCCATGAAGAAAATTAAAGCAAGGAAAGATGGTAAGAATGCCAAGAGAAGAGTTTGAAATGTTTTTTAAGGGAAAGCATAAAAACACTCACTGAAACTGTGATATTTAGGTAACTACCTGAAGATGGTGATGGAGCAAGCAATGTGGATATCTGGAGAATGAGCATCCAGGCAGAGGAAACAGTGTGAAGCTGGGTGGTAGAGCATGGTATACATCGTATTTATTCTCAATTGTATTATGTGAATTATTACAATAGTGTGCATGGTTAAATTGGATCACTCCAAGTTTCCACTCAGCAAAGCTGATGAGAAATCCAGTGTCAGCTGGTACTGGCAGCCCTTCCTGCTTGCTGGACTTGGAGTCATGTCCCTGGGCCTTGGAAGGACATCCACTCCATTGTCGTCATTACTGGGATAGTCATGGCCTTCTCTCTCACAGGAGTGGGCTACTTTGTGCTCATCAAGCCCATCTTCCTCATGACTAACTTGGTCCCCAGGATGGCCAGCCTTTGGGATTAGTCCCAGGTATCCATGTACCAACTCATCAGAAGTCCTGTGCCATCTGGGAAAGCTGAGTGGGAGTTACAGTTCCCTGTTTCTGGGCCCTGCATCTCCCAGGTGACTAGCAATCCCTCCAGCCCTTCAGGCTTCAAGAATCCAAGCCATTTCCTCTCTACTGTCCCTTCTGCACTGAGTACCTCAATGGAGTTCCCTAACCTTTGTGAGCTAGGTTTGTTGGGTATAGTGGTGGTGGTGGTAATGCTGCTCCTGGTGGGTGGGTGGGTGAATGGTTGGCTTATTTGCTTTCTTGTGTAAAACAAAGGGTTGTTAATTTCCCAGGAGGCAAGAAAAATTCAATCCACCAAGACACAAGCTTTAATTGCTTTCTTGAGGGAGGGTGGAGGGGAAAATACTTTTATTCTTTCAACAGAAGAAAATAGAGTTAAGGTCTCAGTCAGGTTAATCTGCCATATAAGTATCTCTGGAATCTTGTTCTGGCTCTCCACTGCCAGGATCACTGGTCACTATCCAGTAGCTCTTGCCTACTGGATACCACCCGACCTCTCTGTCTCTGGTCCCCACTCGATTCTTCTCCATACTGAAACTAGAGTGACCTTTCTAAGACAATAATCTGATGAGGTTTAAAATCTCTTTGCCAGTTAAGAGACTGGCATGTGATCCAATTCAGATCAATGACATGTGAAAAGAGTCTTGCCAAGATTTCTGGGAAAGCTCTTCTTTTTCTTCTGTGAGATTCTCTGCCTTTCTCTGAATGTGGTTGTGTGCCATCTTACCTCCAAAGGAAGGGTAAAGGAAGTCAGAGTCATTGAGTTAAGTCAACCCTGAAGACTGTCTTATCTCTAGACTTCCTGTTAGAGTTTTTTCTTTTATATATATATTTCAGATGATCAAAAGTACGGAACAGACATTGGTTGCAAAATAATGTAAACGCACATAATACTGAAATGTGCACTTAAAAGATTAAAATGTTAAATTTTATGTTGAGTGTATTTTACTTCAATGAAAAAAGTTACAATAGAAATATGGAACAAATAGTATAATGGCTACTTGTGTATCTAGCATCCAACTTGAAAATTTCCCTATTAATTAGGCTAACTTGAGTTGGATTTTTGGTGACTTGGACCCAGCAAATACATGCTAGGTAATGCAGAATTTGGTGGCAATAAGTATGACTGTTGCAATGAACAGATCTTAAACTGATGGAATTGGCTGATCTGAAGAGATGGGCTTGGTCATGGGCTGGAAAGTCAGCAATCCTTTTTGGGTGGTTGTGATATACTTGGTTTATCTGCCTCTTGAAATTTAATGGGAAATTAAAAAATCTAGGGATCTTGTTCAAATGAGGATTCCAATTCAGTAGGTCTAGGGTGGGGGACCAAGAGTCTACAGTTTTAACAAACTCCCAGATGATGCCAGTGTTGCTGATCCATGGACCACACTTTGAACAGCAAGGAGTTAAACCAATATACCCTTGAGGAGGGACCATATACCATGCAGGCTGTTGCATCAGGAGGATGGTGGAGAAAATTCAGGATGTTGGACTGTGTTAGCAACTTACAGCCCTGGGTAGGGTTTTATGAGGGACATTCTTTTTTTTTTTTTTAAGGGTTTTTTAATTTATTCATGAGAGACACAGAGACAGAGGCAGAGACAAAGGCAGAGGGAGAAGCAGGCTCATCACAGGGACCCCGATGTGGGACTTGATCCCTGAACCCAAGATCATGCCAAACACAGACGCTCAACTGTTGGGCCACCCAGGCGTCCCATATGAAAGACATTCTTAGCCTCACACTGGCCTGTGTGAAAACAGAGAAAGAAGAAAATACATTTCTGTTAAGAAAGGTTCTCACTCTGTGAACTGCAATAAAGAAATAGCTGAAATTGTAATAATGTGATTGTGTCTATCTTGGTCACCTTTTTAGAATGTGCCCATATTTATATCCATATTTAGAATGTGCCCATATCCATATTTATAGAAAATACAAGTGAATGGTGAATGAGAACTCACTATTTTAAAAAAAGCTGCTCAATAATTAGAACCAGCTGATCTGTCGACTAAACTTTAATTGAAAAAAAAGGAAAAGAGAGAAGCACCCAGCAAAGAAGCAGGTTGCTATGTAAAGCAATGAGGTCCCCAACCCAGGGGTTTTAAGCTGTGACTTGGTGGCCATCAAGGATGATCAAGGATGGTCAAGGATGAGGAAGAGTGGTGCTTCTCCAGCTTTGATGTAAATAGGTATTACCTGATGATCTTGTGAAAAATGAAGATTCTGAGTTGGTAAGTTTGGGATAGGGCTTGGGATTCTGTATTGATAAACAGCTCCTAGAAGATTACAGTGCTGCAGGTCCTTGGACCACACTCTGAGTATACGGAATGCAGTGGGAAATCCAATGATAGGTAGAAAGTTCAACTAGGTTATTCGTTTCCAAACCTGGTGCATGTCAGACTCACCCAGGAGATTTATTAGAAATAAGGCTTCTTTAGCTCCAATGCCAGAGATTCAAATTCTGTAGATCAGAAGCAAGCAAGGCCTGGACATGTGTATTTTTAACAAGCTTCCCACTAAATCAGACAGTCTTTGGGAACTACTGAACCAGAACAGAAGCTTCCTAAATGTATTTCAAACTCTAAGCTTCCTTTTTTTCAAGAGTCCAACAAATATAAATCAGGATGGGACAAAGCCAGGTTGACAGTGATTCTCCCACTGTGTTTACATGGTAAACAACACAAGGTCAAAACATTTCCCTGTTTTAAGAGTCTACATTTACACTCACTCCCTTTCCTAGGGAGTTGGCATTTTCTTTCCATCCTTTTGCAGAGTGACTTCCATTGTGCTCTAAAAATAGCTACATTATTGATTTCTTGAGCTCCATCAACCTACTGTGCTACAACATAATTATGTTGAAAAGAGGAACTTCCACCATGGGTTTCTTGGAGAATTTTCCAAAAGACAAAAATAGCAAGGAAATCTAGGCTTGTGTGACACATTGAAAATATCCCACAAACATGAATAATCCAAACTGGGCTTGTTAGAGCCATGATCTCTTGCTCCGGATGCAGCTGTGAGCAAGAGTTGCAGAGCCCTAATCTGAGGCTATAGAGTTTTATTTTGTAGATTTAATAAATTCCAGGAGGATAGAATCAGAGACAGTGATTCCTGTTTTTCTTACCTGCTCATCACCAATATCCTCTCTTGTGACAGAGTCACATAGGGAAGGGTTTGTGGAGATGGCAGAGACTTGGTCCTAGACCTTGGGGCTGGAGAGAGCCTGGACATTCATGGCACTTCAGGGGATCAGAGAAGGGCCCGTGAATAGGAAGGAAGCAAAATCTAGTGAGGACCATGATGCGCTACTGATGAGAGCCTGGAAAGATGCCAGTGTTAGGGGAGGCCTGTGAGATTGGCCCTGGCAGGTGTCTTGGCAGGTGGGCACAGGCCTAAAGGAAGAAAGTAGGCAGATTGACGGCTGTTTCTGGGTGATCTGCCCACAGTCCCATCAGTCTGGGTCATATGTCCCTCCACTGTCTTCCTAATGCACAAGGCTGTTCTCAGTGTGTGCCACCTCTGTCTGACATCTTCCTTCTACTCCTCTATGTCCCTACTTAAGCCCACTTCCCTTCATACTTGCCTCAAATATCCCCTTGCTCAGGGCAGCTTCCTTTACCCTCATCTATGTTAGGCCCCTGCCACATGCCTTCAGAGCATATGTTCCCTTATTGTCTGCCATTTTCACAGTTGTAGTTACACAATTAAAAGTGTGATACAAAGGTGCCTGAGTTGCTCACTCAGTTGGGCATCTGCCTTCAGCTCACGTCATGGTCCTGGGGTCCTGGGATTGAGCCCCACATTGGGCTCTCTGCTCAGTGAGGAGCCTGCTCCTCCCTCCCCCTTGGCCCCCCATTTGTGCTCTCTCTTACCCTCAAATAGATAAATAAAATCTTTTTTTTTAACTTGTAATTTTTAAAAATCACTGTCAAGTTCCATGAAGGTAGAAATCCTATCAATCTTGAGTCACAAAGCATCCCCAGAACTTAAGAGCCCAGCACATGGTAGGCACTTGCTCAATAAATGAACAATTATCTTTTTATATGTTTTTCTGCTCCACTAACCAGTGAACTTCCTAAGAGGAAGAACCCAGACTCAATTTATCTTTGTATCCTCAGGTAACCCAAACAATTGCTCAATGCATAATTATTTGAATTGTACTGAACTGAATTAAATTATCAGGAGTAGCAGTGCCCCAGGGAGTGGGCTAGAGTCCAGGGGGGAAATTCCAGGGTTTGAACAGGAGAGGGTAATGGTGAGGCCATCAACTCAGGGGCCCAGGTATTTTGATTTAGGTGGGCCTCATAGGGTCTGCAGTCAAAAGAGAAGAGAGAAAACATAGGTTGCTATTGGCATTGCAGGCTGGTTTTAAGATGTAAGGCTAGGAAACCCTGCAAAGCTATTTTCCAGGAGACAGGCATCACCAGCTTTGCAGAAGCCAGGCCCACAGGGACTTCTGAGAGGTGGGAGCCATTAGCCCAGGTTGCTGGGTTCAAGGGCAGCTATCTGGGCCAGCTGCTGTCCCTAGGCCATGAACATCCACATCTCCCAAAACCAAGAGCTGGCTTCTTGGGGGACAGGATGGTCCTTCTGGTTCCCTTTACCTCTCTCTTTCTCATCAGACAGTAGGCAGGCCATTTGGGGAGGGGGTGTCCCCACAGTCACTAAGACGTACAGGAAGTCCAACAGTAAAAGCCAAAAAAAAATTTTTTTGCCATTTCCCTCTTTCACCTCTGTGACATGCAACTCAGCAATGAGGACACAGGATTTAAGCAGCTTCCTTTCTTAGTTTCAGCTTTGGACCCTCCTTGGGACTATAAGTGGAGATTTATTTATTATTATTTTTTTAAATTTTTATTCATTTATGATAGTCACACAGAGAGAGAGAGAGAGAGGCAGAGACACAGGCAGAGGGAGAAGCAGGCTCCATGCACCGGGAGCCCGATGTGGGACTCGATCCCGGGTCTCCAGGATCGCCCCCTGGGCCAAAGGCAGGCACTAAACTGCTGCGCCACCCAGGGATTATAAGTGGAGATTTAGAAGATGCCAAGGGAGCACAAAATGTGATGTCTCAAGGACAAGCTCACGCTGCAGTGGCTGCTCACCCACCATGGCTAAGAACTCATCTTGATAACCATCTCGTACATGTGACTCATGCTTTATGTGTCTGCACACATGACCTCAGGTGTCCCTCGCAGCACCCGATGATACAGGCTGCTGCTTTCACTCCCTTTTGCCAGTGGAGGTAGCCCAGGCTCAGAGGCCAAGTGACCAAGTGACCAAGTGACAGCTACTGACCTGGATTGTTAGGACCCACTCAGTGAGATCTTCTGATCCCACTCCAAGCTCAACCTCTGTGACTCCAACTGCCCAAACTAGTTGGACACTTCTCCAGGGGAGCAAGAGTAGCCCAGAGAACATAGGGCACAGGCTAATGTGGCTCATATTGGGGTGTCTGTTTCAGCTTGATGTTAAGTAAATTTAAAATTTTTATATAAAAACCAACACAGTTAACTTCTGGAATAGGACACAAAAGGAAAGCTTTTTAAAGTTAAAATGCAAGATCTCAAACTTCTGGTTCATAATAATGTAACCATGTGGGTTGATTAATTGTGACAAACGTACCACAGTGACATAAGATGTAACATCCTGGATCCTGGGTATGGGTATGGGGATAAGGATGGGTATATGGAAATTTGTACTATCTTTGCAGTAATACTGTAAATCCAAAACTGTTCTGAAATAAAAATTCTATTAAAGGAGCACCTGGGTGGCTCAGTGATTGAGCATCTGCCTTTGGCTGGGGTCATGATCCCGGGATCCAGGGATCGAGTCCTGCATTGGGCTCCCTGCAAGGAGCCTGCTTCTCCCTCTGCCTGTGTCTCTGCCTCTGTGTGTGTGTCTTTCATGAATAATTTTTTAAAAAATCTTTTAAAAAATAGAACTTAAAAAATTCCATTTAAAAATGGGATACTATTAAAGAAATTGTAGGATCTCGGGTTTTTCCAGGGGTACCTGCTCAAAGTCCTATTTTGTTTGAGGTACACAGAGGTGATGTTTAAAAAGCCTTGCCCGGGCAGCCCCAGTGGCTCGGCGGTTTAGGGCTGCCTTCAGCCCAGGATGTGGTCCTTGGAGACCCGGGATTGAGTCCCACATTGGACTCCCTACATGGAGCCTGCTTCTCCCTCTGCCTGTGTCCCTGCCTCTCTCCTTCTCTCTCTCTCTCTCTATGTGTGTCTCTCATGAATAAATAAATACAATCTTTAAAAAAATAAAAAGATAAAAATAAAAAGCCTTGCCCATGCCCTGTTGTTTGCAGAGTAGAAGAACATCCTACAGCATCCCAAAAAGTCTGTATTTCTTGAGAGAAAAACAAGAAGATAGAACAGTAAAGATTCTTTCACTGCCCTCTCCAGACCTCTGTCCCCTTTTAACACTGTAAGAAGAATGACAGGCACCACCCCAGGTTCCCACCAGAGTGGGAAGGATGCTATTACAGAGTTGGCTTAAGCACCTCACCCTATTCTAGCCTCTACAACAATCTTCCAGGGCATGGTATCCTTGCACACCCCCAAATCATCTGGGTGGGGCCCCAGCAAGAAGTAGTGAGAACTCATCCACTTACAGTTAGTCTGGGAAGTACACACCTTGGCACCCAGCAGGCACCACCCACGAGTGGTGGGCTAGTCAGCAGGGGAGCACGGCGCCTTCTCAGAGATGTCCTCCATCCAGCACAGACACCTACGGATGCAACTCTGCAAGATTGGGGGCACGTGGGTCCTGCTGTTTCTGAAAGTTTCTTCAGCCATCTGGGAAATAGGCGTTGAAGTTCCGCCTTAAAGTTGAGAAACGGATTCAAGCTGCTGTTTTCTCCCAACTATAAAAGGACCAAGACTCAGATGTTCCTTATGATCATTTGGCTCTATTTCTGTGTAGCTTAGGATGGGCAGTGGGGCTCTAAGTTGGGGGAAGTGAAGGAGAAAAGAGAAAAACCCAGAATTGATTTCCTCAAGCTACACCTTAAATAGTCACAGTCTTTGAATCAGGCCAGGAAATGGTTTCCAGACACCAACTTTAGGATTGACAGTCAAGAACTTGAACTTGAATGACTAATGTAAGCCACTTACAGTTACATATCACTGTCATCATCTTTCTAATCAAAACAAATATTAATGATTTCCCAATATAATTTAGAGCTCGTAAGATATTGATAATCTAATTTTGGCAACAGAAAAATGCATAAAGAGATCATAAGTAGGAAAAGCAAAGGGGAAAGAACCAATTGGCAGTGCTTTCGGGAGCTTGGCGGGTAGGAAAGGCTTCATAGAAAAGATAGGGCTTGAGCTAAACATTGGACTTGGACAAGAAGGGAGAGAACAAAAGAGACATGGAGGACAGCCGAAGGAAAAGCACAGGAGCAGGAATGTGCATAGCATGTTGGAGAAAAGGAGTAGGTGAGTTTGGTTGGAATGGAGAACCTAGGTAGAGGAGTGATGTGTGATGGGCTGAGAAAGATAGAAGGGGAGGCAGGATAGAAACTTGGCTAAAACCTGAGACTTTGTCCTTTGTGTAGTGGGAGTTCTGTGGTGAAAACTCTAGTGTAGAGGAGGGCGGGGATGGAGAGAAGGGGTGGCGCGGAGACCAGTGAGAAGGTGTGACACTGGAGCAAAACAGGTAATTCAGTGCAGAACCAGAATGTGAGGAAGGCAAGGAAGTGACAGATGCAAGAAATTTATGAAGGACAAATGGATAAGAGTTGGTGACCAAGATGTGAGACAGAAGGAAAAGAAAAAGAAAGAAAAGGAGGAGGAGGAGAAGGAGAAGTAGGGAAAGGAGGAGGAGGGAGAGGAGAACCGAAAGAGGAGGAGGAGAAGAGTAAAAACACCTAGGACTCTCTGGTTTCTAACTTGGGTGACTGAGAGAATGACCACATTCCCAGCAGAAATTTTCTTACCCTTTCTCAACAAGATTCCTCTCATTCTTTAATTTCAGTTGTTCCTCAGAACTAAAGAAAACCCCCTCCCAGCTGACCCTGAAAGTAAATAATATAGGATTCTGGTCCCCTATTTGTGCAAAGAGAACCTGAGGATCTGGGATTTGTACAGGATTGTACAAAGGGGCAGAAGCAAACTGGTACCAAGACCTACTGGATCTGATGACGGAATGCTAAACATCAGAGCCATCAGAAAGCACCAGTTATTGAGTGGATCCACCTCTCTTTTCAGATAAGTAAACTGAGGCCTGCAAATGAAGAGTGACTTCCCCAAGGTCAACAAGCTAAGACTAGAACCTGGCTTGCTGAGTCTTACTCCAGTGCTCCTTACTTTTCCACTTGTTCCTTCATGTTTCGTGTATGTGTGTGCATGTTCTTTTTTTTTTTTAATTTTTTTAATTTTTATTTATTTATGATTGTCACACAGAGAGAGAGAGAGAGAGAGAGAGAGAGGCAGAGACACAGGCAGAGGGAGAAGCAGGCTCCATGCACCGGGAGCCCGATGTGGGATTCGATCCCGGGTCTACAGGATCGCGCCCTGGGCCAAAGACAGGCTCTAAACCGCTGCGCCACCCAGGGATCCCGGTGTGTGTGCATGTTCATACGCATGTTTGCTTGAGCAACAGGGAGCACTTATTGAGTGATATTTTCTCTGTGGATTTACCACAAAGCATACCTCAACAGACTCCTCACATAACAGTGATAATAATTTAAGGTTGCTTTTGTTGAAAATCCTGAGTTTATTTTTTTTAAGATTTTATTTATTTATTCATGAGAGAACACACACACACACAGAGAGAGAGAGAGGCAGAGACACAGGCAGAGGGAGAAGCAGGCTCCATGCTGGGATCCCAATGTGGGACTCGATCCCGAGTCTCCAGGATCATGCCCTGGGCTGAAGGTGGTGCTAAAACACTGAGCCACCAAGGCTGCCCTGATCCTGAGTTTATTCATGACATATATGACAGTTAGCTTATCTCCCCATCTCTACCCCAACCATACTGGATTTATTTGGGGGCATACTGAGTTGGCTGAACTCTTAGATCTATGGTTTCTCCTAGCCTTATCCCTACATTACACTGCCAAGGCAGGGAACAGATCTGATGCCTTTTTCATCTGAAGCAAACCTACCAAAATTCATAATTTGCAAGCTAAGAAGAGAGAAGATTGAGAGTAAGAAGAGGAAAAAAAAATACTGAGACATTCATAAGGCCAGGTGCTCAATGAATATCCAAGAAGACAAGAGATTAAGAGGAAGGAAGGAGAGATAGAACACTAGTGGGAAATAGGAGAATGGCCTTGACAGAAAAAGAAAAAAAAGGATTTTCATTTGATGAAGAGAAAGAAGGGATAATATTCTTCCCACTCCACCAGATTCCTGGGAAGGCCCTGAACAAGACCCAGCCCTTTAGTTCTCAGCTGTGCTGTGACTAGTTAGAAAAACTCATTGATACTAAGTTTGCCATTCAGGGTTATATTATGTCAATCTCAGGAACCACCAAAAATCCAATGAATCCTCCACTACAAAATACTTAGAGAGACAATGAAGCCTGCTAAGGGACGCACACAAATTATCCCAGACATTTTTATCTTCCACAAATCCCTCCTTGCTCTGAAGGGGGCTGCCTGACAATGTGCCATCCCTCCCAAGGGCCCATGCTGCCCAGATACAGCATTCAGAGAAGCTTAATCATCTCTACCCCACTCTAGAAGCCAGGGTAGCTTAAACCAGAGTACCTGGGTTCCTCCTTCTCTAAGGCAGAACAAATGGATGAGGCACAGACAGGGTAAACATTGGCATATGGAGGGGTGCCTAGGTGGCTCAGTCGGTTAAGATTTGATTTCAGCTCAAGTCATAATCGTGGGGTCATGAGATAGAGCCCTGCATCATGCTCTATACTCAGCAGGGAGTCTGCTTGAGATCCTCTCTCTCCCTCTCCTTCTACCCCTCCTCTCTGTGTTCTCTCTCTCTCAAATGAATAAATAAATCTTAAAAAAAAAAAAAACTTACATTCGCATACAGAGCCATGCTGGGGACAAGAAGTCTGTTTGGTGTTCTGAGAAATAACAAAAGGAAATGCATTTTAGCCAAGAAAGAAAAAAAATAACCTGCTCAGGTCTGAATGACAGCCAAGACACTGGGAGATGGGTGCAAACAGACAGCTGAGGAAGGGACTGGCTAGGCTTCCAAGGAAGGTGGTATCTGAAATCATAGGGATGTGGGGAGGCCATGGGACAGGGTGAGGGCCATGATCACCTCATAGAAACAGAGTGGCCACTTTGTCACTGACCATGAGTGTTCCTTTGGTCAGCCAAAGATTTTGTGTGCAGCCTTCAGAATTCTAATTCTGGGGATGCCTGGGTGGCTCAGCAGTTGAGCATCTGCCTTCAGCTCAGGATGTGATCCTGGAGTTCCAGCATCGAGTCCCACATTGGGCTCCCTGCAGGGAGCCTGCTTTTCCCTATGCCTGTGTCTCTGCCTTCTCTCTATGTCTCTTATAAATAAATAAATAAAATCTTTAAAAAGAAAAAAACAAAACAGAATTCTAATTCTGGAAGGTGATAAAGGAGAGCCAACTATGTCTGAGGTCAGATGGACTTTATCTTCATTTCCCAACTGCTACTGCTCTATTACTAAAATACCCTGGAATCTCTGTGCTTATATAAGAGAATCTGTTGGCCTTTTTAGCTTTCTACCAAACTTCCTGTCTTCCTGTCTCCATTTCTCAGTCCAGCTTGCCATTCCCTAATAGGGAGATAACTAACTCTGCTAAACAGATTTACCTAGATTGAGATAAGTCCATGAAAATATGTCATCACATGTCAGCTAAGTTCTAAAAACACAAATTAGCCACAAGCCAGTTATATGTCCACTGTGACTGCCTCCAGGTATACTTTGTGCCAAAAACAAAGGAAGGACCATAGTGGTCTGTAGCTGACACTGCCCCATACTTGCCCATTACAAAAAAGGTCAGGCCTAGGACATATCATATCTTGTCATAAGATGATCAAGACCTAGGGAGAGGGGTGCCTAGGTGGCTCGGTGGTGAGTGTCTGCCTTTGGCTTTGGTTGTGATCTTGGGGTCCTGGGATCAAGTCCTGCATTAGGCTCTATGCAGGGATCCTGCTTCTCCCTCTGCCTGTGTCTCTGCCTCTTTCTGTGTGTCTTTCATGAATAAATAAATAAAAGCTTAAAAAAAAAAAAAGGCCCAGAGATAGTCAAATCTGACTTGTGCTATTACCCTGACTCCAGAAGTTCACTGTACATTGCACATAGGAAAGTGGTGTTATCCCACAGGTTTTCTAGAAGAAAGTTCCATCTCGAATCAATTAAAATCAACTAGGTCAGGATTCATCCAAAGACACAGCTTTGTTAACCCATAAAGCATAAAACTCAGAAGCAAGAGCCTTAAGAAGCATGTTCCAAAGTTCAGAGAATGGTCAAAAAAAAGAAAAAGAAAAAGAAAAAGAAAAAGAAAAAGAAAAAGAAAAAGAAAAAGAAAAAGAAAAAGAAAGCAATGCTTGGCTGAGAAGCAGAAATGTCTTTCAAAGAAAACAAGAGGAGGCTGACGTCCCACACTCATGTTTCCTGGACAGCTGCCTTTTTCTGAGATTCCCAGTTCATTTGCCTGGGCAAATCACAAGAGGAGCAGCTTTTGACTATACTCCATCAGCTGGAGAAAAGGGATATCAGTTTTTGGAAGGTAAACCCAGGGATTTGATGTTTGGTTGTTGAATTTCTGACAGTATCCCAAAGTAGTTTCAACCCCAGGTATAATTTCATAAAGAGCTTATGTTTTAAATTGTCTGTCTGTAAACTACAATGGGATGAAATTTTATTTTCTCCGAACCTTCCTGTTTCCTTCCTGTGTGGATCTAATGAACTTGAAATTTCAAACTCATTGGGGATAGGGGTAGTATATAATATCATATTTGGGCTTTGAATCTCAGATAATTGGTATTTTTTAATGGGCCACACTATAGAAGACATGAAGTCATAGACTCATAATAATCATCTAAACCAACTATAAATTTTGTAACTAGAGAATGTGACATACCAGAAGATGGAATGACTTGCCCAGAACCATATAATGACAGAAGCAGGGACTTAATCTACCACTCTGGCAACAAGTCCAGAGTTCTCACCTCTTTGGTGGCCAAAAAGGGGACACTAGTTTGAAATTTTGACAAAAAAAAAAAAAAAAAAAAAAAAGTCAGCATTTTAAAATTGCTTTAAATCCAAAAAGACAAATCTATCTGCTCCTACAAAGTAGGATGAAAAGTAAGGGAATGATCAAAGGGCAGTGAATAAATGAATGGGGAAGAGAGCCATTCAATTGTTCCTAATTTTAAGAGCTATTCAGATCCCACAAAGGGCTTAAGAGGAACAAGCATGCTCAGAGTTTGGAGTTTTGCCTTCCATGACTACAGCAGACCATGTATTTAACCTTGAAAATGGGAAGAAGGGGTTCTACTTTACTCAGTCAGTGATATTGCGTCAACCAATCACCGCAGTTTCCTTGTGCATTTGCCTGGAGTCATAGGGTGTTTCCTGCTGAACCTGAATGTCTCCTCCTAGCCACATTAGCCCCTCAAAATCTTTCCTTCTGGGCCTTTCCCAGAAATAAATTCTTGGTGGAAGCTATAAAACACCAGCTCCTCCAAGCAGAACAACTCTGCTGGCTGCCACCAGAGGCCAAGGCACTTGGCAGGTAAGATTCATTAACTTTAATCTTTCCTGACTTCTGCAAAGTTGATGATGAAATTTCCTAAAGGCTTCTCAGAATCTTGCTACTGCATTTAGATTTGTCTTCATTGGCTATTTTCTGGTGCCAGATTTGGCTGCCACTATGGCAATTCATCCCTGTTTGGCATAAGAGAGAATGTGATTAAATCCATTGAGGGGCAAGGCAGCTTTTCTGAGTCTGAAAACAGGCACAGAATCATAAACTCTTAGGGCTAGAAAGTACCATGGACCTCTCATCCGTCCATTTAGAAACTGAAGCCTAAGAGATAACACACAGAGTTGGGGATAAATAGTAACAGTAACAGATAAATAGTAACAGATAAATAGTAACAGAATAGTAACATCTCAAGAATGCCACATGCTCCATATGGCATTCTTGAGACCAATGTGCTATCATGTTATTCTAAACTACAGTGAAAACTTTGCAGTGTTTTAAGGGTTTGCTGAGCCAGGGCTCTCAGATTTTTATCTTGTTTCCAGCATCGAATGTCTGCTATTTATAGCATATCTGAACATCTAGTTAGCCCTGAATGTCTAGTCCCAGTGCCCTTTCAGTGCCCTTGCAGACACTTGAATCTCCATAAGACATATGAATTGGAGCAATATTAGATGGGTTTCACATTGGAAGAATGAAGATTGAATCATACTGTGTTTTATGTGATTGGGTGTCCCAAACCCTGTGGCTGAGGTGGGGGATTGTTTCTTCTGAAAAGATCTTGATAAGTATTTTCTGTTCACTATTTTCCTCTTGATCCTGGAGCTGCTCAAGGGATGATGGTGTGTTTGTTGGTTTTCCTGCTGGCTCACCCACCACCCTCAAAGAGCTCTTGTCACTTATGGAAAAGAATCCTACTGATTCCTTTCCTTCTCAGGTGTTCCTGCAGCCTGTCTTGGTGACTTCTCAGCAAATCTGAAAGCCGTCTCTGGTAGGCCTTTGCACTCAGAGTGTGGTCTACAGACCAGCAGCATCAGCATCTCCTGGGAGCCTGTTGGAAGTACAGGCTCTCCAGCCCCTTCTATGACCTTCTGAGTTAGAATGTGCATTTAACAAAGTCCCAGGTGAATAGCAGGCACATTAAGGTGTGGGCTAAGGGACTATCACAACCCTCACCCTCTGCATCCTCCAGATGCTGAACTTCTCTGCCTTTGGAGTTTCATTCATTCAGCATATACCCAACACCTATTATGTACCAACAATAGGCTTGGGCATGGGAAAAAACAAAAGTAAATAGCTGTTGGGGAGCTCAGGGTCTGATAGGGGAATAGAACATGAAAACAGTGATATGTGATATGACTAGAGTACTATGGCAGGACAGGAAAATGAATGACTTAACTTTGCTTGGAGAAATCTGCTATACTTCATAGAGAAGGTGGCATTTGGCCTGGTTGTTGAAGAATGAATAGTAATAGTACATCAAGCAGGGAGGGCTCTGCATAAGACAGTGTGAGTGGAGGCAAGGAATTATGGACCAGCCTGCCATCAGAGAGGCAGAGACTGTGACTCTGTCTCCAGATAATGCTTCATGCCACAAGGAAGTTTCCAGGCTTCCAAAGGGCTTGGAAAATGATTTCTTCATTTAGCATGATGATAAGAATGTTGATAAATATCCAAACATCAAAGAAGCCTTTTGCTGGCCTCTTAACACTCTGAAGCCCTATGTCCTCCACTCTCTGCTCTGCTTGGCTCCAGCTACAGTGTCCCCACAAGGTCCAAAGATCCTCCAGGATCTTTTAGCACACCTTTTTTCCAGGGCAGTGGCATGAACTTGCTTGCCTGGCTCTGCTTTCTGTCCTACATCCTTCCTTCACATGTACCAGGGAAGTTGGCCAAGACATGGAAAATAATTTGGCTTTGGCCTTGAGGTCCCTCTCCTACTTCCCACTGAGGGGAGTATAAAGGGGATTCCAAGGAAAGAAGACAAATGAACATCAAAGTTGTTTCTCCTGTTCAGATTTCTCAACTGTCATGTCTTCAGCTATATTTTTCTTCCTCAATCTATCTCAGATGATGCCTTTTTTCCATAGACTAACGTTTTACTTTTTGTTTTTAATCTATTATTAGTCATTGAAAGAGTAGTATAATGAATACTTGTGCGGCCATCAGCCCTCTTTAAAAATCAATGATATGGTGGTTGCCAGGGGCTAGGAGAAGAGGGAAAAGGGAGTTGGTCTTCAGTGGGTATAAAGTTTCAGTTTTGCAAGATGAAATAGTTCTAGAAATCTGTTGTACAACAATGTGAATATACTTGTCCCTACTGTACTGGATGGTTAAAAATGGTTAAGATAGTAAATTTTATGTTAGAAGCTTTTACCAGAATTTTTAAAAATACCTTTTACTCCAAAGCCATCATCTTTGTGTTCCTGAAAGGGCAGATTTCTGCTGGCTCAATGGTCTCCTCAAGTCACAAAGAGGAGGATTATGGTTCTACTTGGGGTCATAGAAGTGTAAGACAGGATCTCACTGAGGGCCAATTATTTGAGAACTCCTCCTGGAAAAAAAATAAAAGTGCCAGGAAGAATCTTGGCCAGAAAGGTATATATTTATACTTTGCCTTTTTTTTCTAAGTTAGCTTACAAACTATATATTCATACAAGATAAAAGTTGGTAAGGGAATCATAAAAGGACAGAGGGAAAGACTGGGGGAGTGTGGACTGAAATTACCTCTAGATACACAGTTCTCTTCTGGGCTGGCCTAATTCAAGGGGAGAGTATCCGGAGGGTGTCCAGAAGACCACCTGGGTGGCCTCTCAGGCAAAGATCCAGAACCATAATTTCTCTTAGGAAGCTTCTAATAGATACAGAGGGGACAGCCAGTCTGAGATGTTCTTCTTGGGGTGTTTCTGGAATCCAACCAGTGAATGCATACGGAAGGGAGAATCTGTACTCACTTGTGAAATCTAAGAGATTCACAAGTGTCAAGAGCCTATGTCTGTCAAGAGCACAGACTAAGCACAGACAGGATCATTCCATCTGCATGCCATGGGTGCTCCCCTGGGTTGGAGGTAGAAGCTCCTCAAAAGATATTTTGGTTCTATTCCACCAAACCTCATGAACACTCTAAGCCCCAAAGCCTCTTATCAGCAAAAAAAGCTGCACGAATTTTAGTCTGATGATTTAGGCCCAGGGTTAAAACACACAATGAAGTGGTTAATCTAAGTGCTGGAATCTCTCCTGGCAGACTGGGACACAGCTGTGGGCTCGGGGGAACCCTGAGCTTTGTTGTAACTTTCATTCCTGTGCTCCCATATTGGCTCTTTGAGGAAGTGGGAAGCTCCTGCTGGTTTCTGAAGGGAGGAGATGAGTGTCTGATGCAACACATCCTCAGGGGAAGGAGGAAGGAGAACTCCAAAGACATGCTCCAGGTCTGGTAACAGCATTTCTCACACCTGGGACAAGATGGGTGCAGGATTTCAGGTCACAGGCTGTCAGGGCAGAATCAGACATCCTGAATCACTTGGTCTGACCCCCTCACTTGACAGGCCAGGGGACAAGAGATGTTAAGTAACCTGCCTGATGCCACAGAGCTAATTATTATAGCAAATGCAGAACTACACCTCAGGACCTCTTGACCCCGAAGCCTGAGTTCTTTCCCTTCCAGCACTGCCTCTTTACACATCTGCCAGTAGCTAGCATGGGTCTGCACAGATGGTAGATGCTGACTTGGTTATTGTAGTTTCCCCTTCTCTGCTCCAATATGAGGACATCTGCTGTTCCCTGGGCCTTCTCTGCTTTACTATCCCTTTCTGTAGAGCTCCCATTGGAGCTCTACAAGGCTTACACATGATCCTGGGTCTCATTTCAGCAATGCGGGTCCTTCTCCATCTCCCAGCTCTTTTAGCTTCCCTGACCTGGCTCCAGGCTGCAGCACTGGTCACAAATGGTAAGTGTCCCCCTGTATAGGTTTCCTGGGACTACTATAACAAACTGGGTGGCTTAAGACAACAGAAATTTAGGGGCACCAGGGTGGCTCAGTTGGTTAAGTGGCCGACTCTCAATTTCGGCTCAGGTCATGATCTTAAGGTCCTGGGATAGAGTCCGCGTTGATCTCAATGCTCAGTGGGAATTTTGCTTCAGGATTTTTTCCTCCCTCTCTCTCTGGCCCTCCCCCTACCCTCTTTGGAATAAACAAATCTTAAAAAACAAAACAAAAAGAAAGACAACAAAAATTTATTTTCCCACTGTTTGGGAGGTTAGAAGTTCAAAATCAAAGTGTCAGCAGGGTCCTGTTCTTCTGAAGGCTCTAGAGGAGAATCCTTCCTTGCCTCTTCTTAGCTTCTGGTGGCCCCAGCAATTCTTGACACTCCTTGGCTTATGGCTGCATCAGTCCAATCTCTGCCTGTCTTTACACACTTCTCTGTGTGTATCCTGTGTGTCCTCTCCTCTTGCTCACGCTGATCCTGTGCCTTTATGACCTCCTATGAATTAATTACATCTGCAAAGACCCTATTTCCAAATAGGGTCACATTCTGAGGTCCTGGCTGGACATGTATTTTGATGGGACACCATTTAACCCAGTAGACTTCCTTTGTTCAGAGAATGCATCCTGCCTCTCCCCCATGCTCCAGACTCCAATGCAAGTGAAAGCAAGAAATCCTGCCTCCACCCTATACCATCCCCTTCTCTACTTCAGGGCCCTGATCAGCTAAGCCCTTTGATGGACTCGCTTAAGCAACTACCTCATCAAGAACCAGAAAGATCCCTGCAGCCCAGTAGCCCGAATCAACCTGAATGGTCACACAGCTTAATCCTATCCCTGGGTATTCTAGTGGACTCCTGAGGAGCAATGTTGACATCTTAAGGAGGATCGGAGAGCATTCTTCCCATTCTGTGCTTTTTCTCCTTGAAGATTTTTGTGAATGTGTCCTAATCTCAATCTTCTGCCTGCTTAGATTTGAGAGGTGGAGGGAATGGCTGAGAAAGAGGGAGACAGAAGCAGAGAGTACCTCGAAGGAAGGGTGTCAGATACTCTGCTCCTTGTCCCTCCCCCTCCAAGCACAGACCACCAAGATTGCTGCCATCTCTGATGCTGTGAGTCAGGTCAAGGTCGAAGTCAACAAGGCCTTCCTGGAATCCCGGACCAGGTATGTGACACACACACACACACACACACACACACACACACACACAGAGCATACCTCCCTTCCTAGGCTTCCTGCTAATGACAAGCACATCTAGGCCAGCCTTGACAAGCCAGTGAGCAAAGCAGTTATACAAGCTGTGCTACCACCACCCCACCTCAGAGTAATATCCCACAAGTCCTAAAATCCGTAGCCTGTAAATCACCTCGAAGAAGATGTCTGATCTAATCCTATAAGCACTTTCTTCCATGTGGCCGAATGTTTCCCGGGGTCATGCGTTTCAGTCTCAAAAAGCTTGTAGGTAGAATTTCTCCATTCATTCAACTCATATGGACTGACTTAGGTCCAATTCCCTAGAAGTAGAAACTGAGACGTAGATTCATGTGCAGGTGACTTATTAAGAAGTGCTCTCAGGAAAGCTGTAAATGAAGTGAGGGGGCGAGTTGCAGAGGTCGAAGGAGGAAGTTAAGCAAGGATTGGCTAGTAATCACACAAGTAGGGTTCAGGTGTGAGTCCTCAGCAGCTGCATCCAGGGCAGCTAGGGACACAGCACCCCAACCCCATAAAAAGATCCAAGGGTGCTTGGTGACCCCCACAGGGGTCACCAGCAGAGTGAGCCACCGTCCAATCACATATAGGGGTTGGGATCTCCAAAATAAGCAATGCAGACTGCATCCCTGCCCTCAGGAAGCCCATCCAGCTAAAGCCAGACAAACAAGAATAACCATTGTGTTGAGCAGAAGGCAGCCTTATTCCTTCCTCTTGCTGTCCCTTTGCACTAGAATGGAGGCTTCCTTCCTCCTTGGCCTTTGAATGAACTCTTAAGCAGTCCCAAAACTGTTTATCCTGACTTTTAGATGACAATATGTGCTCTGGTCACTTCTAGTCCCAAGAACAGTGTCCTTTCAGGAATTCAAATGTCAGCATAAGAAGGCAAAGCCCAGAGTTTCTTGCCTCCCTCAGCTCAAAGCTATGTTAGGCTTCAGTGAGAAAAGGGAGCACAGTCGGCTCATCCTTCTTTCCTGGGCTGCTCCCTTTCCCTCAGCACAGGCTTCTGATTCTTTAGGGGTTAGGCTGGGGAAGGGAGGAGAGATACCAGAGAGCAAGGTCTAAGTCACCTCATAACTTAGTGCTTTGTGGGAATCAGAAGCTCTTCCCCACCTTGGGCACTTGTCAGCTCTCTCAGAGATTCTGCTGCCAGCTCCCTGACCCAGAGAAGTCTCTGGCCAGTAGCTTACACTGCCAACCCTTAGCCTAGAAGTATCTGGCTTACTCTCTCACCTCCCTATACCCTCTTGAGCCAGGTCTCTTTTAAGCAGGCTTCAGAAGACTAAAAGCTTGGCCCTGCTGCCAGAGGATATGTGGATTTTGCCCAGGGCTGCCCTGTCTGGCAAATTCTATCAGGTGCATAGTGCCAGACAGCACTTCTTTAGGCTCTTTGGGCAGATATCAACCACTGGCCAGGACTCTAGGACACACAATCAAGCCCTCCTTTTGAGATCCTTGTCACAGAATTAAAGCACAGAAGAAGCCCCATGGTGGCAGTAGTGAAGTGCCTGGCATTTCAGGAACCATCTCCAAATGAAAAATCTCTTTCCCTCCTTAACTTCAATCCTTTTCTAGCCTCAAGGTGGGGATACAGTAAAAGCCACAAAATTAGTGTTCATCACCTCCTTTGCAGGTTGTGTACAGGATGACCAGCCCCACTTTGGAATTCATCCCCACTGGTTAGTTCTTGGACTTAGGGGCCTCACAAAGACATAAAGAATCACACATTAACATCTCATTACATGACACAAACAATCCAAAGAGTCATGATTTGTGAACAGGATAGTGAAGAGAATAAACAGAGCAAACAGTTAACTCTAGGTCAGGGATCAAGGAAGCCTGGTGGAGGATGAGAAGCAGCTAGCCATGTGGAGAGCCAGGGGGATAGCATCCCAGGGTCTGGGAGGGGCAAAGGCAAAGGTGCAAAGGCAGGAAAGAGCTTAGGGGGCTCGGGAAACAGAAAGAAGGCCAATGCTGGTGGAAGTGGTAGGTGAGGGGCAGCACATAGAGGTGAAAGAGAGAGGTGGATCCTGAGGGCCATAGAGTCAGAAAGCAGATTAGTGGTTGATGGGTGTGGGGAGGTGGGAGGCAGGGGAGAAATTGGAAATGACTACTTAATGGGTATGCGGTCTCCTTTGGGGGTGATGAAAATGTTTTGGAACTAGACAGAGTCAGTGAAGGCACATAGGAGCATGTGTGCAGTAAACTGATGGATTCATCCAGGTCCCAGGGTGAGTCGATGAAGTGTTTTAATCAGAGTGGCATGGTTTGCCTCTCCTAAAAAGTTCACCGCAGCAGCTGTGTGGGGCATGGTCAGGAGATGGGGAAAGGAATGGGAATAAGGGCAAGGGCCCAGTCAGGAGGCTGTGGCAGCTGTCTAAATGAGAGGTGATGGTGGCTAGGGTGAGGGTGTAGGTAGGGAGATGGATAAAGACCTCTTCCCAAACCCTGACTGCCCCCATGGAGCCGAGCCCTGAGCAAAGTAGGAGGTAAGTCTCCAGGGAATCAGCATTCCGGGAGGAGAGCCACACAGAGCTCAGGGCAGAGAAGGACAGAAGGCAGCATGAGAAACCTTGCATGGGACCTTCCAGATGGAGCCCTACAAGGCCCAACAACTCACCTTGTTTATGGGGTGGGGAACCCTTTGGGTGCTGGCTCATGAGGATGGTGGTGCTGATGCTAACACACCCTGAGTGCTTATACTATGCCAGATGCAGCTCTAGCTGCTTTACATTTCTTCCTCCCCCAAATCCTATGAAGTGCTGACTCCAACTACATGAAATAGCTTGTTGTTGAGGGGAAATGATCAAATAGCCTGGTTCAACCTAAGGTTACTGTCCTTATCCTCATTTTATGGATAGGGAAACTGAGTACAGAGAAGTTGAGTAACTTGCGCAGAGGCACACAACTAGTAAGTGGCAGGAGTCAAAACAGCCAGGGTACGGTCTTGCTTACTAAGCTCAAACTCTAGGCCACTGCTAGCTGATAGAACTTTGTGTGATGCTGAAATTTTCTATATCTGTGCCATCCGATACAGGAACCACTAACTATGGTTACTGAGCACTTAAAATGTGGCTCGTTCCAATAAGGAACTAAATTTAATTTCATTTTAATGAAGTTCCATTTAAATAGCCATGCTTGGTTAGCGGTCATCATATTGGACAGCACAGTGCTCTGGGCCACTGGGCCATACTGTCTCTTGCAACAGCAGCCAAAAGACAGTCTGGTTTCTTTTCTTGGGTTCTTTTTTATTGTGGTTGGGGGAGGCTGATTGGGGGTAGGCCTGCTGATTGGAGCACAATCATCACAGTCGTCCTTATGCCTGTCCCGTTTGCCCAGGAAGTCCCTTAGCTGAGACATCATGCATCTCACTCTTGGAACAGCTAAGAACCTGATCCATAGTGACAGGCCAGGTATTGCAGCCAGTGAATGGTACCCTCAAAATAGAGCTGTATTTTGTGAGAATTTGAGCCACTTCCAACATTTCAGAGTCTAGAGCCATAGACATAATCTCACAGAACCCTTCTTCTTCCACCCAAGGAGACTGAGGCACAGGGATGGGGTGGGGGATTCTCATGGGGGGACTTTTCTGATACCAACTTGCAATAAGCACTCTGTGTTGTCACAAACTTCTTAGGAGCAGGGATTTGGGCTTCTCATTTTACACATTGGAAATTAAGAGTAAAAAGGCTGAACATCTTGCCCCAAAAATGGCCAGCAAGAGGCATGATGCTACAGCCCACATCTAAGCAAACTTCACGCTAATTCTAGGGCCAGATGAAATTAAGGATGTTTCCAATGGAAGAACTACAGGCCCACTATGCCTGTTATTTCTAGAAGTTCCTTAGTCTGTATCAGTATATCCAGGGCTTGGGTGTTTTTAAGTTTCCCCAGTTGACTCTGACCTGGCCAGCACAGCTACAAGCCTCCAATTTTTTTTAAGACTTTATTTATTTATTCATGAGAGACAAACCAAAAGAGGCAGAGACATAGGCAGGGGGAAAAGCAGGCTCCCTGTGGGGAGTGTGATGCAGAACTTAATCCCAGGACCCCTGGATCACGTCCTGAGCCAAAGGCAGACGCTCAACTGCTGAGCCATCCAGGAGCCCCAAGCCTCTGATTCTAATTCAGGAAGTGCTCACCTTCATCTGCCTGCCCTTTCTGAGAACCAGACACATAAAGATGTTTCCTCCTCCCAGAAGAGATTTTCCAGAGGCATTAGGGGGAAGAGTGAGAAAAGAGCACAGGGCGTGCTTGTCTCCTGCGTGCTGCCCCCCGCCCCCCCCCACACACACACCTGCGGCTCCTCCCCAGACACCTGTCACTTCACACCTCTTCCACAGGGTTGGAGCTGGAGGGCTTGGTCCTGACTCTCCCATTGCTCTCCACTGCAGGCTGAAGACTGCCATGAGCTCCAAAGGGCCCACCACTCGACAGCTCTCGGAGTACCTCAAACATGCCAAAGGCCGGGCACGTACAGCCATCCGCAACGGGCAGGTGTGGGAGGAGTCCTTAAAGAGGCTAAGGCAGATTGTGGCCTTGACCAATGCCACAGGTACAGAAAACCCACTGACCCTCTGACAGCAGGAAAGGGCCATCTCCCTGCAGGAGAGAATGGAGGCCTCCAAAAACTGCATTCCCTATTAGGAGCACCTCCTGGGATGGGCACTCTCAGCTCTCCCTTCTCAGAATCGCAGACCTGTAGAGCAAGGAGGGCAGAGAGGACAGCTGTGCCAGCATGGGACTTTTTTTTTTTTTTTTTTTTGCAGAGAAATGAACGCAGGCCCAGCATGGTCACATTGCCAAATCCAAATGAGGAGATATTCATGCTCTTTGTATAATGCCATCTGTAAGGCCTCTGTCCAGAGGAAGTACTAAAGTCAATAAACACGGGCTCCCTGTCCCAAACCACAGTGCCACCACTACCGCCTATAAAGGAGACATTTAAGCCACCTGTATCAGGGGGATTTACTGGGATTAGGTCACAGGAGATGAGATTTCCATCTTGTTTGGGGTAATGTGGAGCTGAAACAATGAACTAATGGATTGATCATGACCTCCTCCAACCCCTCCACTCCCACCCCTACCAAATGTCACAGCTCCTGGAGGGTCAGAAAGGAAGGGGTTTGGTCTAGACCAGAGGAAGAGGCTGCAGGTTCTCCCTGAGAAAACATCAAGTCGGGAAAGATAACTCCCTAGGATTTGGGCAAATTCCTGCGTGGGCAAATTCTCTGTTCCTTCCCAACATCTTCCTTAGATTCCTGTTTGCTTGATAGTTTAGATGCCAGTGAAGCTTTAGAAGAAAATCTGTCTTATCAAACTAATTCATACTAACAGGTGCTTAACCTTTCAGGGGGTATTTTCATTCTAAAAGAAAGATCTCATGAATTGAATGACCTGATAAACAAAGAATCATTTACAATTCTGAGGACTTTCACAATTACTATCTGTATGGCCCTGGGCAAGTCTCTCCAGCACTGTGGTCTCAGTTTCTCATCTGTAAAACGGGGATTAAAATTCTTACCTTAATGAGTCGTCAGGATCGAACAAGACGTCACCTGAGAATTGGCTAAACTAGAACAGAGACATGTATTCCAAGAAATTTAAGTTCACCTCTGGTTTCCGTTTCCTGCCTCCCGCCAGTGCCCCAGAATGGAGAAAGAACTCAACCCCTTTGGCGTCCCTTCTGTTTCAGACCCCAACCTGGACTTGACTGCACTGTCTTGGGAGGTGGGCTGTGGTGCCCCTGTTGCTGTGGTGCAATGTGACAAGGACAGTCCTTACCGAACCATCACAGGAGATTGTAATAACAGGTGAGTGGGCATGAGTAGGTGCGGCGGGCAGCCACCCGCTCACCCAGCCCTGTCCAACCCAACCGAGGTGGGGGTGGGGGGGTGGGGGCTGGGGGCGGGGGGGGTGCTTCCCGGGGCTTCCCGGCAGAACTGCCACTGCCTTACCCTCCCGGGCTTGGGGCCCACCGAAACCGTTCTGTTGGAACCCTCCCGGAACTTCCTCCTCCTCCTCCTCCTCCTCCTCCTCCTCCTCCAAGATTTTATTTATTTATTTGAGAGAGGGACAGAGCACTTGAGCATGAGTGGGGGAGGAGGAGAGGGAGAGGAGCACACGCCCCACTGAGCAGGGAGCCCGATGCGGGACTGGATCCCCGGATCCAGGACCACAGCCGAACCACAGGCAGCCGGTAACCGAGCGGCCCCCGGCGCGCCAACTGCCGCATCCCCTGCAGGGCCCCGATCCCACCCGCAGCGCGGCCCGGCGCCTTCACAGCGCGCGCAGTTCAGAAACCCCACATTTGAGAGGCGCCCCCTGCGCGCCCCTTCCCGCGGGCGGAGGCCTCCGCTCCTCCCCCCGGTCCCCCCCGGACCCCCCGCCCCGCCGGGACCCGCTCGGCCGAGAAGCGTAGCCCGCGGCGCCGGCCCAGGCTGAGCGCGGGTCTTGCTGGGTTTCAGGAGGAAGCCCGCGCTGGGCGCCGCCAACAGGGCGCTGGCGCGCTGGCTGCCCGCGGAGTACGAGGACGGGCTGTCCCTGCCCTTCGGGTGGACGCCGGGGAGGACGCGGAACGGCTTCCCCCTCCCGCTGGTGAGCGCGCGCGGCCCGGGGTGGGCGCGAGCCGCGAGCAGAAGGGGCGGGGGCGCTCTCGGAGCGGAGCCGAAGTAGGTGCGAGGCCCGGGGGTGCGAGAGCGAGATTTGGACATTTCCCCCAAGTGCCACTAGAGGGCAGCAGAGCCCGGAGCCCGGAGCCCCGAGGCCGGCCACGTGGCGGTCGCGGCCAGACACCCTGGGGTCTCCCGGGCAGATGGCCTCCCTGCCCCATCCGGCCCGCGCCTACCCCGCCCCAGCCCCTGGGGTGCTTCAGCTGCTGTTTGCCCGGAGGTCCTATCTGTTGGCCTCATCTGAGTTGGCAGCCCCTCCCCGGAGCCCCTCTCCAATGCCAGACACCTGGCACACGGTGACACTTGAGAAGGATCCATGGTGGAAAGGGCACTGGCCTTGCAAGCCATCGAGTCACAGAGACCCGCGTTCAGGCCCATCCCTACCCCTTTCGTAGCTGCACGACTGTTGGGAATTGGCTTGGCCTCTCAAGGACTTGGTGTCCTCACCTACAGAATACGGGTAATGCCACCCACCTCACAAACTTGTCATGAGGATTAAATGTACCTGTTATACCCTCGGTACACAATAAACCGCAGGCGAGTATGACTCCTCAAAGCACTTTTTCCTCCAATCCTTCCTCCCCTTCTCTCTCCGTCTTTAGGCCCGTGAGGTATCCAACAAGATTATAGACTCCCTGAATGACAGGGGTGTTCTGGACCAAAACAGGTCCTTGCTCTTCATGCAGTGGGGTCAAATTGTGGACCATGACCTGGACTTTGCCCCCGACACGGAGCTGGGGAGCAGCGAGTACTCCAAAGCACAGTGTGACAAGTACTGTGTCCAAGGAGACAACTGCTTCCCCATCATGGTAGGCCCCTGCCGTGGTGAGTGACAAACTCCATGCCTCCCCGAAGGAGCAGACATTCCCAGCTGGGCAGCCAAGGTCTCGTGATAGATCTCCAATGCTGAGTTGACAGCTTCCTGAACCTCATCCATCCATTCATTCACCCATCCATTTATTCCATAAATGGACATTAATTATCTACTTCATGCCAGGCAGTGCACTAAACACTGGGGTTTCAAAGGTGGCAAAGACACCATTCCTTTCCTCAAAGACAAAGAGCCTGTGTAGGAAATGGACAAGTAATCACTAATGGCAAAGTTGGGAAACTCTGGGGAGGATCCTCTATGTGCCTGGCCCAGCAGTATTGGCATCACCTAGGGGCTTATTAGGAATGTAAAACCTCAAGCCTCATCCCTGACACTGGGAAACAAAATCTATGTTATATCAAGATCCCCAGGAGATTAGTATTATACACAGTGAAATTTGTAAAACACTGCTGTCTGGGAAGTCACCCTGAAGTCTGGGAAGGCTACTCCCAGAAAGAGCTGCAATTTGATGGATGAATCCGAGTGAGAACAGAGGTTTGTGGGGATTTCCAGCAGGAATAGAGAGAACATGCAACGGTGCCCTGTTTTCTTCTTATTTGTGGATTTTACAATTAGTGATTTATTCACTGAAACAAATCAGGGCTATGTGCTGTGGTATAAAGAACATGAGCTGTGGACTGAGGTCCATCGAGATCTGAATCCCATAGATCTTCCTTCCAGTTTCTAAGTTCTTAGAAAAATTACTTAACCTTTCCAGGCCTCAATTTTCTCACATGTAGAATGGGACTGAATTATCTAACTCACAATTTTTGAGGACCAAAGAGAGAGAAGGTATGGATAACACACAGCACATGTTAGATCCAAAATAAGTGAATGGTAGCTGTTTTTTTTTTAATTTTTATTTATTTATGATAGTCACAGAGAGAGAGAGAGAGGCAGAGACACAGGCAGAGGGAAAAGCAGGCTCCATGCACTGGGAGCCCGACGTGGGTCTCCAGGATCGCGCCCTGGGCCAAAGGCAGGCGCCAAACCGCTGCGCCACCCAGGGATCCCTGTTAATAATTACTAACAAAGCCTTTCCTATCTCACGTCCTGCTTCCCTGAATAGGGATCTCAGGCCTCCCTCCTCACCAAAAATGTGGAACTTTTGCTATGAAAGACTGAATGATTCCCCTCAACCCTTTTACATAATAGGATGTAATGAATTTCAGGGCATTGTGGTCCAGGATATACAGCATCAGCAGGAGGCATCTGGAGTCAGTGTCTGGTCCCAGGGTCCCAGGAGGGCTCCATCAGCATCTTTGCCGCTGTATCCAGACCCACCCTAGGGGGAGGTTGCCAGGTTCCAACTGTGCCACCTCCACCCAGTCACCTACCCCCTGATCTCTCCGCAGTTCCCTCCCAATGACCCCAAGTTGAGGACTCAAGGCAAGTGCATGCCTTTCTTCCGAGCTGGGTTCGTCTGCCCCACTCCACCTTACCAGTCCCTGGCTCGAGATCAGATTAACGCTCTGACCTCCTTCCTGGATGCCAGCCTTGTGTACGGTCCTGAGCCCAGCCTGGCCAACCGCCTTCGAAACCTCAGCAGCCCCCTGGGCCTTATGGCTGTGAATCAGGAGGTCCATGACCATGGGCTGGCTTACCTGCCTTTTGACGTCAAGAAGCCAAGCCCCTGTGAGTTCATCAACACCACTGCCCGAGTGCCCTGCTTCCTGGCAGGTGAGTCTAGGCTGGGACCACAGGAGCAGAGAGAGACCAGAAAAACTTCAGGAGGCTACTAGGCAGCTTCCAGGGAGGCTTTACCACTGCTTCTTCTCATTTGTCTTCCGGAAAAAAACGCACACCAAGCCCCCACTGCCTCTGACACTGGTCCAGGACTGTCAGAAGGGCCCAGATGAATACAAAATCTAAGTACATGTGTTCCTATAAAAAAAAAAAAAGGATTAAGTCCAGAGATACACAAATAAGAAAATCCGCAAAACCCCACCACCCACAGATAATCATTCTTAACATTTTTAATGCCCATCTTTCCAGGATTTTTTAAAAATCATAGCTATAGTTCTATACTGTTTTATGTAATGGGGGGGGTTATGCTATCAGTTATGTTCTATAACCTGATGTCACTTAATATATCACATCGTTAATTATTCTTCTACAATATGATGTTTACTGGCTGCCTGGTATTCCATGACATATATTATCATAATTTATTTTATCAACCCTACTTGGAAGCATTTAAATCATTCCTAGTTTTTCTGTAATTTATTGTGGTTTTTTCGGTAATGAACATCCTTCTTGATGAATCTTTCCACTCATTTTTAATGATTTTATTAAGATAACTTGCTAGAGAAGGAAGTTCTGGATTAAGAGGAATGCATATTTTTAAGGCTTTTCATAAACTCAGCACAAAGCCCCTACTCCGTACAACCTGTGCACAACCAAAGCTCCCCAATTTTGTTCATTCTGGGGGCCTATATCCTTGCCCTTCTGGTCTGCCCTCATGCCTTCGGCTTCTGGAGACCTTTCCTCTTCCAAAAATCTCCTCTGCAGGACAAACCCCTTGCCCAGCCCAGACATGGCAGGAAGCCAGTTCATAGGCTCAGATCTCTTGGGTAGATCTCTTGGATTCTGTGTTCACATATATCTCATATCAATCCAGATACAAAAATGAACCCTTTCCTGTTTTCCACAAAAGTATCCACTAAGGCCGAGCATTTGTGAATATAATAGACTTTTCCTGAAGATTAGAAGACACAAGATGTCTCCTTGTGAAATATCTGCTCTTCTGCCAGTTAACTGACCCTGTTCTTCCCCTTTTTCCTCTCTCTCACATTGGCCCCCTCCCCGTCTCTAGATTCTTCTTCCATTATTACACAGAGAAATTCGACCCTACCCAGGATCCTGTCCTCAAACTTGCATTCCTAAAACTTTCAAAGTTGCTCCACACAAAAAGGCCCTCTTTCTTTTTACTGCCCCACTTTAGAGGGCAGTTGGGATTGTAATTAGCAAAATTTTACTTTTTAATGTCATCTCTAGTTTTTAGTGCAATCTTGTGTGGTCAGCCTTATTATCCCCATTCTCACAGATACAGAGACTGAGGCTTAGAAGTGCCAAGGAACTTGTCCAAAGTGACACAGCTGAAAATATAGTGTGTGTGGAGCTGAGATTAAAACCTATGAATCCCAACCCCGATCCCTTTCCACTTGATTCACCTTAGGTAAACTGGAAGGAGGCCTTAGGGGAGGGCCCCTCGGGGACACTGTCATCTATTTTTTTGTGCAGCTTACTGGGTTCTGAGGCTGCTCCTGGGGAACCAACTTTCCTGCCTTCTGGGCTTTCAGGAGATTCCCGAGCCTCGGAGCAGATCTTGCTGGCCTCTTCCCACACTCTCTTTCTCCGGGAGCACAACCGGCTGGTAATAGAACTAAAGAGACTCAATCCTCAGTGGGATGGAGAGAAGCTCTATCAGGAAGCCCGGAAGATCCTGGGGGCCTTTGTGCAGGTATGGAAGCCCAGGAGCACTGCCTCCCATGCCCACCTGGCTGCCGCCCCTGGCTCTGCCTGTCATCACACCTCTAGCTATCTTCTCTATTCTCCATACCTCCACTTCCCCTTCTCCTCCTCCACTGTCTCATGCTTTTCTCTGCCCCAAAATGAATCCCTGGATTCAGAGTGTTGGAGAATTATTTGTATATTGATCAGTCTCCATCACTCCTGGGAATGTTGCATAGCAGCTAGGTGAGTTATTTCGGTTGGATTAGCTTCTTTATAAATTCTCTACACCTAAGCCCCATGTCACAGGCATAGTCCATTGCTATAGTAGATTGCCTGATTGACTAACTAAAATTAACCATGCACATATTCTTTAAGCATTTTATTTTGAAATAAGTACAGATTCTTAGGAAGTTGTAAGCAAACAAACAGTACATGCACCCAGCCTCCCCCAGTGCTAATGTTTTGCATGACTTTGGTACAACATCAAAAGCAGGACATTAACAATGACACAGACCATAGGTCTTATTTGCATTTCACCAGTTAGAAATGCAATCGCGCACATGCGTGTGTATGTGTATGTGTGTATGGGGGTGAGTGTGTGTCTGTGTGTATGTGTGTGTGTCATCACTTGGGTAGTTTCATGTAACCACCACCACCACAATAAAGATACTTCACTCCACCATCACCACAAGACTCTCTCCTTCTACCTTCTTATAGCCACATCCACACTTCCCCTTCCAGGTCCCTATCCCTTGGCAATCACTGATCTACTCTACATCTGCACAGTTATGTTATTTCACGAATGTTAGGTAGATGAAACCATGCAATATGTATCTTTTTGAGATTGGCTCCTTATATTTGGCATAATTGCCCAAGGTCCATCCAGGCTGTTGCAGGTGTAAAGTCCCTTCCTTTTTGTTGCTGAGTAGTATTCTGTAGTTTATTTAACCATCACCCATTAAAGGAAATTTGAATTGTTTCCAGTTTGGGGCCATTAGGAATGAAGCTGCTGTGGACATTTGTGTATTCATTTCTACATGAAAATAAGCTGTTCTTTCTCTGGGATATGTGCCCACAAATGCAATTGCTGGGTCATATCGAGAGTCCATTTTTAGTTTTAAAAGGAACTGCCAGGGATCCCTGGGTGGTGCAGTGGTTTGGCGCCTGCCTTTGGCCCAGGGCACGATCCTGGAGACCCGGGATCGAGTCCCACATCGGGCTCCCGGTGCATGGAATCTGCTTGTGTCTCTGCCTCTCTCTCTCTCTCTCTCTCTATGTGTGACTATCATAAATAAATAAAAATTTAAAAAAAAATAAAAAAAATAAAAGGAACTGCCAATCTATTTTCCTGAGTATCTGTACCATTTTATGTCCTCACCAGCAGTGTATGAGTGACCCAGTTGTCTCTGCAACCTGGCCATTGTTTGTTGTCATCATTGTGTTTGTTTGTTTTAAAGATTTTGTTTATATATTCATGAGAGACACAGAGAGAAAGAGGCAGAGACCCAGGCAGAGGTAGAACCAGGCTCCCTGTGGGGAGCCAGATGTGGAACTTGATCCCAGGACCTTGGGATCACGACCTGAGCCAAAGACAGACACTCAACTGCTGAGCCACCCTGACATCCCCTCATATTGGTTTTTCTTTTACTCTTACTGATAGGTATGTAGTAACAACATTCATTGTGGGTTTTTAAAAATATTTCTTTATTTGAGAGAGAGGAGAGAGAGAGAGAGGGAGAGAGTGAGTAAGAGTAGGGGCAGAGGGGTAAAGGGAGAAGCAGGCTCCCCACTGAGCAGGGAGCCTGACACGGGCTCCATCCCAGGACCCTGAGATCATGAGCTGAACAGAAGGCAGACACTTAACCGACTGAGCCACCGGGCACCCCTTCATTGTGGTATTAATTTGCATTTCTCTGATGGCTAATCACGTCGAACATATTTTCCTGTGCTTATTAGTCATCTGTATATCTTCTTCAGTAAAATATCTGTTCATATATTTTCAGTATTTTCATGTTTTTCAAATGTATTATCCTTTAATGTTAAGTTTTTAGGGTTCTTTATATACTCTAGATACAAGTTACAAGTCCTCTGTCACATATGTGACTTGTAAATATCTGTCCCCAATCTCTCATCCTCTTAACAGAATCTGTTGTAGGATAAGAGTTTTTAATGGTGATGAGGTCTAATTAATACCTTTTTTTCTTTTTTAGTGTTCATTTATAGATAATGCATCAGTTCTCTCTGGCAGTACTTAAGACTTCTGTGTTTAGTTTTCAGAAATTTAATTATAATGCATCTTGGAGTAGACTTCTTTGGATTTATTGTGTTTGGTATTCTTTCATGGGTTGTGCTTTCGGTGTCAAGTCTCAGAACTCTTTTTCTAGTCCTAGATCTTTTCTCTAGTTTTTCCTAGAGGCTTCATAGTTTTAGGTTTTCCAATTAAGTCCATGATCCATTGGGGATTAATTTTTGTATAAAGTGTAAGGTTTAAGGTGAGGCTCCTTTTCTTTGGCCTATGGATATCCAACTGCTCCAGCACCATTTTTTGAAAAGGCTATCCCTCCTCTATTGAATTGCTTTTGCTCCCTTATCATAAAGTGTTTAGGCATTTTTATATGAATTTATTTCTGAATTATCTATTCTGTTCTATTAATCTATATGTCTATTCCTATACTAGCCCCAGTATTTACTATGGCTACACAGTAAGACTTATCCTGGGAGCCATGGTTCTTCCCACTTTATCCTTTTTCCAAATTGTTTTGACTATTCCAGGTCTTTTCCTTTTCCTATATATTTTAAAAATAAGCTTATCTACATCTACCAAAAAAAAAAAAACTTTGCTGAAATTTTGATAGGAATTGCATTAAAATTTAGGGAGACCTGACATCTTTACAATGTTGAGTGTTCCAATTTATAAATGCAGTATGTCTAGGTGTTCAGGTTTTCTTTGCTGTATTTCATCAGCATTTGGCAATTTTTATCATACAGACCTTGTACATCTTTTGTTAGGTTTACACCTGAGCATTTCATTTTCCTTGGAGGAGTGATAAATGGTATTACATTTTTTACTTAGTTTCTACTTGTTCATCAGTGTATAAAAATGTAATTGATTTTTGTATGCTGATCCTGTGTCCTGACCTTGCTGAACTCACTCAGTTCTAAGAGTTCTTCTGTGGATTCCTTAGAGTTTTCTACACAAACAATCATGTCATCCATAAATAAAGACAGGTGTATTTCTCCTTTTGTAATCTACATGTTTTAAAAATTCCTTTCTCTTGCCCTGTTTCAGTGGCTATAATTCCCAGTATAGTGTTGAATAAGAGTGGTGAGAACAGACATCCTCATCTTTCTAATCTTAGAGGGAAGACATTCAATCTTTCACCATTAAGTGTAATGTTCATTGTAAATCTTCTGTGGATGTGTGGATGCTCTTTATGAGGTTGAGGAGATTCCGCTCTGTTCCTAGTGTATGGAGAGTTTTCATCATGAATAGATGTTGAATTCTGTCAAATGGTCTGTCTTCATTAATATGACTTTTCTTCTTTAGCCTATTCTGCTTGCTTTGGGTTTACTTTGCTCTTCCTTCTGGTTTCTTTCAGCACTTGGAAAATGCTGTGCCTCTTTCTTCTGGTGTCCATGGTTTCAGATGAGAAGCTCCCCGTTATTCACATTGTGTTCACTTATAGATAATGTGTCATTTCTTTTTGGCAGTATTTAAGACTCTTGTGTTTAGTTTTGAGAAATGAAATTATAATGCATTTTGGAGTAGATTTCTTTGGGTTTATTATATTTGGTATTCATTCATCCTCTTGAATCTCTAAGTGTATGTCTTTCACCAATTTGGGGATGTTTCCAGGCATTATTTCTTCAAATACTTTTTCAGCCCTACTCCTTTCCCCTCTATTTCTGGGATTCCATTAATAGGAATTTTAGACTTTTTGTTATTGTCTCACAGACCCCCGAGGTTCTGGTTTGTTTGAAGTGTTTGTTTTGTTTATTTTCTCTAGTTGCTTTGGTTGAGTAAATTTTATTGATCCATCTTCAATTCTACCCTGTTATCTCCATGCTACTGCTGGGTGTTCCTAATAAGTTTTTAATTTTAGTTTGTATTTTTCAGTTCTATAACTTCAGCATTTCTTTTTTATAAATTCTACTTTTTTGCTGACATGGTCTGTTTTTTGTTTCAAGGTGACATATTTATTGAAGAATTTTTATGAAACTGCATTAAAATCTTTATCAGATAACCTCAGTGCCTGATTCATGTAGGTATTGGCATTAGTTAATTATCTTTTCTCATTCAAACTGTGGCTTTCCTGGTTCTTGGTGGTGAGTGATTTTCAATTACATCCTAGACATTTTAGTAATTACCTTTGTGGGCTTTAGTTCCAATGACAGTTTAGTTTCCTGAGTCCTTGCAATTCTATTCTGGTCTGCTTCATTCTTTCTGGTACCTCTAGGGTTCCCATTCAGTGCCTACTAATGTTGTCTACAAGGCAGGAAGGCATTTTCCTGGCTGCCTTCTGTTGTTGGGCAAACTTCTAGGGGAGCAGAGGCCATTGCACTTGTCTCTATATGCTGTTGATTGAAGAACAGAGAGACATGGAGTTTCACTGCTACCACCGTTGTAGTCATGTTGGACCACCTGCCAGCTTGAGGTGTGGATCGAGGGCTGGAATGGCTAAGGGCTTGGGTTGTGGAGTCATTTGGGGGGCTCTCCACGGAGGCTCTGCTGGGCTCCTCCTGTCCCAGTCCTTTGGGGAGAAAGAATAGGCTTTCTTTGGCTCTTTTTGTCTGTTCCTACTGAAGGTTCCAGGTTGCCAGCCTCTCCTGTACCCAGTCTGGGGACAAATAGAAGCTCAATGTTTTGGTAGCTCAATCATTCCTCATGCCCTGAGGTCACCAGTAAATCCACCTTCTTTCTAGCTTTGGAAGTCTATTTATGTTGTCTATCAAATAATTTCCTGGGGGGGGGTATTTATATTTAGCATAGAAGATTAGGGAAAAATGAGTCTCCTCCATCTTGTTCTAGAACCAGAAGCCCCATGGACATAGTTTTAATCATCAAAGAGATAGATCTCCATCTATTTCTTCTCCAAATCTCCATAATTCAATAATTATTTTTAATTGAACCTAGAAATCATGCTGCTGGAGATATTTGTAGGAAATCATCCAAAGAATGAAAAGTATGAAAAGTAAAGATAATATGAATTAAGGTTTATATTAGTTTGCTTGGGCTGCCGCAATAAAATATCATATACTGGGTGGCTTAAACAACAGAAATTTATTTTCTCCTGGAGGCTAGAAGTCCAAGACCAGGGTGTCAGCAGTTTTGGTTTCTCCTGAGGCCTCTCCCCTTGGTTTGCAGATGGCTGCCGCCTTTCCTCTGTGTCCTCACATGGTCTTTCCTTTGTGTGTGCAGCTCCCTGGTGTCTCTCTCTCGTCTTATAAGGACACCAGGCCTATTGGATGAGGGCCCCAGCCTTATGACCTCATTCAACCTCAAATACCTCTTTATAGGTCCTATGTCCAAATACAATCACAATGGGGGTTAGGACTTCAACATATGACTTTAGAAGGGGACACACTTCCATCCATAACAGGGCTTATTGGACTATAAGAAAAAAATGCCCATTCAGGCTAGTTCAGATGTTTAGTGTTGGTTCAATCCTATACATATGTCAAATAGATACAGGTTTCTCCTGGAACCACAGGGCAGGCAGTATAGCTGGGTCTAAGTAAGGGGTAGAGCCAGAGACTGGAAACCATCTGGAATTAGGGCAGTTCTGTCTCTCTTTCTCCATGCCTTTCTCCACTCTCTGTTGTTCCTCTCTCTCTCTCTCTCTCTCTCTCTCTCTCTCTCTCTCTCTCTCTCTTTCTCTCTCCTTCTTTCTGTGTTTCTCTGTCTCTGTCTTCAGACAGATTTTCTCTGCTTTTCTACAAATGGTAGCGAACGATCACCCATATGGCCCCACCTGTCCCTTCAGACCAAGCACCATCAGACACAGTCTAGAATAGCTGCATCCAAAATCTGAATTCCTGAGCATGAGATCTGACTAACCAGCTTGGTCTGGTGCTGCAGCTGGGCCAGTCCACTATGGCCAGAGGCAAGTTTCTGTCTCTGAGGAAACTCAGAGGAAATCTCCACAGTCTATGCTGCTGAACAAATTGGAAGCAACCTAAAAGTAAAACAGTAAGAGAAGGATCCATGAATGCAATCAAATATTATGCACGTTTAACTACATAATAATTGTGAGCTAGGTAGAGACATGAGAAACTTTAAGTGAAAAAGCAGAATACAAAAGTATATATTCTCTAGGATTAGAAGTGTGTAAAGATATGTATTGTATAGACAAAGATTAGAAAGAATAAAAAATTAATATAATTACTGCGTTACGTGGTGCCATTATTTTTTTCAAAATTTTTTCTATGTGTGTTAGTTCATCTCTTTGAGTAAAACAGACTCCCAAACTGCTCTCTCCATGGTGCACCATTTGTTTCAAAATTGGAGATTAGGTGAATTTACCCTGTGAATCATTCCTGTAGTTTGTCATTTCTTTTGCCCTGGACCTCAAGGAGAAGTTGAATGATGTGACATCGTTATGTTAAAGTGACATACAAGGACTGTCACTTTAGCTTCAAAGTCATAAACCTAGAGCAGAGATGACAATCTAGTGCCAATTCAAATGACTGATCAGTAAAGCCTGTGTTGAGATGAATGATGACCAACCAGCCGAAAGAATGTCATGATCAATTAGCCAATGTCTGCCATGGTCACAGGAAGGGAAATGGGCACATATGCTATCCATTTGCCCTTCTAGATTTTTGGCTACTCATCCCTCTTGACTGAAGCTTCCTCCAACCTCACTCTGCAGAGATTTAAGTGTTTCTTACACCTTTTGCTCATGACATGTTTCTGCCCTCAGATTACCACCTTTAGGGACTACCTACCCATGGTGCTCGGTGATGAGATGCAGAAGTGGATCCCTCCTTACCAAGGCTATAACAAATCTGCTGACCCCCGAATTTCCAATGTCTTCACCTTTGCCTTCCGCTTTGGCCACTTGGAGGTCCCCTCCACTCTGTCCCGCCTGGATGAGAACTATCAACCATGGGGTCCAGAATCAGAGCTTCCCCTGCACACCCTCTTCTTTAACACCTGGAGGATAGTCAAAGACGGTACGTGCTTTTAGGGAAGCACTGTCACCTAGTGTCTCACTCTGCGGCCTGCTTCTAGGGAAGCCTGCCATAGAAATCAGACCCCAGGAACTTCCCGTGTGACCTGGGGCAAGTGAATTCACCTCACTGAGCCTTAGTTTCCTCATTTGTAAAACAGGGACAACAATGATACCTATCACACTAGGGCGTATGATACCTATCACACTAGGGGCAAGTGAATTCACCTCACTGAGCCTTAGTTTCCTCATTTGTAAAACAGGGACAACAATGATACCTATCACACTAGGGCGTACAATGATACCATACACACTAGTGGTGTATATGTGGAAAGCACCCTACAATGGTTTCTAACTCACAGGAGGTGGTCAATAAATTTTAGTTATTATTCTTTCTCTTCTCTTCTGACCTCCAAGGTACCTGGGTGTTCCCCGCCACAGGCTTCTCTGACCCTTGCAGAAAGAATTCATGGGTTTGGTAAATAAATTGGGTTTTTTTTTTGCAATTGCCTCCTCTAAGTCCTTCCACCTCCATCAAGTGCCAGAGGTTGGGCCGGGCCCCCCTTTTTCCTGGGCCAGGCTGTGTTGAAACTGGCTTTACTTAAGGCCTGATGAGTCACAGGCATTCTCTGTAGACTTCTGCTACCTCTTCCCATGCTTCAGAGTTCTTCAGGGGAACATATGGAAAGAGAAGGAGCCGACTCTCTGAGCTAGAGCTCAAAAAAACTCCTGAAGCTTACTTCTATTCCTGCCAAGGTCCCAGGAATGCCCCTTTCTTCCCGTCCCCACTCCGCAGCAGTCTAGACTGCCCTCGACCTCAGCGCTCCCTGCAGGCTGCCCCTGGCTCTTCTCTCTTGGCTCCCAGCTTGAGAGGAATCCTCTAGTGGGGGAAGGAGCCAGCAGTGGAAGATGGCCTCCCCCTACCCACCTCCCCAGGATGGTCTCTGGGTCTCCCTTGCAGGTGGAATTGACCCTCTGATCAGGGGCCTGCTAGCCAAGAATTCCAAGCTGATTAGTCAGAATAAAATGATGACAAGAGAGCTGCGCAACAAACTTTTCCAGCCAACTCACAAGATTCATGGCTTTGACCTGGCCGCCATCAACATCCAGCGTTGCCGGGACCACGGGATGCCTGGTGAGAGGGCCTGCAGGCCTGCCTGGCTCAGGGAACTTTTAGTTACTTTCTGGGGTTCCTGGGGACTCTCTTCGATAACCCCGGGGATCTGACCAATTCTAAAACAGAAAACAGAGATGCCAATTTTTAAAAATTCATTCTGTTGGTCTGTGAAATGGAATTCTTCCATTCTCTCTAATGCAGGGATAAGAGTAGTACATATCTAGAACCATCTTGGAACTCCTCAAAGGAATGGGGGGCCAACAACTGACTTGTAAAACCAGTTTAAAAGCCCAGATAAACATTAAGAAAGGAGAAGAGAAAGAGAAACCAATGACTATTGGACCTTCCTTTTATACCCACGAAAGGCAATTTAATGTAACAATTAAGAGCCATACTGCCTGAGTTCAAATCCCAGCTGTGCCATTTCTAATTATGTAACCTTAGGCAAGTTACTTAACATCTCTATTCTTCAGTTTACATATTTGTACAGTGCTCAGAATAGTGCCTGGACCCATAGAAAACACCATAGAGCCTGCTAGCCCTCTCAAGCCTTAAGTCCCACAAGTATAAAACAATGGAGCCCTGCCTACCCTGTCCCAGGGTATGAGTCCAGACTTTCTTTTTTTTTTGAGATTTTATTTATTTATTCATGAGAGACACGGAGAGAGGAGAGACGTAGGCAGAAGGAGAAGCAGGCTTCCGGAGGGGAGCCCCATGCAGGACTCGATTCCAGGACCCTGGGATCACGCCCTGAGGCAAAGGCAGATGTTCAATCACTGAGCCACCCAGGTGCCCCGAGTCCAGACTTTCTGGGACTGATGGAGCTGGAGCAGTATGTCCACTAGGGGGGTTGTGGATGAGAAGCCCCCGAAATGAGGCAGCTTCCACCTCTCTGCCCTAGGGTACAACTCCTGGAGAGGCTTCTGTGACCTCCCACAGCCCCAGACCCTGAAGGAGCTGGATGCTGTACTGAAGAACAGGAGGCTGGCTGAGAAGTTACTGGATCTCTATGGGACCCCTGACAACATCGACATCTGGGTTGGGGGTGTTGCTGAGCCCCAGGTAGAGAGGGGCCGGGTGGGATCTCTCCTGGCCTGCCTCCTGGGAAAGCAGTTCCAGCAGATTCGTGATGGAGACAGGCAAGTGAGACGTCATGAGGAGGGCCAGGAAGAGCTGACCCTTCTCCATGGGTGTCCCAAAGTCTCATGTGAGAACCAGTCCAGACCTCAGAGTGTTCCCAGTGACCTCCTTCCTTCCCCTGTGGCACAGTAAGGGGATGGGGGTGGTCCAGCTGGGCTGTGTGGACAGACCCTGCTTCTGTCTCTGCAGATTCTGGTGGGAGAACCCTGGGGTCTTCACGGAGAAGCAGCGGGACGCTCTACGGAAAATATCCTTCTCGCGCCTTGTCTGCGACAACACTCACATCACCAAGGTCCCACGGGACCCATTCCAGGCCAACAACTACCCCGAAGGCTTTGTGGATTGCTCAGCCATTGACAAGCTGGACCTTTCACCCTGGGCCTCGGTGGAGGATTAGGGGCCCAGGTTTCCCAACCTCCCACACTGTGCAGTAGTGCTCCCTTTGGTCCTTGATGTCATTTCAAGCAAGAGCAAGCTCAGTGACTCAGTGCCTTAGAGCTCCACTCCCCACACTGGCCCTTCTTTTCAGCCGAGTTTCTTTATACTCTCCAGATGCGTACCTCGCTTGAGCCCAAGGCCAGCGCCTCAGCCTTTCCAGCTCTTCCACCCAAATCCTGCTGCTCCCATACCATCCCCTCTGTCTGCAGATGTCACCCATCCTCTCCCTGCAACAAGTCTTGGCTGAAGCCATCATGATCTTTGCACTCTTATCTTTCCTCCTCTTCTTTCAAACTAAATTGTAAGCTCCCTGAGCCAGGAACTTCAGTCTGCTTTGGAGTATCCTTGCCAACCAGCATGACATACACAGCAGGTGCTCAATAAACATCTAATGATTGACTCAGAATGGTGGCCATGACACCATTCCTTTCCAGAAGGCAGACCTTGGGACCACTGCCAACTAATCACTAGATGTTTATATAGACATGTCTTACCACTAAAATGTTGTGCGCATGGGTCTGTGGGTTGAGAAGGCATGGTTTGGTGAGATTTTGGAGTTCTCAAAGAAAAGGAGGAGGCAAAGAGCTCCTGGGGAAAGAAGTGATGGCCATAGAGAGGCAAAGGAGAGGGTGTGGGGTGCTATAAGGGATCAAACAGGGAGGACTTCTGAGCCTGGATTCCCCTACAGCTAAAGTTGATCTCCCTTCCAGAAACCTTTCTGGGAAATATTCTCTTCTTCTAAGGCAGACCTTGGGGTCTGAGACTTCTGAAGGGCCATCTCCAAAATATTCCTTGTACTGCTGCCCAATACATATTCAAGTGTTCTTTTAAAATGACCCTCAGGGTAAGATCAGCCCAGCCAGCACCTCCAGGTACCCTGACCAGTGGAGTGAGGGTGGGAGGGAGGCAGTCGGCCATCCTGTGGGAATAGGCCAGGAGTCCAAAGACCTGGGCTGTAGTCCTGGCTCTGGCACCTACTTCTTCAAGGCCTCAGATGAGTCCCTTCACCTCCCTGCTCATCATCAGTGAAATGGAGAGGAGTATTTATCCTGTTATAGGAGGTCTTCATGTGGCCCTGGGGCTCCTATGTGCACATTAGCCTCCACATCCTGCACACTTTCAGGCTCCCAGAATGAGGGGGGCGGGGGAAGCAAAATAGGCAGTCTCAGATACAGGAGTCAGGCTTCAGGCAAGATTATTTGGGAAATAGCCTCCTTCCATTCCCTCAGCTCTGGCCCTGTCCTCCTGGGCCCAGCCATCTGTTGTCCCTGCTCTCGGGAACTGGCTATTTGAAGCCAAGATTGAGAAGAAGTCTACTGTCTTGAGGGCCTCCAAACCACCTGCCAGGCTGCAAGGATGCAGGGAGAGATGCCCTGTCATCTGGGAAGGGCCCACCTTCCCATCACACCTCTGTTCTGTCTCTCCTGCAGGGCAGCATTTTGTCCCATCTCCCAGCACCCGACACAGCCCTGACACAGGGTGAGCAGGTCGCAAACCTCTGCCAGAGCAATGAATGAATATAAGGGCTTGGTGACCACAATTTCTGTTCCACCAGGAGTTGTATGGGTGGAAGGTGAGTCAGGATGGTCTGCTTGGTTTGAGCTGGCCCAGAGGCTTCTAAGAACTATCTTCCACGTGTGGCTCAGCAAAGGATGACTCCTGGACACTCCCACTCCCAGTTTGGAGGCACAGACTACGCTGGTTCACATCCAGAACACAGGGACATCTGGGTGGCTCAGTGGTTGAGCATCTGCCTTCGGCTTAGGGCATGAGCCCAGGATCCTAGGATCGAGTCCAGCATCGGGCTCCCTATGGGAAGCCTGCTTCTCCCCCTGCCTGTCTCTGCCTCTCTCTCTGTGTCTCTCATAAATAAATAAAATCTTAAAAAAAAAAAATCAAATTCAGAACCCAGAGCAAGCCTCATGCTAAGGCTCCAGCCACAGAGCAGACACAGACAGAGTGAAGAGCCCCATCAGTGGAACTTTATTATCATAGACATCAGGTACAAACAAACAGTACAAAAGGGCCAACAGGCCCCACTTCCTCTCCAGGTGGGTTCCTGTGAATAAGCAAGAAAACATCATAAGGAAGGAAGGGGGGTGGGGATCCCTGGGTGGTTCAGCGGTTTAGCGCCTGCTTTCAGCCCAGGGCATGATCCTGGAGACCCGGGATCAAGTCCCATGTCCCTGCCAGGAGCCTGCTTCTCCCCCTGCCTGTGTCTCTGCTTCCTCTCTCTCTCTCTCTCTCTCATTAATAAATAAATAAAATCTTTAAAAAAAAAAAAAAAGAAGGAAGAGGGGAGCCACTGGCTCAGGCCTGCTCACCTGAACCCACAATTCAACCACCATACACGGTCTCACTGCCAATGATCATTCCTCCAGGGGTCACTGGCTCAACCCTACTAACCTGGATGCTGTCAAGTGTGAGCTCCCCAAGGGCAGACAGGGTATAAATGGAGACTCTAAGGAGCCATGACAGCTTTTATTCGCAAAGAAGAAAAGTCAGGCTTCTCAGTGAGCTTGAGTCATTTGTTGGAGATCACACAGCTAGAGAGCTGCAGACTCAGGATTTGAACCCAGCAACCTGACTCCTGAGCTTGTGCTCCCCACCAGTGTGCTCTACTATCTTCCGTATGCTTCATACATAAACAGCAAGTAATACTCATATAAACGACGCGTATACACAGTGCCCAAAGCACCACCCCTGTTCACAGAAAACACACATATAGGAAATGCAATTTATATATGTTGCACACGCACACACATACCACACACACACAAATGAATGGATGTCTAGTCACTCATTTTCTTGGCCAGAACAGGGATGGGCTCACTTCAGAAAAGGAAAGCCTTGGGGCCCCAGGTGGCCAGCCCATGCTTCACCTCACCACCCCATCCCCCGCTTACCCAGCCTCTAGTTACTGTCCCTCCAGGAAGTCAGGTCCAATGCTGGGAGTGTGCTACAGTTGACAAAGTCCCGAGGGAACATGTTGGACATGAAGATGTTGTTTTTGGACACAGTGGTGATGCCCGTGTTGTCGCAGATGATTCGGGGCAGGGAGATCCTGGCCAGCGCCTGCTGCTGCTGGCTGCTGAACACACCTCTGTTCTCCCACCAAAACCTGCATGGGGATACCCGAGGATGTGGCACTGATGCTGTCCTCAGCAGAAGGGCGTTTGCTGGCTCAAGCTACACCCTCGATGTAAGAAGGACCACCCCAGACACCCACTCCCCAGCCTGCGAGGGCTCCAGGCCCTCAGACTGCCCAGGGGCTTTCACGCCACTGCCCGCTGGCCTCAGCTCTGCCTATGTCAGCCCAGCGGCCCCAAGGCCCGGGCAACGCTGCGCAGGGAGCTGGGCCCGCACTCACTCACAGAGCCCTGTGCCCGGGCCCGGGGCTGTGTCCATGGGGGCACAGAGAATCAATCTGTTTATAATGTGTCCACCCAGAGAGGGACACTTTTCTCTAACTTTCCCATGGACACAATATGAACTAGATAAGAACCAGGCCTGATAGATGTCAGGGCCACATTGAAATGACACTAAGAGCGCCTTGGGGACTGTTCAACAGTGAGCGACTGCTGCACGGTGGCATCTTGAAATCAGAGGAGTAAAGTTGCATTTTCTCTGTCTTCCCTCCTTCACAACCAGCGGTCCAGGTCCCTCCTGGCTGCACCCCCCACGGGTTCAGAGCACGTCAAGGATGACCTCGAGGGCCAGGAACACACTGGAAAATCACAGATCCCTTGCTGCCCCTCACTTCACAGGAGGAAGTAGGGGCCCCAAGAAGTTGGGGGAAGAGGCCTGTGACCACACAGTGGGCCTAAGTGGCTCACCACCCCTCACCGGTCACCATCTCGGAGCTTCCGGAACTGGGTCCCAATGAGGCAGGCGAGGAGCTGGCCCACACGGCCTCTGGGCTCCAGGGGCTCAGCCACCCCACCCATCCAGATGTCAATGTTGTCGGGCGTGCCATACTGCTGCATCAGCTTCTGTGCCAGGTCCAGGTTCCTGAGCACCGTGGCCAGCTCACCCACAGTGCTGGGCTGAGGGAGGCCGCAGAAGCGCCTCCAGGCATTGTACCCTGCCAAGGAGAGGCGGCGGTGGCTGTGGGTGGGTCTCAGAAAGCCCAGCTCCCCAACACACCATGGCTGTCTACCATATACTGAGGGACAGGAGAGAGAGGAGGACACACAGGGGCTTCTCCCAGGCTGTAAGCCACCAGGGAACCCTGAAATGAAGGGCCAAGACCCTCTCTGTTTCCTTTGCCCTCCCAACTGCCAAAACTCCTACAGCATCCAAGAATAGGAACATCTCATTGCTCCCCCTCTGAAGCTCACAGACCCATGAGGGGTGAAGTGTGTTGGAAGGTTTAGCCACACCAGCTGTCCCATAATGTAGGCATAGACTTTGGGGTTAGGCTGATCTGGGTTCAAATTCAAGCTCTAACCCTGACTTTGCTGGAGAAGAACCTGGGCAGGTTCTGAATCTCTTCAAGCCTCAGTTTGCTCATCTGTAAAATGGAAATGATAATAATCTCTTTCCCTCAAAGTGCATGTAAAACGAAGGAAAATGAAATGTGAGGGAGACAGGTTTCCAGCCCACTTGGGCAGGTGGGGGCACTGCAGAGGGCAGGGCTCTAGAGTGGGAGGTGGGATGGGGCAGGGGGCTCCTGCAGCCCCTCACCTGGGAGGCCGTGGTCCCGGCTGCGCTGCATGTTCAGGGCAGGCAGGTCCAGCCCAATCCTCATGACCTGCTCAAACAGCCGCTCCCGGATCTCGTCCACCACAATCTGGTTCTGGCGATTCAGCTTGGCAGGGGTGGCCATGAGGCCCCGCAGGATGGGGTCAATGCCACCTGGGATGAGAGGAGCAAGACGTGGGGAAGGCTCTGGCTCAGTATCAGGGCTCGGACTGGAGTTCGGGGAAAAAACAGATGCAGACAGAGGATTGCAGAAAGGGCTGGGCACATGCAATTCCTGGTGCCAAGGTGGCCCCAGTGGGCAGGTCTTCACTGGGAGAATCGAAGTCTTGGGGGATAATGCCATTCAGACTTGCAAGCTGGGGTGCACCCAGCCCCTGGGCTCCTGGGTCACTGAGAGTCATGACACACAGGAAGGAGGCAGCTCCCTAAGAGCCATCTCCACTCACCCTTTATTATTACATAGAGAAGCAGTGAACTGAGGCTGGAAAATCAGGTAGGATCCCAAAGATGGAAGGAAGAGGATTTCTCCTGCGCTCGCTCCCTGTTGCCAAGGCCACCCCCACTACATCCTCCGCTGCCAGCCCACTGTCTCCTGGCCTAGGTCCAGCTCACCTTCCAGCACTACCCTCCAGGTAGCGAAGAAGACCCTGCTGAGTGGAACGCGGGGGTTGGGCCCCATGGGCTGGTACCGGTTATCCAGGCGGAACATGAAAGGTTGGATGAGGGTGTGGCCATAGCGGAAGGCATTGGTAAAGACGTTGGAGATGCGAGGGTCTACCGAGTCATTGTAGGAGCGGTACCTCGGCAGGTACTTCCTCATGGCCAGTGGTCCCAGCACCAGGGGCAGGTAGTCCCGATAAGTGATGATCTAGAGAAAAGTCGTGCTCAGAGGGGCCTTTCTACTCACCCTCTGTGCAGAGTCTCTGCCCGCTTGGGGGTGTCCCTCCACTGCCTACGGCCAGGGAGTTACCTCCCACAGCACTGGATCTCAGTCTAACAGAGTGGCACCAAGTGGCATAAATAGACCTCTACCGCTTGCCTGCTGTGTGACCTTGGGCCAGTTATTAACCTCTGTGAGCCCTGTCACTCAAATGTAAATTAAGGATAATTATGCCACCGTCTGTCTTTAAAAGATGAAATAACAAAGGGCTTTGTTAATCAATAGCTCCTTTGCCCTCGAGTTACTGGTCTTTTTTCTCCTAATTTATAAGCTACTGAGGGCAAGGGTTGTATCTCCTTCCTCTTGAAATTACTCGGTGCCCAGCAAGTACTTGCTCATGGTGGGGTTCAGGATGTGTTTGTGGAGGAGGGGAGATAAAAAAGGGAAAGGGCCACTCTGGATGCTTTCCAAGGGAAAAGAAAAGATAAGGATTCTAGAGTCTGGAATGTTCTTGAGGCTTAAATGAATCTCACTTAAGTACCTAGTGCAAAGCCAAAACTTACCCTCAGGACCTGCAACTCTCTCCCCCTCTGGAGTCTAAGAGCATGAAAAAGGTGTGTGTGTGTGTGTGTGTGTGTGTGTGTGTGTGTCTTGGGGAGAGGATGGGGGTGCTGAAGCATCAGAAGTTGGGAGAGAGGGGGTGCCTGGGTGGCTCAGTGGTTGAGTGTCTGCTTTCGGCTCAGGTCATGATCCCGGGGTCCTGGGATCAAGTCCCACTTTGGGCTCCCTGCAGGGAGCCTGCTCTGCCTGTGTCTCTGCCTCTCTGTCTGTCTGTCTCATGAATAAACAAATAAAATCTTAAAAGGAAGAAGACGGAGAAGGAGAAGGAAGGAGAAAGAGAAGAGGAAGATGTTGGGAGAGAGGAGATTGGGTGAGCTATGATAGAGCCAACAGAAGAGGTGAGTGGGCCAGGTGCCTCGAGGAGGTGAGGAAAGGAAAGGCATTTACTGACCAGCTACTATGCACCAAGCACTTTGGATCCACCCCCTTAACCTTCCTGAAACTGCTGATAGGAAAGGAGAAAGGAGAACCAGTCTAGGAAGGAGGGGATGGAAGGCAGGTAACCTTTGTCAGGCACTTAGTATCTGCCAGGTGTTTTCACATATATCATTTAATTTTTACCATGTCATGGATGTGCATGTGGAGGCTCATGGGGTTCATTTGCCCCAGGCGACATAGCTAGGGTATGGTGAAGCCAAGTTAGGATCCCAAGCCTGCACGATCTCCGGCATCACCAATGCTCAGGACTGCCTACCTACCTGGACCATGGCCCCCACAATCTTGCGGGCTTCCTGGTAGAGCCTCTCTCCATCCCAGCGGGGGTTCAGGCGCCTGAGCTCTGTGGCCAGCCGGTTGTGCTCCCGCAGAAAGAGCGTGTGCATGGAAGCGAGCTCAGGCATCTCACTTGAGCGGGTATCCCCTTGGGAAAGCAAAAGCTACTGTCAGTCCTAAGATCCCATCAGAAAGGACTGGCTCTACCAAGACTCCCTCCCCAGCCAAGGTCTGAAACCCAGACTTCCTCTCCATCCATCTTCCCACACCATGCTCAGTTTACACCTCCTCTAGGACATCTTCTCTTGATGCCTTGGTTTGCCATGAATAAACAAATAAATTCTTCCTCCATTTAGGGGCACTGCTGGTTGAAGTTGCTCATTCAGTAGGCATCAGATCCAACACATGACTTGCCATATTCCAGTACCTGAGACTGGGAGCTCCTTGAGGATGAGGACCACTAAAGGGCTTGTGCCTTTTAGTACCTGACCCTCCACCCAACTCACACATAGGTACATGGAGTTTAACACAGTGCCTGTTACAAAGTAGGTGATCCATGAACACTGCCTGGTTGACTTATTCTCTTGATTCAGAGAAGGCAAAAAAAAAAAAAAATAGCATGCAGGTTGACACTCCCTACTTCCATGATCATATCAGACAGCTAATGATACAGACAGCACTCTCTCCTGCTAAAATTGGATGCAAACTCAGAATCCTTCTCAACACAGGACTCTAGAAATCCATTACCATCTGATCAGAGTTGCCATCCCCATCCTTACTACATGCTAATTTGCAGCCTGCTCAGGATCCAGAGAGTAGGGGGGAAAGGGGCCTAGGGCACAGGAAGCTTATAGTCTACATCTGAGACTGTTCAAAAAAACCAGGTGAGATATCTGCTCCCTAGTCCTCCCCAACCCTTCTCTGGAAGGGCCAGAGAGTTAGGACCAGGCCCTTTTAACAGGACACTGGGTCCAGTCTTTGTCAGCTCCAGATGCTGGTGGGAAAGAAATTCTTTGAGAGCAGGTTTACTATTCCATGAGCTGCCAGAGATCATGATGTTCCAGGCCCAGGACATGCAGCTTGATGCCATGATAGGGGCAGCCATAACTGTCTGAGAAGCGGTGCTCTTCCCTCACTAGCCCAGAAAAGCACAGGCTCTGGCAGGGACTAGAGCTGACCTGGATTCTCCTCCCCAGGGCCCAACCAGGGTAGACACTACCAGGAGCCATCAGGAGGAGACGTTGGGAGGCCAGAGGTGAATAGAAGGGCCTCAGGACTACTACTGGATTTACATTAAAGAATATTGGAGGGGTCCCTGGCTGGCTCAGTTAGTGGGGTATGTGACGCTTGATTTGGGGGTTGTAAGTTTGAGCCCCATGTTGGGTGTATAGATTACTTAAAAATAAACCCCTGGGGCACCTGGTGGCTCAGTCAGTCAAGTGTCCAACTCCTGATTTCAGCTCAGGTCATGATCTCAGGGTCCTGAGATCAAGCCCTGCATGGGGCTCCACGCTCAGTGGGGAGTCTGCTTCTCTCTCTCCCTCTGCCCCTCCCCTTGCTCATGTTGTCTCTAAAATAAATAAATCTTTAAAAAATAAAATAAAATCTTTTAAATAAAGAAGAAAAAACATCAGAAAATTTTGGGGCACTGGCACCATTACTGCCCCACCATATCCCCAGGACTGCCAGGTGTTTAAATTTAAAACCCCACTCTTTCTTATTACAGGGAATCAAGATGGCAGGAGGTGGTATTCTGGAGCAGCACTGTCCCATAGAACTTTCTGAATTGTTGAAAATGTTCTGCATCTGTGCTGCTCTATAAGGGAACCACTAGCCTATGAGGCTATTGAACTCTTAAAATGTGGCTAGTGCAGCAGAGGAACTGAATTTTAAATTTAATTTTAATCAACTTAAACTTAAATGAAAATAGTCATGTGTGGCTAGTGGCTACCATACCAGATGATGTAGTTCTACAGAGTGAGGATGCCATGTTGCTCTCTGTCCCTTTCATTACCCATCCCTGGGGACTCAACTCTCTGCCAGAGTCCAGAGGGAAAAGGAGAGTTGGAGAAAGAGATGGACAGATGGACAGAGACTCCTCAGCCATCCCTGAGTCTCCTTCTTAGGTTTGGGTTTTTGTTTTCTGTTTATTTTGGTTTGGGTTTGGATATTGGGTTTTTGTTTGTTTTGGGGGTTTTGTTGTTGTTGTTGTTGTTGTTTTTGGTTTGTTTGCTTTCTGCCTGCATCCAACTTGTCACCAAGGCAACTGGATTAATATCAGAAAGTTGGTGAGGACAGTCTCTCTAAATGCAAACTCACAGGCTGCTCACAAACAGGCCCCCTGTTGCTCCAGCACGGAGCACCCCACACCACCCCAGGTTCCCCCATAGGGCTGACCTGCCAGGAAGCAGGGGATGCCTGCAGAGCGGTTGGTGAGGAGGCAGGGGTCGTCATGCAGGTTGTCAAAGGGCAGCAGGGCCCGGCCATTGTCGCTGAAGCGGGTGTTGACAGCCAGCAGCCCCAGCTGGTTGGTCAGGTTTCGAAGCCTAGTGGCCAGAGGGTCCTCGCTGCCGTACACCATGCTGGCGTCCACGAAGGAGGTGAGCGCATTGATTTGGTTGCGGATGGTGATGTTGTTGTCTGTGCAGGCTGGGGAGGAGCGGAAGAAGGGGATGCAGTCACGTTGGTTCTTGATGCGGGGGTCATTTGGTGGGATCTGTGACACATAGATGGGGCCGATTCACCAAGGGCAGGGGCAGTGGGCAGGAATAACTTTTCTCCTGTCCACCCCCCACCCCAAGGCCTGATCCCACCTCCAAAGCAGCCTAGAACCCAGGCCCAGAGGGGGCGACCCAGACACCAAAAGGAGGGTTCTTCAGGACTTCTGGCCCCCTTCGCCTGCAGGGAGGCCTCTCAAGGCTACAGAGGATCACTGCCTGAATTTGCACCAGCAGAATGCCAGAACTCCAGAAAGCAGGATGTGAGGCCCCCTGGAGGAGGGCGGGCTAGTCCTAGCCTAAACTGCCTTTCTCTCCCTCCCGTCTGCCCTTCCCTCTTCTGTTCTTTGGATGTGGTCTCTAACTCTCAGTTGGCCGCCTCTTCCGGTTCCTTTCCTGTCTTTCATTCTGGCTCCTGCCTCTTCTCCTCTCTTCTCCCCTCCCCTCCCCTCCCCTCCCCTCCCCTCCCCTCTCGTCTCCGCTCCTCTCCTCTCCTCTCCTCTCCTTCCCCCCCCCCCCCCGCCATTCTGTTTCCTTTCTCTCATCCTCTCCCTACTGGGTATGTGCCCCAACCAGCCAGTCCCCTCCAGCCCTCCCGCACCCGACAGCCCAGGCTCTGAGCCCCAGGCAGCGCGCGCCGGGGCAGGGGCGGGGAGGCGGCCCTCTGGGCGGAGGACGGAGACTGGGCAGCTGCACCCACTCGCCGGGGTCGGAGGGAGGCGAGGACGCGGGGTGGGCAGGGCCAGCCTTTCCTAGGAGCTGGGGAAGGAACTCTGGGCACCGAGGGAGGTGGCCGCTTCCAGGAAGGCTGCCCCCGGTCCCCACCGGGCAGGCAGCGGGAAGAAGGGAGCACCTTGAGCGGGAAGCAGGGCGGCTGCTGCTCGCAGCTGATCTCGCAGTTGACACTCGTGACGAAGGAGACGCGGGCGGCCGGCTCCGGGCTCAGGTCGAGGTCGTGGTCGAGCAGCTGGCCCCACTGCATGAACAGGAGCGAGCGCTCCTGGTCCGGGGTCAGCTGCTCCGTGGGGAAGCGCACGATGGCGTTGGAGACGGCGCGCGCCTGCGGAACACCGGGCGTCAGGGGCGGCCCCGCGCGCCCCCGGGCCCCCGCCCCGCCCCCCGCCCCCCGCCGGCGCTCACCAGGGGCACCGGGAAGCCGCTGCGCTTCACCCCGGGCGTCCAGCCGTAGGGCAGCGAGAAGCCGTCCTCGTACTCCGCCGGCAGCCAGCGCGCAAAGGCGCGGTTGGAGGCTCCCAGCGTGGGGCTGCGTCTGCAGAGCGGGGACCGGGCGCTGACACCCGGCGGCGCCGCGGGCTGTGGGGGACCCCGCAGACCCCGCGCCCAGTCGCCCGCCCGCCGAGGGCCGCCCGCGGCCAGCCGCACCTGTTGTTGCAGTGCCCGGTGATGCTGCGGTACTTGTCGTTTTCCGGGCACTTCAGCCCCACGTCCTGGTAGGCGCAGCCGCTCGACTTGGACAGCAGATTCAGCTGGGCGGGGGTCAGCACATCTGGGGCCGAGGAAGGAGGGACTTGTGTGGTTGCCGAGTCTCCCCATTTCCTATCCTAAGCTGGGGAGCGTCGGTTGGGGGCCCAGGCTGAGAACACGGAGAGCAGACTCCCGTGCACCCAAGACTCCCTGGAAAGGGGGGGAGGCTCACTGGGACATGACCAAGGTCACTAGAGGAGCAGGACACTGGGGTTGTAGGGGCGACTGTACCAGTGACATTGAAGGGCCGCGGCCACAGAGGCCGCAGCTTCCCCTCCAGCAGGCTCAGGGCCACGTGCAGATAGTCAGCAGCCCTCACAGCTGTCCTGGTGGCTGCTACCGGCTGCTTGAAGTAGGACAGGAGTTCCATGGGGCTGGCCAGGCCACTGTGAAGCCGCTGCTTGATGCTGCTTGGAGAAGGGAGGAGTGAGGCCAGAGACACTCCGCAGAGCCCCAGCCCCAGCCCCAGCCCCAGGTGAGCGCCGGACAGAGACCCACAGACAGGAGAAGGTTTCTCTTTATAAGCAGAGTATGGACCTGGGTGTCCAGACAGAGGCAAGGCCGGGGGGAGGGATGGTTTTGAAGATGCTCTCAAACCCAGAGACGCAAAGACTGACAGACAGAGGGCTCCTTCCCCACCCTCAAGGCCCCCTGTGAGTTGGATCTCTGAAAGCTGTGGGGCCCCCACCTCTCCCGCCGCTCCTTGTAGGCTGTGTCCACTAGTCGCTTGGCTTCTTCCATGCAGGTCATTACCACTGTGGTTTCCACCTCCAGGACAGCTGCCCAGAACAGGGGTCACAAGGTCAGGAATGGGTCCCAGAGCCCAGGGCAGTCTATGCTGAAGAAAGGGATCCTTGGGACTCAGAACCACCCCAATACACCACCTTTTCCCTTCTTTCTGCACTGTTACCTGGATTGGCACTCTCAGAGTGCTGGGGCACAGCCAGAATGGCCAGGAGCCCTGCGAGGGCCAGCAACAGCAGCATCTCTGCAACAAGACCCCAAGCCCAGTAAGTCCTGAGCGCACAGTGCATTTGGGAGCAGAGAGCCCCCCCATCCCTCTCTCCTGGCCCCTCAATCCCACCTTCATACTCCAGTCCAGCCTCAATGGGTCCTACCTACCTCCTCAGAGGAGGAGTCAAGGCACCTCTCTTTTACTTTAGTCCCTGAGCCCTCCAGGGCCTTACCTGGAAGTTCACCTGGTATTGGCCACGGGGCTCAGCCAACTCTAGGCCTTTATGTCCTCTGGGCGTGGGGAGGGGTGGGGCAGATGGAACTAGCCCCTCCCATACTAAATGCTCTCTCCTCCCCCACTGGGGTTGGGGTGCCCAAAAGGTAGTCCCTCATATGGGAGAGAGGGACAGAAGAAGAGAAACTAGAGCTGTGCCCAGACTTTGAACTTAGCATCCCACCCCAGAGCTTCTTAGCTGCCATTATGTGCTTAGACCACTGCTGTCCCCAGGAGGTATAGACAAAATAACCCCCCTCCAAAATTCTGGTTAAACTGAGTATCTGGAGATCCTTCGAAAGGGACAAAAGTCAGGAACCAACAGCCTAAGGAAGTATGGGACATGGAGTGACCCCAGAGGAGGAGGGAAGCTGTAGGGAACATCTGGAGTAATAATCCATCAGCCTCAGGAGGCTGTCCCCCACCACCAACAGTATGCTGGCCCCTAGCAGCCCTCTATTCTTGGCAAAGGCTAAAGGCACAGGAAATCTGGCTGGAGACCGTTGGGTTTCATAGGAAAGCCTGGGGGCTACAGGCTCGGGACCAAGGTAACTTCCTCTCTCCCTTTCCTCCTCCCTTCTCAGCTTTGGGTAGCAGACTGTCTTCAGCACTCCTGCCATCCGTTCCTGAATTTCAGAAACCAGGAAAGAGCAGAGCTGGATGTGGTTAGTGGTCAGTTAGGTGACACAGCCCACAGCCTCTCCGGGACAAAATGGGTGCAGTTAGGAGGACTGGGGTTAACCTTTAGGATTGGTCTGAGAGGCAAGAGGGGGAGGTGTCGCCCCTAAAGAATGCTGGCAAAGCAGCTGCCATTCTTGGGCAGGACCAGTACCCCATGACTAATGACGATGCTTGTCCACCTCCCTGGTCCTTGTCAGGCTCCCATGAGGTTTGGTCTAGCCATGTTTCCCATTCCAACCACCATCCTGCCCTCACTCTTGTCTTCTATGCTCAGACCACATCTTGGATGAAGAACAAGGAACAACAACACATCCAGAACACCTTCCGGGTATGCCCGCAGATCCTGTCATCTGCAGGAAATGGAGCCAAGTGGAGCCCATGAGAGAGGAGGCCATTATTTCAGCCTTGCTCTGTCAGTGACTTGCTCTGTGTGAACGTGGACAAGTGGCTCCTGGTGAATCAGCTTCCAGAATTTTGTACCTTTGAAAATATTTTTTTAGAGGCACCTGGGTGGATCAGTTGGTTTAGTGTCTGCCTTCAGCTCAGGTCATGATCTCAGGGTCCAGGGATGGAGTCCACATCAGGCTCCTTGCTCAGTGGGGAGACTGCTTCTCCCTCTGCCTCTGATACCCTGCCCCCACTTGTGCTCTCTCTCTCTCTCTCAAATAAATAGATAATTTTTTAAAAAAGAAAATACTTGTTTAATCCTACAAGTAATTTATTTCTATAATGAAAAGTTAGAGAACACAAGAAAAAATAAAAATAAACCAAAATTTCTCATGATTAAGTGAGGATACAGGTAAATTTTTTCCTTTCCAGGCTTGTCATTTCTCATACAAATAAGAAGCAGGAAGAAAATAATTTCTCATGACCCCACTACTCATATTATAACCCCATTTAATAATTTGATGCAATAATAACAATGTAGATATACTATGTATTTTAAATGGTGATTAAAAACATCCTTTAAATATTGCTTTACAACCTAGTTTTAGTACTTAACAGTTTAGCCTGAATGTCTCTGTCAACAAATATATACTTAGTTCATATCTATATCTGCATAATATTTTGCACGAAGCACTAGGATTTAACCACTAATCCCCTCTTGTTAGATACTTGGGTATTTCCTATTTTCAGTGTTATAAGCAGTGCTAGGATCAATGTCTGTGGGGTTAAATCTGTCACATCTTCATTTATTTCCTTAGGCAAGAAGTCCTGGAAGTAAAATTGCTGCATATTTAAGTATCATTTTTTAAAAGATTTTTATTTATTTGACAGAAAGAGAGAGAGAGCACAAGCAGGGAGAGTGGCAGGCAGAGGCAGAGGGAGAAGCAGGTTCCCCGCCAAGCAGGGATCCTTATGCAGGGCTCCATCCCAGGGCCCCGGGGTTACTACCCAAGCCAAAGGCAGACATCTAACTGACTGAGCCACCCAGGCACTCCCAGGTATCAACATTTTTAAGGCTTTAAAAAAAATTGTCAAATGGCCTATGACGATTGTATCTCACCCTCCCGTTAGCCATGCATGAGAGCACCTTTTCCCCATTGCCCTCATCAACCCTGACAATTACCATCCTTCTACTCTTTTAGGGGGATTGTCAAAGCTCAGGAGGAGACATTTAATACAAGCCCCTTGCAGCACAGATGAGAAAGAGCCAGGGAAGGAAGTGTCTGTGCCAAAGACTACAGTGTGGCAGAGTTCAGAATAATCTGTTAGGTCTCCTGACTTCCACACCAGCATACTTAAAAAAAATTCTTTATTTAAACTCAGTTTTTTAAAAAATTCAGTTAACATATAGTGTAATAGTTTCAGGGATAGAATTTAGTGATTCATCAGTTGCATCTAACATCCAGTGCTCATCACATCATGTGCCCTCCCCAATGCCCACCACCCAGTTACCCCATCCCCTTACCCCACCTCCCCTCCAGCACACCTTGGTCTGTTTCCTAGAGTTCAGAGTCTCTTATGGTTTATCTGCCTCCCACACCAGCACTCATTCCCCAGTGGCCTCTGCCTCCTATTTATGACCTTTCTTTCGGGCATTTATTCAACAAGTATTTACTGAGCCCTTGCACATGGCTCTTGCACTGTGCTAGTCACTGGGCATCCCCTGCAAGCGACCAGCAGGCCTCGTCCTCAAGCAATGCATAGGAGAAGACAGAAAGGCAAATTAATGGGCCGTAAGAGCCTTGAGTAGGGTTCTTTGGAAGCATCAAAGAACAGCACTTGGACCAACTGGTACCTAGGAAGGCTTTCTTGAGGAGTTGGTGCTTGAGACAATTTTTAAGAATGTTTAGAAGTTGACACAGGGAGGAGGAGTATTCTGGGCCCAGAAAATGACATGGCAACAGCCTTGACACAAGTGGGCTCCATTTAGACAGTTCTAACTTGGGGGCAAGGATTAAGCAGGGCGAGGTTGGTCAGGGAGACAGGGCCTGGAACCTAACACTCTTGCTGATTTATTGAGAAGTTCTTGTCCTGAAGGCTGCAAGGAGCCATGAAGGCTGTGAAGGGTACAGAGGTACATTTTAGAACATTCCCTCAGCAGAGTAGAGGGTGGCCTCTGTCAGTGAGGTGGCACTGCACAGTGGGGTGGCAGGTCAAGAGGCTGAAAGCTGGGCTGTGATTCAGAGGCAGGGGTTGACAGGTCGGCCTTGCTTTCTCACAGGTGACGATGAGGCAATGAATGTTTAAAAAGCTAAATCTGGGAGCCTGGGTGGCTCAGTGGTTGAGCGTCTACCTTAGCTCCTGGGGTCCTGGGATCAAGTCCTGCATTGGGCTCCTCTGCCTGTGTCTCTGTCTCTCTCTATGTGTATCTCATGGATAAATAAATAAAATTTACTAAATAAATAAAAAGCTAAAGCCTTTTCTTTTTAAGATTTTATTTATTTATTCATGAGAAACACAGAGAGGAGAGAGAGAGAGAGAGAGAGAGGCAGAGACATAGGCAGAGGGAGAAGCAGGCTCCACGCAGGGAGCCCCACGTGGGACTAGATCCCGGGTCTCAGGATCGCGTCCTGGGCGGAAGGTGGCGCTAAACCACTGAACCACCCGGGCTGCCTTTTTTTTTTTTTTTTTTTTTTAAGATAAAACCTTTTCAAAGAATGATGTCCAAATGCCCTTTACTCACTACCAATGTGGAGGTGGGAAAATTTTCAAGAATCCTCAACAGTCCCCAAACCACCTGCCTTTGGCTCAGGGCTGGGGCTGTGGGCTTGCATTTCAGTGCAGAGGCTTGAGATGCTCCGGGACTTTACCATGTGACCAGTCAACTAATAATGACAACAGGCATTACTGCAAGGCCGCCCATGTGGGGTCCCCTGGGTAGGCCTTGTTGGTGTGGCCCGGGTGTATCTGAGGCTCAGAGGGCTTCTCACATGCAGGGCAGCCAGAGGGAGAACATATCTGCTGGAGGAAATATTGCAGACAAGCCTTGCCTCCGCCAGGTCCCCCTGGTCACCGTGCTGGGGGTGTTCTCTAGGGGGCACTGCGGCAACTGCTACGTCTCCAGACTACAGTCTTTGAGGGAGCATCCCGCCCCCACAACCTGCTGCCCTGCCTTCTCCCCACTTACCTTCCCCAAACATCCCCACCCCTAGGGTGAAGTCCAACTGCCTGTGGGATAACGGGCTCTCTGCTACTGCTTGCAAAACAGCTTGTTCTTTCTTAATACTATTTAGGAAACGGTTCAGTTGGGATTGCTGCCAGATTTCCTGTGTGTGCGTGGTTGGAGGGAAAGAGGCTTCGGGAGCTGCGGAGGCGGTGTGGGGGGCGGGGGGCCATGAGTCCTCAGGTGCAGCAATTGCCCTCGGCCCAGAGACCTTTTCTTGCTCTTTGCATGTTAAAGAATTAGTTTTGAATTGTACAGGTAATACTCGGACATATTTTAAATAAAATAAAAATCTCACAAATCCTGCGGACGCTCCCTGTAGATGAGGGTTATTGCGCGATGCCTCATTCCAGTCTCGTTCTTCCACTCCTCAGACGTACACACCGCGGTCATTTTTGTGTTTGTCCTTCCCGACCTTTTACTTTACATTCATTCATGGTATGGATCTGTAGGAAACATTCTCCTTCATTTTTCCATAAATGATACCACATTATACATTTTGCCGCGCAATATGCTTTTCTCGCTCAACTACGCCTTGCAGACCTATGTGTACTACTTAGAAAACAGTCTCACTTTTTTTTTTTTTTTAACTTTTACGTATATTCTTTAGTTGAGCTATACCTCCATTCTGTGACCATTCTGCTCTGGATGGAAGCTGACATTTACATTTTTTCACTATTAAAAACAGTGTAGCAAGAGGCCTTTGTACACACGCACACACACACTATTCTCCAGGGCGTAAAGGCTGAGAATAAAGCCACAGGTTTTGTGCATTTAGAATTTCTAATAAATAGATATTACCAAACTGTCCTCCAGACTTCTCAAAATTCTCCAGGGCAAAGATTGGAATCACATCAATTCAATTTTTATTTCTTTTTTTTTAATTTTTATTTATTTATGATAGTCACACACAGAGAGAGAGAGAGAGAGAGAGAGGCAGAGACATAGGCAGAAGGAGAAGCAGGCTCCATGCACCAGGAGCCCGATGTGGGATTCGATCCCGGGTCTCCAGGATCGCACCCTGGGCCAAAGGCAGGCGCTAAACCGCTGCGCCACCCAGGGATCCCTCAATTTTTATTTCTTTAATTAATAGCCAGCATATTTTTATTTGTATTAGTTCTTCCGTAAATTTCCTATGCTTAGTGTCCATTTTTCTATCGGATTGTCATCCTTTTTATTGATTTGTAAAATTTACCATATATTCTGAAGTGAAATTAATCTGTTAGCTGTTATGCATTTTGTTAATATTTTTCCAGTCTGTCCTTTTTCACTTATGTTTTTTACAGGGTCTTAGTTTTTTTTATTATTTTTTTTAGAGAGGGAGCGGGTGAGGAGGGAGGGAGGGAGAGAAGGAAAGGAAGAGTCTTAAGCAGGCTCCACGCCCAATGAGGAGCCCAACACAGGGCTCCATCTAACAACCCTGAGATCATGATCTGAGCTAAAATCAAGAGCCAGACAACCCACTGAGCCACTCAGGCACCCTGATAGAGGGTCTTAATTTTGAGGTGGCCAAATTTATCAGTCTTTCCCTTTATGGATTTTCCTTTTCAGACTTGTTTAAAATGATCTCCCTTTTTCAAGATCATAAACATATTCTGTATATTCTTATATTTTGATTTTTCTTTTTTTGTATATATTTTTTATTGGAGTTCGATTTGCCAACATACAGCATAACCCAGTGCTTATCCCGTCAAGTGCCCTCTTCAGTGCCCGTTACCCAGTCACCCCAACCCCCACCCACCTCCCCTTCCACCACCCCTTGTTCGTTTCCCAGAGTTAGGAGTCTCTCATATTCTGTCATCCTCACTGATATTTCCCACTCATTTTCTCTCCTTTCCCCTTTATTCCCTTTCACTATTTTTTATATTCCCCAAATGAATGAGACCATATAATGTTTGTCCTTCTCCAACTGACTTACTTCACTCAGCATAATACCCTCCAGTTCCATCCACGTCGAAGCAAATGGTGGGTATTTGTCATTTCTAATGGCTGAGTAATATCCCATTGTATACATAAACCACATCTTCTTTATCCATTCATCTTTCGATGGACACCGAGGCTCTTTCCACAGTTTGGCTATTGTGGACATTGCTGCTATAAACATTGGGGTGCAGGTGTCCCAGCGTTTCACTGCATCTGTATCTTTGGGGTAAATCCCCAGCAGTGCCATTCCTGGGTATTTTGATTTTTCACATTTAGATCACGAAAGCATCTGGATTTTTGTGTGTGTGAATAGCGTAAGTGTACAGTGCAATAGTGAGCTACTTTCATTCATTTCCAAATGGATAACCAATTGTCCCAATGCCTTTGGTTGAATAATCTGTTGTTTCTTCACTGAAATAAGATACTACCTTTACTCAGTTACCATAAATGTGTGTCTTTTCTAGAGTACTCTATTCTACTGATCTACTATTGATTCCTGTGTCAGTGCCTTTCATTGCAATTACCATAACTTTTTGACATGTTTTGATTTTCATTAAGATAAATTTCCTTCCTCATTCTTTTTTGAAAGAATCTACAACATTCTGGGGCACCTGGGTAGGTCAGTCGGTTAAGAAGCTGCTTTCGGCTCAGGTCAGGATCCCAGGGTTCTGGGATAGTCCTGCATTGGGTTTCCTGCTCTGCAGGGGGCATGCTTCCCCCTCTCCTTCCTGCTTGTGCTGTCCCTATCTCTGTCTCTCTCAAAGAAATAAATAATCTTAAAAAAAAAAAAAGAACTGTTAACATTCTAATGTATTTACTCTTTCTTATGAATTTTTGACTGTCTAGTTCCATGTGAAATGCTATTGAGATTTTTATTGTTATTATATTTAATTTATACACAAATCTGACAACAATTGACATCTTTAAGGTATTGTCATCCTGGAGCACCTAGGTGGCTCAGTTGGTTAAGTATCAGACTCTTGATTTTGGCTCAGGTCATGATCTTGGGGTCAGGAGATCTAGCCCTGTGTAGGGCTCCACACTAAACATAGAGTCTGCTTGAGATTCTCTGACTCTCCCTCTGTGCTCACACACACTCTCTCTCATTAAAATAAATAAATAAATAAATAATAAATAAATAAATAAATAAATAAATAAAATCTAAAAAATATATATTTGTCTCCTATTCATGTACATTCATTTGTTCAACATGTATTTACTGAGCACTTATGTGCCAGCACTGTTCTGGGTAGTGGGGATGCAAAGAAATTCACAAATTACTCTGAGGGTTTACATCCTTGAATAAAACAGTATATCATTTTACTTAAGTCTACTTTTATATTTATATTCTTCATTGAAGTGTTACTGTTTTACCTCCTTGTTAGGCTTGTTCCTGAGTACTTCCTTTTTGAAGTAAGTGTGTAAATTTTGTCATTAATTTTCTCCACAGAACTTGTAATATCTAAGTATTCTCTTTCCTTATGATAACAAATTTTAGTATGCTCCTTTTGGAAGCATACTTAGAAGGCAGATTCATAGGTCTGATAAACACTGGACATTCTTAACCCACCATTCTAGAAATGTTGCACTCTCTAATGAACAAGGTTTAAAAAAAAATTAGGGGAGCTCAGGTGGCTCAGTAGTTGAGTGTCTTTTGGCTCAGGTCACGATCCCAGAGTCCTGGGATCGAGTGCCACATCAGGCTTACTGCAGGGAGTCTGCTTCTCCCTCTGCCTATGTCTCTGCCTCTTTCTCTGGGTCTCTCATAAATAAATAAAATATTTTTGAAAATTAAATAAAATAAAAATTCAAGCTTTTGTTTGTTTCAAATAGTTCCCAAATTTGTTTAGGGTAGTATTGCAAAGGTAAAGACAAGTCAAATTATATGAGTATACAAGTGTTTAATGGTTTTTCAATTAACCCCCCTTTATACCTGTAGTTATTGGTGGTGGGGGTGGGGGTGGGGAATAGGTGTCCATGAGACAAAATTCTACAAAAAAACACTAAAACTATGAAGCATCAAACTAAAGAATTCAACAGCATCTTTACCAATCGGATTAGTTAAAATTTTAAAAGGCTGATAAAGCCAGCACCAGTCAACGTGGGAAAAAATAAGTGCAGGTTGGCCCCATGCCATGGGATGGTAATTTGGCAATGTCAGTCAAAATCCAAAATGTACATTTGCTCTGACTCAGCAATTCTACTGCCAAGAAGAAATGTGTCGTTGGCATGCATTCTTAGGAAAGCACAAAGATGCCTGCCCAGGAGTGTTCATTTCAGCCTCCTTTGCCACAACCAAAAGACTAGAAACAAGCCAAAAAAAAAAATTTGCCACACTGTGGTAGGTGCACATGATGGTGTTTTATGCAGCCTTTAAAACTAATGAGGGAGGTGCAGCCCCAGCAGCCCAGCGGTTTAGCGCCGCCTTCAGCCCAGGTCTGATCCTGAAGACCCGGGATTGAGTCCCGCGTGGGGCTCCCTCCATGGAGCCTGCTTCTCCCTCTGCCTGTGTCTCTGCACCCCCCCCCTCTCTCTGTCTCTCTCTCATGAATGAATAAATAAATAAAACCTTTTAAAAAAAAACTAATGAGGGAGGTTTATATGTAGCCATATAGAAAGATATGTTGCTAAAAGAAAAGAGCTGGTTACAAAACATATACCACATGATACAATTCATGTAAAACACACAGACACACATACATGCCATGGGCATGTATATACACATTTAAATGTGCATGAAAATCCTGGAAGCAGACACAGAAGCCTATTAACAGAAAGGGCTTGGGGTGGTGTTTAGTTTAAAACCAATACTCCTCTATTTGACAGCTTCACAAAGAAACAGTAATTTAATTACAAAAGAACTAATAATCTCTCCCTCCATTTTAACTTCTCAAAGTATCGAATTTTGATTTGTTTTATGTAATCAGTGGTTTTGAATTACTTTTTGGTTTGGTTTCTTAATGTGAAGTCAGACACTACCAAAGATTGAAACGATAGCATTGACATACAAGGCATTAGGGGCTAAGCATTTCCCTTGTGGGAGGCTTCAGAAGTGTGACCCATAATTTGGCCAAGTATAGAATTCAAGTTCAGATTCCTTTCTCTTCAGCACCTGAAAGATATTGCTCCATTATCTTTATGCATCTAGTACTACAGTTAAGTTCTGTTGTAGACCCAATTCCTGAAATATGGATATTGGCCCCTATTTTAGGCAAAGCAGAATTAATAGCCGGATCTATCAGCCTCACCAGACAGTGGAGATGTCACTGAAATGAGACCCACAAGTGAAATTGTTGGACAGCAGAAAATAGCAAGAGCTGGTGAGGGCACCATATATGGGGTGCGGGTGGGGTAGCAGAACCAGGCATCTCCAGCAGAGGGTGGGCTGAGCAGAGCTTCTGGGTCCTCCTCCTCTGCCAGTCTAGCCCTCCTTGGCTCAGTGCCTACCCTGTAGCAACAGTAAGGCAGCAAAACAGCCTTCAAGGCCAGCAAAAGTTTGTGGAAAGGGAGTTACATGGCGATGCTGGGCCCTGGCTGGGTTGGAGAATGGAAACAACAGCTCCTCTCCTTTGCCCTGAGGACTAGGCTATTATGACCCAAGGGGAAGTTCTTGTTTTGGCAGAAGTATATGGAGATTCCCTAATGAGTAAAGTCCCTGGGGTTAAGACAGAGAGGAAACAGAGTAGAGGAGCCCAGATTATAACCCCAGAGTCTCTACTCTAGGCTGTAAATCTCCAATCATCCCCCCCACCCAACACCCTTATCTGTGCCTTGAACACATTCCTCAAACTCAACAAGATGGGCACAGGCTTTCATCCTCCATCCTCCTCCTACATCATGACCAAGTGAAATTTATCCCAGGAAAAATCAACAAGATTTGCCATAACTAAGGAAAAAAAACAAAACAAAACAAAAAAACAAAAAAAACCTCATGATCACCCATTAGATGCAGAAAGATCATTTGATAAAAATCCAACATCCATTTTTGATTATTTATTTATTTATTTTTAAAGATTTTATTTATTTATTCATGATAGTCACAGAGAGAGAGAGAGAGGCAGAGACACAGGCAGAGGGAGAAGCAGGCTCCATGCACTGGGAGCCCGACGTGGGATTCGATCCCGGGTCTCCAGGATCACGCCCCGGGCCAAAGGCAGGCGCCAAACCGCTGCGCCACCCAGGGATCCCATTTTTGATTATTTAAAACAAAAAACAAAACCGCCAACTTTCTGCAAACTAGGAGTAGAAGAGAATTTCCTCAAGCCTGATAAAGGGTATCTACAAAAAAAATATGTCACTAACATCATTATTCATGGTGATAGACTGAATGTTTTCCCCTAAGACCAAGAACAAGGCAAGCACGTCCACTCCTGCAGATTCTATTTAGCACTGTACTAGAGGTTCTATCCAATGCAGTAGGGCAAAAAAAGAAAAAAGAAATGAAAGGCATCAAAATTTGAAAGGATGAAGTAAAACTGCCTTTGTTTTTATATGGTGTGATCACATATGTAGAAAATTCTAAAGAACCTACAAAAAAAAAAAAAAAAGCTACTCAGAAGTGAGTTTGATAAGGTTGCAGCATACAAGGCCAAAATATAAAATTCAGTCATGTTTCTATATCCTAAAGATGAAGAATCTGAAATAAAAATTTAAATAATACTACTACTTACAATAGCATCAAAAACATTAAATGATTAGGGATAAATCAGGCAGAAGAGGTACAAGACCTACAAACAAAACATTACGGAGAGAAATGAAAGATCTGAAGAAATGGAGAGGTGTGTTTTGTTCTTAGGTCAGAAGACTCAACATCATTCACATTGTCCCAATTGATATTAAGTCTCACTTGTGCCCTGGCCTTAGTAGATGAGGCTGGTGGTGAGCTGGAGGGTTTTGGCAAGAGAGGAAGTGGACACAGGGTGCTACACTTGGGTGGCTCCTCACCTGGGCAGTGATACTTCTTGTTTCTGCCAGGTGTTGCCAACCACCTGGAGTACCACCCGGTGTCTGACCCATGCTGCCCCTCCCACCGTTCTATGTAAAGGCAGACATCCTCATTTTTGCCCCTTGGCCCCTGGCGAGAATATGCAGCAGTCCACAGAACCTTGTTGCTCCCCACGTGGAATCTGGACTAATGGAGCTGTCCATAGCGCCTGGGGCTTCTTCTGCTCTGTCCACACCACCTCGGGGCATGGAGCAGCGGGGGCGGGGGGGGGGGGCAGGACTCCCACACACACTCTGCCTTGAGATTTCTCCCAACTGTTTTCTGTTCTCTCTGGAGTCCTGCTATTCTAATCTACTAAGAGTCCCCTCTCCGCCTTTCGGAATGGAACTATATGGTTTGCTTGCTTATACCTTTGGTCATTCTTAAATCCATTGTTTCTATGAACTTGGGACAGGAAAAGTCAACATTGCAAGGTGTGTTCAGTCCACTGACCTGAACCTGGTGCCTTTTCTTGAGTTTCCCCGCCCCTCTCCCCAGGTCTCTCTCTCCCACCAAGACCCTGCCCCAACTCCAAACACCTGGCTCCACAACCAGGGGACTAGGGAAGCTACCAAACTGCCTTCCCGAGAGAAGAAACTCAGGAGCTGCTCGTCTTCCTGGTGTTCATTGGTTTTGCCCTGGTCGCCCTCGGATGTAACTTCTGGGTTCTAAAGTCAAGTCCAAAGCTCAAGCATGACCCACCCCTCCGGGTGTCCTTTGCCCCAGGTTAGAGCCCAGCATGGGTTTTGTAAAAATAGACTTTATTATAATAAAATTGTCTTTTTAAACAAATGCCCCCACCGTTCCACACCCCTGGAGACCAAGGAGGGAGTGGGGGGTTCAGCCAAACGATCTCCCACCATGGTGAAGGAAACATGCAGAGACACTCACCCAGCCACAGGGTTACAGGGGGTGGTGAGGGTAAGGGTGGAAAGCTCTCCACCCCACTCAGAACAGAGAATGTATGAAAATAGCTGCATAAATCCGCCCTCTTCCCCAGCCCCCAGACTCTGATGGGGACCAGAGGAAAATGATGCAAAAGAGAAGTTGAATCCGATGAGCAAAATAAGGCAAACCCCACTCTGGCTTTCTGCCCGCTGGCCCCAGGGCCTTTGGGAGTGGGGACACACGGGGGCCAGGAAGCCAGGCCGGCAGGGAGGGGCGGAGCACTGTGGAGCCCGATTGGCCCGCTTTGGCATGGCCTTTCTCCCTGGGCCGGTGTGGTGGAAGCGACTGGGGAGGCTGGGCTGAGGCACTGAGTATGTACATATATACAGGGGTCTGCCCCGCCTGCCCCACGGGGAGCTGGGGCTCCAGGGGATCCAGTGCAAACCTGCCTTCAGGGGAAGGAAGACTATGGGGATAGCCAGGGCCGTCAGGGCAGGAAGGACCCAGGAAGGGGCCAGCAGAGTGTGGTGGGAAACCAGGCGTGGGTGGCTGGACCAGGAGTCCCGGCTCCTAGGGTCCTGGCACGGTGACTGGGCTGCTCAGCAACCTTGACCAAGGTATGTCCTCGTTCGCGGCTCCGTTTCCCCTCCCGTTGGAGGAAGGTGCCCATCCAGAGGAGCCATCCTTGGGAATGCATCTAGCTCTGACCTTCACGAGTCTCTGATTCCCATCCAGGTGCCACAGTAACTCGGAAGAAGAGCATCCAGGGCCTTTCCCACCCGGTGATCTGGGAGCCTCGGAGTGAAGGGGGGGGCACTGCTTCTGTCTGTGGGACGCGCCACAGCATCACTCCTTTTTCCCAGAGCCCAGTTTCCTTAGGAGTTGCTTTCCCTTGGAGAGGAGACCCCACACCTTGTCTCTCGTGCCCTGTGACCCCCCCAGTTGAATCACGGGGAAGCGGCCAAGGCCAGGGGCACGGGGCCGACCTTGGGGCACCGGGGGCCCTTGTGTTACGCTGGCCCAGTCCTAGAATATGAGAGTAAAGGGGCAACGTCAGAGCCTGACTCCCTGCCCCCACCTGATTCCTCCACCCTCCGACCTCAGGTTCTTGTAATCCTCGGCATAACAGACCCATGGTCAAGAACCAGAGCCCCACCACCCCACCACTGCCCCCGCCCCACAACAGAGCTCAGAGGGGCGAATGCATGTGATGATGCTGTGGGAGCGCTGGGGACAGCCACAGAGTCCAGTTCTGCTTCCAGAACCTGGGCAAGCCCCTCCCCTTCTCTGGGTCTCTCTATAGGGAACTGGGCTGACAGAGCTCTGGAGTCCTTGGACCTCCCCCTTGGGATGGATGCCCCAAATTCCCCCCATGTCACCCCCTCACAGCAAAGGAAGAGCAAGGGCCAGGACCACATAGAGAGACAGCCATCCCCCCAAGGAAAGGCAGTTGTTGCACCACCTCACATGCTCGTCCTGCCCCACAAATGCAGTGCCCCAGCCCCTTCAGGGAATGGAGGCAGTGCCCACTCTGTGAGAAGGAGACTGGGACTCTTCCTTAAATGGCCTCTGAGAGGGCTGCAGGGGGCCTGGGCCACAAGGGCATCACTTAGCTCCCACCACAAGCTCTGGAGGCTGCCCTGCCACCCCTGCTAGCATTTCTTCCTTGTGAGTCTCCTCCTAGCTTCACTAGCAACCGTGAGTGGCTCCCCTTGCCCCAGGCCCACCCACACAATGCTGTTGGTGGCCTAAAGGACAGTGGTTGGGTGCACAGGAGAGCCACCAGGAAGCCTCCCTGCCCCTATTTCGCTTTCCCACATCCTCACCGTAACCTCCTATGCCTGGCACAGCCCAGTCAGGCCTTGGCAAGCCTACAGGTCTTGGTTCGCCACCACTGCTCCATACCCCTTCCTCAAGCCCCTCCCCCTCTTCACCACCAGAGCCTGGCCATCTCCTGGCCAAAGCCAGCCATGGAGCCTGGACCAGAGGCAGGGGAGCCGGGTGCCCAGCCTGGGGCCACAACACCCAAGGCCCTGATGATGTGGCAAGGCCATGATGATGTGGCAAGGCCTTCCTCCAGGGGGGTCTGTCAGCACCCAGAGGTCTAGGCATCTACTGCTAACCAGTCAGGGCTGGTGGCCAACCAGGGAGTCCCCGGTTCTTCCCACTCCTTCCCAGGGCTCCTTCTATAATATCCCAGGAGGGAGGGGTTGCTGCGGGAACAAATGAAGGAAGTTTCTGAACCCCAGGGATGAAGGTTGGTGGTTATCTGCAGATTCCAGTTGTTTAAGTACCCCCCCATCCCGCCCACCTTTTATTCCCTCCAGCAGAGAAAATTGAGTATTAGAAGTAAAACCATGTATCTGATTCCCTCACAGGTTACAGTGCAGAGAACAAGGGTGGGGAGACTATTATTACTGGTGGCACTGCGGTATCATCCTTTTACCACCAATAATAATCACAATATTATAATACCATAGTCAAATAGTATCATAATATACTGATGAGTCATGCTATGGATGTCACCCAATATTCTATAAGCTGCAGGAGCTATAGAATATGGGGAGTCAGCTAATATGGGGCATTATGTGCTAAAATGACATGTATTCCTATAACAGCTGGCACTGCCCAGAGTAAAGGCAAGGGGAGGTGATGATCGTACACCCAGATCTGGCTCACAGAAAGAACTCCCTCCCCCATTCTGGGGAGGAAGAAAAGCCAGGTCAGCTCCAGCACTGAAGACAAAGGAACACTGTCTGATGATGGTGATGTAAGGAGCGGGGAGTCACATGAACAGAGGGGGCCAGTCCCCCCCACTTACACGTTGCTCTCTATATATATCTATCTCCATCTAGCACTGGACTCGTCTCCTCCTCGTTCTCTGAAGAACAGGGAACAAAGAGAGGAGATGGGTTATGGACTGACTCACATGCTCCCTGCTCAGTCACCAGGTCGCCCAGCTCACAGGAACTGAAACTTTGCACAGCCTTTGCCTTTGGAAACACTGCAGATGGAAGCCCACGGTTTCCCACTGGGGCCTGGCCTCTTCCTCCTCTCCCTGCCCTGGGGGGCTGGAACTCCACTGTATTCCACCCGCCCCAGGAGAAGCAGGTTCTAAAAACAAGGACCTGAGGAAGCAGAGCCTTGCTGGGCACCTGGGAGACAGAGAGACCCAACAGGGCAGGAGGTTCCCTGAAACCCAGGCTATGACTAGCTAGAGATGTGGAGGGTACAGGGGGCTTTTGCACAAGGTCCCCTTATCTACGTCATCCCCGGGGTGGGGGCAGCTGGGTCAGGTGGGTCAGGGATCAGGGTCCCAGCCATCACTGCTCTGCAGAGAGGGGCACATACCGGGAGGACCGGCTGGGTCCTCCCTGGCAGTTCCTGCCTGGGCACAGTGCTCACCTGGATCATAGCCCGGCTGCTTCCTTCCCACAACACTGCCCCAGTCACCGCCGCCGCCACCACCACCGCCACCACCACCACTACCACCACTGCTACCACCACCACCACCACCACCGCCACCACCCCGGCAGGGTACAGCCCCAGCTTACTGACCTGACTCTCAGCCTGGGGTGTCCCGGGCTCCCTGTCCTGGCCACCTGCCTCAGGCCCAGGGCCCTCCAGGAAGTTGGATGGAACCAGGCCCCTCCGTCCATTGAGCTCCCCCTGGGGAGGAGATGCTGGTGAGACTGGGACCAGGAAAGAGGCCTCAGCCCCGCCCCCTCAACCCTGCAGCCCCCCGAGGGAAACAGCCTGAGGTCAGTACTACTGCCACAGCAGTGACTTGGTCCATCCTTCAGGCTTACTTCAGGAACCCTCACTCATCCCCGTCCCTGGCTCTAGTAAGGCCCTCCCTGAGAGGGCTGGTGAGGGGGGCATATATGGCACACCCCTGCCCCCATGTTCTCACATAGTAGAAACCGTCATCGTCCATGTCTCCGAACACAGTAATGACGTCCCCCGCCCGGAAGGGCAGCTCCGCCTGTGGAGAGCCCAAGAGGCAGGTGTCAGCCCTGGGGAGGTGCTGCCAGCACCCCATTGGGTGAGCTCTATTTGTGGGTCCTCACCTCCACGTCCATGTTGGGGGAGCTCTCCCGGGGGTTGTAATCAAATGCAGCCACCATGGTACGGGGAGATTTCAGGCTGGCAGAGGAGGTGTGCTGGGTGTGGCCTGCAGGGGAAGGGGGAGAGGGCCAGGGGCTCTCTCTGGACCCCCCACGCCCTACTGTCCTCCACACTGGAGGCCTGCTGACCACCTATTCACTACCCCTCCACTAGTGGCAGCCCCAGGGGGGAACCCAGGGGGCCACCCAGGCCCACCTCTTTCCCAATATCCCCAGCACAAGAATGGCCCCTCACCTGAACAGGGCTGGGCAGGGCTTTCCACCTCAGCTGTGGAGAGAAGGTGCAAGTGAGCCCGGCCCCTCACTCCCCTCCTCATCCCAGGCTGGGGGCCATGTGGGGCAGGCAGGATGCTCAGTCTCACACAAGGGAGGCAGGAGAAAGATGTTCAGAGAGAGGAGCCCAGCCCTTTGCATGTGGTAGTGAACTAAGACCCAGAAAAGGTAAAGGACTTGCTCCAGGCTGCACAGAATTTAGTCAGGTGCTTTCTGGAGCAGAGATCTTGGCAAACCACTCCCCGTCCCCATTAAAAGGAGGCTCCCCAGTGGAAAGAATGCAAGTGGATGAAGGCCTGCCCTAATTCCCTTTACCTGCTCAAAATCCCACTTGTGTCTCCCCAGAGAGCCAAGCGGTGCCCCCCACCCCCACTCATCCTCTCAGGCCCCAAGGGAGAAGGGGGTCTCACCCACCTTTCTTGGAACGACGGGGCTTGGGGGGAGGCCCAGCTGTGCGGGCTGTAGAGTACACAAAGGGACCATTCCCTGATCCAGAAAGGCAAGTATACGTAAGAGAGGAACTGAGGCAGGGGAGGGGAATAGGATAGTGACTCTGGAGTCTCCTCTTTGGGCTGTGCCTGGGTTCTTCTGCTCAGGTTTCTAAAGGGCATTCCTCTTCCAGCCCCAACCTCCAGGATCTAAACCACATGGTCCCTCCCCTCTGCCGCAGACCCCCATTCCACACGGCAAGCTCACTGCTGTGGCCACACTGGCCTAAGTCTCTGTGAGGCCACAGGCTCTGCTGAACTCCAGACAAATGAGGCTCCCCAGCCACCCTGGACATATGAATCGCTCAGGAGGGGCTGAGTTGGAGGTGGGGTGGTGGAAGGAAGGTAAGGGACAGCAGTGGCTCATACCTGAGCCTTCAATGAGAACATCTGGAGGCAGATAACCACGCTGGAGCAGCTGCTGTCTCTCCTTGGGGCTGTCCACAGCCACCTCGACCACCATGTTGCAGGGGATGTAGCCCATCCGGCCCTCACCTTCACCCTGGTAGAAGCCATCAGCATCTTTGTCCCCAAACACCTAAAGGCAAAGACCAGTTGTCTCAGGAGACCAGTGCAGCTCGTGCCCTGGGTCCCAGGCCCTGAGCCCCGCAGCACCACACTCAGGATTGCAGAAGAAAACTCTACAGTTTACAGGCCGTGAAATGGGAAATAGGGGGACACAGCCAAGGATAAGGATCAGAGGGAGGAGAGGAGATAGCCCTTTTCATATTATCGTCACTCACTGCACACCCATTCCCCCAGTCCACCCCAGACTAGATCCTCAGAGCAACAGCAAAAAAGCTTCAACAAATACTCAGACTTGAGTACAAACTGTAATGTTAACAGCAAGGGTTGTTATCATGCTGAGCCCTGTGCCAGGCAGTTGAAGTACTCTGTGTATCCTGAACCTAATCCTCAGCCATTCCGTGAGACAGACATGAACGTTATCCCCATTTTATCAATGAGGAAACTGAGGCCCAGAGCAGTTAGTTCCTCTCCCAAGGTTGCACAGCTCCCAGTGGCAGAGCCAGGATTTGACTCCACATCATTTGGCTCTAGAAGCTGTGTTCGCACCCAGGCAGGCTAGGATACCTCCAGTACAGCAAAGGAGAGAGGACGAGGGACCTAGCAGTAGGTAGTCACCTTTAGAATCTGGCCCTCCCGGAAGGGGAGCTCCTCTTCCCCAGCATCAGGGTTGGGTGACATTGACACAGGGTCATAGTCGAACAGAGCCACAAAGACCCTGACAGGCAGGTCCTGGTAAAGCAGCGCTTCTTCTGGGGGGCTCCTCAGAGGGGCTGCAGAGAGCAATGATGGTAAGCTCTGGCCAAAGCATCAGGTGAGGAGAGGCCCCTCAGCCTAGCCTGGGTCCCTTCGGGTGCTCACCCAAGTCAGTGGTGCTCGCCCTGGAGGCCTGGGCCCCTCTCCGCGGGGGGCCCCTCCGCCCAGAGCCATCCTGCCCTCTGGGCTCCCCAGTCTCTGTTGCCTGCAAAGAGAGGGCAACAGACAGCAGAAGTGACACACCATCCCACAGGTGGGCACCTGGGCAGGGGCAGGACCCCACGCACACTCCCCAGCTCTGCCCCGTTAGCGTAAGCAGCACAGCAGAGCAGAGGCACAACATTCCTCTCCTGGAGCCTTGACCCAAACTCACGGAGACATCGGACACCCCCATGGCGGGAGGAAGGTGGGAGACCCGGCTCTGGCCACCCTAGCAGATGAGTGCAGTAGAGGGGACTAAGGTTAGCTCCCAGAGCTGGCCGAGGAGCGTGGGAGAGGGGACCTCTTCTCAGGGTCCGTGTCCCGAAGACGTAACTAGCTAGGCAGAGGAAAGGGCCACCCCGCCCAAAGGCAGGGGGCTGGCTGGCAGCAATTGGCGACTAGCGATCACAGAATATTGTGCATCCATCCCAGTTCCGATCAGCAGAAGCAGCAAAGCAGTGGAATGTGGGTGGGAGGAGGTAGGAGAGGGAGCCCAGAGGCCCAGCCCCACCTCTGCGGATGGAGGCGGCAGCAGCGTGGAATGGGAGCGGCTGGTGGGCAGCAAGCAGAGCCACCAGGCGGCAGCAGGCAGGGGGCTGCCAGGGTAGGGGGTAGGCACGGACCCGCGAGGGTGGCTCCTTGGCTCTACCAGTTGCACTGCGGCCTCTCCGCTCTGGCTCCCCCTTCTCCCAGGCCGAAAGGCGTGGGGAGGGGTTGGGGCCTGAATGAGCCTTCAGAGGCCCCCTGGACCTCCCTATGGGGGCTGTGCCCCAGGCCTCCCCATCTCCGAGGTAGCAGGAGCTGGTGATGCCGATGCCCCCGCTGCCTGCCTCCGGCTCGTCCTCAGAATCATATTCGATGCTGATTTCCAAGCACTTGGGGGAGAGGCAGCTGGCCAGGTTAGATTCTGGGGCCCGGCCACGGGAGCATTTCCGGGAAGGGGGCGGCCGCCCTCTCCCACCAGCCTCTGGCAAGCCCTTGGTCCCCTCGCCCATGGGGGGGCTACCCCTCTCCCGTGTGGGGCCCGGTCGTCCAGAGGCCTGAGGCCCGCCGTTGCTGAGAAGTCGGCTGCAGTGTTCACGGGGGTCTGGGGACCGCCGGCGGTTTGGGGGCTTCTCAGGGGAGCCACTTCCTCTCCTCCGGCCACTTCCACCAGCAAGTCCAGGCACATCCTCCAGGCGGTCCCCAGCCCTGCAGGGCTCTGGAGACAAGGGACACGGGCCAGGTCCTCGAGGCTGACCACTGTCACAGCCGAGCCCTGGCACTGCCGGTGCAGGTGGGCCAGGGTCTTGGGAAGAACAGCCTGCTCCTGGCCTCTCCTCATCCTCCTCGTCCTCCTCCTCGTCTTCCTCGTCCTCCTCTTCCTCCTCCTCGGGGATGCTAAAAAGCTTCTTGCCGCAAAACTGCTGGAGGGGCAGCTCCAGGATCTGCTCCAAGATCTCCTCGTCACTGTCAGTCTCACAGAAGGGGTCGGGCTGGGGCTGGGGCTGGGAGGGAAGGGGGGCAGCAGGGAAGAAAGGTCCATGGGAAGAGGATAGAGCTGTGACCTTTGTCCTCAAACGAGGGCAGGGGTTGCAGGCAACCCCACAGCCCTCCCTCAGCTTCCTCCAAGAGGAAAGACCAGAAAGGGGGCTGGCCCAAAGTCCCATAGCATGTCTGGAGCACAGCCAGAGGAGGAATTACGGAACACGCCCAAGGAACAGGCTGCACAGATGTTGGGTTTCGGGGGACAGGAGTGACAGGGAGCAGACCACGCCTGTACAGTGGAGAGGCCTTCCCACCCCTCCCTAGAAGCTCCCAGCAAGGATCTCAGATGGCCGGGGCTCTGCACATGGTGGGCTAGAGCAGGAGAAGGAGCAGAAGAGAGTTCTTCATTTTCTCCTTTCTTCCCAGGAGGGCAGAGGCCAGTCCTGAGCAACTTCCTATCAATTGCTTGGGACAGGGCCCAGGCCACACACCTAGAATGTTGCTGGCACTCAGTGGTGACTGGAGCAGCTGCTGGCACGTGGGGTAGAGGCCCCTGAAACCCGAGATCTAGGGCCCACCGGCCTCCCCTCCCCCCATTACCTTGGCCCCGTTCTCCCTGGTGCTGTGGCCAACAACCTGCTTCTGGAAAGAACAAGTCCTGGAACCCAGCTCCTCTTCCTCCTCCTCCTCCTCTTCTTCTTGAATGTCTGAGAGATCAGAGTTGCGGCCATGGTCCACAAGGGAGTTCATCAGACGGCCCCCAAGTTCTGATGTGTCCTCCCTCTGCAAGAGGTGAGACAAAGGAGGAGAGGAAAGGGTCGCAGGAGGCACTGGGGGGTCTGGGAGGGTCAGCCCCAATCGGAATGACCGAGGTCCCTTGGCAGAGGGAGGGAGGGTCATGTCCCAAATGGGAAGTGTGCACAGGTGGGAGCAGAGAAGTGGGGGGTGGGGGGAGGATAGCAGCCAAAAGGAAAAGAGAAATCCAGGAAGACAAAGTGACAAAGAAGCAGACACAGAGCACAGACCAGAGCAGAAAATAAATGGAGAGGACATCCGGATTTTGGCTGGCAGAGGCCCCAATTCTATAACATCCCAAACACATACCTCAGCCCTGGGCCTCAGCCCAGACCCTGGGTCTCCTCCACGGCAGGCCTCAGCACAGGGCACCCGCTGGGCCAGTGCTCCCTGGGCAGAGGAGGGTGCTGGGAGAGTCTCCTCCTTGGCCAGGGGCGAAACTGCAGGGTCAGGAGCTCTCTCGCCCATGGCTGGCTCGCTGGCCTTCCCATCCTCTGAGGCACCCAGCATAGCTGCCCCAGCCTCCTTCTGGAATGGTAGGCACTGAGGAACGGCCAAAGCCCTAGGCCTTTCTCCCAGCCTCCACCTGTTCCCCCTCCCCCTGGCAGATACCTGAGAGCAAGGTGCCAGGGGTTCCTCATGGGATCCTCTCGACATCTCTCCGGGAGGTGGACCCCCAAGGGGCTCTCGAGCTCCCCGGGGGTCAGGGCGCCGGAGGGGAGAAGTGGGGTCTCCAGGCCCTGGGGAAGCTGGAGCGAGGGGTGGCCTGGCCTCGGAGCCTGGTCGCGGTGAGGCGCAGGGGACGGTGGCTGGCAGGCTGGCTGCCACCAGGGCCGGGGGGACAGGCGCCGGAATGGAGTCGGCTGACTCGCCGTGGGGCGACATGGTGCGCACAGCCACCTCGCTGCACGCCTGCAGCTGCTGTAGCTGGGACAACTCCACCAGCACGCTGCCTGCCGTGGGCGAGGCCACCTCCATGATCTGCAGGGTGGAGGGAACGCAGGCTGGGGAAGGGAGGCTGCAGGGGCCACATGTCAGGACACGAGGGTGACAAAGGTGGTCAGCATCTGCCAGGCATTGCGTTAAGGCCTTGGCGTATCTCCTCTCACTTAATCCCCCTCTTACATGCGATCTGAACTGCACTCATTGCTACCAAAGCCCATGCCCTCAACCAGTCTGCTGGCTCCGTGGTGCCCAAATGCCAGGGACTGGGGAGACTAGGCCTCTGAGCATGGCAAGGAGAGCCCCCATCCTGTTCCTGGGGTACGGGAGGCAGAGTCCCCAGGCCATACCTTCTGCCCATCAGCATAGATGGCATAGCCTGTGACCCGGACGCCGTTGGAGGTGCCAGCAGCGTCGATTGTTACTGGTAGCCAGCTGATGATCAGGATTCCAGGGGAGGGTCCCGGCTCAATCTGCACATCCAGGGGGGCATCAGGCGGGCCTGAGGGGAGAAGGGCACAAGACCAGGGGATGCAGGACGCTCACCTCGAGATGGCAGTCTAGTTTGCGGTTCCCCCGTAACTCCCGTGGCCTGGCCTTCTGGGTGTTATGCACAAAGCCCAAGCCTGCATACCTGCCGGGAGTGTGGTGAACTGCAGAGTGGCAGCCCGCTGCTCTGGCCTCTCCCAGCCTGGTTCCCAGGACTCTCGAGGTGGGAGCTGAGCCTCTACTCGGGCCTGATAGAGAGTCCCAGGCCGCAGGTGGCAGAAGGTGGCCCAGTAGGTGCTGGGGCGGGCAGGGGGGCACTCTTCCCCATTGAGGTAGACGGCATGGGCCAAGTTGCTATTGCCGGGCACCCAGGTGATCTCGGCAGATGTGGCCGTCAGTCGATGGACCCGCAGCTGGCTAGGTACCACCCCGGCTCGGGTACCCAGCACCAAGCAACAGCGCAGAGGGTCGGAGCTGCCCTGGCTGGTCAGGGCCTGCACAGAAACACGGAGGGGCCCGGCCCGCAGGTCCAGGTTCTCAAGCACAGCCTTGGGGGGCACCCCTGGCCCCAGGGCCTGACGCAGCTCCCCATTCACGCAGATATGGTAGCCACATAGTTCCACACGCTCGGGAGGCGGCTCCCAGGCCAGGACCACACTGTGGGCCAGCTGCCTGAGGACCACCAGACCACGGGGGTGAGGCACGGCAGGGGGCCCGCCCAGGCCCTCAGGCTGGGGGCTCAGACTGAGCTCGGCCCCCTCGGCCTCGTCCTCAGGTCTGGGCTGGCTGCGGCCCCCGCTGCTCTGGCCTCCGCTACTGCTGCCACCCCCACCTCCGCTCAGGAGACTGAGTTCAGGGCCCGAGCTGTGGGACAGATCGGCCAGCTCCGGAGGGAGGGAGGTAAGGAGGTCATCGTCGGACACACGCTCTACAAAGTTGGAAGGGACCAGGCCCCTTCGGCCATCCATGAGCTCCCCTGGCAGAGGGAGGGCGGGGGAGGGGGAGACAGAGAGGAGGTAGAGAAAAACCGGTCCAATAAATGCATTTGAGCCAAGGTTAGAGCATGATCTTAAGCATTTGATGCAAATCAACATTTATCTGTGAGTAGTTTTAAAACGCAAGAGCAGTCGATGTGTTGCAGGAGGGAGTTATTGCTAATATTCACTGGGACGATAACAACACTGCGGTGATAGAGGCCAGCGCTTCTTAAATCTTAGTGTGCCTATGAATCGCCTGGAGATTCGTTAAAATGCAGATTCTAACTTAGTGAGGTCTGGGTGGGGCTGCAAGTCTGCATTTCTAACAAGTTCCTAGGTGAGGCTAAGCTCTGCCAGGCTGCCAGAGAACGTCCATGTTCTGAGGAGATGAGTGCCGAAGCGTGGCTAGGCAAAATGTTATGATGTCTACAACTCACTTTTACCTCATTTTTCTTTTTTAACCTACAGACGGAAAAAGCAAATACGACAAAAAGTTAACAACCTCTGAATCTAGGTGGTGAGGATAGGAGTGTTAACTGTTACTACGCTTTCGTGTTTCTGCACATTCGAAAACTTTCATACTGCGAAGGCCTGAGGAGTAGGGGACAGGGGCACCCTTCAACCTCCCTTAGTGGAAAACCGACATCCTCGGCGGGAGAGGAAAGCACCGCCCGGTCAGGGGAAAGGAAAGTAATTTGGTCCGGCAGCCTGAGCACATCAATATAAGACTGACGCTAAGGTATGTGACGGGAAAGAGAGGAGCCGTCGCAGACCCACACCACCTGTAACAGCTGGCGCTGGAGCTCTGGCCACAGCCAGGGCCACGTTTCCCAAGTTGGAGCCACAGACTGCAGTCCCCCATCTGGGACCAGACATATATGAAGCAGCCACTTAGCTAAATGTGATGAGGGACATGGCATCATGGACCCTGTTGTCTCCAGGCCTTTAAATCTATCCCAGATGGGGCAGTTCAAATTCTAATAATCTGAGGTTAATATTTGTGGTTTGGCTGTCCTCTCCCCACCCCAAGAAAAGGTGTTGGCTCTGGGTTTTTGGTTTGTTTGTTTCATTTAAAGTCATTTTTCTGGGAAATACTTAACCTCACTTCTGTTATCCAGACCTCTGGGGACTTGAGCCTCCCTCAAGTTCATGAGTTCACCCTCATTCATAGCAGCTACTCAAAGACCAGGCACAGGGCCTGTGGAGGGCACACTGAGCGGGCTCTGAAGACCCAGCCTTACAAGCCCAAAGCTTTGGATGTTATAGATTCAGATCTAACCTCTTTCCTAAATCCCCGCCCGTGGTTATAGTCTCACCCTGCCTTGCCTACACTCCAACCCTGTCTCGGCACCACATCACTCCCCCTGCTGTCTGGCCAGGACCCCCTAAGGAGTCTTCCAAGACTGTTTCTGCTGCAGGCCCTGCCCTGTTGCCCAGTCTCAGGAACGGGGCACTACTCAGTTGCCTGAGCTCCCCATGGACACTGGAGGGCTGCCCTGAAGCCTCTGCCCTTCCTGGGCCCTGGCACCTGCTGACTATCTACTAACACCCTTTCCTGGGCTCCGGGCCCTCATTTCGCCACACCTGACTGAAGCCCAGCATCAGACCCAAGCTGCATGCCCAACTTCCATGTCACTAAGTGTTAAGCACCATCATGCTCCATCTGGCAGCACAAAAGCAAATTTCTTGGGGCAGATCTGTGGTCAGACCAGCTTCCCCCTCTCCTACATGGGCTGCCAGGTCTCTGCCTGCCCTTTAGCTAAGTCTGAAAAGTTCTGGTGGGCTGAGCTAGTTGAGGGAGGGTATGGGTAGTTGGAGGTCTTTGGGAAGATGAGCTTGAAAGCAGAGGGATGGACAGAATAACTCTGCTACCTTCCTACCTTCAAAAAACCCATCCTCATCCATGTTGCCATAGATGTAGATGTACTCGCCCGCAGTAAGAGGAAGCTCTGCCTCTGGATTCTCATTGGGGCCCTCAAACGGGTTGTAGCTGTTGAAAGAGGTGCAGAGGAGGAAGAGTACAGTGACCTATATCCTACCTCCGTGTCCCGTCTCCTCTCTCCCACTGTACTAGGCCCTTACGGATACTTGCTCATCCTCAATAGCCAAGTAGAGCACTCACTGCACCCACCTGGCCCAATAAGGCTGAGACGACGTGTCCAACTGGGATCCCTGCCATTCCCACTACCTCTTCTTCACCTGGTCCCTTCCTCCCATATACCTGAAACATTAGGGAAATGGGAAGCGGGGGAAGGGGCCCACCTATAGCGCGCTAAGAAGACCTGGATCCTGGCTCCTCCCCGGGCGCCCTCTGGTGCTGCTGGGAGCAGGGAGACACTGTCCGCCTCCAGCTCCTCCACCTCACTGGCCGTGTCCACCTGTGGGCAAACAGAAGTTCAGGACCCAGGGCCAATGGCAAAGCAGGCAGGTTTCCAGGATGAGCCAGAGGATGCACTGCTTTGAGACTAGAGAGAGCACATGCCAGACAGCGCCAGCAGCAATGACCCCTGATGATTTCTACATCAGTACCCAAGCCCGCGGGTCCCGGCAGAGCCCGGCTGCTCTGGCAAAGGGGAGTGAGAATAACCTGCATCTCTCCTGAGCCCTGGCCTCTACTGCACCAGCCCAGTAAAAAAACCGCTCTCCTCATCAGAGAAGCAGCCAACCACACTCGTGTGCAGTGGGCGACCAGGGGCAGTTTGTCTCCTTAAGGGGGAAACACAGAAAAGCACTCCAGATGGGAAGAGCTGGAAGCAAGGAGAAGGAGGTGCGGGGAAGTCCCCAGAAGAAGGCTCTGGGGCTGGGGGGGACAGGGCAGCCCGTCCACACCGCCAAACCCAGCACCGTCATTCTAGCCCACAAGGGGGCAGTAGAGGCCGGGGCTGGGTTCTATTGCTTTCCAAAACCTTGGACAGCAGGGCTGCGCCTGACCTGTCGCTTCCACAAAGGGGTATGGGAGGTGGAGACAGGGACAAGGTGATCAAGCAATGGTAACGAAAATAGCTGCCACATGTTAAGCATCTACCATGTGCCCTGCAGTAGTCCTCTTCCTTCTATTTTTTCACGTAATCCTCACGACATTACAAGGCAGGTTTTATTAGCTCCAAATCCAGACAAGGAAACCAAAGCCCAGATAAGGTCAGAGACTCGCCTAAGACAGAGCTGGGATCTGAATCCTAGAACCTGTGTTCCTTCTCACACAACCATCTGCTTCGGCTACAGACACTAGCACGAACAGTCTTTTTATAGGGATCCTAGTGCCGAAGTGTCTCCCTCCATCCAGCTCAGACTCTGGGGCCTCTCTGAGCCCCCAAGGGGTGGGGCTGGGCAGCCCCAAAGTAGGATCTGCAGGGAAGCCCTGGAGGGTGGGACAGGCTCCACCTGAGCTCCTCACCCATAAAGGAATCCACAGGCCTTCTCTCCCAGGGCCTGGTTCCACTTCCCAACTTGGGACCCACATGGACCAGCAGCCACCCAACTCCTGGGGACCCCAGAGGAGGATAGGGCCACTCCACACCTTCCCCAGGCCCCCGCCCCACCACTGACCTCCGGCGTGGGGCATGACTTGGGGCTGTTGTGGATGGATTCAGAGCGAGAGGAGTTGGAGAGGGACTCTGCTTTCTTGGCTGTCCTTCGAGGGACTCCAGTAACAGTGGCGTGGGTAGGCTCAGAAGACTTTGGAGTGCAGCGCCCTGGGGAGCCCGGAGGGACGTCGAGATCTAAAGAGAAGATGGCACGTGGGGTCTGTGGCCTGAGAAGGGACGAGGGAGCAAGGGTGGGGCTGCTCAGATATGAGGGTCAGGCCCTCCATAGGCACGTTTCCTTCTTAGAGGAAACATTTGAGGGAACTTACTAAGTAGAGGTGGAAGTGATTTACATATATTATATCACACAATTCTCAGAGCAGCTCGATAAAGTGCACTGAATTATTCTCGTCTTACAGCTTAGGAAACCAGAGCCCGCAGAGGTTTAGCAGCATGCTCAGAATCACCTGGACTGTTATGTGAGAGGGGCTGGGGCTCCCAGAACTGCCTGATGCCTGGCCCAGCTCTTCATAAGCCCATACTACCAGCTGCTGATTCCTAGTGCCCAGCTTCTTAGCCATGACCACAGAGTCTTGCTGGAGGTAAGACTTGGCCACCAGTGGCCAAGATGCCTGGTCAGACTCCAGGAGAGCCACTCCTGTGAGCTCATTTCTCCCCCAGTGGAGTCTTGGTTCTAGCCAGGCCTGGCTCTAACTTGCTGTGTGACTTTGGATGAGTTGCTAGCCTTCTCTGATTCTGAATGCTCCGCTCTATACAAAAGCCCCAGACTAATATCACTGGGGTCCACCTTACCTTTGGGGCCAGACCCCCGGCAGGGCTGGGGAGTGGAGCAGCAGCAGGGGGGTGGGGGGTGGTCTCCAAGGGTACTGTAGCCCAGAGCAGAGGTGAGTAGATCCAAGGGGCCAGGGTGCAGGCGGAAGGCCTGGAGCTCCTGTGCCAGGAGGCTGAAGCGCTCTGTTTGGCTGCGGCATTGTTCCTCCAGCTCTCGAACCCGGACCTGGGCCAAGACTTCCCATAAGCCACCAGGCCCAGCAAAGCTGCCCAGTCCCATTCGGTGCCACGTCCACATAGGAGGAGGCCACACTGGGCTTCAGCTCGTTATCTGCCCAGCCCTAGGCCTGGGCACCAGCTCTCAGCCTAGCTGCCCCACTGCCTTAATAGTGTCTGAGCTGGAGGTGAAGTACCAGCCCTGTGGGGGCCCCACCTCCCACTCAGCACACCCCCACACTCCAGGCAGTGGCACTTCCTGCTTCCAGCAGCTTCTAGGCCAAAAGGAATGGCGCCCACTCCTAGCTCCACTGCCAGGACCTCCTCAGGAGTTTCCTTGGCTCTGCTGCTTGTCACCCTCCCACAGTCAGTGACCCAAATCCCTACCCTCAACAGAGATCCCACACAGGAACTAGGGACATCTTTGTGGCAGGAAGGAGCCAATTCTCAAAGAATTCTTCTCAGGTATCAGGAGAGAACCAACATTTGGGGCCTCTCCCCTGGCCAATATCAAGAGGATCATCCGTTAGGCCACTAATGAACTTCCTCATGGTCTGAGCGGCAAGGATTTAGAGGAGGGATGGCCCTGTGTCTGCCATGCATGACTGGGTTGAGGAGGTGGCCCACAGGTCCTTTAAGAATCCCAGCCCATCTACGCATTCTCGGGTCTGCTACCGGTCATACCCTCCTCTGTCGGCCATGAGGACTGGGGCCACTTGGACCCAAGGAGGGAGACACAGCTCAGCCAGCCTGGAGAGGTGGAGGGGAGGGGATGGCCCAGGGAGGTGGGGGGTAGGGGGACAGGAGGCTGTACCTGCATGGAATCCAGAGTCGACTGTGGCAGGAAAGGAAAGCACAGAGGACAGGTTAGAACCATTCACCCTGTGGGGTCATTGTGCAGAGAGGGAGGGAGGGAGGGAGGGAGAGAGGGCCCAAGTGGACACTACCTGGTCGGCTCCCTGGACTGACTGGGCAGTTCCTAAATGGAAGGATATTTCAGGGTGAAGGCAGCCTCTGGGGGTGGGTGGCAGTGGGAGACTGCTGCCACCAGACCCAGGAGCCCCTGCCCAGCTGTGCCCTTGCCCAAGGAGGCCAATGGTGGAGGGGATTCCCTAGGCTCTGGAGCATTTTAGGGCCCTTCCTGCAACCCCACACCCCCCACAGCCACCAAGTCCATTCCAGCTCTCTCTGAACTTCCCTGCCTTCCCCCCAAGACCGGTCTCCCTCCCAGGACCCTACCTCCAGCAGCTGCACAGCCCCTTCATGTTCCCTCTTGGCTTCTGCTTGGGCCTACAGGGAGAAGGAGGCAAAATGTCAGAGGCAAAGGATGAGGAACAGGGAGGGGGTGGAGGGAGATGGACAAGAGGAGGGGCAAGAGGGAGGAAGGAAGGGCAGAGGGAAGGGAAGGGTCAGGGAGACAAAGAAGGAAGGGCAGCTGAGAAGGGGGAGGCTGAGGGCTCTCCCCTCCCACCAAACTCTCGCCCCAGAACCATACCTTAGGTCAGAAGGTAACCGTGTCAAGGAGAGGCAGGTGTGACACTGCTTCTCTCATTCTGAGACATCTACCCTCTGGGCTTCCCTCCCACCTCCTGGGAGGCTCCTTCTCAGCCTCCCTCACCTGCTCCCTGCCCTCTGCTCTTTCTGAATGTGCTGCAGGGCACAGGGCTGGGCCCGCTTTACACTCTTCGCTCTCTCCCAAGGGGTCCCATCTAGTCACACAACTGAACACATCTAGTCACACTCTGAAACATCCCTCTCTCTCTGACCAACTTCCCCACGACTCCAGACCTGTAGATCCAACTATCTATGGACATGTCCACTTGTATGGTTAACACACAATCCAAACGTAGCCAGAATCGAACTCAGGACCCAGGGCTCCCTAATTCTCATATCCGTTGCCCCTTCATCCTTCACCTCTCGGAGAGTGGAGAGCCCCGCTGTCCCTCAGGTTTACTCAGCAAATGGCCAAAAGGAGCAGGAACTCTACTTGAATCCTATGAAGTCTTCTGAGTGCTATCTCCAAAATGTATTTCAAATCTTTGCCTTGGTTTCCACCTGCACTGCCTGCATCCCATCCAGACGGACATCATCTGCACCACCCCCAACACAGCAGCATTAACACCTGACCCCCTGTCTCCCTTACCCCTCCCCCCACCCCACCCCTGCGGCCTTGCTGCTCCAGTCACCTTCTGAAAGAATGAATCAGATCATGCTTCCCCCCCGCTCCCCCCCCCCCTCCCCCCCCCCCCCCCCCCCCCCGCTTGGGACCGTCCAACAGCTTCCAGCTGCTCAGAGAACAGAATATCCAAACTTCTTTAAGCCCAACAAGATCTGGCTCTCGCCCGTTCCTGCTGTTCTGTACAGCCTGCTGTATTCTAGCCACGCTGGTCTAGACCTCACTGCCACAGGGCATTTGCACTTGAGTTTCCCACTTGGCGTACTCTTCAGCTGTCTCCTTCTCACTCTTAAGGTGCTAGAGGCCTTCCTTGCCAACCTCTCTAAAGTGGCCCCTTGCCCCATCCCACTCACTCGGTCACATCACCCTGCCACTTCCCCCACTGGGCCCCTAAGTGGCTGGGGTCCTCTCACTCGAACATCTGCTTATTTGCTGATTGGTCTGGGACCTGATCTTTCCGCACCACTGTCCCCCAGTGCCTGGCACAGAATCTGGCATTCAGTGGGTGCTCAGTAAATGCTCATCGGATGAGTGGATGACTGAGGCTCCCGTGGCCCACCACCCTTCCCTCACCCCTGCGCCCACCTGCTGCAGCCTCCGGACCTCCTCCTGCTTCTCCTGCAGGCTGAGCCGAGCCTGCTCATGCTCCACCTCCAGCTGCTGCCTCCGCTGGGCCACCTCCCGCATATGCTAAAACACAAGACCCTGAGTCAAGGCCAGGGCCCCGCTCTTCCGTTTCTGTGGATCTAATATGGGGGGGGCCTCAGACCCCATGTGTTCCAGATACCCTCTGTTAAAAAGGAGACTGAGGCCAAAGAAGGGCAGGGGTTGGCGGCGCCAGGACTGGACCTCAGACCCCAGTGCCCCACATAGAGCACATTCTACAGACTCACTTTCTCCTTGTGCCAGGGACAGAGGCCCTCCCCCCACCTCCACAGTCTCCTCACCTTCAGCACCTGCTCCAGGCTCTCCAGCTTGCTCTGCAGGCCCTGGCTCTTGCGAAGGGCCGAGTCCCTCTCCTGTGTCACCCCCAGGAGCTGGCCCCTCAGCTCTGCATTCTCCCACTCCACCTGGAGAGCGGGAGCCGCAGGGAGCTAGGTGTGTCAGCCTTGTCCCAGCAGCTCCCTCACCAGGGGGACAGTACCCTTCATACCCTAGCCCGTTCAGGGGGTAGAGTTAGCCCCTCGCCCAGGAACCAGGGCCCCAGCAGAAGCCCAGGCCCCACGGCACATGGGCAGCGCTGCTACCTGCTGCTTTTCTGTGGCCCTCCCACTGAGCCGAGAGTTCTCCTCCACGAGGCGGGCATTCTCATTCTGGGCTTCTCTCAGCTGCAGTTCCTGAGAGACCAGGGGAGCTCTGGAGAGGGGACCCAGCACCCACACTCCTCTTCTTCCCACACGAGGACCTGGCCCTCTCAGACAAGGCCTTCCTCCCCCAACCTGGACCCTGCGCCAGGCAGGGCAGGAGAGCCCTGAAGGAAAGGTGAGGTGAGGGCAGAGCTGAGAGGGAGCCCACCACATGGCTGGCCTTGGGGAGGCCCTGGGGGGGAGCTCACCAGCTCCTCACATCGCCTCTGCTTTTTCCGGGCTTCCTGTTCCAGGCTCTCGCATTTCTTTCGCTTCTTGCTGAGCTCCGACTCCTGTGGGGTCAGAACCAAGGGCTCCTCATGTGGGAAGGCGAACCTTTCCACAACTGGTGGCCTGAAACCCTCACCCTGGAACTTACCAGCTGCTGCACCCTCTGCTGTTTCTCTGGCTCCCCTAGGCCAGCAGGTGGGTTTTCCACATCCTCCTGGGGTGTGGCCTGGAAATGCCCAGGGATGGGGGCTGGCACCGGAGAGCAGGGCCCCAGGGCAGCCTGCCCCCACCACACCCCCAGCCCAGCCTGTGTGTCTCAGTCTCCCACCCCCTCTCAGTCAGCAAAGCAATCCCTGCCTAAGAAGGGGGTGGTGGTGCAGCCTGCCCACATCTCCAACTGATGTGGAAGTGCAGAGGCTGCTCCCCTGTGTCCTCCAGACATACTGCTTGGAGATCCTGAGACCCATGTGTGCCCTGGGAGTTGGGTCCCTTATCCAGGCCAAAGCTTTCCGTTTTTAGCTCCCAACAGCAGCCCTGCTCTGCACTCAATAACCGTCCTGGGTGTCCTTCAGTGACTGGCAGAGAACGAGGAGACTGCCGGGGCCCCTCGGGCTGTGGTGCTCCCAGAGCTAGGAATTCTGGATCATCCAAACCCGGGCATTGCCTAGAGCAGTGCAAGCCCGGCCACTCTCCTCCTAGCTTCCCCCGGGCCCACCCCGTCGCACTTCAGACTTCTCCGTGCAAACTGCGGAGGGGGGCAGCCCTTGATGGGAGTGCATCTCCCTCCCTGGGCCTGGCAGAGGGGCAAAATCTGAGCCAGAAGCGCCCCACGCCCGCCCGGAGGCCTAGGTCGCTAGGGGGTCCCTTCTCCCACCCCTCTTGCCAGAAGGAGGCGAACCGAGGTGCCGCCCAAGTAGAGAGGATGGAGAGGAGCCGGACCTCTAAGTCCTGGCGGCCCGGAGTGGGGTTCCCCCACGACAGCCCCCGCGACAGAAGCTGCCTGAGCCCAGCGCCCAGCGAGGGTCGCCCGTACCTGGAGCCGAGGCGGAGGCACCGCCGCCCCCGGGGCGGGTGGGGGCCGCGGCCGGGCCTGGCGGACCCGGTGGGCGCTGAAGGGGGCGTCCCCGCGCTCGGGCGGCGGCGGGAGGCGGCGGCGCGGGCTGGGCCCCGGGCGGCTGCCAGGGCAACCGGGGATTTGCGGCCGGGCGGTACCACTGGCAGCGCGGCGGGGGCGGCGGGGCGCGGCCCGCGGAGGGCGGACCCCAGCGGCCGGGGTCGACGTGGCGCAGGTCCCGGCGACCCTCCCCTCCGCGCTCGGAGCGCGCCGCCAGCAGCCGGGCCGCGGGGCTCCGAGCGCCGTGCGGGGGACGATCCCGGAGCGCCCCGCCCCCCCGCACGCGCCCGGACGCGCGCCCTCGCGCCCCAGCTCACCTCTCCCGGGGCCCCGGGGGCGGGCGCCCCTGCTCGGGCCGGGGCAGCGGGGCCCGGGGGCCGGGGCGGCGGGGGCGGCTCCTGCTGGTTGCGCAGGGCGATCTGCCTCTGCAGCCGCAGCACCTCCCGCTGGGACTCGCGTAGCAGCCGGTCGAAGTCCCGCACGTGGAGCCACTGGGGGCCCTCCTGGGGTTGGGGGCCAGGGAGGGGCGTCAGGCCGAGCCTCCGTTCGCCCCGCGCCATCCCCGGCCGAGCCCGCCCTGCACCTTGCAGGAGGGGCTCGGACGCGCGGGAACGCGCCCCCCTCGCCTGCATCCATGCCTGGTCATAGGTGCATGCGGATGCAGCCACATGCTTCCGCGAGCCCGTGTGCAGACGGTCACAGCTAACTCATCTACTGGGCACTCACGGTGTGCCCGGCACCGTGCTAAATGCCTTGCGACCATCGCTTCACACAATTGCGAGATATGTGTGGCTTCATACAGCCAGACCCGCTGGCATACAGCCCGAAGGCCTGAGCACAGAAATTCCCAGGCCTGGGACTCGGGGCTCCACCCCCTTCGGTTCAGGCTCCTTCTCCCCGCTCCCACCTGGGCCGTTGCCAGGGGAACCTACTCCCCAGCAGCTTCTACCTTCCCGCTTCATTTGCATCTCATCAACATCTCGTCTGCATCCCACAAGCCAGGCAGGCGGCCCCGTACAGGGCTGCTCAGGAAGGGGTGTCCGGACCTCGCACCTTGCCAACCAGCGTGAGCCTGGCCTGCAGCTCCCTGCACTCCCGCTGCAAGGCAGCGATCTCCTTGTCCTTAGCCAGCAGGGCGCTGGCTGTCTCACTGAGGTCCCGGGCTCGCTGATGGGCCAGGGCCTTCCGGCACAACTCCAGGCTGGCCCCAGGACGGGGCACAGGGGCACTCACCTGGCCAGAGGAGGGGCAAGGCCAAGGGTCATCTGAGGGCTGGGGCACGTCTCCCACTCCTCAGCTCCTCTCAATGGAGGGGGTAGGATGAAAACCCGCCTCCTGTTTCTACCCTGTATTGGGGGTTCTAGGTGACCACTAGACTTACTCGACCCCACCCCAGCAATTCTCAGGCAGAACTGAGAGGGTTAACTCCATATCCTAGTTTAGGATGCAGCAAATTCAGGGCTGCCACTGTCATGGGTCTTCATCCCTGCCCCCACCAGCTCTGCACCCAGAGATGAGCTCAGCGGGAGGCTGCAGCCAGCACCAGCACGTGGTAATCCAGAAACCTGCTCCCTGCCTGTTCAGGAACTCCCCGCCCAGCCCTTCCCTCCCTCCTGTAACCCCAGAAACCCTCAGCCTCCTGGCCCAGACGGCACTTGCCCTTCCTACACCCTGGGCCTTGGGCTCCTGCTTTCCTGGGTGTTAGGAGTCCATGACTCCTAAGCCCCACTCCCTCACACCTGGCCTGGCTCCCTTGTCCCTGGTCACCCAGCCTCCATCCAGCAGCCTCCTGTCCTCACCACCTTCAGGTTAGTCTCCTGCAGCTTGCGGGCCCTCTCCTCCAGGCGTTTGGCAATGACCGCCAACTCGGCATTCTTCCGCTTCAGCCTCCGCACCTTCTCCTCTGTCTCAGGGAAGCTGCTCTTCCTCTGACAAGGGGTCAGCCAGAATTGGGGCATGTGGGGAGCACCCCACAGACCCAATCCTAACTGGCTGGGTTTTGGGTTAGAGGTTAGAGCCCGGGGCTCGCAGTGGGGTCCTTGGCCACCCTAGATAGGGGTTCACCTTCTCTGGGTCTTGGGATCATATCACTTCCAGGTAGCCCCCACTTGGAGGGATCATATATGGGACGAGGAGGACGCTGAGGCACAGGCCTGGGGCATCTGAGTCTGCCTTCCCCCAGTTCCAACCAGGACTCGGGACTTGCTTTCCAAGCCTCACCAGCATCTGATTTTCCTCCTTAAGGATGTCACAGCGCTGCTGCAGCTCCCCCAGGGCCCTCAGCAGCTCCAGATTGGGCCTGTCCCCAAAGCCCATGTTCAGCTGGCCCTGGCGTGAGAAAGGATGGGGCACAGCACCTCAGGAATACACCCTCCCTGGCCAAAGCCCTCCATATGGAAACATCCTGCCCACCAGTGGTCTAAGGAGACATGGAGACGAGAGGGTTCTCCCCCGTGTCCCAGGCCTTCAGAGACGAACGAGCATAGGAGGCCCAGAAGGGGCCCACACTGGCCTCTCCCAGCCTTGGGACCCTCTCTGCTAGTACCCAATTCTTTCCGTCTCTGCCCATCTCTTCCTGGGAAATGCAAGCTCCAGGTCCCAGCCCCACCCCTCCCGGTTCCTTATGTTCCCTGTGTCCCCCTTCCTTCCCCAAAGCCCTGGTCCCTCCATCTTCCATAGGTGGCCACTCACACCTACCCCAACCTTGTCCTACCTGTCTCAGCCCAGCACTGAGCCCCCTCCCCTGAATCCCCTTCCTCTGAATTCTGATTCCACCATACACCTCCACAATCCCCACCACCCCCAGGATCCTCCAGCCCTCAAGGACAGAGACTCTTGGAGGAGGAGACACAGACAGACCATCAGAGAGAAAATCACCAAGGGAAGGGGTAGGGGCAGGGCCAGATGTAGCAGACAGGCAGAGTCAGGACAGACATATGGCAAAAAATGGAGCCACTGAGATTCCTGCCCCGAGAAGGCATGGCACACAGTCACAGAGAAGGACCCCCAGACAGAGGCCAGGAGAGGAGAGGCTGGTAGTGGGGTTGCATATTGTGCCCAGGCTGGAGGGTATCATGACAGGCCCCACCACGTAGACCCCAGCCCTCCCAGCTCCCTTACCTTAGGGAGAGCCTCCACCTCCTCATCCTCCAGCCTCGGGCAGCTGGGTCTGGAGCTCGCTGCTTGATGCCTCAGGTTGGGCAGCCCAGTTTTGGTTCCTTCGGGCTCAACGCCCCCCATAGTCGCGAGGCTCTGGGCTCCCTCTGGCTCGGAGCTCCCTTCGGGCCTCGGCTCTCCAACCTGCAGAGCTGCCTGAGTATCAGCAAAGCTTGGGGTCGCGCCTCCAGGTCCCCTCCCCTGGCCTGGAGTCCAGCTCTGCCAAGCAGGCAGGGCCCATGGCTCCATGGCTCTGGGGTCCCCCAGCCGTGGGAGGGGTGTCAGTTGCTCCATGATACTGCCAAGGGGCCACAGGACCCGGGCCAGGGGACATCACCCAGACAAGTGGAGGGGCTGGCGAGGGTCATGCCAGGCCAGACCCTCTCCTCTCTGAGCTCTTGGCTTCACCGAGGCTCCATCCAAGGTTGGCCGATCTTCCTCACCCACAAAGGAGGCTGCAGGAGTCAGAGCTGCCAGAGCCGAAGCTAAGGGTATGCGAGCTATGTCTGCTCGTGGCTGTGTGTGTGCGCGCAAGTGTGTGGAGGAGCGAGGGTGTCCCCGTGGGGGCAGGGAGGATGTGCAGAGGCCACCAACAGCAGCGCCTGGGTGAAGGTCTGCGTGTGTCTCTAGCTCTGTCTGTTCGGGGCAGCGCTGCCTGGTGTGTGTTTGGAGGAGGGATGCCCCCACTTGTGTGTGTTGGGGGTAGTGGTTCTGCGTGTCCCTGTCTGTGCCTGTTTCAGAGTTGCCAGTTGTTTCTCTCTGTGTGTGGGTGTCTGTGTTGCAGGGCTGTGGCAGTGTGTGATGCTGTCACTGGTTGTATCCAAGCAGCTCAGTGTTGTGCGGCTGTGTGCATCAGTGTCATTGTATGTCCGTCAGCATCTGCGAGTCTGGCCATCCATCTCGACCCTCAGCCTGGTTAGGGTGTGCAGGAGCTGCTGGGGGTCATCCTCAGCTGTCGGCGGTGGTCCTTTATCTCCTGCCCTCCTCTCTGCTGCTTCTCTCGTGCTTGCTGGGCGGTCGGCAGGTCCTAAGGAGGCCTGGGTCGGTGGGCTGCTTGCCTCATAGTCTCTGTCCCTGCCGGCCTCAGCTCTGGGGACTGCAGGGGTCCCCTACAGTCCAGGAGCCCCGAGATGGGCGCAGAGGAGGGCTGAGCCTCAGAATGGGGGGGGGGAGCAGAGAAGAGCCAGCCCTCCCCTCCCCCTTGCCGTCTTCTCCACCCACCAATAGGAAGTCGGCTGCTGGTTTCTATGGTGATGGCGCTGGACTGGTGGGCTGGACTGGCAGGCAGGGTCGGGACAGAGGGAAAAGCTGCTTCCTCACGGGATCCCAGCCCAGTACTCCTGACATGTGGCCTCTCGGCCCTCGACCCCACATGCCCCTATACCTTCCTTGTACAGAAGCGAGGGGGCTGCAGACGGTCCTCCCCACATCGGCCCCCGCCCGAGACCAGTAGAGACGGAGACAGGAGGTGGTATGACGGATAGACAGAGCCAGCCATGGAAAAGGATAGGTATAGAAAACATGGGATTCAAGATGAAACAAAGAAAAAGAGAGACCGAGAAATCAAAAAAATGAAAACAGGAAGACAGAAACAGAGACAGAGGTAGAAATTGGCTGAGGGAATTGATTCAGCTTTCTCCGGGCAGACTTCATTTCGGGGGTAACCTGACCAGCCAGGGAGACCATATGGCCTGCTGGGCTGGCTTTGCCCTAAACTGCAAGGAAGTTCATCCTCTGTCTAACCTTAGGCCTTTGTGCTTATGGGAAGATGGCTTTTGGGGACAAGGACATGGGAATTCCCGTACCCACACAAGTCGACCTGTGAGGGTAGGGGCCTAGATGAAGTCCCCAGAGACTGGGGTGTTGGGAGGGGCCTAAGGGAGGCAGCGCCCGCTCCCTCTGAACCTGGAACGAAGTCCATCTGCACCCAAGCCAGCGTCCGCCAAGGTTGGGGGCCCTCGTGTGGCACCCTGGGGAATAGCAGCCACGGAGCCCCTGACTGCGGGCTCCACCCAGGCCCAAGCTGATGGAACTGCCGGGGAGTGCTCAGGGAGGAGGTGGCAGCCTCGCTTCCCTAAAGTAGTGTGTAGATCATGCCATTATTTGCATGCGTGTGTATGGTATGCATGTCTAGAATAGGCATGTATTTGTCTCTGTATACGTGAGAGGCGGCCATTGTATTCGTTTGCATGTGTACACAGAAACGTGTGTGTGCTATTATGTGTCTGAGTCTCATTGGGTATACATGTATGCGTGTTTCTACGTGTGCGCCATTGCTTACATATCTCCTTGCCACAGCATTGCATGCTATTATGTGTATGTGAGGCTAAGACTAGAAGCGTTTAAATTACATGTATGTCACAGTACGTGTGTATGCATGCCGTTCTCTGACATTTCACAATATGTAATGACACATTCTCATTTCACAATATGTAATGACACACTCTCATGCACTCATGTAAATTGGTGTAATGACAATGACATGATTTTATTTGGATCTATGTATCTAGATAATATATGCCACCATGTATCTACTGTATATCTATAATCATGTATGAATGTGTCAGCCTATGTGTGTATGGAACCAATGTGTTTATTATGTGAATATCACTATGTGTGTATTTGTATGCTCTTCTACGTGTAGCACACATCGGATGTGTTTATGGTGTTACATGTGTGTATATTGCATATGTATGTGTCCTGAGTGTGTGTATATCTGTGTGTCATTATTTGACATGCCAAGCATGTCACATGTATATGTCGCTGTACACGTCTGTTGATAGCATATGTGCTGGGGGGGTCCTTGAGTGGAAATGCACATGCATAATGGTGTGTATGTATATTATATATTAGTATTTGTGCTCTTATTTATGTATGAGATGCTTCATGTGTGTGCCATAGTGTATTTATACCCGATTCTTATACTACCAAGGACCCATGGGACTTCCTTAGATAGAACTGGAGATTGGCCACTTTCAGTTTAGGGGTGTGGAAAGCAAGTGGAGGTCAGGGCAGGGCCACAGCTGGGGAAGAGGGTAGGAGGACCCCTCCTAGCCCTGCCCCTCCACGTCCCGCCCCTTTTCCTGGCTTTTCAGGGAGGTCTCAGCACCCTACCCCACCCCCCACCACCCATCCCCTCCTTCCTTCCCAGGCTGGCCAGGCCCAAAGCTCTCTGCAGGTCTCACAGGCAGAGTCAAACCCAGTTCTCTCAAGAGAGTGATTCTCCCTCCCGACCCCTTGGTGTGCCCACCCCACCCGTGTGCCCGCTAAGCCCATTCAGCACCCCCACCCCAGCAACAGAGTCTCAGACGAAACAGAAGCAGAGTCCATTCTTTATTAGTGTTGGGACCCCTGGCGCCCCCCATCCCCCTCCATCTACCCTCCTTTTCAGCCTCTTCCTCGTCCTGGCATCTGTCCGCTTGTGGCCAGGCCGCACGCTGGGGCCTCTGGGGCCTCTCCAAGGCTGGGGCAAGTCCAGCTGTACAGCCCTCCCAGGCCTCTGGGCGGCAGAGGAGCTCGTGCGGCCTTTCCCGGGCTGGCCAGAACCAGGAGGGACGACGCCTCGAGGGACAGTGGAGGCCTTTCAAGGGTCCGGGCGGGGTGGGGAGGGTGCCTGAGGGGCTCACCTGTCACACACGGTCCTGAGCGTGGAGGAAGATGGCGGCGGCGGCGCGGCGGTGTGGTCTCCGAAGCCCACAGTACACTCATCCATAAAGTAGGAAACACTACACCCTCCAGTGCTGTTAGTAGTGCTTTCTACTTTATGGGTGACTGCACTGTCTGTCTGTCCGTCTGTGAGTATTCTTGAGGCCGCCTGCTCCTCTTCCTGACTCCTGCTTTGAGAGCCCCCCCAGCCCTCCCGGGGGCTCCCTAAGACCCTGCCGAGCTGCCCCATGGTCCCCAGAGGGCCTGCACTGGGCCTTGTGGGCGGTGACTCAGCATGGCGCCAGTCTTTGCCTCCCCTTCCTTCCTCCCCCCACTTCCTCTTTGGTTCCCTCTTCCCTTCCCCCTGCGGCTCCACCCCATCCCCCCACCTTTGGAAACACTCAGGTAGAGACCATCGCCACTCTGGTTCTGAACCGGGTGCTGACCCCCTGGGTGACCCCTTCCAACCACACTGCCTGCCCTCCAGAGTCCAACTGAGGCAGCCACAGCTTCCTCCCACCCAGGCCTCCATCCGCAGCCTCACCACCCACGGCCCTGACTCCCTCACCACCCAGCAGCTCCCCCGGCAGAAGCCCAAGGCCATCACAACAGAGATGGTGGCCGTGTTGGGTGGAGGGGCCGTTTAGTGCATCTCGATGACACTGAGTCCCACTTTTCAGCCACCACCCACTCCCTGCCATCCCCACCCTACTTTCTGGCCTTTGTCCCTTGAAATCCAAGACCCCCGCTTTCTTCATCGGGGCCAGGAACCATTTTACCTTCCTTGTCTAGAGGGACGTCAAGGCCCAGGATTTTGAGTAGCTGTTCCGCCACAAAAGCCGAAAGTCGATAGATCTGAGGGTTATGGCACCTCTTTGCCTAGAGCTTTGCTAGTAAGCCTTGGCATCCAGACTCTCAAAGTTCCTCCCCAAAATATCTCCACCCATGCCTACAAGTCAAACCCAAAGCCAAGAGTTGAAGAGCCCTGGTTGGGGCTGAAGTGAAGGTCCAGATCCTTACCTGATGCTGCAAGGCCCAGAGGAGCAAGCCCCGTGCTCCAGGCTTCCAAGTGGGGTTCCCTTCAGGGCGGGCAGGGCTTATAACCCCGAGGCCACGTGGGCCAGATCTCAGGGCGCCCAACGGTCGTGGAGCCCGCCCCCACACCGCAGTGGAGATTAGCGCGCCCCTCCCCTCCCTGGGGAGGACAGACTGACAGGAAACCAGAGACAAGGCTGGGTATTGGCGGGAGGGGTGCTGAAGAGACCATCTCACACGCCCTGGGCAGGTGGCTTCCGGGACCCCAGGCTTGCCCTTCCCCCATGGCACCAAGTTGGGGGGACTGACTCGGGCCCTGAGGGTGACCCTAGGAGATAAGAGCTCCCTGTCAGGGCCTTCAGTGAGTGCCCAGAACACAGGGTCCCCGATGCAGCACAAGGAAAGCCCCACCCCCGAGAAAACTCTCTTCCTTTTGGGACAGCAGTGACATTCAGACCAAGCCATGTGTTACCTAGAGAGACCACACATGTACAGATGCACGAAGGGAGGTCCAGGCCGGCATATCATGGTACCCTTCACATAGTTGGAGGCCTCAGCACCCCACAAAGCCATCCCGGCCCCCCACCCAGCCTGTGGAAGACCGGCCTGTGCCCGCAGCACAGTACGGAGGTCACGCTCGGGCCAGGTGGGCCTGTTAGCACTAGACTGGATGCTTATGCTTATGCTTCCTGTGAGGCCTGGAGGGCTAGGAGGGCAGGGCAGAGCAGTGGGGGGACCAGGGTCTAGGGAAGGACAGTGGTGCCATTAGGCTTGGAGGAGTGAAGGGGAAAAGACTCCAAGGGGAGGTTCTGGCAGCCACCGGATGTGGGCACGGGGCCCGCCCACCTGCGTGCCACCCCCGCTTTCCCCATGGGGAAGGCAGGAAGCTGCCCATCCCAGGGCCCCGTGCTGGGGGAGGGGAGCACGGTGTGGGGCTGGGTGGGGGCGGGGATGGGCTAGGTCTGGGCCACACATTTTCCCAAAAGTTCTCCAAGCCTCTCAGCGGGCTCATTTCTGGAACCAAGAGGAATAGTTCAGGGGGATGGGAGGGTGGTATGCATGGACCAGCATCACCCACTGGGACTCCTTCCCAGAAGGCCATGGGCCTCTTCTCTGGGTCCCCCATTCAGAGTCAGGCCCTCACAAAGTTCAGGGGACTCTCGGATTCAAGGTCCCAAAGAGGGTTGGCATGCAGTAGGGGCCAGTGGGGAGGGAGATCATCACATGTTCTTTCCTTCAGGAAAGGCGATCCTCAACCTGAGAATTATTGTCCAGGCCGGGTCCATAAATAGGATGGAGAAAAGGAGAACAAGGCCCTTCATCCACTAGGGTCTGAAGAGACAGCAGTGAGGAGGGCAAGCTGGCCAGAAATGGGACAGTGCTCCTTTAACAGACCACCGCTCTCCAGACCCTGGGTGGAGGGGAAGTGGCTGCCCTCCACGATAAGAGGATAAGAATATCAAAGTTGTGCAGTAACCTGAGTTCCTGGACCCCCACCCTTCGGGGCCCCTCCTCCTGGAGCATCTTGCCATCCCACCACCAGCCTCGGCCTAGAGTGCTCTTGTAGCTATCACCTCAGAGATATTTTGTCCCAGCAAACAAGAGTCACAGACTGGGAGTCAGGGGCCTGGCTTCAGGGCCCAGCTCTACTATAGACTCTCTCCACATGTGACCTGTGGCAAGACAGAACTGAGTGTCCCTCCCAGGGACCCACAGGTCCCTCAACAGTCTCCAACTCAGCCCCATCGCTTCTCGGCCTTTTGGCTAAGATCAAGTGTAGTATCCAACTCAGCCCCTTTCCCGTCCTGGGCCAGGTAGAGGTGTCTCCGATACTGCTCCCTTGTGACCACAGAGGCTGCTTTCCTTTCATGTGTCCCCAGTGCCCATGGCCAAAGACCACCAGTGATGTTTGGTTGTTTGTTTGTTTTAAGAGAGAGACTAAGGCCCAGTCTCTCCACCCCAGAACTTTTGGAGTCAGGAGGTTTCTGGAGGGGCTGAGGCTTATACTGGTTGCCACTCTCAGGCTAGGGTTGAAGAGGGATGGAGCAGAGGTGAGGCCCAGTGTCCCTGGAGCCTGAACTTCTCCCCCCACCCAGCAATGGCTCCCAGCTCCAATGGCCTCAAACCAGGAGAAACAGGACAGGGCCAAAGACAAAATCAAGGACAAGGGGCATGGTCTGAAATAAGGACATAGAGATAATAAAAGTGCAACAGGTGCACTGGACTGGAAGCCCCACTCCAGGCTGGCATGATCCACATGTGTGTCCTGTATAACGGACCAACAGGTACCTGAGGGAGGATCAGTGGATGCCGATGGGTGCATGTACATACACACACACGCACACATGCACGCACATAAACACACACAAGGACACACATGGCCCAAAGGGCCCAAAAGATTCACAATCTTTCCAGAGAGACAGCAGACATGCCCAGAGCCATGCAGACAGGTGGTGGGTAACAGCCCAGCTCAGGCCTATAGACACACCTTAAGGAAGACCTGCTGCACACCCTGGACACATCTGCCTCCTTCCTGGAAACACCTGGGAAGGTTCACTTGGGAATTTGGAGCCAGCCCTGGGAGGGAACCAGGGAACCAGGGACGGCTTCAGAACACAAGCACCTCTGTACAAGAGGCGTGACTCCCACTCCTGCCCCCAAAGCCCTCTGTTGCCTCAGTTCCCCAGGAGAAATGATGGCTAGTGGCTGAGAATGGAGGCGGTTGAGGAAGGATGCTTCTCTTTGTGGAGGAGAGAGGAGTTCAAGTTGACTCCTCAAACTCCACCCCTTGGCAATAGGTCAGGGCTCCATCAGACACTGACTGGGAAGCCTTGCTCACTTGGACTCTGCTAGGAAGTGTCCTCCATGGTCCTTCTAGTTCTGACACTCTTTGTCCAGGGATCATATTTCTGCTTAGAGGTAGCAAAAAGGGAGGAGGACTAGGGACCAGGATAAGAAGTAGTAGAGGCAGAGAAGCTGGCATCAGAAAGAAAGTGGGAAGAGCCCTTCGCCAGGTGACAGGGCTGAGGCCGCTGGGGTCTGGGATCCTGGAGGGCTCCAGGTTCTCAATCGCACACCTCTGCCCCAACCTGACAGCTATCTTTGGGTGCCAAGCTGAGACTGTGGGTCGGTAAAGGTGGGCCTGAGGAGAAAAGGACACAAGACCTGTCTTCAGGGACTCCCACTCTGATAGACAAGACAGATCTCCACACAGGGTGTGAAACTTTTGTGTGTCGGTGTGAGAACAGTTTGTACCAAAGTGGGCACAGAGCTTCAGGTCTGATGTGGACTCCTGGATCCTACTTGAGCAAACACTGAATCTGAGAGGTAAAGTAGAGCCCACATAAGGACCTCCACACATTCCTACATCCTACAAAATGACAGCGATGAGGGCAAATGAGTCCTGGGTGGGGTGGAGGGCCCCACAGGCCTGGAGTGACAGGTGCTACAGTGGCCACCTCAGAGGTACAGGGGGCCCCCAGCAGATAAGGCTTCCTGGAGAAGGCAAGCATGGATGGAAGGGGGTTTGGAAAGAGAGAGAACAGGGCAGGAGCTGGCTGGCAAGGGGGAGAAACAGGGAGAAGAGGCCTAACATTTGCAAAGGGGAGTGGGCGCAGAGGGTGAAGGAAGGGCAAGGGTGCTGTCTGCACACGGAGGCACAGGCCCTCCCTGCAGCTGCACGGGTCTGGGGCCTTTGCTAGGCAACAGACAGAGATGGCAGCCCAGATAACCTGCCTCGTGAGGAGACAACAAGACAGAAGCCACAGGACCTAACCACTCACAAACAGGAAGTCAGAAGGCAGAGGAGGCCCGCCCTCGGGGGAGCAAGGCCTGGGGAGCCCCCAGGCCCCCCCTCTGTGTGACTACAGAGGAGGGAAACTGAACCCCTAGCATCGCAGTATGGGGCTAAGGACAACTGAAGTCAAGAGTCTCAAATGCTGGAACCTTTGGTCACCCTCCCTGGAAGGGCTACTAAAGGAAGCAGGGTCTGAGAAAAGGAAGTGCCTCAAGAACCTAAGACAGTGCATGGCCCTTGCAGACCTGAACCGGGCACCTAAGCAGGTGCCCTGGCTCCTTTCAGAGCCTCGGGGAGCACCAGTGGTGCTGAGAGGCCTCCCGAGGAGCGGAGTTGGCACCTTCTCCCCTCTGCCCCGTCTGCACTGCCCAGGCATCCCACAGGTTCAACTTCACTGTCTCCTGCTCTCCTGGGCTCAGATGCCAGCTCTGCTGGTCTGGTTCAGCTCTCCAGACCACAGTATTCAAGGCCTTTTAAGCAGCAAGATCAGGGTGTAGTAACCTGGCCTGAGTTGGGAAACTGGCCTGCGAGCCCAGAGAGAGGCACAATGCAAGTGAAGGCCAACTTCGGAGTTTTGTCCATAGCATCTGGGAAGAGGCAGGATTGTCTGGCTAGGAAATGGGGTGTGGGTGTGAGGAAGAAAGTCACCCTGACGACTATTGTGGGAGTGACCATGAAACCAGAAGGCCACTGGGATCTCCCAGGAACACAAGCAGAAAAGGCCTCCCGTCCCTGGCTCTCTCCAACAGAAGTGCTTGTATTAACTTGCTGCTTCTGCTCTAGCTTTAACGGCTATGAATGAACTCTGTGTTTATTGTATGTGTGTGTCCCAAGAGCTGGGACCAGGCAAGGCGTCCCTGCCTGGAACCCGCTATGCCTCTCATCAGTCTAACTCCCTTCCCCAACATCAGGACCACCAAACAGAAGGCAAAACAGGGAGACAGGAGACTAGGGGCCCAGCCCCCACACTGTGGCTTTTTACAGTATAACTTCAGACCGTTCAGAGAATCTGATCCCCAACCCGCAGCTTTTGTTTCTTCACCTATAAAACTGAGGAGGAGGTTGACCAAGGACCCGTTTGTTCTCTCGGAAGTTCCCAAGAGCAAGAGGGCCCAGGAACCTTGGAAGAGGAAGCAGCAAGGTCTGTTTTCCAAGACCTGCCCAGCCAGTAGGTAGCTGATGGATTTCCCCAGCAGGCTCAAGGGCAGGGCTCCCATTACTCAGAGAAGGCAGGTGGCTGGGAAAGGATCTAGAGCAGAATCCTCCCCTTATTTTGTCTGGGAAAACGGGGCGAAAGGCTGGGGGCACTCCTTGGTCTATCTCTCCCCTCCTGCCGCATCCTGTCCCCCACTGGATTCCTCACATCCCAGGGGCTGCTGGAAGGGGCAGAGGGTGAGGTCTGCCCCATGAACTGCTCTGGGCTCTGTTGCCTCATTCACCCCCATGTTGAGCACACCTAGCTGGGGGGAAGAGCGGCAGCTGAGGCCACTAGAGAACTTTATAAAACACATTCAATCCGAATCTCATTTGATCAGCATGCTGAGCCACTGATGTAAATGACGGGATCCCCATTTCAGAGATGAAGAACTGGAACTCCACGAAGTTCAATTTCACCTTCCTGAAAACAAGCCAACAGTCTGCCTCCTGGTTCTGCCTCACTAAGGAACTCAGTTCAAAGTGCCCCCGAGAAGAACCAGCCCTCCGAGAGGTGACCCACCGGAGGGGGGAGTGGCGGCCTGTGTCTGCTGGCGTACCCAGCTGGGAAAGGGGATTGGAAAAGGCAGTGGGAGGAACTCGAGTGGGCCCCACTCCCCAGGCGTGTGGGGGAGGCAGAGAGCCCTAAAGGATAGCCGAGGGGTCTGCGGAATCTCTCCAGCAGCGATACCTACTCCCTGGCCCTCCCGCCCCTTCCCTCCGAGCCTGGCCGCAGTCAGAGGAGGGAGCCGGCCGCGAGGTCTGAGGGCCCCCAGCGGCCGCAGCAGCAGCTCACGGGTACTGGAGCCGTTAAAAAATGACTCAACCAGAAAGTGCGTTTGAAGCGACGCTTGCCAGGGCCCCAGAGCCAAACCTCAAAAAGACGAAGTGAGAGAGAGGAGGCTGCGGGGCCGGGCTGGGGGCGGAGGCCCGGGCTGGAGCCGGCCTGGCCAAATAAGGGCAAATGCTCCCAGGCTGACCAATGGCGCCCAGGCAGCCACGTCATGGGGCTGTGGCTGGGGGGCAGGGGAGAGGCCTGGGGCCAAATGGGAGCTGGGGACTGGGGCGGGGGGCCCAGGCTCTCCGGGAAGGGTCCAAGGGTGAGTGAGCAGCACGAGGTGTTGAGGCCCTCGTCCCCAAAGACCTTGGTACTGAAGGCAATAGACCCGTGCCCCTGAAAGCCCCACCTACAGGCTGGGGCTCAAGGGGGCAAAAGGAAGAGAAGGAGGGCCCCCTCACCCCGTCCCACTTATGGGCCCCAGATCCCCATCTGCCGTGACAGAAATTGAGGGAAGCCATAAGCTGATGCACCAGTGTAGTTTTGTCTGGCTACTGACTTTGGGTAAGTGGTATAACTGAGACTCAGTTTTCTCATCTGTGAAAGGTGAACAGTACCTCACAGATGGTACTGAGGATGAGATTCAGTGATTGAAAGGGGCCGGTTTTGAACCTGGTAATTGTCATACTGATACAGTAAATTATTAGAAGCCCAAGGACTGCTTCTCACTCATATTCTTGCCTCCCAATTGTTGTGAAAGATCCCTTTGCAAGGACACCATGTGGCTCTCAGTGGTGGGCCCTGTGCCTGTAGCACGGGGGGAGAGGTGTGGAGGTCTGAGGGGTCCTTCTAATCGAAGCCTAGTCCCTCCTACCACAGAATAGACACACTTTCCTCAGTCTCAGTCACCAGAGATGTGACGTGGCCACCCTGATCACCTCCACCTCATCTTCCCACCGGTCCTTCTGAGCTCCACACTCTGCCTCCACCTCCCTGCTCCCCTGGAGTGCAGGGCTGAAGAAGTGAGTCTATTCAGCTACCCAGAGACAGTGCCAGTGTCTCAGCTGCCAGCACAGGGTGGGGGCAGCAGCTGGCTTCTCCTAGGGGACCTCTGATCACTCCCTTGCCTCAGGCCTTCCCAGCCCCTGCTGGGACCATAGCCCAGGTGAAATGGCTGCCAGTCTCTTCCTCTCCAGTCCTTCTCTGTCCCAAGCACGGATTTGCATTTCCCCCCTGCCCTCTGCTACCCAAGCCCCCAGGGACAAGGGTGACAGTTAAACCCCTTCCTCTGACTAGTGGCCCCAGAGCACTCACTTCCTACCAGGTATTTTTCAGGATGGGGGGAGGGGTTCATACAGTGGCAGTGGCTGGTTGTGGGGAAGAATGAGAGAAGCTGGGGTCCCTACACTCTAGTGTCTGAAGCCGTTGCTTACCGTCCCTCAAGTTCTCTCTGTAGCACAAGAACTCAGTGTGGAGGAAGGAGAATGCACAGGCAGGAAGCAGCACATAGGAGCTCTTAAAATGGGCCTGCCAGGCCTCTGACTTCTTACAGACTCAGGCTTCCATCTGTGGAATGGACTTTCAAGGAAAGCCCAGGGTTCAAGTCCTCTGTCCATGACCCCATAATGCCTGCCTTCCACTCTGGGGGGAGTGTTGAGAATCAGAGTGCCAGAGGTCCTCTGTCACATTTCATAGAGGATCTGGCATGTTGGCACCAGCAGCACAGTTTTCTCTGCCCTCAGTTCCTACTTTCTTAGGGTCTTAAGGCAAAGAGAGTCACAAGCATCTCTAGCAGAAGGCACCAGGCTAGGTAGGGTAGGACGTATAAAGTAGCAGTGGCCCCTTTGGGGTCAGGCTGACCACTGCCTCTGGTGCTGTCTTCTCACCCATAAAGTGGGGAGGTTGGCCTAGGTCATGACTCTCCCAGGCTTCACATTCTCTGTATGATCTGCTGTCACTCTAGAGCCCCAATGCTCTGGTGAAGGACTCTGCACCCCAAAGACCCAGGCAGGCAGCCATGTGCTTTCTTCCTCAGTCTACACCTTATTGGCCCACCCTATAGCACCCTTATAGCTCACCCTATGCTACTGGCTATCTGTTCTCCTGGCTCAAACAAGACTGGAAGGGGGACAGCCACACATGGGGAGAAGTGGCAGGCTAACATGAATCCAAGAGGTAGAAAAATAATCAGTCCCAGAACCATTTCACATGATACAAAAATGGAGGTGTATAACAATGACTTTGAGCCAAGTAAAGGTTAAATCATACCCAGAATTTTGTATCCAAAGAGCAAGGAAATATATGAAAACAAGAGAACAGAGAGATTAAAATAAAAAGCCATGGTACTTAAAAGGAAAATGTGTTGGTTGTGATATATTTATGTATGATGGATGTATTGGAACATCCATTGTCCAACAGTACTACAGGGAGGACATTCTTGCCACACTTACCTAGAACTTATCTAGAGCTGGACAACTTTGGATAAAGATGATTCCTTAGATACACTTAACAGTTTACAGCTCTCAGATTGCTTTTACATAAATTAATGTATATCTCACAACTATCCTAAGATAGGACTACTGTGTCTTTAAGTGTATTTTTAATTTGAAGTTAGCGTACAAACAGAAAAGTGAATTAATCATGAGTATATGGCTCAATACATTTTCAGAAAGTGACCTAATCTATACAACTAGCATCCAGATCAAGAAAGACTCAAGATCCCCTCATAACTCCTCTCACACCCCCACTTGTCATGGGTAACCACTATCCCACTGCTTAAAGCAGAGTTTTGTCAGCTGCATCGTATAGAGAGGAAACTTTTAGAGCAGTCAAGGGACTGGAGGCAGAAGCAATACCTCTAATTGGTTATGTGTGTGTATTTTCATCACAAGTCTCAGTGTTCCAGTGGAGTGTGAAGGTGCCATAATGGGGCTGCAGATGGAGGTGGTAAGTAGGAAAAAAGCAGAAGTTGGGGGTATGGAGCACAGATCAGCAGATACCTAAGAGCTGCTAGAGTAGAAGAGAAGATGCAGGCAGGTGGGAATTGGAGGAGGGCTAGACCTGTTTCCCAATGTCCTGCCTAGGGATCCTTGAGTAAATCCCAAGGATCACCTCCCTGGACCATTTCCCCACATTGCCTCCTCCTGAGGTCATTTTAGACTGGGAGACTAGAGACGTAAGTGGTAGGCGTAGGGTGTTCGGGGGACTCAATGTATACAGACATATAACTTTCTATGATAAACCAATGCCTCATGCTGGTTCTGTGGAATACTCATGAAGGGAACAAGCCCACGGCATCCAGGGCAACCTATATGAGAAGAAGTTAACAGCCCTAAATTTGAGTTAAGGCTCTACTTCTTGATCATGGCCAAGTCACTTTAACTTTGACCTTTAGTCTCTTCATCACTATATAAAGATGTTAACGATGACACAGGGGTTTTGTGAGGATCAGGTAAGATAAAGGGACATGAAAGCCCTTTTGTCAACTGAAAATGCCACTTAAATGAAAGGCTTTACTGATAAACATGAACCAGACTTCCAAAGTAAGATACTAATCTGTTCTTCAACATTGCCTACCTCTTTTACACATGCTCACAGGATCAGGTGTCAGGGAGGGAACATGAGAATTGAATAGCGGGCTATGGACAGGCTTGGAGTAAGAAAGTAGTGGCCATGCCCAGAAATGGCCATGCCCAAAAATTAGGCCAAACCTAGAGCTCAGCCTGAGCTTAATCCTCCCCAGCTCATCCCCATTATTTCTCGGAAACAGCTTCCCTCCAAGACAAGAACATTCCTCCCTTCGTTCCATCAGCCATCAATTGCTGCCCAGGGCTGTAGTCTGCATTCAGCAATGAACTGCCACTGAGTATGTTCTTTAACCCCTCAGGCAGTAGTGGGTAGGAAGTAGAGAATGAGGAATAAGTAGATAAGGGGAAGGCAGCCCCATCACTACACTGACTCATGTCTGTCATTGCTGAACTAGGGAGGAGCCTCGCCTTTCTGAAGCAGAGAAACCAAATGACTGAGCAAAAGACCAAGACCCTGGATGGATACGGGACCTCAGTGGTCAGAACGGGGCTGAAGCTCTGACAGGCACAGTGAGAAGAGCGCAGCCCTCATTGAGGGCAGCAGTGGCACCGGCAGCAGCGGGAGTAGCCGAGACCTCCTCTTCCACATAGCCCTGTCCCCTCCGAGGGAGCTGTGAAGAACCAGCAGTCCCTCTTTCAGTTTCTTTGGGCTCCCGGCAGTGGATAGACTCTAGCACCTTCTTGCCTGTCGGGCTGTTGAGCAGCTTCCAGGATCACAAAAAGCAAGAAAGCGAATTGAGCAGCAGCTTCCAGGCAGAGCCCATTTGACACTAGGTCTGTGAAATCCGGTCCCCACGACTGGCCACCCCTCCCCCACAACCATCAGGCCTGTGTCTTTCGCTTCCTGCAAGGCTAACAGTTAGGGCCTCAGCCCGCTGTAGGGCTGAGGCAGGCAGGCTGAGTGTGGTTATTTGTGCACAGCTCCTCTTGCCTCCCCTCCCCACAACTGTTTCCATTCTCACCGAGCAGCCACGTCCGGGTCAGACACGCAGGACAGCAGCTGGGGATTTCCAAGGGACTTTTTTGAGAGAAGCCAGTGAAAGTTGGGTGTTGGCTGCACAGCCTAGGCACTCTTGCTGAAACCCACTTCTTCCCTCCAGAACATAAGGCTGGCCTGGTGGGGCTACTTCCCAAGGATCCTTTTAGATGGGAATTGAACAGAAACCACCACCCTTGAGCTCTTTCAGTTTGCTGGGCTGGAGAAATCCTTTAAAAATCCAGTTGAAATGGGGGTTAATGGACAATTCCCTCAGAGCTTGAAGGCATCAGCAGAAAACAGTTCTGGTCTGAGGAAGACCCATGAGTGACAGGAGCCGCCTGAGCCACTCCCAGCTTCCTTCCCATGGGCCTATGAGAGGACAAGGACAGGGGTGGGAGGAGGTTCACTGGACAATCAGCACCTCTCCCTCTTTTCCACACACTTCAGGGCCACAGGTAACAAGAGACACTGACTCACTAGCAACACCAGGTGGCTAGAGACACACAGCCTCTGTTCACAAGTCAAGAGCTCATTCTGCAGCCGTGATTCTAGACATTTCTCCCACTATTTGGCTGACTATGCACATACTGCACATATTTAAAAATAGCTAATAAAAAGAGTAAATGAATTTTACCTTTTATAAAACCTAAGTTCTAGAATGTTCACTTTGCTTCATTTTTATAATCATAATACTAAGGTAAACAGGCAGAGTGTTATCACTGTTCTACAGATGAAGAAACCTAGAGAATCAAAATGGGGATATGAAAAGGATTCCCTGTGGAAATTTAATAAGAATGTATGATATTTATCATTCCAAAACAGGTAACTCACCTTGGCCAATATCCTGATATCAAAACCTCCTACTAAGCCAGAAGGGAAAGGGAGGGGCCCAACATCTCCAGAGGCATAAACCAGACCAAGGCCCAGCAGCCACCCGAGGGGCTCCAATTAGAGGAATACATCAGAATATGTGTGGCAGAGGAGGGTCATGGGTACCACTGAGAGGCCTAAGGTATAGCAAAAGCAGTTAAGAAAAAAAAAGGGGGGGGGGCAGGTGAGGGCATTAAACATGGTCAACAGGCAAAGAATACTGAGAAACCTCAGGCTTTCTTTCAAGGGACACTTGCACCAGGTCTAAAGAGCAAAAGTCGGCAACCCTCACACACCAGGACTACCAGCTTGCCTAGACCCAGGACAGCAGACCTTCCAACAAGACCCAAGGAAGCACACTAGAAAGGCTGCAATCCCAGAAGGCTAAAAGACGGGTAATGGGAAGCAGGACTGCCTCTACTGCTCCGGCAAAGTGCTTACAGGGTTAAGTGAGTTCTTCCTGGGCCCATGTAAAAGAAGAGGGACACAAGGCATCTGTCATGGGCTTAAGAACTTTCCTTAAGAACGTTCACGTTTATTGGCATTTGACCCAGAGTCCTACCCATGGGTCAGGGCACAGACCTGGTCTCCTACCCCCCCATTCATTTCGGTCTCTGTCAGTACACAAGCCCAAACCACCCCACCCCCATCAGAAATCCAAAGGTAAAATGACCCAGGGACACGCTGTGCTCTCTCAACAGTCTGCTGAGTCTCAGAACTGGAGGGTGGGGAGTATCTGAAGTTCTGCTCCTTTAGTTCCAGAACAAAAAATAAGCAGATGCAAGAGGTGAGGAGCAAAGATGCTGGCGGCCACACATCTTGCTAGGTCTTTATAGCTGTGTCTCTGGATTTGTAGGCCACTCCTCGACTTTTCAGCTCTCGCACAATTCCTGCAGCAGGAAAAGAAACAGCTCTGTGAGGGGGGAAGATTCCAAAGGGCTAAGAAAGGTCCTTCTACTATCACTTTGGGTGGGGGAAGGGAGGAAGGAAGGAAGGTGCTCCTCAGCAAACTGGAGTCCTAGACAGCTCATCAACTGATGACTCAGGCACACGTTTGGCCATGACTTGGTAAGAATGAAAAGGAAAAGGGAGCCCCGTTGTAGTCACTGAAACCAAGGGTCCTAGACCCAAAATGCCTGGGTTCAAATTCTAGCTCCTCTCTTACTAGCAGGGTGACCCTGGGCAAGCTATTTAACCTCTGTGCCTCAGTTCTCTCACAGAGTTGGGAGGACTAGTGTGCAGTCACATAAAGGACTTCCAGGGAGCTTGGCGCAGTACGCGAACATCGGCTTGCTGTTCTGATAATTACCTTGGGGAAGGCGGCCAGTGACTGACACTGCATATACACCCGGCTTAAAGTTACCTAGGAGAGAAGAAAAGAGATGGCAGTGAGAGAGAATTAAGTCTAAAAACCAAATGGAGGTTTAAGCTAAAAAACGAAAGGAATGCTGCAACTCTTAAGAGAGGAGCAATCACGTCTTTGGGCTACAGTGTTAAATGACAGGGCACAGGATATTTTCTTCATGTTTCCTACAACCCATCTGTTTCATTTGGAGGCCACTTACCCGCTGATTTAAGACTGCCCCACTAGACCCGAGAGACAGCAACAACACAGCTAGGCCAGGATAAGGAGAAAGGGAGACACTTACTGACTCGCTGCCACTTGGAGACCCAGCTGTCCTCTGGACTCATCATCGCAATGATTCTGGGAAGGGAAAAGAAGCACAGTCAGCTGAGCCTCCCCTACTGGAGAAGAGAGAGATGGAGGAAAATGCCCACTTTACTCTTCCAGCCAGCAAAATAGTTCTAGGAGAGGAAATGCAGGAAAAAGCCAAGTAGTGAGTCTCTACTAGAAAGCAGGGGAAACAGACTACTAAATGCTGGGAAGGGGCTGATCTAAAGTTAGTACTGATGAAGGTTCTTTGCCTGCGAAGCATAGATCAGTCACCATTCCCAAAGGACTAGCTCACCAGGCTCAAAAAACATCGGGAGCCCCAGCCCAGATTCTCTGGGAAACAGGACAGCTTTAAAAATACGTGACTAACTACAGCCAACAGGACCACTAGGGGGCTGGGCCCCAATGCAAACGGCGGGTAAAAGAAAACCATGGGTCCTCCTACCAGAAGTAAGTTAGACTTGGCCAAGCTCTGCCTCTGATGAGCTGTAGAGCCTAACACACATATGGAGACCACTCTCAGAATTTCATGGGATGAAACTCAAAGACTGAGCTAATACAGGAAAAACAGCTAGCACAGAGTAGGTGCTAAATTAGCATTAGCTCTCCTTACTATCCTAATTGTTCTTCCCAGGATAGCTCTGATCCTAGTGCACAAGCAACAGAAAAGCCACTTAAGGGCTAGAAGGCTGACACTGGAGCTTGACAGGTAAGCATCAGGCACTTTCAGAAGCTACAGAGGTCATTTCTGTCATTCATTCATTCAATCAAATGCTTGCTGACTGCCTTCTGTGACAGGTATGCTCTAGGACACTGATACCTGCCAACATTTACCTTCTCGATAACCATTCTCTCCTCTCTTGGCAACAATCTTGGATTCTTATTTGGGGAGCCTCCCTCCCCATCCAAATCCTACATACTCAGCCATCTGCTGTGAGTGGAACTGATCCCACTCTCCAGGGTGGTGAAGTAGGGTAACACCTACCCTGGGCTGGCAGTTTAGTAAGTAGTGTGTTTAAGCCCAGTTTGTGTGTAAATCCTTTTTTAAAAAAAGATTTAAAGCACATATACAGGCTGCTCTCTGGACCAACAGTATGTTTTCTTCTGATCTTCATAAGCAACTTGTCTAGCCTTATAGTGCCTGTCACTCAACCTTATGATTTAACCTCAATAGCACCCCCACCATTCTCCAAACATACCCTGATTCTCCCACCCCATGATTTTGCTCAAGTCATTCCCTTCTTTAGTATGCTTTTTCTAAAATGTTCTCTTACCGCAATCTCCTCAGAGCTCCTGTACTTCTTAAAAGAGCCTGATTCACCTGGTATCTCCTCTGCTTCTAGCTGAGTTCATCTGGCCCTCCTCTGATCTCCTTTAGCCCCTGATATACCCATTTTCCAAAATCTAACTTGTGTCAGAATACACAAATAACTCAAATAACTCCTACAACTCAACAATAAAAAAGCCAAATAACCTACTTCCAAAGTGGGAAAAGCATTTGAACAGATATTTTTCTGAAGATATACAAATGGCCAATAAGCACATAAAAAAGATGCTTAACATCACTAATCATCAGGGGAAGGCAATCAAAACCTCAATAATACCACTCAAATCCAATAGGGTAGCTACTATCAAATCCTAAACAAAACACAAAACATAAGTAATAAATGTTGGCAAGGGTGTGGAAAAGCTGGAACCCCTGCACACTGCTGGTGGGAACATAAAGTGGTGCTGCTGCTGTGAAAAACACTATGGCAGTTCCTCTAAATGTTAAACATAGAACAACTCAGCAATTCCACTTCTGGATATATACCCTAAAGAAGTGAAAGCAGGGACTTGATCAGATATTTGTAAACCCATGTTCATAGCAGCATTATTCATGACAGCTACAAGACAGAAGCAACCCAAGTGTGTAACAACAGATGAATGAATAAAATATGCTATATACATATAATGGGATCACTCAGCTTAAAAAGAAAAGTCGGATGCATGCTAGGATATGGATAAACCTTAAAGATGTGATGCTAAATGAAATAAGTCAAGTACAAAAGGACAAATATTGTATGATTCGACTTACATGAATTATCTACAATATACTTCAAATTCATACAGAAGGAGGGGCATCTGGGTGGCTCAGTTGGTTAATCATCTGTCTTTGACTTGGGTCATGATTCTGGGGTCCTGGGATCCAGTCCCGTGTTGGGCTCCCTGCTCAGTGGAGAGCCTGCTTCTCCCTCTCTCTGTGCTGCTCCCCCTGCTTGTGGTCTCTCACCTCTGTCAAATAAATAAAATCTTAAAAAAAAAAAAATTCATACAGAGAGAAAGTAGAATGGTAGTTGGCAAGGACTGTGGAGCAGGGAAAATTAGATGAAAAAAGTTCTGGAGACAGATGGTAGTGACAGGTGCACAATGTGAAGATATTTAATACCACTGAATTCTACACTTAAAAATGGAGTTGAACAAGGGGCTCAATTCCAGGACCCTGGGATCATGACCTGAGCTGAAGGCAGATGCTTAACTGACTGAACCTCTGAGGAGCCTCTCTTTATTCATTTGTTAGCAATTTTGTTACAGTGCTAACAAATCAATGAAGGGACTGGAGTGTCTAACTGTGCATATACATGTGTAGGAAGTAAGGTTCCATGACAACAGCGTTTTTGCCCAATCTTTCATTCTTCCTTAGAGGAAGTCAAAGAAGGAATGGGTGGAGTTGGCCTCACCTTGAAGGAAGTTTAGTAAGTACCGTGTTTGAGCCCAGTTTGTGTAAATCATTTTCTTAAAAAAAGATTTAGAGAGGAGAGAGCATGCAGGCAGTGGAGGGACAGAGGGGAAGGGAGAATCTCAAGCAGACTCCCTCCTCACGGAGCACGTAGCCCAATGTGGGGCTCAATCTCATTACCCTGAGATCATGACCTGAACTGAAATCCAGAAATGGACGCTTAACTGACTGAGCCACTCAGGCATCCCTATGTGTAAATCCTTAATTGGCCTAGAGGCCAAAAGACACTTTATAATATCTTCTTAACCCCCAAAGAATACTGCCTTCTGGCTCCTACCTTAGGGGTAAAATAACCTGCGACCTGGCCACTTATGTTAGACTCATTTCCCCTTTTCCCCATTGGACAATCTCACCAAGGAAAACTTCTTATGGGGGTCTCTTAGATACATCTAAAAGCATCAGCTTTCAGGTAATAATTTACCATTACTGTACCTTAGCTTACCTTCATTTTCAGGTAGTGTCATCATGCATTCAACAAACATTTATTAGCCCTCTGCCACCTTCCAGGCCCTGTGCCAGATCATTTTTTAAATTTTTTTAACTTATATACATATATTTTAGTTTATATACATAAAATATATCTAAACATGTATATATATATAAAGATTTTATTTATTTACTCATGAAAGACACACACGCAGAGAGAGAGAGAGAGAGAGAGAGAGAGAAAGAGGCAGAGACACAGGCAAAGGAAGAAGCAGGCTCCACACAGGGAGCCCAGTGCAGGCGCTAAACCGCTGAGCCACCCAGGGATCCCCCATTTCTTTTTAAAAAGATTTTATTTGTGGGTTGCCTGGGTGGCTCAATGCTTGAGCATCTGCCTTTGGCTCAGGTTGTGATCCCAGGATCCTGGGATCAAGCCCCGCATCAGGTTCCCCACAGGGAGCCTGCTTTTCCCTCTGCCTGTGTCTCTACCTCTCTCTCTGTGTCTCTCATGAATAAATAAAAATATTTTTAAAAACAATAATAATAAAAAAGAAATTATTTTATACTCTTTCCCCTTGTTCTACATCTTGTCAATCTAGTATATATTTTACCGTTAGAGCATACTTGTTTGGACTAGCCACATCCTCAAAATAGCTTTGAGAACAACCAGGATTATAGTCTCAGTAGTCTGCTTCACATTTACTTGGTGGGGTGGGTATAGGAGTAACAAAGAAGCGAATGAAGGAATTTAAAGAAGCTTACCCATCAAAGGAAGAGCTGGTGCAGTCATATACCATCTCCCGGTTACCCTTCATCTGAAGGTATGCATCACAATTGTCACAACCGTCATATTCAAACTGGTCTATAGTCTGGGAGGGAGATAAAACGGGGTAGGGATGAACATAAACAAGGCCAAAAGAAGAAGTAGCTTTCTCCATACTTTTACCTGGTCAAGTAGAAGGCTCCCTATGTTGGTTGGCTCTGTCTCATCAGGTTCCCCACCTACCACTCCCACAGCCCCATTCCTAAAGTTCCACCCTCAAGTCTTCCCTCTCTTGTTCCTAACTGCGTTTTACCTATTCCTTTCCCTAGTCCCCTCAGGGTCAGGCATCCTCTCTGATTACTCTCCTCAGCTGCAGATCCCCACCCTCATCTGACTCCCAGTGGCCTTCGGTTTCAACAGATGTTCACCGAACGTCTGTTAAGGATCAGACCTGTGCTGAGGATTCAAAGGCATGTAAGACTCCCTGTGTTCCTACAGACTTAAACGATGGCCTCCAGCAGCTTCCCACACCCCCTGCCAAACCCGGGGTCCTGGACCTTACTTTTCGCTAACCCCCATCCCCCTTGCACCTTTTCCCCCAACCTGGATCCCCCATCGCCCCTACAACCAGCTCCCCGAAGGACACCTTGACCAGCGAACACAGCAAACAAGCCCGCAGATGCCGCAGGTCCTTCGGCACCGTCTCCAGCGCCATCCTCTCCGACAAAACAACCGCAAAGGACTGGGCCTCGGATTCCTCAGCCGCCGGAAGTAAACATCGAACTACCCAGAATGCCTTCCACTTCCGGTACATCGGACTTCCTCTTCCGGCGTGGGAAGCCGCAAGGCCCAGCCCTCCCCCCCGCCTAAGGAGATGGTTTCTCCCGCCTGGAGGCGGAGCCAGCCGGCAGTCACCTGGGCCGGCGCGCGCACCCGCCACCTGGGCCGGCGCGAGGGCGAGGCCCGCGCGGCCGTTGGGCCCGTGGGCAGGGCCGTGGGGGAGGGGCGGCGCGGCTGGCGCCTGCGCGGGAGCGTGCCGCGGCGCGAGCCGGAAGCCGGCGGCGCGGGCCGTTTGATCCTGGCGGCTGGCGGCCGGCCGCCGCTCCCCTTCGGAGGTTCCCGGATGCCAGCCGAGATTCCTTTTTGTCTTCCCGTTTTAAAAGCGTAGGACCGGAGAGTCCGCTGTCTCCCTCTGGGTTCTCTCTGCGGAGCGGGAAAGAAATCGGGGACAGCCCCTCTGCTTCCTGGGAGCAGTGCAGGGTTTCCGCTTGCCGTCGGCGGGAATGCTGGCCTGGGAGCCCAGGGCGCGCAACAGGCGTATTTAATTAATTATCGTTTAATTTTTTTTCGTTTAATTTTTTTTAATGTATTTTCCTTGTTCCGGCTGATGATTTAGGCTTTGTGCAGCTTTTAGCATTGAGACAGTTCCTTCACTTGAGAACATCTGTGGGGGATAGCAGATCTTGTGTCTTTTTTTTTTTTTTTTTTTCATCCTTTAGAAAGCAAGATACTTCTTTGCTCTCTGGTTCAAAGCTGGGCTACGGACAAGGACCGGCGCTGTGAAACCTTTCCAGAAGAAGGGGAAACGTGCTTTGTGAGGCCGGCCGGGAGCTAGGGCCGCCCAGGCTGTGTGGAATTCGTGGCAATTCAGCACCAGCCCTGGATCCTCACAGTCGCCCCACGAGAAGGCGGAGCACAGTGGTGTTTATCAGAGTTGGAGCTCCGGGATATAAATAGATGGTTTCAGACCCTGCTACTCTATCCTCCCAACCAGGCCTCCCAACCGAAACTGGCTTTTTCAAGGGGGCCTGCTGCTGTTCGTGCCCGGGCCGTGCTGTGTTCAGATGGGCTCTGTGATGGGTTAGGATGTCCTCCAGCCCTGGATACTTACTTCCCACCTCCAAACTTGCTTTCAGGCTGGTCTCAGGGGAGCCCTGCAACACCTCTGTGAAGCAGGCCAATTTTATGGGTGGGAAAAGCGAGGGTATTTGCCCAAGGTCACAAAGTCACAGGAGTGTGAAGTAAGAGGTACAATAATAATACCGATAATGACTGGACCACAGAATCTAGTCATGCTTCCCTCCACCCTTCCTTGATCTCCCTAACCCATGCTTTTAGGGGCTTACAAGCCAATTCTTGTTACCTAACCCACCACTCTGTTCTGTCCTGTCATAAAATCAGAGCCTGGCCTCAGATACCAGAAATCACGTATTTCTGTCAATGTAAACGATTGAAATTGTTACCCTAAGTGATAGTCATGACAACAAAACCACAAGACCAGACCACATTTATGGATAAATATATTAGCAAATAAATACATTTCTCAACATAGTGCCTGATTCAAGCGTCTTTCTGTCTGGTTCAGATATAAATACCCATGTGGGTGCCTAGGTGCTACTTCCCCCACTGACTTTGAGGGAAGAAGATTCCCAGGTAGGGTCCTGTGCCCACTTTGCTCCCACATTCACATTCCAAATGGGATAATGCCTGAGGAGCCAGCAATGGTCCAGCTGCCCTGGGGTGAATATCACCCTCAGGAGGCCCCTCAGCCCTTGTCCACAGGGTACCAGCTACCCACACCAGAGGTCTTGCATGTACAACCTCTTGCATGCACACCTTGCTGGGTGTCCCTGGCCTCTATGGCTTATAATGGGAAGCTGGGCCTTGGAGCCATCTAAACCCAAATGTCCCAGTTTGCTTTTTCTTTGTTTCCCCCTGTTCCTCATCCCAGCTCTGACAGAAAACTCCCAGAGAAGAATCTGTTGTTGTCCTTGTTCAGCTGTAATTCTGTCTTTTCTACCTTCATTCTGTCCTCCCTCCCTCTTCTGGATGAAATCCAGCAGAAGTCCTATTCTTTCCACCTACTTTGGGACTTTGAGATAGGCAATCTCCAGGAAGGAATTATTCCCTCCCCACTACCTCTACTCCCAGCCCCCAGAGGAGCTGGAGCTGCTGGAGTGACAAGGGAGTTTGAGAGTCAGAGGTTTTTCATCCCTGGTTCTTCAAGGTGCTGCACCATTTCAGGGACAGGACTCCACACCCAGCTTCCCAGAGCCTCCCCTCAGACTTAATATAGGGGATCTGACAAAGACAAGAAGGGGAAACCATTCTCCCTGATGCACCAGGACAGGCATTGCCTGGAGAAGCTTCAGAGCCTCTCGTTTTAGGCTCAGGGCTCACCTATGTTCCTAATCCTTTTGCAAAGAAGGAAAATGATAAAAGCCACGGTTGCTGCTGATGCAGCAGCTTTACTGAGGAGTCAACACTGGTGTGCAGGACTCACCCAAGAAAGGAGGTAAGAAGGACCCAGTGGCAGGTATACACATGAAACTTGGGATGAGGAAGACCTGCTGGGCCTGGGGAAAGGAGCAGCACCTTTATAACACCTATCTACCCATACCTAGCTTCCTGCTCCTACAAAACAGCCTTTAAGGGAGCCAGCCCACATAGACAGTAGCTGGTTGCCTGGCTGGACACAGACTTGCTGCAAGGCAGATGTATTCTGCACACAAGGTCCAGAGCTGGGAGCAGGGCATGCCTCCTGCCACCCACCATCACCACTCCTCTTCCAGAGGTTCCAGGAAGTATGGCAAAAAAAAAAAAAAAAAGAGGGGGTGTTTTCTGAGGTCCTTTCTTCTCTCAGGAGCAGGACTCTGTGCCAGGTAGGGCCTGAGTCATCCGGAGCATACTCTTGGTTCAAGCTAGGTCTGAGCATCTCACACAGCCTGTTCACACAGCTAGCTCTTCAATCTCCTCCTCTGAGCCTGCATTTAGAGAGAGGGGAGGAAAATGGTAAGTGAGGGTCAGGCAGCCTCTTTCCTGTTCCACCTGCAAGTGAGTATGGCTGGGAGAGAACCATAGAGAGGGAGGAGCAAGGAATGTGTCCAGAAGGGGTAATTAGATTGAAAGCTGGGAGGGGCCCCAGTTGGGATACAGGGGAGGGAGGGAAGCTAAAGAAAGAGAAACATATATAGCAACCAACGTGTTGCAAATACTTACTATTTGCTCATTAATCCAATAAATACTTATTAAGCACTTGTGAATCTGACCTGTTACCATGTGCCACACTGAAGAATAAGCAGGGACTTGATGATCTTGTAGAAGAGAAGATGTGTATGCAAAGGGAAATTATGCAGTGTGACAGGACTGGATCATAAGACCTTTCCTGGGAAGGGGACAGATCATGTTCAAGTGGAGCAATCAGGAAGGGCTTCCTGAAAGTGAAAATAAATGGGCTGGTCCTGCAGAAATAGATAAGAATTGGATTTATGGGGGGTACCTGGGTGGCCCAGTGGTTGAGCATCTGCCTTTGGCTCAGGTCATGATCCAGGGGTCCTGGGATTGAGTCCCACAAGGGGCTCCCCGCAGGGAGCCAGCTTCTCCCTCTGCCTATGTCTCTGCCTTTCTCTCTGTGTCTCTCATGAATTTAAAAACAAAAACAAAAAGAATTGGATTTATGGGAATAGAGAGGCAGCAGAACATTCTGGGTTATAGGGACTACAAGAAGTACTTACTAGGTTTGGCTAAAGCATGGGGCTGGGGAAGAGTGAAAAGGTTGGGGAAGGAAGACGGGCTAGCTGGTGCTAGAGTCTTGAAGGCTAAACAGGCTCAGTTTTTCTTTACTGTGGACAAAATAGAACATTTGGAAATTTCTGGACAGTTTATTTGAGGAAGATGAGACTGGCAGCAGTAGGTGAGCAGGGTAGCTGTGCTGCATGACTCTACGGGACACAATGCTGTATGTGCAGTGCCTAGCCTTCATGGCCCTGTAAGAGGGGAGGGAGGAGCTAAGAGCTCCTGCCTTGATCTTTAGGCTGCATCTAAGACATGGGCAGGGGCCATGAATTCTGAAGGAGAAGGTAAAAAAAACTATCAGGGATAGAGTTAACAGAAACTGGCACTGACTGGATTTGAGGAACACGGAAGAGGGAGGCATTGAAACCAGTTCTAAGTATGGGAGAGAGAGGAGGCAGTGGTCAGGCACCAGCAGCCCTCAAAGCACACACATGATAGGGTCCAAATGGATCACCCACACATGGCCAAAGCTTGCTCTACATGGCTCTAAGGAAGTAATTATTTTCTCTGCTGTGACTGTGTACATGCCCGTGACCCCACAGACCTGTATCTCCTGGTTGACAAGTTCCATGTCCTCAGAGCCTAGCCTGGAACCTAGCACATAGCAAGCATACAATATAGGAAGGAAAAAGGAGGGAAGTAGTGAATGAATGAATGATAACAGCTGTTGGTCTTGACTGTAGGATTCTTAGATTGTGACGCCTTATATTTCAGGACCTCTGGGTTCCCTTTTGGGGTGCCCAGTGATAGCTGTAGGCAAAGAGCTGTGTCATCTACACCATGGGAGATGATGGGGAAAATGGGAAAGTGGAGGGGCTGCTCTGGAGGAGGAAGAGGAGGATTTGAGCAAGAGAAAACTGAGGATTTACATTATCACCATTGGTCATAATACAGTATCAGGGATGCACTTGAGGACCCAGGAAAATGAGGCTGGTCTTATTAACAAGGGTGCTTAGAAGGGAAGCCTTAGTTGTCCTTTACCCCAGGGGAAGAAGAGAAAACCTAAAGACCCACAGGGTTGCTGGGAGCCATCCATGATCTATCTTTCTTTTCTTTTCTTTTCTTTTCTTTTCTTTTCTTTTCTTTTCTTTTCTTTTCTTTTTTTCCTTTCCTTTCCTTTCCTTTCCTTTCCTTTCCTTTCCTTTCCTTTCCTTTCCTTTCTTTCTTTCTTTCTTTCTTTCTTTCTTTCTTTCTTTCTTTCTTTCTTTCTTTCTTTCTCTTTCTTTCTTTCTTTCTTTCTTTCTTTCTTTCTTTCTTTTCTTTCTCTCTCTTTCTCTTTCTCTCTTTCTTTCTTTCTTTCTTTCTTTCTTTCTTTCTTTCTTTCTTTCCCTTAATTACATAGCTCTTCTCATATGGCCTACTGTTATGGATATCTGCAGTTATTTCTCCTACAAGACTTCATATTGCCTAGGATTATGGCTATCAGTAATTATTTCTCCATGCTGTACTCAAGAGCAAGGAACACTTCTTGGCCTTCTTTGTAGTTAAAGCCAGAAAATTGGTGGCTCAGTCAGTTATGCATCTGACTCTTGGTTTCGACTTAGGTCATGATCTCAGGGTCATGGCGTGGAGCCCCCAGTTGGACTCTATTATTAGCAGGGAGTCTGCTTGAAGATTCTTTCTCTCTGCCCCTCCCTACTCTCTCATAAATCAATAAATCAATCAATCTTTAAAGCTGATCGTTGAAGTGTGTGCATTGGTACAGCTTTACTAATTATTAAAATATTGAAACACTTACATTTGAGCTGTTGCCCCAAACCCCCCCAAGTGCTTTCTGATATTTCATCTATACTGGCACTTCCCCCTGAGACCTCCCTATGGTCTGGCAACCACAGGAGTAACACCTGGCAGAGTCAGAGTACTTCAGCCAGTATCCTACACTATGCTTGTTGTTCAGTATTTTTAATGTTACCCCATTTGTACCCTTCTCAGCTTCTGTCAACCTGTTATTGGCTGACTTCACCCATTCTACAATAACCTCCAGTTATCCTCTCCCCACCACACCCTCTTCCCCTGAAAACTCACCAGGCTGGGCTGGCGGCACCTGGCAGTGTGGGTAAGGGCATGGCCTGCCCTCTGGGGTGCCAGAACTCCGTTCAGAAGGCCCCTCTCCTGGTGGGTGTGGACCCAGGGACTGGCGTGGAGTCAGACACAACCACACTGGCTGTGAACTTGAGTAACAAGGGCCTGAAGAATCTGGTAGCAGCCTCCTGTCGAGGCCTGGAGGTCCAAAGATCAGTGGGTGGGCCTCTGGGGACCAAGGGTATGCCAGGTTGGTACTGTAATGGGGAAAAATCTGGCAACCTGGGTGTGCAGTCAAGTCCTGGGGCTGAGAGGCTGGTGGGGGCTCTGAGAGGCCCCCCCGCCTTTTCCTCTGTGGGTGTCGAACAGGGAGGCTGGATTTCTGCAAATGTAAGAGGCTGCTGGGACTCGAGTTGGGGGCATCAGCTGGGCCTGGGGCTGCCTCCATGTGGGCCCTGGACCTTTGTGGGTTGGAGAGCTGCCCTGAAGGGGCAGTTGGGTGGGATCTGGCAGCTTGCTGATCAGGGGAAGGTGGCTCTGGCTGGGGCTGTGTCTGAGGAACGGGAGGCCTGGCCTGGGGGGCCCCAGTCTCTGGGCCAGGCTTCCGGCCATGCCATTGGAAGCGTTTTTTGTAGTGGTGATGCCGGTGGCGGTGGTAGTGGACATGGCTGGGAGCCTGGGCTTCCCCTGTGGGCACCACTGAGTCCAAAGAACGGGGCCGACAGGTCACACTAGGCTGAGTCTCCTCCTCCCGCAGCTCCCCCTCCGGGCTGCAGTATACCAAGGGGTCAAAGTCACTGCTCAGGGAGCTGCGGAAGGTAGAACTGCTGCCATGGATGCCCTGAAGACTGATGTCCGTGCAGTTTACCACTGAGTCACTTGAAGAGCCATGGCAGGGCCCTGAACTGGAGTCACTGGCTGGCCCATCTGCCAGGTAGCCACTGCGTTCTGTGCGGTAGCTTTCTCCAGAGCCGCTGCTGTCATGAGGCCTGGCCCGGCGTGGGGGTGCTGGGCAAGCAGAGGGATGCTGTGAGGTACATCGGAGGTGGTTCAGCCCCCAGCCTGGTGCATAGGGGTGCTGGGCCACTGCCAGGCGCTGCTGCTCACCCAGAGCCCTGGGATGTGCAGCTCTGGGGAGGCGATGGTGCCGGGGGGCCGTGCCTGGCTCCTGTGATGTTAGGAAGGGACCAGGTCGTGGGGGCCGAGACACTGTACTCCGGGAAGGGCCCAAGAGGTAGGCAGCAGGTAGGTGGTAGTGGGCATGGCCAGGATGCTGCCGAATGAGGTGGAGTCTGCGGCCTGGTTCCTGGTAAGATCGAGAGGGTCCCAGGGACTGAGAAAACGAATCTCCCTCTGGAAGAAAAAGAACCAAGAGCATAGGTGTTTGCCTCCACAAACCTATGGAGGGTGTATTCAGAAAAGTATGGCTGTAGCACACCTATTGGAGCCCACATAGCCTGTGTGTTCAGTCAGAGTTGGGGAACCAAGCACTTTCCTAATCTGCCTGTGGCCCGAGGCACCCTGGGCTCCTTCCAGACATCCCTCCTGGGGAGCTCCCCTGTGCATGTCCTTCCCTACTCTTCCCACCAGTCCATGTGGGGCTCTTTCACTCAGGGCCCCCACTAGCCCCTGGTGTACCTTTGGGTAAATTAGAAAAAGGCTCTCTCTCCTCAAGATACTTTACTTTCATCTTTTAGGAAATTTTCATAATATCCTGGTTTAGTTAGAATAAGATACTTTATTGCCAGAAAATCAAAATTATAAATATACAAACTACCCAGATTTAGAATCAACAAGGTTGTCATAAAAATACAATTTTGAAAGTAGTAAGTTTACAAGGTGAATGGTGTCCCCCCCCCCCCCCCCCCCCGCCCTTCATCTTAGGTACTCTTGAGCAGTGCACAGCTTAAAGAATGATAAGGGCAGACCTGTTTTCTTCCCAGCCTCAAGGCAGAACCTCTCGTCAAAGGGCTGCCTTGTCCTAGAACCATTTGGCTGAACATACGGGAGTGTTTGGCCCCCCTCCTACCTATGATGTTGAACATGCAGAGAGGGCATGTCCGATGCTGATGTAGCCAGGGGTCCACACACACACGATGGAACTCATGGAGGCAGGAAATGATCCGTAGCTCCTGCAGAACACAAGGGGGTCCAAACCAAAGTTATCTGTCAACAGCAGCAACCAGGATTCCCCTGACTCCCTCTGGCTTCTCCTTCTTGTAAAATACCACATAACAGAATAGAAACAGTAAGGGCTTTGGTATCAGGTAAACCTGGATTTTGCCACTTAGCTGAATGACCTTGGGCAAGTTCCTTAACAGATAATTTTCTGCTCTAAAAGGAAGATTAAAAAACCTAATCTACCCCCACCCTGCATTGTCATGAGGCTAAAATGAGGTAATGCATCTAAAGTGCCCACTGCAGAGCCTGGCACACATGGTACACACTCAACACACAAAGTTCTCTTTCCCTGGAAGACCAGAAAAATAACCGGACTTCAAGGCTATCCCCTATCTCTACTTCATGCAAGATATATAGGACACAGATGCAACCAGAGCACCCACATCAGCCTTAAGTGCCTCCTCCAGCCTCCTGTGCTACTGCTTCTCTCCCCAGCCTGGTCATAGAGGTCAACCACAAGCCCTGCCTTACCTGGCCCTCAGAGAACTCCTCCAGGCAAATGGCACACACGGGGGCAGAGTTACAGCTGCTACTCGAGTCTGGCCACTCAGCCCGAGCCCTCTTGCAGCTGGCCCGGTACCTCCTGGTGGCCAGCTGGCTGATGGCCCAGGCTGTTCGCTGTTGAAGGGGATCCTGGGAAGATGGGTGGGGTTCAGAAGAGGTAAGGGCTCCTTTTCCCTCACCATGGGATCTCGGGACTTTGGTGTATACTTGGTTCCCAGTCACACAGTTAGATCACATCGTCAATTGACAACCCCTAGGAGTCTGTCCCCTTCAAGCTCATACATGGCTCTGCCAAGTAGGCCAAGCCCTCCCACCCCACTCCCTCATTCTACTATCAAGCTTTCTTTTCCTCGATGACCCAGGAGAGAAATTTTTCATCCAACTGTCTGCTTGACATCTTAACTTAGATATCTAATAGGCCCATTAAACTTAATTCCTAATCCCATTAACTTCCCAACACCACACCCATCCTCTTCACTTAAAACTTACTACTTCTGCTCAAAACCCTCCAGTAGCTTCTCTTTCACCCAGAGTGAAAAACACAGTCCTGCCCATGGCCTCAAAAGTCCAGTCAACTCCTGTCCTCACCTTCTTCTCTGCCCTCTCACTCACTCTCTTCTGGCCACAGGCCCCCTAGCTGTTCCTCAGACATACTGGGCACACTTCTGCCTCAAGGCCTCTGCCTCTACTGTGCTTCCTATCTGATCACACTCTCCCCAGATTTCTGCACATACCACCCCCTTCACCCACTTAGGGTCTTTCCTGTAAATGTCATTCTCTCAGTGAAGCCTTCTCTGGCTTTGCTTTTAAAAAATAACCCTGTCCCTTTATATTCCCTCTTCCCTCTTCTATTTTATTTTTCTCCCTGGCACATACCACCATCCAAAATACTACATATTTTATTTATTTTGTTTATTGCTTGTCTTTTCCCAATAGAATTAAAGGTCCCTGAGGGAAGGGATTTTCTGTCTTTTTGTTCACTGTTCCAACACCTGGAACAGTGCCTGACCCATACGAGGAACTGTCTATATTTGCCGAATAAATAAATGAATAGGTCAGCCTATGTGAAGAAGCTGCTGGAGATCAACAAGTTGGATGCCAGGGTGTTTAGACATAAACTGTTTCAAGAGCATAAGGTACCTTCTTTCTTCCCTTTCCCCTTCCTGCTCTTTATCCTCCCTCACACATGAACATGCCCACTTCCACCAGGGAACCCTCCCTGCTCACCGGCCTGCTGTGTTGAGGGCGGCACCGGATACGCAGCACTGAAGCCAGGATGACCACAAAGATGGTGCCCACCACTGTCAGGAGGATCCACACATCATAATCTGGCTAGGGGAGTGAGCAGAGATGGAAAGAATCATGCTTCTGGAAGGAGCCAATTTGGGAGAAACTCAGGTATCCAGGAGACAGACAGCTAGAGGTCCCCTCAAGTCTTCCAGCAGAGGGGATGAGGTGGGGAGGAGCCTGTAGGTGGGGTTAGGTGGTCCCTCTCTGTCCATGGGCACTCCTGGGAGAGGGTCCTCCAGATGTCAGCTGTGAGAGGTACTATGTGAAGACCTGTATGCTTGGGGGAAAGAGGAAAGGGACCCCTCTGCTTAGTGAGAGCCTCCCAGTGACAAGCTGGGTGAAATTTCTCGCCAGTGGAGAAACACCAGCCAGGTTATCAGACACTGGGGGCAGGACTTCTTTCTGGCTCTGCTACCCTGTGCCACGAAACCACAGAGCTGAAAACAACTTTAGAACTCAGCTGGCCTAACCTATTTGTTCTGCAGCTGAAGCCCAGAGGGAGAAGAAACTCATCCAGAAGTACACAGCTGGGGATGAAGTTGAACTATAGGGTTTCTAAATTCTCTTTAGCTCTAGGAGTCCAAGGACTTCCGATGGGAGTTGCCATGGAACAAGGAGGTAGTGAGAATGGGTGCTAGGGCAGGGTCTGGAGATCTGGCATGCTTACCCAGGTTGGGGATTCCTTCAGTTCAATCCTAACATGAGCCTTTCGGTTCTTGTACACAAACTCCATCAACTTCTCGGCATCGTTACCCCAGATCAATACCACTGGCCAAGTCAGCCCCAGGGGCTGCTGCAGCTGTGGGAAGCAAAGTGACCACAAGGGCTGTTGTGTCCTGACTCGTCTTTCCCCAGGTAACTTTATCTCCCTCCATCCAGCAACCTCTTCAAACATCCCAACGTCCCTGGGTACCTGCTCAGCAGCTGCTCGATCCTCAGTGATGTCAAAAAGGACAGCACTAGCTCCTCGCTCCCCTGCCATCCGGGCCTGCAGGGACACACAGCCAAGGTCCACGGGGGTCAGAGGAGGACACAGCCCATTCATGCACTGGCCTCACCCTCACATGTTCATCCCCTCCTAGGACCATGCACACATGGTATCCCAGCACATTCATATGCAACACATGCAAGGGGGCAGTGGGACTAGGATCCCTGTCCTGCCCTGACTCGCCCAGCTCCCACTGCCTTCAAGGACAGCATCTAATCCTTCCTTTTATAATAGAATAAACCCTTAACAAGTATTTAGTAGGTGCCAGCTAGTGGACTAGGCTCTAGAGCTAAGGACAAATAAGACCTCTCCCTACCCTCAAAGTACCACAAGTCTACCTTCACTAAGGAGTGTGAGAACAGAAAGCAGGGAATGACCAGCACCCCCGGGGAGCAGAGAAGGGTGACCAGTCCCCAGTAGAGAGAGGGAGAAGGGGAGAAAAGACAGGTGGGGAGCTCCTTCAGAATAGAGCTGGGCTTTCCAAGGTTCAACCCTGCCTGACGAGAGAAACCTGCAGGGCATCCCCCAGAGGCCGGGGACCCTGCTGCCCACCAGGGTTTCTCCATGGCAGAGCCCCAGACTCAGCCAACCTCTTGGTGTCTCTCTCTCCCTGACACACTCTAGTTTGCCAACACTTCCTGGCTCCAATTCAAGGCCTTAATGGAGTCCCTGACCAGTGTTTCATCCCTGCATCCCCTCCCTGAGGGTGGCACTGGAGACTCCATGGGGATAGACCTGGACCTGAGGGGCTGTTCGCACAGGGTGCAATTGCGCATGTGTGCGCATGCGTGCTTGCCAAGGCTCCAAGAGCAGACTTGGGGTAGCAGAATCTAGCCAAGCAGGCAGAGCAGAGCAGAGCCAAAAAGAGAGAGAGAGAAAAAAAAAAGCAGGAATCTGGAAGCCCTGGGTGTGGGGTGAGAGAAGGGAGATAGGAGCAGGGGGTGGGGTGGAGGTGCAAGGGCAAAGGAGCAAGATAGATACTGTCCTGCCTTGTGTCAGGCCTCCCTGCCCAGTGTAGCCACTCTCCAGCCTTTCTCCCCAAAGCAAAGGCTCAATTGTCCTGGTATCAGGCTGGGACTTCATGCCTCTGTGGGCCTGCTGAGTCTTTGGGGCTTTGCTGCAGGCAATGAAGGAGTTAACCCCTCTGCTAGCAGTGGTGGCAGGAAGAGGAGTCAGTGCTGGAGCTTACTCACACTCTTAGTGCTTTGATCTCTGCTTTCCTTCACGGGGAAAGCCTGTCTGGGCAGGTCTCCTGCCAAGCAGGCCAGGGGAGCGGCTCCTTGCTCCAGCTCCTCACTCCCCAGGAGGCAGCAGGGGCCAGGGGGCCCCTCACCAACAGTCAGCCTATTGCCTGGGGAGCCCTGGAAGGTGGTGGAGACACTCAAGTGGGGCCCTGTTTTGTCAGGAGGGTAACTTCTCCCCCTTCCTCCTTCCCTCCCTCCCTCTCTGAGTTACTGAGGAGTGGATTGGGCTCTCTACCAGCACCCAGGCCCAGCCCAGGCCCAGGCTCCCCAGCCCAATTGGCTGGAAATTCACAGGACTCCAGAATGGAATTGCTGAAGAAATTGAGAGATCACAGGCTTCCTTGTCCTCCTGCCCATTTACTGCCAGGAAGTCCACCCCAATTAGGTGACCCCAGGCAAAAAGAAGCTCTCCAACTTTCAGAATCCCCCAAGCCAGGGCATGGGAGCAGCCCCAGAGGACGAGGAGAGCGGCTCCTACTGCTAGCGTCACAGTTTAGGACTCGGTCAGGGCATGGGGAGGTCACCCCAGTAGTCAAAGAATTAAGACTGCTGGATCCTGCATGCTGCCAATGCCTCAGTTTTTTCATGCCCAGATTGAGACCCTACACCCAGCCCAGCTTGGAAGAGCATGAGGGAAGGGCACAGTCTTCCTTCTCCAGAGATTTTCTTACCCGCCCCCCCTTTGAAGGATTGGGATAGGAACAGTGGAAAGTAATTACCCTGATGTTCAAACACCCCAGCCCATTACAGCCCATAATTACAAAGTTGTAAAAGAGATCAAAGAAAGAGTACTGGCCAACAGGGGAAACAAACAGGACTTTCAGGCAGTGGGTACCTGTGTCCAGAGTTCTAGGAATCAAAAAAGCAAGACTTGGGGCCAGATGGCAGCCCATTCTGAGGCTGTCCATGCTTCCTTCCAGTCCACCTGCACCCAAGAAAGTGGGAAAGAGGGAGAAAAAGAAGCACTTCTTGGGAGACTGGAATCTGAAAGGCAGAGCGGGTGGGTAGGCCCTCTGCCTGGGAAGACTGGGCTCTAGAAAAACAACCCAGAGATCTCTTTGGGAGCTGCAAAGAGCCAGCCAGAGCCAGTCAGCCCCTTTGCTTGCTGCTCATGGCCTTCAGCAACCAGAACCAGTACCATGTAGGATTTGTACACTACCCTCTACACTTCTCTGGACTATAGGTTTCCTCTCTAGACATAGTAACAGTCTCTGTAACCTCTTCCTCATCAAAGACTGATTGAGTACTTACTGTGCCCAGGGCACCAAGCCAGGGAAGGCCAGGGCCTCTAGAACGACTCATCATCTAGTTATAGAGACAAAGTATGTACAAAAGATAATGCTGATAACATTCTAGATTACAAATTAATAAAATAGACCAGTAGTTCCCAAATCTTTTTTTCTTTTTTCACTGTGGAAAGCCCTTGCCTCCACTCTCCCCACTACACACATTCACACACACACACACACACACACACATACAATCTAACACAAATCTTCAATCACAAAACAGAGAAAAGTGCGCTGAGTTTGAGCTGAAGTTAAGAGCAAGCCTTGGTTTCCCCCTTCCCACAAAGCACCTCCATAAACCTGGTGTGTACAGCATGGATAGAGACCTTGAAAGCATCCCAGAAGAGCTGGATTCCTGCCCCTAATAGACTAGCTGGACTGAACCAGTCAGGAAAGATTCAATAGAAGAGGTGGAATTCATTTGGGCTTGAAAGCAAGGGTTGGAGGAAGTAGAAGAGATATAGCCTTTATTGAGACCTACTCAGCTCACATTGCTCAGGTTTGAGTCCTGGACTTGCTACCGAATATTAGCTGTGAGACTTTGAGCATGTCATGTAATTGCTTTCTTTTCTGTAAACTGGGGATAATAATAGGATCTACTTCACAGGGTTGTTTCGTGGACTGTATAAGTTAATCCATGTAAAGCCCTCTAATAGTACCTAGTACATACATACTCAGTGTCCCTTAAGCATTATTTATTGTCATATCAGCTATTACTACATGCTTTGGGTACCTAATTTCATTTACTCCTCACAACTCTATAAGAGTCATCCAGTTTTAAGTTGAGGAAACTGAGGCTCAGAGAGACGGAACAACTTGCCCAGTGTCACACAGCTAATAAGCAATGGAGGCAGGATTCCCACTCAGGATTTCAGTTTTCCAAGTGCATGGTTTCTAGGTAGTGGTCTCTATGGTAAGAGAGACAGGGGCTCATCTCCAGAGCCAGTTTATTTCACCCAGTAGAAGGCTACTGCTTTAGTCCAGGCATGAGGCAATCAGGACATGGATAATCACAAGGATGGCTGTGGAGTTGCTAATAGAGAAACAGAAACTGGGTGGCTCAGTCAGTTAGGGGCTGCCTTTGGTTCAGGTCATGATGCCCATGTCGGGCTCCCTGCTCATCAGGGAGTCTGCTTCTCCCTCTCCCTCTGCTGCTCCCCCTGCTTATACCCTCTCTTTCTCAAATAAATAAATAAAATCTAAAAAAAAAAAAAAAGAAAGAAAGAAAGAAACCAATTTGGATGACTAGATAGCAGGAGGAGGTTGGTGGTGGTGACAAGAACAGAAGAGTCCAGAAAAAATTATGGTGAAGGTCTTAGAGAAGATAGAGAGAAGTGACAATGAAAGAAAAAAACCCCAATCTTGTTAACTATAAAAGCATAAGATGATGATGCCAATGATGACAACGGTGATAACTGTAATCATTTATTGAGTGATTCCTATGTGCTTAGCATGGGGCTAAGAGCTTCCATCTGTACTATTTCATTAAATACTTATAACTACTTTATGGTGTAAGTCCCATTATTATTCCCCTTTTACAGATGAGGAAACAAGAGGCCCAGAGAGGTGAGCTCAAATGTCCAGGTCACACTGAGGGGCAGTGGAGATGCCAGGCTTCAGACCCAGGGCTGTCTAACTCAAGAGCCCCAGCTCTGTTGATGGTAATGACACCACTAATGCTAATCGATATACCAGAGCAGAGCTGATTCAAGTTAGCAGTTTTCAAACTTATCATTAAAACCCACCTTTCCCCTATCGCTTCCCCTGAGGGGGAAGTATGTATTCCCCTACCAAAATATATGTATTTTTTATTTTTTAAGCTTTTAAAAAGATTTTATTTATTTGAGAGAGAGAGAGAGAGAGAGAGAGAGAGAGAAGGTGAGCATGAGCATGGGAGAGGGGCAGAGAGAGAGGGAGAAGCATCCCAGGATCATGACCTGAGCCAAAGGCAGATGTTTAACTGACAGAGCCACCTGGGTGCCCCAAGCCATATATTTTTTTTTATGTTTTTACCAAACTAACTGCATGTATTATGTACAATTCATTTTCCTATGAGAAAACTTGTAATTAAAAGCAACAAATAAATATCTAGTTAAGCTGCGGGACTTAGGAAATATTGGTAGTTCACAGACCTCCTTTGGGCTGGGGATCCCAGGTAGGAGCTGCTTGGTGAGGTCTAAGGATGAGACTTGAGGGAAGCCTTGGACCCCACCAGCTGGAGACCATGGGGCTAGGGCACTCCCACAGAGATGAGGGAGAAGCCTGGTTTGAAGAAGCTGAGGAGTGAGTGGGGGGTGGCGGGGAGGAAGCATGAGCAGTGACCGCAAAGGCTGTGGAAGAAAAACAGGTCCCCAGGCAGCAGCCAAGGTGCTTCTTCTAAACCCCTAAGGGTTTTTTTGTTTCTGTGTTTGTTTTAGCTCAGGCACTATTGGTACTTGACATACATCATTTTTATCCTCGCAGTGATCACTGGGGTAGAAAATAAAAGTCCCATTTTATGGTGGAGGAAACAAAGGCACAATAAGGTTAAGTACCTCAAAGAGCACCAACCACGTGCTCCTTGCTTCCTAGCGTTTGTGCACATGCCTCATTTATCCCCCAGGAGTGTGATTCTCCAGGGAAGAGAAGAAAACCTCCCGGGTGGATGGCGACCTCACAGGTGGCCCAGTGTTCACACGTATGTGACATCATACATTACACTGCTTTAGAAGAACAGTGGAGCTTCTCTGAGCCCCTCCTCCCCCATCTCCCTCTCCCCCCCAACCTCTGCATCTTACACACTCATACACACACACACACACACACACACACACACTCTGCACTCACATTCATACTACCAAGCACTAGGCACTCATCTACCAAATGAATAAATGAATGGCATTTGCCCCTATTCTGTAAGGCAAGGGAAATCTAATAGCCAAAAGCAGGGTAGCTTCAACCTAACAAAATTCTGTTGCCATTAAGGACCCACACAGTCTTTTTTCCTTTTCTTTTTTTAAAGATTCATTTATTTGGAGGGGGGGGAGGCAGAGAGAGAGAATCTTGACCCAGACTCCCCACTGAGCATAGAGTCTGATATGGGGCTCCATGCAGGGCTCCACACGGGGCTTGATCTCACCACCCTGAGATCATGACCTGAGCCAAAATCAAGAATCGGCCACTTAACCAACTGAGTCACCCAGGTGCCCAAGACCCACCCAGTCTTGTCTAGAAACCACACTCTCCGGCTCTTCCAAGTGTGTCCTGGCCCCTATTTCCCACATCTTCCCGTAGCTCCCTTCTGCATCAGTTATGGCCAGGCTGGGGAGAATATCTTCACCCACCTGTGGGTGCCACATTCACAATCCTGCCCACATTCCTGCCCCCTCCAGGGGTCAGGTAAGAACCCAGGTTGTTTCCTTGAGACTCCTGGCTCAGGAAACAGACCTCAGGAGGATCAGGAAATCCCTAGGGGGACCTAGGTACAAAGAGCAAATGCACTGGTTGGGACTGTCCGCTTCTTCCACCATGTGGGGAGCTGGACCCCTCCCCCCAAGTTGATTTGAGTATGCCACACAGAATCTGACTACACTCTGGCTTATGTCACCATGAGAATCTCCATATACATCCAGGGTTCCCAGCAAGAATGGGAGGCAACAGAGAAGAGAGTAACAGCTCAGGTTTGAGAACTAGACAAGGCTCAGTTCAAATTGTAGCTCCACCCCTTTCTAGCTATGTAACCCTGGCAAGGTCCTTAGTTTTCTTTTCTTTTTTTAAGTTCCTTTATTATTATTATTTTTTTTTTTTAGTAATCTCTACACCCAATGTGGGGCTTGAACTCACAACCCTGAGATCAAGAGTCACATGTTGCTCCAACTGAGCCATTTGGGTGCCCCAGTTACTTAAGTTTTCTGGTCCTCACTTCCTCATATGTCAAATGGAGAATAAAAGTGTCTAGCTTTCCTGATTGCTGTGCAAAGTAAATGAGATAATATATAAAGAATCTGTCCCACCTGGCACATGGTCAGCACATGGAAAACAGTCACAAACATTAGAGCAGAGATCACAAATGCAAATGTTCACAGGGCCTTTGCAGTAGCAGGCCAGTGAGGAGCATGGCAAACCAGAGAGCCCAGGAAGCTGGAAAGGTGGTGACTCCCACCAGCTCCAGCCAATGGTGCTCCATAGAAACGTGGAGTCACTGGTTTGCAATCTTGGAGGAAGAATGTGAACTTTTTATGGATAGGGCGATGGCTTCTGTTTCTGCTATTCTTGCATATGTTCGGTTAATATTTCTGAGAGATGGAAAGTCCTTCAACTGGCTCCTCCTTGCTCTGATGCTGGGCAGGGCAAGGGGTTTAGGTACTTCCAGGTGATGTAGGAGGATATGGGTGGGGTGCATGCCCTGGATGACAGCCAGAGGTTCTGCTGGTAGATGATGTTTGGTGGGGAAAGGAGGCCTCAATTTCCACCCCTCTCAGACCAGTCATGAGTTAGGAAAACCTGAGTGAGTTGGGACATCACTCCTAGGCAACAAGGGAACAGAGAACAAAGGGGCCGGGTGAAGTTCAGAGTGTGTGTGGGGTCAAGTGTGAACCTACCTTGCTGGCCAGTGACAAGCAGGGGCGGGGGGCCCGTTGGGGACTCTCCAGCTTGACGATGCTGATGAATCCAGGCTCCAGATTGTCGTCGTCACTGGCATTGCACAGATACAGGGGGTGGGACTGCAGAGAGAGAGGGGGAGAGAGAAAAGGGGAGAGAGAGAGAGAGAGTTTAAGGAGGCTCTAGGGAATAGGAGTAAGCTGTAGGAGCGAAGCACTTCCCCACTGTTCCAGGCAGGGACAGGCAAGTTTCCCTGTGCTGTTAAAGAGTGGGTCTTCCTTATACATTACCTCAGAAGAAGTTTGTAATTTCAGGGGTGCCAGGGCCAAGAATATGTGGAGGTGAGGGGTAGGTAGGCATGAGAGGTGTCCTAAAGGGGGACGTCAATGAAGAGTCTGTAGCAAAGCCACTCCGACAACCCTCAAACTGCCCCAGCCTCTTTTACCTCCTACTTCTTCCACCTGCTACAAACACCCGGCTGAGAGCCATATCAGCATCTGCAGGATCTTGCCTTTCCCTCCATGCTCTCCCAGGGTGGTGCTGGGTACAACCAGTACCTGCTGCCTCCTCGGTATGTCCCCTGAGGTCCCCATCTCTCACGTCTTCTTGCTTGGTGCTGCCTTGTTCCTCCTGATATCCCCCTTTGCCCCTGCCTTGCACCCATCCTGAGATGAAGCAGGGCACTGGCAGGAAGAAGACACTTGGGAAGGAGGCTTAACTAATAGCCTTGAACCTCACACTTCCTAGGAGCTCGTCCTGGTCCCAGGAAGTATGCAGTGGAGATGAGCCAGTCCAGCCCATCTGCTCTGAGGGTATGGCAGGGCCAGGCCAAGACCCTAGGCCCCTAGCCCAGTGGGTGCAGAGCAGTGCCTCAGGGGTAAATGGGCCCAATGTGTGCTATCACACCAGAGGATCCCCTCAGCAGATATATACTCACTTGTCACTCAAGGGGAATCAAATGCCCACTTGAATCTAATTTTCCCGGAGTGCTGTGAGAACAAAGTATGATTTATTTGACCCTAGATAATCCTATGGGCTAGAAGTTCCTACGTGGTAGAAACGCAGTGTATCCCGTAAGACAGGGGATTTTGTATGAGGGAGGTGCCCATACTTCCCTCCCTACTGCTGCTGAAGGCAAAAGGACTTTGAGAAAGAACCATCAGAGAAACCAGACAGCATTCTGAATTTATGAAGATGCTTCCAAAGATGACAATGCTGATGATGGATTTAAGAGCACAGTTACTTCTTGAAAGCATTTTCTTTTTTTTTTTTTTAAGATTTATTTATTTATTTATCATAGACATAGAGAGAGACAGAGAGAGAGAGAGAGAGAGAGAGAGAGAGAGAGAGGCAGAGACACAGGAGGAGGGAGAAGCAGGCTCCATGCCGGGAGCCCGACGTGGGACTCAATCACAGGACTCCAGGATTGCGTCCTAGGCCAAAGGCAGGCGCTAAACCGCTAAACCACCCAGGGATCCCCTTGAAAGCATTTTCACATTATTATTTCTTCTCACTGTGTCACTGTAGTCCCTTAAACATAGGGACCACTTTGCTTTGAATTCTATCCTTTCTATCAATTCTATCAAATCTTTGGGCACCTCTATGCCCAGGCATGGAGGCATTGGCATGTGTCTGGAAGGGATTGCAGGCAGTTAGGTCTGGTGTAGAGGGGTGATGAGACTGGAAAAGTCAACAAGCATCAGACCAAGGACCAGAGACCACAGATTTGCGTTTGAGAAAGATCTTCCTGGTGATGACAGAAGACTGTCTGGTATGGTAAGGAGTCAGAAGTCAGCTGTTCCAACAGAACAAGAGATGGGAGATCCTCCTTCAGGAATAACAAATTGCAGCCATAGGAGTCTACTGCTTTGCTTGTTCCCCTACCATGACCCATGGTCAGCTTTCTTCATATAACTCCAACATGCCCCTTACTGACCAGAGGGTCAACTGAGGGGAAAAGTCACCTCAAAGAAGAGCTGTCTTTAGAGAAAGATTTACAAATATTTAACCACTGTTCTGTCCTCAAACCTCCATGAGGGAACCAGCATATACAAAGCAGTGCTATATTGTAGGATAACTCTGATGAGATTCAGGAGAAAAAACTCAGTATGTCAGATTCATAAGACTTCCCCTGTCTGAATGAAAAACTATGGAAGAGGGAAGGGGAGGAAATTAACTATTAGTAAATGCCTCTTGTATGCCAGGCCCTCTAGATGTCATCTCAGTATAAGGTATGTGTGATCATCCCCATCTAAAGAAGAGAATGAAGCTTGAGGCACAGGGAAGTTAAAGTCACACAAGATTAGAACTCAGCTCTATCTGACTCCAGCCTCTGGAGTCATGTAACTCTAAATGGACACATAGTCAACCCTCCATTGTCCACACTAATGATGATGACGATAATGCTAGAAACTATTGTCTCCATTTTATTTTATTTTTATTTTTTCAATCACATTCTTTAGTGTGTGGGTTTTTAAAAAAAAAATATTTACTTGAAAGAGAGGAGAGAACACAAGCAGGGGGAGGGGCAGAGGCAGAGGGAGAAGCAGACCCCCGCTGAGCAGAGAGCCAGACGATGCAGAGCTTGATCCCAGGACCCCGAGATCACAACCCGAGCTGAAGACAGGTGCCTAACCAACTGAGCCACCCAGGTGCCCCTATTTGTCTCCACTTTATTTATCTTTTTAAAAAAGATTTTATTTATTTATTCATGATAGTCATACACACACAGGGAGAGGCAGAGACACAGGCAGAGGGAGAAGCAGGCTCCATGCAGGGAGCCCGACGCGGGATTCGATCCCGGGTCTCCAGGACCGTGCCCTGGGCCAAAGGCAGGCACTAAACCGCTGCGCCACCCAGGGATCCCTGTCTCCACTTTGAAGATGAGGAAACTGAGGCATTAAGCGGTTAAGTAACCAGCAAGGAAGAAGTCAAACTTTCATTATTTGCATATGACATGATACTATATATAGAAAACTTGAAAGATCACCAAAAAGCTGCTAGAACTGATATATGAATTCAGTAAAGTCATGGAAACAAAATCAATATACAGAAATCTATTCCATTTCTATACACCAATAATGAAGCAGCAGGAAAAAAAATTAAGAAATCAATCCCATCTGGGGTGCCTAGGTGGCTCAGTCATTTGGGTGTCTGCCTTTGTCTCAGGTCATGATCCCAGGGTCCTGGGATGGAGCCCCATGTTGAGCTCCCTCTTCACAAGGAGTCTGCTTCTCTTTCTGTCTCTACTCATGCTCACTCTCTTTCTCTCTCTCAAATAAATAAATCTTTAAAAATAAAAATAGAAATCAATCCCATTTACAATTGCACCAAAAACAATAAGATACCTAAGAATAAACCTAACTAAAGAGTGAAGACTTGTACTCTGAAAACTATAAAATGCTAATTAAGGGAATTGAAGATGATGCAAAGAGATGGAGAGACATTTGCTCATGAACTGGAAGAACAAATATTGCTACAATGTCTATTACTACCCAAAGAAATCTACAGATTTAATGCAATCCCTATCAAAATACCACCAGCATTTCTCACAGAGCTAGAACAAACAATCCTAAAATTTGTGTGGAACCACAGGAGACCCTGAATAGCCAGAGCAACCTTGAAAAAGCAAAACAAAGCTGGATGCATCACAATTCTGGACTTCAAGTTGTATTACAAAGCTGTAGTCATCAAGATAGTATAGTACTGGCACAAAAACAGACACATAGATCAATGGATCAGAATAGGAAACCCAGAAATAAGCCCATAACTATATGGTCAATTAATCTTTGACAAAGCAGGAAAGAATATCCAATGTGAAAGAATGGCTCTCCAATAAACAGTGTCAGGAAAACTGGACAGCAACATGCAAAAGAGTGAAACTGGACCACTTTCTTACACCATACACAAAAATACATTCAAAATGGACTACAGACCTAAATGTGAGACCTGAAATTATAAAAATTCTAGAAGAGAGCACAGACAGTAACTTCTTTGACATCAGCCATAACAGCTTCTTTCTAGATATGTCTCCTGAGGTAAGGGAAACAAAATAAAAAATAAACTATTGGGACCACATAAAAAAAAAAAATTCCACAGTGAAGGAAACAATCAACAAAAGTAAAAAAAGGAAAAAGTAAAAGGGAACTTACAGGATAGGAGAAGGTAATTGCAAATGACAAAGATGATAAAGAGCTAGTATCCAAAATATATGAAGAATTTATATGAGAGAGAGAAAAACCATAAGAGACTCTTAGAGAACTGAAGGTTGATGGAGAGAGGTGGATGGGGGTTGGGCTAGATGTGTGATGGGCATTAAGGAGAGCACTTGTTACGATGAGCGCTGGGTGTTGTGTGTAAGTAATGAATCACTGACAGAATTCTACTCCTGAACCCAATATTGCACCGTGTGTTAACAAACTAGAATTTAAATAAAAATTTGAAGGAAAAAAAGAATTTATACAACTCAACACCAAAAAAATGAATAATCCAATTAAAAAACAGAAGACATGAATAGACATTTTTCCAAAGAAGACATACAGATGGCCAATAGACAAATGAAAAGCTGCTTGTCATCTCTCATCATTGGAGAAATGCAAATCAAAACTATAATGAGATACCACCTCATACCTGTCAGAATGGCTGAAATGAACAACACGAGAAACAACAGGTGTTGGTGAAGATGTGAGGAAAGAGGAAACTTCTTACACTGTTGGTGAGAATGCAAATTGGTACAAGCACTGTGGAAAACAGTATGGAATTTCCTCAGAAAGTTAAAAATAGAACTACCCTACAATCAGCAATCGCACTATTGTATTTACCCAAAGAATACAAAAATATTAATTCAAAAGGATACATATATGCACCCTGATGTTTACAGCAGCATAATCTATAATAGTTAAAGAAACAGCCCAAGTGTCCATTGATTGATGAATGGATAAAGATGTGGTATATGAATAAAATGAGTATCACTCATAAAAAAGGATGAAATCTTGCCATTTGCAATAATGTGGGTGGAGCTAGAGAGTATTATATACTAAATGAAATAGGTCAGAGAAAGACAAATACTATATGATTTCACCCATATGTGGAATTTAAGAAACAAAACAAATGATCAAAGGGGGAAAAAGGAGAGAGAGAGACTCTTAACTATAGAGATGTGATGGTACCCAGGCGGAAGGTGGGTGGGTGGATGAGTTAAATAGGTGATGGGGATAAAGGAGGGCACCTGTTGTAATGAGCATGAGGTGTTGTATGGAGGTGTTGAATTACTAAATTCTACACCTGAAGTTAATATCACACTGTATGTTAACTAGAATTTTTTTAAAAACTTAAAAAAAAAGATTAAGTTACATGCTCAGAATTACATAGCTGAGATCAGAAGAAAAGTAGGATAATGTAAAATAATAGTAAATTAAGAATAATTTCCATTTAACTTTGAAAACCCGAGCCTTCCCCCAACTCATGGCCATTCAAATTTTACATTCCTAAAGAGTCCCTGAAATATTGGTGGTGACTTCTAGGATCCTGTCTTAGGCCTCCTCTCTTTTTACTCTCCATGCACCCCTGGGTAACTCCAGCCAGTGTTCGGCTTTGGTTCCCACACAGAGATCATTGATTACATATGTGTAGCCCAGACCTCTCTTGAGTTCCAGACCCAAAATGTCCAATACGTAGGGCTTGGATGTTTCTGCCTGAAGAACCTTAAGTGAGACATCTCAAACTCAGCATGTTCAAAATTGAACTAATCATTTTATCCCTCAAAACTTTTCCTCCAGTGTTCCCTATTTTAGGGATTGGAACCACTATCCACCTACTACCCAAGCCAGATGTTGTCCTCCTAACCTCCTCTCTCTCCTGCCCCCCTAACCCCACCAGCAACAGCCACCAATCACCAGATTCTAACAATTCTATCTTTCAAACATGTCTCTAATTTATCCTCTTCCCTCCATTCCCACTCTGGCTACTCTAATGCAGGCCACCATCACTGCTGTTCCAATTTACTGAAATATCCTCTTAACTGGGGTCATCTTACCCCTCTCACTGAAGCCAGAGTGATCTAAAATGCTAACTTGAGTGTGTTGCTCTTCCACTTTAAGCTCTCTCTTTTTTTTTTTTTTAAGATTTATTTATTCATGAGAGACACAGAGATATAGGCTGAGAGAGAAGCAGACTCCCTCTGGGGAGCCTGATGTGGGCCTCCGATCCCAGGTCCCCAGGATCAAGACCTGAGCCAAAGGCATTCAATCACTGAGTCATCCAGGTGCCCCCCACTTTAAGCTCTTAAAAGGCTTCTCACAGGGTTCGGGGATCGAGTCCCACATCGGGCTTCCCCGCATGACGCCTGCTTCTCCCTCTGCCTCTCTCCTTGTGTCTTTCATTAATATAAAACATAAAACCTTTTTAAAAAAAGGCTTCTCATAGCTCTTGGAATAAAGTCTGTATTTATAAACACAGCTTCAAAGCTCTGTCTGCTCTGGGCTTACCATTCCCTTCCCATATTTCTTTCCCCCTGGCAACTCGTGGTCCAGAAATAACGTGTTTCATGTCTCCAAACACTTTTGGCATTTGCTGCTCTGTCAGGAGAGGTCAGAAGCCTCTCATTCGGGCCCTCTTAGCTCCCTGAATTCCTCCATCACAGACTCATGCAGTGGTATTTCAGTTGTCGGCTCACTTACCCCTCCCCTCAAGCTATCACTGACCTCCACATCCCCTTCAGTGCTTGCCACACAAAAGATACTTGATCAATATTTTTTAAATCAAATATTAAAGGTCTACAGTCAGATCACTGACAGTCAAACATAAAGGCAATGCAATGCACACCAAAATTCTGATAATAGTGGCTTTGGGAGAGGATTTAGAGAGGAGACCGTGAAAACAGACTGTGTTTTGCTTCGAACATTTCAATCATAGGATGATTTACTGAGATATTAATTTGAATTTTACTATTTTGCTGCTGTGAAAGAACAGAAAAGAATGAGAACTCTTTATATTTTGTTCTCTGTCTTTTCTCTCCTGCCATTCCAAGAAGAGAGCCTCTCCTATTTCCCTGCCTCAGGGGCACTTGCCCAAAACAACTGTTGCTAAAGACCTATCTTCCTGGCTTCTATGAAAGATTGAACTCCTTGAGGAAAATGTGAGTCTCCTAAAGGCAGAAAGGAGTGTGTATGGGGGTGGGGGGAGGCATTAGAATCCCTGGAATCCTAGGGAATGGGAGGAGGAGCCTGGGAGATGCCAAGTTGAGGGAATCTGCAGACTGTGGCCTAGAAGAGGTAGATCCCAGAAGGCTGGACCCTGGCAAAGATGATGTGCCTACATGGATTTCAAGTGAACACTTGTGCTTGAACAATGGGCATATTTGTGGTGACCAGCGTGGACACATATCATCAGAGGGGTCTCTTAGATATGAGACTGTTTTAGCTGCTCTGTGAGGGGAAGCTCTCAAGAAAACATATTTCTTGTATCGTCATATTTGTGGTATGAAAACCATGCTCACTACACTTTTGTGTGGTTTGATTCTTCTACAGTAAGACGTTTTCACGTATTCTCAAATTTAAAATAAAACCAAAAAAGAAAGAGAGAGAGAGAGAGGGAGAGAGAAAGAAAGAAAGAAAGAAAGAAAGAAAGAAAGAAAGAAAGAAAGAAAGAAAGAAAGAGGAAAAGGAGAAAAAGAAAAAGAAAAAAAGAAAAAGAAAGTCATTCAACCAGGACACTGTTCATTACCTAGCAAAGCAGTTTTAGTCTTCCTTGGGTATAACAGGGGTTGTCTTTGCTCCCTCCTCCAGGGAATTTTCAGCTGGGAAGAGGGCCCCTGAGAAGAAAATAGATCCAAATATACCTGTCTCCTTAGGATACAAGGTCTCCTAATAAGGAGGTGTCACCTGTCCTCTCAGTGACACCAGGAGAGAGCCAAGAGAAATAGACTTGTAGGATTCAGGAAGGGTATGGCTGGGGAGGGCCCCCAAACACTTGATGGATTTAAGGATTGGCTGTGTCTTCCTAAAAGGTCAGACACGGGGACAACCTTGTCCCAGATGCTGCCATGAGGGGCAAATTAAGAGGAGCCTGAACCTGCTCTAAGGGTCCAGACCACTCTGGCCGAGATCTCAGCTTTGCACCTATATTTTATATGCGTATGTAGAGATGTGAATACTGTCCTTTAGTGGTATGTGTTGTATATTTCCTATTCTTGGATCTGTCTTCTTCCTCTATTTGTTCTGACTTTCCCCCTTCCTTCCAAAATAAACCTAATGCTCCAATTCTGACAGTGCGACTTAGCCTTTCTGAGCCTCACATTCTTCACCTACAGAATGGGATGATTATCATGAAGACTGGAGATAATGGATATAAGTGCCTAGCACAGAGCCTGACACTTAGTAGGTGCTCATTAAATGGTAGTTGTTTTATTATTGCATTTGCAACAATAAAATCCCTCCTCATTGCTGGAAGGGACAAAGACCTCTCTGAGTGCTACTGCCTTGGTGATTGTCAACAGTGCCTCTGAATGTCAGTGTTCTACAAGGCGCAGTCTGGGACAGCTCATTATCCATGGTCACTTCTCTCCTCTAAACCCCACTGAACAAGCTCTTCCAGTTCTCAGCCCGCCTCCTTCCCATGAAGGAGGCCATGTGATCTCATTACCTCCTCACAAAGGGCATTCCAGGGCTCAACCAAGCCCCAAACTTAATGCTGGTCTTTCTTTATCCACGGCATCTCCTCATCTTGGGGTGTGTGCTTTTGCAAGCAATTCTTTACTGTCTCTTGTTTCCAGCCACCTCCCTCCCCCTACCTCTGCTGCAATAATTTCTTAGTTCTCTAATTCCACATACAGACCTTTACCCAGGCCTTGGACAGGTAACTTTACTGCCTGCTACAATTTTGCCTTTGTAATCAGGAACATTGGCCAGGCATCAAAGGCACTTTTCTCCCCATTTCCTCTTTTCAGATTTTATAATCAATCTCTCCTGTGCAACCTCCATTACCTGTACTTAGAACTACCTGACTCTTATCTCCAGCAGTAGGACACACCAGCATCATAAAGTCAGGCTCCTGTAGCTCAGGAGTTGGGAAAAACAAATTGGCCTGAAGTTGCTTCTTCCTGCCTGCAACACCAGAATAGCCTCTGAAGCCCAGTTTGGTCATCTTGTCCTTTAGTGAAAGAGGTGAATGCTCATATCCACAGATTAGATCCTAATGGTAATTGATTAGGCTTGGATTTGGAAACCACTAGACCTCATTCTCTTCCTTACCTTAGCCTGCCACTATCTTTGGAATGGCTGAGTTTCCTACTGAATTAAGTTGAGAGACTGGGAGATTGTCAAAAGGAGTTTCCCTTTATCCTGTTAAACATTTTTTTTAAATAAGGAAATGTATTCCTGCTTAATTGTATAATTTTTTAAGGTAAAAAAGAAAATAATATTGGTGGGGCTAGAGAAGCACAACCTTGGGCTCCCTAGCAAGAGTGGACTGGCAGGGAGAGGATGGGTGATAGAGGCCTCCAGTGTTTCTCACTTGATCCAGAAAACCTCCTGGTGGACAGGTGTGTTGGTAAGTAAGAATGCTGACAAGAGAACGGAAATGATGTGCTGGCTTCCAATAAAAAGCAAGGAGACAAAGTCTGAGGGAAGAAATGAGCTCATCAGAAGTCCAGTCTGGGGCTTTGCATTTTGGAGGTCCTTAGTATTTGCTGAAAGAATAAAATTTCATTTGAATCCAGCTGCCATACAGTTTATAAGGAGATCTGAATTGCTAATAGCTGAGCCTGGTTCATGTCTCTAAAGGGCTCTTCAAAACTTCCTTTTTACAAATGAGGAATATGAGACTCAAGTCACAGACTGCCCATAGTTACACAGCTAATTAAAGGAGATGGAGGTCTTCAGAATTCAATCCTAGTACCCTTTCTATCCTGCCATGCCACCTCCAGCATAGGCTCCCAGAGGTATTCTGTGCGGTACAACAAACTTTAGCCAAGTATTGCAATGCATGGGTGGAAGGCAGGACCTCCATTTGTAGAATGTTCAAACTTGAATATTAGCAACAATATAAAGGCAGGGTCTGTTTGCTCATCTTCCCTCTGGCCTAGGCTCTTGCTGCCTAGCAGCCCCAGCTTCCTTTCTCTCTTCTAGGGCTTATCTCATCTCTTCTTCTAGCCACAACAAAGGCAGCCAGATCCAGACACTGCTCAGAGATGCTTTCCCAGTGAAAGCATGTTTGTTTAGGATGAGAAAGGTGTGTCCTGAAATTAGAGGTCACAGAAGCTCAGACCCAGATAATGGTCATTCAGCCAGACTACAGTTTCCCTCACTGTCTTGCTCCACATTAAAGACTTCATTTTAAAATTTATCTATCCTAGTCTCAGATCATGTCCAAGCTCCATGATGTAAATGGACCCCATGACCCTAAAATGTCCCTCATGCTGGGGTTTCCCTGACCCCATACTCTGCTTGGCATCTATGTATGGGTGGTTTACAGGGTCATAAGCAGAGTCATGAGAAGGAAGAAGAAAGGGAGGGGAAAGAAGAAGAGCTAAGTTGCTTTTGAAATAACGGTTATCAGAGAAGAAGCTTATTTGGCAATAATCAGACAGAGAGAAGGAGGAAAATCTCAGCCACCCAAGAGGTAGAGCTTCTGTCCATTCTATTCCCACACATAAAAGGGTTTGTCCTGACTCAGCCCAGAACAACTTCTGGTTACAGAGGCACCAGGAAGCTGCTCCTGAAGTTAGGAGCAAAGGAGAGAGAGCCCACCAAATAACATTTTAGTTACATCAATGTTCTTTAGAAGGAAAGCTATGAAATAGGATGCCAAGGTTCTGGGGCCTGCAAAGGTCAAGACCTTAGAAGACACCCCCAGTCACGCAGTTTGAACTGCTTTCCTCCACCAGGCGAGGATCTCGGGGATCAGACCTCCAAGAATCCTACATTAAGATGTCCTGAAATGTCAGTTGAGTTCTGTCACTCAATGACCACTGTCCCAGAGAGACCCTACCGCCTTCACTGATCTCTATCCTTCAAGAAGCACCACGTGAGGACCCTCATTTACCTATGTCTTGTTAAGAGAGGTCATCTGCAGAAGAGATGAGGTCTTGGCACAGGTATTGCTAGGGCAATACCTACCCTCCCACTTTCAAGATAAGGGTCTAAGGAGGCTTTGGTCAGGGCCCCTCCAGGGGATGGCCTTAACTCTTACTGCAATAAGGTAGTTAACGGCACTCCTACAAGTCCTCCAACCTGATCCAATGTTGACTTGCAGACAGCCCTGACACAGTCTGCTTTACGATTTTGCTCTTCTTGTTGCAGCCAAACTCATGCCCGAGATGGTAGGAATTTGGAAACCTGCTGGGACCTGTTGTAGGTTTAAGCAATTATTTATGTTAGTTAAGATTTTAATGCTGAAAAGGCCAAAGACTAAAACCAGACAGGCTTTGTGAAAAAAGACCAAAGAAATGAAACTTGAGGAAATCAGATTATTCACTTCAATATGCCAGATGCACATCAGGACTACCAGCAGAGCTACTCAAGCATTGCTAAGTTTGGTGAGTTTAACACAAGGGTGTGAAATAGCTAAATTAATCTGGTTATTCCACACATTCCATCTCTTTCAGGCCTAGTCTCCTGCTCAGAGGTTGTAGGGATTTCAAGTTGTCCTGCAGACTCTGTGCCAGTCTTCCACGATCTGCTTGTGGCAGTGCTTATAAGTCCTTTGAGGGCAGATATTATATCCAGATGGGCCAGCTCAACTAAGTCTATGTTCAAGTTTTAATTGTCACATTGTAAGTGGGGATGGGAAGCTATGGGATTTGCTTGGCTGACCCCAGTCCCCAGTTCCTGGGCAATAACACACAAGATTGCATTTACATTGGAAAGTGGGGGGAGAAAATGGAGCACGGGCCTGTGCTTTGGTAAAGAAACAATCGAAGGGATATAAGGTAGTTGCACTAAGAAATTACGTTAGGAGAAGGACAAAATTATTCAAGCCACCAGCCAACTCAGATGCCCAGAGCCTCTCCTCAGAAGCCACTGGGGGTTGAGAACAGGCCAAGGAGGCTTCTGTTCCAAAGAGGCAACAGTCAGAAGAGGCTTGTGTTGGAGACAACCCAAAGGCTCCAGCCTGCCTGCTGACAGCCCTTTGACCACAACTCTGAATCCCTGTCCATGGGGTGGCCCTGGGGAAGAGGCCTGCTTTGGGGGGACTGTTTAATGATTTGCCAGTAAAGAACAAGGCAAACAGCCTGCTGGCAGCTGCCTGGATGCAACAGGAGAGTAGACTTTTATTCCCACCCACGGTGTAGCCTTCCAGGCAGGAGATAAAAGAAAAAGTGAAAGATGGTGTTTTGAGAGCCTGGAAGGGATTGCCATTTGGGATCAGCACCTCACTGGGTCTCTGTGGATAGTGCCTGGATATCTTGGCATTGGTGCCAGTTGGTATTTACTTCCTCTGAATATTTTAGTAATTTCTAATAACAGCATCTCTTGGGTTCCTAGGAACTAAAGACTAAGATCTATATGTGGCCTCTTCTGGCAGGATTCTAGGCATTAAAGAGAATGAAACCAGAAAAACACTGTCTTGGCTCTTAAGTAATCTTTTACCAAAAAAATATATGAGCTGGGAAAGTAGCTTTGTTCTCTGCTAAATTCCTTTTACTTTCTTCTCATGGGCCTTTCCCTATCTCCTTGGCTCTACAGAGGGGGGAAAAAAAAAGGCACCTCCCGTTCCCCTCTGAGCCAAAGACTCCAAGGTCTAAGTCCTGCAGCTTTCTGCCTCTTTTTGCCCTCAATCTCTTAGCCCAGTCCTTCTATAATCTTCTGATCAGCCTTCAGTCCTCAGAATTAAACATTTTCTACCATTAATCCCTAAAGCGATAGATTCAGAATTCTTAAATGACACTTAGCTCTTACAGTTTATCCATACAGTGCCTAGTTCTTAGATTTCAATAAAATATTAGACCTTTCCTCCTTTCTCTAAAGTAGATCCTGAGCTATTTCAAGTCAGGAACTTGGCCTTATTCATCACTTAGTGTAATGCCAGGCACATAGTAGATGTGAAGAAAAAAAATGCATGCATGCAGAGTTATCTGTTTTAATAAACAGATGTGAGATCAAATACATTTGTGGTTTCTTTGTCATTTCATCAGTAGATGCTTATTTACAGATTTCTGCTTTCTCTTTAAAAACCTTCTGTATACTCCCTGTAAGTTTAGGTTTTAAAGTCAGCTTTATGGTATTTTGACCTCTTAGCAAGGGAGAGTTTGCTTCCTTCCTTTTTATATCATGCCTAAATCTCCTCCAAAACTAAACAAAATTCACTTCTTTCAGGAAAATCTTCCTGCTTAATAATCCATCCCCAGTTACTCTTTTATTGTCTTCCCTCAGTATTAATGTGCTGAGTTGAACAAAATCCCTATGGGAGAGAAACCATCTTCCTGCCAAAAAAGGGTATGGGCTCCTGCTTTCAAAAGACTAAGGCCTAACTATAAATCTATGGCCATGCATACACACAAGCACACACACAAGGGGCGCAAGGCCATTTGTCCAGCAATACACAGGGAATGCAAATTCATAGATCACAGCACATCCACACTGAGACAATGAAGAATGCATGGGCAGACTAACTTATTCTTGTGATATTATTTTGGAAATGGTCTCTTGTCCTTTTGGGCCCTTTTGCCTAATCTCCCAGATCCTTCAGGATAGGAACCAATTAGAGACAATTAAAAACAATTTTATTTATTTTTTTATCCCTACAGCATTGACTCAAACTCTTGCTCCCCCACTGGCCACAGGTCATAGTGTTGGCTGAGGGTCTCTGCTGCACTTTAGTTCCTACAATGACTTTATGAGGACTCAGACCAGTGATCAGCATGGAAAAGGTTGGGAAAAACTCAGAGTTGATTTACTCCCAACAGCACTCTATATTTTTTCTGAGTGGGTCAGATTAACATTAAATGAAATAACTTATTTAAATATCATTTTTCTTACCTTAAGCGGAATGAGAGATGAATTATACTTCTTTTTTCCATCCTTCTACTCTGAAAAGCTGATGTGTCTAAAGCCCAAGTTTTAAAGACTTCAGTTGAGGAGCTACTTGGTATCATTGCCTTTCCTATTTCAGCTTCCTTGCAGTCTGCTTAGCCCTCCATCCCACTCTGGGCCTGAGGATGTAAGCAGGCCATTTCATGCCAGAGGTGGTTGTATTTTCAAATGTTCCAAGCATTCCTTGACTCACTCTTTGTGAACTATGAGTTGTTATTTCCTAATTGCTCAAACCTCTTTATTTTTCTTGCTAAGCACAGATAGTAAGAGATATAAAAAGATAATCAAAGTGCTGATAAATAGAAGAGGAATCTTTTTGGTTATCAAGTTGGCTCTGCTGAACAGAAGTTCCCATTTGCATATGTTAGGACATTCAGAGAGGTGCCATTGCCAGACATAGTAGGTCAGGGAAGTACTTGGAGAGTTAGGAAAGAGCAGAGCCAAATTTCTGGGTTGAGAGTTCACAGGGCAATGAGGATCAATAGCAGCACTTCTGATTTGCACACTGTTATCAAGGTACAAAGCAACACTACCCTTTGTCCTTTTTATTTCTATCCTGCTAATGGAACCCTTCACCCTGAATTAAGACTATTACTTGGCTTTGATGTTGTGTTTTATATTAGCAAAGTACTTTACAATCCTTCATTAGCTATTTATTCTCCCTTAATTAGTACCACCCATTTTACAAATTAGGTTGAAGAGACAGCACAATGCATATTGGGCTTGCAACCAGGAATCCTGAAATCTGAGCATGGGCTTCATGTATTAAATATACGGAGAGGAGATGTGACCGACCATAGGAGGAGTCACAGAGTAAAAGAATAAAGGTGCCAAAATTCTAAAAGCCTTCTTGGGAACTAATACCTCCAATGATTTAGGGCAAGACCTGAAATTTTTACTTTATTTTGCCAGCAGCAAGATTGAGAGTTCTCACTAGCTTAAATTTAAAATGTGATCACCAAACACATCTGTAGTAGGAAAACAGTTCTCCTGGTTGACTAATTTCCTACATAACAGAGTTGAACGCAGAAGGGACAAAGGATGTATGGTACCAGTTGTTGCCTAAGAAAACGGACTGATGCTAAAGCAAAACAAACATCTCGAACCTACTTCTGACTTACTGAATATCTCTTAACACTCTCCCTACTTGCTGTTCTAGTTTTCCCATTGTTTTTTAAGATTTTATTCATTTATTCACGAGAGACAGAGACAGACAGACAGACAGAGACAGAGACACACAGGCAGAAGGCAGGTCTCATGCAAGGAGCCCGACATGGGACCCGATCCCAGGACTCCAGAATCATGCCCCCGGGCCGAAGGCAGGCACCAAACCGCCAAACTACCCAGGGACCCCCTAGTTTTCCCATTTCTGTGTCCCTCATCTGTTGCCTTTGCCTTCCTCTTCTCTTCTTCTGCCTCTCACTTAAATATAAGATTACCTTTCTTTTAAGGTTCTTACTCTAATATCTTCAATACAAATTCCAAAATTTGTCTCCTAACTCAAATTATCCTGCAGTACAAAATGCCTGTTACACATTATTTCTTTGAAGTCTTTCTGGTACCTCAAACTCAAATATACCAAATGTACAAATCATCTTCTTCCTGTATTTCACTCTAAACCAATAACTCCTCTTAACTCATCTGTTTTTGTTATTGGCACTGTCATTCGAGACCTGGGCTGAGCCTCTCAGAGTCATTATGATCCCTCTCTTCCTGCATCCAATCACTCAAACTCCTCTTTGGAAACCTACCTTATGTCCCTGGAGTCTGAACCATTAAAATAGGCCTCTATCTAGTCTCCAGTCTCTCACATTCTAAAGCTCTCTCTATATCTGCAAGAGCAATATTCCTAAATATAGCACCAATCATATCATTGTCCTGTTCAAATACCATCAATGACTCTCTACTGCCTTCTGAATTAAATTCAAACTCCTTAGCCTATCAGATCAAGGCTTCAGTACTCTCTGAACTGGCTTTGGAATGAGACAACCTGGTTTCACATTTCAGATCGGTCACTTGAAAGGTGTGTGTGTGTGTGTGTGTGTGTGAGAGAGAGAGAGAGAGAGAGAGAGAGAGAGAGAGAGAGACAGACTTTGGGAACCCTAACCTTGAGTCTTGGTTTATGGGTAAAAAAGTGCAGGTACCAGTAGCCACCCAAGAAGATTATTGCAGAGACTAAATAACATATTTAAAGTACCAGCATTTCCTGCACACAGTAGGCACTTAAAAAGTATCAATTCGGGCAGCCCTGGTGGCGCAGTGGTTTAGCGCCGCCTGAAGCCTGGGTTGTGATCCTGGAGATCCAGGATCAAGTCCCACGTCAGGCTTCCTGCGTGGAGCCTGCTTCTCCCTCTGCCTGTGTCTCTGCCTCTCTCTCAATCTCTCTGAATGAATGAATGAATGAATGAATAAATAAATAAATATTTTTTAAAGAAGTATTAATTCCTTTCTCTTCCTTTCTGCTTTTTCAGCTTTATTCCCATTTCTCTCCTAAAGGTATTATACTTGTCCAACTCAAACTGTCTTACTCTTCTCTCATATCCTCTTGGAATGCCTTTACTCCTATTCTGTCACTTTTTAAAATGCTACTTATCATTCAAGGGCATATTTATATACTATCTCTTTCATAAAGAATATCTTCTTCATCTGAAATGTCCCAAATCAACTTGTTTGTATTTATGGTGTGGCACTTTTCACCTTCTGCTTTATATTCTCATATACCAAATTGAGGGCAGGGTTTTCTTTATATCCCACAGAGCACAATGCCTTAATATAACAGGCAACCGATAAATGCATGCTGAATTAATACTGAAAGCTTGTGCTTTTGGTCTCCTGAGAATCCATTTGTTTGTGATTCATACTTCACACTGAGAACTCTTTAGAAACAATCTCTGGCGAGATATCAGAATTTCAAACAACTTTAGCAGAGAAGCTGAGTCAGTGTAGGATTAAGTTTAGTCCTAGTTCCGTCACCAGGAATTGTCTGGACCCTGTTCCTGATTGAGATGTTAGCCATGGAGCTCATTTGAAGAAATTCAGATGAGAACGTAACTGTTTTAGGAATAGGCAAGCAAAAATGCATGATACCTACAAAAAAATCAACCAAGAGGCTGACAATGAGAATGGCTTCACTGGTATAGGAAGAAGTCCCCAAAAGCCATCTGGTTCCATAGGCTCTGACTGTGGCTCAGCTACAAGGTAACTATACCTTACTCTGGCTTTCATCCAATCCATTTCCTCTTGGCCCAGTTAGCAAATGGGTAATTATATGACATCAGCCACCATGAGATGGCTAGAACACAAGGTGGCTTCATGGTGCCATATAATGTGGCACCAAATTTCTGAATCACCAACCACAGGTGCATCGACTATTCCCCACCACCACCACACTCCCACTCCATAAAAATGACCTTATCTGATATTGCTGTTGACACAGTGACTACATTTAGGTTCTGGGCACTTTCCTTTGCTTCTTCATAGTGTTTGCCTGGGTGGGTACTTCCATGTAGCCTATAAACAAGTATTCACAGCACAGGAATAATCACCCAGTCATGAGGCCATGCTTTTGCCTTTAGGTAGGCTTACTTCAGAAAGTAGCAACAAATCTAACTACTCAGTTCACACCTACCTGAAATACTGCAGAGGCTGAACTTCCTTTCTAGCCAAATACCTAACTAGCAGAGTTGCTGTCACTAAGTTTGATTCTTAGCCTGGACACTATCAGGCCTATTTCTGGAGCCATCTTTCTCCCTAAAAGAGCAGTTGCAACAATTTCTTCCCAAATTCTTTGTCACCGGGAAGATCAATAGCTCCCAAATGCACTTTGTCAAGATACAGGGAATCACGTGATGTTGCTATTAGAAGGATGCTGAATGGGTCCACATGAAGATATACCCCATGGGCATATCAGAATAGGCCTGAAATGTGGCCTCTTAGTTGGCAAATGTTTGATGAACATCTATCTTCTTCCCAAAATTATGTTAGACCCAGCCCAGGAGCTGTAGTTTTACTAGGGAGATAACATATGAACACAACTAAATGGTGACATAAAATGGTATACTATCAAGTGCCACATTGTGTCACAGCCAATAGATCCTGTGGGCTTTGTGGAGGAGACAAATTTTAAGCTATCCCCTAAAGAAGACTGAATTAAATAAGAGAAGAATAACCACATATGTAAAAGAAGGGCATACTGATCCACTGGATTTGTCAAATGGATTTGGGAACTTCCCAGCTACAGCCTTGAGAAAAAACATGGGGTCAAAGTGAGAGGGAAAAGGAAGGTTCTTGACCAGTTTCTCTCAAGTCTTCAAAGTACCAGAAGACTTATGTGGCTGGAAAATAGACCTGAAAAGATAGTTTAGATAGCTGAGGTAGGGTCAAGTTGTGAAAGCCACGGAATGCTGAGATAAGAGCTAGACCTTGCTGGCATAGAATAAAGAGGAATCACTCTAAATTCTTAAGCAAGGGGATCTCATGATCAAAACAGTATGTTAAGCACAATTGAGTATCAGAGTAAAAACTATAGTGGAATAAAAAGAAACTGGTGGTAGGAAAACCAGTTAGAGAGCTGTTTCAAAATCTAGCATGGCATCATGAAAGCTTGAACTCTGGTCATAACAGTTAAAAGGTAAAAGGATGAATCACAGAAATATGAAGGAAGTGTTGAAAGTACTTGCTGACAGACTGAACTATAAGAATAAAGGAGTTAAAAGTTCTACACCTGGAGAATTAGCGGGGGAGAGGGCAGGAGTTGCATCAACCCAAAGAATATGGGGAAAAAAGTTAATTTTGAACAGGGAAAATTAATTCATTCTTGGGAATGCAGAATTAGAGACAAATATTTAAATCCTATAGGCAATCTGAAATAAGAATCAGAGTTTGAGTTAAAGGACAGGACTGGAGATACAAATTTGCCAAATACTATTTATGTCTTTAGATATAGTACTGCTGCTATAACATTTTAAATATTAAGTTAGAAAAGGCTGAAATGGCTACATAAGTGAATCCAATTAAAAGCAGAGCTTGTGGTTGTTGGTTCACTCTAATTAGTCCCACTTCAATAAATCCAGAAGGGATGGTGCTGTGTAGCCTGCCTCGTGAGAGTGAAATTCCACTTACCTATAGGTTCTAAAAGCATCTCATGTACAACCTAAAAGATTCTGTGTCTCAGGGAAGTGGAGAGAAGAAAAATGGAGTTCTCATTTGCCTAAAGGCAAGGCAACCTTGGAATCTTCTCTTTGAGGAAAGATACAGAAGCTACTCAAAAGTGTTGGTTTCATTCTCCTTATGTCCTCTTGCTAGTTCTGTAGGCCAGATAGTAGTTTTTTCTAAAAGTTAAGCTCTGACAAGCTACCTGCTGCTTGAAAGAGTCAGTAAAGCTATTTGCCAGGTGCTGATAAATGATCTAGCCTTCAGGCCACTTAGTCTCTGCAAGTAGGACAAATTCTCTCATAACTAAGTGTTCACTTTCAGGTATTAAGGTCACAGTCACTTCAATGCAAGCTGGATGCTGTGGATATCTGTTAATGTCCTCACGGTTATAAAGGAGGCAGTAACCTAGAGCAGTGGGCTTCAAAATTTAGTCCCCAAGACCTAGAAGCATCAGTAACACCTAGGAATTTGTTAGATATGCAAATTTTCAGGCTGCACTTCAGGCATATGGAATCAGAAACTCTGGGGATAGGTCCCAGCAATCTGTGGCTTAATGAACCTTCTTCTTCTTTTTTTTTTTTTTAATGAACCTTCTAAAACTGATTCTGATATACCTTAAAATCTATGAAGCACTGATCTAGAGGGCCCAAAACAATTCTAGGCAGTCGCCCTACTATACACATAAGGAAAACAATGAAGATGAGAAGCCCAAATTCAAGAATAATCACTTCCCCCCAAAAAATAAACATTATATTCAGGTGGAAGAGCATGGACTTTCTCCATTATTTCCTCCTATTAAACCTGTAAATGACCTCAGAATTAACCAGGGCATTAAATTGGGTGGATCAGGTAGCAAGCCACAAAGCTTCCTTGTATAAAGTACCTTATAAATTTTGTATTTCTACAATTCTAGTGTATAAATGTGATTTAACATGTCTTTTCAAATAACCACTCTCTTGTTTACCATGAACAAATAAATAATAATGCTGAGAAAATGGTAAAGAAATGTTTTTTTTTTCTTTAGTGCTTGTTTTCTCCTAAAAGACTTGATTTCTTTTTTTGAGATTGAGTTTTTTTTTCCCTCTATGATTTAGGGGAAAGTATTAGTCATCCTAGAAAACAAGCACTCATCCTCACCAGAGTGGTAAAGCAGAAGCAGAATACAGGATAGAGAACAGGTTGCACATCCTCAAGCCATGCCTTCTCTTTTATTTTATCATATGCTCCCCTAAAGCTACATTAGAATCAGCATAGAAAACTTGGATAGTTAAGTCAGAAGCAGACCCACAAATATGTAAAAGGAATGAAAAAGTGATCCAGAAAGCTGAGCAAAATGGAAAACGAAACAAGGAAAATCAGAGGCACGAGATCAGAGCTTTCTATCTAATTAAGTCATGAGGGCTCCAGTTAAGTTGACCATATGATGCAGTTCCCCCACCACTCAGGCTTTACTCAGGAAGAATGTCTTATGGCTGTAACATTTTCCTTTGAAATAAATGAGGCAAGAGTTAAGATATTGTATTGTAGAGAAAAAGAATCTAGCTGCTTCACACTTGGGATTCTGGTGTAAGGAGCAAAACCTAGGGCTCTGATGCTCCCCTTGAATACAATAAGTATAGGATTTTATTTCTTTTGTTCATCTCAAACCTATGCCCTAATCTAAATTTTGCTCCTGTGCTATGCACAATAAATTGCTTCAGCAATGACAGCCTTAAAACCAATCTCAACATCTTTAAAAATATTTATCAGGAAAGAGTCTTCTGCAATTAAGATGCTTAGAATAAGTTGTGCTTGGTTTTCCTGCACCATCTTTTGGTACCAGAATACCCCACGGGAAGGCAGGTCTCATAACTCTACTTCTGCAAAATTCTATTCATCAGAAAAATTCTAAAAGGGGCTTAATGATACCATTTACTATATGCTTGGAACATTCAATATGTGGCTAGCAGAATTAGCTATTTAATGAAAAAGGCAAGAGAGAATTGATGGGAAATATAAAAGAAACTAGTAAAAAGAAAAGTACTGAAAAAAAAATCTCTCACAAAATTGAGAATTGATGGGAAATATAAAAGAAACTTGTAAAAAGAAAAGTACTGAAAAAAAATCTCTCACAAAATTGAGAAGGAGTTTCCCTAATCACGCTTGTCCATGTAGCTGTGAACTCCCACAGAAACTCACTGTGTGCCTCAGTTGGCACTTGTTATGAACTCTCATGGTGGTAGTTATCTCTAGTATATATCTAGTATTATCTTAAGATCTCAATTAGTAAGCACCTTGAGGGCAGCAGGTCTGTTATCTTATGCTCCTCTGAGCCCTCTCCAGGGCCCAGCATCGTGCCTTGTACTTAGAGCCCAGTAATATTAAAGCTAAGTAGGGACATGGGGTGTACTGAGGGCCAAAGTTGGATTCAACGTGGAGCGAAAGAGCAAAATAAAAACATCAACAATAAGGTTGTAAAGGTGTCAGAACACAAATGTGGGTAGGAAAATTGAGCTGAAAAATGAAATTTCCAATCCCATATGATAATTCTTTCCCCACTATTTATTCCTAGTCAAGGTTCTCTCTCTCTCTCTTCTTCTTCTTCTTTCTTCTTTCTTTTCTTCTTTCTTCTCCTTCTCCTTCTTCTTCTTCTTCTTTTTTTTCCTTCCAGCATCAGCCAGGTGCAGAACAAAAGGAAATTAATGATTTAGTTATTGCTCCAATGCTGAAAGTTTGGAAGTCAGTCAGTCAGAGCCGGCTCCATTGTGTGTCCCTGCATGTCTCAGGCCTTGGTGGCTCCGCACAGAGCACTGTGGTTCCAATCGCCACAGTGGGGGCCAGTGCTGGACGCCTGGCTTCTAAGCAAGAGAGATGAAAGGCTTCTTCTAATGTAATAACTGACGGCCTCTCAGTGCCGTTTGAACTGTTTACAGACTGAGTTAACGATTACAGGCTATGTGTATCTTGGCCAGGTGCCCGAAATTCTTACCCACCCGTCAGATATTATCAAAGAGCCCTTCCATGCCTGGCTGGAGTCCTTCCAAAGCACCTCACAGAGATGCCGACACAAAAGGAGGAGTGTTCAGAATGTGCTCTCTCTCCTGAGGCCCGGACAAGAAAGTTAGAGTATCAGGCATGAATTAGGTGCTGAGAGGACAGAGTTTCCAGGACTGCTCAGGGAAAAGGTCAAGGTCAGCACTGAGGCCAGATTCTGAGGAACCAGATTCCTCTCTAAGCAGTTTAGGAGATATAGGTAAGTAAGAGTCTTCACTGTGGGCAGCTAGAGATGTTTATGAGAGTAGGGAAACGAGAACCTTGAAATGAAGCAGAAATCTGCACTACACATGAAACAGAAGCCCTGAAGACATTAGAGCTGCAAGGCTGGATTTATTATGGGGCAGCATATAGAGGATGGAGGGAAGTATATTGCTTTTTCTGAAAGCAATATACAAGTTGAAAAAGAACATCATCTCAAGACTAAGAAAGAATAAGAGACTTCAAAAATGATAGTAAATAAAGTTAAGAGAAGCAAAGAAGACACCTCTTAATTGAGGTGAGTCTCAAGAGACCAAATGACATCTATTTGGGCATTATCAAAATATTTTTCACACAAATACATGCAATTATTAACCATGAGATATAATGGAAATCTGGCTAGCTTGTAACTAAAATATAGACTTAATACCAAGAATACCAGAAATGTGTTCTGGGGGCAGCATATATTAAAGAGCACTCAAGCCAAGGAACACCACATCTAGTTATTATTTAACTATATGCTAACTTGTGGACTCCAAAGGAAGATAGTAGGGAATTTCTATTATTTCATTATTAAGTACCTATTGGCCCCTGAATACATTTGAAAGTGGAATAAATGGCAGCCCCCACAACTAAGCCTTATAAATCTAAAGTCAATATATAAGACAGCTGGAGGGTATTATGCTGGGTGAAGTAAGTCAGTCGGAGAAGGACAAACATTATATGTTCTCATTCATTTGGGGAATATAAATAATAGTGAAAGGGAATATAAGGGAAGGGAGAAGAAATGTGTGGGAAATATCAGAAAGGGAGACAGAACGTAAAGACTGCTAACTCTGGGAAACGAACTAGGGGTGGTAGAAGGGGAGGAGGGCGGGGGGGTGGGAGTGAATGGGTGACGGGCACTGGGGGTTATTCTGTATGTTAGTAAATTGAACACCAATAAAAAATTAAAAAATATATATATATAAGACAGCTGTTCATTCATTCCAGAACTATTATCATTACTACCCTCAAATGTGAATACCTGTCTCCAAAGGCTAAAGAAGGGTTATATGGCTTTTTTATTTCCATACATGTCCTGATGAATGAATAGACATTATATAATTTATCACTAAATGCTCTCACAGGAAAATTTGGGGGCAATGCATGCAACTCATATTCTTTTATCCATATATGAATATAATCCTTATTACATTGTTTCCTTGAATTTTCTTTACAGCCGCAACTGGATATGGTTGTTTTATTCTCCTGTCCTAACTTACTGAGCAATGTTGCCATTATGGAGCAGCTGGTGACCTACCCTGTGTAGTGGGGGATAGGCCATCATGTTAGGAGATAATTCTTCTATCTACCTTGAAGGGGAGGTGAACTTGACATTACCATTTTGATTGCAGTATAGATTAGGAATGTATAATCTGATTTTTGAGACACATTGTACTGTTTATATTTTCTACATCAGACCATAACCCATGTGTATTTACTTGCACAAGGTTTGAATAGAAATAATTATATATTGTTGAGTTGCTTCAAAAAAGCACTTCCAACATTCTCTAATCTATTCTCTATATGGTGACACTCTTCTCTCTTAGAGTAAGATTAGACAGAGTTCAGTTTGATTTTTAGAATACAAAAAGAAAAATAATACAAATCAAAATCTTCTTTGCACTGAAATTGTAGAAAGGATATGACTCAGTGGTAAGCTTGAGAGGTAAAATTACAAAAGTAAATCCTATCAGTTGATGTTGAAATTTATGAAGAAATTCTAGATAATCCCATGAATCTGGCCCTATACTCTTCTAGAAAATAGCCTCAAAGAAGGAAGAGAACGTGCATCTAATTTCTCTATATAAGTGGTTATCAATGACTTGATATCAGATAGAATGAAAAAAGTAATGCATTGGATATTGTACAAATGAAAATAATTCAGAAAATCATTAGGGAAACAAGAAGTGTACAAGAACTCAGAGGATGATGCTATTGTAGTTTTTTGTTTTCTTTTAAAGATATTTATTTAGAGCACAATCAAGTGAGGGGAGGAGCAAAGGGAGAGGGGGAGAGAGCGAGAATCCTTAAGCAGAGTCCTCACTGCACAGGGAGCCCAACTTGGAGCTCGATCCCATGACCCGGAGATCAGGACTTGAGCTGAAATCAAGAGTCAGATGCTTAACTGAATGAACCACTCCAGCACCCTTGTTTTGTTTTGTTTTGTTTTGTTTTTTATGCAGAAACAAGATAGTTCAACAATCCTCCTCACCTTGGGGGGTTGAGAGTACACCTGCAGTACTTACTATCCACTGCTTACAGCCCTTCCTTTGTAAAAGAGATTAATACACAATAAGTTCAAAGCAGGCCAACAAAAGGACAGAAGGACTTAGGAGATGATTCCCAGGGAAGGGCAAGGGCCACGAAATGAATACGTAAGAGGATACCAAGAAGGCTATAGTGTTATCTCTCTAGTAATTGGACTGCTCCAGATGCATGGATTCCACTGGAACACCAGCTTTGAAGTGTCTTTGAACTTTAGGAGTCTTGGGGGCAAGGATGGTCCTCTTTCATCCTCCCAACTCCTCTAACCTTCAGGGTTGTGAAAATCTATGGAAGCACAATGGTTCAGCTATTTTACAGATATTCCACCTTATCTAGAGAGCTGAAACTCTACCACAGGGTTCTCCAACGTGGGGCATGGTGCTGGGCAGGCAAGTATATCAAGAAGAAAACAAAGTTCCTTATCAGTTTTCCACATAATAGGTTTGCTCTGACAGATTGACAATATATGGAAAATAGATAAGAAATACTGATTTCCTTCTTCACAAGATTACTACTACAGCCTCTCTGCCTTCACTACTTAGTAAAACTGGCAAATATTAAACAGGATCTGAAATTCCATTGGGGAAAAATATACGGTAATGGCTTTAAGGCAGCCAAATGGTCTGTCATAGCATGATCAACCCATCCAAAGATTATGGAAAGAATATTATCGATATGAGGTGACATAATGTGTTAGTAAGTTCCTTCATTTTAAACATACGCATGACTCAATTATTTCTGATTAGAATCCTGGATCCATGGTAAGATGCATCCAAACCTACTATCATAGCAAGACCATAAAGTTATTCCTTCTTTATGAAAAACAGTTTATTATTGTACACACTTAAACTCCTAGAGGTATTCAGTTCCCTGACAATTACATCTATGATGGCAATGAAATCAGAAAGCCATAAAACACAAAAATCTGAGAAACATTCTTTTGGAAGAAAGATCATGTAACTTAGTCCCTCACCATAAAGATCAAGTATTAAACAAACTAAAAAAAAAAAAAAATTAGACCGGTTCTGCCGCTTGAGAAAGAAAAGAAATGTGGTTTCTCCAGCTAAAAGTTTTCTAGATGATGCAGGAACTGCTGCTTAGAAACTACTTTCTAAACAAACTGCAAAGGGATGACTATAAACATTTCATCAACATATTATAATAAAATTCTCTAGGAAGCTGCTTTACCATTAATGATAGAGAAAACTAGAGATGCTGTGATTTCAGTTCATCTCTTTCATTTGCTATATTTTGCAATTTTCTCTAAAATCTAAGCTTTCATTTGATAGGGAGGAAAAAAGGATCTTTTTTCTGATGGGAAGATACAGCTGTCAGCATGTAACCTGACGTGCAGTTGCCTGTTCATGCAGCCTGCAGAATACTGTCTCCAGATGAAAATAGCAGCAACACACCAACTTATTCAACACAGTTATGAGTGAACATATACAATGAATCTGGTGCACTATGACATACCAAGGAACAGGCCAGGTCATCAAATCCCAACCTAAATTAGACCAACATAATGTGGAGGGATACAAAAGTGATAGTAAATTTTCATAGTGAGAGGAGACATTTGATTTGACAGCGGGCACATATATTTTTTTAATGACCCCAAAATGAAAATGAGAGAAAAGAAATAGAAGGACCATTATGTAGGTTAAAAAAAAAAATTAAGTGGTGGGGAGGAGCAGAGGAAGAGGGAGAGAGTGAGAATCTTAAGCAACTACAACCCGAGATCACAACCTGAGCCAAAATCAAGAGTCAGACACTTAACTGACTGAGCTGCCATGGTAAAAATTCTTACGGAGATATCAGTCCACACAACTAGGAAGAGATGAGAAAGTAGAAATTAACAAGAAAGAGAAGAAAGCCAGGTCCAACACAGTGAATCTGAAACAGAGCAAAAGACAACAGTTTGAGGTTAGAATTGATCGCTTTCTGCTAAGTAAGTTTAACTGAAATTATGGGTGGAAGAGCAGGTGTCAGGGAAAAGAACACAGGGAGAATGTACCAAAGTTATTCATTTTGCCTGTGACCATCCTTTCTCTCAATAGGCAAAATTTCAAAAGCTAAATAAGTAATTTGGCTTTAGGTTCGCCAAAGGCAACTATTTTCAGAGTCTGGTCCAAGGTTTGCATAGAGGAAGTAGCTTCCCCTAAAGATGAAAAATAAGTATTTAGAATATGTACATATAGTCTATATTCCACATATATTTCTATATGTAGAATATGAGTTATATATAAAATTTATTTATAAGTATAGCTAATACATATCCATTCTAATCTAAACACTCATTTTCTTTTTTTTTTAATTTTTTATTTTATTTTATTTGTGATAGGCACACAGTGAGAGAGAGAGAGAGAGAGGCAGAGACACAGGCAGAGGGAGAAGCAGGCTCCATGCACTGGGAGCCCGACGTGGGATTCGATCCTGGGTCTCCAGGATCGCGCCCTGGGCCAAAGGCAGGCGCTAAACCACTGCGCCACCCAGGGATCCCTAAACACTCATTTTCAATCCTTCCTGTGTATATACACACAAACACATATGTTATCATTATCAGTAGTTTCAGGGTGGTTGCTTTTGCATAAAGCTAAACATGATGTTAATTTCAAATAATTTTCTATTAGTGGTTGACATAATGTATACCATCCTCCTATCTAATTTCCTATAAAATCTTTGGAGTTTCCTTTGGTTCTGATGAATATTTTCAATTTATTTTTCTACTTTACATTTTTTTGGTCAAAGCTAAGCTTAGAAGCACAAAAATCTGTGTGCGTAGAAATGCAGAAATTGATGTAGAGATTAAAAAAATAAACTCCACTGAAAAGCTAGTGGGGGAAAATATATGTGTGTATATATAAGCAAACTTTATTGTAGAATAACCATTTAAAATCCAGAACAAATAAACAAGTCATTACCTAGGGTTACCTTTTCTTTTTTTTAATGAAATATATAGCAACCCCACAAACTCAAAATGATGGACCAACAGCATTAAAACAAAATTGAGCACTAATTCTACTTGATTCTTAAATATAGCTGCCAGTCAGGGAAGAGAATATTCTGATTAGCACAAGTCCTTGAATACAGAAGGCACAAAATAAAAGTTTGTGATTTATTTAGCTTGCTAAGGACCAGAAGGAAGTCTTTTAAAATTTAATCTGTACCATAGAAACCCTTTCTAAAATGTATTGGTATACTTCCCTGCCTAAAATACATTACACTGAACATATTTAGACTTTATTTGGTATCTTCGGTATCTTCCAACACTATAAAGATATCATTATGATCATTTTTAGCATGAAATAATTTACATTCTGAAGCATAGGAGGTTGGCTGAACTTATTACGGTGCCCCTAGGAAGTTCTTATATTATTTGTTTTTTAGATCCTTTATATCTGCTTCTTCCTTTTAATTTACCTCTAATTCATAAACACAATACAGATGGATATCCCAGTTTATTTGGTATTTATTCTAGTTGGTAAAAATTTTCGTATGAAACTCTAGTTCTATTGGAAGCTACAGAGTTGAAAATAAAAATTCAAATGATCAGATATTAAATTAAGTTTGTTTAGGGGCGCCTGGGTGGCTCAGCAGTTAGGCATCTGCCTTTGGCTCTGGGTGTGATCCTGGAGTCCCAGGATCAAGTCCGCTTCAGGCTTCCTGCATGGAGCCTGCTTCTCCCTCTGCCTGTTCTCTGCCTCTCTCTCTCTCTCTCTCTCTCTCTCTGTCTCTGTCTCATGAATAAATAAAGTCTTTAAAAAAAAAAAAAAAGTTTGCCACCAAGATTACCAAACTTGAACAACGGTATCCAAAGACAGAAACCTGAACTATTCACTTTATTTTTAAAAGATTTTTATTTATTTATTTGAGAGAGAGAGCGCGCCTGCGAGAGAGAGCATGAGCAGGAGGAGGGGGGAGGGGCAGAGGGAGAAGCAGACTCTCCACCAAGCCGGAAGCCCAATGCTGGGCTCCAGACCAGAGCCCTGAAATCATGACCCCAGGGAAAGGCAGACATTTAACCAACTGAGCCACACAGGCGCCCCTAAACTATTTAAACACATTTTCAGACATACCCCCCATAGTAATGGAGATTAGCAGTCATTCATTCTTAACACCCTATTACTTAGGATCTCAAGACTTTGTCCACAGTGTCAATAAACGTATAAAGATATCAAGAGGTAAAGGTCAAAAAAGAAATCCTGAACATAAAAAAGGCCGCTGGAAGTGACCCAAAACATCACATGCTGGGCTTTCCTTTTTAATGATAGTGACAATGATATTGAGTGTTTATCCATGCCTTTATTTCAAAGAACTTCAAATACTTTGCAGACATCTCTCACTAATCTTCATTAGGCCTTGGGAAGAAAACAGATTTCCCCAAGAAGTACCTTTAGAGAAGAAGGATGCTTCCCAAAACCAATACAAGGAAAAACATTTGCCCCCTCCATCTTCCCCATACATACTTGTCTCCTGACTCCTACTATGTCACACTGTGGTTGAAATGGATTATAAGACCATGCAAATGTTGAAAGGGTAAAAATGGTAATTCAGTTTTTTTCTAAGAGAGTTATAAACTACGTGTGTTTAATCACAACAAGGAACAGATAAGTAGGAAAGATGAGAAAACCCATAATTACCTTTATCCCATTATTTACTGTTTTGGGGAGAGACTTCAAATTGGTGAAGTTACAGTATGAAATACAGATTTTCCAAACTGCAGAATACGAGTCTCTGAGATGCCTCAAAGGTAATCTTTACCTAAAAATTATTTCTGGGCCACAAATATTGGATAGGTGCTATAACTGAAACTGCTTATTCTCATTTTGATCTAATACTTCTCAGATAGGTAACTGGGAGTCTTGTGGACCTGTGGGGTAATTTCCAAGCAGCCTACAGAAACTTATCTGCTGAGCTTCAAAGAACAACATGTTGAGACCAGAACAGTACAAGCATAATGAACTGGGTAAATTAGTTCCCTTCACAGTCCTGAATGCCTCTCCTTCTGTCCCTTAGAATACAGCTGCAAAGCTACACAGGAAGCTAAGAGCTTCAGCATTCTGAGCAAATGTTTCAGGGCAGCAGCAATTAAAAGAATACTCAAAAATTTCAAAAAGGGAAAATGTAAGAGTGATATGTAATATGCTTCTAGGATCCCTCTAATCTGAGAAGTAAAAACTTAGAAAGTAGCTGTTCTGTGTTGTGTCAGTAATCACCTCATTGATCCTAGAAGGAAGCTCAACAATATAGAACAGCTACATGTACAAAGGTCCAGGACAGGCAAGTGATTCACCATGGCAGAAGCAGGGCAGCAATAGAACTTAAGTTCCTAACCTAGGACCCATATGCCATTAGTCATTCTCTAAGCCATGAAGGCTACCTGTTACTATATCATGGTAACATTTCATCAGCCTTTAGGCCCACAAATGTTTGAATCTAAAGCATTATATTTTTAGCTACATAAAAAATAGAAATAAAAAAATAGAAATAGTCTTATTCTTAGTTATTTTAGGATAATGCCAAATTGAATTCAAATAGGCTAACTGAACTTAAATCAATAACGCTTAATAATATTTCTTAACAGTAATTAGGTGAATGAGAAAGAGTTTAAGTCCAATTACTATTAATACCTTACATTTGCAATTTTCAAAGACAATTCTCATTTCATTTCAGGTTGGAAGACAATTACTATTATCCTTATTTAATTTTAAGTACTTTTATTTTTTTAATATTTATTTATTTGTATCTGGAGTGAAGGGTGAGCCTTAAGAGTGTCCAGTTCAGGGATCCCTGGGTGGCGCAGCGGTTTGGCGCCTGCCTTTGGCCTAGGGCGCGATCCTGGAGACCCAGGATCGATTCCCACATCGGGCTCCCGGTGCATGGAGCCTGCTTCTCTCTGCCTGTGTCTCTGCCTCTCTTTCTCTTTCTGTGACTATCATAAATAAGTAAAAATTTAAAAAAATATTTTAAAAAATATTTATTTATTTATTTGAGAGAGAGCAAGTGTGAGTAGGGGGAGGGACAGAAGGAGAAGGAAAAAGAAAAGGACACAAGTAAGCTCCACACTGAGTGTGGAGGGAAAGAGAAAAGGAGAGAAGTAAGCTCCACACTGAGTATGGTCAATCTCAAGACCCTGAGATCTTGACCTGAGCAGAAACCAAGAGTTGGACACTTAACTGAGCCACCCAGGCATGTATTATCCCTATTTTATTCATGAGGACAGAGACTCAAAGAACTTAAGCAATTTTCCTTAAGGATTAGAGCTGAGATTAAAACACAAGACTACTAGGGTACCTGGATGGCTTAGTTGGTCAAGCTGGACTCTTGGTTTTCAGCTCAGGTGGTAATCTCAGGGTCATGAGATCGAGCCCCACACTAGGCCCACACTGGGAGCTACATTGGGCTCCACACTCAGTGTGGAGCCTCCTTAAGTTTCTCTCTCCCTCTCCCCCTCTGCACCCCATTCTGTGCCCTCCCTAAAATAAATAAATATATATTTACAAAAACCATAACAAAACACGAGTCTACTGATAGCTCTGTTCACTGTAGGATGTTGTCACTCATTTTATTTTATTTTATTTTTTTTGTCACTCATTTTAGAGCACCCTTTATGTCTTATTACTATATCATTATATTTGAATACTGTGCAAAAAGCACTATTTTGTGGGCATATTCCTTTTTTTTTTAAGATTTTATTTATTTATTCATGAGAGACAGAGAAAGGCAGAGACACAGGCAGAGGGAGAAGCAGGCTCCTCGCAGGGAGCCTAATGTGGGACTCTATCATGCCCTGAGCCAAAGGCAAGATGCTCAACCACTGAGCCACCCAGATGCCCCAGTGGGCATATTATTTTCATTCATCTGATTGGTGGCAGAAATTATGTTCTTAGGCCAGAAGGCCTCCAGTTACACATAAAGTTAGAGCACAGTGAAGTAACTACCTTAAGGGAACCCAAGATACACTCTGATAATTCAAAAGGAAAATGTCCTAATCCAGGAAGTTAGTTGGCCTCCAAAACAATTGCCTCATCAAGACAGCATTCAACTGGTGACCCATAGGGTAACTTACATTTCTGGAAATGGAAAAAGAAGCAAGGACAAATGGTTAGCTTCTCCTAGAAAACTACATGGTGTTCTGACTTTGGACATAATGTTCCTGATCTCTTTTAAGTAGATCATATTCTCCTTCATCCTTAGCAGAGGCATAATTGCAGAAGGCAATTTCTAAATAATAAATTACCAAACTGATCCATCATCATTGGTAGATCCTGACAAAAATCTCGAAACCAGTGAACCAGAAAGTTACATTGCTTCCATTTGATAAATAGTAAAATAATCATTGAATATGATGTAAAAGACTATCTCAGAAGTCAACAGAGAACTAGTATGAGTCCTCCTGAAATTAGGACATCCATGTTTTTGGGTGTATGCACCTACTGTTTAGGTGCCAAATACTATAATTTCTGGGTAGAGTTTGGCTACAGGAGAAAATCAGATCTTCTGGCAGCACTTACAAGGCAGGTGCAGTCATAAAGAACTTGACTTTTGATTCCATTGTCTCTGCCAGGACAGGTGGTTTGGTAGAAGTATGGAATCCTGCCAGACAGGCTCCAATTCAAACTTCCCCTTAGAAAACAAAACAATAAAAATGGAAACAAAATGCCAAATCCTGTTCCATACTTTTAAGACTGACATTGGTGGAAAAACTAGGGCATTTCATATAATGTTATTAATTTGGTTCAAGTACACATCAACTCAGGAGAAATAAGATTACAGTAATGAAAGGTTGCAGGTTCAGCTCTTCCCTTTACAGTTCAATTCCCTATTCCCCCTTACAAACGTTTAAAAAGGGATTCTTAAATTTCAGTGAATTTTACCCATACATTCTTAGTGTAAAAAAAAAAACAACAACCCAAACTGTAATTGAATACCTACACAGGAGTAACACGGGCAAGTTAGTTTAACACTGCTGAGTGGAATAAAAACCTCTGGCAAATCTTGCCTATCCCATACATCCTGACTTACCTTCCTAGTACAAACTAATGCACTTAAAATTTTGTGAGAATGAAGTGGATGATACACTGTCTTTCTCTAAAAACCTAGAGCATATTAGTTTAGAACAGAGTAAAAATATAAAGGATTGTTTTTCGTGTCAAAGAAAGACAATTGACATTTTTACCAGGTTTGTCTTCAGGACAAGCCTTTGTGATTGACGATGTAGGTTCCTAACCACAAAGACATAAGAAGGCTCTGAGGAAGAGTGCTCAAAGAATCCTTGTGGCGGGACTAGAGCTGCCACTATTGGAAACTGTGAGCATTTTTGGTGTTCCTGGAATTCTATTTCCAACCACTACTTTGTGGTTGCAATGAAGGGACAGAAGAGATTGGAAGTCTCCTAGACCAAATACTCTCTTCTGTTCATAACCACAGAGCCAAGATTAAAATAACAAGAATGTACTTTGCCCAGGATACAACTCTGCCTAAATCTGTCCTGTCACTTTATTTTTTCTAATTCTTGTTTTTGTTGTTGTTAATCTACTCTAGGAAGCAAAGTCAGATAATCTATAAATGGATTCCAGAAAAGCCTGGAAAAATTCATGGATTCAGAAGATATTTAAAAAGGAGCATAATCTCTTAGAACAACAGCCTTTAAATGTCCTGACTGCAAGAACCAAAATATTAAATTAATCATTGTTCTGATCCAGAAAATAATTTCTTGAAGTTACAATGTTAATTCTCCCTAAACAATAAATGATCTATTCAGGTTCCAGAGATGAGGCTGTGAAGCTAGTACATAACATGGTTGTGCGTCTTTATGCCTGAGTCAATCAAACAGTTTAAATCCAGAAGTAAGTTCCTCCTTCATTTACCTGCCAAGACCTGAGTTCAGGCCCTCAGGGTGCTGAGGTTTTCCTTTGTGAGAGAAATGACATCATCAACACCTCAGAGACAGCAGGGAATGCAGGGAATGTGGCTCCTGACATTGGTGATATCATCAACGACCCTGGGAGAAACCCCAAATTCCCAAAAGTTGAAATACTGAAGGTTAAAAAAGATTTTTTTTTTTTTTTATCATTTCAAGTTTACCAATAGATCTTCATGTTTCCCAATACCAGGTTTTAAAAGGGCAGGTAGAGTAACGGTAAATTCCAGTAAGAACCTCAAGAACCAAACATACAGGAATTAAGTCCAGATAGAGCTATTCATTTCATTTGTATCTTACTGGAGTACAACCAATCAAGGAGGAGTATACACTCAGTTATATTAGGCTCTCTCTGAGATAAGTATATTCTTTGGGGGACTTGCTAATGTTGCAAGTTTGCATTCAGAATAAATTCTAGGCACTCACATAATCCCCCAGTCTCCTCCAAACTTTCTTTGATGTCCAACAACCAAGGACAAGGATCTTTGATTATAGAACAATTTCTTTGGTTGGAAGAAAATTCTTTGCAGGGCGTGAACAGCAGGAGAAAGAAAAGATTTTTCTGAAGTGCAAACTAGTTGGAAACCCCCTGGGGAAAGAATCAGATTCCCAGTCTTTGAGAGGATGGGGCCTGCCTGTACAGGCTGCCTCTGCTGCAGGCCTGTAAGAAGGAGCTTTTGTGTCTACTGTATGGCCCTCAGCAACAGCATGGCAGCCCCCCCTCCCTTTTTTTTTTGCCAGCGGAAGTTTTCCAGCTCTGGGGGATATTCAATGCAGAAAGTCACGGTTTAAATAACAAGGCATAGTTATTAATCAGATGGCCCCATTTCCACTCTTCCCAGATGCCTCCAGATGCTTACAGACTAGAGTTCTATAACCCAGCCCCATACACAAACACCTATCAGTTGCTCTGAAATCCTAAAGTATAATTATTCAGCTTATCCCTGATAATTCAACTTCACAAAGTATTTTAGAATCAGACACATCATCCTTTTACTACTATGGCCCCGATTGGCTCTAGGTTATCAGTGGCTTTTCCAAGCCTTTTCAAAGGTTCAGATTCACTTAGATGGAGGCTCACGATTGAAATCAGTGTGGTTTGGTCACTGTGATCCTTTGATGAAGAATTTAGAATAAGGGTCCCCAATTCACTACAGATATTTTAAAATATAAATCTACAGAGGAAAACTCATTTTTGCATGAGTTTATTTTGTGAACAAAATATATTCATGAGGGATCCCTGGGTGGCGCAGTGGTTTGGCGCCTGCCTTTGGCCCAGGGCGCGATCCTGGAGACCCGGGATCGAATCCCACATCCGGCTCCCGGTGCATGGAGCCTGCTTCTCCCTCTGACTGTGTCTCTGCCTCTCTCTCTCTCTGTGACTATTATAAATAAATAAAAATTAAAAAAAATATATATATATATATTCATGAACCATAACGATAGGACCAGAGGACTGGGAGTGCACCTGAGTCTGATGCTTCATTTTGCTGCCAACTTATTGTGTGGCTTTAAGGAATTTAGTCAGATTTTTTGTACCACCCACCAAATAAATTTTATCTCAGGGGAAAGAAATAAATAAGCAAGTTACATGTCCCCCTAATATAATAAGTCTATTTCTAGGGTAAACATAAACTCCCAATGTTTAGAGTTAGAAAGGATCTTAAAGATTATTTGGTTACCTTATCAACCATACCCCAACAGATAATAGGTTATGTGACTTGCTTTTTATTTTTATTTTTTTTAAAGATTGTATTTATTTATTCATGAGAGACACAGAGAGAGAGAAAGAAAAAAAGGCAGAGACACAGGCAGAGGGAGAAGCAGACTCCATGCAGGGAGCCTGATGTGGGCTCGATCCCAGGTCTCCAGGATCACACCCTGGGCTGAAGGCAGCGCTAAACCGGTGAGCCACCCAGGCTGCCCGTGACTTACTTTTTAAATGGTCATAAGTCACCTATGGACTTTTCATATATCCACAAGAGATAACTAAATTCTACATAATCTCTAATGGTGATAAAATACATGATGCGAAAAACCATACAGTTTACTAACTTCAGAGCTGTTGTTGTCATAGCAGACACATACATTCTTCTAGATTTAGTGTTTATATGCCTCATATTAAAGTCACAACACAATTTAAAGAATTGAAATAACAGATACTGGTGACCACAAACATTTTTTAAAACCTCAGTATTAGAAATAAATTTTGCTAAACAGAGGTTATCTTCAAATACTATTCTCCTTCTACATAGTATTTATTTCTTCTTTTATACAGTCTGTAAACTAAAACTGAGCTAGTGAGATTCTCAATTCAAACAGAACGACTAATATGTTGAATTCTGTTTAAAGTTAAATTTTCTTTTAATTTTACCACAACTAAACAGGAATTTCTCGTACATTTTAGAAAGTTTGTAATTTGAGAAGAAAACCATAATGTTTATTTGAAATTCTAAGGAAAACACTACAGATGAATATTATACATACAGGAATATTTATATAGGCAATATTATAACCTATATTTAACTGATAACAGTGGAAATTAGAAGGTATGACTGTTTGGCTTATAGTTGTCCTCCAGCTTTAAGCTACTTGAAGGTGCCTGGGTTAAAATCTTATGTTTTTTGTTTGTTTTTTCTTCAGTCCTAGAGGACTGTGAAACAGAACTACCACAGTCATTTGAAAGACTCCCAAGAGAATAAAAATTGGTATTCTAAAGCATCCATGCCTGCATTTCTCCTTGGCATTTATCTTATACTGTCTTCTGTTGTTTTCCTCAGTAGGATTAGGGTAGGGTGCTGTTCTTTATATTCCTACAGGACTGCCACAGTGTAGGAGATCCATCTTATAAGACATTGAGATAATCTAGTGCAGTCCCCAGTCTCAGTAAGGTTCTTGGCCAGATTTCATAAAAATTCTCTACTGCTTTGAGGAAACAATACAGGTCGTCAGGCCATCTGGTGTACAGTGATTCTACAGCAGAATAAATGACATACCCATCATGTAAAATAATGCTAAGTTGTGGTAAGGTATTTGTTCACTTATTATAAAGTATGCCTTCTGGTTGACTAGGATCAAAGAGGAAAGAGAACCTATGGCAGTCTATAATAATATCTTCTTAATGGAATGCTCAGGGGAAAGTCTCTGCCAATATCTGCTTTTAATCGCCCTGCAATGACCCCCCAAAAAAGTTTAAAATAAATAAATAAGGCTTGGTAAAAATGCTGGCTAGTAAGATAAGGCAATAGATTGGCAGCTCTTTGGCAAACTACTAATCTCCCTATTTCTTCATCTGTAAAATGAAATGATTGGATTAGGTGTTTTTTCTAGTTTAAAATTTGATGATTATGTTTTACAAATGGAATAGCCTGCCCTGTATTTTACCCTAGGTAAGGAAAACTGAATAGGATTTAATTCTAGTATAAGACCAATAAAGTCCTCCACAAAGTTTTATAAAAACTTGGCCACAGAATTGTAAAGTCAGATACCAATATGGTTCTAAGCAGAAGATACAAAAATGAAAGAACCTGAAACCTGAATCACATAAAAGATTTCTTTTTTCCTTTTCTCTCTCTCTCTCTCTCTCTCTCTCTTTTTTGAGTGTGTAATTAACAAGACTGTACAAAATGGTTTACAGAAAAAAGAATGGGAATCCATAATCTGTTTTTAGGAAATAACAAGATCAATAGGCATAAAACACAAAGCCTGCAGTCTCATCCAGATTATTCTACAGAAATAACAACAGCAATAGTATTTCCCAATTATCATATATTATATATACATAATAGTACCCTTTTGATATATAAGCATGCATAAAATTGGTAGGCACATGATAACTAAATATGCTACCTAAATTACAGTTGTATTATGGCTGCTTTCCATCATAACAGAAGTATCCTAAACTTTTAAAAAATGAATGGTGGTCTTGAAAATAATTACATTGCCGTCTTAAACAATTACTACTGCCTCAGATTCCAGAGACCAGAATTTCTAAATAATCTAATTTCCTATCTCCAAGAAAAATGTGAGACTGTGTTTATAATTCTCAAAAAAACTCTCTAACTTAAATCACTTTATTTTGGTGTTTCCAAATTTGCATATTAAACACAAATTCTAATATATTAAAAGTATCAAACAAAACAAAACAAAATATATTCATGAACTATAATGTTTAGAACCCAGATAAAAATTAGAGTAGGTAAAGTAGCTTATCTGCTATTTTTAAAAATAAATGAGCAAGCAACAATAAACTTTTTTAAAAAGATAAAAAGTTTTCCATTATAGCAAACAGAAATTTAAGTGCCCAAGGAATTCTATCCCAGGGAAAGCAACAGAGCTCAAAGGATTGAAACCAAAAAAATAGAAAGTAACTAAAGTTAGTTTTATAGCCTATGTTTTTTGAATTTAGTAATCAAACAGACACATATATCCACAAACATTTGGAGAGCACAATTCCTCTACTAAGAAAACATAAGTAGATCCTTGTCATATCAATTTTTACATCTGAGGTCATCTTAGGTCAGGCCATTCATCTTATAACTATATCATAATATAGTTGTCTGTTTGACTTCAAGTAATATATTCACTTTTGCTTTAAAATTTTGTTTATTTTAGAGAGAGAGCGAGCATGTGAAAATGGGGGGGAGGGGCAGGGAGAGGGACAAGCAGACTCTATGCTGAGCACAGAGCCTGACAGGGGCCCAGTCCCACAACTCCAAGACCATGATCTAAAATCAAATCAAGAGTTGGCCACGCAACTGACTGAGCCATCAAGGTACCCCTATACAAATACTTTTTAAATTAAGTAAACTGAGGGTAAATCGGTTTTGCGAATTTGGTATTATTTAAATAATTGGGATTAGTCTAGAATAACAGTCATTGATCTGGAATCCTTAGATCCCTATATCTTTCAATTCACTGAGGTTTTATGAAAAATTATATGTTAAGTACATGTGGTCAGCAACTTTTCTCAAATCCTCAAAGGTGTCTGTGACACCAAAAAAGGATTAAAAATCACTGTGTTAGGGTATCTCAAAACCAGAATTGGGAGCCAAAAGCTTACGACCAAGAAAGTGAAATCCTTTGGATATATGCCAATATTTTATAATTACAGATTTAAAGTCAGCACCCCAATAAATATTTCTTAGAAAATTAGAATTTCTGGGACACCTGGGTGGCTCAGTGGTTGTTCCACTGCCTTCAGCTCAGGTCATGATCTGGAGTCCTGGGATCGAGTCCTGCATCAGGCTCCCTGCAGGGAGCCTGCTTCTCCCTCTACCTGTGTCTCTCATGAATAAACAAATTTTAAAAATCGAAAAAAAATTAAAAAATAAAAAATTAGAATTTCCTAAAAAGCAGAAGTTGGTCTATTAAACCAAATAAATGCTGTGTAAAAACACTGTGGAAAGGAGCACCTCAAACATATTGATTATAGCTATGTTTACAATTTGGAAGCAGCAATCAAGGAGATACTAAGCTGTCTGTAAGTCAGAGGAGTAAAGGAATAAAGCGTGTTATATCAAACCCAAAGCACTCAAAATAATTGGCCTCGTAGTATACTTAGAAATGTGATGACATAAATAAGTCTGCTTCATCCTAAAGTTATCTCCCAGCTACTAGAGTTACTCAGCACCACCATCTTGTTCCTTATATTTATTCAATAAATAATTATTGAGTAACTATTATGTCTAAGGCACTAAGTATATTAAGGCACTACTTTCCAAGAATACAGCTCTGAACTAAGGAGACAAAAGTCCCTACTTCCATAGAACTCATATTCCAATGAGGGGACAGAGACAAGTACAAAAGTAAAATATTATAGTATGTCACATGGCCAAAGCTTATAAAGAAAAACAAAGCAGGGAAGAATATGAGCTCAGGAGGAATGAGGCCTTCCTAGACTTCAGCAATGCTGAAAAAAACAATGAATGCAGATCAGAGCATGGGCTCATTGTTTTTTTTTGAGACATAAAGTTGGCAAACCGTTTCACCCATAGTTTTTTGACTGAGTTATCACACTGAACAGCATAGGCCCAAATAGAGTAGATATCTCAGACTTTGACAATATTTTAGCTTTTTAGAATTCCCATTCCAGAGAACTGATCCCAGAGAAACCCACATCCTTGGATACCTTAAAAATTGGACTATTCATCTATCTCCTGCAAAGAAGACTGGGTCTATCCCTGTGCAGCTTTGTTCTTGGATAATTTATTTGCTTTCTCTCTCCCATTATGTTTCCTTTTCTGTAAAATGGAGTAAATATCACTTGTTCCTATTTGGCTTGCAGGTATTTGTAAATCATTTTAAACTTCTTGGAAGAAAACATAGAAAATCAATGGAACATCATTACCACACTCTTCTCTAACAATACCCTCCCTGCACTACCAATTCTGGTTCCTAACAGGACATTTATAATAGTATAGTGTTCATTTATAACACTTTTTTCCTCAACTGTACTTAGCAATTTGAAGGAAATAAGAGAAAAAAAAGGGCACAAAAAAGTTCCAACACTTTCCAGTGAGTAAAATGCAAAAGCCCATCTATTAAAAACAAAAACAAAAACAGGGGTGCTTGGGTGGCTCAGTCAGTTAAGCATCTGACTCTTGATATCTGCCCAGGTCTTGATCTCAGAGTTGTTGAGTTCAAGCCCTGTGTTGGGCTCCTAGCATGGAGCTACTTAAAAAACAACAAAAACAACAAAAACCAAGAGCCCCAGAAACGTCTTTAATACTATATAAAAAGTAAACTATGGCTGGGGTGCCTGCGTGGTACACTTGGTTAAGCATCTCACTCTTGGTTTCAGCTCAGCTCACAATCTCAGGGTTGTGAGATTAAGCCCTGCGTAGAGCCCCACATCAGGCTCCATGCTGAGCACAGAGTCTGCTTAGGACTCTCCCTTTCCCACTCTACCTACCCCACACTCTCTCTCAAATAAATAAATAATCTTTTTTTTTTTAAGTAAACTATGGCCAATTTTTACATAAAGAAAAAAATTACAGCACACATGCAAACACTTTACTGCAAAAAACAAGGAAATGTCTACCCCCAGAATCAGCTAAACACTAAATAGCCTGATAGGTGTAATAGCCAAAGGTACAGCTCATTTATTGATTCCTATTAACCACAGAGACTTATGAATTTGAATTTACAAAATATTTGCTGGATTTCCACATGAAATAAAGAACTATTATGTATACAAATCTGCTTTATGGGTGCTTATAAAAGAGATACCTTAACTTGAAAAATTATCATTAAAAATATTCTGTAGCTTTCTTCTCTCCTCTGGGTGCCAGGCTTCTAACAACAAAGCCAAATCAAGAGAGGCTCTGAGCTAGGACCGTAGAAGGCAAGTATCTAAGATTGTTAGTAGTGCACACAGCGGAACTGTATCTGATGGGTGTACTTCTGACTCTGTTCCAAAGTCAATTATAAATTAATTGGTTTTTCTGTACCTCCATTAATATAAATAACTGAGAGTTGACTGTGCCTTGAATATTTACTCTTCTTTTAAAGGCTGGTCTCAAAACAAAATCCCAAAACTTTGAAATCTCTACTTCCAAGGGGCTCCAACTTGTGCACTCAGTGCATATGCTATTTTAAAATTTATGATGCCAGGTTCCTGTATTAGATGGTTTACCATGGTCTGTTATAAAATGAAGAGAAAGCTAATGAAAGCTGTTACATGAAAAGGTAGATACTGATTAAATAAACAATCTGATTTACAAATATCTTTGCAAATGAAACACAAATGAGAGAAAGGGAAGGAACAGAGATTATTAGAAATTAGCAGGATATTGGGTATTCTGGGTCAACCTCAGAAACCAGTACTCATCATTTTCATTCCTTTCTAGTCTGGAAATAAATGAATCATTTATATATATAGCCCACACTGGTATTCTGTTCATTTGTAGCATTCTTTGATGCCCAGAATTTTAGAGCTGAAAAACCTTGGGCTCTGGGGTTCACGCTCCCAAGTATGCCACCTACTAGCCACATGACCTTGGCAGATAATAACACTTTGAGTCTCAGTTTCCTTATCTGTCAAATGTGAAGAATAAAAGTTTTGTACTTCTCTCACGAAGTTATTATGAGGATGCAATGAGCTAATAATACATGTAAAATGACTACCACAAGTTTGCAATGCACTATTATATTTGAGTCTCTCATTTTTACAGATGGGGAATCTATAGCCTAGAAAGGTAAAAACCATTTTGTCCCAAAACACCCAACTACTTAGTGACAGAGTCAGAGCTAAAAGTCATGTCCCTTGAGTCACAGTGTAGTCATTTTGTCAACTATAGTTACCTAAAGCATTGTCTCTCTGGCTTTGGCCAGAGCCTTAATCATAAAGATTTCTCTCCCTCCTCAAATTATTCATTTCAGGTTCTGACTACAAATAAAGCAAAAATGCAAAGATAGGATAGCTACATGTTGACTAAAAGGTAAATTAAGGGGCAAGCAGAGACAATGCACAAGGGGGAATTTGTCCAGGAGGTGTTCGCTGCTTGTGGCCAAAAGCTAACCACCACAGTTCCCACTGTAAGTCTGAAGCCTCAGGACAGTACATTCTAATCTTGATCATAACTTTATCCTTGAGTCTAAGAAAATCCAGGACAACCCGCTGAGCAGGAAGAGTATGACAATCAAAGAACGTTGACCTCTCATGCTATGCTAATAGGAATCTCGCTCTTTTGCTTCGAGGAAAAAGATCGATTTTGAGTTGTCCCTCTGTGTGACATTTATAAGTAAGGAGTAAGAATCGAAAAAGAAAATAGGACTATAATCATTTATAGAAGTGGTAGCAACCATGTTACTAGAAATATAGAAACAAATCTTGACAAGAGTAAATAAACCAGAAAACTGGACAGTTAGACAATGCATAAGATCTACCACATTTTCCATCTACAGTGGTATAAACCAGGAAAAAATATATATATATTCAAATGAAAAATAAAAACAGTAAAAAGTTATACTCACCATCATTTAGTCCTTTTTATCAGACACAGACAAGGAATTAGGAGATCTGGAAAGTTTCCCTGACAGGGATTAATTGAACAAAATATAAAGAAATGTCAGGTTTTCTGAAACTCTCTGGGAATTCCAGAAACCACAACAAGGGTACTGTTTTTTTAAATCACAGTTCTTGTATCTTTACATTTCCCAATGCATAGCACCCCCAATTTAACAAGGCCTGACTACATCTTTAGAGACAATCAACCTTAATAGGCACCTAGAATAATTCATAGGCAGAGGATACATAAAATTATCTAAAATTCATAAAAGCCAACAGAGAAGACTGCCTTCAGATTTGTGACACAGGGTACAGCTATCTATCAAGCAAGCTGAAGTGCAGCAAAGCACAGCTCTGAGAGATGCAAACTTCAGTTAAATGGGAGGCTTGGTTAACCACAGTTGAGTAAACCTGAGCTGCAGTGTAATCTGATAAGGAACAAACAGCATGGATTCTACAAGTGTAAACCATGTGTCCCTAACACACTAGAGTTCTTTGAAAGAATTAATCAAATGGCAGGTAAAGAAGAACGGATGCATATCATTCAAAAGGTTTTTGTATTTTTAAAATAAAGTCTCTCAAAAGAGGCTATTAGGAAAACTTAGTAACTATTGTGGATTAAAAATTGACTCAGAGACAATAAACCAGGACCAATATTGATAGTATCCAGTGATTAATATTAGCCTAGTATACAAACTTATTAATGACCTAAAAAAGAGGTTTATGTGAACAGAAAAAGTGAAGAAAGACTAAAAATTGCCAACTATGCAAAACCACCCTCTAATAAAGCATGTAAGGCCTTGCTAAATAATAGATACAATGAAATTCCCCCTTCACTAAGTAAAGAAACAACATTTAAAGTATACTGATATGTTCAAAATTAACAGCTAAAAAAAAGAAAAAATCAGCAGGATTTACCAGAATGAGAAGAAAGGTAGAATAGGAGAAGATGTGATAAAGATTGGTAAAATAATGAATGGTAGAGAGAATCCCAGCTAGTCTCTGTTATACACCTTTTCCTTTATAAATACACAGAGCTTTATAACAGAAGACAACACATTTAAAATAAAAGAGACACTATTTTATGTATCATAATTTTTTTTAAGATTTTTAAAAGATTTTATTTATTTATTCATGAGAGACACAGAAAGAGAGAGAGGCAGAGACATGGGCAGAGGGGGAAACAGGCTCCACGCAGGAAGCCTGATGTGGGACCTGATCCGGGACTCCAGGATCATGCCCTGGGCCAAAAGCAGGCGCTAAACCGCTGAGCCACCCAGGGATCCCCTGCATCATATAATTAACCCATGAACATGCCGCCACAGGACATTAATAAGACACATGGCTTAGTATGGCTCCCAAAGACCTCAGATATATCAAAATATGGTTCTATAGTAAAATTAGAGATAAAAATGAAAATGAGGCACATACGTTATGCTTCAGGATATTAACTAGACAAAGTCAGGAAGAAAATTTCCTTTCCAATTATATTCAAAATGATTTGTAATTTCAATCTGTAAGTATTCCTTTTTTAAAAAAATATTTTATTTATTTATTCATGAGAGAGACAGAGAGGTAGAGACATAAGCAGAGGGAGAAGCAGACTCCCCACAGGGAGCCAGACAGGGGACTCAATTCCAGGACCCCAGGATCATGCTCTGAGGACCTGAGCCGAAGGCAGCCGCCCAACCGCTGAGGTACCCAGACGTCCCTCAACCTATAAATATTCCTAATTCCATCCTAGAGTTTAAATGAATAAATAGGCTCTTGTCCAAAAATTCTTTTGCCATTTTTTCCAGATACATTCTTTATTCTATTTTTCCATTTCATCTAATCCTTCCACTTCATTTATCCCAGTGTCAAAATATTGCCTAAAAAGTGATCTTAAAGAACCACAAAATCATATAATGTAAAATCCCATGTTTGGAAAAGAGAGTTCTATAATTTGTTAAATTTTCTCACCTTCTTTAAGTAGACAACAATTTAAATGCAAACAATACTTTGGTTCTGTTCATATCACAAAATTAAAATCTGAGGCTGGATATTGAAATAAATCATATTTAATAACATTTTAACCTATGTCCAAGAGCTATAGCAAGAGCCGCCCTTTTATAAAATGAATATTAAGCAATAATATTTCATAGTTCTATGGAATAAGACACTAGAATGCCACAGTAAAAAAGTACAGCCCTTTAGGCTCTCTCTTCACCATGGGGAATGAGCAATTAACCTATGAAAATCTATGGCCCCAGTCAGTTCATAAATTTGATACATAAAGAATAGGCTATGAATGAATTATAGGCAAAATTCACAGTGTAAAAGCCTAAGAAACTGTGTCTGAAAAGCTTGGTGGGTGAATAAAGAACAAATGTTGAATTAAAAAGTTTTCAAAATAAAATTATGTGTAGACAAGACCAAAGGAGGCAATTTTACACCTTGTGTCCATTTTGTAACATAGTCCTCTCCATTTTGGGGTTAGCAATAGAGTGCTACACGTGGTATAAAGCCAGCCGTAACATTCAAGCTTGATTGAATTTTAAAAGTGATATGATGATCAAATATGTTCCAAAGACATTCTAGAATCTCAGGGTGCTGCTGACCATTGTAACCTCCTTAAAATTGTATGGCAACAGATGGTAACTAGACTTATTGTGGTGATCACTTTGTAATGTATACAATATCAAATTATTATGTTGTACAGTTGAAATTAATGTTATATACCAATTTTACCTCAATAAAAAAAAATCAACCTCCTCAGTGTTCACTTCAAATTTAAACAGGATATGAAGTCCGATCCTTGGGTCAATTAAATATAAGTCTATATATTTAATCTATCAAAAAATGGGCCCCAGAATACATCACTTGCAAAGAATGGCCTTATTACATGAATCTAAAAAGACAATGTAATATCAGCATTAAAAATAAGCAGATGATCTTCTAAAACATGGAATTTTATATGTTTCTTCTTTAGTATAAATTAAGAATTTGTTTTAGAAGGCCAATAAGGCAATACCCTTAAAAGATAAACAAAACTAAACAGCAGAAGCTCTTGTATTTGATTTGAGAGACAAAAAAGAAGAAAGGCATATTTTGGACAGATGGAAAGTGAAATATAATAAATTATCCTTACCTGCATTAATTTTCCTTCTGCGGGAGTTATTTCAGCAACACCAGCAAAAACACCTTCCAAAGTGAGATTCAGTTTTCCTGTGGGGTCCATTTTCAAGGGGATCACTCTGATAATAGCTTTCTGCTCTGCTGATCTTTCAGACTCCACCGCTGCTGCCAATACCAGTCCTGTGCGTCCAAAGCCTGCCTGCAGGGTAGCCATCAGCAGCCAGGGCCAGAGGGCAGCCAGCTGCAGCTGGTGGCTACCACTCATGCTACCAGCTGCAGCAATGCACTTCGGCCATACATACTGCTTCCACTAGCTAATACCAAATGCAGGTTCTCAGATCCAGACAAATGGGAGGAAAAGACAATTTATGCTTTGGTTTCTGAAAGCCAAGTCGTAGTTTTGGCTCTTCCTTTTTCTAAAATAAATTCCCAAGAACAGGTGGCATTCCTGATCTGTCAGGGAAGAAGAGGGTGTTTTCAGCCCACTTCTGCTGCAGATATGTCATTTTCTCCCATCTTCACTATGATTTGTAAAGATATCACCACTTCTCTTTGGAATTTCCAACTTTGCTTGAAGTTGAATGTCACATCCTGAATTATTATTATGTCAATTCACTTGGTGCTGGTCTTCCATATGCATCAAGTTGCTGAACCGCTAAACCCAATGTTAATGAACAAAACAAGGCAAAGTAAACAACTAAAGCCAAGCATTGCAGAGGAGAATGAAAAAAGCCAGCTTGGAAAATGAAGAGATGGTCCTTCCTAAGCCACAAAATTGTCAATGGTAAAGGAGAGATTTTTTTTTTTTTAATGGAGGAGAGGGTACGATACTTCAGGCCACACTTCGAGAGATGTCCAAAGATGCTATGACATGTATTCAAAAGTTTTCACATTAAACTTTTTTTAGTGTAGCCAGAGTTCTAGGCCCATTGAATTTATACTTTTCATGAAGTTAAATATACTATCATTTTAATGTTCTACCTAAATTTGTCTATAAATTAGATGCCAATTTATATGTCTTCACATATTACAGGATAATCCTGAGTATCATTGCCTTTTCCAACTTTCAAAATCATAAGAGTATTTGAAAAAGTTAGCTTTCCAATTATTTTTCCAGTTAAAATTGATATTTCTATCTTTATTTTCCGTTCTATCTTAGGGATTCCAGCTTTTACTCTCCTGCTTGAGAATGCCAAGCACTTTGATTTCCCATGAGATGCTTTTGGAAACTACTTTATTATCCAGATCTTGTAATCTGTAATTTTCTACGTTCTTAGGTAAAACAAAGGACTATTCCTAACACGTTTTCAAATTCTTTGAGGGGGTGGGGAATAAAAGATAGGGGGAGTAGGGAGGTGATTAGTCTACAGGCTCTAAGTAGAACATCCTGAAAAAGTAAAAATAAGCCTGAGTAGAGCAGATCTGTGCTATTTCTAGGCACACTTGAGAATTTAGGTCTTTGTACAAACAAAATCTTAGTTCTAAGATATTAAAATGTGTACCCTTCAGGAAATAAAAATGCACTTCAACCACAAAGCCCACTGTGTTCAGAGGTCAAGTTAAAAAAAAAACAAAAAACTTATAAAGTCTTCGGAATAAGTGGTGAAAAGCCAAGCAATTGAACATGAACCTGTTATATAGATCCTTCTCTTTTGCTGAGGCAGAGGGAGAAAAATAAGAATTTCAAAAGAAATCTGCAAACCTGTTGTGCTGTCGGGCCCACCGGAATCCACGGGGGTGAAACAAATTCAATTATGCTTTTATAGGTCCTGCTCAAAAAAGGTTTCAACTGCTTAACCAAGTACAGCTCATTCTTCCACCTTCTTACTCTGCAACCAGATCAAGGGCCCCACACTGCAGGTAGGTGCCGAGAAATTCCGCAGCCTGAAAAAATAATCCATGCAGGTCAAAGGCAAACATTTACTCCAGGCTTAGAGCTACTGTTCCCAAGAACTCTAAAAGCACTTATAAAGGATCCAAAATCATTTTTGAAATCTCCTAACAAAAGTTCTTTTTCTCCCCGAACAGCATATAAAATGATCAAATCCTGAGAGAGAAAAGAAGCAAAGTAGCAAATACATCAGCAACAATTCACTACCAGGAACACAGAAAATCCCAGAGGGAGAAAGCAGTGTCTCTGAATCATGGATGGGCTTGGAAAGTTCGGAAAGATTCGAGTGCTTCCCTTCCAGAAAGACAATTCTGGATCAACTCCCTAGAGGAGGAAGCCTGTGGTTTGTAATTGGTGTTCTAGCTCGACTCCCTCCCCTGGGACTGCAATCACGCTCTCTACCTGCTGACACAAAGTGAGGGTGGAGCAGCTAGAGGCAACCACCCGCTCCTCTCCCCAGCCCGCCCCTCCTCCTGGCTGGCTAAGGCGAGGGCTTGAGTGCACGCACACTTACAGAGCCAGACACGTTCTTTTCCTCTCCGCTCTCTCAGCTCCCCTACTCCCTCTATTGAGCCACAGTCAAACTGCATCCAATTCAATGCTCAATCATTTTCTCTGGGTAAGCAAGCTGTTTGATACATGTCAAACAGGTATCTAGGCAGTAGAACACACCCAAGAGAACATAAACGGTGGTATAATGAAATAAAGGGAATGAAATAATAAAAACCCAGAACATGAAAGAGTGGACTCAAGATTTTGCAAATATGAGTTCAGAGGGATTTCTGCTCTTTTTGGATTTTAGCGTCTATGAATGGCACAAAGCTAGAATAAAGTGATCCAGTGCTATAGTACTTATTGCTGTCTCATGTATGCTACCCCGGCAAGAACCCTGTCCATTTTGTACATAGTTTTTCTTCAGCTTTTACTTATTTAAATTCAGGAGCTCTTTTCTAAACTGTGCCTGTATAGAGCAGGTTGATATCAGAGGTCTAGAACCTGTTATTTTCTTCTCATGCCTTTGGAAAGTGAAATAATACTATAGATCACACCTATGTGTGTGATCTTTTAGAGCTTTTAGAGCAGGTTGATATCAGAGGTCTAGAACCTGTTATTTTCTTCTCATGCCTGAAAGTGAAATAATACTATAGATCACACCTATGCCCTCAATGTAAGATTGCAAGTAAGTCTATGTCATTAATACAAGCAAAGGTATAAAATATATATGCTTAATGGGAAGCATGTAGGCAAAAAGGAAACCAATTTTTGGCTAACTACCACAATCATGAACTATAACCCTTTTAGTTACTTTGTCATTAGAATGCAACAGTTTCTAATATATGTTTCTAAAATTTGAATTTTCAAATTTACCAGATTATATTTGACTGTCCATTTCATTTCTGACCTATTGACATCTCTCCAAACTGTACAAATGCACGACAGTGTGAATGTGGTTAACACTACTGAACTGTATACTTAAACTGTTTTTACACTTAAATTTTTAAAATTGTGGTAAGAAGCATGTAAGATTAAAAAATGTTTTATTTATACAAGTGAAAATACACAAACTGATCATCTGTAAAATGTGGATAGCAATAATTGCATTGTAGGTTGGAAACTAAAACTTAACTGACATAATGCCTCCAAAAGCAAAAAAGTATGAGTGCTTTCTTCACCTTGAGCATAAGAAGATATATGGCAATAGTTTTGGCATTTTAGGCCTAATAACTGATATAGAGCAGAAAAATATGCTCTAAAACAAATCTTTAATTTAGCACTTAATTTAGCACTTTCTCTTTACTGGTTGGACCTTAAGAACACGATACAAGTATAGACATTTACAGCTCTTTTCTTTTTTTTTACAGCCCTTTTCAAAAGAATTTTTCTAAATCTTCTATGGTTTTATATTTCTTATTGTATGTATACTGTATAATAGTATAGCATAAATAATGCAAAATATACATTGCCATATATTTGATATATGCAAAAACATTTTTAAACAAAAAGTGACTAAGGGACTTTGCCTCACCTACTCCTGCTTGAAACTTTCAAAGGAGTTGAAAGACCTAAACCTAAGAGTTAATACACACATTCAGTTAGAAGGAAGAAAATGCAGATGCGGTTGCCCTTTCTTGAGGAAACTCCCAAGATCTAGGAATGATGGTAATATGTATCATGAACCTGGGTATCCCGTGAGATCCTCAAGATCAAACCAAACAGCCCTGTGAGGTTTATTTTATTGATATACTGTGCTTACTAGGTCACCAGAATTGACAAGCAAGAGAAATTATTCTCTGGCTTATCCCTCAGGAGTTGATATACCACAGCTTCCACAGAGGTGTCATAAAGATGTCATTACTATGGTAATGAAATGCCCATCTCATTGACATCTACTATCTAATCTTACCCATGAGAAAGATCATCCTTCAGGATCTATTTCCACATCTGATTGACTAAAGTTACTGAAGACTACTCATCCTTTTCCTTAAAAAACAAAAAAACAAAACAAAACAAAAAAACAGGTTTCTATAAACATTGTCCAAGAATTGTCCTTATCCCTAACAGCATTTTAAAGATTCAATCTCTATTCAATTGCCAATGGGAAAAAAAAAGCCAGGACTAACTTTTTTTAAGTTAGATTCTTTGAAAAACAATACATTCTCTTTTAAATTTTGCTATTGGGGATCCCTGGGTGGCTCAGCAGTTTAGCGCCTGCCTTTGGCCCAGGGCGTGATCCTGTAGTCCCGGGATCAAGTCCCAAGTCCCGGGATCAAGTCCCACGTCGGGATCAAGTCCCACGTCAGGCTCCCAGCATGGAGCCTGCTTCTCCCTCTGCCTGTGTCTCTGCCTCTCTCTCTCTCTCTCTCTATGTCTACCATGAATAAATAAATAAAATCTTTAAAAAATAAATTTTGCTATTATTAATAATAGTCATGATGACTGAGGTTTCTATTGATCACCAATAAAACAGTAAAAACAAGCAAGACAAGTTGTTGAAACACTCACTTTATTGTTGACTGATTGAAATTTATCATACTTAAGGTGCTGAAATACTGAGGTGCTAGTCAGAAACCTTGTTAGTAGATGTCAGACCCTACTGGCTAATTCACACAAAGAATTTATTCGATCTTTTGCCATTTTTCCCAAGTCAGTGATGATAGCTTTAGTTGATAGGTAGCAGGCATGTGAGTATAGCAGGAGATCCAGCTCCTTGGTCTGTTGTGTTCATATATAAAAAAGTTTGGAAAGCTGATAAAGGTATTTCATTCATTAAGCCTTAAAACCACTGAAACCAAATCCATGTCAAGGTTTCTGTTTGACACACATTCCTCAAAAGATATTATCTCTTTCAAAATATACAAAGCCAAAAGGCATATTAAGGGAAGGAATGTCACCTACACAGTTTATCAGCTTTGCGACATGACAGAAAAAAGGCGCAATTCCTTCATTTGGAAATTGGGTCTCCTCTTCACATACTCTGTCAAAATACATAGTGTGGCTAAAAGATGGAAGAGTCTTAATAATTTGTTTATCTTTTAAACCTTGCTAATAAAGATGAATAAATGCCCATCACATGGACATCAACTAGTCTAATCAGATGGACCAAACAGGTCACTTTTCAGAACCTATTTTCATATCTGAACTGAGTCACTGTAGACCAATACAGAACTCATTCTTTTCCAAAAAACTACTATCTCTGTAAAACTTCTACAGTTTGACATCATTGGGAAGGCACAATGCAATTTAAGAAATGAATTGTTACACTCACAAAGAGTAGCATAGTATTTATGTCATATCACTAAGTGCCTTTTCTTTTTAGTTTCATATTCCTAGGCTTTCCTTTTGTTTCTGCAATTCTTATTAGAATAATTGAAACAGAATCCAATAAGAAAGTTCTAGCCAGTTTAAAAGACTTTAAAATCATAAAGTTTCTTGCTGTCATTGGATGGGCAAGTAAGGGATCAACCACATAAAGTGGACACCCCAGATACCTCTCCTAAAAACCGGTCCCACAATACTATTTAATTCAGAATCCTATAGAGGGGATAAAATTAAAATGTTATGGTCTATCCCACTATCCAAAATTCTCTCAGAAGCTTAAACCAGACATAAACTATTAAAAATGCCAGAGGTACAGCTTCTGGTAAATGACTACTAATCAGTTTTTCCCAAAATTTGCACACAATATCTCATATAGATGAGAATTTATATGTATTGAATATAAAAATCTAAAGTAAGAAAACAGTGTTAAATCGCTAAATGTTTTTGTTCACACATTTTCCCCTTCAAAATAAGTATTTTACACATGCATCCTTTATCCTTCTATCCTTCAGTATTAATAAAAATATAAAGTTTTAAACCTTTTAAATCTACCAGCATTTATAAATATAATGAACAAATTAAATACTTTTCTTTAGAAGACATTTAAATAAGTGATATATAACAAAACCTTCTTACCATTTATGATAATGTATCATTAAAATTAAAGAAAGATACGAAAATAGAAGAATGCTCCCATTAATATAAAAGAATCAGGGGCTGTTAAGTGTGATGGATGGTCCAAGTCTGGATGCCTTGCTTTTGAAACAGAATGCTGGGTTAGGAAGTAAGAGCATTTCCTGGTTAATCACTTAGAAAATTAGCTCTTTCTGAAGAGTTTCTTCCCTGGAATTCCTGACCCATTTAGATCTGTGATCTTGGTGACCTCACATGCCTTTGTTTCTCACACAATCTTCTCTACAAGGATCACACTGTGACTTGAACCAGAGAGACTGAACTCCCCCTGGAGTTGTGCTGATTACAGTTTGAGAGTGGCAAAATGGCAAATCAGCACACACATACAGATTATTCTTCAGTACCATAGATGCAGCAGTTTTTTTAGATGCTTCTTGACTGTAACAGAAGGCCAGGACTTTTCATTTGAAAGGGATCTGGGCAGCAAAAAAAAAAAAAAAAAAAAAAAAAAAGACTGCTAGATGTTTAGTAGTTTGTCAAGGTAAATAATCTGAACTGAACAGCTGCAGCAAATAAAAAAGTCCCAATTCTCAATTAACAAAATTCTCAATTAACAAAACAAAAATACTTTTCCTTAACAGAACTGAAAAAATCCCAACAGTGTGTCATGTGCAAGGCTAATCTGCTTCCAGCTACAGCTAGTGCACAATGTCACATTTGTCATCCATTCCTCACTCTTTTAATTCTTCCTCCTTTGGAAAGTGCTCCTGCTTGCAGGCCACGTCCACCAGCAGATGGAGATCTAAAATGAAAGAAGGTTTGTTTACTCACTCTTAGCCTCTAGGACTATAGAATTCAATAGATAAGTCTTCAGACAAGAAGAACAAGTTGCTCATGTTTAAATGTAGAATTGGTTCTCAAACTATATTATCTCATCAGAGTCTCAGTTTTCGGTCATCCCTGTAACTCTAAAGCACACAGATGCAGGCCAATTGTTAACCGAGTAAGACCAACAAAGTATACAGTTTCTTTCTTTTCAGTGATGTGTCTGAGCCTCTTTTCATTTCAACTACCTTTTATTTTAAATGAAAAATTAAGAAGTGTCAAAGGGATCAAAGTGAAATATACACACATAAATCAAAATTCATTCCTTTGATACTATAAGGATGAGTGGGTGGGTGGCTTGTGGGAATTGAAAAAGTGGTGCCTTCAGAAATACAATGTTAGGGCAGGACCGGTGGCTCAACGGTTTAGCGCCGCCTTCAGCCCAGGACCTGAGTCTGGAGACCCAGGATCGAGTCCCACATCGGGCTCCTTGCATGGAGCCTGCTTCTCTCTCTGCCTGTGTCTCTGCCTCTCTCTGTGTGTCTCTCATGAATAAATAAATAAAATCTTAAAAAAAAAAAAGAAATACAACATTAAAATGAGTAATCACTATTTTTCCAAAGTTGATTTACTCCATAAAATTTCCACTTACTGAAAACACAGCTGATCTCTTGTAGAAACACCTATCTGAACTGTCTGTAGAAAAGAAACACCCTTCATTGTAGTCAAGAGACAGAGGGTTCACTAAAAATGGAAAGAACTAGGGATGCCTAGGTGGTGTACTTGATTAAGTGTCAGACTCTTGGTTTCAGCTCAGGTTGTGATCTCAGGATCATGACCTCAGGGCTCTACCTCAGGCTCTGAGCTCAGTGCAGTCTGCTTGGGTTTCTCTCTCCCCCTCCCGTTGCCCCTCCCCACCCCAAATAAAAACATAAATCTTAAAAAAAAAAAAAAACCCATAAATCTTAGAAAAAAAGAAAAGAATGGAAAGAACTAAAAAGTGAACTCTCAGCTCAGGTACTAGATTTTGCAATACAAAAAACTAAGACCATGTATAGAAGTAGAGCTACGGGGCCTTAGTAACACTGGCAGAAGTAAAAAGATCCTAATGTGGCTTCTAGACTCGAGCTAATTAATTAGTTTTCAACTTCTAGAGCAACATACGTACTTCTAGTTTATAACTTCTAGACCACGGAACCCTTTTCAGTTTGTTTTGCAGTTTACAATTTTGCTGTAGAACCATTTGGGAATTAAACTAAACTATATAGCATGACTCCTTTATTTAATTCTAGTCACAAGACTAGAATCATTACATTTATTTATTTATTTATCATTACATTTCTAGAACACAGCTTCTGTGGGACTGACCCACAGAGTGGGCAAGAGAGCTGATTCAATAAAATAATTCTACCACCACATTTGAGAAAATCCAGAAAGCATACAGAATAATAACTAATTTTTGCATAACTTGTAAGAGGCAGACCAGTCATTAGGGGCAGGTGAACTCATCTGGTGAACTGCACTACAATCTATCCATAAAGAACAAGCAATTTGGATGGCTGGGTGGCTCAGTCAGTTAAGCGCTTATCTGCCTTTGGCTCAAGTCATGATCCCAAGGTCTTGGGACTGAGCCCCACATTGAGCTCCCTATTCAGAGGGGAGCATGCTTCTCCCTGTCCCCCGCACCTCCTGCTCATGCTCTTGCTCTCAAATTAAAAAAAAAAAAATCTTAAAAAAAAAAAAGAGGGGGGATCTCTGGGTGGCGCAGCGGTTTGGCGCCTGCCTTTGGCCCAGGGCGTGATCCTGGAGACCCGGGATCGAATCCCACGTCGGGCTCCCGGTGCGTGGAGCCTGCTTCTCCCTCTGCCTGTGTCTCTGCCTCTCTCTCTCTCTCTCTCTCTGTGTGACTATCATGAATTTAAAAAAAAAAAATAAAAATAAAAAGAGGGGATCCCTGGGTGGTTCAGTGGTTTAGTGCCTGCCTTTGGCCCAGGGCGTGATCCTGGAGTCCCGGGATTGAGTCCAATCCCTGCATGGAGCCTGCTTCTCCCTCTGCCTATGTCTCTGCTTTTCTCTCTCTGTATCTCTAATGAATAAATAAATAAAATCTTCTTAAAAAAGAATAAACAATTTATCCAGATGAGCCTCTTATAGAGGGAAAACATACCATCAATTTATCACTTAAGATTCATTTCTTGTACATCCATGATCATGGCAGCATTATTCACAATGGCCAAAAGATGTAAGCAGTCCAAGTATCCAAGGGCAGATGAATGGATTTAAAAATGTGGTATATACATACACTGAGATATTAGCCTTAAAAAATTACAAAATTAAAAAAAATTACAAAATTTTGACACATGCTACAACATGGTTGAGCCTTGAAGATATGCTAATTGAAATGAGTCAGTCACAAAAAAATAAATACTGTATAATTCCACTTATACAAGTACTTAGAGCAGTCAGATTTATAGAGACAGAAAGTGGGCATAGTGGTTGCCACAGGCTGCAGGCTATTATGGGAATTATTGTATAATGGACACAGTTTCAGTTTAGGAAGATGAGAAAAGTTCTGGAGATGGATGGTGGTGATAATAGTGCAACAATGTGAATGTATTTAATGCCACTGAACTGTACAAAATGGTTAATGTGGTAAATTTTATTATGCATATTTTACCACAAAAGTGCTACTTTATAGTCTATATAATAACAAAATACAGTACTGTCTTATATTTATATAACATTTTTTTCAAGTAAAGTGTATTATTATAAAGTCATTTAATTAATCCTTAGGGATAAAATGATACCAGGAGCAAGAAGCTCTCCTCTAAGCTATATGGTTAATAAGTAAAGCCAGTGGTTTCTAAACCTTGTTGCACACTGGAATCACTGGGGATCTTTTAAAAAATACTGATGCCTAAGGCTCTTACCCTCCAACATTCTGATTTAATTGGTGTGAAGTGCTACCTAGGCATTAGGATCTCTAAAAGCTGACCGAAAGATGTAGGAGAAACACCTAATTATGAACATTCTTCAAATACCTCAGCTCCATATGAGAAGGAAGCACAGGCCATACGGTAATGGAACATGTGAAAGGTAAAGGCTAGTAAAGCCACTACAAATTTCACAAAGGGAGGCAGACTGAAGAATAGTAGCAATGAACTCTCTTTTTTCGGTGAATAAATGTCATTCATCATGCTTATTACGACTTTATCACATCGATATGTTCAAATCACGGACAAGAACACATCACAGACAGGAATGTTTAAAATAGCAATACCCTGCATGGCTCTATAACACCCTCAGAATGAGCTATGTAAAGTAATGTGAGCAACAAACCCTCTTAACCTTAATAGCTGGGCTTTAAATAGCATTTGGCACACAGCTTCTAATAATGAGCATCTAAACATAGTAATTTTATTAAAATGAGCTTCCTTCATTAACAAAGTTGCCAGTTGAGAAGAGTATAGTGACTAGGTGTGTCTGGGTGGCTCAGTTGGTTAAGCACCTGCCTTTGGCTCAGGTCATGATCCCCATCAAGCCCCATGTCAGGCTCTCTGCTGAGGGGGGTGGGGCCTGCTTCTCCCTCTCCCTCTGCCTCTGCCTGCTGCTCAACCTGCTTATGCTCTGTCAAATAAATAAACAAAATCTTTTTAAAAGTGTGGGGGCATAGAGACCAATTAGAATATGCAAAAATATAAACTAGCCTGGTGCTACTAGAGGTTTAGATGACTTCCTTTAGAAGAGAAGCTTGCATACTCATCAGAGAAGGTAAGTATTTGCGGATGACAGATGACGGACGGTAGCTCAGTTGGTTTGAGAGCTGAAAGGCCTTGAGGCCCTTTGCATTGCATCTACTTGTTGGGGAAAGTTCATTCCTATTGAGAGCACCCTCTAGGGCTTCAGAGTGATTATCTTAATGAAATCTCATCCAAAATCCAATAGCTACAAAGTGGGAAGATCGTTCTTTAGGAATGACAACAACTTTGCTTATAAACATTCCATTTCCTTCAACCAGAAAGTAAATATCCCATCAAAACAAGAATATAGATTCACCCTAAGATTAATACTTAAGTAAATGCAGTTTAGGGTGGTATTACAGAAATTGGAGGAGCATAAGTGAATCTAGTTTTCTTTACTTCTTGGTATTTTTGATCTAAACCATATTTCTTTAAGTTAACATGTGCTCAAAAAGCCTACGAACAGCATGGTAGTGACTGTAATTGACAATTTCCTTCTAACTAAATACAATCTATTGAAATCAAAACAGTCTGGATACTTAACTTGAAGTCTCTTATTTGAAAAAAATTCAAAGAAAGGTTAAAGTGTGAGAAGATGCTCCTACTTAAACAGGGCAGATACATTTTCTTTTTTTTTTCTTTTTTTTCTTTTTTTTTGGGGGGGGCAGATACATTTTCAAAATAATTCAGTTATAGAAGGGCACTGAGAAGTTCTAGAATACAGGATGCCTCTGTTCAACGGGATATTAAACAACATAATGACATTCCAACAGTTAACGTTAGAATTCATAGTGTTTTAGATTTTGGAACCAAAGGAGTCTTCAGAGGTGATTTCATGAAATTTCTTTATTTTCTATCATAAATAATGTATTGTAAGAGTTGAAACCTTATTGAGGGGAGATAATCCTAATGATAGTGACATTTGAAATGTAAGGGATACTTTAGGAAGTTTACATTTGGTTCCTATCATTACTACTTCAATCTTGGAGTTCAATATCAAAATAAAAAACATTTGGTCATCTAAACTGAACACTAGTTGATTTTGAGCCCTCCTCACAAGTACCTCCTTACTCTCTTAAAGGTTTCTCTGGTCATCAAGGATCAGAAGCAAAGAACAAGGACTTCCTAACACAGGTGCAATAATAGACTGAATGCTTATCTCCCCGAAGTTCATATGTTGAGACCTAACCCCAGTGTGACAATGTTAGAAAGCAGGAACTTTGGGAGGTCATTAGGTCATGAGAGTGGAACTTTATGAATGATATTAATGTCTTTGTAAAAGAGACCCCAGATGGCTCCCTCATCCATCTGCCATATGAGAGACAGCAAGAAGATGGCCCCCTATGATCAAGAACACAGGCTCTCACCAGACACTGAATTTATTATGCCTTAATCTTGGGCTTCCCAGCCTCCAGAACTGAGAAATAAGTTTCTGTTGTTTATAATAAGCTAGCTGCTCTATAGGATTTGTGGTATAGCAACCTAAACAGAATAAGATACACAGTAGGCAAAATTTTTCTGTAAAGTGCCAGGTAGTAAATATCTTGGGCTTTGTGGTCCATATGGCCTTAACTGCTCAACTTTGCTGTCATAGTGTGAAAGCAGTCACAGACAATATGTCAATGAACGGGTGTGGCTGTGTGTTCCAATTAAAATTTATTATAGACACTGAAATTGGAATTTCATATCATTTTTATGTGTCTGAACTATTCTTCTTTTGATTCCCCACCTCCTACCCCCAGCCATTCAAAATGTAAAAACCACGCTTAGCTTGCAGGCCATATAAAAACAGGAGTGTGCTAGATTGGTTCACAGGCCATAGTTTACTAAGTTGTAGCACTCACTAGGGCTATAATCCAGAGAGATTTAACTAAATTGGAAGATTTCATCAAATAGAATACTGCTATAATAGTTGTAAAAAAATGATCTTTCTCCAAAGAAGATATACAAATGGCCAAGAAGCATATGAAGAGATGTTCAACATCACTAATCATTAGAGAAATGCAATCAAAACAAAAATGAGATACCACTTCATACCTACTAGGATGGCTCTAACAATAATAAAAAGTGAAAAACAACAAGTGCTAATGAGGATATGGAAAAATGGGAACCCTATACATTGCTGTAGGGAATGTAAAATGCTACAGCTATTATGGAAAATAATTTGGTCAATAGTTAGAATTACCATGTGACCCAGCAACTCCACTCCTAAGTATACACCCAAAAGACTTGTAAACAGATACTCAAATACATGTACACATATGTTCATAGCACTATTCTCAATAACCAAAAGGTAGAAACAGCCCAAACGTCCATCAGCTGATGAATGGATAAATGAAATGTGAAATATATATATGATGTAATATTACTTCACCATAAAAAGAAAACTGATTCAAATTCTACAATGTGGATGAACCTTGAAAAGATTATGCTAAGTGAAATAAGCCAGACACAAAAGGTGATATACTGCATGATTTCATTTCTATGAAATATCCCAGAAGAGGTAAATCCATAGAGATAGAACACAGATTGGTGGCTGCCAAGGGCTTGGGGGAGGAAGCAATAGGAGTAACTGCTTAGTGAATATGGGGTTTTCTTTTAGAGTGATGAAAAATGTTTGGGAACTAGAAAGAGGTAGAGGTTGCACATCACTGTCAATATACTAAAGCCACTGAACTTTGCGCTTTAAAATGGTTAATTTTATGTTTTGTGAATTTTATCTAAAAATGTATATTTTCCTATTAATTTAAAATAATCAGACAAAAAGACAGGGAAAGCAGAAAATGGCTACAAAAAATAAAATTCATAATCAAACATATCTCAGTTTGATTGAATTAAAATATTGTATTTATTTATTCATGAGAGACACAGAGAGAGAGGCAGAGACACAGGCAGAGGGAGAAGCAGGCTCCCTACAGGGAGCCTGATATGGAACTCAATCCCAGGACCCCAGGATCACAACCTGAGCTGAAGGCAGATGCTCAACCACTGAGCCACCCAGGTGCCCCTATATCTCAATTTTAAATGTCAGAGCATAATAACAAGATATGAAATGGCATCTTAGCAAGACACACAATTCTAGGTTCCAGAAGAAAAGAACTATAGAAGACACTATTTGTATGTCCCTAGTGTACCCAGCATGGTACCAAGCCCATGGCAGTTGTTCAAATAAGTACTTGTTAAAAGAAACCTGAGGTGTGGTTTGACTCCTCATGTGTTCAAAACTTATCTTTTGGTGGTTAATTAAAAGATTGCTCAGAGAGACAGAAAGTAAAATAGTAGTTTCTAGTGGTGGGATGGGGGGATACGGAGTTATTGTTTAATGAGTACAGAGTTTCAGTTTTGCAAAATGAAAAGAGTTTTGGAGATGAATGGTGGTGATGGGAGCAGCACAATGTGAATGCCAGGGAACAATACACTTAAAAAATGGTAAAGATGGTAAACTGAAGGGCTATGTATATTTTACCATAATTTTTAATTGCTTTTTTCCAAGGATTTTTTTAAAAAGTAGATCAGTAAAAGTGGGGAAAAAGTGATTCATTCACTTAACAAACATTGAAGGCCACAGCTAACCTCTTGGTGTTGAGCTAGTCCTTGCCCTCATCAAGAGACAAGAAAAATAATAAATAGAAAATGCAAACTAGTGATAAGCACTATAAAAGAAAAACAAAAAGAGATAAAGAATAGAGATTGAAGGAGGGTAGGACATGGGGAATAGTGCTATTCAAGATAGCACGGTCAGGAAGATTTCTATGTTGAGCTGGCATCTGAGAAGAGAACTGAATGAAATAAAGGAACAAGCCATGTAAATATCTGGGTGAAGCATATTTCAGGCACAGAGAACAGCAAGTGTGAAGGCGAGAATGTGTTTGGTGTGTTCAAAGACTAGTGAAGAGACTTCTGGGGCTTGAATAGATGAGGAGGACACAAGGTGGTAGATGAGGTCAGAGCAGTTGCCAGGAGCCATATCATTGAGCATCTTGCAGACCACTATAAGGATTTTTAGATTTTATTCTAAATAAGATATAAAACCACTGGAAAAATTTAAACAGGGAAATAATTAATGTTTTAAAAGGATGACTGCTGTGAGAGGAAAAGGCTTTAGGGGCCAACAGTGGAGCAGGAAAACTGGTTAAGAAGCTACTGTAGTCATCTAGGTAAGAGATGGCAGTGCTCAGACCATGGTGATAGAATCCAAGGGTGTTAAGAAATGGTCAGATTCTAGACCTATACTGATTCTAAGCTGATAGAATTTGTTGATGGGGGTTGAATGTGAGAGAACAGAGTCAAGATTTTTGGCTGACTGGAGACTAGAAGTGCTATTTCCTAAAATAAGTAAAATTAGGGAAAGGGTGGAATATACTAAGTTTGGAACATATGGGACATGTCCTATGGAACATCTAAACAAAGATGTAGTATAGGCAATAAGGTATGCAAATCTGGAATTCAGAGAAAATTGAGATTTAAGATATAAATTTAGGAGTCATCACTACGCAGATGATAATAAAAGCAATGAGACTGGTTGGGATTACCTAGGAACTGATAGAGAAGAAAAGAGGTACAAGAATGGAGTTCTGGGACTCATCAATAATTAGAAGTCAGGAAAGACAAAAAAAAAAAAGATTAAGTAAAAGAAACTATGGAGTGGCCAGTGAAAGTGAAGGAAAACCAGGAATGGGTGATATTGCAGAAGCCAAGTGAAGAAAGTAGTTCAGGAAAGGTGAAGTGGTCTGTTCAAATGCCACTGAGGTACAGCAAAGTGGGGACTGAGAACCTGGCAATGTGGCAGTCAGTGGAAACCTTGATATGAGTAGTATCAGCTGAGTAACAGGAATGAAAAGTCGAATGAGGAAAGGATATGCTTTCAAGGAGCTTTCCTCTAAAAGAAACACAAAAAATGGAGTAATAGCAGGATGGAGATATGAATGAAGGAAAGGCGAAAGAAATTTCTTTTATCATAGAACCTAAGACGGCATGTTTGTGTGGTGATGGGAATTATCTTACATAAAAGGTAAAAAGCGATTATTGAAGAGTAAAGGGGGATAACTGTAAGTGCTAAGTCCATTAAGTACACAGAAGTAGATGGGATTCTGTACACGAATGGAAGGATGGGCCTTTTTTCATTGTAATAGGAGGAAAGGCAGAGTGTGAGGTTATAACTGGAGATAGAGTGATAGATTTGTTGGTAGGAAAATATGAAAATTCTCTTCTAGTTGCTTCTATGTTCTCAATAAGAAACAAGGTCACAGCTGAGAATGAAAAGAGCAGGGTGTTAGAAGGAGCAGAGAAGATACGGTAGAATGGCTTTGGAAAATGGGGAATATCCTAAGGAAATATAGGATGCTGGTAACACCAGGAACCCACATGAATTTAAAGTGATACCAGTCATCTGAAAAGCATTTAACAGTAATAAACATAATAAGTATTATGAAAATAATTATTGCTAAAATTCCATTGTTACCATGTACTGATTAATTACTATGTACCAGGCACTATACTAGGCTGGTTATAGGTTTTATATCATCATTATCTTCATTTTATAGATGAAGAAACTGAGGCCCAGTAAAGCAAATATATCCAAAATTACCATGGTAAATGCTTCTAGATTTTAATTTAGAACTTTTATTTAATTTAGGTTTTAATTTTAATGTAGCGGGTTTTTTATTACCAAAAGCTTTCTTCCTATCAACTATGCCATATTGCCTATAGTAGATAGTATAAAAATCGTAACACTGACTTTGGTTAAGGTCTTCTAATCCCACAGAACCTTATATACAGCCATGTTTTCACAGACTGTTAGGTTAAGTTCTAACAAGGTAGAATAAATGTATACTTCATGAATTGTATTTCTGCTTACATTCTCATTACAAAAGCTAACTTTTTAGCAAAGAGGTTCTAGCTTAAGCATAAGTCATTTCCTCCTTGCCCTTAATAAAATGGAAATGTGATTAGATGTTCTAATACTGTCAATATGTCACAACTCTTCTATTTCACAGCAGGAAGGCAAGGTCAATTAAGACTTAGCTATCAACACCACTGACCAAAGGATAAGATTTTACTTAGGGGAAAAAAACAACAACATAAAGAATCAAAAAAGATAATTAATATGTTAATTATTTTATCAGTTACATCTTATAACCATAATAGTAAAAGAGATGAAAATATTATTTTAACAGCAGGTACCAGAGTTCCTCTTGAGAAGGTAACTGTATTTGCAGATACTATATCCTTTTTTTTTTTTTCCCAGATACTGTATCTTAACAGGTTGTTTTGGTTGGGGAAGATAAAGCCTCAAAGACATTAGTAAAGAGAAGAAATACCTAACTTCTCTCCTTAAGTAAGAAAAAAAAGACCAGAGAAGAGAGGGTATAGTGCTAGTACAAGGAAAGATGACAACATGGTGAAGGCCATAGTGATTAGTGACACGGAAAGGTGAGAAAGTGGTAAAGTAACTGAAGGCCTTTTAAAAAGAAAGATGGCGAGGTACTGGGTGGCTCAGTCAGTTAAGCATCTGACTCTTGATTTCAGCCCACGTCATGATCTCAGGGTCATGAGACTGAGCTCCACGTTGGACTCTGAACTCAGGGTGGAGTCTGCTTGTCCTTCTCCCTCTGCTCTTTACCGACTTGTGCATGCACATGCGTGCTCTCTCTCTCTCTCAAATAAATAAAATCTTTTTTAAAAAAAGATGGATAACATTCCATTTAAAATTATTTGCAGTATTCTAAATGCAAACCTTCCTACTTCTCCTAATCTTCAGAAAAGTACTGAACACATACAAATGCCTAATGTAAATGCTCAGGGGAGGGTAGAAATCAAAGGAGGAGGGCTAAGTTCTACATCTGGTACAGGATGGAGCAGACAAGAGAGAAGAGCTGTAAAAGGTGAGAAATGGGTTAATTTGGAATTAAACAGAAACTTTAAAACTAAAAGCCACTATAAGCTCTAAAAATTCTATAAAATCTTGGAAAAGCATTTTAGGTGTGAAATAAGGTCAGCTTGAGTCAATCATATATAAACCTCAAAAGTCAAGTTAATAAGTGAGATACAGGGACACGTGGTAGTACAGTAAGTGTAGCATCCGACTCTTGGTTTCAGCTCAGGTCCTGATCTCGAGGTCATGAAATCGAGCCCTACATCAAGCTCCATGCTCAGTGTAGAGTTTGTATAAGTTTCTCTCTCCCTCTGCCCCTCCCCACTGCATGTTCTCACTCTCTCTCAAATAAATAAATCTTTTTAAAAAATAAGTGGGATATAAATATTTTTCCAAAATATTATTTAAGGGGATCCCTGGATGGCTCAGCAGTTTAGCACCTGCCTTCAGCCCAGGGCGTGATCTTGGAGACCCGAGATCAAGTCCCACATCAGGCTCCCTGCATGGAGCCCGCTTCTCCCTCTGCCTGTGTCTCTGCCCCAATCTCTCTCTTTCTGTGTCTCTCATGAATAAATAAAATCTTTAAAAAAATTCTTTAAATTTCCCATTCCTATTATTTTGATGCTTATATACTTATACTACAGGAACACTTTAAAATATTTAAACAATTTTAAATATTTTTAATTATTTTTCAATTTTAAAAATCTAGAAAAAACAAAAAAAGGAGTGAAAATTTCCCATTATCCCACCATTGTGTATATCCATGTGTATGGCAAAATACTTCCTCTCTACACCTCCAATTCTACTTTCCCAGAGGTAATCACTGTTACATGAATCAGTTTCATCATATACTTCCATATTTTTTCTATAATTACATAGTATATACTTTTTTCTTTCTAGAAAGGAAGTTGTCTCAGACATACTGTGCTGCAACTTGTTTCATCAACTTAACATATTATGAACACTTACTATATTTCCAGGTAACAATATATCAAGCTACTTTATACTCTTAAATGGTTGCATAGTATTTAATTTTTTCATAATTTATCTAGGTTCCTCTTGTCAGGCATTTATGCTTTTTCCAAATTTTTGCTATCGTAAATGACACAATAGTGAATTCCGTAAGAGACATTCCTAAGAGTGGAATTCCTAAATTCCCACCTGGGCTGCCCCTCGTTATAGTTTTAATCTAACTTCCCTGATGATTAAATATGTTATATTTCTTCATGTGCTTATTGCCCACTTGTATATCTTTTGTGAAACGTCTTTCATATATTCCTCCCATTTTTTAATTACTTTATAAGAGTTCTTTTTACACTCTAAATATGTCCTTTGTTTTGACATATGTGTTATCAATCTTTTTTATTAGACTATGGCTTGCCTTTTCATTTTCTTAATGGTGTCTTTCAAAGAGCAAAAGTCTTATATTCTGATGAAATCCAATTTATCAATTTTTTCTTTATTAATCATGCTTTTTGTGTTCTAAGACATCTTTGTCCACTCCAAAATAGTAAAACTTTTTTTCTTATTTTTTTCAAGAAGTTTTTTTGGGATGCCTGGGTGGCTTAGCAGTTGAGTGCCTGCCTTTGGCCCAAGGCGTGATCCTGGAGTCCTGGGATTGAGTCTCACTTCGGGCTTCCTGCAGGGAGCCTGCTTCTCTCTTTGCCTGTGCCTCTGGCTCTCTCTTTCTCTCATGAATAAATAAATAAAATCTTAACAATAAAAAAAAGTTTTATATGTTTGGGTTTTATATTTAGGTCTATAATTCATTTTAAGTTAATTTTTATTTATGGAGGTATGGATCAATGCTAATTTTTGTTGTAAAGACTTTCTTTCTCCACTGTGTTGCCTTGGCATCATAGTTGAAAATCAGTTGACCTCATATGTACAGATCTATTTCTGGACTATTTTGTATCATTCATCTATACGTCTATCTTTTCACCAATGTCAAACTATTTTAATTATTGTAGCTTTATGGTAAGTCTTGAAATCAGATAAAATCTCTTCTAACCTTCTGTTTTTGAAAATTGCCTTGGTAACTCTGACTTTTGCATTTTCTTTTAAATCTTAGAATCCGCTTGTAATTTAAAAAAAAAAAAAAGAGTCTACTAGAAGTCTGATTGAGATTGCACTGAGTTTATAGATCAATTTGGAAAAACTGTCACTCTAAAAAATTGGATCTTTTTATCTATGAATATGGCATATCTTTCCTTTTATGTCTTCTTTAATTTCTTTCAGCAAAATTTATAGTTATCAATGTAGAGGTCTTAGATATCTTTTGTTCAACTTATTCTTAGGTAACTTATGATTTTGGTCTTATTGTGTTTGTTTTTTTCTTAATTTCATTTTCCAATTGTGTGCTGCTAGTTTAGAAAAATACAATTGATTTTTGCATATATCAATCTTATGTCTACAACCTTGCTAAATTCATTTATTTGTTCCAGCAGTTGCTTTGTAGATTCCCTAGATCTTTTTACATAAGTTATCATATCATCTACAAATACTTTTACTTCTTCCTTTTCAATCTTTATGACTTTTATTTTTCTTGCTATTACAAAGCCCACCAGTATAATACTGAATACAAGTGGTAAAAGTGGGTATCCTTGCATTGTTCCCAGTCTCTGACACATATAGTCTTTCACCATTAAGTATGATCTTTGTTATATATATTTTAGAGGTGCTATTTATCAGTTTGAGAAATTTTCTACTATTCCTACTTTGTTTGGAGTTTTTACTATGAATAAGTGCTGAATTTTGTCAAGTGCCTTCTCTGTATCTATTTAAGTCATCATGAGGATTCTTAATTTTAAGGAAAGTCTTTGATAACCAATTCAACTTCCTTAATAGATGTAGGACTATTATTCATCTGGCTATTGTATGAATTTTAGTAAGTAGTATTTTTCAAAATATATGTTTATTCCATTTAAGTCGTGTTCATTGATGTAAGACTATTCCCCAGTATTGTTATCCTTTTAATATCCATAAATTCTGAGGTGGTAATCCCTTTTTCATTCTTGATAGTTATGATTTGGGTTCTCTTCTTTTCTTGATCAGTCTAGCTAGAGGTTTCTCAATTTTGTTGATCTTTTCAAAGAGCCAGTTTTATATTTGTTCATTTTCTCAACTGTTTTCTATTTAATTGATTTCTACTCTTATTTTTATCATTTCCTCCCTCATGTTTATTTTGGGTTTACTTTCCTCTTTTTTTTCTAGTTTCTTTTTTTTTTTTAAGATTTTATTTATTTGAGAGAGAGAACATGAGCATGGGAGAGGTAGACTCACTGCAGATCAGGAAGCTTGACGCAAGGACTAGATCCTTAGGACCCTAGGACCACAACCTGGGCTGAAGGCAGACACTTAACCAAGCCACCAGGCGCTCCTTTTTCTAGTTTCCTATAATGAAACTTCAGGTCACTGATTTTAGGTCTTAGTTCTTTTATAATACTAGCATTTAAAGCTATACATTTTGGGGCACCTGGGTGGATCAGTCAGTTAAGCATCTGGCTCTTTGTTTTGGCTCAGGTCATGATCTCATGGGTTATGATCTCATAGGTCGTGATACTGAGGCCCCACATCTGGCTCCATGCTCAGTAGGGAGTCTGCTTGAAGATTCTCTCCTTCTGCCCCTACCCCCACTCATATACATGTGTGCTCTGTCTTTCTAAAATAAATGAATCTTTAAAAAATAAAAATATGGATGCCTGGGTGGCTTAGTTAAGTGTCTGCCTTTAGCTCAGGTCATAATCCTGGAGCCTAAGATCAGTCCTGCATCAGGCTCCCTGCTCAGCAGGAAGTCTGCTTGTCCCTTGCCCATGCCTGTGCTCTCTCTCAAATTAATAAGATCTTTTAAAAATAATAATAATAAATAAAGTTACACATTTCATGCTAACATTGTTTTAGATGCATCTCACAAACTAACGTATTTTCATTGTCACTCAGTTCCAAATATTTTCTAATTTTTCTTGAGATTTTGTCTTTGAGTTACAAATTATTTAGAAGTATGTCTGTCACTATATTTCCAGATGTTAGAGGTTTTTCTAGCTACTTTATTGCCACTATAAATCTTTTTTTCAATATTTATTTATTCATCTTAGAGCGAGGAAGAGAGCATGAGCAAGAAAGGGAGAGGAGAGACAGAATCTCAAACAGACTCCATGCTAAGTACAGAACCCAACACAGGGCTCAATCTCATGACCCAAAGATCACAACCTGAGCTAAAACCAAGAATCAGATGTTTAACTGACTATGTCACCCAGGCATTCAATTGTTACTGATTGCTAATTTAATTGTTGTATTCAGAGAATACACTTTGTATAATTTTAATGCTTATGAATTTATTGATACTCGTTTTATGGCCCAGTATATGACCTATCTTGGTGAATGTACTACATGCACTTGAAAATAATGCATATTCTCAAATTGTTGGATACAATGTTCTATAAATGCCAATTAGATCAAGGTGGCTGATTATGTTGCTCAGATCTTCTATGTCTTTACTAATATTTTGTGTAGTTACTCTATCAATTACTTAGATAGTATGTTAAAATATTCTACTATAGGGAAACCTGGGTGGCTCAGTTGGTTGAGCTTGGTTTTCGCTCAGGTCACAATCTCATGGGTCATCAGACCAGGCTCCACACTCAGTGGGGAGTCTGCTTGAAGATTCTCTCCTTGTGCTCACTTTGGCAGCACATACACTAAAACTGGAAGATTATCTGCTTTTGCCTCTCCCCCCAAATACACAAGATCCAAAATAAATAAATCTTTTAAAAAATATCCTACTATATTGAGGAATTGTCTGTTTCTCCTTTTGTCAATTCTTGCTTCATATATTTTGAAGCTTTTATTACACAAAAACACATCTATAATAGATACGCTTCCGTCATGAACTGTTCATCATTATGATACAGACCCTCTTAATAATACTGTCTTAAAATCTGTTTTATCTATTTAAAAACAACCATACCAGCCTTCTCATACTTCCTGTTTGCATGTTGTATCTTTTTCCACCCATTTACTTTCAACCTACATAGCCAGCCTATTATAGGAGTTTGCTTTTTCATCCATTCTAGCAATTTCTGCCTTTGAATTAAAGTTTTAAGACCATTTACATATAATCATTGTACTGGCTGAATCTGGATCCACCATTTTTTGTTTTCTCTTTGTGTTCTTTATTTTCCTATCTTTCTTCCTCCTTTCCTGCCTTCTTTTGGATTATTTCTATTGTGTTGGTGATTTCCCTAGAAACTACAGTATGTACTCTTGATTCATCAAAGCCCATATTAATCAATACCTTTACCATAGTTTCCTTCTACCCAAAGAACACCCTGTGCAATTTCCTTTAGTGCTGACCTGCTGTGGCACATCTCTCAATTTTGTGTTTATCTAAAAGTGTTTTCATCACCTTGCCTTCATTCTTTTTTTTTTTAAGATTTTATTTATTTATTCATAGAGACACAGCTAGAGAGAGAGAGGCAGAGACACAGGCAGAGGGAGAAGCAGGCACCATGCAGGGAGCTGATGTGGGACTCGATCCCGGGTCTCCAGGATCACACCCTGGGCTGCAGGCGGCGCTAAACCACTGCGCCACTGGGGCTGCCCATCATTCTTGAAGGATCTTCTTGCTAGGTAGACACTTCTAGGATTGCAGTTTTCTTTCAATATATTAAAAATGTGGGATCCCTGGGTGGTGCAGCGGGTTGGCGCCTGCCTTTGGACCAGGTTGGCGCCTGCCTTTGTGATCCTGGAGACCCGGGATCGAATCCCACGTCGGGCTCCCGGTGTATGGAGCCTGCTTCTTCCTCTGCCTATGTCTCTGCCTCTCTCTCTCTGTGACTATCATAAATAAATAAAAATGTAAAAAAAAGAAGTTTAAAAAAAAATACATTAAAAATGTGATTCTACCCTTTTCTTGTTTCCATTGTTACTGTTCAGAAAAAAAAGCTGTTAGTTTAATTCAGGTGGTGGTAAACTGACCTCTGGGTTAAATTGGGCCCAGCACCTATTTTTTTTTTCCTAGCACCTATTTTTGTAAATAGAGCTTTACTGGAATATCACCACAACCATTCACCTATGTATTCTCTGTTCTACTATAGGGACACCTGTGCATCCAACTCTTGGTTTTGGCTCAGATCACAATCTCATGGGTCATCAGACCAGGCTCCACAACCCAGGCTGGTTTTGTGCGACAAGGCCAGAATTGAGAGGTTAAACAGATCACATGGTACTAGCATACACACAAATAGACCAATGGTCTAGAACAGGGAGACCAGAAGCAAATGCTCACTTATATGGTCCAGATGATCTTCCACTAAGATGCTAACGCCACTCAATGGGGAAAAGACAATCTCTTCAACAAATGGTACTAGGAAAACTGTATATCCACATGCAAAAAAATGAAGTTGGACCCTATCTTACATCATATACAAAAATTAACTCAAAAGGGACTAATGGCCTAGATGTAAGACCTAAACTATAAAACTCCTAGAAGAAAACATAGAGAAAAACTTTGTGACATTGGACTTGGCAATGATTTCTTGGAGAGTACACCAAAAGCACAGGCAACAAAAGCAAAACAAAACAAAACAAAAAAACCTGAAATAACAAAAAACAAAACTACCCAATAAACAAATAAATACATAAATAAATAAATAAATAAATAAATAAATAAGAAAGACTACGTGAAACTTAAAAGTTTTGTGTATCCAATAATACAATCAACAGAATAACTGTGAGTAGGATACTAAGTACGTTAATTAACGTGTGACCTTATATTTGTGAACAACTTACTTATCCTCTCCCAGCCTAAGTTTCCCAATCTTTAAAGTGATGACAATACCACTTTCCTTGTTTATGGCATAAAAATGGGTATGCATTAAGTATTTAGTTACTGTCCTTTTATAAACCACCTTCAAATTCTATGCCATTGTTTTAAACATTTTCAGTGGTGAGAAATCTTAATCTTTCATCATGATTGGACCATCTATTCAACTAAAAGTGACAGTACAAGATAAGTTTAATAAATGAGTGAGCAAGATAGTTCATCTAAAAGGTGTTTTGCAGCAAGAATCCTATGAGTCTAAGCAAGATCTTGATATCACTATTAGTTTACTTTTTGGAGAAATTCTCACAGAATTTCTCAATATTTTTCCATTTTTTATAATCTAAAATGATTGTCTGACCTGATTAATTCTATCTGGATTGCATGCTTCTGACACATATATAATTTGAGATTATTAAAGTTGGCCACTGTAGACTTTGATGACTTGTTTTTGGATCACATAAAGAAACATGTTTTATTAGATGTTACTATTTTCTTTGAAAATGGTTTTGTCCAATTGCCTTAGAAACAGTAGTACAGGGGCACTTGGGTAGTTCAGTCACCCAAGTGACTGAGTTAAGCATCTGACTCTTGCTTTCAGCTCAGGTCATGGTCTCAGGATCATGAGACTGAAGCCCTGAGCAGGGTTCATGCTGAGTATAGAGCTTACTTAAGATTCTCTCCCTCTGGCATAGTCTATTAAATGTCCGACTCCTGGATTTGGCTCAGGTCGTGATCTAGCGGTGGTGAGGTAGAGCCCCGCATTGGGTTCTGCTTTCAGCATGGAGTCTGTTTAAGATTCTTTCTCCCTCTGGCCCTCCTGCTCATGTGCATGTGCTCTCTCTCTCTCTCTCTCAAATAAATAAATCTTTTAAAAAAAATGTTTTTCTTCCTTTGTCCCTCTCCTCTCCATTTGAGTACACTCCCTCTACTGCCTAAAAAAATTAAAATAAATGAATGAATGAAACAGTAGAACCAACTCTATGTGCTTAAAGCAATCATTAATTCTGGGTTCCCACAAACCACAAGAAAAATGATCCCACTGATACAAAGTCACACTTTATACTATCTTTATAATGTGCTTAGGATAATGTGATTAATGACCATCTAATTCTTTTCTGCCACAATTTAAGCACATTCTCTCTTGCCCTACAGTCTGTTAATAAGAGAACAGGTACATCAATAATTACAAAGTCTTTGGCATCTGAAGCACTTATTAAATCACCCTTAATCCTTGCCTTCTCCAAGTTAAACAACCCAAATTCCTTTGCGTTTACTTAATATGTTTTGTCTCTTTGAAAACTCAAATTTTTACGTGTAATGTTAGGAAAATAACTTTCATATACCTTATAAAGACAACGAAGAAAACATATAGAATTAAAATTACAGTTATGTAAAAAAGCAATGTGATAAGTATAGTACAATTGTGAATAAAAAATGAAGACTCAGAAAAAAACTGTCATTCATTTATTAATTCTACACCATGGTTCTAATTCTAGTATTCTAGAGCACAATAATCCTTACCAGGGGACTTTCCTTGCTGTGAGTTGCTTCTTCGCTCTCTGTATCTGGCTGGAGTGGATAAACCTGCTTCTTTACTAGGCTTGCTAGCAGGCCCCATTTCTGAAATAAGGAATCCCATCTGTTCTGAAGGCAAGATATTCTCAGGTGGATTGGTCTGGCATTTTATACTGGCATCCACCTAAAATATTAAACCCATTCATTATTCTGAATTTACCCCAATATCTACTAAAAGTTATATTTTATCAGAGGAGATCTAGTACAGAAACATGATCCAACAAATATACCTGTAAAAGGCTTTTCATTCTTATGAGTGATACTACCTTTGATTTTGTTGAACTAATCTGAATATTCAGTAGTAAAATATATATTTCCCCATGCATAAACCATTAAAATGTATATGGAGTTAAACATTTACTTATGACCAGAGGAAGATTAACCATGAAGCTTATTATTATTTTTTGTAACATGCACACACACAATTGGTTAAGAACACTATCTTTTTCCACTCTGGTATCCCTTCCATCAGATTTCCAACTTGTTGGTAATATTGAAGTGGTCATTGGCATAATCCTGTTGGGTGAGGTCAGTGGAGCTCAGGACACTTAATTTTACTCATTTTGTATTCTTTGTCTTAAAGAGGCCTTCAAAATTATAGAAGCTTCAGCCTCTATAAAATCTAGGTCTGTTCTGCTTATGAGATAGGAGTTTCTTTCTTGGAGTTCCTAAGTTTTCTTTGGAATGCAAATCCCTTCATCAAGGTGACCAACTTCTGAAACACTCTTATTTCTTTGAATTCATTTTAAATAAAACTATATAATGAAATAAAGCTAAAAGTTAAAAACATGGTTTTAAAAAGCTCTGATGTTGGGACGCCTGGGTGGCTCAGCGGTTTAGTGCCTGCCTTCAGCCCAGGGCGTGATCCTGGGGTCCTGGGATCAAGTCCCGCATTGGGCTCCTTGCATGGAGCCTGCTTCTTCCTCTGCCTGTATCTCTGCCTTTCTCTCTCCTTGTCTCATGAATAAATAAATAAAATCTTAATAAAATAAAATAAAATAAAATAAAATAAAAAGCTCTGATGTTCAGGGGCACCTAGGGGGCTCAGTAGATTAAGCATCTGCCTTCAGCTCAGGTCATGATCCCAGGGTCCTGGGATTAAGCCCCACATTGGGCTCCCTGCTCAGTTTCTCCCTCTAAGTCCCTCCACAGCCCCCACCTCCACTCCTGCTCGCTCTTGCTCACTCTTTCCAACAAATAAAATCTTTTTAAAAGACTTAAAAAATAAAAGCTCTGATGTTCAAATATATTTTTTAAAGATCTTGAAAGTAATTATGTGAATGCAATTTTAAGGTATGAAATCAAGTATTTTGGATGTGACTATGAAGGAACAAAGACAAATTTTATGTTCTTTTCACAATCATATCTGAAACACAATGGGCCTATCTTTGGTCTGAATTTATAGTATTTATAATATTATTTTAATCATGATATACTAGGTCTTAACAGTTGGTCTTGAAAAAGGATAATGGGTTGATTGATACCCTTAAGACACTTGGATCTAAAATTAGAGCTAAAAAAGAATGCATTAAAAAAACACAACTGTCAGAAAGTTATCTTGGGAATCTAACAGTGATATTTTCAGTTCCATTAGAGTAAAAAACCCCAAAATTAAAAAATATATATATATATACACACACACATACATATAGAAGCCTAAGATCAAGAAAAAAATAAAAATAGGAAAATCTAACTTAATTCACAAAAAGTGATCTTAATTTAGATGTACTTTTTATTTAGAATCAAACTTTATCCATTTTCTGGTCATAAACCAGCAGCAATAAAGGAATTTGCGTCTACCTTCAGAATATATCTCTCAAACTAGAGTCTGAATTCTGCTTTAAGAATGTAGAGAACAACAAAAATAATGTAGATATTAGTAGTGAAATTCAAACACAGTATGCTCATAAGTCAAAAGAGAATTCAAATAATGCTGTAAGAAAGTATAAAAAGACCTCTAACCATCTCCTTACCTCCAAGCTAGAAATGGCTAGGAAAGTCCTGATATTATTTGCCAGATAAACCATCCTTTCTGAGTAGTGGATTTTTTTTTAAGATTTTATTTATTTATTCATGAGAGACATAGAAAGAGAGAGGCAGAGACTCAGGCAGAGGGAGAAGCAGGCTCCACGCAGGGAGCCCGACGTGGGACTCGATCCCAGGTCTCCAGGATCATGCCCTGGGCCGAAGGCAGGCACCAAACCGCTGAGCCACCCAGGCTGCCCTGAGTAGTGGATTTTTAATCAGCTAGGCACACCTAGTCCATCCATATTGAGAAAGGAAACAAAACTCGAGGGATGCATTTAACATGAATAAGTTTTATATCAAAATGCTCAGACTGCCTGTCTAGAGGTTGACTTCAGACTGTAACATAGTAAGAAGATGTCTGGGGCTTACGGTTACCTCTTTCTGAATTTTTTGTGCAGAATCACTGGGACATGATCCTTCTAGAAAGCAAAATGGGAGCACCTGGGTAGCTCAGTCAGTTAAGCATCTGACTTTGGCTTAAGGTCATGATGGCAGGGTCCCGGAATCGAGCCCCACGTCAGCTCCATGCTCAGCGTCCCTCTGCGCCCCACCCCACCCCCACCTCGTGCTCATGCTCTCTCTCAAGTAAATAAAGCTTAAAAAAAAAAAGCATAATGAACTGTTAATAAATCCAAATAAAATGTGGACAAACTCTTCACTAAAATGGTCTTTAGCAAGAAGCAGTAGGTACTTTGAGCTTTTAGGACTTTTTCTTTGACTTACCTGATGTGTGCTGAATGGTAGCCCTTCCTGCACAAACACTACTGAAGATGGAGATGGATTATGACTTAGCTGCTCCTTCAGTTTGACATGAGCTTGTTGGACGGCTGCAGATTCCTGCATTGTAGTATTTTCAACAGGCTGAGCTGTGTGGATGGTATAGATGTACTCAGGTGACTGTGGTAGAGAGCAGTTAATTGCTTGTTCTGTTCCGACTACAAAAGATGTAATATCTGAGCCTACAGGAGTAAGTTGCTCCAGCTGGCTAGCCTGACTTGTGGAAGATGCACTGCTGTTGTTTGAATTAGCTAGGATATGTTGGCCTCTGTTAGACTGAGATGTTGGGCACTGATTCTCAACAGGCTCCACCTTCACCATCTCCAATTTAGGGGAGGAATGCAATTCATCTACTATCTGAAAAACAGCCTCTAGGTTTACTTCTGTCTTTTTATTTTCATCAGTAGCACTGCAAGGCCAATTAGAAGGCAGAAATTCAACTGGATAGGAGGATTGCATTGGAGGATTCTGGGAAAAGAGAAAATAGGACTGTTTGGATAGAAAATTGAATATGAGATTAAGGAGGAAAGCAACAAGGTTTAGGCTGACAAATGTTAAACAAATAGATTAAATTTTAACTACAGCTAAGAAAACTTGAACACCAATCAACTATTCAGCAATGGTAGCTTCAATTCTATTGTTAACATTTACTTAGCAACTAATATATGTCAACTACTATCCTAAATTTAATACTGGAAAGGACCAATAATTCTCAGGCTTAAAGTATACAAAATCAAAACACTATAGTACCGAAATGCCTATTTGCTGATGTCTATATACCTAATTCTCCCATAAAAGTTGACAAACAAAAACATCACTTATATCTATCATATGCTATTTTAGGAATGTAGTAAGGAAATTTCAAACACAGGATGCTCACAAGTCCACCAATGCTTCTACAGATTCAGGGGGAGGTACTGATATTCTGTTCCAAATGATCTGGGGAAAAATGGATGGAATATCGAATGTCCTTTGGTTCCTGAGATTGTTTATTTTTAATAATAAAACAACAGATTTTTTAAAAGCTGTCACTTTTAGATGTATTCTTTATATCTTTAAGATGTATTATACATAGTTCTTTGCACAGAGTAGGCATTCAATTACATGTTTGGTGATAATCTCAAGCAATGAACATAAAATACTGAAGAGTAATAATTAAATAAAGCATGTAATGGGTTGATGCTGCCAAATACACTACAAAGAATGTGTCAATTATTTGAAGCACATTATGCCAAATAATGTAAATTTAAATAGTTTAAGCATCAAGCCACTTTACTATAGCCAATAGCACCATTTATTGAGTTCTTACTAAATGCCAAGTACATGCAAAGTACTTTATATATATTATTCCATTTGATCCTCTCAAGAGGTTTATAATGTGATCATCTCCATTTCCAAATGATGAAATTGAAGTTCAGAGAAACTCTGTAATTTACCAAAGTCACAATGAAATAACTGACAGACCCAGGTTTTAAGCACAGGTTGCCTGATTGAAGAGCTCTTGCTCTTAACCATTACACTATAATGATCATTCATGCACACTCTCACCAGTATCTATGATCCAACTAAACCAATTGCATTTATTTCCAGAATGACACCTAAAATATGTTCTATTTTTTTCATTTTAAAAATGCTATGTCTACCTATCTCTATTTTCCTGTAAGAAACATGTATTGTCCTAAATAAGAAAAGGTTCTTTAAAGATATGTTAAATAATTTATTTAAAACATAATCAAGACATAAGCACCGTCAGAGTATCTCCAGTATGATCCAAGGAATAGAGTATCTGGATCCCCAAACAAGAGCTTCTAATTTGTGGGACAGATACATCCCTATGGTGAAGATGAACAGATTGGACTATCATGCTTGATGGCACCTGCTATTAAAAATGTCCAACTAAGTCCCTTTGATCTGATTCTACACTCTTCAAACACCAGTTGGATTATAATTTGACTTCCCATGTAATTTTCTCAAAAAAAAAAAAAGGAATATTCCTTTCAGTACTGGAATGCCACTAGTAAGATATTCTCTTAGAAATAGAAGCTATTGGGACACCTGGGTGGCTCAGCGGTTTAGTGCCTGCCTTTGGCCCAGGGCATGATCCTAGAGTCCTGGGATCAAGTCCCACATCAGGCTCCATGCAGGGAGCCACCCAGGGATCCCCCAAAGCATGGAATTTAATCTTATCCTAGAAGTAGCAGTCCAAAACATTTAAATCAACCCACTCACTTCCCAATAATAATGAGAAAATAACTGAAGTATAGTATTTACAATATGGGGGCAAAAAGGAATCACCACTTAAATGTCTCATTTTTTATTTCATTTTTTCCTTTCATTAAAAAAAGTAATTATCTGTATCATCTTAGAAGAAACTGTCATTTGGTAACTTATATACTTTTAAAGTTTATCTGATATTCATTTTACCATAGAAGAGCCTAGACCAGCAATGCTCAAACTAACTTTCAGATATGATGAAAATGCTATCTGTGCTGGACAAATTGGTAGCCACTAGCCTGATGAGACTTTGAGCACTCAAATGAATTTTATATCTTATTTTATTTTAACTAATTTAAATAGCCACATGTAGCTAGTGCCTACTGTTTTGGACAGTGCAGGCCTAGAATATTCAGATATAACAACTCCCCCCGCCAAAATTTTTTTTTTTTTTTTTAGAACTCAGAAAACTGAAGCCATAATCCACAGCTTACCTCTGGCTACTCATTAAGATAAAATTACACTTTAAAACTGTGCAAGGTCGATAATATTCCACGTGAAGTACAGAGAATGTGTCCATTGTTCCAAGAATCTTACCTGGAAGTAGTTGCAGTGTGCATAGGAAGAGGCAGTGGGAGTGACACAACTACTTAGAGCATCCATGTGGGTAGAAGGAGAACAGCACTGTAGCACAGCTGGGACAAATTCAAACAGAGAAAAATCATCAATCAAAATTAACCTCTAGTAGCATTTAAGGCACTCCCCTCTTTCAACTTGGAAAAATTCCAAAAGTTTTCCTTTGTGGATGCAACAAAATTATATTTAGTACAATTAGTGCTATTATTTGTTGAAAACAACATGGTAATAAACTAATATAAAAATCATTTTAAAGGGTCATGTCTACTTTTCTAAATGATTTCCTTAGCACTAAACATTTTGTTACCTTTTCTAACCATTTATTCTTATTGAAATTTCATTTTTACTGAAAATATCAGAACATATTTGGAATCCCAAAATAACTGTTTCAATTAATTTAATAATAAACATTTGGAGGAGGGTGTGTTTTAAGGATAAGTGAAATACTCTACAAATAGTCCTACCATTATACAATGCATCTAGTAAAAATCCAGACAAAAATGCTTTAACTATCTAAACAAATGGTTAAGAATTTGAATCCAAGAGCCAGACTGTTTGGCTTTGGAGCCCAGCTCCAAAATTTTAATAGCCATACAAACTTGAGCAAGGTTAATCTCTTTGGGCATCAGTTTCTGCATCTTAAAAAAATAGGGGTAATAATAGTACGTGCCCTACTATGTTTGTTGTGAGGAATGAATGAGTTAATATGCATAAAGCACTTAGAATAGTACTGGCATAGAGTAGGCAATCAAAAAACGAATAGCTAATGCTGGTATTATTTTAACTAAAGAAGTTAGTTTCCAAGCTTTCTCTTTATAGTTAGGATACCATGAAAAGATTAACTCTTTGTACTGGGATAGTTATACTTACAGATGCAGTCTTAATAATAGGTTGAGTCTCCTCTTTTCCAGAGAGAGACTCTCCAGAACGAATGAGAATCAGTTATAACACATCACACCTTTGGATTAAACAGAGGATGACATTTATTGAGCACCTACCAGGCACAGTACTAGGTGCTTTACATATATTGCTTCATTTAATCCAAACAACAATTGAATGAGGTATTAACATTACTTTACAAAAATAAGGAAACTAAAGCTCAGAGATGTTAAATAATTTGCTAAAAGTCAAAAAGCTAATAGTGACAGTGACAGCAATCAAACTTTAAAGCACATGCTCTTTAATGTACAATACTTCCCTAACCATCCCTTTTCCTAAAATGTAACATTTTAATTTTACTGGAACACCACTTGATTAATATTTTTAAGTTGTCTTTATCATAAGGTGACAACTTTCTATATCCACATTTTTCATATTTTGTGTATGCTAATAAAATTACTAAACAATCTTAATCTGTAATCTTTGAAAGTAAATTAGCCTAAGAACTGTAAAAATTTATTGCAATGTTTGTCTATTGACTACTGATTTTTAAAATGTCAGTTCACAAAGGTATACTAGAAATAATTTTTTCTAATATGTGCAATTTAAGCCATTAAATTTTGCATATGGAAGTAAAAATTTGAAATAATGGACAGAATTCTACTGTAGATACACATGTAAGGATTGATATTTTCTGACTTACATCATTTTAACAATTCCAGTGATTTAAAAAGCCAGACATTACTAAGACGGCCACAAAGGCTCTTACAACTTCCAAAATAGGTTAGGGTAATAAGCAAGTTTTTACACTTTAGCCTCTGGAGATTTATCCATTCATCTTTCGATGGACACCGAGGCTCCTTCCACAGTTTGGCTATTGTGGACATTGCTGCTATAAACATCGGGGTGCAGGTGTCCCGGTGTTTCATTGTATCTGTATCTTTGGGGTAAATCCCCAACAGTGCAATTGCTGGGTCGTAGGGCAGGTCTATTTTTAACTCTTTGAGTTAAAATTTTCCAGAGTGGCTGCACCAGTTCACATTCCCACCAACAGTGTAAGAGGGTTCCCTTTTCTCTGCATCCTCTCCAACATTTGTGGTTTCCTGCCTTGTTAATTCTCCCCATTCTCACTGGTGTGAGGTGGTATCTCATTGTGGTTTTGATTTGTATTTCCCTGATGGCAAGTGATGCGCAGCATTTTTTCATGTGCGTGTTGGCCATGTCTATGTCTTCCTCTGTGAGATTTCTGTTCACGTCTTTTGCCCATTTCATGATTGGATTGTTTCTTTGGTGTTGAGGTTAATAAGTTCTTTATAGATCTTGGAAACTAGCCCTTTATCTGATACGTCATTTGCAAATATCTTCTCCCATTCTGTAGGTTGTCTTTTAGTTTTGTTGACTGTATCCTTTGCTGTGCAAAAGCTTCTTATCTTGATGAAGTCCCAATAGTTCATTTTTGCTTTTGTTTCTTTTGCCTTCATGGATGTATCTTGCAAGAAGTTACTGTGGCCGAGTTCAAAAAGGGTGTTTGTTGCCTGTGTTCTCCTCTAGGATTTTGATGGAATCTTGTCTCACATTTAGATATTTCATCCATTTTGAGTTTATCTTTGTGTATGGTGAAAGAGAGTGGTCTAGTTTCATTCTTCTGCATGTGGATGTCCAATTTTCCCAGCACCATTTATTGAAGAGACTGTCTTCTAACGGATAGTCTTTCCTCCTTTATCGAATATTAGTTGACCATAAAGTTCAGGGTCCACTTCTGGGTTCTCTATTCTGTTCCATTGATCTATGTGTCTGTTTTCGTGCCAGTACCACACTGTCTTGATGACCACAGCTTTGTAGTACAACCTGAAATCTGGCATTGTGATGCCCCAGATGTGGAAGGAGCCTCGGTGTCCATCGAAAGATGAATGGATAAAGAAGACGTGGTTTATGTATACAATGGAATATTACTCAGCCATTAGAAATGACAAATACCCACCATTTGCTTCAACGTGGATGGAACTGGAGGGTATTATGCTGAGTGAAGTAAGTCAATCGGAGAAGAACAAACATTATACGTTCTCATTCATTTGGGGAATATAAATAATAGTGAAAGGGAATAGAAGGGAAGGAAGAAGAAATGTGTGGGAAATATCAGAAAGGAAGACAGAACATAAAGACTCCTAACTCTGGGAAACGAACTAGGGGTGGTGGAAGGGGAGGAGGGCGGGAGGTGGGGGCGAATGGGTGATGGGCACTAAGGGGGGCACTTGACGGGATGAGCACTGGGTGTTATTCTGTATGTTGGTAAATTGAACACCAATAAAAAATAAATTTATTAAAAAAAAACCTCTGGAGATTATTCAGATATACAATTTCAGTGTTTTGGATTTGAATTTGATCTCCCAGAATATTTGAAAGCATAAATATCCCGGAAAGAACTTAAACCCAAAAAGGAAAACATCAAGGAGGGGTCTGCTGTGTATGCTCAAACTGAAAAAAAACAGGACATTTTTCTAGTTTTAACAGCTAAGGAAAACCTAGCCCCCTAGTGGCAGGAAAAGATTTCAGTCAGGAGGTGTAGGTTTTCACTCCTCAGGGTACCATGAAATAGTATTTCATTACAAATAAATCAACAAAAAGTGCTAGGTTTATTTTTCTTAATATTGTTCTGATTCCATTGCTTACACATTTTAAATACCTGTAAAAGTGTACTTTAAAGTAAATTTCTTGGATAAAGTAAAATATGCAACAGAGAGTATATTAATATAGCTGACCATACTGGTATCTAAAGAAATAGCAAAATGTGAATATCCTTTTAAGTGTCCAGTAACAAATGGAAAGTGGAAAGCTACCTGCAAAGGGGGACATGAATAGATAATCCAAAAAGATTCTTCAATGGCTATTTCCTCACCAGTGCAGCCCTACTTTGTATAGTCAACAAAATAGAACAAAGTAAGATACTAGTAAGTTTGCTAAATATGAAAAACAACTCTAGAAATGCAACTCTGTGCTTTAATACATGACAAATTAAGCTAGTGTATATTATGAAAGCATTGTGAAAGCAATGGCATTTATAAAACTCAGTTTATCACTATATTCTAAGGCACATTCATCTGCATAGAGATCTTCCATGGTCTTCCTGAGGGTAGTAGTCATTTAAGGCATAAACTGCATGTAGAATGAAAAACTGGTAATAATGGACAGAATTCTATCTCAAATGTAAATATAAGAGCTAATGACATTTTTTGTAAACAATTCTGGTAATTAAAAAAATCGAGGAGTACTAAAAATTATCTTAACAGCAAAAATTTTCATTCCCACTATGGGTTAGGAAAACAAGAAACAAGTACATACTCTTTTATCCTATGGAGGTAATTCAAATATAGAATTAAAATGTTTTTGACTTGAATCTACTCTGGAATAGTACAGTGTCAACGGTGAGAAAATGCCCAATATAAATGCTCAACAGGAAAAACATCCTAATAGTATATTTAACTTCAAGATAAATTACTATACATCTAGAACCCCAACACTTTCTCACTTGTAGTAAGGTAAAGGTCTTCTGGGAATATACCCCAAAAAAGTGAAAATAGGCACTCAAATATATATATTTGTGCATCCATGTTCACAGCAGCATTGTTCGCAATAGCCAAAAGGTGGAAGCAACCCAGTTTCTATCAACAGATGAATGGATAAACAAAATGTGGTACATAAAATGGAAAATTATTCAGCATTAAAAAATAAGGAAATTTTGACCCATGCTATAGTTCCAATGAACCTTAAAAACAGTATGCTTAATGAATTAAGCCAATCACAAAAGGGCAAATACTTTATGACTCCTCTTATATGAGTTTCAGAGAGTTGTCGATTCATAGAGACAGAAAGCAAAATGGTGGTTGCCAGGAGCCAGGGGGAGAGGGGAATGTGAAGCTGGTGTTCAATGGGTATAGAGTCTCAGTTGGGGAAGATGAAAAAGTTCTAGAGATGGAAGGTGGTAATGCTAGTACGATAATGTAAATGTATTTAAATCCACAGAACTGTAGACGTAAAAATGGTTAAAATGGTAAACTTTGTTACTTATATTTTACCTCAATAAAAAGAAAGGCAAATATAATTGTGCTTTTGCTTGGTTTCTTCTGATAGCTAAAGAAAACTCCTGGAGTATTTATGCCAAGTCCCTCCTTCCATAAGAACAAAATCAGGCCTTTTCAAAGAAACTAACAATAGAGGCTATCTGAGCACAAGAACAGCAACATTGGAGAGCTCTTATAACTCCAGGTTCTGTATTTGTTTATGAACACTATATAGAATTAAAAGCCTAAAATAGAATCTTTAGAATCCAAATGTACTTTAAAACAGTAAAGGGGCTCTCCTGGGTTGCTCAGTCAGTTAACCATCTGACTCCTGATCTCAGCTCAGATCTTGATCCCAGGGTTGTGAGTTCAAGCTCCACATGGAGCTCCACGCTGGGCATGGAACCTACTTAAAATAACAACAACAACAAAATCCACAATAATAAGCAATTCTTTTTGCCCAAGATTCAAGTAAGAATAATTTTTAAAAATGATATATATACTTTTCAATAAAAAATAAATGCATATGTATCTTACAGAAGTTGTATATTCTTACAAATCACTGTATTTAGACTTTCAGATGTTACTATGTAGGTCCAATTTATTTTTTTTAAGATTTTATTTATTTGGGATACCTGGGTGGCGCAGCGGTTTGGCGCCTGTCTTTGGCCCAGGGCGCGATCCTGGAGACCCGGGATCGAGTCCCACATCGGGCTCCCGGTGCGTGGAGCCTGCTTTTCCCTCTGCCTGTGTCTCTGCCTCTCTCTCTCTCTCTCTGTCTCTCTGTGACTATCATAAATAAATACATTTTTTAAAAAAGATTTATTTATTTATTCATGAGAGGCAGAGAGAGAGAGAGAGAGAGAGAGGCAAAGACACAGGCAGAGGAAGAAGCAGGCTCCATGCAGGGAGCCCAATGTGGGACTCGATCCTGGGACTCCAGAATCACACCCTGGGCTGAAGGCAGGCGCTGAGCCACCCAGGGATTCCCCTATGTAGGGGAATTCCCCGCTGAGCCACCCAGGGATTCCCCTATGTAGGTCCAATTTAAAGACAGCTTTTTTTTTTTTTTTAAGGTTTTATTTATTTATTTAGGAGAGCGAGAGAGAGAGAGAGAGAGAGAGAGAGAGAGAGAGACGCAGGGACACAGGCAGAGGGAGAAGCAGGCTCCATGCCAGGAGCCCGACGCGGGACTTGATCCCGGGACTTGATCCTGGGACTCCAGGATCACGCCCTGGGCCAAAGGCAGGCGCCAAACCGCTGAGCCACCCAGGGATCCCCTAAAGACAGCTTTTAAAATACTTTATCCTTTCCATGTAAATAGTGTTTTCAATTTTATAAAGCCTATTCACAAACATTAAATTCACTGAATCTCTGACTTGAACTACTATTGCCACTTTATAGGAAGGGAAATTGAGGGGGGAGTGTCATGAAATAATCCACTGAAGAGCACATTGAATGATTAACTACAAAGTGGAGACTAGAATTATTTCATTCCGTTCAATAGACCACTTACTAGGGAATCATTACAGCTGAGCACTACACTAGGTAGAGGGTTATACAGAAATAGAGGCAGCCCCACTCCTCAGAGGCCCAAACCAGACTTCCCACTCTAGCCATGAGAGTACATTCTCACTGCTTGGGTAGGGTGAGTCAACAATCCAGGGTAATCCCACTGCCACCAGTAGAAGGGTGGGTCTCGCAGTCATTTTCTGTTATCTATCCTATCTGGGAGTAACTTACCCTAGGAAGAGACATACCAGGAAAGAGTACCTCAAAAGATAAAACAAAGAGCCCTCTCTGTTATAAGAGGCAGGCAGGTAGCAGAGCACAATGGCCAAAAGAATGGACTCTTCAGTCAATTTGCCTGGGTTCATTCCTCAGCTTTCCTCTGACTAGTCATGTTTCAATTCCCTAATCTATAAAATGAGGATAATTACATTTCTAATCTTGGAAGGTTGTTGTGAGAATTAAATGAATTGATACTTGAGAATTCTCAGAACAATGCTTGGCCATAATGACTGCTACATAATTAACATCAGAGAGGGGAAAAATGAACCCAAGATAAAGCAAGACTAAAAAGAGTCAATCAATACTGGATCTAAAACATGCTGTCTTTAAAGGAGTGGTAAGAGTGGAAAACACGTAGTGTGCTAGGCAAAGAAAATATGCGCTTCAAGAGAGGAATGACAAATGTAAGCAAGGATTCAGAGGAGTCATTTTATGAGTCAATCTCACAACAATTTTCCAGTCTCAATCTTTGGCTTTACTAGAGAAATTAATTTATAAAATATTACATAACATTCAAAATTTACTGGTTAGACTATCTGAAGACCAGATCCAAATTTGCTATCAATATAATTTTTAAATGAAGTCAAGTGCTGCTGTTTACTAGAATTTGATCCAAACCTCCAATTCTCCAAAAGGATTAGATGACCATTATTCCAAAATTAGTTACTTCAATATTACTTTAAAAGCTGGATTTGGGAGTGATTATTATCCTGCCCCTGGGAGTGATACTCCATTTAGCTTTGGAAAAGTCATTTGTAATGTGCTTCATAAACAGATACTTGCTAAATATTGGTTAAATTGCTCATTTTTTGCTTCCTTCACCTAAAATTTGGAACAATCAAATACTTCTACAGTATTTTTATGCCACTTTCTTTTCCAAAGCAAGTCTTTTGTATTTAACAACACAACCTTTTACTTATATAGTACTTCAGAATGTTCAAAGAAGTTTTGGTTATTACAGAATATCATAGACCCACTCTATGTATTTGATAATCATCATGAGATCATGACATTTCTTATTCTTACAACCTCAGAAGTGTTATAGTCATTTCAATTATCTCTATTAAAGACGAAAAAACAAAAATAAAGATAAACATGATTCTATATCACATGCCCTGTAAGCTTTCAAAACATCAGCAGTACTTATTTGTTCTTTGAATATCTCTTTGCTAGTCCTTACCTTGAACTCTTGGAAACACTTTTTAATTTATAATTTTACATCCAAGCTAACATAAAATATTTTAAAAATAACATACCCTAAATCATAATAATTAAACAAGTAGTATTTCTATAAATACTACTTGTAGTATTTTCTGGTATGTAATACATAAGTGCTTCTCATAAAATTTAGAACCAAGTGTTTCTAAGAGGATTATCTGGGACTTGAAATACATTTTCCCATAGAAACAACATTACAGAGCAGCCCAGGATGTGGTTCTGGAGACCCAGGATCAAGTCCTGCACTGCGCTCCCTGCATGGAGCTTGCTTCTCCCTCTGCCTGTGTCTGTGCCTCTCTCTCTCTCTCTGTGTGTGCGTGTCTCTCATGAATAAATAAATAAATAAATAAATAAATCTTTAAAAAAAAAAAAAAACATCATATAGGTTAATTTGGCTCCTAAATCAGATTACAGCTACCTGTACAGCAATAAGTGTACAACTAATACTAATACAGAACCTAACCACCATATTTAATATGTCCGTAGGAAAATGCCTCCAAAATTACAAACTAGAAGGTCAAGCACATTTCTACAACCCTCTTGCTGCAGTCGTTCCAAATTTAAACTCCCCAGAAGCTAAACAAACAAACAAACAAACTCCCCAGAAGCTTGAGTCTAGTTGTTTGAGGAGGGGGTTTTGGAGGAAGTTTAGAAAAGAGAAACACTTACTGGTTAAAGGAAGGGAGATAGGGGTATTATCTTGATGGGCTACAGAATGTAAAGCAAGTATAAGGAAGACACAGACTCTCTCTATATATGTGTATATACATTCTATGCGTACCTAGAATATAGCTGAAATTATAATCTAGATATTAATGTCTAACCTGCTTATTATAATGTTGAATTAAACTATTCATTAATAAAAATCTGACCTTATTTGTCACTATACATAAGATCTAAAACTTTTTAAAGATTTTATTTATTTATTCATGAGAGACACAGAAAGAGAAAGGCAGACACAGGCAGAGGGAGAAGCAGGCTCCACGCAGGGAGCCCGATGTGAGACTTGATCCTGGGACCCCAGAATCACACCCTGAGCTGAAGGCAGAGGCTTAACCGCTGAGCCACCCAGGCATCCCAAGATCTAAAACTTCTAACATGGGATCCCGGGGTAGCTCAGCGGTTTAGCGCCTGCCTTTGGCCCGGGGCATGATCCTGGAGACCTGGGATCGATCGAGTCCCACGTCGGGCTCCCAGGATGGAGCCTGCTTCTCCCTCTGCCTGTGTCTGTGACTGACTTTCTCTCTCTCTCTCAAGAATAAATAAATAAAAATCTTAAAAAAAAAAACTCTTATTATTTTAATATTAAATATTTTGGGAAAATAAAGCAATCCCTTTTACTGCTATATTTAGGTAGAATGCAGTAAGTCAATAAGAGAATACAGTTGGATATTACAGCTAGAAAATAGTGAGTCCTTTTACAAACAAGTTACCAGATTTATAACTTGTAAAAGTCAACACGTTATTTTATTCCCTTATTGAATTTACATTCCTTCCACTTATTTTAGCTTTTAATTTCCTCCTGCCAGGGAGAAATGGTCTAACAAAATACCATTAGAGATAGCTTCCAGATCTACATATTTGAGAAAATTAATATTCCTAGCGTCTTTTTTTTAAGATTTTATTTATTTATTCCTGAGAGACAAACAGAGAGAGAGAGAGAGAGGCAGAGACACAGGCAGAAGGAGAAACAGGTTCCATGCAGGGAGCCTGATGTGGGACTTAACCCCTGGTCTCCAGGATCATGCCCTGGGCCAAAGGCAGGCTCTAAACCGCTGAGCCACCCAGGGATCCCCTATTCCTAGGGTCTTAACACAGGAATGCCCTCTTTCTTCTCTCTCTGGTCTTTTCTGAAAGCCTTGACCCTTGTCTTATTTCCATTGCCCCATTTTGTCACTCAGTATTAAAGCACTCTGCATGATGAAACACACCATGACTATATGGTGCTCCTGCAAAATTGAAAATAACATTTGAATGGAAAGCTAAGGCTATTATCTTGCAAAACTGCACCCCTCCCAAAAGACACTCTCTTCCCCCAAGAAGCTAAACAGAGGGTCACTATCATAAGGATTTCTGATCAGTGGCTTGAGATTTACAGTATATCTCCAATGCCCCTTGGCTGAGGTCTAGGTCAATTGTCATGGTCAGGTTCTCTCTGCTACTCCGCAGTTCTGTTGGCTGGGATTAACACTGCAGGGACTGCACTGTCAAAACATACCATCGAGTTTTTACTAAAAGAATATAAATTTTTTAAAGATTTTATTTATTTATTCATAGAGGGGGGTAGGCAGAGACACAAGCAGAGGGAGAAGCAGGCCCAACACGGGACTCGATTCTGGTTCTCCAGGATCATACCCCGGGCTGCAGGCAGTGCTAAACCGCTGCACCACCAGGGCTACCCAAAGAATATAATTTAGTTTTAACAGATATTATGCTTTTTAATTAAACTTCATTACTGGAACACCTCAGTAGCTCAGCGGTTGAGTGTCTGCCTTTGGCTCAGGGCGTAATCCCCGGCCCGGAAATTGAGTCCTACATCGGGCTCCCTGTGAAGAGCCTGCTTCTCCTGCCTATGTCTCTGCCTCTCTGTCTTTCTCTCTGTGTGTCTCTCATGAATAAATAAAATCTTTAAAAAACAAAAAACAAAACAAAAAAAAACTTCATTACTGAGATACTAAAATTTCATTATGATATAATCTCACCTATAACATTAAAAAATACAGTATATACAGTTGACCTTGGAACAACATGAGTTTGAACTATGTGGGTCCACGTTGTTTTGATACAGTACAGTATTATAAATGTATTCTCTCTTTTTTTAAGATTTTATTTATTTATTCATGAGAGACACAGAGAGAGGCAGAGATATAGGCAGAGGGAGAAGCACGCTCCCTCCTGGGAGCCTGATGTGGGACTCAATCTGAGGACCCCGGGATCATGACCTGAGCCAAAGGCAGGTGCTCCACCACTGAGCCACCCAGGCATCCCATAAATGTATTTTCTATTATGATTTTCTTAAAAATCATAATAGAAATCAAAAAAATTTTCTTTTTTCTAGCTTATTGTAAAAATACAGTACTTAATACATATAACATACAAAATATGTGCTAGTCAACTCTTTGTTATCGGAGGTAAGGATTCCAGTCAAGAACAGGCAATTAGTAGTTAAGTTTAGGTGAAAGTCAAAAGTTATACACGGATTTGCAACTGCATGGGGGGTCAGTTCCCCAATTCCACATTGTTCAAGGGTCAACTGTAACATATATATAATTTTTTGTTAAAAGAAATAAAATGCTGCACCAACAGCAAAGTTAAAAACAAGGTCCCAAAGTACTATGTTCTAATTTCATTACTAGGACACATTTCGAAGATACCAAAGTTTCACTAGAAACCATATACTTTTACGTACTCAACAGAATTTTTATAATCCTTAAGAACACAATGAAATTTTATATATCGCTTAAAAATATGCCCTGATGAGAATTCTTTGACCTTTCTTAGGTGAGTATTCCTATTTTTAAGCATGCAGAAATGCATTAAAAATATAAATGTTTATAATAAAGTACTTTAAGAGAAGCTATTGAACTTGAATTTTTCATACCTGTTGGATAGTAAGCTTGGGAGTACTGCGCTGAGGGTGTGTAGTTATTATATTTTTGGGAGGAGCTGACCATTGTTTGAGGACCTTGCTGAACGTGTACAGATGTGGCACTTGGCTGCAGGGTATAGGTAACCTCAGTTGGAAACCTCTGCAGTACAGGAAATGGAACCCCTTTATCTGAAAAAGTGGGAGACGTTTCCACTTGTCCTGGGTGCATTCCAAGGGAGTTCTGCCATGTTCTAGGAGGAATCGGAGTCCGATCTAAACCTTTCAGAGGGAAAGTACTGTGGTTGTGGGATGAAGTCGATACATAGGAGTAAGGAGACAAACTATCTCTCCGGAATGACCGGTGGAATTGTCCAACAGCCACTGGTCCTGCATAAAAAAAGGAAGAGCATATTTACTAATTTTACATTAGACCACTGAATTAGTAAACCAAAAGTCACAAAATAAGAATATTTTGAATTCTCAGCCATTTTTAACACAACAGAAATTTAGTTCTGGTAAAAACAAGCTGAGAATCCAGAATACAACATTGCACACATACTGCTTTAAAAAGTAATCAAATAAACTTTGGCTTGTTTCTCAGTATTATTGTCATAAGAGACAAAGTAGCCAAACCCTAATACTAAATCAAATGTTAAGTCAAATTCAATATTCAAAGCCTTTTATAGATGATTCAGTCATATTACCTTTTTACCTCAAGTGATTGACCCAGATTTTTCCAACCTGTAAACTACTTCATAGAAGTTTTAGATATTCCAATCTTTCAAATCATTTAGAAATCTTAATAATAGGCACGAAAGTAGACACTCAACAATATACATTCAAGAAATAAGTATCGATCAAATAAGAACTATAATGCAAACCAAAAAGAAAGTTAATGTTCTTTACTCCCTTTAGAATTTTTTTTTTTATGATAATCTTTGCCGAAAAGTCAGGCTTGAAAACTTTGACTCAGTTCTTTTCTTCCTTTCCTAAACTAATCAAAATTTTCCATGGTCTTTTTTTCTTCAGAGTATCTCTAGTAGAGTCCCTTCCTATATATCAGTGACTCTCAAAGATGGACTTACATCTGAAATCACCTGGAGAGTTTGTTAAAAATCCACATACCCAGTCCTAGGGATTCTGATACTTGCTTTCTCTCACCTAGTAAAGTAGAAAGGAATTAAAAAGTGAAGGTGATGAAGAGAGAGAAAGGGCAATTCTATATAATGAGGAAAAAGAAAATATACACGTGGCAAACTGAACTTATTTTTCAGACTGTAATTCTTGAACATAAAGCTAAGCTAATTTATTCCCAGGAAGGGTGTTGTGTATTAAATTATGTGGTTCACAAATTCCTTTCAATTTATTTCATTAAATCAATCTATAAAACAGGGAAAGTCTAATTTATGTACTGCTCATCTGTTAAACTACATGGTAAAAGATGACACTCAAAGACCTACTTTACCAAATATTTAAATTGTAAGCCCATTCAATGTATTATGCATCTTTCATTCTATTTCTATGGTGTTTAATTTCCTCTAAAGAATAACGCAAGAGGTGGTATCTGTGTGGCTCAGTTGGTTAAGCATTTGACTCTTGATTCTGGCTCAGGTCATGATCTCAAGGTCATGAGATCAAGCCCCACCTCGGGCTCTGCACTGGGTGTGGAGCCTCCTTAAGCTTCTCTCTCCCTCTGCCCCTTAGGCTCTCTGTCTCTCTCTCTCTCTCTTTCTCGAAAAGAAAGGAAAGGAAAGGAAAGGAAAGGAAAGGAAAGGAAAGGAAAGGAAAGGAAAGGAAAGGAAGAAGGAAAGAAAAGAAAAAGAAACAAGAAAAAAAAATAAAGCATTAGGAGCACTCTTAACCACTTCTGGTTTGGCACTGTTTGAGTCAAGTCAATTTTCATAAAACACACTCTTAGAAATGATAAAATTTTTTAAAGGAATAAATTCTGGTTTGGCACTGTTTGAGTCAAGTCAATTTTCATAAAACACACTCTTAGAAATGATAAAATTTTTTAAAGGAATAAAGCAGGGCAGCTCTGGTGGCTCAGCGGTTTAGCGCCGCCTTCAGCCCAGGGTGTGATCCTGGAGACCCAGGATTGAGTCCCATGTCGGGCTCCCTGCATGGAGCCTGCTTCCCTCTCTGCCTGTGTCTCTGCCTCTCTCTCTCCCCGTGTCTCTCATGAATAAATAAATTAAATATTTTTTAAAAATAAAAAATAAAATAAAGGAATAAAGCATTAATGTCAAAAACAAGACAAATACATATATATATACAAACAAATCTAAAGCCCTGGAAATCAAGAGGTCTAAATCTAATGGAGAAAAACAATCTTAGTTCAGAAGACTGTATTCAAATCATATATACTCCCTAAAAACTGCGTTTCTTCTTTTCCTCTGAAGTACAAAAGATAGTTTTTATAGTATTTGACTAGCAATTCCATACATATACACACTTTGAACTACCAGTGCAATCTTTTAAGACCTAAAGAAATATTTTCTGCTCTTTAAAACAGATATTTCTGAAGTCTAAAACTACCCACCACTTGATTCTTCCTTGGATCCTTCACATGTTAAAACTACATACTGGTACACTGTGTAATAGCTAACCCTTCTTCTACCTTCTTTAGAGTTAAGCTATTAATGAATCTGCAGACTGTCAATAATTTAAGCAGCTACTTAAAGAATTCTCTTTGAATTCTCAAATTAAAATATAAATTCAACTTCTGTCACAATCTCTGAGTGACAGCCAAATATTTATAGATTTTTAGATGCTGCTAACATAAGAACACTGATAGCATTACAAGGGTATTCCTTTACATTTGTTTTTTAAAATTAAGAACTAGGGATCCCTGGGTGGCTCAGCGGTTTAGCACCTGCCTTTGGCCCAGGGCATGATCCTGAAGTCCCGGGATCAAGTCCTGCATCGGGCTCCCTGCATGGAGCCTGCTTCTCCTTCTGCCTGTGTCTCTGCCTCTCTCTGTGTCTCTCATGAATTAATAAATAAAATCTTTTTAAAAAATAAAATAAAGAACTAAAACATTTTCAGCTCTTATTGTTAAGGGTTATCTCATAGGGCTCTATTCTGATCAACTTCACAGACTATCACCTATATGTTTTCACAACATCTTTAGGATATATTTGGCAAAGTTTAAATCCATAATTGCAAGGCACAATGGATTTGTTTTTAAAAATCCTATTCCTTCTATATAAATCAATCTGAGGGGCGCCTGGGTGGCTCAGCGGTTGAGCGTCTGCCTTTGGCTCAGGTTGTGATCCAGGGTCCTAGGATCGATCGAGTTCCCCATCAAGCTTCCCAAGGGAGCCTACTTCTCCCTCAGCTTCTCCATCAGGTTTTCCAAGGGAGCCTACTTCTCCCTATGTCTCTGCTTTCTCTGTGTATCTCATGAAATAAAATCTTTAGAATGAATGAATGAATGAATGAATCTGAGCTAATCAATTCCCAGGAAAAAACCTGCATCTTGCCCAAAACTTGACTCTTGAGAGCTTGTTATCCCCAGGCTAAAACAGATTATGTACTATTGCTCAGACTTGTTACTTAGTTTAGAAAGTTTTAACAAATATTGTAAAATAAATTGCCACTTAAGAACAAAATAACAAAAGTGGACTTAAAAAAAAGGGAAAAACATGTGATCTTCATATTTCTTATCAAGTACATTCCTGAAAGGTGAACAAGACAGCTAGTTCAATGGATCTAGATAAGAGAAGTAGGTACTAAAACAAAGGATTCTATTATTAAAAAAAAAAAAGTATTCAAACCATAAGCTGAAGTAGAACACAGTAAACACAAGTGGAAACTAAGAAGCAGCAGTATAATCAGGTTTAACTAATGAAAGATTCAAGTAGAATAAAAATTATATAAAGAGAAATAAAGAGCCAAGGGCTTAGAACATAGAATTAAAGCAAAGCTGGCCCAGTATTCTTGAACATAGAATTATATCCTGCCCACACCAGTAAGACAATTCCCTAGTGAACCAAGCCTATGGTGTAGACAATCCATAAATGACATACCTTCTGCACTAACTGACAGAACAGAAAAGAAAAGAAAAAAGTAAATACATGAAAACTACAATAATCTAGCTATATGTGGATTGGTGTATTACCAATACTGCAAAAGTATGAATTAAATTTACGTTATTCAACAAATAATCTTTAAAATGCTGACCAAATGAACTATAAGTGAAGAAAATCAGACCATAGGCAGCCCCTGTATTTCTTTAATTAAAATGGACTCTATGGGAGGTGCCTGTGTAGCTCAGTCTGCCTTCAGCTCTGGCCAGGATCTCTGGGGCCTGGGAGCTGCCAGCTGTCAGCTCAGCAGGGAATCTGCTTCTTCCTCTTCCTCTGCCACTCCCCCTGCTTGTGCTCTCTCTCAAATAAATAAAAATCTTTTAAATAAATAAAAATAAAATAGACTCTATCCTTAGAATACAACTCGGTTTAACATAGGTGAGGAGAAAGAAAGTCGGAGAAATGAAAAAAGTGAGCAAGACCTTATTTTTATGTATTCACATATATATGTTTCTCTGAAGTGGTTATCCTATTTCTCCCAAGAACACACTTCCCAGTCTTTTCTCCTTATGCCCACCAGATACACAACCTGAAAAACAAATATCCATGTCAGAGATTCTGCCAAATGGATGCCATGTTATTATCTCCATTGCCTTTCCCCATTTAATTCCCCACCAAAATCAATGGCCATCACATGGAAGTAGCTTAATATTCCTTTAGAATTCCTTTAGAACATTCCTATGCCACTGCTATTTTTCCAAGTTGTTGCTAGAACTCTAACCTAATCCCTTATCTTCTAAACTCCACAGACACACAAGCTTATGATCTCTTATCTTCTAAATTCCAAATGAACAAAATGCTTCCTCATTCATAACCCTGGGCCTCGGTTAAACTGAACAAAGCGTTACTTTTATTTGTATATTTTTAAAGTTTCCCATATCTGAAAAATAATCCTTACATATTATGTTAAATCCAAATTAACATGGTGAAAATGTTTCTACTGAAGGCAAAGAATGAATTCTCATTATTATATCCAGTTGCTGTCTTGGAATACTGCCTCATATCATGGGCTCTAAACAGAGGGAAGGAATGTGGCCACCCTCACCTTCCTGGAAGAGTTCGGGGAAGAGCATCAGTAATCAAGTTTGTAAAACAATTTTCTATCACAGAGAATTTTTGAGCTTTTAGTAAATACGCATTCATACAAAGTTATTTCAATACTGAAAAGTGTAGAGTGAAAGATTCAAAGACTGCAAATGTGAACTTTCTACAATTCTCTTAAACTACACTTGACAGTAATGAGAACCATTTTTGCCTAGTGTTTGCCTAACCATAACACCTTAGGTAAACATCGGCTCTAATTAGTTACAATGAAAGAAACGTTTAGCCAGTTCATTGTAAGCACGAACGATATCTTATAAACAATTAAATATATTACTATGTTTTCACTCTTAGGATACGTAAACAATGTCGGCCTTTCCATACATTCCTTGGAACCTACCAGTACTGTCAAGGACATCTCTAATAAGATTTCTCGGATGTGTCAGTGAGTCATGTGTCAGGAGGATGGCCTGTCTCTTCAAGGACATGCTTCCACTCAAGGTGGTTGGTAGACACGTCCTAAGTTTTCCTGGCCGTGACTTGGTTCCTTCCCACCTTGGCCGTCATACTCTTACCCTCTACTGTAACTCTGCTTCATTTCCCATTAGTGCAAAGGAGACCCTTTTTCCCAACCTAATGCTTCGACAAAGGGCTACTTATTCATTCTAGATGTTCAAGGTAAGGCCGGGGTCTCGGGAAAGTAAGTGGTTATGGAGGCTTGGAGTTCAGGAGGGGCCGGGAACAGCAGAAAGCCTTCAGCAGAGGTCCCTTCGGCCACCAGCGGACAAGTAACCAGAAGGGGCCGGAAGCCCACGGCCTCTTTCCCGGGGCGGTAGTGGCGGGAAGCGGGGTGCTGGAAACCGCGGAGGTGCCGTGGCCTACCTCTCGGGAAGCACGGCAGCAAGGGGCTGGCTGTGCGAGATGCCCTCCGAGGTGGCGGTTGCTCCCTGACGCCCCATGTGCCCCTGCCACAGGTAAGGAGGACTCACCGTGCGGCTCGGGCCGGGGCCCCGCGGGCGGCGGTGGCTCCTGGTGCTGCAGCGGGGAGGTGGAGGCGGAGGCGGAGGCGGAGGCCGAGGCCGACGTGATGAGGAGCCTCTGGAAGCGGTTGGGCGGCCGGCAGGGCACCTCCAGGCCGGCCGCCAGCTTGGCCTTGTTGGCGCTGGTGAGCCTCTTGAGGTGTACGAGCAGCTGTGGCTGGTCGCGGCGGAAGTGCGGGCTGTGGAAGTGGTGGAGCGGCCCGTCGCCAGCCGGCCCACCGCCCCCTGGTCCCGGCCCGGGCCCCGCCGCGCCCGGCCCGCCCAGCACCACCTTGCGGAAGCCGTAGAGGTTGAGCTGGCGGATGAAGCTGGTGAAGTTGGTGGTCTTGAAGAGCTCGGGCTCGGCCCCGGCCCCGGAACCCCCAACGCCGCCCCCGCCGCCGCCGCCGCCCCCGCCGCCGCCGCCCCCCGCCCCTGCCCCGGGCGGGCTGAGCAGCTCGGCCTCGAAGAGCGGCTGGTCGATGAGCAGCCCCTCGCCACGACCGTCCCAGCGGATCGAGCGGTACCGGGGACTGTTCACCAACCGCCACAGCTTGGCGGGGAAGTTGTTGGGATTGATGGGGGTGGAGAGCAGCGCCTCCTCCATCGCCCCCACCCGGGCTCTGGGCCTCGCCCCGCCAAGCCTGGCTCTCCCACCCCGTTCTCGATCCCCCCCTCCCCCTTCGCCAGGCCTTCGCTGCGCCCTGCCCCCTCCGGCCTGTGTCCGGCCGCCGCGGACCCTGGGACCGTTGGCGCACGAGCGCCCCGCCGCGCCTTGCAGCGCGGCCAATGGGGCCTCGAGTTCTCGCCGCGCGGCCGGACGCGGCACGAGCCGGCCCGCCCCCTGGACGCCGCGCCGCAGGGCACGCCCGACGCCGCGTCGAGCCCCGCCGCGTGCAGCAGCGTGAGGCGCTGCCGCGGCCGCTCGCCTTCCCTCGCCGCCGTCCCCAAACCGCCGGGCTTGGGAGGAGCCGCTGCCCTCCACGTCGCGTTCAGTCCTGCGAAGAGATAAGCCCGATTATCCGGCCAGGAATACCAAGACTCCTGTTTATCACTTCAGCCAGCGTGTGGGGGATTTAGAATTCCCAAAGTGTGCACTTCGCGATTCAAAGTTGGCCATTCTGGAGAACAAAGGGCCCAACTCTCTAATCTGAGTAGCTATAAACTAAGTGTAAACTAACAGTTAAACTGTTTGTTTCTCCAAAATAAAAATGGCGATGGGGCTATGGTATCCTCCGGAAACAAATTCACCTTTTACATAGTAACATTTTATGTGTTTTTAAATAGACCCTCTTAGGGCAATAATTTGGCTCAGTACAGGTTTACTCGAGGCAGGATGAGAACGGAGAGGCCTATGAGGAGGGAATCCGAAGACTGAATACAATCCTGTGTGCCTGGTCAACCAGCTGGTGCCACCTTAGACATTAAACAGAAACAAACCTCACATGAGATGGGACAGAATTCTATAGTATCCATAAGGATAAACCCCTGTCCGATCAATAAATAATGTAGCAGGAGCTGTTAAAAATGAAAGAGGGGCAGCCCCAGTGGCTCAGCGGTTTAACGCTGCCTTTGGCCCAGGGCCTGATCCTGGAGACCTGGGATCGAGTCCCACGTCGGGTTCCCTGCATGGAGCCTGCTTCTCCCTCTGCCTGTGTCTCTGCTTCACTCTCTGTCTCTCATAAATAAAAAAATAATTTTTTAAAATGGAAAGGGCTGGGAGGAAGGAGTACGTTTTAATCAAAGAAAAATGATTAAGTTTTCTTAGAAATTAAAATGAATAAAAAGACCCAACAAAGCAGCACTAATATAGAGATTTTATTTAAATTGTATTGAGTTTTTACAGCACATTGCATGTTTGTCACAACGCAACTGCACAGTTTGGATTTTTGGCCACATCATGTCACTTACACCCACAAGAGCTCTGAAAGGAGTATTTGATGAATACCTCTGAGCCACGAGCCCAGAGTCTCTCTCCAAGGCCATGCAGTATGTTTACTGATGGGACAGTCCCTCAAAACAGCCACACAAAGTAGACAAGATACAGTCTCCTCAAATGTTACCAATCCTACTCCCCCTGAAAATGGGCAGAGTGAGGTGCAATGAAAGTCAAGTTAATTAAAAAGCCACTCGAAACTGGCAGTAAATTTTAATGATTGAGAAAATGCTTAGGAGAATTTTATGTATCAGAGACAAGGAATAGTTTGTTACTTTTTCAATGATCTCAGGAATTTCCCAGACACAAATCTCCATTATTCAACTCCATTTAAACAAAAAAAAAAAAAAAAAAGTTCTGCTAGGCTGACCTAAATACGCCAAAACTTTTTAGGTTACATCCATGACAAGTATAAAAGCACAGATGCTTCTCTGTAGGACTGAAGGAAAGGTCAGGACAAGTAACAATTCTTGTTCTAAATGCAGATCCTCTTTATTTTCAAATGAATTTTTTTTTTCTAGGAAGCAACATTAAAGTAGCAGTTAGACAGACAGCTACCATAGTTTTAAAACAGGATAAGCCTAAGTGTAATTTACCTTTAATACACCAATGGATTAAGGAAAATGTATAAAGGAAATACTAGTGGTTTCATTACAGGTCAAGGAGACTATATCTGTCCCAACCACAGTACATGGCTATATCACTGTATCTTTTGGTTAAGTGCCACTGGTACATATTAAGATGAAACAAAACAAAGAAAAACAATGTTTGGTCCAAATGGACACATCTTCTCCCCCAATTTTGGTATCAAGGCTTTATTCTCTTCTGTTTGGGTTCCATTGTTAAGTGCACAGAAATAGACAGCAGCATTTGTACTGAAACCCTCACATACCAAACAGCATATTCTAGGAGGTAAAAACCAAATGCTAAATTCTACCCTTGAGGTGTCAAGTGTTCAGGATAAGAAGCAGTGTGACCCAGAGGAGGCAGCAGCCAAGGGAAAGACAACATGAGGGAAGTGGGCCGTGGAACAATAACAACAAAAAAACCATTGTTTTATTTTCATGCCAGGAGAGGATCAAGGTGTAACTCCTGTGTTAGCACCAGGACAACTAGGAAAAGTCAGGCGCAAAGAGCAGGGCACAATCAGAAAATATTTGACAAGGATCATTTCTGCTTTTCCCTTCTCATTTCTCACAGTGCATACCTCAAGAGCTGCCACTGAGTAACCACGACTACTGCCTTCACAGCTCAAAATAACTGATTTTTGCCCGGACTGAACATAAGCAGAGTTTTCCTCTGCTCCCAAAAGTGTCTCACTCCTTAGGAACTGTCCCTCTAAACTGAATATTCACTGATGCTGGCTAATGAGCCAAGTGAAAAATACAGCAAAACCTCCACTTACTGAACCAATCTTTAACCCAAACTCCACAGAAAGACAGAACTACTGCAACTAGAGGGAGTGCCTCTAAAGACTGAGCCTTCATGCACAGATACAGAGCACAGAGGAACAGGATATAGTTCATTTCAAATAGGATAGGAATTCCTATCTTATATACTAGAATCTGCTTTTTTTCAAGGTGGAAGAGAGATGGATCTGTTTATCACTTGGAGTTTGGTTATACATATGCCTTTCTATTGCTGTTTGGGGCACACATCATCAGGCAGTATTTATGAAATCATCATCTTGTGACACACATACCCCCCACCCCATCCCCCCCCAGGAGAAAAGCGGGAGTCACCAACTCAAATGAAGCTTCCAGACTCTGGGTCTGGATCCAGGACCATTACCCCAAGGTGAGGGTCTCACCAGTTAAGACCTCCTGCCAAATTGGAATTCCTCTGCTCCAGTCTCATGGTACCAAGGAGGATTTCTCAAGACGGTATCTTTGAGCTCTGTGATTTCATGAGCCACCACACCAAGGAACCTTCAAAACTACACCTGAAGCAGATCCTCCCTTCAAACCTGCTAAAATTGGACAGGTCATCTCCTCTGGCATTCAGCTGGAAGCTGTAGCAATGGGTTTCTTCAGATGTTGGCTCATGAGTTCCCTGGCACGAGATACTTGGATGTGTTCGTAACATGAGTTACAGACGAGAACTGGGTCATAGAGTTGTTGATCAGGAATGGGCAACTTCAGGTGGCAGCAGCCAGCACAAAACACATTCCCACAATTTCTGCCAAAGCACAAAGAAGAGTTCATCAGAAATGCCTGTGTACTGAGAAGAAATAACACTTGCAAAGGCCTTACATGAATAATAAAGAGAAAAGTTGGACGAAAACAAAAAAATTATCCTGATAAAGATATATCCGTTTTCAGATTAACTCAGTTTAGCTTACATACGTGTATGTCACTGCTTTATGAGCCATACAGAATCATACAGAACATCTTACCTGCAGTGGTGTCTTCGTTTGGCCAACCAGAATTCACAGTCACAGTTATAGCAATGTGATGCCATATGGTCTGGAACCCAGCGAGTCACCTAACAGAAGGCACAAGGAAAAATTCCAGGTCCTTGTCAACCAAGTGGAAGCGCAACACTGCAGCAAGGAAAGCATCCCAGGAGACATCAACAAGATCTGTCTTTCTACTTGGCCACTACTTGTCTAAAAAGACATTCATCTAGGAGAGAGCTTCATCTATAGCGTGCCACTCGTCTCTGAGAAATATGAGGACTCGATGCTTCATGTAAGTATGCATTCGCCTGCACATACCTCAGTCTCTTTCTTATCAACAGGTTCCCAGCTTGCTTCAGAAAGGCAGTCCTCACTGTGATCAGAGCCAAAATCTTCAATATCACTGCCATCTGACTCCTTCAAACATGTCTGAAGAAAAGGCAAAGATCTCAGCACCATCTTCACCATCACTAACATTTACTGTTTACTGTGCATCAGGTACTATTCTAAGTACATTACATGCATGAACTTTAATTCGTCCCAAGAATCTTATGATGTGTACTATTATTATCATCCCTATTTTACAAATAAGGAAACTAAGCCCTGAGAAAGTCAAGAGATAGTAATAAGCCTGAAATTTAAACCTAGTACAGTTGATCCTTGAACAACACAGGTTTGAATTGCATGGGTCCACTTGGGTGCAGATACTTTTCAAGAAATACAGTACATTACTATGGATTTTTTTCTTTCTTATAATTTTCTTAATAACATTTTCTTTTTTCCAGCTTACTTTACTATAAGAATACTGCATACAATATATCTAACATACAAAATATATGTTAATTGACTGTATTATCAGTAATGCTTCTGGTCAACAGTAGGCTACCTGTGGTTAAGTTAAAGTTATATGTGGATTTTTGACTACACAAGAGGTCAGCACCTTAACCCCTGAGTTGTTCAAGGGTCAACTTGAACTTTGCCTTCAGATCCATGCTCTTAACCAATATACTTTATCACAGTGTGGCGATATTTCTCATTACATTCTAAACCAGGGTTCACAAACTATGGCCCACAGGCCAAATCTAGCCCACTGCCTTTTTTGTAATCAAGGTATATTGGAAGACAACCACACTTATTTACTGATGTATGTTTTTGGCTACTTTTATACTGTAACAGCAGAGTCAAACAGGTGGGACAGAGACTGTATGTCCAACAAAGTCTAAAGTATTTAATATATGGCCCCTTATCAAAGAGAGTTCACTGACTCCTGTTTTAAACCATTACCCCTGAATAGTAAGTTGTTAGCCCTGACCATCTCATCCCAGCAAGTGAGCGGCAGGCAAGTGGGAATGTCTTAACAGGAGGAAGGGAAGTATCTGTGTTGATGATAGGATATTGTGGCCAAGAAGGTGACTCCTAGAAGCTCCCCAAGAATTCTGTGCCCAAACTGTAGGGCTCCCAACACAGTGAAGCCTAGACAGTCCTCATCATTTCTCACTTGGATTATTCCAAAACATTTTAACCAGCCTCCCAACCTAGGTTTCAACTGCCTTATCCACTTGACACATTATTGCTAGGGGAGTATTATTAAAATACAATTCTGATCATGATAGTGGCCAAAAATTCTGCTGCCTTGAGGGTAGAACAAGAAGGGATCTCAAGCTGACCTTTCCAATCCCTGTCTACTTCTCCAATATAAGCTCCTGCCTCACTACCCAACTCCCTCCCTAATGGTCCCAGCACATCTGTACATGCACGTGTACACACACACACACACACACACACACACACACACACAAACCCCTACCCCTTCGTCCAAGCCATCCCATTGGAGTACTTATTGCCTCCATGCTTTTGAGAATCATATTTCCTTTTCACTGTCTACCTAGTGAAAAATAACAAATTCTTCAGCACTCAACTCAAACTTTTCTTCTCAGGAAAGCCTTCACTCCACCCCAGCCCCCAATACCTGATACTTACTTCCATGGTAACACCTAAGAACATCATTCTAGTTGTCTGCTTATCTCTCCCAATACACTGTGAGCTCCTTGAAAGCAGAGACTATGTCCTTCATCCTATAGCCCGACCACCTAACACAGTGCCACATAGCAAGTACCCAATGAATAAATGTTGAGTGGATGGAAGGCTGGATAAATAAACAAATGGATGGACAGCAGTAGTGAATACTTACAAAATCATCCTCATAGTCCATAGGGGGCTCTGCTGGAGGGGCACAGCAGTGACGGATATCCAGCCTCATCTGAAGCTCACGCACTTGTCGACGTAGCTGCTCCACCTCTTGCTTGTACCCTGCTTCAATTTGCCGTAATCTATGCTGGATCACATCCGTGGGAAAGGGGAGTCCATCATCATCCAGGTAAAGAGGAGGCACTGGAGAAGGGCAGCTCAGTGGAACAGGCTTTGTGCCGGAGACCTGCTTTGGATGACTGGAAAACCACATCCGGTTGTTTTTTCCTCCTGGACCAGTACAGTGTCCATTGGAATGACTAGAACAGACTGGTGACTTCACCCCTTCTCTCTGAGCCCACTGGCCCCCAAAGCAGGGCCCTGTTGCCCGCACTTGCTTGTTGTTTGACCTCTTGCTACAACAGCCATAGGAAAGCAGCCGCCGAGGAGTGGTCTCCCCACTTGGGAATGAAGTCACCATCCCTTGGAAGCTGTCCCAGTTGGATCCTAAAAAAGAGAACTCACTGATCTGGCTCTGAGAAATTGGCTTTCGGGTCAATTCCAATGGCACTTTGCCAAAGCGAGGATTTTCCAATAACTGCCCATTCCTATTATTCCCTCTTTTGCCAGTGTATTCCTCCCTATGAATCAGCTCTGGCACAGAACTAGGCTGTTCCTGGTGGGAGATACTTGCCACAGACCCTGGGGGATCCTGGCTGAGGAAGTCAGTGCTTGGCTCTGGAGGAGTTTGGCAGGTAGCACTCAGTGGGCTGCAAAGGGTGCCCAGACTGTGATCTGGAACGCATCTGAAGGGCACACCTAGCATGGAATCTAGCAAGGCCCGCTGGGGGGCACCAGTAAGGGAGTCCTGGGAAGACTCGGGAAAATCACAAACTCCATTACATTTGTTGGAAACAACTTCAGAGAGTGTACTGACAGCTTCTTTTTCAGGACAATGTTCAGGTGGCTCCTCCGTGCCATCTAAAGTCCTACTCAGCTCATTGGAGGCAGGAGGGTCTGGAGCTGGTTCCTTAGTCTCTTCTAGGACTTTGATCTCAGGATCAGAGACGTTACTCTTCATTCCCTGGGGCACTGCAGTACTAAGCAGTTTGTAACTTGGAGAACAGCTTCCATGACTCTTGAAAGGTTTATTGCTCAAGTAGTCTTTCTGGCTGCTGGGCAGAGAGGAAGGAAGACCTATTTCTCCTACGGTCTGCTGAGGACCTCCTATCCCAGATTCCACAAAGGTCTCTGATCCCTCAGGATTGCTATGCCAGGGCTCCAGGCCTACTCTGGTCTCCTGACAGTGGTTATTGAGGTTAGGGTCACTGGACGTGCGGGTCAGGGGGCTGCTTGTGTCACAGGCAGAAAGCAGATCATCCATAGATCTGGTTTTAGGTAATCTGGAATGACAAACACAACATCTCCAGGTCAGTAAATGGGAGCCATCTCCAATATATAGAATCAGACCATCAAAGCAACATCAAAGCCAGAGTTCATAAGAAATCACATTTTAGATTACAAAGAACCAATGTTCACTGCAACAAGTTTACTGTGCAAAAAGCGAAGGACATGAGCTCTGTCCTCCAGAACCCAGGATCCATCCCCAGCTTTTATCAGTCCTCACCCTACACAATCTCCCTGGACAATCTCAACCACTCCCATTATTTCAATGCCCTCTATATCTGCAATACCAACCAGGACTACACCTGAATCATAAATCTCACAACCAACTGCCTCTGTCACACACAGTAGGAAGGAAAAGTTTTGGAGCTAGATGATATTGGTTCTGATACTGATTAGCCGTACAGCTACAGGTAAATTATTTAACCTTCTAGACGTGATTTCCTCCCCTATAAAATGATTATCATAAATTATACCTTATAGAGATGCTATGAGGATTCAAACTACAGGCGGCCTACAACCAACTTACTAAGACTACACTCACAACTTGTCATTTTTACTCCTTTCTTTATTATAAATGATCCCTTCCTCACAGTAGTAACCAAGACAGCCTTTTACAACCAACTTAGCAGCAGTGTATGTTTGGAGTCCTAAGTCACCATGGAAACTTCCCCTAGGATAAAGCACTCAGGCGTTCTAGAGGCATTCATGCACACCAAACGGGTAACAGACATTTTCAAGAATGTCTGATTTTTAACACATTTCAAAAGTCCTTAGAACAATGAATGCTTCAGGGAAACTTGCCAGGTAACAGTGGAGACTTAACTAGACTCCTATTTCCAGATGCTTTGGTCAGTTCCACCCATACAGAAAAATCCCTCAAAGTTTGAGTTAAAATACAGCTGATTTTTTAAGTGTTTGGCTTTTGAAACTTAATATGTTTTTTAAATATTTTTATGTGTGATTTTACTTTTGGGATCAATTTTGATTATTTATTTGTTTGTTTGTTTTGTATGAAATTCCAGGAAGGCAATAGCAATGGTGCTGATTATAGTCTCTGGAGTCCCATAGCCCGGGCTCAAATCCCAGCCTGGCAAATTTTTAACTATGCAACCTTAACTTCTCTAAGCCTAGTTCCCTCAGGTAATGGTACCTACCTCTTAAAGCCATCATGAAGATTAAACAAAATAATCCACTGCAAAGCACATTGCTCAGTACTTCCCATATTGTTGTACTTCCTGTTTACTTGTTTATCTCCTGCTATGAAAGTGCCTTGAGGGCAGCTCTGTCTCTGATTTGAATCCCTAGCACCAATCAAACAATTTTTTTTAAAGATTTTATTTATTTATTCATGAGAGACACAGGCAGAGGGAGAAGCAGGCTCCATGCAGGGAGCCCAATGTGGGACTTGATCCTGGGACTCCAGGATCATGCCCTGGGCCGAAGACAGGCACTAAACTGCTGAGCCACCCAGGGATCCCCCCAAACAATTTGAGAAATGAATAAACGAGCTTAAAATCTAACATCAAGTGTCCACTGCTAGGTATCAACTGAATGAAACAGATCAGTAGGGTTCAATGTTTGGTATACATTAGGGGCTCCTATAAGTCTTCTAGATCTACAAACAATCAGGCCCATCTAAGACCTGTGAATAAGAATGGTGAAGAGTGAGAACCAGATATCTGTATATTTAAAAAGTACCCACAGCTAACTTGGGTTTTTGTTTTACTTTTTTATTATGGAAACTTTCAGACATACAAAAGTAGAAAAATATAAAGACTTCCCATGTATTCTTGACCCAAATTCAACAATATCAACAACCTGCCATCCTCCACAGCTGATTCCTACCTGCACAAAAAAATTAATCAATAATTCTGGCAGAGGGGCACTTGGGTGGCTCAGTTGGTTAAGCAACTGACTCTTGGTTTAGGTTTAGGTCACGATCCCAGGGTCATGGGTTGGAGCCCTCTGTTGGGCTCCACAATAAGTGCAGAGTCGGCCTGAGATTCTCTCTCTCCCTCTGCCCATCCCTCTGCTCACATATGTTCTCTCTCCCTCTCTCTAAAATAAATAAATAAAATCTTTTAAAATAATAATAATAATAATAATGCTGGTAGAGAAAATAATGCCTGAGGAGATTAGAACAAAGACAACCCATCCAGCTAGGATGGTCAGGGAAGGCTACATAGAGAGAGTAGGATTTGAGCTGAGGATAGCAGACTGTGTTGGGACTTCTTTTTGTGTGTGTGTGTGTGTGTGTGTGTGTGTGTGTGTGTGTGTGTTGGGACTTCAATGGAAAAATTAAAAAGGGCAGGACATTTTTGATCTAGGGAAAGAGAGAACCAAAGGTTAAGTCAGGTGAGCTGTTAAAGCTTTTTTTTATTTTGCATACTACTTGGTCCCCCAAATCTATCTCCATCCAACTCTCCAAAGGCCTATAGCCTTTGATAATATATCAATCGCAACCTGCCTGTATCTTCTCCTCCTGCCCAAACTGACTTGTCTTCTCAACTTCCCAATGTCTTTCAGTTGGTACTAATATCCACCTAGTTTCTAAACTCAGAGACTTAGGACCTGTCTTTGACAGGCACCCTCTACTCTACACTTCTACACTCCTCCCACATTCAGTCACTCCATAATCTGCTAATGCCTTCTCTATAAAGTCTCCGATTTTAATCCTTTCTCTTTTCCAAACTCTTCTATCTAAATTACAACAGTGTTGGCTGATCTCTGTGCTTCCAACTACCCACCTCACTGACTCATTCTCCAGAAATCCCATTGTCACCAGGTCACAATGACTTCCTACAGTGCATTACTATTGACAAGTGAATCAAAATAAACTCAGGGTAATATTTAAGCCTTCAATGAACTATCCTGTATTCATTTCTATTCCTCAAAATGGCCCCTTTCTAGTCCCTCCCAGCTCTGGAGAGGTACTTTTGCTCTTAAAACTATCTTTCGGGATCCCCGGGTGGCGCAGCGGTTTGGCGCCTGCCTTTGGCCCAGGGCGCGATCCCGGAGGCCCGGGATCAAGTCCCACAGCGGGCTCCCAGTGCATGGAGCCTGCTTCTCCCTCTGCCTGTGTCTCTGTCTCTCTCTCTCTCTCTCTGTGACTATCATAAATAAGTAAAAATTTAAAAAAAAAAACTATCTTTCATGCAACCAATTGTTTTGTTTTGTTTTAAAGATTTTTTAATTTATTTTGAGAGAGAAAGAGAGTGCACGAGTGGGGGGCAGAAGGAAAGGGAGAAGCAGACTCCCCGCGGAGCAGGAAGTCTGATGTGGGGCTCCATCCCAGGATCAAGACTTGAGCTGAAGGCAGATGGTTAATTGACTGAGCCACCAGGTGCCCCTATCAAATTCCTTTGGACCCCTCTCCACTACCTTGTTACCAAGCTCACAACTCCCTTCATTCCATTCGTTTGTTCATTTAAGCATTTATTTACTAAAGCACCTATTATGTGCCAGGCCCTGAGCCAGATGCTAAAGACACAAGTAGCCAAGGCTCCTGCCAGGTCTTCCATGAAAACTTCTCTAAGTGGGCAGCTCGGGTGGCTCAGCGGTTTAGCGCCACCTTCAGCCCAAGGTGTGATCCTGGAGACCTGGGATCGAGTCCCACATGAGGTTCCCTGCATGGAGACTCCTTCTCCCTCTGCCTTGTGTCTCTGCCTCTCTTTCTGTGTGTGTGTGTGTCATGAATAAATAAATAAAATCTTAAAAAAAAAAAGAAAGAAAGAAAACTTCTCTAAGTAAACAGTCACCAAATGACCTCCTTCTAAATTCTCATTTCTCCCAATAGCTTTGAACTACACATATTCTTATTTGCTTAGATGCTTAGAACTGATCTCTAGTTGTCCTATATCTGTCTTATTACAGCTTTTTAAAAGTATCCTATATAGGGCAGCCCGGGTGGCTCTGCGGCTTAGCACCGCCTTTGGCCCAGGGTGTGACCCTGGAGACCCGGGGTAGAGTCCCACGTCGGGCTCTACAGCCCTCTGCCTGTGTCTCCACCTCTCTCTCTCTCTGTGTCTCTCATGAATAAATAAATAAAATCTTAAAAAAAAAAAGTATCCTAAATAGGATCAATATCTTCTATTTCTTTGGTATCGCCCACAAACTTGTACAGTATTAGGCAACTAATAGGTATTAAAGAAACATTTACTGAATTGAAATATTAGATATTAGGGGCACCTGGGTGGCTCAGTCGGTTAAGTATCTGACTTCAGCTTGACTGTGGTCCTAGGATCAAGTCCCACATTGGACTCCCTGCTGTGCTGTGCTTCTCCCTCTCCCAATGCCCCTTGCCTGGCTCATGCTCTCTCTCTCCCTCTTAAATAAATAAATAAAATATTTTTTTTAAATGGGAAAAATTAGATACTAATTTAAGGGAGTGATTTTTAAATACGTGATAGAATGTACTGAGAATTTGATAAGTTCTGGACCCTCTCCCTGGAAAACTAAACTTACGAACCTGTACCCAAATTCTGCATAGTTTAGGAAAGAAGAAAATCACAGAATTCCTGAAGCCTATCCGTGAGCCCTTGACCATGGACTCAACATTCTAAAACCAATAATTTAGAGGGGTGGGTTTTTGTTATCCTTTATAATATTTAACCAACAAATTTTGTTTAAGATTTATTTATTTATTTATTCGTCATAGACACACACAGAGAGAGAGGCAGAGACACAGGAGGAGGGAGAAGCAGGCTCCATGCCGGGAGCCCGATGCGGGACTCGATCCCGGGACTCCAGGATCGCACTCTGGGCCAAAGGCAGGCACTAAACCACTGAGCCACCCAGGGATCCCCTTAACTAACAATTTAAGTTATATTTTAACTTTAAGAATCTTCCACCAATAAACAAAGATCGAAATTTGAAATGTACCTATCCCTTTAACTTTCATTTCTAGGAATTTATCTGGCAAAAGTATTAACACAGGGATCCCTGGGTGGCGCAGCGGTTTGGCTCCCGGTGCATGGAGCCTGCTTCTCCCTCTGCCTGTGTTTCTGCCTCTCTCTCTCTCTGTGACTATCATAAGTAAATAAAAATTAAAAAAAAAAAAAAGTATTAACACAAATGCAAAGATACACATATAAGGTAATACTAGTGAACTATATACTTAAAAATGGTTCAGATAGTAAATATTATATGTATTTTACCACAATTGTTTTTAAGAACATACATATAATTAAGGATGTTAATTATAGCATTCCCAATAATGATATTTGTAAAAAGCCAGAAATCACCTAAATTAGCAATAGGAAACTGGTTACATAAATTATGCTACACTCTGATTTTAGACTGTTAAATGCAGCCACTAAAGCAATAAAACAGGTTTATATGTGCTTTAGGGGGTGACAGCCTATTACAACATGGGAAAAACAACTTGCAGAACAGTATGCAAAATATGATTGTTTTTGTATCTTACAAATGTTTCTTTTTTTAAGATTTATCTATTTATTTGAGAGAGAGAGAGAATGAGCAAGCATGGAGGGAAGGGGCAGAAGGGGAGAGAAAGAGAATCTCAAGCAGACTTCCTACTGAATACAGAGCCCAATGCAGGGCTCGACCCCATGACCCTGAGATTATGACCTGAGCTGAAATCAAGAGTCGGAAGTTCAACCAACAGAGCCACCCAGATGCCCCAAAAATGCTTCTACACGAGAGTGTGACAGTGTGGCTATATCTATGTAGCGATAAACATCTAGAAGGACAGGCACCAAAATGTTAGCAATGGATGCCTATGGGGACAAGGATTTGAGAGGGAGGGCTTTCATTTTCTTTGGTTTTGTGGGTTTTTTTTTTTTTTAAGATTTTATTTATTTATTCATGAGAGATACAGAGAAAGAGGCAGAGACATAGGTAGAGGGAGCAGCAGGCTCCCTACAGGGAGCCTGATATGGGACTCAATCTCAGGACCTCAGGACCTGAGCCAAAGGCATATGCTCAACCACTCAGCCACCCAAGCACCCCAGACTTTCATTTTCTACTTTTACATTGTTCAGCCTTTTTAAAAATAGGAACATGCATTACTCTTTAACCAATACTCATTCTAATACCCCCAAATATTAGTCAGAAGATTAATTTTTATGTCTGCCTTTCAATTCTGGTGTTTTTCTGAGGGAGAATATGAAGGCCACCCCCTTCTGGGAACCCACTTCCCTGAGAATCAGATGCTTCTGGAAGCTATTGGTGCACATAGCAAAGGTCACTACTAAGACAGTCAAGTACCCCAATGTCTTCTATCAGTATACCTAAATCAAACCTTCCCACAAACCTTCCTGAAATAGTCCTTTCTATTTTGTTCTCCTCTCCCCTGCTGGCTATGACACATAGGATAGCAGCTCCAGAAAAGAAGGTAACCAATCTTATCTTAAGAGAGGACCTTGAAAACACACAGAGTGCACAAGTCCTGAGCCAAGTTTCTCCTTCAACTGAGGCAAGAAGTTGCTTTTAAATATCTGATAAAAGGGGATCCCTGGGTGGCTCAGCGGTTCAGCACCTGCTGCCTTTGGCTCAGGACATGATCCTGGAGTCCCGGGATCGAATCCCGTGTCGGGCTCCCGGCATGGAGCCTGCTTCTCCCTCTGCCTGTGTCTCTGCCTCTCTCTCTCTCCCTCTCTCCCTCTCTCTCTCTCTATATATATATATATATCTGTCATGAATAAATAAACAAAATCTAAAAAAAAAAAAAAAGTCTTTAAATATCTCATAAAAGATGGAGAATATTAGGTTAGGCACAAAGCAACCATTGCCTTCCTGGTGGAGAGGAGGAGAGAGCAAGAAGGACTCTTCTTACCTGTCCAGAGAGCGGCCAGAAAACTCCTGGCTCTGAGCCACCGGGGAAAGGTAAAGATCCATGGTCTCCTCCCCAAGTGTACATGGAGATGATGCTGGCAAATAAACAGCTGTCCAGAGGTGCAGGGCCCGGACGTGACACACAGGATGCAGGACCTAGGGAAGCAGCCCCGTGCTAGTGTCTTGTGAGCTGTTCCAGGTCCCTCTTCCTTCTCTAAGCCTGCCTTCTCTCCCACTGATTCAGCCCATTCTCCCTGCAGGTCTCCAAGCAGCACCTACAGGACAAGACTTACCATGTCTGAGCCTGGTGTGTAGAGGAAGTTATGAAAGTTCTTATTGCCAGCTCGCAGGAGAGCCCACACAGAGCAGGTCCGCTTATAGATGTTGCGCTTCTCTCGTTCACAGGGGTTGTTGGCCAAGAATGTGCCATAGAGGCAGGAGTACGTGTGCTGCACCAGTTTTACCTAGAGGGCCAGTTTTACCAGTTTGCACCTGGGAGCCTGGGCCGCCTTCCTCCGCCCCCACCCCGACCCTGGTCACAGGCTTCAGAACTCACCAGGAATGCTTCATTAAACTCAAACAGGCAGGGAAACTGCTTGAGCAACTGATGAACAGAATCAAGCCACTGCAAGAACACAGGGCATTGCTCATTTTGGTCCTCTGCATTCTCCTGGTGGCCGCAGCGATCTCCAAACTTGTGACCAAAATCCAGCCAGTCAGACTCTACTAAAACTTGGAAGCCCTGCAGAAAAGGGGATAAGTATAGGGCCTTTCTGGAAAGGCTAGCGTGCTACTCCCTAGGGGATGCCCAAAGCAGAGAGCTGGTAGCTTCAGAGGAGGGCAGAACTGATGCTAGAAGACTCAAAGCCACCAATGTCCCCTACTGAAAGATCCCCAAGACCGATTCTGAGGGCCCAACACCTTCCCCACCTCCTTTCCCTCTGTTCTTTCCCACCCAACTCCATTCAATACCTCCAGCGTCCTGTAGTATGGGTCCAGCAATATTTTGGCCAGGGCAACGATTTGTGGCGTCCGGTCCCAGCCGTCAGAGCAGTGCACGAGCACAGGCCGGCCTTCCCGGTCTACGGTATTAGCCACAAGCACAGCTGCCTTGAGCATCACCGACAAGTGCTGCAGCCATTTGGTGCTCTCCAGGGCCGACAACCAGCTACACGAGAGCAGAAATTGAGTCTGTCCCCAAGGGCGCTAAGGCTCCAATGGTCTCTCTACCACCCACAGCCAGCCTCTCCTAATGATGTCCCTAGTGAGGGCTGAAGCCAGGAGGTCCAGCCATGGCCTTTCTGCCAGGAGATATCTGGCAGGAAGGTAAAGAAGACAAGACCTGAGGCACTCAAGAGACTGAGGACTGAGCGAGGAATGGGAAGCATCACATGTACATTGAGCCATCCTTTCTTTCCCCAGTTCTCTGTGTTCTTTAGGTAGGACAAACCAAAGAAACTCAGTGTACTGTGGCTATTCCAAAGTGCTGGCTGAGAAGCAGAAGAAGTGCTCTTAGAACTGGCCCACTGCAACAGGCCCTCAGGTCTCCTGTACCTCCACACTTCCCATCTCCCTATCTCCTCTTGTAAGAACTAGAAGAACTACGTGAAGACAAGACGAGTGAAGATGGAACTGGGGGCAGGTAGGGACCACCTTACTTGCTGGGATCAGGCATCTGGCTACACACAGCCCGGAGGTACTGGAAGCTGTTCCGGATGGCATGGATGTTGGCCATTCCCATGAACACGACCTCACAATTCGGGTAGTATTCTGTAGACATACAGAGGAGGGTACAGCGTAAGAACATGTCCTAGAAACAAGCATCCAGGACAAGAGTGGTCCCTGTGAGCCAGGCTTCCCAAGCAGGGCAGACCACTTTGCTCTGGATGCTCAGGTGCCATACACTAACAATAATAAGGATATTACTGACAAATGATAGTCACGGTACTACCAGTAATGAGGACATATAGTAAGCTCTCAATATATAGTAGCTGCGCTATGCCCATAATTTTTATTATCATCCCCATTCTACAGATAAGACAATAATATTTGGACAGATCAAGCAAAGGAGTCATCAATAGTTAAGTGGCAGAGTCCTGATTCCAAGCCAAGTTTGTTTGGCTCTTTCCACTATGCAAATTGCCCCCGGGCCCTTCCTCACTCAAGCTACCGAGAGCACAGACAGGTTACAGACACTGGGCTAATGGCGATACCTTCGCACTCACAGCCTCCACCCTTGGCCCGGTTGGCCACTGCCGCTGTGTAGGATCGAGCATCCAGGATCAGCAACTTCTGGGTGGCTGCTGTGCTCTCCACTCCAGAACATGCAGTCAAGGAGGAATCTAAACACACAGCAGGGAATAGACCCTGGGTCAGCCAGCCCAGCCTCACCCTGCCCTGGAACATTCTCTCTCTAAAGAAAAGAACTTACAACTGGAGATCCTCGTCCCCCCACAGCCTCCCAAAGGGCAGAGACACTGGCACCCTAAGTCATCTTCTTCCCATCCTCTCACTGGGGGCTCTCTGAAAGCCAATGAGGCCAAGGAGGGAACCTGCTCTCCAGGGGGCCCGCACCACCCTCAATACCTTACCGAAGTCAGTGTCACATGCCTCACTGGCATCACTATTCCCAGTGCTGAGGGGGCCCCCAGTGGCCCTTGTCCCCGGGTCCAGAGCACAGGCTTTAGCGATGGACGTGACCAGGTACTCATCATCAGCATTGCGCCAGCCCCACCAGCTGATCTCAGGTTGGCTGCAGCGGGCGATTGCAGCTCCATTGCGTAGGTGTCTGACAAAATGGAAGAAACCATCATGCCCTCGCCATTTGCAGCCCCCTCCACCCCACCCCACCCCCGCCCCAGGCCTACTACCAAGGCCTCAGGAGGCCAGACCAAGATCTCCAGAGCCAACAGGGGCTACCAGCTCACCCAGGTCACAATAATAACAACCAAAAGCCCTTGACATATCTAGAGGGCTTTATAGTTTACAAAGTTCTGTCTTTGTAAACAAAGTTTACAAAGTTTATAGTTTACACATTTCTCAAATGATCTCTGTGTTGCCAAGGTGACCCTGACTTCTTAAATCTGCACAACACCTGCTCCAGGTACAGACACCCAGCAGGAGAACAAGCCTTAGCCCAGGGCAGAACAGCTCCAAACCCCATAGCTACTGTCTGTCTCACACTATTTTAGCTACAATGTTCTAGTGCAGGGGATTGGCAAGCTTTTTCAGTAAAGAAACAAACAATAAATGTTCAGCTTCACATGTCACTGTCACACATTCTTCTTTCTTCTTGGTTTAAAAACAAAAACCAAAAAACTAACCCTTTAAAAATGTAAAAACCAGGCAGCCCGGGTGGCTCAGCGGTTTAGTGCCACCTTCAGCCCAGGGCCTAATCCTGGAGACCCAGGATCGAGTCCCGTGTCAGGCTCCCTGCATGGCGCCTGCTTCTCCCTCTCTGCCTGTATCTCTGCCTCTCTCTCTCTCTCATGAATAAATAAAAATCTTTAAAAAAAATTAATTAAATTAATTAAATTTTTTAAAATGTAAAAACCATTCATAGCACTAGGCGCTGTACATAAAACAGGCTGGATTTGGTTCACAGGCAATCGTTTGCCAATCCTTGCTCTAATGCAACAATTTACACACACAACATTGTACACACGTTAATGCAACATTTTACACACACACACACACACACACATTCTCCAAAAAAAAGTAAAGTAATCTCCCAAAGCCTCATCTTTAAAAGAAAAAAGCTGTGGCAGTTTTTGATTTGAAATTATTTCATTTCCTGCAGGATGTCAATTCCCAGTCAACCAGGCAAAATCTCCACTTCTGACTATTATTGCATAAAAAGTGTCCTCCCTACTTCCTATCCCCTACCCCTCACCTATACACAACCACAGGGATCCGCTTCCAGGAGCGGAAGGTAGCTACGTTCTCCAGCTCTTTGTCTGTGATCCACACAGGAACCAGCAGCTTCTGGGGGTAACTGGGGCACAATCTGCGGAGAAACCAGATGGGGTCACCAAGTGTGATCCAAGACTTGTAATAACAAGATCCCCAGGGATGGCTTTGTGGGAAGAGAGACCAGGAATCCTATCTTACAGAACCAGGGCCTATGCCCCGCAAGGTCTAAGTCTGGATTGGTATTTTGGTTCTCCACCCCCTGCCCTCTCACTTGTAGTTGCTGTTGATGTGGGAGACTCTCCAGACATTCTGCAGATCAAAGCCCATCCTCGTGAGCTCAGCCTCCTGCCGACATCGTATGTGCTCTCCTGCAACACAGTCCCCATGCCTGCCTGTCAGCATCCAAGTGCACCATGTCCATGGGTGGAAGAGGGTTAAGAACCAAGAGAGATGAAGTCTCCCAAATAAAACAGCCTGGCCTTACCTGGCTGACACAGGTGGGTATGCTGGTCCTCCTCAGTCAGGCCCAGGCACCAGGCATGGTAGGCGAAGGCAAAGAGGTCTTCAGGCTTGGCAGGTCTTGCCGTGGCCCGGCTTAGCCGTGAGAGCCACTCTTGGCACTGCTTGAAGGTAGAGAAGTGGCACCTGCCAGGCAAGAAGCCACAGAGTGAGACAAGAGGCAGGTTTCCATTGGGGCCATGAGGGTCAAAAACAAGGCCACAAGAAGGCTGCGGGGAGAGGCTTGCTTTAAAACAGGAGGTAAGAAAAAATAATAATAAAAAATAAATAAATAAAACAGGAGGTAAGGCATGGAGTCCCTGGGGAGGGCCAGGGACACTGGCCAACACCCAAGAGAACTTACCTTTGGACAACTGTTTTCCCAAGAACTCTAGTCCTTGGGACATACTTGTCCCTTCTAAAGGGGCACTACCATTTCTTATATCAGATCTAAACTCTGCTACACATCCCTGAATGTCTGCTACTCCATGTTTTCTCATGACTCCTGCTTCAGGCAGGAAGTCCTTTTCACACCATTCCGGACTCCCTATTTTTTCACTCCACTTGATAACGCCTCCTCTGGGCCAAACCACATCCTACTGATACTCTGAACCGCCTCTTCCTTGAAGCCTTCCCAGCCCACTCCATTTTACAGACCCCTTCCTCCCTGATTCTTAATATGCTTAGAGCATTAAACTAAGTTTTTCCATAGCAAATTGTCACTGTTGAATCTTCCTTTAGCAACCAGACCTCAACCTCCTTGAAGGGAAGACCAGTGCGATTCTCCTTCTGAATCCCTACAGACCCAAGTACATGACAGACTCTAAGCTGGACACTCTTTTAATGTTCTTTGGAGTCATTCCAGACTCTTCTTTCTCTCATATCCAATCTGTCAGCAAATCCTGTCATCTCTACCTTCAAAAATCTAAACACTTCCACCAATCTGAACCCTAGCCAGGCCACCGTGTTCTCTCACTTGGCTAACTACAATAGCTTCTTAACTATTCCTTCTGCTTTTGCCCTTGTCTTTGCGCCTGAACCCCTTGTATCTATTCTCAATATAGCAGCCAGAGGGATTCTATAAAACATTAATCAGATCATATCTCTCCTTTGCTGAAAACCCTGCAGTGGTTTCTCATTTCCCTCAAAGTAAAATCCTGTCATTATGACACCCTGACATCCCCCTTACCTCTCAGATCTTATAACCTACCTGCACTCCACTCCAGCTACACTAGCCACTTTGCTATTCTTCTAATACACTAGGCATAACACCTACCTCAGGGCCTTTGCACTCACTATTCTTTCTGTCTGGCACCCTCTTCACTCAAATACCACATGGTCACTTCAGGTCTTGACTCAAATGTCAGTGCAATCTTCTCTGATACTATTGTTTAGAGCTACAACCTTTACCCCCATAGCACTCCATATCCCCCTTCCTGCTTTATTTTTCACCTTTACACTTACTATCATTTAACATATTTTACTCATTATTTACTGCTGCCATCTACCCATTGGAATATAAGCTCCATGAAGACAGGAAATTTTTCTATTAGTTCTTGCTGTATCCCCAGTGCCTATAACAGTCTGCCATAGAGTAGACTGCTCAATAAATGTTAAGTGAATTAATAAATGAACCAACAATAATGTGAGTGCTCTATGCCAATCCTAGGTGCATTCACATTCATTATCCAATTTAAGCCCTATGATAACTCCACGAGCTCTGCTTTATCCGCATTTACTCAGGTCAAGATACTGTGGGTTAGTAAAATTGACCTCCCAACCTAGACAGGGCTTCTATATTTTCTCCCAAATTGGGAAAGGGAAGCAGTATTTTTTCTTCTTGCTCCAGAAAAACCCTCTATCAGAGAGGTCCGGGTAAGACTAGGGCCAGAGGATGTGAGTCCATCCACACTATTCTCACCTCACCACTTTGGAGTCCTTGCAGGCAATGTGCAACTGGAACATATCACGGCTCTCGACGCTGTCAATCATCCGGAGGGGGACCTTCAGAGGAAAGGCAAACTAAAGCTCAGATCCCCACTCTCATCACTCATGCCCACCTCAGCCTAGATGCTGATGCAGCAATATGAGGAAGGAAACCAACATTTACTGAGGGCCAGTTAAGTGCCTGATAACTGTGCTGGGTCCTCTACATATGCGACCTTAAATAATAATCATGAGAAACCTGCAGAGCAGATATTTTCACACCAAATTATGAGGGAGGAAAGAGAGCCTCAGTTGGGTGACCGAACCAAGGTCACACAGTTGGGAACTGGCACTCTTCCAACAATGCCGCTATACCCCTTACAAGGGTGAGCAACAGAGTGAGGGAAAGAGAGAAGAGGAGAAGGAAGAATAAGAGAGGCAGAAAGACCTATAGCTAGGAGAAGGAAGCAGGAAAATGAAAAGTTATTGAAAAGAAGGGCACCCCAACTTTTTGGAGACATGATCAAGTCCAGCACTGGAGCACTCACACTTGTGAACCAGGCAGGGATTCTGCCTTGGGTGTGGGAGAACAAGACGGGAACTCACGTTGATGACAGAATCTTTGAACTTGATATGCAGCCGGTAGTTGGAGATGGCAATTAGGGCATCGGCTGCCCGGCCCAGGAACTCCACTCCCTCACCCTGCAGCACTGCAAAGGGCACCTGTCGAGGGGCAGAGGGACCTTCAGTCCAGAAGTAAGTCACCCCTCCATCCCCCTCCCCAACCTTGACCTGTGGGATGCCCACTGGAAAAGTTGGGCCAAGGAAAAACAGAAGAGTCCTCTCCACGGTAGCGGCACCAGGCAACAGCCGTACAGGAAAGCTGCCTTTCCTTCCCTGGGGCCAAAGGCTCCATAATGCACATACACAGATTCCCCTCCCTCTAGAGACCCGGAAACAGGAAGCCAAAGCCCCAGTACTAGATCCCTTGGAGATGTTGTTTGAAGGGAGGGAGGGAAAGGTGTTTTTAACTGAGCAGAGAGCTCCACCCACCCTGGGCCCCCAACTCCTCCTTACCTGCAGATTCTCCTCCTCTTTCACTAGTTCCTTGGGGGGGAACAGATCCTTGGCTTGGATGTACTCCAGGCTGGGGGGCCCCTCCTCACCCTGTGGGGAAGGCTTCAGGCCTAAGTCATCAGGCTCCACTTGGCCCATTAGACCTCATTCTGCTCCCCTCCCCTCAATAAACCTACATACACACCACACACACTTATAAAGGTTTGGTCACCAAAGGATGGACAAGAGGCCAGGCTTGGTAGGAGGGTGAGGTGGAGGGGGTACTGAAGCCTATTAAGCCAAAGAGGAACTGGGAATCTGTATTCGTCAAACAGCAGCAGAACTAAATAGACCCAAAATTTCCCAAATGGAGGAAGAGAGAAAACTAAGAAAAAGAAAAAAAAAAAAAAGTGAGGGTAAGACAGAAGTGGGAATAGGAAGTGCTGCCCTGAGAAAAAGGAACCAGGTATAGATGTTGCTTATAGACAGGAGGGAAAGCAGGCACCGAAGGCCACAGACACTCCAATCGGATAGGTGAAGGAGACAAAGAGGAGTGGGTTGGGGGATTCAGTCCCATGCCTCTAGAGGGCCTTCATGGATGCTTTCAAAAGGAGGATGTGTTTTGGAACCCGAGCTTATCCTCCAGTTAGGTTCACACTGCTAAAGAGCCCCTATCACCTGCCAAGCAACCTGCCCTGCCTGCTGATGAGAGGGGAATTCCTAAGGAATACCCATAGCAAGCAGAAGTAACTCCTCTCCCAACCACCAGGAAGGGGTGAAGAGGGGATCCACGGGCCTGGGAGAAGCCAGGAGACCCAAGGAAGGCCAGGGGAGAGAGAGGAGGCCTGGCAGCCAGCTACGGGGGTGGTGAGGGTGGGGTAAGGAGGGAGGGGTGGGAACAGGAGAGGACAGATGGGGGAAGCTGGGAAGGAGCACGAAGCCAGAGGGGGGAGGAGGGGAGGGCTGGGAATGATGCAGAGGTACGGAGCCCTGCAGAGGCAGGGAAGATGGAGAAGAGAGGCTGTCTGGGGGACAGTCAAGGAGAAAAGACTGGCGTGTCAGGTGAGGTATGGAGTGCTGGAAGGGGGAGGGGACTGGAGCCAGGGAAACAGCTCAGACATCCCGTGCTAGCCAGCTGGCCCCCTAACATCCCTGAGCAGCCACATCCCACATCCCCCAGCAAGGATGCGGCGGGTGGGACCAAGATGGAGAGGCGGAGGGAAAGGGATGTACCCCTGCAGGGCGGGGCCTGGAGATCTGCAGTCAAGGGCAGCGGCGGCGGGGCCAAGATGGGTCACAGAATTTCCACCCCGGGCTTTCCATCATCCCCGGCACCCGAAGATGAAAGCAAGTTCAAGAAAGAAAAGGGAATTCCCCCTCGGCTGCCTGGCAGGGGCAATGGGAAGGGGGATGGGCTAAAATTCGGAATCGCAAGGGCTGGCCCTGGGCGGGGCTGCGGGTGCAGCAAGCACTGGGACCCCCCGGGGCCCCCGCCGGCCAGGCCAACACTTACGAAGCAGCTGAGCATGGAGCAGGAGACGCGGGCGGTCAGGCTCATGGTCGCGGGCGGTCTGGGCCAGCGCACATGTCCCCGGAGCCGCTGCGCTGCCCGCCAGTGCCGGGCGCCCGCCGCATCCCGGCTGCGGGGCCCGCCAGGTGCAGCCGCGGCGGCCAGGAGTCGAGATCCCTGGCTGCGGGGCCTCGGCGCGACTCCCGCGCGCCTCTCCCCTCCTCTCCACAATGGAGCGAGCCCGGCTCCGCCCTCAGGCACGAGCGCGGAAGGGAGGGGAGCCAGGCGAGGGGAGCGCCCCAGGCCGCACGGGGAGGGCGGGGGTGTGGGGCGGATCTCGCGGCCCCGCCCACGGCTCCAGACTCCTCCCTCCTCGCGGCCCCTCCACCCGGTGCGAGGGCGTCCTCCGGGGACGCTGTGGGACTGCCCCCAGACCGCGTGAGAGGGTAAGGCAAGACCTCCTACATCTTTTCATTTCCCATATTTCCCGGGTGAGCCATCCCACAACTCCCTTTTCACACCCTGTCCCCATGCCCTCCCCACTCTGAGTTCCCCCAGTACCTGTTCCGAATTCCCAAGGTAAAGCTCACCTACAGTTTCAAGGCTTCCTCCCTTCCCTACAAAACCACCACCCACCATACCCCTGTCCATCAGTGTCCTTATCCTCCAACCCCTTGACGTCACTAAATTCACTCCTTTTTTTGCCCCGTAGATCGGACACTGGTCTTTGCCAGCTTGGTCGCTCCACACTCCTGAAAGGGGAGTTCTCTGAGTGTTTTTATTCCAAGGCCCCCACCCAACCCTACTCCGTCAGCTCCATCTTCCCCTTGTTTCACATCCTCTGATGTCTGGGTAAGAACATCTTTCTTGGAGAATAATTTTTTTAGGCTGAGAAAGAGAAAACTAAAACTATGGAGCTATGCAAAAACAAAACCCGAAACCCAAGAGTAGGGTATAGAGGGGGTACGGTAGAGGGCCAAGGAATAAGGAGCAGTGAGGCTCAAAGTATCACCAAGAGTCACAGAAGGAACTGGTTGGAACCCCATGCTTCATATGCCTGGAAACTTTCAGAAACCAGGGCTTTGGGGGACAAGGGGATATAGGAGAAAACCTGACTTTGTATTAAGCATCTACTATGAGCCAGACATGTTTCAAACATTACATCACTAAAATCTTTCAACTCCCCAAGAATTAAGCTTTATCCTTTTTTGCTGGTGAAAGGTCAGGCACAGAAAGAAAATATACAATTTACCTAAGCTATTTAAGCGGTGATGCGAGGATTCAAAATTAGAGTAGGCTAACAAGGAAGCCCATGGTCTTTTTGGAGTGTCGCAGAGGAGAAAAAGGAAAGCGGCCACCAGTTGGTGGGGACCAAGACCAGGAGGCTTTCTAGGACAAGACCAGAACCACATCCCCACATGCCTATGGAAGGAAGGAGAGAGTCCTCTCACCAACTGAATTCCTTAACCTGCACAAGCGACACATGAAGAAACGGAAAAGATACAGCCAGAGCAAGGGCCTGGTATGGGCCAGGGCCTGCAACTCTCCACTCTCTTTTTCTCTCACTGCTTCCTCCTCCTAGTTCTCGGGGGTTAAGTAAGGAGTTCCCTGAATTCACCTGAGGTGACAGAATGGTATTTCAGAAGGTGGACAGAATCATTATCCCCCTCATTCCCATCCCCTGTACCAACCCAGTTGATATTCTGGGCACCTTGAGGCTGCTATCCTGCTATATATCCAGTGAGGTATTGAGTGCAGTAGCTTAAAAGAAGCGGTATCTTAGAGCTGGAGAAGCCTCACTGTTTTGGTGGAGTCACTCCTGATACAGCACCAACAACATTCAAGAAGCCCACTGGGAAGTAGGAAAATCTTGAGATAAAGGAGGCCTGGTTTTCCAGACCAGAGCAGAGAGCTTCCACCAGGGACCCCCCAAAAAAAGCAAGAGAAGGGCCATTATGAAAGGTTAAGAGAGCCAGTGGGAGTATCAGGAAGGTATGGCATACATAGCACGTGCAAGAAAAGACTTCCAGAGGCTTCCTGTCCCAATGCTGTATACTGGTTGGTGTTTTGCAATCTAAAGAAACCCTAATTTATTTCCAGGACAGATGAACTTATTTAGAGGCTGAACAGAGTAGCATGGAGCTCAAGGTCCAGGAGGGGCAGGGCAGCTTCACAGAGAAAGAAAGATTACAGAAATCACAAGGGTCTGAAGAAAGAGAATACTCACCATTCTACTGTGGTGAGGGTCCTGGCTGCCTGCTTCTTACTATAAGAAAACAGAGAAACATAAGATTAAAGAGCACCATTAACATTACCTTAGAATCAGCAAAGGACACACATCTACTCCTAACCTCTACAGAGAATTTCACAGAGAATCCAGCCTCTCCACAAGTCCCCATGCCAGACAGAGGCAATGTGAGCTACATGGGAAGAAGGCAACAAGTAATTCTGCAGGGCATGGAGTCGGCCACAAAGTTCTGGGGCAGGAATGAGTGTCATCCAAGATTATTCAGAACTCAAAGAGTCCTGATTTCCAGACCAGAAAGAGAAGAACACTCCAAACACTGTTTTTTTGGGGAAAGCAAGACTGCCAACTCTGAAAAGAGAGGCTGCCCAACCAGGACTTACTTCTGGCCTTGGAGGGACATGAATCCACAGGAATGCTCTGCCAGCCTCTAAGTCTGGGAGTAGCACCCACCTGACCTGTTTACTGGGGGCAGAGTCCAGAGCAGAGGACAAGAGGGAGGGAACCACAACCTGTGAGCAGAATGCCTTTGGGCAGCAGGACTGAATAGGTCCTGTTGAACGTATATGACACCAAGTGGGAAGCAGGTATGTGGGAGGAGGCCACACTACAGTGACAGTATCAGGCCAGCCCAGGCCTCAGAACAATACCTGTCAGTTGGGCCCAAGCAACAGAAATTCAGGATAGGCCTCCTTGGCCCACTTAGGAAGCCAGGCCCAGGTTTTACTGACACTTTCCCTCATGCCCGCTATCCGAGCTCAGGAACGGTCCAGCAGCGCCCTGCAGAAGGCTGCGGGGATAAAAGCTTCCATCTGTGGTCCTGCCGGCCTTCCTGCCTTCCTGATCACAGCCCACCCTTCCTCGCGGGGGAGCCAGCAAAAAGCAGACCAAAGGTGCTACCTCACCGCCCACTGGCACGCAGCCTCAGGGAAATGGAAAGAGGGAAGGAGGGACAAGGACCAGGCCTGGGATGCCCAGGGCTCCCGGACCAAGGGGATCTGGTCCCGGGGGGCGGGCCAGGCTGGCAGGAGAGCCCAGGTGTCCAGGTTCTAGAGGCGGAGCCTAAAGATTCGGAGGCGGGGCCCCGAATGACAGAGGGCGGGGCCCATGTAAGCCGGAGGGGCTGAGGAGGGGCGGGGCAAGATGCGGTCGTTGCGGTTCCCAGACTGGCAGTGCACGGGGCACGGTGACTCACCCAGGCGGCGTCCGCCCGACCCTCCGAGGCCGCGCTCTCACCACTTCCGTCTCCCCAGCTGCCGAGGCCGCGCAGCTTCGACCCCACCACAGTGCCTCTTTCCCCAACCAATCGTATCTCTGGTCTGTGCCCGCCCTGGCCAATAGCCACACCAAGTCCCTCCCTGCCCCCGCCACGCAGCCGCCGCCCTCACTCTTCACTCCGCTCATTGGTCCAGTTGGGCAGACGCCCTCCCAGCCTTTAGCCTATCGGGTGACGGAAGACAAGACAGTACCTGGAAGGAGGAGGCACGGCCCGGAGAGGAGGCTCGACCAATGGGAAATCACAGCGCGTCCCTGCGGCAGCCAATGAGAGAGCAGCAAAAGGGGGGTTGCTGGATGAAGTTCCAGGGGCCGGAAGTGGGGGTGGCTGTCGCCTACTGGTAGCGCAGTTAGAGGCGGGGCCTTGCAGGGGCACAGGCCTCACAGCCACTTCCGGCGACGACCACGCCTGGGGTGTAGTTCTCAAAAAGGTCCCCGGTGGCACCTGTTTATCCATTTCCAGTTTTGGTTTCGCTGCGACCATCTCGTCCCAAACCCGGAGAGAAAGGACCCCGCAGGCTGAGAAGGAGGGAGGCCTGGGCGCGAGGCTGTGTCTTCGGTCTTCGATCTTCGACTGGAGGCGGGAGGGCGTCCTCTCTTCTGCGTCGTGACGGGTTCTTCCAACCCTTACTTCGCATCAGCGAACCGACCCTGCTGTCCTTCAGGACCTGCGTGGTGCCGTCAGCCCTAATCTGGGCCTCAGATTACCACTAGCCAGCTGCCACCTCTTAGTCGGTAAAGAGAGTGGGAACAGGACTCCGCTCTTCGCTCCTCCCTTCCTCTCTCCCCTCTGGGGAACCAGAGCGGGCAGCATGGCGGACGGTGGCCGCTGGAGGTCGCCGTGGCCTTGCGATACCACCAACGCGGCAGCAATGGAGAACCGTTGAATCGCTAGCGTGGAACAGCTAGCTTCACTTGGGGAGCTGGCCTGAAGGCTTTGAATACCAAGCCCCGGGGCCAGGATGTCTTCACGTGTCTGTTTACTGAACATTGGAACTTTTACTACAGCTGGGAAATTCCAGCAAAACAGGAACTTTGCCCGTGTTCACAGCTTTGACTCCAGCAACCTCGCAGATGCTTTATATTTGTTACAGGAATATTGAGCTCTTCCAGGACAGCGATTGTACTTTGCTCATTTCCAACACTTACTATAGTGTTGGATGATCACAAAGGTTTCACTATTTGTTCAGGGCTCTCTATTACAGGCTTCCTAGAATGCAGAGCTTAATTCTGTATATACCCTTCCCCAAATCAGGGGAAATAGGAAGTCAGGAAGCTGCATGTAAGTAATACCATGTTTTACCAAGAGCAGATATTAGATCCAAAGCTTCTATAGAATTGAAAATTCTGTATATGGAAAAGATGGGAGAGAGGATCGGGCCCCAGATAAGAGGGGCAGGATAGATGTGGTCAGTACCATGGAGAGGCCAGGTTGGATCCTAGGCAGAGACTGAACCCTGGCATAGAAGAGGAAAAGTTTCCCCTTTTCCCCCTTTCCTACTTAAAAGCCAGACACCAGCACCCTCCTTCAGCACCCTTTCAAAAGTGGGTCCTAGGATATTCTTGGTCCCCAGGAGGTGGTAAAGATACAGTGACACCAGAAGGCAGCTATAGATTTCTTAAACTTTATTTCCTCTGAGTCTCTGGGGAGGCAGCAGGGATGTAAGGCGAAGTGGCAGTAGCTGCAGGGGACTGAGCAGAGCTGGTGCTGGGAGGGGCCGGCATTGGGCAGGACAAAGAGGAGATTTAAATATCCAGGATTGAAAACTAATGGGTCTCCTTCATCTGTCTTTGGATTTTGTGCAGCATCTCCTGCATCCGCCGCAGCTGGAACAGGCACACATAGCAAAATGGGGCCTTTTAGAGAGTCCTACAGTGTTAGGGGAGTGCCCCCAAACTCTTATCCCTTAGCCTGGGCATGGGCATGGTAGTCCAGATATGTGATGGAGACCCAGGTAGAACAATCAATCCACCAATCCAGGACCCAGGAAGGTACCAGGGCCAGGGATCTTCCTATTCCCAAACCAAGAAATACTGAACGTTTATAATTAAGCAGGGACCCTCCATACTGTCAATCCCTACCACCCCATACTGCTCTCACCTCCTCATCTTTCTCTCGGATCAGCCTCTCTGTTTCTGGATCTGTCCCTGGTGGGACAGCAGGGATGGGGAAGTCAGTACCACTCTCTCGAGTCAGTTTGCTAAAGGGAATGGGAAAGGGGGCTTGGTAAGGCTAGGGGGACCCTGGCACCTGCTTGGATTGAGTCCAGGGCCTGTAGAAGAACAAAGGAAGGGCTTTCTCTCATCCAAGGCTGTGCTTGGGACCCCCTCCCGGCCAGCTCTGTCCTGGCTGCTAGCCATACTTGCGATTCCTTTCTTTCACCACCAGGCGAGTCATGCTCTGGATGCACTGTGCCCGATAGTTCTCATAATGTGTCTCCCGCGTCACATCCTTCAGGTCCTGCATATGAGTACGCACCAGCATTGTCCTCAGCTTCACAAAGTCGCAGTGTCCTGGGTTTTCCACTGCATGGCAAGGCTAGGGGTCAGCCAGAAGCATGGGGAGAGCCACTGAGGGCAAGGAGACTCCCTGGTCGCAAGCTCAGTGCTTTACCTTCCACGATGCCCCAGGGGTAGAGCCGGCCCCGAACACGCCGCCCTCTGGCCTCTACCACAGTGTTGCTGCCAATTACAGCAAATGGGATGCTTTCCTGGAAGAAGTGGGGGGAGGGCCTGTCAGTACCCCCCATTCTTACCTGTTCCTTTCCATCTTTATTTTCTCTGCTTCACTCTAGGAAACCAGGTTCCTCTCCCACCCCTTAAATCGAATTCGACTTCCCTCTTCTGCCCAGAAGAAACAAAATGGAAAAGGGATGCCCTGGGCTGGCCCCACCTTTAGGGCTTGGTCCTGTAATTTGAAGTCCTCATCCTCATCAGAGTCACAGTCGGGGAACTGATAGACCTTGATTCCAAACCGCTCAATCTCCTCTCGGATCTGACAAACACATGAGGGGCCCACAGTTTTGGCGACCCCATCCTTTCCAGAAGCCCACCTGCTCCCCTCCCCCCACCAGCTTCCCTCACTTTGCGTTTCTTGCGCTCTACTTCAGGAGGTGTCAGTGTGTCCGCCTTAGCCAAGATAGGCACGATGTTAACCCGCTGATGCAGGGCCTTCATGAATTCAACATCCAGTGGCCGGAGCCTGGGGAACAGGAATCTGTGACCACCTGCTGGTGGCAGCCCTGCCCTGGTGCTCTCAGCCTGTTCCCTTTGCAGCACCTGGTGGTGTCAGGAGCCTCAGGCTCGGACCATACCCGTGGCCGAAGGGTGAGATGAAGTACAGGCAGCAGTGCACCCTGTTGTCTTGGATGTTCTTGCGGTTCAGGCCACTCTCGTCTCGGAAATACTGCTCAAACTGCTGGTCGATGTATTCTGCCACAGGCTTCCAGCTGCGGCAGGGACAGAAAAGCAGAGAAACTGTGGGAGTGGGGGCTGCCTCATGAGCTCTGGGGCTACAGAGTAGCCCACGCCCTAAGCAGTGTTCCCAAGACTTTGTTATTCCCTGGCTTGCTTTACTACATCTGCAGGGTGGTACCTGGGTGGGACGGGTGTATCTCACTTGCCCCACTAGAAAATCAGACTGAGCACAAAGTTCAATAAATACTAGTTTGATGAGAGGAAAAGGCCTAGGTGACCAAACAAACCAATAAGAATAAGGTACCTGCAAGTGAACACCAACTGGAAGCCAGGGCAGCCCTTAGTCAGGTTCATAGTCCAGCCTCAGAACCTTTGTTCATGGGTCCTACCCTCTGCTCCACCCCTCTGAACCACCCTATCCTCCTCAAGGCCATATCTAAGAACTATCTCTTCACTCCTTCCAGTGTACATCAATATACACTGACTGCTCTCCCCTTCTCTCCACCACACAGTCAAATCGTGTACATATATATTCAAGAACTCCCAATTTTCAAGTCTTTTTGCTTTTCTGTTACTTAGTTTCATCCTCACTGATAGGTGCCCTGATAGGTGGACACATAAGCATCATCACTTTCACTTCATACACGAAGGAACTAAATCTATAGCATCTAGGAGACAATCCATATCATTTTAGCGAGCTAATTCTCCCCACTCAAGCCCTTGGCCTCTGACTCTTCAACATGCTTGCTGCTACATTACCTGACCTATTTACTAACTTAAGTTGATTGACCCACATGTAAGAGAACTGCTGCCCCCACTCCTCCTACCCCTACTACTAGACCATAAGCCTCTCAGTGACAAGGATGATTCATACTTATTCTGTGTCCCTTAAAATGCCCAGCACTGGCTGGACACCTAGTATATGCTCAATAAACTCCTACTGGTTACTAAATAAGCATATGTAGAGGTGCACTGTGTACTGTGAAATGCCAAGCAAATATTATTATTAGGGAAGGGAAGAGGAGGTAAGTAGATTGACTGAAGGAGGGGATGATACTTGCTACAGTAGAAACCAGGTGTTGGTTGGGGTAGAGTTTCATGGCAAGCCCAGGGTGCTGAGACATACTTAGCAATGATGACACAGAGGCCACCTCAATCCACCAGGAATATTTCCATCAGGAGACCACCATGTGGGAAATATCAGTGAGGGTGACAGAACATGAGAGACACCTAACTCTGGGAAACGAACAAGGGGTGGTGGAAAGGGAGGTGGGCGGGGGGTGGGGGTGACTGGGTGACGGGCACTGAGGGAGGCACTTGATGGAATAAGCACTGGGTATAATGCTATATGTTGGCAAATCAAACTCCAATAAAAAAATATACAAAAAAAAAAAAAAAAAAAGGAGACCACCATGTGCCAGAACAGTGCCAGGGCAATAATATAAGAAGAAATGGCGCTCCACTCAAGGCTAAGACCCTGATGTTGAAGATGAATCCATGTGCTAGGCCAATAAAACAAACAAACACACATACAGAAAGGTCTGTAAGAGTCTAATGCATCTGTGAGGCAATTACCCAAGGGTCAGCTTTCTGGGCGTGCCACATGCAGTCAGCATGGGGCCCTGATCTCAAAAGGGCCCATGCTTGGTTTGCTTCTCTTCTGTGGCCATCTTGAAATTCATAACTTTCAACAAGGGGTCCCACACTGGTGCTGCAATTATAATCTTAAAACCCATTAGTGTAACGTAAACAGCTCTTTACTTTCATTTTTAATGCACATTCTCATGCACCATTTGGGGTGATTTTCAGATCACCTGGGCAAGGTGATATGACCGGTATGTTCCAGCTAAAGAAACAGTAATGCAGTCATTTGCTCAAGTCCACACAGTTACTAAATGCTGAATCAAGATCTGAATTCAGTCTAGTGGTCTTAGCACCCCTTGCCTAACTTCATCAAAGGCACCACCTTTTCTCCTGTCTTTATCACTCATTCTCCTTCTCATCTACTCACTTAGGTCTGACAATTATCTAAGCATCCCTCCAGTTCCTGAAAAAAAAAAAAAAAAAAGCCAAGAATGATGGTGTACGGATAAAGCTGCCTTTTCTAGCAGTTAGCCTAGAGGGTGCCTGGAGTTTAAACCAAGCTCAACCCATTTGTTTCCCCTTTGCTTCTTCTTTCCCCTCCTCAGCCCTCCCTCAATGCACTCTCATCCCTTTAAAAAAAAAAAAAAAAAAGAAAAAGTTTGTGGCACCTAAAGTGTTGCTGGTAAAAGAAAAGGAAGGAGGGTAGGTGATATTTATTGAGCACCTACTGGATGTCAGGCCTTGTGCTACGTGTTTTCATGTGTTTGTTTTTCTGAGGCTCTTCTTTCTTATCTTGTACCTTCACCCCATTATAGAATTGGGGTCAGAGTCAGAAAGGACATCAAAGAACATCTAATCCAACTCCTTCCCTCTCACTTTCCAGAGGAGACAGCTACCCACTAAGGGCACAAACTTTCTTCTTATCTTGTACCTTCACCCCATTATAGAATTGGGGTCAGAGTCAGAAAGGACATCAAAGAACATCTAATCCAACTCCTTCCCTCTCACTTTCCAGAGGAGACAGCTACCCACTAAGGGCACAAACTTTCTTCCTGACAATTCTGGTTATGTCTGTGCCTATGTGTCCACTCGTGTGTGTGTGTGTGTGTGTGTGTGAGAGAGAGAGAGAGAGAGAGAGAGAGAGTGTAATGGAAGGGGGCAGCTGGGGCTGTGCTTGGTCAGACATACCACTCTGTGTTGTTGACTGCATCCCCAAAACCCGGTGTGTCCACAATGGTGAGCCGCAGCCTCACACCCTTCTCTTCTATGTCCACTGCATGTTTAGTGATCTCCACAGTTTGCATGATCCGCTCTGGAGAAGGGGGAAACTGAGGCCAGGGCAAGGGCAAGGACCTGCCCAGTCAGGACAAACAGCCCACCCCAACCAGCTCTGCTGCCCAGACTGCCTCATCCACACTGCCCCCCTTCCCACCCCAGGCTGCCTGGGGGCCTGTTCTCTGGGAACCAGCAAGGAGCACATTTCCCAACACAGGAAATGCCGGTGGCTGTTGGCTCTGGCCCCAGCCTCTTCTCTGCTGCAGGCTCTTTTCTTGGATTCCTGGAATCCTTTGGGGGTCAGAGACTCACTCAGAGAGGAGGATTCTGGTCCCTGCCCTACTCCAGCACCCAAATCTTTAGGGAGCTGGCTGGTGGGCTGCCAGGCTAGATAGGCCTATGGAGAGATGCCGCCAATCCCTCTAGAAAGCCACGGTTTCCCATCTGCTGGGGAAGGCCCCAGCCCCCAGGCTCTGGCACGAGTCTTGATTTCCAGTGCCTCTCTTCAAGCCCTGCTTCTTTCCTCACCTTCTGCACTGAGAAGTTTCCGGTCCCGATACAGATCAGTGAGGAAGAGGCTATTGACAAGAGTGGATTTCCCCAGGCCAGACTCTCCTGATGGGGGAGAGAGAGCAGAAGATACGGGCTTTAGCCAAGAGGCAACCCCACTAGAACAAGGTGTGGTGGGAGCTGCTTTCTTATCTAACTGGGAAGAGACAAGTGAACCACAGCATTCTAGAGCTGGAAGGAAGCAGAGAGAACAGCTTGTTCAGCCTTCTTATTTGAATGAGGCCCAGCGAGGGAAAGAGATTGCCCAAGGTCACATAGAAAAAGGCAAATATTAGAAAACTGTTGGTTAAGTGTTCTTTATACCATTTCAACACTCCCCACCCCCTACATATACACGTTTGGCCACTCATGGTTCATGGCTATTTTGCAAAAAGATACCGCCACTGGCTGCTTTTCCCTTCCTAACCCACCCCACCCCTCCCCATATATATACCATCCCTACTGGAGACACCACCTCCCCAGCCCAGCCCTTCCCCTGCTCTACCTGCCACCATGAGGGTAAAGTCAAAGCCCTTCTTCACGGACTTTCGGTGAACTTGATTGGGGAGGGTCGCAAAGCCCACATACTCCTTGTCATCCTAATGGACAGGAAGACAGAGTGCATTAGCGAGAGGCTGGAGGGGCCCCAGGACCTAACACCAGCCTTCTGTCTCCCTCCTAGGTCTTTGCCCCAGCCCTAGAGGAACGTTGGCAGACTCCTCAGAGGACCCATCCGGGGCCACCAGCTAGGCTCCTGATCCTAATAGTTTCCAATGCACATGGGGGTCAACACCATAGAGCTGGGGCTGACACAAGACAGAGAGGCTCCAGCTCAACATGCATGCATGCGTGTACACTCACCTATACACACACACAGGACATACATGCACATACACTCAGGATCTCTCTGCTCCCTCCCTGGGTCTTCCTGCACCAGCCCACTGAAAGGCAAAGGCAGGGCTGGAGGCTCTACCTCAGAGGAGTCATAGGGATCAAGCTTGCCCCACGGGCTGCGGGGCCGGGCTGAGGGGCTGAGAGGGGCCGAGGCAGAGAAGTACTGCTGGCTGTCAGAGGGCTGGGGCCATGAGGGGGGTCTGAACTCCAGGTCATCCTGGCAGAGGTCCGAGGCCTGGGGCTTTGGCTCCAGGACTTGGGGCCTGGACACCCAGGTCTTGGCCTCTGGTTGGTGGCAGCTCTCGCTTCCTGGGAAATCCTTCACAAACTTGTTCAGTTCTGCATCATCCGTGTCCTCCAGAAAGCGCTTGATCTGAGGGTCGGAGGGTGGGGTGGGGCAGGTAGGTAGGTGCCATGAAGGGAAGAATGAAGGAGGAAGACCAAAGAAGGCAAAAGGGAGAGAGAGGAAAGCACTTGTGGTTAGAAGGGAAAGAAACTGCAGTAGCAGCCAAGCCTGAGGAAGTGCTCACCATCCCTCCCTCACCTGCGCCTGTGCCTCCCCAGCTGAGATGCCAGGAAAGACCCCAGGATCCAGGAGCAGCCCTGGGCAGCCCCCAGAGTCCTTGCAACTGCTGTTGGGATCTGAGTAGCTCCAGTCCTGATGCTCCCTCTCAACAAGGTGCTCACCGCCCTGCCCTTCCTGGGGGTCTGGCCAAGTCAGGGGCCAGGGACTGCTCAAAAGGCCAGGAAGTCAGACTAAATAAGGGGGAGCAATAGAGGCGTTAGAGCTGAGAGGAGGACGTGGTCCAGGATTCAAGGGGAGTGCAGACAGTCAAGTCAGAATGGGGCAGGGGCAGGAGGGAAGAAGGGAGGGTTGAAGGGAGCTGCTAGCCCAGGTAAATCAAAAGCCAGCAGGGGGCTCTGTGCCCGCTGTCACTGCAGGTCTGTGAGCTCTAGGACCAAGGTACAGACTCTACTGGAGGTGCTCCCTTCCCAGGGCTCACTGCAAAGAGCTCAGTACAGCTGATCTGACACCCCCCTTATTCCAGACACTGTGCCACATCAGAATCTGTGCTGCGGCCTGAGGACAGAAGGGCAAACCTGACAGTGGAGGCTGAGTGCAAGGTGGAAGGGAGCCAGGAGGGACCCAGTGAGGGAGGACAGGAGGACACTAGGCTGCTGGCAGCCCCTAACTGTGAGGGAGAGATAAGAGGAAGCACCCATCAGTTGTCTCTTGCCACCTCTGCCTGGAGTAAGCTTCAGCCAGCAGTGCCAGGGGGAATGTGGACTAAACCGAGAACCACAGGGGTTGGTGGGCAAAGAATGGCTGGCTGCTCTGTAGACACCTGTCCCCGCTCCCCCATCTCCAACTTGGAAGAGAGGCTGCTTCCCCTCACTCCTGCCATCAACTCTAGACCCTAAAACTTTCCCTCTCCTTTAGGAGCCAGCTTCCTTTGTGGAGTGCCTGGCACTGCTGGGCTCAGCTCTGCCTCACAATACCCACATGCCACCTCCAGACAATGGACAAGGGCCGGCTTCAGAGGCTGACTCACTCTCTGGGGATTGGCCAAGCCAGTGGGGGCTATCCCAGACCACTGTGGAGTCCCGGCGAGGGCCAGGAGAGAGAAGATGGCCACAGTCTTCTGCAGGTCCCCATTTTACAAAGGGAAGAATTGAGGGAGGCAGACATGCCCATTGCCAGGTTTATGCCAGAGGGAAGGGACTGAGATAGAGAGGCTGTGGGGAAGTCTCTTAAGAACTACCTCCAGGCTGTCACCTCAAAGTCCCCACACCTGCTTGTAGCCATAGTCTCCAGGGCCCACCTGGACAGAGGGAAGGAGAGAAGCCCTTTAGCCTGAAACTAGAACCAGCATGTGGAAGTTTAGGGACCAAGCCTAACAGGCTTTTCTCATCCATAATATTTGGGGGGGGTCCAGTACAGTAACTATACATCTTAGTTTGTTGTCCTAGCATAACGATTAGTTGTGCCCCTTCCTTTTCACTCTCAAAAGTGTCCCAGCTTGGACAATTAACTGTATGGCAACAGAGAAGAGATGGGGCTGGGCGGGGGGGGGGGGGGGGGGGGGGGGGGGGTGCCGCAGGTCTTGTTTTCTGGCAGCTAAAGTCTGGGGAATTCCAGGAAATCCTGCCTCTCTGAATAACCCCACAGTGACCCAGCACTTGGTCTTGGTGAAAGAGGGAAGACGACTGTGCTCCACCTGGTTTCCCCAAGGGCACTGAGCACAGGGGCAACAGTTAAAGGAGGAAGGAAGGCATTGATGGGGACCCTACCATCCCCAGTCTGCCAATAGTCACCAGGAACCCAGCATTCCTGGGTTCCCTGCCAGTCCTGGCTGCTCATCAGCAGAAAGGAGCCCACAGGGGCTCTAGACAAGGAGTCAGGACACTAGGGTCTTCACCTTCTATCTGTCCCTCCCCACCCTCAGCTCTGACACTGACCAAATTATTTTTTGACTTTGAGCCCCAATCCCAGTCAAGGAAGGAGGAAGACAGGTCAGGTCCCCCCATCTCCCAGAGTAGTACCTTACCCCAGCTTCATTCCTGTCCTCAGGGACAGAACTGCCTTGCCATCCCAGTGAACGGTCCATGTCCCACGCTTCGGACACCCTGGCGGCAAGCTCTAGGTCTAATTTTATCTCCCAGGCAAAGTTCCTCACACACAGAAACAGCCTGGTCTCGATGTTCTTGTAATCCAGCTTCCCGGCTTGCTCCTTTCCCTTTCTCTTTGACCCCCCCCCCCCTCTCTGTCAGGGGCCAAAAAAGCCTGTGGAATGTCATTCCCCACCCCCTCCTCCTCCCTTTCCCTTGGCTCCCACCCTCCAAGGACAGCTCAGCTGCAGCAGGATCACTCTGTTTCTCTGCAGTCCCCTCCTACTCTGATTGGCTATCCCATGACGCCTGCCCGCTGCCTACCCCGGTGGGCACAGCACCAGCCTCCCAAGTCTGTCTGCAGCACAGGCTCTTAATCAACCTGGCCTCTCCTATGAACCCCCAAGGACACCGAGGCCTGCCAGAGGGTCATGAGCTGTCCCCAAGGTGACCTGGCCCATCAGTACCTGGGAACACCCACCCATGAGACTCCACACCCAAAGGAATCCAATCTCTTTCACCTTAACTAAAGTTAAGCAGTGCTGAAGTAGGGTAGGAGGTCTTATAATCCCCTGGAAATATGTTCTCATGGGAACAGCCCTGCTTTTCTTCCCTTGTCCTTTTGTGTTTTCCCAGCAGAGAACCTTACTGTCTTCAGAAATCTGCCCCTATATTCCCTTGCACAGTCCCAACCACAGAGGGACTCCTCCCACCATAGGATACCTGACCTCTGACTCATGGGGACCTATATCACTTCCATCACCCCACTGCTTCCAGAGAATCAGTGGAGGAGCTATTAGCACTTGGTCTCTGAGGGGCAGGAGTTCCGGCCAAAGGGAGGCTGGCATCCCAGAGGTTTCAGAAGTGCCAATTAGGTGGGAGACAAGCACAAGCTGAGGGATCTGGCTGGGAGTATGCACATGGAGTCAGAAGGCCAGTATTTCTGGTTTGGTGAGAAACATCCTCTGTGATTTTGAATATTGTCTTAATTTTAGGGCCTCAATGTCCAATTGTGAATGGCCCTGCCTTGCCTCCCAGGAAGGCTGGGGAGAGATACCTCAAGCTGTTTTGAACCTGAGGAGAGAAGGTACATTTCAAGTCACAGGACTATTATTAATGTTGACCTGTTATTCCTTTCCCATGTAAACCCCACTGTGCTCCTGGGCTGGGGAGCCCTCCCCACTGTACCCACCGACCTCCAAAGTAGCTGGGACACTGATCTCTTTTCAGAAAGAGACCCCTTCTAGAGGAGTCTGGCTGGACATGAACCAGTCAGCCTAAGAACTAGGCCTAAAGGGCCTACAGCTAAGGACTCTAGCAATAGTGGGGTGTCTTTAATTAGAAGGGAACAGGGTGGCTTCAGCCAAGTTGAAAGCACCATGACCTCAGCTGAACTGAACTTAGTGTGTGGCAGAAAAAGCCCCTCTTGGTCCCTGCTGGGCTTGGCACTATGCTCCTTCAGGCTTCTATCACTGGAACAATCAGTGTATCCATACCCATGTGGGGAGAAGCAGGGCAGGGATAAAGACAAGCACCACTTGGCCTCTCCCAGGAACCCCCCTCTGGAGAAGGTCACAAGGTCACCAAGACTTCCTAGCCAAGGCTTGGGCCTCATCCTGGACACAGCTTGAAAGACAAAAGCCCAAAAGGTTGGCCTTTCCAGACCTGGAAGCTTCTGATTCCAGTGGGCCCAGGGAGTTTCCTTCTGGAGGCTGCCCACAGCCAATATCCTGCCCCACAGGATGGTCATGGATTTTCTCCTTCTGTAAACAGCCTGTGCCTCCCAATGTGAAGGGCAAGGGTTGGGGGGCTTCCAAACTGGGAGGAGAGGCTGGCATGGCGCCTGGAGGCCCTGACATCCAGCATAATGTGTTTGTGGCAGGCTCTGGCAAGGATGGCAGGAGAAGAGCTGGAACCCTTACAGTCAGACATCAAAACTTCCTACCTGGGGGCCTCCGGAGGCTGGCTGGGGTTACTATTTCTCCTCCAGACAGGTGGCAGGGATGAGTTCCCCCACCCCCCACTACTGCAGAGGAACCTGGTTTGGGAGCAGGGTAGTGTAGGATGCAGCAGAAGGAAGCTTCCCCATGGTTCCTGTCTCAGAGGCAGAGGGATATACCTGATCCCACGGGTAGGATGGTGAACTGGGCTGCCCTCTCAGGGGTCCCCAAGCAGAGGGCACAGTGGGAAGAGCCTAGGAACTGCTCTTTGCCAGGCTGCAGGAAGGAGGGCCCAAGCGTCTCACCATCCCTCTTGGGGAAAAAGGCAGTGTTTGCAGGCCTTCTCTGCGTTTTCCAAAGGAGTTGATACTGGCCCCTGAACCCAGGGTAGGTGGGTGAGGAGGGGTCATCCAGGTAACAGCTGACCCAGGTAAGGGTGGGGGAACCTCACCTCCGCCTGTCGCTGACGCGCCCTCCCCAGCCCAACATGCGCGTCTCTGCTGGCCGGGGTGGGGCGGGGGGGTGGCCCCCCTCCGCTCACCAACCCACCCCTCCGTCCAAGAACACCCGCAGCACCCCGGGGCCCGGGCCCGCTTAGTCGCTGCTCGGATCAGAGGGAGAAACTTGGAAGCGGCGACGCGGCGCCGTCCGTCAGCAGTGCCCGCCTGTACCCGCAGCCGGAGAAAGCGCCTCCCGCCCCGCACAGCCCGGGCCGCGGCGCCGCCGGTCCCCGCGGAGCCGCCGGGAGCAGCGGGCCCTGCGCGCCCCGGCCCTGCCCCGCGCCCCGGCCCTGCCCCGCGCCCCGCGCCCCGCGCCCCGCGCCCCCGCGCCTTACCATGGCTGCAGCCCGGGCCGGGCCAGCTCCTCCTGGACAGCGCCCGAGCGACCCGCGGCGGGAGCTGCGAGCCGACCTCGCCGGACCGCCGGCCCCCGCCCGCCGCCCAGAGTGCGGACCGGCCGGGGGCGGGGCCTGGCGGCGGGGGCGGGACGAGTCGGCCCTGGGGCGGGGCCTGCCCTCAGATCGCTGGCGCCTGCTGGGGTGCGGGCGGCCCGCGGTGGGTGGTGGGTGGTGGGTGGCGGGTCCGGGTGGATCTAGCGGCCCGAGACTCCGGGAAGCGCAGGGTGTGCAGAGGCGCTGAGGACAGCGCCAGTCACCTGGCTCTTCCTTACTCAGCCCCTAAGAGTGGTCTCTTCAGGCAGTACATCACAGTGGGTGTTTGAGCAAATTCCCAAAAAGGAAAGGCCCACCTGGCATCCCTAGGAGAAAATGTCTTTGGAAGGAGAGGGGGTTTGCCCCACGAGTTGGGAGAGAAACCCTTAGTTACCCAAGGTTTTCCAGAAATGACCCGAGCTGATGTCCAAGTTAACGGACTGTCCCTCCCCACTCCACACCTCCTAAGGTAGAACGTCAGATGTTCTCTACCTTTACCCAAGCTATGAAGATGAGACAAGAGGTTCCCTTCCTGCTGCACCCTAGATTAAAGATTAAAGAGGATTTGCTGCATAAATTATCCAGGGATCATCAGCTGGAAGGGTAGAAGGAAAGAGGCCTAGTGGCCTTTATGGAGCTAAGAAAAGTGGGGGGGGGGGGGGGGGGGCCTCTGGAGAGGCCAGCCCAAGCCTGAGCCAGTCTATGCTGGACAAGCAGGTGAGATGCTGTGGGGACAGATGCTCCAGCAGCTTTAGAGGCATTAGAGGCTCAGGAGTGTCATCAGCAGTGAGGGAGAAGTAGATGCTTAGAGAGTTGGTAGGGATTTCCTGAGCTAATACTGGTCTGAGCTGGTCAAGTTTCTGCGGACATTTCCAGAAGCATACCTCTCCCTGACTCCCAAGAGCCTTCCCCCAGGGCAGGCTGACTGGGCTGAATGCACTTTAGACAAAACTGAGGCCCACAACATAACCCTCTCCTCTTGGTAGAAGAGCCAGAAGGCTGCCTATCCTATTTCAGTCTGATCTGTGACTAATGGTTATGGTTGGGATCAAGTTAGAACTTAGCAGAGGGAGGGAAAGTGGCCTAGGTATGCAGATGAAAACAGGCTCAGAAAACATGGCATGGCTATTGGAGATGTTCTTGAATATCTGGCACTGGTGGACTGAAGGATGGAAGGCGGGGTACAATTGCTTAAAGAAATCAAGGGAATTCATAAGCTAGCACGTTGAAGAGAAACCCTCCTAGCTGGGTGAGCTTGGACAGCTCATTTTACCACTCTAAACCTCAGTTCCCACACCAGAAAATGAGCAGATTAAACTAGGATAGGAGCCAGCAGCTTGGCTCAGACAAGAGAAAACCTCTGAAGGTATAAAGAGGTTCCTAGAAAAGGCCTGGGCTAGACCAAGAGATCTGAAACTATACTCAGGAAAAGAAAGACATGAGTTTCTTAAGAGAAAAACCAATGGCACTGGAAGGCTGCAGAAGTAGCAGCAGATGCTGCCATCAGATCCAAACATCAAACAAAGCCCCACTGTTGAGAACTAGCTGTAGGCTACTAGTACTCATGTATGCACTCATAAGACTGCCTCCTGGGTGCTTCCACTGGCATTCTACATGGCTTGGGCTGGGGGTGCTGGGCCAAGGGAAGAAAGCCTGTCAAGGAAGACAGGCCCCATCACAAAGCCTTGTTTTCCATAATTGTAACCACCTCCTCTCCCTACCCCCCTAGTCCTGGCTGTAGTCCAAGTGTGGACACAGACACATCTCAGAAAGCAACTCGGCTAGCTCATCCTCAGCTGCAGTTGGAATCCCAGCTCTGCTCTGGCACCTGCTGCCCAGGCCCCAGTGAGCCCTGTGTGCCGTGAGGCATGCTGGTGCCAGTTTATTTGAGGGAAGTGAGCCCCTATGAGAGGCCCGGGACCATGGAACTTATCTCTAAACCCCAGACTCTTAGGGTCTTGATGCTCACAGTACCTTTGTAATCACTGCATCAGGCCCAGCAGAAGCCATGCTGGGCAAAATAAAAGCTAAAGGCAGACTTTGAGGGATCCCTGGGTGGCGCAGCGGTTTGGCGCCTGCCTTTGGCCCAGGGCGCGATCCTGGAGACCCGGGATCGAATCCCACATCGGGCTCTCGGTACATGGAGCCTGCTTCTCCCTCTGCCTATGTCTCTGCCTCTCCCTCTTTCTCTCTCTGTGACTATCATAAATAAATTTTAAAAAATTAAAAAAAAAAAAAAAGGCAGACTTTGAGTCTTTACACCTGCACAAACCTCCCATGCTAACCCTGCCACACTCTGGATTTATGAGAGAACTTGGCCTACGCTTAGGACCCCATGCCAGCTTTGGTGATTATCTCACTCCTGAATATCCCTTCCCCTCCCTGGGTCTCTGCTTCCCCCATTGAAAGATAGGACTGGACTCCTCACCACTCCAGTTCTTGTGATCTGTGTCTGTGCAAAGAGAGTCTGACACCTACTCAGAAGCAGGGGCAAGATATGGCAGCCCTTGTGTGAGTCACAGACCACTGAGTGCTCCTCCCCAACTCCAGTTAGCACGTGGCCTGGCCAACCTTTCCTGAGTGTCCCTGCAGCTCTTGGAACTCTGGACTCTTCCTTAGAAATCACAACCCCACTGGAAATTGACATCTTTGACTAGAGTACAATTTCCCAGGCACTCCGAGAGTAGGGTATTCAGGCCAAGAGTCTGGGGAGTAGACACTTGGTTTGGCACAAAACAGGACTCTTCTGAGACACTCAGATGAGCACACACCTCCAGCCTGCTACCCAAGTCTCCCTCTGCTTAAGTCAGGCCAACATGGTCTGTGTGAAAAAACTCCTGGTCCTCTCCATTGGATCTTTCCTGCCATGAGTAAAGGTTGTGTGGCACCAAACTAAACCAGGATGCTGCACTTGGGCCAAGCCAAGCCCAGGTACAAAAGCCAAGAATAAATAGTGATTACCACAGGAAATCAGGATTTCAGTCTGTATGACTAGCAAAGGCCACTTTTGCCTCTCAGTAGCAGACTTTCTCTTAAGTGGTACAAGAACTAATTGTACCTCCTTCCTCCAGAGGTGATAAGTCACTGATGATATAGTCAGAGGGCCCTAGTGGGGTCAAAGGGCTAGCACTGGGTTGTGTTTGTCAAGGAAACTTAGCCAGTGTCCAGAAAGGTCTGTGGCAAGAAACCAAAATATCCTAAGCCCCTCCCCTGCCCATAATCCTAGGGCAGGCATGAAACATGGGCGGCAAGGCCAGAGAGCACTGTGTTTCCTGCACCTGCTATATGGCTGTGGCGAGGGGCAGCAGCAAAGTGCTAGAAGCCAGCCAGAGGGCCTTTCCAACACCTTTTCTGCAGTAGGGCAGGGCGTGGGAGAGATGGAAGGGACTTACACATGCACTGGAGTATGACTCCCCCTTCAAGAGCCCCCACCTTACCTCCCGCTTCTTCTTAAATACTTCCCATGGCTAAAAACTCACTGACTCAACTCCACTGCCCTTCAATCTTTGGGTAGTAAGTTATCAAAGGTCTTAATTATTCAGAGTCAAAATTTGTGTCTCCCTGGACTTCACTCTCCAGGTGTTTCCATGCTAGAAGCTTTGCTAATTCATTTCACTGGACTTTATTTTGTTCTTTGATGTCCACACCCTTTCAAGTGACATGCCTGTATACTTTTCTCTCCCAAACTAACCACAGGCCCCTCAAAGACAGGGAGTATGTCTTCTATTTTAATTTCTACTCGTTTTAATTCAGTGAACATGTGACATAATGTCCTCCTGGATGACCAGGCCTTTGCCCCCAGGAGGTGTCTGATCAATATTAATTGACTGAAAGGATTCATTGATTAGTTTTCCATTCTGATTTTGGAGCACAGACAAGCCTTGAGGCTCTGGGCTTCACTGACCCATAATTTGCCCTTCATTCTGGCTGCTTACCAGCTCATACTCACCCCCCAGCCTCATAGTTCACATGCAAAGACACAAATGTCCTTCCCTTTATAATTTGTGATATCCGAAGGTACTGCTCAAATATTTAGAAGTTACTTTCCAGGAAGATGTGGCTATGGAAAAAGGGTTTCTACACCATGTGTGAATCCCTGGGGCAGGATGCTCCCTAAAGTGCTCTCAGTTTTGAGAAGCCAGTTCTGAGCCTCAGTTTCTTCATCTGTGAAATAGGGAGGAAAAATCCACCTCATATAAGGTTGCTATAAAGATTCACTACAGTAACATACTTACAATGGTGTAGCCACTAAAATGAGTGCCAGGTATTATTTTGGCTAATGAGAAAATTATCAACACCAAATCAATATTGTCAACTGTGATAATTTCAAATGCTTTCCCTCCCCCCCCAAAAAAAAATTAGGAATGTGCATGTGCATGGGTGTAGAGGTATGGGAAAAGAGCCTTAGACTAAAGTGACACTGGAACGACCATGCTGCCACCAACTGTAGAGTCACCTTCTCTAGCTAAACAGCACTCCACCTCTAGAAAACAGGTCTTGATTTCAGATTTACTGAGCCAAATTCCCAAAAAAACAGCCATTTTGGAGATTACTCAAGTTAAATGACTTTGCCTGTAGTGGATGTGTCAAGGAAGTGACTTTGGCCAGCCTTGTCCTCCCACCTTCAGTGTCAGAGCCTGAACTTCTCTCAGGAACCGCCTCACATTCTGTCCCCTTCCTTCAGCCGTTCATTCAGCCCCTAAGATGCAGCTGTCTCTTGCCTCTCCCCTCATGGCAGCTGGGCCAAAGGCAGCTGAGCAGAGAAGGGTAAAGGGACATGGTCATTTCTGTCACTCAGGATAACCTTCCTGTGGCTGAGCAGCTGTCAGGGTGGCTTCTGTTTTAGATTTTCTTCTTCACCCAAGTATGCTCCCTGCCCTCTGAAGTCAAGCTCCCTAATCTACCCAGACCTACTATTTCTTCTCTTACTTGAAAAACCCACCATCTCAAACACCACCAAACTACTCTGACAGCAAGATACAATGTGGGAGATGGGTTCCAGGCAGGAAACCAAGGAGCTTCTGGAAATACACGCGAGTCCAAAATAAATGTGGCAGATTCTTCCATATGTAGGATCATTCTGAGAAGAACAAAAAACCAAGGGATTCTGGCCTCTGTTCTGCCACCAAGCCCAAGGGAGAGACATAGGAGTTTTTGTCCCCATTTCATAGGCAGAGAGAGCAATCTGCTCAGGGCTCACAGTGAAGGCAGGATATCATTCCCCTGCCCTATGCTTCCAGTGGCTCTTGCTGAGGTAGTCTGCACCATAGCCTGTCCTAGGGTCAGGTCACCCTTTGTTCTAGTTTCCCCAGATCTGGTAGGGGTCCCAGGACACAGGATGCTAAAACCAGGAACATCCCAGGCAAACCCTGATGAGTTAGTTGGTCAACCTAGCCTGTCCCCAAAATAGCAATTGTGGGTCAGAAGTTACCAGCCTCCCATCCAGCTCTGGACTTCACTGCCCATGGTAGCTGAAAATGAACAAGGCACCATCTGACAAGAAAAGAAGCTGGGTGGCAGGGGTCGGGCTGCTATGAAAAGCCTCCCGAGGTGCCCTGTCCCATTTTCAGCAGCTCTGCTGCATTCTTTCAATTCCCCTCTCTTTTCAATTATAAGCCTCTGTACAAAGCAAGAGAAAATGAGGGGAGTGGGAAAGATGGTTCTAGGATTCCTTTCAAACAGCCCATTTTCTGTTAACATTCCCATGAATGCAGAGCACTCCTGAATAGCTCCTAGACTCTGGATTTTTCTCTGTCAAGGAAGTCTACTGGAGCACAACTTCCCCAAGGCTCAAGAGCCAATAGGAAGCTGGCCATACTATCCTCAGAGGCTAAATGACATGTCACTTTAGACACCGAAGTCTGCCTTAGGTATCACTGAGCTGACCTCTCTTAGTTCCTGGCCTGTTTTTCAGAGTTGGTTTCTTGCATAATTGATAGAGATAGAAGGGAGTAAACCACCTTGTCTGCTGACAGCCCAAGAAGTCATTTTCAAGGGCAAGTAGGTCAGGTGCCTTAAGGACAAGGATCTCAGGGCCAAGGCAGTCCCATCCATCAGGGGCGTTGTAGCCCTTCCCATCAAGAGCTGCTTTATTCCAAGGAATTCCCCAGGGCCGTGTGAGAAGACAGCCCGAGTTGACACCATAGGGCAGGACTTTCCTGTTGAGCTTCTGCTAGTTCTGATATCAAAAACAAAACCATTAGGAATGCATCCCTCAGCCCAGCATAACCTTCTCTGGGGAGATTCCAGCCCCTAATGTACCCATCCAAGGATGAGAAGCATCTGTAAGCCCTGTCCCTTAGACAAAAGGGCCTTGAGGAGCCACTTGGGAGGAGACTGACACTTAAGAGAGAAATGGTTGAATCAGGCTCTGTCCCCAGCTGTGGACCCAAAGGGGCTTGTGAAGCTCAACAAGAAACATGCTGCCATCCATGAGCCAGGAGCTGTGGCTGGCCACCAGAGAATTCCTGCCAGGAATGGAATCTGGTACAGACTCTGCAGTCAACCATTCCCAGATCAGAGGAACCAGAGGCCTTCAACACCAGCACCACAGATTCTCAATTGTGGGATGGCTGTGGGCCATGCAGCCTGGAAGACAGGCTGGGGAAGGCCTAGCACTATCATGCTTTGTGAGGAGTCCCTGGCTCTCCTCCATGCTATCCCACTTCCAAAGAGCCAGAGAAGACCAACAGCCCCAGCTAGTCCCTCCTCAGTTCCTCTTCCCAGCTTCTGAGGAGCAGCCCTGCTGCTGAACAGGGCTGGAGAGCTGCAATTATCGAGACAGGATAAGAGCTATTTTGGGGAAGGAGCTGTCCTGCTGCCAAGGCTTTTGACTTCCTAAACTAAAACAAGATGCACCAAGAAAGGGGGTGAAGGTGGGGGAGAACAGGGAGCAACTCACTCAGTCAAAATCATCAGATCCTGAATGAGGGAACACACTAACCCCTTCCCAAAGGTATATATGTGTATCAAAGGAGTGAGCAAGGGGCTAGCTGTTAAGATACTCCTGGCTTTGAGAAGGAGGGGGTAACTTGGCCACCCCCCCACACACACATCCCCTGATGACTCCCTCTCCTAAGATCCTGCAAGAGCACATATTCAGTATGCTGTATTTATTTGGACATTTGAGCACAAACTATTTCATGTTGTTGTTTAAATGTTTCCTGTCCATGTCTTATCTTCCCAACCAGATGGTAAGTTTCTCATGGCCAAAGAATGTGTATGCTCTGAGGTTTCAATGCTTTCCCCAGTAGTGCCTAGCAGAGTGCTAGCCATCTGAATGAAATTTTTTATGGAAGTAAGGGATAGAGGGAGGAAGGAAGGGAGGAAGGGAAGAGGGAGAAAAGGTTTACAGTCTTGCATGGAGGTAATCTCCAGAAGTAGTTGTTCCCACCCACAGTTGAGCTCAAGGCACAGGACTAAATTAGAAGCCCAAGGCAGAGGGGGTGACAGCCACATTTCTGGCACCTCTCCTTCAGCTGTTTCGTTATCTGAGCTCAGACTGTGCTGCCCCCACCTCCCTTCTTTGTTTTCTATCTGTAATTAACTGTCCATCCTGGGCTAGCCCATGGAAGGGACCCATTAGAAGCCATTCTAGGCTTTGGGTAAGGAAGAGATAGGGTGAAAGAAAGAATAGAGTCAGGAAAAGCTCAGACTATCTTACGAAACATGGGCCAAGAAGAACGAAAGAACTTATAGGAACAATGCACTGTGAAATCAGGACACTCTGCCAAATTCAGGACACAGGGCTGCCGAAAGCAGAGTTTACCTTGTGCCTTTCCAAGTTGAGGACTCAAAAAGTGTGTAACCCAGAAAAGTGTTCCTTTTCTGGAGTGCCCTAGGGTGGAGAGAGGAAAGCCAAGTAGAGACTGATCCAATGTATGGCTTCCCAGACAGCCTTCTCACAGAGCACTTGGCAGGATTTATCATCTCTCCAGGGCTGCAACTAGCTAATATAGTGCCTTCGTGCAAATCTTGCTCTGTGGAGATGCAGCTGCACAGGTGCATAGTGTGGCAAGAGGAACACAGGCTAGATTTTAGCCCCCACGTGCCCTCTCTGTTAGGTCCCTTGTGCAGTGAACAACTTGCCCAACCATAGGAAGCAGTTCTGTCTGTCTCCCTCCATTCCTACTTCCATGAGAGTTTAAGAGAGGGACTTGGATAAGGGACTTGGAGCACGGGAATAATGGAAGTAAATTCCCAGGGGTGTTCTTACCTCTTCATCTGTCATAATGGAGATGTAGTAGTCAGGCATTCCCAGGGAGCAGCAAATGGAATTCAGAGAGTACCAACAGGAGGGGAAGAGAATTTTACTAAAGATGTTCAGTGGACTTTGGCATAACCTAGCCCAACATCCTTCCTAGTGCAAGTGGTAGCAAAAGCTATCATTTACTGAGGGCTCACTCAGTACCCCTAAGAGGTAGCCACTGATCTCATTAACAGGGAAACTAATTATTGGAAAGATAAAATAACTTAACCAAGGTCACTGTGAGAAAATAGTACAGGGCTCAAACCCAATACCGTTAACTCCAGAGTCCATATTCTATTAAACCCCAACTTTATAGAGCTTTGCTCCCTCTGAGGGGCAGGGATGCCCTTCTCTGCTCTTTGATGCCCGTCACTCAAAAGGGCTTATGCTGGTTGGGACTGGATTGCATTTTCAGGGCTCTCTCCTCCCCAGGAACTTCCTAATCCAGAACCCTGGCCCCTCTCACGCTCATAGACTAAAGCATATTTGGGGCTACAACATTCAAAGCAGGAACTCTTTGATACTAAGATTCACTAAACTGAAAGGCATGGGCTTAAATTGTTCTCCATTCCAGAAGTGACTACTTCCCATTGAAAGAAGACTCTTGAAAATGAGGAAGGTTCCAAATCCCAAAGGAATGACTCTAATGGTGGAATTATTGGCCAGGTAAGAAGTACCTCTGCTCCTTCAAGTCAAACCCCCAGTATAGACGGTCCTGATAGTCCTAGCTCTATAGATACAAAGAAGTCACCTTCCCACCTGTCCTCCTGCCTCCCAAAACCTCCTGCCTCCCAAAACAATGGACCCATAGGAGGGAAGAGCACAGACCTTTTAGCCACCAGATGACACGATTGTACATTTCCTCAGAGACATCTGAAAGTAAGAGATTGTTCCTTTTTGTCACTCTGTGGGATGTATATCCCTCCCCCCATGACTTAACCTCTCCTTTTCTAGCTCCACATTTCTCCCCCAGGACGTGCCCTCAGCCCCTGACCCTCTCCAAGAAGCCCCTGCAGTCTAGGACTAACCTCCTCCCTCCCTTTTCTCCACCCTCTTTGTGCCACTATTAATGCATTTCCCCTCTTCAAAGTCTGGATCCTAGCGTATCTATGCCCACCGTCTCTCCACTTTGTCATCAAAATATTTACTTGAAAATTTTCTTTTCTTTACTTGTCCTTACCAGCCCTCACCCCAGCTCAGTTCTTCATCTCCATTCTTGGGAAGCACTTCCCACCCTGCAAACCACTCTCTACTACCTTCCATTGAAAGGTTAAGCAGCGTTGCCTGAAGAGTCAATGCCTGATGCTGGCCCAAGCATCGTCACCGATGTCATTAGCTTGGAGCTCAGAGAAGCTGGCAGGGAAGGAATGACCAATGGGCTCAGGGATGGGACTAGCTTTAGCACTGGCAGGAGGGCAGCTCTGAGGCCCGGAATGAAGAAGGGGCCTTTTCTGCCCACCCCAATGTCCCACCTCACTTTAAATTGGGACTGCACCTGGGCAGTCTGCTTCTTCACATACCCAAGAAGAAAGCACTAAACCTTTGAATGGGTTGTTTGGAGGTGCACTTGAGGGCCTGTGGTGCTTCCCTCAATGGGGCCCTGTTTGGAGACTCCTTTGGCGATGACCGTGGTGGCGGTGTTGCTGGTGCTAGTGGTGGTGATGGACTTGCTTTCTCTCTCTGGAACATCATTTCCTCACAGAAAGGACTCAAGTCCATTTCAAAACAGGACAATAAAGGATCTGAGGGAGGAGGAGACTTAGACTCAAAATCAGGTGTTGTTGGCCGGCTTTGGGGTGTTTCAACTTCAGGATTGAGTAAGGTCCACCATGAGGAATCAGGCCCATACCTAGGTAAGGACCGAGGGGGTAAGGGCCGAGGGGTCAGTTCCAATTCTGCATGGACAGAAGGCTTTTGGGAGGGTTCTGGATACCTGAGTGCAGGTCCTGGGGACATGGAGACACATTCTGAAGGCTTTTGGGGGTGCTGCTTATAGCTGTGCTCTGGAGTGACAAATATAGATTTTTGGGGGCTCTCAGACGCTGTTCGAGATGTCACATGGGAAGCTGAGTGTATTAACTGTCCCTCTGGGGAGATGGTGACCCTACGGCCAACCTCGCTGTCTCCTCGGGTTGAGGACTTCATGTTGGACTCTACTTCTGATGATATTAAGATCTTTGGGGAGGGCTTGGTGTCAGTGTAGACAGAATGCTTGTGGATAGATTCAGGATCTGGATGCAGAGAAACTCGGTGTCCACCATCTAAATCCTTAAGGACAGAGAGTCTGAGGGATGATTCCAAGTTCATATTCCTATGCAAAGCCTTGGGTTCTGTATAGATTGAGCTGAGACGATTCATTTCATACTCTTGGCCAGGGATCCTTCTCTGGGCTGTCCGAGAGTCTGCTCTGACACGGCCACTGCTATGCTCTGGGCTAGAGGGTCTCTTTGGAGATCTGATCTCGGTAGCAGTCAAAATCTTTCGGATGGGCTCAGTTTGGACTGCTTGATCCTTTGGGCAAGCCAAAGTCCTACGGGGAACTCTGACTCCTTGTGGGTACTGGACCTTGGAGGGTGGGTCTTCTTCTTGTAAGATTTGTAAGTTATCCTTCTGGTCTACAAAACTCAACCGGCGAGAGGATTTGGCATCTGGGGTCAATGAATAGCGATTACTGATGTCACGCCCTGGCTTGCTCTCACCCCCTTTTCGTGTTGATTCCTCTCTGCATGGACTAATGTTCCTTTGCATCTGGACAGTATGGTAAGCTGATGTCTGAGTTTGCTGGGTCTTTCGATGAGGAGAGGGATGGCGGTATGTTTCTAATTTTGATCGAGTCTCACTTCCTCGAGGGATGGATGTTCCAGCAAGACCAGGCCCTGACTGGGGGGAGACAGATCGAGGATAGTCTGATGTTGGATAGAAAGTGGTGAGATGCCCAGCTTCTGATCTTCGATGTGGTGGAGGGCTTACCGGGGCTGCAGCACTTCGTGAGCTCGAGGCAAGAAAGTACTCTTGTCCCTGCTGATGAGTTGTGTTAGTATCTTCAGACCCTTTTGGTGCTGAAACTGCTATGTTGGACCCAGTTTTATTAGTCCTGACCGTCCGATACACTGAGCTTCTCTGGGTAGATCCCATGATTTACTGGCTGGCTATATTGAGAGTCCTAATGAAGTCTGAATATTTACGCTCAGTTTTAAAAGCTGCTGTTCTTATACTCCCACGAAAGTGACTGTTAATCTAAGAGTGTCTCAAATAGTCCCCTTAGCTACCTGCCTTGTGATGTCATAGAGGAAGGAGCTTCCTACTAAATATCCTGGCATACAGTCACAATTTTTTAAGTAGGCTCCATGCCCAGTGTGGGGCTTAAAATCACAACCTTGAGATCAAGAGTTGCATGCTCTACTGACTGAGCCTACCAGTCACCCCTTCAGCCACAAGTCTTCAGAGAAACTCAAGCAGTAACTGCAAGGAAACTGAGGATTTGTCTTTGGAGTTGATACCACCAAGTCTTGGACCAAGTTCTTAGCAAAACCAGATTTTCCTAGATGGAGAAGGCTCCAGACTTTCCCTTATTCTCCCCAGATTCTAGGAATTCCCAGATTCATCCAGAGGAGGAATCAGCCTGAATATCCTACTAAGGCATGGCTACTCAACTCAATCACTCTGTTAGTTCCAGTTTTAATAAAAAGTACAAAGTTGCCCCCAAGTTAGTTTGGAACTGCACCTGGAAACACTTCCAGGTTTCAGAGGTGGTTTGGTTGACTCTGAGGTAAAAAAATCCAGATTGCTCAAATAATAAATTTTTACATTCTTGGCCCACGAGTGAGTGTAGGATTGTAGGAAGGATTTGGAGTTAGTCACTGGTTTCGGTCATAAATGACTAGTTGTACACCTTAAACAAGTTACTTGATTTTTCTGAGCTTTGGTTTCTTCATCTGAAAACCAAGTCTGGTAGGTATAACAAATGTTAATGTCCTTTCTCATAATCCTCTCCTCTCAGCTATTCTAATTAGATGGACTCTGGTTCTTTCTTGATTTGAAGGTGCCTTTGCATCTTGGATGACCATTTTGGATGAGAGACACTATCATCTTTCTCTCTCTTTCACAGGTTTCTCTCCACCGTATCCACATCCCACTATTGACTCTGAAGGGTCATCGTGGTTATATGATGGTCAGATTCATTGTTTCTGAATCTTTAAATTCATCTTGATTAAAAAGACAACGTTTAAACCAAAACCAATACATTTTTAGGTAACAAGAATCTTAATAGACTGAGAAACCTCAAGCTACTGACATAAGTTTTAGATTGTAAAACACTTGGCTAGCCGTTGTATCTTGTTTTACAGAAAAAGATAAAAGTAGAAGAATATTACATGTCAAACATCTTGAAGGTAAACCAGATTGAAGTGAAGAGGTTTCCTATTTACACTTAGTTGATATCTTATTGTTATAAAATTGAGACTGGCTGACTTGGATAAAGCTTTCCTATGAGATTCTACTTTCTTTTGTTTTTTTAGACAGGGAGGGAGGGCCAGAGAGATGCTTAAGCAGGCTCCAATTCCAGTGTGGAGCCTGATGGAGCCTGACACAGAGCCTGATGGGAGTGCTTGATTTCACAACCCTGAGATCATGACCTGATCCAAAATCAGGAGCTGAGATATTTAACCAACTGAGCCATTCAGGCACCTCTGAGTTTCTACTTTCAATACAATAACTTATTGATATATAATCTTTAACCATGAGACTTATAATGCTTATTTGTTTGTCTGGGAAGATTATATTTCTTTTTATAAATTTCGGAGAGCGAATTTTAATTTCCCCATTAATATGTAACATTAAGTCTGTTTATCACTTTTTTGATCTTATTAAAATCAGCCTAGTTGTTTGAATAATTGTATTCTCTTAATATTGGGGAAAATATACATTTTCCTTTCAGTCTTCAGTTTCAGAAAAAGCAAGCACAGAAGGATAATTTTTTGCAAAAAAAACACAATCTTGATATTTTCCTCATCATAAATAGTCTAACTTGAAACAGTCTATGCCTGAGTCTAACTTGAAACAATCTATGCCTGAGTCACAGGTGGGTTCTTTGAGGATGATCTTCCCTCAATTCTCTTGCTTTTCCTACAGGCAGGTGTATGATGAAGACAAAATGTGATGACAGGTGTAAAAGCGATATGAAACTGTTTTATTTTGAATGGAAGGCATATAGCAAGGGACAGGATTGCCAGAGATGGTCCCTTGGTTGATGGGCTCTGTGGTAGTCTGTCTCCAAGATGACCCCCAATGATTCTCACCTCCTAGTAGTCATATCTTTGTGTAGTCCCCTCTCCTTCTGAGTCAGGGCTTGCCCTCTGTAACCAACAGAATATAGCAAAAATGATGGTATGTGATTTTTTTTTAAAAGATTTATCTATTTAGGGGTGCCTGGGTGGCTCAGCCAGTTGAGCATCCGACTTTTGTCTTCAGCTAGGGTCATGATTTGGGGGTCCTGGGATTGAGCCCTGCATTGGCTCTGTGCTCAGCAGGGAGTCTGCTTGAGGATTCTCTCCCTGCCAGCTAGCACTCCTCTCTCTCTCTCTCTCTCTCTCTCTCAAATAGCACAAGCAGGAGGGACAAAGGGAGAGGGAGGGAGAATCCCAAGCAAACTCTGCACCAAGTGCTGAGCCCAATGCAGGGCTCGGTCTCAAGACACTGAGATCACAACCTGAGCCCAAACAAAGAGTAGGACACTTAACCGACTGTGTCACCCAAGTGCCCCAACGGTATGTGACTTTTGAAGCTAGATCATAATGACATTGTACCTTTTGCCTTGGTCTCTTGAATTGCTCACTCTGGAGAAAACCAGCTGCCATGTAGTGAGGACACACAATGGGAGACCCAGGTAGAAAGGAACTGAGGTCTTTAGTCAACAGCCAAGACCAATTTGCCAGTAATGTGAGTGAGCCAAATTGGAAATGCATCAAACTGCAACCTCAGAAGAGACCCTCAGCAACAACTGCCCAGTCGAGCCACTTCTGAATTCCTGACATATAGAAAACCGTTAAAGGGATGCCTGGGTGGCTCAGTGGTTGAGCGTCTGCCTTCGGCTTAGGGCGTGATCCCCAGATCAAGTGCCATATCGGGCTCCCCGCAGGAAGCCTGCTTCTCCCTCTGCCTATGTCTCTGCCATTCTCTCTGTGTTTCTCATGAATAAATAAAATCTCTAAAAAGTAATAAAAATAAAAATAAACTGTTAGAGGCAATAATTCGTTATTGCTGAGGCACCTGGGTGGGTCAGTCGTTAAGCATCTGCCTTCAGTTCATGTCGTGATCCTGGGGTTCTGGGATTGAGCCCTGAGTAGGGCTCCCCGCTTAGCAGAGAGTCTGCTTCTCCTTCTGCCACTCCTGCTCATGTTTGCTCCCTCTCACTCTCATTCAATAAATAAAATAAAATAGTTACTGCTCTTTCAAGTCACTAAGTTTTGGAGGTGACTTTTTATGTAGCAATAGATTATGTAGAATCAATCTTTCTAATGTTGACTCTCAATCAACTGTTGAGCTGATTGGAAAGCCAGGTCATTCTCTCCCTATATATAGACAGATCAACTTCAAGAGGAGGAAAAGTTGCTTAGTGAACATGGAATTGGATCAAGAAGTTAGTATTATGATCCACAAGAGGGCAACACCTGTCACAAGCACTAGACATACCTGGTGCACCCCTCATACAGCCACCCACAATGCTTTAGCTGAGCATCCAACCCGTGTCTGGCTTCTAAAACTTCATTTTCCTATGCTTTACACTAACCACTCCTTTCTGTTAAGCAGTTTTTCTTCAAGTAAGTCCTAATAAAATTGACTACATTTATGATTACTTAAGTATAAAGACATTACAGTCTTGCCTCCAACTAACTTAAGTATTCCTACACCCTTCTATTCTCCAAACTGAAAATAGCTTAAATTATAAAAAGTTGAAATCACCTGAAATGACCATTTTACTACTTTCATAAGCATCTTTCTAGATATGTATGCATTTATCACATATAGACATTTATTAATATAATTTTCATGGGGTCGTAATGTACCTACTAGCATAAGTCAATAATATGTCATGGACACATTTCTGTATCAGTAAGACTGTATGACACAATTTCTAATTAGCCCACTTAGTTTGTTCCATAATTTATAAAAATTGTTATGTTACATAACATTTACCATCTTAACTATTCTGAAGTGTATAGTTAGTTCAGTGGTATTAAATACATTCACACCATTATGCAAACATCATCACCATCTATCCCCCCTTTTCATCTTGTAAATTTACCATTTTAGCCATTTTTAAATGTACAATGCATTGGCATTAAGTACATTAACGATGTTGTGGAACCAACACCACTATCCATTTCCAGAACCTTTTCATCATCCCAAATACTCTATACCTGTTAAATAGTAACTCCCTATTCTCCCCTCACCCTAGCCCTGACAACCACCACTACTATACTTTGTCTTTAGCATTTGGACTAAGTAACTCATATAAGTGGAATCATATGGTATTTTCTTTTTGTGATTGGCTTATTTCACTTAGCATAATGTCCTCAAGGTTCACCTATGTTATACATATTACAGAATTTCTTTCCTTTTTAAAGCTGAACAATATTCCATTGTACTTACATTTTGCTTACCCCTTCATCCTTTTATGGAACCTGTTGGTTCCACATTTTAGCTATAATGCTGCTTTGAACATTTGTGTAGGAAGATCTGCTGAGAGACTCTTCTTTCAATTGTTTTGGGTACATACTCAGAAGTGGAATATATTGCTGGATCATATGGTAATTCTATTTTTAATTTTTTGAGGAACCACCATACGGCTTTACACAATAACTATACCATCTTACATTCCCATCAATAGTGCCACAGGGGTTCTAATTTGAAAACATTCCAGCCAATACTTGTTTTCTGTTTTTTCCATAATAGCCATCTTAAAGAACATGAGGTGGTATCTCATTGTAGTTTCCCTAATAATAAGTGATGTTGAGCATCTTTTCAGGTGTTTATTGACTATTCACATATCTTCTTTGGAGAAATGTCTAATCAAGTCCTTTGTCCAATTTTGAATTGGATTATTTTTTGTTGTTGCATTTTAGTTATATCTATATATTCTGGATATAAATTCTTATCAGATATGTGATTTACTTCTTCCATTCTAAGGGTTGCCTTTTTACTCTGTGGATAGTGAAATTTTAAATTTTCATTAAGTCCAACATGTCTACTTTTTATATTGTTGCCTGTACCTTTGATGTCATATCTAAGAAATCATTGCCAAATCAAATGCTATAAAATTTTTGTCCTATATTTTCTTCTAAGAGTTTTGTTTTCGGCCTTAGGTTTAGGTCTTTGATCTATTTTAAGTTAAATTCTTTATATGGTGTTAGATAAATGTTAGATAAGAATCTCATTCTTTTGCATGTATATATGCAATTTTCCCAAACATCATTTCTTTAAAGAGACTATCCTTTCTCCATGGTCTTGGCATTCTTGTCAAAAATCATTTGACCATATGTGCAAAGTTTTACTTATGGGCTCTCTCTTCTAGTCCATTGATCTATATGTTTGTCTTTACACTAGTACCACAGTGTTTTGGTTACTGTAGCTTTCTAAGTTTTTAAATCAGGAAGTGCGAGTCCTCTAATTTTGTTGTTCTTTTGCAGGATTGCTTTGGCTATTTAGGGTCCACTGAGATTTCATATGAATTTCAGGATGGGTTTTCCTATTTCTGCAAAAAATAAGTCATTGGGATTTTGAAAAGAGATTGCACTGGATCTATAGATTGCTTTTGGTATTTTTGACATCTTAACAATATAAAGTCTTCCATGACATGAACATGGGGTGTGTTTCTATTTATGTCTTCTTTTATTTCTTTCAGCAATGTTTTATAGTTTTCATAGTACAAGTGTTTCACCTCCTGGTTAATTCCTAAGTATTAAAAAAATAATAATTCCTAAGTATTTTACTGTTTTTGATGCTACTGTAAATTAAATGTTTTTGTATTTCCCTTTCAGATTTTTCCTTGTTCATGTATGGAAATGCAATGGAATCTTGTACATTGCCTCGGTATCCTGCCACTTTGCTGAATTCATTTATTCTAACAGTTTTTTGGTGAAATCTTTAAGGTTTTCTACATAATAAATTCATATCATCTGCATTTGCATCATACTGTATTTACTTTTTTCTTTACAATTAGGATACTTTTTATTTCTTTTTCTTGCCTAAATGCTCTGGCTAGAACTTCCCAGTACTGTTAAGTAGAAGTGGTGAAAGCAGGCATCCTCTCTAGTTTCTGATTTTGGAGGAAAAACTTTCAGGCTTTTAATACCACTGAGTATATTTGCCATAGGTTTTTTACACGTGGCTTTAATCATGAGATTGTTTCCTTTTCTTTCCTAGTTTGTAGAGTGTTTTTGTCACAAAAGGGTGATTTTGTCATGTTTTTTCTGCATCAAATTAAAATGATGATACTTTCCTCCCTCTTCATTCTATTGATGTGGCATGTCACATATTACATTGTAGCATATCAAAACAGGACATATTAGGATTTTCATACTTTGAGCCATCCTTCCATTCCAGAAAAAATCCCACTTGGATATGATGTATATTCTTTTCACTATGCTGCTGAATTCTGTTTGCTAGCATTTTGTTGAGAATCTTTGTATCAATGTTCCTTTTTTTTTTTTTTATTTATGATAGTCACAGAGAGAGAGAGAGAGAGAGAGAGAGAGAGAGAGGGGCAGAGACACAGGCAGAGGGAGAAGCAGGCTCCATGCACCGGGAGCCTGACGTGGGATTCGATCCCGGGTCTCCAGGATCGCGCCCTGGGCCAAAGGCAGGCGCCAAACCACTGCGCCACCCAGGGATCCCTGTATCAATGTTCCTAAGGGAAACTGATCTGTAGTTTTCTTGTGATTGTCTTTGTCTGGTATCAGAGTAATGCCAGTCTCAGAATGAGTTAGAAAGTGTTTCTTGGGATCCCTGGGTGGCGCAGCGGTTTGGCGCCTGCCTTTGGCCCAGGGCGCGATCCTGGAGAACCGGGATCGAGTCCCACATCGGGCTCCCGGTGCATGGAGCCTGCTTCTCCCTCTGCTTGTGTCTCTGCCTCTCTCTCTCTCTCTCTCTCTCTGTGACTATCATAAATAAATAAATAAATAGAAAGAAAGAAAGAAAGAAAGAAAGAAAGAAAGAAAGAAAGAAAGAAAGAAAGAAAGAAAGAAAAAGAAAGAAAGAAAGAAAAGTAAGTTTCTTTGGGCAGCCCCGGTGGCGCAGCAGTTTAGCGCCGCTTGCAGCCTGGGGTTTGATCCTGGGGACTCTGGATCGAGTCCCACGTCCGGCTCCCTGCATGGAGCCTGCTTCTCCCTCTGCCTGTGCCTCTGCCTTTCTCTCTCTCTCTCTCTCTGTGTGTCCCTATGAATAAATAAATAAAATCTTAAAAAAAAAAAAGTGTTTCTTTGGGGCACCTTGGTGGCTCAGTCAGTTAAATGTCTGTCTTTGGCTCAGGTCATGATCCCATGGTCCTGAGATCAAGCCCTGCATTGGGCTCCCTGTTCAGTGAGGAGCCTGCTTCTCCCTCTCCCACTCACCCTGCTTTTACTCTCTTTCTCTCCCTGTCAAATTAAATATTTTAGGTGTTTCTTTTTCAATTTTTTGGAAAAGTTTCAGAAGGATTGGTATTAGTTCCTCTTGAGATGTTTGGTAGAACTCAGCAGTGAAGCCATCAGGCCCAGGCTTTTCTTTCTTGAGAGATTTTTTATTACTGATTCAATTTCCTTACTAATTAAAGGTCTATTCAGATTTTTTCTTCATGTTAAGTCTTGCAGGTTTTGTGTTTCTAGGAACTTGTACATTTCATCCAATGTTATCCAATATATTAGCATACAATTGTTGAGAGCACTCCCTTACAATCCTTTTTCTGTAGAATCAGTATACTTTTTAATTTTTTTAAAGATTTTATTTATTCATCAGAGACAGATAGGCAAACACACACACAGGCAGAGGCAGAAGTAGGCTCCCTGTGGAGCCTGATATGGGACTCGATCCCAGGACCCTGGGATCACGACCTGAGCTAAAGGCAGATGTTCAACCACTGAGCCACCCAGGCATCCCAGAATCAGTATTAATATCTCCATTTTCTTTTTTTTTTAAGATTTTAGAGAGAAGGTGTGTAGTGGGGAGGGCCAGAAAAAGAAGGAGAATCTCAAGCAGACTCTGTGCTAAGCGTGGAGCCAATGTGGGGCTCAATCTCACAACCCTGAGATCATCACACCTGAGCTGAAACCAAGAGTTAGACACTTAACCAACTATGCCACCCAGGCATCCCCCTCTACTTTATTTTCTGATTTTAGTAATTTGAGTATTCCCCTTTTCTTTAGCCTATCTAGCTACTGGTTTGTCAGTTTTGGTGATCTTTCTGAAGAATTAATTTTTTGTTTCATTGATTTTCTCTATTTTTATAAACTCTATTTCATTTAACTCTGCTCTAATCTTTATTATTTCCTTCCTCTGCTAGCTTTGGGCTTAGTTTGGTTTTTATTTATTATTATTTTTTTTAGTTCCCTAAGGTGTAAAGTTAAGTTATTTGAGATCTTTATTTTTTAATGTGTTTATACTTATAAATTTCCCTCTTAGCACAGCTTTAACTGCATCCCTAAGTTTTGGTACATTGTGTTTTTGTCTTCATTCATCTCTAAGTATTTTCTAATTTTCTTGTGATTTTTCTTAGCCCTTGGTTGTTTTAAAAGTGTGTCATTTAGGGGCACATGCATGGCTCAGTTGGTTAAGTGTTCAACTCTTGGTTTTGGTTCAGGTCATGATCTATGGGTCTTGGGATTGAGCCCCACATCTGGCTCCACATTCAGCAGGGAATGTGCTTAAAGATTTTCTCCCTCTGACCTTCCCCTTACTAACGTTTTCTCTCTTGTTCTCTCTCAAATAAATAGATAAATCTTTAAAGCACCCTGGAGTAAAATAATTATCTTCCTTTAAAAAAAAAAAAAAAAAAAAGGGCAGCCTGGGTGGCTCAGCAGTTTAGCACTGCCTTCAGCCCAGGGCCTGATCCTGGAGACCTTGGATCGAGTCCCACATCAGGCTCCCTGCATAGAGCCTGCTTCTCCCTTTGCCTGTGTCTCTGCCTCTCTCTCTCTCATGAATAAATAAATATATATTTTAAAAAGCATGGGAGTGCCTGGGTGGTTCAGTTGGTTCAGATCAAGCATCTGACTCTTGATTTTCACTCAGGTCATGATCTCAGGGTCGTGGCATCCAGCCTCATATTGGGCTCTGTGCTTAGCATGGAGTCTGCTTGTCCCTCTTCTTCTGCTCTTCCCCTCCTGCACTCACTGACTCCATCTCTCTCTAAAATAATCTTTCTTTTTAAGTGTGTTAATTTCCATAATTTTACAATTTTTCTAGTTTTCCATTTATTGTTAATTTCTAACTTCATCCTGTTGTGGTCAAAGAAGATACCCTGTTATGATATCTATTTTTTGAAATCTATTGAGACTCAAATGGCCTAAGATACAGTCTATCCTAAAAAATATCCCATGTATACCTTGAGAAGAATATGTATTCTGTTGCTGTTGAGTACAGAGTTTGTGTATGTCTGTAAGATCTAGTTGGTTTGTGTTAACTCCTCTATTTCCTTAATTCTCTTCTGTCTGGTTGTTCTACCAATTATTTTAAGTGGATTTTTGAAGTCTCCAATTGTTATTACAAAATTGCCTATTTCTCCCTTCAAATTTGCCCATTTTTGCTTCCTATATTTTAGTGGTCTGTCATTAAGTACATACATATAATTGTTATATATTCTTTCCTTATTGAACCTTTTATTAATATATAATCCTTACCTCTTATAACCTTTTTTGATTTAAAGTCTACTTTGATACTAGTATAGCCACTCTTGCTCTCTTTTAGATACTAGTTGCATGGAATATCTTTGTCCATCCTTTCACTTTGAATCTGTGCCTTTGGATCTCAAGTGAGTCTCTCATAGACAGCATATAATTATATTATGTCTTTTTATCCATTCTGCCAATCTCTGTCTTTGGATTGGAGAATTTGATTCATTTATGCTTAAACTAATTACTGATAAGAAGGCCTTACCTTCTTTCATTATCCTATTTGGTTTTTTTTTTTTAATTTTTATTTATTTATGATAGTCACAGAGAGAGAGAGAGAGAGAGAGAGGCAGAGACACAGGCAGAGGGAGAAGCAGGCTCCATGCAGGGAGCCCGATGCGGGACTCGATACCAGAAATCCAGGATCATGCCCTGAACCGACGGCAGACGCTCAACTGCTGAGCCACCCAGGCATCCCACCACAAACATAATAATTCTTTAACATCAGAAACTTTGAAGGCCAGAAGACAGTGGGCCAATATATTCAAAGTGCTAAAAGAGAAAAACTTCATCAACCAAGAATCCTATATCCAGCAAAGCTGTCCTTCAAATGGGAGGAATAAGTTAAGAGAGTCCCAGATAAACAAAAGCTGAAGGAGTTTGTGACCCCTAGGATCTACTCTGAAAGAAATGCTCAAGGGGGAAAAAAAAAAAAAAAAGAAATGCTCAAGAGTCTTGCAAGTTGAAATAAAAGGACACCAGACAATAACTCAAAGCTATATGGAAAAATAAGGATCTTAATAAAGAGATTTTGGTACATGGACAATTTTGGTTACAACAGTTACAATGGTTTTTAACTATACTTTTTGCTTTCTATATGATTTAAGAGATGAATACATTTAAAGAAAGCAAATAGTTATTAGTATAAAAGCTAGTGTTACTGTAACTTTGGTTTGTAACTCCAAATTTTGGTGTTTTTTTAACATAATTTAAGAGACTAATACATTTAAAAAATTATTAGTTTATGTTTTGGGTCACATTTTTATAACAATGCAATTTCATAATATTGGCAACAAAAAGGGATGGGGATGGAGCTATAAAGGAACAGGTTTCCATTTTTTTTTTTTTAAGATTTTATTTATTTATTCATGAGAGTACACAGAGAGAGAGAGAGGCGGAGACACAGGCAGAGGGAGAAGCAGGCTCCATGCAGGGAGCCTGATGTGGGACTCGATCCTGGGACTCCAGGATCGCGCCCCAGGCCGAAGACAGGCGCTAAACCACTGAGCCACCCAGGGATCCCCCAGGTTTCCATTTTGATGTGAATACCATATTCTGTTAATTATTGCAGCTTTATACTATGCCTTTGTATCTGGTAGGATACACCCTCCTCCTTACTGTACTTTTTCAGGTTATTTCCACATATCTGTTAGGTCACACATTTTTAGAAGGTCCTTTAATTTTACTCCACTATATAATTAATCATATTCAGTAGGAGAGTGAATTTTACTTATATAACTACCAGAAGACCAACGTATTTCTAAGCTCATGGGAGACACCTCACTAAAATCCACTTCTCTTATTTATTTTTATTTTTTTAAAGATTTTATTAATTTATTCATGAGAGACACAGAGAGGCAGAGACATAGGCAGAGGGAGAAGCAGGCTCCATGCAGGGAGCCCGACGCGGGACTCAATCCCGGGACTCTAAGATCACACCCTGGGCCCAAAGGCAGGCACTAAACCGCTGAGCCACCCAAGCATCCCCCACTTCTTCTTTTAAAGTTTATTTATGGGGATCCCTGGGTGGCGCAGCGGTTTAGCGCCTGCCTTTGGCCCAGGGCGCGATCCTGGAGACCCGGGATCGAATCTCACGTCGGGCTCCCGGTGCATGGAGCCTGCTTCTCCCTCTGCCTGTGTCTCTGCCTCTCTCTCTCTGTGTGTGTGTGACTATAATAAATAAATAAAAATTAAAAAAAATAAAAAATAAAGTTTATTTATGTAAGTAATCTCAGCACCCAATGTGGGGCTCAAACTCAGGACCCTGAGTTCAAGAGTTGTGTTCTCTTCTGACTGATCCAGCCTGGTGCCACTGAAACCCACTTCTAATAGCAACACATACAACAGTACAATTAGCATTCATAAAAAGGCCAAAGGTAGTGTACTTGAAAAAAAACTGAAATATGATCTAGAAATTTCTAATAATCCAATTTTCCAAGGTAACATTTCACTCAATAGTGAACCAACATTAACCATCTACTATGTGTCTGGAACTGTTTACATATTTATTCTCTGCTTCTGCATACTGAGGAAAAGTAAAGGACTCAGTATACTCCAAAAACTCAGCACCAAACCCAAAGAACAGATGTGAGGATGGGAACTAAGTTCATAAAGGATATATGACCATCAGTTTTAACCTAAAGTTAGCTCTTGGTGGGACACCTGGGTGGCTCGGTGGTTGAGCATCTGCCTTTGGCTTGAGGCATGATCCTGGGGTCCTTGGATCGAGTCCCGCATCAGGCTCCCCACAGGAAGCCTGCTTCTCCCTCTGCCTGTGTTTCTGCCTCTCTTTGTCTCTCATGAATAAATAAATATTTAAAAATCTAAAAAATAAAGTTAGCTCTTGGCTCACCTCCACAATCCTTATACTTTGCTCAGGGCACTCTTTAACTACAATCTCAGGGAAAGCTATGTTTTACTGTAAGTATACAAATATGTTTGCTCCAGTATGATCTTGGGTAGGTCATGGAACCCTGGCACCTAACCGTTGCTAGTTGTAAACATTATCTACCAACATTATTATTGTTAATGTTGGCCAGTATTACAGTCACTGGCCAGCTATTAGAGTCTATTCTACTAGCATTGTAGACAAAATATTACAAATCATATCAGTGGGAGTTTATGTAGGGTTGTAGCCTTTATGAATACTAACAGATAATGCTGTAATATCACAACTCACTATTTATCATGATATGTCTGCTATCAGTCCTTATATTTTTATGTATATTGGCTTTGTCTCACCAATTAAAGGTTTTTGAGAGGAGGGACTAAATATATCATAAGTCTCTGTATTCTCCAAGTTTCTTAAAGTTTTATTTATAAAGTAATTTGGTTTTCCTCTGGTTACAGTGACAAGCAACTGTTTTTTGCTTCAAAATGGTCAAATAGATTTGTACCTTCCTACTTTATTTGTATGGGGTAAAATTCTGTGGTGCTATTAAGAATAGTATGAATATGACCATCCTCAACAGGAATGATTCAGTTTTCACAAACAAAAGACCTATTATTTATTCGCTAAGAATAAAATGTTAACTGGCTCGTACTGCACAAGAGCACACAGCTTCCAAGAATAGGTTTTTATTCATATGTGAAGGCTCAAATTTGAGAGCGATGAAGGTATCAATCCTCTAAAAACCAGGCTAGACACCTGGTTCTATGCATTGTACCTGGTGTATGCATCTGGCCAGTAGTCAGTAGAGGCTAAATTAGAAAAAAAGGTTGTGATCTTCATCTTATCACAATTTCATTCCTCTAACGCACTAATGATGTGAGATATACAACGTGAAATATACAGAAATGATGTTCACCCTAAAGAGTTTAAAATATCTTGGGCTTTTATTCCTGCCTATATTATCATTATGTAAGTTAATTCTCGCTGGAATGGGAATATGGCAATCCTGGTCCAGAGGAGGTCAGTATTTCTGTTGTAAAATACAAATGAATGGTGCCGGTTTATATTAGAGGTGGTAGCAGCAGCTGCTTATTTGTCAAACTTTAAACAGAAATTGAAGCCCCTAGAGGTGGCAGTTCCTTTCCCAATAACTGAAACACAGAAATATCTCTTACACAGCTAAAACCTAAATGGTATTAAAAGTAAACATTTTATTATATAACAAGAGTTAAAGTTTTCAAAAATCTGAATCAACAAAACCAAAAGCCATTCTGGAAACATTGAGAAAGTTTACAACAAAAGCTACCTTTCACTTTTCAGAAATCTGAACTAAAAACAAATTGTTAAATGTGCTACAAACAGGACCAGTGGTTCTGTCTATTGTGGCAGCTGAACAAAGCATGAGCTACAGAATCACTGCCCTGATGGTGACTGAAGTAGATGAGGAGAGACAGGAGCTCACAAGCAGGATGCTCAAACTCTGGCCAGGAGTCCACCTATGATCCAATTCCCATCAATCTGACAAGTCACTCTGATCCAGCACGATTATCCTGTGTGTGTATATTTAAACAACAACAAAAAAAGGAGTACATGTTGGTGTACATGTTTTTTAAAGATAACAAACAGCAGTTTCTTTATATTCAACTGAATTCAAGGGAAAGGGATTTTGATCTTTATAGTCAAAGGAGATAATAGTGTATCACAGAAACGCACAGTGACTGCAAAAAAATTGATAGGAGCATCTTGTCCTCCCTCTGTCTAAAACTGCTCTTGTGCTAACTCTATTGACTACTTCATCAAAATTAGAATGAATTTCACCTTATATTTTAAATAACTTTAAACATTAACATAAAAAATTGAGTCATCATTTCAATAACTTTATCAATAACTTTATCATTACTGTTTGTTTAGATGCTGGTAAATGTTTAAAGCCTGTTCATGTGGTCTACTGACAGTGAACTCTGACCTACAAGCATACGCCAACTCATTACCTGGATGGTTCAGACCAACCCAGTCGCTTCCAAAAACAGGGTTTTAGTTCCTCTTGATGAAATATAGAAAGAAGAAAACACAACTGGATTACTTTCTGGGTAAAAGGGTACCAGTATTTAGAAGTCACATTAGTGATCTCTCTCTAGTTTAGGATAGACTGTTTTACCAACAGTTTTCTTATACAGAGAGAGACTCTTTCTAAAATCACATTTAATAGGCTTCCCCTCCTAACATTCTACAGCTCCCAGTCACAGCAATGGACACTAATGATGCTAATTCACAAAGTCCCTGCATTATGTTCTCAGTGAATTCAACACTAGCTAAATGTTCACACATTCTGGGCCCTGTGCCAATCAGGGTCCCAGAAGAAATCAAATGCACTTCCCTTTAACACAGTGGCTACTTACATAGGTATAGTTAAGGGAGTTAAGGAAGCCAACAAAGGATGGCAAGGCATCAAGTGACTAGCAGCAGTGGGAAGCCATTATCACTCCTAAGTCTAAAGGGACTGGGGTGGCAGTAGCGTAGAACAGTTACTGGAACCCAGTAAGAGCTGTGCTTCTGGAGGTATACCACTACTATGCAGAGATGAGGTGTTGAAGCATGCAGGCAGGGGAAATATTACTCCAACTACTCTTCTGCCTTCTTTTCACTGACAAATGGAAAGACTGCCGGCCAGGAAGCCCAAGAGATACAGTCCACAAAGCATAATACAGGGCAAAGAAAATAGCAGAATGAGAATGAACCAGGGAAGAAATGCAAGGGATACCAGATATTCTGAAAGAGCTAATATTTCTAACTTTCTAAGTAGGGGGAATTTAAATATAGGGGGTATCTTTTGTGAATGATGCCTAAAGCTCTGTCGAAATAGTTTTGAAATAAGATTACACCTTTCACATTACTTGTAGACTCTACTTAAATTCCAAAGTTTAGGATTTCTTATCAGATTCTACAGCCTCTGTGTGAGCTAAATTTGGAACTCTTTTGAAGACACTAGACAATTAGAAGCAAAATATCTTTCCAGACAGTGTGCAAGATGATGAAGCTGGCCAAAGGCTTGCTTTGCAAATAGAACTGGATGTTTTTACAGGGTTTTTTTTTAAGATTTTATTTATTCAGGAGAGACACAGAGAGAGAGGCAGAGGGAGAAGCAGGCTCCATGTAGGGAGCCCAACGTGGGACTCGATCCTGGGTCTCCAGGATCAGGCCCTGGGCTGAAGGCAGCGCTAAACCGCTGAGCCACTCAGGCGTCCCTTTTTTTTTTTTTTTTTAAATATTTTATTTATTTATTCATGAGAGAGAGAGAGAGAGAGAGAGAGAAGCAGAGACACAGGCAGAGGGAGAAGCAGGCTCCATGCAGGGAGCCCGACATGGGACTTGATCCCAGGTCTCCAGGATCAGGCCCTGGGCCGAAGGCAGGGGCTAAACCGCTGAGCCACCCAGGCTGCCCTTTTTACAGTTTTGTGATGAAGACATGATTGGCAATTAACAGAAAACCTGGACTGAGCTACAGGAGAAAAGCATAGAAGGATTATGTATGGTATCTGGGAAATAATTCTAAATAACTCTGATGCTCATCACAGTCCAAGGACTCCAGGCTACATTATAAACAATCATTCATTCATACCTTCTTCAGAAGTTCCTAAAAAGCTGTCTGACTTCCCTCTCTCTGATTTGATCTTTTCTTCCCCTTTTCTCTTCTTTTCACCAGCTTCTTGATCCTTGATATTTGCCTCCCTTCAATGAAAATGATTTTGAGCAAATCAAACCATATGCGCAATGGCCAGGAGAACAGGACTGCTCCAAAAGAATCATAATAGGTAGCACTAATAGCCAGGCATTGGCTTGTGTGCTACAATGTGCATTAACTCATTTAATCCTTATTACAACCATATGAGGTAGTTACCTTTACCATTACCATCCCCACTAAGTGATAAGGAAACTGAAGCACAGAGAGGTTAAGTTATAGGCCTTGTAAATCCTAGAATTGGGATCTGACCCAAGCAGTCTGTCTCAGACTCTGCTCTCAACCTTCAGGCTATATTATCCACCCTTGCCAACAAAGCATTTCACTTATGTTCTAATTGGTGTCCTTTTTATAACCACCACTTATTTTATTACCTTATTTTATTTCCTGAAACTCTCTCTGAAGTACCTCTAATTGAAGTATCTAATGATTTAAGACCATGTTTGCCAAACTGGTAAGCAGAAAGCATCTCCCCCACTAAACTGTAAGCTCCTTAAGGGAAGAAACATCCTATCCCTTGTTTTTCCAGCATAGCACTTGGCTCACGGTCAGCGCTCAACAGATTCTGGCTCAACCAATTTGACACTGTTTAGAGATTTTTCTTGTTTTCATTTGCTAAATATTCAAAACAAAATATGTAAAACAAGAGAGAAAATAAAGCCAGCTAGAGCAAAAACAACTTTTTTCCTCCTAACCTCTCATCATTAATAGAATCATAGGCTCTAGAATTAAAGGAAGCCTTCAGGGTCTCTTCCACCTCCAACCAAATGCCCAGGCCCAGTGATGTCTAGCCTGTGCTTGAGTGGGAGGAATTATTAGTCAAGTAAGCATAAAGACAGCTATTTTCTCTATCAGATAGCTATGGCTCTTAGAAAGCATGTGCTTTACTGAATAAAAATACCTAGCTCTATGGTTTCTAGTTACCCGCTTTGTTCTTTGGGGCAGAAGAAAGTAAGCAGACTCTCTTCACTTTACAATATATCAGGTATTTGAATGCAGCTATCAAATTCTCCACCCCATCTGTGCTTTTCGGGCTGAGCCTCTCCAGCTCTTTCAGCTGTTCTCATAAGACAGGGTTTCCAGACCTCTGATTGTTCTATGGCCACCCTCTTCTGTTTGTCAACACCTCTTTAAAAATATGGCACCCATTAAGACACCTCACACTGTCCTAGGAGTCCTCTCTCTAGTGTGAGACTCACCTTGCCCTGAACAATACGTCTCTGTTCAGCATTAATGCTGCATTGACCTTTTTATTAGCAACTGCATCAGACTGAGACCTCATGGAGTTGCTATTTATGCCCTCTTCAAGAAAAATTTCTTAAATTCTTAGCATGCCTCAAAATGCATACTAAATGCTAAGCATCTAAGAATAAGACATACTTCCTCCCTTCAACAAAACTACAGTAAGGAGGAGCTTCCAATCAAAAATTCTCCATTAGGTCAGATCCCTCCCATTCTACACATCTAAATGTTTACTTTCATCTTTTAGAGGACTCTAACATTTCTACCTGTCAAGACCATTTGAATCCACAGTCTATCACCTATCACATTAGCATTCATTCTTAGATTTGTGTTATCTAAAAATTTGATAAGCATGCCTTTCCTGATTTAGTTCTAATGGCTAATGAAAATGTTGAAGGTGACAGGGCCAAGGTACAGCAATCTTAGAGGCCTCTCTGTATACTGATATCAATCTGCTAATCAATATCTTGACCACTGTTGGTGGTTGGAGAAGAGAGGCAGACAGAAGTTAAGGCTGGCTTAACAACAGCAATTAAATGACATCACCAGACACTCATTCTTCAAGAAGTTGAGGTGTTTTTTAAATCTGAAATCTAGCCCTCCCTCCTGAAAAAGAAGAAAATGATCCCCCGATGGGAGAACAATAACCTTGTAGAGCCTGTGGGGAGATCTTGTAGCTCCTTGCTGTCCTCAGGTGGCTGTAGCCATCTTTCTAGGTCCTCATCGAGAGTAGAGTGAGCTCTGTCCAAGGGCAAGCAAAGAGAATTGAGACAATTTTTGTCCCATGACAAGAAGGCACAGTATTTGGAGTCAGAAAGGCCCTTCAAACTCGTGCTTTCACTATACACATGAGAAAATGAGAGCTCGGTGAGATCATATCTAGAGTAGCAGAGGTCACCTAGATCTGATTTAAATGCACATCAAAACTCTTCTTTAGCTCCTTGACAAGAAGCCTCAGCACCCATGAGAATAGCTACCTCCCAAAATTCAATGCTAGACTCCATCTCAATTCTAGGTCATTAAGTCAATTTCCAACTGAGGCTAGAACTATACACTCATTCCTTCAACTTTTTTGGATGAAGAACTGCCTCTGAGGCTAAGGGATGCAGAGAATGTTTTTAGAAAGCCTGAAAAGTCTCACTGTGGGCATCTATCTGTGCCCCTCACAGCCAGCCCTTTTGGAAAACAGTAATAATAGCTCACTTTTGATCACAAACAAAGTACTTTATACACCCAAATTCAACTTGGCCTCCTTGAGCTAAGCTTCTTTTGCTTGAATAATGGTGTACATTTTTCCTGAAGGTGTTTTGGGGAAATGGAAGGGCTGGAGTTACATCATACATTATAGAAAAAAGATTTCTAAAACTTTAAAAAGTAGTTATCTTCCTCTCCCTTTGCCTCTTTGTCTTTTCTGTCTCCCCAGGACCTTCCTTGCAGGTCCCAGGGCCCCAGTCTCCTCATCCCCTTCCCAAACCTTCCTTTCCAGGTCTCTTTCTTTTCCTTCTTCATAGAAAATAATTTAGCACTTGAAGAGTGTGACAGAAAGTGGATTCACTACCTAAAAGTTATGCATAGCACTCTTCTCCCTTGCCCTCCTCTTCTACAGCAGGTAAAAACCTACAAACTCAACTTCTGGTCTCCCTTGCAACTGAGGGTGGTCATGCATCACATTTGGCCAGTGAGATATAAGTGGGAATTGGTGGGGAAATTTCTGGGAAAGTTTCTGCTTTCCAGATAAAAAGGGGCAGAGTCCGAATACTCCTTTGCCCCACCCTTTTATTTCTGCCTGGTGTGTGGATAGCAAGCCATCTTGCAACCAGGAGCTGATAATTCTGGAAATAAAGGCCAACATATTAAATAAGGTGGCAAAGTAGGAATATCCAAAGAGTCTAAGTCCCTGGTCGCATCACTGAGTTGCTACACCAGGCATGCCCTGCCAACCAGTGGACTGCCTCTTGATGTGTGAGACAAATTCATCTAAGTACAATAGGGGAGTTTTCTATCGTTATGCAGCTGAAAGAATTCTGCAGGCTACCCTAAGGATCCACAGGACTGGGATTAGGATAAAGTAAGTGGTACAAGGGCAGATGCAGGTCCTCTTTCTCCTCAAAATTTAGAGATTTTGTTCATTGTGGATTTTTTGGCATCAATTTTCATTTTTTAAAATATTGCATTAAAATAATTTATCTTAGGATGCCTGAGTGGCTCAGTGGTTGAGCATCTGCCTTTGGCTCAGGGTGTGATCCCGGAGTCCCGGGATCGAGTCCTGCATCGGGCTTCCTGCATGGAGCCTGCTTCTCCTTCTGCCTATGTCTCTGCCTCTCTGTCTCTCTCATGAATAAATAAATAAAATCTTTACCAAAAAAATTTATCTTGACTCCTGTGTTTTTTGGTGCCTCCTTCAATTTTGTGCCCAAGGAGTGTGTGCATCTCATTCACCTCATACCAGTCCTGGCCCCGAATGACAGTTAGGACAAGGCAAGAGAAGTCAGAAGATACAGGAGGTGAGCTGAAGTGGTTTATCTTATAGCACAAGTCAAAGGAGAGTTCTGAGTCAGGAAGAGAATTGGGTTTCTTGAGGCAAACTTGCATTTTTAGACTCAACTGTCTGGATGATTGCCCCCATTTTTTTAAATTTGGCTACAAATATCTAAAAATTCTCTTCCAAGGCCTTTAATTGAAACATTTTTAAAAGAAGCTGAAACCTATGTTTGCCTCACAAAATGAAGTAAAAACAAACAAAAACAAAAAACTTAGGAAAAATATCCTATTAAAAATGGGCAAAGGACTTGAATAGTTATTTCTCTAAAGAAAATATACAAACGGCCATAGACATATGAAAAGGCGCTCAACATCACTTATCACTGGGGAAATGCAAGTTAAAACCTCAATGAGATATTACCTCATATTCATTCTTTTAGAGTGGCTACTATAAAAAAAAAAAAAAAAAAAAAAACAGAAAATACCAAGTATTGGCAAGGATATAAAGAAACTGGAGCCTGTGTGCACTGTTGGTAGGAATGTAAAATGGTGCAGCTGCTGTGGAAAACAGTATGGTATTTCCTCAAAAAATTAAAAATAGATTTACCATGTGATCCAGCAATACCACTTCAGGGTACATATCCAAAATAATTTAAAGCAAGATGTCCAGAAGAGATATTTGTATAGAAGCATTATTCACAATAGGAAAAAGGTGGAGTCAACTTAGTGTCTACCACAAAATGAATGAATTGATAAACAAAATGTCACACACACAGGCATGAGCTGGAATTCAGTCTTAAAAAAGAAGGAAATTCTGACATGTTCCATGGATGAACCTCAAGGATATTATGCTAAGTGAAATAAACCAATTACAAAAAGAAAAATACTGTATGACTTCACTTATATGAGGTAACAAGAGGAGTCAAACTCATAGAAACAGAAAGTAGAATAGTGGTTGCTAGGAACTGAGGAAAGGGGGGAATGGGCAGTTGGGGTTTTTCTAATTTTTTTTAAAGATTTTATTTATTTATTAATGAGAGAGAGAGAGAGAGAGAGAGCGTGGCAGAGGGAGAAGCAGGCTCCATGCAGGGAGCCTGACGTGAGACTCTTATCTTGGGTCTCCAGGATCAGGCCCTGGGCTGAAGGCAGCACTAAACCGCTGAGCCACCTGGGCTGCCCATGGGCAGTTGGTTTTTAATGAATATAGAACTTCAGTTTTGTAAGATGAAAAAGTCAGGAGATTGATTGTACAATAATTGAATATACTTAACACTACGGAACTGTACACTGGAAAATTTTATGTTATTATGTATCTTATCACAATTACAATTAAAAAATCTTTTAGGAATAGGGGCTGTTAGGATAATATGAAGAGAGACCTTTTTCCCATCTATTTTGTCAATATCAGAAGAGAAACTAATACAAACTAATACAGTATATTAAATACTTTTAGAAGTCTAGCTTTTTTTTTTTTTTTTTTTTTTTTTTTTGAAGTCTAGCTTTTTTATGTTACCTTTCTGTGTCCTCTCCTAGATCCTGAGTTTCTCTGGTCCAAAGCATACTACTATCTTCTTTTTTACTGTTAGCTTCTTGGTCTTCTAAATGCCTTTCATCTAAAAACAGTTGAAAGCCTTAACTTTATTAGAACAACATCAAAAAACAATTGAGAAAGCCTGCCTTAAAATGGAGTGCAAAAATTAACACTAATCAGTAGTCCCTGAAGTATGCATTGTACTACTTCTTCCCAGGAGAGCCAGGGATCAGGTGGCAGTCTCAGGGTTCTTGCATTCACAGCAGCTGCTTGTGGGGTCTTGGGAGCTCTCTGGTGCCAGGTGACAGGAAACCTGACCTGTGCCAAGACTCAAGAGAGACAGAGGAAGCAAAGGAAAGAAAGGGCACATAAAAGAGAAAGCAGGAGACCCTTGAAACAAATTGTACAGGTTTACTTTGGGGGATTACCCTGTTCTCACTTGTTAGAATTTCTAGGTTGGAGCCCCAAGGAAGGAATTTGGGTGGGGAAGGGTAGTACCCTTTAATGTATACCAGGCATTTCATAATGCTATCTCATTTCATCCTGCCAGCAGTCCTATGAAGGGAAGGTCTATTCAATATCTTACAATGTACCAGGCACTGTACACAGAGCTACTGCATACATCAGGAGTTAGGAATTATCCCCATTTTACAGATGAGGATGACTGAGGCTCAGAGACATTAAACAATACAAAAGTGGCAACTGAGGTGGAATTGGGCCTGACTTTAAGGTCCATAGTCCCCTAAATATACCAATGTGCTGCCAAGGACAGTGTTACAGCAAGGACCTGATGAAAAAGATCTGGGTAGTTGGCTTACCATTTGCAGTGATGCCCAGATGACTTGCTGTGTTCTCCCCCAACATTGTGGATGTGGCCTGCTGCTTCAAGTGCTCTGTCACAATAACACAAAAGCAAAAGGCAACTTACTCTTCCTTTACATGTCACACCATTCTCTAGGGCAGTGGTTCTCAAAGAGTAGCCCTTGGATCAGCAACCTCAGTATACTCAGTTATACTCAGATATGCAAATTCTCAGGCCTCATCCCAGACTTATTGAGTCAGAAACTCTGGGGGGAGGGTCCAGCACTCATATTTTACAAGCTCTCCAGGTGACTCTGACAGCTGATAAAGTTTTGAGAACCCTTGGTCCTATGGCGCCAATTCAATCCCCTCCAACTCTAAAAATAAAAATAAAAATGATAACAATGATAGGTCACATTTGCAGAGCCCTAAGTGGCAGGTACTGTTTTTAACTTACACACATTCATTCAAGATTCATGTTTGCAATCTTCACAACAACCTTATAAGATTGATCATATGATTGCCTTTCCTGTTTAGCAGATGAAGAAATGAAGGTAAAGAAAGGTTGAGGACCTTGCCTGGAATCCCACAGAGTCAGATGCAGAACTGGGATTTGAACTCGGGTGGTCCAGCTCTAAGATCTATGCTCTTCCTCTTTATTTTATACTCTCTCAAAAAGTGTGGAATAACATCAAAACAACCTCCAATTTTCCCCATCTCTGTGGTCCATATTTCGTATTTTTTTACCTAGTTTATAAAAAGGCAGAAGCCAAAGAATATCTATAATTTCCAGGTCTTAAAGAATTGACCAAGGGACTAAGACAAGCATCTGCTAAAACCCGCATACTGCTTTGCATTTGTTAGCTGCACAGTATGCTTCAAGTGCTCCCCACAGCAGAGCAGGGAGACAACTGGAAGGCAACGCACACAGGGACCCAGGGTTCCTTGGTGCAGTCCTGCTGTGCACAGGCACAGGGCTCCCTCCTCCTGCAGGCCAGGAAGCAAGCCCTTCCTAGTAGCTCCTGGGCATCATGAGGCCCTATATATTTCAAATAATTTGAAATTTAAAAATCCATTTTTATCCTTGTTAAAAGTAGTCCCTTGTTGATCTCAAAGTATCACCTATATCCTAGGGTTCTAAAGAATCTTTCCCTTTAGGCCCTTTTCAGAAGCCTAGACCTTTGGATGTGGGCCCTCCAAAACAGTAGGTGTCAGCACCAGGTCACTCCCTAAAACTCTCTTGAGGTAGAACAACAGAATGACAACATACAGGAATTATGTGGCAGTGCCCATTATTAGGAGAAACTACCCAAGTGCCATCTCACTTTTGTCTTTCTAGGAAACTACTGACCCATGTCAAAGTACAGACATCACCTAGAAACTTGGTCCAGATAATTCCCATAAGTAAAATGAGGGAGGGTTTCTGCAGTGTGCTGGGATACAGCTGTGCCAGGAGGCTGGAGCCCAGGAGGAAGACTGCTAACAAATGGGGGATCCATATGGTGACAGAGAGACAAGACAGCAGGATCTGGAGGAAGTGTATCACTAAGGTCAAACTTCAAAGGAGCCTACAAATACTGCCTTACATCATGACCAAGGAACAAATGACCCTAAGAATTTACCTGAGCTGGATATGTGTGGGTGACCTCTACTCTCATAAGCAGCAGTTCTCTTGCCGATACTAAGAAGTGCAACTGGAGAGGAGGAATTTGTAAAGACTCCCTGGGGAGTTTTAGAGAAGGAGAGCCAGTTTCAGGATGGGAGCCCTAAGAGTTTAAACCAACAACCCTGTGCCACTGGGGGAGAGGTGTGATGAGGTAAAAAGGACCTATGAGTAAAGAAAAAGAAACTAGGAAGGTTCTGGCAGCTCTGACTGGCTCCACCCTAGTCCTTCAGTCCAACATACAGGGGCTCAGGGTTGTAATAGCTCCATTGAGTCAGATCACATAAATCTTCATTTACCTCCCTCTTCCTGAGGAGACATTAAACGTCAGAGACCCTGAAAACCAGTTGGTGCGTCTCAGGAAATTCTCTAGAGGCCCATACCAAGAACTGATGGAATGATCTGATAAGATGCGTCCTCTCAGGGTAAGGGACTGGTCAGCAGAGAAGAAGAGAACAAGAAGTACAATCAGGTCTTTCCTGGATAAGGGAAACTACCTGGCCCAATGCTTCCATTTACTTCCAGCATTGGCTCTGCTGGGCAGGGCCAGCCAATGCAGCTACAACTAAAACTGAGCTGGTATAGCTGGGTCTCTGCCTGAAATAGAAAATTCTGGTCTCATTAGGTCATGTGCCACTGACATCTCTGCCCCTGGGAAAGTGATTTGTCCATGACGCCAACACCTTTAAAACGTCCTGCTAATGGCTAAAGTGAAACTACAGGATGTCTTGACCTCAGAAGCCAGACTTTAGGCCCCCAAGATGTGGCTGGTTTGGTTCAAAAAGGAAGTGAAATTTTCCTTTAATAAAAAAATTTCATCATAATAAACCACTCAAATGTTGTTATTTATCTTAGAATCATTACCATAGACCCTTTAAGTAACAAAACGACAACAGGGCAGCCCGGGTGGCTCAGCGGTTGAGCGTCTGCCTTCAGCCCAGGGCCTGATCCTGTAGACCCGGGATTGAGTCCCGCATTGGGCTCCCTGCATGGAGCCTGCTTCTCCCTCTGCCTGTGTCTCTGCCTCTCTCTCTGTGTCTCTCATGAATAAATAAATTCTTAAAAAAAAAAAAAAAAGACAACAGACATAAGCTTATTATCCTGGCCAGGTTTCAGTAATAGCATGAGGCCCATTTTATTAGAAAGCTGCTCCTTCCTGATTATGTACATTCATTCAGACCTTCTGAGGGCCTTCTGTACTAGCGCTTACACCTGAGACAAAGAACCATACTGTGGTCAGTAACCATAACTATCAAGGCCATGGAGTGCATTCAGTGTTGAACATCCCTTACCAATCTCGTCAAGCAGCTCCTGAGATGGTGGTGGTAGCTCATCAATGTGACGCTGTGAAATGGCTTCTACTAGTGCTTAAAAAAGATAAAGGGGGAAATGACTTAACACCTTACTGGCCCTGAAATGGATTTTTGCGGCTTCCACATGGGACTTGACTTGGGACTTCTCAACAATAAAACAAACTAAGGCAGGGAGACAGCCTCTCACATTAGCAGTCCTAGTTGAGACGTCCTAACATGTGAATGGTTTTACTCCCCGTTTTACTCTGAACCCTTTGCTACTTTGCCCCTTACCTCAGTGCTGCTTGATCCGTGTCCCTCCCTCCCCAAGAAGATTGGGGTAGGTGAGGTACAAATTCTTACTAAGAGGCTGGGAGCCCAATCTGGACCCGGGCTCCTGGAGGGATACAGAGGCTCCGAACCAGTCAAAATGAAAACAAACAAACCATAAAGTGGAAGGTCTTTCTCTATATAGATTCTCAGGCCAGGGAAATCCAGAAGCAACCATTCTTTGGACCTTCCCCTAAGTGCTCAGTTATAACACCAACCAAAACCCCTCAGCATAATTCATAAAATCTAAGAACTGCACCAAAACATAAGGCATTAAGATTAATATAGCAAAGGCAATATGCCTCAAGAGCTGTTAATATTCTCACACCCTTTGATTTGAAAACCATCTCCTAAGAATCTATCCTAAGAAAGGGATCAGAGCTACAGATAAAGATTCTTATACCAAAAAAAAAAAAAATTCTTATACCAAGAGCAAAAATTAGAAAACAATATAAATTTTCAACATAAGCAACATGGTTAAGCAACATATGTAGAATGGAGTATTATGAAGCCATTACATCTATTTACAATAACTTCCACTAAGAAGAAATCCTCAAAATATAGCATCAAAGAAAAAAAAAAAAGGCCAGAGCTGACACACAGTTATGATCTCAACTATGTTAAAAATATATACATTTTTGTATATTTCTAGAAATATGAAAGAGAGAGGTGCCTGGCTGGTTTAGTCGGTAGAGCATGCAACTCTTAATCTCAGGGTCATGAGTCTGAGCTCCACATTGGGCAGAGTTTACTTTAAAAAAATGAAAAAGATACATACCAAAATAGTACAAGAAGTTAAAAACTGGTGGTGGAATTAAAGGGTAGTTTTTTAAAAAGCTCTTTTTAATTTTCCAAGTTTAATGAGTATGTTTCACTTTTATAATTAGAGGGAAAACAGCATTTTTGTTTGAATCTAATGTAGCATCAAACTTGGCTATTATTTTTTTTTAAGATTTTATTTATTTACTTGAGAGAGAATGAGGGGGTGGGGGTGGTGGGCAAAGGAAGAGACAGAGAGAGAACCAGACTACCTGCTGAGCAGGAAACCCTATGCAGAACTCCATCCCGGACTCCAAGATCATGACCTGAGTCAAAGGCAGACACTTAACCGACTGAGCCACCCAGGCACCCCAGCTTACTATTATTTTGTATTTTGGTTGTATTTTGATATTAGACACAGAGTACCTTTAGGCAAGCTCCTCTGGGTGGCATGGGATGATGTGTCAGGTAACTTAGCAATGCTGGAGGAACTGGCCCCAGTAAATGCAGACCATCTTTTCTACAAGTAATACATAAACATGGTAATTAACACATGTTTTGAGCTCAAAAAGCCCATGCAGTTCAATCATTTCCAAGAGTAAGCCTGTATTTCACTTATGGAAGAGGCCACTTGTTTTGTTGATTGAGGTAAACTCATTCAAATGTCCTCTCCTCTGCAATCCCTTCTCACTCCTCTGCCTCTGCAGTCCCCAGTACTTACTTCTGTGTTGGATCACACCAGCCTCTCTCACTAGATGGGTAGATCCTCTGGGGCAGGGTCTAGGTCTATGTTATTCCTATTTGGATGCCTGGAAGAGGGCCTAGCAGGCTACCTGGCACTTAGAACCTGCCCAATTAACAGATGGTTGAATAAAGCATCTTTATCTCCCTACTTCAAGTAGACCTTCTATAAGTCATATGCCCAAGGAAGATGACAGTTGATTTTTAAGTGAGGGCCAAAGCAAGTAATCAATTTGCCTATAAAATGGTCAACATATTTTTTTTTTGAAAGGTCAACAGATTTTTAATGAGGAGTGTCAAGTAAGCAATTTGTAGTTTTCTTGAAGAGACTATACTATATGAAATATGAGGGAGAGAGGAGAGAAAAAAAGGAGGACAGCAGGGGGAGAAAAAAGAGGAGAGGAGAAGGTAATATGCAAATATGTGTTTTTATCATAGACTATTAGTTCAGGAGTTCAGAGAAGGTGGAGATCCATCAAAACTCTCATGGATTGAAGCAGAGGAGGCATCAAAAAGGAAGCAGAACTCAAGCCTCCTCTAGTAAGCAAATTATGTGTAGACTAAAAGTACAGTGCAGGCGAAGGTAGCATTATAAGCTGTGGTAGTTTGGCTCTTTAAAGAAACTGCCAGACATTGATTGGGTGGGGGGGAGCAGGCATAAAAACCCAAGATCTATCCTACAATATACAGACTCATAGAGACACACCAGGGAGGCCTAGGGAAGATCTAACTTATTTTTTGCTTTCTTTAGAAAATGGATTTGGAGAAATCTTGGCACTTGGGATCCCCAAGGTTTTGGGGCTGACTCCAATAGTATGGAAAGCGGGGTTGATATACTTACAAGACTGGTCAATTTTGAAGGGATAGTTTCAGAGGAAGTAAGAAAGGAATCTAGGCTCTTTGCTTTCTCTCGAACAGTTGTAAATCTATCAGACGAAGTTTGAACAGATTCCTGACTGTTCCAGCATGAGGTAGACCCTGTTTTAATCTGAAATGTGATATTTTCAAGGCAGTCTTTATACCCACTGGCAGGTGAAGAACTTGACCCTGTTGCAGAAAAGAGGGCAATTAGTGTCCAAATTCTTTACGTTATTTAAAAACAAAAACACAGAACTCTGTCTATACCAAGAATTCTCCAAATTGTTAATAACCAAAATAACCGCTGATATGAGACATAGCTCCTCAATATAAAAAAAATGATAGTCTCTAAACTTGGCCATCAAAATAAAAGGAAATTATTTGAACCACAAATATACGAGAACTAAGGACACCAGAGAGAGGCTATTTGATGCTGGCTGTTGGGGTTGCAGGACTGAAAACTATGTATCCTTAAGCACAATAGGTTTTAAGTTACAAACTAGAAAATCCAACATATTTGCACTAAATTCAGTAGCGCTAGAGTATAAAGTAGTTTGTATTTGTGTGTCTCTACCACCAAAGTCAAAAATCTACCTATAGCTGCTTAATAACCACCACCACCAACAACCCCTACTTGGCCCCTCATGGGATTATCTTCATCAGCTCTGGTGCTAAAGAGACAACTCTGTACTATGAAGAAACACCTGCCAGTCTGTTCTCACGGTCTGATTTCCCAAAAGTCAATGGGATAGGAACTGTTCTCTCCAAACACTCCTCCCTGTAGTGATTACCTGGGCTGAGCGGAGTGCTGACACTGGTAGGTGCATGGTTTACTTTGGGTGTTTTACATGAGACTTTCTTAAAAGAACTATCTTGTTCACAGGAGATACTAGACAGGTCTTGAATGTCTGTCAGTGATCTAAGAAATTAAAAACACAAAGTAATTAGGAGATGTCTAGAAAAATCAAACAATATATTCCTGATGGGTGCTTTTAAAGGATGTTCTTGACAACAATCTTTATTTGGCAGTAGGCCAGAATTAAAGACTATCTTAGAATATTTTACGTATCTTAAAGAGAATATTAGAGAATATCCTAAAAAAAGAGATACTAACTTGAAACACAGCAGCTAAAAATAACTATTTCCATGGATGAAAGTATATTTATGTGGAAAACAGATCTCATCTACTTCAAGTTTACACTTATTAATATCATCATCATTACCACTATATTTCCTTGATTACAAGATGCTATTAATTTAGATCACATCATCATAACAGCTTTTTGGTGAAAGAAGAAACAGGCTCACTTTAAATGTATACATAAAAATGGGAAGAAATTATTCTCTTACAAATAAGGAAATACTATTCTCCTAAAACCAAGACTTTACACAACATCCTCAGGCAACCCTTTGGTGGCCCTACATGTCTTTGTCTTTCAGCTCCTTTGGTGATTCCTTTAATGTCTCCTCTTGTTCACCTTCAGTACTGTAAGAGAGAAAGTGAAAAAATTACATGAATCCCCTGTTAGCAGAGTGCACTAATCTAGTACAAGAGACCGGGTAATCAGCCCAGTGTGAGAAGCAGCAGGAAGGGTACTTCCTGAAGCTCAGAAATGTAAAGTAAGGGGATGCTTGGGTGGCTCAGTGGCTAAGCATCTGCCTTTGGCTCAGATCATGATCCCTGGGATTCAGTCCTACATTGGGCTCCCTGCGGAGAGCCTGCTTCTCCCTCTGCCTGTTTCTACCTTGCTCTCTGTGTCTCTCATGAATAATTTATTTTTTTTTAAGATTTTTATTTATTCATGAGAGACTCAGAGAGAGAGGCAGAGACACAGGCAGAGGGAGAAGCAGGCTCCATGCAGGAAGCCCGATGTGGGACTCGATCCCAGGTCTCCAGGATCATACCCTGGGCTGAAGGCAGCACTAAACCACTGGGCCACCAGGGCTGCCCTCTCATGAATAATTTTTTTAAAAAATGGAGAGTAGGGATCCCTGGGTGGCGCAGCGGTTTGGCGCCTGCCTTTGGCCCAGGGCGCGATCCTGGAGACCCGGGATCGAATCCCACGTCGGGCTCCCGGTGCATGGAGCCTGCTTCTCCCTCTGCCTGTGTCTCTGCCCCTCTCTCTCTCTCTGTGTGACTATCATAAATAAATGAAAAAAAAAATTAAAAAAAAAAAATGGAGAGTAGGTTCTGGTCCTGGCTCTGCTAATGACTAGCCACGTATTCTCAGGCATGTCTGGGCCTGGCTCTGGGCCTCAGATTCTTTTCCAGAGATTGAATAAATACCCTCTAAGGGTCAGCCCATCTGAAATCAGCCGGTGATACTATATGACAGTGAGCAAGTTCCTGAGGAAATCAACAGAGCACAGGAAATCTGCCGGAGATGGAGGCTGGGGCAAAGGGCAGAGCCATGGGGCTTTACTACCTGTGAGACAGCTTCCTGCATGGATAATCAGGCAAGGCCAAGAGAGACTTATGCCAAAAAATGAGCAGAAAAGAATACTGAAAACAAACTTGACCTGTTTATATTCTAACCACTATCTAGGATTCAATTTCAATATCTGTTAAATACAAACTACAAGCCAGATCCTATGCTAAATTCTTCCATATGTTTTCATGTTTTTAAGCTTTACAACAATCCTATGAGACCAACGGTACAAAAGGAAGAGCATGGATTTTAGATAGAGTTGTAACTTTATTAATTCTGTTCACTAGAGTATTTGTTTCTCTTCTAAGCATACAGTAGGAGAGCATTTTTTTTTTGGCTCTCCTGGTTTATATAAATGGTTGCATGACTTGTTTTAACTAGTGAAATATAAATGAAAGTGATGTGAGTCACTTTTGGGCAGAAACCTTAAGGACAGTCCACAATTCATGCTCCCTTTTTCCTGCCTCAGCAACCAAGTACAAGGATGGAGTCTCCCTCAGCCTGGCTCTTGGACAGAAGGTAATATAGCACAGAACACTTCTAGCGAACCAACGATGGACATGGAGTCTGAGCAAAAAAAATAATAAATTTTTGCTGTTTTAAGCCACTAAAATCTGGAAGTTGTTATACAGCATAGCCTAGGCTATCCTGACTGACACAGCCACTTACTAACTGCAGCCTTAGAAAAAAATGCTTAACAAAAACAGACACATAGATCAATGGAACAGAATAGAGAACCCAGAAGTGGACCCTGAACTTTATGGTCAACTAATATTCGATAAAGGAGGAAAGACTATCCCCTGGAAGAAAGACAGTCTCTTCTATAAATGGTGCTGGGAAAATTGGACATCCACATGCAGAAGAATGAAACTAGACCACTCTCTTTCACCATATACAAAGATAAACTCAAAATGGATGAAAGATCTAAATGTGAGACAAGATTCCATCAAATTCTAGAGGAGAACACAGGCAACACCCTTTTTGAACTCGGCTACAGTAACTTCTTGCAAGATACATCCACGAAGGCAAAAGAAACAAAAGCAAAAATGAACCATTGGGACTTCATCAAGATAAGAAGCTTTTGCACAGCAAAGGATACAGTCAACAAAACTAAAAGACAACCTACAGAATGGGAGAAGATATTTGCAAATGACGTATCAGATAAAGGGCTAGTTTCCAAGATCTATAAAGAACTTATTAACCTCAACACCAAAGAAACAAACAATCCAATCATGAAATGGGCAAAAGACATGAAGAGAAATCTCACAGAGGAAGACATAGACATGGCCAACACGCACATGAAAAAATGCTGCGCATCACTTGCCATCAGGGAAATACAAATCAAAACCACAATGAGATACCACCTCACACCAGTGAGAATGGGGAGAATTAACAAGGCAGGAAACCACAAATGTTGGAGAGGATGCAGAGAAAAGGGAACCCTCTTACACTGTTGGTGGGAATGTGAACTGGTGCAGCCACTCTGGAGGCTCCACCTCTGTGTGGAGGTTCCTCAAAGAGTTGAAAATAGACCTGCCCTACCACCCAGCAATTGCACTGTTGGGGATTTACCCCAAAGATACAGAGGCAATGAAACGCCAGGACACCTGCACCCCAATGTTTATAGCAGCAATGTCCACAATAGCCAAACTGTGGAAGGAGCCTTGGTGTCCATTGAAAGATGAATGGATAAAGAAGATGTGGTTTATGTATACAATGGAATATTACTCAGCCATTAGAAACGACAAATACCCACCATTTGCTTCAACGTGGATGGAACTGGAGGGTATTATGCTGAATGAAGTAAGTCAATCGGAGAAGGACAAACATTATATGTTCTCATTCATTTGGGGAATATAAATAATAGTGAAAGGGAATATAAGGGAAGGGAGAAGAAATGTGTGGGAAATATCAGAAAGGGAGACAGAACATAAAGACTCCTAACTCTGGGAAACGAACTAGGGGTGGTAGAAGGGGAGGAGGGCGGGGGGGTGGGGGTGAATGGGTGACGGGCATTGAGGGGGGCACTTGACGGGATGAGCACTGGGTGTTATTCTGTATGTTGGTAAATTGAACACCAATAAAAAATAAATTTATTTAAAAAAATGCTTAAACTGTCTGAACTTCACTTGCCTTATTCGCAAGATGGAGATAACAGTATATACCTCAGAGGACTGTTACGTGAATTAAATCTGAGAAAACTGAGTACCTGGTATATGGTAGCTGTTCAGGAAATAGTAGCTATAATTATTATAGATAAAGAAGCTGAGGCCTAGAAAGAGGGAAAGTAAATTGAATGTTATTGTACCAGGCACTTTACATTATAGGGTTTTTTTTAAAGATTGATTGATTGATTTGAGAGAAAGGGAGAGAGAGTGCAAGCAAGTACACAGAGGAAGAGGGAAAAGGAGAAACACTCCCCTCTGATCTTGGGGCCCAAAGAAGCAGGGCTCAATTCCAGGACCCTGAGATCATGACCTGACCCGAAGGCAGACTCTTAACCAAGTGAGCCACCCAGGCACCCCTACTACTAGTTTTTTAAATCAGACTTTTTATTTTGAAGTCACTGCATATTCACATCAAGTTTAAAGAAACATACTTTACCCATGTTTCTCTGAATGGTAACATCTTACAAATCTTTTTTTTTTTTTTAAGATTTTATTTATTTATTCTTGAGAGACAGAGAGAGAGGCAGAGACACAGGCAGAGAAAGAAGCAGGCTCCATGCGGGGAGCCTGATGTGGGACTTGATCCCGGGACTCTAGGATCACGCCCTGGGCTGAAGGCAGGCACTCAACCGCTAAATCACCCAGGCGTCCCACATCTTGCAAATCTATAGAACAATATCACAACCAAGATATCAACATTGATACAGTCAAGATACAAAACATTTCCACCACCACAGGGATCCCTCATGCTGCCCTTTTATAGGCATATCTACTTCTCTCCTACTGCGTACCTCTTCCTTATCCCCTGGAAATCACTCATTTGTTCTTAATTTCTATAATTTCATAATTTTAAGAATGTTATATAAATGAAATCATATAGTAAATAACTGGGGGATTGCTCATTCCACCCAGCACAATTCTCTGGAGATTTATCCAGGTTGTTGCATGTATCAATAATAGTGCATTCTTTTTCATTGCTGAGAAGTATTGCACAGTATGGATGTACCAGTCTGTTAAATCACTGACTCGTTTGATGACATTTGGGTTTCCAATTTCTGGTTATTACAAATAAAGTTGCAAAACTAAAATAAATAAATAAAGTTGCTATAAACATTCATGTATTTGGGTTTTTTTTTTTTTTAAAGATTTATTTATTTATTTATTTGAGAGAGAGTGAGAGAAAGCTTGAGCACAAGCAGGAGAGGCAAAGGGACAGGGAGAGAGAATTCCCAGCAGACTCCAAGCTGAGCGTGGAGCCTGACCAGGGACTCGATCTCAAGATCCTCACAACCTGAGTGGAAAGCAAGAGTCAGATGCTCAATCAACTGCACCACCTAGGTGCCCCTATATATGTGGTTTATATGAACATTTCTCTGCATTAAATGCCAGGAGTTATGTTATTACTTTCAATTTCTATGTCAGCACTCTCTGTAAGTATTCTTGTTCCTGGAATCTTACAAATGGAGAAACAGAAGAGAGGGGTTGAGAAACCTGACCAAGGTTACAGAGATGGAAAGGCAGAGTCAAGATCTGAATACAGATAATGACTCCTTTTCACAATCCTTCACAATCTTGCTGAACAAATCCTAAGAAAGCTATGCTGCCCAAAGCTCATTTTTATGACATGGTAGCTAAGACATTTGAGGACAAGCAATATATAAATATAGGATATTATCATCATTTAACATTACTTCTGTGAGGCTGAAACTACAAATAAAATACTAGCACATACCTTTGTATAGGTTGGAATTGAGACCTAGTCAAAATCTCAGCATTCCTTCCAAGGTTTTTTCTCATTTGGAAATTTTCTTCACCTTAAACAATAAAGTAAATACATTTTTTAACTGAATTTTTGCCAACCCAGATTATTACTTTCATTTCCTAGAATTTCCCTTGGTCTGGTCCAGAATAAGAAATAATCTAGATAAACAAAGTACTTCCTAATTAGGTTTGGATTGAGTGCTGAAGGAGATTGCTCTGAAAGTTTATTTTCCTTGCTCAGAAGGGGTAACTATATTCTGACTCTCAGAATACAATCAAGCCATTTACTGGCTTTTCAGTCATAACCACTCGGTTATTTCTGGAGACAAATGTTGTTTTGTCTTTTCAGGAAGGCAAACTGACCTGGTTCCTGTCAACAGACACCAGGGGGCGTTGAAACCAAGAACTGTTTGTTCATTAAAGATCCAAATAGAAAAGACCATTAGCTGGGCATTCCCAGGATGTTAACTGTGCCTCTTGGCTAACAGACTCCACTTAAGGGGGGCGGGGGGGGGGGCTATTTCAACTATGCTCTGTTTCCCCTGACATCAAGTGTCTGAAGATATTCCCCACCAGTTCTCAGTAAGATACTTTGCAGACCTTCGGGCAGACAGAGCCACTATCCATTTTCCTTCCCACCACTATACTGCTCTGGTTTATAGAGAAGGGGACAGATAGAGCAGCCTGGCTTCTTGGCAAATGCACATGATCCCTCTGCCATTCCTTAGGAACACATAGTCTGGTGGGCAAAGGGGAGGCCCACCAAAGCAATGTCATCTTTAGCAGGTACCAAGAACATCTGAAACCCCAACAGTAGAGAAAAATTGGGGTTCTTCTTTTCATGACTTTCTTTCAAATATCTAGAAAGCATAAAGGAATTCCTAATAAGCACAATTAGAGCTGGAGGAAAACTTAGAGATTTTAGAGTCTCTCTCCTTTATTTTATACAAAGGAAGAGCAGGGCTCTGGGGTGAAATGACTTGCCCAAGGTAATGCAAGGGAGGTGCGGGAAATCAGTGGCAGAACTGGGTTTGAACCCAGCATGGGTCCAATTGGTACCTGTGGCAACACCTGGTATTGAAGGAGTATATGTTAGAGCCCTAATGGAAAAGGGGGAAAAAGGCTCAAAGCAGGAAATGAGTAAATCAGAGGCTTCTTCATGTATTTCGGATATCTGTATCAAACTTAGCCCTAGGTTTTTTACCTATCTGCCCCATAACTTCTCTATCCTACTCTACCCTCTTCCAAACAGAAGTGAAATGGCTATACATAGGCCAGGTTCACACAGAAAATGATCATGGGCAGAGGTTCCACAGAAGGAAGTGGATAACCTAAGACCCAGGTCTGGGGACTTTTAATACATGTTGTCCTGAGAATTTAACTGTTCATCTAAAAGCTTATTGCTTCTTAAAATGCTCTTGACTGTGACAGGGGCATGAATCAAGTTAGAGGTGGAAGACAGAGCATCCAGCAGGAGGAAGGGAATAAAGTTCAGAACTCAAGCCCACTATGCCTGGGTTCAGAATGCTGAGACATGAAAACAGACAGCTACATGGCTCAATAAGTGGGTAACTCTGGCTTTAAAATAGATGGTTGTATACCTTAAAAGAGTAAAAGTGTACAATTTTTAAAATGTCTATATCAGAACCAGTGGTTCACTTCTATCTTATCTTATGCCACACCCGGGCTATTGATCCAAAGTTAATTTCTGGGCAGCCCTGGTGGCGCAGCAGTTTGGCGCTGCCTGCAGCCTGGGGTGTGATCCTGGAGACCTGGGATCGAGTCCCACGTCGGGTTCCCTGCATGGAGCCTGCTTCTCCCTCTGCCTGTGTCTCTGCCTCTCTCTCTGTGTGTGTGTGTGTGTGTGTGTGTGTGTGTGTGTGTGTGTGTGTCTCTCATGAATAAATAAATAAAATATTTTTAAAAAAAGTTAATTTCTCATGTAACAGAAAGCAGCTGCTGTGTTATATAGAACCCAAGACCTCCCAAGGGAAGGATGTTATGTTGACTATGCTCTATCGGCTGTTATTAACTCTTTGACAAGATGCTAAGCAAGCAAAGGAAAATGCCTTTTGGAGTAGAAAAGGACATGAAGAGCAAGTTCCAGTTTTTGTTGTGCCAATAACCAGTCGTATGGCCTGAGCAAATCCTTCAATTCAGCTCAGTGAAGATAACCAAGCATCTGCTATGTGCCACAAAGGGGTGAGAAATCTAACGAAAGACTAGAGGGAAGAGCAGCCTGGGTGGCTCAGAGGTTCAGCACCACCTTCAGCCCAGGGCCTGATCTGGAGACCCGGGATCAAGTCCCACATCGGGCTCTCTGCAAGGAGCCTGCTTCTCCCTCTGCCTGTGTCTCTGCCTCTCTCTGTGTGTGTCTCTCATGAATAAATAAATAAAATATTTTTTAAAAAGACTAGAGGGGGGAAAAAAAAGAGGAGGAGAGAAAGAAGTGGGAGAGGAGGAGCAGCAGCAGCAACCACTAAACATATGCTCTAAGAATGCAAGGCAAGGGCAGCCTGGGTGGTTCAGCGGTTTTGCGCTGCTTTTAGCCTGGGGCGTGATCTTGGAGACCCGGGATCGAGTCCCACGTCGGGCTCCCTGCATGGAGCCTGTTTCTGTCTCTGCCTCTGTGTGTGTGTGTGTCTCATGAATAAATAAATAAAATCTTAAAAAAAAAAAAAAAAGAATGCAAGGCAAGTACAGATAACATGATATGTGGATGTCAGGAGGCTGGTGAGGGGCAGGAGATTCATTCTAATGAGGGGAAATCCCTGAGCCCTCATCTGTAAAAATCAAAGCCCTGGAGGAGGTTATCTCTAAGGACTGTTCCAGCTCTAAAGATCTGTCATCCAATAGAAAGTGAAAGCAAGTAAAAAGGAATCTGCCTTAAGAGTTTATTACCAGGGCAGCCCGGGTGGCTCGGTGGTTTAGTGCCGGCTTCGGCCCAGGGCGTGATCCTGGAGACCCAGGATCGAGTCCCATGTCAGACTCCCTGCATGGAGCCTGCTTCTCCCTCTGCCTGTGTCTCTGCCCCTCTCTCTCTGTGTCTCTCATGAATAAATAAAAGAAAAAAGCTTGAATTATCTTAAAAAAAAAAAAAAGAAAGAGCTTATTACCAGAGCCTGGAGGTTGGGCAAATACATCTTGTATTCCTTCAAAGTCCTCTTCTATGGGACTGGAGGTCTACATAAGAATAAAAGAGCAAAGAAAGCAGGGTCACTGGAGGCTGACATATAATCAGAAGGTAGAAGGAGAATCTCTTGATGTTCTTAAACCTTGAAAATCCTTGTAAGGTTCTTGCATCTTTTATAGAAAAAGAATAAACCTGTTTCAAAGACACTAAGTACTCATTTGTACTTTATGTTCCTCCTCAACATGGCTTCCCCTGCCTCCCACTGTGAGGAGGAACTATGTGACTTTTCCCTCCTTTATTTCATTATCCCTTCCTCTCCAACCTTCCAACAAAGATGTTTTGATTCCTAGGACCTTCATCAGAAAAGCAAAAAAAGGTTGGGGGGCACTTTGATGGCTCAGTTGTTTACATCTGCCTTCAGCTCAGGTCATGGTCTCAGTGTCCTAGAATCCAGCCCCACATGGAGCTCCCTACTCAGCGGTGAGTCTGCTTCTCCCTCTCCCTTTGCCCCTCCCCCTCTGTGCTCTCCCTTCCTCTCGCTCAAATAAATGAATAAAATCATTAAATAAATTAATTAATTAAATAAGGGGAAAAAAAGAAAAAGAAAAGCCAAAGAAGTTTGGAAAAATGGCCCAGACTGCAAAGTTACTTTCTGGGGTGAGAATTCAAAACACTGGTTCATTTGAGAGGGTGCAGTGACTGGGAGGAGGAGGCCTAGGAGGTCTTCTGGAGGACAGATGACATTCTGCTTCTTGATCTTGGTGCTAGTTACATGAACATGTTCAATCTGTGCAAGTCCATGAGCTGCACACTTAAGAGCTGTGTACTTTTCTCTATGTTACATTTTATATATGTATATATATACATATACATATGTACATAGTATGTGTGTGTATGTGTGTGTGTATATATATATATATACATATACTTTTATCTTTTTATTAAAGATTTTCTTAACATTCCAGTCTGCTCACAGTAAAATCAAGAATAGTTGAAAGATTAATAATGAAAAACTGCTCTGAGTTATCAGAAGTACAGAATAGTGGAAATGATGCTTCTGTTGTATCACTGAATTCTTGTCAGTCAAATGTTGTGTTTGAGACATATAACCCTCCTCCCTTTCCTCCACCCCATCTTCCGTATTGGTAAAAGGTCCAAAAAAGGTGGCAGGTTAGCAGGAAGGTGAGGTAGAAATTCTATAAATAAGGAAATCCAAGCAGCTTCATTTTATAACTGAAAATACTCTGTACAAATAGGTGATTGTCAAAGCTAGGCCAGTTCCTGAGAAAGCCCCATGCACTGCTCAACCTCACAATCATGCTGAGCCCTGGCCTCTGATGCTGGCTCTCCTGCTATTGACGCTTGGCAGGCCAGGGCTAATTCCCTACCACTTCTTCACACAGAGGAATAACAGCAGGCCTTCTTCTCTTCTCCAAAGGAACGATATGTGAATTAGGTAGCATGAAGAAAAGTGTTTTGAAAAAAAGTACAAAGTCCTGTACAAATGCAGGAACCGCAGTGTTGGGAGAAACTGCATATGACCTTCCATTTTCAAAACTCTTTATTTTTCAGATGTCTTTTCAAAACACATGAAAACACTGCTAAGTCAATATTATACACTTAAGCTATTTTAAAAGGAGTAAGGCAATAGAGAAAGCTGAAAAATACTTTACCCTACACTGTGGTTTTTACCTCTAGAGCTAAGTTTTCTTCAGCAGTCGAGGAATAAAAATATTCATGTTCTGGAGTTAAAAATTCATCTGTTATGTCCTCAGAAGACTCTGGTGAACAAGTTGATCGCATGGACTGATCCTATTAACAATGCAGGAAATCACTTTTAGGTTGGTGTTCATTGTAAACAAATCCCTTTATAGTTGGATACAGTGTTAATAATGGGGTTATCTAAAATTACCCAGTAGTAAGAGTGATACTCTCTGAGCTGGCCCTTCTTGCCTGCTCAAACATTTGCCTCTGACTTCCTTCCCCAGTGAGCTGTGAAACCTCTGCAGCAAGTGAGGCAAATGACAGTCCTGGGACTCATCATCTTCATCTGCACAGTGGAGGGGGAGGGAGTTGGGTGACCTTTCTGTTCCGAAATACTAAGAAAGGCCCTAGACAACTCAAGCTGGGATGGAGCTTGAACACCCACAGATGCTTTGTCCTCCAGATGAGGAAGCTGAGATCTCTAGCAACTGAAGAGTTCCCTGGGTGCTATAGTTTAAAAGCAAGCGAAGGAACATGATGTTAAAAATAGCAACACAAGGCGCCTGGGTGGCTCAGTCAGTTAGGTATCTGCCTTCAGCTTGGGTCATGATCCCAAGTCCCTGAGATGGAGCTTGCTTCTTCAGGATCTGAGCTCACTGTGGGTATCTGCTAGAGGATTCTCTCTCTCCTTCTCCCCCCCAGCTCATGTCTGCACTCTCCCTCTCTCTCAAGTAAATTTAAAAAAAAGCTTTAAAATAAAAATAACAATGCAATCTCAATAATAAAAATAAAATTTGAAAATTCAAAAGTACCAATTATTTCTTCAACATCTCTGTTCCACCTCTTCCTTTTCTGCTGATTTTTCCACATGCAGGCACTGATTACCACATGGGCAGGCAACTAACTCCTCTTTATACCTTCAGTCATCTCTTTGCAGAGGTTTCGTGATTTATTTCCTTGGATGCTGCTTTTGCAACAAGCCTCCTCTTCCTATGCACTTGGCAGCTGCTCCCTTTTACCTCTCATATCAAATTGAAACTTCTCAGGTAAGCCTGGCCTCACATACTCTCCCCACTCTCCTGACAGACTTGCTTCTCCAGTCAAGCCAGTATACTTAACATGGCCTATCCTTCCAGGTCTCATGTGAGAAAAAGAAAAATGTTACTACAATTGTATTTTTATATTATTTCATTTTCAGTTGCTGTTTATATTCTTTAAGTGACTGTGTCCTCATATCATAATATTGAAAAATTCTGGTCCCTCAGCCTGGCTGGACTGTAGCCCAACTGCATGCTTTAAGGACATGTTAAATCCCTAAAACAGGGCAGCCCTGGTGGCCCAGTGGTTTAGCGCTGCCTTCGGCCCAGGGTGTGATCCTGGGGACCCAGGATCCAGTCCTGAGTCGGGCTCCCCTCATGGAGCCTTCTTCTCCCTCTGCCTGTGTCTCTGCCTCTCTCTGTGTGTCTCTCATGAATAAATAAATAAAATCTTAAAAAAAAAAAAAACCCTAAAACAGGGTTAGAACCTCAATACACTGATCCTGCTGAGGTGCAGTCATCAGGCATGAACACATTCTTTCTGCTGAGAGCTGAATTTGGGTCTTAGAGGACATTCTAGGCAAAGGCACTCTCATCACAACCCTGGCCTTGTTCTTCCTACTCCAATCAAACCTCAGTCACCTGTTGGGCTACAAGCTTTGATACTTGACCTCACACTGGGCTTCCAGAGTTGGTCTCATCTATCCAACCAGACAGGAAGCTCAAGGGCTTCCTGAATCTGACACTTGTCTGTGTTCTGCACAAGCTCCAAGATACACAATGCTCTAAGTTGAATTGACTCAAAAAGTATTTAGGCGGGGAAGAAAAACTTCCTCATTTGTGTCAGACACGTGAGAACACATACTCCCAACAAAAAAGAACTACTATAGACAATATTTCACTGTCGTAGTATATAACAACTCAGTTCTACTTTGTCAGATTCAACCTGGCTCTGCAGGCCATATTACTTACACTGTAAGATTTCTCAATGACCACAGACGCATCAGAACTTGCTTGAAAGACTTCACTATGCTCTGGCTGCTCATTTTTTCTGAGAGACAGGTGCCTGTTACCTAATGATTTTAACACAACCAGGGCCGTAGTCATTCAGTGATATTTAGATGGCATGGAAGGAGAGAAGAGTGGTGTGAGAGAAGAGATGTGGGAATATTCTGCCAAGGGTGGCCATGTCCCATCTGTCAAGTTCAGTCCAGAAAGTGATTTGGCCTGGCCCCAATACATAGTCTTGTATCATCAATCCTTTTGCCCACACATTCTAAAGCAATGCTTAATAAGGAACAGATTCTAAATACTGAAAGAGCCCAAGCCACTAGATTGTCTACCTAAGTGATAATTTTAGATGCATCTTTCTTTGACTGGTAAACAACTATGAAATAATATTCCATGCCCTACTTTCAAACAAATAAACAGGTGGAACCACATGGCTTTCAGTTTAAACCTATAAATTCTATAAAGTGATGACAGTCAATGCCTTTTGTCTCTAGGTTCTTCTGGCATAGAATCTCTGGGAGCCAGTGGAGTTTTTCTGGCTTAAAATGCAATGCAAGGAAATGGGCAGTAGGGAATGGCCATCTATCTACCACTGCACTCAAGTAAGAAAGATTCATTTCCCTGCCAGGTCAGATCCAGGGACAGGATCATTGTATAGAGATTATTCTGCTTCCTTTGAGCAAACAGATCTGCTCCAGTAACAGAAAAACTCACAAATCTTTGGATTTCTTTACCTTCTGGAAGGACAGTAGAATCAAAAGGGTACGCTGCTTTCCCAGGTAATTCAGGGTTCCCAGAGAAAAGGAGAAAAGACCAAGCAAAGGAAATATGCCAGGAGGCTTACTAACAACTTGATAGAGTTCACCTATCCCAATGCCTCCAACTGAACTTACTGATGTAGCTTTGAGGCCCAGGCTGTCTGCCATGCTGATCCCTGTCACAGTCACCGTTGTCCATTTTGTCACATTTGCCATTTCCTCCTGGCTCATCATTTTTCCTGGGATACTCTACAGTGCACTGCCAGCCCAATTTCTCAGGGTCCCTCATCGGGAGCTGTAGCAGGGAATCAGGCTCATTTTTAGCCTCACCCTCTAGAGTCATACTACTCTGAGGATGCCATGGTGGTACCATCAGCTGCCCAGTAGCTGCTCTCTCTGCCATTTCTTTCACCTCCACTGGAGAGAAGAGAAAGCAGCATTTAACATAGAACTGTGAGCACTGGAAACAAAAGCTTTTGCTTCCTAAAGAGCTGCCTTATACTTTTATATTTTATAGCTCATATTGTAAAAAGAATTGCCTTTTTAGAATTGCATCAACCTTAGCTTGGCCCTGTTTGGCTTGAAGGGGAGAAGAGAATTGGTAACAGAGGGAAGGAAAGAATTTCAGTTCATTTCTGAATTCTGGTAATGGAAAGTAGCAGAAAACTTGTAGATAGACATTCTTGCTGTGAAAATTTTATAATAAAATAACATCTATAGCCCCCAGTCTGTAGAGACTAGTGGAAAGGATTCTCTCTGAGTTTGTCTAGCCTCTCTAGACTACAAAGAGCTCATATTTTGGGAGTGTGTGTGTGTATGTGTGTATATGTGTGTGTGTATTTTTTTAATGTGTGTCTGCATGAGCACATCTTCATTCCAAATGTTCTAAACTTTTGTTATTGTTATTTAACACATTAGTATTAAAAAACACAGATACCATATCCTTTTAAACTTATAAGATAAAACTGTTACAAAAGGAAATGCCCACAGGATATGCAAAAGTGACACTGCATGCTCTCTACTTTCATAATGAATGTTACACATTAAATTTCTATACTGTGTATTGTTTTGCTACACTTGTTATATAATATGCATCAACACATATATAATGGAAATGTTTCCTATAAAGTCCAAAAATGAAAAAAGTTTTTCCCAGAAAAATAAATCACTAAACAGAACAGTATACATAGTGGTGGGCTTGACAATCTCTTTTCTTTAGGCTAATAACACAAAACGTATTCATTTAAACAATGTTTAAAAAACTCATCTTAATAAAAGCTTATTTTTCCTGACTAGGTGGTAAACAAAAAAGGAGGAGGAGGAGGAGGAGGAGGAGGAGCAAGAAAAAAGCACTTCCTTTCTGCAATTTATAATCAAAAAGGCCTTGCTTTTAAACTAAAATGATCCAATAGAAGAAAAGAAATGTGGGAGGCTGGTGCAATACGAGCTGTGTACTTAGAGATAAAAACCAGATTAGAAATATACTTTAAATTTCATTGGCCCAACAAAATCTATGACTTTTTACTCACTTTTCCATTTTAAGTGTACATTTCCATCATCTTCATTATTTCTTAACCTCACATTACAGATTTCAGAAGATACAGATTCCAGACTCATCCTAAATTGGGGGAAGGGTGGACACAAATATGCCAGTTTGCTCAAGTTTCTGACACAACCCTGAACCCACAAGCCCACCCAGAGGACAGTCCCCCTACTCTCAGAGCCATTCCTGAAGCTGAATGACTACCACCAGAGAGCGCCAGACTCAATGTTCAGATCACAAAACTCCTTACCTCATAGAGCCCTGGTCAGGGATAGCCAACAGGAGAGGTCCCTTGGGGTGGCTTGACACAGTGACAAGTGCGCTATTAAACTGAGTCAGCCTGGTTCGGGCACTGGACTCTTTAGGCCTTCCATGGCTAAGAAATGAAAGGACTAGGTTAGAAGATCTCTGAAGATTTTTTTCAGTTTCCAAGTTCAGATTTCATGATTCTAAAAGCACTCCTGAGAAATTTTCAGAGGGAGAAGAAATCCACAATTGAAACCCAGTTTCACCAGACAGACTTCTGAGCCCTAGCAGAGCCCCCTAACAATGCCACAGAACACAGGTGATGATACAATTAACTGTTCCTTACCCTTCCATCAGAATCTCCAGTAACAAGCCCACCTGCGTATCAGTGAGAGCACAATAATTAACATTTGCAAAAATGGCCACAAGGCACCAAGGAGTCTAAAGAACATTCAGAGATCTTCAGCCTACTCTCACTAAGTTCAAGACACTACCTGCCACTCACCAGATGCCTGCCTGTGGCATACTTTAACCTTTCAGGACCAAGGTTTCCTCATCTGAAAATTAAGGGAATCTTTCTTCCTCTACATATCCATGATTACATATACATCTCATCGCCTACCAAAGTAACTCCTTGAAAATATGTGACCTGTGGCATATGTATGAATTCCTTGTCATCGTGAATGCCCTACTTCCCTGCTGGATCAGGGAAGACACAGAGACACTGCTGAACTGGAAAGGGCAGATCTGGCTGGCTCCTTTAAAGAGCAATTTGGCAGCAGCTATCAAGAATCTTTAAAATGTTTAAATCCTTTGACCTAGTAACTCTACTTCCATCAATCCATCAAGGACATAACCCAAAGTGTAGAAAAAGCTGCACTACAAGTCACTGCAGCCCTATTCAAAATGGATAAAAGCATGAAACATGCTATAATTCAACAATGGGGGGGGGGATCCAACAAGTTTGAATTTATAGGATGTTTTCTTTTTTTAATCTTTATTTACTTAAGTAAACCCTATATCCAACATGGGGCTCAAATTCACAGAATTTAGGTTGATGAGAGAGATCAAGAGTTGCACACTCTTCCAACTGAGCCAGTCAGGCACCCCCAGCATGTTTTTTAATAATGTGGGATAATGCTCTTGTTCTAATGTTCTAATGTTAAGATGAAAAATCAGGATATGAAAGTACCTATATGGGGGGATCTGGGTGGCCCAATTGGTTAAGCATCTGACTCTTGATCTCAGCTCAGGTCTTTATATCAGGGTTGTGGTTCAAGCCCTGCATTGGGCTCCACACTGGGTGTGGAGCTTACTTAAAAATGAATGAATGAGTGAATAAATAAATAAATGTAACTGTATATAATTACAATTTAAACTTTTAGGGCAGCCCTGGTGGCGCAGCGGTTTAGCGCTGCCTGAAGCCCAGGGTGTGATCCTGGAGACCCTGGATCGAGTCCCACGTCAGGCTCTCTGCATGGAGCCTGCTTCTCCCTCTGCCTGTGTCTCTGCCTCTCATTCTCTCTGTGTTTCTATGAATAAATAAATAAATAAATCTTAAAAAAAAAAAGATTAAACTTTTAAAAGCATACAAAAAAACTAGGTGAATTGGTAGCAAAATGTCAAACTTTCTTTTGTCTGTTTTTTGTTCTTTTGGGGGAACAGGGTGAATGGAGGTAGGGGAGGCCACAACTATGGCTTTGCTTTGTCATCTAATGGCCATACTGTCACCACACCTGCTTCTCTCAATGATGTGAGCTCTAACCCCTTTGAGGCCAGTTAGTTGGTTCTACAGTAATTCCCTTTGTAAAGGTAAAGTACATTGAACTAAAATTTCTGGGCATTTTCCTTGATTCTCCTTTAGTGGGCACATTTACCAATGTGAAGGGAACAGAAAACTCTTGTCATTAGTCTCAGTTACCACTGGGAGAGAAACAAAAAGTTACTTTTTTCCAGGAGAACTGACTTCAAAGCCATGGATTAAAGCTACCATTTAACAACAGAAAAAGGAAAACTAAAATTGATAGACAGTCTTTCTTGAAACACATTTACTGGCCCTTTAATAATTGCCCCTATGCAAAATAAAATTTGTTTTACCTAAATTCTGAAAAACTCAGGGTACACATATGCTCTCCTTCCTAGAATTTGTACTGAAGCTGACTGATTTCATTGATTTGGCTGAAAATCAAAGGCTGCATGGTAACAGTTATACTGGTCAACCCCTCCTCTGGAGTCAGGGATGCTTATTTTGAACAACCCCAGTTTCCAAATAGTTTGGTCTCTGGGGCACTGACAGCTGGAATATTTGGCATTTCTTTTAATAAGAAAAATAATCTGGGAAGCTTTGGAAAGGAAAGGTGCTTTGCTTTTTGACAAATGATGATTTCTGCCTGATTAGCCTGCCAGTTCCTTTACCTTGGATGTTTTCTCCTACAGGTTTCCATTATATGGCTCATCCTACCCACTTGAAATAGAAAACCTGCCAAGATCTATTTCTGTTAGTATTCTTCATCACCCAATCTCTTTGTCACAAGACACATGAAGATCATTTAGTGGTTTTGGGACCACATGGGTGTCTAAAGGCCTGGTGACACAAAGAATAAAATGTTACCCCACCTGCTGGTATTTGGGCTCCTGTTTCTTTCCAAACTGTGCTTGGCTCCTTGAGTGGGCTGTGATTGTTCACAAGGGCTCTGTTTTCCAGGTCCACAAAAAGTTGGCAGCTTAAAAAGTAGTAAATGTGTTTCAGTACTTTGATAAAAGAAATTCCTCTTCACTCTCACATTCTATTTTTCAAGTCATTCTTGCTAAATATACAAAAATAACCAGACTTACGAAGATTATTTCCCTTTGCATGTTTCATATCTAGTAACTCATCTTTTGGCTGGAGGTCCTTATACAGAAATGCTGGCCCCCAGGAAGCCAGTCCAGACTGGGAGCAAGTGAAGAATGAGCAGATAAAACAGACTTCAAAAATCGAGTAACTTTCCCTTATACTATTACTAAGTCAGCAAGCTTTGTGGCAGGAGCTTTGGGTCCTGGGTTCTAGTCTAATCCTTCCTCAGAATAATCTAAGAGAGTCTTCTGCTTCAGCTTTGTCATCAATATAATACAGAAAGTAGTAACCTGAATTCACCAGTTGGGGATGCTATGAAAATAGGACACAGTAAAATAAAAGCTACAATACTTTGGAAATAGAAGTAAATTAAAGCCTGTATATTTTATCCCAAAGAGAAAATTCTGGATCTGCTTATTACAATTTTCACAAACTTAGTTCATCATATTTTCTAACCTGAAGCAAGTTAAGGTAGCAAATGTGGTGCACTGGGATAGCAGCATGATGTCCAAAGGTGAGAGGATGCATAAAAATGGTCATAAGCTCCCTGAAGTATGAGCTCCAGAGGATTTTGCATGGGGGCAAAGATTCCTTAGCAGGAGCTGAAGGCAACAACTTTATCATGGAGCAACAAATAACACATGTCCTAAAAAATGTCAGTCACCAAAGAAAGATTAGAAAATATTGAGAATATATTCAGAATAGGATTTAGGATAACAGGAAGTTTGTAATGTTTCATTTGGCATGATTAAATATTTAATAACTGAGAAATTAAAGGAATGAATTTCAATTATCTGAAAAATCCATTTAGTTGGAAATGCCATATTCCTTTATTATAGTAGAAAGGGCAGACTTTTTAAAGAAAAACTCAATGTGGTATAATTGTTTTATATATAATCAGATGTACTAGTAGATAGTTTTCAATGACACCTGCCATCAATTCCTTCCCTTCTTGTCCACACTGCCACAAAATAGCTGGAATCGACTTCCCTCCCCTTGAATCTGAGTTAGCTTTGTGACTTTGACCTACGGAAAAAAGCAGAAGTGATATTGTCCCCAGGGCTGGGACTAGTTTTTAAGAGGTTTGGCAGCTTCTGCTTTCACTTGGGAAGCCAGCTGTCATGCTATAGAGAAGATGGGGTGAGACTATTTATTGAATGATGAGAAAGTCAAGTGCAGAGAGATGCCACTAGGAGGAGCCCAGTACACTAGGCATATAAATGAGGCCTTGGACCTTCTTGCCCAGCCCAGCCTCCAGCTGAATACAGTCAAGAGAGTGATCCTAGCCCAAGCTACATGGCGTAAAAGAATCACCTGGGTTAGCCCCAACATGGAATTCTGAAAAATAATAAATCAGTTATTTTAAGTCACTAAGTTTCGTTTTTGGTTGTTGTTGTTACTATACAGCAAGAGATAACCAAAACATAATATACAAGAAAAGTTATTTCCAACAATTTTCTAGCAAATCTGAATTTTCAACAGAAATAGAAGTATTAGAGTCTAAGTAAATTCTTTCTGCCTTCTCTTTACACAAAAAACAAATGCCAATGCTTTTCCAAACGTTTTAAGTGAGGACTGGAGTCTCACTGAAATTCAGCAGGGTACAGTGAAAGAACACCAGACTAGGAGTAAAGAAACCAGCCCCTAATCCCCTGTGGGCCTTGGCAGTGGTGCAGTAGGAGGGTGGGGTGAGGGTGGGGGCCATTTGCCTGGTGCAGGGAATAAAGGGATGCACTATAGGTGGAGAATTTTCAAAGTATAATAAAACCCACTAAAAGCTGACCAGCCTTTTATCTCTATAGACCAGCAATTATAAAAAACTTTAGTAATAAAATCCTTCTTCCAATGGGGATGACTTCTCCTACCCCAACACCATCTCTATAACACCTGGACTTTATGAAGTTTAAGTCACTGATCTTGAGCTTCACACTCTCTAAAATGATATGGCTAACCCATCTCTAAAATTCTGATTCCAGGCGTGCCTGGGTGGCTCAGTTGATTAAACATCTGTCTTTGGCTCAGGTCATGATTTCAGGTCCTAGGATCAAGCTTGCGGGCTCCCTGCTGAGCAGGGAGCCTGCTTCTCCCTCTCCCTTTGCCATTCTGCTTGCTTGTGTACTTGCTCTCTCTCTGTGTGTATCAGATAAATAAAATATTTCAAAAATTAATAAAATAAAATTGTGATTCAAGAGGCAGACAGCTTTCTATGTGTGAACTTATTCAAATTAATTCATTTATTCATTCCCTCAATGACCATCTATCAAGTACCTTCTACATGCCAAGTACCCTTGCTAGGGCACAGAATGAGTAAGACCCAGGCTCTGCCCTTAAGGAGTTCATGGAGGAGCCACTCGGCAACCTCACTAAGCCTCAAGATACATCTCCTAGGCCAGTCCCCATGGTGTTTTCTCAGCTCCTTTAAGCTGTCTTCTTTGATGACCAGGCCCCTCTGTCCCACACTGGAACTACTCCTAAGCAGAGCCTGTGGTTCAATCATCATCATATCCCAGGGTCTAATGTACAGCCTCTAGCTCTATAAATGTTTACTGAATGAATGAGTGAATGAATAAACAATTTAGAATGGGGATTAATACCTGACCAAGATACCATATTTAGTAACTCAATCATGTAAAATTGTCAATACTTGAATATTTTGACCTATAGAACATGCTGCCCTATCTCCCACTTCTTAGCTGTACCTGATGGCTCTTCTCTGACTGATCCCCAGTGCTTTCTTCAGAGACTTGGGTGACAGGTTTCCAGCCACAGTCACTTTTTTTCCTGGACTTTTTGCCAAAATGTCCCCCTTGGAAGTCTCTCACTATAGAAGGCCTTGTCAGTGTTAGGCAATTGCCACTGGTGCCCAGCCACTGGCCTCCTGACAGCTGCATGACAGGAGGTACATAGCTGGATGCTGGGGGGCCCACAGCTGAAGGAAAGTCATAGATGTTTGCAAACTCTCTTGAAGAAGCCCACAAAGACCTGCACTCCTCCTGCTCCTTCTGTATCATCTCAAGCTTATCGATTTTCTGTTGGATATTCCTGAGCAAATGGGCATTCTGATGCATTACTGTTTGTGAAATCTTTAGGTTCAGCACACACTTACTGATGTACTCCTCAGTCAAGCGCCTATTGCCCACACTGCCTGTGGCTGCCTCAAGCAGGCTGGGTGAGCTAAGGGAATCATTTTGCCAATCCCAGTCCTCAAAGGAGAGCTCTGTGCCAGCTTCTGAAGAGCTCTCATCCTCATCACAGAAGCAGCATGCCTCTCTCTCCATCTTTTCCAACTCTTCTTCCATGGACTTCAGTTCATCTGCCTGGCTTGGTCCAGCATCCTCAAAAGATGAACCATCTCCTGGGGGTTCCTCCTCTTTGTCATTCCCCCTGTCCAGGCAGCCTGAGTAGATTTCATTGATTTCAAAGCTACAGAGGCTGGTCTGCCCTGGGCTGGGGCTCCTAGCTTCTTCCACCACAGAGCAGGCAGGAGAAGCAGTGTCTTGGTTCTGAGTCTCCTTAGCCATCATACTTGGACCTAGGACCCGAGGATCTGGTGCTGCTTTCCCAGTGGGAGAAGAAGGACCCCTGGGTGACTGAAGCCGACTGCCTGTTGGAAAGAATGGCAACAAGCAACTAATTAAAGTGATCACATGCCGCTAAGTGGCCTTGCCATGCAGCTCGAATGGTGTGAGAATAGAGAAAGCAGCTTTTTATTTTCCCATTCCCTTCATAGGTGTGGAAGACTATCAGATACCCTCACAAAGGGTGAGAGGGTATTTCTAACAAATGAAAATTTCCATTTAGACGTGAGTTGAGTAGAAAATTGGGGAGAGATCAAACCCTGGGGAAAATGTTCTAAGCTTACATCATAGTGTATTTAAAATACACATAACTAAAAAAAAAATACACATAACTGTCAGGACTAGCAGATTACAGACCCCTGAATCCTAAGGACTAAATTCATAGCTTTTTCTTATACACACAGGAGTCTGAATATTCATGTCGGTTAAAGTTATGCTCTTGGTGAGCATCTGATAAAAGTACCAAAACACTGCCGAGAAGACCCTGCATCATGGGAAGGATCAATTCAAAAAATAACACCAGAACTGACCACCCATCACCCCGGTTGATGGTGTACAGCTTGCAGAGAAGAGGATGAAGGAGCTAAAGTAATGAGCTTGGGGGGTCATTCTGGAGGCTTCCAACCCTGTCCAAAGAGAGGCAGAGATAATGGTCATTTGGCCTGGATTCCAGCTCTATTATAAGCCCTGGAGTCCTAAGCAAGCCACAACTTCTCTAGCCCTTAGCTTTTTCATCTGGAATATAAGGATACTAAGCTGGATAGATTGCAAGGTCCTTTTCAGCTCTGAATTCTAAGATTTCTAAATGTTCTAAAAAGCTGTAAGGCTACAGGAAAAGGATGGAGGAAAATATCAAAATATTAATAAATTATTTCTAAGTAGCAGAATTACAATGGTAAGTAACTTTCTTCTCTGTATGATTTCAAGTTTTCTGTAATGAACAGATAATAGTATTGAATTTAAAAACCATTTTTATTTGTGAATTAAATAAATTCCTAAGAATAATCATGCCAGAAATAAACTGGTTGTTACTGCTTAGTGCTGGATCCAGCCAAAGTGTTTATGAAGCCAAAAAAATTTAGCTTAGTAATTTCAAGCATCTTGATTTTTCCCTAAGGCATCACCTTTTCCCAGTGTACAGTTTGGAGGAGTTGATTAGTTGTAGCCAGCAACTCTCATAATACATTCGTATCAAATAATACTTATGTGGGTTAAGGCCATACCCATTTCCTTCAGCTCTTTTATTTCCAAGTTAGGGGTCTCTTTCAGATGTTCTGATGTCAGTCCTAGATAGACATTGACATCAGGATGGAGTTCATATCTCTGCACTTTGGGGCTCTCAGTTGGCTGAGTTCTTTGTGTTCCAAGAAAATCCTATAACAAGAGAAATATCATCAAGGACACATCTATAATCATCTCAATGTCACCGGTTTCTTTTTAAGTTTTATTTCTTTAAGTAATCTCTATACTCAATGTGGTGCTCAAACTCACAATCCTGAGATCAAGAACCTCACACTCTTCCAACTGAGCCAGCCAGGCGTTCCTTCACTAGTGGTTCTGAAACAGATCTAGGTATCAAATAAACTCCCTCAAAAAAAAAACAAAAAAAAAAAAACAAAAAAAAAACTCCCCTACCTCCTGTCAGACTATAATCCAAATTAGCTAATTCATTGTTATTACTAGTATTTTTTAAATAATAACAATAGTTCCCAGTCACTGAATCGCATTATGTGCCGAGCTTCCCCAGCCTCCCTCATCAATTCCCTGCTGCCCTCACCAAGTGAAGCAGCAGTAGCTCCTTTTCTTGGGAGCCCAGAAAAGGTGTGATGAGATCCAAAGCTTCTTACAACTTGATCTCTAGCTTCTTCCTGGTCTCTAACCCCCTACACTGCTGTAATTAGTAAGCAGAAATAAACTAACAGCTTCAGAGTTTACCTTTAAGTCATTCTTCAGAATGTACCGGATATCTTGAAGGTTCATAGTTCGGTCTTTCTGCTTGACCTGGATGCCTGACTTAACGATATCATAGTAAGGTTTTGGAAGCCTGACATCGGCTTCTAAATATTTTCCCAAGACTATGGCTTCTTTAATAACTGAGCCATCTAAGCCATTCCAGGGTATGTTATCTGTTAAGGAAAAAGCCATAGGAATGAGTAGCATTTAAAAATCATGTTTAGGGATCCCTGGGTGGCGCAGCGGTTTGGCGCCTGCCTTTGGCCCAGGGCGCGATCCTGGAGACCCGGGATCGAATCCCACGTCGGGTTCCCGGTGCATGGAGCCTGCTTCTCCCTCTGCCTGTGTCTCTGCCTCTCTCTCTCTCTCTGTGACTATCATAAATAAATAAAAATTTAAAAAAAAAAAAAATAAATAAAAATAAAAATAAAAATCATGTTTAAAAAAAAAAAAAAAGAGGAGGGGCACCTAGGTGGCTCAGTTAGTTAAGAGTCTGGCTTCTGTTCAGGTACGTGATCCTGGGGTTCTGGGATCAAGCTCTGCATTGGGCTCTCTGCTCAGGGGGGAGCCTACTTCTCCATCTCCATCTGCCTACCATTCTGCCTAGTTTGTGTGCGCGCTCTCTCTCTCTCTCACATAAATAAAATCCTAAAAAAAAAAAGAAATCAGGTAAAATTGGGTAATGTTAGTCAAGTCACTCATCCCCTTTAAACATTCATTTCTGGGGTGCTTGGGTGGTTCAGTGGTTGGCTGAGTGTCTACTTTTGGCTCAGGTCATGATCTCAAGGTTCTGGGATGGAGTCCCAATCAGGCTCCCCCCCAAGAAGCCTGCGTCTCCCTCTGCCTATGTCCCTGCTTCTCTCTGTGTGTCTCTCATGAATAAATAAATAAAATCTTTAAAAATAAACATTAATTTATCTTTATAGAAAAAACTACCAATCATAAACAAAACACTGCTTTACCCATTTACCAGAGAAATTCCTGCTACAGAGACAGAAAAAAGTAGTGATGGAATCATGTGCATGTGGGCTCCCTGCTTGCAGGCCTAGACACCACAGGGAATGTTTCATGGCATCAGGATGGGTAGCCCAATGCATTCCTCTCATGGAAGGTGTGGTTTTGCCTCTTAGAAGGTAAACACTGCTAAATAGGAGGGGACTCTCACCCCTCCACTGAATGTGGTTTTACTGTATGTGTGTTCCCCTCTCCTGAAAGATTCCTGTGTCTTCAGATATGTGATCACTTCTTTCACATTAGGGTCTTGCAAGTTTGGAAAAGCTTCCATGTCTTTCACTGAACCCTAGGTGTGTTTGATTTCATAGTTTACTTCTCCAAAGCCAGCCTTTTCCCCTCATTTACAAGTTCTTTTTTTTTTTTTTAATTTTTGAAGATTTTGAGAGTGAGTTTTATAAAATTTGAGATTTTATTTGAGTGCGCCCACACACACACACAAGCAGGGGGTGGGGCAGCGAGAGAGGAAAAGGTAGAAGCAGATGCCCCGCTGAACAGGGAGTCTGTTGATTTAGGGCTTGATCCCAGGACTCCAGGATCATGACCTAAGCTGAACCAACTGAGCCACCCAAGCACCCCTCATTTACAAGTTCTTTTTTTTTTTTTTTAATTTACAAGTTCTTAAGGGGCATCTCATAGAGACCCCTAAGCATTGACAGCAATATTCAGTTTAAAAACTTTGTTTAGGTTAAATGCATTACCACTAATAGGATGATAGGTGGGCTTTGCTGAGTCTCAAAGAACAGGTCAAAAGAGAAAGATTTCTGGGAAATCATTTCATATCTTTCATAAGCACAAAGAAGTCTCCTTGAAGAAATTTCTTTTTCTATGTCCTGCATTTTCATAAAACCAACTCCTGGGGGAGCAGAAATCCAATTAGAGACTCTGGTCACAATGAGCTATTAGATCTACCTGTTAAAATCTCCTGTATGATCATAGAAAAGCTGTAAATGTCTGACTTCGCTGTAGCTGCCTTCTGTAAGATCACCTCTGGGGCAGCCCAGTTGTACAGCTGGATCGGGAGGGGCACTCGAGTCAGGTCCCTGTGTATACGTCCATCCTGGCTACAGAAGGAAACACAAGGTCAGGTTCATATCTTAAAAGATCATCATGAGGGGATCCCTGGGTGGCTCAGCGGTTTAGCGCCTGCCTTTGGCCCAGGGCGTGATCTTGGAGTCCCAGGATCGAGTCCCATGTCAGGTTCCCTGTATGAAGCCTGCTTCTCCCTCTGCTGTGTCTCTGCCTCTACCTCCCTCTCTCTGTGTATCTCATGAATAAATAAATAAAATCTAAAAAAATAAAAAATAAAAGATCATCATGACTGTCATATGGTACATTTGTGAAACATCTGCCTCTAAAGATCGGCAACTCCTTGAGTTTCTAGAAACCCAGCTAGATCCTGAGAGCTAACCCTCTCTGCCTGCTGTTCTCATCTACCTGACTGTGCCCTGCCCACCCTCCTACTGCATCTGACTGTTCTCTCTTGTTCATTCACTCAAGTCATGGGTGGCTCTCTTTGAGTTTCTCCAGTACATCACCTCTTCAGGTCTTTGTAATGCAAACTGGCTTCTTCTGCCTGCTATGCTCTACCCAGAGATCCCAATGTGACTGGATGCTTTTTGTAACAAAGGTATTAGCTCAAAAATTACCTCCTCAGAGAGGCTTTTCCTGACCACCTACAGCCCTATTTCACTGGCTTCAGAGCACTTATTAACTGCTTATTATTATTTCATTGGCTTCAGAACACTTATTTACTGCTTATTATCTTCTCCCCTCTTCTAGAGTCTGCTCCATGAGAAGAGACACCTATTTTTTATAGCATATATATCTAAATTTACACAAGGGCCTCAAAGCCTACTTTTGAATACATGAATCTAAGACTCCTTCAAGATCCCCCTCAAGCCCCATCTGCTTTATCAAAGCCTTGTGGTACTCCTCCAACTCCTTGTGATTGCTTCTCTTCTGAACTCTGGCCTCTTGGGAACAAGTCCTCTCAGTTCAGCACTCAAAGGTTCACTGGCTTAAAAAACTCAACTTCCCAACTAGACTCTTTGAGAACGAAGTCAAAGCATCTTAAATGTCTCGAGTTAACAAGAATCCTCAGGGTGAGGTCAGCACTGACTTTTGTCTACAGCTGTCATGAGCATTTAGTGAAAACTTGCGTGTGGTAACACTCTGAGCTATAACCCACTATACAAGTAACTTATTAATATGAATGTTATGTTAGACATTTGATAAAGACTGAATGCTAGTAGATAATTAATTTTAATTTTTTAAAGATTTATTTTGGAGAGAAAGCACATGCATGGCGGGGAAGGGGGGGGGGTGCAGAGGGAAAGGGAGAGAGAATCCCAAGCAGACTCCCTGCTAAGTGTGGAGCCTGACATGGGGTGCGATCTCATGACCATGAGATCATAACTTGAGCTGAAATCGTATGTCAGACACTTAACCGACTGAGCCACCCTGGCACACCAATAACTAAGTTTTTAAAAAGCAAGTAACCAGAAATTCTTTGCTGATCTGGCAAAACATAGATTTGAGGATGGGATGGGCTTTTCAGACTTTGAGCAAACTTCCCTAAATAATACCTCTTCCAGTAGAGTTTTGGGAAGATGGCAATGAGTTCAGGAAGCCATCAAGTTAGAAAAGTCAGTATTGATTTTGTGGTTGTATTGCTGAATAGTTAGGTGTGGTCTGGTATAGTATGAACAGCATAGAGGTATACCAAAATCATATTAGTATCACAGGAAAAGCAATGGAGTGTTTTACCATCAGCGATATACTCTGAGGACCTAGCATGCTTGGCTCTTCACTTTATGGGGTGATTCTTCAAGGGAAACACTCACCTACCTTCTCAGGCCTCTCAGGCTTATCTAAGGCCCTGGTAAGGGACAGGTCACCTACAAATAGCATTTACTTCCACTCACCTTCTTCTTTCACAATCCCCCTTCCTTCTCTATTAAAACTAGCTGTGGGAAGCTTCTTTTCTGGCTGTCATTCTGGGGCAGTTATTTTTCTAGGCTTCAGTTCTGACATTATTAAAATTACATTTGGCTACAGCTATGCAATACCAGTTGCAAAGTCAATTCCAGTTCTAAAGATTCCATTAATAAGGATTTGAAGAATAAGAAAAATGGCTATATCATTTTTATACCACGAGATGGGAGTGTTACCCTTGGCAATAACATTCAACAAACAAACTAGCTCAAATAGGGTGTTACCAAAAATAAATGTGGAATTGAAAGTTAGTCTGGATTCTTAGATCTCAGCTCATGTTATCAGTTTCCAAAGAAGGTATGCTAGGGGATCCCAGGGTGGCTCAGTGGTTTAACGTCTGCCTTTGTCCCAGGGCGTGATCCTGGAGACCTGGGATCGAATCCTACATCAGGCTCCCTGCATGGAGCCTGCTTCTCCCTCTGCCTGTGTCTCTGCCTCTCTCTCTCTCTCTGTCTTTCATGAATAAATAAATAAAATCCTTTAAACACACACACACACACACACACACACACACACACACACACACACACAGAAGGTATGCTGTTGTGGCTGTAATTGCTTGCTGACTGACATTTCTGCCTGAAGTTCCATTCTGAGGTCAACAAACCCAAAAGAAAACACACACCACCTTACCTTCCTACTCAGTTACCTCCCAGCCCCTCACTTGACCAATCTGTGGATCCCAGTTCCTCAATGCATCTCACATTTTTCACTTCTATTCTAATTCCTTGGTCACCATCAGGCCCCACACTGTGGCCTCCTGCCTGGGCTTCCTATCTTCAACCTCCAATCCATTCTGCTCCCAGAGCCAGGGAACATTCTCCTACCACTTGGTTCTAGCCACAGCCAGGTAACTTGAGACCATCTTTTCCCCGCTCTGGGCCTGTTTCCTCACCTGTAAAAGATAAGGCTGGGCTAAGCCATCTCCAAAGTTCTTCTTCACTCTAGGATTCATATTTCTCTTGGAGAGCTCAGGAAGAAGAAACGGTCATGCCTCCATGTCAACAACAGATGGCACTCTATACCCAGCAAATACCTTGGACTCTGCCACAGTTTTCCTGAAAAGCCTGTCTGCTGTTACCAAAGGCAAAAATGCCCAAATTCTTTAGTTTCTCCTGCTTCTGCACACAGCCCAAGTGGTCAATCCCATTCTGAACCATTTTAAGTTTTCCCATCATCTGGACTCGTCTGTTCACTTAATCGACATTCAAACATCTAGACTCTGTTCCCTCATCTGCTCACATTCAATCGAGCACTTACTATGTGGCAGGTCCTGAGCTGAAAATGAACATGCACGGACCCTGCCCTCTCAGAGGTCACCATCTGGTGGGGCAGACACACTAGGCTGCGGAGGAATGTAATACACAAAGTGCTCAGGGACCAGGGCTTCATTATAGGCTTCATGAGTGTGGTGGGACTGTACCTGAGTTTAAGAGGATAAACAGATGAGTACCAACTATTCTAGGTATGGGGAGCAGCACCCAGAAACAGCTTAGACTGAAAGCAGTTTCAGATGCCAGGTAGGGAGCGGGAAGCAATGAGGCTGGCACTGGAGGGGGGGCCCAACCTTAAAGGCTTCCACACCCTGCCAGGTGTCTGGACTTAGTCTTCTAGGTACTGGGGAGACACTGGAAGGTTCAAACTGGAACTGAGAATGGACCAGATCCCAGGCTGAACAGCTTGCCTGGAGACAGTTGTCTGGCCTCTACCAGTACTCACAGGGAAAACTGCTGCCGTCACACCCTAACTGCTCCTCTACCCCTCTCATCCCCTTCTTCACATGTAGAAGCCAGAGTGACCTTTTTAGCCTACCAATCATCCACAACACCATTTTGCTTATTAAAAAAGAAAGAAAGAAAGAAGAGAAAAAGCCCTTCATTACACCCTGGTGTTCTTAGGATAAGAATAATTCAAACTCTTCATGAAGGCCCTTGGAGCCAAATGAGCCAAGCCCCCGACTCTCCTCTGCAGGAAGAAAGGCTAGGGGCACCCATGGTCTGGGAAGTAAGTCTTTCTGTTTCATTCATTTGAAAACATATGCTGAGTACCTACCATGTGAAGGCCTGTTCTATGCATTTGAGATACAGCAGTGGATAAAACAGAAATCCCTGCCCTCACAGAGCTTTTCACATCATGAGAAAAACCTATTACAGAGTATGTGAGAAGCAATGACCAGAGAGACTCTGAAACAAAGCCTCAGTAACCGGACAGTAGGTGGGGACAAAGATTTAACCAAGGTAGGCAGGACTGAGCAAGGCTGAAGCTTCACAGCAGAGCAGAACCAACAATGGGCTGAAGGCTCAGAGCTACGGAAGGCAGCAAGAAGTGCAGGGATCCTCTGCCTAGGGACAAGAGATGGCACATATCCCCCAACTCTCAGGACTTTGACTCCTGCCAAATGGGAAATAAAGCACACCCACCATCCCTTGAATGAGGAGGTTGTTTTTGTCTCTGTCCCCTCACTTCACTGAGCCCCTCAGAGGCAGGGAATGCCCTTAGTGCCCACCTAGCCAAGCACCTGGCCCAGAAGTAGTGCATGTGACCCACTGTGATGCTCATCAGCACCCATCACCTTCTCTCTCCTTCCAGGATTCACAGCTCTGACACTTCCCAGCCTCCCTGCAGCAAGGAAGGAACCACGAAGCAGAAAGCAATGACACAGCCACTTCAGGCTGCCCCCTAAATACCATTTGCCCCTCTATGCCCTCTCTTCACTGATCAGCAATGCAGAGAACAAAGTGGGAGATTGAGGCCTGGGGACAGCAGAACTACAGATGGGAGGAACTTGGAACACAGTGGGTGCTCCCCCTTCAACATACACACTAGGCTGTAATGTACACATCTCGATTGTGTTAAGCCACTGAAAATTTTGAAGTGGATAGTTAGAGCATTTACATATATTGGCTAATATGGGCCCTTGTTTGTTAAATGTTTATTAAAATGAGAATGTCCTGAACAGAAGTAAGTAACCTGAAGTCCCACTAACCTTGGCAGACAGGGCAAGGCATTTAGGAAACCGCTTTCCCCAATGATGAACAGTTTGGCCCACCAACGAGGAAGAGGCCCACCCAGATCAGGCTCTTTCTCTACAGCACCCACCTTTCCATCATGTACTCCAGGTTGGTTAGCCTTGCTTCCCCTGTGGAGATGATGTGGATGGCGTAGGAGCTGAGGGAGCGGTGGATGAAGCCTCGGGAGTGCAAGTATCTCAGGGCATCAGAGATCTGGAGCAGTAGGTGCACAATCACCTCCATGTGCAGCACGGGGAACTGGGACCGCTGGAATTAAGGGATAAAATGGCCAGGAACAAGAGGGACTGGGCTCTAGATGCTGCAGAATGCTTTGCAGTTTCTAAAGTTTTTTCAATTGATCCTCACAGCTACCTAGAGTCCCCATTTTACAAAAGGGGAACCTAAAGCTCAGGGAAATTAGGTGACTGGCCTAAAGTCCCACTGACCTAGTACCCCCTTCCAATCCACCTGGCTCCAAAGATTGACTTTTCCCTAAACGGAGCTGCTTCACACCACAAAAAAACCAAAATGTTCTCAAAGCCTGGTATTCGGGGTGGGCTCACCACCACCACACCACTACCAACAGAGCCAGTCCTGCATCCCCTCACCTAAGCCTGTATTGCTGGAAGAACCCAGATGCTTAAAGGACAGGCCCACCCCTGCCCCAGTCAGATGACTGATCCTAAGAGGAAAGGAATTCATTCACACTAATGTCCCTAGCTGACTAAAGTCTCTCCTCAGAGAAATGGCATTCTTTAAAAAAAAAAAAAATTATTATTGAAGTATGATTGACATACAATGTTGTATTAGTGTCAGATATACAACACAGTAATTCAGTAATTCTATACATTACACAATACCACGATAAGTGTAGTCATCACCTGTCACCACACTTTATTACAGTATTATTTTTTTAATATAACTCTTTTTTTTAAGATTTTATTTATTTATTCATGAGAGACACGGGGAGAGAGAGAGGCAGAGACACAGGCAGAGAGAGAGAGAGGCAGACACCTCTGTGTCTTTCATGAATAAATAAATGAAATCTTTAAAAAAAAGAGAAAAAAGAAACCTCTCTACTATTTTCTGCAATGGATGCACCAATTTATATGCTCATCAACAATGCACAAGGGTTCCTTCTCCACAGTCTCGCCAATATTTGTTTTTTCTTGTCTTTCTAAGTCTAGCCATTCTGACTGGTGTTTTGATTTGCATTTCCCTAATGATGAGTGATGCTGAATATCTTCTCATATGTCTGTTTGCCATCTGCAGGTCTTCTTTGGAAAAATGTTTATCTAGGTCCTCTGCCCATTTTAATGGGATTATTTGGCTTTGTGTGTGTGTGTGTGTGTGTGTGTGTGTGTGTGTGGTTGTAGTCAGTTGAATAACTTCTTTATGTATTTTGGATATCATCTTCCATTTAGTCGGATGCCTTTTTGTTTTTTGTTTTTTTGTTTTTTTTTTTTTTGCCTTTTTGTTTTGTTGATGGTTTTTGCTGTTTGTGCAAAAGCTTTTAATTTTGGTGTAGTTCCAATTGTTTACTCTTGCTTTTGCTTCCCTTGCCTGAGGAAACATATTCTTAAATATGTCTTTAAGGTCCATTTCCAAGAGATTACTATGATTTGTTTCAGCAGTTTGTTTGAGGGCTCACATTTAGATCTGTAATCCATTTTATTTTTGTGTATGGTGTAACAAAGTGGTCCAGTTTCATTCTGCTTGTAGCTACCCAGTTTTCCTGAAAACATTTGATAAAGAGATTGTCTTTTCCCCATTATATGTTCTTGCCTCCTTTGCTGCATGTTACCTAACCACATAAGTGTGGGTTTATTTCTGGGCTCTCTATCCTGTTCCCCAGAGAAATGGCATTTTAAGGTAATGCCTTCATCAGATGACAGAAGAGGAAAGGGGAGGGGAAGAGAAATAACACTAATAGGAAGTCCTCAGGCAGGAGGAATGGCTAGCCATTTTGGGGAAGGGCCCTTCCTGGAGGGTCTCTTCTCATTCCTGCCCAGGGTCTTTAGAACAAAGTCATGGAGAAAGAAAAGCAAATGCTTCAGGACCTCTCTAAAGCCACATCTTAGCCCAAAGCACACTTTCTAGGGAGTCTGTGGGCCCTGGAAGATGTTCCCACAAGGAAATTTGCAAAGTGAGAGGGAGTGGTGATACAGGTCTGTATGTAAACAAACCTCTTTCTACAGCAAAGGCCCTGAAAGGCACAAGTGAAAATACAGGTAATTAAAGCCAAGGGCTGTTTGATTATAGTTAGCTAGAAATGCATCTGTGTGTTTCCTGGGTCTGTTGAACTTAGAGGTCTGATGAAGAAACAGGACAACCAGCAATAAAATCACACTAGTTCCAACCAGGTGCGTTATTAGCCTTAAATGGTGCATATATAGTTATAGAAAGTAAAGAATTAGGAGGTTTATCTTCCCCACATACACAGATGGGAACTTCACTGCTGGGGTAGGGAGAAGAGGGCAGTGGGGAGGGCAGCAAGACAAAATATACAGAAACAGCCATTTACCCGTTCATGGAGGACACTGAACAGTGTACCGACAGTGATGCGCTCATACACAAGACGGGTCTTCTCTAGGTCCTGGGATAGGCACACAGCCATCAGCTGCAGCAGGTGGGGGTGCCGGAGCTTGCTACAAAACAAAAGAAGCTTCAAATGAGGAAGAAGGAAGGAAGACGTGAGGAAAAAACTGGGTGCTTTCCTTCCTTCTAGGCCCCTTGAACATACTCTAAACAAATACCATCTGTACACAATGTCTTTCTAAGAAAACAGGATAGGTGGAGAGATAGGAGTATGGGAATCTACGGCCTCTCACTGAAGCCTGAGAGCTTAGAGTCATTAGTAACAACAATTACAATGTCACCAAGAGCTACTGATAAAGACATTTTGTATAAGTCATCTACATCCTAACAACCACTTATAAGAAATATATCATTATACTCATTTTCAAGATAAGGAAACCAAGGTCTGGGAGATGTCAGGAACCTGCCCAAGGTCACACACTCTCAGTCTCATGTCAAAGTCCACACTGTGTATATGCATCCTTCCAGCCTCCTTGGATCCCCTTAGGCTGACTTCCCCAGAAGGAAGAGTCTGGCCTCTGACATAACTCTTGCAGGGGTTGAGTGGCCTGAGTAGAAACCTGATCCATTCACTCAGCACTCCTAGAGTAAAATTCTGAACTAAGATCCTGTCTCAGCAAGACCTGAAGGACTAACCCTGAAAACCTAAGGTATTAAGGTACACTCATGGGCATGTCCTCACAGAGACTCAGCTCCTCAGTTGTGTGAATCTCATGCACAGCCATGAAGATAGGACTATGCATGGCTGTCTTGATGGGCATAAGGCCAAAAAGGGGGAGGCTTCAGGGAAATGGCTGGACTGGAGGCTGGAACACCAGAAACAAGAGTAATGGGAAGTCAATCAGCTAACAGAATTAAGCCCCTCACCACCACCATTCCCACCACTCAGGCTATCCATTAATCCCTCCTTCTCTCTCGGTAGCCCTTGGAAGTCAAATGAACCCACTTCAACAGTCAGGAAATGCTGAGGTTGAGGGGAGCTTGTCTCCACACCCCAGAGACAGCACTGTTTAGCTCTGAACCTGGGTCTATAAAGAGATCTGGACTATAAGATACCAGGCCACTGGACTTCCTTCTTACCTGCTGTGCTCCTGCTCTGCAATTAACAAATCAGCCAGCCTAAGCCTGCTGCAGTGAGGGTGGGTGGGGAGATTCAGCTCCTTCACTGTGACCCTGCTCCCGTTCCACACCAGGCTACAAGGGCAGGAAAAAGTGTCAGCAGCAGGGAATGAGCAGCTCTCCCAGCCAAAGACTAGAGAAGTAACATTACACAGAATCTACAAAGAGCCCCCAACCCTGCACCCTTGAGTCCTCCCTCTTCCTCTTCTTCCCTTCTCCTTCCTCCTCTTCCTCCCTCTATCCCCATATCCTAAAGCACCCTAGGGAACTTTTTTTTCCCCTACGGAACTTATTATAGGTGGCAAGAAGTCACTGAAGTATTCAAGGGAGGGAGTGACTCGATCAGGCACTGATCGCCACCCAGCAGGGACGCCTGGGTGGCTCAGTGGTTGAGCGTCTGCCTTTGGTTCAGGGCATGATTCCAGAGTCCCAGGATCAAGTCCCACATCGGGCTCCCTGCATGGAGCCTGCTTCTCCTTCTGCCTAGGTCTCTGCCTCTCTCTCTCTCTCTATCTCTCATGAATAAATTAATAAAATCTTTAAAAAAAAAAAAGTAGAAAGGCAACAGCATCAGTAGTGTGGGCACTGGTAGGGAGGGGGGTGTCAGGAAAATATAGTCAGAGAATGGGAGGTCGGATAGGAGGCCAGGCTGGGTGAAAGGTACTGATGACTTGGATAAAGACCACAAATCTGTGGCATAGGCAGGAAACAGGGGGTATATCTGTAGGGGACAGAAGGCCTCAGGAGGCTGGTAGAGGCCTTTTTGGAAGGGTGTTTCTAGGCAGGGAAGAAGCATTCAGGTTCAAGAAGAGTAAGAGACCGTGGCCAGGACAATTCTCAGGACCCTGCAGGGGTCAGGTCCCTGGGGACTGAGAACACCCCAGGGACTTCTGTCATAGCCAAATCCCGTTACTGCCACCCCTGCTGAGAGCTGTAGCTGATACTTGTTCTGGTTTCCACTGAGGCCCCAGTCAATACCCTCTGGACTCTCTCAGAAGCCAGACAGTAAGTTGCCTCAAACTCTCCAGAAAACAGAGAAGTTAGAACACCATCATGAGTAATCTTTTAGAGGAGTTGTTCTCAATGGGGTGGGGGAGGAGGGGCTGGAATCTGGCAATGTCTGTAGACACTCTGGTTGTCACAGTCATAACTGTGGGGGAAGGAGGGGAACAGAAACTCTACTGGAATCTAGTGAGTAGTAACCAGAGATGTTCTTAAAATCCTACAATACACAGGACAGCCCCCAACAACAAAGGATACCAGCCCAAATCAACAATGGTGTCCAGGCTGAGAAACTGATTTAGACATATGTTCTTCAGCGTTTCCCTATGTTTGAAGAGAAAGCCTCCACACATAAGGGAGTCACATGAAGCCCACCCTTCCTGCAAGACTACATCAGACCTCCCACAGGCCAGCTTCTACTTACTTGGTCATGACCATGTAGGGGCCACTGAAGAAAGAGAAAGTAGGCTCATCATCAGCTTGAATCACTTCCTTTTCTCCAATTACTGGGAGAGATCCTAGATAGGCCAGCTGCGCTCCCCCCATCAGATAAAACTGAAAGGAGAGCACAGCTTCAAATCAAGGGGAGAAAAGAGGAAAAGTAAAATGCCCCAAGAATCCTGTCAGCGAGCTAAAATAACGATAGCTATACTAACTTGCTGAGCTTGCCTATGCTCTGGACATTTTTAATTTGTATGATTTTTAATCTGCCTAGAAACCCTGCAAGGTTGTAATACTCTTTCCCTTCCAAGCTCATGAAAAGCTCATGAAAAGAGGTCAGATGCCTGCCTGAAGTACCAGGCTGTGGCTCAGAGGCCTCTTATGGCACCCACAGAACCCAGACCCACATGTGGCCAGAGCTGACATTCCTGACCACCCCTCCTCCACAAGGCTGCCTCAGCACAACCAACATACTGCAGGCCTGGAGTCTAAACTATCAGCAAGCAGCAACCAGACACCCAGCTACATTCCCAAATGTCCCTCTTTGATGGGCAGAACCAAGAACCCGAAAGATACTATTTTACCTCAAAATGTTTCTCATTTCAAAATCTCAATTCCTTAAAGGCATTTCAACAAAAATTTATAGAGGGCAAGTCAATCGCAAGTAAGACCCAAGGAAGTGTGGGCGGCCTGGAAGGCTCAGTCAGAGGAGCCTATGACTCTTCATGTCAGGATCCTGAATTCAAGCCCCTGGGTGTAGAGACTACTTAAATAAATACATAAATAAACTTCAAACACACACACACACACACACACACACACACACACACACACACACACGACTCCAGGGGTCAGTGTAGCTCTGCTTCTCTTCAAGGAGACAAGTCTGGGACCCTCACAGGGAATTAATTAAAGGATCATTTTCTAAACTCCCCAAACGTAGCCCAAGGTCATTCAAGGAAACCTTCCAGGGCTTTATCCATTTTTCAGTAAGGACAGGAGCACTGAGGGGTCTCTGTCTGGCAGAAGTAGTAAAAGAAGAGAACTACTTCTCTGGAGACGACAAGGAAGAATTGGATAAAGTTGGGGGTAGGAGGCCAGAGTCAGGGCCAGGTGGCTCTCCAGTTGGCCCTGAAAAATGCATGGTGTCAGCAACAACCTCTTACCTTCCCAAAGCCAAAGCTGTAGATATTTTGTGCAGAAATGACTCCAGCTTTAAGCAGTCGGTTAGGAGAGCCATTAGGGTTTCTAGAAATATTTTTAAAAGGGAGAAAAGTAAGAATTAACCACCCATATCCAAAGGAACAATGCTGAGCCAAGCTATGAGAATGTGTAGTTCATTTTGTCATTACTACTTGACTTCTTATCATAGAACTACAGATGACATAATTGGCAGCCTATGAGAGGGCCCTATGATTTCTACCTCCTGGTAATAATCCTGCCTTTGTGAAACCCCTAACAGGTCACAGGGCAGACTTGTTAGCCCAACTGGACACTGAAGCAATGGAGTGGCTGAATTCCAAGGCTAGATCCACCAGGGCTTCCGTTCTGATAACGCTCTGATTACTTGCTTTGAAGGAGGCCAGCTGCCATGTTGTGAGAACACTCTAGTAGCCCTACGGAGAGGCCTAACACCTTGTTCCAAGATGTGAGTATGCCATCTTGGAACTGGATCCTCCAGTCCCAGTCAAACCTTCAGATGATAAAGCCCCACCTGACATCTTGACTACACCTTCATAAGAAACCCTGAACCAGGTCCATACAGCTAAGCCTTTCCCTGAGTCTTGACCCACAGAAATCGTGTGAGACACAAATGTTTATTGCTATTTGAAAGTGCTAAGGTTGGGGGGCTGGGGGTTGGTGTGGATTCATTACGCAGCAATAAATAATGAATTCAAATGGGTCAAAGTTGGAAAGAATCAAAACATATCTTATTCAACTTTTATTTTTATAGATGGGACAAATGAAGCCCAGAGACGAGAAACCTGCTGGCCTAGGGTCATAGAGCAGCAGGAGGGACCAGACCCTGATGCTGCTCATTCCACCACTGCTTTCCCTACATATCCACCCAAACCACCACCTGCACACTGAGACCCTCATTAACAGCAGGTATCTTGAAAGGAGCGGTTTATATTTCTTTCGGTCCCAGAGGCTGACACAGTGCCATGCATACAGGAGGTACTCGGTTAATGCTTTCTGATTGAGTAGTTTAGGCTCAAATTGAAAGACAAAACATTCTGCTACTGCTGGAGCCCTGTTCCCTTCCTTAGCAAGTGGCAAAGGAGTGGCAGGTGTCAGCATGTACTCATCCTCACCTCATGTCAGCTCTGTGAGTCTCTGTATGCTCACTTTTCATGAACAGAGGTAAATTCTTTACTTCTGCTTCTGGAAGTACTTTTAGGCTCTATCTCCTTGGCAACTCAGACCAGGCCGTCCCTTCCTCTCTTTAAGCTTTAAACAGGGGACAGCAACTGTTTCCTGGGTAAGGGAACAGATTTTGAAGTGGCAGCAATGGCAGGCTTCCCCACTGACTCCACTGATAAGGCTCCCCCTTCCCATCTGGGGCCTTCTGGCTGTGTGAGTGGCTCTTCAGAGGATAGAGCTGTTTCAGCAGCAGAACTAGCGGTTCTCCAGCAGGGACCTGGGCAACAATTGCAATAAGACCAACACTTCTTGCTCTTTTACCTCAATTTCTCAGGCCATGTCTATGTAAGTAAACTTAGCTGGGTGGAAGGAAGAAAATGGACTCCAGCTATCTACAACCATAAAGCCATATGTTCTTCTCAATTCAGTGCTTTTATTTTCTTCCCCCCAACCAGGATCTGTGTAAATATGTATCTATGAGGAATCTTATCTGAACATGGCCCCATTCACAGATCTGAGAAGCCAATTCTTATCTCAAGGGTCCATGTGGTTTCTTTCTATTAAAAAAAGGGGATATGTGTACTTCCACTGTACTTCCCATTAAGCACTCTGTGGCCCAACCCATAAAAAAATAATGTTTCATCTAACTATAAAATAAATGCTACATCTAGATTAGTAACTGACTTTTTTAAAGTTTCTCAACACTTCACTTTGATTTTCCTTGAGGCTGGCCCATGTAGCTCCTCACCTTGAACTCAGCCCTACTGCACGACAAACTGTGAAGGGCTGGCAATAAGTGAGACAGTCACAGGCCCTGCCCTCTTGGCACTGTGGAATTATATAAAATTTCTGGACATGAGCAGCCCTGGTGGCTCAGCGGTTTGGAGCTGCCTTCAGCCCAGGGTGTGATCCTGGACACCCCGGATTGAGTCCCACATCGGGCTCCCTGAATGGAGCCTGCTTCTCCCTCTGCCTGTGTCTCTGCCTCTCTCTCTCTGTGTGTCTCTCATGAATAAATAAAATTTTTTAAAAAAATTTCTGGATGTGAGAGATTCCATTTTGAAGCTCCATCTTCCTTTCTAACTAATAAACTCCTGAACTGGGCCTGAAGCAGCAACAGTTTTCCATGTAGTTGCCCATAAAATTCAACAGAACACATGGCATTCACACCATAAAACTTGGTAGGAACGTTAAGACAGAAAAGTTAACTAATGCCTACCAAGAATAGTTTCATTTGATAGCACCAATGTAATAGAGAGTAACCAAAACAACTCAAGCAGTTAACACCAGTTAGCAGAGGTTTTTTTCCCTCTTTTCTTTTTTATCTAAGTTATATAATTACCTCCTCCTTCTTTCTCATAAAAAAAGGCTCACTTTCTCCACTTTTCTGCTTGCTACCAGATTCTGTGCTCTCTGAGTTGCAATTCTGAGACCTCAAAAAAGGCTTTTTTGTCTCTTGTTCAATTTTGCCTCCTTTTCTCAGTTGGCAGTGTTTGGTCTTATTAGAAACAGGCAAGAACACATATAAATATAATCACTACAAACTGGGGCAAGTCTCTCCAAACTCTGAATGAGGGAGCTCCACACAAGGGGAGCTGCAGGGGGAAGCAAGGAGGTGGCGGAGTTGAGCCCAGCAGGGCCTCCAACATGAGATGAGGGATTTGGAAGTTTGTTCTGATAGCTATGGGAAATGCCCTAAAGGGTTTTTAGCAGAGAGTGGCACAACTTGATTTCCATTTTTAAATGGTTGTTCTTTTTTTTTTAATATTTTATTTATTATTCATGAGCGAGACAGACAGAGAGACAGAGACACAGGCAGAAGCAGGCCCCATGCAGGGAGTCTGATGTGGGACTTGATCCCTGGTCTCCAGGATCAGGCCCTGGGCTGAAGGCGGCGCTAAACCGCTGAGCCACCCGGGCTGCCCTAAAAGATTGTTCTAAGGGCCCTCAGTTGGTTAAGCATCTGCCTTCCGCTCTGGTCATGAGCTCAGGGTCCTGGGATGGAGCCCTGAGTCTATGGCTCCCTGCTCAGCGAGGAGCCTGCTTCTTCCCCTCCCTCTGCCTGCCATTCTCCCTGCTTGTGTGCACTCTCTTTCTCTGTCAAATAAATATATAAAATCTTTTAAAAAAATAAATAAAAGGTTGCTTTAGATGCTGACTGGCAAGAGTGGCAGCAGCGGGGGTGGCAGTTAGGAGTAACTAGTCTTCAAGGGAATTAACTCATCTTTCCTGAGAAGCTAGTAGTATCCAGCTTATCAGAAGAGAACCAGGACTTGCTCAGGGAAGGACTGGAAGAGGGAGCCTATGAGAGTGTGACAAGTCTATCAACCCTGATTACAGAAAGTGACACCATCACCATCAGCAGAAAGGATTCTCTGCGTACAAACCCTAAGTCAATAAAGCCCTAAGAGCTAGGTAGTTGAGCATGAAAAGAAGCCTAAGGCCCACCTCCCACAGCTGTGATGGGGTTGCGGAAGGTGGGGGTGGGGGAGCTGCCCACCTAGCTAGCAGCAGATCTCTCACACTAAGTTAAAACAGCTTGAGAAAGTTAACTTAAGCATTTGTGTTCTTTTGCAATCCTAGGAATAAAAGAAGATTCTTTCCATAGTTTGGGAGATGAAAAAAAAAAAGCCAGCTAGCTGTTCTGCTGAGGACTTTTCTGCTGGGCTCCTCAGACCTGAAAAGTTCGTTCTTTGTCAACCACAGGGTGGCTCCCACTAGAGCCCGGAACTTATTTCTCTTGTGTGTTCCTGTATGCAGGGTGGCCAAAGGTGCTCCTCTGGCCACTTCTGCAGCAGTCACATCCTGTCAGCATTCACCAACTTAGAGTAGGCCAGATGCTGGACAGGACCAATGTGGAGGGAACCTTGGTGGACCACACTGTAGGGCTCATACAAGGAAGGCTGGAGTGACACCAAATATCACATTCTACCCAAGGCAGCACTCACCCCTGTATGAGACCGCCAAACCGGGGTAGGCTGCAGATGAGCCGCTGAGGGGAATCAATCTTCTTCAGGAGGTCATACGAGAAACCCTGTATGATGGCCTGCATGTGTGAGGCACAGCGCTGCATGAACTCCACCATCTGCAACACATGGTAAGAAGCGTTCAGTGCTGGGGTGAACTAAGGGCTATGCTGGCCTCCAGCCCAACTGCAACAGCTTGACACGAATGATCTGAGGAGCCAGGAAGCCCTGACAGGGAAATCTCTGGAAAGGGTAGGGCCCAGGTGATTTTTTACAGGTATGGAATGTTTCTAGGGAGATGATTTGGCAATAATTTCCTCCAACTTCCTGATTCCTCAGAAAGTTGAAAATAGAGCTACGACCCAACTATTGCACTACTGGGTATTTACCCCAAAGACATAAAGGTAGTGATCCAAAGGGGCACCTCCATCCCAATGTTTATAGCAGCAATGTCACAATAGCCAAGCTATGGAAAGAGTCCAGATGTCCACTGACAGATGAATGGATGAAGAAAATGCAGTACACACACACACACACACACACACACACACACACACACAGTGGAATACTATTCAGCCATCAAAAATAATGAAATCTTGCCATTTGCAACAATGTAGATGGAACTAGAGGGTATTATGCTAAGCGAAATAAGTCAATCAGAGAAAGAGTTATCATAAGATTTCACTCATATGTGGAATTTAAGAAACAAAACAGAGAAGGATCATAGGGGAAGGGAGGGAAAAATAAAACAAGACAAAATCAGAGAGGGAGACAATAGGATAACCACAGGATACAAACTGAGGATTGCTAAAAGGGAGGGGGTAGCAGGATGAGGTGACTGGGTAATGGGCATTAAGGAGGGCATGTGATGTAATGAGCACTGAGTATTGGACACAACTGATGAATCACTAAATTGTACCCCTGAAACTAATAATACACTATATGTTAATTGAATTCAAATAATTTTTTTAAAAAGAAAAAAAATTTCCTCCAACTCTCTCCTTCAGCAGATGAGGAAATTAAGGCAGAAGGAGCAAAATTAGTTGTCCAAGACCAACAGCTAAAGAGGTGGGGAACCAGAGGGAGGGAACAGAACACTCTGCCCACTTCCCTTTTTCCTACATGTGCCCAGTATTGTGCCTGCATGATATTTGTTATGTTATTTAGACCTCATTCAAACAGGTCACATCTGCCAGTGTACAGCCTCAGCAAGTTATAAAATGTCAATTGGCCTCAGTTTCTGCATCTGTAAAATGAGGACAATTATCAGTACCTATATGATAGAGTTGTGAAGATTACATAACTTAACATTTAATGAATTTAATTCAGAACATCTGATGCATAGTAAGTGCTAGTTAATGGTCAAAGTGGCAACTGTTCTCCCTCCTCACTGAATAGATGATCAGAAAGGTTCACCAGACTTGCCTCAAGTTTAATAGCTGGTTAACTTGCTTCAACTCAGGCCTGTGTGTCCAGGGCCAATGTCAAGGCCACTGCAAGCCCTGTGCTGTGCCCAGGATCAGCCCCTACCCCCTGGCTCCTGACTTTCAGCTCAGTGCTCTTGCTTTGGCTGTGGCTACAGAGTGGGCCCACCTTACCGCAGTGCTGTGTTCCTTCCCTGCTGTCAGGGCCCAGGTCTGCGGATTTCGACCCCTCTCGTCATGCAGTCGAAGGTCACCCCCTGCATCCAGCAGTTTGCTGAGAATCCACTGATTGCCTGAAAATGCTGCTGCATGAACAGGAGTGCTTCCATCAAAGCAGCGGCTGGAGGGGGAGGTGTTAGTATCAGTGTCCATAACACTCTTCCCTTCCACAGAGTGAGGTGGGGGGATTCAATGGGTGACATAAGGCTCCCTTTCTACAAAGGCAACCTTTGAGAGGAGGATTATAATACCATTTGTGAGGCTGTGCCAACAGAAGCCTTTTTTTTTTTTTTTTTTTAAGATTTTATCTACTTATTCATGAGAGACACATAGAGAGAGGGAGAAACATAGGCAGAGGGAGAAGCAGGCTCTTCACGGGGAGCCTGAGGCGGGACTCAGTCCCAGGATGGCAGGTTCACACCCTGAGCCGAAGGCAGACACTCAACTGCTGAGCCACCCAGGTGTCCCCCAACAGAAGCTTTATACACATCCTCTTTTTCCACCTGTACTTCCCACCCTTCAAGATGGTATCATGTTCAATTTATCGATGAGGAAACAAAAGGGCAAAGCTGAGATTCAGAGCCAGGTATGAGTCTAGTTCCAAATCTCTGCTCCTTTTCCCATTGTCCCCGGATAGTGGCTGTTTTAAAATAATTTCTTCATGTCTGTAGTGTCCTGGGGTCAGGGTGGTGAAGCACAGCCTAACTAGAGACCATCTCTATCATGTGAGAATATCTTTATCTCCCAAATCCTACAATAGAGACCTGCAAAACCTTGGCATCAGCATCTACAAGTCAGGGGCTCAGAGAGTTAAGCAGCTGCCTTCAGCTCAGGTCATGATCCCAGGGTCCTGAGATGGAGCCCTGAGTCAGGCTCCCCGCCGAGAGGTTCTCCCTCTGCCCCTTCCTCGGCTCATGCATGCTCACTCACTCTCTCTCTTTCTCTCACTCTTAAACAAACAAACAAACAAACAAACAAACAAACAAATGAAATCTTAAAAGAGAAAAAAGAAGAATCTACAACTCAGGGAGGCCTGGCTGGCTCAGATAATAGAGCATGTGACTCTTGATCTCCAAGTTGTGAGCCGAGCCCCAAGTTGAAATGTAGAGATTACTTAAAAAATAAAGCTTTGGGATCCCTGGGTGGATCAGTGGTTTAGTGCCTGCCTTTGGCCCAGGGCGCGATCCTGGAGACCCGGGATCGAATCCCACGTCGGGCTCCCAGTGCCTGGAGCCTGCTTCTCCCTCTGCCTATGTCTCTGCCTCTCTCTCTGTGTGACTATCATAAATAAATAAAAATTAAAAAAAAAATAAATAAAATAAAATCTTTTAAGAAAAGTCTCCCAGGGATGCTTGGGTGGCTCGGTGGTTGAGCCTTTGGCTCAGGGAGTGATCCTGGAGTCCTGGGATTGAGTCCCATACATTGGGCTCCCCGCATGAAGCCTGCGTCTCCCTCTGCCTATGTCTCTCTGCCTCTGTCTCTCATAAATTAATTAATTAATTAATTGATTTTTTAAAAAGTCTCCCAGTTCCAGACCCCCGGTTCTCTTGGTCAAAGGCAACTACTGTTACATATTTTTGTACGCTTTCAGAAATGTTCTCTGTGTATACGTGTAGGAATAAGAATATGCTATATAGGGACAGCTGGGTGGCTCAGCGGTTGAGCGTCTGCCTTCAGCTCAGGGTGTGATCCTAGAGTCCCAGGATCGAGTCCCACATCAGGCTCCCTGCATGGAGTCTGCTTCTCCCTCTATGTCTCTGCCCCAACATCCCATCTCTCATGAATAAATAAAAATCTTCTTAAAAAAAGAGAGAATATGCTATATAAATTTTTCTGCATTTACATTTTTCCACTTAGTATATCTTGGAGAAATTTCCACAAGACAACATATAAGCCATCGCCATTGTTTTTAACAGCTGTATAGTATTCAAATGTATGTACCATAATTTAGCTAATGAGCCACTGGAATATTTGTCAAAAATACAGACTGTAAGAGTATACCCCAGACTAAATAGAATTGCAAGCATGAGGCCCAGGAATGCGTGCTTTTTACAAGTTCTCCAGGTAATGCCAACAAGGCTGGCCTACACCCTCTTGACATCTCATTGTGAGCTCTGTCCTATTGCTAGGTCAGTCTCCTATCACACACTGCACTATATGAGCCAAAATATCCTCCTAGAAGTTAAAACTAGAGGCCTGCAGAGTGCTTTGGCAACCCAGAGACATGTTTCATTTGGTCTACACAGTGTTTTAAAAAGGAATTTAAAATAATGGACATGAAGCACCTGCATGGCTCAATAGGTTAAGCGTCCAACTCTTGATCTCAGCTTAGATCTTGATCTCAGGGTTGTGAGTTCAAGCCCTGTGTTGGGTTCCATGCTAGATGTGGAGCCTACTTAAAAATAAATAAACAATAAATTAATAACGGATAATATTTAACATTTGGAAGGTTTCACATTAAAAATTGGGATTTTCAGCCTCTTGGAAATTTAGAAGACCTAGCCTTACTGGCTCCCTTTCCTACCCAAGAGCGACAGCCTAACCCTTCTTAGAGCCTGTGCCCATTGACTCCACTTGGTCCTGCAGGCATCTGACTTTGTGAGTTCAACAGGTCCCTGCTGTCACAGAATCTCCTCTGAGCACTTAGTAATACAACCTCCCCCCAGAAATTTCCCTTCATCTTGATCAGAAGATATTTTTTAAGTCACATGAAAATGGTCATTTCACAAAATACAAAACCAAGGGGTTTGCCTTCCTCCCTTTGACAATATCCTTTCATACCACCCCCTGGCATCATTAGGACTTCTAAAAAAAGGTAAATCAAACTGAGTTCTTAAGGCCTGGCTCCTGGTCTCAGCTCTAATCAGTAACGCACCATTATAGACCAGTCACTTAAATTTTCTGGGCCTCGGCTCCCTAACCTGGAATATTAAATGTTTGAATGATTTGACCTTTAAAGAATCCAGCTCTAAGCCTCTACAAAATAGACCTAATTGCAAATGACTAGAAAATACTGTATTTTTTTAAGATTTTATTTATTCATAGAGACACAGAGAGAGAGAGGGGTGGGGGGCAGAGGCACAGGCAGAGGCAGAAGCAGGCTCCACGCAGGGAGCCCGATGTGGGACTCGATCCAGGGTCCCCAGGATCAAACCCCGGGCTGCAGGTGGCGCTAAACCGCTGCGCCACCAGGGCTGCCCGAAAATACTGTATTTTTGCTGAGAATTCCAGGGATTCCCAATGTGGCCTCCTACAACACTGTTACCTACAAACAAGGGTGAGACAACCCTTTCTTTCTGAGCTTTGAAATTAAACATTAATACAGGACAGGAGAGTGTGAGTCTAGAATAAAACAGCAAAATGTTCACTGCATTAATTTATGTCTGGGTTACAGAATTCTAATACCATTTGGTGTTTTTTCTTTATACTTTTGCGAGCTTAAATGTTTCTTCCACTAAGCAAACAACCTTAAAAAAAAAAAAACCTCCAAAATCTTCTGACATTAATACTTTTTCTTTTTTAATTTTCTTTTTTAATTTTTATTTATTTGACAGGGAGAGAGAGAGTACACAAGTAAGCAGAGTGGCAGGCAAAGGGAGGAGAAGCAGGCTCCCTGCTGAGCAGAAAGCCCTGGATCCCAGGATCCTGTTGAAGGCAGATGCTTAGCCAACTGAGCCACCCAGGCACCCCAATACCTTTTCTTTTTAAAGTACATTAACAGGGCCTCCTCATGTAAGATGAGAATGCTATTTTATGATTGTATTCTGGAATTCCTGTGAAAATCAGCTAGAATCATGTAAATGTTCAAAACCTATTTCTGGCTCTGTCCAATAGGAACTGTAAAAATATCTGCTCTCCCCTCCTCCAGGAGGTGCTTTTGAGGATCAAGTGAGCTGGTGCCTGGAAAAGCCCTAGGAAAAGCAAAAGTGTTACAGTGTTCCATACTAAAAGTTGGGCCAACTGTTAAACAGATTCTTTTGGACCACAATTACAAGAGCAAGGCAAGTCATCCTCTTTTTTTTTTTTTTTTTAAGATTTTATTTATTTATTTGAGAGTGAGACAGAGAATGAGAGGGCACAATCAGGGGGAGTGGCAGGGGGAGGGGAGAAGCAAGCTCCCTACTGAGCAGGGAGCCCTCCCCCCAATCTCAGGATTATGATCTGAGCCAAAGGCTTAATTTAACGGATTGAGCCACACACAGACCCCAAAGAAAGTCATCCTGAAAAAGTGATGCCCAGTATATTAATGAACTTGGTTGGTGGTTATGTTAAACTGCTTAAGTGAACATGCAAATCATAACTTGGCGTGGAAATATGCAAACTGTACTATTTAAAAAGTAACCAATTAATTAAGCTCCACTTATTACCACTGGGCCTAGTAAAACTCCTCAGAAAACTTTATTAGCAGTTAAAAGTACGTTTCAACATAGCTATGCAACTAGTATTTCATTAAAATAAGTTAGTAAAGGCTCTTTTAATATCTTCTCAAATTATTTTCCAAATGACCCAACTCATTTTAAAAGCAGCATTCTCTAGATACCGATATTATACTTACTGATTTGGATCTGATCCATAATCCACCAGAACATCAACTAATTTCGAAAGGCCTAATAATGCTGCAACAAAAAGTGCAGTCTGGCCCAGGGAATTAACCGCATCAACATAGATTCCTGCAAAACAAATGCAAGAATCAATACGAATATCAAAAGACTTACTGAAAACTAGATAAATTCATATCATAATACAAACTAAAATTCCTACATGCTTAGTACTATAAGCTTTTCCTAAAGGCCTAAAGAACACCTTAGTTAACCCCCAAAAGCATAAACAAGCTGCCGTACAAGCGGGACACAATAACCAACCTTAGTATCTTAAAATGCGAGTACGTTAACCCACCAACAATCCCACCGCACGTCCTGAGAAATTTAAAATACCTCCTCTCCCCTTCAAACTGTTTTTGGGAACGAAGAAAAAGAAGAAACCACTCAGACTGCGTTCTCTCCCTCTTACTCCTCCAATGGAAGAGAAGAACGATCATCAATTGCAATTGGCAGTTGCATAAGCAACACCAAAAGCAGGCTTCACGCTCAGAAGAGAACACTGCGCCTCCTCCTCGTGGTTTCGGGTACCCTACACGTTCAGAGAAACTTCTCTAGTAACAAACTATAGAAATGATCCCTGAAAGTATAGTCTTAACCACACACGCCCCGACTTTCCGAAGTGGAAGAAACTCACACACATTATACTAATGGTGATTTTTCCTAACATCACTAACTTCCCTAAATGTAAATTAGCAAGTGTTTTCCAAAAAAATTGTTCCGTTACCAAAGTTGGACAAAGCGTTTTTTAATATGCTGCGTTTCAAAAGACATTTCAAGTTATCACTTTAATTAACATACTCCTGATAAGCCGCCAATCGCAGGGCATTTTCCCACTCACCCCTCCCACCCTGTTGCCGGGTAGTTCCGCCTCCTCAGGTTTACGTAGACCCTGACGACTACAAAACGCGCCGGAACTTCAGCACAAGCCTCAGTTTAGACCGACGGTGAAAGTGAGGAGTCCTTTCGCGGAAGAAACGTAAGTGGATGATGAAACCGATGACCCAAAGCCAAAGACTTAGATTCACAAAGCACTCCTGGTTTTTAAACTTAATCCCGTGATCTAAATACCAGATTTTTTTAACAAATCAAAGAATTATTTAATAAGTATGTTTAAATAAGCAGAATACATAATTCTGCTTAAAGCTTCAGGAGCCCTCAGCTCTTGGGATAAAGACAAAACTCCCTGTTGGGCTGGCTGAGAGACAGGGGCCCCCAAAATGGCGGACGTCTCAAATTGGGTCAAGATGGCTGACCTTCCCGCCAAAGCAGCCATGACCAGCACGTCATCTCCAGTAAATCGAAGCCTAGATGGGAAACCGAAACTTTCCATCTGGGACTTTCCAGCCAGGGACCACCCCCATCGTCTCGGCCACCTCTCCGAGTCACCTCCGAGTCACGAGTCACGTAACCTCGCCCGGGAGCGCTCCCCATTAAAGCACTCTCGGGCCTACTGCCTGGCCCTGCCGTTTTTATCATCTCTCCCCCGTTCATTTGGGAAAAAAACCTAACACTCCCCATAGCTTACCGGGACGTCCATGGTGTGACCCACACACCTGATAGCTCTCCAGCCTTCTTTTGCACCAAATTCCCTCTCACTTCAGCCATACTGAACTTCCAGCCCTTTTACTCACCACATTCCCTTCTGTCTCAGAGCCTTTGCACAAGCTGTTCCCTTGGCCAGGAATTCTCTCTCAATCCCTTCTCCAACTTAACTTCCACTTCATCATTTTGACATTTGTCCAAGTGTCATTGTCTCAGAGAACCCTTCTCTTACCTTAACCAGATACTCTTCTCTGTGATTATTTGATTAATGCCTGCTCTTTGCATGAGACTAAATCTCGGAAGGGCAGAGACTATGAAATTACCTTGTATACCCACAATATCCCAAACACGTGGTACTAAATGAATGAATCTCCTGTCTTCTGCCTGCCTCCATACACCTGAAGCAAGCTAATTTGTAAAATCGCAGATTATTCATTCTTGACATGAACACCATTTAGGGAAGTTGACTGGTTAATCCCTGGGGCTCACAAAGTAAAAAATTAAGGACTTCCCAAGGCTTAAGGAAACACTTAGGGGGGCAATAAGCAGTAATTTAGAAGATACAGATGGCTGCAGAGAAATTGGTTGAAAAACCCTGTCCCCACAATTTACATAACAGCCTTTCGGTGATTTCCTAGTAGAAAACATTTATTCATTAATTTACTCATTCAAAAAATACTTATTTCAGGGCAGCCCATGGTAGTCATATTGTGACTGATATAAAGGTTATCAATATAAGTCCCCCAAGAAGTGACATAGTACAAAAACTGACTTAAACATAAAGAGGGGATCCCTGGGTGGCTCAGCGGTTTAGCACCTGACTTTGATGCAGAGCGTGGTCCTGGAGTCCTGGGATCAAGTCTCACATCGGGCTCCCTGCATGGAGCCTGCTTCTCCCTCTGCCTGTGTCTCTGCCTATCTCATGAATAAATAAAATCTTAAAAAAAAAAAAAAAAAGTAAAGAGATCAGGGTTCAAGTGTGGAAGTCCTAATAATAACCCTTTTTAGCCTGGAGCCTTCAGATGAGTCAATCACCTAATCTCTAGGTCTCTTAGGAAGCAAGACCTGGTATCGATAATGACGTGTGCCAGGCACTGTTCTAACTTAATCCTCACAACAGTATAGTACAATAGGAGGAAGATACTATTATCACTGTTTTATGGATAGAAAAACCAAGGTGTAGAGAGGATAAGCAATTTGCCAGAGATCACACAACAATCTGGCTCCAGAGTCCCTGCACTACAACAGACTGTCACTGTCTCCCTCTAATACTAATTCCTCAGTCTTGCTGCTCAGAATTGCAGAAGGCTTTAGTAATTAAATAATGCTGTCCACAGCATTAAACACAAAGGGGAGATAAAGTATTAATTTCTGAGAGCAGGAAACCTAGATAGCTGTGGAAGTGGAATGATGGGATGTAAAGGGAATGAGAGGGTAAAACAAATAATGTGTGTTTAGGAAGGATGGGTATTTCACCCTACTCTGCAATATTCAATAAACCAACATAAAATAGTGCCTAAGTTGAAATTGTGGAAAAACATAAACTTGCTTTGAAGCTTGAAAAACAATAAAAAATGAGAAAACACTCAGAGCTGGAGAAGAGGTGGAAAAACAGACACTTTCCTAAATGCAGTTAGGACTGTGAAGTGTTATAATGCTTTTGGAAAGCGATATGGCAATATCTATGAAAAGCTGGACCCAGAAACCCTACTTTGAATATTAAAAACCCATTATGTAGGGGCACCTGGGTGGCTCAGTTGGTTAAGCATCTGTCTCTAGCTCAGGTCATGATCTCAGGTTCCTGGGATCGAGCTCGGCATGGGGCTCCCTGTTCATCGGGAATTGGACTAGAGATGAATAGGATGCACTGTTAAAAAGGAAAAGTAAGAATGTATATAGTAAAGCAGATTTTGTAAAGATAGATTAGTTGTATCTATCCATCTATTTATCTTTGATTCCTCTGGTTAAAATAACCTCATATTACTTTTGTAATAAAACATTTTTAAGTGAGGGATGCAGTCAGCTAAGCAATGACTCTTGGTTTTGGCTCAAGTCGTGGTCTCAGGGTCATGAGATCAGCAGGGAATTTGCTTAAGATTCTCTCTCCGCCCCTCCCCTTCTCTAAAAATAAATATTTTTTTAAAAACACATTTAAAAAATAAAAAAATTTTAAGGGAAAAAATATATTTTAAAGGTCACTCAAAGGAAGCATGTTCTACACATTTCCTGAGACAAAAGGAGTTTCCAGTGTCTTCTAAAAGTCCTGAACTCAGGTGGAACAGTGAGACTAGAAAAGTGATAATCCGGGGCACCTGGATGGCTCAGCTAAGTGTCTGCTTCAGCTCAGGTCATGATCCCAGGATCCTGGGATGGAGCCCTATGTTGGGCTCCCTGCTCAGTGGGGAATCTGTCCCTTTCCCTCTGCCCCTTCCCCTGTTTTGTGCTCTTGCTCTCCCTCTCAAATAAATAAAATAGATTTTTAAAGATTTTATTTATTCATGAGACAGAGAGACAGAGACACAGGCAGAGGGAGAAACAGGCTCCATGCAGGCAGCCCGATGTGAGACTCGATCCCGGAACTTCAGGATCACACCCTGAGCCAAAGGCAGACGCTCAACCGCTGAGCCACCCAGGTGTCCCTCAAATAAATAAAATCTTAAGAAAAAAAGGGTTATAATGCAAATTTTAAGAACAGAGCTGGGCTACTGACAAGTGAAACTGAAAAGAGAAAACAGTGGTTTTACTCGCTGGCATCAGAACTGATGTACAGAATATAATGAAGCAGCAGCATTATACACTAATAATGAAACTAGCCACATCTGTCAGAATGGCTAAAATCAACACAAGAAACAACAGGTGTTGGCAAAGGATGTGGAGAAGGAACCCTTCTGCACTGTTGGTGTTAATGCAAACTGGTGCAGCCACTCTGGAAAATAGTACGGAAGTTCCTCAAAAAGTTTATAAAGGAGCTACTCTACAACCCAGCAATCCCACAACTGGGTATCTACCTAAAGAATACAAAAACATGGGCAGCCTGGGTGGCTCAGCGATTTAGCGCCGCCTTCAGCCCAGAGGATTGAGTCCCATGTCAGGCTCCCTGCATGGAGCCTGCTTCTCCCTCAGCCTGTGTCTTGTCTCTCTCTCTGTGGCTCATGAATGAATAAATAAATACTTAAAAAAAAAAGAATACAAAAACACTAATTAAAAGGGATACATGCACCCCTGTTTATTGCAGCATTAGTTACAATAGCCAAGACATGGAAGCAGCCCAGGTATCCAATGATTGATGAATGGATAAAGAAGATGTGGGGTGTGTGCATATATATATATATGAAATATTATTCATTCATAAAGAAGAATGAAATCTAGAATGCCTGTGGCTGTCGATTAAGTGTCTGCCTTTGGCTCTGGTCATAATCCCAGGGTCCTAGGATCAAGTCCGGAGTCAGGCTCCCTGCTCAGTGGGGAGTCTGCTTTTCCCTTTGCCCCTCCCCCCTGGTTGTGACGTCTCTCTCAAATAAGTAAATAAAATATTTAATTAAAAAAAAAAGGAAATCTTGCCATTTACAACAACTTGGAGTATAATGTTAAGCTAAATAAGCCAGTCAGAAAAATACTAATACCCTATGATTTCACTCACATGCAGGTCCTAGGAAACAAAACAAGTTGGGACCCTGGGCGGCTCAGTAGTTGAGCGTCTGCCTTCAGCTCAGGTCGTGATCCAGGGGTCCTGGGATTGAGTCCTGCATCAGATTCCCCACAGGGAGCCTGCTTCTCCCTCTGCCTCTATGTCTCTACCTCTCTCTCTTTCATGAATAAATAAAAAAACTACAAAGGGGAAAAAAAAAGAGACAAAGAAACAGACTCTTAACTATAGAGAACACACTGATGATCACCAGAAGGGAGGTGGAGGGGGGAATGGTGAAATAGGAGATGGGGATTAAAGAGTGCACTTGTGATGAGCACAGGAGTGAATGGAGTTCTCCGTATCAGTACTGTACTGTACTACTGAAACTAATATGACAATGTATGCTAACTGGAATTAAAATAAATACATTTAAAAAGATATCCTAATTCAGTGCTTAAAGTGAGGAAGCTTACAAGGTAGTAACATGAGAATTTTTTTTCCCATGAAACAAAGAGTGGTGCAAAGCAATAAGCAATAAAATGATCAGTTAAACTATAGAATACACTGCCTAAAGTTTTGGCAATAAAAAAAATTTTATGAAATTTTCAAGGACTTAGAAACATGAGTGTCCTGGTATGCCTGGGTGGCTCAGTGGTTGAGCGTCTTCTGGCTTTGGCTCAGGTCATGAGATTGAGTCCTGCATCAGGGTCCCCACAGGGAGCCTGCTTCTCTCTCTGCCTATGTCTCTGCCTCTCTCTATGTCTCTCATGAATAGATAAATCTTTAAAAAAAACAGCATGAGTGTCCAAGTTCAAAGACCCCACTAGTACACATCACAATAGAGGTAAACAGATTTATGCTGAAGTAATCCCGTGACATTTCAGAAGACCAGGGATAAAGAGAAGAACATTAAATTCTCCAGAGTGAGAAGAAGACCACTTCACATAGAAAAATCAACAATCCTAATAGCATCAGGGTTCTCAATAACAAGATTAAAGCTAAAATACAACAATGATAGGATAGCTTCAAATCCTGGGGGAAATTTATTTCATTTTTTTTTTAATTTTTATTTATTTATGATAGTCACACAGAGAGAGAGAGAGAGAGGCGCAGAGACACAGGCAGAGGGAGAAGCAGGCTCCATGCAACGGGAGCCCGACGTGGGATTCGATCCTGGGTCTTCAGGATCGCGCCCTGGGCCAAAGGCAGGCGCCAAACCGCTGCGCCACCCAGGGATCCCGGGAAAATTTATTTCAACCTAGAATTTTGTGCCTTCCAAATTACCAAGCAGGTATGAGGATGGGGGGGAAAACACTTCAGATTTTCATTTTTTTTTTCATATTTCAAAGTAATTACCTTCAGTGCACCCTTTTTCTTTGTTTCAGTAAAATGTAAGAATGGACTAAGAGGAGTGGAATCTAGAAAAGACGAGTTGCAACCCAAGCTAAGGGAATTCCCAAAATGGTGGCTAAGAGAAAATCATGAGCTCAAGTTGTTTTGGAAAGAGAGGTTCAGCTTGGAGCAGAAGAGTAGAGAAATGGCTTCAATAAAATATCAAAACAAAGAGATTATAAATTTGATACTAAAAAAATGAAAGTGTTCTAAAGAATTATTAGAATGGCAAGAGTTCATTGATTTACATAAAACTAAAAAAGTGTCCATTTTATTTTTTTAGGATATTTTATTTATTTTAAGATTTTATTTATTTATTCATTAGAGACACAGAGAGAGAGAGACAGAGACACAGGCAGAGGGAGAAGCAGGCTCCATGCAGGAAGCCCCACGTGGGACTCGATTCCAGGTCTCCAGGATCACACCCTGGGCTGAAGGCGGCACTAAACCGCTGAGCCACCTGGGCTGCCCAAGGTGTCCATTTTAACTCCAGGTAGTCTGAAACTAGATTTGCCAACTTTGCAGCTCCTGCCAGAAGTCTGTTTCTTAAAGGAGAGATTTTTCAGACTTTGAGCCCAAGACTTTGAGCTCCCAGGGACTGTGGATACCTTTTTCATCTCTAAAGGCAGTAGGTACTCCTGGGTCCTTTCATAGCTGTTAACAGTGGAGGTGCTGCACCAAAGCTTTCAGCTCTCTCCCATAGGGTCTGTAAGCATGAGAACCCTGGATCTGTGGACAAAGTCCAGTGCAATAATGCTGAGATTGGTTGTAAATCATTTTACCTGGAAATAACCAAATTACTTAAGTGGGTATGTGATTATACTCAGATTCATCTGGGCATTCTGTGGAAAGTATAAAAATAAAGATGGAAAAGGAATGGAAATACTGTCAGGAGGAAGACATCTTTAATTCTCATCCCTCCCTTCTTTCATTCATTCAATAACAGAAAAACAACAATGCTGGGAGCACCTGGGTGGCTTATATGGTTAAGGGTCTGCCTTCTGCACAGGTGATGATCTCCAGGTCCTGGGATCCAGCCTAGCAGGGAGACTGCTTCTCCATCTCCCTCATTCTCTCCCCCTGCTTGTGCTCTCTCAAATGAATAAAAACAAAACAAAACTCTGGGGTGCCTGAGGCCCAGTTGGTTAAGCAAACCAACCCTTGATTTCAGCTCAGGTCTTGAGATAGAGCCCCTCATGTGGAGTCCACTTAAGATTCTCTCCCTACCCTCCTTTAAAAAAAAAAAAAAAAAAAAAAAAAAAAGCAACTCAAGATTATATCCCATTGCTCAAGATAAACTGAAGAAGGCCCAAACAAGGGCAGTCCCGGTGGCACGGCGGTTTGGTGCCACCTGCAGCCTGGAGTGTGATCCTGGAGACCCTGGATCGAGTCCCACATCAGGCTCTCTGCATGGCGCCTTTTCCCTCTGCCTGTGTCTCTGCCCCTCTCTCTGTGCCAATAAATAAATAAAATCTTAAAAAAAAAAAAAAAAAAAAGGCCCAAACAAGACACAGGGAGTTCCTTGAAGAAAAGAAGAGGGACACCCTGGGTGGCTCAGTGGTTGAGCATCCACCTTTGGCTCAGGTTGTGATCCCGGGGTTCCGGGATCGTGTCCGGCATCCAGCTCCCCACAGGGAGCCTGCTTGTGTCTCTGCCTCTTTCTATCTGTGTGTCTCACGAATAAATAAATGAAATCTTGAAAAGAAAAGAAAAAAGAAAAGAAAAAGCTTCACATGCCAAAAGAAAAAAGGAACAACTATTTTTTAAAAATATTTTTTATTTATTCATAGAGACAGAGAGAGAGGCAGAGACACAGGCAGAAGGAGAAGCAGGCATCATACAGAGAGCCTGATGTGGGACTCGATCCAGGGTCTCCAGGATCACGCCCTGGGCTGCAGGCAGCGCTAAACCACTGCACCACCGGGGCTGCCCAGGAACAACTATTTTTAAAAAGATGTTATTTATTCATGAGAGACACAGAGAGAAAGAGGCAGGCAGAGCTACTTACAGAGCAAGGTTAATAAAATGCCTTCAATTAAACCAAGGGAAAACACAAGCCCCTCAGACAGTGTGTCTCTCTTGTCCCTTAATCCCCCAAAGAGGAAAAGAACTCTCATCAAGGGGAAATGAGCAGCTAGCTTCTCTTCCTCATGGTTTTGGGTACTCAACACATTCAGAGATACTTCTCTAGTAATAAACTATATAGACATGATCCCTGAAAGTATAGTCTACTTTGAACTTGCAGCTTCCGTTGGCAGCCAGAGTCTTTACTAATGAATGGCAAGATAGTTGCCCTATTTCTGATTCTACTGGAAAAAGAGAGAGGTTTTATAATACAATCTTTCAAATACTATCACTTAAAAACACATTATAGTGTTTTAAGTGGAAATTCAAGATTTTAAAAAAATTTATAGTCATGCTCAATTAACATAATACTGAATGACAGCCAATCATAGCCTACATCTTTATTTTTTTTTAATCTCATTAGATTTATTTTTTCAAACAATACTGAATGTAATTTATTTTTTTTTAATTTATTTTTTATTGGTGTTCAATTTACTAACATACAGAATAACCCCCAGTGCCCGTCACCCATTCACCCCCACCCCCCGCCCTCCTCCCCTTCCACCACCCCTAGTTCGTTTCCCAGAGTTAGCAGTCTTTACGTTCTGTCTCCCTTTCTGATATTTCCCACACATTTCTTCTCCCTTCCCTTATATTCCCTTTCACTATTATTTATATTCCCCAAATGAATGAGAACATATAATGTTTGTCCTTCTCCGACTGACTTACTTCACTCAGCAGCCTACATCTTTAAAGTCTAGGAGACATTCCCTCCACAGTTCTAGTAAAGCAGCCTCACCCCTGAAAGCAAAAGGAAGTGACAGGCCTTGGCCTTTGCTAGTGAGAAGCAAGCTGATTCAAGTGATTAATAAACATTAGCAGTTGTGTGAAATGGCTGTCCTAAGAGTTTGGCTTTCAAATGCTGGTAGGGACAGGGCATCATGACTATGGCAGGGAGAGGATCTGGGTGGCTGAGAACCAATGCCTGAAAACAAAGCCTTTGGGATTCTTACCATACTTTTGCAATACCTGTTCACATTTTTTTGAGTAGGTATGTATGTGTGTGTGTGTGTGTGTGTGTGTGTGTATTTTTGAAAGCTCTATGGCCAATGTGGGGCTTGAAACTTGCAACCCTGAGATTAAGAGTTGCATGCTTTACAGACTGAGCCAGCCAGGTACCTCACCTTTCAAGTTTTTTTTTTTTTTTAAGACTTTATTTATTTATTCATTCATAGAGATGCAGAGAGAGAGAGTAGCAGAGACACAGGCAGAGGGAGAAGCAGGCTCCACGCAGAGAGCCCGACGCGGGACTCGATCCAGGGTCTCCAGGATCACGCCCCGGGCTGCAGGCGGCGCTAAACCACTGCGCCACAGGGGCTGCCCATCTTTCAAGTTTTTAAAATAAAACTAGTTGTTCGGTGAAGTTGACATTATTTTGAAAGAGGATTTTGCCTGCCTCCATTTTGACCTCAAACTTTTTTTTTCTAAGATTTTAAAGATTTTAAGTAATCTCTCCACCCAATATGAGGCTCAAACTTACAACCTAGAGATCAAGAATCACATGCTCTGACTGAGCCAGCCACGCACCCATGACCTCAAAGTTCTTTTTTTTTTTTTTTTTTTAATTTTTATTTATTTATGATAGAGAGGGAGAGAGAGGCAGAGACACAGGCAGAGGGAGAAGCAGGCTCCATGCACGGGAGCCCGACGTGGGATTCGATCCCGGGTCTCCAGGATCACGCCCTGGGCCAAAGGCAGGCGCCAAACCGCTGCGCCACCCAGGGATCCCTCTTTTTTTTTTTTTTTGTAGATTTTATTTATTTATTCATGAGAGACAGAGAGAGAGGCAGAGACACAGGCAAAGGGAAAAAAGCAGGCTCCCTGTGAGGAGCCCGATGGCGAGACTCGATCCCAGGACCCCAGGATCACAACCAGAGCCAAAGGCAGACGCTCAACCACTGAGCCACCCAGGCACCGTGACCTGAAACTTTTTAATTAGGTTTTTTGTTTCGGTTTATCTCTTAACTCAGGCAAAAGACCCTGCAGAAAAACATATACCCTGTTGGGAATCAAAACTACTTCCTCAAGCAACAAGGATTGCCCTGAGCCAGTAAGACCCCACCCAGGATTGATTCCACAACAATAATCCATTTAACCTTCACTGCCTACCTGCATGTACCCACCCACCTTTGCCCTCCATTTTCCTTATATAAACCTGGAAGTATTGGGGGCATTTTGGAGATCTTAGACAAGTCTTAGACACTAGTTTGCTGTCTTCCCAGTGTTGGCCTCACTTAAATTCCTTTCTTGTTCTACTACCACTTGTTTCTCTGCCTTTGGGTTTTGTCAGTGACAAGTGGCTGAACCAGGGTCTGTTTGGGACCCCTCACAGCCAGATGTTCTTGCACCCCTCATATCCCTGTGTACTAACTACAACTTGAGTGCCAACTCAACAATATTTACTATTTATTGAGGGCTTGCCAGGTACCAGGTGTTATTCTAAATGTTATTCTAAATTAGATAAGTGCAATTGTTAATCATCCCAGTTTTATGGATGGAGAAACTAAGAGACAGAAAGATTAGGTAACTTGCCAAAGGTCATAAAGCTGTTAGATTGGGACGCCTGGGTGGCTCAGTGGTTGGGCATCTGCCTTTGGCTCAGGGCATGATCCCAGAGTCCTGGGATCGAGTCCCACATCAGGCTTCCTGCATGGAGCTTGCTTCTCCCTCTGCCTATGTCTCTGCCTCTCTCTGTGTGTGTCTCTCATGAATAAACAAATAAAATCTTAAAAAAAAAAAAAGTTAGATAGCAGAGCTGGTTGGTTACTTAACCATTATCCTACTTCATCCCACTTTGCTATGTTTGCTATTATCCCACTTTGCTATGTACTAGGTACTGGGCATACAGAGGTATGAGGTGAGTAAAGGTCCCCACTCTCACACTGAGCTTACATTCTAGTGAGGGAGAAATATGACAGCAACAAATACTTAAGAGCCAGATAATGAGGCATGCCAAGGACATGTTGAAACAGAGTGAGATTGATGGCTACTTTAGATTTGGGTGGTCAAAGAAGGCCTCTCTTTTGAGATTACATTTTACACAGAGAAAGCTAATGCAAGGGCAGCCCCAGTGGTGCAGTGGTTTAGCGCCGCCTGCAGCCCAGGGTGTGATCCTGGAGACCCGGGATCGAGTCCCACGTCCGGCTCCCTGCTTGGAGCCTGCTACTCCCTCTGCCTGTGTCTCTGCCTCTGTCTCTATGAATAAATTAAAAATCTAAAAAAAAAAAAAAAAACCTAATGCAAATACTTAAAGCAGGGAACAAAGTAGTATGTTCTGGCAACTTGGAGATAGCTGGAGAGTATAAGGGTCTGAGGAAGAAGGGAGGTATAGACAGGGGCCAGATATCTGCGAGTTTTCTAAGCAAGGATGAGGGCAAAGGAGTCTGGATTTTAAGTGTGAAGGGAAGCCACTGAGAGGTTTAAAGCTATGGAAACCAGTTTTGAGGCCACTGCCTTAGGTGTCTGTGGGAGAGATTATGGTGGCTTGCATTGGGTATATGTAGCAAGGAAGAAGGAGAAATTGGGTTATTCTGGAAGTCGAGTCAATAGGTCACACTGATGGACTTGCTGAGGGTGGGTGACGGAAAGAGGTTTCAAAGGTGTTAAGTTGGTTTGTGCCTGGAACAACTCGGTGGACAGTGCTGCTAACAGAAGACTGAAGAAGAAACAGGGATTTCACATCTAAGGGAAGGGCTTTTTCAGAATAGGGAAAGGGAGCATTCAACCACTCTTCTTGTTTTATCTAATTTAACCCTTGCAATAATCCCATGTGTTGATGCTATTCTTTTTTTTTTTAAAGATTTATTTATTATTTATGATAGACATGGAGGGGGGGCAGAGACAGGAGGAGGGAGAAGCAGGCTCCATGCCGGGAGCCTGAGGTGGGACTCGATCCCGGGACTCCAGGATTGTGCCCTGGGCCAAAGGCAGGCGCTAAACCGCTGAGCCACCCAGGGATCCCTGTTGATGTTATTCTTACTACATCTACCTATGTTAGAGGGACAGACTTAGTTAAGAAATGTCCCCAGAACCCACAGCTAGTAAATAGCAAACCAATGAGTCAACTCCAGAGCATACACTTACCTTACAGCCCCCAACCTTTAAAGATGACCAAAAACTAATTTAGGTCTCAAAGTGAAAACCTGGGCAATGTAGATCCAAAAGGAGAAAATCAAGGAAGAAATACATGGTACGTGGTAGCTAGAGTAGAAGAAAGAGAAATTAACTGTGATCTGGGGAGGTACTTCCAAGACCAGGAAGTAATCTCAAGGCTTCAACAGCAGGAAAGGAAAAGAGGGCACACTTTCAAGGGGTGACTTTCTTCTTTCCTTCTCAATTTATTTTCTTTTAGCTTTTATTTATTTAAGCAATCTCTACATCCACTGTGGGCATTCAACTCACAATCCCAAGATCAAGAGCCACATGCTTTTCCGACTGAGCCAGCCAGGCACCCTTTTTAAAATTATTTTTAAATAATCTCTAGACTCACAACCTTGAGATTGACGGACGTATGCTCTACCAACTTAGCCATAGTGGCACCGCTCTTTCCTTCTTTATTCTCATCTCTCCTACCTTTCCTCACCAGCCTCCGTCAGCAATGATTTTGCCTCACACTTGGCACAGAACTAGAAGCTATCAGTTGAAAAACCCTCACTATGGTCTCATTACATGGATGAACTGTCTGCATCTGCACTCTACATCAACTCTGGCAGACTCAAAGACCTGCCCCTGGTGCTGCTCTCTGCTAAATCCCAATTTCCTCTGCTCTACCCAGTCCTTCCATCTGCACTCAGACTTGTTCTCCTATCTTTAATTCTCCCATCTTCCTATCTACATCCCACACCCTCACTCCCTCCCCCAACTCCTCAAATGAATATCTGACTCTATTGTTCATGACAGCTTGATCTTCTGGGAGCTCTTTCCACCCAGTGGCAAGCCCTCATATCCTTTCATTGATCAGCCCAACCCAAACCAGTTTCTGTCTCTACCACAAGACCAATAAAGTTGGGGCTGCGTGGGTGGCTGCATCGGTTGGGCGTTTGCCTTTGGCTCGGGTTGTGGTCCCAGGGTCCCGGGGGGCCTGGGATGAGGCCCCACATTGGGCTCCCTGCTCGGTGGGGAGCCTGATTCTCCTTGTCCCTCTGCAACTCCCCCTTCTTGTGCTCACTCGTTCTCTCAAATAAATAAATAAAATAAAAATTTTAAAAAGACCAATAGGGATCCCTGGGTGGCGCAGTGGTTTGGCGCCTGCCTTTGGCCCAGGGCGCGATCCTGGAGACCCGGGATCGAATCCCACATCAGGCTCCTGGTGCATGGAGCCTGCTTCTCCCTCTGCCTGTGTCTCTGCCTCTCTCTCTCTCTCTGTGACTATCATAAATAAATAAAAAAAAAAAGGAGAATTATTTAAAAAAAAAAAAAAAAGACCAATAAAGTCATCACTAAATGCTGTGGATACCTATCTGCATCTTAATCTCTCATATGCTTTTTATACATCTCTCCGTCCCACTTTCCTTCCTTGGCTTTGATCAAGCACATTCCTCTGGTTTCCCTCGTACCTGTCTGGCTGCTGCTTCTCAGTCTGCTTTGGGAATTGCAACTCCTTTTGCCATTCATCCATTAAAGTTCTGAAATCTTTCCTAAATCTGCCCTAAACTGAACTCTACCATCACTTCCCACCCTATTGCCCTACCTAATTCAGTTACTCCTCCATTCTCCCCATTTTAACAAAGGGAACCATTTGCTCAAGTCATAAAATCTGACAATTAGCCTTCAGATAGCCGCTCTCACTCATACCTGTATTGAATCAATCCCCCAAGTCCTGCCAATATTATCTTTCAGATCTAATCAACTTCTCTTTCTCCATCATCACCACCACCTTCCTCCTACCTAGATTAAAGCAGTTGGTGCCTAACCAGGCCTCACATTTTGACACTTCAACCCCTGACCCAATCTAATTGCCACCACAGAGCACATCAAGCCATTCTTTTAGTAATTAGCTTTAGAATAACAAAAACAAAACACAACACCTATCTCCAGTTCTCTATCCGAGTGTTATGACTTCCAGTTATTTAACATTCTATAAAACTAAATGTAAAGTGTGCTATATTCCCTTCCCTGAGTTAAATACAGAGAAGAAAATCTATAAAATAAAGTGGCTTACGTGTATTGGGGGAAAAAAATGACAAAACTTTAAAGGCGCCCAAACAGACCAAACACTTCCGCATTGAACTGAAATATTTCTCCCCAACCCAAATGAATAGACCGCCGATACAGATCTGCTTTTATACACCGTCAAAGACCCGACAAAATAAGAACACTGGGGATCCCTGGGTGGCGCAGCAGTTTGGCGCCTGCCTTTGACCCAGGGCGCGATCCTGGAGACCGGGAATCGAATCCCGCGTCGGGCTCCCGGTGCAAAGAAAAAGGTTAAAGAAAAAAAAAGTAAGAGCACTAAAATAGCAGCCAAAACTTCTTTTAAAAAGGTGTAGTAGGGTAGGCCCTGTGGGGCAGTGGTTTAGCGCCGCCTGCAGCCCAGGATTGAGTCCCTATGTCAGATTTTCCGCATGGAATCAGTTCCTCCCTATACCTGTATTATCTCTACCAACAAGTAAATACAGAGCTTTAAAAATATTTTTTAAAAAAGCATAGTAAATAAAGACCCACACAACACAGTAATAATCCCCACAGCAATCTATCTTTAGGAACGTAGACATATAGAAGCCACTCAGATGGCATCCCTTCCTTCTTGTTCCTCCAAAGGAGAAAAAAGAACGATCATCAAGGACAAAAGGCAGACACCAAAGTGACGCCCAAAGCCAGTTTCACGCTCAGGAAGGAACGCTGCACCTCGTCCTCGTGGTTTCTGGTACCCTACACGTTCAGAGAAACTTCTCTAGTAGCAAACTATAGAAATGATCCCTGAAAGTATAGTCTTGACCTCGATTTTCGAGCCTCCGTTAGGCCTGTAGCAGCCACACACTTTTTGCTAGTGGCGACATCCCCCCCCCATGTTCTTCCCCTTTCAGAAATGTCACATAAACATATTTTCAAAGTGCTATTTTATACACCACCTTTTAAAACATTATGGGTACTCTTAAGAGTCTTTGTCTTTTAGAAATTAAGTCTTCTAGTTCTTAATTAGCCTGTTAAGGACCGACAGCCAATCAGAAGCTCTTGTCGTTCTAACACTTCCGGACTAGTGTAACGGTGTAACGGTGCGCAGAGGGGCGCCAACTAGTGCCCGCATCTCTTGTATTATACGCCCCATCTAAGGGTGGTTTTTTTTTTTTTTTTTTTTAGTTTTTTTTTTGAGGTTTTTTTTTAAACCTCTAAGATTCTGAATTTCGAAAGCTAATTTAACACTTACTTTGAGACCGGCTGCTGGTTACTTACTTGTGTGGGAACCTAAGGGACACATATTGGATTCACCTGGGTGGCTTTTCAAAACAATGTATCCAGGCCAGTCTTTTTTTTTTTTTTTTTAAGATTTTATTTATTTACTCCTGAGAGACACAGAGAGGCAGAGAGACCGGCAGAAGGAGAAGCAGGCTCTTCGCAGGGAGCCCGATGCCGTACTCGATCCCGAGAACCTCAATCAGGCCCTGAGCCAAAGGCAGATGCTCAACCTCTGAGCCACCCAGGAATCCCATCCAGGCCAGTCTTAAACGGGGAAATGTGGACGTTTTATTTTGAAAAACGATTTTTGGGGCGCCTGGGTGGCTCAGTTGTTTAGGGGTCTGTGTTTGGCTTAGGTCATGATCCCGCACTTCCAGGATCCAGTCCCACATCTGGCTCCCTGCTCCACCAGGCGTCTGCTTCTCTCTGTCCTCCACTCATGCTCTCAGCTTTCCCAAATTAATAAGATAAAAAAAAAAAAAAGAAAAACGATTTTCCCCTGCATTTTTTAAAAAGGATTTTATTTGAAGCGTGCACACAAGCAGGGGGAGGAGCAGAGGGAGAGGTAGAAGCAGACTCCCCATTGAGCAGGGAACCCCAAGACCCTTAGATCATGACTCCCCCTGAAGGCAGATGCTTAACTACTGAGCCACTAAGGCACCCCCACTTACTCTTTTTAATTGGAAAAAGTAACAACTGTAGGGTTGGGGGGGTCTGCTTTAATAGGTAATCATGTATATTTTCGTATTGTTTGTAATTTTTAAATCTTAAATTGTATCACCTTTATATTATTATTTTTTTAAAGATTTATTTATTTATTCATGAGAAACACACACACACTCAGAGGCAGAGACACAGGCAGAGGGAGAAGCAGGCTCCATGCAAGGAGCCGGATGTGGGACCTGATCCCAGGTCTCCAGGATCACATCCTGGGCTGCAGGTGGCATTAAACCGCTACACCACCGGGGCTGCCCATCACCTTTATTTTAAATATCATGAGGCCTATCTAGACAAAGATCAGGATTTTTTTAGTTTTCTTCTCAGTGCTGCTCTGTATTAAATAAAATTCAATCTAAATAAGTCTTATATTATTATTTTTTTTAATAACTTGCCAGGTGAGTCTGACCAGCTGTGCACTTCTACCCTAACCCCCCAAAATACTCGGGACTTAAATGTGATTTCTCTTGTTCATTAAAAGAGAGGCAAAACAAAAAAACAGAAATAAAACCAAAATCCCTATTATTTCTCCAGTACTTTAATATGTTCCAGGCCTTCTACTAAACCCTTTACATAGATCATCCCATTTAATCTTGGAACTAACTAACCCTAAGAGTTTAAGGAAATGAAAACTCAGAATGTTAAGTAGCTCACTCCACAAGGCCACAAGGCCACAAGGCCACAAGGCTGTGTCCTGCCATCTTGAGCACTGACATTACACCTTTCTGTATCTTCTAAGTCCTTATCTCCTTCCATGTAACCTACAGAAAAGGCTCTTTGTGTTTTGCCTAAGTCTAGAACTAGGTAAAACTTAATAAACTGACCTGACTAAAGTAAACCCATAAGGAAAGAAATAGGCAGTAGATGTACTGGTGGCGGCTGGTGGGGGGGAGGGAGAGTGGTGCAGAAGTTGCAAAGGGAGAAAAGGGAATCTGAAGTGTATGGACTGAGGAGCCAAGAGACATCATTTAGGCATTTCTTACAAAGGCTAAGGCGTCAAATCATAGGGCTGCCATTCCTGAGAAAAGATGGCTGGTGATGAACTACTTATTGTTTTGAGTCGGCTTAGCAATCAGAGGTGCTATGAAGAGGAAAAGGCTAAGAATATAGCCTGTATCCTGACTGGAAAGCCCTCTGGCCATTTCTTGACAGACAACAGCCATGTATTTGCCCAATGAACAGCATTCAGCAGACCAAAAAGAAAATCAAAACTCCTGTCCTCAAGATTACTAAAGGAAAAAAAAAACAAACAAACAAACAAAAAAAAAAGATTACTAAAGGAGCAAGTCACCAACTGGGTATTAAGTGACAAGCTAGGCCTCCCTGAAGGAACCTGAGACTTCGCCCTGCATATCTCACACCCATGTGATGTACACACACATAGAAACACCCTACTTCTGATCAGCAAAAAGAGAATGGGGTAAGGGGGAGGGGAGAGAAACATGATCCTTAATTATAAAATACTGAAATAAGGAATTGGACTAAATAATCTGCTTTGAAAGTCCCTTCTAGGGACGCCTGAGTGGCTCAGCGGTTAAGCATCTGCCTTCAGCCCAGGGCGTGATCCTGGAGTCCTGGATGGAATCCCACATCTGGCTCCTGGCATGGAACCTGCTTCTCCCTCTGCCTGTGTCTCTGCCTCTCAATCTCTGTGTCTCTCATGAATAAATAAATAAAATCTTTTTTTAAAAAAAGTCCCTTCTAGTTTGGATATCTCAAATGACCTTATTCAATATTCATAACACTTCTATGAGGGAGGTTATTATTATTCCTGTTTTACAAAGAAATGGAGGCATAGAGAACTTACACTTCTTTGATCAGAGACAATGCCAAACCAGGTTTCAATCCAATGTCTGATGCTAGCTTGCAGCACATAACAGATGCCAGACCTCAGCTACAAATATGCCTACCTTACATCTAGTTGACTGGTATCTTTTTTTTTTTTTTTTTTTTTTAAGATTTATTTATTTATGAGAGAGAGAGGCAGAGACACAGGCAGAGGAAGGAACAGGATCCATGCAGGGAGCCCGACATGGGACTCGATCCGGGGTCTCCAGGATCACGCCCCGGGCCAAAGGCTGGTGCTAAACCGCTGAGCCACACAGGCTGCCCCTAGTTGACTGGTATCTTGAATTGAATATCTCAAAACCACTTTAACTCAACATGTCCAAGCTACTCTTGCCTGCTCCCTAAAACTAGGCTTCTCCCGGTTTCCTACCTCAGTGATGGTACCACTGTCCACCTGTCCAGGAGCACAAACCAGAAAACAAGGGTCATCTCTGACACCTTCCTTCACACCAACCTGTCATAAGTCTGATGATTTATCTCCCACACACCTCTCAAATTCCTCCACCTTCACCTCTACTATCTTCCTGGCTGGTCAAGTGATCATCTTTCAGCTGGACAGAACTTAGCCTTCACTCACCAATGCCCTTCTCCAATTCATTTCCCAAGCTGTAGCCAGGTTCCCTCTCAAACTTTTTTTTTTTTAGATTTTATTTAAGTAATCTAAAAAAAAAAAAAAAAAAGTAATCTCTATACTCACACGGGGCTCAAACTCACAATCAAGAGTTGCCTACTCCTCCAGCTGACCAGCCAGGTGTCCCAGGAAGGGTTCTTTCCTGGTAATTTTTTTAAAAGTAATTTCCACACCCAACATGGGGCTCAAACTCATGACCCTGAGATTGTAAGTCATATGCTCTTCTGACTGAGCCAGCTAGGTACCCTCCACCCTTTCAAACTTTAAATAATTCAATCCATGTCATTTTTGAGAGGCAATTCTCCATAGATCTCACATTTCTGCACATCAGCCCAGAGCATCTTTTCAAGCATGTTTGTATCATAAACAGACTTGAGAGCTAGAGACAGTGTCTCCCTCCAGAGCAAAGAGCAGGTTTGTTTTCTATTCAATATAATAAAGAATATGTCTCCCTCTCGGGAAAATGTCAGGCAGGTGTATGCCCATTAAAAAAGACACAGTTTCCCTGCACTTGGGTTTCTGAAGCCCCTCTTCTGTCACGCAGCGCACTTGTATGCAGGCATCACTCGGCTTTCTTTGCATCACCATCTGGGAACTGGGGCTCCAGTGCAAAAATTACAATACTTTAGCTACTGCTATTGCTGGGAATAATAAACTGTCCTTTATCTCTGACCCAGGAATCTATAATCTTGTGCCAGCATCCACAAAACAGTGAGAGGCTAACTCGGCTTAGGACTGGAGCAATGGCACTCTGGTCTCACACCCCAGCAAAAAATCAAGAGTCCTGTGCTTAACCGACTGAATGTTAATTGTACTTTTTTTTTTTTTAAGATTTATTTATTTATTTATGCTAGGCAGAGAGAGAGAGAGAGAGAGAGAGAGAGAGGCAGAGACACAGGCAGAGGGAGAAGCAGGCTCCATGCAACGGGAGCCTGATGTGGGATTCGATCCCGGATCTCCAGGATCACGCCCTGGGCCAAAGGCGCCGACCGCTACACCTCCCAGGGATCCCTAATTTTTCTTTTTGAAGATTTATTTATTCATTCATGTCGAGCCACCCAGAGATTTCAACCAATTACCTCATGGCAGGTGAAAGCTACTAGAGAAACTTCCAAAAATAAAGGTGTAAGAGAAAACACTACCTCCCCAGGGAAAGAAATAAGAGACGCATGAGCCTAACTAACACGTCTAATCTTAACTCAGATCACTCAAGAAACCACTCAGACGGTATCCCTTCCCTCTAATTCCCCCCGAAGGAGAAAAAAGAACGATCATCAAGAACAATGGGCAACAACAAAGTGATGCCCAAAGCCAGTTTCACGCTCAGGAAGGGATACTACACCTCCTCCTCGTGGTTTCGGGTACCCTACACATTCAGAGAAACTTCTCTAGTAACAAACTATAGAAATGATCCCTGAAAGTATAGTCTTAATCTCGTCCTTGATACCTCTGAAAGGTCTAGGGCAGCCATACACTTTGTACTCATGGCGAAATTTTTATCAATTCATCTGCCTATTCATATACATTTTATTTTATATTTCACAACAATTCGGTCAAATGGCAAAATTTAAAACATTTTTCGCCTGTAACTCTTCCAGCGATACATAAATCATGAACAAGCATTATTAACATGCGGCTTCCTAGCAGCCAATCACACGCTGCATGCCTGACTCCAACTCGAAGGGACCTGTATTGCCCCGCCCACCGCAGCAGGCAACACTTGGGTCCCGGTGGGGTTGCGCCGCCCCACTACAGGCTAAGAAAACGCTGTTCACGCCACTGGTCAGCGTTGGACTGCTTCTGGCTTGCTACAGAAGTCCGCTGACTTGAAGAGACCAAGTTTCCTTTGTCTTAAAAGAGAGGCGGGAGGTGGAGGCAGAGAAGAGACAGATAGGTAACAAGTGGTATTCTTCTAATACCACATAACAATCATCATAGCCGTGATGATTTATTGAATATGCACTTGATGGCAGGCATTTTACTCCGTTTCATTTAATCCTCTAAGCAACTGAAGAAGGGTATCATTACTTCCTCATTCTCACAGATGCAGGCTATAACATCACACAGCTGGGGAAACCACTGTTGGAACCTAGGTATGCCTGGTACTAAATCAAGTCCAGATTCTTTTTTTTTTTTTAAGATTATTTATTTATTTATTCATGAGAGACACACAGAGAGGCAGAGACACAGGCAGAGGGAGAAGCAGGCTCCCTGCAGGGAGCCCGATGTGGGACTCAATCCCCCCAGGCCCTGGGATCACACCCTGAGCAGAAGGTAGATGCTCAACTGCTGAGCCACCCAGACATCCCAAGTCCAAATTCTTTTTGGTAAGCCAAAGTGTCAGGAGGTCTAGTCTCCAAATTAAGTTCTCTAATAAAGCACTAAATAAATATATCATCACTCAAAGTTCAGTCCTGAATGTTTCACCTTCCTGGCTTGTACATCTCAGAAGCAGTCTATTTATTTACCTGTAGCAAAGTTAATCCCGGTTTCTCCTTAAAGAAACATGCATGTGGTTTTCTGAATCAAACACATTTTTCAGTGTTAATACAACCATCAGGTTCATCTCATCTAACCACTTCTAATGCAATCTCCTCAGAGACAGTCAAATGTTCTGTACTTAAATTCCATCAGAAAGGGACAGCGTTTGGGGAGCTTTGGTGGCTCAGTTGGTTAAGCGTCTGCCTTCAGCTCATGTCATTAACGCAGGGTCCTGGGATTCAGGTCAGGTCATTAACCCAGGTTACTGGGATCCAGCCCTGCATCAGGCTACCTGCTCAGCGAGGAGCCTGCTTCTCCCTCTCCTGCCCTCCCCTCCCCCCGCCGCTTGTGTTTTCTGTGAAATAAATAAAATCTTAAGAGGAAAAAAAAAAAGGAAGAAAGAAAAAGAGACAGTGTTTGGGCAATCTGCCCAGGTCTGAGACACATCCCCTGGTGTCAGAGCAGCTCCTAATATCTTGAAGTTATAAAGTGCCTTCCAGGGCAGCCCCGGTGGCACAGCGGTTTAGCGCCGCCTGGAGACCCGGGATCCAGTCCCAACGTTGGGCTCCCTGCATGGAGCCTGCTTCTCCCTCTGCCTGTGTCTCTGCCTCTCTCTCTCTCTCTCTCTGAATAAATAAATAAGTAAATCTTTAAAAAATTAAAAAAAATAATAAAGTGCCTTCCAATCACTTTTACCCAAGAGCCTGGCTGTGGTCTGGATTCTTAACACTTTTCCATTCTCCATTCCTCCAACGTTTCTAGGAACTCCTCAATATCCATGCCATACTGTGCATGTAGACAGACTCTCCAAATGCATGTAATTCTATCACTCCAGCACATCCTGTTTTTGTTTTTTCAATATTTTATTAAGTAATCTCTACACCCAATGTGGGGCTCAAACTCACAACCCTGAGTCACATGCTACACCGAGTAAATCAGCCAGGCGCCCCCAACTCAACTTTTTCTTTGTTAAGGTCCTGACCTAAATATACCTTCCTCTAACAGGTTTCCCTTGATTACTCCCCAGACAAGGAGGCTGAGATGTACCTGCTGTACTTCTTTGCCTCCCACCCTTCTCAGTACTTTAATTACTAACTCATGTCTGCTGCTTCTGCTGGATTACTCTCCTGGAAGGCAAGGACACATCTGTTCTTGGTGTCCCAACCCCAAGACTCAATTAATATATATGTAATAAAAAAATGAATAAAGTCTGGGTTGAGGCTCTGGAACTCAGGAACCCACCTTTAGTTTTAGAATTCATATAATTTATATAACTGGTCTTCTGAATGGGCTGAACCAAGTAGATACAATCAAGAAACATTTCTTCCCTTTTTACTGCCCTCAAGTACACTCTTTTGATTACCTTACCTTTTCCCTCCCTGGAGAGGCATCTCAGGCAGATTCCATAGTATTTAAGTCATTTTGAGGCCCTCAAGCACAGTCATTTCAGGTAATAAATTGTCCAGTCCTGTTAAATCAAAACCTCTCTCTGCTCTTCCAGTTCCCTGACTTCAAGGTTGTTTCTGACAACTCCAGAGCTGGAGGGGAAGGACCAATGAGATAAACAAGGGGCAAGGCCTTCAAACTTAGCTGATCCTCTTTGTAGCTTTTGGCCTCTTCCTAATGTCTGCTCTTCTGTAGGAGAGGTTAGTGGGTCCTTCAGGTATCTCCACTCCATTTCACAGCACTCTAATGCAGGCCAGTGCCCTCTCCTTCTGACCTCTTGCTGTATCTCTAGCCTCTCTGTTGGGATTCTTCCTGCCTTCATAGGTGAGATCCTTTAGATGGCTCAGCTACCTTCTACAGACTCTACCTACCCCAATAACTGGTGGGGGTGTAGCTAATCCAACTGCTGGTCTCTCACATTTACCAAGTCATCAAGAGCTGCTCTAGGAAGGAGGCAGACAGCACTCTTTCCAACCTCTAAATTCCAGGTAACATCCCAGGTTATCTTCACACCACACTGGTGGCAGCTGGTGTAGGCTGACATTTCTACTATTTGGCAGACTGAGACATAGGCTCCCAACTATCCTGATTGCAAATGCTACAATTATCTCCGTGGGTTCACCTGAAGGGCCTCTTATTTGGCTTTAAGATGGGAATGTCCTATGAATGTCTTTTAAAGAATCTTTTCCAGGGCTCCTGGGTGGCTCAGTTGGTTAAGTGTGCCCTCAGCTCAGGTTGTGATCCCAGGGTCCTAGGATCAAGTCCCTCCTGCTCAGGAGGGAGTCTGCTTCTCCCTCTCCCTCTGTGTGCTCTCTCAAATAAATAAATCTTTGGGATGTCTGGGTGGCTCAGTGGTTGAGCGTCTGCCTTTGGCTCAGAGCATGACCTCAGGTCTGGGGATCGATTCCTGCATTAGGCTCCCTGCAAGGAGCCTGCTTCTCCCTCTGTCTGTGTCTCTGTCTCTGTATGTCTCTCATGAATAAATAAATAAAATCTTTAAAATAAATAAATCTTTAAAAAAATAATCTTTCCACTGACACCCTCACCACTACTCCACTGCCTTCTCCTAGATAGGCTTGAGGTGGGTGATGGACTTGAAGGTCCAAGGACCATTTTAGCCATCTCCTACTAAGCCCTGCTTTAGACTGTGGGGAAACTTGTCACCCCTTGTTCTCCACTCTGAGGCTTTTGATGAAATTCCCAGACACGGACAAAATCCTGCTTTGAGATCTAGTTACACCTGTCAAGCTCTTCCCTGCTCTAGCTTAGTAGACAGAATTTGAAGATGCAGAACATTCAGATCTCTAAGATATAATAAATATTTGAATACTCTGCTTTTCACACTGGAGAGTTTGAATAGACAGACACTAGAAGTTGTAGCATACCTACTGTAAACATCCATTTTTATGTTAACCCACATATGAATGTGTTATGGAATAAAATGCAAAGTTTTGAGGGTGAAAAAAACCAACAGGATCTTTCAAATAAACTATTGAACTCACTGTCAACTACTTCATCTATAGACTCTAGGAGTAGTACATGGAAACACTTGAGAACTTTCTGAATGAATTATTTTGTGGGATAGTTGGATCCTGCAAAATTGGAATTACCTTTCTGAAGCAAATGGAGAAACACTGCAGATAAATTAGGTCACCCTGACTGTTTCACAAACAGCTGAGAAAAGTTTCATAAACCTCTCCCTCTATACTAAGAAGGGAGAGGGGAAATTCAGCAGGACTTCCAGTTATTCTAAAAAAAAAAAAAAAAAAAAAAAAAAAAAAAAGCAGGTATGGATCTGCACATCAAGGGTTAAATACCAGCAGAGGTTTTGTCCATGTATGGTTTAGTGTTTGTTCTTTTGAAGATTGCCTAAGCTACATTTGCTATTTCCATCTGCCTTGTAGGCTGAGCTGCCTGTAACATCCAGCAAAAAAAACCCTGGAAACAAAAGCACCAAGTCCCTGGGAGGAGCAAAGGGGAAAGCCATGAAAGCTGGTCTCCTCAATCCACCACAGGCTTCAGAAGACTCAGCAGATGGTGTAGATTAAAGGAGAAACAGGAATCAGGCAGAATTAAGTGGGTGGCTGGGGCCTGTGGAGAAATTTTAGGCGCCTAACAGTTGGAAGACCTTATGGTTCCCTAGCACAAAACAAAACAGTCTCCAAACAACAATTTAAGCCTTTAATGAGCAATGACTGCATTGGTAGGGAACATCTCATCTCTAAATTTAACTTTTAATTTCCCCAAGAACTCATACCTTTATGATGTACCTGATTTTCCTTCCAACACTATTCAGAAATGCAAACCAAGTCACATCTGCAATTTTTAAGTGTTTACCTTTCTTGAGAATCTTCTTCACTTTCACATAGTTCCCTTGTTTGACATATTCATGAAGCTGAGCTTCCAAGGAGTCATTTCTTAAGGAACCAAGCTGAACAGGACACGGGACTGGAAGATGAACAGCCCGAGACATCCTGTTTCAAAAGAAAGCAACATTCTTATTTTAACTCAATCAGAAATGCTATGAAGCAACTTAGATTCTTTCATATTTCTTTCTCTTCCTGTCCACTTTTATTTCTAATGAACAGGATTAGGGGAATAATTACTGAAACTCTACAAGATTAATTTTTGGTTTATTTTTAATATTACTGGTGAAATTGAAAAACTAATAGCATTAATTCTCAGGACTAAAAAGTTATGGCTCCTGGGAAGTAAAATTAGAAATATACATATTAGTTGTATCATTAGGATAACTAGGTACCTATTAGTTTTGAAAGGTTAGTACATAAATGTAGTTACTACATGGTGATATAGACAGTATAGCATAATGGGTGAGGTTCAGTTTAGACTCTGGTCCTGGCCCTATCACCTCTGTAACTGTGACCTTGGAGAAATTTTTTAACCTTGATAGGCCTCAATTTCTTCATCTGTAAATGGAGATAACAATAACCAATAATGAGAGGCTTGAATGAGCTAGTATGTGTAAAGTGCTTAGAACTGTGCCCAGCACCAAGCCAGCTCTGTTAGTATGCACAATCAAATCCATGCAGAGAAATTTTAACTTTTCACATGTGGCATTCATACGTGACCATCACAGAGTCAAGTCAAATGTTTGTGGTATACCTACCATGTGTCCTCAAATGTGACAGGTATTGTTTAAGACACCTAAAATTGGATCCCCGCCATCACAATGGTTGGTCTAGCAGGACAGACAAGAGGTACCATGCCAGTGCTCCACAGACAGGTGATAAGAGAGGGAAGCCCCATCCACATGAATCAACAAACATACAGATCAGGGACATAACTGTTACATGGAGAGAAGAGTGTGAAAAGGGGTGAAGCAAAAGAAAAAGGCAAGAAGGTTAACACATTTAGTAAGTCTTCACCAGCCAGGAAGCTTATGTCAGAATTTCTTTCCTTTTTAAGGATGAGTAATATTTCATTTAAGGTATATACATTTTGCTTATCTATTCATCAATGGACACTTGGGTGGATTCTACCTTTGACTGTTGTAAATAATGCTGCTATGGACATTTTGGTGTACAGTCTCTTCAAATACCTGTTTTCAATTCTTTTGGCTATATACCCAAGAAGCAGGATTCCTGGATCACATGGTAATTCTTTTTTCTTTCTGTTTTTGACAGGGAAGGGCAGAGGGAGAGAGGGAGGGAGAATCCCAAGCAGGCTCCACTCTCTTTGTGGAGCCTGATGCAGGACTTGATCCCACAACCCTGAGATCATGACCTGAGCTGAAACCAAGGTTTGGGTGCTTAACCAACTGAGCTACCCAGGCACCCCTCACATGATAATTCTGTTTAATTTTTTGAGGAATTGCCATACTGTTTTCTGTACTGGCTATACCATTTTGCATTCCCACCACAAGTACACAAGAGTTCCAGTTTTTCCAGATCCTCACCAACACTCATTATTTCCTGTGTTTTTTTGTTTTGTTTTGTTTTTAAGATTTGTTTGAGAGAGAGAGAGAGAGCACCAGTGGGAGGGGTAGAGGGAGAGAGAGAGAGAATCTCAAGGCTCAATCCTGCGACCTGAGATCATGACCTGAGCTGAAACCAAGAGTGGACACTCAACCAACTGCACCACCCAGGTACCCCTGTTTTTTCCCTTAATAATATAGCCTTCTTAATGATTCTTGATCTCTTTATTTTTACTTAATTGTATTTACACAGGGAGACCTGGGTGGCTCAGTGATTGAGCATCTGCCTTCTGCTCAGGTCGTGATCCTGGGGTCCTGGGATCAAGTCCTGAATCAGGCTCCCCGCCAGGAGTGTGCTTCTCCCTCTGCCTATGTCTCTGCTTCTCTCTGTGTGTCTCTCATAAATAAATGAATGAATGAATGAATGAAATCTTAAAAAAAAAAAAAAGTTCAAATAAAGCCAATAAAACCCTGAGACCCACTTAGTGTTTACATGATTACTTTTTCCTAAAGCTCCAGAATACACACATCTCTTGAGGATTGAAGCATAGCTTGTGTTCATTATTTACACATTAATATTCACTCCCTTAGTATTTCTAGTTGTCCTTCTTTTTTCTCAATAATCATCAGAACTTAATTCTTTTTGTTTGTTTAAGATGTTATTTATTCATTTGAGAGATAGAGCATGAGCAGGAGAGGGAGAGGGAGAAACAGATTCCCCTGCTGAGCAGGGAGCCCAATGATGGGCTCCATCCCTACCCGGAGACCATGACCTGAACAGAAAGCAGACACATAATCGCTTAATGGACTAAGCCATCCAGGTGCCCCAATTCTAAGAAACTAATCTTTAAGGAGTAGTGGGCCTCAAAATGTTATCCAGGGTTCACAATCAACACTGCAGAGCAGGGTAAAACAGTTTTTTGTTTTGTTTTGTTTTTAAGATTTTATTTATTTGAGAGAGGGAAGGAGAGAACAGGAGGGCGCACAAGGAGGGGGAGAGGAAGAGGGAGGACCAGTGGACTCCAGTGAGCCAGGAACGGGGGTGGGGTGGGGTGGAGGGGTTGGATGTTGCAGCTAGATCCCAGGACCAGGAGATTATGATCATAGCCAAAGTAGTCTACACTACTGAGCCACCCAGGTGCCCTTAGGTAAAAATATTTAAAACAATCCTTGAGCAGGATCCCTGGGTGGCTCAGCGGTTTAGTGCCTGCCTTCAGCCCAGGGCGTGATCCAGGAGTTCCACATCTGGCTCCCTGCATGGAGCCTACTTCTCTCTCTGCACCCCACCTGACCTCCCTCCCTCCCTCCCTCCCTCCCTCATAAATAAACAAAACGTTAAAAAAATCTTTGACTTTGCAGCCTCTCTGGAAAATTCTAAATACAAACACATTTCACTAACTTACATGCAGTCCTTTACTCCTCAGTAGAACATTAGTGCCCCAAAAACTAAAAGCTCAATTATCACTCAATTACTTTTACTTTATTAAAAGTTATTTATTTATTCATGAGAGACAGAAAAAAGAGACACAGGCAAGGGAGAAGCAAGCTCCGCATAGGAAGCCCGATGTGGGACACAATCCCTCGACCCTGGGATCAAAGACAGACGTATGATAAGGTGAATATAAGAACACAAAGTAAAACCACAGAAACTACCGCAGAAAAGAACAAGAGACAGCTCTGCCTTTTAGCACAATTAACAGGGGAAAGCGCGAACGCAGTCCCCCACTACCACAAATTATGCAGTCGAGTTTCCCACATTTGGGGAAATCGCAGGGGTCAGCACATCCGGAGTGCAATGGATGAGCCTCGCCCTGGGAAAACCACCTTCGTGATCATGGTATCTCCCCTGCCAGGTAAGTATGAGGTGAGAAAGAACACAGCAATACCCGCTCCTGCGCACACCACTCTAAGGTTGGGGTCACTCCCGAAACGACTTTAATTGGCCTTTATCTACAAGTACTGACATGAAAAACGAGATTTTTGTACTATATATCTTACTATTGGTAACAGCAGATAATCATACACATTTTTCCAGTAAACACGACCTCAAAGGCTCCTTGTCTTAAATCTGCATACTCCACCTCCCGGCATTACATCACGTGCGCTCGACCCGGCAGAGCCGGCAGCTGCTCTCTTTTTTGAGGCTGCCTTCGCAGACCAGTTCCTTCCCTTTGCCCCAACCTAATTTTCCTGACGGAAATCCATCCCTCTCCCAACTTTTGGCGTAGCTGAAAGTTTTCAGATCTCCCTGCCTGAAGTACTCTTTGGCAAACGGACACGAATAGCTTCCAACCGCAAGCCAGCTTAGCTTCAGGCTTTCCAGAAATACCAATGCTCCACACCAAACCGGCACCATTTTCTCCTATTGCAGCAGGTGGAGGAGGAAGAGCGTGGAGGAGCAAATGTGGCTACGTGTTAACAGGGTATATTGCAGAGTAAGGCTTTGGGAATTCAAGATTTCTTTCTTTTTTTTTTTAAGGATTTTATTTATTTATTCATGAAAGACGCACACACAGAGAGGCAGAGGCACAGGCAGAGGGAGAAGCAGGCTCCATGCAGGGAGCCCGATGTGGGACTTGATCCCAGGTCTCCAGGATCACACCCTGGTTCGAAGGCAACGCTAAACCGCTGAGCCACCCAGGCTGCCCCATATATGATTCCATTTTATATGAAATTTCTAGACAGGGCAAATCTATAAGAGATAGAAAGATCAGTTGTTGCCTATGGCTAGGGTTGAGGCATGGGAACCAGGAATAACTGCAAATGGGCACAAGAGAATTTGGGGGGGTTTCATAAAAATGTTTTAAAACTGGATTGTGGTATTGGATGGGCAACTATATAAAATACTAATCATTAAACCAAGTAATGAGTGACTGTTATCTGTATATTACACTTCAATAAAGTGGCTAATAATGTCAAGAAAAAGAGCCATTATCTTTAGAGATACATACTGAAATAATCATGGCTGAAATACAAGGATATATGGGATTTACTTCAAAAGAGGTTTGGGGGTTTAGGATGTGAAGGTATAGATGAATCAAGATTGGCCTTGCATCGATCATTGCTGAAGCCTAGTATGGTATGGCTAGCTGGGAGAATACTATGTTTATCTCTTTTAGTTTACATGAGAAGTTTTTCATAATAAAAAAAAATACATTTTTCATAATATAAAGAAGGAAACCATCTTTTCCCTCATGATTTTGAGTACCTTGAGATGTTAATACCCTAGCCTTCCCATCTGTGAATAACAATGGATGGAGAAAAGGAGGAGGTACAGCCTCCTGGATTCTACATTTAATAGGTAAAAAAAAAAAAAAAAAGAAGGTACAGGTCAGATCTAGAGGTCATGTTTTTCTCCTTTCTTTCCCCTTATATCACACATTCAATCCACAGTAAGTCTTTATCATTTTTCTTAAGAAATAAGAATCTGATCGGGATCCCTGGGTGGCGCAGCGGTTTAGTGCCTGCCTTTGGCCCAGGGCGCGATCCTGGAGACCTGGGATCGAATCCCACGTCGGGCTCCCGGTGCATGGAGCCTGCTTCTCCCTCTGCCTGTGTCTCTGCCTCTCTCTCTCTGAGTGTGTGACTATCATAAATAAATAAAAATTAAATTAAAAAAAGAAATAAGAATCTGATCCCTTCTCACTATTTCTAGTGCTACCACTTTGGTACAAGCCATTTCAATTGTATTTCTATGTACCAGCAATGAACACTTAGAAAACGAGAATTTTAAGTTAGGTAAAGAAAGACAAATCCTGTGTGACTTCACTTATATGTAGAATCTACAAGACAAAACTTAGATTCACCAATAGAGAAAAGAGATGGATGGTTGATTTTCAGAGGGTACGGGGGGTAGGGGGCATACTGGATGAAGGAAATTAAGAAGTACAAACTTCTAGCTATAAAATAAATAAGTCATGGGGATGTAACGTTCAGTATGGGGAATTTGGCCAATAATATTGTATTAACTTTGTAAAGCGAGAGATTGTAACTAGACCTATTGGTGACTTTTTCACAATGTATACAAATGTCCAATCCCTATGTTGTACACCTGAAATATAACATTGTATGTCAATTATACCTGAATAAATAAAATAAAAAGAAAATGAAATTTTCTTCAGTGCCAGATACTTCATATTTTCCTACCACTTACATTTCCTCCTGCCTTTTCTTCTATTACTCTACATAGTCTACAATAATATGATTAATAAATTATTTCTTTTTATGATTGGAAGAGGCAAATCATAACATTTTCCTTTTTATTTTAGGTTTTTAAAAAAATTTTATTTATTTATTCATGAGAGATACAGAGAGAGGAGCAGAGACATAGGTAGAGGAAGAAGCAGGCTCCCCACAGGGAACCTGATGCAGAACTTGATCCCAGAACCCTGGCATCATGAGCCGGGGTTCTGGGATCGTGAGCCACCCAGGTGCCCCATTTTTTAATTTATTTTTTTATTTTATTTTATTTTATTTATTTATTTATTTTTTTAAATTTTTATTTATTTATGATAGTCACACATACATTGAGAGAGAGAGAGAGAGGCAGAGACACAGGCAGAGGGAGAAGCAGGCTCCACGCACCGGGAGCCCGATGTGGGATTCGATCCCGGGTCTCCAGGATCGCGCCCTGGGCCAAAGGCAGGCGCCAAACCGCTGCGCCACCCAGGATCCCTAATTTATTTTTTTAAAGACTATTTATTTATTGTGTGTGTGAGAGAGAGAGAGATCATAAGCAGGGGGAGGGGCAGAGGGAGAAGACAACTGCACTGAGCAGGGAGCCTCATATGGGGATCGATCAACCCCTGAACCCTGGGATCATGACCTGAGCTGAAGGCAGAGGCTCAACTGACTGAGGCACTCAAGTGTCCTCATAACATTTTCTTTTAAAACCCCAAAGCCAGGACTCCTGGGTGGCTCAATGGTTGAGCATCTGCCTTGGCTCAGGGCGTGATCCTGGATCCGGGGATCGAGTCCCATATCGGGCTCCTCACAGGAAGCCTGCTTCTCCCTCTGCCTATGTCTCTGCCTCTCTGTGTCTCTCATGAATAAATTAAAATCTTTTTTTAAAAAAAACAACCTCAACCCAAACCCTTGCTAATATCCTTATCTTTCCAAGTGAGGAGTTAACAAGTAATAAAGAGATGTGATTTAAAATTACCAAGGGGGGCAGCCCTGGTGGCTCAGCAGTTTAGCGCCGCCTTCAGCCCAGGGCCTGATCCTGGAGACCCAGGACAGAGTCTCACATCAGGCTCCCTGTATGGAGCCTGCTTCTCCCTCTGCCTGTGTCTCTGCCTCTCTCTCTCTCTCTCTGTGTCTCTCATGAATAAATAAGTAAAATCTTAAAAAAAAAAAAAATTACCAAGGGGGCACCTGGATGGCTCAGTTGGTTAAACATCCAACTCTTGGTTTCCGTTCAGGTCATGATCTTGGCTTGAGATCATGGGATTGAGCCCTGTGTTGAGTTCCCCAATCAGCAGGGAGTCTGCTCGAGTTACTTTCCCTCTGCCCCTACTCATGCTCGCTCTCTTTTTCTATCTCTATAATAAATAAATAAATCTGTAAATAAAATAAAATTACCAAGGGAACTGACTGAAGAACTGAAAATTGTTCCCTAAATAAAAGGACAGAGGAAGGAGGGTACTGTTTGGGGGGGGGAATATCAGCCAAATCCTCAGTATAAACAGCAGCACAAACATTATTTACTGAGGTAACCATGATGGAACAGCTATACAAGTTTTACAAGTAGTAGGTCTCCTGGCTGGCTCAGTAGGTAAAGCATGCTAGTCTTCATCTGGACTTGTGAGGTCAAGCCCCATGTTGGGCTTAGAGCTTACTTTAAAAAAAAGAAAGAAAAGAAAAAGAAAAAGCAGTGCTCTGGGGGAGGAATGGATGTGAGAAAGGGTGGATCAGGGGAGTGTTACTCAGGTTGAATCTTTCTGTATGATGCTTTCACATGCATAATGTTATTTTAATAAAATTGGGGGTAAAAATCAAGATCCAGGAGAAAATATAAAACACTTTCACGGGATCCCTGGGTGGCGCAGCGGTTTGGCGCCTGCCTTTGGCCCAGGGCGCGATCCTGGAGACCTGGGATCGAATCCCACATCGGGCTCCAGGTGCATGGAGCCTGCTTCTCCCTCTGCCTATGTCTCTGCCTCTCTCTCTCTCTGTGTGACTATCATAAATAAATAAAAAAATTAAAAAAAAAATAAAACACTTTCACTAGCAGAGATTGTACTGTAGTCTAGTTTTTCATTTTCGGGAAAATCTAACAATACAGCTCATGAGACATACCTGAAAAGGAGTGAACCCTTAGGCAGCCCGGGGGGCTCAGCGGTTTAGCGCCGCCTTCAGCCCAGGGCGTGATTCTGGAGACCCAGGATGGAGTCCCATGTTGGGCTCCCTGCATGGAGCCTGCTGCTCCCTCTGCCTGTGCCTCTGCCTTCCCCCCGCCCCCCTCTCTCTCTGTGTGTGTCTCTCATGAATAAATAAATAAAAATCTTAAAAATAAAAATCCTTAAAAAAAAAGGAGTGAACCCCCCCCCCCCCAATTTTAACTACTCATTTAAGTGGTAAATAAACACCCAGGCTTCTTCAAAGTAATCTATCATTTCACACTCTTAATTAACAAAGTGAAGACAATCCCTTATTTACTCCCTTTATCCTCCTCCCTTGGTGCATTTCTAGGTGCTTAGTCACCCAGACACTTCCTTCTATTCTTTTATTGTACACTGCTAAGGAACAACCAAGTGGAAAAACAGCTGCAGATAGCTTAAGGTAGTGAGAAGTGAGCCCTCTAGTGGTTAGCAGAAGAGTACACTCCATTCGGCAAGGAACTGGTACCAAGCGAACGGCCGCGCAAGCAATAATGGCCGCACACATCGGTATACTAACGTAGATAATAGAATTACAAACAGCCACATTGAGGAACTAAAACCCAAGCAGCAAGCCAATCATATGTTTTTTCAAAGTGCAAGTTACTAGTGGCGAGTACAGATGCAGTCCCCCTCTACCAAAAATCATGCCCTCCAGTTTTCCATATTTGAGGAAATTACCGGTCAGCACACCCAAAGTGCAATGACAGACAAATGTATGTACAATGTAAACAGATCAGCAGATACTGCTCATTTACATAGCCTTAGCACCTTTTGGTGACACTGCTCTATTACTACTGGTTTCCTTGATGTGGGAGGCTAAATAATAGCCCACCAAAAATGTCCACCTTAATCCCAAGAACCTGTGAAAGTATGCCTTTAATTTGCATGATTACACAGGTGTGACCAATGATTCTAGGATGGGAAAAACAACTTACAATTATTCTTGTATGTCTAATATGTATATATTAGATCTTATTTATTCATGAGAGACATACAGAGAGGCAGACACAGGTGTCCCTTTTATGCCTAACAACAAAAGGGTTACAGAAAATCAGGAAGGTAGAAAAGGGGCGGCGCCTGGGTAGCTCGGTGGTTGAGCATCTGCCTTTGGCTCAGGTCTCAAGTCCAACCATCTAGGTCCCCTTCAGGGAGCCTGCTTCTCTTCTCCCTCAGCTTCTCTCTCATGAATAAGTAAAACCTTAGCTAAAAAGAAAAAAAAAAAGTAGTAAAAATACATGAAGTTTAAACCCTTGAAGTCCTATTATAAGTGGATATCGGGCAGCCCCGGTGGCGCAGCTGTTTAGCGCCGCCTGCAGCCCGGGGTGTGATCCTAGAAACCTAGGATCGAGTCCCGCGTCGGGCTTCCTGCATGGAGCCTGCCTCTCTCTCGCTCTCTGAATGAATAAATAAATCTTAAAAAAAAAAAAAAACTGGCTATCACCGAGGAACGTGTAGCTCCTCATAACCACAAATAACTTGAAAATTAAGCAAGCTGTACTTACTTAAAATACAGCCTGCCTCTAGCCTTCCAAAGCCACTAATCACATAAAAGCCAATCCTTTTCTTGAACGACAAAACCAGGGGAAAGCGCGAACGCAGTCCCCCACTACCACAAATTATGCAGTCGAGTTTCCCACATTTGGGGAAATCGCAGGGGTCAGCACATCCGGAGTGCAATGGATAAGCCTCGCCCTGGGAAAACCACCTTCGTGATCATGGTATCTCCCCTGCCAGGTAAGTATGAGTTGCTGTACTTGCCCGGCACCTCACGCTCAGATGGAAGTCACTCTAAACATAGGATTACTTTTCTCATGCATTCTATCGACGCCATTGCTCTGAAATAAAGAGTCTTCAAACTATAGTTACTATGCAGCAATATTTTATATATCTGGATATTGCCAAAAATCTTGGAACTATAAGCCCAGTGTAAGCATGACCAGCAGTCATTGCGCTTATCTACATATTCCACACCCCTTTTGCTGATCTCATTTAGCGTATCGTATATTCCTAGCTACTGGTGCTGTTCAAATACAACTCAAAGGTAAAGATGCTCTACAGATTTAAAGATAAATGACATAAATTAGTTCCTTCTTTCAAGGTTTGGGAGCTAATGATGTCACTGATGTCTGGCGCAGATCAGCAAGCCCCTAGCCACGTAATTGAAAGACCAAGACTAAAAAGATTAAATTTGGGAAAACTACATATGAAAATCCAATTCGGGGATCCCTGGGTGGCTCAGCGGTTTAGCGCCTGCCTTTGGCCCAGGGCGCGATCCTGGAGTCCCGGGATCGAGTCCCGCGATCGAGTCCCGCGTCGGGCTCCCGGCATGGAGCCTGCTTCTCCCCCATCCTGTGTCTCTGCCTCTCTCTCTCTCTCTCTCTCTCTCTCTCTCTCTGTGTCTATCATAAACAAATAAACAAACTTTAAAAAAGACAAAGAAAATCCAATTCGTGTATTGCTAAAAATAGGTTGTTCAAGGCTTCAAGCACAAGCACAAAATATGCTCTCTTTCAAATACACAGCAAATGATCACCCTTACTTGAAAAAGCAGTTGTATAAACACTAGTTCTAATTCTGAGGCAAGCTAACTAGGGAAAAGCTCACAGCACCCCCTTCCTATACACACATTTGGGGAAGTCCCAGGGGTGTGCAGAGCTGGAGTGTGATGATGGATTGTGATGATGGTCCACACCATTGGAAGCCCCCTGTCTGACCAGAATGTCTCCCTTCCCAAGCATCAATAAATTGTGTTTCTAAGTATCCTTAGCCCTGCCGGGTGCCAACTCCTCTGTGTTCTATTATACAAGCTGTCATCCGTCATCATTTTCTTTTTCATGGGTGTCTCCGAAATCCAGAACAAGACTACTGAAGACTCCATCCCAGAAGAAACTGCCCAGCCCTCCTTGATTCTTATTAAGATTTTATTTTATTTATTCATGAGAGAAACAGAGAGGCAGAGATACAGGCAGAGGGAGAAGCAGGCTCCCTGTGAGGATCCCAATGTGGAACTCGATCCCAGGACCCTAGAATCATGCCCTGAGCCAAAGGCAGATGCTCAACCACTGAGCCACCCAGGTGCCCTCCTTGACTCATATTAGACTCTTCAATAAGAGCAAATCCTATCTCAGGTAATGGTTAATAATTCCAATACCATATCCACATATAAATATTATTAGTCTTAATCCTATCCTTCCTCCTTCACTGTAAATTAAAATTGGAGTTTCCAAGTTCCAACTGTTCAATTGTCTCTCCATGATCACACCAGAATCAATTTTACAGGACTCCTCTGGTGTTCTCTGCCAAAATGAATTTTTTTTCAAAGATTTTATTTATTAATTCATTAGAGACACACATAGAGAGATAGGCAGAGACACAGGCAGAGGGGGAAGGAGGCTCCATGCAGGGAGCCCCACATGGGACCTGATCCTGGGAGTCCAGGACCACGCCCTGGGCTGAAGGCAGGCACTAAACCGCTGAGCCACCCAGGGATCCCTCAAAATGAATTTTTATTTTTTTTTCAGAGTTTTACATCTTTAGAACTGGAAGAAATAACGCTGATTTTAAACAATCTTATTAAAGTACAGATGGAGAGAGAATAAATATTGGGGCAGAGTGGAGGCAGAGACTCTGATGGGAGCTGCAACTATTCCTCAAATCTGACCTTTTGACTCTTTATTTCAAAAAATCACCAGTTTGATTTTTATAGATTTTCTCCCCCCAAAGAACTATATAATATATATGCATATATATCCATAGACACATATACATAAACATATATATATGCATATACAACCTAATCTACAAATAAAATATCTATGTTTTGTGAAATTAAAGTTAAGAGATCTTGAAATCTGGCAGGAACCACTCATGTAAGGGAAAAAGGTGGTATCTATGAACTAGACTACTGTTACCACTAAACAACTCTTAAATTCAAACTGCCATTTTCAGGGATGCCTAGGTGGCTCAGTGGTTGAGTGTCTACCTTTGGCTCAGGTCATGATCCTGGGGTCCTGGGATCAAGTCCCATCGGACTCCCTGAGGGAGCCTGCTTCTCCCTCTGCCTATGTCTCTACCTCTCTCTCTGTGCCTCTCACGAATTAATAAATAACATCTTTAAAAAAAAAAAAGAAAAAAAAGTTTTTTTAAAAAACTGCCATTTTTATTTTTTTTTATTTATTTATTTTTATTTTTTATTTATTTATGATAGTCACAGAGAGAGAGAGAGAGGCAGAGACACAGGCAGAGGGAGAAGCAGGCTCCATGCACCGGGAGCCTGATGTGGGATTCCATCCCGGGTCTCCAGGATCGCGCCCTGGGCCAAAGGCAGGCGCCAAACCGCTGCGCCACCCAGGGATCCCAAAAAACTGCCATTTTTAGATGTGTGACTAGCAGTGCTTTTTTTCTTCTTTTTTAAAAAGATTTTATTTATTTGAGAGACAAAGTGAGAAAGCACAAATGGGGGGTTGGAACAGAGGGAGAAGCAGAATTCCTGCTGAGCATGGAGCCCCAGGTGGGGCTTGCTCTGTGGCAGAGCTGACTGAGCCACCCACACCTCCCAGCAGTGCTTTCTTAAACAAGTAACACACAGCTCTTAAACAGCCCCTACTCTTCACAAGGCTAGTTTCAATATTTCACAAGAACTTCATTGTTATTGCCTTACTTATCAAAACATTCATCTGAGACAGTATGCCTTAGGGCAAAAAGGTGACTTTCCCTCACTTTCTTGTAGCTCAAGCAGGTTAAGAAAGACATTAGAGCTATAATCCTCACAGAAGCCCTGCAAACCTTAGTACCTTGAGGAGAGCCACATTTCTTTGATTGGAAAAATACACGGACATACATGTGTTTGTTAAATAATAACAAGTTAACACAGAAAAAAGTAAAGTTTTTTAGTTCCTTTTACAAAGCTTGAAAAACTATTGCCAAAGCCAAAGTAGATGTAATAATCTCACAGATTAATCTCACAAACAAAAAGACAAACTGTTAGCTAAATCTTTTTTTTTTTAAGATTTTATTTATTTATTCATAGAGATAGAGAGAGAGGCAGAGACACAGGCAGAGGGAGAAGCAGGCATCATACAGAGAGCATGACGTGGGACTCGATCCAGGGTCTCCAGGATCACGCCCTGGGCTGCAGGCAGTGCTAAACCGCTGTACCACCAGGGCTGCCCTGTTAGCTAAATCTATAACAGCTTTACGAACTGGATCTAATAGGGTACTAAAATAACATACACAATAACTAAATAGGTTTTATGACAGGAATATAGGACCTAAGTACATAAGAGTATATGATAGAAATAGCATGTCCTATAGGTGAGGACAAAAATTAATTACCTCCTAAAGAGTGCTTAGAAAATTGGTTCACCACTGAAAAAAAATTACTTTCTATTTTATATTTTATTTTATTTTATTTTTTTTTTAAATTTTTATTTATTTATGATAGTCACAGAGAGAGAGAGAGAGAGGCAGAGACACAGGCAGAGGGAGAAGCAGGCTCCATGCACCGGGAGCCCGACGTGGGATTCGATCCTGGGTCTCCAGGATCGCGCCCTGGGCCAAAGGCAGGCACCAAACCACTGCACCACCCAGGGATCCCCTCTATTTTATATTTTAAAAATCAATAGGTTAAAATGTCCAAATTAAGTCATAAACCTCATGTAGAAAAATACAGGTATTTTTATGATTTTGAAGAAAAGTATTTAAAATGTTTTTTCTTGTTTATTTAAGTAAGTGATTTCTGCACCCAAAAAGGGGCTCAAACTCATGATCCTGGGATCAAGAGTCACATGCTCTTCTAATTGAGAGCCTGCCAGTTGGAAAAGACTTTCTAATTTCTAAGCATGTTACCAAAGTCAGAATTAAATACAAACTTCAACTAAATCTGCATACAACAAAAGTCAACAAAGTAAAAAATATCCAATTTTAAATACAAATGACAAAGTGGGAAGATATTTGCAATATACAGATTAGGCAAACAGCCTATATAATATGCGTATCAGAGAGGATAAGCAGCATATGGAATAAAAGCATGGGTTTTGATGTCAAAGCTGAGCAGAATATGTGGCCTATAGTAAGCACAATAAATATTAGTTGTTTCTGATAATAAAAAAATAGACATGTTACAAATATATATTTTAAATTAAAATATGTCAGTTATAAAGTGGGAAAGAATGTACTGATGTTCATAGCACCATTATTCACAATAGCCAAGAGTGCAAGAAACCCCCATGTCTATCCACAGATGAATGGATAAACAAAATGTGATATAAAAGTAAAATCATATATTACTCAGACTTCAAAGGGAAGGAAACTCTGACATATGCTACAATATGGATAAACTTTCAGGACATTATGTTAATGTTATGGTTATGAAATAAACCAGTCACAAAAAGACAAATACTACACGATTCCACTTCTGTAAAGTATTAAGAGTATTAATTAATTAATAAGTATTAATTAATAGAAACAAAGTAGAATGGTGGTAGCCAGTGGCTGAGGGAAGGGGGAATGAGAAGCTGTTGTTTAATGGGTATACAGTTTCAAGTCCGCAAGATAAAAAAGCTCTGGAGATCAGTTTCACAACATTGTGAAGATAATTAACACTATTGAACTGTACATTTAAAAATGATTAAGATGATAAATTTTATGTTATCTTACCATTTTACAAATTAAAAGTGGGCAAGGGATATAAATGAGTTATAATAAGATATATTTGCCCAATAAAACCATATAAAATTTTTAACTTAATAATAAAAGATAATAACCAGTTAAAATCAATTATACCTCAATAACAAAGGAAAAAATTAATTAATTAATTATTTATTTATTTATTTATTTATTTATTTATTTATTTATTTCCCAAAGGAAAAAATATTTAAAGACTCAAAGGCCAGTGTTCGGGTGGAGGTAGGAAAATTAGCCCTCAAATGCTGTTAGTAGGAGTGTAAGTGGTACAAACATTTGGCAATATGATTCAAAATGAAAATGTGCGTACTCTCTGACCCAAGAATTCTACTTCTAGAAAATACTGAGAGAGAGAGAAAGAGAGAGAGAGACTATGCTATTTTATCATAGCAAATAAACGTAATAATTAAACTGTATAGTGATAGGCCACTTATTAGAAACATGGGCCTCAGGAACGTATGCAACCCTTAAGTTTAATTTTCAAATAATTTGTAATTACATGGGAGAAAGCTTCTGACAAAATACTAAGTGAAAAAATATATACACGTTTATTTACAATTTGACCATAAATATGTAAAATAAATACATTATATGAACTTGTAGAAAGATTAAAATAACCCAAAATGTTAACATTACCTATGAGTTAAATAGAAAATGTGAGTTTTAGTTTCTTCTTTATATTTTCTAGATCTTGTCTTCTACAAGTATATGCTTACTACAAATTTATATTTTTCACCATATTTATGTTTTTTAAGATTTCTTCCATTTATCTGAGAGAACATAAGAGAGAGATATCACAAGCAGGGGCAGGAGCAGAGGGAGAAGAGACTCCTTGCTGAGCAGGGAACCCAACCAGGCACTACCACCATATTTAAAGTACAAATAGAAAAATATAGGGAGAGGGACACCTGAGTGGCTCAGTGGTTGGGCATCTGCCTTTGGCTCAGGTCATGATCCTGGAGTCCTGGGATCGAGTCCAGAATCGGGCTCCCTGCGGGAAGTCTGCTTCTCCCTCTGCCTGTCTCTCTCTTTCTCAGATCTCTTATGAATAAATAAATAAAATCTTTTTAAAAAAGAAAAATATATGGAGAAAGGTACAGATCAATCATCTAACCATCCTTTTTTTTTTTTTTTTTTTTTTTTAAACACATATCTACTTAGCACCTACTAAAACCATACACTGGGTTAGGGGCTCTAGGAAAACAATAGGAAGTAAAATCCACATGGTCTCACTCTACTTAAGTTTTCAATCTAGTTAGGGAGACAGACATGTTAAGTAAATGATGACACAGAGGCACTTGGTACCGTGAGAATCTTAAAAGGGAGATTTGAGTCTTACTAAGAAATTTGGTCTGTATCCTAGGAGCAAAATAGGAAGTGACATGAGCTGAAATGTAGAACTGTACTGTAGAAAGAACATTCTGGTTGCAGTATTAGAGAACAGACGGGGGGAGGAGATGACAAGATGTACAGAGACTAGCTAGGATCTTGAGTACCTATAAGCAAAATGATGGGAGCTTGGCCTGGAGGAAGAGGCATGAACAGAATCAAGATATGTTAAAGAGAAACTTAATAGAATCTGTATAATGCATTGAACTGGGGAATGAAAGGGAAGGAGGTGTTGAGAATATTTCTAGGTTTCTAGTATGTACACATGGAAGGATGGATATTCAATTCATGGAGGTAGGGAATGCAGCAAGAGACAGGTTTTGGCAGTGGGCTGAGGAAGATAATGAGATAGGTTTAAGATGGCCTGAGTTGGGACCCCTGGGTGGGTCAGCGGTTTGGCGCCTGCCTTTGGCCCAGGGCGCAATCCTGGAGTCCCAGATCGAGTCCCGCGTCCGGCTCCTGGCATGGCGTCTGCTTATGCTTCTGCCTGTGTCTCTGCCTCTCTCTCTCTCTCTCTCTATCATAAAAAAAAAAAAAAGAAAAAAAAAAAGAAAAAAAAGACGGCCTGAGTTAGAGGGGCACGTGAATGGCTCAGTTGGTTAAGAGTTTGCTTTCAACTCAGGTTGTGATGCTAGAGTCCTGGAATCAAGTGCAAGTCTGGCAATTGTGGGGAGTCTGTTTCCCCCTCTACTATTACCCCACACTCATATGCATGCTAATAAAATCTAAAAAAAAAAAAAAAAGCTGAGTCGAAGACCTTTGCACTGTCCAGTAGGCAATCAGATACTTGCATGTGGAGGTGAGAAAACAGGGCAGGGCTAGAAATATAAATTTTTTAAGAATTGGGGTGCCTAGGTGGCTCAGTGAGTTAAATGTATGACTTCTGCTGAAGTCATAATCTCTCATGATCTCAGGGTCCTGGGATCATACCCTGCATTGAGGTCTTGCCCTGCATTGGGCTTTACTCTAAGTGAGGAATCTGCTTGTCCCTCTCCCTCTCCTTCTGCCCCTCTCCCCAGTGGGGCACGTGCTTTCTCTCTCTCTCAAATAAATAAATAAATAAATAAATAAACAAACAAACAAACAAATAAAATATTTTTTAAAATTTATTTTTAAAGATTTTATTTATTCATGAGAGACAGAGAGAGAGAGAGGGAGGGAGAGAGAGGCGCAGAGACAGGCAGAGGGAGAAGCAGCAGACTCCATGCAGGGAGCCCAATAAGGGACTTGATCCCGGGACTCCAGGATCCCTCCCTGGGCTGAAGGCAGGTGCTAAACCGCTGAGCCACCCAGGGATCCCAGATAAATAAAATCTTTAAAAAAGAATTATTGGCATATAGTCATTGAACTGTCAATGTGAATAAGATAGAGAATTCGAATGAGAGCGAGAGCAGAACAGAATAGTCAGCAAAAGGTCTGCTATAGGTCTTAAAAGACCTGTCACATTTCAGGGCCAGATTATGGAAGATGAGCTTCCAAGGGAGACAGAAAAGCCAGATAGATAAGGAAGAAAATCTGAAGTGTGGCATCACAAATGAGGTTTCAAGAGTTTGTGGACAACAAACAAATATTGAGCTCCTACTATGTATAAGGCTTTGTATAATTGATATTGATACTCCAAATATATGTGTCTGAGGCTTTAAGTTTTATCATAACCACCTTTAAAGCTAAGCCTTAATTCAAAGTTTTTCTCGGTCAGAACAGCATTCATTTCTCTTTCCATTCCCAAATCCACTTGAACATTCAAGGTCACCATTTTTAGAAGTTCTGTATTTTTAAAGAAAATAAATCTCTCCTGAGCTATAAAACAAAAATTCAGATTGCTCCTCTACTATATGTCTAGAAAATAGCCCAGTTAGCATGAAAATATCTCACCTGAATACTTAGATTAACTATAGATATTGGCAATAATAGGTCATTCCCACCCTTAGTATCCTATCTAGATAACAATGAAAGCCAGAAATACTCAATAATGATCCTGACTGATGATATGCTCAAGAGCAGAAATTGTCACTTGCCATATCTCCATGCACATATTAGCACTTTATAAATATTTAATCTTGCTTAAATGAGCCAATCTTCTAATTTTAAATAGTAATCCAAGTAAACTGTTCACAAGATAATTGAAAGCATCAAGTTAAATAAAATGTGTAAAAGAACTTTTCTTTGGTACTTTATAACTATAGGCACTTGGGATCCCTGGGTGGCGCAGCGGTTTGGCGCCTGCCTTTGGCCCAGGGCGCGATCCTGGAGACCCGGGATCGAATCCCACGTCGGGCTCCCGGTGCATGGAGCCTGCTTCTCCCTCTGCCTGTGTCTCTGCCTCTCTCTCTCTCTGTGACTATCATAAATAAATAAAAATTAAAAAAAAAAACAAAACTATAGGCACTTAAAAAATGTCTCAGGATTAGCACTCTGCTGAGCTAGGTGTTTATTTATTTATTTTATTTTATTTTATTTATTTATTTATTTATTTATGATAGTCACAGAGAGAGAGAGAGAGAGAGAGAGGCAGAGACACAGGCAGAGGGAGAAGCAGGCTCCATGCACTGGGAGCCCGATGTGGGATTCAATCCCTAGTTTCCAGGATCACGCCCTGGGCCAAAGGCAGGCGCTAAACCGCTGTGCCACCCAGGGATCCCCAAGCTGGTGTTTAATAAAGCTTTAATCAACTGAAGAAAGATGTACAGTATTTTAAAATGGAGAAAGAAACTAAAATTTATTACGGACCTTTTCTGTGCTAAACATTTTATATTTGTTAATGTGATCTTTCCAATAATCCCACTAATTATTACCTTTTACTTGCATGTGAGGAAACTGATAACTTGCTGCAAGGCTCACAGTTGGTAATTTCAGAGATGTGTTACAAATCCAAATTCGTATGACTCCAAGGTTCATGCTCATTTGTGCACAGCAGTGCCTCTCAAACTTTCTCATCAAGTAATGCCAAATTGCAATGGAAAAAAAGACATATGACATATTCCTAGGAGGCTTTGGGAGACTACTGAGGTATCTAGTTTTTTTTTTTTTTTTTTTTTTAAGATTTTATTTATTCATGAGAGACACACACAGAGAGGCAGAGACAGGCAGAGACACAGAGGGAGAGAAGCAGACCCCATGCAGGGAGCCCGGGTCTCCAGGATCACGCCCTGGGCTGAAGGCGGCACTAAACCGCTGGGCCACCCGGGCTGCCCAGGTATCCAGTTTAAACTGGATCTTCCAAGTTTTATGTTTATTCAAAAATTTATTTTATGTTTACATTTTACTTTACAATACATTAAAATTTATTTAATATAAAATATTTTAAAGGGCTTACCAGTTAAAATTCAATTCTTCTCTCTCTTAAAAAAAAAATTGAGAGAATCTGACACCACAGGAGTATTTTCCATAAAAATCCCATAGCTTTGTTTAGTTCCCGGTACCTGGCCTCATAAACCTGAATCCTAGTTTGAAAGCCTTACTAGAGCAAAATGCATTAAAGAACTGTGAAGAATGATGCGAAAACAATAATTATTGGCAACTCAAGGCTCAGAATAAGATATTAATAACACATAACTATATGACTACAGATAGAGTCGACTACTTTAACTCGCCACTGCCAGTGAAACAAAGTCCTAAACATGACTGATTCCACTCAGTTTGCGCAAACTTAACTGAAGCACTATCCTTAAATAGGTTAACACCATCTCTTCACCCAAGACCCTGGTAGCTTTACATGCATGAATTCTCCTCGCGAACATTTACGTAATGTCCACGGTGTGCGCAGGTGGGACTCATACCAGTAGTTAAGCACAGCACCAAGTGACAATCCACATTTTGACCAGTTCTACCAGATTTTCCCTGTCTTCCCAAATGGGGGACAGACACTTCTCGAATTCTACCCACAAAGCCCCCACCCTAAAGCAGCTCACAATTTGGAGGTAGGTCAGGGTAGAAGAAAGGGTACTAGGTTTTTTATTTTGGCTTGAAGAAAACTATGCTCTAAGCTTCTGTGTCCTTGTTTTCCTCATGGTTACGGTTGTGAGCATTTGAAATGTGTGGGATTTGCTAAAGTGCTCAACATATGTTTCCTTCCTTAGATCTTACGTACTTAAAGGACTCTGATTTGCAATACTTAGGGAGTTCCTTTAAGCTGGGGAAAAAATTTTTAAAAAAACAATCTTACATATGTAGTGAACGACTTACTCCCCTAAAGAAATCACATTCACTTACGCAAAGAGAGACTTCGTAAACCACCTTCCAAACCGCCTCAATTCCCTCAAAGTTCTCTATTTTAGAAGGGGATCCCTTCTCAACTCTGTACCAGAGCAGGAGCTCCTGCGTAGCCCAATTACTCCCTCTCAGGAAAGAGGAGCCCATGCCCACCCCGCTACTGAGACATTACTTGCTTACTTTTCCAGCTACTTCTTAAGCTAGGCAGGCCGTGAACCAACGGTCTCAGAAACCACCATGCTTCAGACCAGACTCGCGGGGAAGGCGTCAGTGGGTGCGGGGATTGGACGCCTAGGGCTCCTCGTGGCGTGGCGGTGGGGGGCTGGCCCACAATCCCTCGCGCGGGCGAGGGCGAGGGCGAGGGCGGGAACGGCGAAGGGGGAAGGCAAGGGGGAGACCCGACGTGAGAAGACATGAAACTGGAACCGTGTAATGGAGACGCCGATTAATCCTTATGTGGCCATTTCACATCCCAAACCGGTAACTGGCCAGTGTGTGCGTTATCCCCATTCGGTCATATCATTCCTATTAATAACCTTGAGGTTCCACCCAACGGCCCGGGGCTGAGCGCTGGAAATGAGGTGTGTAGGGCCTGGTTCTCCATCTTGCGGTCTCCACCCATCTTTTTACTGTCAGGATGTATGTTTGATGGGGAAACTGTAAATGGGATTTGTAAGAATCACGACAGAAACAGTGCGCCTACGAGAAAATACAGCACTCTTCTCAGAGCGGACAAGCCTAAGGCCGCCTGCAGTCAGGCCCAAGACCCCGCCCTTTCCGCCTTACGTCTGACGTCACGTGGCGCGCGCGCGGGCGTGCGGAGTGGAGGCTGCAGTTTAGCAACCGTGGGTGCGCGCGGATTGCGCGCGTAGGCGCCGGGTTTTGAAATGCAGCGGGATTTAGTGAGTTTCCCGCTGTCCCCAGCGGTGCGGGTGAAGCTGGTGTCCGCAGGTTTCCAAACTGCTGAGGAACTCCTAGAGGTGAAACCATGTGAACTCAGCAAAGGTAACGACTTCCGACGGCAAGCTCAGGCACACGGCCCCTGACACGGTCGGTGTCGCCTCCATCGCGGTTCTTCCGCCTTCAGGCTTCCGCCCAGTCTCCGCCAGATTCCTCCTCCTAAGGCTGCGTTTGCAAGGTGAAACCTCGCCTTGACTCCAGTTAAACATGGTGTAAATGGGTTAGAGATATGGTCTTAAAAACATTTACTAATTGTTTTCTCTACCTGTGCCTGCCGAATCCTGAGGATTATCTAATTGATTACTCAAAGGACCCTGTTAACGTGGATTATTATGTCCAATATACTGATGAAGGAACAGATGCTTGGGGAGGTTAAGTAACTTTTCATGATGCCTAGGATAGGAAATTGTCGGGCCAGAATTGGTCCCCAGACAGCTTGTCTAGTTTCAGCTGTTCCAAAGTCCGAGGGGCAAGGGATTATATTTAAGAAATGAAAGATTTGCGATAGGACTGGAGACACTAAGCGAGAAAGGGAGCAGAATCCCCAGCAGCTGGAGAAAGCAATGGAAAAAAGACATTGCTTCTCTTGTAATTCACTAGAAAAACAAAACCAGGGATCCCTGGGTGGCGCAGCGGTTTGGCGCCTGCCTTTGGCCCAGGGCGCGATCCTGGAGACTGAGGATCGAATCCCACGTCGGGCTCCCGGTGCATGGAGCCTGCTTCTCGCTCTGCCTGTGTCTCTGCCTCTCTCTCTCTCTCCGTGACTATCATAAATAAATAAAAAATTAAAAAAAAAAAAAAGAAAAACAAAACCAGAAACCCCAAACCTCTCATTCCAGAACACTGTAGATTATACATTGGAGGGAACCACCGTATCATGAGGTAAACAAAAATGACGCTGTATTGCCCTCATTCTCACTGTACATGTTACACTAAGGTGTGCTCAGAACTGCTCTTAAGATAGAACAAAATTTTAAGCCCTTGCCCTTATTAATAGAACATACGGAGGTTTTAACTCGCTACTCAAGAATCAATGTTGTAGACTCAATGTTAGCGATTTGTTTTAAAGCTTATACTGCACAGTTTCCCAAAGTTTGATGGGCTCTTTCACTTTTTTTTCCCAAAAAGTTGGTTATACAGAAAAAAAAAAAAAGAATCTGCATGATAATGATAGCAAACAATTATGGAGCTTTCTGGATGGCCTCGGTATTCTAACGAGCTTTTCTTTCTTTCTTTTTTTTTTTTTTTTTTAAAGATTTTATTTATTTATTCATGGGAGACAAAGAGGGAGGGAGCCAGAGAAATAGGCAGAGAGAGAAGCAGGCTCCCTGCAGGGAGCCGGATGTGGGACTTCATCCCAGGACCCCGGGATTACGCCCTGAGCCAAAAGGCAGACACTCAACCCCTGAGCCACCCAGGGATCCCTCTACTGAGCTTTTCAACATGTATTATCTTCAGTTTTACAGTAGAAAAGAATCTGAGGCAAAAAAAGTTAACTTGTCCATACTAAGTACCTACATAGTAAGTGGTTCGTTCAGTCAGGGTTTACAAGCCCAAGAAACTGACTCCAGAGTTGAGGATTTTATTTTATTATTATTATTTTTAAATTCATTTATTTATTCATGAGAGACACACACAGAGAGAGAGAGAGAGAGGTAGAGACACAGGCAGAGAGAGAAGCAGGCTCCATGCAGGGTGCCTGACATGGGACATGATCGGGTCTCTTATCTGATTCCATGTACATCAATTATCAACCAGTTGATAAATTGGATCCCAGTTACTTTAGTTTCAGCCATATCAATGCAAATGTCCGGTCTCAATGGAAGTTAATGGTTCTCATTGTAAATTTGTATGTTATTGTGATTTTTATATATCAGTTTCTTTTTTAAAAAAATATTTTATTTATTTATTCGTGAGAGACATACAGAGAGAGAGAGAGAGGCAGGCAGAGACACAGGCAGAGGGAGAAGCAGGCTCCATGCAGGGAGCCCGACACGGACTTGGTCCCAGGTCTCCAGGATCACGCCCTGGGCCAAAGGCGGAGCTGAACCGTGGAGCCACCCAGGCTGCCCCCAGAATTGAGGATTTTAATTGGATAGGCTTTTCATTTCCGTATCACCTTTATTGTCCTTTATTAGCACCAAATTTATGTTCAAATCCCAACCAAATCAGGCACTGACCTATCAAACTCATAAGTGATGTCATCTTAACCATAATTTCTTTCATTAGCAGTTTGTTTTGTAACTGCCATTTTCTTTTTCAAGCCATATTGTCTGATAGGAATGAAATTGTATAGTTGAGGAAGCATAAATGCATTGTTTAAAGTATTGTTCATCAAATAATTGTTCTCATTAAATAAGTTGGACTGGTATGGGAATATTTCATGGCAATGTTTCCATGAAAAGTTTTTATTATGAATGATACATGCACATGTACTTCTTAAAGTTAAATCTTGTTTTAGGCAGTTAGAGACCATTTTCATTCTCTTCTGAAAAATAAATACCTTATTAGATTAAGATAACTGTGACTTCATAAGACCAAAGGGATAATAATTATTATTATTTTTAAAGATTTTATTTATTTATTCATGAGACACACACACACACACACAGAGAGAGAGAGAGAGGAACAGACACAGGCTGAGGGAGAAGCAGGCTCCATGCCGGAGCCCGACATGGGACTTGATCCTGCGTCTCCAGGATCACGCCCTGGGTTGAAGGCGGTACCAAACTGCTGAGCCACCTGGGCTGCCCCAAAAGGGATAATTAATTTTTTTTTTTTCCAAAGGGGATAATTAAAGGACAGACTGCCAGTACATTTTTATTGATAGTCTTGTAGGTACTCAAATGCTTTAGAGGTTTAGGTTTCTGAATTCTGTTTTTGAGGTAATAAATCTTTTAAGTGTGTAGAGACTAAGAAAATATAGATGAATGCCTTTATTAGCTTGATAAATTCAATAGTTAATGGAATGTTTCATTTTTATGTTTCTTTACTCTTGGCATCACTCTTACTATCTAAAAATTAAAATTAATGAAGACAACCCCATAGTTAAGACTTCAATTTCTAAAATCAGGGTTTAGATTTTTCTTTTTTTCTTTTACTTTCAGAAGTTGGGATATCTAAAGAGGAAGCCTTAGAAACTCTGCAAATTATAAGAAGAGAATGTCTCACAAATAAACCAAGATATGCTGCTACAGCTGAGTCAGGCAAGAAGTGTACAGCACTGGAACTTCTTGAGCAGGAGCATACCCAGAGCTTCATAATTACCTTCTGTTCAGCACTAGATAATATTCTTGGGGGTGGAATACCCTTAACCAAAACAACAGAAATTTGTGGTGTACCGGGTGTTGGAAAAACACAGTTATGGTAAAGTAAAATGTTCCCCTCTTAAGGGTAGGCTTAATAGCATTTTATGTAAGTAATAGAATATGGTGCTCTGGGTCTACATTCAGGAGACCAAAAAAGGCATGTATCTGCTCTTGATTTTTTTGTAGGGTGTATGTGTGCATATGAAACAAAAATCAGTTTACCATTTGTGTTATTTCAGTACCCCATCTTGATAAACTGATGTAATTATTTTGGTATCCAAAAATGTTTCTTTTGCAACATTGTAAAGTGATTTTAGGGTAAACCAGTAGTCTTCTATTTTATTATATAGTTAATTCCTGGGAATATATTCAGAGATAGATTTAGTATAAGAAGGGATTTTATCTCTTGAGGCCTAAAAACCACTAAGAAGTCCTTAATCATGGCTTTATGGGTAAGCCTTCCCCTAATCCACATATCAGTTGGTTCACATATATTTGGAGCAGAAAGTTAGCCATCTCTGTTGCCTAATGGTGTTACCTAGTGGGTGGTGATGTAAAGTTTGAAAAACACGGCCTTAGATGATTATGATAATGAATTTGGTCATTCAACTTTCTCTTGACAGTATGCAGTTGGCAGTAGATGTGCAGATACCAGAATGTTTTGGAGGAGTGGAGGGCGAAGCAGTTTTTATTGATACTGAAGGAAGTTTTATGGTTGATAGAGTTGTAGACCTTGCTACTGCCTGCATTCAACACCTTCACCTTATTGCAGGAAGACATATGGGAGAGGGTAAGTTATCAAGTGATCTGTTTTCTTTTTTTCTGTATGATAAAAGTAATTTGCATTTGTACCTCTCAAGCCTCAGCAAGAGACCATTTGGAACATGAAGCTTAAATGACTTGACAGTGTCCTATTGTTATAGACTTAGAAATGCCACAGCCTAGACTGGCCTTTTATTCTTTTATGGTCCTCAGTTCTTTTTTTTTTTTTTTTTTTTTAAAGATTTTATCTATTTGAGATAGAACTGAGAGAGAGTGAGCATGAGTGGGGGGAGGGGCAAAGGGAGAGGGAGAAGCAGACTCTTAGCTGAGCAGGAGCCTAGATGTGTGGGGCCTTGATCTCTGGACCCTGGGATCATGACCTGAGCTGAAGGCAGATGCCCAACTGACTGAGCCACCTAGGTGCCCTACCCTCACTTCTTAATGCAGAAGCTCTGGGCCAAAACTTGTGTGTATATTTCACTGTATCACTTCAGATCATCATGCTCTGACCTGCCAGGTGTAAACTGATATTAGACAACTTAATGTAAGTAAATGTTGTTTCAATGCATTCAGTGATTCATTGCATTTAGTTTATATTGACTTCCATACTGGTTTTTCAAAGAACCAAAGGTAGCTTTTTTTTTTTAAAGATTTTATGTATTTTTTATGTATTTATTTGAGAGAGAGGGAAGGGGCAAAGGGAAAAGCAGAATCCTCGCTGAGCAAGGAGCCCCACTTGGGACTCGATCCCAGGACCCTAATATGACCTGAGCTGAAAGCAGCCACTTAACCATCTGAGCCACCCAGGCACCCCACCAAAGTTAGCTCTGAAAAACCATGTTAGAAATGTTTGGAACATTACTGAATGACCTTATGGGACTCTGAGTAGAATGTAATGGACTTCATGACTGTGTTAATTGTATTAAAGTGTTTGGGAAGTTTTTTTGATCTTGTCATGTAGAAATATTATTTGATTTTTTTAAGAAAACATATGGGTAATTTTTTTCTTTTTGGGGGGTAATTTTAATTTAAATGATTTAAATACTTAAAGGTATTCAAGTTCTTGTCATTTTAATTACTTAGGAAATTAACTGGTTTCTGCTTTGACTGTTCTAGTTTATTTTTTGGATGTGCAGTCCTCATTCTTTAATAATTTTAAAAAACAATACTTTTCATAGGATTCTTGTATTCCCTTTAAATGAGTGTAATAGCTGGCTATTTTAATTTTCATATGCGTACTAGGTGTCTTTTTTAACTAATGACCAATATGTCTACTGAAAGTCCTTAAAGCTACCCATGACACAATGTGTATTTGTAATAGTGCCTTTTTTCTTTAAGATTTTATTTATTTATTCATGAGAGACACAGAAAGAGACAGAGACATAGGGAGAGGGAGAAGCAGGCTCCTTGTGGGGAGTCCAATGCAAGGCTCAATCCCAGGACCCCAGGATCACTACGGGCAGACGTTCAACTACTGAGCCACCCAGGTGCCCCTGAAATAGTGTCTTAAAATCTTATTGTAGGGGCACCTGGGTGGCTCATTCAGTTAAACATCTGCCTTTGGCTCAGGTCAAGATCCCAGGGTCCTGGGATTAGGCTCCCTTCTCTGTAAGGAGCCTGCTTCTCACTCTCCCTCTGCCTACCGCTCCCCTGCTTGCACTTACGGACATGCTGTCTCTCTGTCAAATAAATTATTTAAAAAGAAACCACAACCTTACTGTAGATATTATAGGTATAGCATTGGGATATAAAGTTTTTAATGATTGCTATGTGATTAAGCTGTTATTTTTTTTGGTTAGAGGTGAACTTTTATATTTGCAAAAGTCACTGCTTTCTGAAATTTAATTTCATGTGTATTTTTTCAATGTTAAAACAAGTATGAAACAAGTTAAAACAAGTATGAAAAAAAGGTGAAGTATGTTTTAAAGTACAGTAATTTTTAACTGGTTTATCTCAGAAATATGTATAAAACCAAACCGTTGTTTGTTTTTTGTTTTATTTTGTTTTTAAAGATTTTATTTATTTTTTCATGAGAGACACACAGAGAGAGAAAGAGAGGCAGAGACACAGGCAGAGGGAGAAGCAGGCTCCATGCAGGTAGCCTGACGTGGGACTTGGTCCCGTATCGCCAGGATCAGGCCCTGGGCTGAAGGTGGTGCTAAACCGCTGAGCCACCTGGGCTGCCTCTGTTTTTTGTTTTTTTTTTTTAAGATTTATTTATTTGAAAGTGCATAAGCAGGGGGGAGGGGCAGTGGGAGAGAATCTCAAGCAGATGTCCTGCTAAGTGCAGAGCTGGATGCAGGACTCAGTCTTACCATCCTGAGATCAAGACCTGAGCTTAACCAACTGAGCCACCCAGGTACCCTCCTAAAACTGCTTTTTATTTTTATTTTTTTTAAGATTTTATTTATTTATTCATGAGAGAGAGAGAGAGAGAGAGAGAGAGAGAGAGGCAGAGACACAGGCAGAGGGAGAAGCAGGCTCCATGCAGGGAGCCTGACATGGGACTTGATCCTGGTTCTCCAGGATCAGGCCCTGGGCTGAAGGCAGCACTAAACCGCTAAGCCACCCGGGCTGCCCCCTAAAACTGCTTTTTTAAAAAAATATATAATCTAAGAAGAATTTTATATTGTTTCTACTTAAATATAAAAGTATGCTAAAGAAATAATGGAAAAAAGTTACCAAAAGGGAAAAAGATGCTTCTTTTTTTATTGTTTTTTTTTTTTTTAATTTTTATTTATTTATGATAGTCACAGAGAGAGAGAGAGAGAGAGAGAGAGAGAGGCAGAGACGCAGGCAGAGGGAGAAGCAGGCTCCATGCTCCGGGAGCCCGACGTGGGATTTGATCCCGGGTCTCCAGGATCGCGCCCTGGGCCAAAGGCAGGCGCCAAACCGCTGCGCCACCCAGGGATCCCTCTTTTTTTTATTGTTAACCTAATTTGCATCCTATGAAAAAAAACAAGAAAGGAGAAATTCCATTATGTTACTTCTATTCAGTGGAAACCAATAATAGAAATATGAAAAGTCAGGTATTAAACCTCTAATTGTATATGTGTATAAAGAATTTCTAGATAGTTTAGTGTTTAAGGAACTAGTGGAAAAGGTGAAAATAAGAGGTCAGGAATTATGCAATGGTAGTTTATAGCAAATTTGTTATAATTTTGTTATCTTTCAATTAAAGTGAAGAGTTGTATTCACAGTGAAGCATTTTATTATTAAAAGGTATTTTCTTCCTATAATATATACTCAAAACAAGTAAAACTAAATTAAGATTGTTTTGTTTATTTTAGAGCACTCAAAAGCTTTGGAGGATTTCACTCTTGAAAATATTCTTTCCCATATTTACTATTTTCGTTGTCGTGACTACACAGAACTATTGGCACAAGTTTATCTCCTGCCAGACTTTCTTTCGGAACATTCAAAGGTATGGCTCAAACGATTGAAATACAGCTAACCTTTGGAATATCTTTGGAGGTGTTTGATTAGCATGAAAAATAAGTAAATTGTATAGTGGCATAAGCCTGTTCAAAAATCTCTTCCTTCCTTGTCCTACAATTTATTTATACTTACAGATATTTAACATATATGCATATATATTTTATGCCCAAAGTATGAAATTGAAATAATATAGGAAGAGGTTCTTCCTCCAGTAATAGTGGAATAGCTTCTAACAAACAAATTCTATAGAAGGTTATATGTGAAAAATAAAACTTCCGTTCTACTGCATCCTAGTACCTCTCCCTAAAGTTGACTACTATTGTTTCTTGTGTGTCTTCTCAAAAAAATTTTTATGCATGTTGCAATATCTGTCTACCCATTTTTTTCTTTTTTTTTTAATTCATGAAAGATGCAGAGACAGGCAGAGGGAGAAGTAGGCTCCCTGGTGGAGAGCCCAATGCGGACTCAATCTGAGGACCCCCAGGATCACACGCTGAGCCAAAGGCAGACACTAAACCACTGAGCCACCCAGGTGGTCCTGTCTACCCATTTTTAATATTTTTAGTGGGGTAATACTGTAACATGATTCTGATTTTTTTTTTTGCTTGGTGTTTTGCGTATCTTTCTATATCACCACATGTGGATAAACCTTTTTATTCAGCTGCATATTATTTCATTTTAAGAAGGTGTTTTTACTGTTGGTATGAATGTAAAATGGTACAGTTGCCTCAGAAAACAGTATGGCGCTCCTCGAAAAATTGAAAATAGAATTATCATATGACCCAGCAATTCCACTTTTGTGTATATTACCAGAAGAATTGAAAGCAGGATTTTGAAGAGATATTTGTAAGCCTGTGTTCATAACAGCATTATTTGTATTACCTAAAACATGGAAGCAACATTCATTGATGAATGAATAAATAAGCAAAATGTGGTATACACATACAATGTAATATTATTCATACTTAGAAAGGAAAGAAATTCTGACATATGCTACAACTTGGATGAATCTTGAGGACATTATGTTAAGTGGAATAAACCAGTCAAAAAAAGACATGCTGTATGATTCCACTTATATGAGATGTGAAGAGTAGTCAGACTCAGAGACATAAAGTAGAATAGTGGTTATGAGGGCTTGTGGGGAAAGGGGAAAATGGGAAATTATTGTTTAATGGGAATAGAATTTCATTTTACAAGATGAATGTTCTGCGTATTCTACTACATAAAAAAAAATTGGGAAAACTGCCTCAATTTATTTAACCAATCCTCTTATTGGTGGTCTTTTAGATGGTATTATTAACAATGGTTTGAGGATAATCCTTACATATATCATCTTAGGGTAAATTTCAAGTATGTTTCTGGGTAAATTTTTTTTTTAAGATTTTATTTATTTATTTGAGAGAGAGAGAAAGAAAGCATGAGCTGGAGATGGGGTAGAGGGAGAAGGAAAAGTGGGCTCCCCACTGAGTTCAGAGCCCCAGGACCTAAGATCATGACCTTAGTCAGATGCTTAACCAGCTGAGCCACCCAGGTACCCCTGTTTATGGAATAAATTCTAAGTATTAGAATTATGTTAAAGAATATGTACATTTTTTTTTAAAGATTTTATTTATTCATTCATGAGAGACACACACAAAGGGAGAGAGAGAGAGAGAGAGAGAGGCAGAGACACAGGCAAAGGGAGAGGCAGGCTCCATGCAGGGAGCCCGATGTGGGACTCAATCCCAGGACTCCAGGATCACGCCCTGGGCCAAAGACAGGCGCCAAACCACTGAGCCACCCACGGATCCCCAAATATGGACATTTTAAATTTTGATAAATATTACACATGACAGAGACTCTTTGATCAAACTTTACTCAGCCTCCTCTGAGCCTTTTTGAATTGGCCTCAACCTTCACCCACATCCAGTCTTTGGCCTTTCATACTGTAAGTAATGCTGCTGTGAACACAGGGGTACAATAGTATCCTGTAAATTAGTTTAGAAAGAATCTCCCACCCTTAAAATCTGATCACCCTTGACATCTCAAGTTCCTTATTCCCCACTTTAAATGTTATGTCATTGACCTGCCTGTAGCAAGAATTCTGCTAGGTCATGTTAGCAAGAATCCTACCCTTGATGTCTTCTCCTAATAATTTTTCTTTTTTTCTTTTTTTTTCTTTTTCTTTCTTTATTTTTTCTCCTAATAATTTTTCATTCACTGACACCCTGCTTCTTGGGTATAAATCCCCATGTGTCCTTGTATTTGGGGTTAAGACCAATCTCTTTCCCTATTGCAAAACCCTTATTGCTATCTTCTTGAATAAAGTCTTCCTTACTATTTTAACGGGTGTCAGAATAACTTTTTTTTTAAAGATTTCTTTCATTCATTCATTCATTCATTCATTCATTCATTCAACAGAGAGCACAAGCAGGGAGAGTGGCAGGCAGAGGGAATGGGAGAAGCAGGCTCCCCACTCAGCAAGGAGCCCAGTGTGGGCCTTGATCCCAGGTCCCTGGGATCATGACCTGAGCCAAAGATTAATCAACTGAGCCACCCAGGTGTCCTTTTTTTAAATATATATAAGAGAGAGTGAGCGTCATGAGTGCAAAGGGACAAAGGGAGAAAGAAAATCTTAAACAGGCTCCACGGCCAGTGCTCAGAACGTAATTCTGCTGTTTTTGGATGAAGTAGTCTATAGATACCCATTATATCTAGTTGATTGATGGTGTTATTGAGTTCATCTCTGTTCTTAATGGTTTTGTCTACTGGATCTGTTCATTTTTATTAGCTGCTAAAGACTCCAAATATAGTGAAGTCATCTATTTCTCCTTGCAGTTTTGCCTCATATAGTTAGATGCTCTTTTGTCAGGACATACATGTTAGGAACTATTATGTCTTTTTGGGGAACTGACCTTTTAATCATTATGTAATGTCCCTCTTTATCCCTGATAATTTCCTTAGTCTGACATCTGCTTTCTAAAATAAATATAGCTATTCTTGGTTTCTTTTGGTTAGTGTTACCATGGTATAGCATGGTAGATACTTCTCTAATCATTTACTTTTAGTCTACAGGTATCTATATATCTAAAGTGGGTTTTTTTTTTTTTAAGATCTTTTTTTTTTTTCAGATCTTATTTTTTTAAAGTAGTCTTTAAGACTACTTTAAAGTAGTCTTAAAGACTTAGGCTTAAGTAGACTTAAAGACTACACCTAAAAAAAAAAAAGACTATACCTAAGTAGCTCATTTAGTTGAGTGTCTGATTCTTGATTTTGAATCAGATCATAATCTCAGGGTTGTGAGATTGAGCCCCATGTCTGGTTCTGCACTGGGCATGGAGCCTGCTTAAGATTCTCTCTTTCCGGGGATCCCTGGGTGGCTCAGTGGTTTAGCACCTGCCTTCTGCCCAGGGCGTGATCCTGGAGTCCTGGGATCGAGTCCCGCATCGGGCTCCCTGCATGGAGCCTGCTTCTCCCTCTGCCTGTGTCTCTCATGAATAAATAAATAAAATCCTTAAAAATAAAATAAAATAATAAAATAAAATAAAACTGCATGAAAAAAAAAAAAGATTCTCTCTTTCCCTCTCTGACCCTCTCCTGCTTGCACATGTGCTCTCTTTAAAAACAACAACAGCAAAAAAAACCACACATTGCCAAATCCAAGATCATGAAAATTTATTTTTAAGAGTTTGTAGGAGAGGAAAAAGTTTTCTTCAGCCCTATTAGGATCCCAAGCTGGGACTGAAAATTAAACTAACAAAGGCAGAATAACAGGAGAAAAGCACACACATTTTACTGCATTTTTATGTGTACATGGAAGCCTTCTATAAGACAATAAAACCCACAAGGCCCAGAACAGGAAACTTTTATGCCTTTTAGCCAAAAACAGTAAATTTGTGAAGAATTGATGAGACAAAGGGGTTTGGGCTAGAGGTGGAAAATTACGAAGTAATTTGGAAGATAAGAATTAGTTTAACAAGGTTTGTTTATATGCCTTCTCAGCCCTAAATTCCCTGTCTCTGGTGATAAGAGTGTCTCATTTTATCCTGATACAGGGAGGGTACCTTTCACCCAGGAGATTTCTCTTCTTTCCAGGAAGAAGAGAGAGAATAAGAGATGAAAGTTGCTTCTCTGCTTCTGTTGTTTTCTGACTTCTGCTTAAGATATACGGTATGCTAAAGGCATCTGGGTGGCTCAGTTGATTAGGCGTCCAACTCTTGATTTTGGGTTATGGTCTCAGGGTTGTAGGATGGAGCCCTGTGTCCAGTCCCTTGTCAGGCTCCATGTTCATTGGGGAATCTGCCTGCTTTTCTCTCTCTTCCTCTGCTCCTTTCCCCATGCAAAAAAATAAATAGATTTTTTTCTCTCTCAAATAAATACATATTATTTATTTATTTATTCATGAGAGGCAGAGAGAGAAAGAGTGAGAGAGAGAGAGGCAGAGACACAGGAATAAATATTTTTTAAAAAAGATATTCAGTATGCCAGGGTGCCAGATTTGGAGTAGCATGTCCTGAACTCCACCCAGTTTAATAGCTTTAGTTTTTTTATTTGGGACTTTTATCCATTTTGAGTTAATTTTTTTATACATAGTCTGGAGTAAGTGTCCAACTTCATTTTGTATGCAGACATCTAGTTATTGCAGCACCATTTGTTGAAAAGACTTTTTTCCCCATTGAACGGGCTTGGCATCCTTGTTGAAAATCAGTTCACCAGGGCAGCCCCGGTGGCTCAGTGGTTTAGTGCTGCCTTCAGCCCAGGGTGTGATCCTGGGGTCCCGGGATCGAATCCCATGTCTGGCTCCCTGCATGGAGCCTGCTTCTCCCTCTGCCTGTGTGTCTGCCTCTCTCTCTCTCTCTCTCTCTCTCTCTCTCTCTCTCTCTGTGTCTCTCATGAGTAAATAAATAAAATCTTTAAAAAAAAAATCAGTTGATCATAGATGTACGGGTTAATTTTCTGGACTCTATTTTATTGATGTGTGTGTTGTTTGTACTAATCAAAACCAGTACCACATGGTTTTGATTAGTAGCTTCATAGTATGTTTTGAAATTGGGACATGTGAGTCCTCCACTTTTTTATTTTCAAGATTGTTTGGCTATTCAGGGCCCTTGCAATTCCATATGATTTTGATCCACGTGAATAGAGTCTTGTTTATTTCTGCAGAAATGCAGTTGGAATTTTAATACAGATTATATTGAATCTGTGTATTGAATATATTGCCATCTTTTTTTTTTTTCTTTAAGTAAATGTTACCTGTAATGTGGGGCTCAAACTTGCTATTCTAAGATCAAGAATTTCATGCTCCACCAACTGAGCCAGCCAGGCACCCCAAAGTATATTGTTATCTAAACAGTATTAAATCTTCTAATCCACGAGCACAGTATATCTTTCTACCTATTTAGGTCTTTTTTAACTTCAACAATGTTTTGTAGGTTTTAGTGTGCAAATATTCCTCATCTTTTATTCTTTTTTGATGTTCTATCCCACCACCCCAAAATCATGACCTGAGCCAAAACCAAGAGTTGGCTGCTCAACTGACTATGCCACCCAGGTGCTCTGCGAATGGAAATTTTATATCTTCCTTTCCAGTTTGCCTGCCTTTTATTTCTTATGTAATTGTTCTTGGTAGAACTCTTGGTACAGTGTTGAATAACTGATAAAAGTGGGCATTTTTGTCTTACTAAGATCAGGGAGAAAGCTTTCAGTCTATCACCTGTAAGTACAGTTGATCCGCATTATTTGCAGGTTCTCTAGCTGCAAATTTACGACTTGCTAAAATTTTTGGTAATCCCAAAATCTATGCTTTTGTAATCATTTGTGAATATATTATGCTGAATAATATAAACTGGTTGTCTTTAAGAAATTTATTTTTTCACTATTCTAGAGGCTGGAAGTCTTGAGATTAAGGTTCCAGTTGATTCTGTGTCTGGCAAGTGCTCTCTTCCTGACATACAGAAGGCTGCCTTCTTATAGTGTCCTCACATAGCAGAGCAACAGAGAATGAGCTCTTTGATTACTCTTCTTTTAAGGACACTAATCCTGTCAGATCAGGGCCCCACCATTATGATCTCATTTAATCTTTATTACTTCCCTGGAGGCCCTATATCAAAATATAATTATATTGGCGGTTAGGGCATAGTAGTATAGTGGACAAATGTAAGTGGCCAAAAACTTGAGTCTCCCAACACATTTGTTCCCAGGTGAGGTTGAACAAGGTATTCTCTGCCTTCTTATTTCAGCTTTCATATTGTTTTTTTTTTTTTAATTTTTTTTATTTATTTATGATAGTCACACAGAGAGAGAGAGAGAGAGAGAGAGGCAGAGACATAGACAGAGGGAGAAGCAGGCTCCATGCACCAGGAGCCCGACGTGGGATTCGATCCCGGGTCTCCAGGATCGCGCCCTGGGCCAAAGGCAGGCACTAAACTGCTGCGCCACCCAGGGATCCCCCTCAGCTTTCATATTGTTAACAAGTATCCTCTTCATGGTTTATTTAATGCCATGTTTTTGCTGAGGATTTTTGCATCTGTAATGTCTGTGGTTTTCTTTACTGGGGATGTTTTATTTATTTATTTATTTATTTATTTATTTATTTATTTATTTATTTATTTATTTATTTATTTTATGATAGGCACACAGAGAGAGAGGAGAGAGGCAGAGACACAGGCAGAGGGAGAAGCAGGCTCCATGCACCGGGAGCCTGATGTGGGATTCGATCCCGGGTCTCCAGGATCGCGCCCTGGGCCAAAGGCAGGCGCCAAACCGCTGCGCCACCCAGGGATCCCCCTACTGGGGATGTTTTTATCTGGCTTTGGTATCAGTATGATACTGGCTTCGTAGAATGAATGAGGAAGTGTTCCCTCTATTTTTGGGAAAAGTTTGAGAAGGATTGGTGTAAATTATTTATTTTTTTTTAAGATTTTATTTATATGAGAGAGATTGAGCAAGAGAGAGCACAAGCAAGGTATGTGGAGGGTGAGAGTGAGAAGCAGACTCCCTGTGGAGCAAGGGGGCTCAATCCCAGAATCCCAAGGTCATGATCTGAGCTGAAGGCAGATGCATAACCGACTGCCATCCAGGCGTCCCAGTGTAAATTCTTTAACCATTTTATAAAATTCACCAGTGAAGCATCTGGCTGGCTCTGTCAGTATGGCATGTGACTCTTGATCTCAGGGTCATGAGTTTGGGCCCCACACTGGGGATATAGTTTACTTAAAAAAAAAATTCACTAGTGAAGTTCTTTGGTCCTGGTCTTTTTTTGTTATTGAAGGCTTTTGATCACTGATTCAATCTTTCAGATTTTCTGTTTCTTCTTCTTCTTTTTTTTTTTAAAAGATTTTATTTATTTATTCATGAGAGACAGAGAGAGAGAGAAGCAGAGACATAGGCAGAGGGAGAAGCAGGCTCCATGCAGGGAGCCTGATGTGGGTACTCCATCCTGGGTCTCCAGGATCACGGCCTGGGCTGAAGGCTGCGCTAAACCGCTGAGCCACCCAGGCTGCCCTCTATTTCTTCTTAAGTCAGTTTAAAAAAAAAAAAAATTTTTTTTTAAAGATTTTATTTATTTATTCATGAGAGATGGAGAGAGAGAGAGAGGCAGAGACATAGGCAGAGGGAGAAACAGGCTCCCTGTGGGGAGCCCGATGGGGGGGCCTCAATCCCAGGATTCTGGGATCACGCCCTGAGACAAAGGTAGATACTTAACCACTGAGCAACCCAGGTGCCCTTCATCTAATTTTTATTACTTCTTTTGTTTTGCCTTCTTTGGGTTTAGTTTGTTCTTTTTTCTAGTTTCCTAAGGTATAAGTTTTTTTTTTTTTTCCCTAAGGTATAAGTTTTGATTATTGATTTGAGATCTTTTCTTCCTTTATTTTTTTTAAAAGATAGTTGTTTAGAGCTCTACATTTACTATGGAGCACTACTTTCACTGTATCTTTTAACTTGGTATATTGTGGAACACCAGGGTGGCTCAGTGGTTGAGCATCTGTCTGCCTTTGGCTCAGGGCATGATCCCAGGATCTGGGATCGAGTCCCACATCTGGCTCCTTGCCGGGAGCCTGCTTCTCCTCCCCCTGCCTGTGTCTCTGACTCTCTCTCTGTGTCTCATGAATAAATAAATCTTTAAAAAAATAATAATAACTTGGTATACTGTGCTTTTATATTCATTCATCTTTAAGTATTTCCCTTTTAATGCCTTCTTTAACTCATTCCTTATTTAAGAGTGTATTGCTTAGGGTTGCCTGACTAACTCAGTTGATAGAACATGTGACTCTTAATCTCAGGGTTGTGAGTTTTTTGTTATTGTTGTTTTGGGTTTGTTTTTTTAAGTTTATTTAAATAATCTCTATATCCAACATGGTACTTGAACTCATGACCCCGAGATCAAAAGTTTCATGCATCTCCATCTGAGCCACCAGGCACCCATGGGGGTCATGAGTTTGAGCCCCATATTGGGTATAGAGATTACTTTAAAAAAAAAAAAAAAAAGAGGTGTTGTTTAATTTGTGAGTTTTCCAAATTTCCTTCTGATGCTGGCTTCTAATTCCATTCCATTCTGGTCAGAGAAGATACTTTATATATGATCCATCCCATCTTTATACATTTATTTTGTGACTTATTTTGTGACCCAACCTCTAGATCTATCCAGGAGAATGTTCTCTGTGCACTTGAGAAGAATATGTATTCTGCTCTTGAGTGGAGCATTTTATATCTATTTATGTATCTGTTTCTGGCTTTTTCTTTTTAATGGGTCAGCCTTTATTGGTGAGCAGGCAATTGAATTGCTGTCCAATTCAAAAGAAGTTGCTTACCTCATGATGAACAAGTACATTTTAACATGAATGCTGGTTGATAGTTTTGTTTATGTCAACAAGTGTGATGAAAGTGAAACAACGGGTATTTTTTTAAATTGAATTATAATTGATGTACTATATCCTGTTAGTTTCAGGTGTACATCATAGTGATTTGATATTTTTATACATTATGAAACCTCACAATATGTCCAGTTACAGTGTATCACCATACACAAAAATATGTGTATATGTCCTTTATGTGGGCTGTCTTTCCCTCCTATAGGTTTTTATTGAGGACTCAGATCTATTGCCTCCCTTTTCATTGACACCTTCCTTTACATCTAGTCTAAGTTAGCCTCCCTCTACTTTATCACCTACTTATTCATCATTATTTCACCCAGTTTAGTTTTTTCATAACTCCATCATTATCAGAAATTACTCATGTATTTTTTTGCATGTTAATTGCCCTTTACTCCACTAGAACATAAACTCCATAAATTCTTGTTCCTGGAACAAGTACTGCCTGGAACAGTTACTAACATAGTAGGTGCTGAATGAAGGAATGAATACTCTAGAAGATTCACAAATGGATTACTTAGACATGGCGTCATCAAATCCTCTTCTTTAGTCTAAACCTTACAAGAAAAATATATAATCTTAACGGGATTTTTAAATTTGGATTCATTTCCAGATTCTGTTTGTTCTTAGATATGAGGTTCATATATTACTCTGACTTCACTGAAGGAGGCATTATTTGGATTATATTAGAAATGCAATTGTCATGAAAATGTTTATCATCTATAAGTGAGCCTTCTTCATTAGAATTCAAGACAAACCTGCCTCATGCTGAATTCTCCATTATAACAGATACTGCAATGATTAGCTGCCTTATAGTATATTTAAAATTAAGGAGGAAAAGTATACCAAGAATTAAGTTTTTGTTTTTAATTTTTATTTATTTTTTTTAAGATTTTATTTTTATTTATTCATGATAGACATAGGGGGAGAAAGAGGAAGAGACACAGGCAGAGGGAGAAACAGGCTCCATGCAGGGAGCCTGACGTGGGACTTGATCCTGGGACTCCAGGATCGTACCCTGGGCCAAAGGCAGGCGCTAAACCACTGAGCCACCCAGGGATCCCCAAGAATTAAGTTTTTGAAGAAGGTATAATAATTTACTAATTGAAGAGTTTTTTTTAAACATAAAAAATCTTGAAGGTAATTTGAAATATTGAAGAATTTATTTTACTAAGATGTCAGAAGTGCTTTTTTATCAGTGTAAAATGCCTCTGTAAAGATTGTGTAAAGTATACGAAAATTGTAATTGCTTTTTTTATGTTGAATTACTTTTTCAAGTTGATAAATTATCAAACCAGAGTATATTTTAATTTTTGTTGAAAACATTGGGTGAATGGATTTATCTTGGAGAGTTAGAAATAGAACTCTGGATTTTAAGGATTTTTTTTACCTGCAGTGAACATGCTTTTGGGATGCCATTTTTAAAATTTTATTTTATTTTAATTTTAAAATTTTTATTTATTTATGATTGTCACACAGAGAGAGAGAGAGAGAGAGGCAGAGACATAGGCAGAGGGAGAAGCAGACTCCATGCACCGGGAGCGCGACGTGGGATTCGATCTCGGGTCTCCAGGATCACGCCCTGGGCCAAATGCAGGCACTAAACTGCTGCGCCACCCAGGGATCCCTAAAATTTTATTTTTAAACTTTTTTATTATTATTTTTTTTTAACTTTTATTTATTTATGATAGTCACACAGAGAGAGAGGCAGAGACACAGGCAGAGGGAGAAGCAGGCTCCATGCACCGGGAGCCTGACGTGGGATTCGATCCCGGGTCTCTAGGATCGTGCCCTGGGCCAAAGGCAGGCACCAAACTGCTGCGCCACCCAGGGATCCCCTAAAATTTTATTTTTAATACCAAACCTAATATCATGATCTCTTCTGTGTTTAGGTTCGATTAGTGATAGTGGATGGTATTGCTTTTCCTTTTCGTCATGACCTAGATGATCTATCCCTTCGGACTCGATTACTAAATGGCCTAGCCCAGCAAATGATCAGCCTTGCAAATAACCACAGATTAGCTGTAAGTATTATTAGCCAAGAGAATTTTATCATAAAGTCAAGCTAAAATATTAATGTCTAGAAATAGCTAAATAGAATTTGACTCAAACACATAGAGACACAGTTTTAAATGTAGTTTTTGTTTAATTTGTAGAAAAAATTAATTCTAGTCTTGCATTGTATATCAGTTTTCCTAGAAAATAACAAGCATAATCAAGATGCCATATTTTAAAATGGACTTGTTTGATAAAGAAATGCTGCCTTTGGTAATTGCAACCTTGGGGTTTTTTTGTCTAAATATACTTGATGTTTTTCAGGTAAACTCTTCTAATATCCCCATTTTTCTTTTACTCTGAGTCTTTTATTATTACATGTTGTATAATTACAGATTCAGATAGGAAAATTACTTAGTGTGGACAACCTAGATGTTTGGAGGTAGAGCTAACTCTTCTAGATTTGAAATGTGAAGTTAGATATAAAGATCGGAAGTGACAAGACAGAAAGGAGTGAGGTAACAACTTTTTTTTTTAACTGTCTAATTGCCATCAATTTCCATACTGCCACCTGTCACACCAATACACACACTTGTCCAGGAGGGAGATGGGAAAAGGTCAAGTCACTTAACTTGATATTCTTGTATTTACCCTGATTGGAGATTTTTTAGCACATATCTATAATATAGCATAAGTAGGTAAAGAACTTCTTGATAAAATCATTTCAAAACCAACCTTCCTTCCTTCCTTCCTTCCTTCCTTCCTTCCTTCCTTCCTTCCTTCCTTCCTTCCTTTCTTTTTGATTTTATTTTTTCATGAGAGACACAGAGACAGAGGCAGAGACAAAGGCAGAGGGAAAAGCAGGCTCCACGCAGGAAGCCTGACCTGGGACTTGATCCCGGGTCTCCAGGACCATGCCTTGGGCTAAAGGCAGCGCCAAACTACTGAGCCACATGGGCTGCCCTCAAAACACACTTTTCTTTTGAGTTTTTAGATTTTTTTTTTTTTTTTTTTTGGCCATATACTGAAAAGTCTGGTATCCTGTGTTTGAATTATTTCTTGTATTAATTTGTAATTTAGCATTCTATTAATCAGTGAAGATCCCCCAGTAGGGGGCACTCAAGACTAATGGGTTGTATAGTTCCTTAGGTTTTGTTTTGTTTGTTGAACAGAAATAGCTTTATTGGGGATCCCTGGGTGGCCCAGGGCGTGATCCTGGAGTCTCAGGATCGAGTCCCACATCAGGCTCCCTGCATGGAGCCTGCTTCTCCCTCTGCCTGTGTCTCTGCTCCTCTCTCTCTCTCTCTCTCTTTCTCTGTGTGTGTGTGTGTCTCTCTCAAGAATAAATAAAAATCTTAAAAAAAAAAAAAAAGAAATAGCTTTATTTTTTCCAATTAAAAAAGTAATATAAACAGTAACATGGAATACTATGCAGTGTTTAAGAAGAGTAATGTAAATATATACATACTAACACACAGCAAGATGTATCCAGACATATAATTAAGTGAAAAGATTAGTCACATGACTTTATGTTATGTGGGGCACTTGGGTGGCTCAGTCAGTTAAGCATCTGCCTTCAGCTCAGGTCATGATCCAAGGTCTTGGAATTGAGCCCCACTTCAGGCTCTCTGCTCAGCAGGGAACCTGCTTCTCTCTCTCCCTCTGCTTGCTGCTTCACCTACCTGTGCACTCCCTCTCTCTCTGTCAAATAAATAAATAAAATCTTTAAAAAACTTAACAACATGGCAGCCTGGGTGGCTCAGCGGTTTAGCACTGCCTTCAGCCCAGGGCATGACCCCGGGGTCCTGGGATCAAGTCCCACATCGGGCTCCCGGTGCATGCAGCCTGCTTCTCCCTCTGCCTGTGTCTCTGCCTCTCTCTCTCTCTCTCTCTCTCTCTTTGTGACTATCATAAATAAATAAATTAATTAATTTAAAAAAAAATCATGTACCCATTAGTCATCATTCCTCATTGCACCCTCTTGTCAGTCCCTAAGAACTATTAGTCTGCTTTCTATTTGTATGTATCTTGTCTTTTCTGGGTACTTTATATAAATAAAATAATTCAGTATATGAACTTTTATTTCTGGCTTCTTTCACTTAGCATATTTGCAAGATTCATCCATGTTGTAGCATGCATCAGTATCCTTTTAATGACTGATTAACTTTGCATTTTCTTAGTATATCACATTTTGTTTATTCATCAATTGAAGGACATTTGGGTAACAAGTATTTTTAAAGCAGCGAACTTCATAATTCAAAGTGATTGCTGCTGCGCTATTTTAAAGATTCATTCTTTAGTATCATGGTAAACCCAACATTTTTTTCAGAGGTTATGTAATTCTTTTATAAGTAATTGCTAAAGGTGCAAATTCTGATTTTGGGTTGTTTAACAGTTGGCAAGCCAGTGCATCTATTTACATTTTCCTCAAGAGATGTAGTGGGTAAATTAAATCCAGGTTTCCCTCACTATCCAAAAGTAGAGCATTCTAATAAAAACCTTTGGTAAGCCAAAAGGTATAAAGCAAAGAAGCAGTTAGTTAATCAGTAATTTATATGGAAAATTGTTTTAGCATTCCCAGACTCAAAAAATAATTTTTCTGATACCTTAGGACAGATGTTGCTAATGAATACACAAAGTAAATCAAGATAAAGCACAGATGCTCACCCACATAGTTCAAAGCTATGGCAGCTTGATGCTAAGATGCTGAGTATCATTCCTCGGGGAAGGAGCTTGGTGATGGTGCTTTCCCTGCCTGGGTGCACTCTGCTTTTATAAGAGTTTTTTTTTCAAATGCTGAATACTATATTTGCTTTTCACTTTTTTTTCTTTTATTTTTTGTAAAAGTGAAAATCCTCTTTGGATTCTTTTGGTTAGCAAAAACAGGTACTAATATAGGTCTTTCATAAAAGTGAAGTGGCATAACAGGAGCTTTTGAAAAGCAGGGGATACCTGTACTCTATAAACCAGTGCTGTCTGAGAGGACTTTTTGGGAAGATGAAAATGCTTAGTCTAATACAGCAGTTGCATGGCTATTGAACACTTGAAAATGGTTAGTGTTACTGGTTAACTGAATGTCTAATTTTAATTTAATTTTAAAGAGCTATATGTGTGCCTAATGGCTGCAGGATTGGATAGTACACCTGTAATCAAAAAGTGTTGGTATAAATAAATATCCCAGTTGCTAGAGCTTAAACACTTGGTAGTCTGTAAAGGGAATTATTCTGCATGTTGGAGATGTCAGTCACCAATTTAAATTGCTGCTTAGCTTTTTCTAAGACACCTGATGTGAGGTAATACATGAGGAAGCTTCTGTGACACTTAAGGAACGAGAAACTAGAAGTCGTGTTATCCAGGTGGTGCCTAATTGAAATCTAGTGGAACACAGATTTCTCCCTTATAGACAAACAAAAATTTTAGGGTGTTAACCAGTACAGTGAGAATAGCCAAATGCCTTTTATTTCTCGGTTTTCTTATGGAACTGATGACTTTTTCAAAGTAGGTACCTTTTCTCATTGCTTTTCATAGAAGTTCTTAACACTGTCAGCTTTCAGTAGTATCTGTCATATTTCTAGAGGGAAAATCTGTATTGGAAGAATATTTAACTCTTTCTGGAGAAGTTGGAGCTGGGAGATGCCAATCTTTTACTGTATTCAGTCAGTCTTTTTTTTTTTTTTTAAGATTTTATTTATTCATTCATGAGAGACACAGAGAGAGGCAGAGACACAGGCAAAGGGAGAAGCAGGCTCCATGCAGGGAACCTGACGTGGGACTCAATCCCGGGTCTCCAGGATCATGCCTTGGGCTGAAGGCTGCGCTAAATCTCTGAGCCATGGGTCTGCCCGTATTCAGTCAGTCTTAAACACCCTTTTTCTCTACTTTAAAATTACTGTTCTTCATTTTGAGGCAAGAGAAACAAAAGCAAAAATAAATTATTGGGACTACATCCAAATAAAAAGCTTCTGCATAACAAAGGAAACAGTCAACAAAACTAAAAGACAACCTACTGAATGGGGAAAGATACTTGTAAATGATGATATAAGATAAGTGGTTAGTATCCAAAATGTATAAAGAATTTATACGGGGATCCCTGGGTGGCGCAGCGGTTTAGCGCCTGCCTTTGGCCCAGGGCGCGATCCTGGAGACCCGGGATCGAATCCCACGTCGGGCTCTCGGTGCATGGAGCCTGCTTCTCCCTCTGCCTATGTCTCTGCCTCTCTCTCTCTCTCTGTGACTATCATAAATAAATAAAAATAAAAAAAAAAAAAAAGAATTTATACAACGCAGTATTTACAGGGCAGAATAAATGTCTTGGCTTTAGAGCAGTATAAAAAAAAACCCCAAATTTACACAGCTCAGTACCCAAAAAACAAATAATCTAACTAAAAATAGCCAGAAGACATGAACACACATTTCTCCAAAGAAGATGTGCATATGGCCAACAGACACATGAAAAGATGCTCAGCATCACTCATCATCAGGGAAACCAAATCAAAACCACAGTGAGATATCACCTTACACCTGTCAGAATGGCTAAAATATAAAACACAAGAAATACACATGGTGGTGAGTATGTGGAGAAAAAGGAACCCTCATGCACCGTTGGTGGGCATGCAAACTGTTGTGGCCAGTGTGGAAAACAGTATAGAGGTTCCTCAAAAAAACTAAAAATAGAAATAGCATATGATCTAGTAATCACACTACTGGGTGTTTGCCCAAAGAATAAGAAAACACTAATTTAAAAGAATATACGAAAAAAATTAAAAAATAAATAAAAATATAAATAAATAAATAAATAAATAAATAAAGAAAGAAAGAAAGAAAGAAAGAAAGAAAGAAAGAAAATAAATATGTACCCCCATGTTTATGGCAGATTATAATAGCTAAGATATGGAAGCAGCCCAAGTGTCCATTGACAGATGAATGGATGGAGAAGATGTGATATACACACATGCACACTGGAATATTATTGAGCCATAAACAAATGAAATTTTGGCATTTGCAACAACATGGATGAATCTAGAGAGTACAGTGCTAAGCAAAATAAGCCAGTCAGAAAAAGACAAATACCGTATGATTCGTTCATATGTGGAATTCACGAAAAATGAATAAAGGAAGAATAAAGAGACAAACCAGGGGCTCCTGGTTGGTTCAGGAGGTTGAGCAGCCAATTCTTGGTTTTGGCTTGGGTCATGATCTTAGGGTCTTGGAATTGAGTCCCATATCAGCTTCCACCTTCAATGGGGAGTCTGCTTGAGATTCTCTCTTTCGCTTTGCCTCTGCCCCTCACCCCACACTTGTGCATTCTCTCTCCCCCTCAAATAAATAAATCTTAAAAAAAAAAAAAAAAAAAAGAACAGAGACAAACCAAAAATCAGACTGCTGGGCATGGAGCCCAACACGGGCTTGAATTCATGACCCTGATATAAAGACCTAATCTGAGGGAATCCCTGGGTGGCTCAGCGGTTTGGTGCCTGCCTTTGGCCCAGGGCGCGATCCTGGAGTCCCGGGATCGAGTCCCGCATTGGGCTCCCGGCATGGAGCCTGCTTCTCCCTCTGCCTGTGTCTCTGCCTCTCTCTCTCTCTATGATAAATCAATCAATCAATCAATCAATCTTTAAAAAAAGAAAAAAAGACCTAATCTGAGACAAGAGTTTTTCACTTAACCAACTAAGCCACTAGGCACCCCCAGATTCTTAACTATAGAAAACAAACAGATGGTTGCCAGAGAGGAGGTGGGTGGGGAAATGGGCGAAATAAGCAAAAGGATTAAGAGTACACTTATCTTGGGGCACCTGGGTGGCTCAGTAGGTTCTGTGTCCAACTCTTGGTTTCAGCTCAGGTCTCAGGGTCTTCGGGTGGAGCTGCACATCAGGTTCTGAGCTCAGTGGGGAGTCTGCTCAAGGATTCTCCTCACTTTCTGCCCTCCCCCCGCCCTTGTTCACTCTTTCTCTAAAATAAATCTTTAGAGAGTACAGTTAATGCTTACAGAGATCTTGAGTCACTATATTGTTATACCTGAAACTAATATAATACTTTGTTAACTGAACTGGAATTAAAATTTAAAAATAAAAAAAAATACTGTTTTTAAAACATGGACTCTTTTCTATAGGTCATTATTTAGCCCAAAAGAATTATTATTTTTAGCTGTGAGGGCCGTTTATGAGTAAAGCAACAGCTATATCTATTATCAGCAGACTAGTATAGTTATAATTTGGAGTCATTTGACCTGAACACCTATTTTTTGCCACTTCTTCTATATTTTCTTTATGATTTTAAGTCTTTTCTCATAATTTTTGCCTCAATTTCTTTTTTTCCCCCTGTAAAACCAGAAATGGTAGTAGTGTATTTGTCTCTTTTGTAAAGATATAAACAGTGAGTTATTTATGAAGTATCTCACACTCTCTTTTAATTAAATATATTCTGGAAAGGCAACAGTGATAACAAAACAAAAAACAAAAAACAAAAAAAAAAGCCAGACTCAATCTTTTTTTTTTTTTTTTTTTTAGACTCAATCTTTCTAAGCTTCTGATTTCTCGTGTGTTAAACTGAAATAATATCAAAAACTAATAATACCTCATTCATGGAGTAGTTGTGAAGGCTAGATAAGGTAATGAAGGTAAAGCACTTAGCATAGTTTCTGGCATGTTTTAAGTACTCAGTAAATGTTTATTACCACTACTGAGATTGCTGCTATTGGTCTGGTGGTTTCTATTGGCTTATCCAAAACTTAAATTTTAAAAGTGAGGTTTTTCCGATAACTCCCAGTTATGAACTTTTTTTTTTTAAGATTTTATTTATTTATTTATGAGAGACACAGAGAGGCAGAGACACAGGCAGAGGGAGAAGCAGGCTTCTTGCAGGGAGCCTGACATGTGACTCGATCCCAGGCCTCTGGGATCACACTCTAAGCCGAAGGCAGATGCTCAACCTCTGAACCACCCAGGTGTCCCAGTTATGAACTTTTTATATGTAGTCTCTTTACACTTTTATGTATTAGCTGTTATATTTTTATTCTTCCATTTTCACAATTGTTCTTATCTATTAAAATGTTTATGTTCAATAGAATCATGTTTTCAGATAATTTTTATGGGCAAATTTTAAAAATTTATCAGAAAAGTTCTCATTACCGAAATATATTTTTCTTCAAATTGTATTCAGAATACTAAAATTACAGAACTACTTCCTTGATAATTTTGAGGAGAGATTCACCTAATTTTCTCACTTTTTTTTAGGTACTTTTAACAAATCAGATGACAACAAAGATTGATAGAAATCAGGCCTTGCTGGTTCCTGCATTGGGTGGGTAATTAATCATATAAGCATTTTTTTAAAGTTTTGTATTTATTTAAGTAATCTCTATAACCATCATAGGGCTTGAACTCACAACCTCAAGGTTAAGGGTCACATGTTCTTCTGAGAGCCAACCAGGTGCCCCCAGATAAGCATTTTAAATTTAACACATTTTTTTTCTCCCCCTTTCATGTGATGCTTATTGAGTACTATCAGCTCCACAAAAGCAGAGAATGTATCAGTCTTATTCACTAATAAGTCTCAGTGTGGGGAAGCCCGGGTGGCTCAGCGGTTTAGTGCCGCCTTCAGCCCAGGGTGTGATCCTGGAGACCTGGGATCAGGTCCCACATCAGGTTCCCTGCATGGCGCCTGCTTCTCCCTCTGCTTATGTCTCTCATGAATAAATAAAATCTTAAAAGAAAAAGAAATGCTTTCTAAAAAATAAAAAGTAAGTATTAGTGTGGAGCACAATACCTTTAGATATTGACTCATTGTTTTAGTTATTTAATAAACATTTATTGAGCATTTACTGTTTGGCAACTATTGTGTTAGATACTGAGCATATAAATATTCATAAGATGACTCTTGCCTTTAGAAAGTCTTAGACAGGAGGAATGGTGAATTCATTAAAATTCACATACAGTGAATAGACTTATGGCTCTTCCTAACCTCAGTCATGGTTTTGTTAGGATACAGTCCTTCGAGATTTTTCTTTTACTAAATTCTTTAAGAATATTTTGTCAGAGTTTTGCTTTCCTTCCAGTAGCCAGAAATATGTTGTTAGTAGTTCTGATAATGGAAGATTGACAAAATGTTGACTCAAACTATAAAGTTTTCTGAAAGCAAAAACAAAGGATAATGATCTATTTCTAAAGATAGGTAAAAATTTATTAATCTCAGGATGTTACCCATGTGTACAGGGGTTTTAAAAGTATAAGTATATTCTTGTGTTAAATTAGGTAAAGTAAAACTGTTTTGGTCAGAGGCATTCTGAGAGACTTACAGCCTTGTCAGTAAGGCAGTTTACAGTTGTTTTGTTCTTGTTCCCACCAGGGGAAAGTTGGGGACATGCTGCTACAATACGGCTAATTTTTCACTGGGACCAAAAGCAAAGGTCAGTATAGAAACAGGTTAATAATTCTGAATATTGGGTTAATTACACTGAACAGTTATATTTTCTTAGATCTACAACAGTGGATGACATCTATAGTGCCTCATGAATGAGAGTTTTTGTTGCCTTGTCCTTCATAACCTAGAGAAAATATAGAAACATGTTGTTAAACTGCACATTGAGCTAACAGGAAGTTCTTTGGAATATTTAAATGATGGGGCGCACCTGAAATGAGTAGGTGGCCAAAGAATGCTACCTTCTATAGCTCTTTGAAATCAAGTACCATTTATTAGCCTTGCAAAAGGAGGTAGGTACTCTATGTTCCTAGAAAGGATTGAAAAAAGAATAAAATCAGGACAAAAGGAAAACTTTTGAGGTTAGCTTTTGGACTAATTTATGTGGAAAATAGGATGGTTTTTCCTAGTTGCTTAATATATTTCTTGTATGAAATTGTGTCTATTTTTGTTTTCTTTTGTATTTTGCTATCCTACTTCTGTTACCCAGTTACTTACCTGCCTTTCACAAGTATTGTTCTTTAAAATAAAACTATGACAGCATGAAACCTTTGTATTTGTTTTTAAAGCTGCTGAGCAAGTGAACAAACCAGCTTTCATTTTCTTTAAAATAGGCAAATGAAAGCTGTGGAGTTTTTTTATTCTACACTTCTAGAAATGTTAGATTTATGCCACCCCCTGTGCTTTGAGGTTAATTTGTATAATTGAAAGAACTTGGTTTGGAAATACTGTTGATGAAAGGAAGAAATTGAGAAAGCATGTGGACAAAGATGGAAAAAAGGGTTGCTTAAATATATATCAGGTCTGGTCAGTGATACTGTCTTAGTTCTTTACCAATATTTCTTTGTTCTTTTCCTAACTAAAAAAAATCATGCCTGACCAAATTAGGTCTTACTTACTCTGAGTTCATAGCAGAATATATTACACTTACGTACATGTTTTGAAACTAATGCATGTGGTTTGTGTCTCTTTTAAAAATGTCATTTCCAAAAAAATAAAAATAAAAATGTCATTTCCTGGGGGTTCCCTGGGTGGCTCAGTGGTTTACTGCCTGCCTTCACACCCAGGGCGTGATCTTGGAGACCCGGGATCAAGTCCCACATTGGGCTTCCTACATGGAGTCTGCCTGTCTCTTTCTGTGTCTCTCATGAATAAATAAATAAAATAAAAAATAAAAATGTCATTTCCAAAGAGCTCAGGTACCTCGTCCCCCCCCCCCCCCCGCCCATAAAACATAATGCTTTACAATTGACTTCTATCCCCCAGTTCTGTAAATAAGGCATTGTATTCTGGATCACAAAAGGAATTCTTTCCTCAACAACAAACCCTATTGTAAATATTTGGCAACAGTTCTCCAGAACATATTGAACATACTGCTTATACTTTCCCAGATTCAGGTTTTCTTTCTTTTCTTTTCTTTTCTTTTTTTTTTAATCATTTGTTTGTTTGTTTGTTTGTTTATTCGTGAGAGACAGAGGCAGAAACACAGGCAGAGGGAGAAGCACGCTCCATGCAGGGAGCCCAATGTGGGACTTGATCTCGGGACTCCAGGATCAGACCCTGGGCCCAAGGCAGGCACCCAACCACTGAGCCACCCAGGGTTCCCCTCTTTCTTTTTTTTAATATTTTTTTATTTATTTTTGAGAGAGAGAGTGAGTGCATGAGCAAAAAAGAGTGTGTGTACATATACTCACGAGCACGGGGAGGGACAGAGGGAAAAGCAAATTCTCCACTGAGCAGGGAGTCCAGTGCAGGACTATATTCCAGGCCCTGGGATCATGACCTGAGCTGAAGGCAGATGTTTAACTGACTGAGCAACCAGGCTCCCCAGATTGAGGTTTTCTGTAAAGTGCATCCCACTGTTCAAATGTTTTTAGGAATTCTCCTTGAACTAGTATATAGTGGTGGTCGTCTACTCTTATTCTACTATTAAATATTCACTAATAGAATACATCTAAAAAATAAAAATAATATAAGCAAAGCAAGATTGTTTAATCTTTTAATGCACTCATCAGAAGATGTTTGCCTTCTTTGTCAAATTCTAGAAGTTAGCATTGGTTGGGTATCCATGAGATCAGAAAATTATGCTTACTCTTTAAGAGTTAGCCATTTTGTGACTTTCAGCTTCTCACTCATCCTTTCCAAGAAATTGGAGAATGGTGTTGAAGACTGACATTGAATTATATAGATGTAGGGGAAATCTGTTCCATAAGTTTTTTCTATATCCCAGACTATGATTTTAGTGACTGCTTGCTTATGCTAGGTACTTAACTGGGCAGTTAATATACATTTCATAAATTCCCTTCAATAACTCTGAAGGATCTATATGTACATAGAGGTGAGAAGACCAAGGCTGCCCAGACAGATTAACTAAGAGTAATTAATAACCACCATTGTTTTGAATATTTATTAACTGTCCTTTATTGTGCTAAAAAGCATTATATATGTGTGTGTGCATATATATATAGTATTTCATTTTATTTTCCAAATAACTATGAAATTAGTAGTAGTATCCACGTTTTATAGCTGACTATATAATAGAGTCTGTTTCTTTTCCTAAAACTGCTGTTTCTACAATGTAATTAAAGTATTGTGTTGATTGCCAGCAAATCTGAAAGTATAGCTCTTATTCTCATTTTTAGATAAAATCCCTTTTCTCCAAACTGTTTCCCGCCCCCCGCCCCCCCCCCCCCCCCGGCTGGGGATATATGATAAGTAATGTGCATACTTTATTATAATTAAAATAAGTTGACCTCATTTATTAGAATTAAAATAGTTTTGTTCTTGTTTGAAACCAGTCATCTTAAAAAAAAGAGACAGACCAGTTATTATTAAGTCATTAAAGTTGCATGAAATCTTGTATGTATTTTAAAATTTAGTTTATCTTGAAAGGACAAAAATAGAAATTCACACTGGGAAAATAGTTATAAAAATGAACACTTCCAGTTTAAGCAGAAAACTAAAAACCTTAAGTAGCCAAATTTATATTGAGAGTTGAACCTTAGTGTCCCATTTATGTTCCAGTCCCCCTCTTTCACTGGAAACACCTGAGTTTTACCTTTTGACTAACAATGAAATGACACTCCAACGGTTATTCAAATAAGTACTTTTGTCTCTGTCCTGTATATTGTGTGGGGTTTTCCTCCAATTTGCATATTCATGATAACATGAGACTGAGATTGTTCAAAATTATATCACTTTTTGCCAAGAAGATCTGGTGGTAGAATGGAGTAATATATCAACACCCCCACACAGTGTTTCATATGTGTGCTCAGCTTTAGAGCACAAATTGTGCTTCTGTCTTATTTCTTCCTGACCCAAACTGTAGTTCAGCCATATGTTAGTAAGCTTCATCTCAGCTGAGGCCATGAGCCAAGTGATTCTTTGGTTCAATTTGTTTAAAAAGATCTCTTGAAATGCAGATATGAAATATAAAATCTTATTTTTACCTAGGAATTTGAGGAAGTTTTTCACCCTGAATATTTAGTGCCCACTTGACTTTAGGATTTTTAATAAATATGTAAAAGCTTCTTAAAAGCTTATTTACTTTTTAAATAATTTTCTCAGAAAATTCAGATGTGAGACACCGGGTGGCTCAGTTGGTTAAGCGTCTGCCTTTGGCTCAGGTCATGATATCCGAGTCCTGGGATTGAGCCCCACATTGGGCTTTCCGCTCAGCAAGAAGCCTACTTATCCCTCTCCCTCTGCCTACTGCTGCTCCTGCTTTTTCTCTCTCTCTGTCAGATAAAAGAAAATTCAAATGTATTGTATCTTTTTTGGACATATGGTAATATGAGGTGATTTAGATACTAATTTTTCAGAATAAGTTTAGCTAATTTTTGTTTTATTCAATCAAAATGATTTTTTAAATAAGGCATATTAAAATACACCATGTCTCTGTTTTTCTTATATATATGCATATATATATATATAACTTTTACTTATTTATTTTTAATTTTTTAAAGTAATCTCTGTGCCCAAACTGGGGTTGCAGCTTACAACTTGGAGGTCAAGAGTCACATGCTCTACCAACTGAGCCAGCCAGGCACCCTAATTTTTCTGTTATATTTTGTATTAAAGTTAGAATTATCAACCCAGGGGCACCTGGGTGGGTCATAAGTTGAGCGTCTGCCCTTGGCTCAGGTCATGATCCTGGGGTCCTGGGATTGAGTCCTGTAGCAGGCTCCTCACAAGGAGCCTGTCTCTGCCTCTCTCTGTGTGTCTCTCGTAAATAAATAAATAAAATCTTAAAAAAAACCCAAAACTGGGGCAGCCCGGGTGGCTCAGCGGTTTAGCGCTGCCTTCGGCCCAGGGCCTGATCCTGGAGACCCAGGATCGAGTCCCATGTCAGGCTCCCTGCATGGAGCCTGCTTCTCCCTCTGCCACCACCCCCTCTCTGTCTCTGTCTCTCATGAATAAATAAATAAAATCTTAAAAAAAATGTTTAAAAAACAAAACAAAACAGCAAGACAGATGAGAGAAACCAATTGTTTACTATCCAAGCCACACTCAAGCCTTCTTGGTAGCCTATAACCAAGTGCCTTGAACCAAGTAAAAATTAAACACCAAGCAGCCAGTAAAAAAGGAAGTCAATATTATATGTAAATAAATGACCCTTTTAACTCTGAGAGTTTATGATTTTTCTCTAAGGTAGAATCTGCATTTTGTGCAGTTATATCAGTTTTTTAAAACTGGTAAATTGTGGGGCACCTGGCTGGCGCAGTTGGTAGATTATGCAACTTTTGATCTTGGGGTTGTGAGTTCAAGCCCCATGTTGGGTAGTGGGCCACTTAAAAATTTATTTTTTTAATTAAATTGTGGTAAATTGTATATATCATAAAATGTATCAGTTTAATCGTTTAAGTGTACAGTTTAGTGGCATGAAGTACATTCACATTATTGTGCAGTCATGACCACCATCCATCTCCAGAACGTTTTCATCTTCCCCAACTGAAACTGTTCCCATGTAACACGAGCTCCCTATTCTCCCCTCCCCCAGCCTGTAGCAACAGTATTCTACCTTCTGTCTATGAATTTCACTACTGTGGGCACCTCATTTAAGTGGAATGATACAATATTTGTCCTATTGTGTCTGGCCTTTTTTTCACTTAGCATAGTTTTCAATATTCATTGTTACATGTGACAAGAATTTCTTTCCTTTTCAAGACTAATTAATATGCCATTATATGTATAAACTACATTATTAAAAAAGATTTTATTTATTCATGAGAGAGAGAGAGAGAGGCAGAGACACAGGCAGATGGAGAAGCAGGCTCCATGCAGGGAGCCCGATGTGGGACTCGATCCTGGGTCTCCAGCATCACACCCCAGGCTGAAGGTGGCACTAAGCCACCGGGGCTGCCCTATAAACTACATTTAATTTATTGATCCATCTGTCAGACACTTGGGTTGCTTCTATCTTTGCCTATTATGAATAAATTATATCAGTTTTAAAGTAATTTTTTAAAAGGTTTTATTTATTCATGAGAGAGAGAGAGAGAGAGAGGCAGAGACATAGGCAGAGGGAGAAGCAGGCTTCATGCAGGGAGCCTGATATGGGGCTTGATCCTGGGACTCCAGGATCATACCCTGAGCCAAAAGCAGACGCTAAACCACTGAGCCACTCAGGCATCCCAGTTTTAAAGTTATTTTGAAAGATAGTTTAAAAGTTTTTGTTTAGGAGGCACCTGAATGGCTCAATTGATGAAGCATCCAACTCTTGGTTAATCTCAGGGTTGTGAGATTGAGCCCCATGTCTGGCTCTGTGCTTAGTGTGGAGTTTCTTAAGATTCTCTCCTTCTCCTTCTACCCTCCTCCCCACTCTCTCTTTCTCAAATAAGATAATATTAATAATAAGATAATATTAATAAATAAAATATTAAAGAAAAAGTTTGGAGTGGCTCAGTCACATCTGGGTGGCTCAGTCACATCTGCCTTTGGCTCAGGTCATGATCCTGGAGTCCCAGGATCAAGCCCCACATTGGGCTCCCTGCTCAGTGGGGAGTCTGCCTCTCCCTCTGCCCATCACTCCGCTCCTGCTCTCTCTTTCTTGCTTTCTTTCTCAAATAAATAAATAAATAAAATCTTTAAAAAAACGTTTTTGCTTAGGCCACCTTGCTAGCTCAGTCTGTAGAGTATGTGCCTCTTGATCTTGGGGTCAGAAGTTCAAGCCCCACATTGGGCATAGAGATTACTCAATTAAAAATTTGTTTTAATAATTTAATAAAAGTTTTTGCTTTATTTATTTATTTATTTTTAAAAGATTCATTCATTTATTCATGAAAGACACAGACTGAGATAGAGAAACAGAGACATAGGCAGAGGGAGAAGCAGGCTCTTCGCAGGGAGCTCGATGCAGGACTCAATCCTGGATCCCAGGATAACGATCTGAGCCAAAGGCAGGCACCCAATCACTGAGCCACCCAGGCGTCCCACTTATATTTATTATTACAATATTTGAGCAAAGTTCATAAGAGCTCAGAATTTTATTTTTATTTTTTTAAAGATTTTATTTATTTACTCATGAGAGAGAGAGGCAGAGATACAGGCAGAGGGAGAAGGAGGCTCCGATGTGGGACTCAATCCCGGGTCTCCAGGATCACACCTTGAGCCAAAGGCAGATGCTCAACTGCTGGGCCATCTAGGCGTCCCAGAGTTTAGAATTTTAAATCTGGGAAGCCCGGTGGCTCAGTGGTTTAGCACCACCTTCAGCCCAGGATATGACCCTGGAGACCCGGGATCGAGTCCCACGTCAGGCTCCCTGCATGGAGCCTGCTTCTCCCTCTGCCTGTGTCTCTGCCTCTCTCTTTCTCTCTGTGTCTCTCATGAATAAATAAATAAAATATTAAAAAAAAAAGAATTTAAAATCTAAGTACTTTCAGCTTTCAGTTTTATTTATTTATTTATTTATTTTTTTTTCCAGCTTTCAGTTTTATATTACTTTGTGGACTATATAATAAGAATATACCTAAACAGACTTTGTTCTGTCATGACAGAATCTGACAGTGATTCTTTTGGACATAATAATTTTTAAGAATATATCTTCTTGATTATGATATGAGTATGTGTTCTTCATTTATATCCCAAGGAATTGTCTTAATACTTGTATCATAACACACAAAAAGTACACAGTTACTGCAGAAAGTTGGAAAAACAAACAAAAAAGCAACCTTTATCTTGTAATAACAACTTAACTTTTTTTTTTTTTAATTTATTTATGATAGTCACACAGAGAGAGAGAGAGAGAGGCAGAGACACAGGCAGAGGGAGGAGCAGGCTCCATGCACCTGGAGCCCGACGTGGGATTCGATCCCGCGTCTCCAGGATTGTGCCCTGGGCCAAAGGCAGGCGCCAAACCGCTGCGCCACCCAGGGATCCCACAACTTAACTTTTTAATTGTAGTCTTTTCGTTTGTTTAATTTAAAGATTTTATGACATGGCAGAGGGAGAGGCAGGCTTCCCACTGGGAGCCTGATGTGGGACTCAATCCCGGAACTCCAGGATCACGACCTAAGCCAAAAGCAGACACTCAACCACTGAGCCACCCAGGCATCCCTTGATTGTAGTCTTGTAGTATTTTTTCTATACATGTTTACTCATAAATGTGGGCTCATACAGCGTAACTTTTACTTAAAATATATTAATATATACTTACTTAATATATTAATATAAATATAATATAGAAATTTATTTGAATTGGTTATTGGACAGTTAGGTTGCTTTATTTATTTTTTATTTTTTGTTTGTTTTTTTGGCTGCTTTAAAATTCCATTTATGTAGGGATGCCTGGATACCTCAGTCAGTAAACTGTCTTTGGCTCACATTTTCAATTTCTCAAGGTCCTAGGATTGATCCCTGCATCAGGCTCTCTGCTCACCTGGGAGTCTGCTTCTCCCTTCCCTCTGTATGCGCTTGCTCTCTCTCTCAAAATAAAAATAAAATCTTTTAAAAAGTAAAATAAAATTCCACTTATGTAAACAACTTTGTTATTATATGTAATACTTATACACACACATTACAGCTATTGATTAAAGGAGTCTTTTAGATATTTCTTCGCTTTCTGTGTCCTTCGGGAACAAAACAATAGAATTGTAGTGAAAAAAACTATAAATTTAAATTATTAAATCAGTCATCTGAACTAATTAAGATCATGTGTTTGTGTATATTTATTTTTTTTCTCTAAGCAGGTTGGCAACATTGTACAAATCACCAAGCCAGAAGGAATCTACAGTACTGTTTCAAATCACAGTCAGTATTATTTGATTAGAGTGGGATTTTGGTGTTGGTGGGCAGTAATTATCTGAAGAGAGTATTTACAAATTGCTTCTGTTAACTTCTGTAGGCAGCAAGCATATTTGAGGACAGCTTTTGATGCTTAGAACATTATCCCCAAAATAGTATATATACAGAATATTCTAGTCACAACTGGACTGAAATTTATTCTTAAGAACAGAGGAAATACTTATTTGTAGGCTAGTGTGTTCCATGCCATATGCAATGTCAGGATATTAAAAATTTTTAAAGTGAACGTTGTTAAAGATTTTCCAAGAAAAAAATACTAACATTACTCTTAAGTAATTTTAGTCTGTAGATATTATAGATCTATCATAGCCACCAAATATATCCTGCCATAAAATGTTAATTTCCCTATAATTTAAAATCATAGAACACACTCTTTTGGCTGAAAAATGCATATTTATCAGTAGTGTTGAGTCATAAGTCATAAGTCTTGGCATCTTATTTTTTAAGGACAAAAACAGAAATAGAAAGATTCTCAAACTGAATTATCAACTTAGTCTTTGTACTGCTTAGGTGCATTTAAAGTATCCTAATGGGAAAGCTTTAGAGTATTTAATTGTGAAAATAAAGTTGTAAAGCACCTAAGTAATTAGTACATGTTACCTCTTTTTACATCTTCAGTAGAGCCACCATAAAGTTTGTCAAGATTTTTGGGGCATGTGCATGGCTCAGTTGGTTAAGTGTCTGCGTTCGGCTCAAGTCATGATCCTGGGTTTGAGTCCCACATTGGGCCGGAGATCCCTGCTTGGCGGAGAGCCTGCTTCTCCAGCCATTGCCCCTCCCCCCATGCATGCATAGGTTCTCCCTCTCTCAAATAAATAAAATCTTAAAAAACTATTTTCTTTTAGAGTACACTTTTATAATGCACTGTTATTTCTCTGTGTGTATGTGTAAGTAAATATACAAGTAAATAAATATACAGATACAAGATACTCTAGATATAAAATACACTAGTTACAGTGCTGGCTTGGACACCTATTTCTGAGGTTTAACCTGTTCATTCACAGTAGTTAATAACTTCTGTCTCAAAAATAAAGTAGCTCTTTTATCAGTTACTTAAAAATATTTGGAAAACCAATTGTTATTTATTTATTTTTAAAGATTTTATTCATTTATTCATGAGAGACACAGAGAGAGAGAGAGGCAGAGACCTAGGCAGAGGGAGAAGCAGGCTCCCTATGAGGAGCCTGATGCAGGACTCCATCCCAGGACCCCAGTATCATACCCTGAGCTGAAGGCAGACACTCAACCAGTGAGCCCCCCAGGTGTCTTCCAATTGTTATTTTAGATGTTCTTAAATCATACTTACATATTTTTTTTTATCTTCCAGCCTCAAGGATTTAGAGATGCTGTTGTTGTTACTGCATGTTCTTTGCAAACAGAAGGTTCATTGAATTCCCGGAAACGGTCGCGAGAATCAGAGGAAGAACAGGAATCCAAAGACTAGTCTTAAAGTATACATATGTGTTGATTCTGTGAGATGTAATATATACAAGTAGTAGATTCTTTACTTTGAAATAAAAACACACAGTATGGCTTATATGAATCAAGAGCATATGAAGTGAGTGTGAAAAACAATGAGTATAATTTTCTAAATTTTTCTAAAGCAGTTCTCCAATTATATTTTGCCTGGTTTTCATTTTAGTAGCAGTCAGCAGAGATGATACAGGTATTGTGTTTTTGCAAATGTGGAAAGCTGATCTCATGTCACCAATCTGAAGTTATCATTAGGACTGTTTTTTCCTCTTTTCTCTGTTAATTACCTAGAAAATCCTAAAAAGAAAAATTTATTTTCACATTCCTGATGTGTTCTCCTCCTTAAATATAGTTTTGATAATTCTTTTTTTTTTAAAGATTTTATTTATTTATTCATGAGAGATACACAGAGAGAGAGAGTGAGAGAGGCAGAGACACGGGCAGAGGGAGAAGCAGGCTTCATGCAGGGAGCCTGACATGGGACTCGATCCCAGGTCTCCAGGATCACGCCCTGGGCTGCAGGTGGCGCTAAACCTCTGCCACCAGGGCTGCCCAGTTTTGATAATTCTTTTTTTTTTTTTTTTTATGACAGTCACACAGAGAGAGAGAGAGAGAGACAGAGACACAGGCAGAGGGAGAAGCAGGCTCCATGCACCGGGAGTCCGACGTGGGATTCGATCCCGGGTCTCTAGGATCGTGCCCTGGGCTAAAGGCAGGCGCCAAACCGCTGCGCCACCCAGGGATCCCAGTTTTGATAATTCTTAAAAATGCCCTGTTTTTGAGCTGTCTCTTCCTTCGTATCATGGCTCCCTGCAGACCTCTGGTGAAGGCCAAGACCCTTAAAAAGAGGACCAAGAAGTTCATCCAGCATTGGTCAGGCCAATATGTCAAAATTAAGCACAACTGGCAGAAACCCAGAGGCGTTGACAGTAGAGTGCACAGAAGATTCAAGGGCCAGATCTTGATGCCCAGCATTGGTTACAGGAGCAGCAAAAGAATAGAACACATGCTGCCTAGTGCATTTTGGAAGTTCCTAGTCCAAAACGTCAGGGAATGAAGTGCTGCTGATGTGCAACATATCTTACTGTGCAGAGATTGCTCACAACATCTCCAAGAATCACACAGCCACTGTAGAAAGAGCAGACCAGCTGGCTATCACAGTCACCAATCCCAATGCCAGGCTGCACAGCAAAGAAAATGAATAGACAGCTTATGTGCACATCATATTTATGTTAATAAAACCATAAAACTATAAAAAAAGAAAAAGGCTTGTTTTTATTATTATAAAGAGAAGCCAGCACGTGAGTCAGCATATTGTATTCGTTTTTAATGGTAGGATACAAATTTTAGATGACCAATCTGATTTTTTTTTTTAAGATTTTATTTATTTACTCATGAGAGACAGACAGAGGCAGAGGGAGAAGCAGGCTCCATGCAGGGAGTCTGACGCAGGGACCCGATCCCGGGTCTCCAGGATCACGCCCTGGGCTGAAGGCAACGCTAAACCGCTGAGCCACTGAGGCTGCCCGACCAATCTGATTTTAGTGACTCCAGTCTAAAAATCAAAGTTATTTGTTTAATTTTTATGTTACTTTAAAGGAAGGACTTTGGAACTGTTACCCTATCTGGAAATTGTCTAGAACATTCATCTTCCAGAATAGTCAAGTTGATAAACTGACATTTATTTCAACATTTTTGAAACATGGTGTGATCCATTCTAGAATTCTAGATGTATTGACATTTTCTTTTGAATAATCTTAACACTGTTTGAATAAATTAAAATTTTGAATTCTTGAGTGCTTTTAAAATCATCTAAACATGTTTTGGCACCTGATTCTTCTTAGTACTTCTCAATTCATTCACAAAATTTACTTTGGTTTCCAGTATTTAAATAATTGAATGTTATATACTGTGACAACCATATTCTCCAGATATTAGTGACAATTGGTTATTTCCTGTCCCAGATGGAACACTAAATTTATGAAATTTTAAAAATACAATTATTCTTGGGCACCTGGGTGCTCAGTCAGGTCAGTTAAGCATTTACCTTTGGCTTAGGTTATGATCCCGGGATCCTGGGATGGAGCCCTGCATCCGGTTCTCTGCTCAGCAGGGAGTCTGGTTCTCCCTCTCTCTCTCTCTCTGTACACCCTCCCCCCACCACCACCAAGCTCATGCTTGCTCTCTCTTACTCTATCTCAAATAAATGAAATCTTTAGAAACACCTGGGTGGCTTAGTGGTTGAGCATCTGCCTTCAGCCCAGGGTGTGATCCTGGAGACCTGGGACCAAGTCCCACGTCGGGCTCCCTGCATGGAGCCTTCTTCTCCCTCTGCCTGTGTCTCTGCCTCTTCCTCTCTCTGTGTCTCTCACGAATAAATAAATAAAATCTTTAAAAAGAACTTTAAAAAATTATTCTGTAATTGGTTATATATAGAATAACCATAGTTTGCCAGGACTTTTTTTTTTTTTTTTAAGATTTTATTTATTCATTCGTGAGAGACCCACAGAGAGAGAGAGAGGCAGAGACACAGGCAGAGGGAGAAGCAGGCTCCATGCAGGGAGCCCGACGTGGGACTTGGTCCCAGGTCTCCAGGATCACACCCTGGGCTGAAGGTGGCACTAAACCACTGAGCCACCGGGGCTGCCCATTGCCAGGACTTTTTTTTTTTTTTTAATTTATTTATGATAGTCACACAGAGAGAGAGAGAGGCAGAGACATAGGCAGAGGGAGAAGCAGGCTCCATGCACGGGGAGCCCGACGTAGGATTCGATCGCGGGTCTCCAGGATCGTGCCCTGGGCCAAAGGCAGGTGCTAAACCGCTGCGCCACCCAGGGATCCCGCCAGGACTTTTTTGAGAGTAAAAGTAGACACTGCTAACAATTAACACCACGACAGTGGATGTAAATCAGGACCATCCCAGGCAAATGAGGCATATGGCCATCCAATTATATGAGACTAATTTTAAATGACTAGGATGGTTGATTGTAATTATTTTTGAGGTCCTTAGGCATATATTTTTATTAATGCAGTCATAAAAAAATTAACCATTTTGTATTTTCTCTGCTCAAATCATAAGATCAAGAGAGTGAGGGGGTTATGTGATAAATATCAGTGTTACTAGGCATCAGAACTGTAGGAATCTTATAAAAGCATCATAACAGTATACTTTAAAGAACTATAGGACCTGGAATATAGATAAAGCTAAGTGTATTTCTTTTTTTTTTTTTTTTAAGATTTTATTTATTTATTCATGAGAGACACAGAGGCAGGCTCCATGCAGGGAGCCTGATGTGGGACTCAATCCCAGGACTCCAGGATCATGCCGAGCTGAAGGAAGATGCTCAACTGCTGAGCCACAAGACGTCCCAAGTGTATTTCTTTTTGTTTGCAACTCTTTAGATAAACTTTATGTAAAATAGCCTTTCAAAATTGTTGCTATTGCTAAAAAGATAATTATTTTCCTAGTTATAATATACACTTAAATCTTCATCTGCTTGGCCTGGAATAACAAAATACCATAAACTTAACAGAATTTTCTCACAGTATTAGAGACTAGAAGTCAAAGATCAGTGTGCCTGCATGGTGTAGTTCTGGTGAAATTTGTAGACAGCTACCTACTTAACTGAGTGCTCACAAGGCCCTTCCTTGAACATGCATGAAGAGATATATCTTTCTTCATCTTACAAAGCCACCAGTCCTATCAGATTAGGACTTCACCTTTATTACCTCATTTAGCATTATTTACCCTCCAAAAACTTTATCTCCAAATATAAACACACTGGAGTTTAGGGCTTCAACATGAATTTTAGAAAGAATTCAGTTTGTAGAAATATGGAAATTTAAAATAACAGCAGGGCAGCCCCGGTGGCTCAGTGGTTTAGCCCCACCTTCAGCCCAGGGTGTGATCCTGGAGACCTGGGATCAAGTCCCACGTCGGGCTCCCTGCATGGGCCTGCTTCTCCCTCTGCCCATGTCTCTGCTTCTCTCTCTGTCTCTCATGAATAAATAAAATCTTTAAAAAAATAAAAAAACATAGAAAATAAAATACATAAAAAATTTCAAAATTATATGGTTACCTGTTTAAAGAGCCTACTGTATCCTCTTGTGCTCCATATAATTTTTCTGTGATAGTTTTTAATGGTTGTGCATAATTTTAAACTTTTTTGGAGTTTTAGTTATTACTGTATTTTTAGTGTTATAAACAATGCTGCTAATAAGCATACAAATTCTTTTTTTAAGGAAATTCAAATTATGATTTGTATTGCTGTAAAAAATTACCACAGATTTAGCAGCTTAAAAGAATACAGACTTATTATCTTACATTTCTGGAGTCTGAAATCAGTTTTGTAGGGCTAAAAACAAGGTGTCAGCAAGCCTGTATTCCTTTTGGAGAGTGCAGGGAAAATCCATTTTCTGGCCTTTTCTAGCTTCTAGAGGCTGCCTGCATTCTTTGGCTCATAGCCCATCTTCAGAGACAGCAGTGTAGCATCTTCCAATCTCTCTCTCCAGTTTTTTTCAATTGCCATTTTCCAACTGTCTCCTACCTTCCTTTTATAGGACTCTTGTGATTACACTTAGGGCTCAGATAACCCAGGATAATATTTCTATCTCAAGGCCCTTATTCATATCTGCAAAGTGCCTTTGGCGTGTAAATTAACATTCACAAATTCCAGAATTAGGTTGTAAATGTTTTGGGGGAGCCCTAATTCAGCCCCTTCAATTTATATGGTAACATGATTTAAGAAATAATGATCCTTAGGTGATAAATATACACATTAAAGTTTGGAAAGCACTGGGACAGACATGTTGCCATTTTTAACCGTATTCATAGATGGTCATTCCCATTTATGAGAGTGAAAGGGTAAAAGATACAAAAAGAAATGATAGTTCCTTAGTTTTTTGAAAGTTTTATTTTTCAAGGACTATTATTCTTTCTTAATTATAAAATGTATGTAAGTATAAATTTTTCCCCAGTCTCTTCTGTTTTAACTTACACTGTGATGGAATATCCATCATTACAGGATTTATACATTTGCCACCTACTACAACCAGTAAGTCAGTTAAAGGCCTCACCTCCTGGTTAACCAATGATTGCATCCATTTTTCATTTTGTGGTTGGGCAGTGTGGTAAATCCAAAAGATGTATATTGGCTTTTACTCCTTTTCATGCCACTGCTATCATCCTTTCTGGTAATTCATTTATACACATAGATGTATTTGCACACACAAAAAAACCATTTATTTCCACCATATTATATCAATTCCATGTTTTGCAATGCCCTGGCCACAATTAGTACAACACAGGCACAGGCCATTAATAGTCTACTTTAAAAACTACTCGGGATCCCTGGGTGGCGCAGCGGTTTGGCGCCTGCCTTTGGCCCAGGGCGCGATCCTGGAAACCCGGGATCGAATCCCACGTCGGGCTCCCGGTGCATGGAGCCTGCTTCTCCCTCTGCCTGTGTCTCTGCCTCTCTCTCTCTCTCTCTCTCTGTGACTATCATAAATAAATAAAAAAAATTAAAAAAAAAAACTACTCATTCTTGGGACACCTAGGTAGCTCAGCAGTTGAACATCTGCCTTCCACTCAGGGCGAGGTCCTGGAGTCCCCGGATCGAGTACCAGCATCTGGCTCCCTGTGAGGAGCCTGCTTCTCCTTCTGCCTGTGTCTCTGAGTCTCTTGTGAATAAATAAAATCTTAAAAAAAATTTTTTTATTCATTTGACAGCACAAGCAAGGGGAGCAACAAGCAGAGGAAGAGGGAGAAGCAGGCTCTCAACCCAGCAGAGAGCCTGATGTGGGGCTCGATCCCAGGACCCAGGACCCTGGGATCATGACTTGAGCCTAAGGCGGATGCTTAACCGACTGAACCAACCAGGCACCCCTCATTTTGGGAAGAGTAAACAAAAACTAGCAATTCAGAATTGCTCTGCTTTGGGAAGCCTTTTCCACATTAATGCACTTGGAAAATAAAGTTTGAGAGCAGCCCGCGTGGCTCAGCGGTGTAGCACCGCCTTCAGCCCAGGGCGTGATGCTGAAGATCTGGGATCAAGTCCCATTTCAGGCTCCATGCGTGGAGCCTGCTTCTCCCTCTGCCTGTGTCTCTGCCTCTCTTTCTCTCTGTGTCTCTCATGAATAAATAAATAAAATCTTAAAAAGAAAGTTTGATTTCAAAAAAGTTATTAAAGGTATAAAATATAATAAGGTATAGAATTAAAAGCTCCGACAACTTAACTCAGGAATTTGTTTTTTTGTTTTATTTTTCAGGATAGAAGCTTAATACTTCAAAGCAATGATTATAGATTTTTATTGCTAGAGGAAACCTTAGAGATAATTCCACCACTATCTTTAATGCATAAATCTATAATTTTTCAAACACATGGGTAGTCTTTATTAACTAATTCTCTCCTGGTTTTACAAACAATTTACCCTTTTTAAAAGTATTTTTCCTCCCAGAGCATTATAACTTTAGCTTGAATTTGGGGGGGGGGATATGTAACAAAGTATATAATGCCTTATGATTTTCAAACACTTTTACATTATTTAATTTGATCCTTCTGTAAGGTAGATGGGATAGGCTGGTCTGTCTATATTCATTCCTTCTATCCATCTATCCATCTAAAGCCTAACATACAAACATTTAATAACTACTTGTTGAATGAATGTTTCAAATAAGATTTAGAATAAATTCTGTTTCTCCAAAGGTCAGATAAGAATACAACTTGTCATGCATAGGTTAATGTTTCTGAGGATTTTTTATTTTTTTTTATTTTTTATTTTTTAATTTTAATTTTAATTTTTATTTATTTTTATTTATTTATTCATGAGAGACACAGAGAGAGAGAGAGGAGCAGAGACATAGGCAGAGAGAGAGAGAAACAGGCTCCATGCAGGGAGCCCGATGTGGGATTTGATCTGGGATTCCAGGATCATGCCCTGTGCTGAAGGCAGGCACTCAACCGCTGAGCCACCCAGGCATCCCTATTTAAGAATATAACTTAATAGTGGTATTGAAATTTTTGTTTGACTTTTTTATTGCTATTATTATTTTTTTTTAAAATAAGCCCTGGGCAGCCCCGGTGGTGCAGCAGTTTAGCGCCGCCTGCAGCCCAGGGCGTGATCTGGAGACCCTGGATCTAGTCCCATGTCAGGCTCTCTGCATGGAGCCTGCTCCCTCTGCCTGTGTCTCTGCCTCTCTCTCTCTCTCTCTCTCTCTCTGCATCTCTATGAATAAATAAATAAAATCTTAAAAAAATAAAAATAAAAGAATAAATAAAAAATAAGCCCTATGCCCAATGTGAGGCTTGAACTCATGTCCCTGAGACATGTGCTCTGCTGACTGAGCCAGCCAGGTGCCCCAAAATATTTTTTTAACTTTTTAAAATTGTGATAAAATATATATAAAATTTGCTATTTTAACCTTTTTTAAGTGTGCGATTCAGTGGCATTAACTACATGCACAGTGTTGTATATTTATCACCAGTTTCTAAAACTTTCATCACCCAAACAAATTCTGTACACTTGAAGCAAAATTTTCCATTCTGTGCATTGCTCCCCCCACAAGCTCCTGGTAATCTCTGATCTACTCTCTATGAAATTGCCTACTGTATGTATTTTATATAAGTGGAATCATGCAATATTTTTCCTTTTGTGCCTGGTTTATTTTACTTAGCATGCTTTCAAGGTTCATCCATGGTGTAGCATGTATAAGAACTTCATTTTTTATGGCTGAACAGTATTCTATTACAAGTATATTCCACATTTAAAAAATTCACTTAAAATGTTTAACTTCTTGAACATTTGGCGTTTTGGTGGTTTTTTTTTTTTTATTTATTTGAAAAAGAGAGAGAAAGAGGGCACGCAAGGGGAGGGGCAGAGGAAGAGAAGCATACTCCACTGAGTTCAATTCCATGACCTGAGCCGAAATTAAGAGTTGGATGCTCAACTGAGCCACCCAGGTGCCCCTCATTTTGGGTTGTTTCCAATATTATTTTGCTTATAAATTCATATGAGCAACAGTTTGGTTTCTGAAACTTTTATTGACTTTTATTGCTTATCAAGTTTGGGACAGTTGATTTGACTTTGAAATATTTTCTAACTATTCCTACTAGCTTAAATTTTAACCCTAATAAATTTACTTTCATTTCTTATATCCGCTATTTTTATTTTCTAAACTTTTTTTGATGTTGTTAATAATGTTCCTAGTAAAAAGTTTACATCTAGTTATCACCTTATAATGTGGTAGAAAAAACATACGACTAGAGCCAGAAGACCTGCATTCTAATTTCAGCTGAGACATTAGTAAGCCATGTCAATTTTGGCACCCTTATTTTCCCATGACCTTTTCTTATTTATAAAACAATATAGGACTAAATGATTGCTAAATTCACTGTTGGATATTTTGTGGTTTCTCTTACTGTAAAGGCATTATTAAATATTCAGTTTAAATGAGCAATACTAAAAAATGTGGAAAAGTGACATTTACATTTTTTAATTTTCAAAATCAATAATACTAGTGGTTTTATTCCAATACATTACATTTCAGTTTTGAGACATAATGTCGAAATGTTCTATTGCTTTTAAAAAAACCATTGAGTTACAGAAGAGAGGCTGGCTGTTCATAATATGTATTTTTAGTTAACGTCAGTGCCTAAATTTACTGTTACTGTTAAAAATTTACAGAACATTTTGCTCCCTCAGAACTGATTTTGGCATAAAACATGTTGACAAGATTCCGTGTATATTCAACCACAGTTAATCCTTTGTCTGTTTTCAGATTTAGTTCATCATTGACATTGGCCTTTCTGTGCTTCAACTATCCATTTGAATCTCACTACCCATTTGGCTTTCCTTATGTGCAGTAAGTGTGAATTTTTAAATACACCATTACTCTGAGAATAATTTTATGTGTAGCCTGTTTTATGAGAACATAAAAGTTGGGTTCTCAGACCGGCTTGAGAATTCATGAAAACATGTTTTACCTATTTCAAAATTTAAAGATTAATACAGATAAAAGACCAAAGCAGGGCAGCCGGGGTGGCTCAGCGGTTTAGCGCCGCCTTCAGCCCAGGGAGTGATCCTAGAGACCTGGGATGGAGTCCCATGTCTGGCTCCCTGCATGGAGCCTGCTTTTCCCTCTGTGTCTTTGCCTCTCTCTGTCTCTGTCCCTCATGAGTAAATAAATAAAATCTTAAAAAAAGACAAAAGCAAAGCAGCATATAGAATTCATGTTAAGAGGTCATGTAGGGATGCTTGGGTGGCTCAGCGGTTGAACGTTGCCTTTGGCTCAGGGCATGATCCTGGGGTCTGGGATCGAGTTCCGCCTCAGGCTCCTTGCAGGGAGCCTGCTTCTCCCTCTGCTTGTATCTCTGCCTTTGTGTCTGTGTGTCTCTCATGAATAAATAAATAAAATCTTTAAAGAAAAAAAAGAAGTCATATAAACCGGGGCACCTGGCAGGCACAGTTGGCTAAGCATCTGACTTCAGCTTAGGTCATGATCTCAGGGTCCTGGGATTGAGCCCCACATTGGCCTTCCTGCTCAGTTGGAAGTCAGCTTCTCCTTCTCTGTCTGCTTCCCCCCCTCTGCTCATGCTTTGTCCCTCGTTTTCTCTCTCAAATAAATTTAAAAAATTTTTGTTTTTATTTTTAAAAAGTCATATAAACCAAGGTGAGGAGGAAGGCATAATTGGTTATGTTACTTTTGGTCTAATGGTAAGTATACCAGTTTTTCAAGAGAAAAAACATTTTTCTGGTCTTTTTTATTTTTTTTTTTCTGGGTAGCCCGGGTGGCTCAGCGGTTTAAGCTCTGCCTTCAGTCCAGGGCATGATCATGGAGACCCGGGATCGAGTCCCATGTTGGGCTCCCTGCATGGAGCCTGCTTCTCCCTCTGCCTGTGTCTCTGCCTCTCTCTCTGTGTCTCTCATGAATAAATAATCTTTTTAAAAAATTTTAAAAAAATTTTCTGATTGCATTTTTAAAAAAGATTTTATTCATTTATTTGAGAGAGAGCAAACGAGAGAAAACACAAGTGAGGGGGGAGGGGCAGAAGGAGAGGAAGGAGCTGACGACTCTACGCTTAGCAGGGAACCCAATGTGGGGCTCCTGGGGCTCCATCCCAGAACCCTGGGATCATGACCTGAGCTGAAGGCAGATGCTTAACCGACTGAGTCACCCAGGCACCCCTGTTTTTCAATTAATTTTTTATTTTTTAAATTTTATTTATTTATTTTTTAAAGATTTTATTTATTCATGAGAGACACAGAGAGAGAGAGAGAGAGAGAGAGAGAGAAAGGCAGAGACACAGAGAGATGGAGAAGCAGGCTCCATGGAGGGAGCCTGACATGGAACTCGATCCTGGATCTCCAAGATCAGGCCCTGGGCTGAAAGTGTCACTAAACTGCTGAGCCACTCCAGCTGCCCCAATTAATTTTTTTAAAGTAATATTTGCACTAGCTTTTTTTTTTTGTTTTTTAAGATTTTGTTTATTTGGGCAGCCAATTGGCTTTCAAATATTTAATGAAAATGGAAGTCCAACATTTACAGATTTGGCAGGTCTTTTTCTTTTTCCTTTTCTTTCTTTTCTTTTCTTTTCTTTTTTTCTTTTCTTCTTTTCTTTTCTTTCTTTTCTTTTCTTTTCTTTTCTTTCTTTTCTTTTCTTTTCTTTTCTTTTCTTTCTTTTCTTTTCTTCTTTTCTTTTCTTTTTTTCTTTCTTTCTTTCTTTCTTTCTTTCTTTCTTTCTTTCTTTCTTTCTTTCTTTTCTTTCTTTCTTTCATTTATTCATTCATGAGAGACATAGAGAAAGAGAGGCAGAGACACAGGCAGAGGGAGAAGCAGGCTTTCTGCAAGGAGCCCGATGTGGGATTCAATCCCAGATCCCGGATCATGCCTTGAGCTGAAGGCAGATGCCCAACTGCTGAGCCACCCAGGTTCCCTTGGCTATGCTTTCAAGGCTGCCTTGAGTTGCTCAATTTAGATAAAGTACACTGATACTATGGAGGAAGAAGCACTTTATGAACTTACTAAAAACTGGACCTCTCATCATTCCTTTCTTTTTCTAACTTGGCTTTTATATTCGCTTGTTCACTATTCTACCAAAATTGTATTCTCCAAAGTTCAATAAAAAAATGTTAAGGTTTTTAGTTATTTGAGAGGGAGAGATAGAAAGCAAGCACAAGCAGGGGGAGAGGCAGGACCCTGGGATCATGACCTGAGCTGAAGGCAGATGCTTAACTGATCCAGCCATGCAGGCGCCCCATAAAGTTCAATAAAATTGATGGAGTTGCAGGCCTCTTCCCCTTAGAATTCTCATCCTTGAAGCAACATTTGGCACTTTGAAACTCTGTCCCCTTGGGAACTTTGATATAAGACCATCTTGCTCTTTTGCCTGAATTGGAGACCCCTTTAATGTACATGCATAGGGTGTTTTTTGATAATCAACATACATGTCCCCTTCTTAATATATGTGCTGCTGAAGCAAGCACATATCTCCTTTTTTCTTTTTAAAAAATATTTATTTATTTATTCATGAGAGACACAGAGAGAAAGAGAGGCAGAGACACAGGCAGAGGGAGAAGCAGGCTCCATGCAGGGAGCCCGACATGGGAGTTGATCCCGAGTCTCCAGGTTCATGCCCTGGGCTGAAGGCGGCGCTAAACCGCTGAGCCACCTGGGCTGCCCCACATGTCCTCTTCTTAATAGCTCCCTGTTTTCCTTTTGTAAGTTGTGTTTCCCATTCTTTAATTTATAAAGTCTTAGTGGGACTGTAATTTCTGGTGTCTTGCCCCCTCATTAGTGAGGGGTAGGCCAGGAGCTCAGGCAGAGTCAATGATGCTCCTGCCCCTACACTTGAAACTTGAGTGGAAGACCCAGGACTGGAGAAAAGTGATTGAAATATATTTATTTCAGCAGCAATGACTGGATAAGATAGTTGAAGTGACTCTATTTCTCCTACTTTATTCTTTCCCATAAATGGTTTCTTTGTTAAATCAGCACCAATTGGCTTCTGTTTATAATGAAAGAATACCTTAAGATGTCCACTTTCTCTCCAGCCTTGGAAGAATTACCTTAGTTTCTTATTTCAGTTGTCATGTTAATCCTTTTTTGTGTCCCAAATCAAGTCTTAATCACCCATGCTCCAAACCCTTGCAGTCCATCTTCTGTGAACAATGTCATAATTCTATCAAATATTTAACGAATATAAAACCAACCCTGGGCGCCTGGCGACTCAGTCAGTGGAGCATTCGACTCTTGATCTCAGGGTTGTAAGTTTGAGCCTCACACTGGGTGTAGAGGTTACTGAAAAAAAAAATCTTAGAAAAAAACAACAATGCTATTTCAATCCCCAAACTGGTTTTCTTTTTTCTACTTCATTTCTCTTTTTAAAAAATTTCATCTCATTTTAGGGGGCCTGGGTAGCTCAGTTAGTTAAGCTTCTAACTTTGGCTTAGGTCATAATCTTGGGGTCCTGGGATCAAGACCCACAGTGGCTCTGTGCTCAGTGGGGTGTCTGACTGTTCCTCTCCCTTCACCCCTCTCCCCATTTGTGCTTGCTCTCTCTCTAGCAAATAAACAAAATCTTTAAATTTTTAAAATTTCATTTTAATTCTAGTATAGTTAATATACAGTGTTATATTACTTTCATATATATAATATGGTGATTCAACAATTGCATATATCATCCAGTGCTCATCAGACAAGTGCACTCCTTAATCCCCATCACCTATTTCACCCATCCATCACCCACCTCCCCTCTGGAAACCACCAGCTTGTTCTGTATTTCACTTTTCTTAATATTGGAATCTTTCTCAAGACTTACTCTCATAATGACTACATGTCTTATCTGCTGCCAAATTATTAATTCTATAATTAATTCTATACACTCAAGTGTCAGCAAGTCCCACTAAGACTCTAAGAATTTACAATTTAGAGAAATAACTTTGCTCTCAGAATTAAACTATGAAATCTTTAAGACTCTTACTAATAGTAGCTAACATTTATTGTCTGATTGCCACACGTCAGGGACTATGCTAAGTACTTTACATGTATTATTGTAAAATAGCCCATTCAGTAACTTTGTTAAGGGTAGGTATTTTTATCCTCAGATAAGTTGCATCTATTAGGATTCTTCAATTGTAAATAATGGAAACTTACTGGAAATTTAAGGCAAAAGAACTTATTGGAAAGACATAAAAAAAACTTACAGAAATGATAGGAAGGCAGAAGAAACCAGCTCAGAAATGCATGACCTAGTTAATTTCAGAGCACTAGACAACAAGGACCATGAGATTGGTCTCATGGTAGGAACCCACTGATGAATGAACTATCACCCTTCTTCTTATCTCTCTCTCTTTTTAAAAAAGATTTATTTATCTATGAGAGACACAGAAGAGAGAGAGGCAGACAGGCAGAGGGAGAAGCAGGTTTCTCACAGGGAGCTCGATGCGGAACTCGATTCCAGATCCTGGGATCTCAACCTGAGCTGAAGGCAGGCGCCCAACCGCTAAGCCACCCAGGCATCCCCTATCTATACTTCTTGCTCAACATTCAAAGTCTGGGGAGAGAGTATTCTGTTGACCTTAGATCAGTGTCTGACCCCAGAATGTGATAGAATCTGGGAGAAATCACTAGAATTATCTTTGGTTTATGTAAGAGGAGGCCAGGAATACTATCCAAATTACATAAAATGGAGGAGAGATAACTCCCTCAAAGAGAGTGAGATACTGCTAGGAAAGTGGTATAGCTGCTGGGTAACCAAAAAAAGGAATGTACATTGTAAATTATAACTTGCTCAAGGTCATACCATTGGGAAATAGCCTATCAGAAATTCAAAAGAAGTCTAACTTCTTGCTCTTAATTATATTAATGAAGTGGTACTCGAGGTGGGATGATTTTTGTCTCCCAGGGGACATTTGGCAGTGTGGAGATATTCTGGTCATCACAACTGTAGGGATAGGTGCCATTGGCATTTGGTGGGTAAAGGTCAGGTATGCTGCTAAACATCATAAAATATACATTATAGTCTTCCAACAAAGAATTATTTGGCCCAAAACATCAATAATGCTGAGGTTGGAAACTCTAAGTTGAGAAAATATGGCATGGGGGAATATTCTTAAAAATGTGTCAATCAAAAGGTGGCTTGGTAAATACAATATGGTAGAAAAGGGAGGGTCGAAATGGAGCAAGCTTTTACATAACTACCCAAGCCCTGTTCAAAGGGTTGAGGGTCCTTCTGAGATTGGTCTTGATACCTGATCCTTATTTTAAAAATGATTGCATCAGGCTATCTCAGTTTGATGCTATTAAATATTTGAGTCATAGTGAACTCTTATCTGATTCCATGTACATCAATTATCAACCTGTTGATAAATTGGATCCCAGTTACTTTAGTTTCAGCCATATCAATGCAAATGTCCGGTCTCAATGGAAGTTAATGGTTCTCATTGTAAATTTGTATGTTACTGTGATTTTTATATATCAGTTTCTTTTTTTAAAAAATATTTTATTTATTTATTTGTGAGAGACATACAGAGAGAGAGAGAGAGAGAGAGAGAGAGGCAGAGACACAGACACAGGGAGAGGGAGAAGCAGGCTCCATGCAGGGAGCCTGACACGGGACTTGGTCCCAGGTCTCCAGGATCACGCCCTGGGCCAAAGGCGGTGCTAAACTGCTGAGCCACCCAGGCTGCCCAGTTTCTTTTGAGATTTGTTAGTTAACATCCTTCTGTGTAATTAAGGTTGGAACAATCACACTTCTGAACCTCCAAGTTCAAGTGGCTATACTTTGTCATAAATTCATGCAGGTAATTGTCACTATGGTAGTTTTAGAATATTCTTTGATACTCTTCTCATCAGGAGGTGGGATATATTTTGTCCCTTTGTCTTGAATCTGAATGGGCCTATTACTGCTTTGACCAATAGTGTACCACTGAAGTGATGTTATTAACTTATGACACCAGGTTATAAAAGTCTATGCACTTTCTGTCATGTTTACTGAATACTCACTCTTGGAACACTGAGCCACCATGTAAGAAATTTGACTACTCTAAGGCTATCATGTTGGAGATGTTATGTGCAGGCATTAAAATTGATAGGCCCAGCTGAAGACCCAGTTTATAGCCAGCTTCAACTCTTGGTTTGGCAACACAGTCAAATGAGTATCTAGAAAACAATGTACATATTAGCCATTTTTCACTCAGTTTTTTCAATATAATGAAAAAAGTAAAATCTAAGCGAGTTCTCTTGGACATCTAGCTCATTTGAATCTTCAGATGACTTTATCTCCTATTAACTTCTATCTGATTGGAACCTCATGAGACCTACAGATGAGAACCACCTGGCTGACCCAGTCAACTTACAAATACTGTGAAATACTATAAAATGGTTTTTGTTTTAGCCACTAAGTTTTGAGGTAGTTATGCAGCAACAGACATCCAGAACAGCTTCTTGAGAGCCTCCCTGGGTAGGTTATGTCTTCAGGTGAAACCGTAGAATTTCAGATTTTCCTGTACAGTGTCTTTTAGCTTCTCTTTATTTTCATTTTCATTCCCAATGAATCATTCTCTTCTGTGTTCTCATTCTCTCCCACTGCCCAACTGATCTTTCAGCCTTCAGTGTCTCTTCTTCAATCTACCCTGCACTCATCTGAAAGAATGTTTATATATCAAATTTTCTTAGAACAATTTTTATCATGTTTCTTTCAAATTCAGTATTTTTGTCAAACCTGGGAGCAATTACAATTACTGTAATTCCATCTCCCAGTACACCTTAGTTGACCTTTTGCCTATCCCATAGGTTTTATACCAATAATTTCATGTATTGGCATATATTTCCAGAGATACAAAATTCCAAAATTTTATATGATAATTTAAAAAGATATTTGAAAAATAATTTTATACATGAAGGACCCAAATTTATTTTGCTAAATATTTTGATTAGCTGCCTTTGTTCAAATAACTGCAATGTATTGTACTGTTATTTAGGTATATGGAGGTTTATCAAATCTTAATTGTCCTCAACTTGCAGGATTAACTAGAAACCACGTGTGCTACATTGGTGCCAGATATGTCATTTATAGATCACTCTTTCATAAGGCAACAAACGGCTTCATATGCCCAAAATCATTTCCTTTTTGGAGAAGATACATTGTGTCAGCATGGTTGCCATGTGTGGTAATTGATAATGTCTGTGCCACATGGCTTACATCTACCCTTGTCCAACACAGCTATTCTACCTCCTATGATTACCATATGTTACAGCACTCTAGGTTAATGGAATCATTTCCATCTTCCCTTCTAGTCACAAATGTCATTGTGGCTCAATTCCATTAGATTCACACTCAATAAAGAATAAGGTGTTAAGAACTCTCAGAGCATAGAAGACACCTTTATGAAGTTTTCATATTTAGTTGCCTATTTCATTTTTATTTTAAAAAGCAGTTGGATTTTTTGATGAATGCTCCAGAGTGGTAATGGGCATTTGGTGATTAAAATAGAACATGACCAATATCAGTCTCAATTCTTGCAGTGTAATTACTGTAAGTAAATATATACAGGGAAATGATTATATAGATTTTTACCACCATAAAGCACTTTTTAGTTTCTATAAAGTGGAAACCAGTAGCAAAATATTGAAGTACATTTTTTAATAGAGTCAATTCATTTTAGAAGAACCATTAATTACAGAAGGCATATACCACATATTAGCCGTTTATAGTGCCTTCATCAGAAATTACCACGGACCCCTGCCCGCTTCCTCTTTCATAAGCATGTTGTAATAAGTTCACAATTTTGGTTCCTCAAAGAACTATGCTAGATAAAAACAAAGATTGTTATCAGTAGTGATTAAAACAGTAAGAAAAAAGAGGCTGTTTGGGGGACTTCTTTGCTTGTTAAAACCAATGAAATAGTGCATGTAGGCCTGTTATTGCCTGACATGAATTTTAATTTTGACAGCTTTGGACTGTTGCTGCAATATGACCAATTAGCTAGCAATAGAAAGGGAATAAAAATTAATATAGCAGTCATATTTTTGGCAGCAAATGGAGATTATTTTAAAGTTATTGATTTAGAATGGAAAATATGTAGCTAGGGTATATTGAGGAGAAAGGAGGAAGAAATTCTTATTTGAAAACACTTCTATGTGCTCAGTTTTTTCAGTTGTCAAGTATTCTATTGCTCCCTACTGGTCAGTTTGACAACACAACTGATTTAATATTTTTTTTTTTTTTTTAAGATTTTTATTTATGTATTCTTGAGAGACAGAGAGAGAGAGAGAGGGGCAGGCAGAGACACAGGCAGAGGGAGAAGCAGGCTTCACGTGGGGAGCCTGATGCGGGCCTTGATTCTAGGACCCCGGGTATCATGCCCTGAGCCAAAGGCAGATGCCCAGCCACTGAGCCACCCAGGTGTCCCCTGATTTAATATCTTAATAAGTACTTACACATTAGTCATCCTTCCATTCAATTTTTAAAATATGAGTGAAAAATTACACATCCTTATATTTACATTTTAACATTCATCATTAGGCCTGGCCTTAAACATTTTCCTAGGCACTAGACCTAAGATTATATATTTTATTATTACTACACTTTTTCAAAAATATAAAAACATTTGTTTTGTCATTTGAGATATGGCATCAATTTCAAGTTGATAGCTTTTTATAATTGGCAATAATAAAATTGAGGGTTTTTTGGAAATAGTATTTCTATTTTTTATAAAGAGATAAGGCATATTTTAGAATAGTGTACAAAAGAGTGAAGATAAACTAAGAAATAGATTTTTCTTAGTTACAAGTACCAGTTATTTACCACGTGTCAAATATTTTACCTTTTTAAAATTAATAGACTTTATTTTTTGGAGCAGTTTTAGATTTACCAAAAAAGGAGGAGAAAGGATGGAGAGTTCTCATATATATGTCTTCTCTCCCATTCCCAGTTTCCCCAGTTATTTAACATCTTACATTAGTTAGGTACATTTGTTATAATTGAGCCAATAATTGAATCAATTCATTATTAACTAAAGTACACAGTTCACATTTGGGTTCACTATGTTATATATCCTGTGGGCCTTCGTAAATGTCTAATGATATGTGTCCACCATTATAGTATCATACAGAATAGTTTTTGCTGCCCTGAAAATCCTGTGTGCTATCTATTCATCCTTTCCCACTTCCCTTGAACCACTGGCAACCTATCATAAGTTTTAATTCTAGGAAATCATTTACTGCTAACTTCAAGTAAGCTCAATGTTTCAGAAGCAACTTTGAAGATCTAAACTTGCTTTAATGTCTGCTTAATCCCTTTGTACTTATTTTATATATATATAATCCATTTTATGGTTCTTTAAAGTTGTATTTGTTATTGCATCAGTTGAGATCCAGTTAAGAAATCAAGGAATAGAATACAGGAAATTTGTTATACAAGTGATAGAAGAGCTGAAAAGTCAAAAGGGAAGGTGAGACAGTCTTGTTTGGGCAGCTATAACAAAAATATCATAAGCTGGGTGGCTTATAATCAACAAACATGTATTTCTCATGGTTCTGGAGGCTGGAAGGTCTAAGATCAGGGTTCTGGCAGATTTAGTGTCTGGTTACAGAAAGCCATCTTTTTACTCTGTCTTCATGTGGTAGAAAGGGAGAAGGGTCTTTCTTGAGCCTCTTTTTTAAGAACACTAATCCTATGACCAAACCTTCATGACCTAATTACCTTCCAAAGGCTCCACCTACTAATACTGTCACCTTGGGTGTTAGGATTTCAACATAAGAATTTTGGGAGAACACAAATATTGAGTCCATAGCAGGCAAGATTAGGAAGCTAGAAGCCACTATCATCTGTAGGCTGATGGACAAATGGAAGAAGATGTTTCTGGAATTCAGAGACTGGTATCGTAGGCAAAAGCTGGAATTTCAATAGACATGTTCAGGAGGAGCAAAGTTACCAAGGAGATGCAGCAGGCATTAGAACTGAGATAGGGGACAGGGAATAAATATCCTGGTTTTCACCTTTCCTGCCACCTTCCAATTTCCTGCCAATGCAAATTTCAGCTGGAAGTCAACTGTCAAGGAACCTTGTGACTATAGCCTGAAAGTTTCAGCCTCCCTACAATACAGAGCAAAGGGGGAGAAGGAATGGATATAAGAGCAAAAAGGACAAGGACTAACACATTAATCAATTCTGTTTAACTTTTAAAATCAACTTTTTAAAAAATATTTTATTTATTTATTCATGAGAGACACGGAGTGAGAGAGAGAGAGAGAGAGAGGCTGAAACAGAGGCAGAGGGCAGAGCAGGCTGCATGCAGGGAACCTGACACGGGACTCAACCCCAGGTCTCCAGGATCATGCCCTGGATTGAAGGTGGCACCAAACCGCTGAGCCACCGGGGCTGCCCTAAAATCAACTTTATTGAGGTATAATTTACTTACAATACTGTTACATAAAAATGTACATTTTAATGTATATTTATTTTATTTTATTAAAAAATTTTTTTTATTAAGTAGGCCCCAGGCTAGGCTTGAACTCATGACCCTGAGATTAAGACTTGAACTGAGATCAAGAGTCAGACACTTGGGGTGGCTAAATCAGTTAAGCCTCTGACTCTTTTTTTTTTTTTTTTTTAGCCTCTGACTCTTGATTTCAGCTCAGGTCATGATCTTAGGGCCCTGGGATCAAGCCCTGCATCAGGCTCCAGTGCTCAGTGGGGAGTTTGCTTAAAGATTCTCTCTCTCCCTCTGCAACCCCCTCAACTCAAGTGCTCTCTCTCTTAAATACATAAATAAATAAATAAATAAATAAATAAATAAATAAAAAATATTTTTTTAAAAAAGAGATGCTGAGCCACCCAGATGCCCCACTTTAATTATTTTGACAAATGAATATATATATGTGACCAGTCAAGATATAGAATATTTTATTTTATTTTTATTTATTTTTTTAAAGATATAGAATATTTTAATCTCCCACCCCCTCCAATATCTTCTTACTCCTTTCTCATCAATCTCCCACCCCACCTCAGTTGCAGGCAACCACCATAGATTAGTTTTGCCCGTTCTGTCACCATAGATTACTATGGTGCCTGTTCTAGAATTTCATGTAGGTTTTTTTTTTTTTTGGCTTTTTTGTTTTTTCTTTTTTTAAAAAATATTTTATTTATTTATATATGAGAGAGACACAGAGAGAGAGAGGCAGAGACACAGGCAGAGGGAGAAGCAGGCTCCATGCAGAGAGCCTGATGTGGGACTCGATCCCAGGACTCCAGGATCACGCCTTGGGCCGAAGGCAGGCGCTAAACCGCTGAGCCACCCAAGGATCCCTGTCTGTTTTTTTCACAGAGAGAGCACAAGCAGGGAGAACAGCAGAGGGATAGGGAGAAGCAGGTTCCGGGCACCGCAGGGACTCGATTCCAGCACTTCAGAATCACGACCTGAGCTGAAGGCAGATGCTTAACCGACTGAGCCACCCAGGTGCTCCTACAATTTCATGTAAATGGAATCAGATAGTATGTACTCTTTTGTGCCTGGATTTTTTTTTCACTCAGCATGTTTTTGGGATTCATCTACATTGTGTTTCTCAGTAATTTCGTTTTACCACTGAGTAGTAGACTATTGTATGAATACACCACAATTTGTTTATTCACTCACCTATTAATGAATATCTGGGTTATTTCCAAGTTTGAGCTATTTAAATAAAACTATTGTGAACATTTTTTACAAGTTTTTTTTTGTGTGTGTGTGTATGTGGTGTGTACGTGTATTTGGTGAACATGTTTTCATTTCTTGTGGGTAAATATCTGGGAGAGGAATCGCTGGGTTATCTGATAAGAAACTGCCAAACTCAACAATTCTTTTTAATTTTATAGATATCATCATTACTCTGAATGTCCATGAAAGGACATTGTGCATTTCCTCTAAAGAGCTAAGGGTTAGAAGGAGAGCAAATCTTAGGAAGACCAAAACAAAACAAAACACCCTCAAAAAATTTAAATACCCTCGATACACGTGGTTTTATAGCTCAATATTTTAGATAGTAAGAAAGGGGATTAGGAAAGTGTAGGAGGGGGATCCCTGGGTGGCGCAGTGGTTTGGCGCCTGCCTTTGGCCCAGGTCGCGGTCCTGGAGACCTGGGATCGAATCCCACATCGGGCTCCCGGTGCATGGAGCCTGCTTCTCCCTCTGCCTGTGTCTCTGCCCCCCCCCTCTCTCTATCATAAATAAATTAAAAAAAATTTAAAAAAATTGCTTTAAAAAAAAAAAAAGGAAAGTGTAGGAGAAGAGGAACTGAAAAGGAAAGTAAAGCAATGGAAAATAATGACTAAAAAGATTTCTTGACAATGGCAAAATCATTCTACACAGCTGCTCTGAGATCCCAGCACTGCTGTCAGCAGCCTTCTGGCAAAGGTACTCTGTCAAATGAATGCAATAGGATCCATATTTGTGAAGAAATATCTTTATTAATATAAGCAAACACACCTCTCATTTATAGCAATATAGAGGTGCGGGCTTTTCTTTTACTTTTAGTAGTAATGTTTCCCAACATATAACACTTCTCTTTGATATGTGAGTTGAGTCATAAATTAATGTCACAAATAAATGTCATCTAGATGAGGGAGGTAACTACATTACAAAGTAGGAAGGTGTAGTTTGGTATAAATTGTTATAGTTGACAGCTATGCCACTTGAACTAAATGACATGTCAAATTCTGAGATTTTAAACAGTTATGTTGTTGGAAGGTAAAGCTGTGGACATTTAGGTTTGAGTCTTAAAAGTTTTGTCAATCTTTTCTAGACACACTGAAATGTAAATTAACAGGTGGATTGAAAACAGACAAATGAGAAGTTTAAAGGCTTTCTTGGCATCTCAGAAAAGTTCTAAACTGGCGATTTTTTAAACAAAATATGTATAAATATATTTAGCTTGTCTGGAAACAGATTTATTTATTGGGTCTTTCTATTTACCTTTGAGACAAAAATAAATAGTTATAGAGGACTCATGCATTACTCACTATACACTTTCTATCATGTATTATTTAATCTCGAACTAGGAGAAAGAATGGATGTCTATTTTACATGATGCCATAATGTACATTAGTGAGTTCAACCCACTTAATCTTAAAATAACAGTATCAGGTCAGGGATTTAGAATACAGTATTATATGAAAACAGTTGGCACAGAGACTCCTTCTTCCATTAATAACCAACTAGAAACAGTATTTCAGACCCTACATCTAACTGAAACAATAAATGGAGAGGATGGGGTGGATAATTTGTGAACATGTTTTTCCAAGTAGAGAAAGAATCACTATGTTTTTGCTGAATTATATGTTGCCATGGACATGGCAGTATGCAGTAATGATGCTATCATCTATACAGCTGTATAACAACACAGCTTCTCCCTCTCCCACCCCCCTCAGTAAGGCTTGAAAATAATAGGTTTGTGTGTAGTTTGGTAAGAAAATTAGGATCATTTAAAGTTGTTTCAGTTTCAACCTAAGAAAGAAAGAAAAGAAGCTCGAGGGATGGGGAAGAAGAGCAAAGAAAATGTACAAACAGGACATATTATGTATAAGGTATAATATGTATTATGCAGAGACTACGGAGGGGTGTCTTGGAATGCTAGAAAACGAATGGCTTTGCAGTAAAAAGACTTGAATTTTAGTCTTTGTTGCATCATTTGTGTGTGACCTTGAGCAAAGTCACCATGTCTTTATGGCACAGTTTTCACATCTATAAAATGGAATCATAATGATAATGATGTCTTCTACCTTGAGGTGTTATTGTAAGAATTAAAGGTATAAAAACAACTTGTAAACTATAAAGCCCTAAAAACAAGTCTTTATAGACATATTGCAGTGTTGAGTCTCGAGAAACAACGAAGAGTAAAGGAAAAAGGTTCTAGAATGCTTTGAAGGCTGACAATCTGGGTTCTAATTACCATGACACAGCTAGTAGCTTTGAAACCTTGAAGTAGGTAAAGTACTTAATATTAATTTTGTTTCCTATTTTTGAAAAATGAGGATAGGGATGCCTGGGTGGCTCAACGGTTGAGTGTCTGCCTTCTGCCCAGGGCGTGATCCTGGGGCCCCGGGATCGAGTCCCGCGTGGGGCTCCCTGCATGGAACCTGCTTCTCCCTCTGCCTGTGTCTCTGACTCTCTCTCTCTCTCTCTCTCTATCTCTCATGAATAAATAAATAAAATCTTAAAAAAAAAAAGAAAAATAAGGATAACAGCACTTTCTTCATTTTATCAAATGAGAGAATATATGCAAAGGAACCTACTACTTGACAGGTGTTTGATGTCCCCTTTCCCCCAAACTACTTATTAGAGTCATCAACAACAAAAGGTGTTTGAACAGATACCTACGCAAAGGCAAGGCAGGGATAGATAAGGAAAACTGAGGTAAATCCAATCCAAATGAGAACCAACAGCTAGACTTGGAGATGTCTTAGTTCACTCTTACCCACTTGAGGCTAGGGTATCCATACAAAAAAGATATGCAGAGTTGGAGAGCGGGCGAGTCGAGTGTCCTTTCGACTCCGCGGGCTCGACGGGAGGGACCCTGAAATTCTTAATTAGAGCCGGTTGCCATGGCGACAGTCTCTAGGCAGCGTGGGCTGAGCTCTGCGGAGGGCTGGCGGGTGGGCCGCCGCTGGACCCTGCGCGCGCGCCCGCCACCAACTTTCCCTCCAGACCAGAGGGGGGCGGCGCGCTCCGCCCCCGCCCCCGGGCCGCGCACGTCCGCGCTCGGCGGCGCGCACGCCTGCGGGAGCCCTCTCCAGGCAACCTAGTGCTGATCGCTCGTGCCGGTGCGGCCGTTCACAGCCTTTGCGGGAGCTCGAGGCTCGAGAGCAGCCCCCTCCCCTTCCTGGACTTCCCCCCCACCCACTTCCCGGTCGGCCCTGGGGCATGAGCAACGATGGCCGGCTGCAGCCCTGAGGAGAAAACTTACCGGCGCTTTCTGGAGCTATTTCTGGGCGAGTTTCGCGGACCGTGCGGTGGCGGCGAGCCCGAGCCGGAACCCGAACCCGAGTCGGAGCCCGAGCCCGAACTGGTCGCGGCTGAGGCGGCCGAGGCTTCGGTCGAGGACCCCGGGGAGGAGGCGGCCACCGTAGCCGCGACAGAGGAGGGGGAGCAAGAGCACGAACAAGACCCCGAGCCCGAGGAGGAGGCGGTGGAGGAAGAGGCGGCGGCGGCGGCGGAGGGCGAGGAGGAGGAGGAGGCGGCGGCAGCCCGGGGTCAGTCGGCCGTGCCGCCGGCGCCGCCGCAGCCCCAGCTGCCGCCGCTGCCCCCGCTCCCGCGGCCGCTGTCGGAGCGCATCACCCGTGAGGAGGTGGAGGGCGAGAGCCTGGACCTGTGCCTGCAGCAGCTCTACAAATAGTTAAGTAGCGGGGCTTGGCTGGGGGTGGGCCCGCGGCTCTCTCGGCCCCTCAACCGCTCTCTTTCCCTCTCTTCACCCCCTCACCCGCGCCTCGCGCCTTCGGAAGCGCCCCAGCTGCTCCGACTCCGGCGGTCGCTGCGAGCAGCCCACGCCCGCCTCGGCCCCCGCGCCTCCTGCCTGACCGGGGAGCCGCCCCCGGCGCCCTCCCGCCGGCCCGGCCCCTTCGTGCCGCTGCACCTCCGTCACCCACTTCTTGCCTCACTTGACAAATACCCTTTTCCCTTCGTGCTTCGGAAGGTCCTTTCTTCCAGTCTTACGGGCTCGCTCTTCTTGCCAGCTCCTTTCTTTCTCTTGGAGGTTTTCCTCCCACCCGGGTCTGTCTTTTCCCAGCCTGAGTCCCCTGTTGTCTAGCGGCGGAGGGACGCGGCTCCTTTCTAGGCTGAGCTGCGAGGTGCCTCCTGCGTAACCGCAACCACAGTGATGGTAATACCGGCCTAATAGCCACAGGAGGAGACACAGGAGTAGATTTTCCTTCAGCTTATCCATGGATGGCTTAATCCACGGAAGCCGAGTATCTTAAAGACATTTGATAACTCATAATTGAGGGAGGTCGGAAGGAATTGAGAAGGAAGGGTAATAAGCACATTTTTTACGAGCGAGTCTTCAGGTGAAAGACAGTCCTAATTCGTTAAAGTGGAAAAGTCAGGCTGGTTTGATAAAATTGCAATTAGGTGCAGTATTTTCAGTCCATTAAGTAGATGGGGTAGGGGAGAGAAAGCAGATGGCTTAGCTACACAGATGAAAGTCTAAAATAGAAAGGTCAAGGCTTTGCCTTTCATTCCAGTTCGGGTTTTTATGGGCTTGAAATAGAAACGGTTTACAATTGCTTTTCTTTCTAAATGGAATTGTTCTGAAATGACAGGAGAATACTGACAAGTCTCTCAAAACATTGGTAAACCTGAGTCTCCTGACATTTTGCTAGTAGTTGCATTGAAAGATGTTACTCTGGCCCCCTCGCACCCCAAAAGTTTACTGCTGCAAGACTCACTGCAATTAAGTTCAAAGTCTAAAACTTAAAAGAAGGGCCTAGAAAGTAAATGTCAGGTCTTCATCCAACCTAACAGGCACCTGATCAAATCATTCTTCCTGTTAAAGCAGAAGCTTATCAATAGGGGAAAGGCATTTGACCTAACTGCTGGAGAGGTGGATTGTGTTGATGTTGTACACTTTATAAGCTATTTAAAATTTAATTTTGAAATATTATCCGATTACCAAAGTAATAATGCTTTCTGGGAAATACAAAATAAATAAAATGGCGTGTAATACCACCACCAGGGATAAACAGTATTAACATTTTCAAGTTATTTCTTCCTGGTGTTTGTAAACTGTCAGAGAAAAGGGCATATGAAACGTCATTTTTAAACACTAAATAAAGACACTTAAAACTTCCTGCTTAAAATAAATTGGAAATACTTGCCAAAGTGGAGGAATTTATCTCAGCCTCAGACTAATTCTATTTTGGCAGTTCTTACCTTTACAAATGCAGTGTCAGTATTAAAGAAATACATTTAAACATTAGAGAAGGTCCCTCAAAAAGAGAGTCATTAGATTAGAACAGCAACGGTCATTTGCCATTCAAGCAGTTTTTTTTTTTTTAAATCTATATGAAGATGATAAGATGGTAAGTAGATATGTTTTTCCATATGGAAAGAAAGCAAGATTAATTTCAGTATGCATAAAATTAGAAAAATTATTCAAATGATAAAATGGCCATTTGAGAACAGAAGTTTGGATTTGAAGTAAAACTAGCAAAGTTAGAAAATATTATTTCACCATAAATCAGAGATTTCATCATTTTTACTGTGTTTTGTGCAAAAAGCTATTAACCTATTTTTATTCAGATATAAAATGGCTGGCTTGTTTATATAAAGTATCTTCAAGATCCTTTACAGATTAAGAAAAGCAAAAAAAGCCCCTCATTGTGTAAAAGATATACTTTTAAATTAACAATTATTTTTTATTTATAAAAGAAAATCATATCAGTCACAGTCCATATTGGAAGACACTGTAGAGGTAGATCAGTTTTCTGTCTAAGCACTTTATTTTACAGATGATAAAAGTGGTTCTAAATTTAGAAATGACAATTTTTATACAAGTAATTCTGACATTTCTCAAAATAATCTCTGAACTGCAAACCCCTATATATTTGAAATTGTGGTTCCTCAAATTTCTTAGGAAATATTTTGAAGTAATTCTGATTAGATATATGTTGAAATTGCTTGTTTGGGGAAAGTGATTTTTTTTTTCCCAAAATATTTTCTCAAATACCAATCATTATTTTGGGAATTTGTAATATACTTTGAAAGCTCTGTTATGCTTGTCAAATGTTGCTGAAATTCTTAAATAGAGCTACCTGAACTATATATTCACCAATTTGGTAGTTGGGATTAGGATAAGAAGAAAATAAGACTGCATTTAATACCAGTTTTATAAGTCTCTAGTGTGTGTTTTCTGTCAGGATTTTAGAAATATATTTAGCTGCTAAACAGACTGAGATTCTCTGAAGTAAAGAAATAAAGGTGCTTATCTTCTCATTGTTTTATGTATACACTGAAAATTAAAACATAGTGAATGGTTTTCTCAATATGTTGCTTCTCAAGAATTTTAGAATAGGAACAGCAGATGTATTTAACATTCTTCATTTTGGTAAACTCAAAGTTGAGACTAACTTGGGATAAGCAATTACTTAAGTAAAGGATCAAGGTTTCAGTAGACAAAATATAGTTATAATTAGCAACTTAACAATTTTTCAGAGTAGTAATTGGGATAAAATTTTTGCCTTCAAAATGGGGAATACTTAGATATTTCTCTACCAGATAAAAGCAACATGTAACATTTTGAAAGAATAAGAACAACAATTTGAAAATAGCAAAAATCTCATTAGTTGAGAAGGACTTCAGTTATGGGTTATAAATACCTTCTTAAGGATCATTAAAATTTTTTTTTCAGTTTATCGAACCCTAAGAATCAATAATAAACACATATAATATTTTAGAACTGTTTTTACTGGTCTGTTGTCAATTAAAAAGTCCAATGGTTTAGAACCTTTAGCTGCTAGTATAAAAGTATCTGTTTTACTTTATGCTTAAATGTCCCCCAAGAGATTAAAATAAATATTTTCTAGTGACATAGTATTAGGATTTCTGAGGTTAATAAGAGAATGTCTTTGAAAAGGTGGAAATGAGATATTTTATAGCTTTGAAATAATTTGCAAATAAAAGCTTCTAACTGATCTTATAGCAGATGTGACTTTTAGGCTACATGGCATAGGTTACATGGGTCAATACTGTGTATTTTGTCTACACTATATTGGGGATAAATCTACTTGTTTTAATCCAGAAGAAACACATACTTTTTCTTTACTAGTCTTTACTAGAGCTATATGTCATTACATTTTTAGAATAATTGTTTCCTCAGTTATTCATTTAGTCTTGGTTGGACTTCTTTTTTTTTTTTAAGATTTATTTATTCATGAGAGACAGACTGAGAGAGAGGCAGAGACAGGCAGAGGGAGAAAGAGGCTCCTCTCAGGGAGCCTGATGCGGGACTTGATCTTGGATCCTGGGATTACAGCCTGAGCCGAAGGCAGGCACCCAACCGCTGAGCCACCCTGGAGTCCCTTGGTTGGACTTGTTGATGGGGAGCCAGATATTCCAGCAGCCTGGTGAAGTTAAATAGTTCCAGATAATAATGAGGGGTGGGAGGCACTTTTAAAATATCTTGGAAAAGAAAATCTTTAGTTTTAGACACTAATAATTCAGTTATATTGAATTACGTGAATCATAAATTTGAGATAGGCCAGAAAAGAATTACAACTTTATCTCATTTTTACATATATAAATAGAAAAATAAATGGATGCAAGTTTTATATAAAACTACACCTTTTTTCTTGTTAAGAAGTAGTGTTCACTATAAGAAGTGGAGAAAGTTTTCATGAGCAAAAAGAAAAATTTCAAGCATTCATTGTTAACCATAGTTTTCAGGTTTTATTCCTGTCTCTCAGGCTGCTGCTTTTCTGTGAGTTCTGACTATACTTTAATATTGTTGTTTGGTCCTTAGCCTTTTCAACTCTGGTGACTTGCTTGTAGTCAATATCAATTTCTCCTATGAGTTTGGTTATTTGTTATAATGCTAATGGTTCCCACTGCTGTCTCTGTCTCAGGTTTGACTGCTAGTGGAACAGTTCTACCTAAATATCTAAAAGGCTTCTCAAACTGTTCAATACCTAATTCAATCCTCTGTCTCCCCCAAAATAAAACTAAAACCTGATTCTTTTTCTGGTGGATCCATTCCTGATTTCTCTTTGTCTCACCCCTCATGTTCTATCAATTTTGCCTTGTAATTATCTCATAGATAGCTCTCTCTCAATTCCTGCTGTCATTGTCATCTTTTGCCAGTCTTACTCTTCTCCAATATATTCTTCCCAGTATAGCCAAAGTGATTCCTCCAGAATCTAGATTATGTGGATTGTCTAATTGTCACCTACTGCTTAAACATTTTTACTCTTTTCCCAAAGTTAGCCAAACTGCGAGGCTAAAGGCACAGTCCTGCAGACTACCAAGTCTGTCCAAGACTTCTGATCCCAGCTGCAAGGAGTTAGGGTCCAACTACAAAGAGGGAAGAGTCCACACAAGACCACCCTCACTTCTGACATCAACTGTAAGTTTAGGAGTATCTCAAAACCACCCTCAGATTTGATAATTCACTAGAAAGACTCACAGAAATCCCTGAAGACTTCTACTAATGGATATTGTTCATTATAGGGAAAAGATACAAATTTGAACCAGCCAAAAAGATGACCTGCATGGGCACAGTTTAGGGAGTTCAAATGTGCTTTCATTGTCTTCAGCATTGAAGATGATACTCTCCTCCCCAGGATTGATGTGTGGTAATACACATAGAGTATTCCAGCGCAAGAAGCTCACCTGAGCTTCAGTGTCCAGAGTTTTTATTGAGACTTATTGATTGATTGGCTGAACTGGAGGTCAGGCTGATACCATGTGGTCCAAGGGGCTCACTATAAATAACAATGACATACCTATCACTCCAGAAATTCCAGGGTTTAGAGGTTACCTCCCAGAAGCCAAGAACAAAGACCAGACTTTTCTTTGAGCAAGGCCAAATTCTTTATTATATACCTTCATTTCTTACTCTCCATTGCCCTTCAGATAAAATCCAAAGAAGGCTTTATAATCTTACCCGTCCATCATCTCTGAATCACTGAGTACCTATTTCTTTTTTCTTTTCTTTTCTTTTTTTTCTTTTCTTTTCTTTTCTTTTGTTTCTTTTCTTTCTTTCCTTTTTACTGAGCACCTATTTCATTCTACCTCTATAGCTCTAGAAACTACACTTTAGCTATTTTAGATTGCTAATATACTAGTTTGAATGTGCTGTTTGATTTTACCTCTGCATCTTTGCATATGACAACAGTATTCCTTCTGCTTAGAATACCATGCTCCCTTACCCTAGTGTGCTTGATCTAGTCCCTTACCCATTCTTTAGGTCTTCATTTAACAACACTTTGTTCACCATACCCGCAGTCATGAGTTAAATCTTTCTTCCATTTGCCTCTCTAGAATACCCAGTGATTATTCTTTTTGTAGCATGTCTTTTACTAGAGCAGTGGTCTTCAAAATGAGGTATACCCAAAATAATCCATTGGAGAGAAAGAATAAAATATTAAATCTATTTGCATACAAAATATATATAATATGAAATTGTATACAGATTATGAAATTAAGTGTTATTAGTGTATGTTGTATTGATTGAGGTTGGCAGTTCTGTGTGACAACTGATTTCATGTCAAGCATGGTAAATGAGGTATACTGATGAAATATAAGTTTCACAGGTTAGAAGAGTCAACAGTGTGCCCTCCCTCCAATTTTCAGAACATTATGATGTATTGCAGTTTACCTGCACTGATTATACGGACTTCTTGATTATATTTCCTGGTTTTAATAAGATGGGTATTTGGCTTTAAAAATTCTTGCAAAGAAATCTTGGGTTGACTATAATACTTAGAAGCATAAGAAACAGCAACACTTGAGAGCCTATGTTTGTCCCATACTTAGTTACATTAAATTTTTTTATTTTTTATTTTTTGTTTTTTCCCCACCTCTACATTAGACTTAAAAAAAATTTATTTATTCATGAGAGACACAGAGAGAGAGGCAGAGACACAGGCAGAGGGAGAAGCAGGCTCCATGCAGGGAGCCCCACACGGGACTCGATCCCGGGTCCCCAGCATCACACCCCAGGCTGAAGGTGGCGCTAAACCACTGAGCCACCGGGCTGCCCCTACATTAGACTTTTTAAAAAAGATAATACAATTCTATCTGATTAGAAATCAACAAAAATGGGTTTATTAAGTAGACTATGTGAAATAGTGAAATGCAGATTACTCAAAGAAATACCAAAATATTACTGATGAGGGGTGCCTGGCTGGCTCAGTCAGTAGAGCATGCGACTCTTAATCTCAGGGTCATGAATCTCAGGGTCATGAGTTCAAGTCCTATGTTGGACATGGAGCTTATTTTTTAAAAAAAGAAAATAGAAAAAAAAAGAAAGATTACTTCTGAGAGTTGAGTGTGTGCAAATGTGCAGATATGTATGCATGAGTGTGTACGTATGTAATTTATCTGTGTGCATATACATACATACATGCATGTGTATGTGTGTGTATATATGCATGCCTGGTGCTCCAAATATTTTGGTAGGGTGCCTGAGCAAGTGTTTGGAGGCAGTTGGGTTATTAGCTACATGTTAGATTATTAGCTACATGTTTGCCATCATATTCCTAAGTTGATAATGAGAGGTACCATATATGACACAAAGAGTATTTGCTGATCCAATGAATGAGCTGAGATTTTAAAAAAGATGGTTCTAAAAATAAATACATATATAAATATAGTTCTTAGTATTTTAAACTGCTTTTAAAAAGTTAGCAAAAATTTTTTTTAAACTTAGTGAATTTTACTATGTTAAAACTTTTTATTATAGAGAAAACTTTTTAAAAAGATTTTATTTATTTGACACAGAGAGTGCACAAGGTGGGTGGGGGGAGCTGTAGGCAGAGGGAGAGGGAGAAGTAGGCTTGATCCCACTACTTTGGGATCATAACCTGAGCTGAAGGCAGAGATGCTTAACTCACTGAACCACCCAGGCACCCTATTACAGAAAAGTTAAAGTATATAAAAAAATAAAATAGTCCACTTATCATCCAGCCTTAGCAATGATCAATGTGTGGCCATCTTGTTTCATCCTTACCTCCAGACATCTCACCCTACCTCCCATTATATCCTATGTAATTTAAAAATGAATACTCAGTAATTTAATCACAATTCTGTTGGACATTCTAGGTGTTACCAGTTTTGGGTTACTCTAAGAATAGTGTGATGTTGATAATTTGAGCATACCTTTATTTTCCTTAGAGTATGTATTTCTGGTGTTGGGACTATGTTAAAAGATATTTAAGTATTTAAGGCTTTTGATACATAATTTTAAAATGTCCTCTAACAAGTTAATTTACCCTCTAAGCAGATGTATACATAAAAAAGATTTTTGGGGACAGCCCGGGTGGCTCAGTGCCGCCTTCAGCCCAGGGTGTGATCCTGGAGACTTGGGATCAAGTCACATGTTGGGCTCCCTGCATGGAGCCTGCTTCTCCCTCTGCCTGTATCTTTCTCTCTCTCTCTCTCTCTCTCTCTCTGTCTCTCATGAATAAATAAATAAAAATCTTTAAAAAAAAGATTTTTGGTATTATGAAATAATTTAAACATTTACAAAATAAAATAATAAAGCAAAATATCCATATACTCATTATCCAGTTTCTTTTTTTAATTTTTAAAATTTTATTTATTTCATTATCCAGTTTCAACAAATTATGGTTATTAGGAATATTTTAAGGAAATAAAAAATTTTGTATGGAATTGAAAACTTTGTTTTCGCTCTCTTCTCTGAACCCATTCCCTTTTTCTTCCGTCTGGGAATTCTTGGAATGTATCCTCTGTTCTGTATTTTTGTATTTTTGCTCCATGCATTTGTATGTCTGAATATATGGTGGGCTTTTTAACTTGTTTTTGGTTTTGTAACTAGCTATCTTGAAAATTTTCATGTTGATACAGAGATCTAGTTTTTTTTTTCTTTTTTTTCATTTTAGGTACTATGTAGCATTCCATTGTCCGATTGTACTATGACTTATTTATCCAATCTATTGACAGACGTGGGTTATTTCTAATATTTGTGTATTATACACTATATTAGTTTAATGCTGGCTGCTCAAATGGGTAAATCCTGAAATCTCAAAGCTTCACACGGTGTTAATTTCTTGCTCACAGAGTAACTTTCAGTGGAGAAGAAAGGACTGCGTTCTAGAGTGATTAAGGGACCCCGGCTAATAGAGGGTATGTCACCTTCAACCTGTGGTTTCCAAGGTTGCTTTATGCATCAACATCCATCCAGCAAAAGAGTGGAGAATGGTATTGGAGTTTTTTAGGAGCCAGTCTTGAGAAGGGGCAAATATAATTCTTTTCACTTTCCATTCACTAGAGTGTAACTCACGTTGGCACCATCTCAGGTCCACATTTCACAGCAAACAGGACCGAGAACAACTCTATACTTATGGAAAAAAGAACACAAAACTTTGGTGGAGAAGCTGGCATTGTCTGCCCTTCAAATAATTCTATAATTTGGATATGTCTCCTTGTGCAAATTCATAGAATTCTTGGGTACATACCTAAAAGGGGAATTGTCAGATTGAAATTACATACACTTTTACTTTGTTAGATATTGCCAAATTACTTTGTCCAACTGCTTTGTATGAGATGTTTGGTTTGTCCGTATTTTCACTCTTTGAACAGCCATACTAGTCATCTGTGTGCCATTAATGTCACTGAAGTATGATAGAAAGATACTACTTATAGTTGATTGGGATCTTGATATAGGGCATTTTGGAAGAGGACACCTGCCTAAAAGTCTAGACCAATGCTTTCCAGTAATAACTGAACCACATATATAATTGAAAATTTTCTGTTAAACACATGTTAAAAATTGAAGAGATAGGTGAATTTAGTTTGAGTAATTTATTTAACCCGATATATCCAAATATTATATATTGAAATATATTACTATTTAAACATGTAATCAATATTAAAATATTATTGAGTTATTTTAATTTTTTATACCAAGTTTTCAAAATCTTATGTATCTTTTATACTTATAGTACATCTCACTATGGAATATCACACTTCAAATACTTTAGTGGCCACGTGAGTCTCGTGGCCACTATATTGAATGGTGCACATTTGGATGTAATAACAAAAACTAATTCTTGGGATGCCTAGGTGGCTCAGTGGTTGAGCATCTGCCTTTGGCTCAGGGTGTGATCCCAAGGTCTGGGGATCAAGTCTCACTTCAGGCTCCCTGCGTGGAGCCTGCTTCTCCCTCTGCCTATGTCTCTGCCTCTCTCTCTCTGTGTCTCTCATGAATAAATAAATAAAATCTTTAAAAAACAAAAACTAATTCTATTACATGTATCTGACATTGAATTTCAAAGTCATATTTAAATGGGTTCTCTAATCATCAAACACATCTTTATTTAGTCTTTGGAAGAATAACAAGCTGAACTTATTTTTCCTGCATTTCTTTCTATGACGAGAATAATTTGGTTTAGATTTAAATTATCAAATTGTTAAGTTGTCACAGAGTATACAGGGTAATAGTTTTCTATTAGTTTTCTGTTGTTGTGTAATGTGTTACCAAAACTCAGTGGTTTAAAACCACTATAGTGGTTTAAAACACCTATTATTATCTTAACAGTTCTGTAGATCATAAGTCCAGGAATATTCAGCTAGGTTCTCTGCTTAAGGTCTCAAGTCAAGACCAAAGTGTTGGCCAGACTGCAATTATCTGGAGGCTCAGGGGAGACTCCACTTCCCAAGACTGTATAGATTGTTAACAGAATCTAGATCCTCATAAAACATCTGAGGTTCTTATGTCCTTGCTGGGTGTCAGGTGATTACTATTACTATTATTACATAATCAGCTGTCAGGGCTGATTATTATTCTTAGAAGCCATCCATATTCCTTCTCACATGGCCCTCTTCATCTTCAAACCACTAATGGCATATCAAGTCCTTCTTATGCTTCAAACTTCCCTGGCTTCTCTTGCTGCCAGCCAGAGAAAATTCTCTGCTTTTTAGGATCAGGTCCACTGAAATAATCTCCCCCCTTTTTTTTTAAATAAGATTTTATTTATTTATTCGTGAGAGACAGAGAGAGAGGCAGAGACATAGGCAGAGGGAGGAAACAGGCTCCCCGCAAGGAGCCTGATGTGGGACTTGATCCTGGGACTCTGGGATCACACCAAGTCGACCACACTCAACCGCTGATCCACCCAGGCGTCCCAGTCTCCCTATTTTAAGATCAACTTGTCGTATAACACAATCACAGCAGTGATATTTCATTAGTATCCACAGATTTTAACAGTTAGAGTGGGGCATCTTGGGTATCTTTGGGGGACTGTTTTAGATGGGGGACTGCATTTTAATTATTTCATTTAATGGCCTTTTAAATCTTCTAAATGAAAGCAAAATACTTGACCAATTTCTTTTTGTCTCCATTTGGACAGGCCTGGTTAAGTTTTCATCAGCTCTTCCTTAGCTGGCTGGAGCATTACTCTAAACTGCTATTTCTCCTTCCACATTTCCCTCCTCCCTCTGATAGTTTTCCATACAGCAATTGTCTGGCCTCATCTTGACTCACATCTGCTTGTACTCAGTTATTATGTTTCAATCACAGTGGTCTTAATTTAGTTCCAGAATCTGCCATACTCTGTCTTAAGGACCTTTGTACTTTTGGTTTTTTGCCCAGGAAACTTTTCTCCTTCTCTCCCAACTATCCAACTCAACCAGTAGGCTTAAAGTATCTCTTCCTCATAGAGCTGTTTCCTTACCGGTGGTCTAAATTAAGTCTTACTTTTGGTTTTCATAACATCCTTTACTTTTTCTTCATATCTGTTTACTACTACAATTTAATCCCATATGTATGCATGCATTAGTTATTTAATGTGTCTTCTCCAGACTGAGGGCAACAGATAAAGAATGTTTTATTGCTCTTTGTGTATTCAGCATCTAGTGCAAGTCTTGGCCCATGGTAGGCAGTTATTTGTTGAATAAATAAATGAATGGTCAACGTTTTCTCTGCTTAATCTACCAGATCATTTCCTTTCCAGATTTGTATAGTCCTATTCTCATTCCCTTCTTTCTCTTTGCTATTATTTTCTTTGTCTCTCCTTTGAATTACAGAAGAGTTTGGCTTCATAATTTGTTATTTTTGGTATATTTGTTAACATTTTCAACTAGCTGCAGAAATATATTTACAGTTCTCATTAACATTCCACAACTTTGTAAATGAGTGTTTTCAGGGACTAGGGGTACCTGGGTGGCTAAATTGGTTAAGTGTCTGCCTTGGGTTCAGGTCATAATCCTGGAATCCTGGGATCTATCCCCACATTGGGCTCCCTGCTCAGCAGGGCGTCTGCTTTTCCCTCTGCCCCTCACCCATTCAGGTTCTTTCTCTCTCTCTCTCTCTCTCTCTCTCTCTCTCAGATAAATAAAATCTTTAAAAAAATTCAGGGATTTAAAGGAGTTTTCACATCAGTTATTTGAGAATATTCTAAACAATGACAAGTTTGAAGAAGAATACTGTATAGAGAGTAATGAGCCAGTTAAAAGATTGATAGTATTCTTAATTCCTTGTGTGTATCTTCACTGAAGACTTAACCTTCTGGTATATAGGTCTGAGGAAGACCAGGCCCATTACTTCTTATCTTCATTTAAGTCATCAAAGAAAAAGAAAGACCAATCTGCTGGTTAGAAAATATCAAACATAATTTTTTTCCTGGTGACTTGATGCCATAATGATGTATAAAATTCCCAGAGAAATATATTTTTTTTTAATTTTTTATTTATTTATGATAGTCACAGAGAGAGAGAGAGAGAGAGGCAGAGACACAGGCAGAGGGAGAAGCAGGCTCCATGCACCGGGAGCCTGACGTGGGATTCGATCCTGGGTCTCCAGGATCGCGCCCTGGGCCAAAGGCAGGCGCTAAACCACTGCGCCACCCAGGGATCCCATAATTCCCAGAGAAATATTATAGTTCTTGTCTGGTATGGATTTGAAGTATTTGTGTATTATATATATATATATATATATATATATGTAGTTTTTATAAAATTGTGTTTGAAGTATGTAATACATAAAATTATTTCTTAGGCCAAATTTCTAGAGGACAAGAATCATGTGAACATATTCTTATTGAACCTAGCAAGTTATTACATAAATATGGAGGGACAGTTGTTCAATCAGGCTATTACTGATTTTGCAATAGAAATGACTTCTGAAGGTTTTAGATTTGATTTCTGGCAATTGTGAATATTTATCAGTTCATAGAGCCTTTGGTTAAGGCAGCTTATAAATATAGTCTTATCTATTACTTGCATTTGTCATATTCACAATCTTCATATATACAATTAGAAGAATAAAAATATCTTCCAACTTCTCAAGGTCATGGAAAGTTAACTGTGCATTTAGAAACAATTTTCAGTGTTTTAAAAAAGATAAATGTGAATTTGCATTTAAATGCTCTTTATCAGGATATTTTCTAATCTTGGGTTGATAAATCTAAATATCTTTCTATAAGACTTATCTAATAATGTAAAACTGCAGAGAATCACCATTGCCTGCACTTGAAATAATTGTGAAACTAGTAGCAGTTATAAGCTGCTCCTGTTTATTTTGTTGCTACTACATTTTATTGAGAGCTTGTCCAAACAGTTTTATTTGATATTAGGTTCTGTTCCACCATTAGGATTATCACTAGGACATGAATCAGACTGACATGAGAGGTTAAAGCTTTGAAGTTCATTTTATGATTTTCATGCTCATTCTATAGGGAAGAATTTTAATGAAGATACACAATACAGTTGCTTGAATTTTGACCACTGCTGTTGCTTAGTTCAGGCTTTTCTTTTCTTTTCTTTTTTTTTCTTTTCTTCCCCCTTTTTTTTTTTTGTGGGTTACTCATGTGCTATACATTTCTTTTTTTTTTTTTTTTTTTTTTTTTTTTATTGGTGTTCAATTTACTAACATACAGAATAACACCCAGTGCCCTTTTTTAAAGAGAGAACAAGAGCCTAGGGATATGGAGAGGAGGATGGGTGAAGAGAGGATTTTAAGCAGGCCTCATGCTCAGTGCAGAGCCTGAAGTGGGCTTGATCTCACAACCTCAAGATCATGACCTGAGCTGAAATCAGGAGTCCAATGCTTAAGTGATTGAGCCACCTAGGCACATCTTAGTTCAGGCTCTTATCACTTCTTGCCTTGATTACTATAGTGGCATCCCGTCTCTTCCCTCTAGCCTTACTGGGTTTTCTAGCATAAGTGAATTCACTGCATTTCTCTAAAGATATCGTGTTATTTCTTGCCTGTCTGTGTTGCAGGTGCTGTTTATCCTTCACAGGACATCTACTTTCCTAGCTAACTATAACCTCCCTTTTGAAGGAGAGGGGGTAGTTAGATTTTTATTTATTATACCTGAAAAGTCCATCTTGCTAAGATTTTACCTATAAATAGAGGGCTGTCTAAATCTTTGCATTTAATATTTTCCTGAACTCTTACTTCTAATGAAAGAAAAGACTGGGATCCCTGGGTGGCGCAGCGGTTTGGCGCCTGCCTTTGGCCCAGGGCGCGATCCTGGAGACCCGGGATCGAATCCCACATCAGGCTCCCGGTGCATGGAGCCTGCTTCTCCCTCTGCCTGTGTCTCTGCCTCTCTCTCTCTCTCTCTCTCTGTGACTATCATAAATAAATTTAAAAAAATTAAAAAAAAAGTATTTAAAAAAAAAAGAAAAGACTAACAATTAGTGGTGCTTATTAAAAATATAGCTTAGTGTATAGTATAATAATGGCAAACAGACATATCACTATTCACTCACTAAGAAGCCTAGAGTTATTTTTTTCCATTTTGTCCTTGACTAATCCTGCAATCTTTTCAGATCTTTTAACTTCAATATTAATTATTGAAGTAGCTAAAGGCACCTATTTTCTATACAGTTTTGATGCCTAATGTAGGAGTCATCCACTCAATGTAGTATTTCTTTTGGAAAGAAATCTTTAAAAAAAGTTTTTTTTTCATTAAGAAGAAATGCTTTTGGTCAGTTTGAAGACTGTATTAATGTCTTATTCAGTACATGATCTTGTGGCAGCCAGTGAACTATATAGTAATCATTAATAAGTAGTGGATTATAAACTAACAGCAATGATCACTTGTATTCTAGAAGTGTCATGGATTACAGTTCCATGGATCCATATGCTGTAACATGGTTTTAGAATCATTATCATTGTAATCATTATTCTTTTGCATAATGCATTTAAAAATGGCTCAAAGTAAAGCTCGTCCTTCAGAATCAGAACACCATGTTATATATTAAAATATCAGCTTATATTCATATAATACTAAAGTAAAATTATCCTTGACCATCAAGGAAAGGAGAAGGAAGTAGGACAAGTGATACCAGCTTCTAGTATAGTTCTGTAAAAATGTATTGAAGTTAAAATATATTAGAGATCAAAAATAAAAGAATTTTCTCAGAAGGAGGCCTCATAAATACTCTTATTAAAACCAACTAATTAAACATTAGATGGAAAAGTCCATCTTTTAACTCCAGTTAATATTACATTAACTAATTAGTATATTTTTATATCCTTACATAGGTTAAAATTACCAAACCATGAAACTGAGTTTCTTTTCATTTCCCTAAGGGAGATTTTAATTAAGCTTTGCTATGTTAAGAATTTCCTTGGTTTTAAAAAGCTATTTATTTTACTATAACTTAAGTGACTATCTGAATGAAGATAGCCTTACGTGTGGCTTGGTAATTTTGTGCTTAATATATGCCAAAAAGGTATAGGTATTTAGTTCCTGAGGCATATATGACCAGCAATATTCAAGCAAGATATTGAATCACTTGGTAGTTTATGATATAAATAAGTAACAGTAAATCTTAAAAACAATATGATTAGAATTAAAGACAATATCCTTTTTTGAAACTGATATTAATGGAGTTTATTTTCTTATTCACTTGTTTTCCACCTCATTACAGAAGGGATTTCAAGTGGCAAATTAATTTTACTAAAATGAGAGTAATATTTATTTAGTCATCAAAAACATTAAGTACCTACCATATGCCAAGCACTGTGCTAAATGCTGCTTATACAGAAATAAAATATATGTTCCTTTCCGCAAGAAGTGTGTGGTTTAGAGGAAAGTCAAGCAAGTACAATACAATGTAAGTATCATAAAAATTGTTAATTCTGTATGTATGAGGTGATATACATAGCACATTATATGCTATTTTCTATTTTTAAAACAAAAAATTAATGTTTAGATAACTCCTCCAACATCACATAGTAAGTGGTAGAATCAGAATTCGAGGTCAGGGGGATCCCTGGGTGGCGCAGCGGTTTGGCACCTGCCTTTGGCCCAGGGCGCGATCCTGGAGACCTGGGATCGAATCCCACGTCGGGCTCCTGGTGCATGGAGCCTGCTTCTCCCTCTGCCTGTGTCTCTGCCTCTCTCTCTCTCTCTGTGTGACTATCATAAATAAATAAAAATTAAAAAAAAAAAAAAGAATTCGAGGTCAGGTATGTTTGACTCCAAAGCTTGTTATTTTGCTGCTTCTGTATACTGATAAGAGTTAAGACACAATGATGCAGAGGATTTTATGGGGACACTGAGGCATGTGTGCTAATGTAGGACATTAGATTGTGGAAGGGGATGTTCACATTTTTAGAATTTAGAAGACTAAATAGGAATTAACCAGGAGGAGGAGGGAGCTGAAAAGCATTCCAACAGAGAGATTACATGTACAAAGACATGGAGATGAGAAAGCATAGCCCATTTGGGACTTGTCTGGCTGACTCTTATTTCTGTGAATCGAGAAAGGTAAACTTGAAGAAAGAGCAGAGAAATAACCCAAAAGTCATTCACTCATTCATTTATTCAGTCAATATTGGGCGCTGTAGACTCTATCACTGCATCTTTGGGAAGATACTGGAATTATTAAAACTACAAGTCATAGAAATGCCACTAATGTTAAAGAAATGTCCCATAATCAGGTAACAGAAGAGCCTTATGCTCTTTCTTCTGCCCTGTAATTTGTTTTATTTGGCTTTTAGAACAATGGCTTCTAAATTGTAAAATCTCTCTCTCTCTTTCTTTCTTTCTTTCTTTTTTGTTTTTGTTTTTGTTTCTGATCATATCCTCTCGTCATGCTACCTGATGCCAACCTGTGTGGAGATTTTAGAACTGAAGACTGCCTAAAGTGTTCTCATTTCAACCATGCTTAAACTCTATTTTCTTCCTAAAGATTTATGAAAGGATAAGTATGTTTCTCTGTATCAGTATCTACTGTGTAAACTTAATCGTTCAGAGGATAAATAAATACTAAAAGTACTCAAACAGATCCTATCAGAGACATGTTTAGAGAGATAGAAACACATCAAGCTGCTGGATGGATATACAGGACAACACAAGACCATAACCCAGATTAGAAATATAAAATTTAGGAAGTAGGGAATGGTTTTTCTGATTCAGAAGGAATGATGTTTATTATTAGACGTGTTTATCATTCAGTGAGAGAATTATCAATTTTTGTCTTTACAGTCTAAAGACATAGCTAGCCTTCAACACCGATTTCAAATTCAATGTTATCTCCAACTAGGATTTCCCAGAGGTCAGGTGGGAGTAATTATTCCCTTCCCTGAATTCCCCAGTTTTTTATCTGTTATCTTTTTAGAAGACATTCAATAATTCCTTCCTTTTATATGTCATTTATATGCATGTCTTATCTCCTTTGTTAAACTATATATACCTTCCTTAAAGCAAGATTCATGTTTGATCCATAGCACTAAGCTTTGTACATATAAGGGACTGAACCAATATTTAATGGATTAAAGCACAGCATCCATATCATAAATGAAACTATTGGAGCAGTGTTTCTTATAGTGTTGGACATGAATTACCTACTTCAGAATCATCTGGAATGTTTTAAAGATGCAGGTCTTGTGCTCCTGCTCACACCCATTGAATGAAAATTTCTTTGGGTTCTAGAAGTCTTGTTTTCAATAAAAACCTTAGATAATTATGATGTACATCAAAGTTTGAGAATCTACTACATTAGGGAGAATGTAAAAATCCAAATTAAAATCAAGGTTACATGAGGGGCACCTGGCTTGCTCAGTTGGTAGAGCATGTGACTCTTGATCTCAGGGTCATGAGTTCAAGCCCCACATTGGGTGTGGAGCCTACTTAAAAAATAAATAAGAATAGAATAAAATTGAGGTTACATTAAAATGCAAATATGCCAAATGTTAAAAATAATAAACATTTCACACAAAGCAGAGCATTAAATATAAGAAGAAAAAAAATGGACAGGAAGATATTTTCAATTCAGTTTTTCTGTGTCAGTAAAGATCAGTGTTCTGTTTTAGAACTTTGTTTTAAAAATGCATATTTAGATGTGAATAATTTTGAATAATAATGACCATGTTTTGTGAATACATTTGAAGTAAAGCACCATGGTTTTATAACTAAAGACTAAGAAAAGATGCATTGAATTTTGTAATCTGCACATTCTTGTGTTGCTGTATACATAGAAGTTTGTAGGGTATGACTTCATATAGTTTGGGACTAATAGTTTTATTGTAAGAAATAGTGTGGTTTAGATAGACTTTAACAATATATACCTTTTCTTTCTTTAACAACACATTGTGTTTTAGATTTACTTGTCAGTGAATGTTTTTATCAGTGGTTTTTAAAAATCTGGAATTGTTGATTGAATGCCAGTTATCTTGGCATATGCATTGTTGAAGTTGATAAAGTCTGGGACAAGTTGTAGGATGGAAGTTTAATACACATTTTTATCCAAGTAGTTATTTTCTTTCTATTGTGATGTACAATAGTTTTATAAACTTAAGCCATTTCTATAATAGTAGTAAAGATAAAGATACTTAAGTAATGCTTGCAATGTAGAACACTGGTCCAGGTATTTTGTATTTAATAATTCACTTAATTCTCACAACAACCAAATGGAAGTAGGCACTGTTATCAACCACACATTCATTACAGGTAAGGTAACTGAGGCACTGAGTAAGAAACTTGTCCAAGTTCACACATCTGGTAAGTGGCTAAAATATGAATCCATATGGTGTAGCTTCATAGTTAACACCCAACCACTTTTACAATAATGTTATTTTTTTAAACTAACTAGTCAAATTAATTTGACTTTGTCTTAGTCATTATCAGGAGCATTTTATAGAAATAAGATGACAAATATTTCCAAGCAAAAATTTTAAACAAATTTAGCCTATATATAACATTATCTTTTAAAAATTGTCTTAATGCTATTCTTGTTTTTACTTGGTTAAATGTAGTAGCACTGAGGTTTCTTTATTTAAAGTTAGTTGGATGTCAAAAGTTTCTTTTAGCTTGTCATTTTGGTGTTTGTGATTATAGTAGATCATTTGTAGATATAAAAAAAAATTAGTGTGTGGGAATACTTAATTTCAGCACTGATTGACCCAAATTAAAGTCTAGTAATCTTAATTTTTGGAAGCTATTGGAACACTTAACAGATTTTTATGAAATAAAAAAGCTAGATAAATTTGTGTAGTGATGATTTAAAATTTATATATGAAAGATGTTTAATATACTTTCTGATAAAGGTTTCTATAAAGTTTTTCTCTACAAAAAGTGCACTTTTATTGATGTTTCTGTGGTACACATGAATAAAATATTTATTCTTGATCTGTGTGATTTCCTTATTTTTAATTGTATAAATTGGTCATCTCAGGTGTCTTTAATTGCTTTGTTTCAATAAATGCTGAGGGTGATTTAACCAACTTATAAAAGTAACTTATGAATGCTATATATTAGGCTGTGTTTTAACATGTTAATTTGTGTTTAAAAAACACTAACTTGTATAGAAGGTTAAAGTGAATACCACCAACCTCTGTTAAAATCAGGACAGCTCAAAAGAAGAGGAGACCTAAATTAGAGTGAAACACAGAATGGAAAAATAAAGATGTTTTTTACCCTTAAGAATAAAGGCTTCTAAAAAGAGGAGGTGGGCTATAGGAATCTTGAATAAGAAGATCATGGGGTATGCTCGATTACATGGCTCTTAATAATATAATTAAGATATTTTTTCAGTGTAAGTTTTTATTTTTATTTTTTTAAAGACTTTATTTATTGAGACAGAGAGAGTGAGAGAGAGGCAGAAACATAGGCAGAGGGAGAAGCAGGCTCCATGCAGAGAACCCTACGTGGGACCCAATCCCGGATCTCCAGGATCACACCCCGGGCTGCAGGCGGCGCTAAACCGCTGAGCCACCGGGGCTGCCCCAGTGTAAAATTTTAATCTAGTTAGTTGAAAAGCAGTACGAACTTTGAATTATCTGTGGAACTCTTAAAGGAAGGGTCACTAATTTTACATGGGAAAATATGTACTCTCATCTTTTGATCTATATTTTGTTATTAGTGGAGAAAGAACGGACTTTTTTTAATGAACAAGATGTTTTTCTTGTCTCAATTTGACACGATTATGAAACTTACACGATTATGAAGCTTATTCTAAATATATATATTTTTAATAGTTTTTTTTTTTTTTTTTAATTTGGGCGAGAGCACAAGCAACGAACTGGGGGAGGAAGGGAGAGGCTGGGGGTGGGGAGGAAGGACAGGCAGACTCACCCCTGGCAGGGAGCCCAAAGCAGGGCTTAATCCCAGGGTCCCAGGATCATGACCTGAGCTAATAATGACCGATGTGTAACTGAGCCACCCTGGTGCCCCAATATTTAAGTCTTTTTAAAAAGATTTTATTTATTCATGAGAGACACAGAAGCAGAGTTATAGGCACAGGAAGAAGCAGGCACCCTGTGGGGAACCCGATCTGGGACTTGATCCCAGAGCCCAGGGACCATACCCTGAGCTGAAGGCAGACACTCAACCACTGGGCCACCCAGGCGTCCTCCAATATTTAAGTTTTTAAAAAAAAAGTAAATCAGAGATTTTATTGTGCTACTAGAGTACCATTTTACTTGATGGCTAGGGAGGAGCTAAGCAAGTTAAGAGGAGTGCCTAATAAGTACTTTTAGAAGAATACATAAGAGATTTAATAACTGTTGAAAGAATGATAATGTCCTATTTCTCAAGTAGAATTTTAATATACAAGGAAGTTAATTCTATATATACTTACTCTGTATAGAGTTCCCTACTGGTATATAAGCTCCATGGAGGTACAGACTTTGTTTTGTTCACTATCCTATCCTTAATACCTAGAATACTGAATTCTTAGTACATGGTAGATTTTCCATAAGTACTTGATGAATAAATGAATGTATGCTTACACATTTTAAGTATTGTGGTAAAACATATAACAATATGTTTTGAAAAGCGTTTTTTTCTGGTTAGATAAGACACATGCTTATGTAAGAATTTTTGAAATGGTATAAAAAAACTAGAAAATTACTTATATTTTGCCACTTAAAATAGGCATCTATTTTTTAAAAATATTTTATTTATTCATGAGATGCACACAGAGAGAGAGAGACAGAGGCAGAGACACAGGCAGAGGGAGAAGCAGGCTCCATGCAGGGAACCTGATGTGGGACTCGATCCTGGGTCTCCAGGATCATGCTCTGGGCTGAAGGCGGTGCTAAACCGCTGAGCCACCCAGGCTGCCTAAAATAGCCATTTTTTAAAAAAAGATTTATTTGAGAGAAAGAGAGCAAGAGCACAAGCAGGCGGAGGGGCAGAGGGAGAGGGAGAAAGAGACTCACTGCTAAGCAGGGTGCCAGATGCAGGGCTCAATCCCAGGACCCTGGGATCATGACCTGAGTCAAAGTCAGACACTCAGCCCACTGAGCCACCTAGGTGCCCTAAAATAGCCATTCTTTAAGAATATATTTCTCTATTCCTTTTTAATGTAAATATATTTATAACTAACTTGAGATCATATGTACATGGTATATATGGTTTTGTGCCTTTTTTCTTTTAACACTTTCAAGTGAGCATTTTCATTAAATGTTCCTTTAAAACAATCTTAAAAGATTACTGAGGGTCTAAGTGTTTTGCTCAAAACTCCACAGTAGTAAATACATTTGCCTTGTGATTAAATCTATACTGGGATGCATGGGTGACTCAATGGTTGAGCGTCTGCCTTTGGCTCAGGTCATGGTCCTGGGACTGAGTCCCACATCAGGCTCCCCATGAGTAGCCTGCTTCTCCCTGTGCCTATGTCTCTGCCTCTCTGTGTCTCTCATGAATAAATACATAAAATCTCAAAAAAAGACTGTACATAAACATTTTATTGTATTAAAATTGTAAAGCAGCAGTTACTAATGCTATGCATTCTGATTTTTTGTATTTTATTTTTTGAAATATACTTGTCACATTCTTCCCACATTCTTCCCTCCTGATTTTTGCCTTTCAGTAATGAGGTGCAGCCTGGAGTTGGAAAAGTACTGTTCTTTTATATGAATATTCTGTAATTTAGTAATGCCCCTTTTATTTTGACAAATTTTGTTTTCTCCAATTTTTGGCCAGTTATGTATAAGTATTTAAAAGTGTGTGAGAACATATTTACCAAGTAATTCACGCTGGTTGTGATAAATTATTACTAAAGTGATACAATATAAAAGTCTTCTTTATTGGGATGCCTGGGTGGCTCAGCAATTAAAGCGTCTGCCTTTGGCTCAGTTCATGATCCCTGAGTCCCGGGATTGAGTCCTGCATTGGGTTCCCTGTATGGAGCCTACTTCTCCCTCTGCCTATGTCTCTGCCTCTCTTTCTCTGTCTTTCTCATGAATAAATGGGTAAAATCTTAAAAAGTTTTCTTGATCGGTTTGATATATATCCTTTCAGATTTTCTTCTCCATGCAAAGATGAGATACATTTTTAAATTATTGCAGTTATTTTTATGGACACTACTAAGTTTAATAACTTTTCTTACATTGGTCCTGGACATTTTGTGTTTTTGTTAATATTTCCCCCAGCTTTACTGAGATATAACTGACACAATATTGTATAAGTTTTGGGTGTACAACATGTTGATTTGGTACGTTTATATGTTGCAAAATGACTTTAAAATTTTTATGTGTGCATTCATTCATGATCACATAGTAAGTCTGGTTACCCTCTGGTACCACACAAAATCAGTACAATATTATTGACTATATTCCCCATGCTGTGCATAACATATCCATGCAGTGGCCATTCTTCTACCTATATCTTTGTGCACATCTGTATATATTGTAGAATAAATTCCTGGAATTAAGATTGTTGGAATATGGGGTATGCACATTTAAAAACGTCATTTAATTCTTCAAATTACCCTTCAGAAAGTTTATTTCAGTTTGTACTACCTCTAATAGTAGATGAGGGAAAAGATTTCTCCATGCTGTTAACACTGGATGTTTTCTTTTTCATTTAAGTAGCATAGTTGACATACAATATTATATTCATTTCAGGTGTATAACATAGTGATTTGCCATTTATATACATTGCAAAATGATTACTACATTAAGTCTAGTTACCATTTGCCACATGCATAGTTATTACAATATCATTGATATACCTCCTATACTCTATATCCCTAGGATTTACTTATTTTATAACTGAAAGTTTTGCCTCTTAATCCCCTTCACTTGTTTCATCCATTGTCCCACCCCTTCCCTCTGGCATCCTCCTGTTCTCTGTATTTACAAATCTCTTTTCTCTTTGTTCATTTCACATGTAAGTGAGATCATTTGACATTTTTTTTTCTTTGACTTACTTTACTTAGCATAGTATCTTCTAGGTCTATCCATGGTATGAATGGTAAGATTTCATTTTTTGTGGCTGAATAATATTCCATTGTGTATATACATACATATATGTGTGTGTATCTTTATCCATTCATTTATCTATGGACGCTTAGATTGCTTCCATTTTTTTGGCTATTGTAAATAATTCTGCAGTGAACATAGGGATGCATATATCTTTTCAAATAGTGGTTTTTGTGTGTGTGTGGGGGGTAAATACTCAGGTGGAATTCCTGGATCATATGGTAGTTGTATTTTTACTTTTTTGAGGATCCCCTATTTTCTATAGTTGCTGCACCAGTTTACATTCTCACTAACAGTGTATGAGGGTTCCCTTTTCTCCAATATCCTTGTCAATACTTGTGATTTTTTTTCTCTTTTAGCCATTCTGACAGATAGGAGGTGATATCTCATCGTGGTTTTGATTTGCGTTTCCCTGATGATTAGTGATGTTAAGCATCTTTTCATGTTTCTGTAGGCCATATGTATGTCTTCTTTGGAAAATGTCAGTTCATTTCCTCTGCCCATTTTTAAATTGGCTTATGTTTTTTTTTCCTTTTACTTTTTGGTATTAAGTTGTAGGAGTTCTTTATATATTTTGAATATTAACCCCTTACTAACATCATTTACAAATATCTCCTCCCATTCACTAGGTTGCCTATTAATTTTGTTGTTGGTAACATGGATATTTTCAACCTCAGTTCTTGCCAGTCTGATGATGAAAACATATCTGTTCAATTTGAATGTATGGGTTTGGCATCTTTTCATATGCTTATTGGTGATTTGTATTTCTTCTATGAATGCTATTTATATCCTTTTGCATTTTTGTATTTATCTTTATTATTGATTTGTAGGAAATCTTTATGTATAATGGATATTAGTCTCTTGAGTGTTATGTGTTGCAAATGGCTTCTCCCAGTCTATAAATTATCTTTTGAGGCTTTATTCTTATTTTTATTTATTTTTTAAGATTTTATTTGACAGAAAAGAGAGAGAGAGCACAAGCAGGGAGAGTGGCAGGCAGAGCGAGAGAGAAGAGCTGATCAAGGAGCCCTTGTTGGTTCAAACCCAGGATCTTGGGGTCATGACCTGAGCTGAAGACAGACACTTAACTGCTGAGCCACCCAGGTGCCCTGAAACTTAATTTTTTAAAAAAAATTTGAGAGCACATGTGTGCTGGGGGGAGGGGCAGAAGAATAGGGAGAGAGTCTTAACCAGCCTCTACACTGAGCAGAGTCTGAGGCTTGATCTCATGACCCAGAGATCTCGATGACCTGAGCCGAAACCAATAGTTGGACACTTAACCAGCTTATGGAATCCTTTTCTGCGTAGAAGTTTACGGTTTTGTACTTGATCAAATCACCCTTTTTTTTTTCTTTATAGGATCTGGGATTTGAGTCATGTTTAAAAGGGTATAATTAACCTTGCCCACCTATCTTCTTAGGTTTTCCTCAGAATATAACTTTTTATGTTTATTCTTTGAGAATTTTTGTATTGGATATATTCCATTTGCTACTTAAAATTGATATACTTAATCATACTTCTGATAACTAAGCAACTCATAATTAGCAAGATTAGTGGGTTTCTGATGGGATTCTAATTTTTAAAATGCTTGCATTGATGGTAAATATAGTTGGCTATAGCCTGGCCATAAGATTCTATAAGTTGGAGTAAAGGTAGATGTAGTTGGCTATAGCATGGCCATAAAATTCTATAAGTTCGAGTAAAGGTAGATGTTTTTTGGGTGGGAAAACATTTAAACAAAAGTGAAGATTTCTCAGAAGACTTCATGGCCAACCCACTTCATTTGAAACATAGTAGTAGGTTTTGACAAATTCTTGCCTTGTTGACATTTTCTCTTTTAGAATGTAAGGGGGAAATATATATGTGTTTGAGGAAAAAATCTTGAAGAATATACATTGAATTACTAGCAGTGCTTTTCTTTGGATGCTGAGATTTCAGATAGATTTAAAATTTTTTCTATTTATAGTGTTTAGTTTATTTTTATTTTTAAAGATTTTATTTGAGAGGCAGGGAGAGAGAGAGCACAAGCCGTGGGGAGGGAGAAGCAGATTCCCTGCTGAGTAGGGAGCCCAATGTGGGATTTGATCCTAGGACCTGGGGTCATGACCTCAGCTGAAAGCAGACACTTAACTGACTGAGCCACCCAGGGGCCCAATGTTTTAATTTCTTTTTAATAAAAAAATATTTGCTTAGTAAAAATAACTTAGGGGGAGGTAAAGGATACAATGAAGGATACTGCTGCCCTGCACCTATTTATAGCCTATGAGGAAGAATTGCTTGGTGGGTAGGAATGAAAGAAACTTTTGGGGACAAAGGGACTCTATCATTATGGAGTTTGTTATAGGTAGGGTGGAGAATTCTAGAATTAGCCACATATCTACATAATCTAGATTGTAGGAAGAAGACTTTTTAAAAGGTGAACAAGGGATTCCTGGGGACTCAGCAGTTGAGCATCTGCCTTCGGTTCAGGGTGTGATCCCAGTTTGGGGATCGAGTCCTGCATCAGGCTCCCTGCAAGGAGCCTGCTTCTCCCTCTTTATGTCTCTGCCTTTCTTTCTCTCTCTCTCTCATGAATAAATAACAAATCTTAACCAAAAAAAAAAAGGTGAACAAAAAGTAATCATGATGTTATGACCCAAGACTAGACCACTGAGGAACACTCAATTGTGAAGTTATACAATTACAGATTTTAGTAATGAATTTTTTAAAAAAGATTTTATTTATTCATGAGAGACACACAGAGAGGCAGAGACATAGGCAGAGGGGGAAGCAGGCTCCATGCAAGGAGCCCAATGTGGGACTCCATCCCAGACCCCAGGATCACATCCTGAGCTGAGGGCAGATGTTCAACTGTTGAGCCACCCACGGGTTCCAGTAATGAATTTTTAAAAAGGCAAAAGCTACTAAAACTCCTTTGACTCCACTTGGAGGGATCTTTATTCAGGTTTTTTTTTTTTTTATGTAAGCTTTTTTTTTTTTTTTTAAAGATTTTATTTATTCATGAGAGACACAGAGAGAGAGAGAGAGAGGCAGAGACACAGGCAGAGGGAGAAGCAGGTTCCATGCAGGGAGCCTGACGTGGGACTTGATCCTGGGTCTCCAGGATCAGGCCCTGGGCTAAAGGCGGCGCTAAACCGCTGAGCCACCGGGCTGCCCTTTATTCAGGTTTTAAAGGATATTTATAGAAGATGGATATACATAAGTGACATAAACATTTAAGTGTCAGAACAGCTAAAATTCAGAATTTACAGCTATGAAGAATAAAGATAATCGCAAGGTATTACAATTCTATTCAGAAACAAGAGTACGGAAGATAGATGCCTACTTAATATTAACAACTCCCACTTTGTTTCCATATTTTCTGCCAAGGAGAACACTATGCTGTAATAAATAACTTTGTAAAGGAGAACTCCGCATAGATGAAATTAAGAAAGCATCTAATTGTTCAATATGACTTTGTTTCTTAACCTGAATTAATTATATCTGAGGATTTGGTGAGAATTTGTAGGTGAGAAAGCTAAACTTTGAGGAGTTATTGAGATTACAAAGAATGGAAGTGGGCAGTAAGGACATTGAAAACATATTAATCAAATTCAGAAATGACACAAAGCTTGATTTTTATGCAAGCAGTGAATATAATCTGGAAGTCTGTAGCAGCAGGGACTTAATAGATTGGTTTAGATAAGAAAATTAGTATAACTTGGGATGCCTGGGTGGCTTAGCGGTTGAGCGTCTGCCTTCAGCTCAGGGCGTGATCCTGGTGTCCCAGGATTGAGTCCCACATCAAGCTCTTTGCATGGAGCCTTCTTCCTTTGCCTGTATCTCTGCCTCCTCTCTCTCTATGTCTCTCATGAATAAATAAATAAAATATTTAATAAAAAAGAAATTTAGCATAACTAAATATATAATCCTGCATCTGGGTTGATAGAGTTTTATGCAAGCATTGGATATAATTTGAGACCTGTAGCAGCAAGGATTTAATAGATTGGTTTAGATAAGAAATTTAGTATAAATATATAAGCCTACATTTGGGTTGAAAAATCAGTTGAAAAAACTGATGAAACAATCTAATGGGAACATTTATGACAGAGAGAATGTTACTGTTGGTAAACTTAATCTGAATCAAAAGCATGATTTCCCTGCCAAAATTTGATTATCACAGTTTTTTTTAAAACAGCAAAGGTTTGTTAGGGCACGCCTGGCCTGTATCCAGATTTAGGTACCCCATTGGGGAAATTGGCATATGTCTGAATGACAGTGGTACCAGCTTTTTGTCACATAGTAAAAGGATTAGACTTAATCTGAGCCATAAAGTAGCTCTGGGACCAAAGATTATAGATGGAAGGATGAATTTTCTAGTGTCTACCAAATAACAGGCTGCCCCCAGAGGCAGTAGTTTGTGTGTGTAGTATTCGAACAAAGCTAATTTACCGCCTTGGTATGGAGGCTATAGAGAGGTTTGTTTTTTTTTTTTAAGATTTTTTTAAAATTTTTATTTATTTATGACGGTCACACACAGAGAGAGAGAGAGGCAGAGACACAGGCAGAGGGAGAAGCAGGCTCAATGCACCGGGAGCCCGACGTGGGATTCGATCCCGGGTCTCCAGGATCGCGCCCTGGGCCAAAGACAGGCGCTAAACCGCTGCGCCACCCAGGGATCCCTAAGATTTTATTTATATATTTAGAATACAGGAGCAGGGAGAGGGGCAGAAGGAGAGGAAGAGAGAGAATCTCAAGCCGAATTGGCACTGAACATAGATCCTGATGCAGGCTCAGCCTTGTGACCTTGAGATCCTGATGTGAGCTGAAATCAAGAATGGGACACTTAACTGACTGAGCCACCCAGCTGCCCCACTACTGAGAGTTTTTAGTTCAAATCAGTTCTGAATGTTTTGGGTTTTTCATCTTTCCATATATTTATTGGCCATTTATATATCTTCATTGGAGAAGTAGTTATTCAAATCCTTTATCATGTTTTACTTGGGTCAGTTGTCTTTTATTATTGAGTTGTAAGAAATCTTTATTTTGGACACAAATATGTTTTTTTTTTAAGTTTGTTTATTTATAATTTTTTTTTTCAGTAATCTCTGCACCCAACATGGGGCTAAAACACATGACTCTGAGATAAAGGCTCATGCTCTTCCGAGTGCCCCTGGATACAAATCTCTTAATCAGATGACCTGCAAATATTTTCTCCTATTCTGTGGGTTGTTTCCACTTTATTCATGGTATCACTGCAGCATAAAAGTTTTAAATGTTTATATAGTCCAATTGATATATTTTTTTCTTTTCTTACTTGTGGTTTTGATATTGTCTAACTCAGGGTCATGAGGATTTACTCCTATGTTTTCTCCTAAGGGTTTTATAGTTTTAGCCCTTGTATTTAGGTAGTCCTATAGTCCATTCTGAGTTAATTTTCATGTATGATGGGACAAGGGTCCAACTTTATTCTTTCACATGTGGCTATTCGGTTGTCCTAGCACCATTTATTGAAAAAGATAGTATAATGTATATTTTTAAGAAAAAATGTAAAATCTATGGAAAATGGAGAAAGTAATGCATAATTCTCCCATTCTTATACAACTTCACTAAATTATATATTCCCTTTTAGTCACCCTTCCATAAAATGCAAATTTTGTAGAATTACACTCATAGTATACTAATTATTTTATCTTTTTCACTTAATATATGAGCATATGATATATACTTTCCATATTGCTATGTAGATTATAGATTTCCAAATTATTATTTTTTAAAGATTTTATTTATTTTGGAGAGAAGAGGTGTGTAGTGAGGAGCAGAGGGAAAGGGATAAGTAGACTTCTTGCTGAGTGTGGAGCCCAGCCCAGCCTCAATCCTAGGAGGCTGAGATCATGCCCTGAGCCAAAATCAAGTCAGATGCTTACTGAACTGAGTTACCCAGGCTCAAATTATTATTTTTTTTTTAAGATTTATTTATTTGAGAGAGAGTGCACAAGAGAGCACAAGTAAGAGAGAGAATCTCAAGCAGATTCCTTGCCCAGTGTGGTGCCTGACACAGGGCTCTATCTCATGAACCTGAGATCACGACTTGAGCCAAAACCAGGAATTGGACACTCAACTGACGGCACCCCCAGGTACCCCTTCAAAATTATTTTTTTGATGTTTCTTAATGTTCTGTCTATAGGCTGTATTTAATCAGTCCCTTATTTTGAATATTTTGGTTTACCCTATTTAAGTAGCACCACATTTATAATCTTTGTACATAAAACTATTAGCCTTTTGTTGGCTAGTCTCCTTAGATAAATTTCTGGAAAGGTTCTTCATATACTGAAAATCAACTTTAGAGATTAGTTATATAATTTTGATTTGGGGAATTCTGGTGTGTGTGTGGGGGGGTGTTGCTGTTGGCACATTGAATATAACAATACACCTCTGACTGTGGGTCAGGAAATATGCCAAATAATTTGTGTGCATAGTTGTATTTAATTCTACAAATTCTATTACATAAGAGATTCAAGGCTCCAAAAAGTTTGGTAACTTGCCTAAAGTCATATAACTAATAAATGACAGAGAGGGCATATACGGTTGTGGCTCCCAGATTAGGCATAAGCAATTATAATGGGAAAATTTCTTCAGTAGTAAACTGTATTAGGTTAGGTGTTTTGTGCAGACGTTCTCTGAATACATGAGTTGTTAAGTCCAAATGCACTTTTGGCCCAAAATATGTTTTTTAAAAAACAGAAATCTAAAGACTGGAGTTTTCCCTGCAGATTTAATAATTATCCTTGGAACCCTTGAACTAATCATTTTATATTATTTTGTGTAGCTTTGCTATTCCTAAGTATTTAGAGAGCATTCATAATCGATACAGAAATTGTTTCGCTCAGACACCTGGGTGGCTTAGTTGGTTAATCATCCGGCTCTTGATTATGGCTCAGGTCATGACATCAGGGTCCTGAGATTGAGCCCCGTCTGTGCTCGGCAGGGAGTCTGCTTCTATCTCTAGACCCCTCTCCCTCTGCCCCTGCCCCCACTTGGGTGCACGCGCGTGTTCTCTCTCACTCTCTCAATATAAATCCTTTTTTTTTTTTTAAGATTTTATTTATTTATTCATGAGAGACATAGGCAGAGGGAGGCTCTATGCAGGAAGCCCTATGTGGGACTTGATCCCCCAACCGGGATCACATCCTGAGCCAAAAGGCAGATGCTCAACCACTGAACCACCCAGGCGTCCCTCTAAATATAAATCTTTAAAAAAAAAATTGTCGAACAAATGCTCAATGAACAAGTGCTTTAATAAGAAAGAAAATGGAAAATGAATTAGAAATCTTTAATATTTAAATGTAAACCAAAGTTTCTTGATATTATAAAGATAAATTTTAGTATTTTGGGGAGAATATATGGAGTAGCATTTCTGATCAAGACAGCAAAGTCCTGCATAATATATATTAAATAGTGTTTAGCTGTTACAGTTATTTCACTTGTAGAATCATGAAATGTGTTTAGTATTTGAAATAATTATCCACAACTCCTAAATATTGCTATAGCCTAAAATATAGAGGAAAATCACAATTATAAGAATAAAATGATACCTAAAAAGAAACAGTAATTTTGAAATGCTACTAGTCTGAAAAAAAAATGGCTTCTGTCACATTCAGAGATAGCGGTTTTCTTTAAAGCATGAAAATGCCAGTTCTTTATACAAACTCATTCCTGGTTTCTATTTTTGCAGTCTTTCAGCACATCACTGCATAAAGTCTTTCTTTCCTTGATTTTCATCCAAAGAGATTATTTTCTCAAGATTAACAAGGCAACTAGAGCTACTTGTATGCCCTAGACAGAAGAATGAGCCTCTTCAATCTGGTAGAATAGTATTCTTTCATCAAGGTGTAGCTTCAAGAGGAATTTATATGTAATTGTGAAGGAATATGGTACATTTACTTAGCAGAAGCGGTCCATTTCACCAAACACCAATTCCCTTAATTGCATCTTCTTAACTAGAGTTAGTTGATCAGTTTTCAGGTTCTTCATTACATTTAAAAGAATCTTCAATTTGTTTTTACTCTAGTTCTTTGCTAGTGTTGAATATTTTTATATTCAAGAATATAACTGCAACAAATGCATTATCAGGGAGACTTTGAAACCTTAAGTCTGATTCTTCCCTTCTCTGCCTCTCAGTATCTGGTGACAGTAGTGGGGAATTAGGGAAAGCAAATTGAACATTCCTTTATATACTACTATGAAGGCAAATGTTATCAACTAAAGAGTTAAGTGAATTCAGCCAATTGACCTTTAGATAAAATTATTTTTGGTAAATTTACTCATGCCCCATGACCCAGAGCTCACCCAACCAGCCAGATTAGTTGAATTAATCCTAACAATGAGGTGGCAGATGCTTTAGTTATGTTGCTTTTGTATCCTCATTGGGATTTTCTTGACAACAGACCACAAAATGGACTGTCAAACCTATCATATAAAATGTACCTCTGTTTTGGGCTGAAAGATTGCCTGGTAAAAGCAGTTAAATGGCTTTCTATCTCTTATGACTATAGACTTTTACATTTCTAACCTCATATTCTCACTAGAGCTCAAGCCTATTATTTCTACAAGAATATAGGAGACATACTCGCTTTTCATTTCAGTTTATCCAAATCAAGATTCTGTCTCTTTCCTCATCAAATAGCACCCCTTTAGAATTTCTCATAATTCTTTCATTCTTTTCCATCCTCACTTCTATTCAATTATTCCCCACTTTCATTCTGTCACTTTTTGAAATAGATTCTTTCCATTCTTATTGCAACCACCTTAGTTCAGTTCTTTACTCTGCCTTCTGGTTGTTTTCTTACATTCTTCTCAATAGTTTAAATTTACACTGCTTTCACCATGTATTTCTCTGAGGTAATCCTAGGAACTCTGCAAAATTCTCTAGCTAACCTCTGTCTCACTGTATGATGTATCAAAAAAGAATCAGCTATGATCCTATAGTGTCTCCCTAGCCTCACCTCTGGAAACCACTAGTCTGTTCTCTGTCTTTTTGATTTTTTTCAGATTATATATATAAGTGAGATCACACAGTATTTGTCTTTATCTGGCTTATTTTACTTAACACAGTGACCTTTGTGGACTCGATCCCGGGTCTCCAGGATAACACCCTGGGCTGCAGGCGGCGCTAAACCGCTGTGCCACTGGGGCTGCCCTAAATAAAAAAAATTTTAAAGACAAGTAACAAGGGTTGGTAAGGATGTGGAGAAAAAAGTAACTTTTGTGCACTTTACATTCTCAGTGGGAATGGAAATCGGTGCAACCACTACAAAAAACAGGTTGAAGTTTCCTCAAAATATTAAAACTACCATCTGACCCAGCAATTGCACTTCTGGGTATTTATCCTAAGGAAACAAAAACACTAACTTAAAAAGATATCTGCACCCCCATGTTCTTTGCAGCATGATTTACTGATTATGATAGCCAGAACACTGCAGCAACGTAAGTACCCACTGATAGATGAACAGATAAAGAAAATATGGTGTGTGTACACACACACACCAGAATATTATTCAGCCATAAAACAGAAATCTTGCCATTTGCAGTAATATGGGTAGATGGCTCAGTGGTTTAGCGCCACCTCCAGCCCAGGGCGTGATCCTTGAGACCCGGATCAAGTCCCATGTCAGGCTCCCTGCATGGAGCCTGCTTCTCCCTCTGCCTGTGTCTCTGCCTCTCTCTCTCGCTCTCTCTGAATGAATAAATAAATAAATCTTTAAACAAATATTTTTTTTATTTAAATTCAATTAACATATAATGTGTTACTGGTTTCAGAGATAGAGGTCAGTGATTGATCAGTTTTACATGATACCAAAGTGCTCATTATATCACATGCCCTCCTTAATGTTCATCACCCAGTTACCTTTTCCCCATCCAGTGACCCTCAGTTTGTTTCCTGTTTCTTATAGTTTGTCTCCCTCTCTGATTTAATCTTGTTTTATTTTTTTTCCTCTCTTCCCCTATAATCCTGTTTTGTTTCTTAAATTCTACATATGAGTGAGATCATATAATTGTTTTTCTCTGATTGACTTATTTCACTTAGCATAATACCCTGTAGTTCCATTTGTGTCATTGCAAAAGGCAAGATTTTGTTCTTTTTTTTTATTTTGTTCTTTTTAATGGCTGAATAGTATTCCGCTGTGTGTGTGTGTACACACACCACATCTTCTTTATCCGTTCATTTGTCAATGGACATCTGGGTTCTTTCCATAGTTTGGCTATTTTTAAAATTTTTATTATTTTTCATAGTTTGACTACTGTGGACATTGCTGCTATAAACATTGGGGTGCAGGTGTCCCTTCGGATCACTACCTTTGTATCTTTGGGGTAAATACCCAGTAGTGCAATTGCTGAGTCATAGAGTAGCTCTCTTTTTAACTTTTTTTTTTCTTTTTAACTTTTTGAGGAACCTCCATACTGTTTTCCAGAGTGACTGCACCAACTTGCATTCCCACCTACAGTGTACAAGGGTTCCCCTTTCTCTGCATCCTCATCTACATCTGTCATTTCCCAACTTGTTAATTTTTGCCATTCTGACTGGTGTGAGGTGGTATCTCATTGTGGTTTTGATACGTATTTCCCTGATGCTGAGTGATGTAGAGCATTTTTTTCATGTGTCTGTTGGCCATTTGTATGTCTACTTTGGAGAAATATCTGTTCATGTCTTCTGCCCATTTCTTGATTGGATTATTCTTTGGGTGTTGAGTTTGATGAGTTCTTTATAGATTTTTGGTTACTGGCCCTTTATCTGATGTGTCATTTGCAAATATCTTCTCCCATTCTGTAGGTTGCCTTTTGGTTTTGTGGACTGTTTCCTTTGCTGTGCAAATGCTTTTTATCTTGAAGTCCCAACAGTTCATTTTTGCCTTTGTTTTCCCTTGCCTTTGGAGGCGTGTCTAGCAAGAAGTTGCTGTGGCCAAGGTCAAAGAGGTTGAGGTTGCTGCCTGTGTTCTCCTCCTAGCATTTTGATGGATTCCTGTCTCACAGTTAGGTCTTTCATCCATTTTGAGTCTATTTTTGTGTATGGTGTGAGGAAGTTCATTTTCATTCTTCTGCTTGTGGCTGTCCCAATTTTCCCGACACCATTTGTTGAAGAGACTGTCTTTTTCCCTTTGGATATTCTTTCCTGCTTTGTTGAAGATTAGTTGACCATAGAATTGAGGGTCCATTTATGGGTTCTCTATTCTGTTCTACTGCTCTGTGTGTCTGTTTTTGTGCCAGTACCATACTGTTATGATAATTGTTACTTGTCTTTTTGATAATAGCCTTTCTAGCAAATGTGAAGTGATATCTTGGCACAAGGTTTGATGTACCTGTTGGCCATCTATGTCTTCTTTGGAAATATGTCTGTTCAGATCCTCTACTCATTTTTACTATTTTATTTTATTTTATTTTTTATTTTATTTATTTTATTTTATTTTATTTTATATTTTATTTTATTTTATTTATTTTATTTTATTTATTTTATTTTAAGGATTTTATTTATTTCTGAGAAAGTGTGAGCACAAGCAGGGGAGGGGCAGAGGAAGCGGGAGAAGCAGACTCCCTAGTGAGCAGGGAGCCTGATGCAGGGCTTGATCTCAGGCCCTGGGATCATGACTTGAGCTAAGACCAAGAGTTGAATACTTAACCAACTGAGCTACCAAGCATCCCAAAGACAGTCTTTTTTTTTTTCTTCCTTAAGCAAGCTTCACACCCAGCATGGAGCCCATCATAGGACTTGAACTCATAACTCTGAGACCAAGACCTGAGCTGAGAACAGGAGTTGAATGCTTAGCTGACTGAATTAGCTAGGCATCCCTCTCTGCCCATTTTTTATTTGGATTTTTTTTTTTTTTTTTTTTTTTTTTTTTTTTGCTGATGGGTTGTAAGAGTTCTTTATATACTTTGGGTTAGTTGTAAGAGTTCTTTATATACTTGGGGTATTAACCCCTTACTAGATATATGATTTGCAAATATTTTCTCTTATTCTGGAAGGTTGCCTTTTTGTTGATGGTTTCCTTTGTAATGCAGAAGCTTTTTAGTTTGATGTAGCCTTACTTGTTTATTTTTGCTTTTCTTGCTTTCGTCAAATCCAGAATATTATCTTCAAGACCTATGTCAAGGAGCTAACCACCTGTGTTTTCTTCTAGGCGTTTTGTGGTTTCAGGTCTTCCATTCAAGTCCAACCTGTTTTAAGCTAACTTTTGTTTGTGGTAAGATAGTGGTCTAGTTTTGCATGTTTGTTTGTTTTTAAGATTTTATTTATTCATGAGAGACACACAGAGAGAGGCAGAGACATAGGAAAAGGGAGTAGAAGCAGGCTCCATGCAGAGACCCTGATGAGGAACTGGATCCTGGGACTCTAGGATCACGCCCTGAGCCAAAGGCAGATGCTGAGCCACCCAGGCATCCCTGTTTGTTTTGTTTTTGCTACCAGAAAGTAAATTTCTTAATGGTGGGCACTACAGAATTTTCATTCTAGTATAATGTATGGTGGTTCTTGGGTACTTGTAAATTTTTATTGAAGAAATGAAATATTCAGCAAACACTTACTGAGAGTTTACTATGTGCCATACACAGTGTTGAAAAAGGCAGATAGGCTTCCTGCTTTAAAAGAGGTCGGAAAGGCAGATACTAAACGGTCAATTATGGTAGTCTATGGTAGACACCACCAATTCCTTCCAAGGTAGAGTCTAATTCTCTTTTTGAATCTGTGCTGTCCTTAATACCTTGACCAAAAGAATGTGGCAGAAGTGATGCTTTGGAACTTTTGAGGCCAAATCTTTTTTTTTTAAATTTTTATTTATTTATGATAGTCACACACACAGAGAGAGAGGCAGAGACATAGGCAGAAGGAGAAGCAGGCTCCATGTACCGGGAGCCCGATGTGGGATTCGATCCCGGGTCTCCAGGATCGCACCCCGGGCCAAAGGCAGGCGCCAAACTGCTGTGCCACCCAGGGATCCCGAGGCCAAATCTTAAGAAGCTCTACAGCTTTCACTTGTATCTTAGAATATTTACTCTTGGAATGATCCCTCTCAAAACCCAACCACTATATTTGGAGAAACTTAAGCCATATGGAGATGTCTTGTTGAGGTACTGCATAGCCCCAGCTGAGTTTTGATAGCATCAACTGGCCTTGTGAGTGAGACATTTTGAACATCCAGGCCAGTTGAGCCTTTTGATAACTTCATCCTCCAGTACCATCTGACTGCAAGCACATGTGAGAAGATAAAGTAAGAACTATACAGCTGGCTATTGCCAACCCAAGTGGGGGTGGAGAGAGAGAGAGAAAATATGAATTGGTTTAAGCTGCTACATTTAGGAGTGGGTTAGTAGATAGTCAGAACAGAAAGTATCACAGATTATCAGATTATGATAAATGCTATGAACATGAATAGGAATGAAGGGAAAACCTAATTTAGGTGATCAGAGAAGCCAGCTTATAATTGTTTAATAATGTTTTGTCTTTCCTGCTCAACTATACATTTCATGAAGGCAGAGACTCTGCCGTGTTCTTAGCTATTTATTTCCCGTACATGGTGTATGTGCTTTGTATCTGCTGCAGTCAGGATGAATAATTTTTATTAGATTCTTGAAGACGTTTTTAACTCATAAAGGTTAACAATTAGTAGCAGAAAAACATTCCACCTTATATAGGAATATTTCATTCTGTTTAAGCACAAAATTCCAGATTTTCTGAGTTGGTGTAATATGTACACTCAGTACCTATGTGAATGGGGCAGCATTTTCTTTCCAGAGGTCACAGGTAAGCACTAAGCCTTTGAGTTTGGGAACTTAATCATAATGGGCCACATCACATACATAAAGGTTAGGCAGGTGATGAGAGGGACTGATGCTAAGGAACGCAGAGGTGGGCCTATTCACTGAAAGAAAACTACAGCTCATATGAAATCTGTTGTCAATATCCTTTGTCATCCTTACCCATTTTATTTTCCTTTACTCCCCACGTGAATTTTCTGCCTACTTTCATTTTAATGTAGTCCAGGAAATAATTCTCTACTCTGGTCATACCTAACAGTTTTCTTTTTTTGCCTGCTTCTTCCCCACACATCATTTTTATCTATTTTTTTGCATGTGCCTTTCCCTTTTCCTTACGTTAGCCTTCCCTCTCCTTTCTACATGGGTTTTTTTTGGGGGGGGGGGCCATCTTAAGACCAATCCCTCTCTGAAATGTTCTGGAAGATTCCAATTTATGTATCTTTCTCTCCTTGAGCTTATATTTTGCTTTTTTCATTTGAGGACATGACACTATATCCTACTTTATACCACAATTGATTGTTTACAATTTTTCAAGCCTTTCGTATGTATTAGAGTTATAAATACCTTCAGCAGGGATCATTTTACTGTACATGAATTTTACTACCTTTTTAGTGGCTGTTTACTAATTATAGTGGCTTTGCAGATACTCTTTGTTCTTTTTTTTATTATTCCATTTGAACTTGGTTCTCTTATTTCTTCTGCTTGTACTTTCCTGATTTAATTCCCTATTCTTACTATTCTCTCCTTATTTGCTGATTCCTATGATTGATTTCTCTTAATAGGTAGATAGAGATATAAATATAGTAGGTACATATGTGTATACCATTGCATAGAATACACTAACATCTCTTATTTTTTTTAACATCTCACATTTTTAAATGTATTTTATTTTTTTATTATTTAATTTATTTAAAAAAATGTTACCTATCCATTCATGAGAGACACAGAGAGAGAGAGGCAGAGACATAGGCAGAGGGAGAAGCAAGCTCCATACAGGAAGCCCAATGTGGGACTCGATTCCGGGACTCCAGGATTATGCCCCGAGCCGAAGGCAGGTTCTCAACCACTGAGCCACCCAGACGTCCCTTAAAATGTATTTTAAATACTTTGGTGAGATACAGTGTTTAATTTTCTAGAATAATAAAGTTAAGCAAACTACACCTGAGATCTGGAGTATAAATTTTATGTCAAATACATTACAGTATTATTTGCTTATATATGTACAGTTCTACAATTACAAGGTCTCAGTATCCATTTTGTCCACATAAACTATATACTACATTTTAAATGTAAACAAGGTTTTTTGTCTTGTTATAATACCTTGGATTATCACAGTTGAAATATGAACTATTATCACTTGGGTTGATAATAAAATGTTATTTTTTCTTTTTTTTTTTCTTTTTTAGAGAGAGCGAGCAAGCATGTGAGTTGGGGAGGGGCAGAGGGAGAGTGAGAGAAAATCTTAATCAGATTCCATGCTCCCTAACTCAGGGCTCAGTCTCATGACCCTAAGATCATGACTTGAGCTGAAATCAAGAGTCAGATGCTTAACTGACAGAGCAACTCAGAGGCCCCCAAAATGTTATTTTTCAACATGGTTATTCTTGAGTTTGGTATTCTATATTTATGGTATAAATACTTTTTACAAATGTCACTGAAGGCTGAAGTCTAGATCAGTTTTAAATTGGGCAGATATAGTCATTTAGCTGTGTTAAAGTTTGGAATATTTAAAATGTTCAAGGATTGAATATTTTTCAGTAGCTTACATTTTGAGTTTTTGTAGTATGTAAATTTGACATTGACTTTATCTTTTGATTCAATATTGTTTTTTTTCCTACAACATATATACAATTTTCCAAAAAGAGTCAAAGGAATTGAACAGTGAACACTCACAACTGATTTCTACAATTAATGTTTTACTGTATTTGCTTTTTCACATGTTTTATCCATTTATGATCTTTCTATTCATTGTATTTTGATTGCATTTTGTTTATACATTTTTAAAGACTTTATGTATTAGAGCAAGCACGAACGGGGGGTGGGGGGACAAGCAAAAGCAAACTCACATCTGAGTGGGGCTCAATACCAGGACCCTGAGATCATGATCTGAGCTGAAGTCAGATGCTTAACTGACTGAGCCACCCAGGCATCTCTTGATTGCATTTTAAAGTAAGTTGCAGATCTTGACCCTAAATATATAAGCAAATAATTTACTACAGTTCAGTATTTTTTGTAAAGTAAAATTTACATACAATGTAATGTGTAAATCTTAATTGTACCATTTGATGATTTTTGCAAATTCGTATACTTGGTGACTCAAAACCCCTATCAGGATTAGAACATTACTGATTCTAGATTTCCTCATGTCTTTTCTCAGTCAGTCCCCACCCACATCTTTCAGAGGAACCACTGTGTTTTCCTGCACAGATTTAATTTTGCCTGTTCTAAAATATCATGTAAAAGGAACCATACAGGGATGCCTGGGTGGCTCAGCGGTTGAGTCTCTGCCTTCAGCTCGGGGCATGATCCTGGGTTCCTAGGATTGAGTTTTGCATCAGGCTTCCCATGGGAGCCTGTTTCTCCCTCTGCCTGTGTCTCTGCCTCCCTCTCTGTATCTCTCATGAATAAATAAATAAAATCTTTAAAAAAGAAAAAAGGAGCCATACAATACATACTTTTTTGAGAGCACCTGGCTGGCTCAGTTGCAACTCTTGATCTTGGTGGTGTGAGTTTGATCCCCACATTGGGAGAGATTACTTAAAAAAAAAAAAAAATCTTTTGTGTAATGTTTTTTCAGTCAGCATGTTACTGAGATTCACCCATTTTGTTAAGTAATAATAGTTTCTTTTTATTACTGAGTGGTATTCCATTCCATGAAAGTACCACATTTTTTCATTTATTCTCTTGTTGATGCGACATCTGAGCTATTTCCAGTTTTTGGCTATTATGCATAAAGCTACTATGACCATTCTTGTAGAAGACTTTTTGGAGATATATGGTACAGAAAGCATTTATTTCTCTTCGGTAAATCCCCAGGAATAGAAATGCTGAGTCATTAGGTAGGTTTACATTTAGTTTTTAAGAAACTGCCTGATGTTTTCCCAAGTTGTCATACAATTTTATATGGCCACCAAAAATATGAGTTCCAGTTGCTCCATCTCTTCACTAACATTTGAAGTTATGTTTGAAATGAAATAGACAAATTCCTTGAAAAAAACATTTGATGTTGTCAGTCTTTAATTTTGGCTATTTTATTCATGTGTAATAGTATCTTGTGGTTTTAATTGCATTTTTCTGATGACTTACAATATTGAGGATCTTTTCATGTGCTTATTAGTCATTAATATTTCTTTTGTGAAGTACCCATTCAACTAGTTTGCCTATTTTAAAATTGTATTGTCTGTTTTTTTTGTTATTGAGTTGTGTGAATTCTTTATTATGGACCAGTATTTGTTGGGTATGTGTTTTGCAAATATTTTCTTCTGTTGTTTGAATTGTCTTTTTTATTTATTTATTTTTTAAGATTTATTTTTATTTATTTATGATAGAGAGAGAGAGAGAGAGAGAGGCAGGAGGAGGGAGAAGCAGGCTCCATGCCGGGAGCCTGATGTGGGACTCAATCCCGGGACTCCAGGATCGCGCCCTGGGCCAAAGGCAGGCGCTAAACCGCTGAGCCACCCAGGGATCCCCTGAATTGTCTTTTTTAAATGGCATTCTGAATGAACGGAATTTAAAAGATTTGATGTCAGCTTCTTGTTATTGCTTTCCTGCTATAAGAAATCTTTGCCTATCCCTATGTTGCAATGATATTCCCTGTGTTTTCTTTTTTCTTTTTTTAAAAAAATATTTATTTGACAGAGAGTGAGAGAGAGTACAAGCAGGAGGAGCAGCAGAGGGAGAGGGAGAAGCAGACTCTCCACTGAGCAGAGAGCCCAATTCAAGGCTCCATCCCAGGACCCTGGGATCATGACCTGAGCAGAAGGCAGACCTTAAATGACTGAGCCACCCAGGTGCTCCTAAACTTTTAAAGTAGATTCCACACTCAGCTTGGGCCTGAACTCGTAATCCCTAAGGTTGAGTCACATGCTCTACTGACTGAGACAGCCAGGTTTTTTTTGATAAAAAATCCAATTTCTTTAATAGATATAGGGCTATCAGATTTTCTTTTTCATCTTATGTAAGTTCTGATGAGTGGTTTTTTTCAAGGAATTTGTCTATTTCATCTATATTGTCAAATTTATTGGCATAAAATTATAACATTCCTTTAGTGTCCTTTTTTTTTTAATGTCTGTAGGATTTAGGGTGGTATCCTCTTTTATTTTACATACTTGTGTTCTCTATTTTCTTGATGGTCCATCTAGGATCTTACAGATTTTGTTGATTTTTATCGATTTTGTCGATCTTTTCAAAGAACCAATTTTTATTTTTTCTGTTTACCTAATTTCCACTAGATTGATTGCAGTTATTTCTTTGCTTGTATTTATTCTGAATGTACTCTGCTTTTCTTTTTCTAGATTTTTAAGGTTCAACCTTAGGCTATTAATTTTATTGTTTTTTAATATAGGCATTTATTTTTATTTAATATTTTATTTATTTATTCACGAGAGACACAGAGAGGCAGAGACACAGGCAGAGTGAGAAGCAGGCTCCATGTGGGGAGCCTAATGTGGGACTTGATCCCAGGACTCTGGGATCATGCCCTGAGCCAAAAGCAGAGGCTCAATTGCTGAGCCACTCAGGAATCCCAATATAGGCATTTATTTATTTATTTATTTTCCAATATAGGCATTTAAAGCTCTAAATTGTCTTCTTAAATACTGCCTTACCTACATCAATTTTGATATGTTGTATTTTCATTACCATTTAGTTTATAATTATTTCTCTTCATCTTTTTTTTTTTTTTTTTTACCTGTGGGTTATTTAAAAAAATGTTTAGTTTCCAAATAATTAAGAATTGTTTTTGTTTATCTTACTGATTTCTAATTTAATTCCATCATGGTCAGAAAGCATACCCTGTATGATTTTAATCCTTGTATTTTAAATCACTGTAGAAAATTGTTTAGAGGTTCCTCTAAAATTAGAAGTACCATATGATCTGGTAATTCCACTACTAGATATTTACCTAAAGACAATGAAAACACTAATTTGAAAGGATATTTTGAACCCATATATTTATTGCAGCATTGTTTAAAATAACCAACATACAGAAGCAACCTGAGTATCCATTGATAGATGAATGGATAAAGAAGATGTGTATATAATGTGATATTACTTAGCCATAAGAAAGAATGAGATTTTGCCATTTGCAACAATATGGATGGACCTAGAGGGTATTAAGTGAAGTAAGTCAAAGACAAACAACATATGATTTCACTTACATGTAGAATCTAAAAAGTAAATGGACACACAATAGAAACGGAATCATAAATACAAAGAACAAACTAGTGTTGCCAGAGGAGAGATAGTTGGGGGATGGGCAAAAAAGGTGAAGGGAGTAAAGAGGTAGAAGCTTCCAGTTATAAAAGAAATAGGGGTGCCTGGGTGGCTCAGTTGGTTAAGGTTAGCTCTTGATTTTGGCTCAGGTCATAATCTCAGGGTCCTGGGATCGAGCACTTCTTTGGGATCCACGCTCAGCAGAGAATTTGGGGATTCTCTCTCTCCCTTTTTCTTTGCTGCTCTCCCTGCTCTTGTGCTCACATGCTCTCCCTCTCTCCCAAATAAATAAATAAATCTTTAAAAAATAAATAAAATTAAAAAATAAAGTAAGTCAACGGGGGTGAAAAGTATAGTATGGCAAATATAGTCAATATTGTAATAAATAATATTATTGTATAGTGACAGATGGTAGCTACACTTATTCTGGTGAGTATAGCTTAATGTTTAGAATTTTTGAATCACTGTTTGATACCTGAAACTAATATAATATTGTATGTCAATTGTGCTTCAATTAAAAAAAACCCTATTTTATATCATATTGTATGGTATGTCTTGATAAATATGCTATGTACACTTGATAAGAATGTGTATTCTGTACCTTTGGATATAATGATCTATATATGTCAGGTCAAGGTGGTTGATAGTGTTTTTCTGATCTTATATGTTTTTATTGAAACTTTGCAAAGTGAGAAAAAGGTGTTAAAATTGCCACCTATTGTCATGATTTTTGTATATTTCTCCCTTTAATTCTGCAGATTTGCTTCATGTATCTTGAAGCTCCTTATTAGATACCTACACATTTATGATTTTTGCTTGTTCCTTATGAATTGCTTATTTTATCTTTGAGATGTCATTAAAAAAAAAATCTCTGGTAAGAGGTTGCCTGGGTGGTTGCCTGGGTGGCTCAGTTGGTTAAGTGTCTGTCTGCAGCTTAGGTCATGATCCCAGGGGCCTGGGATTGAGCCTTTCATAAGGCTCCCTGCAGAGAGTTTCTCTCTCCCTCTGCCTCTCCCCCTACTTGTGCTTGGCACTCACTCTCTCAAATAAATAAAATATTTTTAAAAAATAAAATAAATCTCTGGTAATATTCTGGCTTCAGGACTATTTTATTTAGTGTTAGTATAGCCACTCTTGTTTTTTTATACTTGACAATATTTTCCATCCATTTATCTGTGTTTGTGTCTTTAAATTATGTCTCTTATAGACAGCATGTGGTTATCTTCTGCTTTTTAAAGATATATTCTGATATTGGTGGCCTTTTTATTTGGTGTAGTCAACTTACATTTAATTATTTAAATGGGTGGGTTTAGTTCTTCTATTTTACTTTTTCTTCTTCGTGTTTCCTCTGCTCATTGTTCCTTATTTCCTGCCTTCCTTTGTATTAATGGAATATTTATTTTTAGAATTCCATTTTAATTTATGTATTAGCTTTTAAATCTGTATCTATTTGCATTATTTATTTAGTATTGGATCAGTGGATTACAACTATATCCCTAATTTTTCATAGTTTACTTAAAGCTAATATTCTATTACATTGTGTTAAATATAAGAACTTAGCAATATAAGGTCCATTTACCCCTACTATCTTTTTTTTTTTTTTTTTTTTTTTTAAGTGAACTCTACCTCCAACATGGGGCATGAACTCACCTCCCTGATAATCAAGAGTAGCGTGCTCTACTGACTGAGCCAGCCAGGCACCTCCCTCATTGTCCTTTATGATCTAGTCCTGTGTATTATATTTCATGCATATTATGAACTACTGTAAAATTTGCTTTCAGCAGTGATTTGTATCTAAAGAAATTAAAATTTTTATTATTATTATTTGAGAGAGAGAGAGAGAGAGAGAGATAGCAAGAGTGGGGAGGACAGAAAGAAGCAGGCTCCTTGCTCAGCAGGCAGGCTCCTGGGGTTCTATCCCAGGACCTGGGGATCATGAGCTGAGCTGAAGGCAGACGCTTAACTGACTGAGCCACCCAGGAGTGCCCTAAAGAAACTTTTTTTTTTTTTTTTCAAAGGAAAAAGGTTTAAATTTTTTTTTTAAGGTATTTATTTATTTATTTGTGATAGTCACAGAGAGAGAGAGAGGCAGAGACACAGGCAGAGGGAGAAGCAGGCTCCATGCACCGGGAGCCCGACGTGGGATTTGATCCCGGGTCTCCAGGATCGCGCCCTGGGCCAAAGGCAGGCGCCAAACCGCTGCGCCATCCAGGGATCCCGGAAAAAGGTTTAATATACAGAATGAAGATTCACATCATGATAAAGGATATAAAGTTGAATACCTTCTTGTAATAAAAGTTCAACTTTTGCATCTTTTCCTACTATATTGTTTCTTTTTTTCCTGTGCTTTTCTATTGCTTTCACCCCACCTCTTCCTGTTAAAGAAACTTTATACTTGGGCTCCCTGGGTGGCTCAGCGGTTTAGCACCTGCCTTAGGCCCAGGGCTTGATCCTGGAGACCCGGAATCAAGTCCCACATCAGGCTCCCTCCATGGAGCCTGCTTCTCCCTCTGCCTGTGTCTCTGCCTATCTCTCTCTCTCTCTCTCTCTCTCTCTCTCTCTTTCTCTCTCATGAATAAATAAATAAAATTTTTATTAAAAAAAAGAAACTTTATATTTAAGCAATAGTTATCATTCTAATGCTCATGATTTCTTCCAGAAGTTCCAAAGTTTCTTTTTCCTTTAGCCTGGAGGACTACCTTTCGCAGTTCTTATAATGCTACAGCAACAAATTCTCTTAATTTTGATTTATTTAAATTTTCTTTTTTTTTTAAAAAAGATTTTATTTATTCATGAGAGACACACAGAAGCAGAGACATAGGCAGAGGGAAAAGCAGGCTTCCTGAGAGGAGTCTGATATTGGACTACCTCCCAGGACCCTGGGATCATGACCTGAGCCAAAGGCAGATGCTCAACCACTGAGCCACCCAGGTGCCCCTTTTTATTTAAAATTTCTCTAGTTCTTTTGTCATTCTTGAGAGATATTTCCCCTGGATATTAATTATGGATTAATAGGGTTGTTTTTTTTTCCTCTTTAAAGATATCGTTTCATTGACTTCCTTTGTTTTCGATAAGTCATCGATCACCTGGATTGTGTAATTTTTTTTTTTTCTGGAAGGTTTTAAGAGTTTCTCATTATACTTGATTTTCATCAGTTTGACTATGATATGCCAAGATATGGTTATCTATGTTATTTCTCCTGCTTGGGATTTATAAAGTTTTTGAATCTGAAATTATGTCTATCACCAATTTGGGGGAATTTTTAGACATTATTTCTTTAAATATTTATTTGCCCCATCTTTCTGCTCCTCCTTTTGGTTCACTAATTAGGTAGTTTTATACCTTTTGCTGTTAGCCCACCAGTCACAGAGGATATGCCCTCTGCCTTCCTGTTTTATTTTTCTTCTTACCAAAACTTTTATCTCTAGGTTTAATTGTCAACTAAACAAGTTTTAGTGAATTATATGTATAGTTTCTCAATAGTAAGAGAAGGAGGAGGGCATTTCAAGTGCATAAAAGTAAGTTTTGACTTTATAAGTTGTGATTCACTTAAGTTTCATTAGTATTATAATTAATTTGATCTTTTGAAGCTAGCCTATCTACATTTTACATTTTACAAATATCAGGGATAATAATTCTATGATACTCAAAAATTCATTGAGAAAATATTAAAATACACTCTGTTATGGATTCTTCTTGTCATTGCTCTAGAATGGTGCCATCCATAAATACACAGATCTAGTTGTATTAATACAGTTTTGTTCCAGATATTTTGTGATAATATGTGACTTTATCAAAAATACCTCTGAAAGGAAGGAAGGAAAGTTAATTTACTAGTAGCATTATAGATAATGGAAAACAATGTACAGTCACGTTTTCTGATCCTTGGGGATCTGGAAATATTTTTTTCTTTTAATATAAAGAAAGCAAATATTCAGGATGCCTGGGTGGCTCAGCAGTTGAGCCTTAGACTCAGGGCGTGATCCTGGGATCTGGGATTGAGTCCCATCCTGGGCTCCCTGTGGGGAGCCTGCTTCTTCCTCTGCCTATGTCTCTGTCTCTCTGTGTGTCTCTCATGAATAAATAAGTAAATCTTTAAAAAAAAAGCAAATATCCTTGTGTTTATGTGAAATCATTGCACTTATATTTAAGAATAGGTAACCTAGGGACACTTGGGTGGCTCAGTCAGTTAAGCATCTGCCTTTGGCTCAGGTCATGATCCCAGAGTCCCAAGATGTCAGGCTTCCTGCTTGGTGGGAAGCCTGCTTCTCCCTCTCTCTCTGCTCTTCCCCCCAACTCAGACTCACTCTCTCTTAAATAAAATCTAAAAAAAAAAAAAAATAGAAACCTAAAGAAATATGACTTATTTAAATATGTGTCCAAACCAGTTCAGGTAACTTTTTAGGATGAGACTCAGATTCACCTTAATTGTCTTCTCAAATAAATTAACATATTGATCTTGACCATAGTCATCTTGTAAAAACAAGTTCAAATTGTCAAATGAGAGGTGTGCAACTCATATATCATTTATTAAAGAAGTATGCCACAGCTATGAGACTGACTAAACATTAAAAAGATTGATTTTTCTTTTCAATATCATAGTACCTAGATTTCTACATAATAATGCATGATTTGGACTCTGCAAATGCAAAAGCATAGGTATGAAGAGTCATTTTATACAGCAGTCCCCCCTATTTGCAGTTTTGCTTTCCATGCTTTCAGTTACCAGCAGTCAACCACAGTCCAGAAGCAGGTGATCTTCCTCCTGATGTATTGTCAGGTCGGTTGTAGCCTAATGATATATCAAAGTGCCTGTGGTCATTCACCTCATGACCTCTTATCACATAGGCATTTTTCATCTCACATCCTCATGTAAATTAGGGTGAGTACGGTACAATAAATTATTTAGAGAGAGATTACATTCACATAAATTTGTTACAGTATATTATTCTACTTTATTATTGTTACTTACTGTGCCTGATTTACAAATTAAAATTTATTATAGGTATATATGATTAGGAAAAACATATATAAGATTCAGTAGTATCCACAGTTTGAGGTATCCACTTGGGGGCTTGTAATATATCCCTCAGAATAAGGGAGGAACTACTGCAGTTTATTAGGATGGGAACTGGTAATTGATTCTTTAAATATATTACCTATGATTTTCAAAGAATGAATTGAATTCAGATACTTAGTACTTATACTTTTACATTTCTTTCTTTGTTAACTTATTTCATTCTAGCTTGTCTTCCCATCTATGAAAAATACAACAGGACCAAAATCATGGTTTCAAGAAGGAAAATGCTAAATAAAAGTATAATATGAGCAAAATACATGTCATTATTAGTGTTAAGTCCCCTTTTCTGGCAGGTATGTAAAGAAAAAGCTATACAAAATGTACAATTTTATATGTATTTCTTCATTCATTTGTGGATGGACGGTTGGGTTGCTTCCATATCTTGGCTATTATAAATAATGCTGCAAGAAACATAAGGGTCCATATGTCTTTTCAAATTAGTGGGTTTTTTTCTTTTTTCTTTTTTTTTCTTCAAATTAGTGTTTTCAGTTTTCTTTGGTTAAATACCCACTAGTGGAATGACTGGATCATATGATATTTCTATTCTGTTCCATTAATCAATGTGTCTATTTTTGTGCTAGTATCATACTATTTTGATTACTGTAGCTTTGTGTAGTATATCTTGACATCTGGGATTATGATACCTCCAGTTTTGTTGTTCTTCCTCAAGATTGCATTGGCTATTCAGGATCCTTTGTGATTTCATACAAATTTTAGTAGTTATGTGTCCTAGTTCTGTGAAAAAAAAAATGTAGGGTGAGGGGAAGGAGAGGCAGAGGGAGAGAGAGAATCTTAAGCAGTCTCCATACCCATTGCAGAGCCCAATGCAAGGCTTTGTCTCACAACCTTGAGATCTGAGCCAAAATCAAGAGTTGGATGCTTAATTGACTGAACCACCCAGGTGCCCCTGTATTTGGTGTTTTTATGGGGATTGCATTAAATCTGTAGATTGCTTTTGGTAGTATAGATATTTAATAATATTGCTTCTTCTAGTCCATGAGCATGGAATATCTTTCCATTTTTGTCATCTTGAATTTCTTTCATCAGTGATGATCAGTTTTCTAGAGTGACTGTACCAGCTTGCATTCCCATCAACAGTGTAGGAGGATTCCCCTTTCTCTGCATCCTCACCAACATATGTCATTTCCTGACTTGTTTATTTTAGCCATTCCAACTGGTGTGAGATGGTATCTCATTCAGTTTTAATTTGAATTTCCCTGATGCTGAGTGATGTTGAGCATTATTTTCAAGCGTCTTTTGGCCATGTGCATGTTGTCTTTGGAGAAATGTCTGTTTATGTGTATATGGCAAAGCTTTAAAAATTTTTTTCTATAGTCCTATCTTTTTTAAAAAAAGGTTTTTATTCATTTATTTGAGAGAGAGAGTGAGCATGAGAGAGTGTGAGCAGGGGGAAGAGCAGAGGGAAACAAAGAAGTAGACTCCCTCCTGAGCAGGGAGCCTGACTCCTAGGACTCCGGGATCATGATCTGAGCCAAAGGCAGACCCTTAACCTACTGAGCTACCCAGGTATCGACACAGTTTTTAAAATAGGTTGAATTTTGCTTTATGGCCTACTATATGGTTGTCTTTCAAAAACATTTCACATGTGCTTGAACAGCACACCAGTTGTTGGGTGCATGCTCTAAATAATGATCATAAAATAAAAATTATATTCAGGTTTAAAATTTTTAATCTCTTTATTGCTATGTCTATTAGTTACTGAGAAAGAGGAATTAATTTCTTCCATTATGATAGTGGATTCATTGATTTATTCCCTTAATTCTATTGATATATGCTTTATTCTGGAGTTCTGCTATTAGGTACATACAAGTTCAAAATTTTTATGTCTTCCTGGTGAACTGAACCTTTCATCATTATGTAGTGATCATTATGTATTTCATCATTATGTATTTACCTTAGTAAGACTTTTACATAAAAGTTTATCTTGTTAATATTTCTAACTAGTTCTTTTAGTTAGTTTTATCTGATACAACTTTTCTCTCTCCCTCCTTCCCTCCCTTCTTCAATTTTATCTTTAAGCAGTCTCTACACCCATAGTGGGACTCAGACTCATGACCCTGAGATCAAGAGCTGCATGCTCTACCAACTGAGCTAGCCATGTGTCCCTGTCTGGTATAGATTTACTCATCTTTTTGTTCTCAATCTTTTTTCTTATAATTTAGATAAGTCTTTTGGGAACACATACAGTTGGATTTTAGTTTTAAAACATCTGGACTGATAAACTTTTTAGTTGTAGATAATTTATAGTTTGTTACTACTGATATAGCAGGTATATTTTTATCTTTTACGTTTTTCATTGTCATACTTACTCTGCTTGTTGTTATACTTGTATTTTCTGTGGTTCTTTTCCTGTTCTACCTTTTCCTCCCTCCTTCATTTTCTTTTTCTTGTCCTTTGGAAGTTACACACTCTGCTTTTTTTTATTGATTATTCTAAAAATGTTAACATGCATATTTAACCTAAAATCCAAAGTTAATTAATAATATTTATCCAACTAATTTATGTAAGGACTTTTTTTTAAGTTTATGTATTTATTTTTAGTGATCTCTACATCCAGTGTAGGGCTCAAACTCCTGATCCTGAGATCAAAAGTTGCATGCTCTCCTGACTGAGCCAGCCAGGTGCCCCTGAGAAGGACTTCTAAATGTTTAAACTTGGATGATCTTCTTTTAGGTTGAGTGTTTGTAGTCTGATATTTTACTTCTGTTTTTAATTTAGTTCCACAAATTAGATATCATTGTTATCATTTTATATGACTAATGTTTGTTTAGGTTTATTCATGTTTATATATATATATTTTTTATGATAGTCACACAGAGAGAGAGAGAGAGAGAGGCAGAGGGAGAAGCAGGCTCCATGCACCGGGAGCTGGATGTGGGATTCGAACCAGGGTCTCCAGGATCGCGCCCTGGGCCAAAGGCAGGTGCTAAACCGCTGCGCCACCCAGGGTTCCCATGTTTATATTTTTTTAAAAGGATTCCAGCATCTCAAGATAGATCTTCTAAGTTTCCTTCTTTCCTGAAGTACATACTTACTTATTTTTTTAAAAGATTTTATTTATTTGATAGAGGGAGAGAGAGGGAGAGAGAGAGAGAATAAGCAGGGGGAGTAGCAGGCAGAGGGATAGGAAAAAGCAGGCTCCCTGTGGAGTAGGGGGCCTGAAGCAGGGCTGGATCCCAGGACCCTGGGATCATGACCTGAGTCTGAGGCATACGCTTAATCAACTGAGCCACCCAGGAGCCCCTGAAGTACATACTTTAGAAGTATATTTATTTCTATTTATTTTTTAATATTTTATTTATTTATTCATGAGAGACAGAGAGAGGCAGAGACACAGGAGGAGGGAGAAGCAGGCTCCCAGCATGGAGCCGGATGCGGGACTCCAGGATCGCGCCCTGGGCCACAGGCGCTAAACCGCTGAGCCACCCCAGGGTTCCCCTCCAGGAGTATATTTAAACGACTTTTCTTAGTAATTAATATCAGTTTTTGTTTGTTTATTATTTTTATTAATTTACGACAGTCACACACACACACACACACACACAGAGAGAGAGGTAGAGACATAGGCAGAGGGAGAAACAGGCTCCATGCAGCGGGAGCCGCGGGAGCCCGATGTGGGATTTGATCCTGGGTCTCCAGGATCGCGCCCTGAGCCAAAGGCAGGCGCCAAACCGCTGCGCCACCCAGGGATCCCAAGTTTTTGTTTGTTTAAACATGTCATTACTTGCTCTTGCACATATTAAGATAATTTTCCTATGTATTGCAACTCTAGGTTGATTATTTTTAGCTTTTTAAAAATTATTCTTCTGTCTTCTGAGTTTTATCGTTGCTATTGAGGAATCAGTTGTCAGTCTTTTTATCAGGTATCTGCGAACTCTAAAATATGTTCTGTGTCTTTGGGGTTTTCTAGTTTCACTGTAATCTATATAGGGTAGTCTTTTTTGTCATGCTTCTGATTTGTTAGGGTACCTGCATCTGAGAAACGATGGTTTTCATCAATCTTGAAAAAATTTTAGCCATTATTTATTCAAATACTGCTCCATTCTGTTTTATTTTTCTGGAATTCTTTTTTTTTTTTTTAAAGATTTTATTTATTTATTCATGAGACACACAGAGACATAGGCTGAGGCAAAAGCAGGCTCCTCTTAGGGAGCCTGATGTGGGACTCAATCCCAGGACCCCGGAAAATGCCCTGAGGAGACGCTCAACCACTGAGCCACCCAGGCATCCCTATTTTTCTGGAATTCTAATTAGATGTGTTAGGCATTATTACTCTTTTTTCCTTGTGTCTTAATTTCACTTTTGTTTATGTCTCCATTTTGTATTTGAGTAAATTCTTTACATTTCTCTTCCAGTTCAAACTGTAAATTCTTACTTCAGGTTCAGCTACCCTGCTGTTTAACCTGTCTGCCAGGTTTCTTAACTTTAATTATTATATGTTTAATTTCTAGAAATTCTATTTTGTTTCCTTTCAAATCTACTCATTTAATAGGGTCTTGTTCCTTAGTCATATTTTTATATCCTTTCTTGTTTCATTAAATGTTACTCTGTAACCAGTAATTCCACTGTCTTTGTGGGTTAGAGTATCAAGTATCACATTTATCATTTCTGCTGACCTCTGTTTTTTTTTTTTTTTTTCCAGGGTAGTGTTCTATTTGCCTGAAGTGGAAGGTTGGAAGTTTATTAGCTAATCAATTGGGGAAAAAAATAGGAAAAATAATGTATCTATAGCAACATAAATTAGGACTTTGCCTTTTGAAATAGAAATTTTAGAATTTATTCTTTGCATTGTCATGTCAAAAGTGAATCTCCGTGGCAATCAAATAGCTTTACATCTTCAAAATCTGTTATTGCTTTTTATACATTGTTCAATCAGAGTACAATTAATAGGAAAAAATGGAGACTTTTTTTAAACTATGGGCATCTGTGAAGTGTCCCTTCTGTAAATGAGGTGTGTTTGTAAGATATTACTTTATTGATTAGCCAGTATATGGTGAATGGATTTATGCTGTTTCTGTTATGGTATAATTTTGTTTTTGTGGTTCATGTCATTAGCTGGAAAAGAAGAAAAATAAGGTCTTACTAATTAACATTAACTTATTTTGTCATTAAAAGTTGAGGAACTAAAGATAAAAGGCAGGACAGATGTTACAGAAATCCATTTTATTTTTTTAATGTCTAAATTCCCCAAGAATGAGAATTTCTAATATTGTCTGTTTAGTGTGTTTATGATGCTGAATTCCTAGCAAAAGATACATTCCGTATTAGTTTTACATTTTGTTGTAAGAAATGGTAGAAGATTGAAGTTTCATTGTTTTTGTCTGCATGTAATATGCTAATCTCAGGTGATTTATTTTCTTTCCTCCGTGTTTGAGGGATAAATAGCACATATTGTTTTACTCTGAAGGTTTCCTCAATTCACCAAAAACAAAAAATAATCTCTCTTTATTCCCTTCAATTTCTGTGGCTCAATCTTAAGGACTAAATAATGTTGCCTTTTTTTTTAGGGTAGTAGTTATAATAATTTGTGATGTAGCAGTGAGATGAAATAAATACTTTGAATCACTACCTGTAAGCTACAATGTTCATTAGTATTCTTGTTATTTCCTGTGTTTATTTTTTCCTTCCCCAAAGGAAACTCAAGCTTTTTATAGCAGAGACTGTCTTCTATTTTGTTTATATCCATCAGTCCTCTTTTTGTCAGACTTCAGGTCTATATAAATCTCCAGCTTATTTGAAATACTTTTGTCTTTGCTAGCTTGTAAATGGGATCGTTTTAGCCCATTTCTCATTAAGACTTCATACCTTGGCATTCTCTTTATCATAGAAAAATTGTGTACACGATAGAGAAAAGCTTGTAAATGGGATCGTTTTAGCCCATTTCTCATTAAGACTTCATACCTTGGCATTCTCTTTATCATAGAAAAATTGTGTACACGATTGAGAAAAGTCAATTTAACTTGACTTATTGAAACCTCCATATTTGTGGAAAAACCCTAAGATGTCTTTCAGGACTGTTTACTTTTTGATAAATCCATGTTGTTCCTTATTCCAATGAAAACTGATATAGACTATATTGTAATTAGCTAATCCTATCATTCTTGCCAGCATAGTAGGGACTGTTCATTGTGAACACATTCTGCTGCCAGCAGCTGAGTTGGAACATTGTGTTTATTTGTGAGAGGATTTGAGCAGTTTGGTCTAATGATTAAATGAGGGAATGATTCTGTTGACAAACCTGATGAAATCATTAATCTTAATAAATTATAGGGAGGAATTCACATTTAAAGTATTGAATATCATACTGAACATTGTAACAATTTGAAAATACTGTATTTCATTTGCAAGAATTTTCTAGCTTTCCTCTTGCTTTTTTTGAGCAGTGGACAGATATACTAGAGGCAACCTAGTTTGGTGTGATAAGCAACAGATTGGAACATAGATCAGACTAGGTGAACAAGGTCATGGAGTCCAATGTATATTCACCATGTACAAAGAACTTTGATAGACACTCTATGTAGGACGGGAGATCGAGGTGGATATAAGAATGACTAAATAATCATTGTCTTAAAGATTTATTTATTTTAGAGCAGGGGGAAGGAGTTGAGGGAGAGAGTCTCCGTGCTGGATGCCGAGCCTGATGCAGAGCTCAATTTCATGACCTTGAGATCATGACCTGAGCTGAAACCAAGAGTCAGAACACTTAACCGACTGCACTGTCCAGGTGCCCCAAGATCATTTCTTAAAACATGTAAAATCCAGAAGGAGAAATAGATCAGTGAGTAATTGAAAGTAGAATGAAACAAATGTTAAAGTGTTTGCAAGTAACATGTGATAGGATAATGTAGGAAAGAGCAGTGAAGATTGATTAGAGACTCAGAGAAAGTGTCCCTAAGAATGTGACATTTAAGTTGATTCTAGACAAAGAGTAGTATTTAGACAGATGGAGTATGTTGAGAATAGGAATGTGAGGATCACATTTTGAGAGATTGGTAATTATGGAGGCATGCATGGCTAAAACCCTAGTTTTGTGGAAGGTTAAAGGAGAATATAAGGCCAAACTCAATGAGGGTTTAATTTTGACTCTAATAATATTAATAACAACTAATATTTTTATGCACTTCTCTGAAACTTAACAATAACAGCTGTAGGAGGTATTACTAATATTCCCATGTGTATATGGTCTTGTGTGACTTACTGGGAGGACCTTGATCTGAAAGTTGACTTTGTCACTTAAGAGCTGTATGACCTTAGATATATACTTGGTGTCACTGAGTATTAGTTTTCTCATCTATCAAATATGAATAGTTTCTTCAGTAACTTGTTTCAGGGCTGTTGCATTGGCTATGCATTTGTACACTACATGCATTTGTACACTATACTACACTAACTGCACTACATTATTCCAGGGGTGGCATTTGTACAGGCCAAGGACTTTTTTAAAAAGATTTTATTTATTAGAGAAAGCATGAAAGCAAGCGGGAGGAGGGTGGGGGACAAGCTGACTTGATGCTGAGCGCAGAGCCTAATGAGGACTCCCATCTCCCAACCCTTAGATTATGACATGAACTGAAATCAAGACTCAGATGCTCAACGAACTGATCCCACCCAGCAGCCCCTAGTGATATTTTTTTGTAGAGGGCCAGATGGTAAAATTTTAGGCTTTGCAGGTCATAAGGTATGTCATAACCTCCCAACCCTGTTGTTATAATAAACAGCTATAGACAATATGTAAACAAATGGGTGTGACTATATTCTAATAAAATTTCTTTCTTTTTTTTTTTTAAATAAAATTTCACTTACAAAAAAAAAAAATGTTGGACCAGACTTGATTCCACAGACCAAAATTTGCTTACCTCTGACATAGACCGGGATGTGAATGGTATACTCTTGAGTTGTGTAATTATGTGGCATAGGTATTTTAAATAATAAATTACATGAACTATAAGAAATATTTATTTGAAAAAAAAAAGAAATATTTATTTGTAGGTAGGTGCAGAAATATTTTTAGCTTAGTGCATATGGATGCTCAATGATAAAAGTCCATTCCTTTTCCTCTCTTCCTATCTATATATCTATTTATTTATTTAAAGATCTCTACACTGAGCATGGACCTTGAACTCACAACAGTCCTATGTTCTACCAGCTGAGACAGCTCTCCCCTTTTAAAGTTCTTACCATTGATTGATTGGATAAACCACTTAAACCTTTGCCCTCAACTTCAGAATTTTCAGTAGGAAAATAAAAACCCTTCTACCAAATCTATAATTAGGTCTGTGAGTTAGAGTGAAAATCTATATTGTTTTGAATTCTTTAAAATCAGTATTAACTCGAAATTATGGCTGAGACATTGTTTTAACTGAGCATCACTGTATTCAGGGGTCTTAAACACAATGTCATAGGGGCTTGACTCTGGAAAATAGTGTGGAGGTTCCTCAAGATGTTAAAAATAGAATTACCCCATGACCCAGCAATTGCACTACTAGGTATTTACCCAAAGAATACAAAAATACTGATTTGGAGAGACACTTGTACCCCAATATTTGTAGCAGCATTATCAACAATAGCCAAGTTATGGAAAGAACCCAAATGTCTATCAACTGATAAATGGATAAAGAAGATGTGGGATATATACACTGGAATATTACTCAGCCATCAAAAGAATTAACTCTTGTTATTTGCAATGATATGGATAGAGCTAGAACGTATTATGCTAAGCTAAACAAGTCAGAGAAAGACAAATACCATTTGATATCACTCATGTAGAATTTAAGAAAAAAAAAACATATGAACATAGGGGAAGGGGGAAAAAAGAGGGAGGCAAACCATAAGAGACTTAACTATAGAGAACAGAGTTGATAGGAGAAGAGGTGAATGGGAATGGGCTAAATGGTAATGGGTATTGAGGAGGTGTTATATGTATGTGATGAATCACTAAATTCTACTCCTGAAACCGATATTATACTATATGTCAACTAACTGGAATTTAAATAAGAACTTGGAAAAAAAAAAAAAAGATAGGGGGCTTGAAGCCTAAATTGATGGTCCTGATTCAGCATCTTATGTGATTTGTGTTCTTTTCTATAAACTAGAATTTTTACCTGGAGAATATATACTGCTTTAACTTATAGAAATAGTACTGTCCTGATTTTGGTCCTCATCACATAGGTTTTGTCAGACTGCCAGTATATCATTCCTTTTTATCTTTAAGATTTTATTTGAGAGAGAGAGAGAAAACATTAGTGGAGGGAGGGTCAGAAGGAGAAGACGACTCCCCTCTGAGCAGGGAACCCAACAAGGGGCTTGATCCCAGGACCCTGAGATCATAACCTGAGCTGAAGTCAGACGCTTAACTGACTGAGCCACCCAGGGCCCCTGCCAGTGTATCATTCCTGAAGTAAAGTTAATAGTTGAGAACAACCATATGTTCTTCTAGAGATACCTGGGAGCAGGAAAGTACGGGTTTTCTCTTGCTCTTACTTAATTGTAGCTTTGTTAATGTTATTATCAAAGTATTTTTTGAGGGTTTTTTTTTCTTAGTGCTTTGAAGAGTTTTTTTTTATCAGATTATGTAAATCAAATGTTGATTATCTACTAGGGCTGATTTTGACATTGCATTTGGGTCTCAGTTTAAGGATAACAAGTGTATTGTATATTAATCATTGTTGCAAGAAGATAATGATGTTGAATTGCCATACATAACTTTGTTCTCCCATTCTCAATGTTAAAAAACATTTTTGGGAGGCACCAGGGTGGCTCAGTCAGTTAAGTGTCTGCCTTTGGTTCAGTTCATGATTCCTGGGGTCCTGGGATCAAGCCTTGAGTCCAGCTCCCTGCTGGGCAGGGAGACTGTGTCTCCCTCTCCCTCTGCTGCTCCCCCTGCTTGTGCACGCACTCTCTCCTCAAATAAATGAAATCTTTTATTTACTTATTATTTGTTTTTATTTTTATTTATTCATGAGAGACACAGAGAGAGTGGCAGAGACAGAGGGAGAAGCAGGCTCCCCATGGGGAGCCTGATTTGGGACTCGATCACAAGACCCCAGGATCACAACCTGAGCCAAGGGCAGATGCTCAACCACTGAGCCACCCAGGTGCCCCTAAATAAAATCTTAAAAAAAAAAAAAAGATCTTTCTTATAGTTATTATTTTAACTACGGAATAAACCATTTTCTATTTCTACATTTGAAAATATTTCCTTCTCAAAAAAAAAAGAAAAAGTATTTCCTTCTCTTTACTCTTTTTTTTTTTTTAAAGATTTATTTTTATTTATTTATGATAGACATAGAGAGAGAGAGAGAGAGAGGCAGAGACACAGGCAGAGGGAGAAGCAGGCTCCATGCCAGGAGCCTGACGTGGGACTCGATCCCAGGACTCCAGGATTGCGCCCTGGGCCAAAGGCAGGAGCAAAACCGCTGAGCCACCCAGGGATCCCCGTCTTTACTCTTTATAATAATATTATATACATTCTAGCTGCATTATTTTTTAACTTTTTTATATGACATAACATTTATCATTTTAATTATTTTTAAGTGTATAATTCAGTGGCATGAAATACATTTATAATGTTGTATAACTATCACCTATCTCTGGAACTTCTTTACCATCCGAAACAGAAACTCCATACCCATTGAACAATAACTATCCATTTCCCCTCTTTCACCCTGCCCCTTGTAACTTCTGTTGTGCTTTCCATGTTTCTGAATTTGCCTGTTCTGGGTACCAACTTCATATAAGTGGAATCACACAATATGTGTTTTTGTGTCTGTTTTATTTCACTTAATGTTTTGAATTATTCATGCTCTTCTGGGGTATCACTCTCATTTAAAAAAAAGATTTAATTAATTTATTTGGCAGAGAGTGTGCACTCACAAGCAGGGGGACACCAGGCAGAGGGAGAGGGAAAAGCAGGCTCCCTGCTGAGCTAGGAGCCTGGTGTGTGGCTTGATCCAGGACCCTGGGATCATGACCTGAGCAGAAGGCAGACACTTAACCGACTGAGCCACCCAGGCACCCCTGGACTCTCCTTTTTTAATGGCTGAAATACTCCATTGTATATATATGTGTCACATTTTATTTATCCATTCATCTGTTAATGGACACTTGCACTGTTTCCACCTTTTGCTGCTATGAACCTTGGTGTACAAATTATTTCTTTGAGTCTCTGCTTTCAGTCCTTCAGGATGTACACCTAGGATTGGAATTGCTGGATCATATGGTTATTCTGTGTTTAATTTTGTGAGGAACCACCAGACTTTTTCACAGTGACATACCACGTATTCTGCTTTAACAGATAGTTTTGGAAGGCTTTTTATTACCTTATTTTGAAAATGCTTATTATTTTCATTTTAACATATGAAAGTTCCTTGGAATTTTACAAGTGTATTATCATTTGGGGGCAATTACATTTGTAGACTTTCCTATTTAGTATTTTTCTCTTTTTTATTTTTCTAAATTTGAAGTATTAAATACTGATTTCTTTGTCCTACATTCACTGAGAAGCTAGAAAGTTTCTTACATTCAAGCAAGCAAAACATGCTATAAATAAATCATGCCACATCTCAAACTGGTTAATAACACTAAGGATTCCCAAGCACTCTAAAACTTGTATGATAATAAAACACTCTATTTTATTTATCTCTTAGAAAATACTTGAGTTTCCTAAGAAGAATAAGCTCTATTCTTTTTCTAAAATAGGGACGCCTGGGTGACTCAGCAGTTGAGCGTCTGCCTTTGGCTCAGGACATGATCCTGGAGTTCCTGGATTGAGTCCTGCATCAGGCTCCTACATGGAGTCTGCTTCTCCTCCCTCTGCCTGTGTCTCTGCCTCTCTCTGTATCTCTCATGAATAAATAAATAAATAAATAAATTTTAAAAATATCTATTCATTTATTTATTCAGAGAGAGCGAGAGAGAGGCAGAGACACAGGCAGAGGGAGAAGCAGGCTCCATGCAGGAAGCCTGATGCGGGACTCGATCCTGGGACTCCAGGATCACACCCTGGGCTTCAGGCAGCGCCAAACCGCTGCGCCACCGGGGCTGCCCTAAATAAATAAAATTAAAAAAATAAAGTTAAATTGGTACTGGATCTAGTCTATTATCAGTACCTTACTTAAAAAGTAAATAATATTAAACAGGAAAAAAAACCTTAACACTTGAGATTTTTCTTTAAAGATTTTATTTATTCATGAGAGACTTCCATGCAGGAAGCCCAATGTGGAACTCGATCCTGGGACCCCGGGATCATGCCCAAGCCAAAGGCAGACGCTCAACCACTGAGGCACCCAGGCGTCCCATTGAGTTTTATTAAGAACCTGAACACATTCTCTAACCCTCACAACAACTGTATGGGGTATAGGAATTCTTATTATTTTTATTTTTCAGATGAGAAGCTTGAGGTACATAGAGAGGTTATAAAAATTGCCTAAAGTCACACAGGTAACAAGTACTATATTCATAATTAATTCAGAACATCTTTACCTAAAAGCATATATATTTTTTAAGATTTTATTTATTTATTCATGATAGTCACACAGAGAGAGACAGAGAGGCAGAGACACAGGCAGAGGGAGAAGCAGGCTCCATGCACCGGGAGCCCGACGTGGGACTCGATAGAGCGCCAAACCGCTGCGCCACCCAGGGATCCCTAAAAGCATATTTTATTTTATTTTTTTTTTAAATTGTAATTTTTTTATTGGAAAACAAATATACAACTTGGAATGGATTTGAGGCAAATTGTGCCATAAGCAGATTTTCTTTAAGTGGCTAAAACAAAGTTTAAAAAGCAAGTAACAATAAAAGAAAATGTTTCTGGTACAGGACCAGCAGTACAAAAAAATAGTGTACGAGTACCTGGATAATACACCCGTTTTGCAGTAGTGCAACTTTTAAGTACATATTGTTGACTGTCCATAGTCCACGCAGAGTTACAACTCCACACTTCAACAACAACATGCTGACAGTTCCTAAAGAAAACTACTTAAAAAAAAGGCATAACCCAGATGTTCCCTCATTTGACCAACTCCATCTAAGTTTAGATGTGCAGAAGGGCTTAGATATATCCAGAGTAAGCCACATGCAACATGTTACCTGATCAATTTTCTAAAATAAGGTTTCAGGACAATGACAGTAAGATAAGGGAAGAAAACATGGAGGAATGAAGTCCTAATTACTATACATGCATATTTTTTGACAGCAGGGGGAAACCTTTTACAGATAAGTTACAAACAAAGAAAAGGCAAATAAACAATTTTGTACAAGAAATTTAACACATTCTGTACAATGTCTTCACTTTGCTGTCATCATTTGTACAAACTCTTCATAGTTTACTTGACCATCACCATCAATATCTGGTTCCCTGATCATTTCATCAACCTCTTCATCTGTTAACTTCTCTCCCAGGTTTGTCATCACATGGCGAAGCTCTGCTGCACTAATATAGCCATTGCCATCCTTATCAAACACACGGAATGCTTCTCTAATTTCTTCTTCACTGTCTGTGTCTTTCATTTTTCTTGCCATCATTGTCAGAAATTCCGGGAAGTCAATTGTGCCATTTCCATCAGCATCTACTTCATTAATCATGTCCTGTAACTTTGCTTCTGTGGGATTCTGCCCAAGAGACCTCATTACAGTTCCCAATTCCTTTGTTGTTATAGTTCCATCACCATCCTTGTCAAATAGTGAAAAGGCTTCTTTGAATTCTGCAATCTGCTCCTCAGTCAGTTGGTCAGCCATGCTGCAAGCGCTACCGGTCTCCGAGAAGCGGCCACACAACCCTAAAAGCATATTTTAATGACTACTTGTTGGTGCTGAGAAAGATAATAAATACATCTTCATTTCTGTCTTACGGAGTTTATTAAAAACGATGAGCCCAAACCACTTAACGTAGTAGGGATGCAGAGGAAAAAGATAATTGGATTTTAATTACAGAAATTTAAAGGCTACCTATTTCCATATACAGTCTTTAATTAGTGTAAGCTTTTAATATAGTCCCCAAGTTCACTATTTTCTTGCTGTTTCATGCACTGGCAACCCACATATGAATTCATAATTAGGCCACCTAGATCCTAGGTAGAATTTATACTGATGGTTACCATCTCCATTTTGCACTTTGTCATTTTGTAGTGGCTTTCTTCTACTTCCCTTGAAACTTTCTTTCTTCCTGGAAAGACCTCTTATCTAACTAAGCACTGTAAGGACAGGAATCTTTGAGCATTGCCTTATACATAAATGTTCATTAAATCTTTGGTAAATAAATATGTAAAAATCTGTTTTCTTTATAAATCCTTATCAAATAAGGTGGTAGAATCTTATAACAATTGTTATGGTTACTGATCTTTGCCCCCCAATTTTCCATAGCCATTCTTACATACTTCTGTTTTTTTCTGGAATATGTGAGACACAATATAACACAGTGATAAAGGGCATGAATTTTGGTATCAGACTTGGAATTAATTCTGGCTCCACTTAGTAGTTATGTGAACTTGAGTAAATTCCTTAACCTCTCAAACCTCAAGTTTCTCATCAGGAAAATGGGGTTTAGATAATAGTGCCTACACCACAGGATTGCTGGGAGGGTTAAAGAAGATAGTACATGTGATGTGCTAAACTAAGCACAGGACCTGTTTTAACATAGGCTAAGTGTTCTTTTTCTGTGTCCTATTACTTGGGATTCAACAGTACAAGACATGATCAGTATCCTAAAGGAATGTACCTATTAGGCTACAATAGGAAATATGTATATACATGACTCTAAAATACTGACAAAATACCTGAAGTCAGAATGAGTAAAATAGAGACTACACATTCGTGACTTTAAAAAAACTATTTTGACAAATAAAAATTGTATATATTTAAAGTATACATCATGTTTTGATATATGTATACATTGTAAAATAATTACTATGATCAAGCTAGTTAACAAATCTATCACCTCCCATATTTATGACTTTTGTGTATAGTGAGAACACTGGAGATTTACTGTCATCAAATTACAGGCATACAATACATTATCATTAACAGTAGTCAGTCTGCTGTACAGTAGGTCTCCAGAATTTATTCTTCTTATAACTGAAAGCTTGGACCTTTTGATCAGTGTCTTCCCCTTGCCCCTACCCCCAGCCTCTGGTAACTACCATTCTACTCTCTGTTACTCTGACATCAACTTTTTTTCCTTATATTTTACTTAGTGTAATCTCCTCCAAGTTCATCTATGTTGTTACAAATGGCAAGAATTCCTGCTTTTTAGAGGCAGAATAATATTCCGTGTGTGTGTACATTTTCTTTATCCATTCATCTATCCATGGATGCTTAGATTGTTTGAATATTTTTGCTGCCATGAATAATGCTACAGTGAGCATGGGAGTGCAGATAACTATTCAGGATAGTGATTTTATTTCCTTTGGATGTATCCCCAGAAGTAAGACTGCTGGATGATATGGTAGTTCTTTGTTGGGGAGGTTGGGGGTGGGGAGAGAGAGAGAGAGAGAGAGAGAGAGAGAGAATATCTTTTTTTTTTTTAAATTTTTATTTATTTATGATAGTCACAGAGAGAGAAAGAGAGAGAGGCAGAGACATAGGCAGAGGGAGAAGCAGGCTCCATGCACCGGAAGCCCGATGTGGGATTCGATCCCAGGTCTCCAGGATCGCGCCCTGGGCCAAAGGCAGGCGCTAAACCACTGCGCCACCCAGGGATCCCCAAGAGAGAGAATATCTTAAGCAGCCTCCATGCCCAGTGCAGAGTCTGATGTGGGATCTCACAATCCTGAGATCATGACCTCAGTCAAAATCAAGAGTCAGACACTTAGCTGAGCGAGCCACCCAGGTGCCCCTGGTAGTTTTATTTTAAATTTAAAAAAAATTTAAATTGAGGTATAATTGCCATATAACATGTTGGTTTTAGGTGGACAGTGTAGTGATTCAGTATTCATATGTATTGTAGTGATTTTTTAATTTTTTTAAAGATTTTATTTATTTATTCATAGAGATGCAGAGAGAGAGAGAGAGAGAGAGAGAGAGGGAGGCAGAGACACAGGCAGAGGGAGAAGCAGGCTCCATGCAGAGAGCCCGACGTGGGACTCCATCCCGGTACTCCAGGATCATGCCCTGGGCTGCAGGCGGCGCTAAACCGCTGCGCCACCGGGGCTGCCCCGTTGTAGTGATTCAATATTCATATGCATAACAAGAATAAATCTGGTTATCATCTGTCATCATACGAAGTTAGCTTTTAGAATTTACTTTCTTGGCAACTTTCAAGTATGCTTTACAATATTATTGGCTAGAGTCACCAGCTGTACTTTACATACCTATGATTTATTTTATAGCTGGAAATTTGTACTCCTTGACATCCTTCCCCTGTTTTGCCCACTTTCCAGTCCTCTTCTCCTCTGGCAACCACCATTCTGTTCTCTGTTTTTAATTTTTCAATTTAATTTTTAATATATATATATATATATATATTTAAGATTTATTTATTTATTCGTGAGAGAGACAGAGAGGCACACATAGGTAGAAGAAGAAGCAGGCTCCCAATAGGGAGCCTGATGTGGGACTCGATCCCAGAATGCTGGGATCATGGTCTGAGCCGAAGGCAGATGCTCAACCACTGAGCCACCCAGGCATCCCCATCATTCAGCTCTCTATAACGATGATTTTTTGTTTTCTTCATTTGTTTTTTAGATTCCATATATAAGTGAAATCATAGATATTTGTCTTTCTCTGAATGACTTTTTTTTTTCTGAATGACTTTTTGCTTAGCATAATTCCCTTGAGATCTATCCATGTTGTTACAAAATGGCAAGATTTTATTCTTTTTTATGGCTGAGTAGCCATACACATGCATATGTACACCATGCTTTTATTCATTCATTGTTGGACACTTAGGTTGTTTCCATATCTTGGCTATTGTGAATAATGCTTTGATGAACATAAGGGTGCATATCTTTTCATTTTCTTCAGGTAAATACCCAGAAGTGGAATTGGTAGATTATATGGTAGTTCCATTTTTAATATTTTGAGGAACCTCCATATTGTATTCCATAGCAGCTGTACCAATTTACAATCCTACCAACAGTGCATAGTGGTCTACTTTTCTCTACATCCTTGCCAGCACTTGTTTTTCTTGTCTTTTTGATACTAAGCCATTCTGACTGGTATGAGGCAGTAATCTCATTGTAGTTTTGATTTACATTTCTCTGATGATTAGTGATGTTGAACATCTTTTCATGTGCCTATCGATCACCTATTTGTTTTCTTTGGAAAAATGTCTATTCAGATCCTCTGCCCATTTAAAAAAATATTTTATTTATTTGACAGAACACAGGCAAAGGGAGAGGGAGAAACAGACTCCCTGCTGAGCAAGGAGTCTGATGCAGGGCTTGGTCCCAGGACCCTGGGATCATGACCCGAGCCAAAGGTGGACGCATAACTCACTGAGCCATCCAGCTCCTCCTCCCATTTTCTAATTGCACTGTTTGTTTTTTTGCTGTTGAGTTATATAATATTAATATATTTTGGATATTAAGCCCTTACTGGATAGATGATTTGCAAATATTGTTTCCCACGTATTATCTTTTCATTTTGTTGATAGTTTCCTTTGCTATACAAAAGCTTTTTAGTTTGATAAAGTCCCACTTGTTTCTTCTTTCTTATTTTAAAAGACTTTATTTATTTATTCATTTTAGAGAGAAAGCACGTATGAGCAAGGGGTGGGGGTAGAGAGGGAAGGAAAGGGAGAGAATCTCAAGAAGACTCCCTGCTGCACAGGGAGCCCATTGCAGGGTTCCATATCTTGTGCCTGAGATCATGATCTGAGCTGAAACCAAGAGTTGGATGTTTAATGGGTTGAGCCAGCCAGATGCCCCTAGTCCCCCCTTTTTTTTGTTTTGCTTTTGCTGCCTTTGCTTTTGGAGTCAGATCCAAAAATGAATTTTATTTATTCATGAGAGACACACAGAGAGAGAGGCAGGCTCCATGCAGGAAGCCTGATGTGGGACTCAATTCCGGGATTCCAGGATCATGCCTTGGGCCAAAGGCAGATGCTCAACCACTGAGCCACCCAGTATCTCTCCCCATATGTATTTTTAATCCTCTTGATTTATTGTATTTTGTAACTGGAAGTTTATACCTCTTAATCTCCTTCACCTATCTCCTCTCCCCTCCTCTCTGGTAAATACCAGTTTGTTTTCTGTATTAGTCTGTTTTTGTTTTTTGTGTGTTTTGTTTTTTAGATTCCACATGTAAGTGAAATATGGTATTATTCTTTTTTTTCTTTTTTAAGATTTTATTTATTTAAGAGAGAAAGCACGAGTGGGAGGGGCAGAGGGAGAGAGAGAGAATCCCAACCAGACTCCATGCTGCGGTCTCGATCTCATGACCCTGATATCTAGAGCCTGGGCTGAAACCAAGAATAGGATGCTCAACCAACTGCACCACCCAGATGCCCTGATATTAGTCTTTCTTTGACTTAATTTCACTTAGTGTTATAACTTCTAGGTTCGTCTCATGTTATCATGAATGGCAAGATTTCTTTTTTGGGAGTGGGGACTGAGTAATCAGATCCTGTTCAGGATGTCTACCCAGTTTTTAATTAAATTATTTGGGTTTTGTTATTTTTGAGTGGTGTTGAGTTGTAGGAGTTCTTTATGTTTTGGATATCTATCTCTTATCATATATATCATTTGCAAATATCTTCTCCTATTTACTAGGTTGCCTTTTCATTTTGTTGATGGTTTCTTTCACTATGCAAAGCTTGGTAGTCTGATGTAGTCCCAGTAATTTCATTTTGCTTCTGTTTTCCTTGCCTGATGAAACAGATCCAGAAAAATATTGCTAAGGCCATTGTCTAAGAGATTACTGCCTGTGTTTTCTTTCTTTTTTTTTTTTTTTCTTAATGATAGGCACGCAGTGAGAGAGAGAGAGAGAGGCAGAGACACAGGCAGAGGGAGAAGCAGGCTCCATGCACCGGGAGCCTGACGTGGGATTCGATCCCGGGTCTCCAGGATCGCGCCCTGGGCCAAAAGCAGGCGCCAAACTGCTGCGCCACCCAGGGATCCCTGCCTGTGTTTTCTTTAAGATATGTTATGGTTTCAGGTCTTACATTTAGGTCTTTAATACATTTTGAGTTTATATTTGTGCATAGTATAAGAAAATGGTCCAGTTTCATTGTTTTGCATGTAGCCGTCTAGTTTTCTCAGCACCATTTATTGAAGAGATTTCCTTTCCTCATTGTATATTTTTCATTTTTGTAGATTAATTGACCGTATATGTGTGGGTTTATTTCTGTTCCATTGATCTATGTGTCTGTATTTTTGTCAGTACCACACTATTTTGATTACTATGACTTTTAGTATAGTTTGAAATCTGGGATTGTGATACCTCCAGTTTTGTTCTTTCTCAAGATTGCTTTGGCTATTCAGGGTCTTTTGTTTCATACAAATTTTATTATTATTTGTTCTAGTTTTGTGAAAAATATTATTGGTATTTTGATAGGGATCTGCATTAAAGCTGTAGATTGCTTTGAGTAACATGGCCATTTTAGCAATATTAATTATTTCAATCCATGAGTATTGTATATCTTTCCATTTATTTGTATTGTATTCAACTTATTTCATCAATGTCTTACAGTTTTCATAGTATAGCTCTTTTACCACCTTGATTAAATTTATTCCTATGTATTTTACTTTTTGTTACAATTGTAAATGGGATTATTTTCTTAATTTTTCTTTCTGCTAGCTCACTGTTACTGTATAGAAACACAACAGATTTCTGTATGTTGACTTTGTATCCTACAACTTTACTGAATTCATTTATCAGCTCTAATAAATTTTTTGGTCGAGTCTTAGGGTTTTCTGTATATAGAATCATGTCATATGCACTTAGTGATAGTTTTACTTTTTCCTTACCAATTTGGTAACTTTTTATACCTTTTTCTTATTTTTTTTAAAGATTTTATTCACTCATGACAGACAGAGAGGCAGAGACACAGAGAGAGAAGCAGGCTTCATGCACGGAGCCCAATGTGGGACTCGATCCTGGGACTCCAGGATCATGCCCTGGGCCGAAGGCAGGTGCTAAACCACTGAGCCACCCAGGGATCCCCATACCTTTTTCTTACAGTTAGGACTTCTACTACTACTACCTATAACTACTTTAACAGGATGAACGTTGAATAGAAGTGATGAGAGTGAAATCCTTGTCTTGTTCCTTATTTTAAAGAAGAAATGTTCAGCTTTTTACCATTGAATATGATGTTAGCCATGGGCTTGTCATTTATGGCCTTTCTTATGCTGAGGTATGTTCTCTCTATACACACTTAGTTGAGTTTTTATCATGAATGGATATGTATTTTGTCAGATGCCTTTTCTGTATCTATTGAGATGATCGTAGGATTTTTATCCTTCATTTTTTAATATGGTATATTACATTGATTTACAGATAGTGAACCATTCTTGCATCCCTGAAATAAATCCCACTTGATTGTGGTGAATGATCTTTTTAATATGTTGTTGAATTTGGTTTGCTAATATTTTGTTGAGGATTTTTGCTTCTTGGTTCGGCATGGATATTGGCCTTTAATTTTCTTTTTCTTTTTCTTTTTTTTTTTTTATGGTCCTGTCGATTTTTCATACAAGCCTGGTGCTGGCCTCTTAAAATGAGTTGGAAGTGTTCCATCTTCTTCCATTTTTTTTTTTCCAGGAAAGTTTGAGAAGGATTGATTTTATATATTCTTTGAATATTAGTAGAATTCACTTAGTGAAGCTATTTGGTCCTGAACTTTGTTCGTTAGGAGGTTTTTGATTATTGAGACTTTGTTCGTTAGGAGGTTTTTGATTATTGATTCAATTTCCTTACTAGTAATCTACTTAGATTTTCTATTTCTGTTTCAGTCTTGGAAGGACCATATGATTCTAAGAATTTATCCATCTCTTCTAGTTTGTCCAGCTTGTTGGCATGTAATTGTTCATATGATATGTCTCTTATGATCATTTGTATTTCTGTAATACCAATTGTAACTTCTCTTTTATTTATGATTTTATTTATTTGAGCCCCCCTCTATTTTTTGGTTATTCTAGCCAAAAGTTGTCAGTCTTGTTTATTTTTTCAAAGAACCAGCTCTTACTTTCATTGATTTTTTTTGTTTGTTTCTAACTCAGTTATTCCCTCTTTAATCTTTATTATTTTTTCTTTCACTATGGGCTTCCTTTATTCTATTTCTAGTTTCTTTAGGTGTAAAGTTAGATAATTTATTTGAGGTTTTTCTCACTTCTTGAGGTAGGCCTATATTGCTATGAACCTCCCTCTTAGAACTGGTTTTGTTGCATCCAGTCGGTTTTGATATGTCATATTTACATTTTTATTTGTCTGTGGGTGTTTTATTTCTCCTTTGATTTTCTTTTTGTTGTTGACCCAGTGGTTCAGTTCTGTTGTTTAATCTTCATATATTTGGAGTTTTTGTCCAGTTTTCTTCTGGAAAGAAAGATATCTTTCTTTCTGTTTTTTTTTTTTAGAGAGAAAGAGAGAGCTAGCGGTGGGGGGTTGAGGAGGAGGAGAGGGAAAGAGGGAAAGAGAAAAATATTAAGCAGGCTCCACACCCAGTGGAGCCTCTCACAATGCTGAGATCATGACCTGAGCTGGAATCAAGAGTCTAATGCTTAACCAACTGAGCCACTCAGGCACCCCACTTCTTGATTTCTATTTTCATACTGTTGTGATTAGGAAGGATGTTTGATATAGATTCAGTCTTAAATGTATTCAGACTTGTTTTATGGCCTAACATGTGATCTGTCCTGGAAAATATTCCATGTGCACTTGAGAAGAATGTGCATCCTGCTACTTTTGGGTGGAATGTTCTGTATATACCTATATATCCATTTGGTCTAATGTATTGTTTAAGGCCAATATTTCCTTATTGATTTTCTGTCTGGTTAACTTATCTATTGATGTTAAAATTTCCTTACTATTATTGTATTGCTGTCCATTTCTCCCTTAAGTTTGCTAATATTTGCTTCATATATTTTGGTACTCCTATGTTTGCTGTGTATAAATTTACAAATATTATAACATCTTGTTGAGTTGACTTCTTTATAATTATGTAATGCCCTTCTTTGTCTTTTATTACAGTCTCTTTTTAAAAGATCTTATTTATTTGTTTGAGAGAGAGAGCATGACCAGCAGGGAGGAGCACAGAAAGAAGAGGGAAAGAGAAACTCTGTCAAGCAGACTCCCCACTGAAGGCAGAGCCAGATGCAGGGTCAATCTCACAACCCTGAGATCATGATCAAGCTAAAACCAAGAGTTAGATGCTCAACTGCCACCTACAGTCTTTGTTTTAAAGTTTATTTTGTCTGATAGGAATATAGTTACACCAACTTTCTTTTCATTTCTATTTGCATGAAATATCTTTTTGCATCCCTCACTTTCAGTCTGTGGGTCCTTAACGTCTGAAGCAAGTCTCTCTTTTTTTTTAATAATAAATTTATTTTTTATCGGTGTTCAATTTACCAACATACAGAATAACACCCAGTGCTCATCCCGCCAAGTGCCCCCCTCAGTGCCCGTCACCCATTCACCCCCACCCCCCACCCTCCCCCCCTTCCACCACCCCTAGTTCGTTTCCCAGAGTTAGGAGTCTTTATGTTCTGTCTCCCTTTCTGATATTTCCCACACATTTCTTCTCCCTTCCCTTATATTCCCTTTCACTATTATTTATATTCCCCAAATGAATGAGAACATATAATGTTTGTCCTTCTCCCATTGACTTACTTTACTCATCGTAATACCCTCCAGTTCCATCCACGTTGAAGCAAATGGTGGGTATTTGTCGTTTCTAATGGCTGAGTAATATTCCATTGTATACATAAACCACATCTTCTTTATCCATTCATCTTTCGATGGACACCGAGGCTCCTTCCACAGTTTGACTATTGTGGACATTGCTGCTATAAACATCGGGGTGCAGGTGTCCCGGCATTTCATTGCATCTGCATCTTTGGGGTAAATCCCCAACAGTGCAATTGCTGGGTCGTAGGGCAGGTCTATTTTTAACTCTTTGAGGAACCTCCACACAGTTTTCCAGAGTGGCTGCACCAGTTCACATTCCCACCAACAGTGTAAGAGGGTTCCCTTTTCTCCACATCCTCTCCAACATTTGTTGTTTCCTGCCTTGTTAATTTGCCCCATTCTCACTGGTGTGAGGTAGTATCTCATTGTGGTTTTGATTTGTATTTCCCTGATGGCAAGTGATGCAGAGCATTTTCTCATATGCATGTTGGCCACGTCTATGTCTTCCTCTGTGAGATTTCTGTTCATGTCTCTTGCCCATTTCATGATTGGATTGTTTGTTTCTTTGGTGTTGAGTTTAATAAGTTCCTTATAGATCTTGGAAACTAGCCCTTTATCTGATATGTCATTTGCAAATATCTTCTCCCATTCTGTAGGTTGTCTTTTAGTTGTTTTTTTTTTTTTTTGTCTTTTAGTTTTGTTGACTGTATCCTTTGCTGTGCAAAAGCTTCTTATCTTGATGAAGTCCCAATAGTTCATTTTTGCTTTTGTTTCTTTTGCCTTCATGGATGTATCTTGCAAGAAGTTACTGTGGCCGAGTTCAAAAAGGGTGTTGCCTGTGTTCTTCTCTAGGATTTTGATGGAATCTTGTCTCACATTTAGATCTTTCATCCATTTTGAGTTTATCTTTGTGTATGGTGAAAGAGAGTGGACTAGTTTCATTCTTCTGCATGTGGATGTCCAATTTTCCCAGCACCATTTATTGAAGAGACTGTCTTTCTTCCAATGGATAGTCTTTCCTCCTTTATCGAATATTAGTTGACCATAAAGTTCAGGGTCCACTTCTGGGTTCTCTATTCTGTTCCACTGATCTATGTGTCTGTTTTCGTGCCAGTACCACACTGTCTTGATGACCACAGCTTTGTAGTACAACCTGAAATCTGGCATTGTGATGCCCCCAGATATGGTTTTCTTTTTTAAAATTCCTCTGGCTGGGATCCCTGGGTGGCGCAGCAGTTTGGCGCCTGCCTTTGGCCCAGGGCGCGATCCTGGAGACCCAGGATCGAATCCCACGTCGGGCTCCCAGTGCATGGAGCCTGCTTCTCCCTCTGCCTGTGTCTCTGCCTCTCTCTCTCTCTCTCTGTGACTATCATAAATAAATAAAAATTAAAAAAAATTTTAAAAAAAGTTGTTTAAAATTCCTCTGGCTATTCGGGGTCTTTTCTGATTCCACACAAATCTTAAAATAATTTGTTCTAACTCTGAAGAAAGTCCATGGTATTTTGATAGGGATTGCATTAAACGTGTATATTGCCCTGGGTAACATTGACATTTTCACAATATTAATTCTGCCAATCCATGAGCATGGAATATTTTTCCATCTCTTTGTGTCTTCCTCAATTTCTTTCAGAAGTGTTCTATAGTTTTGAGGGTATAGATCCTTTACATCTTTGGTTAGGTTTATTCCTAGGTATCTTATGCTTTTGGGTGCAATTGTAAATGGGATTGACTCCTTAATTTCTCTTTCTTCAGTCTCATTGTTAGTGTATAGAAATGCCACTGATTTCTGGGCATTGATTTTGTATCCTGCCACGCTACCAAATTGCTGTATGAGTTCTAGCAATCTTGGGGTGGAGACTTTTGGGTTTTCTATGTAGAGTATCATGTCATCAGCGAAGAGGGAGAATTTGACTTCTTCTTTGCCAATTTGAATGCCTTTAATGTCTTTTTGTTGTCTGATTGCTGAGGCTAGGACTTCCAGTACTATGTTGAATAGCAGTGGTGAGAGTGGACATCCCTGTCTTGTTCCTGATCTTAGGAGAAAGGCTCCCAGTGCTTTCCCATTGAGAATGATATTTGCTGTGGGGTTTTCATAGATGGCTTTTAAGATGTCGAGGAATGTTCCCTCTATCCCTACACTCTGAAGAGTTTTGATCAGAAATGGATGCTGTATTTTGTCAAATGCTTTCTCTGCATCTAATGAGAGGATCATATGGTTCTTGGTTTTTCTTTTGCTGATATGATGAATCACATTGATTGTTTTACGGGTGTTGAACCAGCCTTGTGTCCCAGGGATAAATCCTACTTGGTCATGGTGAATAATTTTCTTAATGTACTGTTGGATCCTATTGGCCAGTATCTTGTTGAGAATTTTTGCATCCATGTTCATCAGGGATATTGGTCTGTAATTCTCCTTTTTGGTGGGGTCTTTGTCTGGTTTTGGAATTAAGGTGATGCTGGCCTCATAGAACGAATTTGGAAGTACTCCATCTCTTTCTATCTTTCCAAACAGCTTTAGGAGAATAGGTATGGTTTCTTCTTTAAACGTTTGATAAAATTCCCCTGGGAAGCCATCTGGCCCTGGACTCTTGTGTCTTGGGAGGTTTTTGATGACTGCTTCAATTTCCTCCCTGGTTGTTGGCCTGTTCAGGTTTTCTATTTCTTCCTGTTCCAGTTTTGGTAGTTTGTGGCTTTCCAGGAATGTGTCCATTTCTTCTAGATTGCCTAATTTATTGGCGTATAGCTGTTCATAATATGTTTTTAAAATCGTTTGTATTTCCTTGGTGTTGGTAGTGATCTCTCCTTTCTCATTCATGATTTTATTAATTTGAGTCTTCTCTCTCTTCTTTTTAATAAGGCTGGCTAATGGTTTATCTATCTTATTAATTCTTTCAAAGAACCAACTCCTGGTTCTGTTGATCTGTTCCACAGTTCTTCTGGTCTCGATTTCGTTGAGTTCTGCTCGAATCTTTATTAACTCCCTTCTTCTCTTGGGTGTAGGATCTATCTGCTGTTTTTTCTCTAGCTCCTTTATGTGTAAGGTTAGCTTTTGTATTTGAGTTCTTTCCAGTTTTTGAATGGATGCTTGTATTGCGATGTATTTCCCCCTTAGGACTGCTTTTGCTGCATCCCAAAGATTTTGGATGGTTGTATCTTCATTCTCATTTAGTTTCCATGAATCTTTTTAATTCTTCCTTAATTTCCTGGTTGACCCTTTCATCTTTTAGCAGGATGGTCCTTAACCTCCACGTGTTTGAGGTCCTTCCAAACTTCTTGTTGTGATTTAGTTCTAATTTCAAGGCATTATGATCTGAGAATATGCAGGGGACGATCCCAATCTTTTGGTATCGGTTCAGACCCGATTTGTGACCCAATATGTGGTCTATTCTGGAGAAAGTTCCATGTGCACTTGAGAAGAATGTGTATTCAGTTGAGTTTGGATGTAAAGTTCTGTAGATATCTGTGAAATCCATCTGGTCCAGTGTATCATTTAAAGCTCTCGTTTCTTTGGAGATGTTGTGCTTAGAAGACCTATCGAGTATAGAAAGAGCTAGATTGAAGTCACCAAGTATAAGTGTATTATTATCTAAGTATTTCTTCACTTTGGTTAATAATTGATTGATATATTTGGCAGCTCCCACATTCGGGGCATATATATTGAGGATTGTTAAGTCCTCTTGTTGAATAGATCCTTTAAGTATGATATAGTGTCCCTTTTCATCTCTCACTACAGTCTTTGGGGTAAATTTTAGTTTATCTGATATAAGGATGGCTACCCCTGCTTTCTTTTGAGGACCATTCGAATGGTAAATGGTTCTCCAACCTTTTATTTTCAGGCTGTAGGTGTCCTTCTGTCTAAAATGAGTCTCTTGTAGACAGCAAATAGATGGGTCCTGCTTTTTTATCCAGTCTGAAACCCTGCGCCTTTTGATGGGGTCATTAAGCCCGTTCACATTCAGAGTTACTATTGAGAGATATGAATTTAGTGTCATCATGATAACTATTCAGTCCTTGTTTTTGTGGAATGTTCCACTGAACCTCTTCTTAAAGGGGAATTTTAAGAGTCCCCCTTTAAATTTCTTGCAGAGCTGGTTTGGAGGTCACATATTCTTTCAGTTCCTGCCTGTCTTGGAAGCTCTTTATCTCTCCTTCCATTTTGAATGAGAGCCTTGCTGGATAAAGTATTCTTGGTTGCATGTTCTTCTCATTTAGGACCCTGACTATATCCTGCCAGCCCTTTCTGGCCTGCCAGGTCTCTGTGGAGAGGTCTGCTGTTACCCTAATACTCCTCCCCATAAAAGTCAGGGATTTCTTGTCTCTTGCTGCTTTAAGGATCTTCTCTTTATCTTTGGAATTTGCAAGCTTCACTGTTAAATGTCGAGGTGTTGAACTGTTTTTATTGATTTTAGGGGGGGATTTCTCTATTTCCTGGATCTGAATGCCTGTTTCCCTTCCCAGATTAGGAAAGTTTTCAGCTATGATTTGTTCAAATACATATTCTGGCCCTCTGGCCCTTTCGGCACCCTCGGGAACACCAATTAAACGTAGGTTTTTCTTCCTCAGGTTGTCGTTTATTTCCCTTAATCTATCTTCATGGTCTTTTAATTGTTTGTCTCTTTTTTCCTCAGTTTCCCTCTTTGCTATCAACTTGTCTTCTATGTCACTCACTCGTTCTTCCACCTCGTTAACCCTCGTCGTTAGGACTTCTAGTTTGGATTGCATCTCATTCAATTGATTTTTAATTTCTGCCTGATTAGCTCTAAATTCTGCAGTCATGAAGTCTCTTGAGTCCTTTACGCTTTTTTCTAGAGCCACCAGTAGCTGTATAATAGTGCTTCTGAATTGGCTTTCTGACATTGAATTGTAATCCAGATTTTGTAACTCTGTGGGAGAGAGGACTGTTTCTGATTCTTTCTTTTGAGGTGAGGTTTTCCTTCTAGTCATTTTGCTCAGTGCAGAGTGGCCAAAAGCAAGTTGTATTGGGAAAAGGAGAAAAAGAGAGGAGAGAAAGAAGGAAAGAAAAGAGAAAGAAAAAAAAGGAAGAAAAAAAAAACGAAAAAAAAAAAAAGAAGAAAAATAGAAAAAGAAAGAAAGGAGAAAAAAGGGGGGTGGGGAAAGGAAACAAATCAAAAAGCAAAACAAAACAAAAACAAAAAAACAAAAAAACAAAAAAAGAACCACGGGGGAGTATCTTCTGATTCTGTGTACTTTAATTCCCTTGGCTCCCCCTGGAAGTTGTCAGTCAGTCTAGCTGGTCTTCTGGGGGAGGGGCCTGCTGTGCTGATTTTCAGGTGTTAGCAGTTGGGGGAGCTGCTGTGCCCCTGCCTGGTGCATGGCTCAGTGGGGGTTGTTTACCCCATGAGGCCCCAGGAGCAACAGCCCCAGTGGCGGGGCCAGCTCTAGAGCCCTGGATTCAGCCCCCGCAGTACCTCCGGAGCTCTCCGTCTGCAGGGCCTGGAGGCTCCGGGGCGGGGCCGCTGATCTGCTCAGCTCGGGGCAGGAGTGTCCTTGCTGTCCTGGGCCCTCCCGGCCTCTGCCTGTCCCGGGGGAGGCGGGATCCTGGGCTGTGTCCCGGCGCCCTGTGCTCTGGAGCCTGCGCTGTTGGATTCGCGCTCCCGGACCAAGCAACCCCCTCCGCGGAGCCGCCGCCGGAGCCCCCCCGAGCTGCTCCTGGAACCGCGCAGCCCCCTCCGCACGGAGCCTCTTCCTCTGCCCGAGCCCCTCTGAGCTGCTCCCGGGGCCATGCAGCCCCCTTCGCGGAGCCGCCGCCCGAGCCCCTCCGAGCTGCTCCGGGTCCCGCCGTGCGCGCTGCAGCCCTTAGGGAGCTCGGCGCACTCTCCCGGGGCGCAGGTGTCTGTTACTGTTCCAGGGAACCCGAGGGCATCCCCGCCCTCCTGGGTCCTGCTCCAACTCCCTGCGAGCCCCTTTCCCCCGGGAAGGTCGGTGCAGCTCCTGCTTCTCCGGGACGGGGCTCTCCTGTCCTGGGGACACTCGCCCCGGCCTCAGCCCGGCTCCTCGCGGGGCCCCTCCCCCTTGGAGGCCTTTCGTTTCTTTATTTCTTTTTCCCCGTCTTCCTACCTTGATAGAAGCGCGAACTCTTCTCACTGTGGCATTCCAGCTGTTCTCTCTTTAATTCTCAGGCCGAATTCATAGATTTTCAGGATAATTTGAAGGTTTTCTAGGTAACTTGGTGGAGACAGGTGATTTGGAGACCCTACTCTTCCGCCATCTTGCCCCTCCTCCAATGCCTCTGTTTTTGAAGAGAGTGCCATTTGTCCCCTGCCCTTCTAGGAGATGTGTTAAGATTAGCAAATGAGGGATGCCTGGCTGGCTCAGTCCGTAGAGCATGTGAATCTTGATCTCAGGGTTGTAAGTTTGAGCCCCACATTGGATGTAAAGATTACTTAAAAATAAAATCTCATGAATAAATAAATAAATAGGGACGCCTGGGTGGCTCACCGGTTGAGCATCTGCCTTTGGCTCAGGGCGTGATCCCGGTGTCCTGGGTTCGAGTCCCATATCAGGCTTCCCACATGAAGCCTGCTTCTCCCTCTGCCTATGTCTCTGCCTCTCTCTCTTTGTGTCTCTCATGAATAAAATAAATAAAATCTTTTTAAAAGAATTTTAAAAATTAGCAAATTAATCTCCTTCACATATAGTGTAGGTGCTTTTCAAACTGCTGCTTTTGTGCTGGGTGCTGGAGTGAGTACAGTCACAAAGGAGCCCTTTAAAAAGAGAATCTCAGTTCCCTACAGCTCTTTGGGTTCCTTAGATGTAAGCCCAGTTGATTTTCTAAGCTAGACATTTTTGGGGCTTGTCTCTTGCAGGTCCCAAGAGTTAGAGTATCTGATGTGAGGTACACATTTCTTGCCCCTCTTGGAGAAGCTGCAGACTTCTGAAATGCCACCCTATTGTAGGTTATCTGGTAGGATTTTTGGTGAGATTGTGTCTCTGCCTCTCCTACCTGTCATCGTCGCTGTTGTCTTCTTCTTTTTAAAGATTTATTTATTTGAGAGAGAGAGGGTGAGCATGAGCAAGGGGAGGGGGTGAGGGAGAGAAAGAATCTTAAGCAGACTCCCTGCTGAGTCTGCTATCCCCACACTGCTTGATCCCAGGACCCAAGCCAAAATCTAGAGTCAGAGGCTCAACTGACTGAGTTACCCAGATGGCCCTGCCTCTTGTATTTGTCTTGATGTGATTCTTTTATCCTTTGTTGTGGTAGAGCAGCTTGGCTAGTTTTCAGTTCTTTTTGAGAGAGAATTATCCCATAGATAGCTGTAGATTTGTAGATGTGCCCATGGGAGGAGGGCCCAACACAGGGCCTGAACTCATAACCCTGAGATCATGACCTAAGCCAAAATTAAAATTGCACACTTAACCACCTGAGCCATTCAGGTGCTCCCATGTTCTGCTAATTTTAGATAAACAGATTATGGTGCTGTGCAAACAACAAGCTATGAAGACTGAATAGATACCAAATTTGGTTATAATAAAATAAAGCATAACTTACTCTGAAACATTTAACATTGCTTAATTCTAATTGTAAGGCATGATGTTTAAAGTATAAATGTTAAGCAATTCATATAAATGATTAGATTATATAATTAATGTTAGGGTCCTTTAGCTAAATTTTGTATTTTTATGCTCAGGAATAAGGAGTTCATTAGAACAAGAAGCTGTTAAATTTATGTTTTTTTAATTGAAGAATAATTGATATACAATATTATTTTTGTTTTGGGTATACAGTGTAGTGATTCCATGTTCAAAATGGTCACTACAAGAGTCTAGTTACTATCTGTTACCACACAAACTTGTTACGGTATTATTGACTATATTCCCTATGCTGTATGTTATATCTCCCTGTCTTATTTATTTTGTAACTGGAAGATTGCACCTCTTAATACTTTTCACCTATTTTATCCATCTTCCTACCCCACTCCCCCTCTGACAAACATTAGTTCTCTGCATTTGAATCTATTTCTATCTTGTTTAGTTTGTTTTTTCAGATTTCACATTTAAGTAAGAAAGAACACAGTATTTGTCTTTCTGTATCTAATTCCTACATTTAAATCACACCTAACTCTGGGAAACAAACAAGGGGTAGTGGAAAGGGAGGTGGGCAGGGGGTTGGAGTGACTGGGTGACAGGCAGAGGGTGGGGGGGACTTGATGGGATGAGCACTGGGTGATATGCTATATGTTGGCAAATTGAACTCCGATAAAAAATAATTAATTAAAAAAATCCCTTCTGAAACCTCTATTCAAGACTTAGGTACCTTTTACTATGAACTAGCATTTCTAATAACTACCTGAAATGCATCAAGGTAATGAGATTTTGAAAGGAGGTTAAGGGAAAAGTAAGAATTTTAAAGCATTTAATACAGCATAAGTTGTTGATGAAGGCAAGGAAGGCTTTAAGGGAGAGTTGAAATTGGCAGTGTTAGGGAGAGTCCGGCAGGCAGAAGACAAAGCCCAAATAGAGATGAGGGTTACTAAAAAGAGAGATGGAAAGAAAAATATAATAATGGAAATGAATCAGTAACAACAGCAAAAGAAAGTGAAAAACTGATCGAAGAAAGGAGACACTGAAACATGGCACTGAATAAGATAAATAAGTACGTGAATATGAGCAAGCATTATAAAACATGAGCAGTGGTGTGGATTGTTTAGTTAGAAGTATAATTTCTAAATCTGATTTTTTTGGAAAGAGTCCCAAATCTACCTATCTGTCTGTCTCTCTCTCTCTTCAAAGCAAGGGAGACTATGAGCCTACTTCTTATTTTGTTATGGGTTTAGCTGATAATTATGGTTAGAACAACTTATAGGTGGGACGCCTGGGTGGTTCGGTGGTTGAGCATCTGCCTTCGGCTCATCTGCCTTCGGCTCATCTGCCTTTGGCTCAGAGCAGAATCCCAGCAAGAGTCCTGGGATTGAGTCCCACATCGGGTTCCCCACAGGGAGCCTCCTTCTCCTCTGCTATATCTCTGCCTCTCTCTCGAATAAATAATAAAATCTTTAAAAAAAAAGAAAGAAAAAAGAACAACTTATAGGTATTTGCTGTATTGTTAGCAGGTAGGAAGAATATCAAAGTTGGAGCCTGTTTTCTATTCCCCAAAGACTGTGTGTTCATGTTCCTAAAGATGTAGCCCATAGCCATTTGTAAAATTAATTTTTGATTAAGATAATTCATATTTTAGCACTGGTCATGAATAGAAAGTATGATAATTTGGATCTAACCCTAACCCGAACCCAATAAATTGGTTCTTTTCTGGAGTATAGTGTGCTTTTTTTCTGTAGGGAAATTCTATCAAGCATAAGTTTAAGCCTCTGGTTGATAATCAAAACTATACTAGGTAGACCTGCCATAGTACCAGGACTTGCTGTTGGAAAATATAGATTGTAATTGATTGTGTTGTTCAGAGTCTGTAACAACTGCAGGCTGTCAAAGTCAGTTGCCCTACTGTTTCCTCTTTGTCACTTACAAAATGCTGAGTCATCAGAGTGTTGTGAAAAAGGTATGTTAGGAAAGCTGAGTTCTGATTATTCTTGCTCTTCTTTCTGACGTAGGGCAAACCCTTCTAGCCGATTTTTTTCTGATTTTCAAATTGAGAATGATTCTTTTACCTATGTTAAAACATTTGTGCATCAGATAATGTGTATGTGAGCTTTATTTATTTATTTATTTAGATTTTATTTATTCATTCATGAGACAGAGAGAGAGTGGCAGAGACACAGGCAGAAGGAGAAGCAGGCTCCATGCAGGGAGCCCGACATGGGACTCGATTCCGGGTCTCCAGGATCAGGCCTTGGGCTGAAGGCGGCGCTAAACCGCTGAGCCACCCGGGCTGCCCAGCATTTTTTAAACTATAGGGCAAAACATAAAAATAAAGTCATCCTCATTTCTGTTACCCAAGGAGAATTATTTATGATGGAAGACAAACTGAAATGGGCATATTCCTGCCCCATAAGCACTTCTGATAAATTGTTCAAGAAATGGAATGAGCAGGAAAGGAACTATGAAAGTAATGAGAAAATAATCATGAGAGTACTTGCAAAAGAAGGCAGTCTTACAAGTTCTAGGCACAAGAATGGTTTTTTAGGACTGCGATTATGCTATTCTCTGAATGATTTAGATGAAAGGGAGAATACCTCATTTAATAATTATATGTACCTTATAACAAAATACAACCATAATGAATATAGGAGAATGATTCTTTTTTTTTTTTTTTAAGATTTTATTTATTTATTCATGAGAGACACAGAGACACAGGCAGGGGGAGAAGCTCCCTGCAGGAGCCCGATATGGGATTCCATCCATTCTAGGATCATACCCCAGGCCGAAGGCAGGTGCTAAACTGCTAAGCCACCCAGGGATCCCAGAAGAATGGTTCTTATGTGTTCGTAGTTATCTTTTGAAATTTGGAAATAATATTGCCACTACTATTTGGATTGCCTGTTGTTCGGGTCTTGATTTTTTTTCCCCTTAGGAAATTAGATTTTGCGTGTTGTTTCAAATGACTATGAAACAAATTATTGTACAATTAAACATAGACTAGACTAAATAAAGACAAGATATGAAATTTAATTTTCATACAAATTAATAGACTATCCCAAAATGCACTGGTGCATAAGATACACATATATGCTTTTAAAACATATGAAATATAGTTGGGGAAAGAGGTTTGAAAGAGGATGAGCAACTAGATGAAAAATCTCAATCTAGGGAAGAAAATGTTTGTAACAGTTCAATAAATTTATTTACACATAATTTAAAACTTCTTTCATGTATATAAAAACTATAGGTTGTTCTAAATATAGCAATCTTAATCTTGAGTGATCTGTTGAGCCAACACTTTCTGAGACTCTAATATGGGTACAGATCCTACCTAAGAGGCTTCTAGTCAACTGCTACATGCTGCAGAATAAACTTTTTATTTTTAAATCCTCAAAAACTTGGGACACTTGGGTGGCTCAGCAGTTGAGCATCTGCCTTTAGCTCAGGATGTGATCCTGGGGTCTGGGGTCAAGTTCCACGTCGGGCTCCTTGCAGGGAGCCTGCTTCTCCCTCTTCCTGTGTCTCTGCCCCTCTCTCTGTGTCTCCCATAAATAAATAAATAAAATCTTTAGAAAAAAATAAATCCTCAAAAACTCATACCAGTGAAGACAGGCATTTCTCCAGTCTAATTATTATTAGTCATTTTAATAGAACAAATACATTAACTTAAAAAAAGAAAGGATTCTGTTGTAAAATAATTGTTCTACTTTTAATGAATTTAGGTTTTCTTAGCTGCTGATAAATGCTAGTGTTTACTTTTTTGTGTATTGTTTGTATTTTTAATTATAGAGAGAAGAAATGTATTTTAAAATAAGCATATTTTAATTTAGAAAATGGTTGACAAAAAAAAAAGAAAATGACAGTTTAGAAAGCTTTGTGTTGACATTGGTATGACATTTCCTGACATTCTTCAGGAAAGAATGGAATGGAAATGCAATAATTTTCCTTCTTGACTTACTCTATATAATTTATAGTAAATTTCTATATTTAAAGTATAAAAATGTTTTACTTTTAATGGTCCTGACATTTTTCTTAAGTTTATTCAGAGCAAGTGAAAACTGCTTTAGTGTCTTATAAAATAAATTTAGCTGGACAGATACAGCTGTTGCGTTTATAAATAGCTACAGATGTCTGCAGCAATAAAGGGTTTACTCAGGTTGTTATGGCAACTAAAATGCAGCAGAACCTCAAAGATAGCTATTTTGAAGGAGGGGAATACATTAAAGGTACATTTAATCCAATTATATGATAAAAATTATTGCTTACTGTCTATCGTTTTAGATTACAAGAGAGAAATTAGTTTCAGTTTGTCAGTGTAACTTTCTTTAATGTACAAAGATTCTGTTACTATTGTCTATTTTATATACTTTTAAGGAGATTCTCTTGTAGTAGTGACGGTTTGTGCTGACCCATTTAAATTCTCTGTCTTGGTGCTCTTTTGATAAGTTGAATGTTTATTTAATCCTGCAGGCTAGGATTTGAGGGTACATTTTTGAGTCCACAGAATGTAGCAAAGCCTGCATTGGGCTTCAAGTCCATGATTTTAAATTAATGCTTTATTCTCCTCTGAAATAACCAGTTTAAATCTTTTAAGACCACTGAAATAAATAGATCTTTTCAGAGATTGTTACACAGTAAGTCTTGGGGTAGAACATGAGAATCTGTAGATTTTTAAAATGTTTATTTTTGTTCAGTGTAGTACATAGACAAACATGTTTTGGGTGAGGTGAAGTAGAATACTATTTTATATATAAAGCTTATAATAAAAAGAACCATCTCTTATCCTATTCTCTATACCCAAATCCTCCTCGAAACAATTATTTTTAGTCATTGCTTCTGGAATTTCCCTGTCTAAAGAATAGCTCTATTGCTGTTTCTTGCTTTTTTCAGTTTTAGGCATTAACTCTGTTTTCTACTCTAGAAAGTGAAGATTTAATAACTTCATATAATTACTGTTACCACTTACCTCCTCTCCCTTGATTCCCAATACAATTGTGCCACAACTTTAGGTTATAGGTTGAGGGTTAAATCTACTATGCAAATAAAGAAAATACAATTCTTTAAAACTTTTATTTTCAAGTGCCTGGGTCACTTAGTTGGTTAAGTATCCAACTCTTGATTTTGGCTCAGCTCATGATCTCAGGATTGTAAGATCCAGTTTCATATAAGGCTCTGTGCTGGGCATTGAGCATGCTTAAGATTTTCTCTCCCCCTCTGCCCCTCCTTTACATGTGCACATCTGTATGTATGCTCTTTCTCTCAAGAAAAGAATAAAATAAAACATTTTATTTTGAAATAATTTTAGACTCACATAGAAGTTGCAAAAATAGGGGCACCTGGATGGCACATTTTGGTGAGCATCCAACTCTTGGTTTCTGCTGGAGTTATGATCTCAAAGGTTGTGGGATCTAGCCCCACGTCAGGCTCCATGCTTAGTGCAGAGTTTGCGTAAGACTCTCTCTCTCCCTTTGCCCCTCCCCCATGTGCTCTCTCATTCTCTAAAATAAATAAATAAAAATTTGTAAAAATAGTACAGAGAATTCACAGGTACTCTTTATCTACCTTCCTCTAATGACAACAGATTAGATGTCATCAGTACAGGTGTGGAAAAAAGGCAAGTTTTCTGCTAAGCCTACATTTGAACAAAGAAATGCAAATAAGGGAATAAAAAGTCCAAAGTCAAATTCATAGGAGTGCAAATGGATGCAAATTTATTATTACCTGCATCTGTGTTTATACATTTTGTTAAGATACTGAAAGAGAAAACTATGGGCTAAATAAACTGTAACCATAGTATAATTACCAGAATAAAAACCAGTATAAAACCCAGAAAACAGACATTGGCACAACGCTATGAACTAAACTTATTAACTAAACTATAGACTTTATTTGGATTTCATTAAATTTTACACATATTCTCTTTTTTTTTTTTTTTGAGAGGAGGAGAGAGTGTGCCTAGTGCAGAGCCTGATGCAGGCTTGATTTCATGACCCTGAGATAATGATTTGAGCCGAAACCAAGAGTTGGACACTTAACCAACTGAGCCACCCAGGTGCTCCATTACATATACTCCTTTAAAAAATTTTTTTCCTGCTGTATAGTTCTATGAAATTTTATCATATGTATAAATTCATATAACCAACATAACAATTAGCTTACAGAAATTCCCAAAGAAACTTCCACGTTCTGTCCCTTTATAGGCATATCCCAGTTATAACCCCTGACAACCACTCTTCTCTGTTTTCTATCATTTTAAGACTGTTGTATAAATGGGATCATGTAGTATGTGACCTTTGGGATTGTTGTTTTGTTTTGTTTAGTTTTAGTTTCAGGGGTAGAAGTTAGTGATTTATCAGTTGCATATAACACCCAGTGCTCATTACATCTAGTGCCCTTCTTAATGCCCATCACCCAGTTATGCCTCCCCCACCAACCACCTCCCCTCCAGCAACCCTGTTTGTCCTAGAGTTCAGCATCTCTTACGGTTTGCCTCTCACTTTCATCTTATTTCATTTTTCCTTCCCTCTCCCTATGTTCATCTGTTTTGTTTCTTAAATTCCACATATGAGTGAAATCATATGGTATTTGTTTTAGGATTTTTTTTTAAAATAAGAATGAGCCCTTAAGGTCCTGCTATACTGTTAATGTGTACCAATAGTTCATTTATTTTTATTGCTGTATAGTATTCCATTGTAGGAATTTACCATAGCTTGTTAATCCATTCATCCTCTGAAGGTTATTTGGGTTGTTTCCAACTTTTGACTATTACAAATAAAGCTGCTACGAAAATTCATGTACAGGTTTCTGTGTGAGCATAAGTTCTTAATTCTGTAGGGTAAATATCCAGAAGTGTAGTTGCTGAGTTGTGTCATATTTGTTTAACTTGATGAAAAACTGCCAAACAATTTTTAAGAGTGATGGTACCATTTTACATTCCCACAAGTAATTCCCACAAGTAATGCATGAAAGATCCTATTGCTCCATGTCTTTATTTTTTATCAATTTTTAAAAAGATGTTATTATTTATTTGAGAGAGAAAGAGAGAATGCATAAGTGGGAGGGGAGGAGAGGGGCAGAGGGAAAGGGAGAAGCAGGGAATGATGCAGGGCTCAATCCAAGGATCCTGAGATCATGACCTACATTGAAGGCAGACATTTAAGGGACTGAGCCACCCAAGCTCCCCTTGTTCCATATTTCTAACTGGTATTTAGTATTTGTATTTGTTTCATAGGGCTGCCATAACAAATTACTACAAACTGGGTGCTAATTTTTTTCCCCATAGTTACGTAGGCTAGAAATAAGAATTTAAGAGATTGATGAGGCCATGCTCTGAGGAAGAAACCATCCCATGATTTGTTCTAGCTTCTGGTAGTTGTTGGAAATGCTTGGTATTCCTTGTGTTGTGGTAGCCTAACTCCAATCTCTGCCTCTGTTTTCATATGCCCATCTTCCTTTGTGTGTGTCTGCTCTGTGTTTCTATGTGTTCATATGATCTTATACGGACACCAATTATTGTATTTAGGGCCCACTGTAATCCACTATAGCCTCATCTTAATTATTTACATCTGCAAAGATTCTCTAAATATGATCACATTTTAAGGTTCCAGATAGACATGAATTTTCAGAGGACACAACTGAACCCAGTACAGTATTGTCTGCATTTTTTATTCTAGCTGTTCTAATAGGTATATAGTGGTATCTCATGGTGGCTTAAATTTGCATTTCTTTGATAGCTAATGTTCTTGAATATCTTTTCATGTGCCTATTTGCCATGCATGTATTGTTGGTATAGCTTTTGCCTATTTTCTAATTGGGTTGTTTATTTACTGTTGAATGTATAGAGTTCTTAAATGTTGTGAATGTAAATACTTTGTCAAACATGTAATTTGCAAATATTTCCTCCTGTCATGGTATCTTTCAGAGAGCAAAAATGTTTAATCTTCATGAAGTCCTTTTTTTCTCTTATGGATTCTACTTTTGGTGTCATGTATAAGAACTTCTTACTTAAACTTAGGTCATGAAGAGTTTCTCCTGTATTTTCTTCTAGAAGTTTCGTAGTGTTTAGATCAAAGATCCTTTTTCAGTTAATTTTTGTATAAATTGTGAGCTTTAGATCAAGGTTCAGTTTATTGTCTGTAAATGACTAATTATCCTAACACCATTACAGAATACTTCATTCAGTTGCCTTTATGCTTTCGTCAAAAATGAGTCTATTTCTGGATTCTTTATTCTGTTTTATTGATTTCTATGTCTATCTATCTTCCAATACTATTGTCTTCCATTATTTAATATATGTAGTCTTTTTTTTAACAAATATTTTATTTATTTATTTATGACAGACACGGGGGGGGGTGGGCAGACACACAGGCAGAGGGAGAAGCAGGCTCCATGCAGGGAGCCTGACGTGGGACTCAATCCCAGGTCTCCAGGATCACACCCCGGGCTGAGGGCAGTGCTAAACCACTGGGCCACCGGGGCTGCTCAACTTCAGGTTCTTGTATAATTTTTAGCACATGGAAATACACAAATTTGAAATTACAGTTAAGTATGTTAAGAACTACACTAGTAGATTTGTTTTAGAAAACTACTCCCTTCCATGGAAACTAATGAGAATGAAGATACAACCATTCAAAATCTTTGATATACAGCAAAAGCAGTCCTGAGAGGGAAATACATCACAATACAAGCGTCTCTCAAAAAACTGGAAAAAAGTCAAATACACAAGCTAACCTTGAACCTAAAGGAACTGGAGAAAGAACAGCAAATATAAAACCTACACCCAGCAGAAGAAGAGAGTTAATAAAGATTCGACCAGAACTCAATGAAATAGAGACTAGAACTGTAGAACAGATCAACAAAATCAGGAGTTGGTTCTTTGAAAGAATTAATAAGATAGATAAACCATTAGCCAGCCTTATTAAAAATAAGAGAAAAATTCTAATTAATAAAATCATGAATGAAAAAGGAGAGATCACAACCAATACCAAGGAAATACAAACAATTTTAAAAACATATGAGCAGCTATACGCCAATAAATTAGGCAATCTAGAAGAAATGGATGCATTTCTGGAAAACCACAAACTACCAAAACTGGAACAGGAAGAAATAGAAAACCTGAACAGGCTGATAACCAGGGAAGGAAATTGAAGCAGTCATCAAAAACCTCCCACGACACAAAAGTCCAGGGCCAGATGGCTTCCCAGGGGAATTCTATCAAACGTTTAAAGAAAAAACAATACCTGTTCTTCTAAAGCTGTTCCGAAAGATAGAAAGGGATGGAATACTTCCAAACTCGTTCTATGAGGCCAGCATCACCTTAATTCCAAAACCAGACAAAGACACCACCAAAAAGGAGAATTATGGACCAATATTCCAGATGAACACAGTTGCAAAAATTCTCAACAAGATACTAGCCAATAGGATCCAACAGTACATTAATAAGATTATTCATCATGACCAAGTGGGATTTATCCCCAGGATGCAAGGCTGGTTCAACACTCATAAAGCAATCAACATGATAGATCATATCAACAAGAGAAAAAACAAGAACCATGTGATCCTCTCAATAGATGCAGAGAAAGCATTTGACAAATACAGCATCCATTCCTGTTCAAAACTTTTCAGAGTGTAGGGATAGAGGGAACATTCCTCAGCATCTTAAAAGCCATTTACGAAAAGCCCACAGCAAATATCATTCTCAATGGGGAAACCCTGGGAGCCTTTCCCCTAAGATCAGGAACACGACAGGGATGTCCACTCACCACTGCTATTTAACATAGTACTAGGAGTCCTAGCCACAGCAATCAGGCAACAAAAAGAAATAAAAGGCATTCATATTGGCAAAGAAGAAGTCAAACTCTCCCTCTTTGCAGATGACATGATACTGTACATAGAGAACCCAAAAGACTTCACCTCAAGATTGCTAGAACTCATACAGCAATTCGGCAGTGTGGCAGGATACAAAATCAATGCCCAGAAATCAGTGGCATTTCTATACACTAACAATGAGACTGAAGAAAGAAATTAAGGAGTCGATCTCATTTACAATTGCACCCAAAAGCATAAGATACCTAGGAATAAACCTAACCAAAGAGGTAAAGGATCTATACCCTATAAACTACAGAATACTTCTGAAAGAAATTGAGGAAGACACAAAGAGATGGAAAAATATTCCATGCTCATGGATTGGAAGAAATAATATTGTGAAAATGTCAATGCTACCCAGGACAATTTACACGTTTAATGCAATCCCTATCAAAATACCATAGACTTTCTTCAGAGAGTTGGAACAAATCATCTTAAGATTTGTGTGGAATCAGAAAAGATCCCAAATAGCCAGGGGAATATTAAAAAAGAAAACCAGAGCCGGGGGCATCACAATGCCAGATTTCAGGTTGTACTACAAAGCTGTGATCGTCAAGACAGTGTGGTACTGGCACAAAAACAGACACATAGATCAATGGAACAGAATAGAGAATCCAGAAATTGGCCCTCAACTCTATGGTCAACTAATATTCGACAAAGCAGGAAAGACTATCCACTGGAAAAAGGGCAGTCTTCAATAAATGGTGTTGGGAAAATTGGACAGCCACGTGCAGAAAAATGAAACTAGACCATTCTCCTACACCATACACAAAGATAAACTCAAAATGGATGAAAGATCTAATTTTAGTATATGTGCTGCCGAAGCGAGCACTGGATGAAAAATCTAAATGTGAGACAAGAATCCATCATAAATCCTAGAGAAGAACACAGGCAACACCCTTTTTGAACTTGGCCACAGCAACTTTTTACAAGATACATCTATGAAGGCAAGGAAAACAAAAGCAAAAATGAATTATTGGGACTTAATCAGGATAAAAAACTTCTGCACAGCAAAAGAAACAGTCAACAAAACTAAAAGACAACCTGCAGAATGGGAGAAGATAGTTGCAAATGACCTATCAGATAAAGGGCTAGTATCCAAGATCTATAAAGAACCTATTAAACTCAACAGCAAAACAACAAGCAATCCAATCATGAAATGGGCAAAAGACATGAACAGAAAATTCACAGAGGAAGACATAGACATGGCCAACAAGCACATGAGGAAATGCTCCGCATCACTTGCCATCAGGGAAATACAAATCAAAACCACAATGAGATACCACCTCACACCAGTGAGAATGGGGAAAATTAACAAGACGGGAAACAACAACTGTTGGAGAGGATGTGGAGAAAGGGCAACCCTCTTGCACTGTTGGTGGGAATGTGAACTCGTACAGCCACTCTTGAAAAATGTGTGGAGGTTCCTCAGAGTTAAAAATAGAGCTGCCCTACAACCCAGCAATTGCACTGCTGGGGATTTACCCCAAAGATACAGATGCAGTGAAATGACAGGACACCCATGCCCCAATGTTTATAGCAGCAATGTCCACAATAGCCAAACTGTGTAAGAAGCCTTGGTGTCCATCGAAAGATGAATGGATAAAGAAGATGTGGTCTATGTATACAATGTAATATTACTCAGCCATTAGAAACGACAAATACCCAACATTTGCTTCAATGTGGATGGAACTGGAGGGTATTATGCTGAGTGAAGTAAGTCAATTGGAGAAGGACAAACATTATATGGTCTCATTCATTCGGGGAATATAAAAGATAGTGAAAAAGAATAAAGGGGAAAGGAGAGAAAATGAATGGGAAATATCAGTGAGGGTGGCAGAACATGGGAGACACCTAACTCTGGGAAACTAGCAAGGGGTAATGGAAGGGGAGGTGGGTGGAGGGATGGGGTGTTGGGTGACAGGCACTGAGGGTGGCACTTGGCGGGATGAGCACTGGGTATTATGCTATATGTTGGCAAATTGAACTCCAATAAAAAAGATTAAAAAAAAAAAAAAAAGGAAAAAGAAAACTACTCCCTGGTAAAGACAGATGCTTTCAGTGGAAGGCACTTCTTACACAATTCCTCCATTGTCTATAATGTTTTGTTTTCTAAAATTTTTCAACATTATTTTTTATTGTTCATCAACAAATTTAGTCAGTTCCTAAGTTGAAATATTCATCACTAAAGTGTAATAGCTATATACTAGCTAGTCTGTATTATAAATTAGTGAAAGTTAGATGAATTTGATAGTGATGGAACCATAATCCATATATTTTTTTACTTTAAATATCATCAAATCAATCATATCCCTTAGTCGCCTGAGTACTCAATAATTCACTGGGGCTTTTAGGTTTTTACATTTATCATTTTAGGAAAAACTGGTCTTGGAGGTTACTAGACAAATGATTAGAAATTCCATTACCAGTATAACCCCAAGAGCTTTGGATAAGGGGTTGTGTGACCATTATTCAGTTTCTAGAATAGTGTCTGCATTTAGTGCACGGCATAAACCAAACAAGAAGCTTGGAGTATTCTTGCATTAGGAAGCTGGACAGGGCAGCCCGGGGGCTCAGCGGTTTAACGCCGCCTTCAGCCTGGGGCACGATCCTGGAGACCCAGGATGGAGTCCCACATCGGGCTCCCTGCATGGAGCCTGCTGCTCCCTCTGCCTGTGTCTCTGTCTCTGTCTCTCATGAATAAATAAAATCGTTAAAAAAACCCTCTCATATAATAGTGGTATCTCAAAATATTCTTTAAAAAATCTTTAACATTTTAATATATAGTTTAACAAACACTCTACATTGTCATATGTATATCTTGTAGTATGCTTATCTGTTTAATTTAAAAGTAGAAGTGTGGGGCAGCCCCAGTGGCGCAGCGGTTTAGTGCCGCCTGCAGCCCAGGGTGTGATCCTGGAGACTCGGGATCGAGTCCCATGTCGGGCTCCCTGCATGGAGCCTGCTTCTCCCTCTGCCTGTGTCTCTGCCTCTCTCTCTCTCTCTCTCTCTGTGTGTCTCTCATGAATAAATGAAATCTTTAAAAAATAAAAAAATAAATAAAAGTAGAAGTGTTAGAGATAGCTTCCAAAGTATTGCAAAGTTGTGAGAAAGTGCTGACCTTATCTGAACTCATGTTTGAACTAAAACATATAATTCTCATTCCTCATGATAAAGACAGTAGGGAGACCCAGTCTTGGTGGCCACAAGATTCCCTCACAATCACTTGCTTTCAGCTCATACTTCCCATCTAATATGCTCATACATTCTGACCCTACTTAGTCTCAAAAGAAATTAAAAACATTTCAGTGATTTTTTTTTCCCTCTAGCTCCTCATGAATGTTGCAATTACTTCAAATTTAGGCAACCTGTAGCTCTAAGCTCTAACTCTTCAACCACCTTTCTGGGAAATGAACTATTTTTTCTTGCTTTAAACACACAGAATCCAAAAACAGGTACCAACTGCATAAAGGCAATATAAAGGAATGGCATATCATTTCTTAAATGTTTTGATATTTACTTGAACAGCTTGTTTTAACATCCTGTTGATAGGCAAGCACTTTTATATAAAATGCTCTTTTCCTGGGTTGTTATATAATATCTGTATAGATTTTAGAAAATGTCTCCAAATACTTCACTAAACATAAATAAATAATCTTTATAGTAAGTTGCTCCAGTGGGATTTAAATTGCTCTTAATATCCTGCTGATGACTGTAGTAGCATCCTTTAATTCTATTAAAAGAGTGACTTGCAGATGATTTACCACACCTGAAATACGGGATTTTTTTTTTTTTTTTGTGAAGACATAAAATCCAATGCCTAGAACTTAGACATTCAAAAAACATTTGACTTGTTGTTTGGCATTACTTTAATTCCACCTTACTTCTTTAGTTTATTTGTTCTAAAAATATTCCTTACATACCTGATATATGTCATGTCTTGTTAGGCACTGGTGATAGAAGAGTAAACAAGGCAGACATAATCCCTACCCTCAGAAAACTTCTAGTGGGAGAGGCAGACAATAGACAAAATAGATAATTATAGCTGATGATAAGTATTTTTTCAAAGATTTTATTATTTATTCATGAAAGACACAGAAAGAGGCAGAGACCTAGGCAGAGGGGGAAGCAGGCTCCCTGCAGGGGGCCTCATGTGGGACTCGATTTTAGGACTCCGGGATCAAGACCTGAGCTAAAGGCAGATGCTCAGCCACTGAGCCACCCAGGTGCGCCCTGATGATAAGTATTTTGAGCAAAAGCAAAAGTAATAGTCACTGGGGGTAGAGCTACTTTAACTTGAGTAACAGGAAAGGTGTTTCTATGGAGATGGCATTTAAGAAGGAGATGGCATTTAAGAAGGAGCCAGCTATGTAAATATTGGGGGAAAGAGCATTCTAAGCTGAAGGAACTAAAGTGCAAAGGGAATAAGCTAGGTGAATTCAAGAGGCAGAAATAAGATTTGTATGACTGGAGCTTAGCAAATGAAGGGGAGAGTGGTAGGAGAGGGGCAGATAAATTAACAGTTGTACATCATGGGAAGACAGTTTCTACAGAAGTCCAGACAACAGTAATAACCACAGGAGGAAAAAATAAGAGTTCAAAATTTATAATTGTCACAAAATAGTACTTAAAATGTCTAGTTTGGGGGGCATCTGGGTGGCTCAGTTGGTTAAGTGTCTGCCTTCAGCTCAGGTCACCAATCAATAGAAATGAACTCAGATGTTGTATTTTAGTAGATAAAGATTTTAAAACCACTATTATAAATATACCCAAATAATTAAATCATTAAACAAATAGAAAGTAACTAAAAGAATCAAATGGACATTCTGGATTTGAAGATTACAGTAACTGAAATGAGTTCAGTAGATAGGCTAAGAGAGCATTTGAGATTGCAGAATGAATTGGTGAATTGAAATAAAGATCAAGACAAATTATCTAGTCCACTGAACAGAGAACAAAAGACTGAAGAACAATGAACAGTCTTAGCAACCTGTGAGACAATATCAAGTGTATGCCCATACAAGTGTAATAGTCCCATAAGGAGAGAAGAACAAGTGTTTAAAGACATAATAGCTGAACACTTCTTAAATATGAGGAAAAACATTAGTCTGCAAATCTAAGGAACTCAGTAAACCCCCAAGCCCCAGATAAGATAAACAGAGAAATCCATAACTAGATGCTTCATAGTCAAACTACTAAGAGACAAAGACAAAATCTTGAAAGCAACACGAGAAAAATGACTCCTAGACAAAGGAACAACAAAATATATAATAGCTGACTTCTCAGAAATGGTAGAGGTCAGAATGGCATAAAGAAGGGGCACCTGGGTGGCTCAGTCGTTTAAGTGTCTACCTTCAGCTCAGGTCATGATCTCAGGGTTCTGAATAAAGCCTTGTGTCAGGTTCCCTGCTCTGCGGGGAAATTTGCTTCTCTCTCTCTTTCTCTCTCTCTCTCTCTCTCTCTCTCTGAAATAAATAAATAAAATCTTGAAAAGAAGAAGAAGAAAATACTCAAAATTATAGTTTAAAAATCTGATAAAATGGTATATTAAACTAACATAAGAGAAGGTGGCAACAGAGGGACAGAATTAAAAAGCTGTAAGACATTTAGAAAACAGATAGCAAACGTAAATCCAGCCATTTCAGTAATTACATTAAATGTGAATAGACCAAACTCTGAAATTTAGAAGGTAGATGTTTTTTGTTTTTGTTTTTGTTTTTAAATAAAAGTCATTCAAATACCCTGGAATAGGTATTCCTGGATTACAGTCCTTTAAATATTAACTGCCCTTAGAGCATGAATCCATGTTTCTCATAATAGGGAATGAGGAGAATGTGCTATATAGGTATATGAATAGAACAGTTCATTAGGCAGTACTGTCTTGTAAGTTATAGGATTTTAGCATCCCTGAATTCTGCCTATAAATACCAGTGACACCCCACCCCCACCCCAGCTGGATTTTAGTAACAAAAAGTACCCCTCCACATAGACATTTTCAAATGCCACTTGTGGGAGCATACCACCACCCCTGTTACCATCCAGTTTAACACCCAGCCTTATTGAAAAGCAACAGAGCAGATTTAAATAAACCATCTTACTGTACACTGAAGTATTTTTTTTAATATTTAACTTATTTATTCATGAGAGACACAGAAGGAGAGAGGCAGAGACTTAGGCAGAAGGAGAAGCAGGCTCCAAGCACGAGCCGGATGTAGGACTCGATCTGGAACTCCAGGATTGTGCCCTGAGCCAAAGGCAGATTCTCAGCTGCTGAGCCACTCAGGCATCCCACACTAAAGTGTTTTATTTTATTTTTTAAGATTTTATTTATTTATTCATGAGATACAGAGAGGCAGAGACACAGGCAGAGAGAGAAGCAGGCTCCATTCAGGGAGCCTGACGCAGAACTCGATCCAGGGACTCTGGGATCACACCCTGGGCGGAAGGCAGACACTCAACCGCTGAACTACCCAGGCGTCCCCACACTAAAGTATTTTAAAGTAAATTATAGACAGTAAAACAAGGGGAAAAGAACATATGTAAAGGTCCTTAGAACAAAATAACTTGTCAGGTTTGAGGACCTGAAAGGGGACTGATAGGACTAGGATATTAGCGGGTTAAGACGAAGGTAACACGTGGTAAGACTGAAGAGAGAGGGAGAGTTCAGACTATATAGGACCTTTCTGCCCATGATAAGGTTAGATTTTATTTTATTACTATTATTATCATTTGGGGGGCTGGGTACAGTATACTTTATTAATGGTACATCACAAGGTAGGGCTCCCCAAGCCCCTCCCCTTCTTCAGGGGGTCTGAGATGGAAATAGGAAGTTGGGAGATTCTCAGGGGATAAGTTGGGGCAGGGACTCCCCAGCAGCTGCCTCTCTCTTCCTCTTGCTCTATCTGGGGCTGGTGGTTCAGGGGGCTCTTATTGGAGGCCATGTGGACCATAAGGTCTACCACCCGGTTGCTGTACCCAAATTCATTGTCATACCAGGAAATGGGCTTGACAAAGTGGTCATTGAGAGCAATGCCAGTCCCAGCATCAAAAGTGAAAGAGTAGGAGACACTGTTAAAGTTGCAGGAGACAAAAGAGTCTTCAGTGTACCCCAAGATACCATTGAGGGGGCTCTCTGATGCCTGTTTCACCACCTTCTTGACGTTGTCATATTTAGCAATTTTTTTCAGGCAGCAGATAAGATCCAAGACTGACATGTTGGGAGGAGGCCATGCTGGTGAGCTTCTTGTTCAGCTCAGCAATGACCTTGCCTACAGCCTTGGTGGTGCCAGTGGAAGCAGGGACTGGAAGCAGGGATGATGTTCTGGGCAGCCCCTAGACTGTCATGCCACAGCTTCCCAGAGTGGCTGTCCACAGTCTTCTAGGTGGCAGTGATGGCATGGACAGTGCTCATGAGTCCCTCCATGATGCCAAAGTTGTTGTAGATGACCTTGGTCAGAGGAGCCAAGCAGTTGGTGATACAGGAGTCATTGCTGACAATCTTGAGGGAGTTGTCATATTTTTCATGGTTCACACCTATCACAAACATGGGGGCATTAGCAGGAGCAGAGATGATGCCCCTCTTGGCCCCACCCTTCAAGTGAGCCCCAGCCTTCTCCATGGTGGTGAAGACCCCAGTGGACTCCACAACATACTTAGCACCAGCATCACTCCATTTGATGTTGGCGGATCTCACTCCTGGAAGATGGAGATGGACTTTCCATTGATGGCAAGTTTCCCGTTCTCAGCCTTGCCCATGCCATGGAATTTGCCATGGATAGAATTATACTGGAACACGTACACCATGTATTTGAAGTCAATGAAGGGATCATTGATGGCAACAATATCCATTTTGCCAGAGTTAAAAGCAGCCCTCGTGACCAGGTGCCCGATATGGCCAAATACATTCACTCCGACATTCACCATCATGTCTCGGGGCACTGCACCAGAGGATGTGGCTGTCTGTGAAACAGGGAGGAGCAGAGAGCCAGGTTAGATTTTAAGTGGATTCGGAAGTCACAAGGATTTTAGGTGTGTGGGTGACATGATTTAATTATTGCTTACGTAGACATATATAGCAACGGCTTTTAATATATTTTTTGAACTTTAATCCACAGTAAGTGATATAGTATGGCTTAGTACATACACATGTATGTATGCATGCACACACACAAATACAATGGAAATCAAAGTTTTATGAACCTGGGACACCTGGGTGGCCCAGTGGTTGAGCGTCTGTCTGCCTTTGGCTCAGGGCATGATTCCAGGGTGCCAGGTTCGAGTCCTACATCAGGCTCCACTCAGGGAGCCTGCTTCTCCTTCTGCCTATCTCTCTATGTCTCTCATGAATAAATAAATAAAATCTTTAAAAAAAAACCCCAAAACCAAAGTTTTATGAAACTTAATATATGTGATGACCTTTGACATTAATTTTTTAAAAACATTGTTCACATAAGCACCAGTGTTTTATAGAAGTATTGAATCTCTATATTGTACACCTAAAATGTTACAATGTATGTTAACTAATTGGAGTAAAAAAAACTTAAAGTAAGGTGGACCTAATTGTGGGGACCCCCAAGACCAGACTAGAAATGACTAATAATAAAGCAGAGGAGTCTGCTGTCAAGCAGAAAACAAAATGAAACTTTGTGGAGAACCTGAGTCCTCTGCCATCTAAAGAGAAGGCAGAGCACGGCACTGCTGTCAGTGAAACAGGAAGGAGAGGGAGGAACGCATTCCTGGGGCTCAGCCATGTCCTTGAAGATGATGACCCCAGAGTCACAGCAGTGTGTTGGGAGAAGTACCAGATAAACTGCCAATACCAATGCAATCAACACTGAAATAAAACATCAATTAAAGAGGGAAATTTGAGTGGTTGCCTGGGTGGCAAAGTGGGGTAGGCATCCAACTCTTGATTTTGGCTTGGGTCATGATCTCAGGGTGGTGAGATCCAGCCCCACCATACGCTCTGTGCCGGGACATGGAGCCTACTTAAAATTCTCCTTCTCTCTTTCAAAAAAATTTTTAAAAAAGAAAAGAAATTTGACATTTTGGACAAAAATATGAAAGAGTCATCAAATTGCTCGAAGGAGTACAAGGACTCCCGGATTGTGGGAAAAAATTATCCTATTGGATGCTTGGGTGGCTCAGTGGCTGAGTGTCTGCCTTTGGCTCAGGGCATGATCCCAGGGTCCAGGGATCAAGTCCCCACACTGGGCTCCCTGCAGGAAGCTTGCTTCTTCCTCTGCCTATGTCTCTGCGTCTTTCTTTCTGTGTCTCTCAAGAATAAATAAAATCTTTAAAAAATAAAAAACAGGGGATCCCTGGGTGGCTCAGCGGTTTGGCGCCTGCCTTTGGCTCAGGGCCTGATCTTGGAGACCCGGGATCGAGTCCCATGTTGGGCTCCCTGCATGGAGCCTGCTTCTCTCTCTGCCTGTGTCTCTGCCTCTCTCTCTGTGTCTCTCATGAATAAATAAAAATAAAATCTTAAAAAAATTATCGTATATGCCATGAAGGAAGCAGCAAGTTTTAAAAGATAAGACCTAACAAGACACCTTGAAAGGGTACTAGAAAAACTAGAATCTGACCACTTTCTCAACAAAGATAGTCACGCTGCCAATTTATAATCCCATTATTGAAATGATAAATGAAAAACCAGAACCAATTTGCTGTCCTATAATGCAACCAGATAATGTTGATGCCTCTTAGCATGTGTTAGTTAATAAAATTGTCTTCTTTTTTTTTTAATTTTTATTTATTTATGATAGTCACAGAGAGAGAGAGAGAGGCAGAGACATAGGCAGAGGGAGAAGCAGGCTCCATGCACCGGGAGCCCGACGTGGGATTCGATCCCTGGTCTCCAGGATCGCGCCCTGGGCCAAAGGCAGGCGCCAAACCGCTGAGCCACCCAGGGATCCCTAAAATTGTCTTCTTTTTTTTGAGAGAGAGAGAATGTGGAGGGGAGGGGCACAGGGAGAGGGAAAGAGAAGAGAGAGAATCATAAGGCAGATGCCTTTGGCTCAGATCGTGATCCTGAGGTCCTGAGATTGAGTCCTGCTTACCCTTGTGGAGGGCCTGCTTCTCCCTCTGCCTATGTCTCTGCCTCTCTCTGTGTGTCTCTCATGAATAAATAACACCTTTTTTAAAAAAGTGCAACAGATTTCTGTACCTTGATTTTATATCCTACAACTTTGCTGAATTCATTTATATTCTAGTAGTTTTTTGGTGGGCTCTTTTGGATTTTCTATATATAGCTTCATGTCATCCACAAATAGTGAAAGTTTTACTTCTTCCTTGCTGATTTGGACCCTTTTCTTTCTCTTTATTGTTTGATTGCTGGGGCTAGGACTATGTTGAATAAAGTGGTGAGAGTGGACATTCTTGTCTTATTCCTGACCTTAGGGAAAACTCTCTTATGTTTTCCCCCATTGAGTATGATGTTCACTGTCGACTTTTCATATAAAGCCTTTATTATGTTGAAGTGTGTTGTGGGAGAGCAGAACCTCAGTGGGTAAAAGAAACAACAGGGACACACATAAATGGCAACAGCTCTATGCATGTGGCAAAAGCCAATTATTCTGCCATTGGTCTGTACTGAAAATAGTACATGCTGAAAATAGCAATGATGGTGGATAAGATAGCCAGGCCATAATATCTTTCTGTGTTGGATAAGATAGTCAGTTCTCCTATCCCCCATAGCCCCTTAGTTAATGCTCCTCTGAGACCCGTGCAAAGTTTTGTATGCAGTTCCCGGCTGCCCCTCACATGATTGGTTTCTTGAGTTGTTTTTCCTTGTTTTCACACACTTTACATTCTACGATAATAAAATTGAGAGCCAGCTTGGACTTGGGACTCAGTACCTGCCCTTCTTGGCAGTGCCTGGCAGTGCAGCCCCTTTGGGCCTCTCCTTGTTCCGAGATGTCAGACTCTGAATAATCATTTCGTCTCTCATTGGACCATGCCACATGGCAGTATGTTCCCTCTAAACATACTGAGGGAATGGTTTATGTTGTATGTTATAGGTTACTGTTTTTGAGGATCTTCATCATGAATAGATACTGTACTTAGTCAAGTGCTTTTTCTGCATGTATTGAAGTGATTATATGTTTTTTTTAATCCTTTTTCTTATTGATGGATATATCAATGTTGATTGATTTGCAAATTCTGAATCACTCTTACAACCCAGGAAAAAATCCCACTTCATCATGATTGTAAAGTGATTTTCTTAATGTATTGCTGGATTCAATTTGCTAGTATTTTGTTGAAGATTTTTGCGTCTGTGTTCATCAGAATTATTGCCCTATAGTCTTTCTTTCTGGTGTCTTTATCTTGTTTTGGTATTAGGGTAATTCTGGTTTCATAGAATAAATTTGAAAGTTTTCTTTCCTCTTCCATTTTTTGGGATAGTCTGAGAAGACTAGGTATTAACTCTTTTTTAAATGTTTTGTAGAATTTGCCTGTGAAGCCATCTGGTCCTGGACTTTTTTTTGTTGGGATATTTTTTATTTTATTGCTGGTAATCAGTCTGTTCAAATTTTCTGTTTCTTCCTATTTCAGTTTTAGTAAGTTATATGTTTCTGGAAATTTATCCATTTCTTCCAGGTTACCCAATTTGTTGGTATATAATTTTTCATAATATTCTCTTAAAATTGTATTCCTGTGGTGTTGGTTGTTATTACTTCTCTTTCATTTGTGATTTTGTTTGAGTCATCTCTGTGTGTGTGTCCTGTCTGTTTTGATGAGTCCTGCTAAAGGTTTATCAATTTTATCTTTTTCAAAGAACCAGCTCCTAGTTTCATTGATCTGTTCTATTGTTTTTTTACTTTCTATACATTTCCTTCTTAAAAAAAAAAAAGATTTTATATATTCATGGGAGACACACAGAGTGAGGCAGAGACATAGACAGAGGGAGAAGCAGGCTCCCTGCAGGGAACCTGATATGAGACTTGATCCTAAGACCCTGGGATCACACCCTGAGCCAAATGCTGACACTCAACCACTGAGCCACTGAGGCGCCCTATACATTTATTTCTGCTCTAATTTTTATTATTTCCTTCCTATTACTGGTTTTAGGTTTTGTTTGTTCCTTTTCTATCTCCTTTAGGTGTAAGGTTAGGTGGTTTGAGATTTTCATTGCTTCTTGAGATAGGCCTGTATTGTTATAAATTTCCTTCTTAGAACTGCTTTTATTATATCCCAAAGATTTTGGAATGTTGTGTTTTCATTTTTATTTGTTTCCATGTAATTTTTTATTTCTTCTCTGATTTCTTGATTGATCCTTCATTGTTTTGTAGTGTGTTATTTAACTTCCATGTATTTGTGTTTTTTCCAGATTTTTTTCATGTAGCTGATTTCTAGTCTCATAACATTGTGCCCAGAAAAGATGCTTGGTATGACTTTGATATTTTTGAATCTGTTGAGATTTGTTTTGTGGCCCAATGTGTGAACTATTCTGGAGAATATTCCATGTGCACTTGAAAAGTGTGTGTCCTGATATTTTAGGATGGAATGTTCTGAATATATCTGTTAAAATCCATCTGGTAAAGTGTCATTCAAAGCCACTGTTTCCTGCTTGATTTCCTGTTTGGATGATTTGTCCCTTGATGAAGTGGGGTGTTAAAATCCCCTACTGTTACTGTATGCCTATTGATTAGATACTTTATGTTTGTTATTAACTATTTTATGTATTTGAGTGCTCCCATATTGGGTGCATATATACTTAAAATTGTTATATCTTCTTGTTGAATCGTCCCCTTTATTATTATATAGTATCCTTTTCGTCTCTTGTTACAGTCTTTGTTTTAAACTCCATTTTGTCCAATGTAAGTATTGCTACCCTGGCTTTCATTTGATATTCATTTGTGTGAGAACTGCTTCTCCATCCCCTCACTTTTAATCTGTAGATGTCTTTAGGTCTGAAATGCATCTTTTGTAGGCAGCATATAGATGGATCTTGTTTTTTCATTAAACACTTTTTAAATTTAAGTATTGGTAGGATATAATATTCTTTCTGAGTATCAGTTTCTATAACTGTGACTACCAAAGAACTGATTCTTCTCACACAACTGTATATTAAATATTTAGGATTAGACCTAAAGGAGTTCAGAAGGATCTGGCCACATGAAATGTGGGGTCCAGATAGAAGGGTAAAAAGCTCTGAGGTAATAGAGAAGTGATACAGTGGTTGAAGCTTTGTAGGTAAGGAAGAGGAGAACCAGATACAAAGCTGGAGAAGTTAGGCAGGGGTCAAGTCAGACCGTCATAGGGCCTTTGTGATTACTATAAGGAATTTGAGATTTTTTTTAAAGCAAGGAAGTAACATGATCTGATTTACAATATAAGAGGACAACTCTGGCTGCTATATGAAGAAAGAACTATAATTCTAGCAACAAGTTATAAGAACTGCTTATAAATTAGGACCTTCAAATTCAAATTGTAAACTATACAGGTGAATAGCTGGCTTCTACTCTGAAGCTCTTTAGTAAAATTCCCTCAAATAGTACATAGTAGATGTTTTCAAAAAAAGATAAATAAAAATTTAAAATAATGTCAGCACATCATTCAATTCTCTGGCCACTTGTGGTTTAAAAATCAATTTATAAAACTTCAGTTATTTTAATAATTTCTGGAAGCTCCACTATCATAGCAAATAATTTATGGTAAGACTTCATCAGATGTGTTTAGTATAAATGCTATTTTCTACGTATTATATTTTGTACCTCTAACAAATATTTTGAAATTGTTTTCATTCTTTCCTCAGGTATATAGATAATGTCACACAAAAAAATTGAGAACATTTTGTCATTTTAAAAAATGTCCTTAAGAGCCTTCATTATTACTAAATCCAAAAGATGTGATTGGGAATTTTATGCTCTAAATTCCTCTTCTTAACCTTTCTTATAAAACCATTATTTTTTTTTACATTAATTATGCCATTGTAGAAGTAAACCCACATTTTATCCAAAACAATTGCAATTTGTTACAGATACATTTCCATAACTCTTTATAGGTTGGTCTGCTTTCTCTTCAGTATCAACAAAATTTAACAATCACTTTCTGCATTTTCTGCAGATATATTTGTAGATTGAGCACAGATATTTTACTGCACTATTTAGTTCTAATTTATATCATTAGTATCACTCTTTTTCTAAAATATAGTATAGTCTTTTCTTTGGTTGTTGTTTTCACAGTTCCAAAGAAACTATCCCAATTTGAGGATAGAAATAAATATTAAACATTAAAGGAGAATACAAAAATTGTCTTCCAGATGATGGAAAACATTTATCTATCAAAAGCAGTAAATTGGTATTGGTATACTGACTGACAAACAGAACAATAACTAAGGTAGAAACAGCTAGACTGAGGTGTGACTTGTTTGGCTTAGAATAAAATGCTCATAGTGTTAGTTTTTTGTTTGTTTTTGCACAATTTTTACACTACCATGGAAATAAAAATCACCCAAAATGAGAACAGACAGGCTATGTATTCAGAGTTTGCAAAAACAAGAAAGTCAGTTGCTGTTATTCATTGTATTTGGCAGATTCAGAGGGGATTGGGAAAGTTTTATGGTGAAAAAGGGAGACTGATTGGAGATTGTAGGCAGAGAAAGTTAAATAGCATGGACTAAGTAGAAGCCAGGCATCTTACATGATTGGTTTGGGGAACATATTTGTCTTTCACTGGTTGGTCCCCAAGTTGAAATCATGTGGGGTTGATGTGTGGGCTGAAGACAAAAAGAAAGAGAAAAAAGAAAGAAAGAAAAAGAAAAAAAAGAGTGGGGTAAGGGTTGCTGGCAGTCCTTAACAAAATCCTAACTGTTCTAGGCTGATTACCGCAGAAGTTGTGATTGGTTTTTCAGCCTGGTTGTTGAAAAGATTGTGGGACAGAGTTCCGTGATTATATATGGTCTGGTCATTGTCCATTTGTTTTTTGTTTGTTTTTTTAAAGAATTTTATTTTTTTATTTTTTTATTTATGATAGTCACACAGAGAGAGAGAGAGAGAGAGGCAGCGACACAGGCAGAGGGAGAAGCAGGCTCCATGCACCGGGAGCCCGACGAGGGATTCGATCCTGGGTCTCCGGGATCGCGCCCTGGGCCAAAGGCAGGTGCTAAACTGCTGCGCCACCCAGGGATCCCTCATTGTCCATTTGTATACTTAGTCTCTCATTACTGAAGAACAAATTTATGTTTTATAATTTTATGGCTGAATATATAGCTTTGAGAGTTCTATTAAGATTCTAATAGTTCTAGAAATCTTCCCAGATAAAAATAATAATGTCTGAGAGTTTAAGATGAATTATGCCAAAGTGTTCATCTGGAAGACATTTATATGAAGATGTCATTATATAGGTAGAAGTGGATTCTGGACCTCAGAGATACCAGTTACAATAATATATCTTTTGAAAAATTAGAACCTGATTTGTACTACCTGAAAGAATCTTGGGACATTTTCTTAGTGACTTACTGCATAATTGGGATTTTTAAAAATGTAGAGGAAAAAATAACTGGCCTTTCACTATTGGAAACTCTGTACATTGTGATTTTTTATACAGTCTACGTAGAGGAGATTAGATGGCTATGATAAGGAATATATTTTGAGTTCCTACTTTTTAAAAAAATATTTATTTTATTATTTTTTTTAAAGATTTTATTTATTTATTCATAAGAGACACACACACAGAGAGAGAGACAGAGACACAGGCAGAGGGAGAAGTAGGCTCCATGTAGGGAGCCTGACGTGGGACTTGATTCCAGGTCTCCAGGATCACACCCTGGGCTGGAGGCAGCACTAAACCGCTGCGCCACTGGGGCTGCCCAGATTTATTTATTTTAGAGAGAAAAAGAGAAAGAGAGAGCCTGCATGGTGGGGAGGGACAAAGGAAGAAGCCAGGAGAGAATCTCAAGCAGACTCCTCACTGAGTGCAGAGCCCAACACTGGGCTTGATCTCACAATCCTGAGATCATGACCTGAGCCAAAATCAAGAGTTGGATGCTTAACCGACTGAGCCACCCAGGCACACACCCCCAACATCTTTTTAAATTAAATTTTTATTTTGGGACATTTCAGATTTTAAGTTTTTTATGGGGCACCAGGAAAGACTGCTCTGTAGATTTTTTTAGATTAGTAAATTAACATAGCGAGATGAATTTGAGAAACAACATTTTTCACCAAGTAGCTCAATAACTGCATAGCCTTATTGTGTTAAATGACATATGTTCTTGGGGCACCTCGATAGCTCAGTTGGTTAAGTGTCCTACTTTTGATTTTGGCTCAGGTCATGATCTTAGGGTTATGAAATTGAGCCCCACATTGGGCTCTTTGCTCATCAGGGAGTCTGCTTGAGATTCTCTCTCTCTCTCTCTCTCCCCCTCTTCCTCTAAAATAAATAAATGAATCTTGAAAAATAATATATGCTCTTTGTATCAATATTAATTTGTCTAATTAGCAGCAGGCAACTTTAAAAAGTTGGGGAAAAGAACCTATGTAAGAAAGTAGGCTTTAGTTCTACACAGCAAAGGAAACAATCAACAAAACTAAAAGGCAGCCTACAAAACACAAGATATTTGCAAATGACATATCTGATAAAGATTTAGTATCCCAATATATAAAGAATTTATAATACTCAATGCCCAAAAAACCAAATCATCCAATTAAAAAATGAGCATAAGACATGAACACACATTTCTCCAAAGAAGATATCCAGATGGACAATAAACACATGAAAGGATCCTCAACATTACTCATCATCAGGGAAATGCAGATCAAAAACACAGTGAGGAAAAAAAAAACACACAATAAGATATCACCTCATAAATCAAAAACATAAGAAACAAGTGTTGGCAAGGATGTGGAGAAAAAAAGCCCTCTTGTATTGTTGGTGGGAATGCAAACTGGTACAGCCACTCTGGAAAACAGTCTGGACTTTCCTCAGAAAGTTAAAAATAGAATTACCATATGATCCAGTAATCACATTACTGGGTATTTACCTCTCAAAATACAAAAACACCAATTCAAAGGGATACATGCAGCTCAGTGCTTATAGCAGCATTATTTACAATAGCCAAATTATGGAAGCAGCCCATATGTCCATTGATACATGAATTGATAAAGAAGATGTGGTGTATATATACAATGAAATCTTGTCATTTGCAGTGACATGGATGGAGCTAGAGTATAATGCTAACTGAAGTCACTCAGTGAAAGACAAATACCATATGATTTCACTCAAATGTGGAATTTAAGAAAACAAAGGGAAAAAACAGAGAGGTAAACCAAGAAACTCACAACTATGGAGAACAAACTGATGGTTACTAGAATGGAGATAAGTGGGGGAATGGGTGAAATAGGTGATGGGAATTAAGGAACACATTTTGATAAGCACTGGGTGATACATGGAATTGTTGAATCACTATATTATATGCCTGAAACTAATGTTAACACTGTATTTTGACTCTAATGGAATTAAAATTTAAAAAAGAAAATAAGCTTTAAGTTGACCAAGTAGCCCAGTAACTAAAGAGCAATATCTCAATAGCTAAATACACATTGAGAGGGTTTTCCTCTCCTACTCTTGGCTGAACCTATAGTTACATCTCACAAGTTTACTTTGATCTTGCTTTCTTCCCTTCTAATAGAAGCAGTTATTTTTCATTGTTTCAAAAGGAACAGGTACTGTGTAACTATACTTGTTAATCACAGTGTTTCAGGTATTGCCATTTTGAGACCCAGGTGGAAGAAGAGAGTTCATTTTGCTAAAATTATAATCAATTTTCTAAATATAAATTGTCTTATAAATACAAATATATATATATAAAAGCTTAGGTCCTAGAATGTAATTTAATAGAATCCTCTGCATCTTGTTTTAAACACTCTTGTGATTTTCATGGACGATCACAGTTGACTGAACAAGAACTATATTTAGGACCTTATTTGAAAGTTACTGTAATTAAGTCTTTTTTAGTTCTAATCATTACTAACACCATGGATAGTACAAGGAGGAAGGAAAATGCGGCTCATCAAAGAAGAGACCCATGAGATAAGATACAGCTAGATGAATCCTAATGAAAATTCCAAGGATGTCAGACATCTGCACTGTCATTAATGAGAGCTGTTGTACAAAGGCCTTATCTGAAGAGAGTGACTCCATGGAGTACCCAGGACTTTACATCTCTTCAAAGAGTGAAAAGAATTGATATTTTTCAGTTGTTGAGATGTTATATCTTGTTAAACTGACTGCATAATGAGCACCATAGTTTGTGACTTAAATGTGTTACGCCTTTCTGCACTACCCAGAGAGGAGTCCACATAGTGTTGTTCTGGGTTCTATGCATGACTTCAAGGGAAGCTTTCACAATGTTTGGCGCCTTTGATGTCCTGCAAGTGAAGGAAAATATTCTCAAATTCCTTTCAGCAGGAACCCACTTAGGTGGCACAAACCTCCACTTCAAAATGGAACAATTTTTTTTTTTAAGATTTTATTTATTTAGGGGCTGAAGGGGAGGAAGAGGGGGGCAGGGAAGAATCTCAAGCTTACTTTGAGTGGAATCTGATACAGGAATCAGTCCCATGACCCTGAGATCATGAGCTGAGCCAAAAGCAAGAGTTGATTGTTAAACTGTCTGAGCCACTCACATGCCTCCCTTTTTGCTCATTGTTAATGAAAAAGATGAGATTTTCCTAAAGAAAAAGAAAAATAGAAAATCAAGATATTGCTTTTAAATTCTCTTGTTTAATTTATGTTTTTACAAAGAATATCTAGTTCATACATTACATTTCTAAACTTATCACTTCCCCACCAAAGAGATAAATATATCTTCACAATGCTTTATAGACTACTAGGAGTCTCTCATCTACATTATAGGAAAACTTCAATTTTGAACAAATTATATTTTAAAAGTTTGTTTTGAAATTTATTTTAGGATTTTCAATGCACTTTTTCCTAGAAAGTGTAAGTAGTAGCATTTCTGGATACAGTGAAAAGAACTTTAGAAACTCATTATTTCTAATTTTTTTGTCAAAACTCCCAATTTTCTTTGCTAATACAAGTTCTATTCTTAGGGATAAAGGTTTACAAACAGAACAGTGGAGGGAGATTTCGTTTTTAGGAGTTAGGTGATAGTTGAAAGATTATGGTAAGTAGATCCATAAAATGAGATATGTGAATTATATCTTAGTGAAGCTGTTACTAGTAACTTTACACTCAATGTGGGGCTCGAACACACAACTCTGAGATCAAGAGTTGTGCACTCTACTGGCTGAGCCAGCCAGGTGCCCCTGTGAAGCTGTTATCAAAAAAAGTAAAATAAGAAATCAAAGTTTGAAAGGGGAATCACTTCTTGTGGCCAATTTCTAAATAAGGAAAGAATGATTACTTAGTGGTTTCTACTTGTTATGATAGATATGCCAAGCAAACCATCAATTTACTAAAATTCAGTAAAAGACCTTAATCTGCTACTTAGGGAAAAAAAGACCCAAATGGCAAATACAGAATAGGCAATTATTTATTTATTTTTTTTTTATTTTTTTTTTAAATTTATTTATGATAGTCACAGAGAGAGAGAGAGAGACAGAGACATAGGCAGAGGGAGAAGCAGGCTCCATGCACTGGGAGCCCGACGTGGGATTCGATCCCGGGTCTCCAGGATCGTGCCCTGGGCCAAAGGCAGGTGCCAAACTGCTGCGCCACCCACGGATCCCAATAGGCAATTATTTAGAAGCTAAGAATATTTTATGAGTTTATTTTTTTAAAGACTTTACTTATTTATTCATGAGAGACACAGAAGCAGAGACAGATGCAGAGGGAGAAGCAGGCTTCCTGCAGGAAGCCTGATGCAAGACTCAATCCAAGGACCCTGGGATCACAACCTGAGCCAAAGGCAGACGCTCAACCACTGAGCCACCCAGGTGCCCCTGTGAGTTTAAAGATTAGTTTAGAGAGTCATAAAGTATAGCTTAGAAAATATTTATGAAAACTGACTTTTGCTATTCAAATTTGGGGAACAAAGTAATAGACAATATTTGATTCATTTCTTCTTTTTAGTAATTCAGTTGAATATTTTTACTAGATATTAAGAATCAGTTGTCCAAAAAAAGGTGCCAAAGTAGAATGATTTTACTTTCTTAATCTTTCAACATCTTTTTTCCTTTAAGACTCTTGCTAGAGTGACAGCAGAATGTTCCTGCAATAATCCAGACTCTGGAATTTGGCAGCTAAGTGCTAAAATGCCTTTTTTTTTTTTAAAGATTTATTTATTTATGATAGACATAGAGAAGGAGAGAGAGGCAGAGACACAGGAGGAGGGAGAAGCAGGCTCCATGCCAGGAGCCTGACGCAGGACTCGATCCCGGGGCTCCAGGATCACGCCCTGGGCCAAAGGCAGGCGCTAAACCGCTGAGCCACCCAGGGATCCCCTAAAATGCCTTTTGATTACTCTTTGTACTAATAGATTTTTTAGTGGGATATCTTAAATTGAGTATTCTATTTATATGCAAAATGTGCATCCAAGGATTTGCTCACAGAATTAGAAACACACTTTGAAAATATATTTTTTAAGATTTTATTTATTTAGGATAAGGGGTCACAAGTTGGGGGCAGGGCAGAGGAAGAGGGAGAGAAAGAATCTCAAGCAAACTGCCAAGAGCTGCCCAGGTGCCCCCACACTTTTAAAATATTTTAAATGTACTTATTTTTAATCTTTGAAAAAAATGCTACTTGTAATGCTTTGCTGTTACCTCTAATTTTTGACCATTTGGTTAAAATCCAAAATTAGGAAAATTATTTAGGAAAACAAGGTTAAGTACTAAAATAAACTTTTTAAAAGATGTGGGCTTCAACTTTATCCCTTCACACATTTTCTATACTCTTGGACTTAAATGGAAGGTTACTGTTTTCTTAATTAACAGGATCAGGAATATGAAGGTTCCTGCAGAATATTAGACCAAAGAAATGTAAACATAAGAACTTTGCCAGAATGAGAGTCTGTGATAATCTTTTTTTTAAGATTATCTATCTATCTATCTATCTATCTATCTATCTATCTATCTATCTATCTATCATCTACCTCTAGTCACTGGTTTATAAGAGAGAAAGTGTGCACACGTGAGCAGGGGGAAGTTTATATTAGTTTCAAGTGTACAAATGTAATATATGAAGACATTTTCATTGTAAAAAGAATTTTAGGAAAAAAGAATTTTAGGGGTGCCTGGGTGGCTCAGTCAGTTAAGCTTTTGCCTTTGGATCAGATCATGATCCCAGGGTCCTGGGATCAAGCCCCACATCAGGCTCCCTGCTCAGTGGGAAGCCTACATTTCCCTCTCCTCCCCACTTGTACTCTATCTCTGTCTCTCAAATAAATAAAATCTTTAAAAAAAATTTTTAATGGAAATATATCCAATAAAAAGCACAATGTTCCCTTTCCTTTTTCCCCTGAACTCACTCCCCTACCTAGAAATCACCATTTTGGTATGTTTCATTCCAAACCTTTTAGATAGATAGATAGATGATAGATAGATAGATAGATAGATAGATAGATAGATAGATAGATATAGATATAGATATAGATATGGAGGATTTTAAGATTATATTTTTAAGTAATCTCTATACCTACTGTGGAATTCAAATCCCACAACCCAAAGATTAAGAGTCACATGCTCCACCAACTGAGCCAGCCAGATGTCCTACGTACTGTTTTATATATAGAAGCTTATGGTAGGTATGTATTCCGCCCCCCCCCCCCATTTTATATAAATGGGGTCATACTGACTGGTTTTTTTTTTTTTTTTTTTTTTTTTTTTTACTGACTGGTTTTTAGCAGCTTACATTATTTTTCAATTAATGATTCATTATGGAGCTCTTTCCAGAGTAGTACTACCATAACCATTTCATATTGTTCCTTAGAGGTTTAACAATACTATATTGATTGGACATTCAGGGATTTTGTTTGTCAACAAAATTTTCAGATTTTTAAAAAGATTTTATCTATCTATCTATCTATCTATTTATTTATTTATTTATTTATTTATTTATTTATTTATGAGAGACACAGAGAAGGAGGCAGAGACATACAGAGAAGGAGAAGCAGGCCCCCAGAAGGGAGCTCAATGCAGAACTTGATCCCTGAACCAGGATCACACCCTGAGCTGAAGGCAGACACTCAACTGCTGAGCCACCCAGGTGTCCCAAATTTTCAGATTTTTATTTCCGTCTATTTTCTTTCTCTTCTTTTCTCTCAGCTAAGGTTGAGAATTTCTTCAACTTTACCCCCCTATTAGATTCTAAATTTTGCTCTAACATTTTTAATTTATAAGAGTGTTTTTTGTATTTCTTTTTTATTATTGAGATTCAATTGACATATGGCATTATATTAGTTAAGAAACAAAACAGGTGAACATACAGGAAGGAGTGGAAAGGAGAGAGGGAAACAATCCATAAGAGACTCTTAGTGATAGAGAACAAACTGAGTGTTGATGAAGGAAAGTGGGTAAGGGATGGGCTAAATGAGTGATGGGTATTAAGTTGGGCACTTATTATGATGAGCACTGGGTGTTATTATGTAAGTGAAGATCATTAAATTCTACTCTGAAACCAATATTACATTATATGTTAACTAACTAGAATTTAAATAAAAATTTGAAAAAAAAACAAAATATCATATTAGTTTTAAGTGTAGAACATAATAATTTGGTATTTGTATATTTTCAAAATGATCACCACAATAAACCTAGCTAATATCCATTACCATACATAGTTACAAATTTCTTTTCTTGTGATGAGAACCTTTTTTTTTTAAGATTTTATTTATTTATTCGTGGGAGACACAGAGAGAGAGGGGTAGAGACACAGGCAGAGGGAGAAGCAGGCTCCATGCAGGGAGCCTGACATGGGACTCGATCCCAGGTCTCCAGGATCATGCCCTGGGCTGAAGGCAGGCGCCAAACCGCTGAGCCACCCAGGGATCCTCAGTGATGAGAACTTTTAATTAAGATTTATTCTCCTGGCAACTTTTAAATATGTAATACAGTATTATTAACTATAGTCACCATACTATACATTACATTGCCACAACTTACTTGTTTTATAACTAGATGTTTGTACCTTCTGACCATCTTCATTCATTATGCTCACCCCCTGCCTCTGGCAACCACTGATCTGTTCTCTGTATCTTTGAGTTAGGATTTTTGGGGAGTACAGGGGTAGCTAGATACCACATATAAGTGAGATTATATGGTATTTGTTTTTCTCTAACTTATGTGACTTATGCACAATACCCTGAAAGTCCATCTGTGTTGTTGCAATAAAGATTTCCTTGGGTTTTTTTTTTTTTGGTTGAATAATATTTCACTCTGTGTATGTGTATCTGTGTGTATCACATCTTTATTCATTGATCCATCAGTGCACACTTAAGTTGCTTCGATGTCTTGACTATTATAAATAATGCTGCAATGCATATGGGGGTGCACATATCTTTTTTGAGTTAGTGTTTTTGTTTCCTTTGGATAAATACCCAGAAGTGTAATTGCTGGATAATATGGTAGTTCTATTTTTAATATTTTGGAGAACCTCCATACTGTTTTCTGTAGTGATTGCACCAATTTTCATTCCCACCAATAATGCACAAAGGTTCCCTTTTCTCAACATCCTTGTGAATATTTGTTATTTCTTGTCGTTTTAATAATAGTCATTCTGACAGCTGTGAGATTATATTTCATTGTGGTTTTAATTTGCATTTCCCTGATGATTAGTGATGTTGAGCACCTTTTTGTTTACCTATTTGACATCTGTATGTGTTCCTTGGAAAAATATCTATTCAAAACCTTGTCTCATTCTTAAAATTGGATTTATTTTTATTTATTTTTTTGCTGTTGTATATATGAGTTCTTTTTTTTTTTTTTAAGATTTTATTTATCCATTCATGAGACACACAGAGAGAGGCAGAGACACAGGCTGAGAGAGAAGAAGGCTCCATGCAGGGAGCCCAATGTGGGACTTGATCCTGGGACTCCAGGATCACGTCCTGAGCCAAAGGCGGGTGCCCAACCGCTGAGCCACCCAGACACCCCTATACGAATTCTTTATATTGGGTATCAACCCCTTATCAGATATATGATTTGCAAATATTTTCTTCTATTCAATAGGTTGCCTTTTCTTTTTGTTGATGATTTCCCTTATAAGGAACTCCTTATAGTGCAGAAGCTTTTTAGTTTGATGTAGTCCAACTTGTTTGTTTTTGCTTTTGTTGCCTTTGTTTTTGGTATCAAATCCAAAAAATTATCACTAAGACTGATGTCAAAGAACTTACTGCCTATATTTTCTTCTAGGAATTTTATGGTTTTAGGTCTTACATTCAAGTCTTTAATCCATTTTTAGTTAGTTTTATGTATGGTGTAAGATGGTATCCAGTTTCATTCTTTTGCATGTGGCTGTCCAATTGTCTCAACACCATTTATTGAAGAGACAGTTCTTTCTCTATTGTATATTCTTGGCTTCTTTGTTGTAAATTAATTGGCCAATACGTGTGGGCTTATTTCTGGTCTATCTGGTTTTATTGATCTCTGTCTGTTTTTATGTCAGTACCATACTGTTTTGATTACGATAATGCTGTGTTATAGTTTGATATCAGAGCACATGATGCCTTCAGCTTTGTTCTTCTTTATCAAGCTTGCTGTGGCTATTTGGGCTCTTTCATGGTTCCATACAAATGTTGTAATTATTCTATTTCTGTGAAAAATGTCATTGGAATTTTGATAAGGATTGCATTGAATCTATAGATTGCTTTGAGTAGTATGGACATTTTAACAATATTAATCCAGTCCATGAGGGTGGAAATTTTTCCACTTATTTGTGTTTTCTTTAACATCTTTCATCAGTATCTTATAGTTTTTAGTGTACAGGTTTTTCATCTCCTTGGTTAAATTTATTTCTGTGTATTTTATTCTTTTTGATCCTCGTGTAAAAGGTTTCTCTGATAGTTCATTGTTAGTATATAAAAAATCAATAGATTTTTGTGTATTGATTTTGTACTTTGCAACTTTACTGAATTCATTATTAGGTCTAACGTTTTTTTGTTTTTGTTTTTGTTTTTTTGTTTGTTTGTTTGTTTTTATGATAGGCACACAGTGAGAGAGAGAGAGGCAGAGACATAGGCAGAGGGAGAAGCAGGCTCCGTGCACCGGGAGCCCGACGTGGGATTCGATCCCAGGTCTCCAGGATCACGCCCTGGGCCAAAGGCAGGCGCCAAACTGCTGCGCCACCCAGGGATCCCCCGTTTTTGTTTTTTTTTTAATGGAATCTTTAAGGTTTCCTACATATAAGATCATATCATCTGCAAACAAATTATTTTTTTTTAATTTGGGTACTTTTTCTTTTTCTTTTTTTCTTAACTGCTCTGACTCAAACTCAGTATTATGATGAATAAAAAACAGGGCACCTGACTGGCTCAGTTGGTGGAGGGTACAACTCTTGATCTCAGCGTTGTGGGTTCAAGGCCCATGTTGGTGTAGCAATTACTTTTAAAAAAATCCTTAAAAAAAATGGTGAAGAGACTGAGGCCTGGAAAGAATTAGTGAGTTAAATTAATGCATCAGGACCAGGATCCTAAATGAGGTTGGTTGACCCTAAGTCCCATGCTGTTTCTGCTACTGCATGCTACTAAAGGGCCCCTTATAAGGATTGCAAAGCCCTTGATGTACATGACCTCTACCAGGGTCAGGTAGGAAGATGGTGCACTTAGTCAACCTTTATACCATATCATGCATAGTACTTTTGCCTACTTTATGTTATTAGAGCCTGCAGGTAACCCCTCACTTGTGAAAGCTGGCATACTTTTCTTCCTGATCTTAACAGAAAAGTTTGCACTAGTCTTTCACTGCTGAGTATAATGTTAATTGTGGGCTTGTCATATATGGCCTTCATTATGTTTAGTATGTTCCTTCTATATCCACTTTATTGAGAAGTTTTATCATAAATGGATGTTGAATTTTGTCAGATGCTTTTTCTGCATCTATTGAGATGATCATATAATTTTTTTAAAAGATTTATTTATTTTTTCAGAGAGAGAGAGAGAGAGAGAGAGGCAGAGACATAGGCAGAAGAAGAAGCAGGCTCCATGCAGGAAGCCCGACGTGGGACTCCATCCCAGGTCTCCAGGATCACACCCTGGGCTGCAGGTGGCGCTAAACTGCTGCGCCACCGGGGCTGCCCTGATCATATAATTTTTATCCTTTATTTTGTTAATATGGTGTATCATATTGATTGATTTGCAAATGTTGAATCATCCCTCCATCCCTGGAATAAATCCCACTTGATCATGGTGTATGAATCTTTAATGTATTGTTGAATTTGGTTTGCCAATACTGTGTTTAAAATTTTTTTTTTTTTATTTTATTTACTCATTCATGAAAGACACACAGAGAGAGGCAGAGACAGAGGCAGAGGGAGAAGCAGGCTTTATGCAGGGAGCCCACTGTGGAACTCCGCCCGGAACTGAGAGACCATGACCCGAGCTGAAGGCAGACACTCAACCAGTGAGCCACCCAGCCATCCTTTTTTTTTTTTTTTTTTTTTGCCAATATTGTGTTGAGGACTTTTGCATCTATGTTCTTCAGGGATATTGGCCTGTAGTTTTCTTTTCTTGTGGTTTCATTGTCTGGTTTTGGTATCAAGATAACACTAACCTTGTAAAATGAGTTTAGAAGTGTTCCTTTCTCTTTTTATGTTTCCTTTTTTTTTTATTTTTAAAAGATTCTGTTTATTCAGAAGAGACACACAAAGGTAGAGACATAGGCAGAGGGAGAAGCAGGCTTCCTTTGGGGAGCCTCATGCGGGACTCAATCCCAGGACCCTGGGATCACGACCCAAACCATCGGCAGATGCTCAACCACTGAGCCACCCAGGCGTCCGTTTTTTTATGTTTCTCTTAAAATTTTATTTAAGTATCTCTTGGAAATATTTTTTTCTTTAAGTTTTCTTTACATGGTTTCTTTCTACCAGACTGCTTTGTATTCTTTTGGTCTCTGTCTTCCACATACATGTTTCTTTTTGGTATCTGATCGTTTTAGCTGTTTGTTTTGAGGTGTCTAAAAGCTGACTGCAAAGCCTAAGCACATAAATAGGACTTGTCAAATCTGAGTTTTATTGTAGGATAATTTGGTTGGGCCATTTAAAATTTTTTTTAATTTTAATTTTTTAAAGATTTTATTTATTATTCATGAGAGAGACAGAGAGAGAGAGGCAGAGACATAGGCAGAGGGGGAAGCAGACTTACCGCAGGGAGCATGATGCAGTACTCAATCCCAGGACCCAGTATCATGACCTCAGCTGAAGGCAGATGCTCAACCACTGAGCCATCTAGGCGCTCTGATGATTCCATTTATTTTCAATTAAAAACTTTAATTTATGTTTATGGCTTTTTAAAATTTAAATTCAATTGATTAACATATAATGTATTACTGGTTTCAGAGATAGAGGTCAGTGATTCATCAGTCTTTTTTATTTTTTTTTTTTTGATTCATCAGTCTTACATAATACCCAAGTGCTCATTATATTACATTCCCTCTTCAATGTTCACCACCCAGTTACCACCCTTTCTCCATCCAGTGACCCTCAGTTTGTTTTCTATGGTTAAGAATCTATTATAGTTTGTCTCCCTCTCTGATTTCATCTTATTTTTTCCTCTCTTCCCCTATGATCCTCTGTTTTGTTTCTTAAATTCCACATATGAGTGAGATCATATGATAATTGTCTTTCTCTGTCTGGCTTATTTTACTTAGCATAATACCCTGTAGTTCCATTCATGTCATTGCAAATGGCAAGATTTTGTTCTTTTTGACAGCTGAATAGTATTCCATTTGTGTGTGTGTGTATGTGTGTGTGTGTGTTTGTATATACCACATCTTTATCCATTCATCTGTCAATGGACATCTGGGTTCTTTCCATAGTTTGGCTATTGTGGACATTGCTGCTATAAACATTGGGGTGCAGGTGCCCCTTCAGATCACTACCTTTGTATCTTTGGAGTAAATACCCAGTAGTGCAGTTGTTGAGTCATAGGGTAGCTCTCTTTTTAACTTTTTGAGGAACCTCCATACTGTTTTCCAGAGTGGCTGCACCAACTTGCATTCCCACCAACAGGGAATGTACAAGGGTTCCCCTTTCTCTGCATCCTCATCCACATTTGTCGTTTCCCGACTTGTTAATTTTTGCCATTCTGACTGGTATGAGGTTGTATATCATTGTGGTTTTCATATGTATTTCCCTGATGCTGAGGGATGTTGAGCATTTTTTCATGTGTCTGTTGGCCATTTGTATGTCTACTTTGGAGAAATATCTGTTCATGTCTTCTGCCCATTTCTTGATTGGATTATTTATTCTTTGGGTGTTGAGTTTGATAAGTTCTTTATAGATTTTGGATACTGGCCCTTTATCTGATGTGTCATTGCAAATATCTTCTCCCATTCTGTAGGTTGCCTTTTTTTAAAAATATTTTTAAAAAGATTTATTTATTTATTTAAAATTAATTAATTAATTAATTAATTAATTCATTTATTTATTTATGATAGACATATGTATATATAGAGAGAGGCAGAGACACAGGAGGAGGGAGAAGCGATCCCGGGACTCCAGGCTCGTGCCCCAGGCCAAAGGCAGGTCCAAACCGCTGAGCCACCCAGGGATCCCCTGCCTTTTGGTTTTGTTGACTGTTTCCTTTGCTGTGCAGATGCTTTTTATCTTGATGAAGTCCCAACAGTTCATTTTTGCCTTTGTTTTCCCTTGTCTTTGGAGGTGTGTCTAGCAAGAAGTTGCTGTGGCCAAGGTCAAAGAGGTTGAGGTTGCTGCCTGTGTTCTCCTCCTAGCATTTTGATGGATTCCTGTCTCACAGTTAGGTCTTTCATCCATTTTGAGTCTATTTTTGTGTATGGTGTGAGGAAGTTCATTTTCATTCTTCTGCTTGTGGCTGTCCCAATTTTCCCGACACCATTTGTTGAAGAGACTGTCTTTTTCCCTTTGGATATTCTTTCCTGCTTTGTTGAAGATTAGTTGACCATAGAATTGAGGGTCCATTTATGGGTTCTCTATTCTGTTCTACTGCTCTGTGTGTCTGTTTTTGTGCCAGTACCATACTGTTATGATAATTGTTAATTGTCTTTTTGTTAATAGCCTTTCTAGCAAATGTGAAGTGATATCTTGGCACAAGGTTTGATGTACCTGTTGGCCATCTATGTCTTCTTTGGAAATATGTCTGTTCAGATCCTCTACTCATTTTTACTTTTTTATTTTATTTTAAGGATTTTATTTATTTCTGAGAAAGAGTGAGCACAAGCAGGGGAGGGGCAGAGGAAGCGGGAGAAGCAGACTCCCTAGTGAGCAGGGAGCCTGATGCAGGGCTTGATCTCAGGCCCTGGGATCATGACTTGAGCTAAGATCAAGAGTTGAATACTTAACCAACTGAGCTACCAAGCATCCCAAAAGACAGTCTTTTTTTTTTCTTCCTTAAGCAAGCTTCACACCCAGCATGGAGTCCATCATAGGACTTGAACTCATAACCCTGAGACCAAGACCTGAGCTGAGAACAGGAGTTGAATGCTTAGCTGACTGAATTAGCTACTGAATTGAGGGTTCATTTATGGGTTCTGTATTTTGTTCTACTGTTCTCTGTGTCTGTTTTTTGTGCCAGTACCATACTGTCTTGATGATTACTGCTCTGTAATAGAGCTTAAAGTCCAGGATTGAGATGCTGCCAGTTTTGGTTTTATTTTTTAACATTTCTTTGGCTGTTTGGGGTCTTTTTTTGTTCCATACAAATGTTAGGATTATTTGTTTCAACTCTATGAAATAAGTTGATGGTATGTTGATAGGGATTGCAATGAATGTATAGATTGCTCTAGGTAGCATAGACATTTTAATAATATTTGTTCTTCCAATCCATGAGAATGAAACATATTTCCATTTCTTTGTGTCTTCCTCAATTTGTTTCATGAGTGTTCTATAGTTTTCTGAGTACAGATCCTTTGCCTCTTTGTTTAGGCTTATTCCTAGGTATCTTACAGTTTGGGTGCAACTGTAAATGAGATTGACTCCTTAATTTTTCTTTCTTCTGTGTCACTGTTAGTGTATAGAAATGCAGCTGATTTCTGTGCATTGATTTTATATCTTGCCACTTTGCTGAATTCCTGTATGAGTTCTAGAAATCTTTTGGTGGAGTCTTTTGGGTTTTCCATATAGAGTATTATGTCATTTGCAAAGAGAGAGAGTTTGACGACTTCTTTGCCATTTCAGATGTCTTTTATTTCTTTTTCTTCTCTGATTGCTGAGGCTGGGACTTCTAGTAGTATGCTAAAGAGCAGTGGTCATAGTGGACATCCCTGTCATGTTCCTGAACTTAGAGGAAAAACTCTCAGTTTTTCCCCCATTGAGAAGGATATTCACTATTGGCTTTTCATATATGGCTTTTATGATATTGAGGTATATTCCCTCTATCCCTACACTGTGAGGAGTTTTAATCAAGAAAGAAGGCTGTACTTTGTCAAATGCTTTTTCTCCATCTATTGAGAGGATTATATGATTCTTGTTCTTTCTTTTATTAATGCAGTGTACCACATTGCCTGATTTGTGGATGTTGAGCCACCCTTGCAGCCCAGAAATAAATCCAGTTTAATTGTGGTGAATGAATAATCCTTTTAATGTACTGTTGGATCCTATTGGCTAGTATTTTGGTGAGAATTTTTGCATTCGTGTTCATCAGGGATATTGATCTGTGATTCTCCTTTTTGGTGGGGTCTTTGTCTGATTTTGGGATCAAGGTAATGCTGGCTTCATTGAATTAGTTTGGTAGTTTTCCTTCCATTTCTATTTTTTGGAATAGTTTCAGAAGAATAGGTATTAATTCTTCTTTAAATGTTTGGTAGAATTGCCCCTGGGAAGCCATTGGACCTGGGCTCCTATTTGTTGGGAGATTTTTTTATTACTGCTTCAGTTTCCTTGGTGGCTGTGTTTCTGTTCAGGTTTTCTCTTTCTTCCTGTTTCAGTTTTGGTAGTTTATACATCTCTAGGAATGCATCCATTTCTTCCAGATTGCCTAATTTGTTGGCATATAGTTTGCTCATAATATCTTCTTAGAATTGTATTTCTTTGGTGTTAGTTGTGATCTCTCCTTTTTCATTCGTGATTTCATTTATTTGGGTCCTTTCTCTTTTGTTTTTGATAAGTCTGACCAGGAGTTTGCCAATTTTATTAATTTCAAAGAACCAGCTCTTAGTTTCATTAATCAGTTCTATTCTTTTTGGTTCTATTTCATTGATTTCTGCTCCAATCCTTATTAATTCTCTTCTTCTGCTGGGTTTAGGCTTTATTTGCTGTTCTTTCTCCAGCACCTGCAGAAAGGTAGGTTGTTTATTTGAGACCTTTCTTGTTTCTTGAGAAAGGTTTGTACTGCTATACACTTCTCTCTTAGGACCACCTTTGCTGCATCCTGAAGATTTTGAACAGCTCTGTTTTAATTTTCATTTATTTCCATAAATTTAAAAAAAAATTTTAAGATTATATTTATTTACTCATAAGAGAGAGAGAGAGAGGCAGAGACATAGGCAGAGAGAGAAGCAGACTCCATGCAAGGGAGCCTGATGTGGGACTCGATCCTAGGACTCTAGGATCATGCCCTGGGCCGCAGGCAGGTACTTAACCGCTAAGCCATCCAGCCATCCCATTTTTTCTAATTCTTTAGTTTCCTGTTGACCCATTCATTCTTAGTAGGTTGCTCTTTAGCCTCCATGTATTTGAGTTCTTTCTAAATTTCTTCTTATGATTCAATTCCAGTTTCAAAGCATTGTGGTCCAAAAATATGGGGAATGATCCCAGTCTTTTGGTACCAATTGAGACCTGATTTGTGACCCAGTATGTGATGTATTCTGGAGAATGTTCCATGTGCACTTGAGAAGAATGTGTATTCTATTCCTTTAGGATGGAATGTTCTAAATATATCTGTGAAGTCCATCTGGTCCAGTGTGTCACTCAAAGCCCTAGTTTCCTTGTTGATCTGCTTAGATGGTCTGTCCATTGTATGAGTGGGGTGTTAAAGTCCCCTGATATACTGTATTATCAATGTGTTTCTTTAATTTTGTTATTAATTGGCTTATATAATTGACTACTCCCATGTTAGGGGTGTACATATTTACAATTGTTAGATCTTGTTGGATAGACCCTTTAATTATGATATACTGTCCTTCCTCAACTTTTATTACGGTCTTAGGTTTAAAATCTAATTTGTCTGATATAAGGATTGCCACCCCAGCTTTCTTTTGATGTCCATTAGCATGATAGTTTTCCACCACCTCACTTTAAATCTGGAGGTGTCTGGATCTAACATAAGTCTCTTATGAAGAGAATGAGTTTTGCTTTTTTATCCTATCTGATACCCTATGTCTTTTGATTGGGGTAGTTAGCCCATTTACATTCAGAGTAACTATTGAAAGATATGAATTTAGTGCCATTGTATTACCTGTAAAGTCACTGTTTCTGTATGTTGTCTCTGTTCCTTTCTGGTCTATGTTATTTTTGGGCTCTTTCTTTGCTTAAAGGATCCCTTTTAATATTTTTTTGTAGGGCTGGTTTGGTGATCATAAGTTCTTTTAGTTTGTTTGTCCTGGAAACTCTTTGTCTGTACTTCTATTTTGAATGACATTCTAGCTGGATGAAGTATTCTTGGCTGCATATTTTTCTCATTTAGCACCCTGAATGTATCATGCCAGTCCTTTCTTGCAGGTCTCTGCTAGTCTAATAGGTTGGCTGCTAATCTAATGTTTCTACCCTTGTAGGTTACAGACTTCTTGTCCTGAGCTGCTTTCGGCATTTTCTCTTTGTGTCTAAAATTTGCAAGTCTCACTATTATATGTCAGGATGTTGACCTATTTTTATTGATTTTTGAGGAATGTTCTCTATACATCCTGAATTTAAATGCCCATTTGCTTCCCTGGATTAGGGCAGTTCTCCACTATAATTTGCTCCAATATACCTTCTGCCCCCACCTCTTTCTCTTCTTATTCTGGGATCCCAATTATTCTAACATTGTTAGAATATTCTAACATTGTTTTGCTTTATGGTATCACTTATCTCTTGAATTCTCTCCTGTGAACAGTAGTTGTTTCTCTTTTTCTCTATTCTCCATCATTTTGTCTTCTTTTTTTTAATTTCCCTTTTTTAAAAATTTTTATTTATCTATTCGGGGGGGGGGGGGCAAAGACAGGCAGAGGGTGAAGCAGGCTTCATGCAGGGAGCCTGATGTGGGACTCCATCCTGGGACTCCAGGATCATGCCCTGGGTCGAAGGCAGGTGATAAACTGCTGAGCCACTTAGGGATCCCCATTTTGTCTTCTATATCACTAATTCTTTCCTGCTTTATTTATCCTAGCAATTAGAGCTTCCTTTTTTTTTTTTTCTTTTTTTTCTTTTTTGCATCTCAGTAATAGCCTTTTTTTATTTTGAGTTGATTAGATTTTAATTCTTTTATTTCTCCTGAAAGGAATTCTTTAGTGCCTTTTACGGTTTTTTCAAGCCCAGCTAGTATCATTATAATTGTTATTCTGAACTCTAGTTCCAAGGTCTTTATGTCTGTACTGAATAGGTCCCTGGCAGTCAGTACTGCCTCTTGTTCTCTTTTTTGAGGTGAGTTTTTCCATCTTGTCATTCTGTCCAGATAAGAACAGATGAATGAGAGAACAAAATACTAAAATGGCAAAATGGGGATCCCTGGGTGGCTCAGCAGTTTGGCACCTGCCTTTGGCCCAGGGCGTGATCCTGGAGTCCTGGGATTGAGTCCCATATCCGGCTTCCTTCATGGAGCCTGCTTCTCCCTCTGCCTGTGTCTCTGCCTCTCTCTCTCTCTCTCTCTCTGTCTCTCATGAATAAATAAAATCTTAAAAATAAAATAAAATAAAATGGCAAAATGGCCTAAGAAATATACACTAAACAAATCAGAAGAGCTCCCTCCCCCCAACAAAAAAAAGAATAAGACAGTTGAACAGAATAGAGGTATACACTGGATCCTATGTGTATTTTGGTCCTTTTGGTAGAAAACTAGATCCCAAAATTGTAACAAAAGAAAGATTTATATATGTACAAAAAATTAAATGAAAGGACAAAATATAACTATAAAAATGAAAATTAAAAGACACCCTCCCCCCAAAAAAGAAGGAATATAAACAGGTGAACAAACAGAACAATACACTATATCCTGAGTGTATTTTGGCCAGTTTGTTAGAAGAAACTAAATTTAAAAATTATAAAGAAAGAAAAATGTATATACACAAAAATAAAATTAAATATATTGACAGGACAGAATGTAGTTGTAAAGATGAAAATTCTAAAAAGACCAACAAAACCAAAGAAACAAAAATAAAAGAAAGAAAAAGAAAAAAGAAAAAAAGCCAATATGATCAGACAGGTAAAGAGAACAGAGCCATACACTAGATTATTTTTTTTTAGATTATTTATTTACTTATTCATGAGAGACATAGAGATGCAGAGACATAGGCAAAGGGAGAAGCAGGTTCCCTGGAGGGAGCCCAGTGTGGAACTGGATCTCAGAACCTCCAGATCACACTCTGAGTGGACGGCAAATGCTTAACCGCTGAGCACTCACTCAGGCATCCCCATACACTAGAGCCTGAGTGTATTTTGGTCTGGTAGAAGAAACTGCATCCTAAAAGTGTAAAAAGAAGTAAAAACTATATATATTATATATATCATATATATACAAAAATAAAATTAAATACAATGAAAGGATAACAAGTAACCATAAAAATGAAAATTAAAGATTTTTAATGGGACGCCTGGGTGGCTCAGTGGTTGAACGTCTGCCTTTGGCTCAGGGCGTGATCCTGGAGTCCTGGGATCGAGTCCGCATCTGGCTTACCGCAGGAAGCCTGCTTCTCCATGTCTCTGCCTCTGTGTGTGTGTGTGTCTGTCATGAATAAAGAAATAAAATCTTTGAAAATAAAATAAAAAATATTTTTAAAAAAGAGTTGATAAAATAATAAATTGGTTGAAAAGGGAAAGAAAAAAATTAAAATGGCAAGACTAAAGAATCATGGAGGGGGGGTATCCCATGAATTCTATATGCTATATTCCCCTAGCGCTGGAGTTTTGTAGATCTCAGTGATGGGTAAACTTGGCTTTGGCTGGATGTTCTTGCTGTTTTTCTGGGGGAGGGGCTCATTGCATTGATTCTCAATGTCTCTGCCTCTGGCAGAATTGCACTGCCCTTACCAGGTGACCAGGCTAAGTAATCTGCTTCATTGCTCTAGATGGCTTTTGTTTCCTGAAGGTACCCTCAGGGAAAAGCAGTCAATCACTCTGGTCTCCCTGGTCTCCCTCCGCACTCCGTGCTCACCCAGCCTATGACTGAGCATTTCTATTTCAGGCCTGCAACTGTGTCTCATAACCCTGCAGACTCCTCCACGGCTCCTCCTGGGGGAGGAAGGGAAGTTTTGCCAGTTCTGCCGTTTGTTGGACCCCTGCTCGGAGAGCAGTCATGCTGACCTGGCGCAGTTTGTGGTTTGGGGAACCTGGAGCTGAGAGCCCACTCCTGGGCTTGCTGATTGTAGCTGGCTTCCCTGCTCCAATGCGTGGGAACTCTGCTGTATACTCAGGCACTCAGTCTTCCTGTGACCTTGAGACAGACCACACTGTCTCACCTAGAATTCCACCCCTGCTTCGCTGCCTTGGTGCTTTTCAGGCAAGGATATCTCTCACCGGAGCAGACTTCTAAAAGTTCTGATTCTGGGCAGCCCTAGTGGTGCAGCGGTTTAGCGCCACCTGCAGCCTAGGGCGTGATCCTGGAGACCCTGTATCGAGTCCCACGTCGGGCTCCCAGCATGGAGCCTGCTTCTCCCTCTGCCTATGTCTCTGCCTGCCTCTCTCTCTCTCTCTCTCTCTCTCTGTCTCTGTCTCTATGAATAAATAAAAAATCTTTAAAAAATAAAAAAAGTTTGGATTCTGCACTCTGCTGCTACATCACTCTGGTGCGGGCTTACAGAGGATCCCATCCCCCCAAGGTTTATTTTCCCATACATCAACTGGGATTTACTTCTTCGCACTTCCTACCTTGTAGAAAGTGGTCGATTTCTATTTGTAGAGTTGCAGCTGCTATTTTCTTAGATCTCAGCTGCATTCCTGGGACCACACGAAACTAAGGTCTCCTACTCCTCCTCCATCTTGGACTCTCCTCTGGTTGGGCCATTTGTTAGGGAAACTTCTGATTCATAAATGAAGAGTTTTCTAATCTGTCTGGTTCAACAAAATGGGGGAAGAGACCTGCTTTTATATAGATATATAGTGCGAGTAGGGGGAGGCACAGAGGAAGAGAGAGAATCTCCAGCCGACTCTGCTGATCAATCTCATGACCCTGAGATCACAACCGGAGTCGAGATCAAGTCAGTCGTTTAACCAACTGAGTCACACAGGTACCCAAGACTTGCTAATATTTGAATTCAGCATTCACCTATGCATAAAATCACATAATCCCCTTGTTTTTTTTACCGTGGTATTTATGCCTTCAACAGTGCCTGGTGTCTTCTAATCAAGAGACCCCTGTTTTAACCTCTCTAGGGAATAAAGTGTAGGCTTCTGCCATAATTGGGAAGTTAGGGAAAGGTAGCCGCCTCAGGATGTGAAATGGAGGGAGGGGATCTAGGGATCCATCAGCTTCTTAAATAGCTTTCACCCAGTTTTTCTTATCTCATCCATCTCATCTGCTATTCACCCCCAGTTCTACAGGTACTAACTAGTGTTGCAAGTTTTTGTTCATTTAAAAATTTTTTTGGTATATATTGGATTTGTTCTCAGGTTTCCTCACTGTCAGTTTAGGACTTGGCTTTCTCTGTCCTGCTAAGTCACTTGCCACTCCATCATCTATTTTGGTTGCTGTTTTTCTTCCTGTCTTTCAGTTATGTATTTTTTTAAATTCCCTTTACCATTGTTAGTGGGGTTTCTAGAAGGAGCAGATTGTGTTCAATTTATTTCTTATTTCATATTTTTTTCTTAGGCAGTAGTATGTAGTTAGGTATATGAGTTATGCCACCAGACTGTTTGGGTTTGAACTTTGGGACTGCCACTTATTAAATGATCTATATTCCTAATTTTCCTCATCTTTAGAATAGAGATAAAAAATTTAATATTTATTTATTTATTTATTTATTTATTTATTTATTTATTTATTTATTTATTTATTTATGATAGAGAGAGAGGCAGAGACATAGTCTGAGGGAGAAGCAGACTTCCTGCAAGAAGCCTGATGTGGGACTTGATTCTGGATCCCAGGATCCATACCTGGGTGGCTCAGGCGCTCAACCGCTGAGCCATCCAGGCATCTCTAATATAGAGATAATAATAATAATACCTATGCCATACAATGACTAGATAGTTAATTAAAATTATTTAAAGCACTTAAAGCAGTGCCTACCACAAATAGCATGCCCTTAAAAAGTATTTGCTGTTACTATTTTCTTTCCTTTTTTCTGGCCTCTTTTCCTGCAACTCCTGTTGGTCAAAAGTTAATCTCACTTGACTGATACTTGAACTATCTTACCTTTTCTTTCATATTTTCCATTTCATGTTTCCTGGGGATTTTTTTCAGCCATCATTTTATTTATTTATTTATTTATTTTTATTTATTTTTTTAAAGATTTTATTTATTCAGAGAGAGAGAGAGAGGCAGAGACACAGGCAGAGGGAGAAGCAGGCTCCATGCAGAGAGCCCAACGTGGGACTCCATCCCGGGTCTCCAGGATCACACCCCAGGCTGCAGGTGGCGCTAAACCGCTGCGCCACCGGGGCTGCCCTCAGCCATCATTTTATTTTATTTTATTTTATTTTAATTTATTTTTTTATTTTTTATTTATGATAGGCACACAGAGAGAGAGAGAGAGAGAGAGGCAGAGACACAGGCAGAGGGAGAAGCAGGCTCCATGCACCGGGAGCCCGACGTGGGATTCGATCCTGGGTCTCCAGGATCGCGCCCTGGGCCAAAGGCAGGCGCTAAACCGCTGCGCCACCCAGGGATCCCATCAGCCATCATTTTAAATACCAAATAGCTCTTTTAATATGTGCTTTTGGGACACCTTGGTGGCTTAGTGGTTGAGCATCTACCTTCAGCTCAGGGTGTGATCCTGGGTTCCTGGGATGGAGTCCCACATCAGGCTCCCTGCAGGGAGCCTGCTTTTCCCTCTGCCTATGTCTCTGCCTTTCTCTGTGTGTCTCTCATGAATGAATAAATAAAATCTTTTTAAAAAATCTGCCTTTAATCTTTCATGATTTCCTCAGATGTCAATGGCCCTTGGTGGTCTATGTAGATTTTAAACTGATTAAAAGCTCTTTAGAAATAAGAAGGCTTATTTTAGGTAAGGCTTGCTTTTGGATGTTAGGATAGAGACATGGTTAGGTGTCACTACGAGGAGGACTTCTCTCTGGGATTGTTAATTTCCTCCAAAAAAGACCTTTCCAATGTTTTCCTGGGCAGTTAAATGCAAGTGTTCTCAGGTGGTATTTGAGTAGAGTAATGGTTAGAGGAATTAAAATCCTGTCCTTTGGTGTTTCAATAAATGCCTTTCTTTTCAGTTCATATCACTTCTAATTTCTGTGCTGCCTAGTGTCTCCAAGTCTTTAGAATTTGTTTTTTCAAGGTCTCTAGAGGATAAATCTCCATTTTCCCACCAGGGCTGGAGTCTGTGCACTTAGCAACTGGCATTCTATGTGCAGGACTGGGAAGGGCAATCAACAGTTCACATACATAGACTTTTCATCCTATTGTTTCACTTTGTGCTTCCCCTCCACTCATTTAGTACTTCCAAAATGTGAGCCTTTCCCAGGTTCTCTGTGGGTAAAATTGACTCTTGTCTCAGTATCCCACCGAGGTTATAGCTTCTTTCACCCTGATAAATCAAGCACCACTCCTCTATTTGCTCTCCCTTTTCTATAAATGTGTTAAAATATTTTATCCATTGTTGCCTTCTCTTCTGTTTGCTTTTTCCTTGTAGATTTAAACCTTTTATTTTGCTGTCATTTCATAAAGGAAGAAGTAAATGCTTATATCTAATCTGCATTTTTTAAATTAGAAATAATCAGATGAATGTTATTTTTAAAATATTTTATAGTTGCTTTTAGCTTAATTATATAATGTATCAATAACCTCTAACCCATCTTGGGAACAAGAAGACCAGTTTTCCTTAAATGTAGGCTGCTATAGACCATACTCTCTTCTTTATAAGCAAGTGGTAGTGAACAAACTCAGGCTATAGGATCTAGTGGAAAGAGTTTGAATTCCCACAGCCAGGGCAAGTTTTTTTTTTACCTATGATAATTCACTGGTGCTTGACTTTTCCATTTCTGTTAGGAAAGATTTTACTGAACTACAATTCTTTTTCCTTTTATTCTCCTCTTCCTCTTACCAGCTCTAATTACTGACATTTATTGAGGACTCTCTTCTGATGCAAGAAAGCCAGGGTCTTACCTGGGTACACTCTAAAAAATAGGTGGTATATCCATGTAATGGAATACTGTTTTGCCGTAATATAGAAAATGGTATGTTCGTACAATAGAATACTATCCAGTGATAAAAAAGGAACAAACTATTTATACATGCTTCAAACATGGAACATCTTCAAAAACATTATACCAGGTGAAAGAAGCTGGATGCAAAAGGTTAGTTATATAGTTGTGATTCTATTTATATTTAATATCCAGAAAAGGCAAATCTATAAGGAAAGTTAGTCATTTTCTGGGTTGAGAATGGCTGATAGTGGGGGAGGCTGTGCATACATAGTAGCAAAGGGTATAGGGAGCTTTTATACTTTCCATTCAGTTTTTTTTTTTTAAGATTTTATTTATTTATTCATGTGAGACACAGAGAGAGAGAGAGAGAGAGATTGAGAGAGAGAGAGAGAGAGAGAGAGAGAGAGAGGCAGAGACAGACAGAGGGAGAAGCAGGCTCCACACAGGGAGCCCGATGTGGGACTCCATCCCAGGTCTCCAGGATCACGCCCTGGGCCGAAGGCAGATGCCCAACCGCTGAGCCACCCAGGCGTCCCTCCACTCAGTTTTTGTTGTTATCTTTTGTTCAAGATTGACTGATTGATGGATTGATTGACTGGAGAGAGAGAGAACTAGCAGGGGAAGGGGTACAGGGAGAGGGAGAAGCAGGCTTTCACTGAGCAGGCAGCCCAATGTGGGTTCCCATCCCAGGACCCTGAGCCAAACTAAGAGTCCAGTGGTTAACCAATTGAGCCACTCAGGTGCCCACTTGCCACTCAGTTTTGCTGTGAACCTAAAAGTGCTCTAAAAAGTTATCTGTTAATGGGATGCCTGGGTGGCTCAGCGGTTGGGCATCTGCCTTCAGCCCAAGGCGTGATCCTGGAGTCCCGGGATCAAGTCCCACATCAGGCTCCCTGCATGGAGCCTGTTTCTCTCTCTGTGTCTCTGCCTCTCTCTCTGTGTCTCTCATAAATAAATAAATAAAATCTAAAAAAAAAAAGAATCTCTTAAAAAAATTTGTCTATTAAAAATGTAAATAAAAAAGGCCTTAAAAGAGGAATTACTCTTTAAATCATAGAAATATAACCATCATATGTAAAGCTCTTTGTATACTAGTGAGCAAAATTTTTTTTATTCAAGTATAAAGTACAGTGTTATATTAGTTTCAGGTGTACAATATAATGACTAACTCTATACATTCTTCAGTGCTTGTCAAGATGAGTGTACTGTTTATCTCTTTTATCTGTTTCACCCATCCTCCTATATAGCTCACCTCTGAAAAACTCCAGTTTGTCTATTTTTTCCTGTTTTTTTTGTTTCTTAAATTTCATATATGAGTGAAATCATATGGTATTTGTCTTTCTCTGACTTATTTCACTTAGCATAATACCCTCCATGTCCATCCATGTTATCACAAATGGTACAAATTCATCCTTTTTTATGGCTGTGGTAATATTCCTGTGTGTGTTTGTGTGTGTGTGTGTGTGTGTGTGTACATTTATCTTACTTATCCTTTCCTTATTTATTTGTCTATTGATGGACACTTTGTTGCTTCCATATGTTGGCTATTGTAAATATTTGCTACAATAAACATAGGGGTGCATATATCCTTCTCAATTAGTGTTTTCATTTTCTTTGGGTAAATACCCAGTAGTGGATTACTGGATCATATGGTAAATCTAGTTTTAATTTCTTGGGGGAACCTCCATACTATTTTCTACAGGGGCTGTACCAATTTGCATTCCCACCAACAGTGGTTTCCTTTTTTCCACAACCTTGCTAATGCTTGTTATTTCTTGGGTTTTTTATTTTAGCCATTCTGACAGGTATGAGGTGATATCTCATTGTGGTTTGATTTGCATTTCCCTGATGAAGAGTGATATTGGACATCTTTTTTTAGAATTTTTATTTATTTATGATAGTCACAGAGAGAGAGAGAGAGAGAGAGAGAGAGAGGCAGAGACACAGGCAGAGGGAGAAGCAGGCTTCATGCACTGGGAGCCCGATGTGGGATTCGATCTCGGGTCTCCAGGATCACACCCTGGGCCAAAGGCAGGCACCAAACCGCTGCGCCACCCAGGGATCCCTGAACATCTTTTTAAGTGTGTTTTAGCCATCTGTATATCTTCTTTGGTGAATTGTCTATTTGGTCTTAGGTCCATTTGTTAGTTGGGTTATTACTTTTTTTTTTTTTTTTCAGTGTTGAGTGTAGAAGTTCTTTATATAGCTTGGATATTAACCCCTTATTGGCTATATAATTTACAAATATCTTCTCTCATTCAGTAGGTTGCCTTTTCATTTTGCTGATGGTTTCCTTCATTGTGCAAAAGCTTTTTATTTTGGGCACGTTGGTAGCTCAGTGGTTGAGCATCTGCCTTTGGTTCAGGTTGTGATCCCTAGGTCCTGGGATCGAATCCCAAATTGGGCTCCCTGCGAGGAGCCTGCTTCTCCCTCTGCCTAAGTCTCTGCCTTTCTCTGTGTCTCTCATGAATAAATAAATAAAATCTTTAAAAAAAAAAAGCTTTTTATTTTGGTATAGGCCAAATAATTTATTTTTGCTTTTGTTTCCCATGTCTGCAGAGATATATCTAGAAAAATGTTTCTACAACTGATGTCAAAGAAATTACTGCCTATGTTTTCTTCTAGGAATTTTATGGTTTCAGGTCTCACATTTAGGTCTTTAATCCATTTTAGTTTATTTTTGTGTATGGTGTAAGAAAGTGGTCCAGTTTCATTCTTTTGCATGTAGCTGTTCAGTTTTCCCATCACCCATTTGTTGAAGAAACTGTCTCTTTTCCATTGTATATTCTTGCCTTCTTTCTTATGGAATAATTGTCCATATAAGTCTGGGTTTATATATGGACTTTCTTCTATTCTGTTGACTTATGTGTCTGTTTTTGTGCTAGTGCCAAAGTGGCTGCCATACTAGGTAGCAAATTTAGGTATAATTATTACAGCATTAAATTATCAGTTTTTAGATTAACATGCAGGGTTTCAGATTTATTGATTGACCTTTAAGTGAGACCTTTTAAAATAATTATTTGGATTCATTTCACTCACTCATTAATTCATCAAATGTTTACTGAGTACCTTTTCTGTGCCAGGTAACTATTCTAAATCCTAAGGATACAGTAGTAAACAAAAAGAAGACCTCTTCTTTCAAATAAATTAAATTCATTTTTTTTTTTAAATTTTAGAGAGAGCAAGAGAGAGCACATGGGAGCATGGGGAGAGGCAGAGGGAGAGAAGCAGACTCCCTGCTGAGCATGAAGCCCAGCACAGGCCTTCATCCCCCAACTCTGAGATCATGACCTGAGCCAAAATCAAGAATTGGACGCTTAACCAACTGATCCACCCAGGCGCCCTGGAAATTAAGTTCATTCTTACAGGTGAAGACAGAAAATAAACACTAAATCTATTAGTCAGTGGCTTTGATAACTGTTGTGAAAAAAAATAAAGCAGAATAAGGGACTAGAAAATGATGAGGTAAGAATGCAAAAGGAGTTTGCTGTTTTTTATGAGGTGATCAGGGAAGGCATCTCTGATAAGGTTAAATAGAAATCTGAAATAAGTAAAGGAGTGAATGATATACCTGGGTAAAAAGCTTTCTATTTCTAGCCAGAGGAATTAAAAAGTACAGAGATGGGGGCATTTGGGTGGCTTAATCAGTTGAGCATCTGACTCTTGATCTTAGATCAGGTCTTGATCTTAGAGTCATGAGTTCAAGGCCCATGTTGGCTCCACACGTGGGGCCTAGTTAAAAAATAAATAAATAAATAAAGATGGTGAGGTGAGAGAAATAGAGAGATTTGTGTGACATAGAGTAAGGTGAAAGAAGGAAAGTATAAGAAGACAGAGTCAGAGAGGTGGCAGAGAATTAAATCAAATAGGGATTTATAAGTGATGGTCAGGATTTTGACTTTGTCCCTGAATGAGAGGGGAATGTAACAGAGGGTTATGAACAGAGGAAGGACCTGATCTGATTCACATTTTTAACAGATCACTCCAGGTGCTATGTAGAAACTAGAGTATGTAGAAAAAAGGAAAGCAGTTAATAGACTAATGCGATTGTCCAAGTGAGAAATAATGCTGGCTTAGACCAAGGAGGTAATCTTGGAAGCAGTAAGAAGTGGTTAGGTTCCAGATATACTTCAAAGGAAGAAACAATAGGATTTTTAAAATGTGGTTTATGAGAAAGAAAAAGAGTCAAGGATAAATCCAAGATTTGTGGCTTAAGCAGTTAGAAGAATGGAATTGTCATTGACTAAGTGGAGAAGGCTTGGGGAAGCTTAAAGGGAAAATCAAGAAGTTGGTTTTGGACAAATTAAGATGATGGCACTTATTGAAGTGGAAATACTGAGTATATGTGGTTGGATATAAGAACCTGAAGCTAGCTCAGCTCAGGGGGTGCCTGGGTGGTACAGTCAGTTAAGTGACCAACTTTGGTTTCATCTCAGGTCATGATCTTACAGTCCTGAGATTGAGCTCTGTGTCAGGTTCCAAGCTCAGTAGGAGTCTGCTTGAGTTTCTCTCTCTCTCTTTCTGCCTCCCTCACTCCCCCCACCCAACACAAACTTTCCCTTTCTCTTAAATAAATAAATAAATATTTAGAAAATAATCTGAAGTTTGGAAGCGTGGTATGACTGAAGATACAAATTTCAACATTACCTATAAATAAATGACATCAATGGAATTGGCTTTGTAATTATATACTATCTGTATATGCAATGAAAACTTAAACAATGATTTTCATCCTCATTCCTTTCCTCTGTTTTTTATTAGAATTTGAAATGATAAGAAGACTTTTATCTATTAGCATTGTCAGTCTCAACAGCTTCTGAAAACTATCTTCCCAAACTACAAATGGATATTTAAGATGCGCAATATGTAACTCTTTTGTTAGACCACTAAGTATAATTTAAGAGGTGCAGGCCATTCAGTGAAGATGGAAAAGGTGACATTATGAACTTAAAGCATAACATTTTAGACAGATAAGGATTTATGGTATCATTCTTAGTCATGACTTTAGTATCTTTATGTTCTTTTAGGTACTTTTTAGTTTTTCATTTTCTCTATTCTAGTGAAAGGAAATGTAAAATTTTGGAGTTATATTCTTCAAAAGTTATTGGAATCATTATTAAAGGAAATTATAATCTTAAAAAAATCTTGGGATGCCTGGGTGGCTCAGTCAGTTTGGTGTCTGACTCTTGATTTTGGCTCAGGTCATGATCTCAGGGTCGTGGGATTGAGCCACATGTAGGGTTCCTCACTCAGAGGGGAGTTTGCTGGAGATTCTCTCCCTCGCCCTCTGCCTCACTCTCTTTCCCTTTCAAATAAATCTTTTCTAAAAAGTCTTTATAAACTACTAAGTACTATACTTTGCTTAAGATTAACTTTATAGCAACATGACTGCTTAGGGATATTACTTGCTTCCCCCAATCCCTGCCCCTGGCTCACTAAAATGAGCTAATCTGTGTGCACAATCTTCCATGTTTTTTGCTCATTGGAATCATGTTAATTTGGGAGATTAACAGTTCAATTCTATTAACTGAGAAAACCTTTAAAAATTATTTTTGAGTTTTTTCTTCTGCACACTTTCCATCATACTGCTTTTGCGATTATCCATAATAATGCCTTGTAGAAATAACTACATCAGTAAAATTATGCCACATCTGCTTCTGTAAATCTCTACTCCATCTCTTAAGTGGTTACAAGTATATTAGCTATCTGAAGTGAGGTCTTTTTTGCCTTACTAGAAACCTCAAAATACTTCATAATACCATGCTATTTAAAGTCTTTAAAGACTGTAAGTATGCATAATAAGCTATCAGTTATCTTCATTACAGTTGATTATTCATTACTTATTCAAGACAAGGTACTATGCTGTATATAATCAAAATACTCGTGGTTCCTATAAATAAATCTTATTCAAAGGAACATTTTGTTAACTAGTGAATACACACACATATGCACACACAGTTGAATCAAACACAGTTGATTCTCATTCACAGTGGTTATGTTCCATAAAGTCATCATAAACTTTGAATTAATGAGTACTGAACTATTTTTCCTAGGGGAAATACAGAGTTAGATTCCTGTGAGTCTTTGGTTACAAAATTTTTGTTAATCAGTGAGTACAACCTTGTTATTTATATGTGTTTCTGCTTAAAGGTCCTTATTTGATATATAGTTAATTCATTTTTTAAAAAGATTTTATTTATTTATTCATGGGAGACACATAGAGAGAGAGAGGCAGAGACACAGGCAGAGGGAGAAGCAAGGAGCCTGATGTGGGACTTGATTCTGGGACTCCAGGATCACGCCCTGAGGCAAAGGCAGACAGACGCTCAACTGCTGAGCCACCCAGGCGTCCTTGTAGCTAATTCATTAACATTGAATGCACAACACTATATAACTCATGCCTGAATGAAGGGTATTAAATGCATGTATTTTCTCCATAAGGTACACCACAGCCTTCATGTGCTTAGGAACACTAGATAGCACTATTTTTAGGGACCATTTTAAACAGCAAAATCAGCCACAAAAAGCACAAAAAAATGAGAAAAATGTAGCACTAAATAGACTGAAAAGTGCTAAATAGATGGCACTAAATAGATTGCAAACATTTCATAATGTTTACATTATGAAAGCTCAAACAAGAAGGCAGAGTGAGTGTTACCTTATTTGACCTCAGCTGGGAACATGTGCTTCAGGTAACTTTTTTTTTTTTTTTTAAAGATTTTTATTTTACTTATTCATAGAGACAGAGAGACAGGCAGAGACACAGGCAGAGGGAGAAGCAGGCATCATATAGAAAGCCTAACATGGGACTCAATCCAGGGTCTCCAGGATCACGCCCTGGGCTGCAGGCAGCACTAAACCGCTGCGCCACCAGGGCTGCCCATGCTTCAGGTAACTTAAATTGTTCATCATTCTGTGTATGTCCATGAATGACTGCTAAAAGACTGACTTTAGGGTTAACAAGTAAATTTTAGTGAGTAGGTGGTTTACCCATACAGACTCAGTGAATAATGAGGAGACCAACTGTCTACATATTTTTTAATTCCTGCCTGAAACACATTTTCTTCTATCTATTGACCTCAAATGTTACCGTATCTCTGAAATCTTTCCCAGCAATCTTAAACAGAATTAGCATTCTCTCCAGTACTCACTGAGTGATCTCATATCACTTTGTATATTCCTTTTTTATAGCATGTATCACATTTTATGTCAGTTCTTTGTTGGGATTCTTTAGACTGTGAGCTTTTTAAGAACAAGGTCCTTTTTTCATCCATTTCTGTATCCTTAATACTTAACACATGGTCCGTCATTGACTGAGACACCCAGGCATCCCACATAGTTAAATTTAAATAAATTTTAAATGAATGAATCAATTAGCCTCCCTGCAAATGGATTTATGTGTATTATCTTAATGAATCTGTCTTAATTAAAAATTGTAGGGGCGCCTGGGTGGCTTAGTCAGTTAAGCATCTGCCTTCGGCTCAGGTCATGATCCCAGGGTCCTGGGATAGAGTCTCCCCTTTCCTGCAGGGCTGCTCAGCAAGGAGCCTGCTTGTTCCTTCTCTTCTGCCCCCCACGCGCCCTGCTCGTGCTCTCTAATGAATCTTTAAAAAAATAAATAAAAATTGTGAGGCTATATGAAGTGGAAATAGTACACATTTTATACCAGTGAACATCTCTTGCTATCTCTATTTTTGTTGATTCTTTTTTCATTTGGATGAAGCTGCTTTATATGGAAAGGAATGAATGAAGAACCAGATAATTTTTCCATTACCTTTAAAATTTCCTATGCAAAGACTTACTGAGCACAGTAGTGCACTAGACTCTGTATCAAGTTATCCTGATTCTAAACTGCAGAGGAAAAAATTTATATTCAGGTAAAAATTAGGATACATGTTTATACTAGATTTTGATTTTGAAATATTCCAAAAATATAGACTGGTATTGAAGAAATAACAAAGCAAACACTCAAATATCCATGACCCTATTTGTCATATTTAATGTTTGGCCAAATTTATTTAAAGATTAAAAAAAGCAAAACAGCATTCTTGATCCAAGCTGAAGCCCCTCCCCTCACATACCTTTCGTTAATCTTGTGTCTACCTGTTCCCTTCCATTGTAGCCACTTCCCTGAATTTGGTATTTATCTTTCCCAGATAAGCCTTAAATATGGGCGGATTTAAGGATGCTGGGAATCCTTCAGTGGTTTGTTTGTTTTAATAAAATACCATTCATTTAGCTTAGCATGTGGGATGTGAAGTGTTTCTGAAAGGAGTCATCAGTCTCTGTCTATGTCTAGGTCTTTCTAGGGAACACTTAATAAGATTGCTTTTTCTCTCCCACTCCTTCAGATGTTTTGTTTGCAGTCCCTGAATCCAAATTGTACATTTATCTTTCAATATTTCAATATCTTTCAATATTTTACTTCTTATGATGATGAACTTCTAATTGACAACCACAGTCAGTTCTGCCCGTAAAGCCATCATTGTTTTGCTTCCAAAGAAAAACTTTATATTTCAAAATGTAACCAATTCAATCATTCTGCTATAGGGGTTATGAAGTACAAAGAATAATGAACAATGAAAAATATATATTGAAATATATTAGAAACATACAGATCCATATTGTATTTAGTTGAATAACATACTATAAATTCATATATGCAAGGAATATATAATGATTTTATTTCTCATAAATTAAATTTGACTTTGAATTGCCCAAACTGGTAGGATGGAGATTCATATCAGTCATTTTGAGAGCACATAGAGAAGAATGATGTTTCTTTCCTTTATTTCTCCTGCCCAATTCAAGAATTTGAGTCTGTCAAAAGAAAAACAAAGTGTGGGGTGGGCCTACTTCTCTGCAGTTTATCATGGTCATGACTAATATCTGTATTAAATAAACCCATGTGGGCAGCCCGGGAGGCTCAGTGGTTTAGCGCCACCTTCAGCCCAGGGTGTGATCCTGGGGACCCGGGATGGAGTCCTGTGTTGGGCTCCCTGCATGGAACCTGCTTCTCCCTCTGCCTGTGTCTCTGCCTCTCTCTCTGTGTCTCTCATGAAATAAATAAATGAAATATTTTAAATAAATAAATAAAATAAATAAGCCCACGTGTTCCTTATAATAAGATGATGTAACTTATTTTTGGCCAAGCTTGTTCACAAGAGTCTTTGAGACTTTGAGCCCCAGAACCTAGCTAGCATATAACCTCCCAAGGTACTCCATGTAGCCATTTTTCTCTGTGGTCTTATCATTTCCTTGAAGCACAACCCAGATATAGAATTCAGATCTCTGCTGTTCCTAATACTGCTGAATTTTTTCTGTCCTTTGAGTTTAGGAATCTCTTTCCCACTCTCTGACAGCCCTTAAAGACTTTGCCTTTAACTCAAACTTCAAAAAAAAAAATTTAGAAGGCAGATTATTCATGAGTAACTTTTGCTTTCCACTCAGTAGCTCAGATCTTCCATAAATAATGGAGCCCAAAGACTAGGTTACCTCTTTAGAATGGGGGAAGGGAAAAAAGAGTGGAGAATAAAATGCAAATTAAAATCTTAATAAATCACCCTGCAACTCTTCCATGTATATCCATAGACATACACATGCTACTCCATATTTATGCCTAGGGCTACCTGTAAGTTGTTCAGTTTTATTGAGCACTAGTAGGAAGAGGCTCAAGATTATAATAGATGGATCTATATTTATGAATAATTGAAATATGAAAATATGACTAATAAAATGAGCAACTTGGATATTTATCTCTTATTTGCTAAAAATCAGAATAAAGCATCCTGTTGCATAGATGCTTTTTCCCCTCAATTACTTAAAGGTAATCATATCTCCCAAATAAAATATATCATTATTATGTATTTTCAAGAGACATTAAGGAATAGCAAAGTACTAAAGACCTATAATGACTCCTAAGAACCAGATCTGATAGTATTAGGATGATTTTTACTTGAATTTAAATCATTTCAAGTACATATAACAATAATCATTATTGAGATCCATACTACTCTGAGAGCTGAGATAGAGAATAAAATTGAATATGCTATATCTTTACCCTCAAGAATCTTGAAGAGTAATGGAAAATATATGAGTAAATCAATAATTATGGTATAATAAATGAAAAAGATGCTATGAAAGTATGCAAATGGAAGGAAAGAAGTCAAAGAAGTCTTCTTGAAGGTAATGAAATTTTAAATGAGATTTTAGAGCCCACAAAGGGTTGTTGACTAAATAAAGAAGAAAAGAAGAGTAATTCAAGGTGAGGAAATGGCCATCTGTGAATTAGTGTTAGTCTAAAACAATAGAACACATCATTATGTGTATACCTCTACTATGTAAGTGGTTCCATATGGCTGGAGCAATGGGTGCATGAGAGGAATTGGTTGAAGGCAGAAAGACAGCATGGGCCAGATATGCTAACTTAAGGTAATTGGGGCCTTTTGCCTTCTGCTCCAATAATTTTACCACCAAAGACCTCCTTAGAGAAATAAAAGCTGGGAGAAATTTATTATAATGCCTTCCTTTACTATTTTGTTAAATTTACCTTGACTCTTAAATAGCTAATTGTAGGTTCCTTATAGTGTTATCACATGGTGGAATTATTTCTTAGCACCATAGTGACTCAAGAGCCACCTTGATATTTTATTTCCTTGTTGCTAATTTAACTATTACTTTTTATTATACATAATTTTATCAAACTACTGACAAGTGTGTTATAAAGTAAAGTCATGGTGTTGTTAGTCAATAAATGGAATACATTGAGAGGAAAAAAGTGAAGAAAAGCAGTTAAAAGGATGATTTTTTTTATTAAATAGATCATTTATAAACTATACTATGAGACTACACTACAAAATTTATGTGAATACTTGAAAGTTATTTTGAATAATCAATCTTTCTACTTAAGCATTTGTTCACCATTCATATGTTAGATAATGTAGCATTCTACAACTAAACAAATGCCAAAAATAACTTGGGTGCTGTAGAATATTTGAAACAACATGTAAATATATATATAGAGATGATTTCTTGATACTCAGGAGCAATTTTTTAAACAAAATCTCAAGATAGCAGAAATGATTTTATATTAGATTTTTTCAGTAAGTTTCTGTGAGAACTGAAAAATAGACTTTTTTCATAGTCGATGGTGTTAATAAAAAGATATCAGATTATTTTAGCTTTCCAGATTGAGTACCAAGCAGAGAGAAATCAATAATGTTCTCTTGACTTTCTTGAAGTGCTTTCAGATAGTTGTTAATCAACAGAGAAGCTTATTATAAGAATAGTAGAATATACCTTTTGCTTTCCACTCCAGCAAAAATAGCAGTAGCACAGAAAACCTTAAACAGAGGAAAATGAACACAAAGGGAATCCTTTACCATCTATCTCAGTGAGTTAGGAGAAATTGTGTGTAAAAAAAAAGAAAGAAAAAAGAAATTGTGTAGATAATATATCTCTAATGTTTTGAAACTGCACATGCTTCTATCCTACCTCCTGCTGATGTCTGCTCTTTTGTTTTCTTCTAAATATTATGCACATTTCCCCCAGACTTGATTATTTTAAAGATAGCCACCCTAGCATCCAGGTACAGTCAAATGTCATATGATAAAAGTCAGTTACAACTAGGAAGTACTTTAGAACTTAAGCCACTGGAAAAGCTGGTATAATTTTGTCTACCAAGAAGGCTGATAATTAGCCTTTGTTCTTGTCCAAAACAAGCAGGGTTAATGTCTTTACCTTAGTTAACTAACAAATAGTGTGCCTACTCTTCTCACTGTAGTTAGTGGGAAGGTCAGGGAGACCATAGCTATGATGCTTAAACTAGATAAAATGATAAACAATTCAGATACAGTGAGAAACTATTAAAATCACTAGGAACAGAGTAAAAATTGATAGCTCAACTAAATTTCAAAAAAATTATGTTGATTTTACATTTTGTATGTCTTATCTATGTGATTTTATGTTAGAACAACAGCTAGAGTTTTATTCTTACACTTATGATTTTTATAATGAGCATATTAATGCTGTTATAACCAAAACAATGAAGATGGCAGTTTAAAACTGACATAAAACCTTTTTCTTCTTTTCAGTTCCATATATAAACCAAAACTTTAAAATTGTTGAAGTACAGTAAGATAATTTGAGATTGAGACATTTCTCACTTGTTCAGCAAGTAGATATAAAATTTGCACTGCCAAAAATCCTAGCGCCTCTTCTTTGAAATGGTACTGGTTGTGATGAATTGTTAGCCAGCAAACACCTTTTGCCACATGTTAAGGAGCAAATAGTAATGATCACTTAAACTTTTACAGTGCTTGTGGTACATCAAGTATAACTTAGTTTGTTTTTATTATTACATATATCAAACTGGAAGGGATGATTATCAACTTTTAATTATTATACTCTGAGGAAAAATGTTATGCAGGTAACTTTAGTTCTTATATAATGGGATGACTTTATTCCTACCCCCCTTTTTAAAATATTTTATTTTTTTTAAGATTTTATTTATTTATTCATGAGAGAGAGAGGGAGGGAGTGAGAGGGAGGGGCAGACACAGGCAGAGCTCCATGCAGGGAGCCCGACGTGGGATTCGATCCCGGGTCTCCAGGACCAGGCCCTGGGTCGAAGGCGGCGCTAAACCGCTGAGCCACCTGGGCTGCCCTAAAAGATTTTATTTCTAAATAATCTCTATACCCTATGTGGGGCTCAAAATCACAACCTTGAGATCAAGAGTCACATGCTCCACTGACTGAGCCAGCCAGGCTCCACTCTTTCCCCTTTTTGCATCATCTACTATTATATCATTTGCATGGTATTAACTGGTCTGATATATATTTATAGATCAATTTGAATTTGCTTCTGTTGGAAGGTAATTCCTTAACAATCCTTAACATATGAATTTGCCTTCTATTACTCGCATGAAAAATAGCAGTTTAGCTGTTATTGAGCAAAGATCATCTTAGCTTCAGTTCTTACCATTTTCCATCTCTCAGCTGTCAGAGTATTACCTCTGCCCCCAAATCTTGTCATTACCAGTAATTGTCCTGCCTCCAAAATTACTAATTCATACATCTCATTCATTAGCCACACCCTTCCATTCTCCAAATACATTTGTTCAGGTACACTATTGCAGTCATTCTTTGATTTCATTAATACCTGCATTCTGTTGATTTTCTTTTACTTTTACTTACAAATTTATGCAACCTAGATTTTACCATTCTTCCTTACAGTCATGCTCTTGTAAATACCATCAGGTCATTTGCCCTTCTCTCTATACCATCTGCTTAGCAAAACCCTAGGCCCCTCACTTTCTCAGGGACCACATACAAACAATTGAGCATCACTAAAAAAAATCCCATAACAGGTTTGTAGAATCACTATAAAATCATGATAAACAACCTCAAATGAGTAGTCACTAACATTTTCTTTAGTAAGTTCACTCTCCTTCATTCCATGATTTCAACTTTATTTGCTCAGACCTTCTGATGTTCTCTCCTCCTTCCTTACTGCAGCTTGCTTTATAGTTCATAGAGAATATAAGGAGCTATCAAATGAAAATTTCTTCTTTTATAAGCTCACCTGATCTGCATCCATCTTCTACTGTTCTCTCAAAGACTGGCCCCCCTACATATGACCTAAATTTCAACATTTTCTGCTTTCTTTTTTTTTTTCTTTTTTCTTTCTTTCTTTCTTTTTTTTTTTTTCATTTTCTGCTTTCTTAGAGAACTAATTCTTTTGGTTAGTGTCTCTTCCGCATCTTTACTTTTTCTTCATCTTTTTTTTTTTTTTTTTTACTGAATCTTTACTGTCAGCATTAAAAGTATCTCTCTAGTGTCTCCCATCTTAAAAATACTATCTCTCTAGTGTCTCCCATCTCTCCCAAATAGTATCCATCACACATTATTCTCCTTTATAGGCAAACTTCTAAAATATTTAACAAAGATGTGTCTCCAAATCTTCATTTCTGTCTCTTTAATTTTTAAAAAATAATTTTGAGAGTTTTATCTTGGGGGTGCTTGGGTATCGCAGTTGGTTGAGTATCCAACTCTTGGTTTCAGCTCAGGTCATAATCTCAGGGTCATGATATCCAGCCCCAAGAGTCAGGTTCCACTCTCAGCAAGTAGTCTGCTTGAGATTCTCTCCCTCTCCCTCTCTGCACCACCCCCACCAGTGCTCATGCACACTCTCTCTCAAATAAATAAATAAAATCTTTTTTTAAAAAAAGTTTTATTTTGATGAACAAAAATTTTTAGCTTTGATAGAGTCAAATGTGTCAATAGTTTCCTTGAAGGTTAGAGGTTTTTTTTTTTTTTTTTTTAAGATTGTATTTATTCAGGAGAGACACACAGAGGGAGAGAGAGAGGCAGAGACACAGGCAGAGGGAGAAGCAGGCTCTATGCAGCGAGCCTGACATGGGACTCGATCCTGGGTCTCCAGGATCAGGCCCTGGGCTAAAGTCGGTGATAAACCGGCCTGCCCGAAGGTTAGAGTTTTGCGTCCTGTTTAGGAAAATTTTGCTACTCCAGGGTCATGAAAATTGATTTTCTAATTTAATTTTTTTTTATTTTTAAAAAAGATTTATTTATTTTAGAGAGAGAGGTAAAGAGTACTCAAGTGTGGGGGAGGACCAGAGGGAGATGAAAGGGGAAGCCGACTCTGGGCTGAGCATGGAGTCCAACACCAAGCCGGATCTCATGACCCTGATATCATGACCTGATCCAAAACCAAGAGTCAGACACTTAACCAGCTGAGCTACCCAAGCACTCTGATTTTCCAAATTTAAATTAATAATTGTGTCTTGGAATAATTTTAACTTAGTTGTGGTGTATTATTTAGTTTGCTAATATTGTCTTTTGGGTTTTTATATCTATGTTAATTAGTGAGGAAAGCTTGTATTTTCTTTTAATGTCTTAATTTTGTTGCATTTTGGTTTCTAAGTTATGCTTTATAAAGGGAATTGAGACCTATTTCCTCTTTTTTCTATTCTCTAAAAAGTTTGTATAAGATTGGTGTTCTTTTTTTCTTAAATATTACTTAATTGTTAAAGCCACCTGGCCTGGCCTTTTTTTTGTAGGAAGACATTTAGTTATGGATTCAATTTCTATTTTTCTATTTTTTTTAAAGATTTTATTTACTCATGAGAGAGAGAGGGAGAAAGAGAGAGAGAGAGAGAGGCAGGCAGAGACAGAGGCAGAGGGAGAAGCAGGCTCCCTGTGGGGAACCTGATGCAGAACTTGATCCCAGGACCCCGGGATCATGCCCTGAGCAGAAGGCAGATGCTCAACTGCTGAGCTACCCAGGCGTCCCTATTTTTCTATCTTTTTAAAAATTTTATTTACTTATTTTAAAAGTGAACTCTAGGGATGCCTGGGGGGCTCAGCGGTTGAATGTCTGCCTTTGGCTCAGGGTGTGATCCCAGAGTCCTGGAATCGAGTGCCACATTGGGCTTCCTGCATGGAGTCTGCTTCTCCCTCTGCCTCTGTCTCTGCCTCTCTCTCTCTCTCTCTCTCTCTCTGTGTCTCTCATGAATAAATAAAATCTTTAAATAAATAAATACATACATTCGTACTCTACCACCAACATGGGGCCTGACCTTATGACTTCAAGATCAAGACATGCTCTATGGACTGAGCCAGTCAGGCACCCTATGGATTCTATTTCTTTAACAAATAAGGTCTTACTCAGAATTTCTTTTTTTTTTTTTTTAAGATTTATTTATTTATTCATGAGAGACACAGAGAGAGAGAAGCAGAGACACAGGCAGAGGGAAAAGCAGTCTCCTTGCAGGGAGCCTGACATTGGACTCGATCCTGGATCCTGGGATCACACCCTGAGCCAAAGGCAGACGCTCAACCACTGAGCACCCAGGCGTCCATTACTCAGAATTTCTATTCTATATCTTCTTATAGACAATTTGATATATTTTTCTAACAGTATGTTATCAATTTTTATTTTTTTAAAAAGATTTTTATTTTTTTATTCATGAGAGACACAGAGAAAGAGGAGGAGAGACACAGGCAGAGGAAGAAGCAGGCTCCATGCAAGGAGCCCGATGTGGGACTCGATCCCGGGACCCCAGGATCATGCCCTGGGCTGAAGGCAGGCACTAAACCGTTGAGCCACCCAGGGATCCCCTGTTATCAATTTTTAAAGTTATTGGCAAAGGTTTTTCTTAGAATCCTGTTGGATATTTTTGAATCGATATGATTTGTAATGCTGTACCATTTTTTATTCCTGATATTGATGATTTATGCTTTCTCTTTTTTCCACACCAGAGTTCGTAAAACTTATTAGTCTTTATTAGTCTATTCATAGTCTGTTGATCTTTTTTGTTGTATATTTAGTTTTTTAAATTTTTCTTTATTATTTCCTTCTACCTTTTTAGGTTTAATTTTCTGTTCTTTATCTTCTTTTTTAAAAATTTTATCTATTTGTATGACAGAGGGAGAGTGAGAGAGACCACAAGCAGGAGGAGCAGTAGGCAGAGGGAGAGGGAGAAGTAGGCTCCCCGCTGAGCAGGGAGCCCTATGCGGGACTCGATCCCAGGACCCTGGGATCACAACCTGAGCCAAAAGCAGATGCTTAACCGACTGAGCTACCCAGGCACCCTTATTCTTTATCTTCTTGAGATAAATGCTTAGAACATTGATTTTTTTTTAGCCTTTCTTCTTTTCCAATATATTTAGAACTATGTATTTCTTTTAGTATGTTAATTAATATAGCTTTTTTTTTTTTCTTAAATAATCTCTACATCCAACATGGGGGCTCAGTTTTACAGCACTGGGATCAGGAGTTGCTGCTCTATGGGCTGAGACCACCAGGTGCCCAGTATGTACTGTTTTAGTTATCATTAGTCAAAACTATTTTCTATTTTCTGCTATAATTACATTTTGAGCCATGGGTCATTTGGAAGCAAATTATATAATTTTCAAACAAATGGTGATTTTCTAGTTATCTCCTAAATATTGATTTTTGGCATAAGTTCATACTGTGGTATGAGAACATACTCTGTGTGATTTCCAACAGTTGAAGCATGATTGAGGTAAGAATATCCATATGAGGGGCAGTTTGATGCCGGGTATTGAGGGTATCTGCATTGACAAGTATCCATGTAGAAAGGTGACCCAAATAGAGTAAGGAGAACATCTGTGTAGAACGGTAGCCTGAGGGGCACCTGGGTGGCTCAGTTGGTTAAGCGTCTGCCTTTGGCCCAGGTCATGATCCCAGGGTCCTGGGCTGGAGCCCCAATTTGGGCTCCCTGCTCAGCAGGGAGTCTGTTTCTCCGTCTTCCTCTACTTCTCCCCCTGCTTGTACTCTGCTCCCCCTGCTTATATTTTCTCATGCTCTCAGTCGCTCAAATTAATAAATAAAATCTTAAAAAAAATGGAAAAGAAGAGTAGCCTGGCATGGGGGAAAGATACTTGTGTAAGATCATAGAAGCAATAGCTCTATTTTGTTGTGGGATGTCAGAGCCCCAACAGGGAGAGAGGTGTCCACATGGGGAACATCTTGGCATAGGTTGTGAGGGAGGGCATTCTGTCATTGATTGTCAGAGCCTGAGTAGAGTAAGGAGGGTGTCTAAAGGTGGCAGGGTCTGGTGGGGAACCTGAGTGTGGTGAGGAGGGAATCCATGTGGGAAGGTGGTAGTATTGTCACATTATAGATGTTAGAGGCTAAACTAGGGTAGGGAGAGTATTATAGAGGGTGGAAGCTGTACTGGTCAAGTGAGGTATATTAGGGTCTAATCAGGGTGAGAAGAGTACTGGTGCAGAGTGGGGTGGGATGATGGTTTTGGGGTATTCATTATGTATAGGAGGATTGTTCAAATAGGTAAATATTAAGGATAACAGGAGCCAGGCTTCTTAACTTTTGGAATAAAAGATAAGGAAAGGAAGAAACCTAGAATGGCTTTCTAGTTACTGGGATGAGAGATATCAGTGTGAACACATAGTTTTCTATATCTAAAGAAATACAGGGGTACCTGAGTGGCTCAATGGCTGAGTGTCTGCCTTTGGCTCAGGTAATAATCCCTGGGTCCTGGGATCAAGTCTCACATCAGGCTCCTTGCAGGGAGGAGTCTCTCTCTCTGCCTCTCATGAATAAATAAATAAAATCTTTTTATTTATTTTTATATTTTTTAAAGATTTTGAGTTTGCTTCTATTGGGTATTCTAGTGATATTACCAGTCTAGGACAACTTTCAACTAAATTCTTTTTTTTTCCAATTATTTTATTTATTTATTAGAGAAAGAGAGCACAAGCAGGGAGAGTGGCAATCAGAGGGAGAGGGAGAAGCAGGCTCCCTGCCAAGCAAGGAGCCCCATGCAGGGCTTGATCCCAAGACTTTAGGACCGAGACCTGAGCCAAAGGCAGATGCTTAACCAACTGAGCCATCCAGGCGCTCCTCAGTTAAACTCTTAGCATAAAGTTTTTCAGACTACAGATGATATGAATTGCAATCCATTGTATAAGCCACATTGAGATTATGAATCCACAGTGGGATTTTTATTTTTTGAAATTTAACATGACACATATTAGAAATATATTAGGGTACAGGACACCTAAGTGCTTTAGTTCGTTGAGTGACCAACTCTTATTTTGGCTCATGTCATGGCCTCAGAGTCATGGGATCAAAGCCTGCATTGCGTTCCACACTCAGCATGGAGTCTACGTGAGATTCTTTCGTTCCCTCTCCTTCTGTTCCTTCCCTAATGCTCACTTGCTCACTCTCAAATACATATTTTTAAAAAGAAATAAGAGTGTGTGTATCTTTTAGAATTAGTGTTTTTGTATCCATTGGGTAAACACCCAGTAGTGGAATTACTGGTTCATATGGTAATTCTACTTTTAATATTTTGAGGAACCTTCATACTGTTTTTCCACAGTGACTGCACCAGGGTCTTCACATGAGCAGTGCCCAAGGGTTCCTTTTTCTCCACATCCTCACCAGCACATGTTTCTTGTGTTTTTGATATTAACCATTCTGACAGGTTTGAGGTGATAGCTCATTGTGGCTTTTTTTTTTTTTCATTGTGGCTTTTGATTTGTATTTCCCTGATGATGATATTGAGCATCTCTTCAATGTGTCTGTTGTTGGCCATCTAGATATCGTCTTTGAAAAAATGTGTGTTCATGTCTTCTGCCTATTTTTAATTAGATTATTTGTTTTTTGTTATATGTTGAGTTGTATAAGTTCTTTATATATTTTGGATACTAACCTCTTATTGGATATATCATTTGCAAATATCTTTTCCCATTCAGAGTAAGTTGTCTTTTTAAAATTTATTTTATTTTGATGTAGTCCCAGTAGTTTATTTTTGCTTTTGTTTCCCTTGCTTTAGGAGGCAGATCTAGAAAAATGTTGCTGCTGCTGTCAGAGAAATTACTGCCAGTGCACTCTTTTAGGATTTTTTCAAATGCCCAATTTTAAATCATGTGATCTTTTGGCAAGTTACTTATATTTTCTGTGCTTCAGTTTCCTCAACTGTAGTAGTATCTATCTCATAGAATTGTTTTGAAGATTATATGAGTCATAAAATGTGAAGCACTAAAAATGGTGTCAACTGTTAGTTGAACATTTACTAGAATATTGTAAAAGTTTAATGAATGTTAGTTGGCTTTTTTTTTTTTTGCCCTGAAGGGAAAGAGAAAGCTGAACTGAAGAAGCAAAGCAAAACATATTTTAAAGAGCTAATAGATATCACCTCTTAGAGGAAACTTTCTTTCTTTCTTTTTTTTTTTTTTTTTAGAGGAAACTTTCTTAGCTATCTTTGGTATTTCTATTATACCCAGCATATGTCTATCTTACATTTTATCTGTTTAACTAGTGTATCCTCCTCAAGAGACTAACATTCTCAAGAGGTGAAACCTTATTTATATATAGTATATATATATTATTATATGATGTGTAGGGAGCCTGTCATAAGGCTTGATCCCAGGATCTGGGGATCACAGCCTGGCTGAAGGCAGATGCTTAATCAACAGAGCCACCTAGGTGCCCCATACAATATTATATTAGTGTCAGATGTATAACATATTGACTCAACGGTTCTGTACATTACTCAGTACTCACCACAAATAGCGTAGTTGCCATCTGTCACCATACAGCATTATTATAATATTATCAACTATATTCCTTATGCTGAACTTTTCATCTTTGTGACTTTTTTTATAACTAGAAGCCAATGCTTTTACATTTTTATTTTTTATTTTTTTAAAGATTTTATTTATTTGTGTAAGACACATAGAGAGGCAAAGACATGGGCAGAGGGAGAAGCAGGCTCCCTGCAGGGAGCCCAGTGTGGGATTTGATCTCAGGACTCTGGGATCACGACCCAAGCCAAAGGCAGACTCTCAACCACTGAGCCACCCAGACATCCCAGAAGCCAATGCTTTTAATCATGATATAAGAGCTGGTAAATTCTCCTAGACAAGCAGCTGATTTGGGAGAAAGTTGGTAGTATGGCTATGAGAGAAATCTTTTGGATTTGGGGCAGAACTAAGTCTGTTGAAGATTAAGCCTATAAAGCAAATTCAAAGTGCAAAAATACGAGCCAGTGGAGACAAAAGTTACTGGTCTTGCTAGGAGTAATTTCTCCCTCCTCCAATTTCCTATAGATTAGAACTCTACTGTTCTGCCACTTGCTCTGTATAATTGAGCAAGATTCTCAGCCTCTTTCAACTAAAAATTTCTTTAAAAAAAAAGATTTTATTTATTTATTCATGAGAGACAGAGAGAGAGGCAGAGAGACATAGGCAGAGGGAAAAGCAGGCTCCATGCAGGAAGCCTGATGTGGGACTTGATCCCTGGACCAGGATCATGCCCTGAGCCAAAGGCAGACACACTCAACCACTGAGCCACCCAGGAGTCCCTCAACTAAAAATTTCTTATCTAGTAAATAGAGATAGTAACACCTGCCAAACCTGATCAAGCAAAATACTATATATAACTTGAAAATCGGAGTAGTGTTTTTTTTTTTTTAATTTTTTTTTCATTTATTTATGATAGTCACACAGAGAGTGAGAGGCAGAGACACAGGCAGAGGGAGAAGCAGGCTCCATGCACCGGGAGCCCGATGTGGGATTCGACCCCGGGTCTCCAGGATCGCGCCCTGGGCCAAAGGCAGGCGCCAAACCGCTGCGCCACCCAGGGATCCCCGGAGTAGTGTTTTAATTATTTAATGGACATACTACTTGAGGGTGGCCACTGGGTTATATATCTTTCTGTGCCCCACAATACAAAAAGGGATCATCCTGTGGTGTGTGTTTGCAGGCCCTTAGTAAATATTAGTTGAGTAAATGAATGACATTTATCAGGCTTTTTAGCTATTATAATGACCTGCAGCAGGGAATGCCTGGGTGGCTCAGTGGTTGAGCATCTGCCTTTGGCTCTGAGCGTGATCCTGGGGTCCTGGAATTGAGTCCCACATCGGGCCCCCTGCAGAAGGCCTGCTTCTTTCTGCCTCCCTCTCTGTGTCTTTCATGAATGAATGAATGAATGAATAAAACTTAAAAAAAAAAAAAAACCTGCCGCAAGAACATATAAATTGGCACAGCTCTGTTAGTAATTCCAGTTATCTTGATAGTTTTTAGTTCACCTGAGCTGTACTGTGTATCTTGGATTTCAGTTGTAATAAAATCATTTTTTGCTTCTGAGAACCCATTTTATTTCATTTTTAGCAACTTGTCTGGTGCTTAAAAGAGTTTGATAGTGAGTGGGAATGTGATATATTGGAAGCATTTGGCTTGCTGAAGCAAGAATACTTTGAGTTTGTGATGCTTAGCTGTAGGTAAAGATGAGATACCATGCCAGATGCTGTACAGTATTTCTTAGAATTCCTAGATTTTAGTATGACCATCAGAATTAAAAACTAGCTTTTAGGCTTTGGTCTTCCAAGTTAAAATCTAAAATTAAAGAATATGTTTTGGCACCATTATTGTTTGAGTAACATATGCTACTGAACCTGAGAAATTAGTTTTAGATATAGAACTCTCCATATTTAAAAATATCACTGTTTTAAAGTTGTTTGTTTGAGAGTGTCATCTCTATAATTCACATATCTAAAAAAGAAGCTTTACTATCCTGCTTTGGCCCTGATCATATAAACTTTTTCTACATTTCTTCCCTCTATTTTCATTGAAACACAGGAATTAGGGGATAATCTTTAACTACCTTCCTGGGTACTATAGAATAGTGTAGGCCTTACTAAAGAATGGAGTGGGCATTAGGACCAGATGGAATAATAATCCACACATGATTTCAAGGGGTGGTTTGAGGGCTGTTCTGTTGTATTTTTAAGTACTTCTATTAGTTAATAATGCTATTTAAAATTACAACCCCAGAGGTTCATTCTTTTGGTTTAAAGTTTTGTTCTTTTTTTTTTTTTTTTTTAAGATTTTATTTATTTATTCATGAGAGACAGAGAGAGAGAGAGAGGCAGAAACACAGGCAGAGGGAGAAGCGGGCGCCATACAGGGAGCCTGACATGGGACTTGATCCCGGGTCTCCAGGATCAGGCCCTGTGCTGAAGGCGGCGCTAAACCGCTGAGCCACCTGGGCTGCCCTAAGGTTTTGTTCTTGTTAAGCTGCAGACATCCCTGAAGGATTTTATTTTATTTTATCTTAGTTTTTGTTTTATTTTATTTTATTTTATTTTATTTTATTTTATTTGAGAGAGAGAATGAGAGCATGAGCAGGGAGGGGTAGGGGAAGAAGGAGTGAGAGAAGCAGACTCCCCACTGAGCAGGGAGCCAAACATGGAGCTCCATCCCGCAGGACCCAGGACCTGAGCCAAAGGCACACACTTAACTGACTGAGCCACCTAGGTGCCCCTGAAGGATTTTAAAAATCTGTTTTTAATATGAAGTCATCCATTCATTTAACAAATACTTACTGAGTGCCTGCTGTATACCAGGTGCTGTTCTAGGTGTGGAGATAAAGCAGTGAACAAAATTGTACCTCTGTGGAGGACAAGAGGGAGATACACAGTATATTCACAAATAAGTTATAAGAAAGATGATGAGCAGCTATTTTTATACAGAGTGGGTAAGAAAATTCTAATAATACATTTGGCAGAGACTTGAAAGAAGTGGGTATGAGCCAAAGGGTCTGATGTGATGGCATGATTGGTGTGTTTGAGGACTTAACAAGGAGGCCAGTATGGCTGGAGTGGATTGAAGAAATGTAGAATTGTAGCAGCTGGTCAGTAAGGTAATGAATAGCCTTGAGCAGATTTTTAAAAAATATATATTCCTTTGTTTTGAATAATTTTTGATACACAGGAAGCTGCTAAGATAATGTTCCCATCTACCTCTTTCCCAGTTTCCCCTAATATTAACATCACCATGATAAAAACTAAGAAACCAGCTTTAATTACTGTTTATTAAATTACTGTTAATTAAACTTCAGACTTAATTTGGATTTCATAGTTTTCTCACTGATGTCTTTTTCCTGTTGCAGGATGGCATACTATATTTAATGATATGTCTCCTTAGTCTATTTTTGGTTTGTGACAGTTGCTTACTCTTTCATTGTTTCCTATGACTTTGACGGCCTTAAGGAGCTCTGGTTAGGTGTTTTATAGAATGTTCTCCAAATGACTACACTGGGCCTATAAGTTTTTAAAATACCCTGAAGTTCAGTGCTCTCTTCCAGGAGATGAAGTGAACTCCATCTTTGTCTTGAAGGCTGACTCACTTCCAAATTAAAGAGTATAGAGAAACCTGGCAAATGTTGTTTTAACCCGGTGTTAAGATTAATATTACCAGTGGTAAGCTATGTTGATATGATGTGATGAGTTGAGCAGATTTTGATATAGAGATATGTGAGCAAGATGTGATTTTTGTAAAAGCTTTGTCCACTATGATTTTCCATAGACTATACTTACTAATAAGTATACATAATCTGTGGTAAAGTTCATTTAAATTTAGATTTTTCACATTTTTCCTTATCTTCCACAGTTATTCACTGGCGTCAAAGATTTGTCTGCTTATGCCTGTTTTTGTAGAAACCCTTAAGTATGTCAGTAGTTGGAATGACCAAACACTACATAGATTCATGTAGGTCAGTAGTTTGTTTATTTGTAAAAGTTCTGAATTCCATATTTTTTTAAACTCTCATTCAACTCAGAGTTGGCTGTATTAAACACTATTATTATATCCCAAATAGTTTTATTTTTGTTGCAAATTTAAGGGACTTTAAAAATATTTCTTTTAAAATGCATTGTAGCTTACCTACTTTGCATTGTGGAATGGAATTATTATTTTTTCTTTGAATAAATAATTTTCACTCCTTTATTTAGGTGTGGTAAACCCCAAAAAATAAATGTTGGACTTTATTTTTTAATTTTTTTAATAATAAATTTATTTTTTATTGGTATTCAATTTGCCAACATACAGCATAACACCCAGTGCTCATCCCGTCAAGTGCCCCCCTCAGTGCCCATCACCCATTCAACCCCCCTCCCACCCTCCTCCCCTTCCACCACCCCTAGTTCGTTTCCCAGACTTAGGAGTCTTCCATGTTCTGTCTCCCTTTCTGATATTTCCCACACATTTCTTCTCCCTTCCCTTCTATTCCCTTTCACTATTATTTATATTGCCCAAATGAATGAGACCATATAATGTTTGTCCTTCTCCAATTGACTTATTTCAATTGACTTATGGGTATTTGTCATCTCTAATGGCTGAGTAATATTCCATTGTATACATAAACCACATCCTCTTTATCCATTCATCTTTCGATGGACACCGAGGCTCCTTCCACAGTTTGGCTATTGTGGACATTGCTGCTATAAACATCTGGGTGCAGGTGTCCCGGCGTTTCATTGCATCTGCATCTTTGGGGTAAATCCCCAACAGTGCAATTGCTGGGTCATAGGGCAGGTCTATTTTTAACTCTTTGAGGAACCTCCACACAGTTTTCCAGAGTGGCTGCACCAGTTCACATTCCCACCAACAGTGTAAGAGGGTTCCCTTTTCTCCGCATCCTCTCCAACATTTGTGGTTTCCTGCCTTGTTAATTTTCCCCATTCTCACTAGTGTGAGGTAGTATCTCATTGTGGTTTTGATTTGTATTTCCCTGATGGCAAGTGATGCAGAGCATTTTCTCATATGCATGTTGGCCATGTCTATGTCTTCCTCTGTGAGATTTCTGTTCATGTCTTTTGCCCATTTCATGATTGGATTGTTTGTTTCTTTGGTGTTGAGTTTAATAAGTTCCTTATAGATCTTGGAAACTAGCCCTTTGTCTGATACGTCACTTGCAAATATCTTCTCCCATTCTGTAGGTTGTCTTTTAGTTTTGTTGACTGTATCCTTTGCTGTGCAAAAACTTCTTATCTTGATGAAGTCCCAATAGTTCATTTTTGCTTTTGTTTCTTTTGCCTTTGTGGATGTATCTTGCAAGAAGTTACTGTGGCCGAGTTCAAAAAGGGTGTTGCCTGTGTTCTCTAGGATTTTGATGGAATCTTGTCTCACATTTAGATCTTTCATCCATTTTGAGTTTATCTTTGTGTATGGTGAAAGAGAGTGGACTAGTTTCATTCTTCTGCATGTGGATGTCCAATTTTCCCAGCACCATTTACTGAAGAGACTGTCTTTCTTCCAGTGGATAGTCTTTCCTCCTTTATCAAATATTAGTTGACCATAAAGTTGAGGGTCCACTTCTGGATTCTCTATTCTGTTCCATTGATTTATGTGTCTATTTTTGTGCCTGCCGGTACCACACTGTCTTGATGACCACAGCTTTGTGTAGTACAACCTAAAATCTGGCATTGTGATGCCCCCAGCTATGGTTTTCTTTTTTAAAATTCCCCTGGCTATTCGGGGTCTTTTCTGATTCCACACAAATCTTAAAATAATTTGTTCTAACTGGAATGGAATTAATTTTGGATGAAAAGACTGAAGGTGTGTGTTCTTAGTCCTGCCCCATTACTTCCCAAGTAGGACTAGTTGATTTAACTCATTTTTCACATTTATAGAATGAGAATAATCATATCTTTAGCCATGTCTTCTACTTAACATGGACTCTCAGAGGTGCTTCATATAAATAAAATTTAAAGGTCATTAAATAATTTGAGAAAAGTTTTAAGTAAAATATTCCAATTAAGCATCTGGCGCAACTTAGTTTAACATTGTTTTAAGGATTAAATGAGATCATGTACATAAAGACAGTACCTGACACATATTAAATTCTCAATAAACAGGGCAGCCTGGATGGCTCAGCAGTTTAGCGCCGCCTTCAGCCCAGGGCCTGATCCTGGAGACCCAGGATCGAGTCCCACGTCGAGTTCCCTGCATGGAGCCTGCTTCTCCCTCTGCTTGTATCTCTGCCTCTCTCTCTCTCTCTCTCTCTCTTTCTCTTTTTCTCTCTAACCCCAACCTTCTTGTGAATAAGTAAAGAAATCTTAAAAAAAATAAATTCTCAATAAACAAAATAGCTGATAGAGGTAAAATTTTCTATTGCTCCATTTTCCTGATCTTATTTAAGAAAACACTCAATTTTGTTTATTCTTCATAAGCCTTTGATAATTTTCTATTGCTAAAGAAATTATAACAGAAGCTAACTAATCAGATGTCAGGGATACTATAGAGAGAATCCCTACCTGCAAACTGAAGTGTTGACTAGGTGAATTCTGTAGTTCCTTTCAATTCTATGATTTCTTTTTAATTAATCTCTGTGCCTAATGGGGGGCTCAAACTCATAACCCTGAGATCAGGAGTTGAATGCTCTACCAACTGAGCCAGCCAGGTGCCCCTATGATTTTATGTTTTAAAATCTATTATACTTATCTCACAGGGTTTGATAAGGGTAACCAAAATAAAATATGTGAAAACCCTCTGTAAACATAAAGTACTGTACAAATACGTAATATTTATATGCTACTAATTAGCTAGTTAACAGAGATTCATTCAGTAACTATAAGAACTGTATTCACTGGAAATTATTATTTATTTTATTTATTCTTTTTTTATTCACTGGAAATTAAAAGGTACACCTGATGTGTTGAAATTTTTTTGCTGATAAGACACCTAGAGTTTACTATTATTATAATTATTACTATTGTTGCATCTATTTGTTTGTTTGTTTTCCTAGCTGGACAATTATAGTACTTTTTTATTTAGCATCCCTTCTCCTATTTCTTTCAGTCCATTTACTTCTTGACAGTTTTTCCTAAGGCGATGCCCAGAGATTTTGCTATGGTTAAGGATATAATTCAGCAGTTCCATGAAGGAGATGCCTTTCCAAAAACCATTTAAAAATAGACAGTAGCTCTCTGCAATCAGATTCACTCAGCTTGATGCTACTACTCTTGGTTTAACTTCAGCAGCAGAACCAATTTTATGGTGACTTTAAAAGAGAAGCTAGAGCTGGAAAGTAAAATTATTTTGAAACCTGCTATAGTGTCTACTGTCAATTATTTTTTCTCATTATGAGAATAATACATTCTTTATACTATTCTGCTGCAAAAATGTTTTAACACTCATCTTTTTGTTTTGTTTGCTTTACATTTTTTTCAGTTTCATTTACTGATCCCTACCAGATCATTTCAAAGTCAAATTGTAATTTTATTTTCTGGTTCCCTAAGGGGTAGCATTTAAAGAAAATTGCAGCAAATTACTCTATCCATAATCTGAGTTTCATTTTACCACTATGAACAAAGCATTTTCCTGGATATTTTTCATATAACTCCTAAAAATAGTTTCTCAGCTCTTTCCCAGTATCAAAAGCCAGGCTGAGAGTCTCATTTTGTCCCTGGTTGCTGTATTTTGTTAGTTACCCTGACAAGCAATCCTCTTTCTTTTCTTTCTTTTTTTCCTTTTTCCCTAGTTTATTTCCTGAATATAACAGTGGGGAATCCATTTGACTGTGCACACAGCAGGTAATAAGTACTATGGTAGTCACTGGATTGGTTTCTTTGGATGTTAGTTAAAAGAATGAGAGGATAATTAAGTTTTTCTGGAGCTGCCAACTGTATTGGGGGTTTAGTGCATTTTTAAGGCTTATTTAAAAATAGTTTCTTCAGAAATTGAACTATTTAACCAGTAGAATTCCTGAGGGCATATTCCTTTATCTGATAGAGATTCCTTAGATGACTGGGATTTGTATCAAGTAAAAGAAAACCCTTTTTTATGTAAGGCTAGAATTAATATTATATTATCTCATTCTGAATTACAATATTAAATTCATGTTTTTTTTTTAGTGGAGTGTTTTTTTTATTCCCTAAAAAATACATACTTTAAAAAAATACAGGCTTCTAAAAAAAATGAAGAAATATTTATTCAGATATTTTTAAATATTCAGATTCAACCATGATCTTTGCTTCTTGAACCCCAAATCTAAATCTAGATAAAATATAAAAAAGACATTGTTTTTATGAGCTATAGTTATGATGTCTAAAATTTATCTAAGTAAACTGGGATATTGTTATCTCTAAGACCTAAGCCTTCTAACTGAACCATAAAGGAGAGACAGCAGAGCTATAACCACTTCTAGTCAACATAATACTGACATTCTAGTCACAACAGTTAACTGAACAGATGAAATGAGTTTATATTTAGAAAACCCTAAAGATCCCACAAAAAAACTGTTAGAACTAATACATGAGTTCCACAAAGTAGCGGGATACAAAGTGAACACACAAAAATCAGTTGCATTATTATATACAAACATTGAACAATATGAAAGGGAAATTACAAAAATTATTCTACTTGTAATAACATCAAAAGGAATAAAATATTTAGGAATTAACCAAGAGGTGAAAGACTTGTATAATGAAAGAAATTAAAGATATTAAATTAAAGACATTAAATGGGAAGACATCCCATGTTCATGGATTGGAATACATAATATGGTCAAGATATCAATACTACCTAAGGTGAAGTACATATTCAGTGCAATCCCTATCAGAATCCCGATGATGTTTTTGCAGAAATAGAAAAATCGGGATCCCTGGGTGGCGCAGCGGTTTGGCGCCTGCCTTTGGCCCGGGGCACGATCCTGGGGACCCGGGATCGAATCCCACGTCGGGCTCCCGGTGCATGGAGCCTGCTTCTCCCTCTGCCTGTGTCTCTGCCTCTCTCTCTCTCTCCCTGTGACTATCATAAATAAATAAAAATTAAAAAAAATAAATAAATAAAAAAAAGAAATAGAAAAATCTATCATAGGGCAGCCTGGATGGCTCAGCGGTTTAGTGCCACCTCCAGCCCAGGGCCTGATCCTGGAGACCCGGGATCGAGTCCCGCATCGGGCTTCCTGCATGGAGCCTGCTTCTCCCTCTCCCTGTGTCTCTGCCTCTCTCTCTCTCTCTCTCTCTCTCTCTCTCTGTATGTCTCTCACGAATAAATAAATAAAATCTTAAAAAAAAAGAAAAACCTATCATAAAATCAATAAGGAATTTCAGGGACCCCAAATAGCCAAAACAATCTCAAAAAAGAAGAACAAAAGTAGAAGACTTGCACTTCCTGATTTAAAAGCTTACCATAGTGCTACAGTAATCAAAACAGTGTGTTACTGGCATAAAGACAGATATATAGGGGTGCCTGGGTGTCTCAGTTGATTAAGCATCTGCCTTTAGCTCAGGTCTCTGGGGTCCTGGGATGGAGCCCTGCATTGGGTTCCCTAGTCAGTGGGACTCAGTGGGAAGCCTGGTTTTCCCTCTCCCTCTGCCTGCCACACCCCCCTGCTTGTGTGTTCTCTCTCCCTCTTACAAATAAATAAATAAATCCTTAAAAAAAAAAAAAAGATATATAGACTAGGGAATAGAGAGCTCAGAAGTAAACCCTTGTATGTATGGTCAAATTATTTTTTACAAGGTTGCCAAGACCATTCAATAGGCAAAGGACAGTCTGCTGGGAAAACTGGATATCCATATACAAAAGAATGAAGTTGGACCCATACCTAACAGCATATATAAAAGTTCATTCAAAGTGGATCAAAGACCTAAATGTAAGACCTACGACAGTAAAAGTTCTAAAAAAAAAAAAAAAAACCCAAAAAACAAAAAACCTAGGGCAAAAGCGTCATGACATTGGGTTTTACAGTGATTTCTTAGGTATGACACCAACAACATAGGCAAGAAAAGGAAAAATAGACAAATTGGACTTCGTGACAATGAAAAACTTTGTGCATCAAAATACACTAGTAGGGACGCCTGGGTGGCTCACTAGTTGAGTGTCTACCTTTGGCTCAGGGTGTGATCCTGGGGTCCTGGGATCGAGTCCTGCATTGGGCTCCCTGCAGGGGGCCTGCTTCTCCCTCTGCCTGTGTCTCTGCCTCTCTCTGTGCCTCTCATGAATAAATAAATAAAATCTTAAAAAAATATATATACTAGTAACAGATTAAAACCTAACCCACAGAATGGAAGGATTTGTAAATCCTATATCTCATAAGGGATTAATATCTAGAATATATTTGAGAACCCCTAAAATTCAACAAAAATCATACAGTTCAAAAATAGGCAAAGACTTGAATAAGTGTTTCTTCAAAGAAGATATTACAAATGGTGAATGAGCACATGAAAAGATGCTCAACATCATCAGGGAAATACAAATCAAAACCACAATGAGATACTACCTCACACTGGTCAAAATAGCTAAAATTAATTCAGGAAACAACAGATGTTGGTGAGGATATGGAGAACCCCTTACGCTGTTGGTAGGAATGTAAACTGGAATAGAGTGCAGACACTCTGAAAAATCATATGGAGGTTCCTCAAAAAGTTAAATATAGAACTACTGGGTTGCCTGGGTGGCTCAGCAGTTGAGTATCTGCCTTCAGTTCAGGGTGTGATCCTGGAGTCCTGGGATTGAGTCCCGCATCAGGCTCCCTGCATGGAGCCTGCTTCTCCCTCTGCCTATGTCTCTGCCTCTCTCTGTCTCTCTGTGTGTTTCTTATGAATAAATAAATAAAATCTTAAAATAAATAAATATAGAACTACCCTACAACTAGCAATTTATTTATCCAAAGCATACAAACATAGTGATTCAAAGGGGCACATGCACCCCAGTGTTTATAGCAGCAATGTCCACAATTAGCCAAACTATGAAAAGAGTCCAAATGTCCATCAACAGATGAATGGATAAAGAGGGCATGGTATATATATGCAATGGAATGTTACTCAGCCATCAAATCTTACCATTTGCAACAACATGAATGGAACTAGAAGGTATTATGCTAAGTGAAATAAGTCAATCAGATAATGACAGATAACATGATTTTGCTCATATCTGGAATTTAAGAAACATAGGTGAACATAGGGAAAGGGAAGGAGAAATAAAATAAGATGAAAACAGAGAGGAAGGCAAAGTATAAGAGACAACTCTAGGAAACAAACTGAAGGTTGCTGGAGGGGAGGTAGGTGGGGGAATGGTTTAATTAGGTGATGGGCATTAAGGAGGGCACTTGTTAACACTGGGTATTATATCAATGATGAATCACTGAATTCTTTCCCTGAAACGTATAACACAGAATATATTAACTAGATTGAATTTAAATTAAAAAATTTAAAATATTCAGCATCATTAGTCATTAGGGAAATGTAAATAATAACTACATAAGATACCACTTCACATTCATTCTACTGCCAAAAAAGAAACAGAAAATAACAAGTATTGGTTGAGGATATAGAGAAATTGGAAACCTATGCCTTGTTTATGGGAATGCAATATGGTACGCTTGTTGAAAACAGTGTAGCAAAAAAACAAACAAACAAACAAACAAACAAAAAACAGTGTAGCATTTCCTCAAAAGAATTAAAAATAGAATTACCAATATGAACCAGCAATTCCACCTCTGGGTATATACCCAAAATAATTAAAAGCAAAATCTCAAAAGAGATATTTGTACACCTATGTTCCATTTTTCATGTGGAAGTAACCCAAGTGTCCATTGACAAATGAATGGATAAGCAAAATGTGGTATATTCATACACTGGAACATTGCTCAACCTTAAAAATGAATGAAAAAAAAAATGAATGAAATTCTGACACATGCTACAACATTTGTGAACCTTGAGGAAATCATGCTAAGTGAAATAAGCTAGTTGCAAAGAGACAAATACTGTATGACTTCTCTTATATGAGAAGACAGGAAGTAGAATGGTGGTTGCCAAGGACTAGGGGAGAAGGAAGTTATTGTTTAATGTTTAATGAGTACAGAGTTTCAGTTTTACAAGGTGAGGAGAATCCTGGAGATGGATGGTGGTGATGTATTTAACACCACTGGTTTACTTAAATGAGTAAGATGGTAAATTTTATGTTGTGTGTTTTTACCATGATAAAAAAAATATTTTTTAAAGAGACAGTGGGAGTAGTGAAAATAGAGGCTCCAAGAACATTGCTCTTTAAGTTTGGTTGTAATCAACAGCAGAGAAATGGGATGTTGGCTGGGGAGGTGAGATGTTGGTCAAGAAACTTATATTTTAACATTGGATAATTTTATACTGTTGGGAATGACTCAAAGTGGGAAAGTTGATAATGTGAGAGAGAAGACAATTTCAAGAGTAATATCCTTGGTTGTTAATAGGGGGTACAATCTAACTAGGTAAGTGGAAGAAATGGGCTTAGGAGCATGGACAGTTTTTACCATTGTAATGGAAGAGTTTATGGCTACAGGTACACATGGTTTAGCATATTTGGTGGTGGGAGCTTATTTGAGTTCTAATCATTTGTTTTCTCAAAAATGAGAGGGAAGGAGGAAAGAGGGATTGATTAAGAAAAAAAATATGGTAGGATGTCTGGGTGGCTCAGTGGTTGAGCATCTGCCTTCAGCCCAGGGCGTGATCCTGGAGTCCCAGGATTGAGTTCCACATCGAGCTCCCTGCATGGAGCCTGCTTCTCTCTCTGTCCATGTCTGCCATTCTCTCTCTGTGTCTCTCATGAATAAATAAATACAATCATATATATATATTTATTTATATTTATATATAAATATATAGTATATTTATAAATATAAGTACTAATATATATTTATATATACTAACATAAATATAGTATATTTATATATAAATATGCTATATATATATTTATATATATATATAAATAGTAAGTTGTTAACACTAAGGCCCTCTTAAAGTTAGTGGTCATGAATTAAAGGCAGACAAGTCAGTACGTTTGAATTATATTTTGGTCATGTTCAGCTGTTTGGATGATGGCTGCAGTAATGAGAGTATTGGAGTTAACCAGGATTTTACAAAGTAAGTTTGGCAGAAGAATAAGAGATTTGAGAGTTTGATTATAATGATGGGCCAGGGGAAAGTAGTGGAGAGTGTAGGGAAAATGGATTGAAGGTCCTGGTGGAGTTAAGATTGTTGAAGTCCATGTCCTATATGGAGTGATTTGGAAAGATAGGAAGTGGTAGGTAGAGAGTAAGATGATTGAAATGGATATTATAAAGGTTTAGTTATTAGTAATGACATGGCCTAGGAGATGGTCATGGGACTGAGTTGAAGACAAGGACAAGATCATTGGTGGTGAGGAGGTCAAGAAACTGTGATGTCTAAGTGTTGGAAGGATCATCTGTGTTTATATTGAAATCACTAAAAATGTATAAGCATTGTGGCGGAAAGAGTGACAGTAAGATATGTGCTAAAATATTCAAATAATGAGGCCATGTGATGGAGAGGTCTACTGAAAACTAATGGTAGTGGCTAGTGAATGAAATAGCCTGATAACGTAAATAATAAAGGGTTTTTAGGGAGAAGGTAGGTGGCAATAAGGAACAAAGAAGACAACCTGTTTCTTTTTTTTTTTTTTTTAAGATTTTATTTATTTATTCATGAGAGACACAAAGAGGGAGAGACACAGGCAGAAGGAGAAGTAGGCTCCCTGCGGAGAGAACCTGATGCAGGATTCGATCCCAGGACCCTGGGATCATGACCTGAGCCGAAGGCAGATGCTCAACCACTGAGCCACCCAGGTGTCCCTTAACCTATTTCAAGGCCAGATTATTTGAGGGATTGAAGAAAAAACTGGCACTGCCTAAGAGGGCTCCAGGGAAAACAATATCTTCAAGGGAGTCAGGTTTGGGTTAGTGTAAAAAGGTGAAAAGAACAGAATGCTCAGGGAAGAGACTGAAGATAGGACATTTGTTGATGACATACCTTGAGTTCCAAAGAGTACAGTGGAAGGCTGGGGAAATTGAAGAGGGAGGGATGTGAGTCTGGTTCATTTTAAGGGACTCTAGAGTTTAATGGAGATGAGAGATTGTGATACAAGGGATTATATGAGAAATGTTGGCTTGTGGTGACTGAGCTATAGGATATGATTGGATTGATTCTTTTTTTTCAAGATTTTATTTTTATTTTATATTTATTTTGAGAGAGAGAGAGAGTACACTTTTGTGGGCGCAACCAGCGGGAGGAGCAGAAGCAGAGGGAGAGAGAGAATCTCATCTAGACTCCATGCTGAGTGAGGAGCCTGAAGTGGCACTTGATCTCACCACCCAAGACCACAACCTGATCTGAAATCCAAAATACGTTCAACCAGCTGAGCCACTCAGGTGCCCTGATTGGATTGATTCTTAAAGCAGATGATTCTTAACCCTAGCCACATGGTTATCTAGAATTTCTAAATAGCTCCTATAATAAAAGCTGTCAGGTTTCCGGGTTATGCCATTGATTGATTTTATTTATAAAAGTAATACTATGTTATAATTAAAAATCAAACTATAGAGAACGTGAAAAGTGTAAAGTCCCCTAAATTTTCATTCCTGCTAACCAAAAGTAATGGTCCACTTACTTAGAACTATGTGTGGAAAAAAAAAAAAAAAAAAAAAGAACCGTGTGTGTGTGTGTGTGTGTGTGTGTGTGTGTTAACATCTAGATCCCTTTTTAAAATTCTAATACCAGGGGCAGCCTGGGTGGCTCAGCAGTTTAGCGCCACCTTCGGCCCAGGGTGTGATCCTGGAGACCTGGGATTGAGTCCCACATCGGGCTCCCTGCATGGAGCCTGCTTCTCCCTCTGCCTGTCTCTGCCTGTCTCCCTCCCTCCCTCTCTCTCTCTCTCTGTCTCTGTCTCTCATGAATAAATAAATAAAATCTTTAAAAAAAAAAAAATTCTAATACCAGGGGCGCCTGGGTGGCTCAGAGGTTGAGCGTTTGCCTTTGGCTCAGGTTGTGATCCTAGGGTCTGTTACTGTTTACATATCATTTGGAAATTGGATTGTCTTCAATACAACATGACACAAACAAAATAGAGAAAAACAACTAGATGTTAAGGCTGATAAAGACTGCAATACTACCTACAACTTCAGATCTAAAGTGTTTACCCTTAATTAAAACAACCTCATTTTCTAGTACAATTGACTTTATAATATATAAATGTTATCAACTCAAATGTATAAAATGTACATACTTTTTTTTAAAAGACTTTATTTATTTATTCATAGAGACCCACAGAGAGAGAGAGAGAGAGACAGAGAGACAGAGACACAGGCAGAGGGAGAAACAGGTACCATGCAGAGCCTGACGTGGGACTTGATCCAGGGTCTCCAGGATCACGCCCTGGGCTGCAGGCGGCGCTAAACCACTGCACCACTGGGGCTGCCCTAAAATGTATATATTTAAAAGCAAGTTATTTTACTTATAACATGAATAAGAAACTCTTGATTTTAAAAATGTTGATTAAGGGATCCCTGGGTGGCGCAGCGGTTTGGCGCCTGCCTTTGGCCCAGGGCGCGATCCTGGAGACCCGGGATCGAATCCCACGTCGGGCTCCCGGTGCATGGAGCCTGCTTCTCCCTCTGCCTGTGTCTCTGCCTCTCTCTCTCTCTGTGACTATCATAAATAAATAAAAATTAAAAAATAAAAAATAAAAAAAATAAAAATGTTGATTAACATTGAATTCGATTTTTGTGCTTTCTTTTTGAGGTCTTAAGTCACAATTTAGTTTTCTTTGTTGTTTGTTTTTTAAAGATTTTATTTATTCATGAGAGAGAGAGAGAGAGAGGCAGAGACACACAGGCAGAGGGAGAAGCAGGCTCCATGCAGGGAGCCCAACGTGGGACTTGGTCCTGGGACTTCAGGATCACGCCCTGGGCTGAAGGCAGGTGCCAAACCCCTGAGCCACCTAGGCGTCCCCACAATTTAGTTTTTTTAACCTGATCTAGATTTGTCAGAATTTATGGACTTGTAATAAATAGCTTTGCTTTCAAATATATTTATTTTTATACTATAGAGATGTTTTACTTGCTTTTAAACCAGCTATACAGTATTTTCAGTCTTTTGGCCTCCTGTAGCTACTTTACAAAAATAGTTAAGTAATGGAGTCTACGGTGAAGTTTTTGAATTGCGGTTTCTTCACTGTTCTTAGTTTCCCAGAATAGATAAATCAAGTGCCTTTGTTACTATAACATTGCCACCTCAAGTAAATTCATTTACTTCTTGGCTTAACATTGAATAATACTTTTTTCTCTATCTTTAGAAGTCTTTCATGTATCTCATTTATCAAAGTTATATTTTGAAGGATCATTTTATAGGTGGATGATAAATAGCTAAGGCTAAAAGTATAGAACAGAGATATATAGATGCTAGAAAGGAATGGTAAGGGTACCATAATTCCATACTTCATTGGATGTATAAGTGAAGTACAGTATGATTAAAAGACCTGTTCTCTTGAGTCATAGGTCACTATTCTTTCTAATCTGAATAATTCCTACTTTCATATTGCTTTCTTGCTAGAGCTGCCATTTAAATTAGCAAAGGCCAGGATCTTAAATTAATCTGAAACTAAAAGAAAAAAGTGCGATAAATACAGATTTTAATATGAAAATATTTACACCATTAGTGTTTTACTGTATTTAGTTTTCCAAGGCTACTATAACCAAGTATCACAGATTTGGTGGGTCAATTAATGGAAATTTATTTTCTCATAGTTCTGTAGGCTAGAAGTCCAAGATGTCAGCAGAATTGGTTTTTATGAGACCTTCCTCCTTGGTTTGTATAGGTGGCCATCATCTCTCTGTGTCTTCTCATTGTGTTCTCTCTGTACCTGTATGTATCCAAATGTCCTTTCTTATAAGGACACAAGCCATAATGGATCAGGTCCACTTTAAGTTAAAGGGAAGTCATTACCTTTTTTTTTTTTTTCTTAAAGATTTTATTTATTCATGAGAGACACACAGAGAGAGTCCGAGACTTAGGCAGAGAGAGAAGTAGGCTCCCCATGGGGACTCTATCCCATGACCCCAGGATCACAACCTGAGCTAAAGGCAGATGTTCAAATACTGAACCACTCAGGTGCCCTAAGTCATTACCTCCTTAAAGACCCTATTGCCAAATACAGTCACATTATAAGCTACTGGCAGTTAGGATTTTAATATACAAATTTTGGGGCAACGCAGTTCAGGCCATAACATGTACTACTACTGATACTAATTTTTTTTTTTTTAAAGATTTTATTCATCCATTCATGAAAGACACAGAGAGAGAGGCAGAGTCACAGGCAGAGGGAGAAGCAGGCTCCATGCAGGGAGCCTGATGTGGGGCTCGACCCGGGTCTCCCGGATCATGCCCCGTTCCGAAGGCAGGTGCTAAACCGCTGAGCCACCTGGGTTGCCCGATACTAATTCTTTAATTAGGTAAAATTTGGAGACCCACATTTTTCTTTGTTTTATTTTTAAGCTATTATGTAGTCCTTGCTGTGCTCAGGGAACTAAAAGTGTAAATTTCTAAGGGTGTATTGGGGCTGTTTGCATTGATTTACCATGAATACAACCTTGTAGAAAATGTTTTAAAGAATAGCCTGTGTTTGTTAAAAATAAAAAAGATTATCTTTTACTAGAAGGTCATATAAAGTATGCTGTCTTTGTAAAGCTATGGTGATAAAAATATTACATCTTTTTGGTGGAAACAGTTTTAGGTATTTATACTTTTTAAGTTCACTTACCTTTATAACTTTTCCTTTACTACATCTTTAGTCTGATAATGAATTTACTAATTCAGTAGTTTATATAGATTGCAATTCTATAACATTTCTTGACACATACTGCTGTTGCTAAGTTCCATGATCAAACACTTTCCTTGTTTATGTCATATTTTCCCCTCATATGACCACCTCAAGCATTTTGTTTTCATGAAATGATATCCTCTATTCTCTTTTCTGTTTTCTATCCTTAGCATCTATTCATGACTTAAATGACTGTTTAATCCTGAGATTATTAGGGTATTGAGTGTCAATGTATTATCAGGGTTATCAGATATTAATTACTTAATGTGTGACATTTGTTTTTCTGCTTACTTGGAAATATTAAATTTGTAGGACCATGTCCATTAATATAGGTGTAATAAAAGATTGTCCATTAACTATGTTTTTGCTTTTTAAAGTAGAATTGCAGGGATCCCTGGGTGGCTCAGTGGTTTAGGCGCCTGCCTTCAGGCCAGGGCGTGATCCTGAAGCCCCGGGATCGAGTCCCACATTGGGCTCTCTGCATGGAGCCTGCTTCTCCCTCTGCCTGTGTCTCTGCCTCTCTATGTGTGTGTCTCTCATGAATAAATAAATAAAATCTTTTAAAAATAAATAAAGTAGAACAGCTTTAGGGTGCCTGGGTGGCTTGATTGGTTAAGCGTTGCCTTCGGCTCAGGTCATGAGCCCAGGGTCCTGGGATGGAGCCCCGTGTTGGGCTCCCTGCTCAGTGGGGAGTCTGTTTCTCCCTCCTGCCCCCACCCCCTAGCTTGTGTGCTCTCTCTCTCAAATAAATAAAATCCTTAAGAAAAAAAGTAAGATAGGGGATCCCTGGGTGGCTCAGCGGTTTGGAGCCTGCCTTTGGCCCAGGGCGCAATCCTGGAGTCCCGGGATCGAGTCCCATGTCGGGCTCCCGGCATGGAGCCTGCTTCTCCCTCCTCCTGTGTCTCTGCCTCTCTCTTTCTCTCTGTGTCTATCATAAATAAAAATAAATAAATAAATCTTAAAAAAAAAGGTAAGATAGAATTGCTTTGCTTGGCAAAAACAAACATAATAATAATAAATATAATTTCTCTCAAATGTCACAAAGTCCTGATAAGAGTATCAGAATGCTGATTATGTATTATTATTTATTATATTAAGTCTTAAAAAAGGATTTGATTGCAAAGTAAAATCTAAAGATACCACTACATAGGCATCAGAATTACTAAAATTAAAAGAACTGACAACACTAAATGTTGATGAAGATGTGGAACAACTAGAACTCTATACATTGTCAGTGGGCATATAAAAATGGTACAATCACTTTGGGAAAAGGTCTATAGTTCTTATAAAACTAAACATACACCTACCCTATGACCTAGCAATTCCACTTCTTTTTAGGTGTTTACCAAGAGAAGTGAAAACATATGTCTACAAAATGACTCACACAAGAATGTTTATAGCAGCTTTATTCATCATAGCCCAAAACTGGATACAGCCCATATGTCCAGCAACAGGAGAATAAATAAACTGTAGTATATTAACACAATGGAAAGCACTCAGTAATAAAAAAGGAATGGATTCTTGATGTACAGGAATATGGCTGAATTGCAAAAACATTTTGCTGAGTGAAAGAGCCTTTGAAGAGGGGTGCCTGGGTGGCTTAGTGATTGTCAGCCTTTGGTTCAGGTCGTGTTACCGGGGTCCTGGGATCAAGTCCCATGGGGAGCCTGCTTCTCCCTCTGCCTATGTCTCTGCCTCTCTCTATGTGTCTCTCATGAATAAGTAAATAATTTTTTAAAAGCCTTAGAAGAGCATATGCTATATGAATCTGTTTATATGATGTTCAAGAAGAAGTACAACTAATCTATGGTAGAAAAAGGTAAGAACAAAAAAAAAAAAAAGGTAAGAACAGTGGAAGGCTAGGAGTGCTAATTGACTAGAAAGGAATGAAGGAACTATCTTGGTGATAAAGGATGGTATCCTTTATCTTGATAGGGTCTTGTCAAAATTCAGTGCAAGTGGGACGCCTGGGTGGCTCAGTGGTTGAGCATCTTCCTTTGGAGTTCCGGGATTGAGTCCCACATCCGGCTCCCTGCAAGAAGCCTGCTTCTCCCTCTGCCTATGTCTCTGCCTTCTCTCTGTGTCTCTCATGAATAAATAATTAAAATCTTTAAAAAAAGAAATTCAGTGAAAGTACATATAAGATTTGTATATGTTATTACATGTGAATTTTACTAAAACTTGTAAATATTGAATTCTAGTTAATTATATGCATACTGAAGTGTTTATTTTTTTTTAATTTTTATTTATTTATGATAGTCACAGAGAGAGAGAGAGGCAGAGACATAGGCAGAGGGAGAAGCAGGCTCCATGCACCGGGAGCCCGATGTGGGATTCGATCCCGGGCCTCCAGGATCGCGCCCTGGGCCAAAGGCAGGCGCCAAACCGCTGTGCCACCCAGGGATCCCTGAAGTGTTTAAAGGGAAGTATACTGATATCTGTATGTTGCTTTATTTTATTATTATTTTTTTAAGATTTTATTCATGAGAGACACAGAGAGAGAGAGAGAGAGAGAGGCAGAGACACAGGCAGAGGGAGAAGCAGGCTCCATGCAGGGAGCCTGATGTGGGACTAGATCCCAGGACTCCAGGATCCCACCCTGAGCTGAAGGCAGATGCTTAATTGCTGAGCCACCCAGGCATCCCTGTCATTATTTTCAATATCATTTTTCCTTCTATTTGTGTCCTGAGAATTTACTTGAGGTTTTATCACAGTTTATAAAAAACAAGTATCATTTGTCAGAATTTCTATATAATCATCACGTATGATTAAAGTAGGAGAGGGGTGCCTGGCTGGTTCAGTTGGTAGAGCGCTCAGCTCTTAATCTTGGGGTCATGAGTACCCACCCCACTTTGGGTGTATAGATTACATTAAAAAAATAATAAAGTAGGAAAATAAATCACAAATTTTTCTTCTCAGCAACTTATTTACATTTTGGCAAATGCAGTTGGTTTTGCACATACGTTACGTTTATAGACTAGAAAGGGCTCTACAACCTGCTGTATATTTTGCATGGCTTAAATTTTCCTTAGGCTTATTGGAATAATTTGGAGGCTGGGGAGGTGAACTATACACACTTCATAAATTTTTGGTTGAATTGATATTAACTCAAAATTACTTAGTTGTTATAAATGTAAATAGGATTTCTAAATTCTACCCAAAATACAATGCTACAAAGATTTTAAGTTTACAGAGAACAATCTGAGGGCAAAATGCCTAATACAGGGTCATAGTATAAATAGCATAGAATCTGAGTTTAGAATGGATTTCTCACACATCAGTTTTTCTGCTGGAATCACTTTTTTCCTTAATTTATTATGCTTCATAGTTGAATGTATTTGATTCAGCTCATTGAATATGCACTCCTTCAACAAAGTATCATTTTATCTTGTTTACTCAAGAATTAAGAGAGGGTTAATGCATGTGTCTCTGTATTAGGAGAGTAATTGTCATGCTTTCTGAAAAGCAGTGCAATCCCTATTAAAAAAAAATAAGGGCTCACTAAAGAGTTTTAAATAGTAGAATAATGACATTGTCTACTTCTCTCAAAAATCACCAGGGGAAAAAAGGAGGATGAAGATAGAATAATGCAAACTCCATCTTAGTAAGAGTAGGAAATATTTCTAACACCAAATCATAAAACTGAGTAAGAGCTGTCAAATGTGACAAAGGCCAAATGAGTTTGAGAAAATGATGAAATAGGTTGCCTAAATTTATTTGCAGATCTCCATAAAAGCCAAAAGAATATATGTTCCAAAGAAAGTAGTGTGCCCTAAGGAGCAAAAATAAACAATTTTGGAAAAATTCATAGGCTGCCAGCAGGAAGTTCTCAATACCTAGTTTGGTACCACAAAAAGAGGAGAGGAGAAACTGAGTGAGGAATTGGAAATATACTGTTTTTTTAAATGTGAAGAAAAAGCAATGTGAGGAAAGAGACCCTGCATTATTAGCAACTTGTGGTTGCGAATCTGTTGGCTGGGGGAAGACGTTAAGAATAAAATACAGGCATACCATAGAGAAATTGTGGGTTTGGATCCACACCACCACAATAAAGCATGAATCACAATAAAGTAAAAATTTTTTTGATTCCCAGTGCATATAAAATTATGTTTACAATAAATATACTGTACTCTGTTAAGTGTGTAATAGCATTATGTCTAAAAGACCACCTAGGTATATACCCTAATAAAAATACTTTATTGCTAAAAATACTAACCATCATCTGAATTTTCAGCAAGTTGTCATCTTTTTGCTGGTGGAAGGTCTTGCCTTGATGTTGATGTCTGTTGACTGATTAGGGTGTGGTTGTTGAGGGTTGGAGTGGCTGTGGAAATTTCTTAAAATAAGACAACAATGAAGTTTGCCATATTAGTTGACTCTTCCTTTCACAAATGACTTCTTTATAGCATGTGATACTGTTTAATAGCATTTTACCCACAGTATACTGGAAACAGCAAAAAGTAGAATATACACTTCTGGAAAACATAGTAAGATCCGATCTGGAATTGTGATGCTTCCAGCTTTGCTTTTGTTTTTCAAGATTGCTCTGGCTATTCGGGGTCTTTTGTGGTTCCAAATTTTAGTATTGTTTGTTCTAGCTCTGTGAAAAATGCTGGTGGTATTTTGATAGGGATCGTATTGAATGTGTAGTTTGCTTTGGGTAGTATAGATATTTTAACAATATTTATTCTTCCAATCCATGAGCATGGAATGTTTTTCCATTTCTTTGTGTCTTCTTCAATTTCTTACATAAGTGTTCTACAGTTGTCAGAGTACAGATCTTTCACCTCTTTGATTAGGTTCATTCCAAAGTATCTTAGGTTTTTGGTTCAATTGTAAATGGGATAGATGCCTTAATTTCTCTTTTTGTTGCTTCATTATTGGTATATAGAAATGCAACCGATTTCTGTATATTGATTTTATATCCTGTCACTTTGCTGAATTCATGAATCAGTTCTAGCATTTTTTGGTGGAGCTTTTGTGTTTTCTACACAGAGTATCATGTTGTCTGTGAAGAGTTAATGTTTGACTTCTTCCTTGCTGATTTGGATGCCTTTTATTTCTTTTTGTTGTTTGCTGAGGCTAGGACTTCCAGTACTGTGTTGAAAAACAGTGGTGACAGTGGACATCCCTGTCATGTTCCTGACTTAGAAGAAAAGCTCTCAGTTTTTCCTCATTGAGGACAATATTAGCTGTGGGTCTTTCATATATGGCCTTTATGATGTTGAGGTATGTTCCTTCTAGCCCTACTTCCTTGAGGGTTGTTTTTTTTTTTTTTTTAATCAAGAAAGGATGTTGTATTTGTCACATGCTTTTTCTGCATCTATTGAGAAGATCATACGGTTCTTATCCTTTTTAAAAAATTATTAACGTGGTTGATTGGCAAATAATGAATCACCCACCCCTGCAGTCCAGGAATAAATCCTACTGTTAATACTGAATAATCCTTTAATGTACTGTTGGATTCGGTTAGCTAGTATTTTGTGGCAAATTTTTGCATTGATGTTCACCAGGAATATTGGTCTATAATTCTCCTTTTTAGTGGGGTCTTTGTCTGGTTTTGGAATCATAGAATGAGTTTGGAAGTTTTTCTTCCATTTCTATTTTTTGGAACAGCTTCAGAAGAATAGGTATTCATTATTTAAATGTTTGGTAGAGGGATGCCTGGGTGGCTCAGTGGTTGAGCGTCTGCCTTTGGCTCAGTACTGGGATCAAGTCCCACATTGGGTTTCCTGCACGGAGCCTGCTTCTCCCTCAGCCTGTGTCTCTGCCTCTCTTTCTGTCTTTCATCAATCAATAAATAAAATCTTAAAAAAAAAAAGAGATTTAAATATTTGGTTGAATTATCCTGGGAAGCCATCCAGCCCTGGACTCTTGTTTGTTGGGAGATTTTTGATTACTGATTCAATTTCTTTGCTGGTTATCTGTCTGTTCAGATTTTCTATTTCTTCCTGTTTCAGTTTCAGTAGTTTATATGTTTCTAGAAATGTATCTATTTCTTCCAAATTGCCCAGTTTTTAAGCATATAATTGCTCATAGTATTCTTTTAATTGTTTGTATTTCTGCTGTGTTGGTTGTGATCTTTCTTCTTTCATAAGTCTGACTTATCAGAGATTTATCAGTTTTGTTAATTCTTTCAAAGAACCAGCTCCTAGTTTCATTGATCTTTTCTACTGTTTTTTGATTTCTATATGATTTATTTCTGCTCTAATCTTAATTATTTTCCTTCTTCTGCTGGTTGTAGGCTTTACTTCCTTTCTTTTTTCAGCTTGTTTAGGTGTAAGGGTAGGTTGTGTATTTGCGACTTTTCTTGCTTCTTAAGTTAGGCCTATATTGCTATGACTTCCCTCTTGTGACCACCTTTGCTGTATGCCAAAGGTTTTAGACTGTCATGTTTTCATTTTCATTTGCTCCCATGTATGTTTTAATTTCTTCTTTAATTTCCTGGTTAACCCATTCATTCTTTAGTAGGATGTTCTGTAACCTCCATGTATTTATGGTCTTTCCAAATTTTTTTTTTTTGTGGTTGACTTCAAGTTTCATAATGTTGTGGTCTGAAAATATGCATGGAATATGATCTTTCTGTAGTGATTGAGACCTGATTTATGACACAGTATGTAATCTATTCTGGAGAATGTTCTGGGTGCACTCAGAATATACACTCTGCTTTAGGATGAAGTGGATTATGATCAGTGAGTTTTTTAAGTTTGTTATTAATTGATTTATATATTTGGCTGCTCCCAAGTTGAGCACATAAATATTTATAACTGTTAGATCTTGTTAGATAGACTCCTTTATTATGATACAGTGCCCTTCTTCATCTCTTATTATGGTCTTTGGTTTAAAATCTAGTTTGTCTTGGGGTACTTGAGTGGCTCAGTTGGTTAAGCATCTACTTTTGGCTCAGGCTGTGATCCTGGGGTCCTGGGATCGAGTTTGGTGTCAGGCTCCCTGCTCAGTGGGGAGTCTGCTTCTCCTTCTCCTTCTGTCCCTCCCCCTGCTCATTCTCTCTCTCTCTCTCTCTTTCTCATATGCATTCTCTCTCAAACAAATAAATAAAATCCTTAAAATAAATAAAATCTAGTTTGTCTGGTATAAGTATGGCTACTTCAGCTTGCTTTTGATGTTCACTAGCATAATAGATAGTTCTCCACCCCTCATTTTTAATCTGGAAATGTCTTTAGGTCTAAAATGAGTTTCTTGTTTTTGTTTTTTAAGATTTTATTTATTTATTTGACAGAGAGCATGGGTAGGTGGAGTGGAATGGCAGAGGGAGAAGGAGAAGCAGCCTCCCTGCTGAGCAGAGAACCCAACATGGGGCTGGATTCCAAGCTGGGATTGTGACCTGAGCTGAAGGCAGATGCTTAACCGACCCAGCCACCCGGGTGCCCCTAAAATGAGTCTCTTGTAAGCAGCATATCAGTGGGTTTGTTTTGTTTTGTTTTTTAATCCATCCTGTTACCTGATGCCTTTTGATTGGAACATTTAGTCCATTTACATTCAGAGCAATTATTTGATAAATATGAATTTAGTGCCATTGTATTATCTGTAAAGTTGCTGTTCCTGCAGATTGTCTCTGTTCCTTTCTAGTCTTTGTTACTTTTGGATTCTCACCCACTAAAAGGGTCCTCTTTAACATTTCTTGTAGAGGTGGTTTAGTGTTCACAAACTCCTTTAGTTTTGGCTTGTCTTGGAAACTCTATCTCTCTTTCTATTCTGAATGACAGCCTTGCTGGGTAGAGTATTCTTGGCTGCATATTTTTGCATGTTGAATGTATCATGCCATTCTCTTCTGGCCTGCCAAGTTTCTGTGGACAGATCTGCTGCTGACTGTATGTGTCTGCCCTTGTAGGTTAAGGATCTTTTGTCCCTAGCTACTTTGAGAATTCTCTCTTTACCTTTGTATTTTGCAAGTTTCACTGTGGTATGTCTGGGTGTTAATGTGTTTTGTGTTGATTTTAAGGGGGAGTTCTCTGTGCCTGTTGGACTTGAATGCCTGTTTCCTTCCCCAGATAAGGGAAGTTCTCAGCCAAAATTTGTTCAAATAAACCTTCTCCTTCTTGTTCCTGCTCTTCTTCTAGGACTCCTGTGATATGGGTTTTATTGCACTTTGTAGAATTGCTGAGTTCCCTAAGTCTATATCCACGATCTAAGAGGTTTTTTTTTGTGTCTTCTTTTCAGCTTCATTATTTTCCATAATTTTATCTTCTATTATCACCTATTTGATTCTCTGCTTCTTCCACCCTTGTGATTATATCCATTTGGCTTTGCATTTCAATTTAATATCATTTTTTATTTTGGCCTGACTAGTTTTTAGGTCTTTTATCTCTGCAGCCAGAGTTTCTCTGGTGTCTTCTTTGCTTCCTTCAAACCCAACTAATATTTTTATGACTGTTGTTCTAAAATCTTGTTCAGATATATTGTTTTTATCTGTTTTGAGCAAATCTCTGGGTTTGATTTCTATTTGATCTTCTTTTGGGGAAAATTCCTCCATCTTGCCATTATGTCTAGGTTTCTGTCTTTTGCTTTTATGAAAGCTTGTTATGTTTCCTGCTCCTGAGAGTAATACTATATTAGGGAGGGGTCATACACTCTCCAGGGCCTGGCACTTTTTTTTTTTTTTTTTTAGATTTATTTATTTATGATAGACCTAGAGAGAAAGAGAGGCAGAGACACAGGAGGAGGGAGAAGCAGGCTCCAAGCCAGGAGCCCGACACGGGACTCGGTCCCGGGATCCCAGGATCGCAAGCTGGGCCAAAGGCAGGTACTAAACCGCTGAGCCACCCAGGGATCCCCGGGCCTGGCACTTCTGGAAGTGTTTCTGGTGTATGCTCTCTGCACTCTGCTGTTGTGTTTTGGTTGCCCTTTACCACAGGTCAGTCCTCTACAGAGTTCTTCCTTGCTTGCAGTGGGAGGGTTTGGACCTTTTACCAGGTGCACTTTGATGGATTTGTTAAGCCTGATTTAAAAAAAAGAAAAAAAGCAGAAAAGAAACAAAGCCTGATCCAGTAAAAAAGAAAAAGGAACAAAAAAGCAAACAAACAAAAAACTATAAGCCTAATTCCAAAGAAAAAGAAAGAAGGAAAAAAGAAAAGAAGAAGGAAAAAAAGAAGCCTGATCCAAAAAATGAGAAAAGGAACAAACCAAAAAATGAACAAAAAACTATAAGCCTGATTCCAAATTAAAGGGAAAAAAATACAAATACACACACACACACACACACACACACACACACACACACACAAAGTAAAAAAATAAAAATAAAAAATAAAAAAAGAAAGCCTGGTCTTATTTCCACCAGAACTGGAGCTGACACTTTTGGAGCACTCTATGATCAGTAGACTTGGTACATTCAGGGGCCTGTGTTGGTTTTCTGAGGGAAAGGCCTGCTATGGTGGCTCACAGTCAGAACTGCACTAGTAAAGCGGCCTTGCTTCGCACTGGGGGCGGGTGGTGTTTGGTGTAAATGACTCCAGCATTTACTGAAGGCGCTGTGTTTCTCTCTGAAGTCTGATCCATACTGAGGGGGCAGGGAAGTGGAAGGTGGTGTCACCTTGCCTTCTCGTCCTGGTCAGGGGAACTTGGGGCCCTCAAGAAAAGCAAACAGTCTCCCCTCCTCTGGCCCAGGCTTCCATCAGATCCTGCCCCCAACCTGTCTGTGCTCAGCCATGGGCATGCCCGGCACCACAGTTCTGTGTTTTATCTCTGGCTGTGGGCTGGGATTCAAAACTCTAAATCCGGACAGCCCTGGTGGCATAGCGGTTTGGTACCGCCTGCAGCTCAGGGTGTGATCCTGGAGACCGGGGATTGAGTCCCACATCGGGCTCCCTGCATGGGGCCTGCTTCTCCCTCTGCCTGTGCTCTGCTTCTCTCTCTCGCATGAATAAATTTAAATTTTTTAAAAAAAATCTAAAAAACAAACAAACAAAAAAACCCTCTAAATCTTATTAAAGGGCCTGGCAAGGTGTGTACCTGCCCCCATCCCCCAGGCGAGACCCCTGCAGTGCTGCACCTGGCTCTGTTTTGTCCCAGAAAATTGGATGGCACGTGCATGGTGGCTGGAGTCTATGATGAAGCGCAGAGAAAGCTGTTACTTGCCCTGTGTGCTCACCTCTATCTCTTGCTGTTGAACAGCTGTTCAGTGATGCCCAGTGTGCCTTTTGTCCATGGAGAGGCAAAATACCCTCTTCCAAATGTACTGCAGGAAGGAGTGCATTCTCTCCCAGTGCGACCCAGGACATTCCCCCCACCACAGCGTTTTATGCACTATTATCTCCCACTCTCTCCCTGACTTCTCTCTAGGAAAAGGGCTTCCTCCTCTCTGCAGCACTGGCACCATGTCTTTTCTCTCCCCCAATTTATGCCTCCCAACCTCACATCTACCACATTCTTTTCCTCCAAATATGCAGGTTGTTTTCTTAATCCTCAGATCAATTTCCCAGTTCAGAATGACTTGATGTTGATCTGTGTTTGAGGGACAAGGCAAGCCCAGAGTCCCCCTGGTATTCCCAGCTTTCCTAAGACTGGTCAGTTTCAAACTATTAAATTCCTATTAAAAAGCCATACATACTTCTGAGGGATGCCTGGGTGGCTCAGCCATTGAGCATCTGCCTTTGGCTCAGGGCCTGACCCCAGTCAGGGGATCGAGTCCCACATCAGGCTCCCTGCAAGGGCCTACTACTCCCTCTGCCTCTTTCTCTGTGTCTCTCATAAATAAGTAAAATCTTAAGAAAAAAAAAAAAGCCATATATAATTTTCTTTTGTTTTTAAAGATTTTATTTATTCATGAGAGACATAGGCAGAGACATACACAGAGGGAGAAGAACTTTTGAAATTTAAATACATTATCTCTTAGTGAGAGGGACAAAAGTCTAATGTAAGTGAGGTGTCCGCATAAACCATTTGAGTTGACAACAAAAGTGTAAACATAACCGTGATTTCTTTTGCCAATGGTTATCACCTGTTTACTGATACTAGGCCATTTTATAGTCTACATGTAAGACCTCATTGTTTTTTTATTTTTTTTTTAATTTTATTTATTTATTCACGAGATACACAGAGAGGGAGAGAGAGGCAGAGACAAAGGCAGAGGGAGAAGCAGGCTCCATGCAGGGAGTCCGACGTGGGACTCGATCCCTGGACTCCAGGATCACGCCCTGGGCCGGAGGCAGGCGCCAAACCACTGAGCCACCCAGGGATCCCCAGACCTCAACATTGTTATGTGGAATACTCTTTCATAAATCTATTGACTTTTTACTATTAAGGAACATTCTTTTTTTTTTTTTTAAGATTTCATTTATTTGTTCACGAGAGACACAGACAGAGGCAGAGATAGAGGCAGAAGGAGAAGCAGGCTCCCTGCAAGGAGCCTGATACAGGACTGGATCCTGGATCCCGTGATCACACCCTGAGCTGAAGGCAGATGCTCAACCACTGAGCCACCCAGGTGTCCCAAGGAACATTCATTTTAAGGAGTTAGGGAATGGTTTAAAGATATAGACATCAGAAAAACAGAAATTTATTCATTCAGCAAATATTGATCACTGTGTGCCAGGCACTGTTCTGGGCATGAGACATCAATCACCATGGGAAAAGGAATGGAGACACGAACATGTAGTGTACTAGAAAAGTATAAAGTCTATGCAAAAAGGAAAATATTTACAATAGTGAGAGGAATTACAAGTGCAGGAAGGAGAGGAAGAGAGTGTAATGATCTAGAAGCCTAGAGAAGAATGTGTGTTAAAGTGGAGAATGATGAATGGTCAGCAGCAGTCACTTAGGTCCTAAATGAGTCAGATCCAAGAGGAGACTAGGTTTTAGCAACAGGAAGGTCACATTGGAGATACAAATTTTAGTAAATTTGTGCTGCTTAATTCCTTTTGGTCATGCAGGAAGGATGACAAGAAAGATAGTTATGCTAAACTCTCTTCTTTTTGTGGTCTTGTGGCCCTAGTAGTATTTTGACCTTAGGTAAGTGTGTTGCCTCTAGACTGCTAGTCACAGAAAACTTAGGATACTATTGTTTTTGCTTGAATGTTAACCAATGGTGTGAACCAACTGGTTATGAAGATTACACTGAGAGCGGTGATAGGGAATGAGATTTCTGTTGTCAGAACCACAAACTCAGTACTGTAGGAACTAGTCATTTGATAGGTAACATTATTCAGATTCAGAAGAGCTAACTAACAAAATCTGTGATGTGTGGGCATTAAAATCTGATGACTCCAGGTGGCATCCCTAGAGGTTGCTATAGAAAGAAAATAGCTTAAAGCAGAAAATATGTAGCCCTGATTTTTTAAAAAAGGTTTTATTTACTTGAGAGAGAGAGAGATCATGCTCCAGAGAGCACAAGTAGGGGGAGCAGCAGAGGGAGAGGGTGAGGAGCTCCATGTGGGGCTTGATTCCAGAACCCTGGGATCATGACCTGAACCAAGGCAGATACTCCACCAACTGAGCCACCGAGGCGCCCTCTAGCTCTGATTTTAACTCTGTTTAGTCTACTGAGAAAAAGTATATCAAGTCAGGTGGAGACTTTGCCTTTTTCATTTTTAGTTTAATGTGTTATTCTAGGTTTAAAATACATATGATTAACTTCTTGTGGGGGGATTGGTGATCAGAAATTCAACACTTAAGTGGCTGTCACCCTAGCAAGGGTGTACTAAGTAGACAGAATCATCATAACGTGGGCTGAGATGAGGTTGCTATAGACGAATCTCTCAAAGTTAATTGATAGAAACTTCCCACCTTTAAAAATTTTTATTACCTCAGCAGTGCTCTGCCAAGACTGCTGAAACACAGCTGTGGATGCTTTGCCAACGCCCACATTGCCAGTGTCAGGAAGGATGTACTTTTAAACCTCTAATTTATCTAATAATGTCTTTAGTGATTTGTGTAGGTTTGGCATTGTGATGAAAATGCTTCCTAGCCTGGTTTATAATGAGAATTCAGTTTGCCGCCTTAAAATGTATATTGTCTTAATATGCATGTGGAAGATACTAACAGGTCAGCTTAGAAAAAGATGACTATCTAAAGTATTATGTCCATCTAACAGGACTTACCTGATATTTATGACATTTGAAAATGAATGCAAAGTAAATGTTTTTATGCCAGAATAATTTATTGTGGTTTCTGTTCTATATCAAGATGGCAATCTACAGTACTAGAAGAAAGCTGCCTTTCAGATTCAATTCCAATCTGACTCCTTTTCTCTATTGGAAACTGTAGACTGGACTCTTATCAACCTATAGAATGGAGTTATAATAATAACCTCTTGTAAATACTTTTTAAGAGGTAGGAGATAGTGTTCTCTTGTTTGAAATATTAAGCTTTGGGGCAACCCGGGTGGCTCAGCGGTTTAGCACCACCTTCAGCCCAGGGCGTGATCCTGGGGACCTGGGATCGAGTCCCACATCAGGCTCCGCATGGAGCCTGCTTCTCCCTCTGCCTCTGTCTGTGCCTCTCTCTCTCTCTGTTTCTCTCATGAATAAATAAATAAAAATTCTAAAAAATGAAATATTAAGCTTCATAACCAGTTGGTGACAATGTTATGTTTATGGTATAGGTGTATCTCTCTAAGAAAACAAGCTATACCAAATCTGAAGGATTCTTTCCTAGCTAGTGGATTCACTACAAGGATTCAATTTATGAAGCTTGATTGAGTACAGATTTCTGCTCTACAATATATAACATTGAGAAAGTCCGTATACACAGAAGTTCAAGTATGCATCCATTAACAAATAACTTTAATGAAGTGGCATGATTCAATTATGTGACTAAACTTAAAATTAAAACTAAATGGCTCCCTAATTAACGATAGTTCAACATTGTATAAAGGCTATGCATATAGTTTATATATGGCTTAGATACAAACTAGACAAAGATTTATTTTTATCTATGAATATATAAAGTCTGTACTTTGATGCCTAAACAAACAAGAAAGTAATAAATTGGCATGTATGAAAATACATTTCCTTTTGTTCTCAGGATGTGAATTGCTTGAAGATAGGAATGGTAAGCACTTCAGAAATATCTGTTAATATATATAAATAGCAAAGGATCTTTCTTGGACTATATCTGAGGGCCCTGACATGATTAATTTGACTTTATTTATTTATTTTTAATTTTTTTTAATTGGAGTTCAATTTGCCAACATATAGCATAACACCCAGTGCTCATCCCACCAAGTGCCCCCCTCAGTGCCCATCACCCAGTCACCCCAACCCCCCACCCACTTCCCCTTCCACTACCCCTTGTTCATTTCCCAGAGTTAGGTGTCTCTCACGTTGTCACCCTCACTGATATTTTCACTCCTTTTCTCTCCTTTCCTTTTATTCCCTTTCACTAATTTTTATATTCCCCAAATGAATGAGACCATATAATGTTTGTCCTTTTCAGATTGACTTATTTCACTCAGCATAATACCCTCCAGGTCCCTCCATGTCAAAGCAAATAGTGGGTATTTGTCGTTTCTTATGGCTGAGTAATATTCCATTTATACATATACCACATCTTTATCCATTCATCTTTTGGTGGACACTGAGACTCCTTCCACAGTTTGGCTATTGTGGACATTGCTGCTATAAACATTGGGGTACAGGTGTCTCGGCGTTTCACCTCATCTGTATCATTGGGGTAAATCCCCAGCAGTGCAATTGCTCGGTCGTAGGGCAGATCTATTTTTAACTCTCTGAGGAACCTCCACACAGTTTTCCAGAGTGGCTGCACCAGTTCACATTCCCACCAACAGTGTAAGAGGGTTCCCCTTTCTCCACATTCTCTCCAACATTTGTTGTTTCCTATATTGTTAATTTTCCCCATTCTCACTGGTGTGAGGTGGTATCTCACTGTGGTTTTGATTTGTATTTCCCTGATGGCAAGTGATGTGGAGCATTTTCTCATGTGCTTTTTGGCCATGTCTATGTCTTCTGTGAAATTTCTTTTCATGTCTTTTGCCCATTTCATGATTGGGATTAATTTGACTTTAAAAGATCCAGTCTCCCAAAATGATACACTCTGCAAAAGTTTAAAAATTCGGAATCCCACTCTACTTCAGCAGTGTTCTCAAGATAATAACATTTGTAACCTCGATCTCCAAACTGCCATGAGTTTTTGGCCATCCTCTGTTATTTGCTCTGCAGTACATCTGCCAAACTTCTGGACTTTCTATATCAGCACTGTAAATACTTCTGTCCAGGGTTGTATGAGAAATGATGACGGAAAGCAGTTTGGTATGTTGTTATCATGTTAATCATCCCTGGTAATTCTCTTAAAAATGACAAGCTCTAATGATAAGCTTTTATTTGACTTGTATCAAATATTCTCTGATGTGACTATGTTTTAAAATATATTTGCAATTCTGATTTTTCAGAAATGATCATTTTACTTTCAGAGTCAAAATTATAAGAACTAATTCATGCTAAGTGTTGTAGCTTTCTGACAGGTAGAGATAGCTCATGTGGGTGAAACGTCTAGCTTGATGTTTTATATCTAGCTATTAGTCAGCTAATCCTCCTCCCTACTTCACTGAAAATATTTTCATTCTGTCTGACAAAAAGTAAAAAATTACATTAACTGTGACTAAAAATGTATCACAGATGACACACTAATTAGATTAATGGTTCTTGCCTTATTCTCTGAAGTTTTCATGTTCTTACCTTTCGTGAGCCATTAGATCCTAGATATTTTAATAATCACACTAAAGATATCTTTTTTCTTGGTGGGTAGAGGAATTCTAGGGAATAAGCTTACAATAAAGGGTTTAGGTAATTTTAATATAAATTTTGAAACAGGGGCAGCCCAGGTGGCCCAGTGGTTTAGCGCCTGCCTTTGGCCTGGGGCATGATCCTGGAGACCCGGGATCGAGTCCCATGTCGGGCTCCCTGCATGGAGCCTGCTTCTCCCTCTGCCTGTGTCTCTGCCTCTCTCTCTCTGTGTCTCTCATGAATGGATAAATAAAATCTTTAAAAAAATAATAAATTTTGAAACAAAGAACCAAGTAAATTTTGTAATTATATACTAAAAGTCCACTTATGCAAAATATTTGGATATGTCCTGCTAGCCAAAGTAAAACATGATAGAAAGGTAAAGACAAGCAATGTTGACAAAGAGTTTATTTAGGTATATGATGAAAAATTTTGACTTTTCAGGAAAAACTCCGTTAACTTAGCATGAAAAGAGAAATGGTAATATTGCTTATAAAGCATTTGGATTTCAAGGGATGCTGTCAGTTTATTTCAAAATTGTTAAATGGCAGTGGCTTTCAAAATTTTTTCTATCACAATCAGGATTCAGTATATATATACTTATGTGTGTATTCAGAATACTTAGCCTTCAGGAGAAATAGAAACTAAAAGAATTTGTGATAACCACACCAGCCCTACAAGAAATATTAAAAGGGATCCTTTAAGTGAAGAGAGAGCCCAAAAGTAACATAGACCAAAAGGAACAGAGACAATATACAGAAACAGAGACTTTACAGGTAATACGACGGCACTGAATTCATATCTTTCAGTAGTTACTCTGAATGTAAATGGGCTAACTGCCCCAATCAGAAGACACAGGGTGTCAGATTGGATAAAAAAGTAAGACCCATCAATATGCTGTCTGCAAGAGCCTCATTTCAGACCTAAAGGCACCTCTAGATTTAAAGTGAGGTGGTGGAAAAGTATCGTGCTAATGGACATCAAAAGAAAGCTGGGGTGGGATGCCTGGGTGGCTTCGTGGTTGAGCATCTGCCTTCAGCTCAGGGCATGATCCTGGGGTCCTGGGATCAAGTCCCTCATTGGGCTCCCCAGAGGGAGGCTGCTTCTCCCTCTGCCTATGTCTCTGTCTCTCCCTCTGTGTTTCTGATGAATAAAAAAATAAAATCTTTAAAAAAAAATTTTTTTAAGTGATGGGGTGGAAAACCATTTATCATGCTAATGGACATCAAAAGAAAGCTGGGGGTGGAGATCCTTATATTCAACAAATTCGATTTTATTTATTTTTTAAAGATTTTATTTATTTATTCATGAGAGACACAGAGAAGGAGAAGCAGAGGGAGAGGGAGAGGGAAAAGCAGGCTCCATGCAGAGAGCCTGATGCGGGACTCAATCCTAGGACCCAGGGATCACAACCTGAGCTGAAGGCAGACACTCAACCACTGAGCCACCCAGGAGTCCCTCTGAGCCACCCAAGTGTCCCGACAAATTAAATTTTAGACCAAAGACACTAATAAGAGCTGAGGAAGGACACTATATAATAATTTAAGGGTCCATCCAACAGAATACTTAGCCTTACTACATGTACCTTATTTCCTTTTTAGTTATTTTTTATTTTTATTTTTTTAAATATTTTATTTATTCAGGAGAGACACAGAGAGAGAGAGAGCGAGAGGGAGGCAGAGACACAGGCAGAAGGGGAAGCAGGCTCCATGCAGGGAGCCTAACGTGGGACTGATCCCAGGTCTCTAGGATCACACCCTGGGCTGAAGGCGGGGCTAAACCGCTGAGCCACCCAGGCTGCCCCTTATTTCCTTTTTTAAAAAATGCTGGTCAGGGACTCTCTGGTGGCTCAGCTGATTAAGCATCTGCCTTCAGGTCAGGTCATGATTCTGGGGTCCTGGGATCGAGCCCTGCATCGGGCTCCCTGCTCAGTGGGGAGCCAGCTTCTCCCTCTCTTTTTACCCCTCTCCCTCCTCACTTGGGCTCACTTTCTCAAGTAAGTAAATCTCTAAAAAAGAATGCTGGTCACAATTCATATATTCATTAAACTATAATGGATCATAACCTACAAATACTGATGAATGATAATAAAGATAATTTTCTTTTTTTTTCTCTTGAGGACCTCGAATGTAAACATTGCTATTTTATGTTTCTAAACCACTAAACTACTCACTTTCTTGGTCTCACCTAAACCTTATCACAGATACTGCACTGGCTCTAAAATCTTATATACAAGCATCCTGTTCTCAGACTACAATATTTTGTCCTAGTTTATGTGACCAAGTACTCCTACTACAGTTCTTTAATTACATTTAGACCACACTGATTTACCATTCATGCCTATTCTTTCTTAGCCAATGTAAAGTCCATGGTCTAACATTGTAATCAGATTCTTAAAAAGATATTAAATTTAGATGTCTCTTCTTCACTTAATGTTCACCTTGTAAAATCCCAAATCTTGATGAACTAGACAATTCTTTTTACTACAGATGAACATAGATGCATGGATGCACATGAACACAGATGGAGAAAATCGTACAACCAGAAAGACTGGTTTTATTTAAAAATTTTCTCAAATTTCCAACAATCTCTTAGGACTGACAGTCCTACTCTCTGATATGACTATTTCATACTTACTTTCTCTTCATCCCTCCTGCCCAACATACTTTCTACCCTCAACACCCAGTTGATAACCTAACCCAATGGCTTTCAAAGTGTGGTCCCTAGATCAGCAGCATGAACCTCATCTGGGAACTTGTTAGAAATGAAAATTCTCAAGTCCTACTTCAGACCTACTGAGTCAAAAACTCTGGAGATGGAACCCAGCAATGTGTGTTTTAATAAGCCTTGAAAAGCGATTCTGATGCCTGCAAAAGTTTAAGAACTACTGATCTAGGGATGCCGGGGGTGGCTCAGCAGTTTGGTGCCTGCCTTCAGCCTAGGGCATGATCCTGGGGTTCCGGGATAGAGTCCTGCATCAGGCTCCCTGCATGGAGCCTGCTTCTCCCTCTGCCTGTGTCTCTGCCTCTCTCTCTGTCTCTCATGAATAAATTAAAAAAAAAAAAAAAACTACTGATCTAACCCCATACTTCACTGAGAAGCCATTCTCTAGAATGTAAGCTCCAGAGACAGAGGTTATTTTTGTTTTTGCTTTAAGTATAGTTGACATACCATGTTAGTTTCAGATAAATCACACAGTGAGTCAACAATTATACATTATGAAATGCTCACTATATATATATATAGTAACCATCTGTCACTTTACAAATTTATTACAGTATTATTGATTGTATTCCCTATGCTGTACTTTTTCATTCCCATGGCTTATTTTATAACTGGGAGTTTGTACCTCTTAATCACCTTCACCTATTTTCCCCACCTCCCTCTCCACTGGCAACTACTAGTTTCTTTGTATTTATGAGTCTATTTCTGTTGTTTGTTCATTTGTTTTTGGATTCCACGTATAAGTGAAATCATGTGGTCCTTTTTCTGACTTACTTGACATAGGTCCATCCAAGTTATCATGAATGGCAAGATTTCATTCTTTTTTAAAGCTAATATTCCATTGTATATAAACCACATCTTTATCCATTCATCTGTGGATGGACATTAGATTGTTTCCTTATCTTGGCTGTCATAAACAGTGCTGCAACAAACATAAAGGTGCACATATCCTTTTGAATTAGTGTTTTTGTTTTCTTTGGGTAAATACCCAGAGGTGAAATTACTAGGTTGTATGCTATCTCTATTTTAATTTTTTGAGGAACCTCCATGCTGTATTCTGTAGTGGCTGCACCAATTTACATTCTCATCAACAGTGTATGAGGGTTCCAAAGGCAGGAGTTTTTGTCTTTTTTGGTCATTTATATCCTAAGTACCAGAACAAGGCCTGGAACACTGTAACTCAATAGGTTATTGTTGACTCAAAACTTTAGATGGGAACTCTCTTACTTTCCTACTAGGAAATCTAGAAATCTATTTGCATCTGTACCTATTTTCTTCCTTTCCCAACTGGTGAAATGTGCCTCATGCTATCAAAGGTCAGCAGTTTCCACATATGGATTGGATCTCATCTCTTGCCTTCTCAGGAACTTTTCTCCTTTGGTCATCCCGTCTCCTGCATTATCTATCAATCTTTCTCTACTAGATTATTTCATTTAATATACAGTCAGATTCTACACCATTCTAAAATAAGAACTGTCCCTGTCCTCAAATGCCCTTTCAGTTACTGCCCATTTCTGTGTCTGCCACACCCTCTTGCCTCCCACTTACCCATTCTAATCTTACTTTCATCTCCTCTATTCAATGGTTTAAACATCTTTATTGAGATATAATTCACATAGCATAAAAGTTACTCCTTTAAAAGTGTACAATTTGTTGCTTTTAGTACATTTATAATTGTTTAACCATCACTGCAATCCAAGATTTAGGTTTTCATCACTCCAAAAAGCAGCCTCCTACCCATCAACAGTTACTCTCTATTCACCTCACCCCTCTGCCTAGGCTACTGCTGCTGTACTCTCGGTTTCTGAGATTTGCCTATTCTGGACTTTTATATAAATGGAATCAAAAAGTATGTGGTCTTTTGTAACTGACTTCTATATCACCATAATGTTTTCAAGATTTATCCATATTGTAGCATATATCAATACTTTACTCCTTTTATGGCTGAATAATATTCCATTGCATGAATACATTGCCTTTTATTTATCCATAATCAGTTTATGGACAGTTGGTTGTTTCTACTTTTTGGCTATTATGAATAATGCTTCTATGAACATTCATGTACACATTTTTGCGTCGATGTATGCTTTTAATTTCTCTTGGATATATACCTATAAGTGGAATTGCTGGGCTATAGAATAACTTCACCATTTTACGGAACTGCCAAAGCAGCTATACCAGCTACCAGAAATATTGTTGTGGTCTGTTTTAGAAAAACAACCTGCCATGTCTGTTCTGGCCCCACAGGTCACATCCTTCACACGTGCAAAATATACTCACTCCCCCACCCCACCCCATAAAGTTTCCCAAAGTTCCATCCCTTAATGGCATCAGGCTCAGGTCATAGCTTTAGGAACTCAGTGAGGTCAGGTGCAGGTGAGATTCCTTGGGTACAATTTCTTGATGAAAGCTGCTTGATGTAAAACATGGTGACTAAAGAAGCAAACTATCTACACCTTTCCCATAACTCCTCAACATGCAATGGTGAGGCATGAGATAACTTTCCTATTTTGAAAGGGTTTGGAAAATATGAGGCAATTCTCTTTTTATAATTTCTTCCTATGTATTCTTTTTTCCATAGTTTTAAATATCATCCATACATTAATGACTTCCAAATTTTCTAACCTCTCTGAGCTCCACAGTAGAGTATCTAATAACTTTCACTTCATTTGATACCTTCACTAGGATATCTCACAGATACTTCCAATTTAATATGCTAAAATTAATTCTTGTTTTCTTTTTTACCCTTTGCTTCCACAAACTTGTTCTTTTCTTGGTTTCTCAATCTAGGTGAATGATGCCACCATTCACCTAGTTGCTCAAAGCAAAACTCAGCCTTAACTCGCTTCTCTCATCTCTATATAATAATAATCAGTAAGTTCTGTATTTTCTTTCTCTAGAACATTCTTACTTTTTCTTCAGTCTCACCTGGTTTACAACAAACTCTTTATTGACCACCCTCCTTCATTCTTGCTCTTTTCTGATTTCCTTTGGCACAGCAAAGTCATATTTTAATTCATATGTCTGGTTATGGCATGCTCTTGCTCAGAATATATATATATACACATATATATAATATATATAATATATATACATATACATACATATATATATTTATATATTTGAGGTAGAGCTAGAAAGAGGGAACATGAGTGGGAGGAGGGGCAGAAGGAGAGGGAGAAGCAGACTCCCCACTGAGAAGAGAGCCCGACACAGGGCTCCATCCCAGGGCCCTGGGATCATGACCTGAGCCACCCATGCGCCCCTCTTGCTCAGAATCGTCAATGACTTCCCACTGCACTTTGTGTTAGATCCAAATTCCCTTCTGTGATCTAAAAGGTACATATAACTGACTATTGCCTGTCCCTCTGACCTTATTCTCTGCCATCTTTCTTCGTTATCCACTATACTTCATCTTTTCTGAGCTTTTTTCAGTTCCTCACACATACCAAGCTCTCAGAAAGGATCTTTACACATGCTGTTTTCTCTGTCTGGAATATTGTCTCCCAACTTCCCACCCCCACAGAACCAAATCTTCTTATCCTTCAAGATATGGATTCCTGACCCTTCTAAGTAGGTACCCCCCTCTGTTATTCTTTCATTTTATCCTGTTTGTTTCTTTTATAAAACTTATCCCAATTTTAAATAGTATCCTGTTTACTTATTTATTGTCTTTCTCCTTAGCTAGATTATAAGCCTTATTGGGTCAGAAGCCATGTTTGTGTTATTCCTCAGTGTGAACCCAGTCACAAGGCAGAGTGCATAGCATATACTATGCACTCAATAAATATGTGTTGAATAGTGTTTAAAAACTTTTTTTTTGGAGACAGATATGTTAATAATTAGTAATGTTAAATTTATCACTTCCTAATTCTTACTGAAGTAGCCCTTTTTCTTTCAGTAATTGCCCTTCCTTTCTGGCTGCTGCTTTAGCCAGAGCCACATCAGATGAAGTCCTTCAGAGTGATCTTTCTGCACATTATATCCCAAAGGAAACAGATGGCACAGAAGGGACTGTGGGTGAGTACCTTTCTACATTATTTGTTTAAAAATATTAAAATCTTCTCATGTGTAGTAATCCACAGAAAGTGTATACGCAATATAAAGCCTAATTATGTTTACCCACTTACTGATTTTGTAGTGGTAAGAGAAAAAATGCAAAAAAAAAAAAAGTATATATATGTATATTTCAAACTATCAATAAAAGGAGGGATAAAGGAAAAAATACAGGTATATTTTAAAAACGTGATAATAACTGGAGCAAGAGATTATCATAACAGAATATTACCATAGATAATGCCTAGATAAGTGGAAAGAGTAAAGTGAGAAGTGTGGAGACACAACAGAAAAGATGAGTGAGGGAAGAGTTTGAGCAAGGCCTATTTAAAATATTTAGCTTACCTATAAGAATCCAAGTAAAAAAAAAAAAGAATCCAAGTAAAAAATGATATAAAAATTCAAGAAATCAGTTGTAACAAAACTTCTCATTAATTATATTAAATTTTATTCTACCAATATATAAGTAGAGTTCTCCATAACAACTATGTAAATGTGATTTAATTGCATGATCACTGTGTATCTTTTTTCTAGGCAAATTATTTATTAATGAAGGCATATTGATTAACATATTAGGCTTATAAAAACATATTAGGCTTATACATATTTGACAGGCTCTGAAGAAATACCAATTTTTGTAAAAATTAGGAATTACAATTCAAAATTATTAAGGAATTTTAATATTTCACTTTGTTCTATTTTAAGCATTTGCCTTTAAACACAGTGCATAAAGAACAAAGCCTATATTAATGAATCAGAGTAGCTAGATCCCAGAGAACTTGAAGCAGATATAAAAGTAAACATTTCTGTTATTCCTTTATCTCTCTAGATCATTTCTGACAGAAAATTGGCAAGAAAGGAATTCCTCCTTTTGTTTTTACTGAGAGTAATTGATTCACTTGGAACCAAATTGTTCCAGAGTCAACTTGGATGGAATTCCTGCTACACAGCACTGGTCTTTCCTCTGGTACTGATGCATGAAGTCAAAGCCTTGTAACGAAAAGATGAGGGATATTGAATTCTGCTTCATTGCAGCCTGGGTGGCGGCTGACTCAGCTCCAGCTCAGTACAGTGACATTAACGACTAATGAGTAATTTACAGCTGCGAGGGGGCGGATTGCTACTTGGGACAATTTTCTCTTTTTCACACCGTTTTTATTTTATTTTTCCATTTCAAGCAGCAATTATTTATATACTGATGTTCTACACTCCCTGCAGAAGGAGAATACTTAACGTAGCAAGACTGAAGTGTTGCCCTGCATGCCTGTTTTGGAAGCATTTTCTGAACCCCCATAAGATAGCAGACTGAAATGAAGGGGTCTTTGTCTTTTGGTGGTATCACTGGTCATTCTGATTTTGTATTTTTTCAAGAGATTACCTAGTAGTGTCTCCTTGCTAAGGCTGTGATTCAGAAAGATCTATTGTAATTCTAACTATTTGCAAGTCCTTAATCTATTTAACCCAAGTCACTCAGTATGAATTGCCGTGAGGAGAATCTCTACAGGGTATATTGTGTTTATCCATACATCAGAGTGTAAAATGAGCTTACAGAATAAGGCCTGCTGTCACTGGCTTAAAGGCACTTAGATCCCCACTGAAATGCCTTTGTGTCTCCTCTTAGTTGTTTCCAAAAACAGACTAAAAAAAAAAAAATCATTAACCTAAAGCTCTTTCCATGTTTCTGTCATCTCTACCAGAATGTTTGCTAAACGACCTTGTGTATCTGTTGTTACACATTTAGTTTGGCAGATATAACTCCTGTCCAGACAACCTAAAATAAATTTGAAATATCCCAGTGTAAAAATTAAAAAGAAGGGGAAAATTAACACTAACACTGAAGAAATTATGAAAGCTTTGTGTATACAAATGAATCTGAAAACCTGGGTGTTTTCTAGCAAAATACAAATTAATAAGCTTTACCTAAGAAGAAGAGATTAAGATTGTCAAGGAGCTATTTTCTAAAAAGAACAAAAAATAGGTGATTCTACAGGGGGACATTTTCAAATGAGCAAAGACAGACAATTCCAATGTTTTGTAAAATGAAATCTCCAATAGCATAAGGAAGGACATTTGCAAAGCATAACACTGATACCAAAACCTGCCTGAAACAAAAGTAAAAAAGGAAATGAGATATCAGTTTTAGTAGTCAATGTAAAAAAAATCTTAAGTAAAATATTTGTATATTGAGTACAACAGTTCATTCATTCATTCATTCAATGTAAAAAAATCTTAAGTAAAATATTTGTATATTGAGTACAACAGTTCATTCATTCATTCAGTTCATTTATGAACAAACAAAAATTATAGGAAGTCTATTAGCATATTTTATATATTAATAGGTCAAAAGAAAAACACCAGAATCTCAAAAGATGCCCAAAGAAGCATCTGATAAAATTCAATTATCCATTCCTAACTTTATTTAAGAAATTTTTTTTTAAAGATTTCATCTATCTATTAGAGAGCACGCACAAGCAGAGGGAGTGACAGGCAGAGGGGAGAGGGAGAAGCAGGCTCCCTTCTGAGATGTAGGGCTCAATTCTAGGACCCTGAGATCATGATATGAGCTTAAGGTAGACGCTTAACTGACTGAGCCACCCAGGCACCCCTCCATTCATAATTTAAAAATAAACTTAATAAAGTAGAACTGTATGATACATCATGGACTTTGTAGGACAAAATTTGGCTCAGACCAAAATCTAGCATTTACGCATAATATATACTTAAGAATTTTTTTTGGTTACAAGTGACCACGAACACAACTCAAACTGCTTCAGCAAAACAGAATAGATTGGCTACGCTTCAACATATGAGCTACACAGCTAGATTCAAGGCTTCATATGATTCTTCCCAACCTGGCATTTCTCCAAATCTCAGCTGTATTCTTCTTCTTTTCTTTTCTCTTTTTTCTTTCCTTCTTTCCTTCCTTCCTTCCCTCCCTCCTTCCTTCCTCCTTTCCCTTTTTTTCCCTTTCCTTTCCTTTTTTCTTTTTCTTTCTCTTCTTTCTTTCATAGGCTCCACATCCAATATGGGGCTTGGACCCATGATGCTCTACCAACTGAGCCAGCCAGGCACCCCACTTTAATTTTTATTTTATTCTCAGGCTCCATGTGGTGGCAAGATGATTGCTAGAAGCACAAGGTCTTTCATCTGCCCAGGTTCATTCAAATCAAGCAGGAAAGTAGCAGTAACTTTACTCAGTTGCTCTTACATAAATTACAGGATTCACTCTAACCAGCCCAACTTGGGTTATTTCCAATTCCTGAGCCAATCACTATGGCCAGAAGAATGTGTATCTAATCAGCTGGAAATGAATGTTTCTCTACTCTCAGTTCATGTGCATCTAGGGGTGAAACCTGGATGCAAATGAACTAAGAGCAGAGAAGGAAATGTCTCTGGGAGAAAGAGGAATGTTTGTGAAGTAGCCAATAACACAGTAAAACAAAGTTCTGACTCAAAATAGGAAATAAAGTAAAATAACTGAAATAAATTTTTTAAGAAATATGAAGATCTTGGGGCACCTGGCTGACTCAGTTGTAGGAGCCTGTAACTCTTTATCTCTGGGTTGTGATTTAGAGCCAGCCCCACATTGGGAGTAGAGATTACTTAAAAAAAAGAAAAGATTGTAGATCCCATATTAAAACCTTGTTGAGTAACATAAAGAGGATTTCAATTAATGAAACAATACAGCCAAAAAAAAAAAAAAACAAAAAAACAATACAGCCTATTCCCGGATAAGACTTGCTATGCAAAAGACATCAATTTTTTTTGCAAATTACCCTATAAATTCAGGGTGACCCCAAACGCAGTGGCAACAGATTTCTCCCCTCAAACTTGGCAAAATAATTAGAAAATTCATTGAGAATAATAAACATGTCAAACTACCAAATGACATCTTTTAAAAGTTATATTAGGTAGGATAACTAATCCTCCTGATACAAAAACATGTTATAAAGTTATAGTAATTCTAAAATAATGGCACCACTGTAGAAATAGATGGAGAGATCAGTAAAGCAGAATAGACATTCAAAAAACATAATTTTTTAGTAACTTAATATAACCTTGCATATTCATTTATTTAATAAACATCTAATGAGTCCCTGTTATCTGCTAGGTACTGTACTATGACTAATCAAGTACAAATAAGACACAATCTGCATCTGCAGTATTATTTGGGAAATGTAGATCATGGATGTCAGAGTCAGATAGACCTGTGATAGAAAATGGTTTTACTTGTTTGTGTAATGTTCCAGAAACAGAGGATATAACCAACACTTAAGAATATTGTTACAAAATGTAGCAAGAGCTATAGTAAATGGTGTAATGGGAACATCAGGGAAGAAGGAACTGGGAGAGGATAGGAACAGATCTACTGGTTTACTAATTAGAGGAAGCTGGTATTGCCCACCTCCCCTAAACAATGTAATCTAACCAGTGCTGCCCAATAGCATGATGATGGAAATGTTTTTTAATTGCATTGTCCAGTGTAGTAGCCAGTGGCCAAATGTACTTACTGGGCATTTGAAATATAGCCAATGTGACCCAAAAACTGACTTTTAGTTAAATGGCCATATTTAATTAGTAAGCAGCCTTACTGGATGGTGCAAATCTATATAATAAGAATAATATACAAGCCAAAGAATGATATAATGGTTTCTATTATTTGGGAACCTGGGAACTATCCTGATAGTATGTTATTTGTTTCATCCCACTCCATGTTTCCAAATTCACTTACTGTTTTGCAATCCACTGTTGTGAGTCAAACTCACACCTATGCTGCTGCAAAGACCAGATGTGTTGGAGTGATACAAATAGGTAATTGCTGGCAGAAAGAGATAGTCTCTGGCAACTGGTACTTAAAAAAAAAAATTGGAGTTTGTCAAAACACTGGCTAGTCTATCAGCTTCAGTTCCTCTCTAAGCCATACAGCCATATCAGGCTGTACTTGTTCTCTGAATTTCCTTTCTCTTTCAAACATACCCTTATTTTCAGTTATATAAAAACATCAAGGGGCGACATAGTCAAAAAACATTGTTTACCACCCTGTACTATGTTAATGAGGGGGAAAAAGGCAATGCAAATCTTGAGATAAGCTTTCTGAATATAGTCATTGTTGAAAGGATTTTGAATAAGAAAAACAGGTAAATGTACTTGCAGATTAAAGTAAGGCAGGGAAAGGAATGGAAAAATGGAGCCTGAGTTCCTAGGCCATGCTAGAACACAGTCTCTCTCCTGTGGGATCTGTGTTCTAGATCAGAGGAGTCACGTGCAACCATTGCCCATCTGGTACACATTTTCTCAGGCTGTCAAGCTATATCTGATTTAGTAAAGTAAAAAATAATTTTTGGAGAATTCTAAATGTTTTTACCTAAGATGTAGGAATCTCTAAAATACTGGCTTGAGGAAACTTAATTTCCCCTTAGTTATTTAATAACTGCAGCATGAATAGAGGACAACTGGAGCTGGGATGATGTGAGATACAATCTCTTCAGTACTATTCTATATTGCCTAAAATGTTTACACATCTATCTGTCCATTGAGGGATGCAAATCAGCCTCCAAAGTGAGGTTATCTACTCCACTTGACAGGTCAAGTAATAGACTTAACAGTCTAGTGTGAAGAATCCTCAGGTTGCTATCTCTGCTATGGGTTATATACACGGAGTTTAAAAACTTTTTTCCTTATAGACTTTTTTTAAAGAATTTATTTATTTATTCATGAGACACAGAGAGAGAGATTGAGGCAGAGACACAGGCAGAGGGAGAAGCAGGCTCCATGCAGGGAATCTGATGTGGGACTCCATCCTGGGAGTCCAGGATCAGGCTCTGGGCGGAAGGCAGGCGCTAAACCGCTGAATCACTCGGGGATCCCCCTCCTTATAGACTTTTAAAACTTCTACCTCATTTAATTTTTTAGCTAAACTATTTAAGCTATTGCCAAAAACTTTAATTAAAAAATTCATCAGATAAGAAAAATGTGTAATTTAGTTCCAAATTATGATCAGTTATAGGAGAGAAGTTAAGGAACTGGAGGGAGGTAAAAGGAAGAGGTCAGGAAAAAAAGACAAAGACAAATAAATGGTAATCAAAGTAAACTCTCATTCCTGTGGTTGGTAAATAGATGATGTTTTCATGGGCATTTCATATTCCAATCAGCTGGATAACTACTGTTCATATTTCAGTCATTCTTCTAAGCATGGGGAGCTTGGCTCTCCAGATAATAACTGTGGCAACCAACCAAAAGGGAACGAACCAGTGCTCTGAACTTGATAGCAGTGGCCAGAGCACTTTGAGGGTTGGAAGAAATCCAGTCTAGGAATAGATCCAATCTTGATCAGAGGTTTTCTCATAAGAATTTCATAGTGGCAGCTGCTGGCTGATGATTTTCTACTAGATTGGTTGTCATTTTTTCTCTTCAGAAGCAACATTTCATTTTTCTTGAGGAATTTCTTCTATTAAGGAAGAGCCTGACGAAGGTGACCTACTTCTGTCTGTACCAAGTGGGCAAGTGAAAAGCAGCTTTACAAGGCTCTTCATTGGGAGTGTCTGTGTTTCTTTCAGAGATTGAGACAATGAAATTGGCCCGTTCGGTCTTCAGCAAACTACACGAGATTTGCTGCAGCTGGGTGAAAGACTTCCCTCTCCGCAGGAGACCCCAGCTTTATTATGAGACATCAATCCATGCCATCAAAAACATGCGCAGGAAAATGGAAGACAAACATGTCTGCATTCCTGACTTTAATATGCTCTTCAATCTTGAGGTAAAGGGCCCTTCTCAACAATCAATGAAATTTTAAAAACAAAACAAACACCTTCATGGTCCTATTTTTCTAAAAGGAGAACTGCTAATATACTGATAGTATCTCTGATGGGTCGGAGTAGGATGAAAGGCAGAATGGCACAAATTTGCTTGTATTAGACAGCAGAAACAAAACTGTTTTATGTTATTTTGGTTTATTTTTAAGTAAGCTTTATGTTCAATGTGGGGCTTGAACTCATACCCCAAAATGAAGAGTCACATGCTCTACCAACTGAGCCAGCGAGGCACCCAATTTTATATTATTTGAATAGGTAATGCATTCACATGGTTCAGAATTCAAAAACAAAAATCTCTCTCTTGTCTCTCAGATGCTCAATTCCCCTCCATGAAGGCAAGGGAAGTTACCAATTTTTTGGTGGGATAAACTTCCAGAGCTATTCTATAAACATACAAATGTGAAAGAAAACTGCCATATCTCAATAAAGCTGTTTAAAAGGAAACTACAGTAAAATCAGATGATGTTTATTAAGTTCCCACATTACTATGTTGATGAAGCAACATAAAAGGGTGAATTTGAAACCGAGACTGTTTTCTGATTTCCTGTGATTTCCTTTTCTAAATCTTGGTTTCTGAGATGGGAAAGTAGATGGGAATTACATTTCATGAATCTCTGTGACTGACAAATTGGATCATATGAGCTTTGTCAGCTTAATAACCATTTTCTTGTTATCTTCCTCTTCTTTTCCTATTAAATATGTTAGTGCCAATAGAGGTAAGTTTCCTCTGCCTGTCACTTGCCTCTTTTCTTCACTCAAGTTCGTAACTTAAAAATTACCATGTAGTAATTTATACAAAGCACAATATTTCCTTTATTTAGCCGCTAAATTTAAATTTTAGCTGACTGTCAAGGTCTGATGAGCAGTGATAGTAGGTTGGTAATTGGTGCTTATGTTACAAAGATAGATCAGCTTTGTTTCCAGATATCTTTAGAATATTTGAATATCCTTGTTTCCAAATGTTACCATGCCCATGCAAATGTAACCTTAAATATTTACTTTTTAAAAAGATTTTATTTATTTATTCATGAGACACCCAGAGAGAGAGGCAGAGACACAGGCAGAGAGAGAAGCAGGCTCCCTGTGGGGAACCTGATGCAGGACTAGATCCGAGGACCCTGGGATCACGCCCTGAGCTGAAGGCAGACACCCAACCACTGAGCCACCCAGGGGTTCCTTAAATATTAACTTTAATGTGATAAATGATCCTTCTATCATTACACCCACTTGAAGATTATACCCAGGTCTGACGGCATTGTTGCTATTTGTTGACCTGGTTGGTTTTCAATTTTGCCTCAAAATCAGCCCAAAAGCCTACCTCAGAAAGGAACACTTTGCTATAGAGAAATGTTTTTTTTTTTTTAATAAAGATTTTATTTATTCATGAGAGACACAGAGAGAGAGGGGCAGAGACCAGGCAGAGAGAGCAGCAGGCTCCATGCAGGGAGCTGATGTGGGACTTGATCCCAGGACTCCAGGACCACGTCCTGGGCCAAAGGCAGATGCTCAACCGCTGAGCCATCCAGGGACCCCCTAGAGAAATGTTTTTGAAGGCAGTTTGGCAACACATGCTTAGAACCTTGTATATTTTCACTATCTTTGATCTGGTAATTTCACTTTTAATTTTATAAGGACACAAATACAGGAAATTCTTACATTAATGTTTTGTTTGACATAAATGTCTTACACATAACATTTTCAGTAATAAACTAGAAATGATCAAGGTCATATATAGGGAGTAACTATGATATGCTCATGAGATGTATAGCACATATCCATTTCAAGTGTCTTTCATTAATACTTAATGACAGGGGAAATACTAATCTTATTGTCATATGATAAATGACAAAAAGCAGGATATAAAATTTTATGTATAGTATCCTAATTGTATCCAAAAAATTTATATAGAAGAAAGACTGGTTATCTGTGAATGGTGGGATAATATAGATTTCTTTCTTTATACTTCTTTATTAGTCCAAATAAATACTACATCATCTTTATAACAGGGAAAAAATATTTTTTGAAAAATAGTTTTTAAATTTAAAATGGTATACTAATTTTAAGAGATCCAGTTGGGTCTCTTCTATTTCTTTAGATGCTATATTGTTTAAGAATCTCCTGCCAATCTCACATTGTTTAAAGATATACTCTAATGGCCTCAAAAAGGCTATTGTCCCCTCCCTCTTTGTGATGATGATCCCACATCAGCTCACTCATCATTTAACGACTGCTTGGATATGCTATTTCTTCAATTTTACTCTTATCTTCCCAACTGAGTTGTTTAAAAATGAGTACTGCTTTAGTATGGGTAGAAAGTCTATAGTCTGGACATTTTTTTTCAAGATAGTTCTGTTTAATCAGTTAATTTTCAGTGGCATTATAGATGGTATTATTAAATTAACTAGTTGTAATGTCTGTATTAGGTATTGATTTCATAATATTTGTGTGTTTTTACTCTATGGACATTTAAGTTTGGTACTTTTGTAAATGTAGTATGCCCTTTAAAAATAATTTTCTTCTTTCTTTTAAACATTTTATTTGAGAGAGAGAGGAATAGAGGAAGAAGGACAAGCAGACACTGTGCGGAGTGCAGAGCCTAACACAGAACTCAATCTCAAGACCCTGAGATCATGACCTGAGCTGAATCAATAGTCAGACACTTAACCAACTGAGCCACCCAGGTTCCCCTAAAAAGAATTTTTTCAAAACACCTGTGATATACCTGTGGTTTTAATAGTTCTTCCAAATCCCCATGAAATAGCAACTCATCTCTACCTAACAGATGAGAAAATAAGCACGAGAAAATGATATGATTTACTTTGTATGTTAGATTTCCTTTAAATGAAGGGGGTTGGACTCATCTGAGTTCCTAGAGCCTAAAAGATTAAGTCAAAGCTTGCACATGAAAATGATTATTACTGTCTAAGCGGAGCCAAAGAGGACTCAAGTGAGAGTTCAGTCAGTTCAGCTCTCTACTAAGAGAGCTAGATCTGAGATGTAAACACTGGAGTTGAAGATAAAGAAGCAAACTACTTATTGGCTTAAATGTAGTATTATGATTATAGGTTTCCTTTGTTAAGAAAAAGCATTGGTTTAGATGAAGTTCCTCTGGCAGTTGCCTTAGTGCCTCAAGCAGTGGATGGGCCAGGAAGGGTGAAGCTAAATCTTGGTTAGGGGACAAGGCAAAAATGGTTACAGGGCATTTGGACATCTGATGTGGTTTAAGTCTGGCTAACCAGTCTTAGAGACTCTTGTTATTTATGGGAAGTATTCAATAGGACTATGATTTATGAAGATGTTGTAGTTTATTTTTTTAATATTTTACTTATTCGAGAGAGAGAGAGAGAGAGAGAGAGGTAGAGACACACCCAGAAGGAGAAGCAGGCTCCATGCAGGGAGCCTGATGTGGGACTCAAACCTGGGACTCCAGGATCACACCCTGGGCCGAAGGCAGGCGTCAAACCGCTGAGCCACCCAGGGATCCCCTGATATTATAGAAGTATATGTATGCTTTCATTATCTCTGTATTTTAAACAACCTAATTGGCCTTGTGCTTGCTGAAAGCCAATTATTTCCTATTGTTCTCAATTTCCAATTATATTAGGATACTTTCATTCTGAAAAAAAAAAAAAAAAAAAAAAAAAACTCAATCCAGAACAGCTTTTGCTCAGTTCCTCCTTATACTTTCTCTTTCCTCCTCCTTCCCACAACTTGTAACAGCAGTTTTGAAGCAACTGCATGTGGGCGGTTTCCATGGTATAAGACAACAACTTTCACTGAGAGGGCATTTCAGCCTGAGCTTATTGGCCAGCATGTGTTCCAGCGTTCTGTGTGTAAATACAGATGCCCTAATAGTGCAGGTATTTTAGCAGTCGATCAGGCATATCAAAAAGAGAAACATTTAGTCTTACTGTCTAGGTGACAAATGCTGCAGAGGAGAATGGGTTTGTTGATTTGAGTCATGCTGTACCTAACTTCCCTGTGTCTGTTCTTCTACTGACAGGACCAAGAAGAACAAGCTTACTTTGCAGTGTTTGATGGCCATGGGGGAGTGGATGCTGCTATTTATGCCTCCATTCACCTGCATGTTAATTTAGTACGCCAGGAGATGTTCCCCCATGATCCTGCTGAGGCTCTGTGCCGAGCTTTTCGGGTCACTGATGAACGGTTTGTGCAGAAAGCAGCCAGGGAGGTATGCCATTTTCTCTTAATTCCAGCCTTGAATGCACTAGCTGAGCTCAACTAGGCCTGCAGTTCAAGGGCTATTTTGGGTTTTTTCTTTTGGGGCAGGCATTAAAGTTCTTTCCACCTGTATTTTTGACCCACATTATTGGATTCTGCTGTAGTTCTAATTCTCTCATCGGGGTTGTAATAGGGTGATATGATGTACTATAGAGAAACTCCTAAGCTATAATTTTCTAGAAAGCTGGATTTAGCAGGTGAGTTTCATCTGTTATTTACCAGTGCCTGTCAGCTTCACACTAGGACCAAGCAGACTTTTGCTGACAAGATCTGGATACCGTAATTAAAACAATGGACGAAAAAGGAAACAGAAGCTGGATTACTCCCATACATTTGGTTCTAAATGGGTTGGCAGTGCTTTACTGTGTAATGCTTGAGGGAAAATTTACTTGGAGAGAGCAAATCCTTAGATGATTCTTGAACGGATTTTCTCTTACAGGAAAAAAAATCAGAGCTCATGTCCTAATTTCTTAAGGTTAAACAGACCTAAGGTTTTTCCTCCAAATGAATGATAGGGGCTCTATATTAAGATCTAAAAGTTAAAATTAAAAAATAAATGTAAAAATTTTAATCTAATTATCATTCTGGGTATTGGTATATGAATACAGTACTCTATATTCATTTCTAACTGGGGGCCAACAGTAAGATAATAGTTTTTAATTTTTAAAAGTAATTACAGAATTACTATACATATAAAAAATAAGACTCCTGCCCTATGAATGAAACATTAACTGTTTTTAGAAAAGGACTTGGAAAGAGTAGGGTCATCATTTACTCCATTTCTTTGATCTCACTGTTACGCTACACATCAATAGTGGTATTTGGATCAATGAAACAATAATTCAGAACTATTTGGTATTAAACAAGGAAAACGTTCTGTATTTCCCAACCTATACCCCAAGTTTAGATTACTATGTGAATCCAACAACAGTGACCACTAGGGTCTACATATAGAGGTGGGGCTAGAAAACAAAATACAGTTGTCAACATCAGAACATCCCAGAGTCTCAAAGGCTGGCACTGCTCAGGTCTGCCTACCTTGGAGCTACTGGCTGTCATCACCTTGGCTGAGGACAAGACCTGGCCCCTGAGAGGTGATCTGTAATCGCCAAGGTGAAACTAAGAGAATCACTTTGTTCTCTTTTTCTGTTCTGTCCTTTTTCCTCTGTGTCCTCAAAATTGTTTTTTTTTTCCTTCTGACCCTGTTCACCTCATTTGCTTTGCCAGTGATCCTAGTGTCTCTCAGTCTTGCCAGTAGTTCTTTTGAATAATTTAGGTTTGTCTCAGCAGTTACTTTTCTCCTTCTCCTGCTTCCTTCCATGTGCTGCTAACTGCTGGAAAGAAAGTAGCTATTCCTGTTGCTGAAGCAGCCCTACCTCCTGTTCTCTCCAGGGCATATGCACTGAAGTGTCTTTATCATGTGTTCCAGGGGGCTGAGTCTTTGAACATTCTGTGTGGGAAGACATTTTATTGGTGGGTGAGGATTTGTAACAAACTTTCCCTATATAGGGAAAATGAGAAGTTGTTTTTCTCATTGGATACAAGGGGCCTTTTACCACCCTTGACGCATTGGTTCTAATTTAGGCCAAGTCCTTGGTAACAGAAAGTCATGCTTATTTAGTGGTGACTCATGTCAAATGGAGATGTCATTTTCATGTAGTAGTATCAGGAGCATTAAGTACAATGGTACTGAGCTATTGCAGTGAAATTTCAAGCTCTTCTTTATGCAGTGTTCCAAAAGCAGAGGCCCCTAAAATGATTGCAGGTTTGTTTGTTGTTTTTTTAAAGTATAAGCAACTTAGCATGCCAGGGAATATATGTTATCTCTTGGTTCCTATCTTAATATTTAGAGTATGGGAGCATTTGTACCAATCAGATACTTTGTTGGGACCCTCCCCCTGCACATACTGTATAGGTCAATAACAAAACAGAAACCAGCATATGGAAACCTTTAAGGGTTGCTGTAGTGGATTGAGCCCTGGACTGGGAGGAAGAAGAATTTCAGTTGTTTTGTGTACTAATGAGTTACCCACTCTTGAAAAGGTCACATAACCTGCCATAGTTTTCGTACCTGTACATAAAATGAAATGAAAAATCATCCTGCCTTGCATATCGTAGATAAAATCAATGTGTGCACATACATTCATGCCTATAAAAATGCACTGAGAAACAGGAATTGCTGTTTATTGTGAAATCAAGTTATTAATAGTCTAGCCCCCAACTAAAAGTTTGTGTTAACTATAAATTGCTTCTCAATGAGAATCTGAAGTCTATTTATTTTTACTGACTCTAGTTTTATTTAAATTACTTTCAGAGTTTAAGATGTGGGACTACAGGAGTGGTGACTTTCATCAGAGGGAACATGCTTCATGTGGCCTGGGTTGGGGATTCCCAGGTCATGCTTGTGAGAAAAGGTCAAGCTGTTGAGCTAATGAAGCCGCACAAACCGGACAGGGAGGTAAGTGTGCTCTGTTCTGGGAGGGCACATGCCAGAGGCAGGTTTCTAGCTTAATTAAGATTTACTTGCTTATTATGACTACCACCATTATCGGAGCAACCATGCCCATCTTACATAGGAGTAATAAAGAGAACCTTTCCAGGAAGCTGATGAGTATTATATCTGTTGTTTACTGTTAAGGTAGATAAGTACATCCTGAATCCAATATTTGCTTCTTTCTATTGCATTGCTCTTTAGGATGAAAAGCAGCGAATTGAGGCTCTTGGAGGTTGTGTAGTCTGGTTTGGTGCCTGGAGGGTGAATGGAAGTCTGTCGGTCTCCAGAGCTATTGGTAGGAAAAACCGATTCCTTTTTGTTTCTCCAAACTGTCCTCTTCTAGCTCATTGTCTCATATTAATTCTGCTACAATAAGGGAACCTGAAACGGTGATTTATATTATCAGAGTGATTATTATTGTTTAAAGTAACAATTAGATAATGCCTTTTAATTAATTATCCTATTCATTTATATACTTAAATTCCATTACTGAAAGGGAACTATATTAAGAAATGTAGAACTTAGTATAGTTTTTTGTTTGTTTGTTTGTTTGTTTTTTTGATGGAAGCCTTTGGTCTTTGGGACAGAAATCTGCTTAAAACTACAGTGATCCTCATTTCATTACAATTTGGGTCATATTTAGCTTAACTCAGTATCTCCAAGAGAATGGATGGCTTCCCTCCCTATATTTTTACCTTGCTTATATCTTATTTTCACTGAATTATAAAAGGACATAAACATTGTACTTTTTAGATGAAAACAATTTTTTTGTGTGTGGAATATAGTGATTTGCCAGATAACCCTAGGGCTTCAAAGAATCTGTCTCCCTGGGAACCTTAATTCTTCAAGAGAAGGAAAGTCACTGAAACGGTCTAAAACTTAGAGAGTAAACAGCTAAAACTGATTGGACAAAATGCAAGGATGTAAGTTCAAAGACAGTCCTGTTGCTATTTTTGTTTCATTTTGGCGCCTGGGTTTATTATATTTTAGGCTTCATGGTGTAGCTTTTTAAGAAGAATACATCAGTATCTGTGTGTCTTTATGGGTGATAGGCATGGATACTGCAGTTCTTCATTCCTGCCTCCTAAAGAAATTAAATGAGGTAGTTTAACATAGGGATAATATGGATAAATGGAATTCACATGTAATCCGCCAATTTTGCTTATCATTACCAAAACATTCCAGAACATTGACAAAATCTCAAAGGACTGATTCAGTTTCACCAGTGATATATGAGTTCCTCCCACTCTTTGGGAAGGTGCTGGCAAGCTGTGAAGTGGCCTAAATGTGAGCAGCAGAAGGCTGAGAGAGAAAGCAAAAGCTGAAAGATCCTGCAAGTACTTCTGAAAAAATGAGGGTTAGTTTTTATCTCAGATTGAGAGAGTTATTAGGAACTCTGAAATAAGACCCCAGAGGGGAAATTTCTCATTTCTGAAACACATCCCCATGTAGAATTATTTCTGACAATTCCCCTTGATCTTATGGTCTTTGTCAGAGTATTGAAAGGTATCTTTAATGCTTGTCATAGAACCAACTTTACTAGAGAATACCTGTCTTCTCTTGCTACTAAAAATATAATAGAAGGGGAAACTAAAAGCAAAGGAAGAATGTCCTTGAATAAGAGACGGTCTGAGAGAAGAAGGCAGACTCCATTAGAGGAAGTGACTTTTAAGTTAGATGTGGAGGACAGTGTGTAGGGAAGGAAATTCCAGGGGGAGGGGAGTAAGAAATACAGGAGCATCTGAAAGAGCCTGCCATGTTTTAGGAACAGCAGTATGTACAAGAGGCTAAGACAGAGGGTAGGAATGACGATAAAAATAAGTGTTGGTGCCAGATTGTGAAGGGGCGGGCGTATATGCCAGGCTAAGTAATCTAGACTCTTACCAGGTGAATAAGCAGAGAGGCCACATGATCAGGCTTATAAGGTATTTGTGATGACGGTATGGAAGACAGACTAGAGCGCCTAGATGAGATCATTCAGGGGCTGTTGGTTCAGTTTGTTACAGAGATGAGGGCAGCTCAAAAGGGGTAACAGGAGGTAGAAATTGGACATAAGTGACAGCTTGTGGGGGTGGAGGAAAGCTAACTTCCAGGTTTTTGACTTGTGTGACTGAGATGATAAAGCATTTGTAAAAGAAAAAAGAAAAAAACAAAGCAGCAGCAGTTTGTGGGGTGGGGAGGAGGGCAGATAATTAGTTCATTTTGGACATATTCTATATTCTAGATACCTATGTGATATTTTAGGAGAAAGAATTGATAGTCAGAAATGCAGATCTGGAGCTGAGTTCCAGATAGAGATGCAGGAACTCATCTCATTTTGGAAATAATATTAGCAATCTGTTAAGTAATATTTTTTATGTTAGTTGAAACTATAGGCATGGATGGCATTGCCTGCCCAGGAAGAACTGGTAGAGATGAGAGACCAAGGATAAAGACTTCTTACTTAAGGTAGACTAACACAATGAAGTCATGCTCTCTAGGCTTGTATCTTCACTCTGTCACTTTACAAACTGTGGGCCTTGGGAAGTTAACTTTTGTGTTTATTTATTCCTGGGTAAAAGTAGGAATAGTAACAGTAAATGGCTCACGGAGTTTTTGTATTAAATGATATAATAAATGCACCATACATAGAGCCCTGCCTGGCACAGTTTTAGCACCAAATGATTAGTGCTATTATTAAGGAGCTGCTGAAGAAAATCAAGAAGGGATCAGGGATATACAAGTGAGCTAGCTATGACAGATACTAGAAGGGGATTTCTAGGAATAAGTAGTCACAGGGTCAAGTGCTACAGAAGTCAAATGAGAATGTGGATTAAAAAAAACATGGGGCTCCTGGTTGGCTTAGTGGTTGAGTTATTGCCTTTGGCTCAGGTTGTGATCCTGGGGTCCTGGGATCGAGTCCCATTATCAGGCTCCCCATGGGGAGCCTACTTCTCCCTCTGCCTATGTCTTTGCCCCTCTCTCTGTCTCTCTCATGAATAAATAAAATCTTAAAAAAAAAACCAAACATGGAATTTTGAAAATAGGAACTAATTGCTACCATATGAGAGCAATGTTTTGGATTAGTAGATGGAAAAAAAACTAGAAAATCAGGTGAGGGGAAAATGAGCAATAACAAAAAGAACATGTGTAGATTTAGTTTCTTGGGCAATTTAGTGATAAAGGAAATAGTGTGGTGGCTTGAGGGAAAACTGATCTGGGAAAGAGTTGCTTTTATTGTTTTTGTTTTTAGGAAAAGGAGTTTAGATCAGAGTATGTTTGTAGGTTAAAAGATGAAAGCAAGTAGAAGAGAAATTGAAAATGAGAGTGAGAGAAGCCAGAGTCTTAAGAGAGTTAGATCCCAGAGCATAGGTTAGCTTTGAGAAGGAAGTGGAGCCCTCTTCTCCTGGCACAATGGTGTAGCTGGTGCAGTCGGTGAGTCTCTCTAGATTAAAACAAAAGGGCGGAGGGTAGGAATTGAGGGAATTCAGGCTTGATAAACTTAATTTTCTTTGAAGTAGGAAACTAGGCCATCTACCAAAAATCCAGTAGCTTAACTGGAAGAGAGAGGTGAAGAATGTGAGAATAAAATCAGGGGCTAAGCAGGGACAAGAAAAAGGACTCCTAAGCAGAGTTCAACTCTACTTAGAAAATAAGTGACACTTAAAGCTTTAAAAATGAAAAGCTTAAAAAAAAAAAAAAAAAGAAAAAAAAGAAAAGCTTTTCAACTGTTTCTCTTCGTGAACCCTTCAGATTTATGATCCAGAGTTGACAGAGGCATGATATGTTTCTCCTAGCATATGGAGAGAGGAGGTTGAAGATAAAAGGATGTTGCCATTTCTACCATGAAATGGATAATAATCATGCCCTCCTACCAAATTTGGGGGCAAAATGTCATGAATTTGACATCCAACAGTAGAGCAGGTGAAAAGCCAGAATTTTGGCAGCATCTTCCCTGTGCAAATCTTTGTATGTTCTGTTCCAAACTAACAGTTGCAGTAGCCTTTTAATTGAAGCACTAAAACAAGATTTTTGGGAACAGTATGACTCAGATCACATTTATTTTTAGAGCTGGAATTCAGAAAATAATAATGATGATAATAATAATCAGGTGGAGTAGGGGACAGGGAAATTTAGTAAAGTGGATTGATTGGTGAAGAACACTAAATCCCATGATTGGAAGTTTTGATTAGCTCTCACAGGCTACAGGGAGACATCATATAGTATAAAAGTGAAATTGATGGAGTCAAAACCATGTTTGAGGGAAGATAGTTCTGGCAACTGTATGAAAAAGACTAGTTTCTTATCTAGTAGTATCTGTTGTTCAGGGTGCCCCAATCATTAAACCTGCTGGATAGGGAACGTGGCCCATACTGGTTCTAGCAGTTATCTCTAGGGTTCCTATTGAGCTTTCTGGGCCTATTTGAGGATTAAACAGGGATGTGAAATGTTGGAGAGAATCTTATTTGGATAGGAGAGAACCTAGAACAGATACCAGAAACAGTGATTATATGGCCAGATAACTTATATGTAATTATCTTCATTTTTTAGTTCCATAGAAAGGACAGTAACTGATGTGGGTGTGCAAGTAACAAATGCTAGGATCTGGATTCAGGTATCTGACTCCAGGGCTGGCATCCTTAACCACTAAGCTACATGCTGTTACTTTACAAATGACAAAACATTTTATACATTTTAACTACTGTTTCCAAAAAAAAAAAAAAATAATAATAATAATAACTACTGTTTCCCAAGTATGAGATCCTAATCTAGGAATTATTGCTAAATACACTATTTTCTATGTAAAGAAGTAATAAACGAGTTGTACTAATAAACTATGGTGACTTAATAGGTTAAGTACCCTCTGGCAAGGCTCTCTACAAATACACAGAGGAAAACAATGAATGTAGAATGAATGGATCTGGAAGTGTTCTAGATCTGAAAGATCCAGAATGGACTGCATATGATTTCCTCGGTAGTCTGGTGATAGATACCCTGGAGACCTTGGGCCTACATTAGGCTAGGTTTCTGTCTCCACTCCCAAGCACCCCATATGTAAACAGTTGCCTCTGTGTCTTTGCTTATGCTATTCCTTCAACTGAGAGCCCTTCTCTACCTGGTGATAACTAACTTAACCTTCAAGGCCCAGCTCAAATGTCATTCTGTAAGTGGATGAAATAAACAGAAGAGGGATCCCTGGGTGGCGCAGCGGTTTGGCGCCTGCCTTTGGCCCAGGGCGCGATCCTGGAGACCCGGGATCGAATCCCACATCGGGCTCCCGGTGCATGGAGCCTGCTTCTCCCTCTGCCTGTGTCTCTGCCTCTCTCTCTCTCTGTGACTATCATTAAAAAAATAAAAAATAAAAATAAACAGAAGAGAAACAATGCCCCAGTAGGGCTTTGGGGGTTCTCACCATTGTTCGTAAGTGAAGAATGAACAACAGCAATAAAGACGGCGGGGGAAGCAGAGGTTGGATCAGAGACAAATGAAGAAGGCAAGAATATGGTAGTCCCTGAAGGTGAGAGAAATGTGGTCATACATTTTCCAGTTGTTCTCTAGAAGTTACAAGTAAAGCAGCATTAAAAAGTAGAAAGCAAACTGGACTGGGAACCAAGAGACTTACATTCTAGTTCTCGTTTGAATCTTGGGATGACTTTTGTTGGACTTGATTTTTTAAAATCCCTTGTAACTCAAACCTTTCTCTGTGCTAGCAGCATAAAGCTACTAATTTGAAAACAAGGACAGAAAAGTAAGTATTTAATGAAAAGAATGACCACAACTTGGGTTTTTTTTTTCAATGTGGACTTGTTCTCAAATCTCAATTAAATCAAACTTAACTACTAATAAAAAAGTATACCTGTTAATCAGACATTTCCCATATAACACTGAATTTTTCAATGCAGCAAAAAATTTAGATTCGACATTTGTTGCCATGCTTAGCTAAACCTAAATCATAGCTAGAGGCACAAGATTCAGAGTGTAAGCAATTACTTAGTTGAGAGTAAGGCGTGAGCAGCAGGTGAATAACAAAGAATTCAAGTATTTTACCTGACACTAGTTTATAAATTCTTTCGATAAATTCAGATCACAACCCAGTAAATTGTGATCAAAGCACTGGCCATAAACATTCTTTCGTGCAAGGTAAACCAAAATCTGACCTACTTTCTAATTCCCACAGGAGACGCTGAACATAAGCCATATATCTGTGGGGATGCAGATTCTGCCTCTACTGTTTTGGATGGAACTGAAGACTACCTCATTCTGGCCTGTGATGGCTTCTATGACACCGTGAACCCTGATGAGGCAGTGAAAGTTGTGTCTGACCATCTGAAGGAGAATAATGGAGACAGTAGCATGGTTGCCCACAAATTAGTTGCATCAGCTCGTGATGCTGGGTCAAGTGATAACATCACTGTTATTGTGGTATTCCTGAGGGACATGAACAAAGCTGTAAATGTTAGTGAGGAATCAGATTGGACAGAGAACTCTTTTCAAGGAGGGCAAGAAGATGGTGGGGATGATAAGGAGAATCATGGAGAGTGCAAACGCCCTTGGCCTCAGCACCAGTGCTCAGCACCAGCCGATCTAGGCTATGATGGGCGCGTGGATTCATTCACTGATAGAACTAGCCTGAGCCCAGGGTCCCAAATCAACGTGCTGGAAGACCCGGGCTACCTAGATCTCACACAAATAGAAGCAAGCAAACCTCACAGTGCCCAGTTTTTGTCACCAATTGAGATGTTTGGTCCTGGTGCACCAAAGAAAGCAAATCCTATTAATGAGCTAATAATGGAGAAAAAATCAGTTCAATCATCATTGCCTGAACAGAGTGGTGGTGCTGGAGAGTTTCCCTCTTTTAATTTGGGTTCAACAGGGCAGCAGATGTACAGAATGGAGAGCTTGTCTCCTGTCTGTCCTAGGTTGGAAGATGAACAGTTCAAATTCCTGGGAAAGAGAGTTTCCAGATTGTCTCATTTACGCTATCATTATTCAAAGAGATGGCATGGATTCAGGTTTAATCCAAAGCTGTATTCATTTATGTCTGGTCAAGAGCCTTCCCACAAAATAGGCACTAGTCTGTCCTCACTTATTCGGAGTGGGAAGAGAAACAGAATGTTCAGAAGTTTTCTGCCATGGAGGCAAAATATTTGGAAAGGATACAGTACAAACATGATGAGGAAGCTCAGAAAGAGTAATGACATTCCAGACCCAGGTCTCCCCTGGAGCTATAAAATATAATACTTCCTCTTTAAAGTAGGCTAGCTAGCTCTCCCCAATAAAGATACCACTATCAGAGTAGGAACAAGGTAGATGTTTCTGAAACATACGTGCTTCATTATGAAACCATGGGTGGCTCAATTCTTAAATGTAAATAGATCTCTAGAAAACTCAAAGTAGTGTTTTCAATCAAAAAAAAAAAAAGTATTGGCGGTTTCACTAGCGAAATTATACAACTGGTCCCTGTGATGTGTCTCCACACCTACATATGACCCCCAGTTTATTATCCCTTCACATCACTAGTGGAAGTTTGTGAATTAGTTGTTTTAGTCAGGATATCTAGTGTTGAAATCTCAATGCAGGTGAAATCTGGTTCGATGTGCCTACTGTATCTATGGAAAACTTAATACAGAATCAGATTTAGTTGGGGGATGTTCCCCAAAAGCCTGGGGGAATATGTGGGAAACCCTCCCCTCTTTTTTTGGTTGATAAGACTAAAAGCCATATGGGTTTTAATTAGTTATGATGAAAGTGGAAAACTAGTATAATAAGCGTGTCATTATTTTCTGACTTGTGAGGTGGTACATAGTCAAAAAGATTTACGGATTTTTTTTCCTGTAACAAAAACGATTATGAAAATTTTCTGAATTAAAAAGTACTTCCTAGGGCTGTGTAGCTATTTGGGAGTTTCATAACCTGTTATGGTGCTTTTAGCGGGATTTTTTATTATTTGTCATTTTAGAAGACCGCTGTCAACTGGTTTTAACCTATGATGCTATGATATTTTTCAGTGTACCTTCATCTCAGGAATAAACTGGTTTAATGGAGATGATGTTAGGTACAAATATACTAGAATCAAGTTGCCATTTAAAAAAGAATATTTCTATTTTTTCTGCCTTTTTTTCTGTAAGTTCACAGCAAAGGCATATACTACTACAAAATAAAAAGTGGCTTTGGAGAATGAGAATGAAAAATACTGGTTTAAACTTCCCTAAAATTGTTTCCCCTAAGGGAATGAACCAGTGTGAAAGAGATTGAAAGTACTGCCTAAAGCGAGCCCAGAGGCCAAGTGCAAAGGAGAAGGCAGGTAAAGGGAGAGTGAGGTCTATTTAATTATGAATGGAGAACACTCCTGAGTCCTGCTACATGTAACTTCAGACTGCAAAGAGGACATCTTTCTCATTTTAAGACTTATAATTTGAAATTGTCTGCTTTTTGCCATTTCTGTAGTTTTAAGCTAGAAACGTATCTTCAACTAAAGACAGCAAATAAACTAATAATCAGATTCATTCAATGAAGCAGCCTCTGATTCTCTTAAGAATCATGAATATCACCACATGACCTTTTTACCATCCCCTAGTCAACTGTGGACCAGCCATGCCAAGAACTAGGAGCTGCCCACTCATCCCACCGGGAGGCACCAAAAGCTCTTGCTAAAAAATGTCCACAGCTTATGTTTTTACATAATACAATTATGTTCCCCAGACCCATAGTGAAAACTCAAATTCGTAGATTTTAAAAACAAAGGACTGTAGCATATTTTGGGTGCCAGTATAGCTGTATCAAATACATAGAAACTTCACTTTAGCAATGATCAGATTGTTCATCTATAGATTTTATTTTTTAAGAATTTGGATGCAGTAGAGATTATCAGTATTTCTCTTCATTTTGAAGAAATTTATTTTTTCTCGTCTTGTGACACATGGCTGAGAAGGAGGGAGTAAACATGGCTCCAGCTATAGTACCAGAATCTTTTCACCAACCTGATGTTTGACCCCATTACACGGACCTCACTCACATCTGTCATTTTCTGAAGCCTAGATCTTGTTAACAACCCATCAGGTCAGTATCAGTTTCAAATCAAATTATCTAAGGAAACAAGAAAAGAGGCAGCAGAATATTGGTACACATTATAATCCAAAGCACTTACCTAAATTAAAATTTTCTAAGATTTTCTATAGTTGTCCATTGCTACTATTTTGGATCAAAATTAAGAAGGTGAAAGGAAAGAAGATATAAATGAAAGGTTTTTTTTAGTGGGGAAAAATGGTTGGATGAAACTCAGATGAACACAGACCACATCCTTAAGGGTCTGAATTTTGTAGATCTAACTATATAAGCAGTGTTAATTCCATTTTTCATACCAGTAGCCCTCTAGAAAATAAAGTAGTTCTAGTGTGGTCAAGTTATAAACCAATATTGTGAAAAATAGCAACTATTCATTTGTTCACAACATGCATATTTAGAGTAGTTAGGTACCATTTGTAAGGTAAGTCCTTTACAATTCTGTAATATTAAAGTAGTGGTTATTGGTATGATATATGCTGCTCTTGGTTCTATAAACTAGGTAAAAAGCAGTGCTTTGTGAAATACAGTGTTATATCTTAATGCCACTGGTGATAGAAAGTAGTTCCCCCTCAGTTCAAATCCTGTGCCCTTATTTGCTGCTTGCTAATGTAAGCAATAAGTACCCCTCTAACTAATGGTATCTACACATTCTGTAACTTGTATTTAATGATGGTGTATCTGGTGATTGTAAAAATATTAGACAGTATAAAAGTATATATTATATATATTAACTGTTAATGCTGAGGTAATAGTCTGTGAATTATGTGTTTTGTACTTTTACTAACTGTGTAATTTAGTGGTGGTGAAAATTCTACACTCAATCCTTAAGAGTGACGGTATCCCTTTTCCAATTTAACATGATCTGCATCAATTTGTTTGCCTGCTAAAGTGTTAGAATAGGAAATAGTAAAACAAATATAAACAAGAAAGTGTAGTACTCCTTAGGGAAACAGACTTCAAGTTACCAAATGAAGTCATTACAAACTCCTTGTACATTCACTGTGAGTTTCAAAGGGAATCAGTCCCTAACTTAACGGTTTCCTTTGTTCACTTTCTAGATGTGTACTTTTGAGGGTTATCTGAGGTTTAGCAACATTACAGCACCAAACTCTGGGGCCATTAATCCCACTTAAATCTGTGCTAAAGATGGTGGAAACATATATGTATATATATACCTTTTCTTTACCTAGAAGTGCCATCCGCTGTCCTTGAATTAGTAAGATTATAAAGTTTCTGTTGCATTTAACTAGGAGGATCCTTGAAAGTAACACCTTTTCCAAGGACAGTGTCAACAATGTCAATGTCAACACTGAGTCTGATTCTGACCACATTTACAGTGGTATATAGTGTCACGCCACATCTTTATGACAACCATACTCCATTGTTGGAACACTGTGCCAGTAAGAAGTGCAACATCCAATGGGCAGATAAAAATGATGCATAAAGAAATTCAGTGTTTACAGATAAAACCACTGTAGTTCAAGTATTTCCTTCCCCCATCAAAGGCTTGCCAAGGCTGTGAGAAAGTGGTTTGTAAATTACTTAAGTGTTTAAACATAATTTATTCACTTGATGACCATTCTCGCCTATGTAAGGCCATAAAGGGGGATACTATAGCTTTGGTCACATAATTTTGGACAGTTTTTCTTTGAGTCACAAATTAGCAAAAAGAACACTTTTTTCACCTTTTAAAATCATGTCATATTAAAGGACAAATTACCCACTCTTCTGTTCTAACCTGTGAATAGCTTAAATGTTTTTCTTCAAAGTAAGATACCACCAGTATTATCACATGACTATTTTCCAGACAAATGGTACTGTGTTGAAAAATAATTGTTATTTCATCTAACAGCATTTTATCTTCTATTTTGAAAACTATTTATTGTACTAATTAGAAAAAAGGAAATAACACAGGGAACTCCAGAGTGACACAGCAGTTGTTCTGGAAAAGGAAATACTCTAATAAACTCTGATGTATTAGATAATCCACAGATACATCATTGTTAACTCTAACTCTAGGTGCTCTTTGGTGAGAGAAGGCTTTGTTCCCTTGTTCATGACATTTCTTTGCAAAGAATTCTCTATGGAGTAAAGCGAATGAAGTGAATCATTTCTTACTAAGTAAATGTATCAATTTACAAACCTGCTCTACAGCTCACTTTTGAGTTCAGTTGTAATCATGAGTGATCCTTCATATTTTATTTATTAAAACTGTTCATTCAGGTAAGATGTATGTTGAAATTTTGCCAATACCTTAATAAAATCCAGCAATTTAAAACCACTAGTCATTTGTCTTTTTATTCAAAGGAAAGAGAATTTGGTGCTAAGGTTAATCATAGCAATGATGAACCTCAAACCAAGCACAACACCTGAGATTAATTCAGACTCTGCAATACAAGTCTGAATTAAGAAAAAGGAAACAAGGAGAAAAAGCCTGCCCATTTTCAGGTGTAAAAACAATTCACCAAATGATCCACTGCTCTACATAAGATGTGTCACTTTCAACAAAATATACAGAGCCATATGAAAACAAACAATGTGTTCTGGAGTGAAGAAATCATCAGAACCAGACTCCGACCCTTAATAACCAAAGCAATCTTAAGAAAGAACAAGGCTGGAAGTATCATGATCCCAAATTTCAAAATATTCTCTAAAGCTGTAGTAATCAAAACAATATGGTACTGGCACAAAAGCAGACCTAGTGATCCAGTGGAACAGAACAGAGAGAGCCCAGAAACCCAAGGTCAATCTAGGGTAAAGGAGGTATAAATACACAAGAGGGAGAAGTCAGTCTCTTCAATAAATGGTGGTAGGAAAAGAAAAGTTGGATCACAATCTTTACATGATACACAGAAATATACTCAAAGTGGATGAAATACCCAAATGTGAGACCTGAAACCAAAAATTATATATGGAATCTAAACAAAAAGAAACCCAAAATACAGAGAACTGTTGCCAGAGGAGAAGTAGTGGGCATGGATGAAGGGGAATGGGAGATACCAGCTTCTAGTTAAGGAGTAAGTCACAGGGATAAAAGGTACAGCATAAGGAATACAATCAGATTGTAATAGTGTTTTATGGTGATAGACAGTAGCTGTCATTTGTGAGCACAGCATAATGTATACAGATGTTGAATCACTATGTTGTATAGCAACTATAAATAAAAAAGTACACAACTCTGGAAAAAACAACAAAAGAACCAGACTCTGTTACAACAAAGATCTGAGGACCAAAAATTTAAAATAACTATGGTTAATATGTTATGGAAATGGTGGACAACATATGCAAGATCTTATGGGTGACTTCAGTAAAGTGACAGAAACTATAAATAGGAATGCCAGAAATGAAAAGTAACAGATGATGAATGCTTTGGATTCGCTAATCACTGAACTGCACATCGCTGAGGAGAGAACTGGTAAACTTAGACATAAATCAACAGAAATTACCCTAAATGAAAAACACGGGTATGCGCGCATGTATGCGCGCGCACACAGACGCATGGAGTGAAAGGAAAACGAAAACATAATCAACTCAGAACAGAACATGTAAGAGCTGTGGGACAGTATCAGTCTAATATATGCATAATTGGAATCCTAGAAGCAGAAGAGAAAGGTAACAGGCAGGTGACATATCTGAATGGCTGAGAATTTCTGAAAATTTAATGATTACTACAGATCTAGGAACCTCAGATAATACCAAGCAGAAGTACCAAAAACACACACTTAGGAAAAAAGAAATCTCTTCCAGAAGGTTTCTCCAGTAAATGCTACCAAATATTTAAAGAATAAATAACACCGATTCTATACATTCTCTTCAGAAAAGATTTTGTAAGGTCAGCATTACTCTGATACTAAATCAGGTGAAGTTAGAAAAACTACAGATCAATAACCCTCATGAATACAGATGAAGAAATCCTCAGCAAAATATTGGCAAAACCAGTATCGCTTATTAGAATGACTAAAATAGAAGTGTTGACAGTACCAAGTCTATAGGATGCAACTAGAACCCTCATATGTTGCTCTTGGTAACATAAAATGACAGTGCCACTTCTGAAAAGTTCAGCAGTTTCTTATACAGTTAAGCAGTACTTACCACACAACTCACTGAGATGTGTTCTAACATCAACTACCTGGAGTTAAGGCCACATTTCGGTTAAAGGGTAAAGTCATCATCTCGCTTCAAACACCAGCTGCCAAGTTTGGAGGTTCTCACCATCCCTCCATTGGTTTGAAAATTTGCTGAAACAACTCACAGAACTCAGGAAAATACTTTACTTACAATTACAGTTTTATTATACAAAAGGACACACATCAAAACCATGCAAAAGATAAAACAGAGTGTGGTCTAGGAGAGTACCCGTGCAAAGGTTCCTTGTGATCAGAGCATTTTATTCTCCGGAAACCTCAATGGATGGTAATACAGGATACTGCCTACCAGGGAAGCTCATCTGGGCTTCATTATCTAGAGGCTTTAGTGGAGTTTCACAAGGTAAGCGTGACTGACTCCCTGGCAATGAGGCTGAACTATTCAGGCTGATGTGAAGTGACTGTAGCCCCAATCCTCTAATCGCATGATTACTCTTTCTAGCATGCCAGCCCTGGCCATAGGCCTGAGTTATATCTCATTAGCATAAACTTTCAGGACCCACCATAATAACAAAGACACTTCTATCATTCCAGAAATTCCAAGGACTAAGAGGCTATATCCCAGGAACCAGAGACAAAGGCTGGCCAGATTCTTTATTACACACCCAGCAATCTCATTCCAAGGCATACATTCCTCTAGAGAATGAAAACTCATGTTCACACAAAAATCTAGACACAAATGCTTAGAAGATTCATAATCACCCTAAACTAGAAATAACCCAAATGTCTTTCAAAGGGTATACTGTGGTACACCCATAGAGTAAAATAATCCTCAGCAATAAAATAGTGAAGTACTGATTCACACAAGATGGATGAAATTTGCATGTTAAGTGAAAGGTTACGTACAGATTCTATTCACAGGACACTCTGGAAAAAGGAAAACTAAAAGGACAGAGAACAGATCTTGGTTGCCAGCAGTTATGGGGGACACTGGAAGGTATTCACCTAGCATGAGGTAATTTTGAGGGTGACTGAATTATTCTATGTAGTATTGTGGTGGTAGATACACGACTCTATTTGGCAAAACCCACAGAAACTGCATTATACTTCAAAGACTGAATTTTAATGTATGTAAATTTAAAGATCAACCAGGATATGTGGGGAGGACAAAATGCAGATTGTAACAGATGAATCTTACTTTTTTACAAATGAATCATACAATGACACTGAAGAGGATGGTGCAGAAAGAACTAATGGAATTCTGAATCCTAGGACCTAGCTAACTTTAGGGAAGTATTTGACATGATACTGAAGGCAAAAAAAAAAAAAAAAAAAAAAAAGACAAAAAAACCCCCAAAACCAAACCCCAAAAAACTATACCAACACTGTGTTGTAGTTGGTAGATTTGTTCCTTACAAGGGTATATAGGTCAACAGTTCTGAAACTCCTTGGTTTGTATATTACAGTTGAACAAGTAAGAGAGCCTACGAGCCAGGCTGTTAGATTAAGATATAATAAAGGGGAAGGCTTAAAATGAATGCTGTGAAAATGAACTACTGGGACTTTATCAAGATAAGAAGCTTTTGCACAGCAAAGGATACAGTCAACAAAACTAAAAGACAACCTACAGAATGGGAGAAGATATTTGCAAATGACGTTATCAGATAAAGGGCTAGTTTCCAAGATCTATAAAGAACTTATTAAACTCAACACCAAAGAAACAAACAATCCAATCATGAAATGGGCAAAAGACATGAAGAGAAATCTCACAGAGGAAGACATAGACATGGCCAACACGCACATGAGAAAATGCTGCACATCACTTGCCATCAGGGAAATACAAATCAAAACCACAATGAGATACCACCTCACACCAGTGAGAATGGGGAAAATTAACAAGGCAGGAAACCACAAATGTTGGAGAGGATGCGGAGAAAGGGGAACCCTCTTGCACTGTTGGTGGGAATGTGAACTGGTGCAGCCACTCTGGAAAACCGTGTGGAGGTTCCTCAAAGAGTTAAAAATAGATCTGCCTTATGACCCAGCAATTGCACTGCTGGGGATTTACCCCAAAGATACAGATGCAATGAAACGCCGGGACACCTGCACCCCGATGTTTATAGCAGCGATGTCCACAATAGCCAAACTGTGGAAGGAGCCTCGGTGTCCATCGAAAGATGAGTGGATAAAGAAGATGTGGTCTATGTATACAACGGAATATTACTCAGCCACTAGAATCGACAAATACCCACCATTTGCTTCGACGTGGATGGAACTGGAGGGTATTCTGCTGAGTGAAATAAGTCAATCAGAGAAGGACAAACATTATATGGCCTCATTCATTTGGGGAATATAAATAGTGAAAGGGAATAGAGGGGAAGGGAGAAGAAATTGGTAGGAAATATCAGAAAGGGAGACAGAACATGGAAGACTCCTAACTCTGGGAAACGAACTAGAGGTGGTGGAAGGGGAGGAGGGCGGGGGGTGGGGGTGACTGGGTGGCAGGCATTGAGTGGGGGCACTTGACGGGATGAGCACTGGGTGTTATTCTGTATGTTGGCAAATTGAACACCAATAAAAAATTTATTATTAAAAAAAATGAATGCTGTGGAGTTGGGACTGGTATTGTAGGCATCAATATATAGATTCATGGTTTGTCTCCTTTAAACATATTTACATATACATACATACAAAGATATACAGAGAAGTGTTTGCATGAGTAAGTATGTGGTTTTCGATTCTATCCATGGAGAGGGGCTAAGAAGCAGTGACACTCTAGCAACAATATGCCCACCTTTACACTCCAATCCTTTCTAAATACCACTGTCCCCAAAAAAGGGTGAGAGAAAAGACAAGGTAAGCCTGGAATACCTGATGAGGGGATAGGAAGGAAAGAAGGAGGGAGAGTAGAGAGAAGAATGGAACATACCAGAAAGAAACAAAAGCTGACCTGAAAAAATTTCCTATAGCCAACACTCGAACAAACTGAATGTAAAATAATACTGGATCATAAAGAATAAAAAATAAATATCTACAAGTCCACACTGATATAAATTAGTTGAATAAAGAACTAAGTGGGGGAAGAAGGGACTTTTCCTTATAGAATTCTAATAACATGTAAAAGAAACTAGGGAAATAGAAAACCTTAAGAACACTGCAGTAATAACTGTCATGGGCGAGATCCACGAGTGGGTGCTAAAGTTAGTAAGAGATAAAGGAGGAACAGAGTATTTGCATAATCTCAAAGTATTAGCTCAGAATATTTAGTAACTACAAAGGGAAAAATCATAAATAGTGGGAACCCTGGCAGATATCACCTTGACCAACTAATCAAGATTAACATTATCAATAATAAATATCTGCATTATATAGCCCCTGATAAAATTAAATGCACTGAGAAGGGCATATCTATCTCTGTGGTGGCCTCTCCAATAATGCTTAATCTTAGTTAAATATGAGAAAATATCAAATCCAAATAGGGCAACATTCTATAAAATTAGTCCTCTTTAAAAATGTTAAGGTTGGGCACCCAGGGGGCTCAACTCAACCACCTGCCTTTGGTTCAGATCATGATCTCAGGGTCCTGGGATTGAGCCCCACATGGGGCTCTCTGCTCAGCAGGGAGTCAGCTTCTTCCTCTCCCCTCCCTCCCTGCTGATGCTGTCACACATGCATGCTCTCTCTCTCAAATGAATAATTACAATCTTAAATAAACAAAAAAATAAAAATAAAAGCAAAAACGTCAAGGTCATGAAAGACAAGGAAAGACTTGAGGAACTGTAACTGATGGGAGGATACTAGGGAAACGTGACAACCAAATGCATTGTGGGATGCTAGACTAGACCCTGGATCAGAAAAAGGACATTAATGAAATAGCTGGTAAAATCTGTAAACAAGAGTAATTTCCTCGTTTTGATTACTGTTCTACAGTTACACAAAGCATTAACAAAAGCAGAAGCTGAGTAAGCTGGGTAATGGGTATACAGGATCTCAAGATTTTTGTCTCTCTCGTAACTCTAAAATTATCTCAAAATTAAAGTTAAAAAAAATAGGACAATCTTTAGCTTTTTAATTATTAGGTATTAAAAATGCTGGGTCTGGTTCAAATGTGATGAATTGAAAGAAGTACTAAACCAGCAATTCATCCCATCCTTTCCAGTGGTGTTAAACCTTGAGAAAATCACCTACCCTCCTTGAACTGCATGTTTCTCTGCCGAATGGGTACAACACATCATAGACCTCAAAATTTACTTACGGATTCAATGACAAAGATGTCCAGAAACAATGTTTGTGCACAATATAAGCATTAACTACTATATCCTTAGGTCTAAGAGAATACCTTAAGAAGAAATTTTCCAGGGGTGCCTGAGTGGCTCAGTCAGTTAAGCGTCTATCTTTAACTCAGGTCATGATCTCTGGGTCCTGGAATGGAGCCCCAGAGTCCCACACTGGGCTCTCTGCTCAGTGGGGAGTCTGCCCCTCCCCACCCCTTGTGCTCTGCCTTGCTCTCTCTGAAATAAAATCTTAAAAAAGAAATTTTCCAGGAACAAATGTGAGATAAAACTACTAATACTGGGGGCACCTGGCTGGCTCAGTCAGTAGGTCATGTGACTCCTGATCTCAAGGTCATGAGTTCAAACCTATGTTGGTGGCTGAGTTTATTTAAAGAAACAAAAACTGAATACTGAAACAAGGTAATGGTGGAAGAAAAGACTGACAACTACTATGCTCTTCAGCAAAAAGGGGGAAAGAAAAAAAAAAGATGGGGACTGTACACAAAGTGCTAGAAAGTAGGACAAGCAGAATAGAGGAACTCATGACTTGCAGAGACTGCAGGTGATGACAGAACCGGGAGGGTGAGGGGGATCGAAATCTCTTGTAGACCAGATCATGAACCAGCAATGGGGAGAGGAAAAAGGAATTGGTACCTTCTCTTATGCCTTGTTCCCTCACTCATAGCTGCCGAAAATCTAGCATAGCCAAAGCAGGCACACCAAATCAAGAAAGAGGAAAACATGAGGCTTCCTGGCACCAAATGAGGAATTTGGTACAGACTTTATATTTAACATGGCTAGAAACTGGGAAAGGAATTCTATTTTTCAAAGATCCCGCTCCTAAAACCTAACAGATCCTTTATTTTTGAAGAAAACTTTTGGTCTTTCAGGCTTCTTATGATTCTATAACGGGACAGCAGCTGCTCATCACCCCATACAATAAAACTAAGCACAAAAGAACTAATCAAATGTTTTATCTTTTTGTTAAAAATCATGCTTTTTAAAGCCTAAACTTTCTACACTAAAAACACACAAAGTTTCCATTAATATCAATAGGGAAGAAGCCAGCAAAATTTTATCTGTAAAGAGTGTGAGAGAAATATTTCAGGCTCTGGGGCCAATAGATTTCCTTAGCCCTATTTGTAGGGCACAAGCAACAAGAGAATGGATGTTAACTGTGCTTCAATACTACTTTGTTTGGGATCCCTGGGTGGCTCGGCGGTTTGGCGCCTGCCTTCGGCCCAGGGTGTGGTCCTGGAGTCCCCAGATCCAGTCCCACATCAGGCTCCCTGCATGGAGCCTGCTTCTCCCTCTGACTGTATCTCTCCCTCTCCCTCTCTCTGTGTCTCTCATGAATGAGTAGATTTAAAAACAAAACAAAACAAAACTACTTTGTTTACAAAACTATAAGAGCCGCAGGGATTTGGCTCAAGGACAGTAGTTTGTCTTCCTAGTGAGAATGCCAGGCACTTGTTAATTGAATCCCAAAGGTCTTCCTCAATGGATTGTGAGAATTTATATTTCTTTTTTTAAAAATTTTATTTATTCATGAGAGACACAGAGAGGGACAGAGACACACATGAGAGACACAGAGAGGGACAGAGACACAGGCAGAGGGAGAAGTAGGCTCCATGCAGGAAGAACGATGTGGGACTTGATCCCGGGATTCCAGGATCACATCCTGGGCCGAAGGCAGATGCTTTAACTGCTGAGCCACCCAGGCATCCCACAATTTATATTTCTTACTATTTTATAATTTTCAAACCTTACTTGCAGTGAGCTGGTGCCCAGCAAAATAGATACGATTTTCTTCACAGAGTAGAACTGTTTCTGAGTATTCATTCTGTCCCTTTAGCTACCTACCAGTTTTTGATTTTTGGTAAAATCTGTTGTCACTTTTAATTACAAAATAGAGGATTTTATACCAGTAGGGCAGGTTCACTATCATTTCTTTAGAACCTTGCATTTTTTTGCTTTTCAAGAGATAGACTTTATTCTTAAATCTGGAATGAGAATATGGTAGACAGGTTACATTTCTAATACACAAGAATATACCAATTAAGCTCAAATTATTTTCCCTCCAAAGTTTTTGTGCAAGTATAAAGAACTAAATCCCTTCAAATTTTCCTATAGCTGTAACAACCAAAAATAGTCTTGCTGACATAGTGAATTCAAATTCTACCAAATTAAAAGAGTCTCAACCAGTTCTCAATTCATCTAAAAATAAGGGGAGCACACTGATTGTTTTTATATATAACCTGAAAGCATAAGAAAAGCCAGAAAAACACTCAAGATCCAAATGTACCACAATCTAAGTATCACCATGCCATTCTAGGGAATCCACTGACTAAAAAAACCTCAAGATCATAAAAATTAAGAGCAAAGGTTAAGAACATTCGTGCTTTTAGAAAGTATACCTCCTCCTAAAAAAGGGCAAAGGGATACCTCAAAATGCTACTATGTATGTAGATTAATGACCCAAGAGACTCATGATTAAATCACCCATGCTAAAAGCCTTTACAAGTAAATTTCCCCAAATGAATAGTCTTTTCTCAGGCTTTTCTTAGTTTTCCATACTTTAAAGATAAACAATTATAAAGATACACAGGGAACCAGTGAGTTCTGTTGGGCTAAGAGACAGGGGCACCCAAAATGGCGGACATCTCAAATTGGGTCAAAATGGCTGATCTTCCCGCCAAAGCAGCCATGACCACCACATCATCTCCAGTAAATCAAAGCCTAGACAGGAAACCGAAACTTTCCATCCAGGGACCACCCCCATCGTCTGTACTATCCCCACCCCCAGCCAATCACCTAGGGACACGGGACCCACCCAGATCCAATAAGGCTTAAAAACCCCCACACTCCCCAACCCCGGCGCGACTTCCCTGGCGCCCCTGGCGTGACTTCCCTGACTCGGGCCACCTCTCCGAGTCACGGAATCTCGCCTGGGAGTGCTCCCCATTAAAAGCACTCTCGAACCTACTGCCTGGCTCTGTTTTTTTTTTTTTTGTTTTTGTTTTTTTTTCATTTCTCCCCGTTCACTTTGGAAAAAACCTAACAAGTTCTATATCAAATACAAGTTAAAGAGCTGGCAATAGTGAGAGATTCAAAGTAGTCAATCATATTTGTGTTTGTGGATTCCAAATGAGGAGTCTTATTAAAAAAACAAAAAACAAGACAAACTACCAACCAATCCTTAAAATGGTTTGCCCTCAACACTAAAGGTGTAAAATTCTTATGTTGTATCTTCATCTATTAACAACGGAGTATAGAGGTAAGAGAAAGTGGGACTAAAAAAACATGATCTCAACAAAACACAATGAACAGAAATAAATACATTTCCATCTAACAGACATGGAAATGTGTTAAAGAACATATTAGTAATGCCTTAGAGTACTGCATGATAAACGACCTGTAACTACACAAAAGCATGCCAACACTTACCATGTTAGTAAGCGAATGCTAAATTTTTACTTCTCATGTGATTACATGGCTTAAGTATTTCCAACTAACTTTTAAGGAGAAAAAGTAACCATAGATACCAAGACTATAAGTAAGTCTCTTAATTTCCCCATGCATTACTAATAGTATACATACCTTAACAGCCTCTATCATACACAGGAAATGTGAATAGAAAAAAAAAAACCCTTGGGGCTTCCTGTCCCACTTTTAATAAATTGCAGAGGCATAATATTTTCTCAAGTTCATTTTATTAACAAAGAGTGCGAACTGTTTTGAACAAAAGGAAACCATGAATCATAGCATTTGGCAAGACATCAGACATGGAAAATAAGTAAAATAGAAGTAGATGAGGCGCCTCTCATGTATTATATTCTTGCTTCTTCAATAGTTTTATCAACTTTCAGTGTAATTTTCAGAAGAGTATAGCAGCTCAAACACAAATGCAGGAGCACAGTGGAAAGTCTGGCAATTATTTTGGGCCAATTGAGTATGAAAGTAAATATACCACAGTTTCATGTTAACCACTGTGCAATATGTATGAATCTTTAAATGTACAGACACTGAAACCAATGTCCAACTAATGAAAATAAAGGAGAAAAGAGGGCTTTAAAACACTTGTTGCACTACAGATGTTTAGTAAAAGGCAGGGAAAAAAATAACTTTAAATTATCTTCCATGTGTTCATATGACTGGGAACATAACCAATTCACATGAATGTCATTCGTTTAAAATTCTATTTGTAAAAGTCATTACATCAGAGAGATTATGTGCTATTAACCAGTGTGCCTGCACTTGAACAAACAAGAAAAGGTAAATAAATGAACTTTAGTCAGCCAACATACTCCAGAGAGATTCAGTCTAGTTTTGCTTTAGTTTTTCATATAAAGTATCTACAGGGCAGAATCTAAACATAAGTAATTTTTCTGTTCTCTTAATTTACAGGCATTAATGAAGCTATAAACTATGACCAAAACCTGAAATATAAAGTTGGTCATATAAACACAACTGAGCGTCTAGCCACAGACAGAAGGACACCAACACCGAGGCTGAGTAGGTTGCCAAGTGCATGCATGGTCTCTAATGAACTGTGTGGCAGTTAATCACCTTTTTATTGTAGTAGACAAACTGCCTTTTATAAATATACTAATTTGCTGAATTGAGGACTACATTGTTAATTCATTACATTACACAGAATTCTTCCCATGCTGTTTTTTCCTGTATACTAATGTCATATACTACAGTTGTGCTTTCTAAAGTTTCAGAATTTCTATTTTGGGTAGAGATGATTAAAAAAAAAAAAAAAAACAAATCTGATTATCTGACTGATGACAAATTTGAGCACCAACTACAGCAAATCTCAGGGTCAGAGTCAAGGTAGCTTGCAAGTCAGTTCTCTTGATTTGAAAATTACCTTCCGCTGTTTCCATCAGTATTAAAGCTGAGGTCTTCAGGGTCTATTTGTTCACCATCAGGAAAACTGGAATGCGTATCTAAGACAAAAATTTAAAAGCAGATAACAGTTTTTAAAGACCAGTATTTTCTTTTCTTTGTCTGTAAATGATCTTACCAAGCATATTACTTAACTGGTAAAGATGTACTAGGTTATAGAAAAACCTGTCTTCACGGAATTTGTGATCTGATTCAAGTATAAGCAAGCACAAAGGAAAAATGAGAAAAAGTAAAATGTGAAATATCCACAATTAGAAGAGGAAAGACACTGCCTAACTTTGTCCTCCTGGGGACACTGTGGGAGCAGCTGAAGAAGGGAAGAGGAAATGAGGCTGTATATACTCTGTGAAGACTAACTCTATAAACATAAAATGTGTTTTAAAGCAAATTAAACTGCACATGCAAATATCACTACAAACCCATCAGCACTCAAAATAACTTGCCCCAAATTTGGCTGCTTCTAACAGAGAGAAAATTACTAAAAGTGTCATATACTTAAAAATCGTCCAATGCTTAGCTCTATTTTGAAAAAGACACTAAAGCATCAGGGAAATCTGTAAATTATATAGCTGACAACTAGCATAAGCCTGACAATGTTATCATTCCAGAAAATCTTGCAGAGGAATGCTTAGACTGATCATTAAAGTCTCTGGATAAAATACTGATAATGGGTGATGGAAGTTAGCTAAACTTCTTGTGCTAATCATTTCACAATGTATACATAATATCAAATCATCATGTTGTACTCCAAAAACAAAGCAAAACTATTAACAATGACTTTCTTTCAGTGAGTTTTATTCCTAAAACTATTTTGGGAGGAAAAAGAAACTTAAAAAAACAATGCTTCCATAAACTAAATGTATTTCTAAGAAATCAGGAATAATCTTTTTAAAAGTTACCTTATCAGCTAGGCTAATAACATCTAAACCCTCCCCAGGGGTTGGCAACCATTTTCTATACAAGGGCACACAGTAAATATTTAGGCATTATAGGCCACAAATTGCCTCTGCCGAAAAGCCTTCTCAGTTTTGTTTTTGTTCTAAACAACTGTACAACCTAAAAGCTATTCTCCAGTCACAGGCTGTACTAAAGCAGGTTGCTAACCTCTGCTCCACCAAGTAGCATCCAGCAGGTGTCTGACCAGCCAAAGAGTACTCAGCAAATTCTTTCAGTACTCACCATTTAGTTTACCCCATAGAATGTTGTCTCACAAATGATAGGAATTAAAAAAGAAAAAGAAGCAGAAACAGCAGAGAAGAAGCAGAAGCAGAAGCAAAAGAAGCAGTAGCAGCAACAGCAGCAGCAGCAGCAGAGCTAATTTTATGAATCTCTGTAAAAGAGCACCATGTGCTGCACCTTCGTCTGGGGGCTGCGCCATGAAAGAGTCATCAAATCCTCCCATGCTGGTGTGCTCTTCCTGCTCCTCATTCTCAGTGTCACATTCAATATCACTGTCACTACTCATTCCTGGCAGGAAAGAAGGGGAGAACATGTTTTTGACAAGAAACCATTGCAAGTGATAGGAAAAAGAAATCTCATGTACTAACCTGAGATTCCTAGTGAATTTTACACTGGATCTCAGGACAATATAAGACACCAAACAAAGAAATAACCACACAAACCTCAGTTCTCTTTAGTTATTTAGAGCAGTGGTTTTATTTTTGTTCTCAAAGATTAAAACTGCCCTTTCCAAAATATCTACAAGTAGTAATTTGAGAGACCAGTATTAATTTCATTATACAGAGAATATTTTTTCCAAAGCATACAGTTTTTTTCTAGAGACTTTTAATCCTGATTCAATATAAATGTAATTGTTCCTAGCCTAAAACATATATAAACAAGTCACATAAATACACACTTACATGTATGTGTGTGTATAAAAAATTCCAGTAATTCTAGCAATAAATGAGGTACTATCCCATTTGGGCCACCAATTTTGTTCTCATGTCTATCAGTTGATTTTTAAAAGAAAAAAATCTATAGAAGTACTTCTGTTTCAACAAGACAGTGATCAAGAAATTCTGAAAATCTTTTTGCTACAAACCCTTTTAAATGCTAGAGAAAGTATTAACTTAAAATATTAATTTAACGAAGAGACACATTTAAAGAAAACAAGAAAAAACACAGGTGCCAAAACAAAGATAAGGAAAACCAATGAATCAGATGCTACAGTAGCCCTGGAGAATTTGATGTATCTTTAATATTCCCTTGGACCCTCACAGAAAGGGAGTTGAGTGACTAAATCTTTACCCCCTGCATAAAGATAAAATTTTTATTGAAAAACCATACTAGGGGATCCCTGGGTGGCTCAGCGGTTTCGCGCCTGCCTTGGGTCCGGGGCGTGATCCTGGAGTCCCGGGATCGAGTCCCGTGTCGGGCTCCCGGCATGGAGCGTGCTTCTCCCTCTGCCTGTGTCTCTGCCTCTCTCTCTCTCTCTATGTCTATCATAGATAAATAAATAAATCTTCAAAAAAAAAGAAAAGAAAAGAAAAGAAAAGAAAAGAAAAGAAAAGAAAAGAAAAGAAAAGAAAAGAAAAGAAAAGAAAAGAAAAACCATACTAGAAAGAGTTTGCCTGCTGAGTATAGTCTCTTGTCTGTTTCTGCTGGGCTCAGCTCATCTCAGAATTCAAACTAAGGCCTCTGAGCCTAATTTAGATTTAGGCTTCAAAGTTGAGGTTCAAATCTCAGGAAATGATCATAAAAATTAGTCAGGAGCTAGCATTATTTAAATAAAGCAAATGTAAAATCCCCTGGAGGGAACATTCTGGGCAAGATGGAATAAGCACATTCCATCCCATCTTTCCCACTGAACAAAGCTATGAAACCTGGATAGAATGCATGAAGTAGCTATTTAATTTTAATGTCTTTTTTTTTTAAGGTTTGAGAGAGCAAGCACGTGCACACTCAAACATCAAGTAGGGGGAGAGGCAGAGGAAGAGACTCCTCAAGCAGGCTTCACGCCCAGTACAGAGCCCCACACAGAGGCTTGATTGCATGACCTCAAGATATGACCTAAGCTGAAATTAAGACTCAGATGCTTAACCAACCAAGCCACCCAGGTACTCCATGAAGCAGTTATTTAAGGACTCTGAAAAGTAAACAGGAACAGGAATATTTGGTGTAGACCAGAACTTGAAGTACCACCAAACTGACAGATTTAAATAAAACCCAGAGTCTCATAATATCATATTAAAAATATTCAGGATACAATCCCAAATTACTTCAGCATATGAAGACCCAGGAAAAGACAATCAACAAATGTCAACCGGTGAACACTCTTGAAGCATATTAAAAAAACCAAACACCTCCTCTCTGGAAGGAAGCTTCCACAATCCTTATGGTAACTCATAAGAATTATCACCGGGGGCGGGGGGAGGATTTTTTTAGGGGTGGGGGTAGGTGGGACAGAAAAAAAAATCTCAGAAAGGTGTGTTCCAATCAAAATTTACAAAAAACAAACAAGGTGGATAATCTACCTGAAATAAGAGTCAAACAGATACACAAATAGAAGTATAACATCATGAATTTTTCACAAATTGAGTAACTTGTTTAATGTGAAAAAGGGAAGGATAAAATTTTTAAAAATTACCACAGACTTTTTAGAAATGAAAGACATAGTCATTAAAATTATAGTATTAATAGATGGATTTAAGCACAGTTGAAAAAGAAGCTAACAAATTTAAATACAGAACCAAGGATATTAAACAGAATATTAAAGAAATAGGAGATGAAAATCCTAAGAAAGCAGTGAAAATATAAAGGGATAAATGGTAATAGTTCCAATTGTGTCAACAGACTGCCACAGAGACAGTAAAAATAACAAAGACGAGACAATACATTAAGAGAAAATGGTTGAGAATTTTCCAGAATTTATGAAACATACTCTGAATTGAATAAAAATATAACATCAAAATTTGGAAGATGTGACTATATAGTTCTTAAAAATAAATTTATTAAATGCTTACATTAGAAAAATAAGTCTCAATGATCTAAGCATCTACTTTAAGAAACTAGAAAAGGGCAAGTAAACTCAAAGCAAATAAAAGGAATAAAGAACAAATAAAGTCAGCAGGAAAACAACACAAAAAGAATCACGGACACAAGAAGGTAGTTCTTTAAAAAGATAAACAAAATTGAAAAACTTCTAGGGAGACTAAGGAAAAAGAGATCAAAATTACTAATATCATGAATGAAAGAGGGGACATCATAACAGATTCTACAGACATTTAAATGATAAGGGAACAGTATAAACAACTTTATGCTCATAAAATCAAGAACATAGATGAGATGAACAAGTTCTCTGATAGATACAAACAACTAAAGGTCACTCAGGTAAAAATAGATGTGAATAGGTATTTTAACTACTAAAGAAGTAGAACCTGTAGTTAAAAGAACTTCTAACAAAGAAAACTGTAGCCCCAGATGGTTTTTTGGACGAATTCTTCCTCTTCTGTTTTCAAGAAGTGTTTGTGTAGTACTAATTCTCCCTTAAATATTTAATAGAGGCTGAAACCTCCTTGTTTGTTCACCCACGCACCCAACCACCAACCAAACTCCCCCCACTTTCCTGCTGTCAAAAGCTAAATGTGGTACTTCTAGTTTAGAGTACACCAGCTACTTCTGTGAAGCACCATCTCCACCTTGTGGTCTGTCATGGAACTGTTGCTAAAAATACAAAAATCCACTTGAACTGAAATTTCTAGGAACAGGCTGCAGTGCTTCTGAATTCCTGACACATTCACAAACAAAGAAATGGAATTCTCTGGATGCTCAAAAACTCCCAAAATCTTAAGTTATTCTTTAAATTCACTTACAAACTCTTTACTCATTATAGGTCTTTAAAAACTTATTTAATTTCTAGTATTTAAAAGAACTGCAGCCTGCAGTGAATATTCAAACACTAGAAAATGCTGTGAACATTACTGGGTGGTATTCAAATAACGTAGTATTAAGAACTCTTAGCAAGGTTTATAGCACTACATACAATCACATGTTGAAAATGTCAATTTAGGGGCAGCCCGGGTGGCTCAGCGGTTTAGCGCTGCCTTCAGCCCAGGGCGTGATCCTGGAGACCTGGGATCGAGTCCCACATCCGGCTCCCTGCATGGAGCCTGCTTCTCCCTCTGGCTGTGTCTCTGCCTCTCTGTGTGTGTGTGTGTGTCTCTCATGAATAAATAAAATCTTAAAAAAAAAAAAAGAAAGAAAAGAAAATGTCAATTTCGGAATTATTTTGCTTCCCAAACCTATTTCTTAGAATGCCACTCATATACTATAAACTGATTTACACAGTAGCAGAAAGGGCCATGAACACATATTTAGAGAAGTTCCCTAGCATTGTGAATGTAATGAGAAAGAAAAATTAGTCTCCTCAGCTCTACCTTAATACCAACTATTAGTTGGCCTACTGAGTCAACAGGTTCTGCACAACCCACTGCCTTCATTAAGTGAGAGGAAGCAAATACAGCATAAGTATCTGAAATGAAACTAGTCGATGTAAATCAACAGACCACAGTAATTTGCTGTGCCTTACTCCATATATTGCAATGTCTCCTCACTACATTAACTGATACCTAAAACAAACTAGTGATATTTTACCAACTCCAAGAAGCCTGAATATAGGATCTTAATCTCACCAGAGGGTGTCAGTAGGTTTTCATATAACTGGCTATCATTGATAAAAATTATAAGATATTATTAAATATAAGATTCCACAGAGATGTTAATGTGGAAAACAAATCTGCACCATACAGCAAAAGTTGAACTAGGGTATTTCTACATCAATCATCTACCACATTTTTTGAGCATCCACTATATGCTAGGTACTGTTAATACTGTACTTATTTCTAATTCCCTTATTCACAAGTGCTCAGATTTCAGATGCTTGGGAAATACATGAACCACTGGTGCAGCAGACACTACTATTTCACCTGCATTACTCCTTTATAATATGGAAACTCAATACTCTTCAACTATGTCCCCTTTTCCATGTGGCCATGTGAAATGGGTCAAGGAGTGGAACCAAAAGTTTAGACTGCCAAGTTTCCTTTTTTTTTTTTTTTTTGCCAGTGATTAATGAGATACTAAGAGGATGTTAGAAGTTGTTAAGGTGCTCTGATAAAATGGTTTTCCTTGTTGACAGAAGATATATAGAATAAAATAATCCTCTTGTATTCCTAGAATTTTATTTTGACTCTATATGAAGTTTGAAATTGCAGCAACCATCTTGCCAGTTCACTGAGAATGGCAGTGTGAAAGATGGGGGGGAAGGAGGAGTTCTTGAGGACATTAAGCAGCTGTTTTCCAACCCCGAAAGTACCCTATAAGAGTTATGTGAGACTTCATGTTAATACAAGAGTGTAAATTATCTTTTTTGGTTAAGCCAGCTGATTTCAGTTTTTGTAACTTACATTAAAATCTTTCTTTTTTTTGGAGGAGGGAGAGAGACAGACACATACATCCACTAGCATCCCTGAGAACTACACCTTGTACCCATGTGAAACTGTGATCTACCCTGGAAAGTGATTCTTAGAGAATGCTCATCCCTGGTTGAGTCATTCATCTCAACCAGTGGTTCTCAATTGGGGATGATTTTGCCTCCCAGGGGACATTTTTGGTTACCGTAACTCAGAGGAAGTACTGTTGGCACCTAGTGGTTAAAAGCCAAGGATGCTGCTAAACATCTTACAATGCACAGGGCAGCCCTCTACCACAAAGAAATCATCTGGCCCAAAATGTCAATGGTGCTAGTTAAAGAAATCCTGAAGTAAACAATAAGCTCAGGAATTACTTTTTAACCAGCATCAAGTACAATGACAGGGAAATTAGAAGCATTTCCTAAATGCGTGAATTTTTTATATGCTATAAAATTTAAGCCACTACAATTTATAATCAATATATACAAATAAATCAAAACTAGCTAATCAATCCCTACAGGTCATTTCCTTAGAGATTTTTTTTCTTTAAAGATTCTTAATCAAAATATTTAATTTTTAATAAAAAATATTAGTGTTTTAACAATTGACACTTCACTTTAAAAATCCTTTTCATTTAATCTCTTCTACTGAAGTAATGCTAGCTGCCACAGGCACACCTACATAGAGGGAGTGTTTAGTATTCTTTAACTGAAAAACCTGAAAATGCTACCACCCACATACTCTCTTACAGGGCAGCCAGAGGTAGATGGTGGCACCTGCATATTTGCTTTGAACTACAATTCATCAATCACTGAAATTCAAATGAGTGCAGAGGTGGAAGGCTGCAGTTTCAGAGAAATGGGGAAAAAATTTCAATGCCAAATATCATTAACAAAGTTGACTTCCTTTTCTGCTAACATATAAATGACACAACAGTGGCAAAACACATAGCCTTATTTCAAAACACCTTCTGGGACACCTGAGTGGCTCAGTTGGTTAAGCATCTGACTCTTGATTTCGGCTCAGGTCATGATCTCAGGGTCCTGAGATTGAGATTGAGCCCTGTGTTAAGGCCCTGCACTCAGCACTGAGTTGGCTTGTCTCTCTTCCCTCTGTTCCCTCTTGCTCCCCGCTCTCACAAACATGCGCTCTCTCAAAAAACAACAACAACAACAAAACAACCAACATCTTCTGTTACTCAAAATTACAAAATGTCTTCTGGAAGAACACATGGACGAATACTGGAAATGTAATGGAGAATGAACTGGTAGAGTTGAAGTCAGTTACCATAAAGGCTTTTTAATTTATTTTTTAAGATTTTACTTATTTGCCTGAGAGAGAGAGAGAGAGAGAGAGGGAGGGAGAGAAAGGCAAAGAGCCCAACGTAGGACTGGATCCTAGGACCCTCGGACCATGACCTGAGCCACCCAGGCATCCCATAAGGGATTTTTTTTAAATGATTAAAGTTTGGAATACTTCCATATGAATGAAGCAATTTACAAACATTAATCAAGACTGACTTTAGGGTGCCTGGGTGGTTCAGTCAGTAAAACATCTGACTTCGGCTCAGATCATGATCTCAGGGTGCTAGGATCGAGCTCAGTGGGGAGTCTACTTGTCCCTCTCCCTCTGTCCCCCCCATGCTCTCTCTCTCTCAAATAAATAAATAAATAAATCTTTAAAAAAAGGCAACTGACTTTAAAAGACACAGTACTAAACACTTAAAAGTCTATGAACGTATCTAATCTTATCTTTGCATACCTAACAAAATTCAATACCTATCATACAGGTGACAACACATTTACTGAATGAGTAGATGAACTATCTGTGGATTACTCCCAACCCCTGTAAACCTCCCTTCTAAGCAAGACATGTCCTTTTATGTAGTCAATTATCCATTTTGCTTTCCTTTGTGCTCAATGTCTTAAGTAACTCCAGTGGCACAATAAATGCTATATTCTGATCAAGAATGTTGGACAGTAATGTCTCAATTACTTTTTTAACTACTCCCAACACCAACACAAAAAGATCATTATTCCCACTTCCCACCAAATTATGACTTTATCATTCCATACCTTCCTCAGGAGCAGCTGAAGCTCCTTCAGGTAGCACAGGCTGTAATTCCCCAGTTTCAGAATTATTTTCCAAATCAGTCCTTTGCATTCCTTCCAGACGGCCTCCTTTAGCATTAGCCCTCAAAGAAGGGAGAAAACACCTGATATTTTTGTATAACTAGTCAGTGATACAATAATCCATATTTTCTTCTTGTCCTGAAACTGAGGCTGAAACCAAGTAGGGTATATGGCATTGATGTTTAATACTAAATTTCAAGTACTTTTTTTTAAGTTCACTACAAGAGACTAACAATAAAAGGTTAGAAAATGATGGACTGTATCAATGTCAATATCCTGGCTACAATATTGTTATCAGTTTTGCAAAATGTCATCATTAGGAGAAACTGGATAAGGTGCAAAAGATCTCTCTGTATTATTTCTTAGAACTGCACGTGAACATGTAATTATTTCAATAAAAATTCTGATTAAAAGACAAAAATAGAAGTCCTAAATAATTAATGTTCTCATTAATATGGAAAGACTTCAGGGATATTACTGAGAAAACAGGGTGTACTTTTTGTATTAAAAAAGCTATATAGTCAGTTGCCTAAATATGCATAAAAACTGAGATGACATAACATATATAAAAAATTAAACACAGCAGAAATGTGTGTGGCAGGAAGTTGGAAAATTAAGCAGATGGGAGACAAAACTGGGGAAATTTTACTTAATATTCTTTTTTTACTTCCATTTTTGAGCCTCTTATTATTAGTACTTAAAGTTTTTGCTTACAAACTACTTTAAATCAGGCAAGGAAAAAAAGACACAAGTTAGAAAACACCACATAAGCCAGGCTGGCAATACAATTAACTGTAAAATGAAGGTTATCGCTAAGAGCTGCAGATTTTTACAGAGGATTTTACAGTCTAGAAAAAATAGTCTGTTCATATACATTTAATTGTTATGACTGAAGACAGATATAAATATATCCATAAAGAAAATGTAAAAGCTAGTTGTAGTTTCAACCTAAGAGGAATATGTATAAAATTAGGGTTGGTTATGGGAAGGATAAGACAATTTCTAATGATTCTAACACCTTTCCACCGCTTAAACTAGAGCTAAAACAGAAAACTAAGCCATACCAGCTTAAAAATTGTATAAAATTGTATTAAATTAGGTAAACTTAAGGGATGTTAATCTCTAAATTTAATTCAAAGTTCTTTCCAAAGTCTCCAAGGTAGAACTATGCCGTTGTTGAAATTTAGAAATGTATCTAATATCCATAAAATAGATCAGCACATTCACAGACAACATATTCCATAATCATTCTTTTTAATGAATGGCAGTTTAATGGACTTTGACGGTATCTGAGTTTTTGTTTCCTGGGCGAAAGATAGAGGCATTGACTACCATATAGTAGAAGTCTTTTGAGAAATTGAGTTTTGAAGACATTTGCATATGGAGGAAAAAAGTGAGATAAAAGTACAACAGCAGTGTTAAAATGGCCAGAAGTGCTTTGTTCCATACAAAATATGTGTAAAAGACCTATGATATGACATAATATAGCCCAGCACAAAGGTCTCTGAAAAAATGTGGAGGAAATTAAAAAAAAAAAAAAAGTTGACACATACATCAAAAACTCACAAGGCAGAATTCACACAAGGTTACACACACTTCAGTAAAAATGATCTCTAACATAATAACTTCTCTCATTTCATTTCATTAAGAAAAAAAAGGTCTCTGATACTTTAGTTAAATTTTAATACAACAAATACTTTGCTAAAAAACGAACAATGTGGAAATTTATTCATTACGATGTAGAATTTAAAAAGCTCAAACAAGGGCAGCCCTGGTGGCTCAGCGGTTTAGTGCCGCCTTCAGCCCAGGGCGTGATCCTGGAGACCTGGGATCGAGTCTCACGTCAGGCTCCCTGCATGGAGCCTGCTTCTCCCTCTGCCTGGGTCTCTGCCTCTCTCTCTCTCTCTCTCTCTCTCTGTCTCTCATCAGTAAATAAATAAAATCTAAAAAAAAAAAAAAAAAAAATTCAAACAAAGCTATTAGCTATTATTCCATTATATAAACAAAAGAACTTACCCCAAGGTGACCATTTTCCTCCTTTTCTCAACAGCAGGTAAACCACTGAAAACAGCAACGACAACAGCATCTGAATCCAAAGCTTGACACTGCCGGTCTTCGGATTTTGGCAGAATATCACTGATACTTCCATGTGATAAGGCTCTGGGAGAACTGTGCCTGCTCCCAGACTGGGAGCTTCCTGAGGAGCCTATAGAAAAGAAAGGGGGGATATTCAGAAAGAAGGCAAACAAAAGCTCTCTAGTCTCCACTTTAGAGTATCTCCTACATACACATTTTTAAACTGCAGGAAAACTCAGAACCAATTTAAAAATATATACTAAGTTTTTTCATGCCAAATACGAATCCAGAATATGCAGTCTAATGGCTGCATTTTCTTACTGATGGGCCTCTTCTCTTGTGAGATCAAGGAACTTTCAAATCAAGTTTCAGCATTTTGGTGTCTTTAAAGATCTAAATCTATGTGCACCCTAAGATCAATTTTAAATAACAGACATCTACCCACCAAAATTAAATTCTAAACTCTCCAAATTTACCTTCAGATGGAGTTTGACAGTCTCCCTTTGAACGGCTATTTTCCCCAGAGTCTATTGCTCTTCGAAGTGAGAGACTACCTGCTATACTGGACCGAGGAGGCTTAGGTGAATTACTCTTCTTATTTGTGGCTGCAAAGACATTTAAAAATATTTCTGAATAAGATAAAATAGCATAAAACTCACTACACATAGGTAGTCAGAAGGAGGCTAATCTTACAGAATGTTTTCTATCTATTGCATCCAAAAAACCCAAGACACTCTGGTCCCAAATGGTTTATTTGGGGTTTTATGTGAAAAGTATTCCTACTTTGCTACTTGTGGAACAGTCTTAACCTGAAAAATATCAGTAAACTCCAAAAGAAAAATCCTACCAGATATGAACTCCAATTTCAATGCCAAAGTATTAACAAACACTTGAAAATGATAAATTATTGGATTATCAAGAAAATCACTGAATTAGAAACAAATCACAAATATAATGCTTCAAGATATTTAGAGCTAAAACAATAATTGGGAAAAAGATGTATAGCCTTATAATGAATTAGAAAAAATATGAAGTGGGCTAATGCATGCACAGACTTAAGGAGCTAGAAAAAGAATAAAGAGAAAGCAGAAGACATGCATTTAAATATAACAAACAGGATTAGGAGGTAGGACACTAGACCAAGAACTGATTTTATATACATACATATATACATATATATATATATTTTTTCTTTTAATTTTTATTTATTTATTCATGAGAGAGAGGCAGAGGGAGAAGCAGGCTTTCTGCGGGGAGCCTGATGTGGCACTCAATCCCAGGACCCTGGGATCATGAACTGAGCCAAAGGTAGAGGCTCAATGACTGAGCCACCCATCCGTCTACTGATTATCTTTTTATAGACCAGCAAAGCACAATCAAAAAATGAAATTAAGTAAAAAATGCCATTTACAAAAGCATCAAATAGAATAAAATACTTAAGAAAAATTTAAGACTTAACATTGAAAACTATCACACACTGCTGAAATAAAGAAATTTTTTAATCCTTCCAATAAATGCTTAATAAAAAATAAATGAGAAAAATACTGTGTTCACTGATCAGAAGGCCTGATATTGTTAACATGGCGATACTCCCAAAATTTATCTACAAGTTCAAAACAATCCATATAAAAAGTCCAACTATCTTTTAAATTTTATTAACTTTTTTAAAGAGATAAAGAAAGCAAGAGAGGCAGGGCAGAGGGAGAAGGAAAGAGACTCTTCCAGGAGACTCCCAGATGAGTGAGTGAGGAGCCCAGTGTGGGGCTCATCTCCATGACCCTGAGATCATGACCCTGAACCAAAATCAAGAAGTCAGATGCTTTACTGACTGAACCACCCAAAACCCCAATGGTCTTTGTAATTGCAGAAAGTGATATGCTGATTCTAAAATTCATATGAAAAGATCCAGATACCCAAAAACATCTTCCAATGGAAGACTCACACTTCTGATTTTAAAAACTTGCTGTAAAACTATTAGCCAAGATTGTATGGCATACTAGTGTAAAGACAAAAATATAGATCAATGGAACAGAATTGAGTGAGAGTCCAGAAACAAACCCTTACATTTATGGTCAATTCATTTTTGACAAGGAGGCCAAGACAATTCAAAGGACAAAGGAAAAAAAAAAGATGGACAAGTGTTGGCAAAGATATGGAGAAACTGGAACCCTCAACTGGGTTCTAATTAGGAATTGGATGGGAAAGCAAAATGTTACAGCTCTACTGGAAATAGTTATGGATGGCCATACCTCAAGAAGTTCTCCTATAACCTCGCAACTCTTCTTCTAAGCATATGCCCAAGATAAATACAGAAACATGTACATGAATGTTCATAGCAGCATTGTCCATAATAGCCAAAAAGCAAAAAAAAACACTACATAATGCCTACCAAATGATGTGTAGGTCAACAGAACGTGGTACACATATACAATGAAGTAATGATTCAGCCATAAAAAGGAATGAAATAATACATGCTACAACCTGAATGACCCTTGAAAATGTTATGCTAAATGAAAGAAGCCAGACATAAAGGCCTCATAGTGCATGATTCTACTTACATGAGACATGCAGAAGTAGTAAAACCATACAGAGAAAATAGACTAGAGGTGACCAGGAGCTAGGGAGGAGGGAAAAATGGAGAGTGACTGTTCATGGGTATGGAGTTTTTGGATAGAAGATGATGAAAATGTTCTAGACAGTGTTCTATTCTAGATAATGGTGATCATCACACTACTTTGTGAACATATTAATAACTGCTGAACTGTACACTTGAAAAAAAAAGATATGAGAAAAAATTAAGAGCAATTTTTCCACTGCAACATATATATAAATAATATGGTCATTCACCAATAATACATTCTGCTAATATATCATTAAATTAAAATAGAAACAAAGGCAGAATTTAATGTAATAAAAAGAAGAGAGTAGATAAAATAAATCCAAGAAATAGGTCTTTGAAGAGATGAATTAAATGGACAAGTCTCCAAGTCAAATTAAAGGACAAAACAAGAAACCACTTATAAGCAAAATAAGAGAAAAATTAATAGCCCATATTCAGAGGCCTTTTTTTTTAATTTTAAGATTTTATTTATTTATTCGTAAGAGACAGAGAGAGAAGTAGAGACATAGGCAGAGGGAGAAGCAGGCTCCCTATGGACAGCCTGATGTAGGACTTGATCTCAGAACCTGGGATCACGAACTGAGCCAAAGGCAGATGCTCAACCAACCAGTGAACCACCCAGGTGCTCCTCAGAGGACTTTTTAAAATTTAAGAAACCAGAATAAATGGCTTTATATCAATACATTTAAATATCTAATAAAACGAGTAATTTTCAAGGAAAATTAATTATGGCAATTGGTTTAAGGGGAAATCTGAGACCAAGAAACACAAAGAAATTAAACAGTTTGTTAAAGTTCTGTCCCTGAAAGAACTACTAAATGGCTTTATGAATGAGTTTCATTAAACTTTAAATTTTTTTTTAAATTTTTATTTATGTATGATAGTCACACAGAGAGAGAGAGAGAGAGAGAGAGAGAGAGAGAGGCAGAGACATAGGCAGAGGGAGAAGCATGCTCCATGCACCGGGAGCCCGACGTGGGATTCGATCCCGGGTCTCCAGGATCGCGCCCTGGGCCAAAGGCAGGCGCCAAACTGCTGCGCCACCCAGGGATCCCCGAGTTTCATTAAACTTTAAAGGAACAGATGGAATCCCTGGGTGGCTCAGAGGTTTAGCACCTGTCTTCGGCCCAGGGCGTGATCCTGGAGTCCTGAGATTGAGTCCCATGTCAGGTTCCCTGCATGGAGCCTGCTTCTCCCTCGCCTGTGTCTCTGTCTCTGCCTCTCTTTCTCTCTGTCTCTCATGAATAAATAAACATTTTAATATATATATATATATATATATATATATACACATAAATAAAGGAACAGATAAGATTTTAAATAATTTCACATCACAGAATAGGATAAAAGCTTCTGAATTTATTCCATAAGGCTGGCATAAAATTGGAATTCAAATAGATTAAGGATAACGTAACAAAAATATGTTTCAATTTTACTTATGACTACAACAGTCAAGAATACTAAGTAAAATGTTAGCAACCCGAATATGGCAATATATTAAAAAAAATTACACTTCTACTCTCAAATAAATAAATTTTTAAAAATTTTTAAAGGGGGGTGCTGGGTGGCTCAGTCAGTTAAGTGCCTGACTTTGGCTCATGTTATGATCCTAGGGTCCTGGGATCAAGCCCTGTACTGGGCTCCCTGCTCAGTGGGGAGTCCTGCTTGTTCCTCTCCCTGGGCCTCTCTCTCTGCTGGTGCTTGGTTGTTCTCTCCTGTTTACTCTCCCCAGCCCTCAAACAAATAAATGAAAAAAAAATTTTTTTAAATTACAAATTACCAAAACCAAATAGAATTCATTCTATTTTGAAAATGGTCAACATTAAAAAATATAATTCTTGGGCAGCCTGGGTGGCTCAGCAGTTTAGCGCTGCCTTCAGCCCAGGGTGTGATCCTGGAGACCTGGGATTAAGTTCCATGTCAGATTCCCAGGATGCAGCCTGCTTCTCCCTCTGCCTGTGTCTCTGCCTCTCTCGAATAAATAAATTTAATATATATATATATATATATATATATATATATATATACACATATATATTTCTCTAAGTTAAAATAATCAGACAAAATAATGATCATTTTGATAGATGCCAAAAAGCACAATTCTGTACTTTTTTTTTCTGAAGATTTTATTTATTTATTTGACAGCACACAAGCAGGGAGAGCAGCAAAGGGAGAGGGAGAGGGAGAAGAAACAGGCTCTCTGCTGAGCAGGAAGCCCAACATGGGGCTCGATCCCAGGACCCTGGAATCATGACCTGAGCTAAAGGCAGATGCTTAAACCAACTGAGCCACCCAGGTGCCCCAATTCTGCACAACTTCTTCAAAAAACAAACAACAACCTCTTAGTAAGTAGAAAGAGGTAGTTTGGTATGATGGTGAAAGCCACAGGCTCTGTGGTTCAAGTTCTTGGCTCTGTCAACTACCACGGTGAAACTCTGAGAATGCTGTTTAATGCTCTGTGCCTCCATTTACCTATCTATAAACTGGGGATAAAAACTTGTCTCAGAGTTGCTGGGAGTAAGTGAGTTAATGCACTGTGACTTAGAAAGATATCCCACACAAAGTAAACAGTAGCAATTGTTGCACACAGTAATTATTAGCAATAGAAGGATATATCTTTTAACTTGGCAAAAACTATCTACATATAGCAGGGGCGCCTAGGTGGTACAGTTGGTTGTGTGTCCAACTCGGTTTCGGCTCAAGTCGAGATTTCAGGATCATGAGATGGAGCCCCACCTCAGGCTTTTGCGCTCTGCACAATGTCTGGTTTGAGATTCTTTCTCTGTTTCCTCCTTCTGCACCTCCTGCTCATAAGCTCACACTCCCTTCTCTCTCTCTAAAATAAATAAATAAATCTTGAAAAAATATATAGCAAATTTTGTACTTGAGAAAAAAAACTGAAAGAACCCCTAAACAATGAAAAATGAAAAGTAAATAAGAAAGGAAACAACAAACCATGATTATTTGCTGATTGATCATCTACTTAAAAATTCAAGATAATTAACTGAAAAATAGAATTTAGAAATTTCACCGAATGGGCTGAACACAAGACAAACATGTAAAAACCAACAGTCTTCCACTAGTGACAAATAATTAGAAAATATTATGGGGGTGGGGGAAGAAATCCCATTCACAATAGCAACCTAAGTTATAATCTATCCAGAAATGAATATAACAAGACATATACAGAACTTTTATGAAGATAACTAAAACTGTGAAGTATAAATGAGAGGAGCAGGAAAAAAAAAAAAAAGCAAGTGACAACAGAAGGGAGGTACCTGCAAAAATAGGTAACAAAAGCTTTTTGCAAAAGTCCATCCAAAGAGCAATATTTTTTTTGTTTTAGATTGTCATTTCCTTGATAACTAGATGAAGTTGAGTAACCTTTGAGATGTATACTGTTCATTTGTATTTCCTCTTACATTAATTACCTAATCATAACCTTTACTCCATTTTCTACTGAACTGTCAGGCTTATTTTAGAACTCTATGTATTTGGCAATCATCCCCTCCTCCATTCATCTCTACTGGATTACTACACCAGTATCAAGCATTAATATATCCAATGCTAATAAACACACATGGTTCAGAAATAAATGTTTACCTATATGTTCAAATTATTTCTTTTTTTTTTTTTTAAAGTAATCTCTATCTCCAACAGGGGCTCGAATTCACAACCCTCAGATTGAAGAGTCACACACTCTACTGACTGAGCCAGCCAGGAATCCCTTTAATGATTTTTAACAAGGGTATCAAGTTCATTCAATGATGAGAGGAAAAATCTTCTCAACAAATGGTGCCAGGAAAGCTGATATCCACAAAGAAATGAAGTTGGGCCTAACACAATATACAAAATTAACTAAAAACAGATCCAGGACATTTATAAATACATGAATCTAAAGCTATAAAACTCTTGGGACGCCTGGGTGGTGAAGTTGGTTAAGCATCAGACTCTTGATTTTGGCTCAGGTCATGATCTCATGGTCATGAGATCAAGCCCTGCACTGTGAGATTGAGCCCTGTATAGGGCTCTTGGCTCAGTGGGGAGACTGCTTGAGATTCTCTTTCTCTCCTTCTCCCTTTTGCCCCTTCCACCACATGTATGTGTGCGCACTCTCTCTCCTTCAAATAAATATATCCTTAAAAAAAATCCCTTATCAAATATATGATTTGCAAATACTTTTTCCTATTCTGTGGGTTGCCTTTTCACTCTGTTGATGCTATCTTTTGATGGTAAAAGTTTCTGTTTGATTTCAGGGTTGTAAGTTAAAGCCCCACATTTAAAAAAATAAAATCTCGGGGGGGGGCACCCCATTTCAAAAATGGGCAAAGGATCTGAATAGACATTTCTCCAATGAAATGGAAATATATACGAATGTCTGATGAACACTATAAAATGTTCAACATCACTGATAAATGTGAATCAAAAGCACAATAAGATAGTTAAGATACCACTTCACACTCGTTGGTATGGCTTTTATCAAAAACAAAACCAAACCGTAAAATTGTAAGTGATAAGGAAGATGTGGACAAACTGGAACCCTTGTGCACTATTAGGTAGGAATGTAAAATGGTGCAATCTCTATAGAAAACAGTATGGCAGTTCCTAAAAAACTTAAAAAATGAATTAACATATGATCCAGCAACTCTTTTACGTATGTCCAGAAAAATGGAAAGCAAGGTCTTGAAGAGATGAACACCCATCTTCACAGCTGCATTATTCACAACAGCCAAAAAGTGGTGACAATCTAGTGTCCATCAAAGGATGAATGGATAAACAGAAAGTGGTATATATACCAACACACTACGGAGTACTATCTAGCCACAAAAAGGAAGAGAATTCTGACACATGCTACAACATGGATGAACCCTGAGGACATTACAGTAAGTGAAATAAGCCAGACACAAAAGTGTGTTTCCACTTATACAGGGTACCTAGAGTAATAAAATTTAGAGACAAGAAGTAAATAGTGGCTCCCAGGCCTGGAAGGAGGAACAGTAGAGAGTTATTGTTTAACAGATACAGAGAGTCAGTTGTGCAAGATAAAAAGAGTTCAGCAGATGGTAGTGATGGCAGCACAATGTGCATATATACTCAATGCCATTGAACAGTACTACTTAAAGAGGTTAAGACAGTAGATTTTGTTTAACAGATTGTGGTAAATTTTCTTTTAAAAATTGAACACAGAGTGGTGCCTGGGTGTCTCAGTCAGTTAAGTGTCTGACTTTGGGGTCCTGGGATTGAGCCCCATGTCAGGCTCCCTGCCAAGCTTCTCCCTCTCCCTTCCACTCTCCTTCTGTGTCAGATAAATCAATAAAATCTTAAAAAAAAAATTGAGGATAGAATTATCCTATGATTCAGCAATACCATTTTGGGTATATACCCAAAAGAACTGAAAGTAGAGACTCTCACAGGTATTCATAACAGCATTAGTCACAATAGCCAAAAGATGGAACCAACCCAAATGTCCATCAATGTATGAATGGATAGATGAAATGTGGTATATACATGCAATGGAGCCTTAAAAAGAAATGAATTTCTGACACATAATACAATATGGATAAACCTTGAAAACATTATGTGAAAAAAAAAATAAGCCAGACACTAAAAGACAAATACTGTATGGTTCCACTTATGTGAGATATCTAGAAGTCAAGTTCATAGAAACAGAATGTGGAACAGTGGTTGACAGGGGTGGGGGTGGAATTATTACTTAAAGCGTACAGAATATCAGTTTTACAAGATGAAAAAAGTTCTGTGAATGGACAGTGGCTACTGAATTTAAAAATATCTAAAATTCTTAAAGGAGCCACCTACACTTCAACTTGACACCTCTCAATGGCATGACCACTGTTCCTTTCTGGAGATATTGTCCCTTATAGTTTTTTCTAATTAATTAGTGGTTTTTTTTTTTTTAAGATTTTACTTATTTATTCATGAGAAACACAGAGAAAGAGAGGCAGAGACACAGCAGAAGGAATAGCAGGCTCCATGCAGGGGAGCCCAACGCGGGACTCGATCCCAGGTCTCCAGGATCAGGCCCTGGGTTGAAGGTGGCACTAAACCGCTGAGCCACCCGGGCTGCCCCAGTCCCTGATTTTAAACAGCATCTGATACTGTTGATTTCCATCCATCCATCCATCTATCTATCTATCTATCTATCAATCAAGATTTTATTTATTCGAGAGAGAGAGAGGCAGAGACACAGGCAGAGGGAGAAGCAGGGTCCATGCAGGGAGCCCGACATGGGACTTGATCCCAGTCTCTAGGATCATACCCTGGGCTGAAGGCAGCGCTAAACCGCTGAGCCACCCAGGCTGCCCCCACTATTTATATCCAGCTGTGACCTCCTAAGGTTCAGATTTATGTACCATTCACCTGCCTAGAAGATATTTTTACCAGAATAACTAGGAGACATCTTAAACCTAATAACCTAAGATATTTCAACAAGAAATCCTAATTTCTTGCCCCCACCCCTCCCAAACCCCACACTAGCCTTTTCCTTATTTGATTTGCATCCAAATTAATGGTAGTACCAGTCACTAAGTTGCTGGAACAAAAACTTAAACATCAGTCTTATTTTTTTTCTTGCCCTACACAACACTATCTAGCCTTTCTTGCCAGGGTTGTGGGAAAGAACTGAACCCTCTTGGTCTAAAATATTGGTTTTGAGTAATGAACCAACTTCTCTCCCATGTATCTAAAATAGTAATAGTTATATACCATCCTTGAGGGAATTAACAAAGATGGGAACCTCAGTCAAGAAGGGCTGCTAGACTATGAGCAAGTCTATCTACTCACTGTAGTAACTCTAGAATAGGGCACCATATTTCACACACGCTATTGTTATAGGCTGTTTTACAACTCCTCCTCAACCCCTTTCAGACCCTTCTCCATATAACAAGTAATCTTTGTAAACGGTAAATCAAATCATAAATGCCCCCTACCCTCATTTTCATTCTCTAGAGACTTCATCCTAAAATCAGAATAAAACTCAAACTCCTTATCTAGGTCTTACAAGTCCATACCTGATAGAGACTCTGTCTCCTCTATGACTTATCTCCTAGCAGTCTCCCCTCTGTGATTCAGTCAGTTTTGAGTGGGAGAAAAGGCTGTATATATTTGTAGTCTTAATTTGTTGTATGAAAGACAAATAATATTATTCCAAAAATAACCCATTCTCTAGCTTCCTAAATGACACAGGGAAAATGACACTAATAATAGGATCTTTACCACTTACAGTTTCGTAAGTAACAACCAGCAACTGATGACTTTGCCAAGAGCTCCATTCCCAAATCCTGTAATCTGCTGGAGTTTTCGGTTCCACATGCAGCTAGAGCTGCCTGGTCAGCAGAAAAAAGGCCTGCTTGCATGTCTCCAGAAGCAGCATTGCTTTTGATTTCTGAAAGTGTATTCTTTACATCAGTTTTCACACATCGAACTTCAGCCATTTGAGTTTTGAGTCTTTTCAGCATCTTTAAATCAGAGGGAACTCTCCACATTGCCTGCTGTTTCCTTTGGTCTTTATCTTTTCGAGAATATGATGCTTTAGAGACAAAGTTACAAGCTATGTTAATACAGGCTTAAAAAAAATTTTTTTTAAAAATACAGCCTTTAACATTCATGAAATCATTCTATACTGTCAATATATACAAATGATGTGTAAAAAAAACTAAGGTATTGGGCAGCCCCGGTGGCGCAGCAGTTTAGCGCCGCCTGCAGCCCGGGCTGTGATCCTGGAGACCCGGGATCGAGTCCCACGTCGGGCTCCCTGCACGGAGCCTGCTTCTCCCTCTGCCTGTGTCTCTGCCTCTCTCTCTCTCTCTCTCTGAATAAATAAATCTTTAAAAAAAAAAAAAACCTAAGGTATTAATAATAAAAGCATACATTAAATTCCATTAATGAAAATAAAGATTTAAGTATCCTAACTATTCAGATCTTCAAAGTCAGAATCTGGGTCACATTATAACCACTCAAATCTGAGTTATTTAATTATAAAAGTCTAAAAAAGCTGCCCTACTGCCTGTGCTTTCTTCTTTATACTTCTCCATTTTTCTCAAATTCCTACACTGAGCTTTCATCTTCATAATTGAAAAAATGAAGAAAAAAAAAAACCCTAGAAGCCAAACAGTCAAATCTGCTATACATAGTATATACAAATACATACATTCCAACTAACTTTAAAAAGTTGTGAAATGTAGTTACTATTAAGTGCCATGGAACATCATGAAGGAATAGTTCCTTGTCACTGAGTCTCTGTAGTCTCTTCCCAGAGAAAGATTTTTCAACTCACCCACCCACCCTGCAAACATTAAAAGGAGAGGCAGATTTTGAAAATCAAAGAACGTTATGATGGACTCAAAGCAAAAAGAAACCAAGCACTATCCCCCAAAAAACAAAAAACGGGGAACTAATACGCATTAATTAGACAAAGAACAAGTCCTCATTAGCAGGAATGACACCTAAACCTGCCTACACATTGCAGCAACCTTCTACCACAGAAGAGGAAGTAGAGGAAAAAGTAGACCTTGTCTACAGCCATCTCCCAACTTCTGCCTTTTCAAAAGGACTCAGACTGTGTTTGGGTATCAGGCGGTCAGGTGCTCAAGTAGGTGAGCTCCCTCCTTTGGCCCCAGGGCATATGGGTTCAGGAATGGTTTAGTAAGTTCATTCCTCTGACAGTGTTTAATTTTTTTTTTTAAAGACTTTATTTATTCATAGAGACACACAGAAAAAGAGAGGCAGAGACACAGGCAGAGGGGGCAGAGGGAGCAGCAGGCACCATGCAGGGAGCCTGACGTGGGACTTGATCTAGGGTCTCCAGGATCACGACCTGGGCTGTGGGCAGCGCTAAACCACTGCGCCACCGGGTCTGACAGTGTTTAAAGTGGATTCATGACTCACTTTCAGCCAAAAGTCTTCTGGGCAAGATTCTTCTATCTTGATAGGAAGATTTTACTGCCTTTGTTTATTTAAGAAACATCCAGAACTTACTGAATGTCAGATTATCTCATTTAATTCTCTCATATTAGTTCTCTGAGATAACTAAATTCTATTTTTATCTTCATTTCATTTTATTTATTCTGTGGTAGGGGAGAGGCAGAGGGAGAATCTTAAGGAGGCTCCACACTCAGCACGCAGCCCAACATGGGGCCTGATCCCACAACCCTGAGATCATGACCTGAGCCAAAATTAAGAGTTGGATGCTTAAACAGCCATGCACCCAGACACCCCTAGAAAGAATTTTTATAAATGAAGTAAGGAGAGATTTTAGAAACCCAGGATTTGGTCTCAGATCTACCATTTTGTTGCTGTAACTTTATAGAAACCTGCCAACTTCTGAGTCCATTATTTATTTGGAAAATGGAGATAATAATATATACCTAACAGGGCTGTCATGAGGCTCATAAACATTGAGAAGACTCAATGTTTATGAAAAGCATTCTGGGACGCCTAGGTGCCTCAGCAGCTGAGTGCCTCCCTTTGGCCAGGGTGTGATCCTGGAGTCCCAGGATCAAGTCCCACATTGGGCTCCCTGCCTCTCTCTGTCTCTCATGAATTAAAAAAAAAATTAAAAAAAAAGCATTCTGTGGTATAGTCCCCATCCAAACTCTTTCCACCAAGATGTCAGAAATTGTTTTCTAAAACACTAATCAGATATTACTTTCCTGCTTACAATCATTCGTGAGAGCACCAGCCTCGCATCTGAGGCCCATTATCTCATTTTTAGTGGCTTTATCTTCTGCCTCTACCCCAAACATATCCCAATGTTTTGATATTACTTGAAACTCTGTAATCCACAGGCAATGCTATATCCCACTTCTATACTTTACACATGTCTTATTTCCTTTGCTTTCTCTGTTAACCCACACTCATCAGAGGACATCTGAAATGTCTACTCCTTTAGGCACTTAAACCACCAACTGCCTTCTCTTCTTTCAAATCAATTCTTACCTAATTTTCTATAGTACTTGGAATATACTTCCATTGCAGCACTTGTCACCTTACAGTAAGAAAGACAAACATACAGACTGTGAACAACTTAAGGGTGCCGATTACATCTTAGTGATCTTTGTATTCCAGGCTAACCTATGGCATAAAATATTCAAAATGTTTCGCTAAATAGTCTTTACTGATTAAATCTTGCACCCCACATCTACATGGACTTAAATCTGTATTAAGTCACATGGTTCAGTTTATTACTAGAAACTGACAAGGATTTTAAAAAGTGAAAATCCCAAATGGGAAAATACAAAAAAAAAAAAATTTTTTAGACAAACCTCCTTCATTTGATAATCAGACAACCAAGCCTGTTTCAAATGTTAGGCACTGTGCTGGTCAGGGAATACGACAGTGAACAAGATGAAACCTCAGTCTTTGTCCTCACAAAGCTCACAATCCAACTGGAAAAATGAAAAATAATTTCAGTACCATACGATAACTGCCAAGACAGGAAAGCGTAATGGGATCTTCTACCACAGGAACTTGACAATTTAAAGAAACTGAAAATACAAAACCTTCCTGAATGTGACAGGTTATGAAGTTAATTAGAATTGCCTGGGTGGCTCAGTTGGTTGAGCATCTGCCTTTGGCTCAGGTCATGGTCCCAGGGTCCTAGGATTGAGCTCTGCATCAGGCTCCCTGCTCAGCAGGGAGATTGCTTCTCCCTCTGCCCCTAATGCTCACTCTCTTGCTCTCTCCCTCTCTCTCAAAAGAAAAAAAAGGAGTGAGTTTCATCTGTAATAATTCTTTCCTGTCATTCAGTTATAGCCTTCAAGATTGACAATTCTCTAAAACTTCTCCTCTAGACTTCAATATCTATCAATGCTACTACCATCCTGGTCACCTAAACTTCTTCAGAGTCCTCTATACCATATTCTACCTGGTTGCCAAACCCTATAACTCCAACTTCACGAGATTCCACATATTACTATTGCCATGCTACAATTAAAATCTTAATTATATATAAAGCAGATTAGTGTATACCTTAGAGGTTAAGTAGAACTTTTATAATGTCAGATGAGGGGATCCCTGGGTGGCTCGGCAGTTTGGCGCCGGCCTTTGGCCCAGGGCGCGATCCTGGAGTCTCAGGATCGAGTCCCGCGTCGGGCTCCCGGCATGGAGCCTGCTTCTCCCTCTGCCTGTGTCTCTGCCTCTCTCTCTCTCTCTCTATGTCTATCATGAATAAATAAATAAATCGTATAATGTCAGATGATTCTGAAGACCTTACCTCAAAATCCATATATTTTTAGAGCATATAATGATTGAGAAAATAGCCAGAAATGTATTAATTTGCCCTCTCATAGTAGGAACCACTGAAATAAATTTCTACAATAGTACTACCCTTATTTAACTTCCATTTCTGATAGTTTTCTGGGCACTGGCAGCATTCTAAAAGCATCCTGAATCAAACTACTCCTAAACTGCAACAATGATTCCCCAATGCCCACTATGCATCATTTCTTAGGCTAGCATGCAACACCTTTCACAAAATAACCCCACCTAACTTTCTATTTACCATTACATGTACCATAAAACTTGATTCAATTATATTATCTATCATTCATACCCCAATGCCTCTTAAAATGCTCCTTTTATAGTATAGTGGTTAAGAACATGAACTTGCAGTGAGTCTGATACATAATAGGTTCACTCAATACGTACTAAAAGAAAGAATAAGAAAATAAAGGGAACTATGAACAACTCTAGGCCAACAAATTTTTGACAACCTAGATGTAATGGACCAATACCTTGAAAGACAATCTACCTGGAAAGAACAGAAAACCCAGAAATGGACCCTCAACTCAATGGTGAACTAATTTTTGACAAAACAGGAAGAATATCCAATGGAAAAAAAGACAGTCTCTTCAACCAATGGGAAAATTGGACAACCACGTAGAGAAGAATGAAACGGGACAATTTCTTCACTCCATATACAAAAATAGACTCAAAATGGATGAAAGACCTAACTATCAGACAGGAATCCATCAAAATCCTAGAGAACCCGGGGCAGCAACCTCTGTGACCCCGACTGCAGCAACTTCTTGCTACACACATCTCCAAAGGCAATAGTAACAAAGGCAAAAATGAACTACTGGGACTTCTTCAAGATAGAAAGCTTTAGCACAGCAAAGGAAACAGTCAACAAAAGCAAAAGACAACATACAGAATGGGAGAAGATAAAGGACTAGTATCTAAAATCTATACTTATCAAAGAACTTATCAAACTCAACACCCAAAGAAAAAAAATCCAGTCAAGAAATGGGCAGATGACATGAACAGACGTTTCTCCAAAGATGATATACAAATGGCCGACACATGAAAAAATACTCAACATCACTCAGCATCAGAGAAATATATATCAAAACCACAATGATTTAATATTGGACCCTCACACCACCTCACACCATCAGAATGGTTAAAATTAACAAGTTAGGAAACAACAAATGTTGGCAGGGATGCAGAGAAAGGGGGAACCTTTGTATATTTAGTGGGAATGCAAGCTGGTACAGCCACTCTGGAAAACAGTATGGAGGTTCCTCAAAAAGTTGAAAACAGAGCTATCCTATGACTCAGCAACTGAACTACCAGGGATTTACCCCAAAGATACAACAGTAGTGGTCCAAAGGGACATCTGCATCCCAATGTTTATAGCAGCAATTCCTACAATAGTCAAACTATGGAAAGAGCCCAGATGTCCAGTGACAGATGAATGGATAGAGAAGATGTGGGGTGTGTGTGTGTGTGTGTGTATACACACATTGGAAATCTTGCTATTTGCAATGACGTAGATGGAACTAGAGGGTACTATGCTAAGTGAACTAAGCCAATCAGAGAAAGACAATTATCGTATGATTTCACCCATATGTGGAATTTAAGAAACAAAACAGAGGAGCAGAGTGGAAAGGAGGGAAAAATAAAACAAGATGAAATAAGAGGGGGAGACAAACCATAAGAGACTCTTAATCATAGGAAACAAACTGAGGGTTGCTGGAGGGCAAGGAGTGATGAGGTCATTGGGTAATGAACATTAAGGAGGGCATGTGACATAATGAGCACTTGGGTATTATGAAAGACTGATGAATCACTGACCTCTACCTCTGAAGCCAAAAATATATCATATGTTAATTAACTGAATATAAATTTTAAAAAATTAAAAAAATAAGAAGTCAATCTGCCAAAAATCGAAGAAATAGACAATATGAAGAGGTCTATATCTACTTTCCATTATCACCAAGAACAGAAGTAGAAGGAATACTTCAAACTCAATCTATGAGATACTGCTGTCATATCAAAACCAAAGACAACACAAGAAAACTACAGACCACTATCTCTCCTGAACAGAAATACAAGAACCTCCCACAAAATATTAGCAAATTGAATGTAACAGTGTATAAAAAGAATTATAAACCACGACTAAGTGGGATTTATCCCAGGTATGCAAGGCTGGTTTGACATTTGAAAATCAATAAATATAATCCTCACATGGTATCAACAGATGCAGAAAAAGCATTTGACAAAATCCAATATCTATTCATGAATTAAAAAACAAACAAAACAAACAGCTCTTAGTAAACTAGGAATAGAGGAAAACATCCTCAACTTGATCGAGAATAGCTTTGAAAAACCTACAGGTAACATCATACTTAATGGTGAAAAGCCTGAAACTTTCCCACCAAGATCAGAAAAGGCAAATATGTCCCCTTTCACCAATCCTTCTCAACACTGTACTGGAAGTCTTAGCTAATGCAGTAAGATAAGAAAAAGAGCATGCAGTAAGAAAGAAAAAAAGAGAATTTCTTTCTCAATACAGATTGAGAAGAATAAGCAAAGAACCAAAATGAACATTGAAATCCAAGTAAATATTTTAATAAAAAGGCTGGATCTTTCTGCAACATTAGCTTCTAATATCCTCTGGTTATCTTCAACTGGTTTTCATGACTCCATTTCCTTGGTTTCTCTCCCTTCCAAAGGGTCTTTGATCTTGTTCATCTTCTACACACACAATAAAAAGATGTTCACCAAAATCATATCCCTAGCCCTTTTCTTGTTAAAATTTTCTTAAAACTCTCTTTTGCCTCACTCCCTAGGCAAATAATTGCCTATATTCCAGTTTTTAATTTTTAGCTGTCTATTAAGCATCTCTTCTTTGATATCCCACTGGCATGTCAAACTCAAGATGTTTATAAAGTCTTGCTCTTCCTCTCTACTACCCTCTTCCTTGTGTTCAGCATTCTGAACACTTGGATTTGAAACTCAGGTCACTTCATTTATATTAATTTTACACAGAAAACTAATTTTTAGATAACTGAGATCTTATTCTGTAAACAGTTTGCATTTATTTTTCTAATGACATTGAATATTTTTCAAAAACATGATTTTGCCTGTCTACAAAAATATACATGGCTAAACTAGAATTTTTCAAACTTAAGCGTATTGTTGGATATTTTCAAACAACTCTGTTTTCTCTTTGGGATACAGTCCTAGAAGTGAAGTTATAGGATTAAAGGATAGAGATGTTTTAAACCTAATGCAAAAATTTCCTTTGGGGCGCTTCAGTAGCTCCGTTGGTTAAGTGTTGACTTTTTTTTTTTTGAAAGATTTTATTTATTTATTCATGAGAGACACATTGAGAAAGAAAGAGAGAGAGAGAGAGAGAGAGAGAGACAGGCAGAGACACAAGCAGAGGGAGAAGCAGGTTCCATGCAGGGAGCCTGACGTGGGACTCGATCCCGGGTCTCCAGGATCAGGCCCTGGGCTGAAGCGCTAAACCGCTGAGCCACCTGGGCTGCCCTGATTTTTATTTTCTTTGTAATTTTCTTTATTTTCCAAATTTTTATAATAAAAATACCACAGAAAAATAATATAAAATTATATACAGTGTGATAAATTTTTACAAAAGCACAATATAAAATGTACTTGGATCACAGAGAAAAGGCAAGTATTTCATAACATGATTGAAGACAGTCTTTCAAATTAAAGACTCAGACTTCCAGGAAGTATACGTTAGAAAGAAGCCTAAATAGTTCAGGCTCTAAGATAACCCCCAACCCCAACTAGAGCAGCTCTGTTTTCTACACTGAAGCTCTGTCTCAGACTTTGAAAACTGAGTTTTGCTGGGTTTTTTTTTTTTTTTTGAGTTTTGCTGCTTTAAAGCAGCATCAAGATCACTGTATTAAATCACTGATATCTGATTTGTGTAACACTATTGTTTAAGAGGGTAGGAAAATATGGAGTATATTTTAGAAAGCTTAAAAAATGGTTTTTAAAATGTGGCATTTAAAGATAAATTCTTAGCTGTTCAAAATGACTATGCCTAAGAGTTTCAAAAAAGTCCAGGTTTGACTAAACATCGTCTGTGTGTGTGCATCACATTACAGTGACACAGATGTAATTTCTCTTTAATAACCTTTGCAGATACAACACTGATGCTAACTGGTATACATTTTTAGGCTATGGAACATCAAAGCATGAAATCATATTTTTTTATATTCAGTTTAGACACAGTTCCACTTAGAAGTCAGGGTATTCATGAGTCCTGCAAAACTTCACAAAGAGAGCAACAGTACTTTATATAAATCAAACTGTCAATCAGGTACAATCTCAATGCCAAATCATATACAAACATTCTAACAGGCATTATGACATTATTGTACCAAACGTCATTTAACAATAGCAACCAAAAAATTAATTTGATTGATATATCATTTTTATGACATATAATGAAAAATCATTTTACTATAGAAAGATACTGTGTTCCAAGACTTAAATGAGACACTTGGATTAAAATCAAGAGTTTTTTTCAAGAATCACAGAAAAAGGAGAAATTATTGTTAATACTTTACCTGTGGGCTGCAAAAGTGAAGCAGGTGGGCGACGCTGTAAGCCCCACAAATTCTCCATACTACTTCGGTCCTTAAGGTCCAACAAATGTATTAAAATTAATGGATCAATGTCTAATAAACTACTGGTAGCAGCAGAACATAAATGTGCTCTTCTTGACATTCTGCTACTGGCACCCACATAGCCATGATTACTACCTGCAAAAGAAACAGAGATGTAGAAAAATGCATGCAATGAATTTGCACAAATTTAGTTATACTTAAGGGAAAAGTAAATCAATTAGTGTTGTTTGAATACTTGTCTATGGACCTATCTTTTAGGAGTTGGTGTAACAACATGATGAGATGCAGAAAGGAGAAGCCAGATTGCCAGAGAGGTGAACATAAGCACAGTGACTAAGCACTGGACTCATTACTATCCAGAATTTAGGAAGAACCTTCAATCCCATCCTCAGCCCTAGAAATAGAAAGGTGGTAGCATATACAATATGTATAATCAGGGGGATGAGGGTGAAGGAAAGAGAGTATGTCCTATAATCCGGTGGTCTTAAAAGACATATATCTCCACAGTATCACAGATTCCAAGGAACTAGACACCAAAACAGTAATCTTCTCAAGTTTTCAGACTGATGCACAGTATTGACACCTGTGAGCAGTGTCCTATCTCCATCACCTATATTGCACTAAGCTCCTTAAGCTAAAGAAGCCACTTGATTTTTCTCTAGTGCCTAATACAATAACTAGCAAATATTAGGTATGGAAATGGTGGTTAAACTGACCTCCTTCAAGAAAACTATTTAAATGTATTCTAAAGAAACTCAAAATTTTAAAATATTACATGTAACGTCTTAAAATAAGTAATATAAAAATAACACAAAATAATCAGGTCCTAACTATTCATGAGTATTTCTCCGAGAGATCTGGAACGAAGTAACTCAGAAGAAAAATTCCAATCATTCCGAAGCTTCAAGCCAATTATTTATTTCTATGTGTTTCATCGATATTCACATCCTCACCTTTTCCAACTTCCTCTTCTGAGGATATCATCCCACTGCAAATTTTTCTTCCCAGACTTGGTACCCCCTGAAAGTCCTATTAAAATATAGCAGAAAACTCCTCTTTCCCTCAACTTCTACAAAGGTGCTCAGTGCATCCAAGAAAGGCCACACTGGAGTGAGGCTCTCACTTAATCTGGGGACTAGCACCACGTCTGACAGTGCCACTCAGCATTCACCTGCACCACAGCCTCCAACCCAGGAGCTCACCAGCACCTTGGCCCTCATTCTGCAACAATGATGAAGTGACATCCATGGAGGATAAGATCAATGTCCTCATTAAAGGATCTGGTATGGGAATCCCTGTGTGGCTCAGCGGTTTAGCGCCTGCTTCGGCCCAGGGCGTGATCCTGGATTCCTGGGATCGAGTCCCATGTCGGGCTCCCTGCATGGAGCCCGCTTCTCCCTCTGCCACTCTCTCTCTTTCTCTCTCTCTCTCTCTCATGAATAAATAAATAAAATCTTTAAAATAAATAAATACAAAAAATAAAGGATCTGGTATAAACGTTGAACCTTTCTGGCCAGTGTTGTTTGCAAAGGCCCTGGCCTATGTCAACATCAGGAGCCTCTTTTGAAATGCAGAGGCTGGTGGATACTAGGACACCAGGAGGTCGTGGCCCCTCTATTACTGCTGCCCTGGCTGAGGAAAAGAAAGTGGAAGCAAGGAACTGGAACAAGCGCGCACGCGCGCGCGCACACACACACATACACACACACACACCCCTATTCACAACAGGAATAAAATATAATTGTGGACAGAAGGCGAAAAAAGAAAGTGGAAGCAAAGAAAGAAGAATCAGATGAATCTGATGATGACATGCGCTTTGGTCTTTTTTGATTACCTTTGTAATGTGCTCAAGAAAAAGCTGAACTCTTTAAAAAAAAAAAAAAAAAAAACACTATCCCCTCTCCACCTTGAAACTGTATCTTAACCCTTTTTCCTTTACTAGGAAGTTTCCAAATCAAACTGCATTTGGGAGGAGTTTTTAAAATTACAGATTGCTAGCTCCACCACAAATGTCTGAGAAATATGCTGGAGTGGGATTGAGAATTTTTTTCTAAAAAGCTGCCCAGGCGGTTCCGACTGGATAATAGTTATTCAGTGGCCCTGTGTATTGTAGCTACTGCCCTGGTATCTGGTTCTTCTTTAAAAATAAAAGTTGCTCATTTTTCCACATTACATGGACCCATTTAACACTAGCACATTCCTGTTTCTCAATACTCTTCCAAGGCCTTCATCAATGATCAAAAACTCCTTTCTTTCGTGGTTTATGCCCTTTGGCTATTCCCTCCATCCCATCTTCCCATCCTTTCTACTCACTATCCACAGGCATCAAAGACTTGAGCATCTATTTCAGTTTCCCTTTCTCAGAGCTGATACTGCCATCGTTCTGGATGTTGTATATATAGGTCTGTCTCAATACAAAGTATACAGCCTAATAAATGTTCACAAAGTACCAGTGACCCCCAAATCCCATGTCTCCTAAAATTGCTAACTTTCCTCTCCAAAGGTAACCATCCTGAATTAAATACCATAGAAAAATTTTGCCTGGTTTTGAACTTTATATAAATGAAATGATAGTATGTACTCTAATATCCTGCTTGTTTGTTCAACATTATATTCATGAGATTCATCTATACTGCTGTATGTAGCAGTTTATTCATTTACATTATTGCTGGGTGGCATCCCATATATTAATATATCCCAATTTCCTTCTTTATTCTATATGTGAAGAATCTGGGTTGCTTCCAGTCTTTGGCTGCTAAGAATAAAGCTACTGAATTTCTCAGTAGATAAACTGCTCTTGAAGGTCACATGAAAAAAATATAAAACTCATAAAAAAGTAAATGTATCAATGACAGGTCCCCCACCTCTTGAGCTATGCCCTTGCTAAAATGTCACACTGATCTACTGAAGTTCCTCATTTTATCATAGTGCCTGTATGCAGGAGCATGACATTCAAGGTCCTACACAGTCTAGTTCTAAACCAGCTTTCTCACATCCTTTACTTGGTTATAAACTGCATTTCTTTTTCTTTTTTAAAGATTTTATTTATTTATTCATGAGAGACAGAGGCAGAGACACAGGCAGAGTGAGAAGGCTCCCCACAAGAAGCCCAATGCAGGACCCAATCCCAGACCCCAGGATCATACCTGGAGCCAAAGGCAGACACTCAACCGCTGAGCTACCCAGGCATCCCTATATTTATTTTTCTTAAGTTAAAAAACATACACATAGAGACACAATGACAATACCTAAAAAAGAATGATGCTGCCCTAAATACTCTTATAAAAAATCTACTCACTAGCCTTGGCTCACACAAAGGTATGTGTATGTTCATCTTAAACACATATTGCCCAACAGTTTTCCAAAGTTGTGGTATCAATTTTCATTCCTACTGGCAAGATATGAGAGTTTTCGTCTCTCTACATGTTTTCAACATTTAGTATTGCCAGTTTAAAAAATATTTTTATATATTAGCTGCTACAGTGTGTGTGCAATGGTATCTTATTGGGCTTTTATTTGGCACTTACCAAAAAAAATAAAGAAAAATGAAGAGTCTCCGAGATCTGTGGGATCTCATCAAATGTACCAACATATATATAATGGGAGTCACAGAAGAGCAAAGAGAAAGAACATGAATGAAAGAAAAATGATTGAAAATTTCCACCATATGATGAGAAAAATATTAATCTAACACATCCAAGAAGCTTAGCTCAACAAACTCTATTTAAGATAAATAAACTTGAGAGGTCCACAGTGGGACACATCATCAATTTGTATTTCTCTGATGAAAGAGGCTAAGTACTTTTTAAAATGTGCACTGGCCATGTGGACAGCCTCCTCAATGAAGTGTTTATTCCAGTCTTTTGTCCTTTTTTTCCTAGAAGGTAGTCTTATCTTTTTCCTGTTGATTTACAGAAGTTCTTTATATACTACAGAAAGTCTTTTGTGAATTTTTTATTTATTCTGATTAATAAGACATGTTGTTTGGAAAAAAAAAAATCAATGTATCTTTCTAGACCAGACTACATACCTGAGATCTTCTAATTAGTCCTACAGGTTTCTTGCAATCAACACAGATCAAATTGAATAAATTATGTTCTGTTCCTGGACTATCTTCTGTAAGAGCCCAGCCTAACCCAGAAGCCTTAAGGAATCATCCCCACACACCCACCAAATCCATCCCATCCAGTCAGACTCCTAAGTCCTACAAATTCTACTATTTAATATCTTTGACGTTCTGCTACTGGCACCCACATACCCATGGTTACTACCTGCAAAAGAAATCGAAATGTAGAAAAATGCATCCTATAAATTTGCACAAATTTAATTATACTTAAAGGAAAAGTTAATCAGTTAGTGTTGTTTGAATACTAGCTAATGTTATAGATTAAGAATGATATTTTTAGAATACTTTTTATTCAGAATGATACTTTTTCAACACATGATTTTAAGTGTTCTCTTGTAACTAAATGAAAATAACTCAATAAACTAAAAGCAATTCTTGAAGAGGCACCTGAGTCATTAAATAATTACTTCAAGCTATATAGCCTTATTTAATATAACCTATATATTGAAATTAAATAAATATTACTTTACTGCAGGGACACCTGGGTAGTCAGTGGTTGAGCATCTGCCTTCACTTCGGCTAGGTCGTGATCCTGGGGTCCTGGGATCGAGTCCCACATCAGGCTCCCTGCAGGGAACCTGCTTTTCCCTCCGCCTATGTCTCTGTCTCTCTCTCTCATGAATAAATAAAATCTTAAAAATATATGTATTATTTTACTTCATACCTAGCTTCTGTATAAGAGAAATTTTCTACATAATGGACAACTAAATATCTTCATTGACATAATTCTTTAGATGATAGTGTGGTTGTGAAATATAAACCACAACAGGCTTGAAATGGACCCTCTCTAATTTACATGTAATAATTCATTCCACACTCAGCCCAACTTCACCCTTAATTTAGCTTTTATCATCTTTTTTATATATTAAAACTTTTCATTTTATAGTAGTTTTAGGTTTCTACAAAAGGTGCAAAGATAATCCAGAGCATGCCTGTAAATTCCACGACACACTTTCTGCACAGTCAACAGCTTTCATCACTATGGTACATTTATCATAACTAATGAACTAATACTGATATATTAACTAATAAATTCTGTACTTAATTCAGATTTCATTCATCTTTCCCTAATGTATTTCTTATGTCCCAGGGTGGCATCCAGAACATCAAATTATATCTAGATGATCATTTCTCTTTAGGTTCGTCTGGTCTGGGGCAGTTCCTCAGAATTCTCTTGCTTGTAATGATACTGACAGTTTTAAAAAGTATTAGTGACATATTTTGTAAAATGTCCTACAACTAGGGTTCACGTGGTGTTTTTCTCATGGTTAGACTGTGTTTATGGGTTTTGGGGAGGACAACATCACAGGTGTAAAGTACCATCCTCAACAAATCATAACAAGGGTACATGCTATCAACATGACAACATGGATGATGTTAAATATGACAACAATGGCTAAAATAAAGTTTGCCAGATTTCTCTGGTATAAAGTTACTTTTTCCCTTTCTGGACTATTATCATGAAAGCAAGTCACTAAGCACAGCCCACATTTAAGGGTAGGGAGTTATGTTCCACCTCCTGAAGAGGCAGTATCTAAAGAAATTTGCAATTCTTTTGTATGTGTACTGTCTTACACCTTTTAGCAATGTGTTCGTGTATTTATTCACGGGTAGATTATAAATTACTTAAGTCTTTTTCATTGTATTTTCCAGAAATCTTGATATAGGGAAGGCATTTAAGAAATGTCTACCAAATATTTAAAATTCCCAAAAGCACAAAATAAAAATTAACTGGGTATATTTCACTATTATATCCTCAGCACCCACAACTTAGCATCTGGATTATAACAGGTCTTTAAAACTATTTATTGGATTAATAATTTCAGAATTGCAGAACATAAGTGTAACAGAGATGTCTTCCAGATAGTAAAACAGGACACAGTTCCAGGTAAGTATCCAATAAATGTCTGGTGGATGAATGAATAAATTAAAATATAATCTTTTATTTACCCATTACCCAGTATGTGTAAAAATGTTTCAAATTTCCCTATAATATGGTTTGAGAGGAAATGATAGATTTAACTAAGAAAAAACACCCTGCAAGGTTGAAAAATATTCAGTAACCTTGACTCAGTCCACCCATCTTCATTTTATACCAAGAGAACTTCTGAATTTTTCTATACATTTCAAACTTTGAAAATTACACTTAGCACTTAGTAAAACAAAGTGTATTCACTCAATATTTATCTGAAAAATATTAAATGATCCGTTACCATATTGTGTTAAATGTCAGGATACAAAATTAAGATGTACATTATTTCTTGGCCCAGAGCTTCATGAAGCTCAGAGATAAAGGGGAAAATAGGTAGCTAAATAAGCAATTATAATATTGTTTAATATTTATTCTAATAGGTTAATTTGAGAGAGCAGAAAAAGAGAGCAAGGACACACAGCTGAGGAGGGCTTCCAGGAATAAATGCAAGCTAAAATGAAAAAGGAATAGGAGTTGACTATGCCTGGTATGAGAAGATAGAAGGAACATGTTGGGAAGCACATTTGAGAAGATTAAAGAAGTTCCTTTGGGCTGAAAAGTGATACAGGAAAGTATGAGAGAGGTAAGGCTAAAGAAGTGAGTAGGAGCCATCATATGAAAGGCCTTCTGTACCATTAGCAAACTTGGCTTTATCCTGTAAGTTAATGGAATCCAATAAAGGGTTTTAAAGTAGAGAAGTGACATGATCAGATATAAATTTGAAGGGAAAAAACAACTCATTCTGAACTCATGCTATGGGAAAACAGAATGGAAAGGAACAATACAAGGAACCCAGAGGGGAGGCTGTTTTGAAAGAAAGTGGCCTAGAGTAGGAACAGCAAAGGAATGGGAAGTAATAAACGAATTCATGTACTGTTGAGGAGGCAGGATCAACAGATCTGGGTAATGTATTAAAGGCAGAGTTTGAGCTAGAGGAAAATATGAAGAATAATTAACATGATCAATCACTAAGATGATGAGCTATTACTGACAGGCAGGCAGACAGATAAAAAGATAATGATTTCTGTTTGCAAGATGCTGAGTCTGGTAACATCAAAACCAGACTGGTACATGGGTCTGGAAGTCATGTGAAAAATAAAGGCTAGAGATAGAACTTGAAGAGTAATCAGTATATAGACAGAACTGAAATACAGGTATAAGTGAGATCACCTAGAATAAAGTGAGAAGTAGGAAGAATAAAAAGCATGGGTGGAAGTTGAAATGCTGAGGCCTTCAGTGATCCAAACATGTTATAAATATGCCAGTGTTTGTACCAAGGGCAACATCAATAAAGCAGTACAAAGCATCTTATATTCTTCTACTCAAGATTTGCACGCTTAATTAAACAGGTCTAAGAACACACACAAAAAAAACAAGCAGTATTTGAGTCACTTCATCCCAAGAGGAGCAGTGTGGACTAGCAAAAAATGGAGTCCAAGAAAAAGATGATGTGAAGTTCTAGTCTGGTTCTACCAACAACTATTTATATGATCTAGGCAATTAAACCCCAAGTTTTTCCATGAATAAGATGAGCTCTCAAAAGGTCCTTTGTGAGGTGCCTGGGTGATTTAGTTAAGTGTCTGAAACATGGTTTAGGCTTAGGATCATGATCTCAGGATCATGGTATCGAGCCCTATGTCAGTCTCGGTGCTTGGTGGAGAGTCCGCTTGGGATTCTCTCCCTCTAACTACCCCTTCCCCCGTGTGTGTGTGTGTGCACACACTCTCTGTCAAATAAATAAATAAATCTTAAAAAAAAAAAAAAGGTCCTTTGTAAGCCACATTCCATGAATCTATTCATATTATTCTACAGTCAAATTAGATATACAAACAGGACTTATACATCATAAAAGGGATAGTATATCATTGTAGAGAAAACCATGAGCCTTGGATTCAGACAAACCCAAAACACTAATACCTCTTTTTGATTTACTAAATTGTGAATGACAGCAAATTGCTTAAATTTCTCTACATATCAGTTTGTATAGCTATAAAAAGCAGAAAATATTAAAATCTATCTCACAGAATGTTTTAAGTTAATGAGATAAGGTATACATGAAGTGTTCTTGCACAATGCCTGGTACATAAGAACACTTACCAAATGTTTGCTGTTATTAAAGGTTTCAAATATACTCTAACATATATATATTTATAATATAGCACTTCCAATACCACTAGCCATGTAGACCAGTGGCTGACATATATTAAAATATGAGACAATCAGAGAAGAAAAAAGAGAAGACAGAACAGCTTGTGCATCTTCCTTGGCCTCTGTACCTGATGGTCCTGCAGCAGCTGCATCTTCCATAAGTTCTCCCTCTTCTAATTCCATGTTGTTGTATTCCACATCATTTTCTCCAGACCTAAGAATATACAAAATTCATTATTCCTACAGAGTAGGGACAATTAACATTATTTGTCACACCTGAACGAATGTCATAACAGTAGTGCATAGCTTTCTTTCTCCTGTAAACTAGGATATAATTCTCAATACAAAAATGAGGAAAGAGGCTTTTGTCATTATCATACGTATTGGTAGTGTTAATGTTCAGACTACTTTTTAAAAATACCAAGACGCGTTGGCAACATTTAATTTTTAAAATAGAAAATCTGAGAATCATTGTTAGCAGAAGAAACTATAGCTTCAAAGAACTATAGCTTCAAACTATTAATACAAATCTAAGTCGTAAGAAATTGGGCTTTAAATGACATTTTAAGGTTCAAAAAGAAAAGATGATCAAATTATTATATACGATTAAATACTATTTTCTTGGGGCACCTGGGAAGCTCAGTCAGTTAAGTGTCTGCCTTGGACTCAAGTCATGATCTCAGGGTCCCAGGATGGAGCAAGTTAGGATCGCTGCCCAGCAGGGAGTCTTCTTCCTCTCTCTCTGACCACCCCTGCTTGCACTCACTTTATTGCAAATGAATAAATAAAACCTTAAAAAAAAAGACCCTACTATTATCTTAAAATGTTATTTCAGAAAGAGGGTGTTGCTTCCTACCAAAGTCTTCACAAAGTCTCTCCTATCAAAAAACACTATTACCTTCTTTAATTTTTAATTTAAAAAGTTTTTATTTACTTATTTTTTTAAAGTAAGTTCTACGCCCATTGTGGAGCTTGAACTCACAACCCCAAGATCAAGAGTCACATGCTCTACCAACTGACCCAGTCAGACATCCACTATTACCTTATTGTAATGACAAAGTACTATTATGGAAGAGCTCTAATGAGTGCTAGTTTGGGGTATATAAAGAAGTCACAAGATCAACTCCCAGCTTAATGAGCTCTGCAGACCTGCTCCACTGACATTGGTAAAAGTTATTTTTACAACAATCATCTACAGACTCTGGAAATGGTTCTAAGAGCACATAGAAAATGAAAAAACTCATCAAGAAAATGTGTTAAAATCTGGTAAAAAAAAAAAAGTTGAGTTTGAGGTACTTAACAAAAGGACCACTTGCTCCTTCCCCTCTCAATTCTGTATCCAATTTCTGGATATAGAAATTCTACTCCAGACTAGTGCAGCCAAGAACACAGGCCTTCCAATAGAAGGCTACATTCCCAGGAGGGGTAAAACACAAGCATTTCTCATCCTCCCCCTCGCTAACAGTTGCTGAGACTAAAGTGGATAAATGTGGTCAAGTATGGGGATACTTTTCTTCCAATCAGATCCAAGGCCCCACCTTGAGCGCAGCATAATAAGAATAGTGGGGCCTGAATCATTATGTCCCAAGTCATTCATAAACAGAGGTTCTAGGTATGAGAAGACAAGCTAAAAAGATCTCAGGGTATATCCCTAACTCGTCCACCCCTACTGGTTCTCTACTAAAACAGGAGAAATCATCACACTTTTGTCCTCACTCTAGGTTTAGAGCTCTGAGATATTTCCCTGGGGGAGGAAAAAGGCTGAAAAATAGCCACAGAGAAATATACAGCATAAAAAAAAAAATACTTTCAAACAAAATCCAGAAAAAAGATAAAAAGAATTACACATCATTGCAGAATGGGATTTACTTCAGGAATGCAAAGTTGGATTAAAATCCAAAAATCAGTTAAATATCATACTAACAGAATAAAAAAAAATTATAATCATCTGAATAGATAACACAAAAAGAATTTGACAAAATCTAACAAATCATCACCATAAAAGCATTCAACAAACAAGGAATAGAAGGGAACTTCCTCAACCAGATGAAGAGCATCTATAAAAAACTCACATCTAACAGCATACTTAATGGTGTAGTTTCCCTCTAAGATCAGGAATAAGATAAGGATGTCCACTCTCACTAGTTCTATTCAACATTCTATTGGACACTCCAGCCAGTGAACTTAGACAAGATATATAAAGCACCCAGTAAGGGGTGCTTAATGGCTCAGTTCGTTAAGCATCCGAATCTTCATTTCAGCTCAGGTCATGATCTCTCTGATCATAGGAAACAGAATCAAGAGACAGAGCTCCAGGTTGACTCATTGAGTCCTATATCTGGCTCCATGATGGGTGTACAGCTTGCTTAAGATTCTCTCTCTCTGCTCCCTCACCCTGTCTCGCTCTTTCTTAAAACAAAACAAAGACTGTCAAAAAGACAAAGAAGAACAGTTATAGTAATAAAAGGGACAAGCCAACGAGCAAAGAACTATTAATGAATATTTGTGCACCCAACATAAGAGCACCTAAACATATGAAACAGTTAATAAACAGAAATAAAGGAACTAATCGATAATAATACCAGAACAGTAGAGGACTTTAACATCCCACTTACATCAATGGAAAAATCATCCAAACAGAATATCAACAAGGAAACAATGGCCTTGAATGACACATTGGATGAGAGGAATTTAACAGATATATTCAGAACATTCCATCCTAAAACAGAATACACATTCTTTTTAAGTCCACATTCTCCAGAATAGATCACATACTAGACTACAAAACAAGCCTCAACAAATTCCAAAAGATCAGTCACAGCAAGCATCTTTTCTGACCAAAACACTATGAAACTTGAAGTCAACCCCCCCAAAAAATCTGGAAAGAGCACAAATACATGGAGGTTAAATAACATGCTACTAAACAATGAATGGATCAACCAGGAAATAAGAGAAGAAATTATAGAAACAAATGAACATGAAAACACAATAGTTCAAAACTTCTGGGACATAGCAAAAGCAGTTCTAAGAAGGAAGTTTATAGCACTTCAGATCTACCTCAAAAGCAAGGAAAATCTTTTTTTTTTTTTAATTTTTTTATTTATTTATGATAGTCACACAGAGAGAGAAAGAGAGGCAGAGACATAGGCAGAGGGAGAAGCAGGCTCCATGCACCGGGAGCCCTATGTGGGATTCGATCCCGGGTCTCCAGGATCGCGCCCTGGGCCAAAGGCAGGCGCCAAACCGCTGCGCCACCCAGGGATCCCAAAAGCAAGGAAAATCTTAAATGAACAACCTAACCTTACACCTAAAGGGGTCAGAAAAAGAACAACAAACAAAACTTAAACCAGCAGAGGAAAGGAAATAATAAAAAATAAGAGCAGAAATAAATTATGTAGAAACTAAAAATGAATAGAACAGAGCAATGAAATGAGGAGCGGATTCTCTGAAAAAAAAAAATCAGTAAAACTGATAAACCTATAGTCAGATTTATCAAGAAAATAAGAGAAAATATCCCAAATAAAATCACAAAGGCCACCTGGCTGGCTGAGTCAGTAGTGAATGCGACTATTGAGCCCATGCAAGGGTTGTGAGTTCAAGTCCCAGCTTGGGTGTAGAACCAACTTAAAATAAATACATACATAAAATAAAATCAGAAATGAGAGAAGAGAAATAACAATAAAGGTGACATAAATACAATTTTTGGAGAGTATTATAAAAAAAATCACATGTCAACAAATTGAGCAACCAAGAAGAAATGGATAAATTCCTAGAAACATATAACCTTCCAAAATTGAAACAAGAAGAAACAGAAAATTTGAACAGACTGATTACCGGGCAAAGAAATTGAATCCATAATCAAAAAACTCCTAACCAGGATGCCTGGGTGGCTCAACAGTTAAGCGTCTGCCTTTGGCTCAGGGTATGATCTCAAATTCCTGGGATCGAGTCCTACATTGGGCTTCCTGCATGGAGCCTGCTTCTCCCTCTGCCTGTGTCTCTGCCTCTCTGTCTCTCATGAATAAATAAATAAATATTTTTATAAAACCAAAAACACAAAACTCCCAACAAACAAAAGTGCAGGACCAAATGGCTTCACAACTGAATTATACCACCTTTTTTTAATACTAAACACTTAAGAAAGAGTTAATACATCTATTCTTCTCAAACTATTCCAAAAACAGAAAGGAAGAAAACTTCCAAATTCATTAGGAAGCTATGATTACCCTGATATCAAAACCAGATGAAGACACCACAAAAAAAAAAAAAAAAAAAAAAAAAAAAGAACCACATGGGCTGTCTGGGTGGCTCATTCAGTTAAGCGTGTAACTGTAATGGTTTCAACTCCAACCATGATCTCAGGGGTCCTACGATGGAGCTCCTTGTTGGGCTCTGCACTCAGGAAGTCTGCTTAAAAATTCTCTCCCTCTGTCCCTCTTCCCCCACTGCACTCTCTCTAAAATAAAAGAAATAAATCTTAAAGAGAGAGAGAGAGAACCACAGGCTAGTATTTATAATGAACATAGATGTAAAAATCCTCAACAAAATACTAGCAAACTGAATCCAACAATACATTAAAAAATCATTTACCACAATCACGTGGGATTTTTCCCCCCACTGGGCTGTTAGGGTGTTTCAATATTCCCAAGTCAATCAACATGATACATCATATCAATAAGAAAAAGGATAAAAACACAATCATTTCAACAGACAGAAAAAAACACTGGACAAGTACAACATGGTAAAAAAATCCCTCAAGTTATATTCAAAGTTCAAGTTATATTACAAAGCTATAGTAATAAAGAGTATGGTACTTGCATAAAAATAGACACACAGATCAATGTAATAGAATAGAAAATCCAGAAATAAACCCACAATTATATGGTCAATTAATCTTCAACAAAGCAGGAAAGAATATCCCAACAGGAAAAAGTCTATTCAACAAATGGTGCTGTTAGGAAAACTGGATAGCAACATTCAAAAGAATGAAATTGGACCACTTTCTTATACCATACACAAAAAACAAATTCAAAATGGATTAAAGCCCTAAATGTGAGACCTGAAACCATGAGAATCCTAGAAGAGAACACAGTAACTTCTTTGACATCAGCCATAGCAACTTTTTTCTAGATATATCTCCTGAGGCAAGAGAAACAAAAGCAAAGATAAACTACTGGGACTATTGCAAAATAAAAAGCTTCTGGAAGAAACAGCAAAGCAAACAACAAAACTAAAAGATAACTGATGGAATGGGAGAAGATATTTGCAAATGATATATCTGATAAAGGGCTAGTACCCAGAATCCATAGAGAACTCATCAAAATTAACACCCAAAAGATAAATAATCCCATTAAAAAAACAAGCAGAAGACATGAACACATATTTCTCCAAGAAGACATACACATGGCCAAGAGACACATGGAAAGATACTCAACATCACTCATCAGGGAAATGGAAATCAAAACCACAATGAGACATCACATCACTTCACACCTGTCAGAATGGCTAAAATCAAAACCCAAGAAACAGCAGATACTGGTGAGGATGTAAGGAAAGGGGAATCCTCATACATTGTTGGTAGGAATGCAAACTGGTGCAGCCACTGTGGAAAACAGTATGGAGGTTCTTCAAAAAGTTATTAGTAGAACTACCCTATGATCCAGCAGCAACTGCGCTACTGGGTATTTACCCAAAGAATACAAAAATTCGAAAGGATACATGCATCCCTATGTTTATAGCAGCATTATTTATAATAGCCAAGATATGGAAGCAGCCCAAGTGCCCACTGATTGATGAACAGATAAAGATGATGTGGTGTGTGTGTATGTATATATTACATATACAATGGATATTATTAAGTCATTAAAAAATAATGAAATTTTGTAATTTTGAACAACATGGTTGGAGGTAGAGAGAACAATGCTAAGTCCGTCAGAAAGACAAATATATGATTTCACTCATATATTGAATTTAAGAAACAAAACAAATGAGCAAAGGGAAAAAGTGAAAAAGACAACCCAAGAAACAGACTCTTAACGACAAAGAACTGATGGTTACCAGAAAGGGTTCAGGTGGGGGGAATTGGGGGATGGGTGAAATAGGTGATGGGAGGGAGATATTTACAGTCTCAAAATAAGTTCCCACAAGATATTTGTTAATTACAAAGGCAAAAATTAGTAATTTTAGAGTGGAAAAAACCTGGTAGATATCAGCTTAATTATAATGGGACAGATAAAAGACGTGTCTTTCCACCATTTCCTCTATGATACTCTAAAAAGGCTCTAACATCACTTCTCTACTACTCCTGCCTAAAGTGCATAATTCAGTTTCATTGTGAGGAAACATACAGAGGACTCCCAAATTGAGGGACTTGCTACAACATTAACTGCTCTTTCTCAGAAATGTCAAAGTCATATGGGACACCTGGGTTGAGTGTCTGCCTTCAGCTCAGGGCGTGATCCTGGGATCCAGGACCAAGTCCCATACTGGGCTCCTTGCAGGAAGCCTACTTCTCCCTCTGTGTCTCTGCCACTCTCTCTCTCTCTCGGTCTCTCATGAAAAAATAAATAAAAATCTTCAAAAAAGAAATGTAAAAGTCATAAACAAAAAATTAAAGAAAGATTAAGTGGCCCAGATTAAAGACTAAAGAAACTTAACTAAAAGCAACATACGATACCAGATTGGATCCTAGACTAGACAAAGGACATCAATGGCAGATGTTTAAATGGTCACAGATTATAGTATTACATCAATGTTAATCCTGATTTTGGATTACTGCAGTTACATAAGAAACCCAGTTGTTTTTAGGAAGCATAATGAAAAATATATTCACCTAATCTTGAAAATCACACCAAAAAAAAAAAAAAAGAAAAAACAACAGAATAGAGGAACACAGCAAAATATTAACATTGGGGAATTAATTTGGGAAAAGGGAACAAGGGAACTGTCATTTAATATTTTTGTGACTTTTCTTAAATATGAAAAAGTTACAAAATCAAAAATAAAATGAAAAATTAAATCTCATTTTGGAACCCAGAGATGAGAGGGAGGAAACTGATTATCTTTCCTTCAAGCTCCTTCTTTATCTAAGATACTCTATAGTATGTAAAAATGTTGTATATTCCCACTTTTAGGCCTAAATTAGTTAACATGTTTCTAAGAGTTACCACTTAGATGCTTTATTGGTAGTTAATGTGAGAGACTCACATAGTTTCTTCATCAATATCATTTTCTTCTGTGTTACTTGTTGCTGTGGAACTGGCAGAGGAACTGCTGCCATCAAGGTGATTCACTTCATCTTCCCCAACAAGATCCAGATCCAGATCTCCATCAGAAAGTTCATGCTAGGTCAAGACAAAGAAATAAGACTTCTATTTCAAATGTTTTTACTCAGTTGATCATCTGATCCAGCCAACTGACCAAGCACCAAAGAAGAATGCATCATCAGAATTCTCTGCTTCTGTGCAGAGGCAGCTGAGCCCTTTATAGAAAAACTGCACAACCACATTATCTGGTTCCACTAATAACTTATTGCCACCATTTTCAGCTAGACCTTCAATGCCTCTGGAAATGCTTCATATACTTCATGTCAACTGCCAGTAAAGCTCTTTACAGGGTAACATTTCAAATCATCACTTCTCTAGTTTTACCTAACCTCTGATATCAAGGACTTCATAAAACCATCACCTATCTGCACCAAAAAATACACTGGTCATTAAGTGTAAATATCCCCAAATTTAAACTGCCCAACCTGCAAATCCCACCATTTCCTTAACCTCATCCTATCAAAAGTTAACTGCTTCATTTGAGTGCTACACTCCACTCTTATGTCCTTAAATAGTTTGTCTTGTCAGTACCTTAACCTTACCTCTTTTACCACTGGCTCCTTCATTTTAACACATATTTGAAGTCTCCCATCTTAAAAATAACAGTTACAAAAAAACCCCAAAAAACCTTGTCTCTGCATCACTGTCTCACTTTAAACAGTAACAATTACTATTTAAATTCTTATTCTGATTGTGGTTTAGCTGGGATAAAACCTGGCTATCTCCCAAAACATAAATCATTCTACCTACATATGCAAAAATAAGGTACTTTACTAGTTTTAGTGAGTGAAAATAGAATGCATTTTTTATTTCCACAATTTATAGTTTCTAGTGCATTAGTTTGTTTTGTAAAATGTACAGTTTTCTACAATAAATTTTAGAACTTTGCAACATTTTGATTCAACAACTTCTGACTTATTAATATTTACAGATGGGCATACACTAGTAATGAAAATAAATAGACAAGACTTTTATATAGATTCTCTATATTGGAAACCATAATCTTATTTCTCTTATAAAACACAAAATGAATCTAAAACAAGTCTAATTCTTACATGATAATCTTTTTTAAAACTTAAGAGTTTATCTATTTTTACAGAGAGACAGAGAGCATGGGGGGGGTGTGTGTGTAATAAATATCAAGCAGACTCCCTGCTGAGCACAGACCTGGCCATGGGGCTCTACCTCATGCCCTGAGATCATGACCTGAGCCCAAATCAAGAGTTAGACACTTAGCCAACTGAGACATCCAGGTGCCCCTTACATGATAATCTTCATTCTGAATCTTCTCCTCTTCTTCTTCATCCTCTTTGACCTCTCTTACTGAAGCCGTAGTAGAACCATCCTGGAGAAGCATATCGGTGCATGATACAGACTTCTTAGCACGTATCTCAGAAGTGTCATCATTTTGGGGGCTAAGATGATTATCTGGTGGTGACAAATCTCTTGATTTCTGAGTTCGAGATAACTCAATAGTAAGTCTCTTTTAAAACAATAATAGCACAAATAAACGTGAGTCACAACCAGTACTTCACTGGTACAGCAAAAAAAAATTTATCCAAATGTTCTAAAACCATTTTTTTGAACCATCTCTCTCTCTCTCTCTCCCTCTCTCTCTCCCCTGTTTTTGCTTATAGAAAAATCCATGGCAAAAAAACCCCTTCTGCCCTCTTTAGTCTCATTCTTCTCATATCCAACCCAAGTTACATAAATAATTAGCAAACTGTATAGTAAATACAAATGGTTTTTTAAAATTATTTTTATTTTTTAAAGATTTATTTATTTATTCATGAGAAACACACACAGAGAGACAGAGACACAGGCAAAGGGAGAAGCAGGCTCCTCACAGGGAGCCAATGTGGGACTTGATCCCGGATCCCAGGATCACAAGCTGAGCCAAAAGCAGGCGCTCAACCGCTGAGCTACCCAGGCATCCCAATACAAGTGGGTTTTTTTTTTTTTTTTAAAGATTTATTTATTTATGATAGACCGAGAGAGAGAGAGAGAGAGAGAGAGAGAGAGAGAGAGGGGCAGAGACACAGGCAGTGGGAGAAGCAGGCTCCATGCCGGGAGCCCAACGCGGGACTCGATCCCGGGACTCCAGGATCACTCCCTGGGCCAAAGGCAGGCGCTAAACCGCTAAGCCACCCAGGGATCCCCAATACAAGTGGTTTTAAATAGTACACTTAACATGAAAGTCTCTCCACATATGTATTCATTCATACTTTCCTCCCTCATCTATTAACCATTCTCAGCACTTCAATCCTTTCACCCCATCTCAACTTCCACTGGCTGAAAGAAACATTCCTCATACAATTTAGTTTATACCACTATAAAATAAAAATTCCTTAAATGATCCTTCCCACGGCTCAATTCAGAAATAGTGAAAATTCAAGATGGGGCAATTTTCAATTATTCTATAGCTTAGAATACTTAGAATTCTATAGCTTAGTACTTAGTATACTGAGAGTACTCAGCAATAGTGAAAATTCAAGATGGGCAATTTTCAATTATTCTATAGCTACTCTATAGCTTGAATACTTAAATTCAAGATAGCACGGAAAAGAAAAAGAACTCACTAAGAGAAACTCAAAAAGTTTACCTCAAATGAGAGCAGCACTGTCCAATACAGTTTTATATAATAAAAATGTTCTATATCAGCAATGTCCAATACAAGTACTTGAAATATGGCTAATGCAAATGAAGAACTAAATTTTTAATTTTAATGAAGTTCACACAGCCGTATGTTGCTAGTGGCTAACGAACTAAGAGGCAAAATTTGAGACTCAAAGGTGTTAAGTAGATGGAGGATAAGAATATTGGACTTTTCTATAAAATTACAAAAGAGCAATATACAAAATCTAATTGCAAATGTAACAGGCCAGTAAAACTATGAATATGAAACACTAAACCCAAAATATGTTTTTTTCTTACCTCTTTAAGGTTATTTATTTGTTGGATATAGCTAGTTTGTGCAGCTTCCAATTGAGTAATATACCAATGCTGGTCCCGGCATTTTTGAAAGAAAGTTGGTGAACGAACCTGAAACCTTAAAAGAAGAGCTGCTCATGAAACAGGATCCAAATAGTAAAATATTATCAACCAAGCCTTGAATTTGTAACTATAAATTCTATAATTTAAGATTATTTGATTACATTTCTAGGTAAAATTCAAAATGAATTCAAGAGGTGCTGGCATTAACCATTTATATGTGTAGTTTACAAATTATAATGACATAACATTCTGAAAATTTATCTTCACGTCAGTTGTCTAAACTCAAACTATACTTTTCTAAAGCAATTACATTATGCATCAAGGTTAAGCTCCCAAACTACTAAAGTATATTTATTATAATAATCTAGATCAAATACAATGCTGATCACGAGTTGGGAAGAAGACCATGCAATGCAGGAAAAGCGGAAGCTAATGCTTTCTTCTCTTCCCTTTCTTGCTTAGGTCAGACCTTATAAAAACAAGCAAAGCTTGTTTTAGACACTGCCCTTTTTCTTTCTCCTTTTCATCTCATGTTCTTGTATTTCTTACTCCTCAGTAAAAAATTCCCTTAAAGGGTCAACTACTTGGGACTGCTTTACTGTCCCCAAAGAACTGCATGCTCTAAGTAACCAATATTCCTAACTCCTCCAGAGAGCTGCTTAAAACCAACTCCATATATCACAATATGGCATATTTCAGGTAAGGTTAGGAAAAAAAACAAGTATATTAAAGGATTTTAATGGATAAATTACAGGATCTCAATCTACTCAGTTAACTATACTTTTAAAACGCTAATACTTACTAATGCAAAAAACCTCTACTATACCAAATAAGTGAACCTGAACCTATTTATGGTGAAAAAAAACCTATAGCAATATGTAAAGAGTGGAAGAGTCCCAAGAGGCAAGACTAACTTGGGAGCCTTTAAATCACCCTTCCAGTCTTGATACCCTTATGTTAAATACTATTCCATTTTTCGTAGGATTTTACAGCTAGTATAGGAATCCACTGACCATCTAAGAGTTATCTGCAGCAGGTAATGGTTTTCAGGCAGCATGCTCATGCTTTAGAGGATAGAGATTTATTCACTCAATCATTATCCTAAATGGACACTGCCCAGTCAGTATACCTTGGTAAGACTTTCAAAAGGGTACTATCATCTTTGAAGTACTAATAAACTATACTCAATCCTGAATGTTATCAGGTGGTATGTCATTAAGCAGCAGGTAAAATTCTTTAAGTTTCTCAATTAACAAAAGGAGAATAAAATACATACTTATTCATATGTAGTTATAGAAAAACTTTAAATAACTTTTTTTAAAGTAGGCTCCACACCCAGTGTGGAGCCCAACTCAAGGGTTGAACTTCTGATCTTAGGATGGAGACTTGAGCTGAAATCAAGAATCTGACACTTAACTGACTGAGACACCAAGGTGCCCCTTAACTAACTTTCTAATGAGTACATATAAAATTCCATCAGAATCTTGAACTGAGGCTTACATTTTCAGCAATCTCTCATTAAGTAAATATTATGAGTAATAAGATAATTCAAAGCCTACTCCCCACAATTCCTACGGCAATCTGTTTTATACTGCTATTATAGCACTATCTTATAGAATAAACTGCTTTTATCTGTCCATTTCACCTTGAATTTCAAGAACAAAATCCATGTCTTATTCTTCTTAATATTATTAACCAGGCACAGACTCAGTAAATGTTGCTGAATAAATGATACAAAATATCAAAACAGAAATCTGAGAAAAAGTTTACATGAATGGCTTAAATAAAGACTAAAAGTTGGGCTACAATACATTAAAAAAAGGAAACTCTATCACACAGATTACCACCAGAAGATTCAACATTACTATGACTCTAATAAGGAGAGGAAAAAGGCTTTTGTAGGTTGGTCAAATTGATGGTTGAGTAATTTTGCAATCCTCTGTATGGCTAAAGTGTGGAATAACAACAAATTATTTCTTTTGGCAAATAATTTTTAAAAATACAAAACCCCTGAAAGGTTATAAAATGGAGTTAAAATAATTTCCCCAAAAGATGACAAAAACAGTAATCTTTTTTCCTATGCTGAAAATCCAATAACCCCTTTTCACTACTTCATTCTCCCAAGAACGTTATGAAGAACACATACTAGTAAAGGTTAATAGAACATCAAATCACATAGCATCCTCTAGAACAAAAAGCTCAGAGTAAGAGAAATTTAAGAGTCTACCAAATCACTTCCAAGAATAGCTTTGAAAATTGTTTTAATGGAACCTTCTTAAACTGTTAGACACTGTTCAAACCATTAATTGAATCTACTTTTTTAATACTCAAGTTCTAATTTTCATCATCAAATTAAAACATCATGTAATGACGCTCCAAAATGTTGACTTGTAAAGCATACCCCAACATTAAATAAGGCCACCACTGTGGTTTTATAGTGTTTACACTGTCCTTTCTTGCAAATAACACACCAATTACTTAGTTTTCATCAATTTTCATCTCTATTCCCTTACTTTTAATTTGCTATTGTCAAGAAGAAACTGAAAATTATTTTGTGAATTTAAGCTTGTAAAATCAGTCACCCAAATGTAAGTGAACAAAATAAGCAGTTGATCTGTCACTATTTTTGTATTTTTCTTTTTTTTTTATAAATTTAAAAAAAAATTTTATTTATTTATTCATGAAAGACATAGAGAGGCAGAGGGAGAAGCAGTCTCCCTGCAGGGAGCCCGACACAGGACCCGATCCCGAACTCCCAGGATCATGCCTTGAGCCAAAGGCAGACCCTCAACCATTGAGCCACCCAGGGGTCCCTATTTTTGTATTTCCAAATGGTGAGGTTGCAAAAAGTTCCCTAGGTAAATAAATGTTTCATTATTTATTGGAAGTAGTAGTTTTCTTTTTAGGGAATTGCTAACTAGATCTCAAAACATTTTTTTTTTTTTAAGATTTACTTATTCATGAGAGAGGCAGAGACACAGGAAGAGGGAGAAGCAGGCTCCATGCGGGAGCCTGATGCCTGGAACTCCAGGATCACGACCCGAGCCAAAGGCAGACGCTCAACTGCTGAGCCACCCAGTCGTCCCTCAAACACATTTCTAAGTTACATTACTCACTACACAGGACTTTTGGAATAAAACAGTTAAAAACATAAGATCATAGTATGAATTTCAATATTCATCTTTGTTAAATGAATAAACTTTTTTTTTTGAAAGATTGTGGACACATATGCAAGTGGTGGGGGAGGGGCAGAAGAGGGAGAAAATCCTAAACAGGCTCCACGTTGTGCAAGCTTGATCTCACGACCCTGAGATTATGACCTGAGCCAAAAATCAAGAGTTGGACGCTTAACCGAGCCCTAAGTAAATGAACTCTAAAATAAAGGCACCCCAAATAAATGAACTCTAAAATAAAGTTTTGATAACATTATTCCCTCATGATAAAAACAATATTAAAATGTTTCCTATTACCTTAAAATCACTGTATCATTTTGTCGATTCAAGTATCCTTCATTTGCAAGTAAATCCAAACGGAAAAATCTATTATAACCCCAGCATTCTCCAACTTCAAAGTCAGATGCAAATTCTCGAATGATATTCTTGGTAGGATCATTGCAGGACTGATGAACCATCTCTACACGATACTCATATCTAAAATTGAAGAGCAAACTATTAATACAGAGTTAATAAACAAGAAGAGAAGACAGACATATCAAAACATTAAGTAGGTCATGAAGTTATTACCTGTGAAGAAACTGGCATGTATAGTTACATTTCTTTCAGAAATGACTGCATCATTTATAAAGGCCCTAGTTTTGGGAATGGGCTACCACAACATGATTGGCACTATGTTCTTTTTACCTCTTAAAAATGTTTACCAATATAGCAGGTATAAAATAGCATCAGAAAACAAATTCTGCATAAAACAGTACTTTCAAAGTTACTTTTGTTTTAGCAAAGCTATATATTTTTCCATATACTCATTACTTATATTTCTTCACATATAAAGATTCTGCCATTTCCACTGAGGTTCATAACCATTAAATTATAAATAATAAATTTTTAAATACTGTATTTTTCCAATTCAAGTTTGAATAAATTGTGTATTCAGAAATTCAAGCCTACAAAATTTTCTGAAAATAAGTATACATTAAAAAATCTAATACACTCAGACTTCCATAACTTATACTAAACGCCAAAGTCTTCAAACTCATTTTTACTAGAAAAATACTGTGTTTTAAAGAGAGAAAAGTGAAAAAATAAAGATAACCAGAAGGAACACTCAACAGTAGCCATAAAGTTTCCCTTCCTGGTGGAGATACATTTTAAAAAGAAAAACAGAATTGCTTACAACCTGCTATTTTTGCTGGCAAAAGCAAGGGGAAAAGATTGTAGCTCTTTACCTACAAATATCAGATGTAAAAATTTAAGAATTGTTAAATGGTTTTTATATTCGTATCATTCAAAATACATTATGAATATTGGTGGTACAAAGAACTAATCAATATGTAAGCTGTGATATTTTGTCCACTTCGATTTTAAGTAATGAAGCCAAGCTGTATAGTATAAAAGATACCATTAAATGTCCAGAAATAAACCCAAATATCCATGCACATTTTTCTAACAAGGGTCCCAAGATCATTCAATGGGGAAGACAAAGTCTCTTCAACAAAAATGGTGCTGAGAAAAGTGAATAGATACCTGCAAAAGAGTGAAGCTGGACCTTTAACTAATTCCATATATAAAAATTAACTCAAAATGGAGCAATGACCTAAATATAAGGGCTTAAAACTATAAAACTCTTAAAAGAAAACACAGGGATAAATCTTCATGAATCGACTAAATTTAGCAATACATTCTTAGATTTGATTTTAAAAGTATGAGCAACAAAAGGAAAAACAGTTAACTTGAACTTCACAAAATTTAAAATGTTGTACATCAAAAGACATCATCAAGAAAGCAGAAGTGTTAGAGATCAATTGGACACTTAGGTAGTCAGGGCTAGGGTCCTCAAAAACCAAAACAAACAAACAAACAAAAACAGGAAGCCAGGACTGCTAAGAGAAAACCGCACTAGCATCCTGTTTTATGGCTTAGACAAGGCCATAATAGAATCCTGTCTTGCAGCCTCTGTAGAAGTGATTTTTGCAAAACATCCTGAAACAAAAACAATTAACCATAAAACACTGGTCTCCATCACAAGTTGAGGCAGTTAGTCTTCAGATGTCAGCCCAAATACCCAACCACTACACATGAACAGTAACCTGATAGGTAGACAGGTGCATGATGCAAGCCCTGACTGGCACCCCTTAGTGGCCAATCTACAGGGGCCCACACTCAAAAGTGTTCCTCAAAAGAGCTTATAAAAACCCCTAAATTTGAATGCCAAAATGGCAACCCTCTTGGGTTTCCTTCCTCTCTGGGAACTTTGTACTATCACTCAATAAACTTGCTTTGCTGCCCATCACTCTTCATCTGGCCTACCTCTTCATTCTTCGAAAAGGCAGGACCAAGAGCCAAGGGCCAAGGGCACACCAATCATGTAACAAAAGGACAAACCTACAGAACGGGAGAAACTGCTGTCAAATCATGCAAATAATCTGATAAGGGGCATTCAAAATATATAAAGAATTCCTATAACTCAACAACAAAAAGCAAGCACCCCATTTAATAATAGGCAAGGTGGAGGGGCGCCTGGGTGGCTCAGTTGGTTCAGTGTCTGCCTTCAAGCTGGGTCATGATCCCAGGGGTCTCAGGATAGTCTGCTTCTCTCTGTCCCTCCGTCCCACTTATGGCATGTGCTCACTCGCTCTTTCAAATAAATAAATAAATAAAATCTTTAAAAAAATAAAAATAGGCAATGGACTTGAATAGACATTTCTCCAGACATACATAATGGTCAACAAGCACATGAAAAGATGTTCAACTTCACTGGTCATTAAGGAAATGCAAATCAAAATCACAATGAGATAGTACTTCATACTCACTGGGATGTCTCTAAAACATAATTAAAAATGGAAAATTATTTGGGACGCTTGGGTGGCTCGCAGTTGGGCATATCTGCCTTTGGCTGAGGGTGTGATCCCAGGATCCAGGATCAAGTCCCACATGGGGCTCCCTACAGGGAGCCTGCTTCTCCCTCTGCCTATGTCTCTGCCTCTCTCTCTCTGTGCCTCTCATAAATAAATAAATAAATCTTTTAAAAAATGGAAAATTATTAAGAGTTGATGAGGATGTGAAGATATATGAACTCTCGTGCAGCCACTATGGAAGAGCTTGGCAATTCCCCAAAAATATTATAAACACAGAATTACCATTTACCTCAGCAATTCCACAAATAGGTATCTATTCAAAAGTAACAATATTATGTCCCATATGAAACCTGTACACGAATATCTCAACAGGATTATTCATAATAACCAAAAGTTGGATACAACCCAAATAAATGTCCATCTACAGATGAATGGGTAAACATATTGAAGTGTGTGTGTGTGTGTGTGTGTGTGTGTAAATAAAATGGGATAAATAAATAAAATGGGATAATATTTAGTCATATAAAGGAATGAAGTTCTGATATGCTTCAACATGGGAGAACCTTGAAAACACCAAACACAAAAGTATAGAAGCCAAACATAAAAGTCCCATTAAGGATCTTTTATATGAAAAATCTAGAACAGGCAAATACACAGAGAAAAAGAAGAGTTGTAGTTATCCACAAACAGAGGAAGAAAGGAATAGGGAGCATTTACTTAATGGGTATGGTGTGTTCTGGGGTGATGAAAACATTCTGAAATTAGAGGTGGTGATGGCTGTGCATGTAATGAAAATGTACTAAATTCCACTGAACTATATATTTTATTTTTAAAAAGATTTTGAGACATACACGTGTGTGTGTATATATATTATGTATATATACATATATACTTATATATGTGTGTACACACACACACACACACACACAAAACACAAGCGGGTTTGGAGGGAGGGCAGAGGGAGCAGGCTCTCCACTGAATAAGTAGCCTGATGGAGGGTTCGATCCCAGGACCCTGGGATCATGACCTGAGCCCAAGGCAGAACACTTAATTGACTGAGCCACACAGGTGCCCCTGAACTGTTATGTTTTAAAATGGTTAGCTATGTATTACATGAATTTCACCTCTAAAAAAATGAAATTTCTACTTCTATTTTTAAAATTAGTGAAACACACAGAGAAACAATCAAGGATATTGAAAATCTGGGAGTGGCAGGGGAACATTAATGCAGATGGTCAAATGTATCCAGGATCAAAATAGATTAAAGTTTAAAATCAATATAAAAAAGTGAAAACTCTGTATGAAAAACCATATGTTTGAAAAAAAATCATTCTTTTACTAGCATGACTTTTTTAGAATCATGGGATACAGATCTGTGTTTTTAATAAATGTGGGAATTAATCCAAGTTAAATTACTTACAAAGCATCTCAACCTTAAATTTGAATATTTTAACAAATTCTTTCCTTCTATCAAACTGAAGATCCAAATAAGTATGACAGCTGCTAACTTAAAAATTTTAGTATTACTACATTTACTCTCCCAGGGAAAATTCAACTCTTTTCTTAAGCAACTCAAAGAAATTCCTTTCTCTAAAACAAGGCACTATATTAAAAGTCAATTCCAGGATGTCATTCATATGCAAATCTCTCCAAAAGCCTATACTTGTGTATGTTTAACACACATCTGTAGAGAGATTCTTAAACATAATGAAATTATGAAAGTATCTCTGCAGTGTCCCAGGTGATACTAAAATCTACTAGATAATGATACAATGATTTAAGATCTTAGTCTGTATTTTGGCAGTTAAACTACTGTTCAACTCTGAATTCCATAATTGAATGATATTTTAATATTAATGATAAGTATTCAAAACACTTGTCTAGGCTTACTGAAGTGTTAAGAGAATCAACAGGTAATAAGATATCATTTTATCAGAATAGAAAGGTCTCACTGAAGTATTTAGATAATCTCTAACAGCTATAGAAATCCTAATCTTTTTTCAACCTTAGTATCCAGAGTAATATTTCATTTTCACTGATAACATTATGCTGTTTGTAACATAATGTGAACTTTAAATTCCTTAAGTGTATATGGTCAACAATAAAAGCACAGAGATGAAATCAGTACCACAGGCAATAGAAATGTCACAAAATCTACCTATCAGTGAGAGAAAAAGGAGAAACTTCTCAAGTCAAGAAACAGAGGTAGATCAAGAAATACCTTACTCAAGAGACAAAGAGAGGCCCAAGATTTCATGGTATGAGCTGCTTATGATTCTGCCCACAATTAACCACGTTCCAACCAAAATGGCTGATTTCAGAGAATCAAACAGAACCTGGTAGTTAAGAACAAACCAGAGACAACCCCCCCCCCCGAATAAAAGTCTGTTTTAAAACAGATTGCTGTTAAACAATGCTGATCTTGAGTGAATAATTTACCTAAGCCATCACTGTATTACCAACTGCGAAATAGGACTAATAATATAACCTACAGTTCATAAGATGGTAGTAAAGCAAATGGGTTATGTAAAGCACAGTGCTTGGCGCAAAGTATATATTTAGGAGTTAGCTGTTCTAGTAACAATACAGGTGAGTCCATGGTTTCAGATCACACAGGACATTTGGAGCTGAGCTGTAACTAAAACATACTTACAATTCAAAGACCAGAATCCTTTCCATATTACTAACATTATTCATAGTTTAACTCACCAGTAGTAACAAGAATATTCTGCATTAAGGTCAGTCTGTGTCGTCCTTGTTAAAGTATAGTCTGTGTGTCCCTGGGGGTCAGTCCCCATATGATTCTTTTAGGGATCCAAAATGTCAAAACTATTATCATAATATTGTTTGCCTCTTTCAAGTGGACACATGCACTAATGGTACAGAAGAATGGTAGTTAAAAATATACCAGTAGTCATTATATTACTTGGTGCCACACACTTTCAGACAGGGAAAAAAAAATACCAGTATCTCTTAGGAACTCTGATGAAGTAGTAAAATTGTTAACTGTTATTAAACCTTAACTCTTGTTAACACAATATGGGAAACACATACATAATGTACTTGTGCTGCAAAGTGATGTACAATAGTTGTCTTGGAAAAATAACTTTAACTGAGTTGCAAGTTCATTAGCCACATTTTTCGGTCAAACATCAAATGAAAAAACAACAAACAATGATTAATCAGTTGTAGATACCCGGCAGACATTTTCTGAACCAAGTCAACTAAGGAAAAAATTGCCAGGATTGGTTGCCAATGACAAAACACAAGGATTCAAATAAAAAATAAGTAAGTAAGTAAGTAAGTAAGGGATGCCAGGGTGGTTCAGGTGGTAGAAGCATCTGCCTTTGGCTCAGGATCTCGGAGTCCTCAGATTGACTACCACATCAGGCTCCCTGCAGGGAGTCTGCTTTTCCCTCTGCCTGTCTCTGCTTCTCTGTGTCTCTCATGAATAAATAAAATCTTTTAAAATAATAATAATAAAGTTCTGGAAAATCTGTATGTGCTATGTGAGCTTAAAAGCTTTCTGATAGGGCAGCCCCGGTGGCGCAGCAGTTTAGCGCTGCCTGCAGCCCAGGGCTTGATCCTGGAGACCCCGGATCGAGTCCCACGTCGGGCTCTCTGCATGGAGCCTGCTTCTCCCTCTGCCTGTGTCTCTGCCTCTCTCTCTCTCTGCATCTCTATGAATAAATAAATAAAATCTTAAAAAAAAAAAAAAAGCTTTCTGATACTTCAAGACTCTCTTGATGAAAATGGTAGTATATCTGCATTGTTACTACAGATTAGTCTGCATTTTTCTAGAGTTTTACCTAGGTGGACTCATATACATGGCTCTTTTTCTGTCTATTCTTTCATGAATAATCAATTTAAAAGGCATTCATGTTGCTGCAGGTATCAACAGTCCATTGGTTTTTATTGCTGAGTCGTATTCCACTATATGGACACACCAAAATGTATTTATTCATTCACCTGTTGATGAAATTAGGTTGATTCTATTTGGCTATTACAAACAAAGATGCTATGAATATTTGTGTAAAAGTCTTTGTATGGACATATAGTTCCTTTTCTCTTGGGTAAATGTCTAGGAGTAGTTTAGCTGAGTCATATAGTAAGCTTATGTTTAACTTGTTAACAAATCACTAAATTTTACAAAAGTGGTTTTTATCATTTTACATTTCCAGGAGGAATGCACAAGAACTCAAATTTGTATATATTCTTATCAAAACTTGGTAGGAGCTTTTAATTTTAGCCATTCCAATGGGATATAGAGGTATCTATATTATGTTTCCAGTTCCCTAATAAAAAATGCAAGAGGATATACTGATATCAGATTGCTTGTAAATTTCCATTTCCCTAATGACTAATGCTATTAATCATCCTAAATAGGCTTATTTTGCTATCAATATATCTTACTTAGTGAGGTATATAACAAATGTTTTGACCACATGAGGAAGGGAGCTTGTTTATTTTTATTGTTGAGTTTTGAGAGTTCCTTATATATTCTGGCTAAAAGTCTGTGCAATTTGAAGAGAACTTCATGGTTTTCATGAAGTCTAATAAATGTGTTCTTTTATAGATTGTGCTTTTGGTTTATAACTAAAATATCATTGCCTAACCCAAAGTCACAGATGTTCTCCTATAAGTTTTATTGTTTTAGAATTTAAATCTAGGATTGTAGTCAATTTTCAGTTAGTTTATGTATGTAGTATGAGGTATGGATACAAGTTTATGTTTTTTGCATAGAGATATCCAAGCATCAGATTATGCACCCTCCAGAGCATAGCCTTTGCATCTTTATCAAAAACCTGCTCTTATGAATGTAGGTTTATTTCTGGACTCGAAGTATATTCCACTGATTAATTTTTCTATCCTTATGCTGATACTATGCTATATTAAGTTAGTAATGTAGCTTTATTATAAGTCTTACAATGATATAAGTTTAGTCATCAAATTTAGATTTTTTTTTTAAGATTTTATTTATTTATTCATGATAGGCAGAGAGAGAGTGAGCAAGCAGGGGGTGGGGGCAGAAACACATGCAGAGGGAGAAGCAGGTTCCCTGTAGGGAGCCCGTCGTGAGACTCGATCCCAGGTCTCCAGGATTATGCCGTGGGCTGAAGGTAGCGCTAAACCACTGAACCACCCAGACTGCCCTTTTGTTTTGATTTCAGTGATTTTCTCTATTGCTCTTTCAATTTTTATTTCATTGCTTTGTTCTTTATTATTTCTTTTTTCCAGCTTACTTTCCATTTAACTTGTTTTCTCTAGTTTTTTTTTTTTTTTTAAGAGGAAGGTAGAAAATCTTAAGCAGACTCCATACCCAGAGCACAAGCCCGAAGTGAGCCTTGATCTTACAACCCTGAAATTATGACCTGAGCTTAAATCAAGTTGGACACCTAACTGACTGAGGCACCCAAGCACCTCTTTTCTTTAATTTTTTAAGGTAGATCACTGATTTGAGACCTTTCTGTTTCTCATTTAACAGCTGATCCTCGAACAGTACAGGGGTTAGGGACACTGTTCCCCACATAGTCAAAACTGTTTAATGCAGCAATAGTAGGTGAACTATGACTTCTGATTCCCTGAAAACGTAATAGACCATCGTCGATGAGAGGTCTTACCAATAACATTAAGTTGATTTACATGTATTTGGTATGTTAACTACTATAGTCTTACAATAAATAGAGAAAAAAATGGTAAAATCATAAGGAAAAGAAAATACATTTATAGTAATATACTGTATTTATAAAAAAAATCTGCATATAAATGAACCTGCACTTCAAATCCATGTTGTGCAAGGGTCACAGTATATTGGCATATATTGCTATAAGTTTCCCTCTACTTATTGCTTTAGCAGCATACTACATATTCTAATGTTTTCATTTTCATTCAGTTCAAAATATCTTTTAAAAATCCCTCATGATTTTTCTTTTTTTTTTAAAAGAGTTTATTTATCTATTCATGAGAGACACAGAGAGAGGCAGAGACACAGGCAGAGGGAGAAGCAGGCTCCCTGCAGGGAGCCTGATGAGGGGCTCAATCCCAGGACCCTGGGATCATGCCCTGAGCCAAAGGCAGATGCTCAACCCGTAAGCCATCCAGGCATCCCTTGTTGATTGCCTCTTTGATCTAGTTATTTAGAAATGTTTTACTTAACTTCCACATATTTCAGATTTTCAAAATATGTTAATATCTAAATTGATTCCACAATGGCAAGAGAACATAATTTGAATGTGTTGAATCCTTTTGAATTTACAGAGATACGTTTTATATCTCAGAATATGGTCTATCTTGATAAATAATCTGTGTGCACTTCTGCTACTGTTTGGACAGTCTATAATTGTCAAACAGGACAGGGTGGGTGATACTGTTCACATGCACATTCCTGATGATTTTCTGCCCACTTATAATACTGAATAAGAGAAAAGCTTTTGTCTATTTCCCCTTGTATTTTTTTAATTTTTTTAAAATTTATTTATTTTATTTTAAATATTAATTTATTTTAAAATTTATTATCCCACCCAGGGATCCCTCCCCTTGTATTTCTATTAGGTTTTGCTCCATGTATTTTGAAGATCTGTTTCTGGGGCATAATTACATAAGTAAATGTTAAGAATTTTTATATGTCTTCTTCATTAACTGAACTTTATATCACTATGAAATAAACCTCCTTATCTCTGGTAATATTTGCTTTGAAATCTAATCTATGTTTGACTAGTACTAATACGATATATCTTTATATTTAAAGTGTGTTTCTTGTGGGTAACATAAACTTGAGTTTTGCTTTTTTAGCCTATAGGAGAATCTCTACCTTTTAACTGGGTGTTTAGACCATTTACATGAATACATTTTGGTATTCGCCCCATCTGTTCTTTTATTACCTATTAACTTTTTCTGTCTTCTTTAAGTATTTGTTTATAATTCCATTTTATCCTCTTTGTTGCTTTATTAGTTATATGTCTTTGCATTTTAGTAGTGACTTTACAGTTTATAGTTGTGGTAGGCTGAATATTAACCTCCACCCCAAGACAGTCACATCCTAATCATTGGAATGTGCTGTTGTTACCTTTTATAACAAAAAAAAAAAAAGGGGAGCATGAAGCTGTGATTAAGCTAAGGATCTGCAGGTAACGGAACTACTCTAGATAATCCATATGGACTCTATATGTAATCATGAGTGTCATCTTAAAAGGAAAGCAGAGAAAGACCTGACAGAGAGAAAAAAAAAAAAAAAAAGAAAGGAGAAAGAGAGGGAGAAGGGAGAGAGAAAGAGAGGGAGAGAGGGAGAGAGAGAAGGCATTGTGATCAAATGCAAAAATGGAAGTGATATGGTCACAAGCCAAAGAATGCTGGCAACCCCAGAAACTAAGTCAAGGAATGGATTTTCCCCTCATGTCTCTGGAACTACTACAACAGTACTGAAAACCTGATTTGGAGCTAACAATAGGTTTTAGATTTCTGGCCTCCAGAAGAATGATGGAAAACAATGTCTATTATTTTAAGTTGCCATGTTTGTGCTAATTTATTGCACAACAGTATATATCTTTGGGACACCTGGGTGGCTCAGTAGTTGAGCATTTGCCTTTGGTTGTCGTGATCTCAGAGACCTGGGATCAAGTCCTGAACTGGGCTCTCCATGGGGAGCCTGCTTCATCCTCTGCCTGTATCTCTGCCTCTCTCATAAATAAATAAAATCTTAAAAAAAAATAGTATATATCTTTAAAATAATCAGAATCTAGATTTGTTACTGTATCACTTCACATAGAATGTCAGAAACTTCTATTTCCATTCTCTATTCTTTTGGCCTTTATACTTCTGTTATGTACTTCTACATATGTTATAGATTTCAAAATACAATGTTATCCATGTTTAAACAGCCAATTGTCATTTAAAGTTATTTTCATAATGGACATATTTTAATTTACCCATGCAATTTCCAATTCTGGTAGTCTTTATTCCTTTGTTTAGATTCAGAAGTCCCAACTGGTATTATTTTTACTTCTATCTAAAGCATGTGCTTTAATATTTCATATAGTCTAGGGTAGCCTGGGTGGCCCAGCGGTTTAGCGCCACCTTTGGCCCAGGGCCTGATCCTGGAGACCTGGGATTGAGTTCCGCGTCGGGCTCCCTGCATGGAGCCTACTTCTCCCTCTGCCTGTGTCTCTGCCTCTCTCTCTTTCTGTCGCTCATGAATAAAAAATATATACAAAAAATATTTCATATAGTCTAGGCATGAAAATGCCTTTATTTCACCTTTATTTTTAAAAAGATATTTTTGCTGAATACAGAATTCTAGGTTGAGATTTTTCCTTTAACTCTTTCAAGATGTTGCTCTATCATTTCACTTGTATTCTTTCCAGTGACAAATCGAATTTCATCCTTATCTTTGTACCTCTATATATTTTTTTCACTATCAGTTTAAGATTCTTTGTTTATCTTTGGTTTTGAGCAGTTTGAATATGATGTGCTTTGGTGTTTTCTTCATGTTTCATGTACTTGTAGTTGACTGAGCTTCCTGAGCATGTTCAAGTATTCATGAAGTTTGGGAAACTAGGATGCCTGGGTGGCTCAGCAGTTAGTCTGCCTTTGGCTCAAGGCATGATCCCAGGATCTGGGATTGAGTCCCACATCGGGCTCCCCGTGGGGAGCTTGCTTCTCCCTCTGCCTGCCTCTGTGTCTCATGAATAAATAAATCTTAAAAAAGAATAAAAGTTTGGGAAACTTTCACCATTGTTTTCTTCCCATCCCCTTGTTTGAGGACTTTTCATTATCTACACATTAAGCTGCTTTAAGATGTTCTATTGTTTTAAAATTCATTTCGGACAGTTTCTACTGCTGTGCCTTCAAGCTCATTAATCTTTTCTTTTGCAATACGTAATTTATGGTTCATGTTACCCAGTGTTCTTTTTATCTCAGATATTTTCAAGAAGTTCAATCTGAATCTTTTACATCTTTCTTTTTTTTAAGATTTATTTATTTATTCAGAGAGAGAGAGAGAGAGAGAAAGAGAGCGCGAGAGGTAGAGACACAGGCAGAGGGAGAAGCAGGCTCCATGCAGGGAGCCCGACGTGGAACTCGATCCTGGGTCTCCAGGATTAGGCCCTGGGCTGAAGGCGGTGCTAAACCGCTGAGCCACTGGGGCTGCCCTCTTTTACATCTTTCATATCTCTACTCAACTTTTGAAAAAATGGAAAAATTATAAAAATTGTCTTAAATGGTTTTTCTCCTAAGAATATAATTGTCTTTTTTAAGACCTACAGACTTCAAAAAATGCAAAACAGGGATCCCTGGGTGGCACAGTGGTTTAGCGCCTGCCTTTGGCCCAGGGCGCGATTCTGGAGAGCCGGGATCGAATCCCACGTTGGGCTCCCGGTGCATGGAGCCTGCTTCTCCCTCTGCCTGTCTCTGCCTCTCTCTCTCTCTCTGTGACTATCATAAAAAAAAAAAAAAAAAAAAAAAAGCAAAACAATACAAGTTTTCTCATCAATTATTTTGCTTTAGAATAAAATATATTAAAAGGTTTATTTTTAAGGGAACTAATAAAAATTAATTTGCTTTAATTTCTAATTCATAAAACATCAATAGAAATAACCCAAATGAAGAAAAATAGTTCTTGCTCAATTTTGAATAATTATTCTCCCCATTATTATTATGTTTTCCTGTCTCTTTACATGTCAATTAATCCTTGACTGAAAAGGTATTGTAAATCTGATTTTGATGGATGCAGGATAAATTTTGACCTTATAAATTTTCTTGAGCTTTGCTCTGGGATGCAGATTCGTTGCCTGGAAACAATCTGATCCTTTCAGGTCCTTCTTTTATTCTTTTATCTGTTAATGGGTTGGGAGCACTGCTCAGTCTAGGACTAATTGTTCTCCACTACTGAAGCAAAAATTTCCTGAATACTTTACTTAGTGCCCCATGAATTATAAGTTTCTCCACTACAGTAGTGAGAACAACATAGTTATTGCCCTTTATGAGCACCAGGCACCACTCCCTTTAATCTTTCAGATGGTTCTTTCCCCAACCTCAGGGAGTTTCCTCACACATATGCTCTGATCAGTACTCTGTGAATACTTAAGGGAATCCTCCACACATCTCTGGAGTTCTCTGTGCAGATCTCTTTCTGGAATTCTATCCAATACATTCTAGTTGCACTAGTATTCCTGGACACTCAGCACTACCTCCTCAAACTCAGGGAATCTGTCGGAATCTACCTCAGTTCTCCCTCCCTATGTTATGGCCTAATAAAAACTCTTTCAAGGTGGTAAGCTGAGGCAATCACACAGCTTATTTGTCTATTTCTTATCGCTAAGTAACTTTCATTTGTTGCCTAACGTCCATTATCTAGAAAATGTTGCTTTTCTTCTTTATTTGGTTGTTGCAGCAGAAAGGGTTATCTTTCATTACACTCTATTATAGCTAGAAACAGACATCTCATACCAAACCAACACATTTTAGTGCAATAGAGTAAAATAAAATTCACTGACATGACTCTAGATTCCACATTACAAATTACACTTAATGAATACAATTTGTTCAACTTCTGTGTAATATCAAAAATAATTCACAATTATCTAAAACTGCTTTTCTAAATGTTCCTTTAGCAAAAAGTAGATTATAAAGGTTTCCAAGAACTGGGGAGAAGGGGAAATGGGATGTGACGGCTAATGGGTCTCTTCATGGAGTGATGAAAATGTTCTGAAATTAAGTATCAGTGTTAGTTATAGCACTCACTGGATATACTAAAATCTACTGAATTATGCACTTTTTTGTTTTTTTTCTTTAAAGATTTTATTTATTTATTCATAGAGATGCAGAGAGAGAGAGAGAGAGAGAGAGGGACAGAGACACAGGCAGAGGGAGAAGCAGGCTCCACGCAGAGAGCCCGACGTGGGACCCGATCCAGGGTCTCCAGGATCACGCCCTTGGCTGCAGGTGGCGCTAAACTGCTGCGCCACCAGGGCTGCTCTATGCACTTATTTGTAAGGTTAATATTATAGTATATGAATTGTACCTCATCAAAAAACCGCTTTTCCCAACTAACTACCCATGATATTCAAAATCTGTGAGGCTAGATTTTAAACATTTGCTGCAACCAAAATAACTTATTGCAACAAAAATGAATAGAAGCCAATGTGAGGATCCAGTTGTCTTTCTTAATGCCATACATTTTCTTGCCAAGTATTATTTTGCTTTAGAAAAATAGGTATCTTTCACAAGAATGTTATTTATGTTAGTATGCAATAGGTTATTATTTTTAAGTGAACATATAAAATTTTTTAAAGTCAAAAAAATTTTTAAGTTTTCTCAGTTTGAATCTCTAACTCAGAAAATATCAACAGATAGAATCTGTTAAAACATGCACACATGCACGCGCGCGCGCGCACACACACACACACACACACACCCCTCTTTGGGGTTTACATTAAAATTTAAGAGTATCAAGAGTCCTTAAAGGCATAGAGTTTGAGAACTGCCAGGGGTTCAATATCAGTACACATCTTAACAGACATACAATAATTAACAATAGTTAATAAAAAATCCTAAGAGGAATGTATGTAAAGACACACTTAAGACTGTTATTTATTACATGTCTTACTTGGAAGTTTCAGGTAAGCCAGCTGACAGTTCCAGAAACACAGACAAGTAGTAACCACGAACAACTCCATTTCCATCCTTAAAAAAAGGAAAGAGTCAACTATACTTCAATAAATAAAAAAAGAGAGAGATGTTACACAGATACAAATTCTAGATCAACTTAAACGTAAAAAACTAAGCCACAATGAAACAAACACAGATTAATATCTCATATTTGGACTGGGAAATACTTCTAAGCTTAAAAGCAGTGACAGAGATAATAAAAAAACAAAACAGATTTGAGTCTATAACAATTTAAATATTTTCAACATTAAAAAACCCACAAAAATATTAGGGCATTTCAAAGGAAACTGTCAACAACTATGATAAGAGTTAAGAGTTCTAACATACGGGCAGCCCTGGTGGCTCAGCAGTTTAGCGCCACCTTCAGCCCAGGGCCTGAGCCTGGAGACCCAGGATCAAGTCCCACATCAGGCTCCCTGCATGGAGCCTGCTTCTCCCTCTGCCTGTGTCTCTGCCTCTCTCTCTGTGTGTCTCTCATGAATAAATAAATAAAATCTTAAAAAAAAAAAAAAGAGTTCTAACATATACAAAACTCTTCAATACAGCCTCCAAGAAAAGTGAAACACCAAAGAAAAATACGGAAAAAAAAACCCCTACGAGGTAGGAGACAAAAAACAATATTTAAGATAAAAAATGAGTAAAACAGAAAAAAGGTAACACTTGATGTTGAAAGTAATCTAATTTCTACATAACGTCTCTATGTTAGGATTCCATATAAAAAGTCTGTATGAAGATTAAGCTGTGTAAATTTATATTACAGAGATGTTTAGAAAGACACTAACTCCCTTCTCTGTTTCTCCAGTACTTTGCCCACTTCTACCTTTTTTAATGACTATCATCATTGTAACTACATATATAAACATTTGTTTCACCAACCAGACTGTAAGGACTGAGGAAAGGATTCTTATTATTTATCTCCAGTATCTCTTGGGATATGACTTATTAACCCCTTCATTTCTAGGCTACTTTGCTCCAAAAAGTCTTGAGGAAGCTTTCAGGGTTAGACAAGGTAATTCTTCAATACTAAAAAATAAATGAATCATCAAATGACATAAAAAATTACACACTGCACACAATGACCCCATTATATGTTCTGGAAAAGCAAAACTATACTGACAGAGGGGCTAGGAAGAGAGAAAGAAGGGATTAGTTTAAAAGACAAATCAGATAACATTTGGGAGTAATAAAAACCTGACTGTGGTAATCATCATATGACTGTTTGTCAAAACTTGCTAAAATTAGTAAATTTTATGGAATATAATTTATATCACAAATTATGCTCATTTTAAAAATCAGTAAAAAAAAAGTTGTTATAATTTGGGGTGCCTGGGTGGCTCAGTTAGTTCAGCATCTGAAGTTCAGATTTGTAAGTTCAAGTCCATGCTGGGTGTGGAGCCTACTAATAAATAAATAAATAAATAAATAAATAAATAAATAAATAAATAATAAAAAATTGATATCCTTGTTCTAATGACTGAACTTTTTTCTTCTAAATTATATTACTAGAACAATTCCCCTGGAATAAAGAAAAAGGAATAAACATTTTTACTCCTTATCTTTATCAGCTCATATTAGAAATTTCTTTTTTATTGATCATAATTTTAAGGAAAATGTTTTACTATCTTATGTACATGCCAGCTCCAACAACAAAAAACTAGCTTTAAGATTTTTCATAAGGCAGAGGATTTAAAAAATATTGCAGCAATGGCAACATAGTTTACATAACTCTCTAAATCCAAACAGAAAACACAAAAACAAAAGTAATTGGACAGAAAACCCAAAAGCTCACCAAGAACATTTATAACAAACCAGATGACAGATTATCTCTACAATTCCCAAAATACAAGCAGATAAAGATACATCAATTACAATCATTAAGACTAGTATGATATAAACATCTGCATGGGAGAAAGGACCTCTCCTTTCTTAATGCTACGGTGCATTTAATGAACCAGATAACAGGAAAACCACAAAATGGCAGTTAGCCACCGAAAAGCCTCCCAAACCAAATACAATAGCTGAAAATGGAATGGGCTGCTCAATGGATTACCGATGGGAGTACAAGGAGGCCTTACATTAAAAACTCTGAGAATTAAATGCAGTCAGGTCACTCTAAACTCTTGTAAATGAATACACAAGCACCTTTAAAGACAGGTCTCAAATTATGAATAAAGTGCTAAAAGTGAAATAAAAAGTAAATAGCAGAGAAATAATAAAAGCAAAGAAGGGCAAAGCTAGGACATCTCTCAGAAAATAAGGCACAGTAGTTATTTTTGATTGCCTTATCACACTGGATAGATAGCTCCATGCAAACGAAATTGGGTCCCTAGTTCATGTACAAAATTAACTCAAAATGGATCAAAGATCTAAATGTAAGTCCTAAAACTATAAAGCTTTTAAAAGAAAACAGAAACTTTAGGACATTAAATTTGATAAGGAGGGGATGCCTGGGTGGCTCAGCAGTTGAGCGTCTGCCTTTGGCTCAGGGTGTGATCCCAGATTCTTGGGATTGAGTCCCGCATCGGGCTCCTTGCATCGGGATCCTGCTTCTCCTCCCTCTGCCCGTGTCTCTGCCTCTCTTTCTATGTCTCATATGAATAAAAAAAATCTTAATTAGATAAGGATTTCCTGGCTATGAAGCCAAAACCAGACAAATTGAACTACATCAAAATTTAAAACTTCTGTGCATCAAATGTCAAAAGGAACCTACGAAATGGGAGAAAATATATGTAACTCATGTATCTAATAAGGGGTCAATATTCAGAATATATAAAGAACTTCCACAACTCAACAACAACTAAATTTTCAAATGGGCAAAGGACTGGAGTATACATTTCTCCAAACAGGATATACAAATGGTCAACAAGCATATGAAAACATGCTCAATATTACTAATCAATAGGGAAGCATAAATCAAAACCAAATTATCATCTCATGCCCATCAGAATGACTACTATCAAAGAAACAGAGAACAGGAACGCCTGGGAAGCTCAGCAGTTGAGGTCTGCCTTTGGCTCAGGGCGTGATCCCGGAGTCCCAGGATCGAATCCCACATCAGGCTCCCTGCATGGAGCCTGCTTCTCTCACTGTCTGTTCACAGCAGCACTATTCACTATGGCTAAGAGGTAGAAGCAACACAAGTGTCAATCAACAGATGAAGGGATAAACAAAGTGTAGTATATGATCAAACTGACAGTAGAATTAAGAGTTCCTATCCTGAGATATTTGTGTCTGTCAGGTAAAATAAAGCAAATGAGTAACTGATATGAGCGGATATGAGATATTCTAATTCTGTAACTTCCAAAAGATTAAAGAAGTAGGATTTCTAGAGTGGAAGGAAACACAGGTGTAATAGGAGATTAGGTAAAAAAAAACCAAAAAACTATAATCCTGAATTTTTTTTTTGTTTTTGTTTTTTTAAAGATTTTATTTATTTATTCATGAGAGACAGAGATTGAGAGAGAGAGAGGGAGAGGCAGAGACATAGGCAGAAGGAGAAGCAGGCTCCATGCAAGGAGCCCAAGGTGGGACTCAATCCTGGGTCTCCAGGACCACGCCCTGGGCTGAAGGTGGCGTTAAACTGCTGAGCCACGGGGGCTGCCTTTATCACTCAATTTGATGTTTAACTTAAAACTGCTCTAAGAAATAAAAGTATATTAAATAAATTTAAGATAAATAAATGCAGATATCCCTGTTTACAAATACTCACATATATTTATCTATGTATTTCCTACCTCTGTCCACTAAGGAGGCCTAGAAACTGTCACCAACTTGGTATAAATAAGCATCCCTCGTAGTTTGGTTTTGAAATACCATTTCCCCACTGAAAGGAATCAGGACTCTTTGAATAAAATGGCCAATTCCAGATATGGAGTAGGAAATGTATGAGATGAGCCTAGAGCATCTTGCCATGTTAGAGTAAAAGGAAACTACTAGAGTCACCATTAGGGACTTTAAGGGTCAGAGCAAAGTAACAAAGTAGTCAACTTAAAGAGCTTATATATGTATAAATCTCTGAGTTCATAATGACATTTTTAAAAAAAACCCAGTTGATCACTTCCAGAAAATAATAAGGAAAATTGGTAAATAACAGGAACAAATCCTGTTTCTTCTTTATGAACTATAATAGTAGGTAACCAAATAATAGATAATGGGAAGCTTCTCCTAGAAAAATATCTTTAGGGATCCCTGGGTGGCGCAGCGGTTTGGCGCCTGCCTTTGGCCCAGGGTGCGATTCTGGAGACCCGGGATCGAGTCCCACATCGGGCTCCCGGTGCATGGAGCCTGCTTCTCCCTCTGCCTATGTCTCTGCCTCTCTTTCTCTCTCTCTATCATTAATAAATAAAAATTAAAAAAAAAAAGAAAAATATCTTTATAAAAGTATTACAATAAATGAAAAACAATAAAATGGGAATATCTCTATTTTACAACACATGTAGGCAATGAGCATTGATAATGGCCAGTATCACAAAAAAAGAGAAGGAACTAGACATGATGGGTTAAAAATACTCTTGTCATCAGAATCAATTATACATCTCATCATGCCACTGCATCTAGCTCCTACTTTACAGAAAATACCTAGGTCAAAGAAACATAATGAAATGCACCGTAAGTATGCAATGCACAACATGTATTTTTTCATAGCTTTCTGTATCTATATTTTTATTTTAAAAAAAGATTTTTAAAATAAGTATTTTAAACATCTTCTAAAGAGAAGTATCTTCCTAGAAGCAAGAAATAGAACTCAGTAAGTTCAAGATTCATACTGTTCACATTTAACTCATTTTTTTGGTTACCCTTAGTAATTAATAAATATGTCTTAAAAAAAAAATAATGTCATTAACTTCCGTTACTCCACTAAAAAAGTGAACCAAGAAGCATCTCTCTTCTGCTATATGGAATACTGCCTAATTCATGAATTGCTTAAAAAAAACCACATAGATGTTCAAATTAAAAAAAAAAAAGTGGGGGCTCCAGCGTGGCTCATTCAGTTAAGCATTCAACTCTTGATTTTGGCTCAGGTCATGAGACCAAGCCCTACGTTGGGCTCTGAGGTGGGTGTGGAGCCTGCTTGAGATTCTTTCTCTCCCTCTGCCCCTCAACCCTTGCTTGCTCTCTCTCTCAAAAAAAAAAAAAAGGGGGGGGGGGGAACCAGCATGCTACAGAACTCTGAAAGACCTTGGTTTCAAAATTTATTAGAAATATGAAAAACTTACTGGGTAAACTTTTAACCTCCAACAAAGTCCTGAAACTTGAAGAGGTGGACTGTAAACAGGGTCTGCTCTCTGACGCAAAGTGCTGAAGTAAAAGAAAACCAACCAAATCCCAAGATCAAAACGGTTGTGAAAAAACAGCAGGCAAAACCAAACTCCAAGCACATTTTTTAACTTATTTGTAGCCTTAAACAAGTAAATGAAGGTCAATGAACAAATCGAGATTCTGCCGTATAAATTTATATATACTTACATTCTGAAACAAAAGAAAATGTAATGATACTGAAATATTCAGCAGTATCTTCAGTTTCAGGTTTAAAAAAAATTCTCAAAACTGTAACATTCAAGGGGCACCTAGGTGGCTCAGTTAGTTAAGTGTCTGACTTCAGCTCAGGTCATGATCTCAGGGTTCTGGATAAAGACTTGTGTCAGGTTCCCTGCTCTGTGGAGAAATTTGCTTCTCTCTCTCTCTCTCTTTGAGATCGAGTCCCACTTTGGGCTTCATGCTCAGCAGGGAGTGTGCTTGTCCCTTTCCCTCTCCCTTTGCACCTTCCAGTTTGTGTGCACTCTCTAACAAAATCCTTAAAAAAAATAAATAAATAAAACTGCGGCATTCAAAGGAAAAGGAGAATATAAAAATAAAACCAAGTGTCCTGAATTTAATTACCACCTCAACAAGCAATCTTTCACCATTAAAGAAAAGAAAAAAACATGTCTCTTCTTCATATCCCTATAGTACAATTATCCTTTTCTTATATGGAAAAACTTAAGAAATGTGCTAACTCTTAATATATGTGGAGATATCCTCAGAAAGTTTATATATTTTAGTCACAAAATTATCCCATAAGACAAATGGGAAGTGGTAATAGTCTCACAGTTTGGCCTTATATTGATGGTTATCATCATCTGGAATTTCTCTCCCCAAGGAAAAGTGTTTTATTTCTTGGTTCTCCATTTCCATGCAAGGAGCCCAAGGTGGGACTCAAAGCGGTCTTTGAAGATAGGTCCCTTAAGATCTTTGTGTTCTAAGATCCTTGCTTCTAATCTTAGAGAAAATGCAGTAAACGCTAACAAAATAACTTGCAAGTTACAATGCCTACAAATTTCTTACAACAATGTCCTCTCATCCATAATATCTCACTTTCAGCTAAGATAAATGGGCTCCTTCCCACCCCTCTTATTTCTGAGGATGGGTGGTAGGGCTCAACGACTTTAATAATCCCTTTTGCCCCACCTTAGCAAAGGCTAAGTGGATCCTCAGCTTTAAAGAAATGGTTCCTTTTCCCAGACCAGAGAAGCAATATGTCCTGAAGGTATAATACAATTCAGACAAATGACCTATATGTTTCTAACATGAAACTTTTTCTTCTAAGATTACATATGGAGTGACACAGTTCATTAGGTTTGCATCCTACCCGGGAATGATACCCTTCCTGTATAAAACTTGAGTTGTCAAAAAAACTCTTACCTGAAATTTTCTAGAACAAAAGTTGCTGAATCATA